>NC_089822.1:146612762-149012762 GCF_035046505.1 Tiliqua scincoides
TCCATGGATCTGGCTCAATGTGGGTCCCCAGGACCCACATTGATGACCTCTGTGGCTTCAGAATAGCCTTTTCGGCCCCCCAAAAAACCAAAAACAAACAAAAAAGTTCTGCATTCTGAGGACCAGGAAATCCCTCCAGGGGCCTCTAATCAGAAGTAATTTCCATTAAGCAGCCACAACAAGCTTATTTCAATGTATACATAACTGCATGCAATTACATTTTACTAGCATTTAGTAAACTCTGTCTTTATATTTACGTACACAGGTTGGTCCTCCTTATCTGAGGGTTTGGGACCTGTAGATTTGACTTAATGTGGGTCCCAACCGATGACTGGAGGGCTTTACCGAACCTCCCAAATACACCTGGAAGGCACTTCTGGTTGCATCCAGAGGTCCTCTGAGGCCCCCACCTCGGATCTCAATATCCATGGGTTTGGTATCCACAGGGGGTCCATGAACGGATCCCTGCGGATACCAAGGGCCAACCTGTACACACTGTTTCATTATATATTAAGGAACACACTGCACAAAACCGTATGTACCAGCAAGTTAAAGAATGGAAGAATCACAATTGCCCCAGGCCTCACAAATGGAGAGGTGTCAAACAGTGTTGGCAAGTGATACACTCCAGAGTCTAGTGAGACTACAGGGAGAAGCTCAAGTGAACATTAAGCTCTCAGGTGTTTTTTTTTTTTAAAAGACCTGGCAAAACCCCGGTTCAGGCATTACATAACTGGTGCCACATACTCAATTACAGCCTGAACAGGAACATACCCCAGTACTCCCACCAGCCTGGGGCATTTGGTGGGCCGCTGTGAGATACAGGAAGCTGGACTAGATGGGCCTATGGCCTGATCCAGTGGGGCTGTTCTTATGTTCTTATGTTCTTATATTTACAGCATTTGTCTGAAGAGACAAATAAAATACAAGGCAAGACATCCCCTTGATGTAGAATGTTGGATGCTTGGTGTTCTACACCACAGGGCTGATCCCTCCCCGAGTACAGCATTTGTCTCCAAACATACCGTGCAGGGGCTGAGACTCTGAGGTTGCTTCATGGGCACTGTAGTTGGGTAAAGCATCCGGGGATTTAAGGCCCAATCCTATCCAATTTTCCAGTGTCAGTGCAGTCGTGCCAATGGGGTGTGCAGTCACAGAGGCCTGCTCAGGGTCAGGGAACATTTGTTTCCTGACCTCAGGGCTGCATTGTGGCTGCACCAGTGCTGGAAAGTGGGATAGGATTGGGCCCTCAGAATGCCAGCCCACTAATCCAGTGCGACACTGTGGTGTGGACACCACCTTCACTAGGATTGCCAGGGATCTTTAGTGGCTGGTTCTGTGGTACCCACACACCACCAAGGCTACAAACAACCACCTTCTGGCCCCCTGCCTGACTTTTAAAAAGAAGAGGTGGTGGGGAGGAGAAAGGAGGAGTCACAATAGCTCAGCAGTCTTATCTCTCCGCTCCCCACCACTCTCCCTTCCCTACCTGGAGGACCTGTGAAGGGGTACACAGGAGATCTGGGAGGGGAGCCAGGGGAGGGGAGAAGTGGAGGCAACACAAGGAAGATTTGGGGTGCGTGGCCAAAGCAGGAGAAATGCAGAAGGAGCACTTGGGAGTTCCAGAGGGAGTGAAGAGGAGATTAGGGTGGCAGGAGTGCAGGGGACATTGGGGAGGTCAACATTTGCAGTGCTGTGTACTGTACTGTGGCCATTGTGGGGGCAACAATTAACCATTAAGGTTGCAGCTGGGCATTGATCATGCCTGCTAAAGACTGACACCAATGCCGAGGACATCAGTGTGCTTTGATGGCCATATATTTAATAAGGGAGGTGTGGTGTGTCAGGAAAGAAACAGAACAATGATCACACCTCGTAAACAGTACTTCAGCAGAGCAGCTCTCACCTTGGCATCCAAGAATTAGTGTTAAAGCCAATGGTAACATCCCAGAAAAATGTGCCAAACTCATAGGTAGATCACACAGGCCTACAAAATTGAGGGTCAGAAAAGTTTTTCCCAAACTTTATGGTGGTTTGATATGAATTTGGGGTGCTGATTCCAAAAATTGCATCCATTTTGCCCTATCAGGTTTAGTTTTAGAGATATAGTATAGCCTCATTAGTGAATGGTTCAAGCAGCTTCCTCATGAGGAAGCCATGGTGCCACTGCGACATGTTCCTTAAGCAGTCTTTGTTCAAAACACCATAGTCCTCCTACTGAAACTAGCAGGATTAGCTACACAAACCAGACATGAAGATGCAAGCCCACATGACACGTACCTACAGACACGTCATATCTGTCTGTCTATGTAAAGGGGGGGGGTGACATAAAGAGGCCAGGTGAGTTCCATGCCTCCAATCAGGCAACTTTATTGCATTGTCAAACCTAGGTTACTTAAGATAAAACACAGGGATGCTCATATGTGTTTTCTGCCCTGAAATCTAGCGTTGGTTCATGGAAGACATACCCACTTACTCTCCAGTAAGTGCAGAGGCCTGGATTCCTGGGACAATGTAAGTAGCCAGCAACAGAGACTGTATTTCTAACTAGACTCGTTTAAGGAGTTAATTTTGTTTTCTTTGCTCTTTTCACTCCAAGCCAGTCTGCATTTGTTTGTGTGCAATTCATATACATGTGTGCGCCATTTAATAATGGGGATAAATTCTCCAATTGCTGTTCTTAAGTGATTAGGTTGTTAAGTGAACATTCAGCCCAATCTAGTGCCTTTGTTGTGTAAACAGACACTCCCTGCCAGACACTAGCTGGCTGCATAGGCTACTAGAGATAGATTGCCTCTTCTTTGCATTAACAGCCTCTTTGTTGTGTAACCTGACACTCTGTCACAGGCTATGGGAGTCCTGACTGCCTCATTAAGAGCCTCTTTGTTGTGTCTTGACTACCGTTGTATATACGGTCTGTCGTTAAACAGAAGGTTGTTAATCGGCGGGCGCCTGTCCTTGGTGCTCAGGGGTTCACTGTCATGCATAAACTTGAGTGTGGGAATTGGCCCTAATTCTATATATTTTAACCCATTCTGAGCCCTTAATATCACATCAGAAATAACTCACATGGCTACTTCATGTAAATGTTTGTATGGATCATTCAAAATCCAGAACCGCTGTTGCTTTTGTTTCACAACCTATAATGTCGTCAATTCTCTTGCCAATAACATTCATTCACTTTCTTCTTGGGTAGAGAAATACTGTTGATGTTTCTCCTACTACAGCAACTAAAACTTCTTCCCCTTCTTCACACACTCTGTAATGTAGCCTTTATCGGGAAAACCCCATTTAGAAAATGACAGTTTTTTTTTCCCTCTCAAACAAACATGTTTACAGCCAGTAAATTTAATTTGCCAAGGAACGCTATTGTGTTGTTTTTTTTCCTCCAGTCAAAAAATCTGAAGTAGGAACAAATACTGCTATTTCAATTCATATTTTACCTTAGGGCTGTTTAGATAAAGTTATGTTCTCCAAACTGGAAAAATGGCAGTGTGGAAAAAAACATTTACTTAATTACTAAGCAGGTTTCATGCAGTTGACAATCATACATCTGTGCCCATTTTATTAGCCTGCAGGTTTTCATTAGATGATGTGATAATAGTGTTCCAGCAATACGACATAATTACAATTCACAGAAAATATTTTCCTCATTTACCATACAAAAATACAGTGCATGTCTACTCAGAAGCAAGTCCTATTTTGTTCAGGGCAGCTTGCTCCCAGGAAAGTATGCATGGGATTGCAGCCTTGATTTGGCCAGTCATAATGTATGCAAACCTGACTGGAACCACAAACTGTATTTCAAAGGTGAGTGGGGAGCATGAATGTATGTGGCAGAAAGCCTTGGCCTGCAGTAGGACCTATCTCAGTGGTTCTCAAACTTTTTGGGACCTTTACTCCCTAAGTAAGTCTTTGCAGGGGGGGGAGGAAGGGCAGTCTTGGGGGATCACATCGCTAAAGGGGGGGTGAGGACATGCTTTTACTTACTGTGTGTGTAGGATTGCAGGCTTAGCAAGCCGCCTTTTAATGTCAGAGGAGTTCCAAGGCAATTTCCAGCACTGTGCAAAGAACTGATGAAATACAAAGGCATTGTATGCATGCCTAAAAGAGGCCATCTGAATTGCACCTGATGAATACAGGTCATGCCTCATTATCCACTAGGGTTCTGTTCTGGAACCCCCATGAATTAAAAAAAAAAAATCAATGGATACCAAATCAGTGGAACAATGGCTTTAAAGAGCCACTTCCAGGTTTCTTGCTCCTCCATTGTTGCCTCAGAATGCATTGGTATAGACGCTATACCGCATTCAGCCACTAAATGGGGTGAATAATGGAATCTAGTGGAATGAAATTATATTTAACAGCATGAAGGTGGGAAATTGGATTTTGATCCTTTTTATCCTAGTTACAAGGCATTTAAAGGTGGACCTTGGTATCAGTGGTGAGTCAAATCAGTGGATACCAAATCAGTGGATACCAAAGTCCCACCTGTACAATCCTTCAATCAGTTACACTGGTGTTCTTGGAGATGGGGCAGAATGCTAAGTTTTGCAGGCTCCCCAGCGCCAGTGTAAAGCAGCCCCACGCCTTCAGAGCCAGTCACAGCTGCAATAACAAAGTTTTTCCCCCTCCAAGAATGCCAGTGATTAGTTAAGTTATGCATGTCCTCTTCCCATTGACTCAGAAGCAAGTCCCAAAAAGCTGAATAAGACATACTTTCTGGTAAGTGTTCTGAGGATAGGCTAAATCCTGTTGCCTTCACACAAACAAATACCTGAGAAATTGCATGGAAGATTTCACTCACCTGGTAAAGGTGGATGTAAAGTTTCTACAAGGACTGCTGGTGTGGGGAAAGCATGACATGATAAGATGCAGCTACATAACTAGCCACAAAGTATTCAAAATGATCACTGATGCATGATGTGAATCTACTTTTTTCCATTTTGCAGTGTTGATAGAGCGCCCACCTCATCTACTAGTGGTACTGAACCCATTTTTCAGCTATACGTAATTGGAACAGAGTGCATGTTTACAACTAGTTACAAATGTGCTCTGAATCTGGGGATTGTTGGCATTCCCAAATGAAAAGCAGTCCAGTCCTGAGCTGCCCATTGCGCCGGGACTGCAGCGGCATCCTATGCGCAACAGGGCAGTCACCAGTGGCTCCTTTTGTCTCCTTCCCCCAGGTAAGGCAAGTAGCCATGAAGTGAGGCTACTCCATTCTACGGCAACCCTTGAATCAAGAGCCTCCGCGTTAGGCCCGCGGCCCAACATGGATGCTCTGGATGCAGAGGAGCAGAGCACCTTCAGTCCCACCTCCTCCCCACCCTCTTCCTGCCTTAGAATGCCTCCTTCCTGCCTCCCCCCACCTACCTCTTTGCCACCTGGTGGTTTGGGCAACCATGGAGTGGCAGAACAGTGGCGGTCCACCGGCGTTGAGCTAGCACCGGCACCAGACTGGTGCTGAGGGCTGCAGACATGCCTTACAGCACATTTGCGACAGTGCGCCAGCAGTAAGCCAGCACACACAGTTTAGGATTAGGCCCTTAAATGTTTGAACAGCAAAATGTTTTGTCACATATATTAAATTAGTTTTTTTCCCAAAAGATCTGTTTCATTTTGATTATTCTATTTGCAAAAACAATGTGTATAAAAATAATTTATTGCATACAATACAGTCAATATAAATCCATACACCCAAAACAAAGTCTACCCCTTTTGCGCTATGCATCCTATAAGAATAATATCTTGAATCTTTGAATTTACTTAATACAAATAATAAGTCACCAGGTATATCCTATTCACATAACAATATAAAATAAAGATATGTACTTTATCCTGAAAATTGTCATTCCAAAATCCAGTAAGAACATAAGAATAGCCCCGCTGGATCAGGCCAAGGGCCCATCTAGTCCAGCTTCCTGTATCTCACAGTGGCCCACTAAATGCCAGAGGGAGCACACAAGACAAGACAAGACACAACCTGCTTCCTGGTGCCCTCCCCTGCATCTGGCAATCAGAGACAGCCTGCCTCTAAAACCAAGGTTTCATTTTCCACAGATTATCTATATGTATTCCTTCTAGTATTATTTTATAGCAGATAAGTTTTGATAAGAAAGCTACTGTATTTTGCCTATTTTCTCATATCAGTAGCAAATTGTTGAAGGGACATGGGCTTCCTGCTTAGATACTATACAGACTATTCAAAGCTTTCTTTCAGATTGGTTACCTAAAATATTATTTCAAGGATTCATAGCAAAATGTGTATTACATTTAGCTGACAAATACCTCTAATTTCACTTTGAGATCTCCACCCAGTCAGTTGTTGTGATGTTCACTCCAAGGGACAGAAATATACTAGAGGTTACACTCTCCCAATCATTTCTGACAACGCGAAACACAATGTAGTGATGTTCACTCGTCTTTTCGTGTGGCAACACCCACATAGTGAGATATACCATATCCTAAAGAATTCAGGAATGTAGTAAATCATGAATCTCACCTCACAACGCTGCATTCAGAAAAACAGTCACTATGCAAAATGACAGGTCACACTTCATGGGGATTTTACCACAGAAAACTTGTATGTGAGAATGAGTCCTTTTTCTCTGCTACACAGAGAGCATTTGGCAACAGTTGGTTGCCTGTGAAAATTATTTTACAGTTTTCTGGTGGATATTGAACAAATTGCTGCATGTTCAGCCCTTCAACCACATGTTTCATGAACCAGCAAGCAATCTCAGACAATTTTAGCATATATTATAGAGCTAGATTTTCAGGGGTGGGCAAGTCCAGTGGGGCTTGACTTGAGTAGAATTGCCAAGTCACTGTCCCCTGTGACTCAACAACTCAAAAAAGAGTCATAATGGGGGCACTTACAAGTCACCGAGTCACCCTTTAATGGCTCTAAAGGACTCTCCCCCCTTTAAAAAGCCCACTGTGGGGGAAAAAGAGGCTGCTGCTAAGGGGTGTGTGTGTGTGTGTGTCAGAGTTCTCTTTACTGACTCCCCTGCTGTCCCCACCCATCTGTAAACAGGGAGGGGTAGGAGGGACCACGAGAGAGTGGGGATGGAAGTGGCAAGAGGGAGGAGGGTCATGTGCAGCAGCTGGGAGGCTTGCCAGGTTGACCCCATCCTTTGCAGCTCTACTCAGAAGTAGTCTCGCTGCAGCTCGTCATTCAGTGAGGCTTCCCACTTCTAAGTAACAACAAGCCCATAGAAGCCACAAGGTTTGTGACTGCTATGAACCACCTCCCCCCTGCTTCCCCACCTCCTTTTCCCCCCGCTTGCCAACCGCCTTGGGCTCCCTCAGTCAATGAAAATATCAGAATGCCCATCCTTTGTCCAATGATCACCTGTTCTTTCCTTCCTATCAGAGACAACAAAAGAATGCTCAGTCCCAACTCCTCTCCATTCAATCCAACATTAACCCTTTCCTGCCTCCCAGCTGGAACCTCCCTGCTGCTCACTCCTTTGGAATGCTGGCCCCACTCGGTTTTTCATGCTGCAAAAACAGTAAGCAAGCACGCTCAGATACAGGCAGACTCGAGCCAGCATGCTTGGGGACAAGTGCGAAGTCAGGGGGGCCCTGACTCAAGTCTTTTTCAGAGTCTTCCATGCACGTGACTCATGAGTCACCAAGTCACCCAAAATCATGCATTTTTGTGACTTGAATCCAAGTCATCTGAGTCAAGTTCCCAACCCTGTAAATTTTGACTGCCATTTTAGGTTATGTTCATGTATATAATAAATACTATTGTCATAAGTAAGAAGAATTCATCAGAAATTGAAAGATTTTGGCTTTTATCATCATATGCATTCCAACATCCAAAACTAGTTGGAGACCCCAGCTGGTAATACTGTTTTCTGCTTTGCTTTTCCTGTGCAAGCCCTAGTAAAGTGAAAAGGAGAGACACAAGGGACCATTCATTTCAATGGGGTCAATGCAGGAGAACTTTCCACTGGATTGTGCCTTTCATGGGCGGGGGCTTTTTTGCTGTTCACATCACCATTCATCCACATCTCTGATATCACATACTGAATATTCACTTCACTAATCTCCATAATTCAGACTGTAACGCCTTCTTGAAATAGACTAACTCCCCAAGTGCTATTGTTTACGAGCGAATAAAAATATCATTTATTAGCCAAGAGCAATAATGTTTAAATGTGTGGTACTACTTAATGTAGGCCTGGGACAGAGTCACTATTCTGAAAAAGCACATGTGAATGATGGAAAAAGAGAAATGTTGAGAAAACCAAATATGGAGAGTGTTAGCTAGTGCCCCTTGGTAATAAATGTCAGACCACCTTAAACAAACCTGTAGTTTCTTTTCGCTCAGAATATTGCTGGTACTGCACAAGGACTGAGAAAGAATAATCATAAATAGACACAAGTGGTCATTACGCTCTTTAACACAAGTATGGAAATTGCTCAGTATTGAGCACACAGTGAAAGCAATATCTAGTAATTTCAAGCTTCATGTATGTTATCTCGGTAGCTCTTACAACAACCCTATAGGGTAGGCATTCTCTCATCATGCTTATGTAGGCAAGATCCTAGGCAGAGATTGGCTGCTTGAGGGCATCTACTGGGGTGGTGGCGGTGGTCCTGGCTCAGAGTCACCTCTCGTGCACATAACGACTGCATTGCAATATTGAGATTGCTCAAAATCACAATGACCTGGCTCAGAATTAAAATGTAGTGCACTGGTAAACCATGCAAGTATTCTGAATCGGCCCATTCTTTCTTCTCTCTGCCCACTCTGCAAGAGTTCTCTTGCTCAGATGGAATCCATACTGGAAAAAAAACTCCCCCTTCCTCTTTCGGGTACAAGAGAGGGAGACAGTGAGGAGGTGGGAGCAGTGGCGTCACAAGGATTCACGTCACCCAGTGCGGGAGGCCTGCGCGTCACCCCAGGCAGTGGGCGGGGCAACGCCCAGGTGGTGGGCATGGTGATGTACCATTGCCCCGCCCCCACTGGTTTTTTGGCTGTACCTTTTGTTAGAACACAGATATTTTAATGTGGTTTGTTTCATTGCATTCTGCATAAAATTACACACTGATTGATATATAACATGGTGGTCTTATTCCTCCAAACTCTGATTTTAGTGATTTTGAAAACTTGTAGAGTCACACACACACATACCCCATGTCAACTTACTAACACCTTATTGCAGCAGTTCTCAAACTTTTAGCACCAGGACCCACTTTTTAGAATGACAATCTGTCCAGGACTCATTGGAAGTGATGTCATGGCCAGAAGTGACATCATCAAGCAAATTAAAATAATAATTATAAATAATGAAATTAAAAGAAATAATTAGTTAAGGGGGAGCCAGTCCTGTTCCACCAAGTGAATCTACTCTGAAGTAAGTCCTATTGTGGTCAACGGGGCTTACTCTCAGGAAAGTGTGGGTAGAATTGCAGCCTGTGAGCCCAATCCTATGCATGTCTACTCTGAAGTAAGTCCCATGGTCGTCAATGGAGCTCACTCTGTAGCCTGCCTGCAATAACACCCCCTCCCAAAAAAAAGAATCAGTGAGATTTCCAGCCCTCCCCAGTGCCCAGTTTAAAGTTCTTCTGTTTCAAGCAGATCAAGATAAAGACCCACCTGGCTTTACAAGTGCAAAATAGAAAGCATGCCCCTTACCAGTTCAAGCCTCTTTTTTGTCCTTTTCAGTGGGGGGGGGGGGGAGGCTGCCTTCTGGAGTATTTGTTGCGCTCCAGCTCCATCTGGTGTCCTCACATTCCCCTTTGCCTGGCCTGACCACCAGCCAAGGCACGTCTGCCTACTCATGAGTAAACGTGACCGTGAGGCTGCTTACTTTCCATAGGGCTCAATAGACTGCAGCTGGGAGGGAGGCCGGGACCTCCTTTTCCCTTTTGTGATTCTGGGGGCTGTATTCATTGGATCAGGACCATTCTGATGTCTTTGGAGTCCTCTCGGCCTGCCCTTTCCAATGGACTATGGCAAGTCCGCCTACTCATGAGTAAATGTGGCCACGTGGCTTCATTTCCGGTTCAATAGACGCAGCTGGGAGGGAGGCAGGAATCTCCTTCTCCCTTTTGTGTTTTTGGGGGATGCATTCATTGTATTGGGACCATTCTGGTGTCGTTGTGTTCTTCTCAGCCTGCCCTTTCCGATGCATTAAGGTAAGTTTGCCTACTCATTAGTAAACACATGATACGGCTCACTTTCACTTTCCATAGAGCTCCATGCATTTTTTCTTTCCGGTGTTTTGGCCATAACTTTTGAAGAAAAGGAGCTATTTCAATTCTGTTTTTTGCATTGCACTCTGCCGGTTATTCCACATCCAACGGTGTATGGCACTATGGGGTAACTCCTAATGCCGCAATGTTAGCACCTCCTCTCCCCAGGGCGTGTCACCCCCGCGTGTCACTTGGTGCGGCCTGCACCCCCAGCACCCCCATAGCGATGCCAGTGGGTGGGAGGGAGAGACTTGCTTCTCTGCCATAATTAAAGAGGTATCAGCAGTGATTGATTCCATTGCACTAGGCAGGTAATGGGGTTTGGGGGGCTAACAGGGAATTGGGGGTTGCAGATTCATACCCTGTTGCACTCCCAGTGATGTCATTGGAAGCACCATGTGATCAGAGACACAGGTAAAACAGTGGTAGCGGTTCAGTAGTAAAGCACCTGCTTTGCACACAGAAGGCTCCAGTTTCAAATCCTGGGCAGCATCTCCAGGTAGGGCTGAGAAAGAACCTGGCCTGAAACCCTGGACAGTTGTGGCCAACCTGTGCTGACAATGCTGAACCAGTTGAATTTGTACTCATTCATTTCCGCCTCAAAGGTAAATATTTGGCTTTGGGGTAAGGGGAAAGTGGCAGTGGTGGTAAGTGCTTTTGGGAGCCTTTGTGCATGAATATGATAGCTCATGGCTGAAACTTTTGTGTGCAGGCCTGCATTTGTCTTGATTCTGCCTGCAAGTATTTGAATAGGGGTGCTAACTTTTTCAAGTGCTCCTGATATTATTTCTAGTGCTTTCCAAACAGGACAAAAAGACTGACCTTCAACAAAGCAGTAGTATGAATATGTGACAGATACTCAGCCTCTCTGTGGAGATACGTCCTGGACAAATGCCCCATTGGCCCACTGAATGGGTCAGCGTTCATACTTTGTCACATGTTCATACTGCTGCATACTGGCCCCTACTTTATGGGCCAAGCCTGTTTGATCTTGTCCGTAGGATCAAAAACTTGTTGTAATGCTCTATAGCTAGTCACAATGCTTGTGATTTCCTTCTACCCACACAGTTAACCCTTTGACAACAGTTGTTTCTGTCTTTTTTTTTCCTGCAGTGAGGAATATTTACTTTCAGCTGGGGGTTAGAGGGCATGTAACTTTTGCAGGCAAATCCCCTCATTTCCCTCCCTGCAATTCCTCCTCCTCCTTGATCTCTTGAAGATTAAGAAAACAGTGAAAATAGTAAAACAAACAAGAAGGGGGGAAAAAAACCCTGACCTGCAAAGGTGGAGGTTCTTCCCCTTTCCATCACAGAAATGTTATAGGAAAATAGCCTGAAAATGTTTAACATCAATTTGTGGGGATCTCTATAATTACAGTTAATAAAAGGATGTGTCTTATCCATCAGTCTTGCCAAAACACAGAAGCTCTGTCCTCCCTTCCTTGTGCTGCAGCTTTAATATGTTCATTTGATGGCCATCCGCTATAAAATTCTAATCAACATATGATATATGTCCCATGTATATAATGTGTGTGTGTGTGTTGGTATAGGGATAGGTATGTGTATGGTCCCCCACATCTCCTAGGAGGATTGCTTTAACTAAACAACTTGAGCTATATGGTGGAGCAAAGGTAGCATTATAAAAATATCAACGTGTATTGAGTTGGTGGTCTCAAAGTCCTAGTCCCAGTGGAGATATGTCCACATCAGCCAACCCGCCACCACAGCTGACACTAATTATCACCTGTGTAGGCAGAAAAAGAACACCCAGATGAGGTATAGAAAGTCTCCACATCCAAGGTGGTTCCATTGGATCTGGTTTGAGGTAAGACGGTCGTCACCACTGACTGAAACTGAGGTCTCACTGTCTTGTTCATGGACTACACTGTGGATATATCAGAACTTCCACACTCCCCCCCCCAAAAAAAAACACCAGCCTAACCCCCACCTTTTTTCTTTTCTTTTTTTTAAAGATCCCAAAATCTTTTCAGGTTGATCTTTTCCTGTTTGTTAGCTTTGCCTTTATAGTTCTGCGATTCAGCCACAAACGGAAGCAGAAAACGTAAAATACCTTGAGGAGAGATTAGAACTGGTTGGAAAATGACCAGGAAAAAAAAATAGGCAAATACTTTCACAAACACACATTTGTGTACCTTATTCCTCATTGAAGCCTATTGGAAATGTAAGCATAAGGGGAAAGAAATCAGTACTCTCAATGGCATTCTCTCCCCTTATTAGAGCTGTGAAGATGCAAACTCATCTAAAGTTATACGTCTGTGGGTATCATCACATTTGCAATCCCATTCTTCAGTACAGAGGATGCTCAGAGCAGCCTATAAAAAAAAATTAAAGTCAATGATACCTGGGGGGTGGGCATTACACTTCCCTGATCCCCAGGAACATGGGGAGATCTTGTCCACATAGATAAATCTTCTCAGATTGAGGCAAGCCAGAACACACACAAGCATCCTTGGGCTTGACCTGGAAACTAGGTTCAGTGATGTCATAGAATCTTTCTGTTGGAGGATTTATAACCACCTGAGCATCCCTATCTGCCTAGTGGGTTTGCATGCCCAATCAGCTGGTTCATGCTAATCACAGCAGGTGGACTTGCTAGGGTTAGTGTTCTTGGGGTAACCAGGCAAAGAAGAAAAGGAATCCACAAGGCAGGCTGTGTGTTCGGTGGTGCTATCTTTCTGCAACAGTGCTCCTTTCAAAGTGTCTCAGGGAAATTTCTTTTCAATTGAACCTTATGCTAAGGCTTTCCTTTAGGGAAACGTATGGAAAAAAGATGGGAGAAAGGGAGGGAACCCTCATCACCTGCTTAGGTGGTGGGACTGAATGAACAGGGCCTCCGAGGAAGACTTTAATACTCAGGTTGTGGGAGAGAGTGGTTCTTGTGGTATACTCAAGTGGGAGAGAGTTGTTCCTGTGGTATCTAGATCCAAAACCAGTTCAGTAAATGTGACTATGAAAGATAAACTTGCTTTAAATTATTTCTGAGGTGTTCCCCTTGAGGTGAGGGGAGCTAACTTTGTTTTGTCCTTTGCAGACTGTGCGAGAGTGTTCAGTGTTCCTGGAAACTGATGGGCATGATTTGCCCTTATTTTCCATTTCCTGATAATCTCAAGAAAAATATAAGTGTAGCCCATGTTCCATGGACTTTTCTTCGGTATTAGGTATTTAGACTGCCTTCTGTAAACACCTCTTTTCCAACTGCAGAGAGAAGGAGAAAGATCATGTGTGTGTACTTTTGTATATGTCTGTGTGTGTACTTTTGTATATGTCTGTGTGTGTGTACACACGAGGGAGAGTGTGTCAAGAAGACAGCCTATATACTTCATGAATCACCATCACAGAAAGGGTACATTATTGTCAGATCAGCTATCCCAAGACCATATGGAGGCTGAACATTAACAATGGTTGCAAAAACCTCAACACAAAATCATCCATCTCTAATGCAGTCAAGATGGTGGCTATTCTGACTCTTATGTCATAGCCCATACAGAAATATTATATATTGTTCCACATGTAACAACACAAATATTACACCTTTCATTCCAAACTGCTTTGCAAGGATTATACTGTAGGCACAAAGGACACACTTTAGCCCCTACCCAAGTGGTGTAGGTGTGCATGTGGGGGGGGGGGCAATTAGTCTGGCCAAGTGGCACACACACAGTGTAATCGTGGGTGGGAAGTAGCTTTCAGCCAAGGGACACCACAGCAAAACTCTGGCCTTACCCAAAGTATAATGGGATTTTAATGGGTGCCCAGAGTGGACAGGACTTTTTGCTTTAAATATGCTGCCTGAAAAGGTCTTTCTGCTCAATTTCTCTACCACAGGAGGATGGAGGTTTGAGGTTGCTCTGCCAGGATTTTAACCTGTGGTTCCAGGGAGTCTACAGTAGGTATTTTGAATCTGATATATAGACCACAAAGTCCTGCCCGCTGATATATGCATGAAATATAGGCTTAGCAGCATTCAACACACATCTGTATAGAAATACATACCAGAATGGCACTATGCACAAAGCAGGTACAGAAAGCCCATTTATGAGTGAACTATATGCTACCAATCATAATGCCTATTAATCATACAGTCGTCAGAGGGAATAACGTTCATTCAGAGGTCTTTAAGCCTGTTTCAGAACTTGAGTAGAAGCAATGTTATGCTCACAGGATACATACAGCACCCCTTTACAGTCAAAACAGGCACTTCCATTTGACACAGCAGGGGGAGAAGCTACTGAAACTTGCCAGAGCCATGGTCCCTGTATAGTGGTCCATGTACTTCTGAATCATAAGTGCTATCATAAGGGGAATAAGTGACATTTGCAACCTGTGCAAATGTCATACACAAATGTCATACAACAGCAGTGACTTTCCTTGGGGATGAAAAGGGGGGGGGTGCACTAGATGAAAATATCTAGAAGATATCATTCTAGAAAGTGGGTCCCCATACTAAAAGTTTGAGTACCACTGGGCTACAGTTTTAATAATAATAATAATAATAATATTATTAACAGTATTCATATACCGCTTTTCAACTAAAGTTCACAAAGCGGTTTACAGAGAAAAATCAAATAACTAAATGGCTCTGATTGATTGAGTATCCTGATTGATGGATTGAAAACATTTAACCAACTGAAAGAGGTTGGTTGAAACAGACAAAACCAACTGAAAGAGGTTAAATTCTTTGTTAAACTGAACAAAGAATCAGGCAGCTTACATGGCTATACATACATACTTACTACAAGTACTTGTAAAAACTACAGATGGCCAGCACCATCTTAGATGAGTTATTCTGCCTTCTGTCTCAGGAGGAAGGAATGCCTCTTGTAATAAGATTTATTTTACTCGTATGATACATGCATGTATCACCTAAAACCAAAGCAAGTATGCATTTGGCTTCAGAATGGTTGTGTTTACTCATATGCAGATTTGATCAACTGAAACTCATTTGATTACTTGACGCAGACTTCTTGTCTGATGTTGTTGTTGTTTAAATTATTGTTGTAACTGCCTCAAGCTCATGGATAGGTAGCAAAAATGTTCAAAATAATAATGAATGATAATAATAAACCATTTCCTATAAGCCTACAATATAGGCTTTAAAAAAACCCTGTTGTGCATGTTGGGAGAGTTAGAACAGACAAAAGAAAATATTTCTTTACTCAGCATGTGGTTGGTCTGTGGAACTCCTTGCCACAGGATATGGTGATGGCATCTGGCCTGGATGCCTTCAAAAGGGGATTGGACACGTTTCTGGAGGAAAAATCCATTATGGGTTATAAGCCATGATGCATTTGTGCAACCTCCGGATTTTAGAAATGGGCTATGTATCAGAATGCCAGATGTAAGGGAGGGCACCAGGATGCAGGTCTCTTGTTATCTGTTGTGCTCCCTGGGGCATTTGGTGGGCCGCTGTGAGATACAGGAAGCTGGACTAGATGGGCCTATGGCCTGATCCAGTGGGGCTGTTCTTATGTTCTTCTTTTCATCTTCAACTTCACAACCTCTCACAATAACATTGCAAAACTTACCTGAGAACTGGTTATAGGAGGAACAAAAATATTTCTTATGTTCAATTTTGCAGGTTCTCATGTTATGTTTTGCCTGCTCAATCAGCAGTACAGTGAGTTTCAGCAAAATAAGCACCAAGAAAGTGTGTCGCCTTGAACATTTTGGATTTTTTTCTACACATTTTGCTGTGTAATAAATGGCAATCAGGTTACCCAGGAGTACTTTAGCCAAAACAGATTAGCAATCCAGGACTAGAACCAGATGTTATGAAGGATGTATGGGTGCAACCTAAAGCACTGACTTTCATATCTCTGTTATCCTCTCCCCATATTTAATAAAATTCAATGTGTGATGTCATCATATTGTGAGTTTCTCTCCCCCCCCCCCAATGGCTGACTTCCAGCAACACCTACTTGCACAGGCAGGGAAAATCACTACACAATCACACATCATGCATTTTATATTATTAGGACCATTTTCAGACATTTACCTGA
Organism: Tiliqua scincoides; assembly: GCF_035046505.1. Classification (NCBI taxonomy): domain Eukaryota; kingdom Metazoa; phylum Chordata; class Lepidosauria; order Squamata; family Scincidae; genus Tiliqua; species Tiliqua scincoides. Next base: position 146,628,997 of record NC_089822.1, read on the forward strand.
TTGTATGGAAAGAGGTCAGAGGGAGTGCAATAGCTAGCCACGCCCTTAGGCCAGGCTGCCCCATCCATGAGGCCAACCGCCCTGGTTGCCTCCGGCAGCAGATTTGTGAGGGGCACCCATCTCTGTCTGCCTGCTTGCCTCCACTGCTCCTCTTCTCCTTACATTCCTTGGATTGGCATAGGAAGAGGGGGCAGAGAGGAAGAGGAAGCACGGAGAGGGGGAGAGTGCCAGCTAGAACACTGAAGAGTAAGAGGAGCAGGAACTGACACATTGTCAGAAAAGGGGAGTAGCATCTGGCATGCCGCCTCACATGTCAGGTGGTTTTGGGCAACCCCTGCCTTAGGCATCCACATATTTTGTGCTTGTCTGTGGAGACTTTTTTTTGTTAGGGTTGCCAACCCTTCAAGATTAGCCTGGAGTCTCCAGGAATCAGGAGCTCTCTCCAGGTGAGAGCAGAAGCAACCCTGCAGATTTTAACAGGGCCTCCAGGAATTTCCAATATTGCATCAGGTTGGAACAAACAATCTCCAGGAGTCACTACAGAGTTGGCAGCTTTATTCTCTATATGATTCAAAACCCACAGGTCTGAATAGGCAGAATCCATGGATTCCCAGGTGAGGTATATGGCTGGCTGGTGTTTTAAAAGAGGGGCATGGTTAATGCATGTGCTGCTGTTCCCCCTCAAATATTTACTCTCTTCCCCCACCCCATGCATGCGTGTGTGTGTGTGTGCGTGTGTGTGTGTGTGTGTGTGTGTGTGTGTGTGTGTGAAAGAGAGGGGGGGATATGCCTGTATTTAGGTGCTCCAAAGAAGAGCACCATTTGTAATTTGATAATGACAAGAACCCAAAAGACTTCAATATTCTGCCAACACCAACCCCCCTTTCAGTGCTGTTTCCTACTTTGGATGAAACGGCTCAGTTACCCCCACTGTATTTTTCTCCCTAGTCATTTGGCCATCCTGCCCCCCACCTCCAAGCTGCCTATGGTCTCCTGACAATCCCAGCATATAACTGCCAATCCCTGAAGGAGTCCAGAGAGCTCAGGGATGCCTCATCCACCTCAAGCTGGTCAGCCTTTCAGGTATACTTTGCACCCATTGCTAAAGGAGGACCCATCCAACATCCCTGAGCTGAATAGCCTCTGGAGACTGGTCTTAAGGCCTCATAGGTCAATCTGCTTGCATAAGTTGCACACCGAATTCCTTCTTCTTGACTTCCCTGAACGCACTGACCCCAACAACTAAACACCCTGGCTAACGCTGTATCACATTCGTTGCTTCAGTTTGAAGTAGGCAACAACCACAAATCCACCAGGTGACAAGTGAAACATTCCTACTAGGTTACTGCAGGCAACTAGCTAATCCCAGACTGTTCTCCTGAGTGAGAAAGGCCACTCTTCCAGAGTGAAGTAGCTCAAATTTCTCTTCCCTCCCAACTCAAAAAGCCTCTCCCTCCAATCAAAGCTCCTCTCTTCAATCAAAAAGTGCCATCTTTTCTCCTTGCCTCATGCCATACTCCCAGGAGGGGAGGACTTGGGGGAGGGTGATATACAATATTTTGATAACTTCATCTTTTTTAAACTTAGGTACAACTGACCTCATTTGTAATAGGAGGAAGAATCCTCATACTCATAGCCCCTTCGCCAGCAGAGGGGGGTGTTACCCATTGACATATTTGCATGGGTTTCCAGATCACACAAATCACTTAAACAAGTGTTAGTGTGGGATAGATATCATGATGTTCTAACAATAGTACAGAATCTCACCCCTGCAAAAAGTTAATTGCCCCCCACAGGAAGGAAGACCAAAGTAATTAGGTTAACCATTGTTTAAAGACCATGACTTTATTACACTAGATGTTTGAGCTGCAACATAACCACCAGTTTGAAAAGTAAAACTTCTCCTGTCTCTGGATGGTTAATGTACAACCATGGTGGGAACTGAAGTAAAATTGAAGGAGAAAAAAGTGTATATCGTCACTACCACTTGAGCATTTTTTTTTCATCCTCCAAGCTAACAACTGGGACATGGGAAGAGTGTGGGGAAGTGGATAATGATTTTAAGACAGTTTTTAATTTATGAAACTGGATTCAGCAATATAACAATGATGTCCAGGGGAAGAGAAATAAAAGCAAAAAACAGGATGGGGGAAAGGATGATGATTGTTTTTCATGTGTCAGTTAAAGTGCAGTCAGTGTTTGAAGTAGGCCTTATGAGTCCTTTGAATACAAATAAAGTAAACTGCAGAGGCATGCCTCAAAGCCCCATAACATCACTTCTGGGTTCGCCCTGGAGCTGAGGTATTCAATCTGTGCATCCCACCTCCCTAGTGAGGCATGGCTAGCTTCCAGGGGTGTCGCCAGGCATCTCGGGGAGAAAGGCTGCTCTGCTCTGCTCAGCTGCATGTGCTGCCTGCTGACTTGCTGCTTTTCTGCAGCTGTGAACGAGGTGGGTGGGGCAGCGTGAGGCTGGGAGGGTGTGTGAAACATGGTGGGGGAGGTGGGAGAGAAGGCTGGCTGGGCAGACAGGCAGAGGTGCCGCATCTCATCATGGAGCTCTCTCCATGTGCAACCTCGCCCCAAGGACTATATTTCCCAGTGTGCCCCTCGCCCTGGGCATCCTAGAATTGGTCAAGGCTAGAGGAGAGAAGAGTGCTGAGGTGCTGCATCTGTCAGCACAGGGCATGCTCCTGGCAGGCTTTAAATTAAGTGCAGGCAATGCAGCGCTTTCCTCTGCTTGGGAAGGAAGGAGCCAGCCTGCTCCTAGTGGGGGGGGTGTCCAAATGCCCCAGCCTGCATCCCTCTGTCTTGCCTGGGGGGAACAGGGGTGGCATCTGCATGTTGGGTGTGTGTGTGAGAGCAGCCCCCATCTACTTTGGGGTGAGTTGTAATCTTGCTGGGTGTGGCTGCAATCCTTTCCACACTTTCCTGGGAGTAAGCCCCATTGCCTAAAATGGGGCTTACTTCTGAGTAGACCTACATAGTGTCACCTTAACCAAAAATCCTCACCTTTCTCTTTTTCCTCCCCCTTCAAAAAAGAAAAAAATGGATGGCTTTGTCTCCAAAAATTGATTAAAAATAAAAATCCCCACTCCTTTTTAAGCCATTCCCCTTTTTCCTCCTGCTTCCTTTGGGGGGGGGGGTACTCTGTTGGCTGCTATTGTAAGACAAAAGGCACAATCCTAGCTAGGTCTACTCAGAAGTAATTCCTATTGTGTTCAATGGGACTTACTCCCAGGAAAGTGGGGTTAGGATTCCAGCCAAATAGTCTCTAGGTCTCAGTTTGCAATTAGCAGATACACACAAAACAAAATCTTCCCCTCCCCCAGCAAATTCATCACTTCCCCCCTCCCTTTCCAAAACCCTCCAGGTGTGCTGCTAACAAACTCAGGGCACAATCCTAACCAGGTCTACTCAGAAGTAAGTGCTAGTTTGTTCAATGGGACTTACTCTCAGGTAAGTGTGGTTAGGATTGCAGCCTCAGAGTGCTGGCAGCCTTGTTTCTAGTGTATAATTATAACATCTTCATCCCCATTTTGGGGGTAACTGAGGTGAGGTGTTGAAATGGGGAGCTGTGGCCAATGGCTACAAGGATCAGGGGAGGCATGAGCTGGAAAAGTTCAAGAAGCACTGCCCTGGAGGAAGAGGCACTCATGGCTTTGTGCCCCCGTTCCTTCTCCTGGGCCCCCTTCTCTACAGGAGAAGGAATAGGGAGGTATGAAGCTGCCATTGCCTCCTTCTCTGGGGAGACCCTGGAAGTGACTGCCTTGTGCCACTTTTGGTTCTCCTGGAGGAGGGGGCTCTTGCTGTGGCGGCTTTGTATTCCTGTTCCTTCTCCTGTGGAGGTTCTCCCTTGAAGGGGCGCTACTTGAAGGGGGCACCACTGAACAGAAGGAACTGGGTGTACTCCCTCCTCCAGGAGAACCATAAGTGGTGCACGGCAGTCATGCACCCCTCTTGGTGTAGCGCCTAGGCCAGATGACCTTCAGGTTCTGCCCTTGTAATGCTTCTGGGTAACCTGTAGTGAAGTGGCCGAGGAGCCACTTGTGAGAAGTTAGGTTGGCCAACAAGGGGTACCACACAACAACAAAATCTGACTTCATTTGACCATTGGCTCAATGAATGTGATATTTGATATTTGTTTTTTTCCTTTGTTGTCCTACGGTTGATTGCACCATGATGATGGGGTAATGGATTTCCACTGAGATGTCAAAAGAACTTTATTTGCTACTGAAAAGGGATAAAATGAGGTCCTTGCCTTCTCACCCCACTGGGAAGGTAGACAATATATTCGTACGTGTTTTCATTAAAACCTCTTGTCGCTTAAATGTTCTAGTGCATTTGATTCTCTCAAATAACCTTTCCTTCAGTACTCAACATTTTATCCTAACATTAACATATTAAGCATACGTTCTGAGACCTCAAAAATGTGTTACTCTTTACTTAACAGAGGAGGAAAACTGAAAGCAATGCTAAGCCTAATTACTTTTGCCTGTATGAGAGTATATGTGTAAGGCACAACATATCTCCAAGCTAACACTGCTGCTTGTTCAGAACTGAAACTGGAATTCTCGCCACTTCCTAAGTCAGGGATTCCTCCAGATTTTTCTTTCTTTTCTTTTTTGTTGAAACGACGAATATTTGCCTTAGTATACCAGGAGCACAGGTCTGCAACCCCAATGTGTGATAAATTAGAGCTTTCAGTAGAAGTTTTTCCTGGCACAGATACTAGAACAACTGTACTGAATAGCTACTACTGCTGAATTTTAAATTTTCCCTGGCTCCTTGTTTAGCCAAAGCTTAAAGCTACAGTCAGTTAGAGCTTGGCAAATGCAGCATTCAGTAACCTTATCTTTTTATAATAATCATGTTTATTAGTGTTCTGTAGTGCATTATAAGGCCAAAGAGCCATGTCTGCTACAGCAAGCCATATCATGCCGATATCTTAGGTAGCAGTGTAGTAAAATCTGCCGGTGTGGTCCAATAAGATAAGACAGCACTGGGACATATTACAAGTAGGCTTGTCCAGGCTCTGCAACTGATTTCATTATATAGCCTTCCTGTCTTTAGTAAAATAAACTTAAGTAGCAGGTCTGGCACAAAGCTCTACCACAAACCCTGCAGAACCACAGCCTGTCACTGTAAGGGCAGGCATATCACTGTGGCCTAGTCTGCATAGGTAGGAGAATGAGGGGCAGATTGGACTGTACTGTTTCAGATCATGGTGGGTAGCTCTAGTTTTGAAGGTTTCAAAGAAAAGACACCTCTGTGCATATCAAAAGCTGTCACAGTCCTTTACCAACAATACTGGTTGTCTATTTGTGAGGATTTTTTAACATACAAGGGTATGCAAAATGAGATCACCCACCTGAGCTTTGAACAGTGTAGTGGTCCATTCTACTGCCCCCAGCCTGCTCATCCAATTAAGGGTAGCAGAGGTGGAGAGAGGGTTTAATCCTCTCCCATACTATTTTTTCCACCAGAAGTCCCATCTTAAGCAACTGTTTGCCCCTGGATCAGTGATTTTCAGCAATTTAGTGTGCCATGGCACATTGGTGTACTGCAAATGGTCTGCAGGTGTGCCGTGGGAGATTGGGAAGGGTCATTTATTAGTAGGGCCACTGGGGAATGCGAGCCTCCCACCAACAGTATGGTTTGCCTTGTCAATTGTCAAAAACTTATGGTGTACCTTGATAATTTTCGTGCATTATCAGTATGCCAAGAGATGAAAAAGGCTGAACACCACTGCCCTAGAGTTATCTTTTGCTGTCTTCCACCCATGTCATTGTCATTTTTTTAAAAACAAGTATGTTGGTACCCGTATTTACCCAAGATGTATTGATAGATAAACATATCACTCTTGTGAGCAAGCATGGTCAACTAAGGGCACAACCCTAACTAAAGGCTGCCTGCAGGGTGCAGTGCCGCTGGCTTAGGCTCCACTGCATCCTGCTGGTGGCCAGAGACCATGCAGGGATGGAGAGGTGAGTAAACACTTGATAATCCTACATGGGTCTACGCATACCTGCACCAGCTTTTTAGCTAGTACAAATCCAAGTAGAAGCAAGGGGCGTGTTGGGGCCAAAACAGAGGATATTGGGTGGAGCCATTGCTGCTGCTATATGCCAATCCCTGCTATGTCCTGAGAGGCCCCAATTCCCATCCTGTTCTGTACACACACACCCCATCTGCTCCCACTACTGGCTTACCTTAGGTAAGTAGCTGGGTTCAGTGGCGAATCTGTAGCACCACTGCACAATATGGCTGTGAGCCACCGTATGCCCACTTACATCAATGGAACTCTTTACCACTATTGTAAATGACTAGTTAGGATTAGGCTGTAAGACTGTAATCCTATACGTACTTACCTAGTAGTAAATCCTATGTATAACAAGCAGTAGAATATATCCTCACCCCCTGAGGTTGGCAGGCAAATGGAAGTACTGTTCTACAAGTAATACAGACTGAAGAAATAAAGTGCTAACCATCCCCTGCTAACAGAGTAACTGACCTGCCTCACCCCAGCAGTGTCTGTTCTGGTGGCTGTCTGCTGGTGTTCTTTTGCATCTTTTAAGATTGTGAGCCCTTTTGGGGCAGGGAGCCATTTGTTGTTTGATTTTTCTCTGTAAACCGCTTTGTGAACTTTTGTTGAAAAGCGGTAAATAAATACTGTGAAGAGGAAGAGGAAGATTTCTAGTCAACTGTAGAATACAGGTAGGGAGTCACATTTTTGAAATGTTTTCCCACCCAAAGAAAGTATCCTGAATGTACTTAACTAGCACATCAGAAGGCAGCACTAAATCTTTCTCAAGCGTGCCAGTGTGCCAGTTTAATATTTGCAGAATTTTTTTATTGGGGGGATAGTTTCAAAATATGACCCCCCACCTGCAGTCCACAGTGGTATCGTCCGGAATTCTGCCATCTACCTACTAACCCACTGTGCATAAAGTATAGAGCTATGTGAAATTATGAAATCCTGTGAGATTATCAGCATGGGCAATGAAGAACATTGCCATGTGTTAAACCACTCTTTGTGCTTGGACCCATCTGCTTGACTAAAACCAATATGTTCAGCTAAAAAGATGCATCTCTAATCCAATACTGTTTCTATATTCATTGGCTATAGATCCTAATCTAAACAGAGCCATGACAGGCAGCCTGGTTCTACGTAAATTCCTCCGCGCTGATGCCACGGTGCCAGCACAGACTACACTGCATCCTGTGGGGGAATTTAGCAGGTGGGAGGTCTTCTTGGGGTAAGAGGACATTTGTCCCCTTGCTTTGGGGAAAGTCCCAACCACCACTATGGATCAGCTTGAACCTGCACCAGCGCTATTACTGGCACAAATCCAAGTTGACGGATCAGACCAGGGAAGGGGGATAGGATATGGTGTGCGCTGATGCTACTGATCCTGGGCCTGGTTCACCCACACACACTCATCACCATCCCCGCTCTGGTCCACCCCTCCCCCCCACATTAGTCTTACCAGCTCTGGGAGGTATTGCTCTGGCCACTGGCACCAGCAGAAAGGCTCTGGCCTACCCACTGGCACACTACTGGAAGGCTTGCTGTTGCAAAGTGCTTTATGTACTTTTGCAACAGTGCACGCTGGCAGAGGGCACGCTCTGCCAGCACACATAAGCAATAGAATTGGGCCATAAGTCTCACTGAAACCTATGGAAAAGTTATTTGTGAATAACATCCATCTCATTACATTCTCTGAGTGACAACTTACCTTAACTGGATTGGGGCCAAGGAGCTTTGTTTTGAAATTCAGAGGAGCTGATAAATAAACACTCTCGAATGATATAATGTGAGTGTATTTTTTCTGATTTTTCATCATACACAGAAAAAAAAATATCTTGCTATGTTTTAGGAACAAATTGAGTATTTTACACACATACCAATCGCTCTCTGGGAAGCACTTAAATTTACTAGCTGTTCGTAAATTTACTGACAGTTGGCAACACTGAATCCAACATGCAGGAACCTTCGTGGAAAATAGATCTATTGTAAATAATATATGCAACGACTTAATCTGAACGTGCTTTAGCGCAAAGTAGCTTTCCCAAATGTGTTAGCTAATTTATTTTAGAAGGCTTGTTTAATCTGGAAACATTCATTTGCTAACCCAAAAAGATAAAGTTGGTGTTGTTTTTTTTAAAGTTGAGTTAGCTTTAAAAGTAGACAAAATACAAACAGCTTTATTTTCCACTAGACATAATCAATGTCATTCTAATAAAATCAGTGGATGTACTTCTTTGGAATTTAGTACAATAGGTAAAACTTTCCCTTCATTTGTGTGAGGATTTCAGAACTAAAAACAGGGAAGAAATTCCCATAACATATGGTGACCATTTTGCTTCTGGTGGGGGATTAAACTGTCCCTGGAGGTGGGGCAGACGAAGCAGGTTGGATAATTTTATCCTCCTTTCTTTTGGTGAATGGAGAACATAAGAGTTACGTAACTTAGGTTGCAGTTAAAACCATTGTTATCTGGGAGTAAGTCCCCCAGAGTTGAATGGGGCTTACTTCTGAGCAGACATAAATAGGATTATGCGGAACAATTGATTGCTATCTTAATCAGCTTGGTCCATTAGAAAAAAAACCCGAAATGTAACAGTATGAGAAAACAGAATGCTATACCATATTTTTTTTTTTTATTAGAACCCAAGAAAAGGTCACAAAGTAGTGAACAGGCTTTCCATTGCACAAGAAGCCCTTCTTCAGGCTCAGAGTTAACAACAAATAAAACAACAGCAGCATAAAGAGAGGAAAATATATTTATAGCTGTGATCAAAAACACCAGTCTACAATTTTATATACTAGTCTTAAGACAGAGTCCAGGTGGTGTTGTGCCAAATCAATTCACTTAACTACACTAAATGTAAAAGAGATTTTAACACCAAAGACTATTGGGACAATTCAATGGCTGCTTTCTCCTTGAAAAATATAAAAACTACTGGTTGTTCAGATTTGTCTGTAGCGCTAATGGGAGCATGTGAATCCTTGTAAGGTAGAGAGCAGAAGTAAGAGAGTTTGTGGTAACTAATGCTGTAATGTGGTCTTACCACCCCAGTCCCCATGACTTTTTTTAGTATTAAATATTTATATATAGTTGTTCAACAGATCATTCCAAAGCTGTTTATATAGTACTATTGGGCAACAAATAAAAAGTTCTAAAATACCTTCTACTGTGAAATGGGCAACCTTTATGGTAACAAGGAGAATGCTGCCCCTGACATACAGGCTTAGTGGGGGTTCTCCTGACATAATAATAATAATAATAGTAGTAGTAGTAGTAGTAATACAGATATTTATATACCGCCTTTCTTGGTCGTCAGATTTCTCCTTAGACTTTAATTCAAGGCAGTTTACATAGGCAGGCAATACTAAATCCCAATAGGGATTTTTACAATTGAAGAAGGTTCTGTCTTTCAAGAACCACAACATTTCAGACAGATCTTTTATGATCTGGTATCACATTCTGGCCTCCATTTTCCTCCCACACAGGCTGACAGCGGCCAAACAGCAGGTGGAATAACTCAGCATAACTTGGCTAGGCTTGTCAGCTGCTTCAAGGTCCCGCCGTTCACGGTGCCGGTGGCCTCGAACTGGCGACCTTCGGATGTTATCTTCAGGCAAACAGAGGCTCTACCCTCTAGACCAGACCTCCTGCAGATGAACCTTGTTCAGGCATCATTCTTCCATAGATGGCCAAAGTGTGGAAAGGACAAATAGGAGTGCACGAGTGAGCCATGCCCCCTGTGCCTGGGAAACCCCCACCAAAACTCAATCCTATATGTCAGTGTCATTCAAACTGTGAGGTGCGGCTCTTTAGGGTGGTGCCAGGAACTCAAAGGGGAGGCGCGGGATGTCCTCTCGCAGCGATACAGTCAGACCCCTGGGCAGAATACGAGCCTGTCTTCTGCCCTTTTTTTAAAGCAGAAGAAACAGGAGTTGCTCAGCTGCGAGAATGGCTGCTGCCACCCGCCCTCTTCCGAGCACGCTTGGCTTGCAGTCCTTAACCCTCGCTGATCCTTGTCTGGTTGTTTCCTAGTTCCCAGCCTGGGATCGCTTCTCATCAAAGTGAAATCTCTCTTTTCAACCTCCTCCCTCTTCCATACCCCCCTTTCAATCTCCAGACCTTCCTGCTTTACTTCCATGCAGTTGGCAAAGGGAGAGGGGAGAGACAGGCACACACTTTACTTGGCCAGGAGCAGAAAAAGGGTACTGTTTTTAAAGTGATTTATTAATCTTGTTGTTTGACTGAAGAGGAGAGGCTGTATTTTTAAAGTGATGAATCTTGCTATTTGAAGGGAATACTTATCAGCCATTGATGAAGTGATTGCCAGCCCAATCCTATCCACACTTTCCTGGGAGTAAGCCCCATTGACTCCAATGGGGGTAGACATGCATAGGCTTGAGCTGTGCATCTCCTAGTATAGGAGACAAATCAGCTTCCTAACCAAACCCTTATCAGCTATGATATATTTTCATGGTCTATTTTTTGTTTTCCCCTCCAGCTGCTGGAAAAATTTCATTTCATTCAATTAATAAAGGGTTCAATCCTATCCAAGGAGAATGGCAGAAATGACTAGTTGAATTGGGATCCACAGGGGTTTGTGTGTGTAATGTTGGTCAGACTGGTTGTTCACAAAGTTCATTTGATAAAACAATTCTATTGGTATGCTTACAAAGTTTAAAAAAATGAGTCCTCCTGGACCAGCCAAAATCTACCTACTCCAGCATCCTGTCTCCAACAGTGATCAGCAGCTGATCATTTATAAAGCATGTATATTGCTGTGTATTAATAATATATTTTTAAGATCTGCATTTAATTAATGATATGATTAATATAATTAATATTAATATAGTTAATATATATTTAATAGTTAATATTATATTATAATAAATATAATAAGATTATATTTAATATAGTTAATATTTCTGGCCACTTCCTGTTTAATGATGTCACTTCCAGCCCTCAGGAACATGATGGGGAGTCATGGCCAACAGCCACGGGGGTCAAGGGAGCCACTGGTCGTAAAAGTTTGAGTACCACTGCTATATGTGTTTGTTAACTTGGAAATGTTAGTAAGTTCAGTGGGTTTGCTCCCAGGTAAATGTGCATAGGATTGCAGCCTAGAACCCCCGAGCTTGTTTTGGCTTTTACCAGTATTGGTGTGACACACAGATACACCTAAGCCAGCGGTTCCCAAACTGTGTCATGATGCTGTGGGGACTCTCAGAACCCACATGTTCAAGGCTTCAACCACTGACAGAGAAGATACTGGTTTTGCCTGCAGAGTCAAGCCAACAGAAACCACAATCCAAAGACAATCAAGGAACTAACAGGGGCTGGGCAGCATCTTGGATACAAACTCTATAGAAAGGCCAGGGAGAGGCATATTGAGGGGTGGTAGAGCTCTGTATGCCGAAGTATTGTGGGTATAGAAGCCGACTGGAAAGCTTTGGGGGAACACAAACCCTCTTTCCAAGCAGGAGCATGCATAGCAAGCTATACAGCAGTTGCAGTTCCTGGTTGTGCTGGTCAATGAGGGGAAAAGAGAAAAAGGAGGCAGGCCTGTTCGCTTAATGCTTGCCATGCTAAGTGAGTGGGCCAAGACACATCCTGGCATTTGTACTTCCTGCATTGAATGCTAGGCTGGACCCACAAGAGCAAGCCCATTGTTTGCATGGTTTGTAAACACACCAGAAAGCAGGACCATAGGGGTAGAAGTCTTTACACTTGGACCTGTGTGGAAGCAACGATGGAAACAGGAAACCACACCAGGAAAGATATGCCTGACTTTTTCCTTTGGATACTACAGTGAGCTGGATCCACTTTCCCCATCATACAAAAACGAACCCTAAGATATTAGCCAGTGTGATGTAATGGTTAGAGAGGACCAGGACTGGGAAAACTTGGGTTAAAATCCCAACTCAGCCGTGATGCTCCCTGGGTGTCCTTCAACCAGTCATTCTTTCTTCATCTCACTGAGCGCCCATGCTTGTTGTGAGAATAAAAGTGGGTCGTAACGGGTTTATGTATGTCTGGGCCTTTAGTAATCCTCCCTACCACCATGCTCAGAATAGGAAAGAGGTGATAGCTATAGTGTGATGAACCAGCCTCATGGTGGAATCTACTGTGTTTTCATCACAAAGGTCCTGTGAGCCAATCAGGGCTAGACTGTGATGTCTGAGGTTGTCGTCCCCCCCAGGAGAGTGTAGGTCTGCTATAGCAGCTCTTGCTCTTTGGTTGCAAGGTAGCATCAAGCTTGTCCTTGTGATGGACATGTCCTGCTGCAGCAGTTCTTGTTTCTTTTTCTCTTCATCATCTTCTAGCGTTTCTGGTTGATTTACCACTCTCACAAACAGAGAAAAGTCTGACTGTAGGAAGAAAGATGGTGAAGGATGGGTGGTCTGATATTTTCTTTGAATGAGATAGGGCAGAAGGAGATGCCCAAGGGGGTTATTGCCTTAGAATTGGCTGCAGAAGCCCAGGGAGGGGGAGGAGGTGGTTCATAGTGATCATGCTTTGACTCCTGTGGGCTCCAGCAGCTAGAGGGGTTGCAAAGTACTAAGTTTGGCAGGGAGCCTCACCTCAGCTTGCAAAGCACTACATTTTGCACAAAGCCTCACCACTAGCTGACAGGAATGACTCTGAAGCAGGGACCTGCAGTGTGGGGCAGCAGGTGAGGCAGAACCACCCTATCATAGTCTATGGAAAAGCACCACAGCTGCCCCACCTGCTTACACCCAAGGAGGCACACCCAAGAAAGTGGGTGTAAGGAGAGCCTCCTTGAGTCAGGACAGCTGTTGTGCTTTTCCCACAGACAACAACAGGGCAGTTCTGCCTAACCTGTTGCACCTGCTCTGAAGGAGAGGGGGCTGCTTGCAAACCTGCAATGACACTGTGTGCTTTGCTAGCTGAGGTGAGGCTCCTTGCAAAACTGAGTGCTTTGCACCCCCTGTAGCTACACTACTGTGGGCTCCATTGTTACTTGGGAGGAGGAAGCCTCATTGAATGACCAGTGCAAAAGGAACTGCTTCTGAGTAGTCCTGCAAAGGATCGGGTCATCCAGGTAAGCCTCACAGCTGCTGCGCTTGACCCTGATCTATTGCTGTTTCTATCCCTGATCTCTCACAGTCCCTCCCATCTTGTTTACAGATGGGATGGGGACATAAGGGGAGTGGCTAAAGAGAACTTTGTCACACATCCCAGCAGCAGCTCCATTCCCCCCCCCCCCATTTAAAGACTTTTTAAATGACTTGAGACTTGAGTCTTTGAGTTGCAAAAATGCTCTGGGCAACTCTGAAAATCTGCCCATTAGGACTCATTTTCAAATTGAGTCGTGGGGTGGAGACTTGTGACTCAACTCAAGTCAAGCCAAGCTGGATTTGTTCATCCCTGCTAGTTCCTTGTCCTACACTGTCATTCATCACCTGGCAGACTTCCTGACTCTGTAGGAATCCCAGGAGCCCTTGCAGCAAGCAGGGTGAGAGCTTCCCCTTGAGGCTTTGAAACTTGCTGTGTGCCCATATACTATAACCCACTCCAACTTTCAATGTTCTTCTCCATGTTCTGCACCACTGTTTTTCAGTCAAGGAAGTGGGGTTCCCCCAACACGAAACACTTCTTAAGAACATAAGAACAGCCCCGCTGGATCAGGCCATAAGTGCTAAATGAACTGACAGGTAACAGTGACCCCAGTGCTATCCAGTTCAAAATATATATAATTGGAATGTTTCTGAGGAAGTGCAACATATTCATATTTGATTTCAAAAGAGGGGACTTCTAAAAATGAGGGGACTAATAAAAATGAAGCTGAAAGGAAAAGTCAAAAGGGTGAGAGTTCTTCAGTGTACATGCAAGTTATTGAAAACCACCGTAATAGAAGCTCTATGAAACTATATTCCACTAAGTAGGAAAGGTAGCATTAGGTCCAGAAGGAGGCCAGCATGGCTTATGAGCAGAGTCAAGGAAGTCATGAAAGGCAAGAAAGCTTCCCTGAGAAAGAAGAAGTCTTGCTCAAATGGTTAAAAAAAAAAAAAAAAAAAAGCAAAACTCTGGCAAAAGAAGTGTAAGCAGACAATACAGGATGTGAAAAAAGGAATATGAGGAGCACATGGCTAATAGCATCAAAGCAAACAATCAAAACATCTTTAAATACATCAAAAGCAGGAAATCTTTTTCCTGCCAGGGAGCCAGTTGGACTTTAGGATAACAAGGAATAAAAGGGAAGTTTGAAGAGGAAACGGAGATTGCAAAGAAGGTGAATTAATTCATGCACCAGCTATATACTGTGGACTGTGAAGTGCTTGAGAAGCCCCTTCACTCTGAAGCCCCAGGCAGTGGCATAGCTGGGACTTGCCCCATTAAGGAACTGAAGAATGAAGTTGCTGATCTCTTGACTAAAATATGCAACTTGTCCTTTAAAATGGCCACAGTGCCAGAGGATTGGAGGATAGCAAATGTCACGCTGATCTTTAAAAAGGGAGGGGACCCAGGAAAATATAGGCTGGTCAGCCTAACATGTATACCGGGTAAGATGGTGGAATGCCTCATCAAAGATAGGATCTCAAAACACATAGACGAGCAAGCCTTGCTGAAGGAGAATCAGCTTGGCTTCTGTAAGGGTAAGTCTTGCCTTACAAAACTTTTAGAATTCTTTGAAAAGGTCAACAGGCATGTGGATGCGGGAGAACCCGTGAACATAATATATCTGCACTTTCAGAAGGCATTCGACATGGTCCCTCACCAAAGGCTACTGAAAAAACTCCACAAGTCAGGGAATTAGAGGGCAGGTCCTCTCCTGGATTGAGACCTGGTTGAGAATGGGTATCAATGGGCAATTTTCACCATGGAGAGAGGTGAAAAGTGGTGTGCCCCAAGGACCAGTGCTCTTCAACCTCTTCATAAATGACCTGAAGACAGGATTGAGCAGTGAAGTGGCTAAGTTTGCAAATGACACCAAACTTTTCTGAGTGGTGAAGACCAGAAGTGATTGCGAGGAGCTCCAGTAGGATCTCTCCAAACTGGCAGAATGGGCAGCAAAATGGCAGATGCGTTTCAATGTCAGTAAGTGTAAAGTCATATACATTGGGGCAAAAAATCAAAACTTCACATATAGGCTAATGGGTTCTGAACTGTCTGTGACAGATCAGGAGAGAGATCTTGGGGTGGTGGTGGACAAGTCAATAAAAGTGTCGACCCAATGTATGGCGGCATTAAAGAAGGCCAATTCTATGCTTGGGATCATTTGAAAAGGTATTGAGAACAAAATGGCTAATATTATAATGCTGTTGTACAAATCGATGGTAAGGCCACACTTGGAGTATTGTGTCCAGTTCTGGTCGCCACATCTCAAAAAGGACATAGTGGAAATGGAAAAGGTGCAAAAGAGAGCAACTAAGATGATTACTGGGCTGGGGCACCTTCCTTATGAGGAAAGGCTACGGCGTTTGGGCCTCTTCTGCCTAGCAAAGAGACACCTGAGGGGGGACATGATTGAGACATACAAAATTATGCATGGGAATTATAAAGTGGATAGAGAGATGCTCTTTACACTCTCATGTAACACCAGAACCAGGGGACATCCACTAAAATTGAGTGTTGGGAGAGTTAGAACAGACAAAAGAAAATATTTCTTTACTCAGCGTGTGGTTGGTCTGTGGAACTCCTTGCCGCAGGATTTGGTGACAGCATCTGGCCTGGACGCCTTTAAAAGGGAATTGGACAAGTTTCTGGAGGAAAAGTCCACTACGGGTTACAAGCCATGATGTGTATGTGCAACCTCCTGATTTTAGAAATGGGCTATGTCAGATGCAAGGGAGGGCACCAGGATGCAGGTCTCTTGTTATCTGGTGTGCTCCCTGGGGCATTTGGTGGGCCGCTGTGAGATACAGGAAGCTGGACTAGATGGGCCTATGGTCTGATCCAGTAGGGCTGTTCTTATGTTCTTATGCCACCCCCCACCTGGCTGCTGCTGAAGTAATTGCAGTGACATGATGATGTCACTGCAATTACTTCTGTCCGCCCCGGGCTTCTTTTAAAAAACTAGTAGTTCCCCCCCCTTTTTAAAGGTGCCAACAAAAGCTCCTGGGGGGTGGGCCAAATTCACCCATGGAAACTTCTTGGCCAATGGGCCTCTCCAAGGAAGGCTCCAAGGGCAGGCAGAAGCCACCCACAAAGCCTCTCTCGGCCACGCAGTGCTGAGAGGCGGAGGCTTCTTCCTGCCCTTGGATTCTTTTTTGTTGCAGTCTGATCAGACCATGCTGGGAATACCTGGAGAGGGCAGGAGGGCATGGAAATTCCGACATGCTGCCCAGTACCATGTGTTACCGTGCAGGCAGGAGAGTAAGTGGCCTCCCCAAGGGCTGCCATAATGGTGGGGGAACTGGATTCAGCTTGTCGCAGGGTCATGAGATGTATAGGTTCTTAACCCATATCCACCTGATGGGGAAAAAGCAAACATTTGCTTCTTCTTTCAAAGATTATAAACTTGTAATTTCTGATTTATTTTCATTTTGTGAAATGTAGCTTGTGAAGCACTTCTAAGTAAGCATGCATAGGACTGGGATCTTAGTTCTATTAGATCCCCTCTGAAAAGTCTTAGGACTGAAGAATGGGGTACTAAGTGCTTAACATTCAATAGATAAAAATAAAATAGTAATGATTTTTCTGTCACAGGTCCTTATATGAGTTTACTTCTTTGTTTAAATCATTTTTACTTTGTCTTTCCTCCTCTCACACGGCAGTTCACAGTATCCCTGGAAATAGTGTTTAGGTGCAATTAAGTAAAGAAATAAAAACAACTAACAGCCCAATCCTATGCATGTCTACTCAGAAGTAAATCCCATTAGAATCAATGGGGCTTACTCCCAGGAAAGTGTGGGTAGGATTGGGCTGTAATTGAATAGCAATTTTTAAAGTAATTTTTAGTCACATTGCAAGGAGCTGATATTAGCTGAACAATGGTTACAAGTATAGGCTGTGAGCAAAAAGTCTCCATATTGAATTTCAGCTTAGCTATGAACTCAATGGTAGCATTAGACAAGCCGTTAGCTAGAAGTCTCAGCTTCTTTACAAGGCTGCTGTGAGAATTACTGACATACGGTACAGTGTATTTAAAAACTCTGTGGGCTCAGAAGAAGTGTGATATAAATGGTAAGGCTATAATCCTGTGTACACTTACTAGGGGGAAGCCCTACTGAAACTTCAGATGAAATGCCTATTAAAAAGCACACAACTTCCTCCTTCTTAATCCACTGCTCATGAACATTGCTGAATGCTTTTTCTATTTTAATTAAAGTGGAATAAGACTTGAACATATTCTTCTCATAAAGTTTCAGAAGGAGGAGAGGCTGGAATCAGCAGCAGATCACAGTCCCCACTGGGGCTAATCGAAGGGCCTTGTATGGAAAGGGGGCTGAGAAAACACTAGATTTCTTTTGTCTAGCCATAATGAAAATAAATGAAGGCTTCAATTTAAAGTAGTTACTAAAAATTTGTTCTTTCCTATGCACTAATTCCGAAACCCACTTGTAGCTAATTAGGCCGATTCCAGGACGCTCTCGCTACCCTAGCCTAGTATAAACAATGGCCATCTGAGTTTCATTACAATAAAGGGATAAAATAAACAGTGGACCAGAAAACAGTAGTTTGGGCACGGCTCATTACGGCACAATGCAGTTAAAATTCTTCTAGCAGACTGGGGGGACAGTTTAATAGGACGTGATCCATGCTCCCAGGCCTCAGCAGCTCCTATTATACTACACTAAGTCAAGTACTTTTTAAGCGACAAACATTTTCTCCATCTCAGCTGTCTAAACAAGTCAGCTACTGGACAAAATGTGTGGTTTGCAGCTGGACATTGATCATTCCATTCATCTCATCTTTTTGGCATAGTTTGTGGGATCTTCTGTATTTCAGCCTCCATCAAGTAATCAGATTGTTTCAATGTGTTGCTAAAAATCTGAAAGGCGGAAAAAGTCCTTCTGAAGACTGAAATTGGAGAAAACAAGCATTTTTCAAGCATTTGAAATAATGAATGAAAAACAGTTATTCTAATCTTGATCCAAAATGTGTGTCAAGATAATTGGCTAAAAACAAGGTCTGGAGCAGGAAACACACAATCATTTTCAACACACACCAAAAAATGAGACATAAGAACATAAGAACAGCCCCACTGGATCAGGCCATAGGCCCATCTAGTCCACCAGTTTCTCTATGCAGTTAAAAACAAGAAACATCAGCCCGTATTTCTTTCCAGGGTTGATTCGTAAAGCCACAATCAATCTGAAAAATATGTACTGTTTCTTTAAGAGCTGAAATCACAGTACGAGAGACACTCTGCAACTGCGAGCGCTAAGGGAACAGCAGCTTTGTTCTCCCATTTCAAGCTCGCTCTGGAGTACACAGTGAATAGGTGGAATGGTGGTAAAAATCACCTGCACTATTTGAACTGTTGTTTTTCCCTCTTTATCTTTTTTGGGGGGTAGGGGCAAGCACCTATACTTGAATTTGTGCAAATAAAGTACATATAAGATGCAGGCCAACTGCAGACATTTTCTGCCTAGTGCAGCTTCCCTTTCCCCAAATTTATACCAAGAAAACTGTAGCTAGGCTTGGATTTGACTCCACCCTCTGAAGCACACTTGTGCACAAGATCAGATTGCAAGTTCCCATCCCTTTGCAGCAGCAAGAGCCAGTGTGCGCCTTCAACAGACTCAAATGGGGATACTTCTCTTGGATTTTATAATTCACATAGTGGATGGATGGAAGAATTGCACATCTGAATATTTTCCCAAGGACTCTCTCACAGGGAAAAATGGAATGCCTGAGATCAATGCTCAATCATGTCTTCTCCCTGACATGCTGGCTTCTCATGTGAAGGTTTCTCTCCACCCAGTGGGGAACACTCAAAAACATGATACCTCCATCACCAGCCTGAAGTCATACAACTGAGGAAGTTGTGCCACTGGAGTCTGCTGATTGTATAAATAACTCTCAAGCTTCCATGGGTGGATGGCATTCTGGGTGTTACGTACAGAAAAGGGTGCATGGAGAAACATGTGGTGAACACTATTTAGAGAATGTTCAAATTTTATTTATTTACAGCCCAATCCCTTATCCCTTTCCGCCAATGCAGCAGTGCCAATATGGTGACCGCTGCATCCTATAGTGGGAGGGCAATCCAAGAGGACTTATCTGGGTAATGGAACATTTGTTCCCTTACCCATAGGTGAGTAGACCATGGGGGGGGGGGTTCTACTCAGACCTGCATTAGCTAAATAGCTGGCACAGGTCCTCGTGGACCTTTGCTGTGGAATTGGGTCCGGGAAGGGGGATAGGATCCTGCACCTCCTAGACCTGATCCCCCTTCCCATGCCCCTCCCTACCCTACTCTGTTCCATTTTACCCGTCCTTGCCCTTTTCCACCCTCCCACTACTCCTGCCTTCCTCTCCCACTGACTTACCTTTATCAGCAAGCAGTGGGAGAAGTGCTGGAGGAGACAGGATGGTGCGGGCCTTCCTGCTGTCGGAGCATAGGAGGTGTGCTGCCATCAGTCAGAGTGCATAGGATTGGGCTCTGTGACAATGAAATCTCTGGATGCCAAAGTCACATTACTGCAGTCAGCTCTGTGCCATAAATATGTGAAAGTTCTGGAATCAAATTAACATGTAGAAACCAGCATGCAACAGGTCAATCACTGCTAAAAGAAAGCATAGCCTGAAGTCATATGGATGGGTCTAGTGTAAAAGAGCTTTGGTCTAGTTTGGAACAAAATAATGCTGCATTATAGCCTGAGAAGAAGTTCTGCAAGTCTGATAGGCCGCAACCTGCCTTTGTTTGAACTTTTCCACAAGGCTTGTATGTCATTCAGAAGCAGCTGGTATGAGTTGGCCCATGACTTGAATTGTAGGTTGGTAAAGCAGCACACCAAAATTGAGGACACGGACTGGTGTGGTGGCCCCCAACAGCTAATCAAACAGGTCAAGATTTGTTGCAACTCAAGACGGAGCTGGATTGGGCACAGCTGTGTAACAGTTTCATGGAAATATGGAAACAATCATGAACACCTATGGTGATAATGCTTCCAGCGCCTGAACCGTTCCCTCCAGTGTTTGACAGAGGGGAATAGGTACACTTGTTTATATTAAGTGAACAAGGCATTCATAGTGCAGTAGTGAGCTAGCCACATACCACTTCCACAGAGTGGCAGTATGCCTTTGCCAAGGAGGTTTCATAATATTAACTTCAAAATATACATTTCCTTACAACGCAGAAAGCAAATGTTGTTACAACATTTAAATGTCATATATTAGTATATTTATCCACTTTCCTGGGTAAGTCGCATGAGTGATCAAGGAACACACAGTGAAAGGAATGACATCACAAACCAATCCCAAACCAAATCAGATCCCAAACCAATCAGATCATCTGGCTACGTGAAGTCATCACTTAGGGTGATTGAGAGCAAAGTAAATGAATAAGCAGACATTTTTGTCAGGAATGCTGAGAAGTCATCAATTAGGCAAGGCCCTGATTGGTGCGGCAGTGGATGTTTGTGAAATCTGTGAGTCACTTGAGCTCACTTCTAGTATGAATCAGTAGTCTATAATTATAATAAAGAAAACAGATTTGGGCAGCCCAATACTATCTGGTGCCAGTGCAGCCAGGCCACATGGACTGCACTGTATCCAGTGTTGTTGGGAGCCGGCTCAAGGCCTCCTCGGGGTAAGAGGATATTTTTCCCCTTATCTCGAGTAACGCCCCAGCCAGCTTTATGAGACTACTTGGATCTCTGCCAGCTATTTAGTTGGCAGAAGTCTGAGCAGCCCTGTATAGTGCTGCTTGATCCAGGAAGGGGGGTTAGGATATGGCAGAGGAGGCTCGCCGATTCCGCCCCACCCTCTTCCACCCAGAAACAGCCCCTCCCCACCACCCTCCTCATTCCCCTGCACTGCTTGGAAACTTACTTGTGTCTCCCAATGCTCCAAATGCAGTGTGCCATAGTGGCACAGGCTGCTCCACCGGCACTATTTACTTGCCGGGTGTCTTGGAGTCAATAGAAATATTTTAAAAGGGGGGAAAAAATGTGTCAGAACCCTTTTAAGCTACACCAAGACTCATCCTCTCTGGCATGCTGTGTTTCCATATACAAAATATTTTGCTGTGGGGGGGGGGGGGGAGTAATCAAGCATGTGAACTGCCCCCACCCCTGCATTTTGATGCAATGCTTTTCCTCAGCTTCTCAATCAGCTCTTAGAAGATAAAGGTAAGGGGGGGTGGAAATTGAAAACGTACCTTGCAAATTTTAGCTATCAGCCATTTTGAAACTGGAACCCAACATTTCTTGGAGAAAATCAGAATCAGTTTGTACTTTGGAAGTCCCTCACCTTCTGTTAATGCAGTTACATTTTTTCATACATGCCTTCCACCCTCCAACTATAACAGATGACTACATTGACTTTGAAATCATAGTGGACTTCAAAACAATGGTATTTACAATTTGCCATTATAGGACATGGGAGCCTAAACCTTTGGATAATTGCAAACTTGACATCCTCTGCTGCCTTGAACATGTTTTTACATTTGGGTACTACAAATATGGTCGTCCCCCCATGTGTGATATACACCTAGCATTCTGACTGCATTTTTCCCCAGAATGTGCATTCACATTACATATATATTAAGTATTGAAGGAAAAAAGCAGATATTCTGTCAGCCAAAAAGAAATGTCATTATACTTGACTTCAGAATGAGAAAAAAACTCAGAACATATCAGTCACCGGTACATATTGGTACATGCATCCATAGGGATGGCAAAGCAGACTTTTGGAAAAGGACTAGGACCATGGAGAAGGAGATCATCAGTCTCATTTGCTCATGAATGAGCTCTGTGCCCCACACATTTGACTCAGGGCTGCTCATAAGCTAATGGAACCTATAAACTGCTCAGCAGATCTACATAGTGTGAAAATATGTAATATGTATAGAAACAAGATATTATCTAGGTGCCATTGGAGAGTATGCCTAAGGGGGGGGGGAAAGTACTAGTCCACTGGGTATAGTATGGAATGGTTCCTGCCTGATGAGGAACAGGGAACCTGTTTTTTTCTGTACTCTGTATATAAATTTTTATATACAAAGAATTCATTTTCACCAGTCTCACCAACTCCCAAACCCAGCGTGCAGACATTCTTAAAGCTCTTTAAAAGGCAAGACTGGCACAGAATTGGACGGGTATCATGGCGCTAGGTGGAGTTGCCAATTGGCAGATCTACCCCGTGTTTGAATAGGTGAGAGCCAGAACATGTTAGGCTATGTGAACATGTGTCTGGGATAACAACTGCTCCCATGAAACAAAGGCTCAGCTTGAGAAGTGGTAAGATCCAGTCTTTGTTTCAGGTTTCAACGAAAACTTTAAAAATGGCCACAATAAGAGCCATACAAACTTCCCTTTGGCTAATATAGTGAGCTGCTTAATATGCAGATTACTCTGACAAGCTCAGTTTGTTTATAAGGTAGCTATTTCCCCTCTGAAATTGGCAGATCCTTAAACATGTAACAGGCACCTGGATACTAAACACAGTTAAATGGAAGTATGGTCAAGTGATACAAATACTTAGAAACTTTCAAAGATGCCAACAAACTGATCTTAAATACATTGATTAAGATGCATTTAGGATCATTTTGCTGGAATCTTTAAAACCGCAGGCCTCGTGAGGTTTTTACGATCAGGGCCCTGTCATTAAAGAGTTAAGACAGAATGGGAGTGTTTTCCTTATGTGTTAAGATTTTTTTTTTAAGGCACATACATTTTTTAAAAATAAGAACTAATGTACCTTCCCTGCAAAAAAAAAGAGAGAGAGAGAGAGAGAAAAGAATTAAAGCATTTTTACCACTGTTTGCTTTTCCAGTTTCTTTAATTTGGGTAATTGCTTAGTCAACTTTCAAAAATATATATTCTGTCTTAAAAAAACATCAAAAAATGACGGATCACCTTCCTTTTCATTTCAGATTTGGCATGCAGGTCCCAGATTGTGTATTCTTTCCACGGCGCCATACCAGCGTCCAATACTTAATTAATTTCCCTTTGCTCCTGCAGCCTTCCACTTAAAGAGACAGTGTCCCATTTTTGATGGCTTGCCTTTGGCTGGTTTTCAAAATTGTCACTTCTTAAATCTTTTTTTCAATTCTTATTATATAAATTTCCCAGAGTGCCGCATGGCAGAGAGCTGGTGTTTTCCGACTGTACCACCTCCTCGTTTTCTGTGCTGTTCGGGAGCCAAATCAACCTACATGAAGAAAAGAGTAGAGAGGGGAAGAGGGAGGGGAAAAAAATTCCCTTTTGCATATAGTCATTGGTTTTCTCTCTGAAACCAGCAGAGTGACTTTGCAATCAAGCAATGTAAGAAACAGAGGGAACAACGATGTCCTGGTAGAACAGAGGTGGTGTCAAATGCCTACGTCTTGAGCCCTTCATGCTCTTTAGGGTGCGTCCACCAAGTGGTACCTTCCCACACTCTCAGTCCAGATACATTTATTTAGACAGGGTGGGCTGTGGAGGGCTTGTGTACATCTGTTACTGTACTATGCCTATGGCTTTCAATCATAAGGCATGCGAATGATGAGCTGCACCTTTCCTTGTTCTCATCCTCCCTCTCTCCAAACTCCAGCTGGGCAAACAGCGCATGGTGCACAGTTTCCACAGCATATCTCCATCTCTTCAAGGTCCACTAATAGCGGAGGCTTCCAAACATGTGGGTTGTGCAGGAGGGAGGTTGCTTGTGCTTAGGTCCATATGTACACCACATCTACTCAGAAGTCAGCAAAAGTGAACCTCATGTTCACAGGTCCACAAGCAGGACTGGGGTGAACACAACTGTGACAGCATCCTGCTGCTGCCAAAAGGTGATTATGGGCATGCTTGCCCTGATTCTATCAGCTGCTTCAGCTGCCTTCATATACCCGCTCGCTGTTATCTTTATGCCCCATCAATTTCAGCGCGATAACCTTATGGGGAGTGTGGCTTTTGAACTGAGAAAAATGCTTTCCCACTGGTATGAACATAAGCAGGCTGAAGAGAGGATTACACATGGGACAGAGAGCAGAGCATGAACAACAGGCAACTAATGGGTGCCAAAAAAAACTGCTAGGTGAAAGTCAAGTGAAAACATCGTCTCTGGCACAGATGGCTAAAGCTAAGTTCTTTCTGCATTGGCAGCATTTGTGGCACAAGCATCAGGCCAACCCAATCTTTCAGCCCAAATCTTGTCTTTGATCCAGGAAGAACTCTTATCAAAAAGATTGCAGGGAAGAAGTTGTTCTGGCTGGAAGGTACATTGGTCATATATAAATGCTTTCTCTTTGACACCTGAACAGCCATTGTGTGACTGCGTCAACGCGCAGGCATGTTTGCCTTCCCTGCCTGAGGTCATGAGCAACGACTGTTCTTGTACAGCTACCCACCAATGTGCCCTCGGACTCTCTGGGATGGGGTGGACTTGCATCATTATCCATTATCATTCTTAGCCACCCTTATCTATTACATAAATATCCTGGGTAGGTGCAGATCCGGAAAACAAACAAAAGGATCAGTAAATTGCAAATGATTATAATAAAACAGAGAGCAATTTTAAAATGCTGCTTCAAATGCCTTCGGAAAGAGGCCAGGTCTTCTTCACAAGCGTTTGGAATGGAACCAAAGACTCTACCAGATGACCCTCCAGAGGGAGGGAGTGATGCCACCAAGAAGAAGCCCTGCAACTCAGAGCTAATTAGATCTCTGAAGGTGAAGGAACGAAGAGTGGTTTTTCTCAAAGAGCCAGCAGTGAGAGGAGGTGGAGGAGATACTCCTGCATTCTTATTTTACTTGACAGTCAAGATTTTCCAGCATGTAGGCCCAACTTTCTGCCAGATTAACTCTGACGGTGATTTTTGTGAAACTAATTGGATGGCTCAATACTTTTTCACCTTTCCTAAAATCAGAACAATAATATACATTTTCACGCTTTTGGATTATGCTGTTTTTACTACTTGCAGTTGCTAGGACAGATGGGACAAAGGGCAGTTCCCAACAACTGGCACCATTTCTAGTCCTTCATGGCCATGGAACTGGGTTTAAACTGGGAGAGTAGTGCCTGCTGCCACCATCCAAGGCCAGGGAAAAGCAGAAGTAAACCTCCCAACAGGAAGAATGGGTGCCCCAATGGGTGCATCATTCCTGGGGTGCTGGTTAGACGCCAAAGAGTAGTGAAGACAGGTGGTATGGGAAGACAGAGAAAACAACTCTTTCCTATATGGCAGGATGGAGCTCTTATAATCCAAAAGTGTTCCAGGGGTGAAAGTGGGGTAAAGGTGGTATTCCTTAGCTCACTGAAAAGCTGGAGCTGACACTCTGCCTCGATCATGCCATCATCTGGGATATTTTTGTAAGCAACTGTATGATGAGCAGTTCTGAATTTGCCCAGATGTTACCCAATAACTCCAAAATCTCCTTCCTACTTAGCTATCCTTGTAAGCTCCCTGTATACAACACTTGGTTTTTGCCTGTTTCCAAGTCAGTGCTATCCATATGTGTCCAAAACATAGCCCATGCTACTGTTTGGGCATGAGGGGATTTTTCATCTAAAGTTGTCCACTTTTCAGTTACAGAACCCTCCCGGCCTTACTATATTCAATGACGCCAGAAAAAGGAGTCTCTAGTCAGAACTTATCTTCTCTAGAAATAAAACATACAGTAGGAGAAGTAACAAATTGCTTGGCACCTCATTAGCAATTGTAAGCAGACTCCATTTTCACCCTGGGGTCTCATTGGAATGATTTGTTAGGCAGGTCTCTCTCCCCCCTTCCCTCTTAATTGAAGGGAGTTGGAGGCAAAGCAAGAACAACAGTGATTATTTGTGTCCTTCTGGGACGCCTGTCTTGCTGTCTAGTGCTAAAGTGCCCCTCTACCTGATGTTGTTTCTGGAACCTGAATCCAGCTCCAAGTAGCTTCTGTGTGTGGGTCTGATTGTTGAGGCCAACGTAGTCCAGTCTAATAGAAGATGACCAGCATTCTCCTGTGTCTAAAATATTAGGCTAATCTAAGTCCTTCAAATAATGGTCCAGCCATGCGTGTGGATTTCAGAGAGCTGTTACTTTGATGGACTGTTCCCTGCAGTGTAATCAACTGTTATGCTAAGTACACCACAGTGTAAGACCCCAGGCAGATTAGGGCCCTTGATATAGTCAAATTACTTGAATGTTTCCCATTGAAGGGAACATGCTCAACTTGTGTGCTACATTGCCAGTTTCTCCAGCGCTGGACAAAGTGCCTGCTGATTCATCACAAGTGACCACATTTCCAGATGTAGTAAAATTGGTGGCCTGGTCTGGATAAGAAGGAGACAACTTCCTTGTGCTGGAATAGAATGTGAGTTTAAAAAAAAAAAAAAAGGATTCTTTGACAGAGTGGCATTACTTAAGTAATTCAAGAGCTGCTTTGGATACTACTTTGTCCATCAGCCCATCTTTTTGTGCATTTGGGCTGTGAGTGTGCTGGGAATGTGCACTTACTGGCACACTGGGGCTTTTTAACTTTCCTGCACTGTGGTTCATTGAAACCACACCTCCATTAAAACTGCTTTAAAAGGAATATTAGCAGTGTGTGTAGAGGGGTGGTTCATATGATTCAGCTAATACCCCAAGTGTGCCAGGAAGAGGGCCAGCCATGCAATCACACCAGGAAGGCAACTGGACAACTGGTGTTTGAACCGATTTGTATTGTTCTGTTTTTAGTGGGACTTCCCAGTAGGAAGTGTCATCAGGCCCAAGCATTCAAAATTCATAAGATTGACATTAAGAACCTTAAGATTTTTTTGTTTGCATCCTTTGGATTCCTAATTGGGGTTTATTTTTTTTTTTTCAAGTACTGCAATTTATGGAATGAGATTTTTTTTATATATATATTTATGTTTATATATTTATTTATTTATATATTTATATTTATATATTTATGGATTGTTTAATTTGAAGAAATTAACTGTCGGAAACAATGGCTACACAGAACAGTTTCCCCAGTCCCCGAAGGGAAAGAAATATATATATTTCTTGTGTGCGTGTCAAATATTTGACAGTAAGCACAATATTTGACCATCATCTTCCATACAATATTTGACAATCATCTCATACAAAACATGGACAGGATGCTGACTCCATGAGTAAGATCCAAATGATTAGCTCCTTACATTGAATCATTTAAATATTACATTGAAGAGTCACTCATAGAAAAATAGTGAAGGCACCATATAATATGTTCCATTGGAACTTAAGCTCAATTTGTTCAGGAGCACAGCTTTAAACCATATTTGCAGAATTTTGCCTGTCTGAGCACTAACAGATCTGACAAACCAGAGAGTCTGCAAATTCTACAGTCTCATCCATTGACACAGAGCAGACTGTGAAAGTTCATTGTACAGGGCACACGCTTCTAAAGTGCAGCCGAGCTATAGATCTTTGCCTGTGGGACAGCTGCCTGTGGGGAGCTAGGAGAAGCATAGATTACACCACAAGGAATAGACAGTGACATCAGGCACATCAGTTCTCTGGATCAAGATTCATACTCAGTGTTTGTGAGGAAAGCTCTAAGCGTGGACAATAAGAAGCTAGAGAGGTACAGCCCCATATCACGTGCCCTATCATTTGAGTTGTGGTCTCCCTGCCAGAGGCTTAAGTACTGGGGATGGAATGCTGTGACTGGCTGTTCACTCTATATCCTATGCTCAGACGTAAGCGGTTGGGGTGGAGAGGATGGTGTGAGGTTTGATTTACTGCTATTTTGCTTCAGTGTGAGAAAGGAGAGATAAAAAATCTTTTAAATAAATAAATTTGTGTCTTCCCTGTTGTTCCCTATGGCTGCAATCCTAACCACACTTTCCTGGGAGTAAGTCCTATTGAACACAATGGAACTTACTTCTGAGTAGACATGCATAGGATTGTGCCCTATGTGCATTTCCTTTGCTATGCCAGCTCTGTCATTGACCTAGCGTTTTTCCAGCATTGGGGGCATGTCTGTCATCAGAAGGAGGGTTAGGATAGATATGACTTAAGTCAATACCCTCTCGTCCTGCCCACATCTCTGCCCTGTTTTAGCCTTCCCCCAGGTGGGAGTTGTGCCAACATCTGAAAGATGCCAACCTGTTACGCTGGACGAGCTGTTATTGCAAGGACGTATGCCATGGCATATGGCACTCTGATCAGTGTGGCAGCAGTCTAGGACTGAGCTGTGAATGTGCCCATCTGACTCATTATATGGCACATATTGATTTTAGGAGAACCATAGCAAAACGGTTCTTACAAAACCCGTAAAAAAAGAGTCACAGAACTTGATAGTTCTACAGTCTACCAAGAGAATGCTACAGTAACATAAATGTTGGCTATGTTGTCCACTGATCTAAAGTATTCTGTATATACTGTAAATTCATAGTGCTGGAATTCTGTATATTTCTAATGTTCCCTGTAACTGAAGACAGGTTTTGGCTGCCTGATGCACAATGACGAATGGATTGTTTAATTTGAAGAAATTAACTGTCGGAAACAATGGCTACACAGAACGGTTTCCCCAGTCCCTGAAGGGAAAGAAACCCAAAGTGAAAATTTGGGATCTGCCCACCTTTTTTGAAAGTTTCAGTCCAGTGATGTTTCAGTGAAGTCTATCAGGTTCGGTCCTTCAGACTTGTGAGATTTTGAGATCTTTGAGAAAACCTTTGTATGTGGTTAAAGGCTTAGAAAGAGGGAGTGGAATGGCCTCCAAAAAGAAAAACTGAACCAAATGATCAGAACAAAAATGTGTATTTCTCACTTTAAGTGGGCAGACCCTGATATGAAATTCTTACTGATTTTATGTGTGCGTGGTTCCCATGTGTGAAATTCCAAAGGAAATTCATAACAACTACCCAGGATGAATCTGCTAGGAAGGCCACATGTGTCTTATTTAATGATAGTATCACATCCATGGGATAGTAAGGATATAGTCACTACTAATCAAACATTATTTTCAGGGCCCCAGTACAAACTTGTATCACAGACCCCCTTCTCCACACATATCACAATCCCATGCTATACGTATGACCTCATAAGACATGAAATGATGTTTGTCTTATTTTGTTTCTCTACTTGCCTATTCAGTATTACTTGAGCCAGACTGCAGACAGGTCTTGTTCTTTTTGGGGAAAAAAAACTAGAGGATTGATTGGTGTCCCTTAGCTTCTGCTGTCTGATTTATATTTATAGCTAGCACATATAGCAGTATGGAGAGTGCAAAAGAGAGAGATCTAGGCTATAATCCTATTCACACTTACCTGGAAGTAAGCCCAATTGGTTGTAATGAGACTTACTTCTGAGTAGAG
The DNA here is from genome assembly GCF_035046505.1 of Tiliqua scincoides. Taxonomy (NCBI): domain Eukaryota; kingdom Metazoa; phylum Chordata; class Lepidosauria; order Squamata; family Scincidae; genus Tiliqua; species Tiliqua scincoides. The sequence continues at coordinate 146,658,402 of NC_089822.1, forward strand.
CTGCATAGGATTGGGCTCTTAGACATTTCCTCAAATATACTGTATTTTTAGACCTGCAAATTCTACTCCCACTGTCTGTGGGAACAAAGTCCCCAGATACTGAAGTTCTTCCCCTTCCTGCCAATGCAGAAGGAAGTGTGGGACTGGTAGGTCTCGAGCGTGCATGCCACTTAAGGAAGCACAAATCTCTATGTGTATCTTAGTTTAATTTCTGCACATGCACATAGTGTCTGTTCTAGAGAAGGGCTTTCTGGGCAGTAAGTGCAAAGATAAGAAGAATATGTTTCCCTAAGTATTGTCAATCATGAGCTATAACTTAGCCTTGTATTTTTCCCACTTGATAATGGGATTGTAGCCTAGGCCAGACTGTCTTGATTGCTGAACCCTAGTAAAGTGTACCCCCCCACACACACACACACACATACACACACACTTGGGTCCTGCTATTAATTGCCATTGGATTTTCATCCATGAAACCCCCCCCCCCCAAAAAAAAAAAAATATGGCCAATTTGAATAAAGGTGAAAAATGGATAAAACAGTAGGAGTAGCTCAATTTATGTTGGATCCACACATTGTGCACTTTTTTAAAGGCACAGGAGTCTTGTCACAAAAGGGTGAGAATACTGGAGGAATTGCACACCAAGGGCCCAGAAGAGCTAACAACAGGGAAAGGATATTGCAGCTAGCACTCAGCAGCTAGGACAAAGCGGGGAGCAGCCTCTCTTGTCCATCTCAAAAGGAAAGAACAATTGACTGGCTGAGTGGCTGGCCTGATTTTTTTCTTTGGACAAGGGAGGGGAGAAGGAGGAGCCAAATGGAGGGAGGAAAATGCCCGGATAGCCCAGGGAGGGGGCTGGGCATAGCAGGGGGAGGAGGTGTTTCTTTGTGATACAAGAGGAATGGCTGGCAAAATTGTGGCTAATTTGAAGTGAAGGACTTCCACACACTGCTGATGGCTGATGAGATAGGAACATCAGGGCAGTGTTAAACGAGACCTCTGGCACCTGGCTTGCGCCACAACTTGCTTTTTGAAAAGACTTGAACTTGAGTCAAAATGACTCTAAAATAGCTCTGGGTGGGTTATGACAGCTGGCCGTTATGACTTGTTTGTGACATGACTCAAGGGGTCAGAGACTTGGGACTCAACTCTTGACTTGGTGCTGTGGCTCCAGCACATTCCTGCAGATTGCTAATCTCATGTTTGAGATTTTACATCAGGAATATTAACTAGTGTAGAACATACAATGTTTATATGTCCCAGAGTAGTGGCTTTATTCAGGAAAATAAAGCACGTGGCATTTTTGAGCTTGTCTCTTAAAGGGATAAACATGTAAATGGAGGAAAGATTGAGCATTAGGTAACACATTAGGTAACATTAGGTAACAAAATCCCCTGGGGGCTGGGGCTAAGAATAGGCCCTCGGTTTGGCTATACTTGTCGTAAGAGGCGACTAAACAGCCACCGGGTAGATGGGACTCGTCAGCCTGGGAAGGCAGCTCATCTGAGAGAAGGAAAACTCTGATCCCAAACCTCCACTGCCTTGTGGCTACATCCAGTTATGGAAAAGGCTTCAGGAGTCAACCTCGAGGCAAAATCCGGAGCCGGAGTCCCTGAGGCAGCTCACGGCTGAACACAGTCACATTCTGGCAACTCCTGCGACACCGCTGGAACCAACCGTATTGGCCTCTGCCTTTCCATTGGACCATTTCAGCGACGTGGAGAGAGGGGATTTGCTGCATGGGTAACAGCCTATCCTCCATACCTACTTTACCCAGGCTTTGCGCACTGGAGAGGACACTCTGTTCCAGAACCACCATTCAGAGCGTGACACCATAGTCTTCCGAGACTGAAGGATGCCAACAGGTAATACAGTGATTTTCAACCTTTTTCATCTCATGGCACACTGCCAAGGGACTAAAATGGTCAAGGCACACCACCAGGTTTTTGACCATTGACAAGGCACACCATGTTGCCAGTGGAGGCTCACATCTCCCTTTGGCCTGAGTAATAAATGACCTTCCCCCAAATTTCTGTGGCACACCTGTGGACCTCTCCCGGCACACCAGTGTGCCACGGCACAGTGGTTGCAAATGGCTGAGGTAACATGACCAAGGTCATCACAAATCCACTTCAGGTTGAGAACCAGATACATTTCATCCCAAATTCTGTACTCAGCCTATTAGATTTAACTCAGAATGTTTCCAGTTGGGGGAAAGTCACAACGGATACAGTCAGCATTCTTGTTCAACAAATTCCAAAGGAAACAGAAACTATATTACCAACTGCATGTGGTTTGGTGGTATCTGAGAGAACAGAAATGTTCTTGCAACAAACTTTTTACAAATCAGAATGACTGCAACTTCCAAAGCCTGTTCCTAACAGTTCCTTTCTTCCCCAGTGTGAAAATATATGGCACTTGTTAACTGAATATTCAGACTATGGAGTATAATAAGAGCCTTTAAAAAGAAAAAGAAAAAAAAAATGCCAAGTTCCTGTATAGTGTTGGTGAGAGCACATTAGAACATTTCTTTGGCCCTGTGATAAGAATTACCATTTTACAGCATTCCTATAATGGCCTAATGAAAGCTCCTTGACACAAAAGTCAGGTCCCTGTTTCTCAGGAGGGCTTCCAGCTCCCATTCACCTCCTTTCACCCTGTTCCTCTTTGTCACTTGGCTCTCAATGAAACTGCAGAAGGGAATGAAACACAAAACCTTGGCACCAGCTTGTGCTGAAACTTGCAATTATCTCCTTTGGAAGGCTTCAAAGGCAATCTCTTTTGGGCCACTGCCTTTTCCTGGCTTGTCATTTATTGCTATCAGTTTCAGAGGGTGTTCTTCTTTGAGCTGATATCCTCACTCTTGACCTCCCTCCACCTTTGTTTTCACCAACCACAACCAATAGACATGGTTGGGAGGGGGAAAAAAAATCCCTTTTTGCACTTATAAAATAATCCCGGCTCATAAGGAGATCAACATCGCTCTTCAAAGGTGATCTTCCTTTGGGAACCTTCTCTGCAAAATTTTGTAAATCAGGCCTGCCAGGGCGAGAGACCTCTGAGACAAATGCAATCCATCAACCATGTTGTGGCCTGCCAGGTGCTGGAGAAGCCCCTCCCCTCAATTTTTGCAGTTTCAAAAATGCAGGAAAAGCAGAAGAACCCTAAAGTCAGTTGAACACCCCTTAGTTCAGTTTGGAACTGACCCCGTATTTACAAGCTTTCTTTGCAAGTTTGTTTGGGGGGGGGGGATCTGTTTTCCAAGAATTCTCTTAAGCACCAATATTATGAGAACATGCTGATGTGCTGATGGTGCCATGTGTGCACCCCATGAAAACAGAGGATTTTGGACAGCAAGCACGTAAAATGTTTGCAAGCAGCAACAGAGAGAACTGACTTAAATAAGGGGGAGTTGCTCACCATATGAAGGCTGCTTGGGCAGGTGGTCTCATCATAGGGTCCACCACCATCAGTAAGAGTTCCATTCAGAGTAAGGGGTGAACAGTAATGAACTCTAGGAATAGGGCATGCACCTAAAAATGGAAAGAGGCATTTTTGCAGTTCACTGCATTTTATAGCCACCAATGAGTATTTCCAGTGAGAATAAGGGGTTTAACCTTAAATTAATTTTACAAAACAGCTGCTTTGGGGCAGCTGGCCTGGCAAACGCTGCTCAGACACATACAGAATCTCATTTTATAGTCTAAGCCAGACAAGAAATTCTGGAGAAAATAGTTCCTGGTTCATATTACATCCAAGCAGGGCAGCTGTAGTTCTCGGAGGATAATGGGGCAAAAGTCCTGAGAGGGTGTACCAACAGTGTGCTTCTCTTAAGCTTGAGGAACGTGTGTACCAGCTATTCCCTACATAGCAGACAGACATTCTTCTACCTACCTATCTACATCTGCCACCAGCAGATACAGCACTGTGGTAAAAGCAGACTCTCACCTGTTTACTGCCTAGTTTCAGGCTGGTGCCCAGCCAGGAAAGCTAACCATGCAATTGACAGGCAATGTTCTCCTTCACCATAACTGCTATTGGGATGTGGTAGTATGAAAGAGGTCTCACATATGGTGCTGGTTAACTCTTCCCACCATCTGCTGGTGAGAATCCCCATTGGTCCCTGGTTGACTGCCCAGGCAATAATAGGGAGTAACATACCATTCTCTTTCTTCCCCAAGTGCCATTTTGCCCCAGTTCCTGACACTGTATGTGAGGGGTGGGGGATAGCTGGAACATCCAGAATTTTCCACTGGTTCTGGTGAAAGAAGAAGGTGGCTTGCTGCTGCTTCCCATTACCTCCCAGTAAGCCAGCCAGGGGCCCAGGGCCCAGTGGGGAACTTACTGGGACACAATGGAGAACAGCTGTTAGCAGCAGGTTGTCCTCTTTCTCCATTGATTCCTGGTTGCTCTTCCTCGTGAAGCAATGTCAAGAGACACGACATCTGGGAATGGTGAAATGGAACTGGGAAAGGAAGAGAGTTCACTGCTGCCACCCATCCCCCATAGTCACCCGCTAAGCATCCTGGCCATGGCTTCCATGTGTTGGTGGGGGAGCAATGATGGCAGTGGACCCTCATGGATTGAGGCATGGCTGTGGGCCACTGCATAGCCATAGGCCTTTGGCACATGTCCCACCAGCCTCCTCTTCAAGAGTCACTCTGCAACCAAACCGAACAAATTCATGTTCCAAACAAAGTAATCACATACTTCAGTGACATCATTACAAAAACTGTAGGCTTATTGGCTCTTTGGTGGGATACTTGAAAGGCTATATTTGGCTTGGCAGAGCAAATATTTATGATCTCTGCTCTAAATCTGATTTTTTTTTCTTAATTCAGGATACCATCTTTTAAAAGTTGTCTCCATTTCCTCATTTGCGTTTTAGTGACATGCACACAGAGGTGACCAGAAGTCAACAACAACCAATAAAGCAACTCCCCTCCATGTTTTCATTGTGCAGAAAACTGACCTGTGTAACAGAAACCTGGTGGAAGGGTGCTGAGGACCACACATCAGCCATACTTTTCAGGTAATACCAGCTGGATACTCAACAGTGCTCCAGACTCAAGAGAGGAGATGAGGAGGGGAGTTGTCACTGTGCCAGTAAAAAAGTATTTGGATTGCATGTGATTTGGATGAACGACCCCCTTGTGACTATTAAAACTGCAAGGCATTCCAGAAGGGAGGGCAGGATGTGCTTGATCATGCCTCGCATCTGGTGTGGCTGGGTTAGTTGGGCAAGTATAATCTGAACTGGCCCTCTGTCTCTAGTCATGCAGTCCTTGTTCCTGATATCCATCTTTTACGACTGTGGCTGTGTGAGTGTATGTGTAGTGGAAGCCTGTGATGTGCCACCCACTCTGCTGACTAATAGACATCCTGGTTGAGCTTGTGGTGATGTGGTTCCCCAGGCTTTTAATGTAGAAGGAACCCCAGCATTAATGCTGAGGCTGCCTTTACAGGCATGTTAGCAATTGTGTTTCTCTGTATTTTGTTCCCAGAGTCTGGTACTGAGAGGTATAATGCCTTTGAAAATGGTTTAGCCATCATGATTGGTGGGAGGAGCTTCTTTGGGAGACGTTTTGGCTGACTGGAGCTGAGGGTAGGTTTGGTGGGGTAGGAGTATGCTTAGCAGGCTGGATATGAGACAAATTCACTTTCTGGAGGCATTCACCACTTGTGCATGTTTTCTTCTGTACTACTGGCAGTAGAAAGTTGCGCTTTGGCTCATTCATCTCCGCATTGAACCTCAAAGCTTGCCACTGTATTATAGGAACCTAGGTGCAGGAGACGATGTTCTTGGCAAAAGGAACCCTGTCATTTCACACACACACACACACACACACACACCGTAACAAGGTGTGTTAACCCTCTGAGGCCATGTTTGGACGAGCCTGAGGGCTATGAGCTCCTCTCCTTGCTGACCTTCCTGTCAATACATTGAGGTTTTCATCTGGCTCCAGACTCCTTTTTCCACTTGCAGAGTTAAATGTCACCAGCAGCAGAAAGAGGAGGGAATGCCACCTTTCTAAAAACAAAATAAATAACACGCGATTGGCGTCGTGAAGGTTTTTCCTTGGGCCTTTTAAAAATCTGAAATGGTTTTTTTGGAAAGCCTCAACTTGGATAACTCATGTCTTCATCAACAGAACAAATCTGTCTTAAAGAAAGAAGGCACAGTGAGTAAGTCAAAATACTGTGGTCCAGCAAATGACATCGAGGCCTTCAGGGTAATTAAAGCACGCGAGTGCTCTGTGTATGGGAATGGAAAAGGGGTGGGTGGGGAGCTTCTGGAGTTTGATGGAATTTAAGGTAGCTCCATCTAATGTTTCTCCCTTTAAAAAATCAATTTCCTCTCATACGGTGAAGAGATGAACGTTTTGGAAAAGCTGTTTTGAAGCCATTTTTATTAAATGAAGAAAGAGGTTCCGCAGGCTCAAAATGACAGTGGGGACAAAGCCCTCACTAAAGCCCCCATGCCTCTCCCTGCCATGGTTTCATCCCATTATGCAGCCCCTGTACTTGCTGTTCAGCACTTAACCCCCCGCCCCCCCCCCCAAAAAAAAGAATTTGGTCAGGTTGCATGACTAAGAATACATCTGATTTGGCCCCTATAAAACTGTAAAGACATAGACAAGGCTGGTTTGTGTGCTGAAGCTCATTGCTTTTCTTCCCAATGGTTCTGAGGTTCAGGATAAGGTGAAGTAACATCAATGTGGACTGAGCTATAGCTGAATACAGCTGAAGGCAGCCAATAGCAACCAGCAATCATTCCTCTGATTGTAACAGTCCCCCCACAACAGCTATTGGGATTAGGAGTTGCTTCTGGTTGTTTCTATGCCAGTCATTCCCAAACTCTGAGCCGTGGTTCCCCAGGGAGCCATGGAAATCAGCCAAAGGAGAGGCAGAACCCTAATGAAAAACCCACCGTCCTATACTATGTATAGGTTTGTAGCCCTAATGGGCAGCCCTGGCCAATGGCCCAGTAGGTCAAGGGAGCCGCCAGTCAATAAAGTTTGGGAACCTCTTATCTATGGTGACAGAGGTGTGAAGTCACATCCACAGTTTATCACAAGTTCTTGTACAGAGGGAAGCAATTCTGGGGGACAATTTGTAAAAATGGGAAAACCCTAGATCCGCAGTTTTGTTTTCATAAAAGAAGTGCACAAAGTTAAGTACCATATTTTTCGCTCTATAAGACGCACCTGACCATAAGACGCACCTAGTTTTTAGAGGAGGAAAACAGGAAAAAAAATATTCTGAACCAAATAGTGTAATAAAATATGTCTCTCCGCTGCTCTGTTTCCATGCTCCTTAGCATATTTTACTACCTCTAGTTTAAAAGGAATTTTATATGCTAGCCTTTTCTGCTTTATCATCCTTGCACTGGTAGAATGAGGTACTGTAGTATTTTTCTGCAAGTGCATTGTCACTAAGCATTACATTTGCATTACCATTGAGTGCCTGCATTTGCATTACAATTTGCATTAGCATTACCATTGCATTTGCATTTGCATTACCATTGAGCAGGCAGGCAGGACCCTGGTCAGGGGCTGAAGCACCTGCCAAGGAGGCTCTGCTGCCCTGAGAACCCCTGCAGCTTTGCAGTATTTGCTCCATAAGACGCACACACTTCTCCCCCCACTTTTTTGGGGGGAAAAAGTGCGTCTTATGGAGCGAAAAATACGGTATACTGTTTCTTCATGCTATGCTATATTTATCTAGGCATATAAATACATATGAACTGGGCCAGGCTGTCTCTAGCTAGCTCTGTATCTTGTGATCTGCAATGACAAATGCAGCACACCAGCTACATATGGAGTCTCCTAGAACTAGACAAGTCTCTTGATTTCATTTTGATTTGATATTGCAAAATGCAGTGGGGTGGGTTTGTCCAGCCTTGCACTAGTCAACATGGTTACCTGGTGAGCTGTATGTAGCATGGTGGGTCATACATTGCGCAAGCGTATTTTATTATACTTAGAAACTCAACATATTGGTTGGACCCTGAGTCACGGAAAGATCCCTATGAAAGTCCTATGAAATACCAAAAACCACATGAATCCATGTGAAGGAACAACTACAGCAAAGCACCATGATGAGCTAAGAGCCCAGTCCTGAGCTCATCAGCACCAGTAAGTATGAGTGTACCACCAACACTGGGTGTTGCAAATGTGCCACGACACCTCCTGTCGAGTCAGCACTAGCGCCGGCCCAGTGACAGTCACCACAGAGCTCAGCACCAACCACATGCTGCCTGGAGCAACAGAAGAGCTCAAGGCAACAATAAGCATTCTGGGGTGGGAGGAGGGCAGGGCAGGGGAGGGAGAGGAAGTGGAACAAGAAGGGGCAGGACTGACGACTCCTGGGTCTTTCCTCACAGCCAGCCAGCACTTCAATCAGGCAAGCAGGCGCTGGGTCTTATACCCAACCATCTGCAAACACAGTACTTCGCCATTTTAATATAGGGACCTGAGGATCTGTGTTTTTTGGTGTTAGTGGGGTGTCCCTGAATTATAGTCAGACACCCCCTAAGTTTTACGCCCAACTTCTACAAGGGTCATAGAAAATTTTGTGATTTTGGGCTCAAAACCTGCCCTCAGCTTATCTGTGGGATTGACTCAAGTATCTCAAGTATCTGCGGTAATTCCTGCAACTTCCAAGGGGTACCCTGTTAGTGTTTGCAGGAAAAAAAAAACAGGGATGAGACTTGTCCTACTTTAACTGGATTTTTAGATTTAGATACCTTTATTGGCATTAACTTGTCTGTTCCAACAAATAAGCAGCAATTGTTACACTGCACATGCCTGATCTCATCTGATCTCGGAAGCTAAGCAGGGTCAGGCCTGGTTAGTACTTGGATGGGAGACCGCCTGGGAATACCGGGTGCTGTAGGCTTATACCATAGTCTTTCCAGAATGAAGGTTGCCAACCATAGCAAAATAAAAATTTTTTTAAAAGTCACACACAAATTTTAAAATTAAAATACAATTAAACCATACCACACTGGCCTATTTCCATACTTTTCTACAACTGACAAAAGGAAATTAGCAGTGCCCAGCAACACACCTACTGGGCATTGAATAGGTATATAAGTTTCAGCTGCTCTGAGAGCCCAGTCTTCTTCACTAGGTTAGTTTTTAGATAAATCGAGCACATATCAATATGAATTGGGCAAGAAAAAAGTATATGAGAAAGGGTCTCGACCTGCAACAGAGAACAGGGGCAATGCTGGTCAAAAAAAGGGACCTTATGATATCTTCCTGAGCTTACTGCAGATGGAACAATGTTAAATCTGGCTTTTGTAATTACAGGACATTCCTTAAGATTAATCAAAAGAGATAGATAAAGTGCCATCTGTATTGGAATGGCGGAAGAACTGGCGAGGACGTAGATGTGGTATCAGCAGTGGCTGATACTACTGGAGACACTGTTTGGCTGCTGTGCCCAAGACCTGCTGAGGACCAAGGGGCTGCTGTAGTGGCGGAAGGCTGCTGGCAGGAAGGAGGACCTCTGTAGGTTAAACAGGCGAGCTATCCTGGTGGTGGAGTCCAGCAGTACTGCAGGGCAGAACCAGGGTCATTTTTGAGGAAAGAAGGGGAGCGAATTACCATAGATACTCACTTATAGTACATGAAATTTTTGCCAAGTAATCAAGCTCCAATTCTCACTCTGCCTGATCTCCTGGTCAATCAGATGGCAGAGCCTTCCAACTCTGAACAGTTTCCTTTCTCCGCTAAGCTCAGGCAGGCACCAGAGTGTCTGAAGGACTCTGAAAAGTTTCTGTTCTTCCTCAAGCAGGCTCATTTGTTTCTATAGTAACTTTCCTGAGAAATTCCAGCCAACTTTAACCTTTTATTCTCCTCTGTTCCCTTTTGCTGCTGCAACCTGGTTCCCTTTTGCAAAGGCTTTGCATTTGGCAGAGGTCTTTTTTTTTCACCACCGGGTTGGGATCCCCTTTTCATTTGAAGCAACATCCCAGGCTACAATTCAAAGCACCATTACTTGAGAATAACACCCATGGAAAGCAGCGGGTCTACTTCTGAGTAAAAAGGGTTGCAAATATATGCAACTGCATCTCTCTGCTGTGAATTGAATTGCACACTCTCAGTTATACGTATGTTATGGGTTGTATGTTGTACGTAGAGCTTCTGCCTTAACACACCAGACACCTTAAAAGTGGATTTGATTCATGATTCTCCTGCAGTGGTTGTCAACCTTTTTCATTTGCATATCCCTTGGCAGCCCATTTCCATAAATTGTACCCTTCATATTAGCAAAATGTTTGTAATAATACAAGCCCTCATCTCCTCTCAGACTTCATGTACTCATCACATATTTTCTCTTTTCATCTGTTTGAAGAACAGAAGACTTTGCCTTTGCACTGTTTTGCACCAGAAGTGTGCTGAGAAATTCTGGGTGATTGATCACTTTCCATATTATGTTTCAGCTTTTTTACTGTGCTGGTTTTCAATCACTGGTTCATACATGAATTGATGACCAAAAACTAGCTACTGGTGGGGCTTTCACAGTCAACTAGCTACCTCCCTTCCTGCCTTGCTGGTCCTTGCAAGGCATTCCTGCCTTCCAAGGCATTCTGGAGCATGACCTGCCTTTTTCTGCCATTATTTCATTCTTTTTCAAGTACACCTAAAGGTCCTGTTGAGTGTCCCTGGGAGTACGTGAATACCAGGTTGGGAACCACTGTTTTACTAGTATGTAGTTTACAGTGCACTTGCTCTGATAGCATTTACAAAAAGGTCGTGAAGATCAGAATTTAAAAAAGAATAAAAATGTATCTTATGATCTTTTACTATGTTTTTAATAAATTAGACTGTACAGTTCTTAAGTAACAATTACTGGTAGGTTATTTTTCAGGATCTGGCCTTGGGAAAAATCAGACAAAACTATAGTCAGACATCCACCTAAGTTTAACCGACTTATCTGAGGGTCTTAGAAAATTCCATGATTGTTGGCTCAAAATCTGCCCTCAGCTTATCTGTGGGGTCGACTTATAAGCAAGGGTCTGCGGTAGCTAAAGGTGGGCATAATTCTCCAGGACTGGGAATCTGGCAGAGCACCATCTGATTGTGGGCTAATGGAATGTGAAAGTTTGAGGTGGAACAAGTCCATGCAACCTGGCTAAGGAGGATTTGAGATTTGAAATGCACAAGCCTCTGTTTAACTTTTGAAAGGAGTTCCTTCTCCGAAGACTCGGCCAGATGGTCGAAAAGAAGACCCATAGATTCTATTTTCTTCCAGACTCCTACTTTGATTTATTGTAGCATAAGGTTTCATGAACTGAAGCTTGCCAGATGCATTTGATGACATGGACTCATCTAGGCGATGAAAGCCTGTACCATGAGAAAGATATTTGTCTTTAAGATGTCACAATAATGTTGTTTGGTTGTAGGCATGTTTCAAAGCATGAAAGTGTGTATAGGGTTAAAGTTAGCAAATGCTTGGGTCATAAGATCCCCTTATTTGTTATATTGCCAAATACTGAGATCTGTCAGGGTTGTTTTGTATGATTTTGGAAATTTGGAGCACACAGCATTCTGGTCCATTGTGTCCATTCTGGCAAACTCATGTGGCTTGATGACCCATGCCCACAACATGAGTAAATGATGTCATGAAGTCCACATAAAATACACCAATGAGTTGTAGCCCTTGGTCATGCTTCCCAGCCTGCATGCATGCTTGCATTTCAGGCTCTGGGTAGTCAACTTGCTTTTAATACTCATTCCATGAGTGATCAAGCTATACAAAAGTCTACTGATGGCCATCTGCTCATCTTGCAATGCCAAAGCAGCAGACCTGTCCCTCAGTTAACTGCTATGCATTAAAGAGGAAACAAATTTGATATGGGAAACCTCCTTAAAACCTCAGGTATGCCACAGTAAGGGAACCAAAGTGAAGAGCTGTGAGTTTCTTGTTGTAAACAAGTTAAACTTTTTTTTAAACATGAACATGTCTCTTTAAGGAGCTGAAGTTTGATTGAGTGGGTTTATTTTCACAGTGTTTCTTAGCTGGGTCAGAGAGAAAAATACTCACTATTGATGCCAAAGGAGTATTAGAGACAAAGCTGGGGAAATGATTTTTCCATTATTTCTTCTGAAAAACTGTCTCTCTATATCTGCCAATCTTAGGTCAACAAACATGGGGCTGATTGACAAGTTAAAATGTTTAGCTTAACCTGCAACTCATATAAACCAATTTTACATTTTCTTGTACAGGAGGGAGATGTAAAATAAACAAACAACATCTTCCGCCTCTGCCTGCCGTCTTCTTCCCTCCCAATATGAGATCTAGGTGGCGATCATGTGCTCGGCTTATATTTCTCAGGTGGAAGGCTCACTTGGATTAGCATGTCCTCCCTGGCCTATATGAAATGTTCTAGAGGCAGAGGAGGTCAAGTATGTGCTTTTAGGGCTTGCCTGAGTAGCAGTTTTCCCCACTGCTAACACAGTACTGCAATAGCAGCAATAAACTAGAACTGAAATGTGGCAGTAATGATAGAAAGACAGATCGCTTAGCATTGGGTTTTGTGTAATGGTTGGTCTTTGGACAAAAAAAATATATGAGTGTTTTGGGGGGTGTCAGGTGCTTTGAAACTGTGTCATTCACTCTAGAAAAGCTTCCCCTTAATGTCCCAGGAATCAAATGGGACAAGGGGCAGTGGCGTCACTATGGAAGTGCAACTGGCACAGGCCACACCAGGTGTGAGTTTCAGCGGGGGTGACACCACAATGCCGAAGCCTCCATGCGGCGATCTTCAGCTCACTCCAGGCCCAGCTGCTTCATGCTCTCTCTTGCAATTCACCAGTAAGAACATGAAGCAAAGGCACTTGGAGAGGGCCAAAGATCATCAAACAGAGGCGGTCCAGAGGCAGGCCTATTGCATAATGTCACCTCCAAACTTCCGGAACACCAGACTCCACAAGGTAAGTGCCACACTGGATGCGATGCACCCTCTGGACACCTCTGGTGAGGGGTCCAGCCAGTCCTTATGATTGCAGAAAATACATAGCCCCTTTCTCAACCAGTAAACACGTGGCAAAAAGAAATAGGCTCATGGCAGCAGTCCTCATGCCAGACCCCCATGTGTTCATCCAACAGTCTGAACAGAGCCAATACATTAACAAATGAATGCATAAGTGTGGATTATTCTATCTGCTGGCGTCTTGATTCCATGGAGACTGTGCATTGTGCATTTATAGCTTGCATGGGTGGAAGTTCTATTCATGCTTTGAGATGAGCATGTAAAGTTTAGGAGTAGGGATGAGATAAGAAGCATTTGGTGGGCCACTGTGAGATACAGGAAGCTGGACTAGATGGATCTTTGGCCTGATCCAGTGAGGTGGTTCTTCTGTTCTTATGTAAGACCTGGAGTCACATGAATGTTTCATGAGTCCAGTCCTGCTCAAACTGGCTCTCACTTGAAATGAGCCACCTCTGTCACTACCCCTTTCCTACCAGAATCCCAATCTTATAAAGAGAATGACAAATCCTTCCCATATTTCTCTGGTAGGAAATGACACTACGGCCAATGATATCTCTCTGGTGTAGACTATCTATGGCTTATTAACCTCTCCCCCTTTCTCAAAGTAAGGGTTTGTTTTGTTCCAGCTGGAAGTTACAGATAAGCAACAATATAAGAAGATCTTGCTTTTTTGGCGCTTCTCATCTGTTGACGTTTTTGATGCTGTTCAGTTTGTTTGGTTTCCTCCTTTGTTTGCTTTTGCAGTGGGATGAGAAGCCCACTGAAGGACGTTCCGCTTCTACACGCGAGACCAACTGTGTGTGGTAAGAGTTCAGCTGTGGTGACTCTAAACAACTCAAATCAAAGAGTGGAGAACAGAAAGTCAAAGCTTTACTCTGTGCTTTGCAAGGCAGCCTGAAACAAGAGCCTCCACCTACACATGTAACACCACTGCATCTCTGGGAAGGTGAAACAAAGTGTCTTGAATGCATTGCAGATTGCCCTCAGCCCCCTTGTAAAAGAAGCATGTCAAGGCAATGTTTGTTATCCAGGGAGGCTTTGTGTTTGCAAAGGGGCTGAAGTGGCAAGACATGCAGAGCATAAGAGTAGTGTTTGAGTTTTTATAGACTTTTACCTTGTAGAATACTAGAGTGACTCAACCAGGGGATCCTCTTTGCTGGTAGAGGGGTCATGCTGTGTTTTGCCTTTTTTCCCCCACCCAGCTGAGGGTTCGGTAACGAGTTGGAGGGCTGTTGAGTCTTTCCTAGAGTGGTGCTCAGGTCATGCATTGGTGGGGACCACTGGAAACCTCTCTCTTTGGCAAAAGTTGCATGGCCCAAACTCAGGAGTCCAGGGAGCTGGCCATGGGTCACAAGACCCCAAATATGCTGGCTGCATTTGGAACAGGAAAGCTTCATCAGGGTTTTGGAGGTGTGAAAAATCTATTTACATTTAGGGAATAAACAAATCTCCATTTAAATTTGGAGCACTGAACTGGGTGGGTTAATGAAGGAGGGGGTTGATTACATGGTTCAAGGGAAAGTGTGGCCTTCCTGGCCTGGGGCTCTGTGGCCTCTTGCCAAGCCATGTTATGGTCTGCTCTCCAAGCAAGCACCTAACACCAAGTATATGTTTGGATGTGTGTCTCCTGCACGCCGTGAATTAAAGGAAATAAATAAAATATCAGCCATGGAACATGTATGTTCATTCGCCCTGGAAATGTTGGAAGAAGGTGGTTTTCTTTTTCCTTCACTCTAGAATGCCTCCCTTTTTCAGATACAATTAACCTGATGTCTTCCTAGAAAACGTATTTATGGGTTTGAACTATTCAGCTCAGGATACAGCCTGATGTACAATCACACAGCATGCTGGACCTAGTGCCTAACTCAATGACCAAGGACGTTGTGTGTTTTGAAGGTAACCCCAATGGAGTTTTCTTGCATGTGTCTACTTCCCCCCAGAGTTTGATATTTTGGGAATGTGTCAGATGCCAGCCACAATCAGGTTAGCTGCTGATGGTCAGCAAACATACCACCCACCGTGTCAAGTAAAATGCCTCACTTCTGTTGCCTACGTCAAACAGAGCCCATCTTTCTCCACAATACCCCCTTTGCTTGACCGATCCCACCCAACTCTTTTTTTTTTTAATAAGGGTTAATAAATTTGCCAGCCAAGACACATTGCCCTGCTATTAGAGGCAGCCTTTACATAGAGGCTTCTAATGAGGGCTCTGCTCTATAGGGATTTGGGTTTTCTTCTCCCTTGCTCCTTTCGTCTCTCGGCTGGGCATGTGGGTTTGGGGAAGGCAGTTAACTGTGGTTTGCTGTGTCAAGCCAATACAAGCAAACGGAATACCACACGGATTGCTGGAAGGGCCCATGGGTCATTTCATGGAGTGCTATGAATCAGAGGGATCGCCAGAAGACCGGTGCATGGCTTAGACATGTCAGATTGTAGAAGCGCGTCTCTTTGGAGGCATTGTGCATATGCCTCCATGCGCACCGTCAATGTGTACTGTGTTGATGTATATCACTAGAGGCAGAAGGCAGGCAATGCTTATGGAGCCCTAAAAAGTTTGTTCAACCATTGCAGCAGATTGTATCCAAAAGCCACTTCCAAGTAACTGCTTTCCAGAAAAGGATTTCCTCATGAATTTGAACACTACTATCTAAGGCAGGCGTGTCAAACATAAGGCCTGGGGCTGGATGCAACCCACCGAAGCTCTTTTTCCAGCCCACAGGCTCTCCCAGCACCGCCATCAGCTGCTGAGCTATGTTGGAATGTCACTGCTGAAAGAGCAGCCCACCTGATAACTGGGCTCTTCCGTATCTTGACAATACGATCAAGATTTGAGTATTTTCTCTTCAGTCACTTGCAGTTAATGAGTTGCTGAGGGGAAAAA
The DNA here is from genome assembly GCF_035046505.1 of Tiliqua scincoides. Classification (NCBI taxonomy): domain Eukaryota; kingdom Metazoa; phylum Chordata; class Lepidosauria; order Squamata; family Scincidae; genus Tiliqua; species Tiliqua scincoides. Next base: position 146,674,289 of record NC_089822.1, read on the forward strand.
AGTGCTTATTTCTGGTCATTACCTGCTTAATGACATCACTTCCAGCCCTCCACAGGTGCCAAGCATGATGTTCAACCCAGTGGTGAATCCCACCCAGCCCTGTCCTGGGGCAAAGGTCTGCAACACTGTCCCCCCATTCATTGCCGCCATCCCTCACTTACCTGGAGTGAAAGGGAGCCTCACGCGACCAACTGCAGAAGTCTCCTAAGGCTTCACCACAGTCTTAAACTGTGCTTTCGGCAAACTGGAAGCATAGTTCCCAACCTCATTGGAAGCCTCAATGAGGCTTCCCGCGCGGTCATAAAGGCATGTAAACTCAGCGCCCAGGGCATTTGCCCCATTCACAAAGCACTAGGTCTGCTGCTGGTTCAAGCCTGCTGTATGAGATGAGCTCTGATCTAAGGCTTATTTTTTTCACTCTCATAGCATTATTACAGAGCAATCCTATGCACGTCTGTTCAGAAATATGCCCCATTGTGACCAATGGAACTTATTCTCAGGAAAGTGTGTAGAAGATGACAGCCTTATTCAAGTACAATAAGAATTTCAAAATCTTGTGTGTACTTGCACGTCCTTGATGATAAACCTGTTACTTTTTGTACAAAGTTAGGCAAATTTTCTTCCTGCATGTACATGAGAATGAAACATCATTAGAATGATTTTCTGATAAGACAATGGGGAGTATGGGAAGACAAACAAAAAACAGAAAGGTGCTGGGTCAGAAAAAAATGCCCCCAAACCTCAAGATGTCACCCCATCAAGGATGATTCTTCCTTGGCAATAGCAGAGAAACACAAGATTTCTGTCATAAGATGATTCTAATATTGGTGTTGTGCAGCTAAGATAGCCTAGAGAGAGCCAGGATGGTGTGGTGGCTCTGGTGTTAGACCTGGAAGATTCCAGTTCAAATCTCTGCTCAGCCATGAAGCTTCCTGGGTGACCCTGGGCCAGTCACTATCTCTCAGCCTCATCTACCTCACAAGGATATTATGAGGACAGAAGGAGAGAAGGACTATGAATACCATCCAGAGAGCCCAAGCCTATGCCTGTCTACTCAGAAGTAAGACCCATTATAGTCAATGGAGTTTACTCCCAGGAAAGTGTGGATAGGATTGCAGCCTGAGCTCCTTGGAGGAAGGACAGAATAAGAAATGTGAAAAATAAATAAACATCTTAGCTATCTGAGTTCCGCTGTATTTCCAGGCTGTATTTCCGCTGTATTCAAGAATTCTCTTCTATTGCAGAGAAGAAGCCATGAAGCAAGCAGTACCGCTGATTTCAGGGAAAGGGCCATGGTTTCATGGTATAGCACTCGCTTTATAAGGAGAAGTTTCCAGGGTCGATCATTGACAGCATCTCCAGGGAGGGTAGGAAAAAAGAAATCCCATATAAAATCCTGGTCTGGTTCAGTATAAAGCAAACACCTATGATTCTGCCATATTGGAATGGGGTCAATTGCATGAGCAACCCACTGGCGAAAGGGTAGAATGGTGTGCGAGCTGCTGAACTCTGTGCAAAGGTGGTGGCATAGTGGCATTTAAGAACCCTTTCCTGGTCAACAGTGAGGGAATGGACATAGCTGCCCCCCAGCTTGAGCATAACACAGTGTCATATTCCTGCCCAGCAGCCTCCATATTACAGAATTGCTCCCATGTATTTATAACTTCCTTGTCACCCAGAAGAAACCCAGCCAGCCTGCTGACTGGTGTTTGTATGCCCTGCTAGCTCATTATTCTAAAACTGTTTGGGTCAGTGACTTTGGAGGCATTTCCAGAAAAGTTCATCACGATTCATTTTTTCAGCCCATTAATGAGCGTCTCTTTAGCGACAGTAGATATGACCAACAAATAGGGCAGCGAGACGGAGATGCTGATAAAGTCCGAGGAACCCTTTGGCAGCTGGATGATGGACAGGAACACAATCAGAGAGCCTGTTTCCTTTTTGGCACAGAACCGGCTGAGTATCATGAAAATGAATACGTGGCTCACAGCTTTCATTGGAGCCCCCCAACTGTGGGCTGCCAGTGGCAACCTCAGGTTTAGTGTGAAAAATGGAACAGGAAATCGCCTTGTTTTACTAACATTCAACACCACCTACTGATGACCCTATTCTGCTGAGGTCTACCCTGTACTAAATTATCATAATTATTATTATTTACAGTTTCGGGTTTAAGCTCTGCCAACTCCCACATATGCTATACATTCAACTTAACAGGGGGCTAACAAAACATCACACGATTGCTATTGCTATGGCCGCTGCTAAACTGATAGCAAAGGCGACTGTAACACCCTGCAACAGTAGATGGAGTATGACTGAAGCAAAGTGAATGCGTTATGCCTTTCAGAACCGTTAACTAACAGGGGTATCATCAGATTTCTCTGATGGAAAAGAAAAAGAATGCACATTGTTTGTGCAGCATTTCAATATCTGAACAGAATGCCAGGTAGCTCAAGAAAGATCCATTTGGTACAAAACAGAAGGTGTTTTCCCCTTGGTTTCTTGTCCACTCACTTCCACTCAAATAGGATAAAGGACAAGGTGTCATTAAACAGAGATTTGCAATCATTTGATCAGCGTTTTAACATGAGTAGCGAAGGGACATTTACGTGCTGGCAGTGGTCATTTGACACCTGGGGGGTCATTTGACACCCGGGCCCCATAAATTTTTGACACCTCCCCATGTGGCAAAATTAATTTAAAAATCCAATTAAAAAAATTAATTGAAAAGACATGCACATCTACTGCATGCTGTTTGGAGAGCACATGATAGGAGGAGGGGGTGGCGGCTTACACCCTCCTCCCCTGCTTCTACAAGGCAAGCCAGGATGGATCAGGGACTGCCACTGCCACCTCCTCCTCCTCTGTTGCTGTTTCTTCAAAGTAGGCTATGCAGCAGTAACATGAGATGAGGTCCAGGGAAACACGGCCACATGAATACTCTGTCTCCCCCCCCTTCCCTTTCTCCCCTTAAACTCAATCTCAGTGGATCTTACCTTCTTTGAAACACACACCCTTAAGAAATAAATTTTTGAAAAACTTACCTCTTCTTCCCTCACTTGAAGCTAGGACAAGGTCAGTGACACACTCCCTCAGGCAACTGGATAGCTGCCTCCCCTGGAGCTTTAGGGAACAGGCCCCTTTGTGCTAGCTCTCTGCTTTTTTCATGACTTTCTTAGAACAGAACAGAGGGAACTCTGCCTGCTGCCTCCCCAGTGATTGCTGATGCAGGTACCCTGCCTTTTTTTGATTGGAAGCCAGCTACCTTGCCTGTTTTTGATTGAAAGCCAGCTGTAATTGCTGGCTGAGGCAACTCTGCCTGCTCTCATAAAGCAATTTTCTCATGAGGCAACTCTCATAAATGATTGAGAGCCCAATCCTGAGCTCTGCGTACCTTACTATGAATAGCTCATAGAGTTATTAAGGAACTGAGGAACTGAAGAATGAAGTTGCTGATGTCTTGACTAAATTGTGCAACTTGTCCCTTAAAACGGCCATGGTGCCAGAGGATTGGAGGACAGCAAATGTCACACCAATCTTTCAAAAGGGAAGGAGAGGGGACCCGGGATACTATAGCCGGTGTCTTGCCAAGTTCCTGTTCTGAGCTTTACCTAAAGAACTTATGCCCACTGTAAACTAATTAATCCAGCTTAATCACAGCTAGATCTAGCAGACTGCAGAAACTACCACTGTACCCCAGCACCAGTAGGGAGGAGGCTGGTAGACTGCTGGCTTGCCTGTAAGTCTGCAGGGCCCCTCCTTCAAGCAGCACCACCACCTTTTGGGTACAGCAGCACCACCTCAGCTCTCCACCACTCAGCAGTCTCTGTTGGATTAGTCCGTTAGTTAGTCCATCAGTCAGCGTGCTAGTTCATGGTCCGTCCTCCAATTCGTAAGTCAGGGTGCCAGTTCATTGTTTGTCCGCCAGCCTGTCAGTTGGTGTGCCAGAAAGGCAGTTAGCCAGAGAGTCAACAGGTCAGTTTAGCTTGCAAGTCTCCTCTTCCCCCCTCCACTCTGTCTCCAACTACAACCCACCTAATTCTCCCTGTACCAGCGGCTCCTTATATCCTTGAAAACCTAATTGCCTCTAGTGGCTGCAGCTGTACAGCACACCCTCTACTGAAAGCCCAGGCCTTAACTCTGTGTTCCCTGCTGACATCACATCCTATCTCCTCAATTTTCACAATGGAGAGAGGTGAAAAGCAGTGTGCCTCAAGGATCTGTCCTGGGACCGGTTCTTTTCAATCTGTTCATAAATGACCTGGAGACAGGGGTGAGCAGTGAGGTGGCGAAGTTTGCAGATGACACCAAACATTTCTGAGTGGTGAAGACCAGAAGTGATTGTGAGGAGCTCCAGAAGGATCTCTCCAGACTGGCAGAATGGGCAGCAAAATGGCAGATGCATTTCAATGTAAGTGTAAAGTCATGCACACTGGGGCAATAATCAAAACTTTACATATAGGCTAATGGGTTCTGAGCTGTCTGTGACAGATCAGGAGAGAGATCTTGGGGTGATGGTAGACAGCTAGATGCCAATGTGCAGTGGCAGTGAAGAAGGCCAATTCTATGTTTGGGATCATTAGAAAAGGTATTGAGAATAAAACGGCTAATATTATAATGCCATTGTACAAATCGATGGTAAGGCTACACCTGGAGTATTGCATCCAGTTCTGGTCGCCACATCTCAAAAAAGGCATAGTGGAAATGCAAAAAGAGAGCAACTAAAGGTGCAATCCAAACCTGCGATGGAGCAGGTAAGCCAGGAAGCTTGGGTGCAGCAGCTCAGCCAGGGGCAAGGGGAAGCTCTTCCCCTTACCCCTGGGTAAGGGCTGCATGCCCCATTAGGTCTCCTTGAACCTGCGCCACCTCTGGAGGTGGCGCAAGTCTGAGGAGAGCGGAGCGGCTCAAAGTCACTCCATTCACCCTGGGGATGGGGGTTGGGATCTGGCATAACTGCTGGGTCCCAGCCCCTCCCCAGGCTCCCCACACAACCGCTCCCAGGGCCATCCATCGCCCGCCTTCTCCAGAAATGCCCCCTCCCACCTCCTCCCCACCCCCACGCCTACCTTTGCTGCTTGTGTTGGTGCGGGTGCGCTGGTACAAGTGGCGGGGATGAAGCCGCTGCGGAGGCCTCCGTCGGCCTCTGTGCATCAGCGCATCTGAATGCACTGATGCAGCTTCCTCCCACGGAGGTGCAAACGTGCTTTACAGCACGTTTGAGACCTTCCAGGGCCTCCTATGCCAGCATAACTGCCAGTTAGGATTGCGCCCTTAAATGATTATTGGGCTAGGGCACCTACCTTATGAGGAAAGGCCTTATGAGGTGTTTGGGCCTCTTCAGCCTAGAAAAGAGAGGGGGGACATGACTGAGACATACAAAATTATGCAGGGGATGGACAGAGTGGATAGGGAGATGCTCTTTACACTCTCACATAATACTAGAACCAGGGGACATCCACTAAAATTGAGTGTTGGGAGAGTTAGGACAGACAAAAGAAAATATTTCTTTACTCATAGTGTAGTTGGTCTGTGGACCTCCTTGCTAGAGCATGTGGTGACGACATCTGGCCTAGATGCCTTTAAAAGGGGTTGGACAAATTTCTGGAGGAAAAATCCATTACGGATTACAAGCCATGATGTGTATGTGCAAAGTCCTGATTTTAGAAATGGGCTATGTCAGAATGCCAGATGCAAGGGAGGGCGCCAGGATGAGGCCTCTTGTTATCTGGTGTGCTCCCTGGGGCATTTGGTGGGTCGCTGTGAGATACAGGAAGCTGGACTAGATGGGCCTATGGCCTGATCCAGCAGGAGTTTTTTATGTTCATATGTTCTTATAGAACAGGAACCTGGGTATCTTTGAAAATGCTACCTGATGGTTAAGGTGCATCTAGTCTTTCATCTCAGAATTGATCCTCTGTCCAGCATGTCCTGCAAATAGCTCTTGAAGACTAGTGTGATCAATGACTTGTAGATTGCTTTTTGCTCACTGACTTTTCTCCCTTGCTGGTAGGTGATTTAGCCTAAAAACAAAAGCAAAAAAAAAAAAAAAATCCAGCCACTTCCTCATCTTCCCAGGGGAATTCCAAATTGGATTAATACCCTTATCTGATCTGCAAGCATTTTTCTGCCTTAGTAATGGAGCCTGCGGGGACACTCAGCTAGCTGTGGAGCTGCCAATCTTTTCATTTGTAGAAATAGTTTTACTATTTGGTTACTTTCGAACATAGGTTAAACTCGATTAGGGAAAATTAGCACCTTTCAGTTATGAACTCTGATTTCATGGGGGCAATTGTTATTACTCTTTCAGGAATAATTCCTTGCCAAGATCAAGAGGTGTATGGTAGCACTCTGGAAGTGATGGATTAAAGTGTTGAAAGGAACTCTTTCTGCCTTCCACCTCCTTAGGAATCTCTCTGATGGCCTATTGTACTGAAAGACCCCAGTCAGTTAAACATCTGTGAACGTGCTTCAGTACCAGCCTGACTTACGGCCCAGTGCTATGTGGACTTTGCTCTTCCAGAACTCACACTGCAGCAGTGCAAGGCCCTTTGCAGTGGCACAAAAGCTGGGCTGCTGTCACATGCTTCTGTGGCACTGCCTCAAATGAGAAGAGGTGGGATGCATGTGAAAGTGTCTCCCGGAGGCTCTGCTGCTGTTGTCAGTTGGCAGCAGGGGCATGTCATGGGTGGGGAGGGGGAGGGGGAGGGAAGGAGTGGATCGCTGCAGAATTAGCAAGCACCAGGATCCAATCCCATCTTTCTGAATCCACCTTGCCTCTTTTCTCTCTTCAGACTCTTCAGGGGGTAATATAAATACCAAGGGCACAATTCAGACCCATTGATGGGGCAGTGCAAGTCCCTCATGCTGGACAAGGAATGTCACGAATGTGTCATAAAGCATGTTTTCGCCTCTGGGAGAGTAAGCTGAACCAGCACACTGATGTGCTCTGGCTTATGGAGGCTGTATCCAACTTATGTGCCGCTAGACCCAGGTAAAGTTGCGCTGGCCTGCACAGGGGGTAGAGGAGGGTGGAACAGGGGCATTTCAAGGCAGGGGGAGGGAGGGCCGATGCGTAGACCGGGCCCAGGAGGGGAGTGAACTGGCCTGGGTAACCTAGGCCAGATCCTAACCCCCTTCCCAGCTAGCCAGTGTTTCACCCAGCTGTTCAGATATGTGACAGCAGTTTCACTGGTGCAAATCTGAACAGCCCCACTGGGGTGGGAAATAAATCCCCTTACTTTAGAGTTGCACGGCAACTGGATTGTACTGGATATAGTGCAGGCCAATCAGCCTGTCTTCCAGCGCAGAATAGGATTAGGCTGCAAATAACTCAAAAAAATAATGGATTGGCTCAGTATCTGAGTTGGATTGTAGTAGTTGGATTGCAGTTGGATTGAGAAGCGAATGAATTCAGAATTGAACTTTGGCTTCCCCCACTTGATCTGTTCCTCACATCCTATTACAACTTTATTCCCTTCTTTTTCTACATTAATGGTCCAAATCAAATCTGGACCTTCCTCTGACAAAACTTATGTTCTGTTGACAGAAAACGTAGACTGGTGGTGCAGCAGCTGCAGCAATGGCAAAAGGGCTGGGGACTCCAGCACAAATAACTGGCAGCCCTGGGTATGTGCCAATGGAATGTGCCCCACCAGAATTGCAAGTCAGCATGGGAGTGTTTCGGGGGGTTCCAGGGGAGGATATGGGTGGGGATAATGGCCAGTTGGGGAAATGCTGAGGGTGGGCTGGGGCGGATATTGGTGGCAGCAGAACATTATGGGCAGGCTCAGGATAGGATTTGGAGACTAATCATTGGCTAAGTCCTCTTTTTCCTCTGTAAAGTTTATAAAGACACCTTGTCTAAAGTTTACACAAGAGCTGCTACCAGCCAGGGTAAACAGTTCTAATCTAGATGGATCAAGAGTCTGAGGTACAGTGAACCTTTATTTAATGGACAAAACAATAATGGAGGGAGAAGGTGACTGCAATTTCCCTGATCCTTTTTTCACCTCTGAAGCATCCTGATTCACACTCCCCTAGTGGATAAAGTGTTTCTGTTATTGGCGGAGCTGCACTGAGGGGAGGAGGATAGGATTGGACTCTGATTTTCATAGGTGTTCTAGATTTATTTATTTATTTAGCATATGGCATATAATACATGGATTTAGAAGGTGTTCTAGAAACAAGTGGAAAGGCAGACAGATTGGCTGGCTGGCTTGTTAGGTCACCGCTCCTCCGACTTTGCTGCTTCGTGCAACTGTTTCAGATTGCTTCATGGAAAGGCCAGCCTTGCTAAGCACTTGTGTAATATGTAATCTGACACATAATATTTATACATTGCCTTATATAATCGTCCCCTCTGACCTACCTGGAGATGCCAGGGATGGAACCTGGGACTTTCTGCGTAATAGTTAAACAGATGTTTTAGCTTTGAGCTCTGGTCCCCTCAGATAGCACTTGCTGTAGCACTGCACCATTTTTGAAGTGTGGTTCCACCAAGGCAAAGGAAGCCCGTTCATATAATCAATACAATATAATACAGGTATTTATATACCGCCTTTCTGTGTCCTCAGATTTCTCCTCGGACTTTATTCAAGGCAGTTTACATGGGCAGGCAATTTAAATCCCCATAGGGATTTTTACAATTTGAAAGGTTCTATCTTTCAAGAAACCACAACTATCAGATGTTTCTGTCTTAATCTGGCTGCACATTCTGGCCTCCATCCTCCCACGCTCAGAGCAGATGGAATAACTCGGCTCAGCTTGTCAGCTGCTTCAAGGTCGCACGGTGCCGGTGGCTTCGAACTGGCGACCTTCGGATGTTATCTTCAGGCAAATGGTGGCTCTACCCTCTAGACCAGACCTCCTGCCCATAATCATGATCGTTCTTTTCCTAAACGTAGGGATGGGTCCACTAGTATCAGTTGAACATATAGTAAGCCTGCCTAACAATGCAATCCTCTGCATGTTTACTCAGAAGTAAGTCCCAATGAGTTCAAATGAAACTTACTCCCAGGTATGTGTGTATACTCTCTACACCAGCCATTTTCAATCACTATGCCATGGCACACTGCAAGTCTGCTGTGGTGTGCCATGGGAGTTTGGGGGAGGGTCATTTATTAGTAGGGCCTTTGGGGGACGTGAGCCCTCCACCAACAGAAACTGACAACTGACAAACCTTGACAATGTTAGGACCTTGTCAGTGTGCCATGAGACAATAAGGTTGAAAATCATGGTCTACACTGTGTGTGTATAATCATACACTGTATAGAATTCAGCATTAAAGCCGAACTCTGTGCTGCCCACCCTGCGGTGCCAAAACAGCAGCCACTGTATTCTGCAGAGCAGGAGAAGCAGCCGGAGGTCTTCTCGGGGTAAGGAAACATCAGTTCCCTTACCCCATGTTGTACCTCCGCAGCCCCTCTTGGTCTATTTGCATGTGTACCAGCAAGATCACCAGTGCAGATTTGAATAGCCTGTGTTGGGCTTTCACAGATGGGAAGGGTGTATAGAATCTGGCAGCAGCCTGTGGTACCTTCCCCCCTCCAGGGCCTGATACACCCCACAGGCTGCCCTCTCTGCCCTGCCCAGAAACACCCCCCTCCCCAACATCCCCTGCCTTCCCCCATCTAGGAACCCCACATTAGAGCATTAGAGTACTCACCAACCGCGGGCACCCGATATCCTCTCGCCAGCGCAGAGGCCCAGTACCGAACAGCGATGGCCTCCTTGCTGGCACCTCTCCCTTCCTGGCTGCCATAGCATACCTTATGGCATGTTTATGATGGCTGATGTCTGGGCAGTACACACATGAGAGGTGCTGCCCAGGCAGAGGATTGGGCTGTTAATGTGCCACAACAGAAGCTAGAAAGGTATAAAGACACTTAAGGATTAAATGGGGGTAGATAGGAAGTATACAGCCCAATCCTAACTTGTGTTGGAACGGGGAGGTCAGTATGCCTGCCCCGTATCCAGCATGAGTTTCAGGCTGAAAGTGGCTTGGAGAGCCACTGCAGCCCCAATGTGGCTACTTGGATCGGTGTCACCTCAAGAGGTGGGGCAGATCAGAGCAGGCTGGAGCTGCCCTGGGCTGCCTGGGAATGGGAACAGGATCTGGCATAACTGCTGGGTTCTGGTCCCACCCCCTGCTTACCTCCCACCTGCCCATGGACCTGCCCATTGCCCATCCTTTCCCCACCCCAGAATGCCTCCTCCTCACCCTACCCATGCCCCCCAGACCCCCATGTTGCCCTAGCTCAGCCAGCGCAGACTCACTTTCCTCTACCACTGCAGAAACTGGATCTAGCCTCCATGGTCTGGTGCACCTCCATGCGGAAGTGCGGCTGACTTCTGAGGAGGCACAAATGTGCTTTATGGCATGTTTGCGACCCTCCTGGGCCAGTGTAAGGGATTTGCGCTGGCCCAGTGCAATTTTAGGATTGTGCCCATAGTTAAATTATCCTTCAACTTGCGTATGTTTCAACTTTCAAAATTTGAAAATGAAGTCTAGTGTTGTTTAGTCTGAAAAAAGGTTGCAGATTTCCTAATATTGCTGAAACACTAATGAGAGCCAAAGGCTTTATTAGCTGCCTTTATTAGTTATTAACTCTCAGATTGTAAAATGTTAGTGAAATGAAAAGAAAAAGTCAGTTTTTTTTTCAATATGCCTTTCAGCTCTTCCATTCTCTGCCCTGAACATATGAACATTGGTATTCAGATTTCTTGCTGCACTCTGTAGCCCTGCTGGCTTGAAGGAAGCATCAGTGTATAACAAGTGGAACCTTCTTCTCTTTACTGCTTTCAGTAACACGTATAAAACACACTGGCCCTTGTTGCTTCCATAAACCAAAGGGAGCTGTGATTCCGAGACCACTCTAGACGCAGCACGCCTCGCCCTGGGTCAGTCAAAAAATAATGTTTTTAAACAATAATCAGTTATTCTTGGCAATTGATGGTGACATTTTTTACCAATCAGTGGAAGAGTGAAGCACAGAACAAGAAACGAAGAAGCTGCCAAGCCAGAATCTTTCCCCCAAACAAGACTGTCTCTGAATGGGCAGGATGATGACTTTGCTTATGAAAGTTTCACGGTTCAAACTGTACTTTGCTGAGAGTTTGATCTACATGTGTGCATACAATTTGCAAATGATGCTTATGCAAAACTGAGTGTACAATTAATTGCTGAGATTTTCCTGATTTGACACATTTGAAAACTTACTTTATTAGGGCTGCAATGAATGTCATTATTTGAACATTTGCAGTTACTTTTAGGAGGCAGATATATTCCATAAATCCTCCTCAGTATTTATAAATTTGTTTGCTTTTCTTCTTTACCTTCGCAATACCTGCTCATAAGCACCATTTTAAAAAATAGTGCTGTTAGATTATATTTTTTTAACCTTATATATTATGGTTGATAGTGTGATCCTAGCCTGTCAGACATCATGTAGCAGCCACACTTCCACCCATGTGCTTAGCGTCAAGGCAATGCTTCCTGCTTCCACTAATCTAGCATCATGATGATACCACAAAGTCCATCTGATTTATGTTATGTGGTATCAGGAAGCCAATTCGGAGTGAGGTCAGAGAGCTTGACCATCTCCTTAAATTAGTGATGAGCAAACACTTTTCAATTCAATTCAGAATTGGGCTCAAGGATCTGGGTTGCCCTCTGCTGCTAAAATCACAAAACAGCTTACTGTTTTCTGAGGCCAATTTGGATACCATCACACCCTTGATGACATCATAGGGTAGACACATCATGGTGGGGCTAAAGTGTGCTCATGATGAGGATGCTCTGGGAAAGCCCTCATGTAATCTTCTCCATGAGGAGACAAGCCACTGTAGAGGGCTCTTGTGAAGAGAAGATCAACGTGGTTCGTTTTCCAACCAGTACTTCCATGGACCATTCATGTCTCTTCTCTCATTCACTGCATTGTCCACTCTAATAAATATAACCCAGAGCTAGTGCTGTCAGATTATTTGAATTTCATCTGGAAAACAATCCTAGTTTTAGAATACTAAGCATTAATGTAGCACTTCCTGAGTGCTCAAAACACGTTTATCTTAATGTAGCCCTTACCACCACTGCAGAAAGTGAGTACTACGTATTATCCCTGTACTGCAACTGGAAGACTTGGGCTGAAAAAAAGTGGCTTGACTAAGATCACCTACTGAAGAGATTCATGGCAGAAGCAAAATTCAAAGCTTGGAGGGTCTCCTTCAAAGCTTGCTCTCTTTGTCACTATGTAACACCAGTTCCCTACAGATCTCATTACTGTTTAAAAGCATGTGTGAAACCATTAAGGGCCCAATCTGGAGTACCCAGAGCCAGCTCAATGCTGGCGCTGAGTGTGGCAAACGTGCCATAAGACATGCCTGCGAGACTCACCGCCGACTCAGTGCCAGTTCACGCTGAGCTAGTGCCAGCCACAAGCCTGTCGCATGCTGCCTGGAGCTCATCCCTTGCGCCAGGCAGTGAAAAGGTGAGCGGGGGAGGCATTCCGGGGCAGGGGGACTGAGGTGGACGGGGGAGGGAGTAGGGCAGGACTGGCAGAGGTCTGCTCCGCTGGATCCAGAACCCCACAATGCGCTTCCCGGCCTGACAAGGGCTGCTCCACTCTGAGCCAGCTAAATAGCTGGTACGGACTTGAGTAGCCCCATTGTGGGGCCTGCTCCTTTACCCCGGGGAAGGGGATGAATGTCTCCTTCCCCCAAGGAGCTGCCAGCGGCTGCCCAGCGAACATGGGATCAGTGGCAGCCACTTTGATGCTGCTGCTCCTTTGGGTGCCAGATAGCTCAGGATTGGACTGTCAGTAAAACAAATATGTCTGAGTTCATATGTATCCCAGTACAATGATATAATAAGGCTGCAATCCTATACATACTTTACTGGGACTAAACATGATTGAATACTTTGGCACTTCCTTCTGTTTATAGGTGTCTAGGATTGCACTGTTAGTGACTGACCTTAGGATCCTCTTACCTTCAACCTCAGTTTCCCACCTGTAAATTGGGAAAACTCACCTCCCTCTTTGAGTGACTGTGTGGCCTTATGATAGGAAGGAAATGTTTTTAGCCACTTTGAGTTGGTGGGGATAGAGCACACCCTATATAAAGATAAATAAACGGTGCTGGTCTTTTTACTCTTGGTTAAGTCCTCATTTTTCCATCTTTTCAAGTTTCATCTTACGTTTTTTATGGCCGTAATACATCAGCTGCAATAAAATGAGGCCTCCAGCCGCAGGTGATATGTGATGTGGGTTCAGGATGCAGGCTTGGCTTGCTGGAACATTGCACCCAGAAGACTCAAATGTTTAGGACACAGTCACCCAAGTGGAAGCTTGAAAATGGTGTCTGATTTGTCTACCTTAGTCACTCTGCAATGGAGCCGAATTAGCAGCTTTCCCCAATGCAGTGTGTCTTCCCCACCACAGACGGCTGCTGAGCGTACATTTCAGCAGAACGCTTTGGGGATGAATCACTGCATGCCCGGGTTGGTGGACACGCCTGGTTGGCAGCCCATTATAATTTTTTATGATGTCTTCTCTGAGATTTATGCTTGGTTTCCCCCCACGTACCTGCCTCCTCCAGAAACATAAAATATTTCAGTAATAGCAGTTTGGTTGTTTTGCGTGTTTCTCTCTCTTCCCACATTTTGCTCATGAGAAGTCAGCCTTTCCTCTTCTTGTTTGCAGTTGCTTTCTTCCTCATGGCACCCTGCCTCAAATATTCATTTAAAGATAAACCTACCCTTCTAAGTAGACTGACACATTGGTGTTAAAATGTGGCATGTTCATAAAAGGCGGAATAAGAGAGGCAGGTTGGGAAGCTCTCACCCTGGAAAAAAAAACAAGTGTTGTTTGCCAAGAAATGCCACTTAACTGTCAGTCGGGGGCGGATCTAGTTTTCCAACAGCCTTTCTAAGTTCGGAATGCCAGCCAGAAGGTCACTGTACCTAAGTAAACCATGTGATATAGATCTAAATGCAGGATTAAGGCCCTAATCTTTCTATTTAAGTACAACAGGACAATATTTTATTTACACAGAAGAAGCCAGTTACCCAGTCAAGGTTGTTTATTACCCCTTCGGATCTTCAGTATGGATGATGGATGCTACCTTTTCTCTTAGGGTTCTGGCTTAGGGTTACCCACCCTGCAAATCAACTTGTATAAAAGTCACATGCACATATGAAATTGTTGGAGATAGCACTGATCATCTCCCTGAGCAAATAGAACTGGTTATGGAGATCTTCAAATCCTAGTCATGTTAACGTATTGTTACGTTTTGCTGTATGATACACAGCGTATCATACAGCATTGTGAAAACAAATCTTAGAGTGACACAGTTCAGTAAAAATAAATAAAATATAGTTCATAAATTCCATTTTGAGAATGTGTTAAAATTATGTAGAAAATCAGTGGCAAAAAAAAGCAAAAAAAAAAAAAAAAAGGCAAACTTTTATAACTAAAGGATTTGCAGCCACACCACAGAAAGTAAATCATGAAGGTGGCCCACGTACATCCGGCAGAGATAGCCTGGTCATAGATATCCTTACTCTGGTACTCTCCAGGTTAGATTTCTGTAACATGTTGTTGCTGCTTCCAAAGACTGCACAGAAATTACAGTGAGTTCAAAGAACTGTGGCTAGGCTAGAAGATGGGACTGGGCATCAGGAACATTTGCTCCTGGTTCATTTTGGAGCATGATTCAAAGTACTGGTGCTTGTCTTTAAAAGATGTGGGGACCTGAAGGAATGCCTCCAATCAACTTGTCCATATACCCACCTCCAGGTACCTCTGCTATCTGAGTGAAGTGGGTGGCGCACAGGCAGATGGACTTCCCAAATGTAGTACCCAGGGAGGTTTGCCTGGTGTCAAGGCCATTTCAGATGGAAACCTTATTCTCTTAGGTTTTTATAGTTGGCATTTTAGGCTGTTTAATTTCCCTTCTAAATGCAGTTTTAACCAATGTATTCAATTGCCTACACTGTATATTATTTTCATTCTGTTTTGTGAATTGCCCTGGAAAGGGTGACAGAAGGTGATTTTTAAATTGTTTAATAAGTAAGTAAAAATGATAGGTTTAACTCATGTTTTTGTTAGGTCCTAGCAGTGCAATCCTATGCATGTCTACTCAGGTCAGCTCCCCTGAGTTCAATGGAACTTACTGCCAGATACGTATGTTTAGGATTGTGGCCTAAGACTTGTTCACCTCCCTAAACGTTTCTTTTTTTCTATCTCTAATCAATCTGACATACCTAATAATGGTCCCATTGGTAAGCATTCATCCGAAGTTCATCCTTGTTTTCAGTTGTTACTCTCCTCTTTAGTATCAGCATAGAAGACTGAGCAGAAAGGAGGAAATTCTAGAAAAGCACACCTTGTCTGTTAGATCTCAGTGGAAGAGTCCTTTATCTTGTCTTAACCGGCCCATAGGTTAAGACACTCCTCTCCTTCCTGTTGGATAACTGAGCAGACTGGGTTTATTACAGGTTTCTTTCTTTTCCCATCAGCAGTTGGCAAATGTTGGATTGAGATTCACTTGGTTGACAGAAGCTTGGGTTCACATCCTAAAGCAAATTCTATAGGACAACTGAATTTGCCCCAGGACACAAAACATGAGAAGTGCTCTGTGGGGATGTGAGGATCTAAATGAATGGAAACCCTTTTGAAATAAAGACATCCTTTAAAATAAGGAACACCTGGGACATCTCAATAACTATATAAACAGTTGCTAAGAGACTACCCACTGTAAGTGATCATTGAATCATCCTGTGAGGGTGAAACCAAACATCAAACTAAACATGCAAGAACCACTGAAACCAAGCCACTCGACTGATGCTTCAATCGACTGACCAAGGAAGGACAAAACACTCTCTTGTATTGGGATGATCTTAATAATGCAAAACCACAAACTATAAAACTATATCGAGACACAGCAATTTGTAAGAGTGAAAAACAACTGGTTTGGCAGTGAACAAAAAAGCATGTAACGTACATCATCACCATCACCATCAAACAGTATTAGTACCTTACCTGAAGGGACCCAAGGCGGCTTACAAAAATAGATACAGAAGATACAAAGAACAAGAAATCACAATTAAAAAACAAATACATAACTAAAACTCATAAATGTTAAAACAATATTTAAAAAATCATTATTTGATATTAAAATATGTAACATAATATATATATTAAAGCTGCTCTTCTATTTACACTTACTTGGGAGTAAATCTCACTGATTTCCTTCCAACAACACATACATGGGACTGGGCTGTAGAAGTATTCTAACTGCGCCTTCTCTCTGTGAAGTAACATGTGATGTGGGGATGCAATTTTCATATGGGGTTGTTTTCAGATAAACAAGGTGAGCACACCAAATCAAAGATGGTACAGACACACTGGAGGACTGTATCACCTCCGCAACTCTACAGTTGGATCATACCTCAGACAAGAAGGGGAAAAAAGTCTCAATGGCTAGACATCCATGAAGACCAAATAAACATAGATATATATATGAAAGGTCGTTTGGAAAAGACTTTGTGGATATTGGCTACAAAGCATGTAGTTCGGTTCCTTAAAAAAAAAATTTTTTTCCTCTTTCACTTGCATTCTCTCTGGTCCAGAAGGGAGATTTTTGAAAACAGATTTTTAAAATGTGTTTCTTTTCTTTTTTAAAATCAAACTTGTTATGGTGAATGAGAAAGAGAAAATCAAAACTTTTTCAAGGCAAAAAATCAAAACTTTAGATATAGGCTGATGGGTTCTGAGCTGTCTGTGACAGATCAGGAGAGAGATCTTGGGGTGGTGGTGGACAGGTCGATGAAAGTGTCGACCCAATGTGCGGCGGCAGTTAAGAAGGCCAACTCTATGCTTGGGATCATCAGGAAAGGTATTGAGAACAAAACAGCTAATATTATAATGCCGTTGTACAAATCGATGGTAAGGCCACACCTGGAGTATTGTGTCCAGTTCTGGTTGCCGCATCTCAAAAAAGACATAGTGGAAATGGAAAAGGTGCAAAAGAGAGCGACTAAGATGATTACGGGGCTGGGGCACCTTCCTTACGAGGAAAGGCTACGGCGTTTGGGCCTCTTCGGCCTAGAAAAGAGATGCCTGAGGGGGGACATGATTGAGACATACAAAATTATGCAGGGGATGGATAGAGTGGATAGGGAGATGCTCTTTACACAGAACCAGGGGACATCCACTAAAATTGAGTGTTGGGAGAGTTAGAACAGACAAGAGAAAATATTTCTTTACACAGCGTGTGGTTGGTCTGTGGAACTCCTTGACACAGGATGCGGTGACGGCATCTGGCCTGGACGCCTTTAAAAGGGGATTGGACAAGTTTCTGGAGGAAAAATCCATTATGGGGTACAAGCCATGATGTGTATGCGCAACCTCCTGATTTTAGAAATGGGCTATGTCAGAATGCCAGATGTAGGGGAGGGCACCAGGATGAGGTCTCTTGTTATCTGTGTGCTCCCTGGGGCATTTGGTGGGCCGCTGTGAGATACAGGAAGCTGAACTAGATGGGCCTATGGCCTGATCCAGTGGGGCTGTTCTTATGTTCTTATGTTCTTAAAATCATGACACTGGGCATAAGTCCACTACAAAGCAGAGTGGAGAAAGAGAAGACTGTGTGAGCCGCCCACATATGCATCTAGCCCCCCCCCTTACATCCCAAGTTGCTTGAGCTCTAAATTTCAAGTGCTCCACAGTGCAAATGTATGGGTTGAGCTGGACCTATGGGAGGTGTGCACTGACTGCTTATTCACTGGGCTGCCCTGACGTAGCGCTTGCAGGCACACTCATGCTACATGTGAGGAGGGACGTATCCTCGTGTAGGGAAGAACTGTGTCCATAACAATAATTCAGAAAAAAAGCCAATAACTCTTTCCTGATCTTGTAATGATGATGATGGTGTTTGATATTAATGATGATGATAATGATTACTGTTTGATGTTAATAATGTTTAAAGGCAGCCTGGACGACCCTGGATAGACGTACCAATAGCACAGGCATACTCTTTTCTAAAATATCCCATACAATAAGTATGTATAGATAGCAAATAAACTTTCCCTCCCCCTTCCCTTATATCTCCTTCTTTCCTCAGGGCAACAGTTAGAAAGCTTTGCTAATAGTGTTCAATGAACCATGTGCAGTCCAATTCCACACGTTTACTCAGAAGGACACTCCACTGAATTCAGTGAAAATTATCCTCAGGTAAATATGCCTAGGGTTGTAGCCCAAGCCTAAACTCAGGCAACCATGATGTATAAATAGGGTATTATCCTGGTTTGGTGCATTTTGTTTAGGCATCTGCTCTGTGTATAAAAGGAAAAGTATCCGCATGACCAAAAAAGTATCTCTTTTGTTGTTTTGGTCATTTCTGATTTCTCTCTCGGTGCAATACCATATCTTCAGATACCAGTTGATTTTGAAAGGGAACAGGAAATGTTTTAATTTGTTTTCATTAACACGTCCAAATTATTGATAATGTTTTGTAGATCTCACAGATCATTGAGGTAGAACCCAGGTACTTCCAAATAGTACTGAGCAAAAACGTGGAGGCTGTTCCATGAACGTCTTGACACAGCCACCCACTTGATCTTCCCATTTTTGTACATTTGCCACATCAGGTGCAGAACTATTCACAAGAGAGTCGATATTGGAACAGAATGGATGCGTCTTTCTGCAGCTCCTATTGCCCTTTTCACGTGGAGGGCGCTGCTTGGAATCTAGACAATATCAACTGCTAGGGATCAGAAGAGACTGCCATAAATACCTCCCCGTGTCCACCATATATTGGATCTTTTGTGAGAATAATTTTCATTACGGCAAAATGTTTATGACAAAACAGCAATCATGAGAGAGGTCTATCTGGAAAATCCCAGCTTTCACTGAACGTACAAACTCACTACCAAATTCTCAGATACTGTATGAAACTGAGCAAGTTATTCTCCAGAAGTACCAGGGCTATATACTTTTACCCTTCTTAGCTGGCAATTTGGCAAAGTCCTGCACTGGCAACAACAGTGGGTTTGGCTAGAGTGACAATATGCTCTTCCACATTAGTTGAGCTCCGCCTTATGAGTACAGTAGACAAGCCTGGAAAAGGGTATATTTTGATGTAAATATACTTTAATTTAAATACTTTGCATGCTCTTCATGTAGAACTAGAAAAGAAGTTTTCATCACCTCACATTAGTTAGGATTTACTTCATAGCAGCTGCTCTTGGAAAATTGGTTTTATATCATGACTCTGTCTGTGCCTTAATGTA
Organism: Tiliqua scincoides; assembly: GCF_035046505.1. Taxonomy (NCBI): domain Eukaryota; kingdom Metazoa; phylum Chordata; class Lepidosauria; order Squamata; family Scincidae; genus Tiliqua; species Tiliqua scincoides. The sequence goes on from NC_089822.1 coordinate 146,693,574, forward strand.
CTCAGTTGATCCTGCTAAGGAATGTTTTTCAGGCCTGGGTCTTTTAAAGCAGCTGTACAGAGCATCTGCAAATTGATTTATTGTCCGATGATGACTTTAAGCTGCTGCTCCAAAATTGTCCGAGGTGAGTTGTTTTCTTTTAATTTACTATTTGGACCAGGTTTAACAGTCTTCTCTTTCCTAGTTTAACATCTGTATACATTTTCAACCTAATCTTCAAAGTTTTAAATTCAGCTGATCTTATAAATGTATGCTGCTGCAGCTATCCTGGCTTCTGCCCTCACATTAAGTTTCACACAGCTCAAAAAACAGAGTATGTCGAAGAATTTTTTCTGAGATCTTTTAATTTGGAAAATCTCTCTCTCTCTCTCTCTCTCTCTCTCTCTCTCTCTCTCTCTCTCTCTCTCTGAGGTTGCAATCCTAATCACACTTTCCTGAGAGTAAACCCAACTGAACAAAATAGGACTTACTTCTGAGTAGACCTGGTTAGGATTGTGCCCCCCTGAGTGTGTGACACTAACACCCCAAACCTAAACACATTCACTTGGAAGTAAAACAGTTACTTTAAGGGGAACATTCATCCATGGGAATGTACCTAGGTAGAAGGTAGATGCTCAGCTGGCATGTGTGAGGCAGCGGCACCAACTCATCCTCCTCTGCATCCCACTGGCTGGCTGGGGACCAGGCAGCAGTGAAGATGTAAATAAAGAAATTCATTAGGGAATTTGTCTGCTCAGATCTTCACAAGCTCCTTTGCTGGTGTAAATCTGATAAGTACAAGTTGGTGTGTCAGGCCTGGGTTAGGGCACAGGATTGCCACAGTTGCTGCTGCTGCTGAGAATCTTCCTACCCTCCCCTAGCCTACCCCCAAACTGTCCCAGCCTAACCCACTCTCTGCCCTGTCTCACCCCAAACCCCAAACCCCACCAACCTGCTGGAGTGGCAGACAATTTGGAGTCCATTGGCACACACGCACACCCTCCAGGTGCTTCCACTGGCACCAGGTCTCCGGAGCTACTGCTGTGCCAGCAGCCCATGGGATGCCATGATGGTTGTGCTCAGCAGTGGTCCACCAATGGTTGCTCCACCAACCATCACTGGATGTTTTCCAACAGTGGCATGCTTCTTTCACTGTCGCATATGGCCTAAAGCCACGGTTTTCAAACTCTCCAGGAGAGTTTGAACCGCTCTAAGTCATTGCAGGGGTGGGGGGGGAGGCAGTGGGGGTGGAGGGAAGGCAGCAGTGCTATCCCCAGGATCGCGCTGCTCAGGGGGCTGCAGGGGTTTGGATGTACTTACCAGAGCCTCCTGCAGCCTCCTGGGGGTGCGGGGAGCTCTTTGCGACCTTCTGCAGGGCTCCCTGATGCTTGCAAAGTGAAAGTGGAGTGATCGTGCTCCACTTCCGATTTCGCGGAGGCGGGGCATGATTGCTGCACTTTCACTTTCATTGCTGCGCAGGGTTCCCTACACCCCAGGAGGCTGCAGGAGGCTCTGGTAAGTACAGCTAAACCCCTGTAGCCCCCTGAGCAGCGCAATCCTGGGGATCGTGCCACTGCCTCCTCCCTGCCTCCTGGCTGCCCCACCCCTTAAGGGGAAAGAGGCCACAGCCCATGGGCTGGGTGTCACTACACCCCTGTTCAAAAAGCCCTGGCCTACAGGATTGGGCCATCAGTCAAAGAGCCCCTATTAAAATTATCAGGGTTGCTTTCAGTAGTCCCCTGGAAATCACTGCTGATTAATAATAATAATAATAATAATAATAATAATAATAATAATAATAATAGTAAAAACTTTATTTTTATCCCGCCCTTCTCCCCAAAGGGACCCAGGGCAGCTTACAACATATTAAAAAAACAAACAAAAAACAGCAGATTAAAACATAATTTAACAGATAAAAACATTAAAAACACATTAAGAGAAACCATAAAAACAGTAATCAGATAAAAGTCAGAATAAAAAGAGCATAAAACAGCAGTTCAAGGAGGAGTCACGCCTGTAAGAAACTAAAAGATGTATAAAAGATGTTTAAAAGGCCATGGAGTCAGAAGGCTTGTGTAAACAACAAGGTCTTCAGGCCTCGCCGAAAGGTCTCGGGAGGGAGCCATTCTCAAGTCAAGGGGAAGGGAGTTCCATAACGTTGGTGCCACTACTGAGAAGGCCCTATTTCTTGCCGCCGCCCCACGTACCTCTTTAGGCGGCGGCACATGCAAAAAGGCCTTCTCTGATGACCTGAGAGGACGAGCCGGATTGTACGGGAGTAGGCGATCTCTAAGATAGCCTGGCCCAGAGCAGTATAGGGCTTTAAAGGTCAAGACCAGCACCTTGAATTGGGCCCGGAAACGAATGGGCAGCCAATGTAGCCCCCGGAGAAGCGGACTGACAGAGTCAAACCGCCTAGCTCCAGTGACCACACGGGCCGCTGCATTCTGCACTAATTGCAGTTTCCGAACCGTCTTCAGGGGCAGCCCCACATAAAGCGCGTTACAATAATCTAACCTCAATGTCACCGTGGCATGGATCACCGTGGCCAGGTCTGCACGATCCAAGTACGGCCGCAGCTGGCGCACCAGCCGAAGCTACGCGAAGGCCCCCTAGCTACAGCCGCCACCTGGGAGTCCAGGAGCAGCTGCGAGTCCAGGTGGACCCCCAAGCTGCGGACCTGCTCCTTCAGAGGGAGTGCAACCCCATTCAGAGCAAGCCGATAATCCAGCACCTGCATCGAGGATTTCCGAACCAGGAGAGCCTCTGTCTTATCCGGATTTAATTTCAGCTTGTTAGCCCCCATCCAGATCCTCACTGCTTCCAGACAGTGCTCCAGGCCCTTATTCCTGAAGTTCCTGGCCAATTCTGGAGTGTTGGCAACCCTATGACTAACTAGTCAGTCTACTTAAGAAGACCTTGGGTGCAATCCTAACCCCTTATGTCAGTGCTTTCCAGCACTGACATAAGGGCAATGCAGCTCTGAGGTAAGGGAACAAACATTCCCTTACTCTGAGGAGGCCTCTGTGAGTGACACTCAACTGCAGGATGCAGCACATGTCCCATTGGCACCAGTGCTGGAAAGCAGTGACACAAGGGGTTAGGATTGTGCCCCTTCTTGCATTTCCATCTTAATACTGAAATAAATTTTAATACTTCATGTTATGCCCTATGAAAGAAACATTGTTTTTCTTCCTTTTCTAATTATTGTTCTACATCCAGTCTGTGAAACACTTCTTGACTGTCCCTGCATTCTGTCGTCAACAACAACTACCTTTTTTCAAGCATACAGTGCAGCACTATGGCCTGAACATTCCTATCTAAAATTTTGAAATGACCGCAGCTGAAACTACCTGCAGAAGCAAGAACTCCACAAAGGTAAGGGGCGTGGAGCAATGGGGAATGCAAGGCAGTGGAAAAACCACAAGACATGTTTTGGGAATCCAGCCCATCCTTAATTTATGGGACTTGCTGGGCTGGAAAAAGTTTTCTATAAATTGCCTAAGTAAAATAAGTCAACTCATCAGAAAACACACATGCTATATTTACCAAGTGCTTGAACCTTAGGTGTAGCTTCTCCACCTTCCATCCACCTCCTTTCCCGAGGAGACTCAGGACAAAAGTCTCTTTAGAAAAGCACCTTTTGAAATTTATAGCCCAATCCTAATCTGGGTTAGTACCAGTGCAGCAACTGCTGCGCAGGAACTAGCTGGCACAAATGTGTCAAAAAGCACATTTGCTATGACTTACAAATAAGAAGCACCGGTGAGAAGGCCTGCGCCATCCCACCGACACTGAATTCAGCAGAATGGCTGCCAGGGCAGATATGTTCTGTACCAAGTGGCACAGGGGCAGGGGAGGGCAGGGAAGGAGCAGTTCAGGCCCAGGAGGGCAGGGGGCTGCTAACATCCTACCTCCCCTCCCAGGCCTGAAAGCCTTACACAGGGCTACTCGGACCTGCGCCGGCCATTTAGCTGACACAGATCTGAGTAGTCCCACTGAGCAGGCTGGGGCTCAACACAGGGTAAGGGAACAAGTGTTCCTTTACCCCAACAAGATCTCTGGCCTGCCTAATTCAGTACTGGATATGGCATGAGACTTGCAGTCCCACTGTGCCAGTGCTGAATAGGACTGGGCTGTTAATTTCCTTCAAAGACCCCAAACCTACAGGGTTATTTTCTAGCATCAGCAATACGTGAAAGTCTCCAAAGGCACAACTTAACAACTTCCTTTTTCTGCCAACGTTCATCAGAAAAGAGAGACAGATGATGAACAAAAACAAAAAGAGGCACAAATTCAGTATTACCAGAAAGAAACATTTTATACCTTCATTTTGAAGAAGACAAGAAATACACAGCAAAGTATATACTTTGTATACAGATGTTCTAGAATTATGATCATTGTTATTAATAATGTTGTTGTTATTCTTGTCACACATGACACTTCCACCGAACAAATCCTGTTACTTGGTTTCATTCCAAATATTTGGATAGCTCTGGCCAAGCGGTTCTTAGCAGAACTGATGAGAGCTGCTGCTGATTTTTCCCCAAGCAAACACTGGATGTTGTTGGAAGTCAGCCTAGTGGCACAGAGCTTTCCGAGTCCCCTAATAAAGACAAGAACATAGTTTCATTCCTGCACAGGGGGCACAGCCCCTGCCCTCCTCAGCTCGGGTCTGGTATCAGGAGTTTTGGCATGTCCTCTTTGGCAAAGGGGCATGCCGGCATAACAATCAAGCTGTGATTGGGAATGGACTGCAGTAGTTAATTAAGACTGTGTCTTTATTCTCTGGAGGCAATTCAGCCTGGTTTGAATAGGCTGGAGTGCTGGGGCATGGTGGGAATGTCTCTTCCTGCAGCAAGAGAATTGGGTCTCCTGGGCTGCCTCGTTAGCATAACAATATTCCCCAGGATGCACTTGGCATGATGTAACACTCGGAATTAGTGAAGGGAGATGAAAATTGCTCCTTGCAGGGGCCTGCAGCATTTGCAGCTGACTGGCTGCTATTTCAGTGCATGGAGTCTCTGGATCTCTTTTTCTGGAAGCGGTGTTTGCTAATTAAAAGAACTTAAGGAAACAACATGCTATTAGTCTTTCCCCCGCCTCTGCTCCTTTTCTCAAAGCAGCAATAAAACGGGTTGGTGATGCTTTCCATGCAAGAGCTTAAAAAGCTGGAATCACAGAAATAGTACCAAGTCTCCAGCTTATTTGATTTTGCTTTTCATTAACTCCTTAGATGAACTTCACTTTCAAGGAACATGTGACAATGGGGTGGGGGGGGGGTGTACTCTTTCTCAGGCCTTTGCCTAAACCACAGTAAAACATACCAGTGACATAAACCTAACGCATCCAACTTATCTTTAGAAAAATATATGAGATTGAAAAGCTAGTCTGGTAAATGAAATGTGATCCTGAAATCCTTGTGGAGAAGTCCCAAGGACACAGCTGTAGGCAGGAAGTAAAGTATGAGCCGGCACAACCATGCTGACAGACACCACTTCCCAGCAGTGATTTGCATGAATGCCATTACACATTTTTCAGCCACAGGGCAGTGCTGTCTCTGGCCAAGGTTACCTGAGCTCATATGTCACCTTGTCCGTGTGGACACCCATCCACAAAACCACTTTGCATGGTCCACATACTGCGGAACAAAATGCCAGGAGTAAAAGTGGCAGCAGAGGCACATGGGAAAGGGTCCTTTCCTGCCACTGGCACCAACAGAAGCTTCGTTCTCAGGGCTAATAGCAAGCTCAAGGATGTGATTTTTATCAAGACTGCAACATGATAGGAAAGGGGTATGTACCAGTTCCCATGTGCCACTGTCACAATCCTTAAATAGCATTTGCTATTTAAAGTGTTAGGTTTTTTTCTGGCTTCTTTGCTGGCACAGAGTTGAGAGACTCTATGTCGGGCTTTGCAGTCGAACACAGTTGGCATCCTTCAGTCTCAGAAGACTATGGTATCGCACTCTGAATGGTGGTTCTGGAACAGAGTGTCCTCTCCAGTGCGCGAAGCCTGGGTAAAGTAGGTATGGAGGATAGGCTGTTACCCATGCAGCAAATCCCCCCTCTCCACATCACTGAAATGGTCCAATGGAAAGGCAGAAGCCAATACTGTTGGTTCCAGCGGCGTCGCAGGAGTTGCCAGAACATGACTGTGTTCAGCCATGAACTGTCTCAGGGACTCCGGCTCCGGATTTTGCCTCGAGGTTTACTCCTGAAGCCTTTTCCATAACTGGATGTAGCCACAAGGCAGTGGAGGTTTGGGATCAGAGTTTTCCTTCTCTCAGATGAGCTGCCTTCCCAGGCTGACGAGTCCCATCTACCCGGTGGCTGTTTAGTCGCCTCTTACGACAAGTACAGCCAAACTGAGGGCCTATTCTTATCCCCAGCCCCCAGGGGTTAGTTGAACACAGAGGAAAGGAAATGGCGGAGCAGGGCTCCACCAGCCCCACCCCCTTCCAGGACCAATTCTTCCCCCTGCCCTGCCCTGCCCACTGCCTGCCTCCCCCGCCCCAAAAATGTAGCTGGCAGGCACTGCAGGAGTGCCCGCCAGCCTCCACGGGGCACTGCATCTCAGTACTGACTGGCACTCGCCCAGTGTCAGTGGTCCCTTTTCTCTGGGTGCCATAGATGTGCCTTCAGCATGTTCGCAACACCCAGTGCTGGTGCTGAAGCTCAGCGCCAGTGCTAAGGTTTAATAGGATTGGACCTTCGTGCACTTAGTTTGTCATCGGAAGCCTTACTTTGTGTGCCATCACTGCAGTGCTGTGAAGTGCAGTATATGGCTACACAAAATACACATATGTATATACTGTGTATACTGTAAAATACACAGTATATGGCTACACAAAATACAGCCTTTGCAATTGCAGTGTCTGAGCTCTGGAGCACTCCAAAAGTGTTTAGTTAAAATATTATTTCAAAGGGCATTTGGAATGAACAGTATCTGAATGTGCTCCCTCTTTTGAAGATGCTCCTTCTTCTTCTGATTACTGGTTTTTCTCCTCTCCTTTCTTCTGACCACTGCTCTTGTCCATTAGTAGAATTTTGTATCTGATTTTATGATTTGAATAGTTAGTCATCTTGGGGGGTCTAACTGGAGAGGAGAAGGGAATATCAAGTATTTAAAATGAATACAATAAATATATACTTTGAAGAATGGCAGCACAAACAGAATTGGGATGGCAAACTGATTCTTTACTGCAGAAGTTTACTGGTTGGGGTTAGGAGAAATCAGCTGAATTCCTTCTGTGGGTTTCACACATCCTCAGTTTAGTCTTCATTGTCAGCCAACCTTAGGACTGGCACAGCCGCATAACTAAAAATATACGCTAAGCTTTGGGTGACTCATTTGGTGTCTTTCTGATGCTAAAGTATTCCAGGACACTCTGAGTTTCTGCCAGCTGAAACCCAATCGCAATGAGTAATGAGCAAAATAGACAGAACTGCTCTAGTAAGAGTGGACGCTTTAAGGCAAGGGGGTGGAGGGGGGTTTGAAGAATATGCCAATCTTTTAAAATGGTTTTGTGATTATCACTTCAGAGGAGCTGCATGTGTTGTGCACCATTCATGGATAATAAATACTTGTCGAAAGATGTGTAGGCAACAGAGCATCCTGCAAAAGTGGAATCAAAATATTTGACTTTGCCAAAGGACACAAAAGGAGAATGACTGCCAGCGATATCAAGTGTGACCAAGGCAGAGATTATAAGTATCCACAATAGGCTTCTCATGTTTATGTATACACAGAAAATGGCTGCCCTACATCACTGGATAAGAAATTTAAATGACTGGTCAGTTTTCTGATTAAAGCAAAAGTTTAGTCCAACTGTCTTAAAAATGTTTCTATATATTTATATAGAGAGATTTAATATATTTATATATATTTATTCCTAACTGTCACAGGATAGAAGTTCCCATCAAATTAATCAAAGTGAATATCGTCATCGTTGTCATTATCATCAGTAGTAATAGCAGTAGTAGAAGAAGAATATATACTTTTCAGATAATTATAGGCCAAGTTGAGAAAAAAATTTTTTTCCTCATATCTATAGTACAGGGGGCCCCCTGTATCTACGGATTCACTTATCCATGGATCGATTCCGTGAGGCCCCCCTGCGAGTGCCCCCCACACACTCCGGAGAGCAGAGCTCCCCTAGCCTCTGGAGGGTCCAGTTTCTCTGTGAAACCAGAAGTGATGTTTTGTTTTTTTTAAATTTCTGGACTCCAAGGATGCTTGGGAGGTGAGGGGAGTGAAGCTCCTTGGCTCTGGAGGGAGGAGAGAGGCATTCGACCATATCTATGGTTTCACATAACAACGGAGGTTCTAGAACAAACCCCTGTGGATATATATGGTGGCCTGTACAACATTATACTGATATAGAAGTGATTTAGAATATTTCCCCTTGCAATTTATAGAATAGCCCTAAACATATATTGGGCATTGCTCTAATTTTTAGGGTTGATTAGATTTTTTTAAAACAACCTTAAATCATGTTTAAGATTTGAATAATTAGAAAAATGAAATGTACAGTAATTTCCATTTCTTATTTGCCTTGCTGTACAGTTAGATATTCTGTGGGGGTGGGGGGCAGGAAGTTGACATGTTTATATCAGAGTGCAATCCTAACTGCTGCCTAAGCTGGCACTGCTGTCCCTGTGCCAGCTCAGAATGTTGCTAACATGTCACAGAATGTTGTAAGGCACGCCTGTAATGACTTGAGAGGTAGCAGCGAACCAGTGGAGAGGCCTGCACTGGCCAACTTACGCGGCCTTCAAAGCCCCTGGCTGCCAGTGCAAGCAGATAAGGTGCTGAGCAGAGCAGGGGCGTGGGGAGGGTAGCAGAGAGAGGGCATTTCTGGGTAGAAGAGGGCAGAATGGTAGGTGGATCAGGTTTGGGAAGGGGGTGAGAACCTAATCTCCCTCCTGGCCCTCTTGGCTTTACAATGGGCTTCCTGGATTTGCACCAAAATAGCAGGCACAGATCTGAGAAGCCCGATAGGGCAGATTGGGGCTCAAGGAAAAAATCCGCTGACCACAAGGAGACCCATGCGATCTGGCTGTGTCGGCGCCGGTTAGAATTGGGCTGTCATGGTTTCTCTTCACCTGAAGATAAAATAACATCTGAATAAGAAAGGGTCTTGATCACATATAAGCAACTAACAAGGAACAAGGATTTTCTTCTTGGGGACTACCTGTGGTGCAGGTGTGAGTTTTACAGTGGAGTAGAATAAAGAAAGGCAAAATACTCCATCTTGCTATAAAAGTACCTGATCAAACCCACATTGGTATGGTTTTAGTTCTTTACATATATCATTTTCCACAAGATGTCATAAATTCTGGCTCTTGATAATAACTGTAATTAAGGTGGAACATGTTCCTTATAAAATGTTTGTTTCCATTTTGTCGGTTGTTTCAGCAAATGTTGGGGTGTTATGTGTGGTAATAACCCAAGAAAGAGTCTGAGGGGAGAAGGGATTGGATAAACCCCATATGGAAAGAGTTAGGTCAGACTTTATAGCCGTGAGGGAGGCAGTGCCTGGCATTTAAGGAGGACAGAAAGGTGACATTTAGAAAATGGCTTCTGGGAACCCCAGCCTTCTCACATAGGTAAGGAGAGAGCACGTAAGCTTTCTACCTTAAAATTTAGCTGTCAGAAGCTTTCTAAATATTATTGTCTTGCAAAAGGAACAAGAGGGTGGTTTGGGGGAATGTATTTTGGCATTAAAATAATTTCTCCACTACCTCAATTAGTTCAAATGATCTGGAAAGATTGTCTCTGGAGAAATCAAACGACTGTGCAGACTGCTAGAGGGGCTGATGGCTGCTTCTGAGGTGTTGATATGAGCATTAGTCAGCAACGTAGATTGCAGTGAAGTCAGTGAATAATGCTGTCATTGCAGCCTTTCTGAGTCATAAATTAATTAATTATACCACAGCGGTAATTGAAACTATTTCGGATTCAGATTTAGATTTGGAACCCCGTTCCTGCCCTTGTTCTAAAAACCAAACTATCATTCTCTTGTTGTCACATTTGTATACACTGTTTCTTCAAGGAGCTCAGGGTGGCATACAATGTGTATGTGGGGGGGGTTATCCCATTTTATCCTCACAACCCTACAAGAAAGATCAGACTGAAAGAGAATGGCTGGCCCTGAGCCACCCTAAAGAAGGCTTTAGGGTCAAGCAGGAATCAAAGCATCCACAGTCCAAGCCCAGGGTTTTAGCCTCCACATATATTGGCTCTTATATGCCACACTTGCTCTTAGAAAGAACCATTAGTTGTGTCAGAGATTAGGCCTTGAACTGAGAACTTCTTGGTGGTGTCAGGGCTCAAGACAGTATGCCATAGTGTCGTTTAGGTCTCAGGGCCCTCTTCAGGCTAGACACCAAACCAAAGAGTAGTGTAAAATTATCACCCATGCAATTGACAGGAAGTATGAAGCCTCTTGATTGGTGAGGCTCTAGTATAAATATTTAGAATTTGGCATTTATTATTATTATTATTATTATTATTATTATTATTATTATTATTATTATTATTATTATTATTATTATTATATCTTTCACATGTTTCACTTCCTCCAAAGAGTTAAGGGCAGAACACTGTTCTCTTCACTGTCCTTTTTTTTTTTTTTTCTTTACAATCACCATGTGATGTAGATTAGGCTGAGAGAAAATGGCTGACCCAAGATCACCCAGTGACCAAATTGTGGTTTTGAACTCAGGTCATCCTAGTCCTGGTTTGACACTCTCACCACTGCATGACATTGGCTTTCTTCTGCTTCAGAATCCAGTTCAAGCCCCCAACTCAGGGATCCCCAGTTGAAGGTTTTGATTTGGATATGGCCACTGCCATCCCCAGCAAGGGTCTGACAGACAGAAGACAGCTTTTGACCATGGCTGACTTGGGTTGACAGGGACATATGAAGAGGCGCTCACATTAAGAACATAAGAACAGCCCCACTGGATCAGGCCACAGGCCCATCTAGTCCAGCTTCCTGTATCTCACAGCGGCCCACCAAATGCCCCAGGGAGCACACCAGATAACAAGAGACCTCATCCTGGTGCCCTCCCTTGCATCTGGCATTCTGACATAACCCATTTCTAAAATCAGGAGGTTGCACATACACATCCTTCAGAAGAAGGGTGGATTATAACTTGGTAGATAATTTTGGGAGAAAATATCACCTAGAAAACACACCCTTATTTATGAGGAAAGGCTACAAAGTGTGACCTTTATAGCTTGGAAAAAAAGATTGAGTGTTGGGCGGGTTAGGACAGACAAAAGAAAATATTTCTTTACTCAGCGCGTGGTCGGTCTGTGGAACTCCTTGCCACAGGATGTGGTGCTGGCGTCTAGCCTAGACGCCTTTAAAAGGGGATTGGACGAGTTTCTGGAGGAAAAATCCATTATGGGGTACAAGCCATGATGTGTATGCGCAACCTCCTGATTTTAGGAATGGGTTAAGTCAGAATGCCAGATGTAGGGGAGAGCACCAGGATGAGGTCTCTTGTTATCTGGTGTGCTCCCTGGGGCATTTGGTGGGCCGCTGTGAGATACAGGAAGCTGGACTAGATGGGCCTATTGGCCTGATCCAGTGGGGCTGTTCTTATGTTCTTATGTTCTTATGATAAGCGGGGGGGGGGGCATTACTGAATCATACAATTATGCATAGTATGGACAGTGTGATAACTTTTCTCCCTCTCCCACACACACAATTGTAGAACTAGGGGTCATTCAATGCAACTGACAGCCCAGTTCTACTGAGTTTTAGCACCAGTACAGCAGCTGCTATGAACATAAGAACAGCCCCACTGCATCAGGCCGAAGGCCCATCTAGTCCAGCTTCCTGTATCTCACAGCAGCCCACCAAATGCCCCAGAGAGCACACCAGATAACAAGAGACCTGCATCTTGGTGCCCTCCCTTGCATCTGGCATTCTAACATAGTCCAGTGCCACTCAAAATCCCACCAAAGGTTTTTTAAACATGACTTGAATCTACAGAAACTATGAGAAATAAGGGTCATAATATTTTAAACAATTTACACTCAATCCAGGTCTCAATCTTAGTTTTGCACTTCAAGGTTTATACCCATATAATAACTGATTTGACTCCAGTAGAAGCTCCTTGTAGTCCAATCTTGCCACAGAAGGAGTTATAAATCACCGACTGATGTGGCTTCTGGAGTTTCTTGCTCCTTAAATATCATGATTTTAATGAGCAGGCTAAATGAGTGATAATCACATGGCTGAGCCCAGCTGTGAAACCACAGGCAGAGCAAGAGAGCAAGTGAGAGAGAACAGAGCATCCTATTGACTTCTTCTCTTTGAAGTCCCCAGGATCCCGGCCTCTATGGAAGGCTGCCTGACCGTGGCCTGCGGGCATTTTTGAGGCATTGTTCAGCATTGTGTTCACCTGGTGGGAGAATTAAGAGACAGACCAGCTACAAGAGCACCCGTCTCCCTCCGCTGCATTAGAAATACTCCTTCAGGTTATTAAGAGTCATGATGTTTCCGTGCTTTACAAAAGCCTCCATTAAAAAATAATCGGCAGAGCATGGCAACTTGAAAACCAATGGTTACTCCTACTGACATTATGGCCAAAGGCTAAAAAGAACTCAGGAAGCCAAATTAGTTATCTAATTGGGATTCTTGCTTCCTTCCCTCTTGTTCCTACGTTTGCCTAGGTCATGCTTTACAGGGATTGTTGACAAGGCAAAAAGAGACAAACGCATTCTGTCCCCCTCTCCATTTTTTCTGACCTTGTTATCCTGATAATTCTTCCATGTTTCCAATATTCTCCTGCTATCCCCTCCCATCGCATTCTGTTCTTTTTTAGGGGAGACATCAATGAATGCTCTGTATGGTTGTTTTAGGCAGTTTGGAAATGTTATGCAGGATAGACCCAGAGTCTAGTTCTCCCTGTGCTGTTCTGCTTTCTTGAGGCTTTTGACCATGGCTGAAGCCCCTGATATAACATTCCAGGAGACAGCCAGCATAGCCACAAGTGGTCATTGCAATCTGGATTCGATGGCAATTTTAAAATCCAATGAGAAGAAAGAGCAGTCAACTGTGCTGATTGGTCTTTCTCCCCACCCCACTGTCCATGCCATCCCCGCTCCCCCACCCAGCAGCCATTATATCCCCTAATTCCTCCAGAAAACTTGCTAAACTGCAAACTGTGGATTCCATCTACATGGACAAAGAACAAGGACGCTACACACTGGAATTACCTTCACATAAGATGGGGAAAATGCATTTGGATGTGCTTTGGTTTATTTTTTTCATAACCTTTTTGCATGTTATTTTTCTTTTTTTTAACTTTGAGATAACAGGCAGCCCAATCCTAGCTGCCCGGGGCGTGCAGATGCAGTGGCACAGAGAACGGCTGCTGCTGCATCCTATGTGCCTGAGCCTGCCGCAGGTGGCACCTCGGGAGAAGGCGACTTTCGTTCCCTTTTCCCGGGTAAGGGAAGCAGCCCCACAATGGGGCTACTCACTTTACCACCGACCTTTAGTAAAAGTGTTCTTGTAGGACGCCAAGCCCTGCATGAATGGACAGAATCCATTGGATCCATTGCCTTCCTCCCTCCCCCAGCACGCCTCCTGCCCGCCCTTTCTCTGCCTCCCCCTCCTTGGAACACCCCCTCCCCACCCCCTCTTACCATGCCGTGGCTCTGCGGTCTGTAATACCACCGAGCAGCAGAGGATGGGTGCCCACGTGGGGCTAGCACAGCATTGGCCAGTGCTGGACTAACACGGGTGCTGGCCTGGCGGTAAGCCTCGCAGATGTGCCTTATGCCACGTTTGCGACAGTGCACTCCGGCAGAAAGCCAGAGCGCCGAGCTCAGGATTGGGCTCTGAGCCAGCAGACCACAGAGGAAAATGTTATGCTTTCCCTTGGGGGGATCAGTTTTCTGATCCACTGGTATTAGACTGCAATACTATCCACATTGTTGACTTACCTCATTGACTTAGGATTGGACTCTTACAGCTCAATCCTATAGTTGGCGCTGCTGCCAGGTGCAGCGGTGCCAAAATGGCTACCACTGTATCCGGTGGCACCACTGGGGCCACCAGAGGTCTCCTCAGGGGGACATTCATCCCCTCCCCCTGAGGAAAGCCCCAAGTCCCGCATTGGGGCTTCTCAAGACTATGTCAGCTATTTTGCTAGTGCAAAACTTGAGAGCCTCCATGTTGGGCTTTTCAGTCCAACCCAGAGGACAGGATACAGTGGAACAGGATTCAACTGGTCCCACCCCCCTCCTGCCCCAGTTCCTTCCCCCTTCCCCAAAACACCTCCGTCACCCCAAAAATCCTTACTTCTGCCCAGAGCTCTTCCTTCGCTCCAGGCAGCATCCTTCCAGCTCTGGGCCCAGCTCCCTGGGTGTCATAGACATGGCTTATCTGCCGGCACTGGAGCTCAGCACTGGTGCTAGAGGCCCATAGGATAGGGCCCTAAGTCATCCAACTCACAGAAGTGTTACCAAAAAGGGCTGTTTTGTTTTAAGGGGAATTATTTATTTACCCTTTTTGGAAACCTCAGGATCGCAGGCTGGATAACAAAACAGCGTAATTCAGAGAAAATCCCTTATTTAGCTTAAAGAGGAGACTGGGAGAAAGATAACGTTCAATCAAAGGTTATATTTTTATTACAAAAACACATAGGTAAACATAATACAGATTTATTGGTTCTTGTACTTGAAAAATGTACCTAGTTTTTATGGTGGTTGCATGTGCTATGTATTTGGTGCATCCGAGAAGGAATCGGGAATGGATAGGTTGTAGGGAAGGATTTTAGGGGTCCCTTAATCTGCTAAACCCAGTTTGCTAACTAAAGATGGGGGAAGAAGGGAGGAATAGATGGGGAAGAAGGGAAAGAGTTTCAGAAACGCAAGATAATTACCTTTCCTGGGGAGCAGTTGGGGAGGGGAGAGCCCCTTGGAGGACCTTTTGCCTTGGAGGGAGCAGCCAGAGAGAGAGCCATGTGGCGGAGTTCTCTCTTAAAAGGGGCTTGGCTGACCTGGAAGCTGGATGTGAATGACCCGGATGTGACCTAGAGCTGTCCTAGATGCGCATGCTCATTACACACAGTAGGACACGTGGAGCATGCAAGAACATGAAGACTGGGTATCAGCCATGACTGGCCTTCTGGGGGAGGGAGGCAGTTTGCATAAGGAGCTTAAGAGTGATAAAGCTACAACAATAGAACAATAGACTTCTTCTTCCGGAGGTGCATGCTTGTTTTGCATAACAGTGATTGAATCAGGAGGCATCCCTGCATTGCTAGAGGTTGTGCAACCTTGTGACTTCTACCAGGGCCTTGGAAAAGTGTACTGGGGGGAAGGGTGTCCTGTATTCTGAGGTTTGACCTGCATGAGTTTTAGTCCATAATACATACAAAATCACAACTGGGAAGGGAAAAGGAGATTATCATGCAAGGTCTGAAAAACTGTAGTGTAAGGTATATGGGCAGAGTGAGCCTACTCTTCCCACTAGCTAGGGAGTATGGGAGATATTTTATTGTAAATTTATTACCATACTTCCATGTTCTCCTGTGCTCTATGGTTCTGCTAGCAGGGTTGACACGTGGACATGCAGGTGGGTTCAGTCCCTTGGGGTTATCATTGATTCATCTGCCCAGCCTTGTGGAAACATCCTCCCCAGGTGAGTGAGGTAAATATCTCAGGGTCCTGGGTGGTGGTGGTGGGTGTTGGATCAGGCAGGGTACCTGATCAGAGAAAGGGGCAGCTGCTCAAAGGTCCTGAAGGCCTCCCACTCCCCTTTCCTAGGCTGGAGTCCCCCTTGCTCCCAGACTGAATCCAGGACTTCAACCAGGCCCAGCTCTGATTGACCAGGCTTGGGGCTGCTGCCTGTTCAGGGCCAGGCCAAAAAAGGGTAGAGGCTGGCTCATGATGCTGCAGCTACCACTGGAAGATCGACCTCTCCCCTTGGTGTCCTGGCTCCTTTTGAGCAAGACTTCCAGCCTGGGCAGCCCCATCCCTTCTGGTCATGTGGCCAACCCAAGTCCCACAAGACCCTGGGCCAGCCCAAGACCCAGCTGGGCAGCATATCAGCTGCCTGCCCACCCAGGAGCTCTGGCAGCCTTGCTGAATTGGCCCATGGCATCCACCCCCAGGGCAGTCCTCCTGTAGCCAGCCGGGGTGCTGAATCCACCGAGTGCTGCTCTGTGGTGGGGCTGGTGGCCCAACCCCAGTCAGCCGGCTGCTCTGAAAACAGAAACCGGACAGAATTTCAAACTGGGCATGACACTAGAACAACATTACTAAACCGGGACAATCCTGGTCAAACCAGGTCATATGGTAACCCTAGTTATAAAAATCTGCTGGGGGAAGGAGTTGGTCAAATGGACAAGGAGGACAGGTAATTAATGTCTTATAGAGGAATGTCACCAGCAGCATTAAAACTGGCAGTGGTTTGCTCTTTCTGGAGTAGCCCTTCCTGGATTCCACCATGTTGGCTAATTTCCAGCCAATCTCAAACTTCCCACTTCTGGCCAAGGTTATTCAGTGGGTGGTTGTGTCCAGGGATGGGAACTCAAGTCAGGTGACTCAAGTTTGAGTCACAAAAATCAGCTTTTTTCACTGACTCATGGAGACTCAAGTCATGCGTGTGGAAGACTCGGCAAAACACTCGGCCCCTGGCCACTGATTTGTGAGCTGCCATTCGTCTGGGTGACTTGAGTCACCTGCCAATGGCTACTGCTTGTGCTGTCTCCATTTGCCTGAAAAACCTCTTACATCCTTCCAGGAAGCCATTTTTTGCATCACAAGGAGCAGCAGTAGGGTATACTATGTTCAGAGATGGGCTGGGGGAGTGAAGTGAAATGGTTAACTTTTTTTTGTTTGAGCTTCAAAAAGCTTGCAGGGTCACAAGTTGCAGAAATTGTAGTGGCTTCTGCAAAAGTATCAGTTTTATCTGGCTTGAAATACATGTGAGGTGCCTGCATGTCTACAGAACCTGGGTGAGGAAGGGGCCTCCTCTGGTCCCCCGGAGCATCCATTGGATGGAGGATGTGTCTCCAGGAGGGGAGGGGGACAGGAGCAGCCATTTTTCCCCATAGGGATAAGTGGGTTTTGCAAGTAGAAGGAGGGGCTAGAGGAGGTGGAGGAAGCCACTGCATTCTGCACTGCTACCTTATATGGGATGGGTGGGAACAGCAGGAGTGTGTTTAAAGGGAAATCTGAAACACACACACAGCAGGGCAGCAGCCCTGTTCCGTAGAGGTGTGGCAGGCTTTTTCTTGCTCTTTTGTCTCATGCTGCCAACCACACCCTCCCACCTTGCCAAGCTGGGATGTATCCTCCCTCCTTCCCAGCTGTGCCACTGAAGTGGGGGAGGGGGTTTCCCTCGTCCTTCTGCTGGGGCAGGAACATGTTGGCATGTTCCACACTGCTGCCTGACAGTTGGGATGAACAGGGACAGCAGGGCTGAATGAAATGGATTATCTGGATCTCCTTCAATTCAGCTTCAGGCCAGGCCTTGGGATGGAGACAGCAATGGTTTCCCTGAAGGATGACATGGTGGGGTCTAGACAGGAAAAATGCGTGCCTTTCGGTCCTGCTGGACCTCTCAAGAACTTTTGACACCATCAGCCATGGCGTTCTTCTGGATTGATGGGCCAATTGAGGCTTGGAGGCACTGCATTGCAGTGGTTCTGCTCTTTGGCTGGCAGATCCCAGAAGATGGTGCTGGGAAGATACCTCTTTGGTGCCCTGGTCTTTGACATGTGGAGTTCCACAGAGTTCTAGCCTGTCCCACATGCTGTTTAACATATATATGAACCCGCAGGGTGTGGTCATCTGGGGATTTAAAAGCCTTCTTTGCTGCCATCACCACCATGGGATAGGCTCAAATATGTCCAAACAAAGTGCCACCTAGTGGCCCTTCTGTCAAATACCAGGCTGTCAGATGCCACTATCAGCCTCTGAACAGGAGCTGCCATTTCAATGCTGCCATTTTGCCCAAGAGGACTTTCTAGCACATTGCACTCCTTGTTGATGAGTAGAAGAGAAGGTGCCATTTGGTTTTCCTGTCTCAGAGCACCCAAGTAGCTTCTGTCAGCCCTCGGGAATAGGGTGCCTGAAGTGTGGCGACCACTTCACTGTATCTATCAATCGCTGATGTCTTTCACCTTCACAGTAGGAAATACGGCTGTTTCTTCAGACAAGTTGCCTAACCCCACTCCAGCTCTATCTTTCTGGAGGGTAACTGATAAGAATCCTCCTTGGTGTCCCACAGGAATCTGCTACTGGCCTTCCCTATTACAGTACCTACTGTAGTAATGAGAGTAGGCTTTGTGAAGGGGGCTTTTTATTATTGTTATTTTGTGGTCAAAAGGTTGCATACACTTTTTTTTTTCTTATGCAAAGGCTTAGAAAGGGTGGAAAGCAAAATATTTGGATAATTATTCAGGCCATCAGGTTACATAAAAGGTTCCATAGCCCTCTGCGTTGAGTCTTAACAGTTAAAACCACAAAATCTGTTTTTGCAGCCATAAAACATTCAGAGCAAAATGTGTGTGTGTGTGTATGTGTGTACATAATAAAATAATAAAATCCATTTTTCCATTCACTTGAAACTTGTAAAATTTAATGTGGAGCTTAAAAAAAATTTATAAAAAATGACAGTTTACTCCGAGAAGAAAACTGTTTAGAGAACTTTGTTTCAGATACGCAATGGTTTAAAGAAATAAAAGGTGCATTGGTTTCTAATGCCAAAAAATAAAAATAAAAGAGTAATTAAATGCTGCAAGAGGATGTCCCAGAATCAAGTGTGAACAGCTAATTTAATATTTTAAAGGAAAACCTTTCCTTTTGTATGACGATTCCAACAGTGACACAGGAATTCTCAAATATGGAACTGATCAGTTCACTCGTTGTTTCAAGGTACAGCCAGCTTCTGAGGACAGAAGAGCTGGGAACAATTTAGGTTTCTATTATACTGAGGGAAAACTTGTGTTGTGCAGCACTGAGAGACATGTTTGCAAGATTGTCCTTAGATCTGTGGCAACAATTAATATTCTACCACTTCCACCACCACTATCATTTTCCATAATCAGGATGGAACAGACCTATAGTCCATCAGCCTCTAAATCCAGAAGCATTTCCAAAACTGAACAGGTTGGGCACTGCCTGAGAGCCCATGCATCTTAGAGGGCCCACCTGGATAGGTCAGCTTTGCTGTACAGGTGGAAGTAGTAGCACTCAATGCATCTTCAGAGAGGGGGGAGGCAAGGGGTGCCATGGGAGTTCAGAACTCTGTCCCAGAGCTCTCAGAAGCCTGGTGTCACCTTTGTTAATATGGTGAATATGTTATAATAGGCTGCTCCAAGGCTGCACTGAATACCAGAGGCCATGTAGCACAGCTTAGGATTGGGCTGCCTGTCTATCATGGGTTGAGGGTCTATAGATAATATATCTTCCTGTTTTATGTGGTCCTTCTGCAACAAACAGAATCCTCAGAGAGATTAATTAACAGTAGCTGAACTCAATGAATTGCTCTTGTTTAAAAAAAAAAAAAATGACCATGTGTCTTCATGCATAGTACCAAAAAGCCATCCAAACTGTTTGAAACTCTGGGGAGTTTAAAATGTCCCGGTAGTCAGCCACAAAAACACATACTATTACCAGCTAAAAACTAACATTATTCCCTCCACGTGTTAGAATTTGACACTTGTCAATGGCACAGAAATTTTGACTAAACTGTGTTTTCCTTAACAAAACAACTTATTAGAAGCTTGTCAAGGCCAGGAAGCAACTGGGAGTTTCACATATGATTTGGGCCAAAAGTCTAGTGGATGAGTTTGTCCAGGCAATAAATCAAAAGTGCAATCTTAGCCAAGGCTGCAAGAAAGGTAGTACAAGAAAGGAATAAAGTCCACACCCTTTCAACAAGGGCCTGTGATTCAAAAAAGATGTTTGTTTGGGCTCTGACAAATCCAAAGAGACACAGGGGCAAGCACTCTACTCCTGCCCTATTAAATCAACTCTACAGTATGGTAAAAGAAGCTAATTTGACATCAACAAAGTTACAAATATTTGAGATTACCTGTTGGTACAGTAATAGCGTACCACAAGTGGGTGGTGGTAGGCTGGTGGTGGAGCTGTGCAGATGCACCACCTATGAAGGACTACCATCAGTGGTGTAAATGATAAGAAAGAAGGTGCCATGACAGATTTCAGGCAGCCTTAGAGGGTCACCTTGGAAGCATTTGAAATAGGAACTGAAACAATGGCTGGAACATAATCTGGAGGTCAACTCAAGGCAGGAACATATGGGTGCAGGAAACCTGGGGCCAGATATACTTATCCCTTGCTTCAGTCCCATCTCTTTCTTCCCCCACTCAGCAGTCCTAATCCCCAAACCTACTTCAGCTATAAAACATATACTTTTCCTGTTGTGAGACCATAGCTTCTCTCTCTGACATCTTAACCCATTTTTGCCCAGCCCACAGGTGTACACATTTGGTCCCTGTTGCATATATGCAGTGTTGGGCAGAAATGGCTTGAGTTAAAAATACTTAAGTAGGAGACCTGTGAAAGAACTGTATAATTGAAATCTGGAGCAGTTCCAATCAGGCCTCACAGGACTAAACTGGCTTGCTTACTAGTCTGACTCAATATTTCAGGTCTTTACAATGAGTCAGATAACTGTGGGTCCAATCCTATCCAATTTTCCAGTGCTGGTGCAGCTGTGCCAATGGGGCATGTGCTGCATCTTGTGGTGGGGAAGCAATCCAGAGCTCTCTTCAAGGGAAGGGAACATTTGTTTCCTTACTTCAGGGCTGCATTACGACTGCACCAGTGCTGGTAAATTGGATAGGATTGGGCCCTAAATTCACTATAAGCTCTGAAAAGGATCCAAAAGGAATTTTCAGATCAGCCCACAATCACTCATGCTCAGGCGGATTAGCTGCAATACAAATTTTGAATATTTTACATAAAACTGCAATCCTAACCACACTTTCCTGAGAGTAAGTCCCATTGAACAAAATAGGACTTACTTCTGAATAGACCTGGTTAGGCTTGTGCCCTAAGGTTCCATTTCACTGCTAGTTCTCAGCATGAGTGTAAATCTGAGCAGAGCTCATCAGGAATGTCTGGCTTTTAAAAATGTTCCAAACATATGCAAATCTCATTCTGAGCCCCCTCTTAAGGACCCAGCCCTTGGGAGTATCTGCTTCTCCATTATTCTTTACAGCACTTTCATTCTCCCTTGTGCAGAACACTTCTTATTCTATCTGCATCAAGTCACATCACATGCTCTTGGACAGTCCACACAGCCTTTGCACAAGGCCAACAGAGAGAGAACATCGCTACAATCCCTTCCTTGCAGTCTCCAGGTAACTTTCAGTTCCACCAGGAGAAATGAAAGCAGCTGACCTACCACGGCAGGAAAGGAATTACAAAGGCAATTCTCTCCTTGTCTACAGATACAATCACAGTGTGTGACCATTACAGTGAAAGAACATGGATTATGTTGCAAGACACAGCTTTAGAGATGCTAATGATCATGCTGTAAAAGCGCAAATAACCCCCCTCCCATCCTTCTCCAACTCTCCCACTGTTCTTATCCCTTATTTCACTTCTACCTGGCAGACATTTGATCTCAAAGGCCATTGAATTCACAGGCCTCCTGAGGCCACTGGAGACTGACTGATATGTGTGGGAAAGTGGCAGCCATTTTGGGTGCACCTGTTGTACGGCTAACCCTTCCGTTTTTTCCCTCTTATGCATCTCTCATTATTCTCTATCTTTTTCTGTTTCAGTAAGAGAGGAATAGAAATCTAGCTGTTCACATTCGCATAAACAACCCTCCTTCCAAACCCACATACACATTTTAAAAAAAATCTTTCCCATAAAATAATAGAAGGAACTTTCCCTCTGAGGAAGGAGCTCAATAGTGAATCTAGCAACACTATCACTTTTCAGCGCTGTAGTTTAACAAGGTCACCAAAAAGCTTTACGAGGGTTTCTGTGTTGCTCATTTAAATGCCCCTAAGAACAATAGCAGTAGAAAGATGACTTTTAGAAAAAGAAAAGAATAACAAAAGCAAAATCTCCTTGTATCTTGTATCTCCCAGAACAACATATCCATTACTCTGGGACTGAAGATCAAAGCCATCTAGGATTTCTAACTCCCAAGTAACCATGTTCTAAGCTACATACCATCCTGCTGTCCTAGAGCGGTTCTGCTTCTGAATACCAGCATAATTGTTTGAGGCAAATGGTAAGAACAAAAATGACTATTAAGAGAAGGTAGATTTGTAAAACCAGGCTTCAATTCTGTACAAAAGTAAAATTGGTGTCAACCCTAATTCTTCCAGAATTCTGAGGGTTAAGGTATGGAGCTTGAGCTTTCCATCCTTCAAGAAAATTCCTAAATGACTTATGGAACAGGAAGGACACATTCACTTTGCACGTTCAGTTTGAGACTTCTGGCACACCAGACCCAGCAGAAAAATTAGAGACAGTCATCACTATGTAGCACATCACTTGATGGACTAGAATTCTGGAATTCTGAGGTTCACAACTAGGTAGCTGCTAAGGCATGGTAGCTGCTAAGCAGTAAAGGCATGAGGGATAGTTGAGGATAGGAGCAGTATGTAAAGATTAGCAAGGTGGGATTATGGCAGCGGGAGAAGCAAAACCACAAAACCGGCTGGCACACCATTCAAAAGATTAGGCACAGCCATCCCTAGAAAGGTGCATCCCACCATTACCTTCCTCGGAGGGCAGTTGGCACTCCAGTGACATGCACAGGAAGGCTCTGGCCCTGCCACCATAACCCTGACAGTGTGCTACTCAGTGCATTGCCAGAAGGCGCTTTATGGCTGACAACAACACTGGCAGAACATGTGTTCTGCCAGCACTCAAAGTCCATAGTACTGAGCTGGTAACTATCCTTCAAGATTCCAAATACCTGACTCAAACTTTCTATAACACTCCTTTTTGTAGTCTGATGTTCTTGAAACAGGTCTTTTCTTCTAACAGAGGGTCCTGAAAAAACACAGCCAATTCTCTTGTCTTCATTGGTACTGAACACCTTTAGGCAAACTGAAATGGTCGAAATATAATAATGTGGCCTAAGACAAGGAAACCCCCAGTGCAACATAGCTGACTGCAGACCGCAAAGCCGCTGTCTGGGGAAGAGAGTGTAGGAGGCTCGTATGCCTGTTTTTATTAGCTATGAGCAAATGAATAGCCAACGAAGGTTTGTAGACCAATAAACAGCCTAGTCCTGTGTTTGTGTGCATATGCATTTATTTACTGTATAAGCGCAGACTGAATGCAATTGTGGTCTTTTGGAAACAGTGTAATGGAAGATCTGTAATTTTATTCCAGGAGAAATTATTTCACCAGAATAGCATTTTGAGATCTAGACACAGGGCAGCCTCATCAGGCTCTTGCCTATAGAGAGAGATGATCCAGACAGCCCTCTCACCATATTGTAACTAAGCTCAAATATGTGAGCATGAAACAACAGCATATTCTTCCCCAGTTTATCCTTGTGCTCACTTCCCTCCTTTAGATTGTGCGTTCCTTTGGAACTCTGCCTCCTCATGGCTTGTAAAATGCCATGTATGGGAATGAAGCTATATAAATAAATAATTAAATTGTGCCAGTTGATCATCTTCCTTCCTTTTCAGTGCACTATAGAGATATATTTTTGTCATTTTTCTCTTATTTTATCTGTCTCCTTCCTTTTCATTCATTCTTTTCCCATTTTGCAAATGTACGAGAAGAGTTGCAAGTTTTGTGTTTTAATTTTTTAAAAGGTTTCCTGATATTTTTCAGATAGCTTCCCTAATATTGAAATGGTTATCCAAAGAGGTTAATATACAAAAGAAATTATGGCCCAACCTAATAGGGCCGGGCATCAGTGGAAATGGGCATTCTGCTGGCACTAACTGCCATAAAGCAGTCAGCACCAGCCATAAAAGGTGCTCCAACAGCGTGTGAGCTCATGCACTGCTGAAGTGCCAGTAGGAAGGCTGGAGACTTCCTGATCACTCTGGAGCAGCCAGAGGAAGCCACTGATTGAGGTAAGGTTGTGGGGGAGGTGGAACAGGGTGTGGTGAGGGCAGACTCAGGTGGGGGGAAGGACAGAATGGGGTGGCAAAGGGGACAGGAGATGAGTGAATCAGGTCTGGGAAGGGGGTGGCTTTGGCAGCAGTAGTGGCCACTGAATCTTAGCCCCCTTCTCAGATCCAATCCTGTAGTATGGATCCAAGTGGACCTATGCAAATGATTTCACTAGTTCAGTTCCTAGTAGATCCCCCTACACTGTGGAGACATACCCCTGGGAAAAGAACAATTGTTCCTTACCCAGAGGTGACCTCTGCAACAGCCCCTCCCACCCCAGGATGCAGTGGTAGCTATTCCAGCACTGTTGCATTGTCGAAGGGAGGGGGGAATAGGATTGGCCTGTTTTTCACTCAAAGCATAATCAATGTTTGGAATTCTCTAGCAAAACGTGGTAACAACCATTCTCTTAGATAGATTTTTAAAATTAATAGACAATCTATCAGAATAGACACTGCTACGCATGTTTATGAGAGTGTCTGTACCTGACTTCTGGTCTAGCCCTCCCTGAGGCTTCCCCCTTGCCTCATTAACAGCCCAGTTCTATTCCCCACC
Organism: Tiliqua scincoides; assembly: GCF_035046505.1. Classification (NCBI taxonomy): domain Eukaryota; kingdom Metazoa; phylum Chordata; class Lepidosauria; order Squamata; family Scincidae; genus Tiliqua; species Tiliqua scincoides. Next base: position 146,718,222 of record NC_089822.1, read on the forward strand.
ACCAGCACTGATGCACCCATGACAAAAAGACACACAATGCAGCTATGGGGGGACGGAGCCAATAGGACAGCCTACAGGAGGTAAGCAAAAACATTTTGTACATATCTTCTGCTAGGTTGAACAATTATCAATGGGTCTCCTTAGACGTACACCACCTATTTGAGAAAATAGATGAAGAGAGAAAGTATAGTGGGGATAGCTCTAGTCCTCATCTTACTTCCAATGACGTAACTGGGAATTCAACAGAGCCTGATTCTGAATTGTACCAAATACAAACACATTTGTTTTTGAATGTCCAATGAATATTCTTTAAAATAATTAATTTTACACAGGCCTAGTCTTAATTAGGTTGGGAGGAGTTTGCCCATCCCTAGCGCAACATTAAAAAAATATTGGATTATTTTTCCTACTTTGCTACTTTCAGGCTATGATATGTATGAAAATAGATGTTCTAAACACCAGGCCATAGCCCGAGGTCTTTCCTATACTTAAACATTGTAGCCCACTCACGGCTAATTGAAAATTAGATTGATGTCAACAGATTTAGAGCAGTCCTGCCTTCCACCTACCCAAGAAAGCAACGCAGGTTGTTAGCAATTGGTAGAAAGTGGTACCTAAAGGATACAGCCATGCTAATGCCTTCAGAGGACAGCAGCTGTGAAATGTTACTTTAAGAAAATGGAAAGAGTGGCCTTCCTTATTTAGATTTTTGCATGTCCTTAGAGGAAAAGACGAATTTTCAGTATAACACACAATGATGTTTCACATCACTCAGCCTCCAATTGTTTTAATATGCTAATTTACTCGCAAACTGATATGGTTAGCCAAGATTGCTCTCTTGATCCCCAGATTCCCCAAAGAAGCCTTTTCAAGTGTATGGGTGAAAACATCTGCAATCTACTTTAGGATTATGCTAAAGCTCTGCCGTTTACAAATCAACCACATGCTCAAGTTCTCTCCGCTCCCTTGCAAGCTCTGCTTTCACCACTCAGCACTCCTCGCTTGTCAGCCCCCATGTGTCTTTTCCTCCAGGCAATGGAGGACTCTTGGTTTAATGGGAACCAAGCAAATGCATTTGACAGTGAGGCTGCCGAAATTTCTGTAGTTGAGGATAGTAAGACTGCATAGTGATCGCTTTCTGGGATTTTATATATCTGGAACATACCAACTGCAGAGAGTGGCAAAAACATCCTGGCTCATAATGAACACTTGGAGGATGGCTTAATAGAGTGTCTGAGTTTAGTATAGCTTCCAGAATTTCCAAAGCAGGATTTGGCAATAGTGTGACTTCAGTTCTCAGCCTAAATACGTGCTTTCAGCAAATCCAGGTGACAAATCCAGTGACTGGCCTCTGCTGCAACTGAGGCAGGGAATATCCCCCACATCATTCAGCTGACTGCATAGCAAGCCCCACTGCCCATCTGCAAGATTGCTTGGAGGGTTCCCAGTACATTTGGCTGCAATTTAGATATAATTTCTCAAAGCCTTTATGCATTAATGATTGCACCACAGCCATCTCCTCCTCCTCCTCACTCTCAATTTATGGTCCGGGAACACTCAGAATTGTCTTGATGGATTGAGCAGAGACAAGGCCGTATCGAGTAAATTAAAAATGAAATAGGTACAGCTGTTGGAATGGTTCTGAGTCTATAGGAGGTAAAAGTCTTTCTGCCCTCTAGGACGACTGCAAGTAATCCATGAAGCACCACAAATACAGCAGGGTTGAGATGAGGGCAGTAGCTGTCATTTGGAAGGAAGGAGCCCCTGTCTCAATCGTCATTCTTGACCTCGGTTCAGGTAAGCAGGACAATGTTATGCAATATTGTCTTGCTGTCAAATTCCTGCCATACTTGCTTTTCCCACAGAAAAATGAAGATAAGTGGCTGATAGCTGGAAAGCAATAAAGTGGATTTTACACAGAAAGGCAATTTAGAAACCTTATTTTTTTATTACAGAACCTCCTTATCTGTGTTGATTTACTTAGGATAAAGTAAGTTGTCTGAAAAGTTAGGCATAGCATGCAGAAATACTGAATACTTACAGAAATAACAGAAAAGTAAAGAATTGCATCCATATCAAATAATAATAATAATAATAATAATAATAATAATAATAATAATAATAATAATAGGTATTTATATACCGCCTTTCTTGATCTTTATTCAAGACTTTATTCAAGGCGGTTTACATAGGCAGGCTTTATTTAAATCCCTTATTAAATTGGGATTTTTACAATTGAAAGAAGGTTCTTTCTTTCAAGAACCACTACATTCAGGTGTTTCATTCCGATCTGGCTTCACATTCTGGCCTCCATCCTCCCACGCTCAGAGCAGATGGAATAGCTCGGCTTCAGCTTGTCAGCTGCTTCAAGGTCGCACGGTGCCGGTGGCCTCGAACTGGCGACCTTGTGGATGTTATCTTCAGACGGAGGCCTGAAGGAGGAGGAGGAGGAGGCCTCTAGACCAGACCTCCTGCCCAATACAATACAAGAAGATACAATAAATCACATTGGAATGCAAATAGCTTCATAATAACCTACACAGGATGGAGCTAATGAAATTGACCAGGTGGATGACCCATTATTACCAGTCACCACCAGGTGCCATTTTTATAAATTGACAAATCCCTTATATTACTTATGGGCAGTCCAATCACCCCTAGCCCCTAGCTGATGGAGTGTGCAGTGCATGCTATTGGGGGGGGGGGCAACCAGATGACTTGGGAGAGGTAAATAGTGAGCCGGAAAATCAGTTGTCCAAAATGCTTCATACACACACACAGTTTTCAACAGGAGTTTTCTACTACTGCATTCATGACATTGATTTCTGTACAGAGAAGTTCCATGGTGCACTTAACTGTAATTGCTTTATGTGGAGGTTTCAACACACACACACACAGAGAGAGAGAGAGAGAGAGAGAGAGAGAGAGATCTTGTGTGTACAATGGGATTATCAGTGTGCTGGACTGGGGTCCTTATATGTATAATTAGACTCTTTCGAAGTACCCATGCAAGCCTTAATTTTTAAATGAAAATGTTTCCACATTGTTTTTTTTAGATTTGGTCAACAGAAATGTCTTAAATAAATGTGTACAAAATACTTTCTTTTTAAAGTTTCAGAACCTATATCTGTATGTATTCCTAAAAGGGGAAGTAACTGCTATCTGTATACTACTGCTGCCTGGAGGTCTTAAAGACACTCGCCATCATCCTGCAAAAAAAAGAGGAAGTGGTTTCAGTGGCCGAATCGAGTGATAACTCATAGTAATTTCTTCCTTGCATTTTTAAGGGGAAACTTTGGCCAGAACTGCAGTTAATGGACCAGAGAAAGTGGAGGAGTCTGGGAATAAGGTAAAAAGGTTGAGGTCTTTATTGTGTCTATCAGTCTTTAAATGGGACATAAAGGGGTGATAATTCAGCCCTAAGTGAGAGCACTTCAGACAGGAGGATGAGATGGAGTGAACTGGAGTTGGTGGGTGTAAGGAGTGCAATCTGGGGATGGGGGGACACAATCTGGGGGCTGGCTGAGCAGGGGGAGGAAAGTTTGTGCAGCATTTTTTATGTATTGCAAAGGGAGAGCAGCATCAAAGCCTTGTCCCAGGAAGCAAGGACTTTGGGCCAGGCCTGATTGCAATGTTCCTTCCACACAAAACCAGACATAGAATGTTTCTACGGTACAGTAGACTGACTTTCTGCCTGGGGTCCTTTCTATTTCTGTTGTGGTCTGTTACATCAGAGCATACACTTGAGACAACAGATGCAACTGTCGTTCTAAAAACAGTCCAAGCATATGGTCATCATGCTATAACTGCTGCTCTCAGGTTAGATTTTTCTGCATTAATAAATGTGATACCATTAGCAAGATGAAAATGCAGGTGCCCAACAAGTGGATGATGACATCGTGAGAACTCTCCATAATGATGAGTCAGTGAACAGAGTGTAACAATCTCAGATGAAATGTTCTGTCTGGAGGTGCCCTTAGTACCTTAGATGGGGCAACATTAAGGAGACTGTGGCTTGATCAGAGGATGTGACACTGGCAGGAGGAGCAGGTATTTCAGAGGTAGGAAAACTCCTACACTATTTGCAAGTACTTAGTGTATGACTCACTCCCATCATTGGTGCTGGGAACTTAGAACAGCGATTTGAACATTCACAGTATGATGGAAGTATTCCACCTGACTAGTACTTGCTGTGCATCAGAAGACACATGCTGGTCTCCATAATCAGCACCAGCCCCCCTCCCCATGGCACCTTGCTTGCCTCCTGAGGGAGCAAAACAGGTGGCCATGAGTATGGCCAGCACCTGACCTGAATGACTGTGGACGCCACCCCTGATCTTGATGCAACTCCTGACCCTTGGTGATACCACTTGTGATACCACTGCATGCAGTCCCTGCCAGTGACCTCTACTGCGTAGAAGAAATTGGCATATTATATCTATATTACTTACCATCATTTTAAATGAGTCCAAGGATGTAGAATGGATTCCAGGAAACTTAATTGAGAAGAGTGACATTATGAGTACTTGCAAATGTTACAGACCAGGTAGATTCACTTCGCATGGTGGCAGAACATGTACCCTGGCCTTCAAATGAACTATTATACTGTGGTGGCTTGGCTATTTAGGGCCCAATCCTATTCAACTTTCCAGTCCCTGTGCAGCTGCAATGCAGACCCTAGGCGAGGAAGAAAATGTTCCCTTACCTTGTGAAGGCCTCCGTAATTACCCTCCCACCACAGGATGCAGCGCAAACCCCATTGGCACGGCTACACCAGGACTGGAAAGTTGGATAGGATTGGGCCCGTAGCAATTTTGACTTCATGCAACCTGCAGCTTTGAGAGCAGGTGTAGGCAACTTAGAACTAATGGGCTGGATCAAGTGCACCATCTGAAACAGTGGCACCACTAGGGTTTGCGTCACCCAGTGCAGGAGGCCAGTGCATCACCCCTACGATGGACCTCCTCCCGTGCAGTGGGCGAGGCACTGTCCCTGGAAGTGGGCATGGGGATGTACCACCACACTACCCTGCTGTTTTTTTGGCTATAGCTTTTCATAGAATAATTTCAACATGGTTTGTTTCTTTGCATTCTGCATCGATTAATATATGATGGTATTATTAAAAAATACCAAAATTTTGGCAAGTGGTGGTGTCACCCTCCCCACCAAGCGTATCACATGGTGCAGCCCACACTCCCCTAATGATGCCACTGATCTGAAATCATCTGGCCCATAGTCGCAAAAAGATACATCTACCTGGCTGATGGTGGTCCTAAAAAAACCTGCAGTTTTGTAATTCTATCTCTATAATGCTTACAGTAGAAGCAGATCAAGGGCAGAAGCTTCCTTTGAACATCATTCTCTGTCTAGGCATGCATCACGCTAGGCCCATCTCTTTTTTCTTACCACTACAGCCTAATCTGAAGGTTTACGCATACGTATCAAGTGCACATGCATTCTTACTATTGAGAGACCCAATGTCTGGCCCATATGAACAAGATGGTTGCAGACCCCTGTGTTAGAGGTAGCCTATCTCTGAATGCCAGATGAGAGGAGATGTTGTCTTAAGTGCTCCCAGAGGTATCTGGTGGGCCACTGTGAGGGACAAGAAGCTGAACTAGATAGTCCTTCGGCCTGATCCAGCAAGGCTCTTCTTACATTCTTAGATTACATCTGAAATTTTTGTTCTGTGAAGGCAGAGGAAGGACCATGACACATGGATCAGAGAAAATATAATATCCTTGGAATTTAGTTGAGCTCACCTCCTGTTAATGCTGCATTTCTCTTTTTGAGATGTTTCTGTACTTCTATCTTTACAAAAGAGAAACAGCTCTTTATTGTAGACATTTGTTTTTCATTACACTTATGTAGCTTACACCCACACAAATGTTGAGGAAGATAAATCGGTTCTGAATTGGAGAATATAATGGCAGAGATCCCCTTTTTACACCAGTTAATCCAGCCACCAACTACTGTGAAGCCCTGATCCAGTCATTTAAGTTGGTAGACATTTCTTTTTAACGTGTGTTGCACTTACATGTCTGTGCTCAGCATGCTCAGGCTGTTCTGTTTAGGGAATGAGACTTCAGTTTCCAGCTTTATTAGTCTGGCGTGAAATTAGCATCCACTTTAAACAAAATGTGAAACAAATGGTGGTGAAGCATGCCAAAGAAAGCAAAAGCACTTGCATTTTGCAAGGGATAGATGCAGCCATGAACAGATCAACCTACTCTCCTGCTGATTACCTTGCACCTTTGCAATTAAACTTGAGTTGTATCTTAGTCTATAATGAGTGCTCTGGAATGAATTCTTTGATTGCACCATCCTCCCTGGAGTAACTCCCTGGAGCAATTGGTGGAGCAGACAATAGGATGCAGATTTAGCTAGAGGGATTTGGCAAACTTCACAGGTGAATGGGAAGATACCTTGTCAGCATATACACATGCCAACATGGAAAATGTTGCATTTTCCAACAACCTTAGCCTGACATGTGACAAGGAGAGAATGGGCCTTTTAATAAGAAAGCCTTTCCGTAGCAATGAATATTTTCACTTCTTCCACTCTATAACACAAGTCAGAGAGACTTGAGAAGATACAGATTCTATAAAATGGTTAAAGGAGCAACTGTTACCCTGCACATGCCTGATCTCGACTGATCTTGGAAGCTAAGCAGGATCAGGCCTGGTTGGTACTTGGATGGGAGACCGCCTGGGAATACTGGGTGCTGTAGGCTTATATACCATAGTCTTTCGAGACTGAAGGTTGCCAACCATAGGCACTCTGTCCTCCACTGTATCTGGTCACCATAGACAGGGTAGATTAGGCTATGTGCACAAAGGTTTAAACCAGGGCTTTTCAGACTGGGGCATCGTGACGCCCCAGCCTTTGGACACTGGCCTCTGCCCCCTTAAGGGGCGGGGGGGCAGCCAGGAGGCAGGAAGGAGGCAGCTTCGCAATCCCCAGGATCACACCGCTGCCTCCGCCCCCCTACCCCCACCTGGCAAGAATTTAGAGCGGCTCAAACTCTCCCCAAGAGTTTGAAAACCACTGGTTTAAGCTATCTGCAAGTTGGGGGGAGCACTGCTGCCCAATCACCATTACAGTCATATCCTTTTGTCATCAGGCAGCAGCCTCTATGGCCTCTAAATTGTTTGGGAACCACTGACGTAGGGGGACTGTAGAGTGCTGGAAAAATGAAAAGAACTTTATACAGAGTCTGATGTTTAGTTCATCTAGGGAAGTATTTGCTACACTGGCTAGAAGTGGTTTTCCAGGAGTTCAAACAGTGCTCATTCCCAGCTGGGGACTTGGGAGCTTCTGCAAGATCACTGGGCTATGTCCCCAACCTGAAAGGTACATTTGGGTTACAGCAAGCATAATCCCATTCCTGCCGATTCCTCAAGCTTTTGGGGAGAAACACAACATTTTCCTGTTTACTTGTTTATTAAATACTTACTAAAACAAAAAAAAGCCTCCCCTACCTTTTAGAAATTTAACATGACCTGTGTTAATACCATCAACAAAACAAAATACTTACCACATTGTAAAAAAAATACACTCACACCAAAATCAAGGTTTGATTTAAATAGTCAAGCATTTGTGATTCACAAATCACTTTCTATCTTCTCTCAGTCTCCCAGAAGCAGGGTGACCAGATACAATGGAGGACAGGGTGCCTATACCTTTAACCAATGTATAGAAGGGGAATTTTGGTAGGTGCAGCTTTTTTTAACCCTTCTAGGTTGAGCTGCACCTGCCAAAATTTCCTCTTCTGTACAGTTGTTAAAGGTATAGGCACTCTGTCCTACATTGTATCTGGTCACCCTGCCCAGAAGAGATAGGTTATTCCTCGTTTCTGTATTTGAAAAGAACCTTTGCCCTTCTAGCAATACAGCATGGTACGTTCAGAACCACAAAGCCCAGTGGAAGGGTGCTCAGAAGAAAAGGGCAGCCTGCACATGGAAGACATAAAGAGTTAACAAAAGCAAAATAATTGTCTATACAAATGTACCCTTTTTCATTCAGTTAGGCTGCAATCCTATCCTATCCTGGGACTTACTTTTGAGTAGACATGCATGTGATTGGACTGTTAGAGAGCCAGTGTTCTAAGGACTTCATTCCCATTAAATTTTGCAGTAAATTTTGTCATGCAGAAACATCTAATGACAATTCCTCCTCCCCCATAGCCATAACCTAGTATGACTACTAAGGTCTAAGACTACTACTTACTAACAACAACAAAATCAACTCAATTTTTTTTATTCGAGCATTTTCTTGTCCTCACAGTTATTCCTTTTTCCTTTTTTTGCCTCCTTTGAAACTGATTTTATTTCATTAAAGTTTTTCTTCCTGCTCATTTTATCTCTAACTCTTGGAATTGGTTGCAATGGTTTAAAACAAATGTACACAAATTGGATTCAAACCCCAGATTAATATACAGAAAAAAATGTAGGCTGCAATCCCATACACCAGTGGTTCTCACACATTTAGCACTGGGACCCACTTCTTTAGAAAGAGAATATTTCAGGACCCACCAGAAGTGATCTCATGACCAGAAGTGACATAATCAAGCAGGAAAATTTTTAACAATCCTAAGCTGCAATTTTACCCAGGAGTAAGTCCCATTCACTATCATTGCTAAAAGAATAGACAGAGTAGCTTGTTAAAAGTACAGATCTGTAACATTTCCCCAAATGCAGTCACATACCAGGGTAGTATCAAATCTAATATATTAAAAATAGAATATTGAAATGAATGGGGGCCCACCTGAAATTGGCTCATGACCCACCTAGTGGGTCCCAACCCACAGCTTGAGAAACACTGCCATATACTTTCCTGGGAGTAAGTCTCATTAAATTCAATGAGACTTACTTCTGAGTAGATATTATGAGCTTGTGCTGTCAGAGTGCTAGTCAATACATGCTTGCTCAGAAGTGAGTCCCACTGTGACTTACTCCCAGGTAAATCTGCATAGGGTTATAGCCTTAGACTGCAATCCTACACACACTTTCCTGAGTGTAAGTCCCATGGAACACAATGGAACTTACTTCTGAGTAGATATGCATAGGCTTGTGCCCTATATGTAACACAAGCTACGTACTATCTCTCATGCTGTATCATGTGCTTCTTTGCAAATTTCTCAGTTTGTTTGCTGGTATGTCTGATGCTCCTTCTTGGCTAAGGTACTTTGAAAAAAGGCAACATCTGAGCGCAAAGACATCACTGCTCCTGCTGTAGGTGAAGTCCTGAAGCTCTGCACTCACACCTCCTCTTGATTACACTTCTGCTCATTCTCCATTCTAATGCTTAATCCCCCCCACAATGTATATACTATTCAGCCACCTAACTGAACACTACTACCCGCACTTGTTTGCCTTGTCCTCCTCCCCTCCCAAAATTGAGAAACTATGTGATGTCCCATAGATTAAGTAACTTTGTGTACTTAAGGATGCACATCAAAATGGGTTACAATGATATTCCCAATTTAGTATATTTGTTTTATTGTTTATTTATTCCACATTTTCTGCATTTATTCTCCATGTGTTTTGTGTTTACATGGAAACGTGGGCTCCCTTCCACCAGTTAATGCATTGAAGTCCTTATAAACAGTCTTGTTTCATTGTTTCTTTCTGCGCGTTTCGATTCCAAGAGTTTGTGACTCAAGTTATGCTTGGAAGGAGTCTGAATGTTCTGTAAGTTGGAGGGGAGGAGAGGGAGGAAGGGGGATAGAGGTGAGTAGGTGGGAGTAAAGCAGTTAATATGATAAACTGTGAAAAATGAGGAACATTAAACACAATCAAGCCATCTTCCAGAACAGTTACAATAGTCAACTGTGCCAAATATAAAGGGACCATATTCCAAAACTGGGCATTGCAAGAGAAGCCATGTTAACTAAGCCTTGGCATTGTGTCTAGTTAGACCTCAGTTCCTTTGAATGAAAGGTAATTCCTTTCAACAGCCAAGCTGTTCCTGTGCAACTAGGAGACCAATCCTCTCCCCCATCATCTAACTCAGGGGTGCCCAAACCCCGGCCCTGGGGCCACTTGCAGCCCTCAAGGCCTCCCAATGCAGCCCTCAGGGAGCCCCCAGTCTCCAATGAGCCTCTGGCCCTCCGGAGATTTGTTGGAGCCCATGCTGGCCTGATGCAACTGCTTTCAGCATGAGGGCAACTGTTTGCCCTCTCGCATGAGCTGTGGGATGAGGGCTCCCTCCACTGCTTGCTGTTTCATGTCTGTGATGCAGCAGTGGCAGCGAAGGAAAGGTTGGCTTTGCTTTGTGCCAGGCCTTTTATAGGCCTTGAGTTATTGCAAGACCTTTATTCATTCATATAAGTTCATCTTTAATATATTCATTTATGTAAACTTATGTAAATTTATTCAAATTTTAAATGTAAATTAATTCTTTCTTTCACCAGTCCCTGACACAGTGTCAGAGAGATGATGTGGCCCTCCTGCCAAAAACTTTGGACACCCCTGATCTAACTCCATGCAGCTACACTGCTGGAGTGCAATCTGCATGCACACATGGAGGCCAATCAGAATATCTGCTGATATAAGCACCCAATAGGATTGATTCTGCATTCAGATTGCTGTGAACTAAACACAAAAGAAAAGCCAAAGTTTGAGGTGCCAAACTTCAAAGAAACATTACAGGAACTATAGATAGTGATCTTAGGATTCATAATTTTGACACTGCAGCATAAGCCTTTTTTATGCAAATGAACCTATAATTAGAGTGAGAAGGAAGTTGTTTCAGTGCAAATAATCTGGGGCAAGGCATGGGTCAGGGGTTAGCACTGGATGATCTTCCACCCACCTTTCCTTGGACAGAAGAGGAGAAGGAGGGGTGGGCAGTCATTGAGACTAAAATAGCATCAGGTGTTGTTATAAGAGTTGTCAAAGATGAGGCCAAATATTGAAGATTATGCAGGAATTTTTGTGTGTCTTTAAACATGGAAGGAGGCATTCATTCGGTAAGCACAAGGAAAATCAGCTAAGAATGCCGGTTCACTGAAAGACTCCACAAATCAAATACACAACTTCAATAACTCAGGTGTGTGAAATTCCTCACCCTCCTTCTCTGGAAAACAAGGGAGAGGAGAGATAACAATGCTCTGTGATTTAAAATGAAATGACATTTCAAGGGTAAAATATAAACTATAAAGCTCCTACATGTAGCTATGGCAATGGCTTACACCAGATGGTCTGATGCCATATCTTAAAACATAATTTCCTGTGTTATCAATTGCAGGACCACTAATTAATTCATGTTTACATTATAGGTGATGGAAAATATGCATATACTATTTGACAAAAAAAAAACCCATACCACTCTATTGCCTGCTGAACTGCACCAGCGCAAATCTGATTTAGGATAATTGGGCTGCCTGTAAATGAGTGAGTGTGTATTAAACCTTTCCAGCGCAATCCTAACTTGCTCTCAAACAGACAGGCCAACAAGCCTGCGCTATATCCAGCATGAGTTTTTGGTGACTGTGGCCCAGCCAAGGCAAGGGAAAGTAATTCCCCTTACTCCAGGTAAATCCGCAGCAGCCCCAATGGGGTGACACAGATCTGCGCCACCTAAATAGGTGGTGCAGATCTGAGCGGTCTGGGACTGCCCTGGAATGGGGATAGGATCCAGCATAACTGCTGGATTTTGGCCCCACTCTCCATCTGCCCGCCCATGGACCGCCCACCGCCTACCCTCCCCCACCCCAGAACGCTTCCTCCTTGCCCCCCCACAACCACCCTAGACCCTGCAAAAGCTGAGCTTGGCCGGCATGGACTCACCTGTCTCCATCAGTGTGGAGGCTGGATTTGGCCTCTGCGGTCCAGCGCACATTTGTGCGCTGGCCCAGCTGACATCTGAGGAGGGGCAAACATTCTTTACGGCACATTTGCGTCCCTCACAGGCTGACACAAGGGACTGCACCAGCCAAGCACACCTTTAGGATTGCGCTTTTATTCACATATATTTGGGCCTGTGAATCCTAACAGCAGCAACTGGCCTCCACTGTCTTTGGGAGTCATATTATGGTGCTTTTGTGCCCACCAGCTATCCTTCCCTCATGCCTGTGTACAAGGAAGTCTGGAATTGGTAGCTCTTGAGAGAACATGTCATATAGGGAAGCACAAACCCCCCTGCCTCTCAAACTGCAAGTCCTAGTTTTATTGCCGCACAAGCACACTATCACTGCACTAAAGAAAGGTCTGCGCCAGCAACTAACTGTTCAAATTGTAGCTTGTCTTGTTATAACACTGCTTCTAATTGGCTCCAGCAAATCTGAAACAGAGATAAGGGAAATTATTTTCTGATAAATATCCTCAAGCAAGTCCTATAATTTAGCCTCAGGTTTCTTTTTCCAAAGTTGGTAAGGGAGGTTGTAGCCTAGGTCAGGCCCTTCTGCATATCCAGGTACAGAGAAGGTGTTCCTTCTCCCCCTCTATCCTTGGGCCCTGATCAAGAATGACCATGTCAAAATATTTTCCTTGGACAAATATGTGCCTCCTTGGCCCAAGAGCAGACGGCTGCAATCCTATCCACACTTACCTGGGAGTAAGCCTCATTGACTATAGTGGGATTTACTTCTTCTGAATGGATTAGGATTGCTTCTCACAACTCAATCCTATGAGCCTTGTACAACAACTGGTCTTCTGATCCACTGTCATAAAAGGACCAGCAATGGCATAGACATCACGCCGCCTTCTCATGTGACAGAGCCGCTGATGGAAACAGCCAGCAGCTACCTCCCCACCCCAGACTCTGCCCAGACACTGCAGTGCAGTAGGCAGGTAAGCAGCATGGGCAGTTCATGGGAAGTACAGGAGAGGAACTGGGACAGTTCAAGGGGAGAGGTGGATGCCAGTGGCAGCAACTTATGCAGGATTTGCACCTCTGTTGCTGCCTGACATGCACCCTTCCTCTTCTCAGACTTGTGCTGAGTAGATAGTTGCCATGGATCAGAGGGGACTCCTTGCTGACAAGGCGGTTTACTGAGATATCAGTTTAAAATGTTTTTGCTTTTGCAGTAGTGGCTGCTGAGGCAAACCTTCTCCTTGCCTCTGCTCTGAAGCCCAGGGAAGGAAAAGGGAGCTTGCCCAGAGGAGAGGCATGGTCCTGGAAGCCCTGCTTAGGCTACTGCCCTTAAACATGCAGGGACCCCAGTGACAGGCAGGAGCCACAGACCCCTCCACTTCCTGTGGGCCCTGGGGACAACTTTCGACACATTTCACCTGAGTGAAATATCAAAGTTCAGCTCGAATTTTGATTTGGCTGTGCTTTGGTTTCTTCCACGATGCATCCTCTTGCAAGTTTCAAGCTGTGGAACAAGGGGAGAAATTGGCTTTTAGGGCAAAGCAGGAATGGGAGGAGGGAGGGAGGGGAAAAGACCTAAATTAAAACATCTGGCTAGGTAATTACATGCACTAAAAAGTTTACAGTCTAAACTACCCATACGTAATTGATCAAACTATAGTGATGTGTCACTTTCACTTACACATATTAAGCAGTGGGCTTCACCGAGCTATACCCCATGCTAACCTCCACCGCTGACCTGCTACAGTACACTTATTAAAGCTGCAATTATGAGGTGATCCTTAATAGCTAGGGTCTTGGTTCAGAGGGGGATTTTTTTTTTCCCTGTAGCTCACATGCAACAATTAAAGATAATTTAAAGTGTAAGTAATTGAGCTGGGTTTCTGGAAACTACTGTAGAGGTCTTGTCCCAAGCATCTGACAGACGTAGTGGTGTATTTTGACAAGTTTTCTGCAGACTTCCATTAAATACCAACTAGGAGTTCTATTTTCTTTGGAGTCACTGGCCAGGAAATGGTGCTTGCAAAAGGTTAAGCTTTGTGAAGGGTGAAGGTGTTGCTCATGTTCTGTACCCTGGGGATCCAATTCCATTGTAAATCTTAGCTTTTCGTTTCAGGAGTCTTGCCTCCTGTGTCGTTCCCGAGTCCCAGAGAGTTCCCAAGTCTGATGGTTCCAAAGACTACGATGGTGGTTTGCAAGCATTCTAAATCCAGCAGATGCTTGGCACAGTTATCTATGGCAGCCTTGCACTTCGCAGAAGCTTAAGATACAAGTTCAAAGAAGCAAACTCAATTCATGCACATGCATAGAGGATGTCAACCCCAGCAAGCCATACAGCTGTCAGCAAATCCTGAGCATTTTTTTTTCCAGTGTTCAGAAGCTGCTGAGAAAAATGGTGATGCTTGTTCCAGCAAGTTCAATGAATCCATATATTTTGCTATGGGGGTGGCAGCTGCACTAGTTTCTCAGCAGCTACTAGATGGTGTCTGAGACATCCAGGCATGGGTTGCAAGACAACTCCCCCCCCCCCACTTTGCTGCACCATTTTGCCTACCTTGCCTGAGAAAGGACTCTCTTGGCTTTTGGATTCCCAGGGGTTGCGCTCTCACCCTGTCCAGGACTGGGCCATACATCTCCAGACTAGGACATTCCACCAATGCCACCCACCTGTAAAAAGGAGAGGCTATGAACTGTCTGACCTCCCCCCCACCCACCCCCGGTTTTATTTCCCTGTTCATTGCTTTTTAAAACGTGTGAAACATTACTTATGGCACTTAATAGAACCTGTGCAGTGGACCTGAGCTGGGCCGACGCAACCTGGCTCGGTTTCCTGCCCAGTGATGAAGCTCTGTGGGTGGCCTTGGCAATTTACCCTCAGCTACCTCACAGAGTCACTTTGGTGATAAAATACGATAACCCCTTTGCTCATCACCTGAACATCTTGGACGAAAAATGGGAGCCAAATGTGACACTCAGCTTCCTGAGTTATTCTTGAGCAAAGTACTGTATTATAAGTGTCCTGTGAACTTGCTGCATGTTAGAAGCATATTTTTGGAAGGCCAGCCATCCCCAACATGCGCAAAGAGATCAGGAAGACAAGGCTACCACAAGGATATGGGATATGGTTAGAGTGAGAGTGGGAGCATCACATCCGTTTCACTCTCCATGCTCCGAATGGCTTTGCAGGCAAAGGGGAGAGGCTGCTTTACATGAGTGTTCAGGTGCCTGAAAAACTTAGTGTTTTGCCTCCACTCCAGGAACACCAATGGGCCCACCCGCTGGCCATTTTGCAGCAGGACCGTTTTGTCCTTGCAGACACACAAGCCAAATGCAAATATCGTGAATTACAGTGTTATATAGTCTTCTGTTTCTGTGTGGCATGTTATATGCAATCTATTCTTATGTTCGCCTTGACTTTTGGAATGTCTTTCTTCTTACTTCCTTTTGTTCTTTAATATTTATAATAGAACATTTTTCAAAAATTAAATTTCCATGTGAACGTACCCTTGCTAACTCCAACTCATCATTCTTCATCTAAAATGAGCATCTATTTATTTTGTATATTTTCATGCTACTCTTTATCTAGATGCTAAGACTATTTCTGAAGCAGGAGCTCAGGGTGGTGTACTGTATATGGTCCTTTCCCTCCTTTTGTTCTCACAACAACCCTTCCACATCCAATAAGCCATCCAGCAGTCTGCCAGGATTATTATTTACATTTAAGGCCCAATCCTATCCAACTTTCCAGTGGTAAAGCACCCACAATGCAGCCCTGAGGTAAGAAAACAAACATTACCTTATCTTGAGGAGGCCTCCATGACTTCTCCTCCACCGCAGAATGCAGCGCACACCCTGTTGGCACAACTGCATCAGTGCTGGAAAGATGGATAGGATTGTGTCCCTAGATTCTGCTCTTTCTCCAATGTTAGTGACCACCCAAAATTATCTACTACAGCTAAGTGGGGACTTGAAGTCAGGTATCCCCAGTCCTAGTCTGTCTCTCTAACCATTACACCACACTGGCTCTTCCAGATTGCTCAAAGACATTGACTTCCACCATACCTGGCAGTCATTTCAAATTTAGTGGGCATAGTCTGGAGCAGTGCAAACTCACACAAACATACAGTCCACAGGCATTTCAACCACCTCAATATGTATGTGTGCTCAAAATACACATGCGAGCAACAATCAAAATTAAAAATACTGAAATAAATGGCCACCAGAAAGTCAGATGGAAAAACTGACTTCCCCTTCTCTTTTTCAGCAACAGGGATCCCAGATGTCCCCAATGTATCCAGGCCACATTTTCTTTTTCCAGTTGGTTGGCAACCCTACCCTTAATTGTCCCTAATACTTGAGAATTTGCCTGGCAGTATCAGATATCTCAAAGGATTTCTTCGAATAGACATCTAATTCTCGTCCAAAACATCATGCCTCCTGAATTTCTTAAGCATCATCAGTTGCTAGTAAACAATTAAGTGTTATGATTTGGACAGCAAACTACACTGCCTGAGGCTGTCTTGATGACATTAGAATTCACATTTCTTAATTAAGAACCTCGCATTTGACCTTTGTGATAGGAAACATATGGTTGGTGGCTTATTTGTGTACATCCTGCTGTTAGTGCTTCCTCTCTTCTTTTTTCATGCAGCAGTCTCTTACTTCTATGAGCCTGGTCTACAAGTCAGTTAAAACCTATCCTTTAGGAAACACCCCCCTCCCTGCACCCATTACACAGGCCAATACATTTTGCTTCCTTAAACGTTACACCAATTCCTGGGTATATTTGGGGTGCCAATTCCAAAAATGGCATCTGTTTTGCCCTATCACGTCTAGTTTTGGAGACATGGCATAGCCTCTTAAGTGAATGGTTCAAGCAGCTTCCTCATGAGGAAGCCTACACCATGGCTTCCTCATGAGGAAGCCGCTTGAACCATTCATTAATGAGGTTATACTATATCTCCAAAACTAGACGTGATAGGGCAAAAACGATGCCATTTTTGGAATTAGCACCCCAAATTCATATCAAACCACCATAAAGTTTGGGAAAAACTTTTCTGACCCTCAGTTTTGTAGGCCTGTGTTATCTTCCATTCTCTTCATTAACAAGGGAGGGCACCAGGATGCAGGTGTCTTGTGTGGTCTGCAAGGCATCTGGAGGGCCACTTTGAGATACAGGAAACTGGACTAGATGGGCCTTTGGCCTGATCCAGCAGGGCTGTTCTTTTGTTCTTATGTTCTAACAAGCAATTTCCTTTTGCTTTTTCCTTCCTTTTCCAGACACTACAAGAGGGCAGTGACATGTAAGCAGACAGCCTGCATGCTGGGGTCCACAGTCAGAACGTTAACAGGAAGCAGGAACCATTTCCGCGGAGAATTGCAGATGACTGAAACTGAGGATACTGGATCTGTGGATACAGGAGGATTCCCATAACTTGAAAACTTTGAAAAACAGCAACACAATGCAAAATTAGCGAGGGACTCCTTCAGACAGGCATGGAAGAGAACAATTTGAGTAATCGATGGTTATTTTTAAGTGAGCATTAAATAATTTCTTTTCTCCTTTTGTCTTGTGGTTGGCCAACTTGGAAAGAAACCTATGGAAAACAGTGAAATAGAATTAGTTGTTGTTTTTTTTCCTTTTGTGACCTAACATGGTTCTTATAAGCAATAATTTAATTATAGCAAAAGCAGTAATGTAGACACAGCTTCAGGGATATACTCTAGAAAAGCCTATTTGATTAGACAGTGTACTTGACGCTAAGATTATTTCTGAAGCAGGAGCAGATGATGTAATACTGCCACTATTTATGATTTTTTAAAATTTATTGTAAAGGTCATAAAATGGAAAATTACTGGTGACGACCTCCTTTCCAGCCAGGCTCACTTAAAGTTGAGTGTTCGATATTTTCCTGTCCGCTGGCTGCAAATAAAGGGCATGATCCAGCCAAATCTAAACATTTGAAATTCAACTTTTCCAAGAGAGTTAAGCATGTGCTTAGCTCCTCATGAAAATCAATAGATTTAAAAAG
Source organism: Tiliqua scincoides (assembly GCF_035046505.1). Lineage (NCBI taxonomy): Eukaryota > Metazoa > Chordata > Lepidosauria > Squamata > Scincidae > Tiliqua > Tiliqua scincoides. The sequence continues at coordinate 146,736,071 of NC_089822.1, forward strand.
GCTTCATGGTAGCTGGATTGTTCTCAGAGATATTTCTCCTGCACACTATATCCAGTATATTAAAGTGTGGTTTTTTTACAAGGTAGGGCCAACCCAAGATCTCCCGATGCCTGAGGTGGCGATCCAAATTGTGCCCCCCTTACCCAACGATGTGCCAGCTTGTGCTCCTCCCACATGCTACTGTTTTAGCTCAGCACCCTCCTTCTCTCCACATGTCCTCTTTCTCTCTGTCCTCCTCTTCAAATCCAGAGAGTGGAAGGAAAAGGAGGAGCACAGAAGGCAAGCAGGCAGACAGGGACAAGTGCTTCTCGCCAATCTGCTGCCTGATGTGACCACTTCAGTCAAAACTGCCTTGTGATGTTGAGCCTGAATTAAAATTCCCTCCGTGAGAAGAACAGCTGATCAGCAGTTTACCCACCACTACTAACCTTGCATGGCAGTCACACATGCCTGATCTTGTCTGATCTCGGAAGCTAAGCAGGGTCAGGCCTGGTTAGTACTTGGATGGGAGACCGCTTGGGAATACCGGGTGCTGTAGGCTTATACCTTAGTCTTTCGAGACTGAAGGTTGTCAACCATGGCAGTCACAGATGTTTGGGAAACAGTCTCAGTTCACAATGAGTTACGGTGAACTCAGCTCAAGTGAGTAGTATCCTAGTACGTGCACCGCAGTGATTTACAACCAATGTGCTGTGGTACGCTGGTATTCTGTGAATGGTCTGCAGACGTACATGGGAGTTTTGGGGAGGGTCATTTCTTAGTAAGGCCATTGGGGGGGTGTGAGCCTCCCACTGGCAACCTGGTGTGCCTTCTCCATTTTCCAAGAACTGGTGTGCCTTGACAATTTTAGCACCTTCTCAGTGTGCCATGAGATGGAAAAGGTTGACAATAGCTGGCGTACAGAATTCCCTACAACATAGAGAGTTTTCTTAGCGGCTATTTATGCAAAATATATTCCCTGAAGGCACAAAGGTTGTAAACCACTATGATACTGTTGCACATGAAGTACTAAATATTAGTTCAGGTAAATTGTAAAATACTGCCTTACATAGTATCAACTGCCCCATCTTCCCGATATCAAATAACAAAATCAGATATCATTAGGGGTCAAATACAAATATCAATGTTTAGAGAATATTCAAACAGACAGGGAGAATGTACAGAATGATTAGTGTAATTTAGAGACTGTTTTGCTCAATTCCCATTACAAGCTTTGCCTACAGAACTTATGCCCACTTTAAGTTAATTAGGGCGCAATCCTAACCCGCTTTCCAGCATCAACATAAGGACAATGCAGCTCTGAGGTAAGGAAACAAACATTCCCTTACTTTGAGGAGGCCTCCGTGAGTGCCCTCCAACTTCTGGATGCAGCACATGCCCCACTGGCACAGCTATGCCAGTGCTGGAAAGTGGGTTAGGATTTGGGCCTTAGTTTCCCTTCTTTCCTCAACAATGGCCCTAGTTCTGCTCTGCAGCACTGTTAGACCCTACCACCAGGGAGGAGGGCGGGACCAGTGGAGCTCAGCTCCACCAGATCCTGTGCCCCATGTCGGGCCATGTAGTGTGACACGGGACTCTCCAATTCTGCACCTGCTCAAGAGCCGCCACAGAACTAAGTAGCCCCATTGTGGGGCTACTTCCCTTACTCAGGGGAAGGGGGCAAAACATGCCTTTTCCCAAGGAGACAGCAATAGCTGCCCAGGATGTGTTGGATGCTGTGGCAGCTCCCCACACTCCAGACAGTGTGGCAGCCCGTGCTCCGGGCAGCTCAGGTTTGGGCTGTCAGTTTCTCCAACCTCCTTCCTTCTAACCCACAAACTCTCCCTCTTTCAGGTGCTGCTTTTATCCCTGACGGCCTTGTTGCCTCTAAGCAGTTGCAGCTGTGCAGCACACACTGTGCAATCTAAGGCCCTGGTGTTAACCCCATGCTTCCCAGACCAGTCAGAGCAAGGAGCCACTGTTGAGGACACCACACCCTGTCTCCTCAAGGGTTCTTGCACATTTCCACTACAGAGACACTATTAGAAAGGATAGGAGTTTATAGGTGATCCCTAAGGCAGAATGATGAGAAGCCTGAGCAGAAGTTAAGGAAAAGCTGTATCAGTTTGGCAATTTTATTTACTTAAAACATTTCTACCCTATCTTTCCCTTCCTGAAGCAAATGCCCAAGGTGGCTTACAAAATTTTCATAACACAAAAGAAAAAATCATAAGAACAAAAGACTCTTGCATAGAGTCAGTTGTTTCATGAGTGGATTTCTTGCACAAAAGTTTGCCATTTAAAAACCCATGGATCAGGTCTTTGGCAAGAAAAGGGCAGTGGGGAAGACTGAATCCAGCTTCCTGTACCTCTAGATGCATAAGCTGTTGAGAAGTTTCCATAAGCTTAATCCCAGCTTTTGGATGAGAGAAGGGAAACATGTGCAGCACCCATTTTATTATCTAAATCTATTTTATTATCAAAATTATTTAAATCTGAATTTAAATCTGAATGATTTATATCCTTGCTCTCCCTCCCGCATGCAGTTTCCTATCCAGCTGGAGATTTACACGCGCACCCAGAAATAAGAGGCTAAACATATGATATGATAAAACTTGGACCACATCCTTATTAATTAAACTGAACAGAGGTCTGCAAGAAAACAGATCAACTAAAGTGCAGGCACCGGGCCTAGGGATGAGACACCTTCATTGACACTATACCTGCTTCCCCCTTCTGGGTGAGCAACTTTGGCTTGGAGATGCATACCAGTCACCTTACTGTTGCCACTTCATCAAAGGTTCCTGGTTAGCTGTGTTGAAGGTCAATTTGCCTGTATCACTCTATGCTTGAATGCAGAACTCTAAGCGGTGAGGCATACAAACTCCAAAAGGGGCTCCATCCCTAATTCCCAGAGGCTGTTCCATGGAAGCCACCCTTCACATTTTAGTGGCCAAAGATGCTCATCAGTGATGTTCTCTACAGTGATCCCCCGCTACCACACACGCTCAGCTGTCACTGTGAACAGAGTTTACACTAATTAGGCACCATCCAATAAAGATTCAATTAACCCCATCCAAAATAGGAGTATGAAGTAGTTTTAAAAATTCCATTATAAGAGCAATCATTAGGAAAAGAAATCATTCCTACCCAGCCCTAAATGGTGAGTGGCTAAACCTATACCGAGAACAGGTAGGCAGGTTAATACCCACTGACTTAAATATGCTCCAGCCTCATCTGTGCCGCTGGTGTACTTGTTCAGCATAAAGAAAAAACACAATGTGTCGCTCCACTGGGAGAACCCTGCCCCCCACACCACTGTGATGGGAGATGTGGGGGGAAGCAGCAATGTACGCAGAAGCTCACTTTCATGCACAAGTACCCAGCTAGACTAAGAGCCTAATCCTATGCATGTCTACTCAGAAGTAAGTCCCATTAGAGTCAATGGGGCTTACTCCCAGGAAAGTGTGGATAGGATTGGGCTGTAAGGTACCAGTCTTCAAGTACATAATTGTACATAGTGTCTCAGCGTCTCCACAGAGAAGGCCACATTTTTAATTTCCCAGTTACATTCCTTTCTCCATATCTAAACATTGCACCACAAAAGATATGGGGACTGAGTGGATACCCTTAGGTAGTATAAAGAGTCATTTAGTTGCAGGCCAGCATGTTTTAATTGCTGCAGTGCTAATTAATATGGAAACATGAATTTCAAAACCAGAAGTCTGATTTAAATCAGTGATGATTTTCTAAGTGATGAGTGGCTTTACTTGCAAGGACATGTCCTTAAAATGCCTTCTCTTCTACCTTGAACAACCCGTAATGGGGCAGGGGAAAGAGAAAGAGAACTGGCAGAGACTTCGGAATTGGAATCCTAACCTAGATCAGGAGTTTCCACAAGGCCCAAAATTCATCTCAGGAGGTCAGTTTGCCTGCATACTGGCACGATCTCCACATGGCAACCATTCTTTAAGTTGGCTCCAGACTACTAGAACATGTTTTCACAAATTCCTTTCCACCCCCTGGCATATCAGGTAAACTCTTGATTAAGAGCAAGTTCTCTTTTGACGTAGGTTGCATTTAACATCCTTGGCACACTTTTTGCTTTTGTCTTGACTAGTGTCTTGGCTCTCCCAGATGAAGGATAGAATAACAACAATCAAATAATATTATTTTTGCTAAATGCTTTCGGAATGGAAGGGAGAGTTCAGGAATTAAAAATGGAAATGATGCCTCATGAACATTCACAGGATACCCCTCAAACACTGTGGACGCAATCCGGAAGTGATGATGGGCCAGTGAAAGACCCTTGCGCCAGCCCACCAGTGTCGCAAAAGTGTCATAAAGCACTTTCACGCCACTGAGACAGCAAGGAGGCAAGTGTGAGCCCCCCTTAGCCAGCACAAGAGGTAAGCCCGCACCGGTCAAGTCAGGCTGGTGTGGGGGTCTGGGGGGGGCATGGGGAGGGCAGGAAGGAGGCATTCAGGACGGGATGGGGAGGGCAGCAGAGGGGCCCATGGATGCATGGGTGGTTGAGCAGGGGCTGGAGCCAGGATCAGGCACTTATGCCACATCCAATCCCCGGCAGCCCGGAGCAGTTCTGGGTTGCTCAGATCTTCGCCACCTCCAGAGTATGCCACCTCCTCCTTCACTTCTTGGAACTAAGAAGTAGCTTTTAACTTCCTTCCTATCTCTTAACCAGTTCCTTTGGAGTACCCAATTAGAGGATAAAACTGTAAAGAGCTCCTAAGAGACTGTAACCAAAAAATGGTTGCAAATGACTGGATACCATTTTCCCTGGATCTCATCACTCTGTTCACAGGGTACTCAGGTCAGGGTTTTATGGGGACTTCAAAAAGGATAAATGGCTTGCCAGCCCTAGAGCATCACCATTCTCTTCCTACACAAGACAACTAAGGGCAGCAATTTTAAACCTTTTTCATCTCATGGCACACTGACAAGGCACTAAAATTACCATCATTTTTTTTTTTACAACTTACAAGGCACATCATTCTGCTGAGGGGAGGTTCACATCCCCATATGGTCCTACTAATAAATGACCCTCCTCCAAACTCCTTTGGCACATGTGAGGACCATTCGAGGCACACCAATGTGCCATAGCACTGTGGTTGAAAATTGCTGCCTAAGAGCTCAATCCTGGGCTCAGTGCCGCAGCTTCTTGCCACCACGAACTGTCACAAAGGTGCCGTAAGGCACGTTTGCGAGCCTCACCGATGGGCTACTGCCCATGCTAGCCGAGCACTGGCCGGGCTCGGGCTAGTACTGGGCTAGTGTGGGATGGGCACCCAGCCTCCATGGCTCAGAGGTCTCACAGACCACCAAGCTGTGGCATGGTAAGTGGGGTGGGGAGGAGGCAGGGAGGAGGCATTCTGGGGAGGGGGGAGGCCGGCGGGGGTGGAGAGAGGGCAGGAGAGGCGTGACGGGGAGGCGGGGAAGGGCGGGAGGCGTGCCGGGGAGGGAGGGAGGTGGGTCCATGGAGCTCCACTCCACCAGATCCAAGGCGCTCATGGAGGGATCGGTGCCCTACACAAGTGCCTTTACTTTACCCCATTGTGGGGCTGCTTACCTTACCTGGAAGAAGGGAATGAAAATCCCCATCTCCCAAGGTGCCTCCTGCTGTAGCCCAGGACGCGCAGGATCTAGCGTCAGCCGTTTTTCAGTGCCACCGAGGCTGGGCACCCCAGGCAGCTCAGGATTGGGGTGTAAGAAGGTAAAAGGCAGTGTGAGAGAATTCTCAGTATGCCAGCTCCCTCCTTGTCCAGACTAACGGGACTCACTGAAGGTGCCTTGCCTGAGGACCCCAAACTCCTGAAACACCACCATTATCATAAGAACATAAGAACATAAGAACAGCCCCACTGGATCAGGCCATAGGCCTATCTAGTCCAGCTTCCTGTATCTCACAGCGGCCCACCAAATGCCCCAGGGAGCACACCAGATAACAAGAGACCTCATTCTGATGCCCTCCCTTGCATTGGCATTCTGACATAACCCATTTCTAAAATCAGGAGGTTGCGCATACACATCATGGCTTGTACCCCATAATGGATTTTTCCTCCAGAAACTTGTCCAATCCCCTTTTAAAGGTGTCTAGGCTAGACGCCAGCACCACATCCTGTGGCAAGGAGTTCCACAGACCGACCACACGCTGAGTAAAGAAATATTTTCTTTTGTCTGTCCTAACCCACCCAACACTCAATTTTAGTGGATGTCCCCTGGTTCTGGTATTATGTGAGAGTGTAAAGAGCATCTCCCTATCCACTCTGCCCATCCCCTGCATAATTTTGTATGTCTCAATCATGTCCCCCCTCAGGCGTCTCTTTTCAAGGCTGAAGAGGCCCAAACGCCGTAGCCTTTCCTCATAAGGAAGGATAAATTCCTCAAGGGGGAAGTATCATCTATTCAGCCTCCTGACAATGCCTTCTTGATGGCACCCTCTATGTGGAAAGATAAAAGACATAGGGCACAATCCTAACCAGGTCTACTCAGAAGTAAGTGCTAGTTTGTTCAATGGGGCTTACTCTCAGGAAAGTGTGGTTAGGATTTCAGCCATAGTCATATTCAGTAAGAATTTCTCAACTCTAGACCATGAGTCTTCCAAAGACCCAGCAAAACCCAGATCCAAAGTGTGTTCTAGAAAGCCCCAAACAGACCCAAACCAGGTTACCAGAAGAAACATTTTCTCCCATGTGTTCCTTGACATGGTTGAGGATCAACATACCAGCTCATAATAACTAGCGCCCAGCAACCATTATCCCACAAAGGCCCAAATCCTAACGAACTTTCCAGCACTGGCATAGCTGATGTAATGGGATATGTGCTGCATCCTACAGGTGGGTAGCACTCATGGAGGCCTCACCAAAGTAAGTGAATGTTTGTTCCCTTACCTTGGAAATGCATTGCACTTATGTTGGTGCTGGAAAGTGGGTTAGGATTATGCCCAAAGTCTTGTTGAAACAAAAATCCTCACTATTCTCTAAAAATCGATCTGGGCTAGAATAGGACAGTAAACATAAGAAAGAAGATTAGGAATGTAAGCCTGATGCTTGGACTGTAAGAGAAGAAAATCAGTTATTGCAGCAGTTCTCAAACTTACCGCGACCCATCCCACCTCAGCCTCTGGTGCTGCCGTCACAACCCCAAGCAGGCCTCAGACACAACTGGAAGTTGCATTTGTTAAATTGTAAGTCACCCAGAAGTCACTTCCAGGGGTCCTCTGAGGTCCGTGGAGGCTTCTGGAGGCCATCCTGGGCACGGCGCAACGCAGGAGTGGATTCCAGAGGTGGGCCACAACCCATAAGTGGCCTCAAGTTTTGTCCGTTTGGCTCCAATTTAGAACCAGATGGAGGCAAGGGCAGATGGGTGGGCCCAACTCATGACCCACCTGGCCTCAGGCAGTGACCCACTAAGTGGGTCGCAACCCACAATTTGAGAAATGTGGAGTTATTCTACTTATAACCTAGCAGAAGAGTTGGTATGGTGGAGGCAACAACCTACACCTTTAGTTAGTGCTTGTTTTCTCACAAATGTGTACATGCTAAGGTTATGCCTAGTGTGCCACACCCACTTACTGACTGACCCTGGTCAGATGCTTCTATGAGAACTGTTAAGAAACATTCAGTCTGGAAAACCAACCTGCTCCATGCAAACCCACAAGCAGCTACCTTCAAACCATGGTTCTGGCACAGGTTGGTGTACCACAAACAGATCTTAGCACCCAGCCCTTTGGGCATACAACAGAGTATTTACTCCTCCTGTCACCAAGAAAAGTTTGCAGCACCGCAAGCCATGTCAAGCCTGACATGTGGAAAGGTAGGTGAGATGATGTCTAATTATACCTCTTGGAAAGAATTTATGTGAGCCAACCCATCTACCACAAGAGACAGAAATCCATTCTGAGTAGTTTATCTAGCATTCCTTTCCTGGCATAACTGGTTATATACCTCCAGAAGACTCCAAGAAAGGGCTGAGTGGAAATAAACATGATGAGTAACCACTTACTCTGAAGTACCAACACCTTGAGTGCAGTGAAGCAGGTCATAATTACTAATACAGTGTACATGCTGGAGAAATCTGTTCTTGTGACTCCAGCATGAAGAATTTTATTAGTACTGCACCTGAGGTAACATTTCATTGATCCTATTATGGCATTATCACAAAGCCGATATTTGCACATATAAGAAAACAATACAGTATGTTCCACACAGATTTGCTTATTGGTATTTGTTCATCCTTTTCTGTTTGTTTATGATTTGATATCTCCCTTGAATAAAAGGACAGAGCAATAACATACAGGACCTACTTCTATATTTCCAAGTACAAGGACAGTCAATCACCGCAACCATTTGTGAGTGGTTGAGAGGAAAGAAGCAAAGCATGGGCACTGCAGTCATTCAAAAACAGCTCAGCTCCCCCCCCCCCAATTCAGACAAAGACTAGAAATAAAATCAAGGAAGAAGATTCAATTATGTGATTTTGAAACAAAGCCTTATGGAGATGTCAAAATGAAAATTTAAATTTAAGACATAGACGATGCAGGAGATTCTTCAATGGGGGGGGGGGGAGAATTCTCATTCCGTATTGGATGTCCAGGGAAAGGACAAGTAGATGTCATCAGGATTATATTTAAGGTTACCTCTAGCAACCTGACAACTATTTTTGTGTATCCCGGCATATGTAGGTTAATCAGAAGCTCACAGTTAGTAGATAATATTTATTTTGCGCTTGGTTTAGTCCGACCATCATTAACCTATTATTGCTGCAAAGAGACAGATTACAGTCATGTTTTGTAACAATACAAGTCTGCCCTTAAAATCTGATTAATGAGATCTAATGTCAGAGATTGGATGCACTATTTTTGTGTGTCGGATTCACATAGTTAGTTTGTGAGGGATGCCTCTGCCAGCTTTAGATTTATTTTGCCAGTCAATATGATTTAAAGGGCCCTGCATGGGTTGGCTGTCCAGTGCTGGTCCTCAGGAAGTCCCAGCCTTATCTTTCCCCGGGATGTTTCCTATAGAGTCCAGTCCTATCCAACTTTCCAGTGCTGATGCAACCATACCAACGGGACATGTGCTGCATCCTGTGGGGGGGGAGGGTAGTCATGGAGGCAGTTATGGAGGCCTCCTCAAGGTAAGGGAATGTTTGTTCCGTTACCTTGGGACTGCATTATTGCTGCATCTGTGTGGGAAGTTGGATAGGATTGAGCCCTTATTCTTCTGCTGCCATGTGAACCTGCCCCTTCTGCATGACATCTTCAGTATACTCACAGTGGTACTAAATGCAAGTTTAAGTGGGATTGGAACAGGTATAAAGGGTCTAAAGACAAGATCTCTTCGGGGGTTCACTTATTTGCAAAAATGAAGGGATTCTATCAAGATCTCCATTTTACAACCCTATGAAAAATGAATGGCAGCTTACAGGCAGTTCTTCCGTTCTGGGACTACTGACTCATCAAAGATAGGATCTCAAAACACATAAACGAACAGGCCTTGCTGAGGGAGAGTCAGCATGGCTTCTGTAAGGGTAAGTCTTGCCTCACGAACCTTATAGAATTCTTTGAAAAGGTCAACAGGCATGTGGATGCGGGAGAACCCATGGACATTATATATCTGGACTTTCAGAAGGCATTTGACACGGTCCCTCACCAAAGGCTACTGAAAAAACTCCACAGTCAGGGAATTAGAGGACAGGTCCTCTCGTGGATTGAGAACTGGTTGGAGGCCAGGAAGCAGAGAGTGGGTGTCAATGGGCAATTTTCACAATGGAGAGAGGTGAAAAGCGGTGTGCCCCAAGGATCTGTCCTGGGACCGGTGCTTTTCAACCTCTTCATAAATGACCTGGAGACAGGGTTGAGCAGTGAAGTGGCTAAGTTTGCAGACGACACCAAACTTTTCCATGTGGTAAAGACCAGAAGTGATTGTGAGGAGCTCCAGAAGGATCTCTCCAGACTGGCAGAATGGGCAGCAAAATGGCAGATGCGCTTCAATGTCAGTAAGTGAAAAGTCATGCACATTGGGGCAAAAAATCAAAACTTTAGATATAGGCTGATGGGTTCTGAGCTGTCTGTGACAGATCAGGAGAGAGATCTTGGGGTGGTGGTGGACAGGTCGATGAAAGTGTCGACCCAATGTGCGGTGGCAGTGAAGAAGGCCAATTCTATACTTGGGATCATTAGGAAGGGTATTGAGAACAAAACGGCTAGTATTATAATGCCGTTGTACAAATCTATGGTAAGGCCACACCTGGAGTATTGTGTCCAGTTCTGGTCGCCGCATCTCAAAAAAGACATAGTGGAAATGGAAAAGGTGCAAAAGAGAGCGACTAAGATGATTACGGGGCTGGGGCACCTTCCTTATGAGGAAAGGCTACGGCGTTTGGGCCTCTTCAGCCTAGAAAAGAGACGCTTGAGGGGGGACATGATTGAGACATACAAAATTATGCAGGGAATGGACAGAGTGGATAGGGAGATGCTCTTTACACTCTCACATAATACCAGAACCAGGGGACATCCACTAAAATTGAGTGTTGGGCGGGTTAGGACAGACAAAAGAAAATATTTCTTTACTCAGCGTGTGGTCAGTCTGTGGAACTCCTTGCCACAGGATGTGGTGCTGGCGTCTAGCCTAGATGCCTTTAAAAGGGGATTGGACGAGTTTCTGGAGGAAAAATCCATTATGGGGTACAAGCCATGATGTGTATGCGCAACCTCCTGATTTTAGAAATGGGTTAAGTCAGAATGCCAGATGTAGGGGAGGGCACCAGGATGAGGTCTCTTGTTATCTGGTGTGCTCCCTGGGGCATTTGGTGGGCCGCTTTGAGATACAGGAAGCTGGACTAGATGGGCCTATGGCCTGATCCAGTGGGGCTGTTCTTATGTTCTTATGATGGCTGAGGGTGTGTAACCTTGTCAGTGTCTTAGCAAAAACTATTTTTGTCTTTCAAACAGCACAGGGTGAAAAGCAGATGAAAAATTACCTAGCGGCTTCCCCTCAGGAAAGTCTCACAAGTCTCATGTGAGGAGGCCATCAACAGGCCCTCCCATGATCAGCTGAGTCTTAAAGTCAGCTTTTTCCAAATCCCCTCACAAATACCGGTGTACTAACCTCAGGAAAACAAACTAAGAATGGTTGGCTGAGATCCTAGTGGGGCTGAAAGCTTTTGAGCCTCGGCCAGGCTGAACGGAGCATTCTCTTGTTTTTTAAGAGCTCTCAATTCATTAAGACCAGGAGTTGGGCAGTGTTTCCCAGAATGGTCATCAGGCCAATGTACTTTTCTGCTATTGCTACTTATCCAAAGCAGGGAAAAGAAAAGAAAGGAAGAAATCTTGGAAAACATTTTAAAAAAAAAAAAAACCTCTTGATTTGGTATTGCTACTCAGACCAATTTGCATTACGTTAAGGAGATTGTGCTTGCCCAAAGATTTTTTGGCTTTGAACTTTGCCAACCGTATAGGGGCTGCTTATTAAAAAACAAACAAACAAAAAACCCTTGAAGTGGTGTGCTTCCCCCTTTTAGTTCAAGCATATAAAAAAATAAAATTACTGTAACATGAAGTAGCAGATTCAAAACTGATCTGAGTGTTAATGAAGGATGATTAACATGGATTCTCAAGGAAAAATATACTGTGACATTTGATCCTTTAAGATACGTACAGGGCATTATTCAACCAAAGCAGAGCCTTTTTTGGTTCTATGTTTCTATTCTATGGTTCTCTTCTGTTCCATTTGGTTCTATTCGTTTATTGAAGAAATTAGTGCCCATTCTTTTACCTGCACCAGGATGCTTTATCCACTGATTGCAATGAGATAATTAAACACATGGTTAAGATTCTCCCACTGGAATGAAAAGTAAGTAAAACTGCCTAGCTTTGCTGAATCATGGTATTGGCAACCTTCAGTCTCGAAAGACTATGGTATCGCGCTCTGAAAGGTAGTTCTGGCACAGCATCTAGTGTGGCTGAAAAGGCCAATCCGGGAGTGACAATCCCTTCCACACCGGGAGCAAGTGCAGTCTGTCCCTGGTCTGTCTCCCTGGCTATGGGCCTTCCTTCTTTGCCTCTTAGCCTCAGACTGTTGGCAAAGTGTCTCTTCAAACTGGGAAAGGCCATGCTGCACAGCCTGCCTCCAAGCGGGCCGCTCAGAGGCCAGGGTTTCCCACTTGTTGAGGTCCATCCCTAAGGCCTTCAGATCCCTCTTGCAGATGTCCTTGTATCGCAGCTGTGGTCTACCTGTAGGGCGCTTTCCTTGCACGAGTTCTCCATAGAGGAGATCCTTTGGGATCCGGCCATCATCCATTCTCACGACATGACCAAGCCAACGCAGGCGTCTCTGTTTCAGCAGTGAATATATGCTAGGGATTCCAGCACGTTCCAGGACTGTGTTGTTTGGAACTTTGTCCTGCCAGGTGATGCCGAGGATGCGTCGGAGGCAGCGCATGTGGAAAGCGCTCAGTTTCCTCTCCTGTTGTGAGCGAAGAGTCCATGACTCGCTGCAGTACAGAAGTGTACTCAGGACGCAAGCTCTGTAGACCTGGATCTTGGTATGTTCCGTCAGCTTCTTGTTGGACCAGACTCTCTTTGTGAGTCTGGAAAACGTGGTAGCTGCTTTACCGATGCGCTTGTTTAGCTCGGTATCGAGAGAATGAGTGTCGGAGATCGTTGAGCCAAGGTACACAAAGTCATGGACAACCTCCAGTTCATGCTCAGAGATTGTAATGCAGGGAGGTGAGTCCACATCCTGAACCATGACCTGTGTTTTCTTCAGGCTGATTGTCAGTCCAAAATCTTGGCAGGCCTTGCTAAAACGATCCATGAGCTGCTGGAGATCTTTGGCAGAGTGGGTAGTGACAGCTGCATCGTCGGCAAAGAGGAAGTCACGCAGACATTTCAGCTGGACTTTGGATTTTGCTCTCAGTCTGGAGAGGTTGAAGAGCTTTCCGTCTGATCTGGTCCGGAGATAGATGCCTTCTGTTGCAGTTCCAAAGGCCTGCTTCAGCAGGACAGCAAAGAAAATCCCAAACAAGGTTGGTGCAAGAACACAGCCCTGCTTCACTCCGCTTCGGATGTCAAAAGGGTCTGATGTGGAGCCATCAAAGACAACAGTGCCCTTCATGTCCTTGTGGAAAGATCTGATGATGCTGAGGAGCCTGGGTGGACATCCAATCTTGGGGAGAATCTTGAAGAGGCCGTCTCTGCTGACCAGGTCGAAAGCCTTTGTGAGATCTATGAAGGCTATAAAGAGTGGCTGTCGTTGTTCCCTGCATTTCTCCTGCAGTTGTCTAAGGGAGAATACCATATCAGTGGTGGACCTGTTGGCTCGGAATCCACACTGCGATTCTGGATAGACGCTCTCTGCAAGTACCTGGAGCCTCTTTAGTACAACTCGGGCAAACAGCTTTCCTACAACGCTAAGGAGAGAGATGCCGCGGTAGTTGTTGCAGTCACCCCTGTCACCTTTGTTCTTGTACAGCGTGATGATGTTTGCATCCCTCATGTCTTGAGGTACTCCACCTTCTCTCCAGCAGAGACAGAGGATTTCATGCAGCTCAGTGACGATGATCTCTTTACAGCATTTTAGGACTTCAGCAGGGATGCTGTCTTTTCCAGGTGCCTTGCCAAAGGCAAGGGAGTCCAGGGCCACGTGAAGTTCTTCTAGGGTTGGTTCACTGTCAAGCTCTTCCAGCACAGGCAGGCACTCAATGTTGTTCAGTGCTTCTTCGGTGACTACATTTTCTCTGGAATATAGCTCAGAGTAGTGCTGCACCCAGCGTTCCATCTGCTGCGCCCGATCCTGGATGACCTCGCCTGTGGCAGACTTCAGAGGGGCAATTTTCTTCTGTGTTGGACCTAGGGCCTGCTTGATACCATCATACATCCCCTTGATGTTGCCCGTGTCAGCTGCTATCTGTATCTCGGAACAGAGCTGGAGCCAGTAGTCATTAGCACATCTCCTGGCAGTCTGTTGGACTTTGCTGCGAGCAGTTCGGAGGACCTGCAGGTTGCGCTCACTGGGACAGGCCTTGTATGCTGCTTGAGCGCTCCTCTTTTCCTCAATGACTGGTGTCAACTCCTCAGAGTGGGCTTCAAATCAGTCTGCCGCCTTGTTGGTCTTCTTGCCGAATATGGACAAGGCGGTGTTGTAAACGGTATTCTTGAAATGTTCCCATCTGTTGGATGCGTTTGCATCGGCCGGGCCTGGAAGAGATTCCTCGAGCGCTTGTGCAAATTCCTCCACTTTTCTCTGATCCCGGATCTTGCTGGTATCAATGCGAGGTCTTCCTTCCTTTTTCAAGTGATACAGTCGCTTTGTTTGCAGTTTCACTCTGCTGCACACCAGGGAGTGGTCAGTGTCGCAGGCAGCACCATGATAACTGCGTGTGATCTTGATGCTGGGAAGGCTGGAGCATCTGGTGAGGATCAGGTCGAGCTGGTGCCAGTGCTTTGATCTTGGATGTCTCCAAGAGACTCTATGTTGGGGCTTTGTGTTGAAGAATGTGTTGCTGACACAGAGACCGTGATGACAGCAAAACTCTAGCAGGCGTTGGCCATTTTCGTTCATCCTCCCAGTGCCAAACTGACCTAAGCAAGTGGGCCATGAACTGTTATCAGCACCAACTCTAGCGTTGAAATCGCCGAGGATGAACAGTGGCTCTTTTACAGGGATTTTCTTGACAGTGGTGGCCAGGTCATCATAGAATTTGTCTTTGGCTTCTGCTGGAGACGACAGAGTCGGTGCATAAGCACTGATGAGAGTGATAGGTCCTGCTGATGACTGGAGCTGCAGGGACAAAATTCTTTCACTTCCCACAGTAGGTGGGATGATGGATTTCAGCAGGGTATTTCTGACCGCAAAGCCAACGCCATGTTCCCTGGTTTCGTTTGGTGGTTTTCCCTGCCAGAAAAATGAGAAATTTCTCTCCTTGACAGATCCGGAATCTGGCAGCCTAGTCTCTTGAAGGGCGACGATGTCCATCTGCAGTCTGCTCAGCTCCATGTCGATGACAGCTGTTTTGCGTGCGTCGTCTATTTCTTGCAGGTCATCAGAGAAGCCAGGTGTCATTGTCCTAACGTTCCAGGTGCCCAGCTTTAGGGCAGTAGTTTTCTGTTTTCTGTTGCATGGTGCAGAGTTGTCGATCCGCTTGTCGGTTTTCACCCTAAACCCCACGCACCCCATGAGGTTAACGGACCGTGGCGAGGCAACACCTTACTGGCTGGGGACTGCCCAGCTTAAGGCGGGCGGTAGCTGCCCAATGAGATGCAATGATCTCTCCCACCGTCGGAAGCAGCCCCTGGCGTCATGCTCTACGCCAATCGAGCAAAGACTTATAACCGGTAAACTGCTGCTTCCCGTGTTGTGCCGACGCCGTATGGCGAAGTTGGAGTGTCCTCTCCAGTGCGCGAAGCCTGGGTAAAGAAGGTATGAAGGATAGGCTGTTACCCATGCAGCAAATCCCCCCTCTCCACGTCGCTGGAATGGTCCAATGGAAAGGCAGAAGCCAATACGGTTGGTTCCAGTGGCGTCGCAGGAGTTGCCAGAACGTGACTGTGTTCAGCCATGAACTGCCTCAGGGACTCCGGCTCCTGATTTTGCCTCGAGGTTGACTCCTGAAGCCTTTTCCACAACTGGATGTAGCCACAAGGCAGTGGAGGTTTGAGGTCAGAGTTTCCTTCTCTTAGATGAGCTGCCTTCCTAGGCTGACGAGTCCCATCTACCCGGTGGCTGTTTAGTCGCCTCTTACGACAAGTACAGCCAAACTGAGGGCCTATTCTTAGCCCCAGCCCCCAGGGAAATCATATCCATATGCTGAATCATATCCATGCATTTAAACAGAACAGAACTGAGCCCAAAATGGGAATGGTTGCTTTTCATGAAATATTATTCCCATTTTGGCAATTTTTCAGGGGGGGGGGGGAGCATTCAGAAGTAGCCTCAACTATGTGTGCTTTCCTTTCCCTTGATTACTATTCAAGCAATAGCCACAGTCTATCTCCATGCAGGCAGTGTTCAGGCTAGATCCCTCCCACTTGACACCCATTTAGAGTTAGGGCAATGTGATACAGGAAGCACTGCCAGCACTCTGAATTGATTTTATTTGCCTTTTGCGACTTCTTCATCTCTGATGAGCTCTATAAATGTAGTGTAACTACAACGGTTGGCTATGATCAGGGCTTTTTTTGTAATGGAACGCACCAGAACAGCGTTCCCCCACCTTTTTCCCCCCCTCCTCCTGGCCCCCACCTTTTTTTCCCTCCCTGCACCACCCAGCACTGCTGGCTAGGGAGGGATTCGAACCTCCAACCTTGTGCTCCACAGCCCAGCACTCTCTCCATTGGGCTATAGGAAAGCCTAGAGTTACAGTGTTCAGAACTAATATATAAGGTCCTGAGCCCAGCTGGTGGCCATCAGCGCCTCAAGTATTAGTTCCAAACACTTGGAGTCTAAGACTTCCAATGGCTCAGTTACTAAAGTGCTGGTCTGTGGAGCCAGAGGTTGGGGGTTCAAATCCCCGTAAGGAATAATTTTTTTTTCTTTTTTTTTTTTAGGTGGGGAGGTAAATAAATAAAAGATTACACTTGTTAATCTTAAACTTGTTCTTGTAAGTGGGTTCCTGCACCTTTTATTTTATTTTTTACAAAAAAAGCACTGCCCCTGCCTCACCGCACTCAGCTCTCGCCTGAGCCCAGCCTGCCTTTCCTCTCCCTGCGCTCTGCTTCCCCACGCTCAGCTACCAAGCCGGTGAGGGTGTGGGGACATGTGCTGAGGAGGAGGAGGAAGACGATGAGGGACAGCAAGCCAGGGAGACGGGTTGCAGCACCCAGGTACTGGCTTGGAAAGAGGAGGGGGGGAAGGAAGCTGGCTGGTGCAGCCCCTGCACCTGAGACAGCCTAGGCATGTCTACTGAGAAGTAAGTCCCCTTGTGTTCAGTGGGGCTTACTCCCAGGAAAATGTGGATGGGATTGCAGCCCAAGCCTAGGCAGGTCTACTCAGAAGCAAGTAATTCATTCATTTTTATAGTTATTAATATAAGGCTTGGCTGATCTAAAATAATTAAGCAAAAATTATTACTAATAATTTAGTAGCTTTGTAATGTCATCAACAGGAGATTTAGGTTTTTAACTATAAATGGGGAAGCTGAAGTGTCCTTGCTGCATTATAACAACACTTAGGAAATATGTATTCCTCTGTGCAGTAGGTCAGATCATTGTTGTCTATTAATTTTTGGTTTTTTTAGACTATATTTAATAATTACTATTATTATAATGGGGAATGGGGACATAGTACACAGGGGAAAGGGGGGAACCACAAAAGATGGGTTAATGAATTGATTAAGTTATGAAGTTATGAATCAAAAATCATGTGGTCACACACCCTCTATTGGTTCAAGATGAGTTGTAAAATAGATTATATTCCGGTATTATATAATTTATCTATTTTACAATTCATCTTTTGTGTTTATTCTTCTGCTCCCCCCCTTGTGTACTTATATTGCGCATTCATTGTTATCTGATCACATATTTCTCTTTTTTTTTTGCACCAATCATGTTTCAGTGTCTTGAGCCAATAGAGGGTATGTGACCACATGATTTTTGATCCATAACTTGTTTATTAATCAATTAATTAACCCATCTTTTGTGCCCCCTCTCCCCTGTGTGTCAATTGATTTGGGTTCAAACAAATCTGTAGAGTGATGTCATGTAATCATTTTTTATATTTTGCCTTCATCAATTGTTTTAACCAATATTTATTAAATGTTTTAAAAGTTTTAATTAATTTTTTTGGTTGTTACATATTTGCAAATACATGCAACAAGCCGTGATATAATCCTTGGTGTGTGCTCCAGAGGTGGTCCGTCTCTTTTTGTTCTTCTCTCTTGAAGATCTCCCCTCATTTTCTAGTTCTTAAGTAGTTGGGGAATGGGGATTTAAAGAGAGAGAAATGAGATGAATAAATAAATAAATAAATAAATAAATAAAAGATTTATTTTATTTTAAATAAAAAAATTTTTTATATATTTATATATACATATTATATATATATATTAAATAAAATATTTTATTTTAAATAAATTTAAAAATAAATAAATAAATAAATAAATAAATAAATAAAAGATTAACAAGTCGTGAGTTCCTGCACCTTTATTTTTACAAAAAAAAGCACTGGCTATGATAAAAAAAGCAGTTTTGATTTTTTTTTTTCTCTTTAAAAAAAACTTATTGAACTGCTGTAGATCAGTCGTTTCAACTACATTTTAAATAAATTCCTTCCCCCCTCCAAATGAAAACCTTTAAACATTGTTAAATAGGTTAACAAAAACAGTTTAGTGACGTTTCCAGATTTATGACGTTTATTTTCCTCAAATAACCTGCCCAAATTGGTACGTGCATACCTGTGAGTAGTACAAGCAGGCCTGTAAATGGTAAATTCCATGGAGGTCTTCCTTCTGGTAAACTGCTCTCTTCCTGGGCCAAGCTGAACTGCTAGAATATTCTGGAACATGTTAGAATAGTCTAACATTAAACGTGTTAAATATGTTACAGCAAAACAATTTAGTGGAGTTTGGGGACTTCATACATATATACGTTACTCAAATAACCTGCCCAAATTATTAGGTTGCATACCTATAAGTTGTAAAAGCAGGTCTATTAACAGAATACTCCTTGCCGGCCTTCCTACCCTTGAGGTTTCCAACCCTTCAGGACAAACCTGGTGTTTCAAGGAACTGACATCAATCTCTTCGTGGCTACTGAAAGCAGCTCATGTCCCATTGGCACAGCTATGTCAGTGCTGGAAAGTTGGTGAGGATTTGGGCCTTAACAATATAACGTGAACGACTTTTCATGAAGTAGTTTCACTTAACATGTACCTACATGAAAAGTAGTTTATCTGCTGCCCATCATTGATCTTTCTATGGTCAAATGTACTCAGTGCTATGATACTGCGATCTTATCCCTGATTGTCTGCAATTATTTGAAGAAGAAGAAGAAGAAGAAGAAGAAGAAGAAGAAGAAGAAGAAGAAGAAGAAGAAGAAGAAGAAGAAGAAGAAGAAGAAGAAGAAGAAGAAGAAGAAGAAGAAGAAGAAGAAGAAGAAGAAAGAAAGAAAGAAAGAAAGAAAGAAAGAAAGAAAGAAAGAAAGAAAAATGGCAACAAAGCAGGGAACAGTTAAACATGATATGACTGGGGCATTTCGTAAGCACAGGGCCCAATTCTATCCAATTTTCCAGTGCCAATGCAGCTGCAACTCAGCCCCAAGGTAAGAGAACAAATGTTGTTCTCAACAAAACAACAACAAATGTTGTTTTGTAAGAGTACAAATGTTCACTTACATTGAGGAGGCCTCCATGACTGTGTCCCTCAACCTCAGGATGCAGCGCACGCTCCGCTGGCATGGCTGCATCACCACTGGAAAGTTGAATGTGATTGGGCCCACATTCTTCTCTTCCTCCTTCCCCCCCTAAAAAACATCCTTGGGGGTGGAAATATTCCACTACAGATGTTTCAGGACAGACCTTGTTTGAACTGATCATTGTTGTTCACTTTGAAGAGTTGGCCCAGTCTTTCTGTATCCTTCATCCGCCATCTTTATCATGGCAAAAACATCCTTTGATCAACTCTTATCTCCATTCTATTGTTCGGCCCAACATATGAACGGAACGCTGCTACTTTCTAGACTATTAAGGTGGGGGCCAGCCCTCCACTACTGTGTCCTATTCTCATAATCCTCAATGAATCTATTGTGCTAGCAATCAGGGTTGGGAACTCGAGTCTGTGACTCGGGCTTGAGAAGAGAAAATGCATGATTTTGCTGACTCGGCAACTCATGAATCACACACGTGGAAGACTCTGAAAAACTCTGAAAAAGAGTCGGGGTCCCCCTGACTTGGCATTTGTTCCCATGCATACTGACTCAAGTCTACCAGTGTCTGGGTGTGCTTGCTTACTGTTTTTGCGGCCTGAAAAAACCTCGTGGGGCCAGCATTCCAATCAGGCAAGCAGCAGGGAGTTCCAGCCATGAGGCAGGGAAGCGTTAATGCTTCCTTTCCCAGCTGAGAGGGAGGAGGAGAGGCAGGAGCGGGCTTTTTGCCATTTCTGATAGGAAGGAAGAAACCGATTATCATTGGACAAAGGATGGGCGTTTTTGTATTGTCTTTGACTGAGGGTGGGCAGGATGAAGAGCCAAAGGTGTTCTTGCCTTACGATTGGCTGTAGAAGCCCAGGGAGGAGGAGAAAGGAGGAGCAGAAAGGGGGAGAAGTTTGTAGCAATCACATTTTCCACCACATGGTTGTTAAACTGAACTCCATTGTTACTTGGGAGTGAGAAGCCTCATTGAATGACCGGCTGAAGTGGGACTACTTCTGAGTAGAGCTACCAAGGATAAGGTCATCCTGGTAAGCCTTGCACCTGCTGCTCGGGTCCCTCCTCCCTTTTCCCTTTTCCGTCCCTGCTCTCTCGCCATCCCTCCCACCCCTCCCGCCCTGTTTACAGATGGGCAGGGATATCAGGGAAGTGAGTAAAGAGAACTCACACACACACACTGGCAGCAGCCCTGTTTTTTCCACAGCGGGCTTTTTAAAGGGGGGCGACCCAATTCAAGTCTTTCAGAGTCACTAAAGGGTTACTCAGCGACTCAGAAAGTGCCCCCATTATGACTTGTTTTGAGTCGAGGTGGAGGGTGGTGACTCAGTGACTTGACTCGAGTCAAGCCGCGCTGGGTTTTCCCATTCCTTCTAGCAACAGAATCTTCAGACCTAGAGTTAAGAAATTCTGCTCAAATGGCAAGCTTCCACCATTTGCTTCAGGAGTTTCCTTTGTTCAGAGCTAAAACATGGGCACCTCCCTCAGATTTGTCCATGGCAGCAAAGTGTCTGGGTTCCCCAACAGTTGTAACAGGAAATATAACGTGCAGGGAAATTATTTAAGCCCCAGAAAATCCAAATAAATCCACCCCCAAGGAATTTTGAAGAGTAGCAGTTTTGAAATGCTTCCCATTCCTTGAGAAAGGAGGGAAGGGGTTTTTAAAAATTTATTAAAGAACAAAAAAATCTGTGAGAAATTAAATTCAAGAAGGACCAGGCCAGATGATATTACTGGAAAGTAGTTCTGTTCACCTCTCATAGCCCTCAACAGTGGGCAGTGTGGGAGGTAACAGGAAATATAATATGCCAGGAATATTAAATTAATACTATTATGTCTAGGCTGAGATGAAGTACATTCCACGGGGGTAAATAATCCTCGACTACCAGCTCAGGTAGAGGAGTTTTAATCAGTAGATTAATATAAGGACAAGTTTTCTGTTCCAGGAATGCAGCCTCAGGGAAAAGGCTATTGATATGGTAGCTAGGATAATTCGTTGCAATGAGCAACAAGATCTCTAATGTGTTGTGTTTCCTGTTATATTTTAATCAGATAGTTTGAGCTTTGGGTCAGCCGTACAGGAGTTGTGGCAGAAAGGGAAGGTGTGATTCTCAGAAATCACAACCATATTTAAGAATATGGTTGACAGCTTGGTCCAAGACTGAAATGCAGCCTGAAGAGCCACTTCTCAAATGATAAGAGTTCCCAGGTCATTCGCACTTGCAGACTTACCCTATGTAATATGCAAAATGCCCCTTCAATATCTTGTAAGATGACCATGGTGTTGGATTTAACTGTTTGTGTACTGGTGCAGGTCTGCTTAATTTCCAAAGGCAAAATTCTTGCGCATGAAGTAGCGATGCCTCCATTATTTTTAAGTTCTGATCTCAGACTCTCCAGGTAATCTACTTATAAATTACCAAAGCTCTTCTGAATACAGGTGTGCCCCTCTTATCCATGGGGGTTCTGGAACCCTCACGAGTAGGTGAAACCACAGATATGGGCAAATGCCTATCCCTGCACCTGAACCCTCTGGAGGTGAGGGGAGCTTCCCTGGCCCTCCTAATGCCTATGGGTATTAAAACATCACTTCTGGTTTTTGCCTCTCAAGGGTGGGGGGCACAGAGGGGGCTGCCCGTATCCATGGATACGTGAAACCGCTGATACAGGATCCGCTGATACGAGGCTACCCCTGTACTAAAACAAAGGGTCATTTAGTACATACCTCTGTACTAAAAAAAAAAAGGAGCATTTGCAGAGCACCACTGAAACTCTATGATCCTAGTGCCATATCATCTGAGATTAAACTCGATCAGAAGATATGACCTTGTGGCAATCTGAGAGAACCGTATGTGTCAGCAAAAATAATTGAGTTAAAAATATCTCTGAAAGGATATGAATCTTTTTTTTAGTGTTCAGAACCACACTTAAGGTCACTTCATGTATACGTCATCCCATGTGTCTGCATGTGCACCTGCTTTGCCCACATCCTCATGTGTATGCGGTTTTTCCTACACAGATGCCATAATGGATTTTCTTTCAGAAAAGAACTGTGAGAGGAGACAGGCATCTAGTTTATCCCTATCACTTCCATAAAAGACATAGGCCCAAATCCTAACCAACTTTCTAGCACTTACATAGCTGTGCCAATGGGGTATGTGCTGCATCCTGCAGTTGAGTGGTAGTCACAGAGGCCTCCTCAAGGTAAGGGAATATTTGTTCTCTCACCTTGGAGCTACATTGCCCTTACCTCGCTACTGAAAAGTTGGTTAGGATTGCGCCCATATAGGGCCCAATCCTATCCTTTCTACCTCCAGTTGATGCAGTGGTGCCAAAATGATGTTCTGCCCATCCTGGCCCTCCCTGCACCCCGTTTTACTTCCTCCCTGCCCCTGTTCCACCTCCCACCACCCCTCCTGCCTCTCTCAATGACTTACCCATGTCATCCAGTGGCGGAAGTCATGTTGTCGCTGGCGATAAGGCACAGGCCTTCTTACCAATGCTGTGCACTAAGTCATGCATTGTCAGAGCATCTTTTGCGACAGACACTGACTGCTTTTTGGCAGTTAGTGCCATAGCAAAGGAGGAACAGACATCACACAGATCACCACAGTAAGTATAAGATTGGGCTGACAGTGTATTCTGCTGCTTTGTTTATTTGTTTATTGCCCATGTGCATAGCACCTTACATTGAATCAGATGACAGATCTCAAGGGACTCACAATCTATCAATGTCGAATGCTTATTGCCGCATGGGAGAAAACATCACATCAAAATTGACCTTCAGCCAAAATTTAGGTTTAGGAATTATTGATACACACTATATTCTTTTGTTTTGGGTTCCATCCTGCTACCTTTTCACTGTTCTTCCACATCCTTTACTCAAGTCTGAAATTGAAACCAATTGTTTGCTGTTTTCTACTTCTTCATTTCAAAGAAAAAAATGTTACCCATTTTCCGAAGGTGAACAAAATGTTTTAATTTGTCATGGATCAGCATAACATGTTATGGACCAGTCGTCCTTTGGCTCACTGCTGAGATCCAGAATATTATCCGCTTGTTTTACCAGATGGAAATAAGAAGAATGACAGCTGCATTCTGACAGGCCTCCTGAGAAGAAACCACTTTAGCCACAAGAAATAATCAAAGAGGGTGTCCAGAGCTCTGGCTGGTTAATGATAGACATATGGAGCCCAGAGGGAAGAAGAAGGCCACAGGTACAGTGATGCAGGAAAAGAGGGGGAGAGATTAAAGATGGTTGAAAGGCAAAAGTAATATTTCAGCTTGCTGTAGGTCCCTTGGAACTGGCCAATATATCATCCTCTAGGCCCAGCTAACACGTGGCTCTAATTCCAGGTCTTACTGCACCTCTACTAAATCTCTGCAGCCCTGGCGTTCAAACTCTTCTTGATTTACTGGTGGCTTATGGGAAGAAGCATTTTGCAGAGATACCACCAGTGGCTTCTTTTGTTTAATGGCCTATATCTGGCTTCACATAGTCTCTCACCTTCATACCCCAGTTCATAACATGTGTTGTATTTTCTATTATTCCTTTCCAATCTGAGGTAGATGGTTAGGGTTGCCAAACTTCCAGGATTGACCTGGACTGTCCAGGAATCAGCATCAATCTATCCAGGTGACTGCTGAAAACAATCCTGAAGATTTGAACAGCACCTCCACAAATCTTGATTATGTCACGTTGAAAAAAAATTTGTATATACTGTATATCCAGGAACAGCTGATAGGGCAAGTGGGACAGTATGTCATTTGTCTGTGATCCAACATTTTTCTTGCAAGTAACATGCTGTGTCTTGTCAATAGCTTTTGAACCAGGTCACAGTTAGGATGTATTTACATTGTTTTAAGAGGTTACACTTTTGCCCTTACACCTTCAATAAACAGGTGAGACAAGTGATTCAGAATAGCAGTGGGACACATTTATTGATAGGTCAATCATGAATCTCTGCCGAACAGCTTATAAAGGCTCTGGCCAGGAGAGGCATTTATCAGTTTATGGCAGGGGTGCCAGCCTGCAGCACACGTGCCACTAGTGGCATGCAGACACTTCCTAAGTGGCACATGCAAAGTCGCCTGTCATGGCCACGCTGGCCAACTCAGGGCTCTACTGCCACAAGTGCTTGGTGCTTCTCCCAGCATGATGCCCAGAAAGGGAGCGACAAAACCCAGGGTGGGGTGAAGACAGCCAAGCAGAGGCTTGACAGATCACATGGGCCAGCAAAACCACACGAGGAAGTCCAGAGAGGGCCAAAATAAGTTTAAGTGACATGTTCAAGATGCTGTATATAAAAAGTAGCACATGACATGCTGCAGGTTGGCCACCCCTGGTTTATGCCCCTTCCTTGAGGACAGAGACCTAGCCAAAATGAATCGTGCCTAGTAACTTCAATGCAATGAGCTCTATGTGAGGCTGTCCTTGAGTAAGGGCTATAAACTTCAGCTTGAGCAAAATTCAGCTACCTGTTTCCCAGTGGGGGCTGGATACAGTGAGTGCATGAGTCCATTTAATAGTACTTAGCATATGTGCAGCACTTTCTGAGTGCAAAGCAGTTCTCCTTACTACATTGCAGTAAGGTGAACATTGTTATCCCCATAGTAGAGCTGGGTGGTTGAGGCTGAGCAGCTTGCCTAAGGCCCCTCTGCACTCCTGACAGAGGGCAGGTTCAAGCCAGAAAAATCCTGATTCAATCTTTTACACTGCAACCATGTAGACACCTACCTGGAAGTACATCACCCTGAACTCAGTAATAGGGCTTCCTTTTGGGTAGACATGCATGGGATTGCACTATTAAGCACTATACAACAGCAGCTCTCATTTCCTCCATAACTTACCCTCTCTGTGTTCTCTTTGTGCAATGTGTTTTCCTTTGCCAGCCTGGAGGTTTGGAATTTACTTGCTCAGGAACTGGAATGGATTTCTGTTTATCAAATGACTCCTGAGATTTTATGTTCTGGATTGTGATCTTTAAGGACAGATTTCTAGAGATCACCAGGTTTGTAAAAAAGGTTCAAAAGTTGGGCTGGATTCATTTACTCACTTCAGTTGGTGAGATTTCTGGCTCTGAACAAGATCTGGGTTTAGGTCTCTACTGATGTATTCATACCAAGGTGTCAAGATTGAAAACAGTCGGCTTTTTATCCTATTCCACAAGTATCCCCATTTTCTATTGCGGCCTACTTTGCCTTGTCCTAATTCCTCAATTCCCCCTCTGAATGGGTGTTCTTATGTGCTACTTGGAAGGACTTTTGCTTAAATGTGTTATGCTTTGGAATGATTCTACAACTTGGATGGAAAAAGCTTCACTAATTCAATTAGGGACTAGGGTCTCAGTCTTTGAAGCAACCACAGGCTAGATTTTATGAGAAGATGAAAAGATAATTATTTGTCCAGTTTGAGTAAAACTTGGTGATGGGTATTTTTTTAAAAATCTGTTTCGAAAGGAGTTTCCAGTGCAGCTTCTCATTTCAGCCCAAAAGGTTTAACCAAGGTCAATAAGAGGCACCACTGAACCAGAAATGCCAGCCTTTTTTTCTTACAACTCATCTTGATGGGTTGCTGTGTTTCTGTGCTTCAGGTCGCAATCCTAACCAACATTCCAGCATCTAGGTAAGGGCAATGCAGCTCTGAGGTAAGGAAGCAAACATTTCCTTATGTTGAGGAGACCTCCATGACTACCACCCAACTGCACAATGCAGCACATGCCCCATTGGCACAGCTGTGTCAGTGCTAGAAAGTTGGTTAGGATTTGGGCCTCAGTAAATTAAAGATGATCACATTCATTCACAGAATAAATAGAATACCTCCATTTTACAATCTTGGATTTACCCATCTCAAAGCCCCTAATGACCCTGCACATGCCCAATCTTGTCTGATCTTGGAAGCTAAGCAGGGTCAGGCCTGGTTAGTACTTGGATGGGAGACCGCCTGGGAATACCGGGTGCTGTAGGCTTATACCATAGTCTTTCGAGACTGAAGGTTGCAAACCATTTTTTTAATGATGCAATCCTACATGCACTTACTAGGGACTAATACCATTGAACTTAGTGAATTTCACTTCTAAGCAAAACTACTTTAGGATGATAGGCGTTGCCAGAGGGCAATTCTCCTTTTTGGATTTGGAAGCAATAAGCACAGCAATAGGTAAAGCAAATGCTTTTCAAAGCAGTGATAACAATCCCAAGAAAGCAAACAGGAGAGATAGCATGCATGCTCCCCTTGGGTTGCCAGGAGCACCAGTTCAGTGATGGGCAACTCCAATGGCCATGATGTGCTGGGATAAGAGGCTCAGCATGAAGGGAGGTGTTCAGATAAGAGGCTCAGCATATATAACATGGGGTTTGTTGCCCAGTTATAGTGGGATGCTATGACCAGGTCTGCCCCCCGCCCCCAAAAAACCCAGACACAAATGTCCAGGATGCATTGACCAGGACGCAATTATCCAGGATGCTAATACCCTAGTACCATTTTCCCCCAGCCCCAGGGCAGTACTTTCCAATCTTTGGCGTGCCACGACGCCGCCACACACTGCAAACACCAGGTGCAGCTCTTTGGAAGTGACTGGTGATGACGTCATTGGGGTTTGTGTTACTGGAAATGTTACATCTGGTTTATCAGATGGTGGGTGTAGTGGATGCAAGGGGAAATAATTTATAGACTTCAGAAACAAATATGTTGTGTACATTGCCTTGAAAAACCTCCTTGTTAGGAGGGAAAGGCAGAGGACAAGTATTTTAAATAAATCAGTTAAAAGCAATTAACTATGGACCTCTTTTGTTGGGGGGGGGGGATTCTTGCCAGAAGGATAGTTTAGGGATAGTGGTATACCAATGGAGAACATATGTTCTCAGGGGGGAGAGCCAGGGTGGTGTAGTGGTTTGGGAGGTGAACTTAGACCTGGAAGATCCAGGTTCAAATCCCCCCTCAGCCATGAAGCTTCCTGGGTGACCTTGGGCCAGTCACTTTCTCTCAGCCTCACCTACCTCACAGGGCTGTTGTGAACACAATAGGAGGGGAGCGCTGTGTACATCACCCTGAGCTCTGTGAAGGAAGGGCGATATAAAAATGTGAAAAAAATAAATAAAATAAGTTTACAAGGATGTTTCTGGGGCAAACTTGTAATGCTGGCAGGGTGCAATTTCACCATAGAGGCCAACACAATCTGCTCCACCAAAGTGGAGTTTTTCAAATACACATGCCAAATTTACTTAGAAGTAAGTCCTACTGTGTTCAGTGGAGCTTACGCTCAGCTAAGTGTGTACACTAGATTTCGTATTGATGAAAGGAAATATTTGGTAAGTAGGAAGAGAATGAACTTGGAAGTCGTTTTTAAAATGAAGGCCGCGTACAACACTAAGCTAAGCATGCTTAAGCCCTGTGAAATCAATGGGGCTTAAGTGTGTGTTGGATTTTGGCCACTCATATGTAGTAAAGGGGCACAACAGGAACAAAGGTGCTGTTGGAGCGAAGGTTAATGAGAGCCAGAAACATAAGAATAGATGGGAGGGGGAGAGAAATGTTGATTTTATTAAACATTAATTGCAGGAAAGAGCCTATAAATTGTGGTAAAAAGTATTAAGTACCCTGTGCAATGCCCGCGTTGTGCCAGCCATTCATCTTAAACAGGTGTATTAGCCATGGTGCATTTGGTTTAAATAAATTGCTTTTCCATTTATTAACCATAGAGTTTCATTATTTATTTGCTGCTACTTTGTTAAAAGGTTTTGATTCCTGTGGAACATGTATGAATGGTGCGTGCGTGGCAGAGTTTGAATGATGTGTGTGTGGCATTCAGCCCAATGGCCATGGGCTTTCAGTGTTGCCACTGCAAGAATCCCACTAAGACAGTTACAGTGAACACTCCTGTTGCGTGACTGAAGGGCTTCTTCAGTCTCTGCTGACTATGGGGCTGCTCCTGTTAGTTGCACTCAATTACAGATCTGAGTAAAAATATTTTCAGTGTATCAATTAAGAATAGCATGTATTATTGCCTGTTTTATTTAGCACTGTTTGAGTTCAAGTACACATGAGCTGTAGCAGAAAAAAAGACATCATGTGTTGCCTGTTGTTAACTACTGCACTAGTTTTATGTATTGTTTATAGTTCTGTCCCACTTTTGTCTACAACTTTCTTATTTCACAACATTAATTCACATGCATTCCCTGGAAGCATAGGCCAACCTTGCGTTAGAGAAGCCAATGCATTTTTCTTATCTCACTTAGGAAACATCTATGAAATTTCCATTGGTGGTTTGGGTTGAAAAGCCTGCTCCAGTGCTTTCTCTTTGGCCCAACCCCACTCTCTACCTTATTCCAGCCACTCATCCCCTGCCCCACATCCACTTTTGCTTCTACCCTCATTTCTAAAATTTTTCCTCGCCTCATTCCTTAGCTAGTACTGATGTACAGATTACACTATGCCATCAAAGCAGATGTGCTTAACTTTTCTGTACTAAACAGGAGTATTGAAGAAGTGGGACTGGGATTGTGGTGGAAGCAAAGAGTCAAAATCTTGCTTACTCCATAGGAGTGGATCACTAGGGGGTGTAGGGTTTGTGGATCACCACTACTGGCCAAAATGGAGAAACATTGAGAACGGAGAATTTGAGAGATATTGAGAACTGAAATAATAACACCATTCTGTTATATATCACTTGATGGGTAATTTAATATAGAATACAATGAAAACAAACAGTGTTGAAATATCTGTATTCTATAAAAGGTTATAGCCAATAACCAGAAAAAGAAGGCACAACTGCCTTATGTAACCAAAAATGGATTTCCTTAACTCAAAACTGACCAATGAGACTGATTGTTCCGAGAGCCAATGAGGTGTTATTATTATTATTAACAGTATTTATATACCGCTTTTCAACTAAATGTTCACAAAGCAGTTTACAGAGAAAAATCAAATAACTAAATGGCTCCCTGTCCCAAAAGGGCTCACAATCTAAAAAGATGCAAATGAATACCAGCAGACAGCCACTAGATCATACACTGCTGCGGTGAAATGGGCCAGTTACTCTCCCCCTGCTAAAAAAAGGAGCGCCCACTTGAAAAAGTGCATCTTACCCAATTAGCAGGGGTTAACCTGCATGTTCCAGTGGAGGTTCTGCATTATTATGACACAGCAGGGAACGAATAAGGTGTTAATATGAGTCAGCTCTCATTTCCACATATCAGAGCTAATACTAGAACTCTTTCTCAGTTGTGTGAGTGTCATCAAGTTAGCCATTTTTTTGGGTTGGTTACTGATTCTTTGGATGACCAATACTGTTACATACTAAAATAAATAAAGTTAAGTTAATGGGGGTTAAACCAACCCTAGTGATGCCACTACATTTAGGCTGTGCATATGATATTGTGATATTTTGTGTGGTCCGGTACAGAAGAAGGCCCATCAGAGGTGACGCACCTGGTGGTGCAAACCGTAGTGATGCCTTTGCCCCATAGCACGGATCAGATCGGGTCTCCCTGTGCATCCCATCCCATTTTGCCACAGAAACGCTATTATCACACAAGCCCTGTGTGACCATCCCAGGGTTCCCAATCATGGGGAGAAAGAATCCCCATATCCAGCATTTGCCTCTGCAAACAAATCTTGAATGCAGGATAACAGGGAGCTTGGTTCCCACATGTCATTGGCAAAATGCAGGGCCAGTGTATTCTTGAGAAGATCTTTGTGCATTCCCACTCCACAGGCAAAGGAGTATCTGAAGGTTACAGTTTAGCCTCATTTTAGAGCAATGTTGCATGAAACACTTGAGCCCTACATTTTACTGTAACCAAGATCAGAAGAGTTGGAGGGAGAGGGGCAAAGGATTTTTTGTGCCATTAATGTACTCGAATCCAAGCATGTCAAGGTGCCTAAGCTCGCAGGGTGCCTGTAGTTTATAGTTGCTGTTGCTGTGGACGTGAACTGGTAACATCTGTATTGGTTCACAGTGCCAAGTTGTTCTTTTTTTAAAATGCTTGTTATTCTCCCTCTCTCCACCCCCCAGTGTGCATGTAAATCTCCAAAGGGAAACATACATCATAACTTTTGGCCAAAAAACTAATCCAGAGCAGTATGTTATAGCAACACCTGCAATGCTGTGGAGTATTTTCAAGCCAAGACTACTGTTAATGTAGTACAGGGCTGCCACCATCTCAGGGTAGGGAGCCCGTGAAGAAACTCGAAGTCATCAGCTGCAAAGTAGACACTGTACAGTATCCTGGAGGGGAGGGATAGTTTTGTCTGGTCCGGGGCAGTAAAAAGCTATGGTATGACTAATGATTTATACCCACTTTAGATTGTGTTTTTTTGAACAGAAACATTAGTGAGTTCACGATACTCTGTGCATGAGCAGAAGACCCATCTGTTCATGCAATGGAGCTCACTGATTTCTGCTGATTCCCCTTGCCACCACCTTATACTATTAGGAAGATCTCTTGAACCTCTGAGGCAGCAGGAAGTAAGGACACCGCACAGGTCTTTGGTTCCCAGCTCCTATGTAACCCTTGTTTACAGACAGCAACTGGATTACAGTATCTGTGCAGCAGTTTAAGCCATATGCTAAAGGCAGAGTGAAAATTCTTTTAAGGGATTATTTCCGCCGCAATGGGAAACAACAAAAGCCTAGCATCTAAATGCTATCAGCCCAACACTAGAACAAGAACCTCATAACTGCTGGAGGAAGAATCACTGATAGAAAGCTGGATATTTGGTCAGTAGCCAAGAATTCTTAATCATGAGTAACCCTAGACAAAGTGCTATATGAAAAAGCACTTTGTAGAATGCAAATTCTTAATGTCCCAAGAGATGGAAGGAGGCTTCCATTCCCAGTCCCATCTTGATGT
Organism: Tiliqua scincoides; assembly: GCF_035046505.1. Classification (NCBI taxonomy): domain Eukaryota; kingdom Metazoa; phylum Chordata; class Lepidosauria; order Squamata; family Scincidae; genus Tiliqua; species Tiliqua scincoides. The sequence continues at coordinate 146,767,278 of NC_089822.1, forward strand.
GATCTTTCGCTGTTCAGGAGCAACCAAAGACAAAGAAAAAAACAGAACGCTTGACATTACAAGGAGTTAGTGAAGAAAAGTAGCAGCAAGCAAGGGATCATGACAGCATGATTAGAACCAGACACAGAGTTTAGTGGTCCTGGCTCAGGCATGAGTGAACATCAGAACTTGCCAAGATATGAAATCTGGGATTCTCTGATAGGAAAGGGAGGCAATCAACTCGGGACTTCAGCAGGACTGGTGGCCTGAGCAGCCAGTGAAGAACGTGGGTAGAGGAGGCAGCTGGGCCTGACAGAACACTGGGCCAGATAAGATGTGTGAACAGGCCAGAACCCCTGGAACCAAAGTGCCATTTTGATATTTTGTGGACAGAGTCACAATGCTTCTTGGGAATCCAGGTGCCAGCTGCAGTCCTTAGCTGCTGGTTGGGAGGTTATTTTCAGCTTATCTTCACTGTCAAAACATATATTTGCTTCCGTGCTGATGGAATAAAAATAAGTTTTTAAAACCAAAAGTGAACTTAAAAATAAAAATAAAATATGAGTAGTGCCCCTTGGAGCCCAATTCTATGGGCTTAACTGCGGGTGGTATGAGCATACTACCAGTGCTGAGTGTCACAAACATGCCATAAAACATGTTTTTGGCACCGGGAAAAGAGGGAGCGTGGGCGTTGGGCCAGCTCCAGTTGGTGCTGAACCTCAGTGCCAGAAGGACAGTGTAGGAGAGCACAATGAGTAAGGGTGCAATCCTAAGCCCTTATGTCAGTGCTTCCCAGCTTTCCAGTACTGACATAAGGGCAACGCAGGTCTGAGGTAAGGGAACAAACATTCCCTTACTCTGAGGAGGCCTCCATGAGTGACATTCAACTGCAGGATGCAGCACATGTCCCACTGACATGGCTATACCAGTGCTGGAAAGCACTGACATAAGGGGTTCGGATTGTGCCCTAAGTTGCACTGCTGGGCAGCAGTGTAGCTTGTTGGTTTGGGGGGAGCTGTTCTGGACTGGGGGAGGGTGGGGTGAGGGCAGGGCAGGGGACTGACTGGCCTGAAATAGGGGTGGGACTGGCAGAGGCCTTCTCCGCTGGATCCTATCTCCCGCATTGGGCTGCAAAGCCCAACATGGAGCAAAATAGCCAGTGCAGACTTGACAAGCCCCATTGCAGGGGCCCCAAAGAGACCTCTGGTGGCTTCCCTGCACCCGCAGGATACAGAGGTAGTCATTTTGGCACCACTGCTCCTCTGGGTGCTGGGAAGCATAGGAGTGGGCTATTAGAAAAGTCACAAGTTCCAATGGACTGTGCACATTTCCCTCCTTTATGCTTGGTGTTAACAAACAGAGGGCTGAGCTGACAACCCATTGCCACCACCTATCTCACCAGTAATCCAGGGACCAGTAAAAGACAGAGGTTGAGAGTAGAGAGCAATGGGAAGGATGCTTGAGGGATGGAGGGTTACAACACTGGCCATTCACAAAGCTTTTGTCTCAGAACTGTTTCCAAGAGACTCAGTTTGCCCATCTCTAGTGCTAGCCCTCTGATTCTCAACGCACTTACTTTTGAAAGGAAGCTCCATAGATTTCTGTCAGACTTGCTTCTAAGGCCCAAACCCTAACCAGCTTTCCAGCTCTGACATAGCTCTGCCAATGGGGCATATGCTGCATCATGGAGGCCTCCTCACGAAGTAAGGGAATGTTGGTTCCCTTACCTCAGAGCGGCATTGTCCTTAGGTCGGTGCTGGGAAGTTAGCTAGGATTGCACCCTAACAGCCCAATCCAATGCATGTCTACTCAGAAGTAAGTCTCATTAGAGTCAATGGCACCTACTCCCAGGAAAGTGTGGATAGGATTGGGCTCTGAGTCAATGTATCTAAGGCTGCAACCTAAAATAATTAACATATAATAGTACCGGAGTTCCTGCTCTATAATATACTTATTTTAATGCTTAATCAAGCTCTGGCTAATTTCAGTCTTCATCAGTGTTAAGCATCGGAATCCCCCTGCTGTTTGGCCACACACCGTCAAGACGAGGCACCTCATTCAGGCCTCCCACAACCACCTCTGTATAGGAGATGCTGTCAAAGTAATAACCACCAAAGATGAGGCACTTTTCCTCTCAAGAGATTGGGGTCAAATGCTTTCATTCTGCTGTCCACGAGGAAGGTTTGTTTTTTAATTGACTTGGAATAGTAACATGTACATACTTTTGATATGTCTCACCCTGCTGTAAAGTCAAAAATGGTTCCAGCACATTTTCCAGGGATGTTTAGAGAACATGGGTATGCATGAAAGGTTCCTGAAGGTTTTTTTCAGGTCCTGGAAACATTATGTGGACAGTAGACGTAAAACTTTATTATTGTGTATTATAGATTCTTTTTTTTTTTTCAGACGGGGGGGGGAGAAAATAAAAAGTATTTGACATATGTCTGCCATAAAAAATTCTGGTATATTGGGGTCTGTGGTTTATTTTACTAGTGGTGACTAGTTCAAGCCACATTTAGCCAATAAATATGAGATATGAGGTCACTGCACCATTTAGTTGTTACCCTGTCTATGCATTGCACAGCTGGGTAGTAACCATTTAACTAGTGTCTGCCTCGGTGGGGAGTCCATTAAAATAAGAGCCAAAGTCCATTGGTCTTGGTGGGGGTTTGGGAATGGAAAAGGCTTTGGAAGGTTCTAAAGAACATGATTGAGTCAAAGGAGCACTTTGGATCAGATTCGTCACCAGACCCGAAAAAAATATATTCTACAGAAAGTATATAATTTTTTCGGGAGGATCTGAATTTCTCACTATATTTGAGAAGGGGAAAAGTATGAATTTGCAAAAGGGTTGTCCAACACTTCCTAACTATTTGTTACTGCAAACAACATGTGTCCCCAGTATTGTTGCCTTTGTGTGAAATGGGCCTGCCTCTTCCTTTAACTTTATTCATAAGCTATGCAGTTAGCTAATTCACCAGGACCCGGGCTAGAGCACTTCATAAGCATTGTAAGATCTATCTGTTTGGGTTGGTCATTGGAGCTCTAAGTTATGTCAAGAAGGGTTGGAAATGTTTAGTGATCAAGTTCTGCTTTGGGGGGAAGGGCGTTTCCCCCTTTTCTCAAATTTCAGGTAGCTCAGTTGTAAACTAGAAAACTACAAATTGTGACTTGGATTATTCCAACCCCCCAACCATATTCTACAAGGGAGTCCATGTTAGCATTTATTAAAGGAAAATACTGAGCATAATTGAAGGTATGGTCTAACAGCAACCACAGCTAGATGGGTTTTACTCAAATGTTACATTTTTCCCCCCAAATGGACTTTGGATTGATGAAAATACATACATACATAGGTATTTATATACTGCTTTCTTTGTTTTCTCACAGCATTCAAGGTGGTTTACACAGGTAGACTAATCTAAACCACCATTTTCCTCTGCTTTATTACCTGAGAATGTTCATTTGCTCCTACAATTTTGACACGAGTAAACAATTTCATGAACACGCTTATGTAGTAAGACTGTAAGACACCATGTCTCAGGCTGCATTTGAAAATGAAGTTGAGCCAGAAATAGTTACTCTTGGTCCCAGAACATGTTGGAAAATTCACAGGTCCCTTTCCTGAAGACAAAATTACAGGGAAATGCCTTCACCACATGCAAAACGGCCACATGAATTTAGGCTTGGAAATGCAGTTGAAAGTGATATAAAGATCTTCCCCAAACTTTATTCTATATAATGGAGGTTTTTGCCCTCATTAGGGTGGCATCGGAACAAGGAAATTCTAAGGAAGAACAGGATTGACCTTAATGGCATGCCAAGGCAGAGGTGAATGCCCTGGGAATGGACATTTGAGCAACCCCAATTTATCCAAGTGTGATCAAGTGCCATTTTAATCCTGCCAAATTAGGAAGAGTCGTCAAATTCAGCTCGGTGCCTGGAAAACCTCTGTGGGGCAGGCGCCTCTTGCATCCTTCACCCTGGCAGTCAAAATACCTAGGAGAGGACTTGGGCCAGATCATAAAGTTACATTTAAACACAACGGTTAAGGGTCTGGCACCATTGCCAAGGGCAAAGGTTTCTTGCCATAAAACAAAATCCATGACGGGGAGGTGGTGTGGGCTGAACAAATACCTGGGGCTCTAGAGACGTCTGTAGCCATCTGCACCCATGCCGTGCCAAGGTTCCCCCATCTGTTAATAGGACCAAAGTGAAACTAAAAGCCAAGGTAGGCCAAAGGATAATAGGGAGGGGTCTTGTTCAAGTGAAGGCAGGCAAGTCAGTTGTTCTTTCCAAGTATTGCACATAGTCTCCGAATAAGGACGCCAAGAAAGCTTTTAGGGTTTCTGGCAAATCCAGCACTGGTGGCTTGGCCAAAGGCAGTGGCTCCCTCCCTCTGGCACTCTGGGAATCCCAACCTGTTTCTCTTAGACGTCATGGGGTTGAAAGTCAGCACCAGTGACAAGGTACCAGCTTCAAGAGACTGAGCCAGCCCCACCCGCTTGAATTTGCTAAAACAGGACCTCTGCAGTAAGCTGCCTTTTATAGAACTATAAAACCAAAAGTTCATGCTTAAAAATTTGAGCCAGTTCAGTTGGAAAGGGGGCCAGGCCTGGCCACTGGCTCGATCATCACCACCATTGCTACTGCCCTCGCTCTCCTTGGGTCTGGACAGCAATACATACTATTGATTTCTTCACCAGCTTTTCTCAGAGCATGTCTGTATATACTTTTAAACCAGATTCACTCCTGTTTAGCTGTTGTCACTGCCAAAGAACCCTTGTTCAGTGTGGGGGATGAAGGCAAAAGCTTTCTAGCAAAAAAATTCTCAACACTTATGGCTGGATGTGCCCATCATGTGAGGAGCTCTGAATAGAGAGGATGAGTGGCCTTCATAGAGGTGCACATCTTCAGAGAGTGCCTCCAGGGGATGCAGGTAGATGGATAGAAAAAGGCACATGGGCTCATGCCCTGGACATCTCTCAGGATGCTTGGCCGCTTGGTCAGCCATGGTTTTCACCTGGTAATTTCTTCTTAATGATTGCAAAAAAAAACCCAGGATGCTGGTAAAGGGGGAATCAGAACTTTGCATCAGAACCATGTCTCTTCTCCCACGAACCTGTATTATTTTTACCAAAGGTGGACAAGAAATGGCCACATAGCTGGTGCTCTTTTCTAGGAACTCGCCACTACCAGTTGGTGCAAACCTGGAAGCCACTATGTTAAGAGCTGCTGTAAATTGCTTCAGGTTGCAGCGGTAAGCCAATTGAGTGCAAAATCACTATGCTCTAATAGTTTGGCATTTCTACATGGTGGCAAAAACGATCTGCCCCACCCTGAACTTCCTCCAGAAAAAGCTGTATTCTCTGAAAATATTGGACCTCAAGGTGTCTGGACAAAGTAGCATCCCAAGAGCACTCTGGAGATCAAGTGCTGAGTACTATTGTGCCTCTAAAGTCTCTCATGTTTTGGACAAAGGAGGGGAATAAGAATGTAGGACTATTTTTTTAAATTAAATTCTCTGTAGAACAAGCAGAGGATCTGGCTGATCCAATAAAAAAAGAATCTGTGGCTGGAAATGATTACAAACTGAAGTAAAACTGTGAATTCACTCATATACCTGTACGCTGGCCAAACGTTCCAACCCCATTGTGCGGACAACTCTCACAACTGCCCTTTGCACATTCACAGACACACACAGAGTACAGAATTCCTATTTCTGGGAACAGGCCGTCCCGATGCACATGATTATCAGGCTTGGTTAATAAAGCGCACACTTGTAATGTTGGGCTTCATGACAAGAACAACATGAAATAACACTGCACCCACCCACTAAGAACACTGACTGTGTCACAATCGTCTGTGTCATGCTTTTAAAAATATCTCCGCAGACTGGAACCTTTAAAACAAAACCAAGGGAGATAGAAAAGGGGAGGGCTCATTATTCAGAAATTATTTTGTAAATAGGAGACTCTGCCAGGTGGAAAATGTTTACATCAGAGGGGAAAGGACACTGGTGGAAGCTGGCTCCTTTTGTACTAAAGGGAGGTGGGAAATGGACTTTGCAATTACGCAACCCTTACTGCAAGGTGTGGTCCATGGCAGAGAGAGAGGTCTCACCCTTAAAACCACAGAGACAGACGCTAAGGGAGGTGACTTTCTTGGCTGGTGAAAATCCACACACAGGGGCAGCCTGGAGCAGAGATTTTATGGGAGTGAAAGGATTAGACACTAATTGAAAGGTTGGGGAAGGATTTGGTCCTTCCAAAGGTTTCCGCTTTTTGTTCTTTGCTCTTGCCTAGAGGTGTGCAGCACATTTGGCAGCACAAGCTGAAATTTAATGCCGGGATTTAGAGCCCAATCTAAATCTGGATCCGAATTTCCCAGCGTGGTGTACAGGAAGTGGGTGGTTTCTTTTTTTAAGGAAACTGTAAGTGATGCCGACTGTGTCTCTGACTGGAGAGTTGGACAGAATGCCTGCTAGAACAGACACCCGGCCTAATTGCTCCATCTGCCTTTGGGCTTAGGTTTTTTTTTAAATTTCGCATGAACACAGGGTGTGTTCACAGCACTACCACTGTACTGCTGGCTGGTTTCTGGAACAATATCTGGAAAAACCTGCACTGCTGTAGAGCTCGCGACTGACTTCCCCAGTGGCACTTTGGTGCTAAATCAGATTTACAGCCAGGCCATGTGGTTGGCAAAAGACGGCTTCAGCAACAGGGTGGCAAGAGCTTCCAACCTCCCTGGGACTCTCTTCTAAAAGAGCGCCCAAACAGCAGGGAGGAAGAGAAGGTCTCTTACTCAAAACTGATGGGGATGAGGCATGTACACTCTTCTGTCCTACCAGGACAGCTGCGGGTAACATTCAGGCATTTGGCTTGAGTAAGGTCAGAGAACTGGTTGTGTCAGCTGAGGAAAGCAAGTGTAGGATGGGTTCCTCAGCCAACACAAGGAGTCACAAATCCCTCCCTGCAGTGGTTGCTAGTGGGGCAAAGGGAGGATGAGCCCAGTTCCTCCCCCCAAAAAGGGGAAACCTTGGAGGAGGGCAAACTTGATCTCAGAGATTGCACACAACTTGGTGTACCATCTCTGAGCCCAAATCTCACCTCGCAACAATTGCACCTGGGATGAAAAGAGGCTTGGTTTTCCTTCACTTCCAAAAAGGCTGGGGAAGGAGAGTGCCTTCCCTCCACAGTTTGTTACCCTGTAAGTGTTCCAGGATCTCTATGACATATGAAGAAGCTTTTCTCTTCTTTCGGTACTTACCTCATTGCCTCTGCAAGGTAGGTTCAACTTAGGCACAGTAACTTGCCCATGCAGTGGACTGATTTCTTTCCCACACAAAGCAAACACTCCATTCATGATGCCCGCCTTGCCTTGGACTGTCTACCCCTTATCTTTTCTTGTCCCATCAAACAAAACCCTTGACCTGCAGAGGTAACATACACTTGCACTGCAGTAAATAAATACAAAAATAAATATGCATTTCAGAGTATTGTAGAAAGTGTTAAGGAGAAGAGGAGAACTTAACTAAGGCCCATCTGGATAATATGTGCATTCAAAATTAAAGGCGGACATGCCAGCTGTGGGCTGTCTGTTAACCGCATGCATCTAAGCAGTGTTGATGCCAAACTCATGGGGGGAGGCACGTAATTCAGGGTTTTTTGTTTTGTTTTTAAGTAATGTGGGCCCATATGGGCCTACCACATTCTTGGAATTTAAGCTGCCCCAACTGTGTAATTGCCATTTTATAGCCTTTTCATTATTAACCATTTTTTTAAATAGTTTAAACTAAAGTGAGTTTGGCACTGGTGGAAATGGCTGGGTGGTGAATATCCTGGAAAATGAAGTTCTTACCTAATTGAGATACTTTGCTGAACAAGTAAGTTCGGAGTCCATTTTTCAAGCTTCAGTCCTGTCAAAGGGCTATCAAGTTGACGAAGGCTCCCTCTAGAAACGCTAAGACACTTTTTGTCTTGCCAAAGGCTAGCCACCATTCAGGCATAGTTAGAAGCCTCCAGATAGCTGGAGATATCTTAGCTCCTCATTACAGCTCTAGTGAAATTTTACAAATTAGTGTTTTATGGATTTGAACTCACTCTGCACATTTAGCTGCCTTTGCCTAATGAAAGCCCACAGCATGCACTTCAGCAGGAACTGCAGTCAGCGTCAATCTTTGTTTTGGTTCCTATCTTAATTGGATTTCTCTACTTTTTTTTCTCCCTAAAATCCTGTTGGCCCACCTGGCTTTTGGCTGGCACTCAATATAATTAGATTAGAGGTTTCTGGCAAGGTAGTCAGAATGGTAATTATCCTCTGTCTCTCAGTTTTTTCTTTATTTTTCCTAAGAGGTTTACTGTTTGGCATTTCACATTTTGTACATATAAGAAATTTCTGCCATTGGGAAGAAAGCCTCTCTGATTTACACCTTGACTCTAAACCAGTGTTTCTCAACCAAGTGGTACAAGTACCACCAGTGGTACTTGAGGTGGTTTCTGATGGTGCTTGTGACACCCCTGAACATCTGCCACTTGGCAGCGAGACAAGCAACGTGATGTGACATTGTTAGAAGGCTTGGCTTGGTGGGCAGAGCTCCAACGTATGCATTTCAAGCGCTTTAAAAAGCCCACCGGTTCATCCTCTTACTGGTGTTTGTCACATCTCATCTGGCCTCTCAACCCAGAAGTAACTAGTCATGACATCATTACCATACTTCCAGTGGTACTTCCAATAGGTTTCACTAGCAATGGCTAAACAGAACATGTTCAACCTTGGTTTGGTTTGCCGTGAGTGCACTTTGCCTCCACTTGGCTGCACTTTGGAAGCAATTGGCGGTGACATGATGATGTGATGACATCATCACATCACTTTCAACATACTTCTGGGTTCTGTGCTTCATGTCTGCCTACCAGGCACTTTTGACCATGGGTTCGCCGCTGCCAGCAGCACCCTCTGCTTATCATCGTGACTGGGGGGGGGTTTCTAGTGTAGCGGGGGGAATGACTCCCACCTAGGCTATAACAGGCGCTGGCAACACCACTGCTACTCTGTACCAGCTCTCTCTGATATGAGATTGTTAAGAAGAAGACTAGGCTATAAGCTTTCTCTATGACCTTGAGTTTTCTAACTGCAAAGTTTTATTTGTGTTCTTGTATAAATCAAGAAATATTCAATTGTGCTCAAATTATGGGAGGCAGAAAGGTAGAGGCAGCCCTTAATGAAATCTATGTAGTTTACTCTCAGACTTCCCCCAATTTTATCCAGATCATGCTTCCCATAACCTGCTAAAACAGTAGTTAGAGGAAGGTGACACAGAAAATAAGGGGACAGTCCCCTTTTGCATCCCCCTCCATAACTGAGCACAGATTCAATCCAGTGAGCTGAAATGGAATAGCCCAGAAACAAGTTTGCTGCTGATGAGACTCGGGTTTTCTTGCAATGCTTTCCCTAGCCTAAGAAACTGATTACAACAATGGGCACCCGCTACTACTCACCTTCTCTACTACTGCAGAGTACTAGCAAAGAGAATGAGCTACAAATCAGGGCTTCCCTACAAATCATGTTTTACTTCCATTGACTAGGTGATTTGATGCAAATTGCACTATTTCTGCCTCAGCTACCACCGGCAAATTAACATGTGAGGCTTTTTGAATGCTTGAAAATACTAAATGCTAATGTATAAGTGCTAATTATTACTTTTTGTTTCGATTTATACAGAGCCACATCTATATCTGCAGTGGTATAACACAGATACTTCCTTACTTCCTGATCTCAGTTTGTGAGAACTAAATCTAAGTGGACAGAATGTTCCAAACAGAGACTCAGCACATACTTGGATGGCGAACTATTTAGGACAGTGATAGCTAACATGCCTAAGCTTTTGAAAGAAGATACTACCTTATCTCACTTTAGGCACATTCCTAACCCTTTATGTCAGTGCTTTCCAGCACTGACATAAGGGCAATGCAGCTCTGAGGTAAGGGAACAAGCATTCCCTTACTTTGAGGAGGCCTCTGTGAGTGACACCCAACTGCGGGATGCAGCACATGTCCCATTGGAACCACTATGCCAGTGCTGGAAAGCACTGACATAAGGGGTTAGGATTGCACCCTTTATGGTTTAAAGCCAATGTCTAACCATTACAGATTAAGATAAAGACTTCCAGGGGAAGGGGGAATTACCTTGCCACTTGCAAGCTGCAGGATTCCTGTCTTCTCCTATGAAATAGTGAATGCCAGTATTTATTGGAATATAGTTATATTCCAGGGCAACCTTTTATGTTGAGGTATATCCAGATCTGTCATGGGGGGGGGGTGTTTTGTATTTGGAACTACCGCAGACAGTTTGCACAACCTACACTTCTTCATTACATAACTCATTCAGATTTGTGCTATACTTCCAGTTATTTTTTCATGTAAATGGGCATATTCATACAACCTCTGTAGCTCACCCTAGCTCCTACAGAATTAATAATTGTGAATAGGAATGAAAACCTATGTTGCCCATTATGGAAACATAAGTGTATTGCATGCGTGTTGTATGCATGCAGGGTCTCTGTGCATTCTGAGGCCTACATGACATGAATTGTACTTTCCTTGTCATTCCTGCTGCTTCCAATGAGTCCAGCAGGTCATTTGATAGAGGTAGAATTACTGGGAAGGACTTATTTGTGGCCTGTAGTTTGCCACCTACCCAGAGGCCTCTAGGCCCTAGCTATACAGCAAGGACATCATTGTCATGCAGCCAGGCCATAACTATTTTCAACTGGTGTGCTGTGGCACATTGGTGTGCTACAAAAGGGCTGCAGATGTGCCACAGTGCTGGAAGCCCAGCACTGGAATACTCTTTGGGGTTCTGTGGCTCTGTTTCTAGGGCAACTGTCTATAGCAGGGGTCTCCAAACTTTTCAGTACAAGGGCCACATCGTATATTTTACACATTTTTGCAGGCCAAGAAGGAAGTTTTATAAATGAATGAATGCAATTTAAATGAAAGAACATGTTTTGCTTGGATCTTTTCGTAATCAGCATGCAATGATTCAAAACAAAAGAGAAATATGATAATTACAAAGAAACAATGCCATGCTTAAACTCAGAATCATATATAATGAGTAAAAAGTCAAACATTAGCAAATGCTCTGACAAAAAAGCAAGTTGCTTCAGGCCGGATAAAATTCTGTGATGGGCCAGATTTGGGCCTTTGCTAGGAGACCCCAGTCTATAGTAACAAATTGTTCCTCTTCCTCTGTCAACAGACAACTTGTTGCCACTGCACAGACCCTTGCCCTAGAAACAGCTGCAGAACCCTGACCAAGTGACATCACAAAGTCTCCCGTAAGTGACATCACAAGAGGAAAAGCCCAGAGAGGTCAGTGTGCTATAAGAAGAAAAATGTTGAAAATTGCTGGCTTAAGGCTTTGGTTATGACTACAAGTGTGTGTGGATTTTTGGGGTACATGCAAAATAATGCAATTTAACACAAAATTCACATAAAAAAGCAAAATTATTTTTACTAATAAAACAAAATAACCTCGGTTTTTAGCCCCTCTCAGCACTGCCTTATATCCTGTTTTCTTTCCAAACAAATTACAGCAGCTTCTCCAGCACCGGCAGACCTGGCACTGGGCAAATGCACCCAGCACTGAGCCCGCGCAACTCCAGAACCATGCGAGTATGCTTTACTGAGGCCCTTGATGCAATTGGAAACAGTTTTCTGGAAGTACTGTTTAAGACCACAGGCAAGCCTCAAAACGCTTCCTGAGTTGGTCCTAGAGTTGCACGAGGCTCTGTTTCGTTGGTAAGCATGGGGGAGCGGTATGGTTCTGGGGGTAGCACTGCGGACCTTTGCCCCGGGATACCTCAAGGCCAGGTCCGTTACTGTTCTCCAGGGCCTCTGAAGGTTGGAAATATCCAGCAAGCTATCATGGGTTCATTCATCTTTTTGCTGCAGTACCAGTTTCTAGGCTTGCATTTTTCAGAAGACAGGGGCTTATTGTCATAGCCCCAGGGCTTTTTTTCTAATGGAACGTGGGGGGACGGAGTTCCGGCACCTTTTTGCAGGGGCCCCTCCCCTTTGGAGGCATTCCAGGAGGGGGGAGCAAAATAGAGGCATTCGCTGGGTGGGTGCTGGGGTGTGCAGGGTGGGCGGGCGCCTGGCCCCTGCCTGACCGCACAACGACCCCCTCCTGTCCCATCTCCAAGCTCTTGCCTGAGCCCAGCCTGCCTCCCCTCCCCCCGCGCTCTGCTTCCCAGCACAGCTTCCAGGCCAGTGGAGGGCGCGGGGGACACGCGCCGACGCCGAGGAGGAGGACGAACAACCAGCCAGCCAGCCAGGGAGACGGGCTGCGGCACCCACGGAACGCCCAGGTACTGGCTTGGCGGAGGAGGAGGGGAAGGAAACTGGCTGGTGCAGCCTCGTGCCAATCTGCAGCACAAGCCTAGGCATGTCTACTCAGAAGTATGTCTCATTGTGCTCAATGGGGCTTGCTCCTGGGAAAGGGTGCATAGCCTTGCAGCCCGAGAGCCTAAGCATGTCTACTCAGAAGTAAGTTCCACTGTGTTCAATGGGGCTTACTCCTGGGAAAGTGTCATAGCCTTGCAGCCTGAGTAGACAGGCAGAGGAAGGGCTCTGTGGCTGCAGTCCTCTCCACACTTTCCTGGGAGGAAGCCCCACTGCCTCTAGTGGGACTGACTTCTGAGTAGACAGGCACAGGAGGGGCTCTGAGGCTGCAGTCCTCTCCACACTTTCCTGGGAGGAAGCCCCACTGCCTCTAGTGGGACTGACTTCTGAGTAGACAGGCACAGGATTGGGCCCTGAGGCTGCCATCCTATCCACAGTAAGCCCCATTCACTAAAGTGGACTTCTGAGTAGACATGCATAGGATTGGGCTCTTAGGCTGCAATCCTAAGCACTTTCCTGGGAGTAAGCTCCATTGACTAGAACAAGACTTATTTCAGAGTAGACATACCTAGGATTGGGCTCTTAATCCTGGCAGAGATATATATCTGCACCCGTTGTCACATGCTAAGGGCAGGTGAAAAGGGATTCTACATGTGTACAATGTGCTGTCCAGCCAGAGATCCTCCTCATCCTTCCCCCACAAGCATGCCCTCCGCCAGCCAGCGTTTGCAGCTCCTCTCCAGCAATGCACAGCAGCTGCTCAGGGCAGCAGAGGACATACAATTGCATGACAAGCGCCTTCCCAAAGACACAGAGTATTCTGATACCTGAATTAAACCATATTTAATCGCTTGTTTGCAAACATAGCTGTTTCTAAGTGCACCTAAGGACCCCTCTCATGCAAGAATTCCTTTTTAGTTCTTACTCCCACAGTTGCTTAGAGTAATTTTACTACATGGAACTCATGTAAGCCATTTTTCGGAATCCATTCACTGCTTCCTCTCCTCGAAGTATTGCCACACTACATACTACATGCTACAAGTGCACCTGTACAGTATTTTTCCCCTTGTGTAGAAAAAATAGCTAGGGCGAAGGGGATGTGGAGATTGACAGCCCAATCCTATGCAATTCTACTCAGAAGTAAGTTCATCTTTAGGGGGGAAGCACATAAAAATATTTTATTTCTCCAATAAAAAATGGTTTTTAAATAAATAAATAAATAAATAAATAAATAAATAAATAAATAAAAGATTAACAAGTTGTGAGTTCCTGCACCTTTTTATTTACAAAAAAAGCACTGCATAGCCCCATTATCCAACTGCAAGAAGGCGACGTGTTGGGCACTGCAAGCAAGTACAGAAGCTGTGATAGTGTGATGAAATGTTCCTCCTACCAGTTTGTGCTAAAAGAATTCTGGGCTGATGAAATTGTCTATTGAAGCATGCTATGAATTCCCCCCCATAAATACTGGACTAAGCCTATGTTCTGTATCCTATATGGATGTTCTACATTTGTATGATTTTTTTTTTGCTATTTTGCAACCCTCCCTTATTGAAGCAGCTGTTGTTTGCATTTTTGTCCCTGTGCTGTTTTCCATATCCCCCTTGCTTCCTCCAGCACCCTACCAGGAGCTGTGGAATGCCTGTGGGCTGTACTTGTTTTCGTTATATCACCTGTATTACCTTCCTAGTTAACATATACTCTATCTCAGGGATGGCCAACCCACACCACACCACATGTCACTTTTTTTGTAGAGAATCTTGAATGTGCCACTCCACCTCAAAATCTCTTTTAGCAATTACCATGATACGAGAGCCTCCAAGTTCAAAGGTAGTATAACTCAGAGTGTCAGAACGTACAGAGCAAGAAACAGGGAGTGCTGTTGCCTATCTGGGGCTTTCCAAAGACAGCTGGCTGATTACTGATGAAGCCAGAAAAGTGGTCTGCATGGACCTTTAGACCAACCGAGCAGGTCTTGTTCCAAGGTCCATATAATGTGCGTTCATTGCCCTTCTGCACGGCCCAGACCCATTCTGCCTGCCCACCTTCTTGTCCTCAAAGATGATCTTAGCCGGGAACTCTTTGCAGATAATTTTCCTGAAGATGACATCTCCACCTAGCTGGTCCACCTGAGTTTTACGGATCTCACTGGCCATCTCTGCACTGCCCAACTTGGCTTCCAACACTTCGAGGCCTTCTCAGGTAAGTGAATGACCCACCAGTTAGTAGAATGCAGCTCACTATCATCCACCTACTGGCTCCTGTCCATCATTCTTTCTTCCCGTTTTCCAAATCAAGCAAAGTAGCCGTGGTTGCCCTGAGGGTGCTCACTGCAGCATTAGAAATGTGGGGGCATGCTGTGTAAGGAGTCACAAAGAGATCAAGTAAACCATAAAGTGCTGCAATGCTTTCTTTGTTATTATTTAAATGTTTTTCAAAAATATATGGCAACTTTGTGTGTGCCACTTAGAAAGTGTCTGTGTGCCACCAGTGGCATGTATGCCGCAGGTTGGCCCCCCCCCTGCACTGTCTGAATGCCTTAACAGCAAGTAAAATATTTTTTAAAATAATAACTTGGAATAAACGTAACAATGCTTTCAATTTTTTATTTACCGAAATTTGTGAAAAAATAACACACACAACATTTCTAGGTATGACTAATCTAGCACAAGCCCAGTTTGATGCAAGCTGAGCGTGTGTATACACATGTATGTTCACCTCCAATGAGTCAGAATCACAAATTCTTGACGGATGAACCTGTGTCTTTCCAACTGTGGTTTGCCACGAGTAAAACTCAAAATGAAGACAGTGTGCCTGGCTGTGAGTGCCCATAGGATATGAAATACGTTTCATAGAACTCTAAAAGGGCACGTCATGGCAGCACAAATGTCATCCAGCGATGTTCTGGATTAAAAGAGCCAGGGTGGATATTTGTTTTTTCTTCCACAAGGTGTGCCAAATCCACCTCTTTGGGATCAACCCAATGTACGGCTCGTAACTGAATGCAGTTAGAAACTGCATTAATTAAGATGTGCTGTGTTTGGTGGATTCAGACAGAATTAGAATGACAAATATCAGCAAGAGAGTGTGAAAAATTCTGAACTGAAGCAAGAGTTTTAACGGTGCAAGTGCCAGTATTTCCGAGGCAGATTTTGTTTAGACACATGAAATGTTTTTACCTGAATTGGCTGATTGTATGGAAGGCAATTACTTCTAAAATTAGTGGTATAGTCACATAGTGACATATGCTGCTATGTAAAGAGATGCAGAGCCCTTATGATGACTTATTCTGGGTCCAAGGCCTCACAATGCCTTCACTCCAGAACCTGTCTGCTGTGCCAGAGCTCAGCCCTGGAACATATGAAGTAATAGTAAACAGTGAGTACCTTTCAGAATGTTCAAAGTACCTTGAATGCGCAACAAGCCTTAGCATCTCTCATTTTAGAAATGAAAGACTGTCCATAACCCTGGAACTTGGGGCCAGGTCCTACACTGAATTTTGCAGCATCTAGAGCATGTTATTGATTTTTAACATGCCAATCCACCATTCTGGTTAGAATTTGGGATTTCATCCTCTTTGCACGTACTCATGAATACAAACACTGAAATAAGTCTTAAATCTTCAGAACCATAAACCTGAAACAAAACAAAAAACCCTCTTTTAGAAAACAACTACTATGAACATAAGAACAGGAAAACAGCCCCACTGGATCAGGCCAAAAGCCATCTAGTCCAGCTTCCTGTATCTCACAGTGGCCCACCAGATGCCTCAGGGAGCACACAAGACAACAAGAGACCTGCATCCTGGTGCCCTCCCTTGCATCTGGCATTCTGAGGTAGCCTACTTCTAAAATCAGGAGGTTGTGTATACCCATCATGGTTTGTAACCTGTGATGGACTTTTCCTCCAGAAATCTGTCCAATCCCCTTTTAAAGGCATCTAGGCCAGATGCCATCACCACATCCTGTAGCAAGGAGTTCCACAGACTAATTACAAGTTGGGTAAAGAAATATTTTCTTTTGTCTGTACTAACTCTCCCAACAATTTGAGTGGATGTCCCCTGGAGTGGTTCTGGTGTTGTGTGAGAGGGAAAAGGACATCCTCCTTTCCACTTTATCCATCCCCTGCATAAATTTGTATGGTTAGTCATGTCCCCCCTCAGGTGCCTTCACGAAGAATGTATCTGGTGCTAATCCTGTTCACATCCACGGAGCTGGCACAGGAAGCATCATATTTCCAGGGGACTGTGCTCACAGACATAGGTTTAGCAGAAATAGGGGGCTCAGAAACGACCTCCTCCTGTCTGGAAATCTCTAGGCCACTACAAGCTAAGCCAACAACTCCCTCTGCATTTTTCCTCAGCTCCTGACAGCTCGCCATCTGCTAATTTCCTTCTTCTCCGCCCACATATCCTCAGACATACTAAGTTGTGGGCAGGAGCACAGTAAAGGGGGGGAAATGGCAGACCAGGCTAGGGTTGAGGTCTCCTAATACGTTCCTGCGTTGCTGGCAGAAATGCTGGAAATATTTTTATTCCACCTGACTCATTGAAAAGGAGGAGAAAAAGGGTACAGTTCCTAGAGTGCATCTGTAAGGGTCAAGTGAGTTGTGCCCCTAAACACAAAAGTTTATCTTGTTTTTATGAACATTAAATAGCTTTTAGGAGGAAGAGAAATTGGCTGAAGCCAATGGGGGGGGGGGAGAGGCCTTAGTACTTCGTCCTATTCCAATCCCAGTCAGACTTCCCTCCAACGCTATTTTTAATGGGGGAAAAAGATGCAGTTGAAAGCCAATTCCTGTTAAAAATAGATTTTGCTACTAGGTGTACACTCGTCGAGAGGCAACTGCAACCAGTTACAGCTCCCTGATGTGCACCAGTAGGATGCATTTTTGTTGCATTTCCAGTTTTCATTTTTAGGTGTACACTTAAAATTGGTACAGCCCCAGCTGATCTGAAATCTTGTGTCCAAAATTCTGCCACCTCCCTGCCAGTGTATGATGAGCACACAGGCAGCACACACCCCGTCAAGGCAACTCTCTCTCTCTCTCTCTCTCTCTCTCTCTCTCTCTCTCTCACACACACACACACACACACACACACACACACACACACACACACACTTTAGCATTTTTCTGCCACCTTGTTTTCAAATAGAGCATCAGAGTGAGTTGGAAGAAGGACGTTCGGAAAAGGACCACCCACCACCCAGAGTGAAGACCATAGTGGTGGCAGGCACGGAGGAGGCGAGACTGTTTTGGGGGTGACAAATGGGCACAGGGTTTTTGCCTCATGGCTAGACTGCCCCTGCCTTAACACACCTTAGGTGTATAAAAACTGCAATATGCAATGAGGCCATGATGATTCAGGGGAGTGAAACAGTGCTTCCTAGAACATCTTCCAGAAAGATGAACAAACCCTTCCTGTATGTCAAGACCTGGCAAATACAATTTTGTTCCTCTAATTAAGTTTCATTTAATTGTATGGAAATACGATTTTGACATTTTTTTTTTCCTCCATTATGTTGGGATGATATTTCTTTTAATGGGCAAAGATCTAAATTTTGAACATTCTCTATTTCTTCCCTACCTCTTCACTTTTTCTGATGCAAGAGAGGAGAACATGAGTCCCAAAATGCAGGCTATCAGTAACCTGAAGTTGCTGCTTTAGGATTGGAAAACAAAGGTAAGTGAGCAACTCCCAGAACTCTATGAGAAATGCTCAGCCACACTCAACTAATCCGGTGTAACTTCCTGTTTTCTTTTGTAACTGTGGATGAGGAGAAACAGAGAAGCAGCTAATCTGAGCTTCTGACTTGCTGTTCTTGGCTTTGGCTTTTCTGACAAACCCAATTCAACAGTGGTCAGAATACACTCTCAATTCAAGCCTCAGCCGCTAAACCTGGTCAACATCAAACTTTGATGTACTTGGTTCGTTACAAGGAAGCTGTTACAAGCTGTACTATTTGGCATTCCCCAGTGAAATCACAGCTCTGGGACATCCAGCGTGGCCAACCAAGAGAGAGCTTAAAAAATACATGGGGACATATTAGCTCTTGCAAAGCTATGAGAGCCACCTAAAAATCATGAGATTTGCACAGGGGTTTGGAATTTGCCCTTTTCATGTCTATATTGGATTTTGAGCTTCTCAGATCTTGCTGCTGTGACATCATCAGACACCATATAGACAAAACAATATCTTTTTAATCAGAAATTATTTGCAGTCAAGGGGTATGGAAGCTTTTGCATTATACAGCACATTTTAGCCTGGTCAGGTGTTCACATTCTGATGCATGCTGTGTGTTTGCCCAAGGGCAAAACAATCCAGTGTAATGGCCAATGGCATGACGGTATAATTTGGGGGTGAAAGGAAAACAGAGACAGGAGTGCACAAAAGTTTACTAAAGTGCTCAAAAACAAAACAAAAAAAAACAGTGACGGGGTTTCAAACTGGATCTAACTGATTAACAACCCAATCCTATGCTGCCTGGAGCATGGGGCTGCTGTGGCACTGAAAATGGCTGCCGCGGTATCCTGAGCACTGACCGGGCAGCGCCAGCAGCACCTCGGGAGAAGGTGACTTTCGTCTCCTTCCGCTGGGTAAGACACATAGCCCCGCAATGGGGCTACTTAATTTTACAGCAACCCTTGGGTCGCCATAGAATCAAGAGCCTCTGTGCCGGGCGGCGGACCCAACAGAGAGGCTCAGGATCCGGTGAAGCAGAGCTCCACCAGTCCTGTCTCACTCCCACCCCACTCTGTCCCCCACCATGCCTCCTCTCCCTGCTTCCCCCCACCCTGGAACGCCTTCACTTCCCCCCACACCCCCACTTACCTCTCTGCCACCTGGTGGTCTGCGCAACGGCCGAGTAGTGGAGCACCGGTGATCCACCAGCGTTAGTCCAGCGTTAGTCCAGCGTTAGTCCAGCGCCGACTGGTGCTGAGTTAGCGCTGGCGCTCCACCGGTGCTAGGGCCAGCACACTTTGTTTAGAATTCGGCCTTCAGCTCACACACACTTAAACTATACAGGGGAAATTCTACAGCTAACTTTTACACCCAACTGAACCCTAAAGGAGGTGGTTAGTAAAAGTGTGTGAGAAACCCTTTAGAAGGAGAAGGGGCAGAGGAAAGAGGGGGAAAACATGGCAGGGGGAGAAGGGCAGTAGAGAGAAACTTCCCAAAGGAACCTGAAAGAAAGAAGGTTCTCTTCTCAAGGAGAAAGAAGAAAAATGGAAAATGGGGAGAGTTAATGGAAGAAAGGAATGTTAAAAGGAGAAAGGTTTTAGAGGCAAAAAGCTGTGGCCGGGCATGGTTCAAAGCAAAGAGTGGCCTTTCTGGTCTGCAGATCTGTGGCTTCCAGTCAGTTCTGTAAATAGCCACCTTACTAGTGGCACTTTGCTCTTCAGGCAGACACCTGGCACTAAGTACATGTGTTTGGATGCGTGTCTCTTGCACACCTTGAACTAAAGGAAATAAACAGAAATAAAATATTGGCCTCCAACAATTGTTACAGTTATGGGGAGGATCTCTGCCTGTGCCAGCCATTTTCAACCACTGCCCCGTTGCAAACTGGAGTGACGTGAATGGTTCCCACTTATGCCGGGAGAATTTGGGAGAGGGTCATTTATTAGTAGGGCCAGTGGGGGGTGCGAGCCCCCCATTGACAGCGCAGTGTGCCTTGTCAGTTGTCAAAAAACCGATGGTGTGCCTTGACCATTTTAGTGCCTTGCCAGTGCGGCTTGAGATGAAAAGGATTGAAAATCACTGCCCTGCGCTCAACATCTCTACAGGAAGGGTGGGGGGGTGGGGGGGTGGTTTCAGTGTGCATCCAGGCAGGGATCAGGCTTTGAGGCACACTTTTGTGCATACTGAACACACAGAATGCTTGAACAGGGGCTTGTCTGGTGAAGCATTCTTGGGAACCGTAGAGGTTAGAAGTGTTTGTTTTCATAATTACTCCTCATTATTCCAGCAGTTGGAGGCATAACAACTAAAACCATGAGTATCATCATAATGTTATAGCTTTTGGCATTTCTGGCTGTGTTTTTAGTCATGGCTGGTCTGCGAGGCACTCAAAAGACTCTGATGATTAGATAATCCTGAACTATTGCAAGTCTCTGAACAAGGGTAGCCAGAATCTGCTAAGGCATGAGTTGGATATTTGAGAACAAATTGCATCACCCTCTTTCCCCCCCTCCACCCATCCAACCACATCCACACCACCACCTTTTAAGTACAATGATGACATTTCTTAATTAATTCCTCCAGGCTTCTTCCAATTTGGACTAAAATAAATAAGGAAATGTGGCATACAGCTGAAACAAATTGGCCATATTGTGCTTCAAGTAAAATTTGGTTATTTATACAACTGAATGCATAACTGAATTTGACATTTCCATTTCTTGCAAAGCTCAAGAATGTATTTCCTTAACTTTCATTGGTACTTTGCTACTTCCCGAGGGCACGATCCAGTCAAAGATAAGTACTTTGCAGCCCTATTGCTTTTAATGGGAAATGGAGGCACATGGTTAGATGTCTCCCCTTAAATAAATGGGGCTGATAAATCCTTAACTTTAGCTGGATCACACCCATTGATTTAGTCTGCGAGTTAAGTCCATACTTAAATGTCTCCCAGTGAAATCAATAGATCTTAAAAATGTTTCACTTTGTGCAACATTGCATGACACAAACAAATCAACAAGCATATGAGACTGAGGGGGGGAAAACCCTTATTGAATGGAATTGAATGATTCTCAAACGCAGAAATACAACAAATACATACACCAACTATTTTGCAAATTCTTACCTCTACTATTACATGTAGAATGCAAGATCTACATGTCACTATTCCTTTCTCTATAGCACTACACCTTTTAAAAAAAAAAACAACTGGTGAACTGAAGTACAGTAGTAGTCTGAGCACACAGTCAAAATGTCTATCGTTCCCAAGAAAAGTAGTCAGGAAAATGGATCACAGCCTAGGCATGTACTTCTACTCTGCTACCCTATATCAAAAAAGTCATTTACTGCTGCCTGGCAGCCAGTTCCATCAACGACACAACATCCACAATTTAATATTGTATGACGCTGTGGTTAAGGACTTCAAAGAAGATGGGATTATTGTCTAATTGGATTTCTGTTCCCAATTAGGAAAAGGGGAAAGCCAAATCCAAGGCTGACATGGAAAGCTTTAAACATCTGTAACAACTGCAGGATAATTTATGGAGTACCCATCACATAATTTGTAACCTGAATTCAGATGTTTGCCTAGAGGTGCATTGTGTCTACCTTTCCTTAAACGTGCATGCATTTGTTTGCTCAAAATAAAAGTTTCCAAAAACTCTTTAAAAAATTACCCATAATGTCTCCCTTCTTGTGCCAATAAAATCATTACAATTTGGACCATCATTCATCGGAAGGTCTGAGTTTCAAGGGAGTGATCTCTGCTCTCTTCCAGTGGACAAATGCTAACTAGAAAAAGCAGCATATGTTTGACTTTGGGGGAGGTGGAGGGAGGATGGGGGAGCCCCTCTTCTTTGCAGGCCTATTATCTTGGTTGAGAACTCATAGGAAAGCCTGACTGGTTTTAAAACTGAAATCACATCAAGATTTGAAACTAACAAACATCTGAAAGCAAAGATTTGGCTGCTACAAATCAGAGAGGCTAATTTCAGCCCAAAGATGCAAGCAGCTGCTGAAGCATTTCTATGATATTTGAGGAAACAACTAGCCCTGCAGCCAGAGAATGTGGGGAATGGGGGCGGAACAGTGAGCTTAGGCACCGACGTGTTATATATATGGAGAGAGAGAGAGAGAGCATAGAGAGAGAGAGCACACACACACACACACACACATATGTGTGTGGGTTTTGGATGGGGGAGGACAGGGGAAGTTGGGCCGATTGGCAGATGGGGCCTGAGAAGATGTGAGACTGGCCTCAGAAACTTAGACCAGATTCTAACCCCGTAGGGCACAAATCCAAGTAGCCCTATAAGGATAGCTGGGACATTACTTGGGGTAAGGGGATGCAGTTGCATACCTCCCGTATACTTCCCTGGGGCAAATGCCCCAGGTGCCGGCTGCTAGGACCCTGCAGAAGCCTCTCTGAGGCTCCCGATGGGGGTGGAAACTGTGCTTCCAGTTTCCTGGAAGCATAGTTTATAGTGACGAGGAACCTCAGAGAGGTTTCCCCGACACAGGAGAAGGTTGTGCGAGGCTCCGTGAGCCTCTGGTGAGTAGGGGGGGGATTTCTGCATGGGGGGGCGGCAATAGCCTGTGGGGGGGCGCCCGTAGAGCTTTGCCCTAGGCGCAGGGCTGCAGAGGTCCACAGCTGAGGGGATGAATATCTCCTTACTCCATTTTGCACCGTAGCCATGTCCTAACCTATACTGGATACAGTCCAGTCCACGTGGACTGCCTGTTTCAGTGCAGGTTAGAACGGGACTGTCTCTTACTTAAACATTTTCTCACGCATAAATATATAGAAACTAGCATGGGTGAACACTGATCAAGTGACTGTGTATGACTGGCAAAAATAAAAATGATAGCAAACTTAATTTGTGAATTGGTGACTTGTCAGCAAAAGGCCCTGATACATTTTATCAACAATTTTTATCAACTTTCACTTTCTAGCGTGGCTTTGGTACACATACCTCAGAGTTTGCCAAAATTCCATTATATGTAGGGTTACCAGATACAAAGTGGGACAGAGTGCCTATACCTTTAACCATTGTATAGAAGAGGAAATTTTGGCAGGTGAGGCTCAACATGGAAGGCACCTGCCTAAATTCCCCCTTCTATACATTGCTTAAAGGTATAGGCACTCTGTCCTTCATTGTATCTGGTCACCCTGCTTCTGGGAGACTGAGAGAAGATAGAAAGATATGGGCACTATGTCTTACTTTGTATCTGGTATCTTCACCTACCTAATGTTTATGCCTAATAAAGGTTGACTTGACTTGACTTGTATCTGGTAATGTTAATTATAAGCAAATTACAAGTTTTGCATAAACACTGTGCATGTCACTGTGCATGACACCCAACATGTCTTTTTTTTTTTCCTTAAATTTTATTGTTTTACATAAACAGAACAAAAACAAAAAGAAAAAGAGAATATAACATCAATACGTGCTTATGAATTACTTAAAAAAGGGGGGAAAATATTTATACATATACATAACCAGAGTATCTACATATCAACACTTCATGCTGCTTATGTTATTATGTCAAGGAATGGCCTGCAGATATCCTCAAATAAATCCATACGCAATGTCTTTTTTTTTTTTTAAAGAAAGGAAGTCAGCCACTGGAGGGGGAAAATGGAATGGAGAAGCAATGTAGGGAGGTGAGTGGGGGGAATTCACTCTTTCCCACCAATTTCCCAATCCACAATATGATTCCTCTTCCCCCAATGGCTGTTCCAATGCATGCTTGCCCTCACTTTTGTGTGTAACATCATGGGAGCAGTGGGGATCACATGAAAAAACAAATCAGGTACTCTAGAAACTCATGGAAGACCTAAGGATTGCACTAGTAATCCCAGATGCCATGGAAGCAATACTTAGATACAATAGAAGAAGAAATGTTGGCCTACTGCCCAGCTAATGAGTAGAAGGGAGCAACAACCAGGCCACATCAGTCTTGTACTGAGTGGCTGTAGAGAAGCTGGGAAGTAGAAATTTAGTTGATCTCCTTCAGGAGCCAAGTAGGAATTTACTGCCCCCCATCTCAAATTAGTCAAGGAAAAAGGCTGCTGCTGCTGCTGCTGCTGCTTCTTCTGCTTCTTCTTCTTCTTCCATGTACTCTAGCCTATAGTGTATGTAATGGGGTTCCAGGTGCATGAGTCAAGCTGGCTTCCTTAAATAGGTCAGCAATATTAGAAGAAGAGACAAAATGCAGGTCCTGTCTTCATATACTACCTTCTCTGAGAGCGAAAAACTGCTAGTTAGGTTTACACAGCATTCACAGGCACCTTAAGGGCTTACAGGCAGCACTGTTTAAATACACAATTTTAAAACCGATGTTTAAACACACTTACAAGCTGTAGCACGTATTTGCATTGACCGTTTATGCACCCTAAGGGTTGAACTTGATTGTTTTAATCAACTGTCTTATAAAGGCAAGGGATGTTACATGGAATAATGAAGTTATTCCATATTTACTTTGGTGTTTAACTAGCTGGGTACATAATTGCAAATTCACAAGGAGAGTGCCAGCAGTGAACTAACCCCTCTGTTTTCAACAAGCAAATACTGTGCTAGAGTATTTTGCATCTGCAAATAAAACTATCAGATCGGAAAGTTTCCCAGTTCCTTCATTTTCATCAAAAAAGTGATTGGGAGTAAAACAATAAGGGTGGCTGTCAAGAACATTTTTTGCACTTTGGAGTGTTCAGTTGCAATTTATAATGCAAAATTAAACAAGTCTGTTGTGAAACAGCCTTATATGAGGCAAAACACTGCTCCACGTAACCTAGTACTTTCTCAGACCTGGAGATACTCAGCACTAAACTTGGGACTTTTTGCATGCAAAGTATATGCCCTGTCCCTGAGATCAGGATCCACCTCATGAATTATGATCACTAAACTGCCTTCATAATACAGGGATATGTTTCTAGCCTGTACTTCTCTTAACGGTTCTCTACCAGCCCATTTCCATCAGCCACTGCAGAGATTCTCATTTTCTACAGTTCTTCCTGGAGTCCCACCAGAGCAGGTAAAACTATGCAGGGGGATAGAGGGAGGCATGCTGGAGATTGACCAGGGCAGGGGAAGGTAGAATAGGGACAGGTGGGCAGAATAAAGTGGTGACTGGAGCAGGGAGGAGGGTAGATCAGGCCTGGAAAGGTAGCAGCATCGGAGGTGGCAGCCAGAAGTGGAACTGGGGTGTGTGTGTGAAGTGGTAAGTACAGCATGCTCCACAATGCGCCGTGTAAGTGGCCCTCCCCCTCGGCATTGAGCCATTCCAGGAAGCGATAGTACGTTGCCTTTGCTC
This sequence comes from Tiliqua scincoides, assembly GCF_035046505.1. Lineage (NCBI taxonomy): Eukaryota > Metazoa > Chordata > Lepidosauria > Squamata > Scincidae > Tiliqua > Tiliqua scincoides. Next base: position 146,792,652 of record NC_089822.1, read on the forward strand.
CCCCAATTGCTCTGATGCTGATGGAGAGGGACCACTTACACATCGCTTTGTGGAATGTGTTGTACTTACTGCACCTCTAGCTCTGCTTCTGGTGACAACACACGTTGAAACCTGACCCCTTTGCTAGGCCACATCCACCATCCTGGGTCAACATGGACTTGCACCAGCAATTGAGCTGACACAGGTTTGAGTTTACCCAGAGTGGCTGCTGGGGCTTACCCCAGAGCACTGGCATCGGGGTGGGGGGTGCAGAGGGTGCGGGCCGCACCAGGTGACGCGCCGGGGGGGTGACGCACCCTGGGAAGAGGATGCGCTAACATCACGGAGTTAGGAGCTACCATGTCATGCCATACACCATTGGATGCAGAATGGCCAGCAGAGTGCAGTGCAAAAAACAATCGAAATCGCTCCTTTTGTTCAATAGTTATGGCCAAAAAACCGGAAGGAAAAGTGCATGGAGCCCTATGGAAAGTGAAAGTGAGCCGTATTGCGTGTTTACTCGCGAGTAGGTGCACTTGCCATAGTCTGTTGGAAAGGGCAGGCTGAGAGAAATCTAACAACACCAGAATGGTCCCAATCCAATGAATGCAGCCCCAAAAAAACACCCGAGAAGCTCTTCCCTCCCAGTTGCGAGTCTGAGCCCGAAATGAAGCCACGTGGTCACATTTACTCACAAGTAGGCAGACTTGCCTTAGTCGAGGCAGGCTGAGAGGCTCCAAGGACATCAGAATGGTACTCATCCAATGAATGCAGCCCCAAAAACACCGGAGAAGTAGGTTCCTCCCTCCCAGCTGCCTCCCAGTCTATGGAGCCCTATAGAAAGCAAAGCAGTCTCACAGTCGCATTTACTCACAAGTAGGCAGAAGTGCCTTGGCTGGTGGTCAGGCCAGGTGAAGGGGAATGTGAGGACACCAGAAGGGTCCCAATCCGATATAGCTGCTCCAGAAGGCAGCCTCCCCCCCCCCAAAGAACGAAAAAGAGGCTTGAATGGTAAGTGGAAAGTTTTCTATTTTGCACTTGCAAAGCCATGATAGTCTTTATCTTGATGTGCCTGAAATAGAAGAACTTTAAACTGGGCACTGGGGAGGGCTGGAAATCTCACTGATTCTTTTTGGGGGTTTGTTATTGCAGGCAGACTACAGAGTAAGCCCCATTGACCACTATGGGACTTACTTCTGAGTAGACATGCATAGGATTGGGCTCACAGGCTGCAATCCTACCCACACTTTCCGGAGAGTAAGCCCCATTGATGACAATAGGACTTACTTCAGAGTAGATTCACTTGGAACAGGACTGGCTCCCCCTTATTTAATTATTTTATTTTAATTTAATTATTTATAATTATTTATTTTAATTGCTTGATGATGTCACTTCTGGCCATGACATCACTTCCAATGGGTCCTGGACAGATTGTCATTCTAAAAAGTGGTTCCCAGTGCTAAAAGTTTGAGAACTGCTGAAATAAGTTGTTAGTAAGTTGACACGGGGGGGGGGGGGGTGACTCTACAAGTTTTCAAAATCACTAAAATCAGAATTTGGAGGAACAATCCCATCATGTTATATATCAATCAATGCGTAATTTCATGCAGAATGCAATGCAACAATCCACATTGAAATTTCTGTGTTCTAACAAAAGGTACAGCCAAAAAACCGGTGGGGGTGGGGCAATGGTACATCATCACGCCCACATGGAGCGTTGCCCCGCCCACTGCATGGGGTGACGCACAGGCCTCCCGCATCAGGTGACACGAATCCTAGTGACGCCACTGCCCCAGAGGAAGGGGACAAATGTCCCCTTATCCCGAGGAGATCTCCAACGGTTGAAAATCCTCTGCGTGATAGAGTGGTAGTCATGCTGGCACCACTGCATTACCCGCACAACAAATTAGATACAATTGGGCTGCCTGGCCTTACCAAAGCTGACTGGCATGTCCAACTAAAACATATTTGCTTGGAAGCCGGTTGATCTTAATGGGATTTATTTCCAAATTCATATATTTAGGGACTGTCCAAGAAAGGACATCAGGTATCAAAGGGAGCAGGATTGTGACCAAGGAGGGAGAAGGCAGTGATGGAAATAAGATAAAGCATGACCATGGCAGCAGGGAGGTCAAAAATACCCTTTAAAGTGTGACATACTTATATAGTCCCTCTGGAGCAAAAATATAGCCCAAACCTTCTCAAAGGGAGTGTTAGGGAGAAATTCATTCCAGCACCACTGCTCTGGCACTAAGCTTTCCTGGCAGAGCAGACAGACCATGAGCCACATCCTTCCAAAAGGCTGCAGATCGGATTATGCTGGCATAATTTCCATCCCTTGGCATGACTCCTGAAACCTCTTCAGGGATCTCCTGTTGCAGTGACAAACACATGCACACGCCCTTTGGTTCTCTGGGATGGCAAAAAAAAAACCAAAAAAACAAAACCCATCTGCCTGTTAGATCCATTTCACTAGACTTCAGTTTGTATGCAAAATGCTCTAGGATGGCTGGCCTGACTGCTGATGTCACAAGAGTGTCTGGCATGCTGTGAGGCAACCACATGTTTATGGCATGGGTTACGATGATTAGCTGCAACAAGTGAGGGACTCCCAATGTTTTCCACCCACAGTCCTGAAGCCTGTACGGTAGCAGCTATTTATAGTACTCACAAGTCACTCTCATTTGACTGAGTCAAAATCAGTCACACAAAAACGAGAGGCCAGATCTTCAGCGCTTGAAGTCGTTGCACGGCAGATAGAACCGAGGCAAGAGTCAGAGTGGCTAATTCCAAACTTTAACAAAAAAAAAACCAAACCAAAGTAAAACAAAATCCCCAAGATGTAAGTCCTCATTATAATATCATCTTGAATGCAGTGGATTTCAAGATCTCAACTGAAAGAAAACTCTGGTGAATAAATCCTTCACCCAAGTCACACTGATATATGGTTGGCAACCTTCAGTCTCGAAAGACTATGGTATAAGCCTACAGCACCCAGTATTCCCAGGCAGTCTCCCATCCAAGTACTAACCAGGCCTGACCTTGCTTAGCTTCCAAGATCAGACAAGATTGAGCACACTGATAAACCTTCCTCCATCATCCAGTTGAGATGAAGGTTTAGAAAAAGAGAAAGCTGGAGGAAGTTTAGAAAGTTAGAGCAGGGGTGCCCAAACCCTGGTCCAGGGACCACTTGCAGCCCTCAGGGACTCCTAATCAGGCCCGTGGGGAGCCTCCAGTCTCTAATGGGACTTGCTGGAGCCCATGCTTGTCCAATGCAACTGCTCTCAGCATGAGGGTCTGTGATACATCAGTGGCAGTGAAGGAAAAGCTGACTTTTTATAGGTCTTAAGCTATTGTAAATCCATTCATTCATATAAGTTCCATCCCTAATATATTCAATTATGTAAATTTAAAGTAATTCTTTCTTTTTCTGGCCCACAACACCGTGTCAGAGAGATGATGTGGCCCTCCTGCCTAAAATTTTGAACACCCCTGAGTTAGAGCCATTTCTCTATCTGAGGCTTTCAGAAACTCTAACATTGTAAATCATAATAGCACCAGAGAGTTGCAAAGATTAGGATCAATTGCCTTATCTGACACTTTGAACAGCCTCCAAGGGAAAGATGAGTGAAGTTGCAAAAATCGTGACCTTATGATTAAAACCAGCTAGGGATATCTGATGTGATCTGCCAGCAACTTCTCAAGCAGAGTGCAAACATCATTGAAATGAATGGGACTTGCACAGGTTCCAGTCTGTCCACTAGGTGCGCATCTTGGGCACGTCATGTTCATTTCAGGAGGGCTTACACAGGCAACATTCTTTGTGGTTTGTGCTCATGTTAATAATGATTCCAGCTATTTAGTTAATTATTTGGTGTGACGCTTGATTTTGTACTATGACGTGTTTGCTATGAAGATTCCATCTTGCAAGTTTGATAACCAACCTCATATTACCTGCACCTGAAAGGCTTTCATCTCCATGCCTTGCATAATGCAAAGACAAAGGAGGGCAGAAATGCAGGTCTAGCACTGTGAACTGGTTGGGTTCATCCTCTGGCTTCTGTGCTACCCTCCAACAGTGGCATAGCTAGTGAGGGGCGGGGGGCAGTCTGCCCTATGTAACAGCTTTGGGGGGGAGACATCACAAGTGATCAAAATCACTAACATCAGGTGGTTAGGAATAATACCATCATGCTATATACCATTGGATGTGGAATTTTCAGCTGAATGCAATGAAAAAAACCAGAGTGGAATATCTCCTTTCTATCAAAAGTTTTGGCCAAAAAACCAGAAAACAAAAAATGCTTGGAGCCCTATGGAAAGTGAATCTGGGCGATATCGCATATTTACTCGCAAGTAGGCAAAATTACCTTAGTCCTTGCAAAGGGCAGGCCAAGAGGAATCCAATGACACCAGAATGGTCTCTGTACCTTTCCTCATAAGGAAGGTGCCCCAGCCCAGTAACCATCTTTGTCGCTCTCTTTTGCACCTTTTCCATGTCCACTATGTCCTTTTTGAGATGTGGCAACCAGAACTGGACACAATACTCCAGATGTGGCCTTACCATCAATTTGTACAATGGCATTATAATATTAGCCATTTTGTTCTCAATACCTTTTCTAATGATCCCAAACATAGAATTGGCCTTCTTTACTGCCGCCGCACATTGGGTCAACTCTTTCATCGACCTGTCCACCACCACCCCAAGATCTCTCTCCTGATCTGTCTCAGACAGCTCAGAACCCATCAGCCTATATGTGAAGTTTTGATTTTTTGCCCCAATGTGCATGACTTTACACTTACTGACATTGAAACGCATCTGCCATTTTGCTGCCCATTCTGCCAGTTTGGAGAGATCCTTCTGGAGCTCCTCACAATCACTTCTGGTCTTCACCACTTGGAAAAGTTTGGTGTCATCTGCAAACTTAGCCACCTCACTGCTCAACCCTGTCTCCAGGTCATTTATGAAGAGGTTGAAAAGCACCAGTCCCAGGACAGATCTTTGGGGCACACCGCTTTTCCCCTATCTCCATTGTGAAAATTGCCCGTTGACACCCACTCTCTGTTTCCTGGTCTTCAACCAGTTCTCAATCCATGAGAGGACCTGCCCTCTAATTCCCTGACTGTGGAGTTCTAGATTCCAGTTCTGGATTCCTTTGCTGATATTTTGCATTTTCAGTTTCTTTGACTCAAAGGCCTTTCTATACTTCCTTTTGGAAATTACTTTCAAAGACTTGCAAAACACGACACCATGAAAATAAATATGCATATGGTAATATTCATATGAAGTGTATTTCATTGATGACTATGCCCAGATTATAGATGAATTGCTTAACAGATTAAGGTAGAACTTTCCTAGTTAGATTGGTGCTGAGCCTGCCAATCAGCTATTTTGAAGGTTGTTGATTTTATACCCAGAGACAGTGGCATAGCTAGCTCATTTGACACCTGGGGTCCATAATTTTTTGTCACCCCCATATGACAAAATTAATTTGTCAGTGGGTAAGGGCACCTGCAGGGAAAGCAGGTTTGCTTTCCTCTCTGGTCCTGGTTATAGGGGGAGGGAGGTGAGTGGAAGGCCCAGTGTCCCTGGATTGGTTGCCTCTGGCTCCCCTCTGTTTTGGAGGCAGTTCTGGTTTTCCTGCTGTGTGTGTTTTTGCCTGGTTTGTTTTCCAATCTGGTCCTGGTGGGGGGGAGGGGGTGAGTGGAGGTCCCTGTGTCCCTGGATTGTTTACCTCTGGCACCCCCTGTTTTGGAGGCACCCTGCCTCCCTGTTTTGGACCCCCTGCCTCTGTTTTGGAGGCAGTTCTGGATCCCTTGCTCTGTGCGTTTTTGCCCCTCATTTATTTGCCGCTGTAGTTCTGAGTGAGTGGTGAGTGGCTGGGGGATAAGAATAGGCCCTCGGTTCGACTGTACTTGTTGTAAGATGCGACTAAACAGCCACCAGATAGGTGGGACTCGTTAGCCTGGGAAGGCAGCTCATCTAAGAGAAGGAAAACTCTGATCCCAAACCTCCACTGCCTTGTGGCTACATCCAGTTATGGAAAAGGCTTCAGGAGTCAACCTCGAGGCAAAATCAGGAGCCGGAGTCCCTGAGGCAGTTCGCAGCTGTATACAGTCGTGCTCTGGCAACTCCTGCAACACTGATGGAACCAACCATATTGGCTTTTGACTTTCCATTGGACCATTCCAGCAATGTGGAGAGGGGGGATTTGCTGCATGGGTAACAGTCTATCCTCCAGACCTTTACTCAGGCTTCGCGCACTGGAGAGGACACTCCAACTTTGCCATACGGCGTCAGCACAATACAGGAAGCAGCAGTTTACCGGTTCTAAGTCTTCGCTCGATTGGCATAGAGCATGATGCCAGGGGCTGCTTACAATGGTGGGAGAGATCATTGCATCTCATTGGGCAGCTACCGCCCGCCTTAAGCTGGGCAGTCCCCAGCCAGTAAGGTGCTGCCTCGCCACAGTCTGTTAACCTCATGGGGTGCTTGGAGTTTAGGGTGAAAACTGACAAGTGGATCGACAACTCTGCACCAGGCAACAGAAAACTGAAAACTCCTGCCCTAAAGCTGGACATCTGGAATGTAAGGACAATGACACCTGGCTTTTCTGACGACCTGCAAGAAATAGACAATGCACACAAAACAGCTGTCATCGACATGGAACTGAGTAGACTGCAGATGGACATCGTGGCCCTTCAAGAGACGAGGCTGCCCAACAGGCAGCTTGCCCTAGCCTAGCCCAATGAGGCTTGCCCAACAGACTGAGGCAAAGAGGCAAAGAAGGAAGGCCCATAGCCAGGGAGACACACCAGGAACAGACTACACTTGCTCCCAGTATGGAAGGGACTGTCACTCCCGAATTGACCTTTTCAGCCACACTAGACGCTGTTCCAGAACCACTTTTCAGAGCATGATACCATAGTCTTCCGAGACTGAAGGATGCCAATGAAGGGCACCAGCCAGGATGGGGAGTGAAATTAGATGCCATGGGAGCCCAGGTCTACCTGGCTCCAAATCTGGACAGGAGCCCAGGTCTGTCTGCCTAGAAGAGGGATCTAAAGGGCAGTTGGAATAGGAGCCCAGGTCTACCCAGCAGGTAGATCTGGGCTCCAAGTCTGAATGGGAGTCCAGGTCTGCCTGCCTGGTTGACCTGGGCTCTGGAGTTAAAGTAGTGCTCATGCCCCCCAATACAAACAGTGGATCCACCCCTGGTGTCACCTCCATCAGGGTGCCACCTTGCTAACACCTTTTTGGTTCCATGCTGTATAATAACATCTCATTGGCCTTTGAACAATCAGTCTCATTGGTCTATTTTGAGTTAAGAAAACTGTACTTTTTGTTACATTAAACAGTTGCATTTTTGTTTTCTGATTTTTTGGCCATAACTTTTGATAGAAAGGAGATATTTCACTCTGGTTTGTTTCATTGCATTCTGCTGCAAATTACACATCGAATGGTATATAACATGATGAATATATATATATAGTTATTATTCCTAACGACCGTGATTTTAGCAATTTCGGTTGCATGTGGTGTCACCCCCTCGAGGCTGGCACCCAGGGAAGACCACTTCCACCCCCACTAGCTATGCCACTGACCAGAGAACAATCTCACTGGCAGCCATCCTAAAAACCAGATTGGGTTTAGCAAATGCTAATGTTCTTTGACTAAGACTTCCTTCAGGCTCACTGTCCAATCCTATCCCCCACCATTGGTGTCAATGAAGCTGTACTGATAGAGCACACATTGCATCCAATGATGGGGGGGTGTGATCAGCCAGCCAGCAGGAGATAAGTATGTGTGTCTTTTAACCTACAACTAGCCATTTTGCTGACATAAGTCCAAGGAGATAAAAGAGGCAGGGTGGCCTGTGAAAGAGGGGTTAGGATCTCGTGCATACTGGTGTCATCAAGATCCACCCCCTCCCTTCCCCTCCCCTGTCCTCCACCTCCCCACCCATGACGCACCTTCTCCGCCAACTTAGTGGTTCCAGTGGAGGCATTAGGAGCCACTGCTGTACATGCCACACCATTGCCTGTTTGTAGCATCAACCTGGAAGTGTACATCAGTGGCTTGGGTTTCATACAATTGTAAAGGGCCTTGGGCTGCCAGAACTAGGCCCTGGTAGGATTGGGGCCTCGGTTAAGTCCAAATCAAAACTGAAAGGAGGTGGATGGGATGAGGATGATTGCTCCTTTTCTCTTTCTCAGACCCAGCTTCATTCTACGTTGGCCTGCCAGCTTGGTACGAAATAAAACATGGCTGGAGCACCGCAAAATCAGCAGAAGCACCAGCAGGAAGTCAGGGGAGGTGCAGCAGCCAGCCACACCATTGTCTCTAGGTGCTCTATCCTGGGAATCTGCCCTGTCCTGCACCCCTTATTCGTATGCATTTATGAGGAGGAGGCTGAATTTCTATGGAATTCCTACACCACCACTGAAAAACATCTGCAGATGTGTAAAAAAAAAGAAATCCTCTTTTCCTGCATTTCTCCTAAACCTCCTCTCCTGCTGCCATTGTGTCAGCATTAATAACGAAAGACAAAACTGGATGGCCCCATTTCTTGCAGTGTTTCCCTGACCTAATGCTGAAATGTCTTTTTACCTTGTAGATAAGCATATGAAAGACATCCTCTCCTGATGTTGAACTTTAACATTTGTTCTCCTTTTTTTTTTCCGGTGAGTGTTTGTGATTGTATTGAAAGACATGTTTTAACAATTGTGTTATTTCTTCTCCTCCCACCCCTCCCGCTTATTCAGTGAGTTACTAATATCCTGATTGGAACCAGACTTGCTAGAATTATGAGTCGAAATTGGAACGGCAACTGCTGTGCAAAGGATGTAAAGGGAATAAAATGAATGGTGTATTAACCTCCAACCACTGAATATTAATCAGCATTTCACAAAAAAGAAAATACAGAAGCTGCCACACTAAATATTTTTAGCGCTTATTGACAGCCTTGATTTCCTCTCTCTCTCTCTCTCTCTCTCTCTCTCTCTCTCTCTCTCTCTCTCTCTCAGTTGTTTTGGCTCCCACCCTGGATTCTAAAGAAAGTACCTGTGAAAAATCTCCTTTTTTTTTAAATTCAGAGAGAGATGGGACATTTACACTTTTAAAAAAATACTGCCCAGCATTGGAGTGCCGTATCATGCAAAATACTTTGTACCAATCAAAACTTTGCATCTCTGACCGGAGACATTCCAAGCCCCAAAGTCAACAGAAATCCAAACTGGCGTATGGAAAAGCACTCGGAAATGAATGCACAGAGTGACTTGTTCAAAAATAAACTTCCAAGGTACTAAAAAGTAAAAACGCTCACAGTGTTTTGCAAATATTAGTTAAATGTAGTTATGACACATTCTGCTTTTAATGAGGGGGGGGCAGGTCTCTTTATAAACATCTAAACAAGCGTAGACAGCTAAACACCAAATGATCACAATTATTGCATTTACAGTCTAACAAGCGAACTTTTTTCAGAATTCCATTTGCTATACAAAAAGTAGTAATTGCCACTCTTCCTTACACCATACATTCTACTGTCAGAATTCCTGTTCTATTTCATATCGCTTTAGGAGATGCGGACAGAGGACAGACCAAATTTCACCACTGAGCTGTGACAGTACTTCCAGTTGGACCACATCAACAGCAAGTGTTCCAAAACTTGCTCTCTGATGTAAGATTGCTAGCCTATGATACTAGCATAATTAATCTTAAGAATATTTATATACCTCTTGTAATATTGCTACCATTCTATGAGAAAATAAGGCATGGTCCCACCAAAGATTTGTTGTTTTTGTTTTCAACAAAAAGTAGTTTGCAAAGCTCCATTAATTTGGTTCTATTGATTTCATTGACTGAAATTATATAATTCTTCCATCGAAGTCAGTGGAACTTACAAGCAGTTAACATGGTTGGGTCAAGAGCACAGGTTTTTATTTTCATTTGAGAATGCTATCTATATAAAACTGACGCCCCACATTAGAAAACACCATCTAAGTGAAAGGATGATGACAGTTAACTAATGGCACAATTCAAAGTGCGTCTATTCAGAAGTAATTCCTCCTTAATTCAATGTACTTGAGGGTAAGTATGATTGTAGCTAAGGCTGTAATTTTGTACACACTTTCCTGGGATTAAGGCTACAATCCTAAACACACTTTCCTGGGAGCAAGACCCATGGAACCCAATGGGATTTACTTCTGAGTAGACATGCAGAGGATTGTGTTGTAAGCCCTACTGAACATAATGGAACTTGCTCCTGAGTAGACCTGCCTAGAATTGTGCTGTGGCTCAGTTGAATATGTCTCCAATGGGCCTCTGGCCTTCCAGGGAATTGCTAGAGCCTGGCCATATGCAACTGCTCTCAGCATGAGGGCGACTGTTCAACTTCTTGCGTGAGCTGTGGGACGAGGGCTTGCTGTTTCATGTCTGCGATGCAGCAGTGGCAGCAAAGGAAAGGCCAGACTTGCTTTGTGCAAGGCCTCTTATAGGCCTTGAGCTATTGCAAGACCTTCATTCATTCATATAAGTTCCACCTCTAATATATTCATTTATGTAAAATTATTCAAATCTTAAATGTAAATTAATTCTTTTTTTTTTCCTGGCCCCTGACACAGCATCAGTGAGATGGTGTGGCCCTCCTGTCAAAACGTTTTGGCACCCCTGGACTAGACCCTTTGAAATGTTGCTTATCAATCAGGGTACTGCTACTGCAGCAGTTAGACTCTTAAGAGTACCAAGGAGATTATCTGTCCTTGCTGCGGCAGCAGGCACTAAGCTATTCATGTCCAAGACAACTTTCTGACATGCATTCTTTCTTGTGGTCTTCGTGCAATTATTTATTGTCGTCTAATTTGCAATAATTTTAAATGAAAGCATGTAAATATCTGGTCCTGGAGTCTCCAAAATTCAATCACTCCGAAAGCTTCAGTAACATTATATACTTAAAGCCCATTTTGGAGTCTCTTTGACCTCAGTTTGCCTTTTTGTTTTATTTTATTTTGCTTTCTTAAGTGAGAACAATCACAGAAAGAAAGAGGTTTAAAGTTTCTCCAGAGAATAGAAGAGGCTTTCTGAGCTCGTGAGAAAATAAAATCCGGTAGCAAAACCGCTGTGATATTGTCGCATCCTTGATTTAAAATTGTTGCTTAAAAGAGTGATATTTCCAAAACAGGGAATACGCCGAGAGATTGCTACACTTTACTACCCATACGTTTTGGGCAGCTGTTTGCAACTATAAAACTGGGCTTCTGAGGATTTTCACAGGCAATGCAGGGATCCCCCTCCTTTGCCAGCACAACTGTCATTCTCCCCAGTGCACCGGAATTCATTTGTTTTCATTTGTTCCTTATCAAGTTACCTGCGTTTGAGTAAATGCTCAAAATGTATTCAGAAAAGAAAAAAAAAAGTGGTCAGCTTTCAGGAAATAGCAAGTTCTTTTTAACTGAGATAGAAATCATTTGGCAAGAGATGACAAAATACTTTCAGTTTCAGTAGTTACAAAACCAAGGCCAAAGGAAAACAGGCTTGCTAGGGAAGAGGCTAATAAAGGAACAATTTTTTTGTTCAAATGAAAAGAAATACATTTTCCTTTGCAAATCTGTCACTGTTTGCCGTTGATATTTAATAAAGGCTGATCTGACTGTCTCTTGCATAGTTTGACTCTTGGGGTAGTTTGACCCCAAGTGTCAAGCTAGAGCGATGACCGAGATGCATCTCCAGCAGCTTTAAACTTTTATAAATAGCCAGCAGGTGGTAGGCCCAATTCAAAGTGGCCTGTGCTTTGGGATGGGGCAATTTAACCCTTTCCCTCATGTCATTTCCCTATAGAAAATCATTCCTTTGAAAAATGTGTGTGTGTGTGTGTGTGTGTGTGTGTGTGTGTGTGTATGCTTTTCCAGAAGGAACAAGGAGCAAAAACAAGGGGGAGAGAGAACAAGTTAAAAAGGGTTGCACCCTGATCCAGTTTGGCCACCATAGCTTTGCTGTTACACAAACATGTGAGATGAGGGAGCTGCATTCTGGTATTTCCATCATCACATTTGGTTGGTCTCAAGGGAATCCAAATCCTGTGTCAAAACGCTCTAGCCCAGAATGCAACCCAGAATGCAACTGCCTCTTGAAAGGATTTATTAAATACTCATCAACAAATTACATTCATCAAGAAATACTGTTTAACATAACAAGACAAATTCTCAAAAGCCTTATTGGTTGAACTTGGAATACGTCGTATTTCAGCTCTTTATCTGTTTCCTTTACTTCAGCAGCAGGAACGTGCCAAAACTAGCCTTCTGGATTGTTTTTATGGATGTGTTTTTTGTTTGTTTGTTTGTTTGTTGACATAAAGCATGACTTTCTATCCATTATGCCATGGATGCAGTCCAGCATTTAAGAGAAGCAAACCACACACCCGTATACACAATAATCCGTAGGTGTCTGATGATTGAAGTTTTAGATCCGAACATTTTCAAATAAGAAACATATGTTTAAAATAAATTTTGCCTGTGGAGCACTGCTGTTTGTAAAATCTAGTGGGCTGCTGCTCTTAAGTATTCATGGTTAATAGGAAAGGCACTGTGGTGTAGATTTCAATAGTGCTCTCTATCACTCTGGAATGAGCTTGTCTAGAAATCATTCATGTGATCATGGAGCAAACAACTTCTGCCCTCCACCCAGGAGCACCATTTTGGGAATCGTGCTATTCCACCCCCATGTTTCAGATCACATGTGATTTCTCCTCAGATACACTTTTATCTCTTATTCCTGTCCAAAAAGAAAAACAAAATCCAGAAAGATAACCACAATAAATGTTCTTAAAGTACACTTTTTATCTTATTTTTTACATCTTATTCCTTCACAGAAATCTAAGATGGTGTCCCTACCTTTGCCATCAGAATGCTCTAAACCACTGGTTCTCAAACTTTTTAGCACTGGGACCCACTTTTAAGAAGCAGAATCTGTCAGGATCCACCAGAAGTGATGTCATGACCGAAAGTGACGTCATCAAGCAGGAAACTTTTTAACAATCCTAGGCTGCAATCCTACCCACACTTACCCAGGAGTAAGTCCTATTGACTATCATTGCTAAAAGCATACATAGTAAGCTTTTATATATACATAGTAGCCTGTTAAAAGCACAGATCTGTAACATTTTCCCAAATGCAGTCACATACCATGGGAGCATCAAGTCTACCAAGTTATTCATGTCTACCAAGTCTATTAAGTTGTTAAAAATAAAATATGTAAATGGATTGGGACCTGAAATTGGCTGGTGACCCACCTCATGAATCCTGACCCACAGTTTGAGGACAATTGCTCAAAACTTCAAAAACAAATTCCCACCTTTACCCTGGTGCAGTTCTAGCTCCAGAATTACAGAAACATGCCTGGTTCAGTTTACACTGTGCCCTGGCATGTAAGCCCTTCTTGTAAGGTGGGGCGGGTGTAATCAAATCTTGGCATCTCATGCCTTCCTTAGACATCCTGTGAAGTACGGCTCCATATCACTTCACATCCTGCCTCCTGACATGAAATGACCATGACAATTCCTGAACCTGGCAAGCAAGAAGGCCAAGTCAGAGGCAGAGCCTCATTCAGATTATTTTGTTTTATATACTGGGCAGCCCAAACCTGTACAGGACTGGGCTGCTGACCGTAGCTCTTTGCAACACTGGAAGACACATCCACTGTAACAAAATGACCACAGCACACAGAGTGCTCCTTCAGCAGCCATTTTGGGAGCGCAAGAGGTGGCAGCACTTCTTGTTTGTCACCAAACCTGTCCAAGGTCATTGGAGCAGGTAAGGTTGTAGGGGGCAGGGAAGGGCAAAACAAGGTGGGGAGGGGAAGGAATGGAGTGGGGAGGAAGTGAAAGGGGATGGATCTGGCAGCGATGGCATGCACTAGATCCTATGCTTCCTTTTGGCAGCCTCCCCACCTCTTTCTTCTTGGACTTCCGCCAACGTCAGAACACGAGAGGACTGGGCTCTTATTCTTCACCAAATGTATTTACCTTGATCCAGCCATTTGTTCTGGGTGTAGTGCTTCCCATCACACTCTCCATAGCCATTCACTTGTACACATATGACCTTCCTGAGAGGAGGGAGGAAGAAAAGATGCCCAGACCAGAGGGAGCCTATAACACGAGGCTCCAGGAAATCCAGCAATGGCCTGAGAGTTTTGTTGTTTTGTAATGGTATTGTATTTTGTGAACATTTTGTTAGCTGCCTCAGAGCCCAATCCTGGACTTGACACATCGGTTTACCACCAGCGCACACTGTCGCAAACATGCCGTAAGGCATGTTTGCGAGGCTTACCACCGGGCAAGCGCCCATGCTAGTCCAGCACTGACTGGTGCTGGGCTTTCACCAGGAAGGCGCCCAGCCTCTGCTGCTTGGCAGTCACACGGATCGCCGAGCCGTGGAGAGGAGGCGTTCTGAGGAGGGGGTGCTGCCACAGCCACGTGCCACAGGAGCTCAGGATTGGGCTGTCAGGCATTTGCTTCAGCACGGGAAAGGCAGGGTATCCATTTTTTAAATAAATAAATAAATAAGCATCCTTCTGTTCCCTCCATTGAAATTAATGGGATATGTACACTTCTGTATGTGCCCAGGAGCTTTTTGGGTGCATCAATCCACAAACAAAATCCAATTTTGTACAATTTTGCTGTCTAAAACAAATTAAGTTTAAAAAATTAAAAGGCAACCAAGCCTGGCTGAGTTTCCCTTGATTGAACATTTGAGGAAAACTTAAACTATATCTTGATGGATCTGTTCTGGAAGCAGGAGGTTGCATCATAAATATTCTTGCCATTATAGAATGTATTCAATTCGGTTACCTGTTGGTGACTAGAGGTCAGAAGTTGGCCTCAACAATTATTGCAATACCTACTGGGCTATATTAGTCTGTGACTTAAGCTTTGGCTATGGGCAAATGCACTTTAATTTTGGGGGGGATAAGAAGTTGATAATATAGCCCTAGGATCCTAGCTAATGAACTAATTATATGGAAAGGATGAATAGACCCTACTTTACATAGAATAATATCCTACGTCCTGCACCATTTATAGTGTTCTTAACTCTTCCCTGTTTTTACAGTGGGTATTGGGAACTTGGGCAGGGGGGAGTGAGGTTGGAATCTATTTTTTATTAGGGGAAAAAAGATCAGCGTGTATTAGGCAGGGTGCCAGTAGCCATAGAAACCCAAGATTTTTCCAGCTCCATTACAAGTTAAAGTAAAACCCTCATATAAAATTGAAATGAAAGGGCACATTATCCCATTTTGTAACATTTGCCTGGAAGTCAAACTTGGGAATACATCCTTTAATTATTATTTTTCTTCTTTTCGCAAAACATTCAGATTCATGGAGCACTATAGATTTAAAGGCATACTTCTTCATTTAGCTGCTCCTGTAACTGATATCATCAATCACGGTTAATGACTTTCTACAGCTGACGTGAAGATTTCACCAAATAGTGAATGCTCTGAATTTTCAGGATGGACACTTCCCTTGACTAAAGAAATATAATGATGCCAGCTCTTAAATTTGTCTATAAACGCTTCCCTGAACTCCATTTGTTGTACATACCTAGTACAGAACACTGCTTGGAGCCTCCAGACATTTCAAACGACTTTCCCATCAACTCTCCATACTGACTTTCAGTCATGTGCCCTTCCTGCCAGCTCCCTGTAAGTTCTTCCCAAATGAAATACTAGAATATTCATTTATTTATTACATTTTTATACCGCCCGTCTTCCAAGGAGTTCAGGGTGGTGTACATAGTTCCTCTCTTCCTTTTGTCCTCATAACAACCCTATGAGGTAGATAAGGCTGAGAGATCGTGACTGGCCCAAGGTCACCCAGGAAGCTTCCTGGCTGAGTGGGGATTTAAACTGGGATCTTCCAGGTCCAACTCTCAAACCACACCATCCTGGCTCTCAACCAGCAGAATAGCAAAACCTTCCTGTGTCCCTCATCAGATTGCCACAGCCAGCAATGGACCAGAGAAAAGCTAATCAACTGAGGCTCAAACCTAGCCTCATTAGGCTCATTAGAGTCACACTCCTACTGAAAGATTAGGTTTGCAGTGGGGGGGGGAGCAGGTACTTGATTCAGCCTTG
This sequence comes from Tiliqua scincoides, assembly GCF_035046505.1. Classification (NCBI taxonomy): domain Eukaryota; kingdom Metazoa; phylum Chordata; class Lepidosauria; order Squamata; family Scincidae; genus Tiliqua; species Tiliqua scincoides. Next base: position 146,808,757 of record NC_089822.1, read on the forward strand.
TAGCTTGAAACACAATGGTATCAGTGTCATGCAGAACCTTTCATTAGTTTAGGTTTGGGTATAACCTAAACTAATAAAGTTTCTGCAGGATATAAAGGTGGCCATTTAAGCACTGCTGTATTGCACAATGCCAGGGCAGCATCGGCCCTAAATGTTAGGCAGGTTCATATGGGGGTAGTGTTTTTATGATCTTTGTACTTTTGTTATTTGAATTTTTGTAAACCATTTTGGGTCCCCCCAGGGGGAAAAAGACAGGATAGAAATATGGTACGTAAGTAAGTAAGTAAGTAAGTAAGTAAGTAAGTAAGTAAGTAAGGGGCAGCCCAATCTTGAGCTGCCCTGAGCTCCGGGACCCAGCAGCTCCACGGAGGGCTCCCATCGGATCCTGCACCTCCCGCACTACCGAGTAAGGGAAGCAGCCCCGCAATGGGGCTACTCAAGGTCGCCGCTAAAGTAAAGGCGCTCGTGTAGGTTCATGGCACATTTATGGCACCTAAAGTAAAGGCATTCGTGTGCTTCATGGCACATTTATGGCACCCAGCGCCACGCTGGAGCTCAGCACCAGCGCTGGAAGGGCATAGACTTGGGCCCTAAATCCTTAATATTGATCAGAAATACCAGTTTTCTTTACTTCTTCATTTTGAAGTAAATGTTGTAGTTACCTGACATCCACAGATGCTAAAAGAATTAGTGTTAGACACTATGTATGAGCATCTTCTACAGAACAATCAGTCTGCTAATCTGTTCTTTGAATTATCTTCCCATTCTAGTAAAATAATGAGATAAAAAACCAGATGATCTGTTTTTCAAGGAGTATTTGCACAGTGAATGGTGTGCATACATTTGTAGCTATACTGACCTTCAAAAGTCAGCATATATTATATGTTATTTTGAAACATCTGAGTTTGGTACTTTGTTCAAGGAGCCACTGAAATTGTGAAATTCTTTCCAGTGACCTACAACCCTAAAATCTGGTATGCATATTATATAAGCATCCCAAATATCCAGGTTTAAAAATGCAAGCTTAAGCCATTTCTGCCCAACGTTGCATATACGCAACAGGGATTGAATGTGGACAGCTGTGGGTTGAGCAGAAATTGGATTAAAGAAAACTCATGGAAGATTCTAGCACTGTGATTTTATGCACAAAAAATACTTCAATGACTTTCCTTTACAAGGCTGTTTCATTTCATGATAAGCATTTATATAATATTCGTATTTTATATTTTTACTGTTTATGTATTGTTAGTAAAAACAACTGAAATCTGATTTGTTTGCATATGTTAAGTACAAATTTGGACAATTAAAAAAATCTGGTATGTGTGTAGTGCAGGTATTTGAAAATGAAACCTTTGTGTACCTCACTTTGAAAGGAAGGCAGAAAGATCACCTCAGCAGAATTAGTAGCTCAATCCTACTTATAACCGTTTACAACCGTGGATCTGTTGATCTGCTATCAGAAATGGCCCGGTAGTGGTTCAAATGTTGCACAACTGTAGCACAGAATTGAGCCACTGGTGGAAAAATTAGGGACCTGTAAGGTGTTGGACGGGGAGTTCAGGGGAAGGCGGGTAGAGGGGAATCGGTTGGAGGGATGGATCTTGGCAACAAAAGCGCCATCATGCACATCAGAGCCACTGGTGAAAATGACCAGCTGTGCCTCGCTTGCCTAGATGCTCCACTGGCCCAGTAAGGTGGCTGTGGGGGCAGATTGTGGGCAGGCTGTAGCAGAGGCATCACTAGAGTTTGCATCATCCAGTGTGAGAGCTCATTGTATCCTCATGATGGACCTTATGTGTCCTCATGACGGACCTCTTCCCATACCAGACCATAGAGGATACTTTACAATGCCATAAGCACAACCTAAATGCAGTGGCATCTCTAGGGTTGGTGTGATCCCCATTAACTTTATTTATTTATTTATTTATTTATTTATTTATTTATTTACTTACTTACTTACTTACTTACTTACTTAAACAAAACAGAACCAACAAAAAACAGTAGGCAACTTGACAACACTCACGCAACTGAATAAGAGTTCTAGGATTAGCTCTGATACATGGAAATGAAAGCTGATTCATATTAACAGCTTATTGATTCCCTGCTGTGTCATAATAACACCTCACTGGCTCTCAAAACAATCAGTCTCATTGGTCAGTTATGAGTTAAAGGAATCCACCTTTTGTTATAGAAGGCAGTTGTGTTTTCTGGTTATTTGGCTATAATGTTGGATCGAACACAGATATTTCAGCATGGTTTGTTTTGTGCATTCTGCATTAAATTACACATCAAATGATATCTAACATAATGGTATTATTTGAAAATACTATGATTTTCACAGTTTTGGCCAGTAGTGATGCCACACACACAGCTTCACCCAGTGCAGTTTGCACCCTCCTCCCACACCGCACTGTGACACCACTGCACTGTGGATGGTTCCAGGAAGATTTGTTGTGGCTCAGAGGAAGGTAAAGATGGGGAGTGAATTGGAGGGGGTTCATCTTGGTGGCAGAAGTTGAAACCATCTATCTCCAATTTTCCAACCCAACCCAACCCACCCTACCTGTCTGTCTGTCTGTCTGTCTGTCTGTCTGTCTGTCTGTCTCCAATAGATCTATCTCCAATTTGGATCTATCTCCAATTTTCCAACCCAACCCACCCTCTTCCTTTCCTCAGATTTACACCACCAAAAATAGCTTGTGTGGGTTTTAGGAGACCCATTAGTGATTAGGCAACCTACTGGGAGGTGAGTAAAAAAGTTTTTTATTAACCTCTTGCTGGCAGTCTGATTTCCTTCCCCACCTTAGCATGCAGGACACTCCCTTGGTGCGGCTGCTTGCTATGGAGTAGTGGACAGGATTGGGCTGTATTTCCAGGCCACCTACCATGCAATTCTATGCATGTCTGCTCTGAAGTAAGTCTCATTGTGTTCAGTAGGGCAGAATCCCAGAATATGGGGGTAGGATTTCAGTCCTAGAAAGATAAAGGGACATGGACAGTCCAAGGCACACTGATTGCTAGAGAGGTTTGATAGAGAGGTATTTGCTGATCTCCCCCTGGAAAGGAGAGGAAGAGGTGCAGCCTCAAATGCTTAAGTTACTTTTTGGCCACCCAAAAGCTGGGTTTTGGTACACACATAGGACCTGTTCAGGTGGAGAGACGAATGTGTGAAGGCTTCCTATGAGCAAGCTCGTTTACCACTGCCCCCTCCGATGACATACACGCTGTAGCCCTCTGCACAATCAATGTTTGTCTACATAGTAATGAACACTGAAAACAGGGAGATCCTGGAACATTCCAGTGTTGCAAGCCATGGGGAGGATCTCCTACCATATTCTGCATCTGCCACTCCTGGCCAAACCTGATCACACAGAGGGACAGCGAGTGTGCCTAAGAGGCATGCATCACTGGAGGAGTGGGGTGGGGCAAGCAGGACACAATCAGGAGAAACTTTTTCCATGTTCATGGCTTTGTAGAGATGAACATCTGCGCAGGGCTATGGCTCAACACACACTGAAAACTAGAAAAGACTAAGGGCGCAATCCTAACCAACTTTCCAGCACTGAGGTAAGGGCAACACAACTCCAAGGTAAGGGAATAAACATTCTCTTACCTTGAGGAGGCCTTTGTAACTACCATCCAACTGTAGCACATGCCCCATTTTCACAACTGTGTCAGTGCTGGAAAGTTGGTTAGCATTTGGGCCTAAAAGTGGGTGGTTTTGTAGGCCTAAGTATGAAATCTTGGGGCATGAAACTTATTTCATAAAAAAGTTGCCATTTTCACATTTCTGTCTCAAAACAGGTGATTCAATTTATACCCCTTCCAACATTGCTAAATGGCTTCCCTTGACTGAAATTTGCTACACATAATTGTGATTATGGCCATTATTTCCATGGGTTATTATATAAACAAAGCATTTCTGACCCACTGATGCTATCAAAGCTGCAGCTTTGTATTTCAGAGCTTTGTCTACGTTTTTTCCTTTTTGACCCTGTAAATTTTGCCTTTCTTTTTGGTAGTAAAGGGAAAACATCTTTCAGCTTTGTCATTAGAATGAAAGGAAACCCCTGTTCCTGTTGGATTTGATTTCCCTTCTGCCCTGTTACAGGTAAAGTTACAGCTTTCTAATATCATACATTTCAGGAGAAGGAAAAAAAATTGCAGGGGGCTCATTTTCTCTCTCCTTTTTTTGATACATCCTTCCTTCCGCCCCTCTCAATCAATTAGTAGGCAAAGACTTCCGAAAAGCTTTTTCCTTCCTAACCTTTCACAGGCTTTTGAGGTAATGACCCTGGAGAGATCAACCTGGACCTTTGTGTGGGGTTTGTTACCCTCCCAGGGCACTGTAAGGTGACCTTCCCTGATTCCCCCTCTTCCTTTGCTGCCTCCTCCTGCAGTTCTTACATTCTCAGGAAGGAGGGGAAAAGGGGAGGGCTAATGTTCTCAAACTGGCTAGATCCCACTCGATAATATTTCCTCTGCGGTGTCGTTTGGAACTGAGGATACGTGCAGAGAGAGCACAATCTTGTTGCTTTAATAAATAACAGCTAGGTAGACCTGGAGTCACGATCGGGACTGACTTTCTGTTTCTAATTTCCACCCCCTCTAGTGTTTCCTATTGCTCACTTCTCAAGATGCTTCTGAATTCTGAACACCTTCTTGGGAGTCGGGTGGCTGCTTAATGCATTTCAGCCCTTCAATGTCACCCTTTTTGCCTCTCCAGGCAACGTTCCAGCAGATAAACGTGTTGGGTTTTGTCACATGGCCAGGGTCAAACTACATGTTACATTAAGTGCATCATCCTATGGATTGGGACTGTAGCATGAGAGGACAGGGTAGCAAACATTTCCCCCCGCCCACATCCAGGTGCTATTTATCTCAGAAAGGAAGCTGCCATTGGTATATACTTCCAGTGTATCTGAATTCAGCATATGCCAGTGTTGTGTTGGGTGATGATGTCATGATGGTGGTATTTTAAATCTATTTTGAATTTTGGGTTACTCAAATTTCCTTACTTAGCAGATATTAAAATGTTTAATAAATTCAAAGTGGACAGCAGCCATGTGAGCTCGTGATGCTGACATGTCACTCTTAAGCCATTTCTGCCCAATGTTGCATATATGCAACAGGGAGCACATGTGTACACCTGTGGGCCAGGTAAAATGGGTTAAAAAAAAGAAACAAAGCAAAAGCTTTCCTTTTATCAAGACATGCTTTTTAAACTGTAATGACAAGAGCAGGGGTTCCAAAGTGTGCGTTGTGGTGCCCTGGGACACTGCAGCATGCTCATAGGGGCGCCCTGGGATGTCCTGTGGAAATCCTGCAACTTTTAGGCACCGCCATCTTGGATCACACAAGATCTCATGAAATTTGGGTGCTGCCACCTTGGATCTTGCAAGATTTTGTATGATTGGAGGTGGTGGCATCCGGTTGAGTCAGGAAGAAGAGGCTGTCCCTGGTATGTTTGGGAACCACTGGACAAGAGTGTTGCTTTCAGTCTGTATCTCAGAGACTGGTACACAGGTAAGTGTGAAGCAAGACCATTGGGAAGGGGGGGAAGGGGAGAGAGAGTGTATGGTCAATGAAGATACAAATGTAGAGAGTAATGTAAACAAACATTACGACAGTCATGGACAAAGACACATGGTTTAGTAAGACACACTGGCCCTCATCCAGCTAGTTGTCAATATATCACAGAAACTGTATCACAATCACAAGTGAATAACTTAGGGCACAATCCTAACCAGAAGCAAATCCTATTTTGTTCAATGGGGCTTACTCTCAGGAAAGTGTGGTTAGGATCGCAGCCTTATTCCAGTAGTTTCAATGGGACAGTCAGAACGCAAGCTGAATTGGGGCCATTCGATCTACTGAAACAGGCTTCTTGGTGGGCTGCAGTCAGTCCATGGCTATGTGGAAAACAGACATTCTAATCTTTTAGAATTGTGTGTACAACTTCCAGGTTGGGTTTGGAACAGAGATCACTTTGGTAGCCCTAGTGGATGCCATGAAGTCACACATCTGCCAACAGTTTTTGATTTAGTGGAACACCAGATTTTGGTGGAGCCTGGTGTGGATCCAAAGGCTATCCCTAGAGTGATTTAAAAGAATCACAAGCAAGAAGTAGGAATGAGTTGTTTACAGCAGAACTGTCTGGTAGAATCCTGCAAGGATCTGTTTTGTCTCAGTAGTAATTCAACACCCGTAAAAAAAAAACCATGTGAGGACACCATCCAGAGGGAATTCAAATACCAGGGAATTTTATCTTCACTTGGAAAAACTACCCTGACATTGCACAGGTTACATCAGGTAATCTTTCCTTTAAAAATATTTCTAATCCTTGAAGCTGAAGAGGCTATTCCAACTACAGTGGAATAAGTCATAAAATTATTTTAAAAAAAACAAAAAAACACCAAAAGATGAGAGCAACCATCAGGCAGTAACAACATATACGGATGATGACTCAGTGCTCCTGAAATCACTCAGGGAAATGGTTGTATATATGCTCCCTTCCCCACCCAGCAGGCTCTGAAGATGTCCTGTAACTCACAAATGAAAGTCACATGATAGACAGCCTTCGGTCATTTGTATGTCTCACTTTCTGTAGTGGCAAAGTTGAGCTGCTGAGATGTGGATGTCACTCAGTCAAGAGGCCAAACATTCATTTCACAGCTGGGCATTAATAAATACATAGTGCGGGTGTATCCATTTCAGAAGTTTCACTTGGCCCAAGACAAGAAAACGAATAGACAAGAACTGTGCAAACTTACATCATATTGAAGTGTCCATTTTTGATAAAGGTGTCATTTAGCCTTCCGGACCCGTTTCCTTATCAAAGGAGCTATCAAGTGTCCTTTAAGGCTACTAGAAAAGTCAAAGCACAAGCAGAGGACCTGCCCAATGTGCCCTCTTCCTTACCCAGAATCTAATAAAGATGATTAAATTACATGTCTTTTCCTCCCATTGAAATTACAGCTTGCTGCTCCCATATTAGAGCTCAGGAAATAAGGCATGACAACTTCCCTCATGAAATCTTAGAAGGCCAAGCAGGGGTCCGAAAGACAGGTCTGCAGCTGCAGGCCTGGGCTGCTCTAATTAAGAATTCACCCTGCTGAGTAAAATCTAATCGAAGGAGAACAGGAAAAAAAAAAGAACTTGGCTCAAGCTGTCACCTACTTGCTCCCTGGAACTCTCACTTCAGCCCCATGCGAGTGCCGTCTCAGGCACTGAGGTACTCTCTCTACTGGAAGAGGGGAAGTTCTCCTCACAAAGACTTCCATGTGCTTTCATGGACACAAGATCTGCCTTTCTAGTTAGACAAACCATTAACCCTCCAGCCTATAGCATCCAGCATCCATTCTTTTTCTCTAGGTGGAAAAGGTTCCCACTGGTGACCCACCGGTGGGTTGTGACCTGATTTTTGGTGGCTTGGTTAGCACCGAGCAGAACCTCCAATGAAAACATGGGTGATGGAAAGATGAGATCACAAATTGCCTCAACACCTGAGGCTGTTCAAAAATCAAATAGCTGCTTATTTATTTATTGACAGTATTTTTATTCCACCTTTCTCCCCAAAGGAACCCAAGGTGGCTTACAACAATAAATAAAAAAATACAAAAATTGGCCTGCAAAGAGCTGCACTTTGCAAGGAGCTGAGCTCCTGCAGTTTGCAAACATGTGTAAATTAGATAGATAGATAGATAGATAGATAGATAGAAAGAAAGAAAGAAATAAATAAATAAATAAATAAATAAATAAATAAATAAATAAATATTAGTTTTAAAAGTTTCATAAAGTGGGTGCTAAAACATTTGGGAATCACAGCTCTAGGCTAATATCATGCTACCCTTGATGGTGTGCTCAAACTTCTCTAATCCATTAAAATGTAGTGCAGAAAAGTACGTTATAGATAGGTAGCCTGTGGCCCAGATGCCACAGGCACCATGAACACCTGGATTTTGTTGGTGTATACAGAATCAGCAGAGCCTGCAAATCCACCTGTGAAACTGAAGCCCACCTTCACTCCTGGATGCCTCTCCAATTACGTTACTGCCAGTTCAGCAGTTTAGTTGAGGTCGAACTGGACACTTGACACTGAATATGGAAGCCCTGTGTAAGTCTCCTCTTCCCAGAAGCTTTAGACTCACTTACCTATGGGATTTCTGAGAGCTGAAGCACACGCCGTAATAATTCAGAAATTTATTATTATTAATAACTCGCTGGAAAAGTTCACTGCATAAAGCTTAGTTTGGGGGGGGGAGGAACACAATTTATCTGAGTGTCTTTTTCTACTTGCTAGTCCATTTGGGCCTTGGACTTGTCAGCTCATATAGGCCCAACCACTCACACAGGCTTCTTCTGCAAAACTGTCAGCCCAATCCTAACCCCCTCCCCTGCCAGCACAACTAGTGTTGCACTGTTTTTTGGCTGTCGCAAAGCAGGCCTGCCGATGCACGCTGCAGACCTGCTTGCAAGAAAGACCCATGGACACCCACCTGAGTAGGTAAGTCTGCACAGGGGGTTGGAGGGAGGCAGGGAGGGTTGAATGGGGAAGGTAAAATGGAGAGGGGTAGGTGGACAGGGCAGTGGGCAGGGTGGGGAGTTGGTACACACTGAATCCTGAGTCCCTTCTTAGGCCTGATCCACTTCCATGGAGCAACACGGACTTGCACCAATGATTAAGCTGGCACAGATCCAAGCTGTCCCAAAGCAGCTGCTGGGGCTTACCATGGGGCAAGAGGAAAAAAATGTCCCCTTATTCTGAGGAGACCTCCAGCAGCCAAAAATCCCCCATGGTATACAGCAGAAGCTGCACCAGCACAGCTGCACCACCACGTGGGGATTTAGGTAAGATTTGGCTGTGTGATGTGTTTGCTCAAGTTCACTCAAGTGGTTTTCTCATTGCTGGGCCTCTTGTGCTTGCCTCTTTAAAAGGCAGTACACAGTATTACTCATGATATGACTCATGACATCATCATATCTTGTGTTTTCTCATGCATGTCCCACGTCACTGGCTCCAGGAGTGAGAGCGAACATCGTAAATCTTACAGGAACAGGGAAAATAGAATAGGGCTGCCATTCAGATGATAACCTCATGTTGAGTTCTTCACCCACCTCTATCAAGAGTAAAGCCCAGCACTACCTTAGAGACCAAACGACCCCAGAGCAAGGGGGAGTACATTTTTACTGTAGTACTGTACATATTCATGGATTTGACTTGACTCTTGGGACTTTACTCATCATACACATATTTGCTGCATTGATCAGCTCCAAAGGAACAGTGTAATTCTTAATTTGTTTGGGATATTCTATCCATCAAATCACTCTGGCTCACAGGTGATGCCCCATTTTTAGCTGTATTTTAGGAATGCCGAAGAGAGATTAAAGTGAATGATTGACCTATAGTATAGGCAATGTATTATGTACAATTCTGAATCCCACCCACACTCTGCTCAGTCATCTATAGGAAACTGCGGAACATTGCCAAGTTTCCCCAACATCCTAGCTGGAGTTTGGGTCCAGCAGGGGGAGGCGCTCTGTTCTCCATGTTTAGCGTTACTGCTACTTTCATTAGATTGTCTTTCAGAAAACACTGGCAGTAGATTAACAAACAGTAAAGGGGGCTGAGATGTCATCACAAGCTCATTATTCCACTGAAGACACAGATGACTGCAGCTGAAGAAACACCTCTCCAGGTGCTCTTTGGGGTTGTGAAGGAGCCAGAAGAGATGAAAGCTCAAGGGATGAGGGGGCAGGGAAGGAGTCTGTGCTGACACCATCTGATCTTGTGACTTCAGAGCCAAATATTCAGGATCTTGGAGCTATCACCAGGCTTCATCCAGCTTGCAGAATCAATTATAAGAATGCAAACAGAAAGGTGATTAGGTCACATTGCTGCTTTATAAGATGAATTCTTACAATCGTTTTGTACATCCTGAAGGGGAAGCAAATGGGTTTTTCAGTAGATTTCCACCCGTGTCCTGATCCTTATGTATTCAAGCACACAAAGTCGAGTTACACACGTGAAAATCATAGACAAGAGAGGCATGCTCAGAGAGGAAAGACTGATTACCACTTAAGAGTAATCCCACTTGACTGGGCCCTTAGCTTTTAACCTGGAAAAAAAATCAAAATATAATATAACATAAATTTGATATTCTTGTTTCAAAGGAATTATATATCTCATATCCTTGTACAATATGTAAAAAAAATCACCATAATGGGAAGTTGGAAACCCAGATATCAATATGCAAATCAGGAGCAAATACAGGAAGAACCTGTCTTGGAGAGACTCACAGCATTCTTACCTACAGAGGCTCATTGCTCACAAACATGAAAACCCCATGTCTGTAGCTGCTCACTTGCTTTCACTATGCCCCAACAGCCACACAGTACATTGTTCATTTGCTCTCAGACTTACTACCATTTCATTTGCTGTCAACATTAACGCTGCTTTGCTATAATTTGGCCAAAGCATTAAACACTCTGGCTTCAGTTTCTTTTTATGGTAGCCTAGGGCATCTGCCAAGGAAGTCCTACTTGCCACCTGACCCACTCACTTCTCTGAACTGCCTTGTAGTGTAGCCCAAACACACAGTCCATCTATTCTCACATGAACACACCACAGAAAACATGACTGGGATTGTTTGCCAACGGTCTATGGCTACAATCCAATCACACCCCCAAGCAAGCCAACTGCCGTACCTGCAGAAACACACACTAGTTTGTGCTGTTAACGAAAATGACACCATCGTTTTTACCCATTCTTGATTCCTTCAGCTTTTTACCATCAGCTGCAATCACCATTTGCCCACATTAAAAGAGCAGTGTAATGTACTGTTCCTTATTCATTATTTCTTTAGCTCTGCAGATTGTGGTATGCAACAATAGGAGAGTAATTTGGATGAAAAACTGTGTTGCTTCCTCTGAAATTCTTATACAGATTAACAACAATCGGGGAACCTTAGGAGCGAGGATAAGATCCCCCTTAAATCCAGTTATAATTCAGATGTACAGAGAGGCATTGTTTCTAATTCTTTCTAGTTTCATTTTACCAGACTAGGTATTTCTATTAATAGAAAGAAAGATGTAATGGGGTGGAGAGTTTTCCGTGATTTTGGTTTGTTGGCCTGAGTGCACAGACTTCAAAAGCTGAAGATGGAGAACCTGGATCATCGTCTCTACTGAATTATAATTTCATGCATGTGATTAAGTAGGAATTGGACATTCTTACTGAATGCAATCCTGTCACTAATATCATTACCATTTGTCATATGGTCAACCTGAGGTTGGCAGCTTTGTTTGAACCTAAGGCTGGCAGCTGTGTCATCATCTTTAACAGCACCCAATATGTTTTGCAAACAACACGAGACTCTCAGACGTGACTCTTAGACATTTTATACCGTATGGTATAAAATGTTATTTAAACCACCCACTGAATAAAAAGAAAGAAATACAGTTTGCCATTCAAATTGGTGAGGTTTGCTGAGCTCCACCCCTCCCAGTAAAAACCACAGTATAGAGGGCAATGTTCCAAGCACTCCTCTCCCTCCACTCCTCTCCTCTCTGAGCAAAACCCCAGAGGCTTCAGTGGCACTGCCCTGGCATAATTTCCTTAAGAGTGCAACATGACACAATGATGTCAAAGGAAAAAAAAAAAAAAAGAACACTTCAATTTACAGGAGAATCACAGGTTATGGATGATAGAATAAAGCAACAGACCAGTAGCAGATCACCAGACTACATAAAACACGTTTGGGAACAAATTGTTGTGAAATCTCATCCTTACATTAAAAAGAAAAATACATGAATTCCATTTTGACACTGGCAGCTTTAATGTTAGAGCAGAAGAAGAAAAACTTGGAACGTGTCAAAAGATATCTGACCTTTTCACATTTTCCCCATCTTAATATTAAAACGTCAACTTGTATTTGATTTGTGGTATTTATATAGAAATCATTATCCACTTTAAACATCCGTTAATTGAATCACTCTTTCTTAGTCAATATAGATACACTGAGGGGCTCTACTAGATAGAGTTTCTGCCCCTTCAATGTCTATGATTCCACATACATAAATATGCAGAGAGCAAGTGAGAGCGAAAGCGTGATAGATTGTTTTATATATGCAGTGTATCTACACACCCACATACCCACAAAACATGCATTAATCACATAGACTGTACTCCTTCAGGATATTTGTGAGTCTTCAAGGGAATGAGTCAAATAGTCAGGAGAAAGATGGCAAGAATGCTACAGACCTCAAGACATGCACAGTTAATCATCTCCGTTAACATTCATCCCGTAAGCATCCAATAATTATTTCCGTCAGGGAAACCTATGGCAGAAGGTGGGCTCTGGATCTCTTTTGCAGCAAAGCATCCTGGACATGAAGGCATGAGTGTCCTTTTCTGTTTATCACTAAGCTGTTAATTGTTTCTCCATACTGTCTGATTCATAAACTTGTGGAACTTCTGATTCAATTCTGGAGGAAAAAGTCAAGAGATGCTTGTTGAATATCCAGGCCAAGGAAGCAGTGTATCGCTTTGCCTTATACATAACAAGTTCTTAAGAAAATCCTGATGCTTCCCTCGCAGCTTCTTCTGACACTTGGAACATGGGATACCCTTGTCCACTGAAAGGGATCTTGTTCAGTCTTGGGGACAGGATTGCACCGCAGATGGTCCCCTCTTCTTTCACGAGTCACACTGCAGCGAATGGAGTCCCAGCATGTGCTCCAGGAAGCCAGTTAGGCCATCACTTCTGCTAACTTTCCAAGACACCAATCCATGTTTCCTGCTGGCTAGGTCATAGCTTGCCAGCTTTGAAAATAAGATGCAAAGAAAATAAAATGTAAAAAAAAAAAATATTCCAAAGAGAGAGTTAGCACAGTCCCCACACCAAACTGCTCTGCCATGTTAATAAACATGTTTTCTAATCTAGAAAAGAGCTGAGCTTAATAAGGCCCGTGGTGCTAAACCAGCAAGGCGAGAGGCCTACAGGGCAAGGGTAGCCAGGTGGAGGTGATGCATGCAGCACTTGCACCCAGCAGGCTGTTGCCGCGGTCCTTCGAGCAGCTGGGAAGTGAGGCTAGAGAGTACCACCATCTGATCTTTTATAGTGCTTTGTTTATTAGCTGTGTGCCCCTATTTCATAAGGCAGTGTTTGCTAGAGAGCACATGAAGGAAGGAATGATGAAGATGACTATTAGCACTAGTCCAAGGACACCTTTTCTTAAGCCTCTTTCATAGCAGCAGGCCTGGAGAAACAGCCTCGCAATTGTTCTCTCAAATGTCACCTTTCTGTGTAGGCCACTGTGCAGGCAGAGCCATGCTCTTGTTGGAAGGAGTGATTTTTCCCCCCTTAAAAAAAATTAACGTTGCTATTCTCCACGTATCTCCAAAGAAACTCCACTGACAAGGGATGCTTTTCTTCTTTCCCCCAGCTGCTCCCTGCATCCTCCTCCCCCCCGCCTCCTTTCTTTTTCCTTCTCCGCACAGTTTGAACAATTTGTCTCTGTTCTAGCGCATTCCTGCAGCCCATTCTTTAGGTGCCCTGCATAAGATTTACACTTGGTGGAGGAACGGTGAGCAGGGAGGGAGGGGGGAGCGGAGGGTAACACAAGGCCGACATTTAGATAGAGCAGGAAAGCGAACCTAATGTATTCCAAGATTGTTGTGCCATCAATTTAATACCTGAGCGAGGAAAACAAAGAGCCTTCAGAGAGCTGGTGACCCTTCCCCCATCCTGCAGGGAACTGAAGAAAAGATAAAAAGGGTTGAAAGAAAAGGCACAAACATCATTAAAGCTATCCAAGTAATTTCTTGACGGTACAATATATGATGACAGAGAACCATGCAGGTTAATTGTACTCCTCGTATTATTAACATCCACTGGCAAGACGGAAACTCTCCTGCACAAATGTTTCAAAAGTCTCCTACCTGTTCTTGGGGGGCGGGGGGGGGGTGTTAAAAAGTGTGGAAATGGGCGCAGATGCTGTCACAGAAATAAGGTCTCTCTTGTAATGTTGTGTGGGTGACATCTCAAATGTGTCATCATTGTGTTATTCAGGTGTTGTTTTATTGTTCTATGGTTTGTTTTAAATGCCTATCATTTTGCTGTCTATGCCAAGGGTGGCACAGGAATCCAAGTGGCAGGAATTCAAGCCTTGATTTGTTATTTCTTAAACTCTGCTGTGCCCAGAGGCCTCACTAGAGTTTGCTCGCCCAGTGCAAGAGCTCCTTGTCACCCCCTGTGATGGCCCTCCTCCCATACCAGACCATACAGAACAAATTACAACATCATATGTACTGCCTAAATGCAGTGGCATCACTAGGGTTGGTGTAACCCCTGTTAACTTTATTTATTTTAATACATAACAGTACAGGTCACCCAACAAATCAGCAACCACAAAAAAAAACCCAATGGCCAACTTGATGGTACTCACACAACTGAATAGGAGTTTGAGTACTAGCTACATGGTAATGATACATGGAAATGAGAGTTGACTCATACTAACTCCTTATTGGTTCCCTGCTGTGTCATAATAACGGCTCTCAAAACAATCAGTCTCATTGGTCAGTTCTGTGACAAGAAAATCCACTTTTTGTTACATAAGGCAGTTGTGTTTTTCTTTTTTGGGGGTTATTTGGCCATAACAGTTGATAGAATACAGATGTTTCCATGTGGTTTGTTTCACTGCATTCTGCAATACAGTACCCACTGAATGATATATAACATGATGGTGTTATTTGAAAATACCAACATTTAATAATTTTGGCTAATAGTGGTTTCACACACACACACATCCAGAGTGCATCACCAGGTGCAGTTCACACAGCCCACACACACCCTAGTGAAACCACTGGCTTTGCCTCTTTTAATGTCACAGATTTATATTTTTTGTTTTTTGTTTACATTGTTGTATTGATTGCTTTATGCTTTATATTGTGACTCACATTAAATACTTTGGCAGAAAAGCAGTATGTAAATCCCATAAATAAATAAGGGCGCAATCCTAACCCCTTATGTCAGTGCTTTCCAGTACTGACATAAGGGCAATGCAGCTCTGAGGTAAGGGAACAAACATTCCCTTACTTTGAGGAGGCCTCCGTGAGTGACACCCAACGGCAGGATGCAGCACAC
Source organism: Tiliqua scincoides (assembly GCF_035046505.1). Lineage (NCBI taxonomy): Eukaryota > Metazoa > Chordata > Lepidosauria > Squamata > Scincidae > Tiliqua > Tiliqua scincoides. The sequence goes on from NC_089822.1 coordinate 146,823,903, forward strand.
GTCCCATTGGCACCGCTATGCCAGTGCTGGAAAGCACAACATAAGGGGTTAGGATTGTGCCCTGAATCATACAAAATTAGCACACAAGTAATTGTGTTCTTCGCAAAACACTTGTGAAAAGAAATTGTGCTGAGCACTGGTGCGCTGCAGTAACAGAAATATCTTTGAAATACAGTCCAATCCTATGCACACCTACTCAGAAATATGCCCCTTTTTAGTCAATGGGGCTTATTCCCAGGTAAGTATGGATAGGATTGCAACCCTAAATAATTATGAATGAGTTGTTGCAAATCTTGTGTACAAATGTATTTAAAAACAATAAAATGAAGATATTGTCAAGAACACACAGCAAATGGAATCAGGATGGATAAAATCTGATTTTTCAATATATATATATATATATATATATATATATATATATATATATATATAATATTATATTATTGAACTGTCTCTTTAAAAAGCTATAGGTTTAAAATGAAATCTGAATTTAATCCAAATAAATGAATTCATTATTTAATGAATTTATTTAGCCTGAATTTAATCCAAATAAACATTACATTTCGATGGATTTTTATATGCCAATAAAGGTTTACCAACGCAACATTACATTTGAGCACTGGTTAGTTTGTCCAATGCAGCCGTGACAACAGGCTGTGTCCTGTATCCTGCAGGGGAATGTGGAGTTCCTGAGGCCACCTCAAAATAAGGAACATTTGTTCTCTTGCCTTGGGCAAACCACACTGCCTTGATGGATCTGCCTTAGTCGCCATCCCATTCTTCACTCTCCCTGCACCATTCTACCACCACCACCACACCAGCTTACCAGTTTCGGGGCTCCCACAGTGGCCACTGTGGCCCAGCAGCCACTGCTCACCATTTGCAGCAGCAATCAGGCTGCACTTTATGGTATGTTGTGTTTTGCAATGGCTGTAAAGCATGCTGTGGCACTAGAACACAGAAGTATCCTTTCTTCCACATTGTCTCAGCTGCACTTTGGGAATGACATTTTTCAAAACACCCCAGAACTGATGCTGTTTCTCAGTGGCCACTTCCAGCACTTTTGAGGAAGAATTATCCCATTATTATTATTATTATTATTATTATTATTATTATTATTATTATTATTATTATTATTATTATTATTACGCCACTTTCCAATAAAAAGTTCACAAAGCGGTTTACAGAGAAGATCAAATAACTAATGGCTCCCTGTCCCAAAAGGGCTCACAATCTAAAAAGATGCAAAAGAACACCAGCAACAGTCAGACACTAGAAAAGACACTGTTGGGGTTAGGAGGGCCATTTACTCTCCCCCTGCTAAATAAAAGAGGAGCACCCACTTGAAGAAGTGGGTTCATTACTGAACTGACTAATGTCACAAAACATTTGTTTGCACAAACATTGTTAACAAATATGACAAGAAGAAAGAACAAAAGGTTGCGTGTGCAATTGCTCTTGAGTTTTCTTTGGGTGCTATCTTTAAAAAGAGATGCTGTCTCTTCAATTGCACAATTATGAGCAGTAAGATGAACTGATGCAATTATGCAATCACAGTTTCAGCACTTGAAACTATCTCATCTCTTCCCAGTCAATTATTATTCTGAATTGGAGTTCATACTATTTACATTGCACTATGCTCTTGTTTAACCTCATTTAAACCAAAAGCATTAAAAAAATCCTGGGTGCTGTGTTTATTCCAGGCAATAAAGCCAGGATATTATTTAAACTGACATATTAAAAGCCATATTAAAAGCCAGGATATTATTAAACTTCCCATGACAAACATGGATTAATTTTCAGCTATGTTCTTTTGGCAAACTTTTAATACCATGAATAGCTCTGCTATCAGCTGTCAGATAAAAGGACTGTCATATCTAAAGTTCATTTTATTTTTTTGGCCCAGTAAAACACCAGAACTCAAGGTGCTGTGCTTATGTTCCATTACCTACTTTATCATTACCTGCTTTATCATAACAATTAGTTGAACACTATTTGGTGTGAGTTTAGAGCAAAAAATATATATACAGTAGTAGGCTGTACCTACACTGTATGCCGACACGGCTTCCTCCCACGGAGGCGCAAATGTGCTTTACGGCACGTTTGTGATCCTCCTGGGCCAGTCCAAGGGACTTGGGCTGGCCCAAGTCAACTTTAGGATTGCACCCTAAGGCTCCAATCCTATCCCCCTCCACCAACACTGATGCAGCCACACCAGAAAGGTGTACGTTGTATCCTATGGTTGGGCGGAATCAGACAGTCTGCTGGAAGTATGTAAAAATATTTTGTAGTTACAAAATGTTAGGTTCCTCAGACATTGTACCTTCTATTTTGGTGGTGGATATCTGAAAAGAGAAAAAGGGCAGAGCGGTTTAAAAAGAGAAGAGCCAACATGCACTACTGCCACCAGATTCACCCCCTCCTGCCTCCTCCCTCCCCCCAGTTCCTCCCTCCTCCCCACCTAGAATCACCCATTTGTCTCACTCCTTCTCCCATCCCTCCCACCCTACCATTGCCTTACCTGGCCCAGGCAGATGGTGTCTTTGCTGCCAGGCGACTCTGCTGGTGGCTTCATTGAGCTTACTGGCAGTGTTGACAACTACAATGACATTGCACAACACATGCTGGATCCAGGCACTTCTGCTGGCAGAACGCGTGTTCTGCCAACAGAGCCCAGCAGAGAGGATTGGGGTGTTTGTTAGCTAGTTACATACTAGCTTGGAATGGCAGCTCAGCAGTCTTGTCCAGCTGCAGGAGAGCTGTGTCAGCGTGAGCTGCTGTCCTGCAAAAGAGATTAACAGCCCTGTTCTAACCAACTTTCCAACTCTGATGGAGCTGTAATACCTTGGAAACATTTGTTCCTAAGGTAAGGAAACAAATGTTCCCTTACCTCTATGACTGTCGTTCCACTGCAGGATGCAGTGGGCATCCTATTGGCATGGCTGCATTGGCGCTGGAAAGTTCGTTAGGATTGGACTGTGTCATTTTGCTATGCAGGTTTGTGCAGATAAGAGCAGGCTTGAGTTTCAGTGATGTCCATTAAGTTCTATGGAATGAAGTAAATGGGGAGCTGTCAGTAAGGCTGATGGACTGTGGCTAAACCTTCATTCTGGCTCAACTAATAGACGCTCGGAAGGGGGTCTCTCTATTCATATCCCAGCACAAATCAGTAGCACAGCTCAAGGAAGGGCAAAATGGTAAGTACTGCAGGCACTGCAATGTGCCATGTAAGAAGCCCCTTCCACTCGCCATCCAAGCCATTCTGGGCAGTGATGGCAATGCACAGGAGAAACCACTTGGTTCGGTGAGTGCATTGCCATCACTGCATGGAATGGCTCTGACAGCGAGTGGAAGGGGTACTGCTACACTACTGGCTCTAATAAAGTGTCTCTGTTCTAAACACACACACACACACACACACACACACACACACACACACCGCTGCATAGATGGAAACAAAATTCAAAGCCGGAGGTGACCTGAAACATACTGTTAAACCAGTGTGGCCTTCCCAAGGTGTCACAGTTCTGATAAGTGCTGTTTAAACTTTACCCAGAGCTAAACATCAAATGTCAACAGTAGCTCATGCCCAAAATCCCGCAGTAAACCAGGCAAACATCTAATCAAGAGACTCTATCAAAGCTGTGATGCAATGAAGGTGGGAATGTTTTAACTCTCAAATTCCCATTCTGTCCAGAAAGCCTTGCGGCAATTTACCCATCTACTGAAGAAACATGTTCCACACCTAAAGCAGCCCCATATGACAGTTCCTAGGTCTTTTATCACCCTTCTGGCCCCTGCTCTAAATCTTTCTAGCTTGCATGCCAATTGATCCTGACTGCACACTATGTACCTAATCTATATCATTTCTCAACAAACAGATTTTCACTGCAGTTTCTCTTTCACTGTTTCTCTTTCTGAACCACCTCCGATAGATGGATTGAAAGGATCTGATCTGTTGCCTGAGGTTGTCTAATTCCACATTAAGTGCCATAAGGTTGTGTCCTAAATATCTATAGAAGTTCAGACCTGCTCCCAGTACTCTGATATATGATTTCATTCCCTAGAGAGAGAAAATGAGCAAGCACCAATATTTTTAAAACATAACATAAGAACATAAGAACAACCCCACTGGATCAGGCCATAGGCCCATCTAGTCCACCTTCCTGTATCTCACAGCAGCCTACCACATGCCCCAGGGAGCACACCAGATAACAAGAGACCTACATCCTGGTGCCCTCCCTTGCATCTGGCATTCTGACATAGCCCATTTCTAAAATCAGAAGGTTGCATATACACATCATGACTTGTAACCCATAATGGATTTTTCCTCCAGAAACTTATCCAATCCCCTTTTAAAGGCATCCAGACCACATGCCGTCACCACATCCTGCAACAAGGAGTTCCACAGACTGACCACAAGCTGAATAAAGGAATATTTTCTTTTGTCTGTCCTAACTCTTCCAACACTCAATTTTAGTGGATGTCCCCTGGTTCTGGTGTTATGTGAGGGTGTAAAGAGTATCTCTCTATCCACTTTATCCTTCCCATGCATAATTTTGTATGTCTCAATCATGTCCACCCTCAGGCGTCTTTTCTAGGCTGAAGAGGCCCAAACGCCGTAGCCTTTCCTCATAAGGAAGGTGCCCCAGCCCAGTAATCATCTTAGTCGCTCTCTTTTGCACCTTTCCCATTTCCACTATGTCCTTTTTGAGATGTGGTGACCAGAACTTGACACAATACTCCAGGTGTGGCCTTACCATCGATTTGTACAATGGCATTATAATATCAGCCGTTTTGTTCTCAATACCTTTTCTAATGATCCCAAGCATAGAATTGGCTTCTTTACTGCCACCGCACATTGGGTCAACTCTTTCATCAACCTGTCCATCACCACCCCAAGATCTCTCTCCTGATCTGTCTCAGACAGCTCAGAACCCATTAGCCTATATGTGTTGACTTTTTGCCCCAATGTGCATGACTTTACACTTACTGACATTGAAGCGCATCTGCCATTTTGCTGTCCATTCTGCCAGTCTGGAGATATCCTTCTGGAGCTCCTCACAATCACATCTGGTCTTCACCACTCGGAAAGATCAGTCTCTTCTTAAGACTGACATTGTTGGTGCAAACTTGAAGCCTATTCCATTCCCCTACTCCAGAAAAGGCTGCACATCCTGGCTCAAAACTTCTTTGTTTATAGAGCAGCTATTTTCAACCAGTGTGCTGTGGCACATTGGTGTGCTGTGACCGGTCTGCAAGTGAACCATGGGGTTTGGGGAAGGGTCATTTATTCGTAAGGCCAATGGGGATGTGAGCCCTCAATTGGCAGTGTGGTGTGCCTTGTCAATTGTCACAAAATGCAAAGAGTGCCTTGACAATTTTAGTGCTTTGTCAGTGTGCCATGAGTTGAAAAAGGTTGAAAATGACTGTTATCTAGAGTTGGTTATGTCCACTCATAGTAATTTACAGAATTCAGCTTCCTGCATATTTTGGGAAGCATAAGATCCAGAGGTGTAACCAGAAGCACCGGCTCCCTGGACAGTGACATCACAATGCCATGTGACCTCATGACATCACTTCTGAGTTCTCCTCAGAAGAGGAAGCGCTGGCGACTTTGCTCCCCTTCAAAAGGGAGCCTCCACAGGAGAAAGCACGGGGGAAGCAAAGTCATTGCAGCAAACGTCCCCTCCTCCGGAAGAACTGTAAATGGCCCAAGGCAGCCACTACCAGGCTCTCCCTGAAGGAGGACACACTGGCAGCTTCACGCCCTACTTGGAGAAGCTCCCATGGAGATCCCCTCAGGTTGTGCCCTAGTTACGCTTCTGATAAGAACATGAAACAAAACCCATGCACAGGTTGGGAGCAGATGCAAGCCAACATGGGCAGGTATCATACACTGAAATAGTTGTCACTAGAAGTCCTCCTTTGGTTTTCTCAAACTCCAGGAAAGGTTTCTCTGGTGAAAGCTGGTGCCAAAATAAGCACAATCGGTGGGAGTTGTTCAATCAATTCAAGTGTCCCTTGGATCCATCCCTTCATCCTGGAGTGACTTCACATGAAAAGCCTACATCAGCATACCAACCAAAATGGTTGAGACTGATCTAAAGAAAGGTTTGAAAAACACCATCTGCCACAGATTTAGTTCACCCAAAAAAAAAATAATAAATCCCCTTCTATTACAGATATATGCATTTGAAGCTTGCAGCATGTTTTATTAATTGATACCCAATAATCCCAAGATAAAGTGTGCAATAAAGTTTCTAATGAGAACATATGGTGGGGAAGATTGATAGAGCTGAGCCTTTTGAAGTGCAAAGGTTATTTAAGAGAACGGCTATAAAAAAAAAGAGAGAGAGAGAGATGAGAAGTCAGAAAGCAGCACAACCTTTTTGTGTCAGAACAAGACAGACATAGTGCTGTTGTTTTGGCCTTAGCAGGTGGTAGCTTCATTCTGTCACGTCTAACACTATTGGGGAGTAAGCACAGAACAAATGTGTGTAGAACCTGGGCTATTCTACAACTTTGTATTTCAGTGCTTGCTTTTAAAGTAGGATATTTGATGTAGCTGATTCATTATTTTAAAAGCCCAATCACCTCACCATACATTTATGGTATATTGTTTTGATGCTTTTCAGCCCCCTTTTGTTGCATCAGCTGATGTTTTTCCTTTGTGCCATTTTCCTTATTTTTTCAACAGGGTTCTCTGCCCTTGCCTCCATTTCATCTTATTGACTGTGATGACCCATGTGATGCTGTTCACAGGTATCTGGGTCATCATTAGATCACAGGTAGTGTTGTGTGATACTATCAACAAAAAAAAGCATGAGTTGCCACAGCGGATCACGGCAAAGGAGACTGAAGGCATAGAAGAAGAAGAAGAAGAAGGAGGAGGAGGAGGAGGTAGTGGAGGAAAGGATGCAGAATAGCATAGAACAATGGAATTATATTTACTATGTGTCAGAAAAAAAATCCACAACACTAAATAGAGGAAGTCCTTTTTGAGAGGAAAATGAACACCAAATTAGAAACTTATTTAAAACACAGGAACACATTTAGAGCGCAATCCAGAAAGAGTGCCTGGCTGGCGCAAGTTTCTTGTGCCAGCTTGGGAGAGCTGAAAACATGCTGTAAAGTACATTTGCACCTCCTCTGAAGTTGGCTGGGCCCACAAAGGCCTGCATGCTGGAACCTCCGCGCCGACTGAGATCAGTGAGTCCACGCCAGCCTAGCTCAGCTGACACAGGGGTCTGGGGGGACATTGGTTGGATAGGGAGAAAGCATTTTGGGTGGAGGAAGGGCTGACAGTGGGCCCATGGCAGACAGTGGGAGAGTGCGGGGTAGGGCCAGGATCTGGCAGTTATGCCAAATCCTGACCCCTTTCCTGGGAAGTACTGAGCGGCTCCAGGATGCTCGGACCTGTGTCACCTGAGATCGGAGTAGACCCATTGGGGCTGCTGCAGCTCAACCCAAGGTAAGGGAAATTATTTCTCCTTGCCTCGGACCAAGCCACAGCCAGACTCAAACGTGAGCTGGATACAGCACTGGATACAGTATTGCACTGTTAATTTTTCCCTGCTATGAAAGGATCCATTATTTTATTAGTAATTCTACATGCTACTACCTGGTTTCTCAAAAATATGGGCTTTGAGCTTCTCTCCCTCTTTCATGCACATACACCCACTCACCTGCTCACACACAAAGCACTTATATGCTTTGGTAAGTAAGCAGACTATGGACCCATTCCCCTCCTGCCATCTCTTTTCACTGCAACATAGCAACTGGGTTGAGTTGATGGGTGATGCTGACGGCCAATTGAACAATTCTCTATTTTCTTCAAGAGTTAGTGTCTTCCCTTGAGTTATGGACCTTCAGAATCAACTAGTAGGTGTAAAAGACTGGATGCGGACTAATAAATTTAAACTTAATCCAGATAAGACAAATTGCTGTTTAGGAAGTAGGAAAGCTGACTCTAGGATGGGTTTACAGTTGGTTCCTGATGAATTTGAAGGAACACATTTGTAGTCTGGGAGTCCTCCTGGATCCAGCCTTGCTCAGAGATAAGCAGGTGGCAGCTGTGGCTAGATGCGTTTCAGCTGGTGAGCCAGCTGCAGCCTTTTCCAAGGTAAACAGATCTGGCTACAGTAATCCCTGCCTTAGTCAGATCCCGTTTAGATCACTGTAACGTACTCCACTTGGGGTTGCCGGTGAAGACAGTCTGGAAACTTCAGCTGCCTCAGAACATGGCAGCTCATGTGCTTTTGGCACTTGTTGATTAGAGCACATTACACCAGTGCTCCACAAGCTGCATTGTCTCCCACTGTGCTTCCAGGGATAATTCAAGAACTGACTATTACTAGAAGTGGGAGAAAACGATGATAACAAAATAAAAACACCTAACTCCACTTTCTGCACTTACCATTTTTGTAAAAACAAAACAAAAAAACGCCCAAATCTGAACATACCTGTTTTATTTGGTTTTTATTTACTATTTCACGGGCGTTGCTTTTGGTAATGACTGTGGCTGTATCTATTGACAAGAGCAACCACATTTCTTGGCCATCGCAGCATCACCCCCCTGCTGGTCGCACCTGAGAGACACCTCTCTAATCAGTGGTATGGAGTGAAACATAATTAACGATGCTCTGTAAGGAGACCATGGATTTTTCAGTTTCTCTAAAGACCAGTCACACACCTGTTTCTTGTGTGCTGGCCTTGCTCCAAATCCAGAAGGTCCTCTTGAGTCTCTCAGGTCATGCATCTGGTTTGCCAGCTTGCCTAGTGATCTATTAACTGGGAGGGGGTCTGAGACAGATTAAAAAAGAATATATGCACTTAGATAAGCACCACATGACCAGAGTTCCCCCACCACCACCACCACAAAAGACTTTCTGTACAGTCGGGGTGGTATGAATTCGGTGCAGTTACATATTCACATCATTCCCCAAATTGGAAGTACATTTGAAAGGCCTTCTGAGGGCCCTAGAGGCTGCGCATGGCCTCTCCAGCCCTAGAAGTTCTCCGGACCCACATTTTATTTTACTTGTCAGTCCTTGGAGGGGGAGGGAATCAGGGTCAGGTGATGCTCTGCCTCCCCTGCCTCTAATGTCTGCATGTCCTTGTTGTGATCCATGACAAAGAAACTCCATAAACCCAACACCATTTTGGCAGTGAAACAAATACACTGAAGAGAATTTGGCTTGATGCAAAAGGATGCAAAAGGCTGCCTACCTTAAAACTGATTTTTCCCTTCCAGCTTAGATCCCTCTCTTCAAGTTGCCAAGTTAAGCTATTAGCTGAAATCAAATAAGAAGTGCAACCATCTCAATGAAATGTATCCCCCCTCTCTTTCTCACATGGGCTCGCACACATGATTGCTCTCATTTATCATCTGTGTGAGGGCCCTGTGGAATGCCACTCATTCTTCACAAGGACTTTAGCCACTCAGTGCAAACAAGGAGGCAGCATTCCTGGGTGACCAAGTATAGGCCGAGAAGGGAGGCCAGGCCTAATCAATCTGGCAGACTTTCCCACACTTTCTGGGATCACTTTTTATCAGTGTTGTAACACAACATGTCAAGGACTGCCTAATGGTGCCAAAGGTGCTTTTTCTGGCTGAATATGCTTCAATACTGACACTTTCTCAGGAAAGGCTGGTTTTTCATTTTCCCCACAGCTGCCTTAAACGGGGTTAAACCCCCATGCAAGAGATACTCTTGTATCCCCTGTAGATCTCTTGTGCAATTGAAAGCTAAATGGATTCTGAAGCCCTGGATTACTCCTTCAGGTTGCAAGTGGAGGGTCTGGCCGTGCAATCAGGCCCAATGCACCTGTTCCAGAGGCCTGCCTGCCTGCCCTTAAGCTGTGGAGCCAAAACCAATAGCAGTCAGGAGTACATTAGGCTAGGAAGGAAGTGAGCTCAGTCGGAGGAGACAGCTCATCAGAAGGAAGAGTTGAGAGATGAGCCATCTCTGATGGGGGAGCTCAATAAAATGTGTTTAAAGGAACTTCCTGATGATGGATCTCATAACTAAAACATGTGTGACAGCATTTTCTGGAAATGTTGAGGGATCGTAAGGCTGAGGAGATTATTTCTGACCTGGCATCCGCAAATTATATATACAAATCAAAGCTAAAGTCAGTGTAACATGTGGAGAGGCTGGAAGACTAGGGAAATTTGTGCAACCACCAATTGGTACAATTGCCACAGTCTATACCAGGGGTGTCCAAAGATTTTGGCAGGAGGGCCACATCATCTCTCTGACACTGTGTCGGCGGCCGGAGGGGGAAGAATTAATTTACATTTACACATTTAATTAATTTGAATAAATTTACATAACTTTACATAAATGAACATATTAAAGATGAACATATGAATGACTGAAGGTATTGCAATATCTCAAGGCCTATAAAAAGCCTTGCACAAAGCAAGGCTGGCCTTTCCTTTGTTGCTGCTACTGCATCACGGACATGAAAAAAGCAAGCAGTGTAGGAACCCCTCATCCCACAGCTCACGTGAGAAGTCAAACAGTCACCCTCACGCTGAGAGCAGTTGTGTCGGACCAGTGTGGTCTCCAACAAATCTCCAGAGGGCCAGAGGCTCATTGGAGACTGGGGGCTCCCTGAGGGCCGCATTGAGAGACTATGGGTTGGCCTATACTATGGGTTGGCCAACCCTTTCAACTTTAAGCCTCCTGGTCCTTTAACGCTTGTGTAGAGGTGGGAATGTCAGCAGGTGTAGCTTGTCACCTGCCTTCCTCTCACATTAGCTAATGGTACAGTGAGCGTGAGAAGAGGCAAATTGAAGTTGGCCAACTGGCCACACACCTCACAACTGGCCACATGTTGACGTATCACAGCTGACATTGAGCATTTTGTGTGCAAAGGCAGGCGCTGAATATTATTTGGAGCACTGAAGGCCCAACTTTTTAAATCATGAACAAAATCTGCCCACATTTGGCTCTTGCCTCTGCAGATATGTACTATCCATGATGTTTGGATAACAGTGTGTCAGCCAGTCTGTTTCCCCTTGCCATGTTCTCTCTACAGCGGTAAGTGACATTCAAAGAAGGTTTAAATGTTACTCACAAATTCATGTCACAAAATAAAACTTGGATGAGAAAAGCAGGTTGTGTGTGTGTGTGTGTGTGTGTGTGTGTGTGTGTGTGTGTGTGTGTGTGTGTGTGTGTGTGTGTTTCAAAGGTATGTAGCCTTGCAAAAGTGTTTTGCTGGCCATCCAGGCTTTGTGTGGAATTTTTAATAATTAATTTACTGTGGCCTGAGCCTTCATGGTCAACAGCCTGCTTGTATTACTACACTATAATTTGGACGCTCCAAAATTCAGTCTAAATCTGTCACCTCTTTTCCACAAGAAGGTTGGCTAATGCTAAAGATTCTCTTTACTCAGAAAACATGCCCTTTGCCACATCAAGCCCAAATGTAGCAGCTCTGAAAAACAAACAACAATCCCCAGGTTTGACACACTGCAGAGGAATCTGATCTTGATAGGAGAAGATGACCTATTACATCCTCTTTACTGAGAATGAAAGTGTTTTCTCATCAGAAGCTGTTTTTAAAAAGCTGGATACTGTCAAAACCCACTGCCATCTGCATTACAGCCTAGCTGAGACAGGGAGAAATGTACAGCCTGCCTGCTCTCCAACTTCCTAAAAATGAAAGGCTTTTGCTCATGTGCTCAAGACGAATGAGTCACTTCATCTGAAAGCACATCAACACAGGGCACTCTTCCAAAGATAGGGTGCACTATACATGAGTATACACATGACCCATGTGTGCCCTAAGCTTGACACTGCCTGCTTGAAGAGTAGAAGGGCTAGCAGGCTGGGTCAATGTAAGTTGTCCTGTCTGTATGATCCTATGACAAGCATGGGCTTTTCCAGCGGCAAAGCACATCACCAGAGCCATGCTAGAAAATCAGGGAACAAGCTGTGCTGTGGGCAGAGGAGTTGGATCAGGACCCTGACAAGGAGACTGCGGCAGAATCAGGAAAACTAGGGGCACATTTTGCAGGGAACCGCTAAACAGGCCAATAGCTTTGGAGGCAGGTACAAAGTGAAGGAGAATCAGGATGGAGGAAGTAAGAAAAAAAAGAGGGCAGTGAACAGGGATGGGCCACAACTCGGATTTGTATCCCTTGGCAGATGATTCACTGTTCCTTTAGCTGGGGCTAGGGATCATACTTATTTTCCTTGCTAGTTGGAATGTGCAAGAAAATGCATAAATCAGATTTAATTTCCAGGAAGTTTTTCTCTCACAAAGACTGGAAACAGGCAAACATGTCACATTTTATTACCATCATGGTTACTAACCTGCCTTGATTCCATCTGCTAGGACAAAAATGTGGGGAGAGAAGCAGATTCACTAGACCCACCTGAAATCAGGCTCACTTATACTGCTAGACCTCAAGGAAAGGAGCCAATGTGATTCTGTGCCTTCCTTGCGCTTACAACCCATGCTTTGCAAGGGCCAACTAATAACTATAGATTGAGATGAGAGTTGCTGCTGCAATGTCTCCTGAAGTGAAACCCACTATGCTTGCTTGCAGCAGGGGAATTTCGGCTGCTTCTGGTCGCCTCGAGGTAGGGGGACATTTGTCTCCTTACCCTGGGGTAAGCTCCAGCAGCTGCAAAGGTTCAGCTCTCAGACCAAGTACATGTTGATCCAAGTTGATCAGGCCCAGGAAGGGGGATAGGATGCAGTGCACTGACCTTGGACCAGTCACTATCAGCCTCTCCCACCGCACCGGCTTGTTGTGAGGACAAAAGGTGGGAAGGAACTGTGTACACCACCCTGAGCTCCTTAGAGGAACAGTGTTAGGAAAAAAATATGAAAACAAAATAAAGTAGTTAATTTCTCTACTGGAGTTCTTTGCAATTATTAGGATATTGTATATAAAATTGACCGGGGTGCCCAAACCCCGGCCCTGGGGCCACATGCGGCCCTCGAGTCCTCTCAATGCAACCCTCAGGGAGCCCCCAGTCTCCAATGAGCCTCTGGCCCTCCAGAGATTTGTTGCAGCCCGCACTGACCCGACACAACTGCTCTCAGCGTGAAGGCAACTGTTTGACCTTTTTGTGTGAGCTGCGGGATGAAGGCCTCCTCCACTGCTTGCTGTTTCATGTCTGTGATGCAGTAGTGGCAGCAAAGGAAAGACCAGCCTTGCTTTGTGCAAGGCCTTTTATAGGCCTTGAGTTATTGCAAGACCTTCATTCATTCATACAAGTTCATCTGTAATATATTCATTTATGTAAATTTCTTCAAATTTTAAATGTAAATTAATTCTTTCTTTCCCCGGCCCCCCAAGGCAGTGTCAGAGAGATGATGTGGCCCTCCTGCCAAAAACTTTGGACTCCCCTGAAATAGACCAACAGAGGAAATCAAAGGATGGGAATAAAGGAACCCAAAACTGGCTCTTTTCCAACCCCAATAAATATATTTCTGTCTTTTACAGGAAAAAAAATTGTTTCCGTACAAACGTTAACTTACATGGTCAGCCCTTACCTACTTCTGAGGCAAAACCTCTTCCCTTCCAGCCCATTGGTCAGTAACAGTGATTCCTTCTCTCTTCAGTTGAGGGGACTGAAAATGCAAAGGTGAGGAAGGGTGAAAGGGATTGAAGTTCTTTGCATCCAGGCTCTAGGTGTCCTGCTTAAGCAGCTGGGAATGGAATCTGGGCTCCAGAGCATGGGATTTAAAATATACCGTCTTGGCAGTTTACCTCCAATGTTTGTCCCAAATTTTTACGGAGCAGCTAGAAATTAAGTTGAGAAGTCTCCCATGCCCTTGTCTGAGCCGAGAAGTCTGTCATGCATATGCCAAGCCTGGTGTGTACCTCCTCTTAAATGCTGAGGAAATTCACCATCATTGGGAATTGTTAAGAGCCCCCTGCTCGTCCTTCTCTCCCTATACTTTCTTAGTGACCAAGTGCAGTTGGCTCACTTGGTTGCAAAGCACCAAGGTGTGTATGTACATACAAATCAAAATGAATGGGGTTGCTCAAGTAGGTGTTGGAGAAAGACCACTTTTGAACAAAAGGAATGGCACTTTTCCTAAGGAGGGAGTTAAACTTTGGTGACAGTTGTGGTGTGCAGAGGTTCAAGGAAAACAAGTAACACTTAAGCAGAGTTTTTCATCAATCTATAGGAAATGGGCATTTTTAAGGGGCAAAATAAGGTTCTAAAATGTCTAGACCAGCGGTTCCTAAACTTTTTAGCAGCAGGACCCACTTTTTAAAATAACACTCTGTTGGGACCTACCTAGGTTCACCAGACATTTTTTTAAAAGGAGATCTAGAAAGAAATATTTATTTACAAGTAATAATAACTAGAAAAAAAAATCCTCCAACATTTATTTCCCTCTATTTATGCATATTTGCAAATTGCAGGAACTGTGCTGTTTGCAGGGCAATTAGCAGCTATCTTGCAAACTGCAGGAGTTCTTTGCAGGGTAACTAGCAACTATCTGATTTTTTGTAGCTTCAGGGTTCGAGGCTAATAGTTATCTGATCTTTCCATTACCCTTTTGTGATCCATCAAAAATCAAGTCGCGACAGGACCCACCAGTAGGTCCCGACCCACAGTTTGGGAACCACTGGTCTAGACAACATCCCCAAGTTGCAGAGCTTTAATACAGTCCCCTTGTAAGGCCAGTCGAACAGTGATGGATGCATCAAAACAACGTGTTTGGAGCTCACATCTTGACCATATATCCTATCTTTGGAGAATCACGCAGGAGAGATTGTCTTGTGGTGAAGTTGCTTTTACCGCTTCTATTAACTGTCAGACAGTTTTTCAAAAGTGTTTTAACTCTGAACAATAACATATATTAGTTTAACCAATCCATCAGACAATAGCTCAGTGCTGCCAATTTATTAAGTCCATGTTTGCATTTTAAGGATAATAGCAAGCTGAACTATTCCTCTTAAAAGGAAGTAATATGATATGAGTTGAGACCATTCTTTTCCTGCCTAGAGCTGGCATTGTGTCCAATCCTGGCTGCAAGCCATGTGAAGATGAGATGGGTTTTGTATGTCTCAGGGTGGATCCACTTGTGTGTATCAGGATACAACTAAAAGACCAAAAAAAACCAGTGAAAATCTAAAAAGGTTTAGGAGTTAATACACCTGAGCAATAAAACTGTTCCAAACAATACTTTTATATGGAAAAAATTCACACATTTACCTTCAAGACATTGCACAACACTGAACACGTAAATGTATGTATTGCGTTCACATCGTACTACTTGACATAGAAAGCTGCTTTATGCCAAGTCAGACCATCAATCTGTCTGTCTCAGTGTAGCCTACACAGACTAGCAGCAGCTCTCCTGGGTTTCACATGACAGTTCTTCCCACTTCCCAGCCCTATCTAGAGATCGAGGGATGGAAACTGGGGCCTTCTGCAGGCATAAGTGCTTTACCACCTGTTACATTATGCTCTACCAGCTGTTATGAGCTTCAGCCTCATCACTTGGCTACATTGCCTTCATGGTGACTTTTGGTCCAGTTTTAGCCATGTTTAATGACAGCAGGATGCTTGTCATCAGTTTGGAAACCACTGGGTTATTCTCCCTCCCAAAGGTATCTTTCAGGTATATAACAGCACAAGCCCATGCACGCCTAATCAGATGTAAGCCTCATTGAGTTAAATGGGTTGTTTTACTAGGAAAATATGTATAGGACTGCAGCCTAACTGCCCAATCCTATTCCCTGCCATACTGAAGCATGCTGCTGTGTTGTGCTGCATGCTTTGGGCAGGGGGTGATCAGGAGGCCTGCTAAAAGTGAGGGAAAATATTTTTCTCTTATTTCTGCATAGACCCCTGATGGCCTATAGACCTTCAGCTCTACACCAGCTATATAGCTAGCATAAATCAGAGGAGAGAAGGGGGATGGAACAGGCCAAAAAATGGGGGATAGGATCTGGCATTTACTGCAGAGATCTACCTCCTCCAGTCTACTCCCTACCGGTGCACAGAATGCCCCCATGTCAGCTTCCCTGCCCTAGTGTGGTCTATGTCACTGCAATGCTGCTGCCACTCTCCAGTGGCAGCTTGGCCAGGTCCAGCAGCAGTGTGCAATATGTGCCATTACAGGGCCTTTTGAGACAGCAGGAAAAGCATGCCATTTACTAATGGCCCTAGAAAGCCTAATGTTTTTAACTTGTATCCCACCTAGAGCTTTTCAACCCAGCTGTTGCCTCTTGGCCTGATTTCAGAGACTGTGGTCATATCTGAATTTGAGTTCTTGTGCAAAACAAACCATTGTGATTGTGTATTGTAGATACATGTTGTGCCCTCTTTATTCACCACTAGAGACAAGCACCACCGCCAAATGGGTACTATTGGGCTACTTATCCACAGGCCAGGCATACTAGAGATTCCGAATGAGTTAACTGATCACATTTGTAAATGAGTTCTCATTTCCTGCTTACCAGGTTATTTTGTCCCTTTAAATGATTGTCTTAGACTGATGATACAAAACACTGAGCAGTCCTTGCTTAATGTCATCAGGCTCAAGAAGTGGATAATTAATATTGAAAGGTGTGATTGCAGTCAAGTGGGATGGCTAATCAGCTACTGATTTCTCTCTAATGTCCTAGATTATTTAGAAATCTAATCTTCTATGGGGAGGTAGAGAAAGAGTCTGGGGATGGTGGAATTGTAGTAGAAACATGCTATCCCATTTCAAATATAAACATGGAGCAATTATGCCAGCAAACTGGTCTCCACATTATTCATTAAGCCATGTTCTCAAGCTATGACAAGGTTTTCTTTGGGAGCTGGTTTGACACTGCCAAGAACAGAGGCAAAAATGGCATTTCAATTCCTAATATACTGTGAAAGTCAAAAGGGCCTATGACTGGCATGAAGTTGCAGTCTACTCCAGAGTTAGAACATATAGAGGTTTATGATAAAGGAGGGACAGTAATGGATTTTGCCCAACACTGCACCCATGAAGCACATTCAGGCAATCCCTGTGCATTGCAAAATTAAGGACACAATCCTAACCAGGTCTACTCAGTTCTATTTTGTTCAATGGGGCTTACGCTCAGGAAAGTGTGGTTAGGACTGCAGCCTAAGTGGATTGACTCCATGAGATGTAATACACCAAACAAATGTGACAGCTTGTGGCAATGACATTAACAACTTCTGCCTCTAGTTGACATCAGTGCTGCTACTCTGAAGCAAATATGTTGACAATTATGGCTTAATTGTCCACGGGATAAAAGACAAGAGTCCTCATGTCTCTTCCATCAAATTAGATCAAACCTTTGGAGTGAAGGAGCTGTAACCATAGTGAATTTTGTATTTCTTTGACTTTTTCCACCCTGAAACCAATAGAACTTGGAACGTAAATTTTGTGGAAGTAAATCTAAAAATGGTGGCTGCTTCAGCTCAGGCAAACACTCTCTGGATTGCCAGGGGAGCAAGCCATAATGGTTCGGCCTCAGTCATCCATCTTTAAAATGGGGTTAACTGTGAACTGCCTCACTAAAGTGATCCATGGATGAATGAGGTAAACATTATGTAAAGTACTTGATACAATTCAAAGTGATCTAGAAAATGGTTTATGATCATGCCCTTCACAATGCAGTGATTTGCCCAAGATGATGATCAAAGTGTACCTGAACTGCAATGCCTCCTTTCTCTCTACGGGGCAGGTCATGAGTCAGACACGGCACTTCCACTGAGCTGAACACCTGCATTCTCTTTGTCTGCATCAACATCAGTATCTTGACAGTCATCCTGTAAGTCCTGGGAACTGCTCCTCTCGACAGCTCTGTCTGGCTTGCCTCCCACCTGGTCTGTCGAGATGGCCAACATTCCTCCACAAGCCCAGTGGGAAGGTGTTGGCCCATGTTGCTCAATGAGGATTAAAAGCCAACGTCTTTTGCCCCAAACAAAGATGCTTTATTTGTTTTGAATCTCTGAAGGATTACTTGTGTTTTGCTCTTAATTAACAAAAACAATCCCTTTCCCATGTTCTTTTAATTTTCTGTTCGGCCCTACCCTCTGTTTCCCAACCTGAGCCAGCCCCCCCCCATCTGCCTCCCAGAGAAGTCACTCAAGATGGATGACTTCATTTTTGTCATGATGGCCACATTGCTTGAGAAATCACAAAATATCTTCCTGCTCATTTGCTTTCTTTCTCTCTGTCTCTTTCTCTCTTGCAACACAGGGATCATATTCTGGGAGGCTGCATCCTTTGCAACGTCTGTTTGTTTTGGCTGTGAGGCCTAATGCCTCTGGGCTGGATGTTAGTCAAACTGACCTTTCCTGCTTTCTGAGTCAATGATCTTAGATCACTAAGTCAGGCACAAGATGTTGGAAATTAACCAGCATCTGGGGAATGACAGTGAAGAATACATTGGGGGACCAGATAGATTCTTCTTAATCTAAACAAGACTTTATGCTATTAAATGTGCTTGTGTGATTCTTTGCAACATGCTAAGAGTGTTTTTGGACATCACATTAATCTAAGTGTTCTGCAGTTATGCAAGGTCAATATGATAGCCACAACAATCCCATGCAGAGTTTAGTGTCACCATTCAACATTACTGGCCAATATCTGTACAAGAATTGTACCATCCTACCATTGTTAAGATGTGAGCGTCATAAAACATGTGTGGGCAACATCTGCCATATTTCCCCTTACCTCATGGGGACTACAAGTATGATATATGCCTGCATGGGTATTCCAGGGTACGAGTGACTATGGAGAAGACAAAGACCTACCAAAATATATAGCTGCCTTTAAAAAAAAAAATAGCCTCTATGTCTGAAAATAAGTCCTTTGTTTTCTGGGATGTTATCAAGAAATTCACCAAAAAGTAGAGACATTTGATTAGATATGAAGTAATTCTTGTGCAAATGAAATCTTGCATTGTGCAAGAGAAGGGGTGATTTTTCACTGATCCCCCACTTCCTTTTGCACCCCCCCCCCCCATTTGCTCCTGAGGGTTGGAGGACTTTCTGGGACAGGACAATATGTGCCTCAGCAAAAAGATGGATTGGCAGAAATCACCCTTGTGCGATAGATGTGCCTTTCATTTGTGCAAGAAATGAATAGGAGTACTTTGGTGGTGGAAAATTAATGCCATATTACTAGTAGGTTAAAAGGGCATTTCAAGTACAATTGCAAAAAAATAAAAATTAAAAATAAAGTCAATGTCCCTGACACATTCCAAAGATATTTTCTGCTCCTTTCACATAAGGCAAAATGTTTAATATCTAAGAGCAGCCTACCAACAAAATGTGCAATAATTCCATTCTTTCAGAATTAGTGATGCTATTAAGGATCATTGAATCTGAAGACAAAAAAACACGGAAAGGGCTTTTTAAAAAAAATTCGTGTTTTTCTAAAGCTTGAACTCAAATTGATATGCAAGTAGGAGGCCAAGGCGGTCAGATTTCCAATACAGATTACATCTATCATGCATTCATGCCCACTTTAGATCAAAGCAGTGAAATTAAGGGACCACATATCTCTCCTGCAGAATTCAATGAAACTGCAATGTTTTAAATAGTATGAGATGCTTTTGTTATATGGAGTTGTTCTAGATCAGGTGTGTCCAAAGTTTTTGGCAGGAGGGCTACATCATCTATCTGACACTGTGTCAGGGGCCGGGGAAAAAATTATTAATTTACATTTAAAATTTGAATAAATTTACATAAGTTTACATAAATGAATATATTAAAGATGAACTTGTATGTATGAATGAAGGTCTTGCACTAGCTCAAGGCCTATAAAAGGCCTTGCACAAAGCAAGGCTGGCCTTTCCTTTGCTGGCACCCCTGTTCTAGATGAAGCACCTGTTTGGGCACCCCTGTTCTAGATGAAGGGCAATTATTTAAAACAAAGGGTATGGCACCAAACCTTGAGAATTTTTGGAATTGTTTCATCAGTACAGTTCCATAAGATGTTAACAGCACTAGCAAACCAAGAACCATATTCCTGACATAATTTTATAGCATTCCTGATAACATCCTGTTGCCAGTTAGAGTAGTGAAAATTGGCCCTGCTTCCTTTATCCACATGATCCTGAAACAGTGTGGGAAAGAAGAAGCCATGCTACTGTCAAGTAAGTGTGAACCGGCCATTCGGGTGAGAAGGGCAACCCACTCCAATCTGCCATCAGATTGGCACTCTATGACTAAAGGTGAAATTCTATGCACATTGTCCTGGGAGTAAGCCCCATGGAACACAATGGGACTTCTGAGTAGATATGCATGGGATTGCTCTATGAGGCCAATTCGTACCCAGTTGACTACACCAGATACCATCAACTGACCTATGTGATTCTACTAAAGTGTACCGCAGGCAGAGAGCAGGTGCATGGCAGAAAAGTGCTTACATAAGGAAATTACTTGACTTATTCAAAGAAGCCAAATTGCGTGTTGCAGAGAAAAGCAAACATCTCAAGCCCATTGCCAATCAAAGGGAAAATTCCTTCCCAGTCCTAAATATGGTAATCCGGTAGACAAAGTTACAAAATCCAACCATAGAGAGCTTAAATGTTACATGCAAACAGGTATACCAAAAACCCAACAGGTGCTTTTTTTCAGTTGCTTTGCTTAAAAAAAAAATTCCTCGTGTATCCAGTTGTAAAGCTCTTATCACAAACAATCAATAGCAGCAAAGGTTATGCTGGTGAAAAATGTCTAACAGCCAATCCTATCCTGCACCAACTGGCCTGCACTGTATTAAGTGCAGAGTAGGGGGTGGCTCCAGTGCAACTCAGAGTACGGGGGTTTTATTCCCCTTACCCCATGTTGCACAGTAGCCACCTCAATGGCTAAATAGCTGGTGCAGATCCAAGCAGCCCAGTGTAATGCCAGGCTGCTTGGGAGGGAGGGTTAGGATTCGGCCTAAGTGCCGGAGGCTGGTCCCACCCCCGTCTTGGCCCTGTCCCCTCCCTGCTCCCAAAAGGCCTCTGTTGTGCCCTCTCACTACCCTCCCCAATCCCCCAGACTGGCATCCCCAGGCTGGCACATACTAACCTGTCACCTACTGGGATCTGGCACGGGAAGGCTGGTGCGCGTCCTCACACCAGCCTTCCCGACTCCTGAGTCATCACAGATGGGTCTTATGGCATGTTTGTGACACTCCCAGACTGGCTTGCGCCAACCTAGTGATGTCTTGGATTGCACTCTACTTCAAATCACTGCTTTTCTCTCCTTTTAAAATGTATTTTGCATCCGTAATATGCAATCCCAATCCATTAGATTTAGAGAAGAATCCATGGGAGTGCTTCACCCCTTCCACCACATCTCTGCACCAAATCACACTTCCAGGCCCACTTTCTACACAACAGATGTTAAACTCATTTCATGCAGAGGACCAAAGATAGCATTCATGGCACCTGCTGGGGGCTGGAAGTGACATCATTAAGCAGGAAGTGATGTAATTAAACAGATGATAGTCAGAAATAAGCACTTTGTACTCAGTAGAAACTCATTAGCTGCAAATGACAGAAGAGAAAATGTGCAAATTTTGTTCATATCTTTTCAAGATATGAGAGAACCCAATTATCATGCTGGGAGAGCCCAATTATAATGGGGGCCGGATAAATTGCTTCCAGGGCCCGTGGGCCTTATGTTTGACACTCCTGCTCTACACCAACATTTGGACTATTTCAAGGGAAATAGCAGTTGAGGCAGAGATGTAGTAAGAGGGAAAGAGTTAAGCAGTACCCTTCTCTCAGAAGCTCCCCTTCTCCAAAGCTCCTCTTCACAAAGTTACATTTTTCTTTAAAAATAAAATAAAAATCCCACTGAGGTCTGTCACTTTTTAATGTAACATTTAATTAGACCCTGAGACAGCCCAAGAGAAATGACATTGGGAAAACTCCTGCCTCCCAACACCATTGTAGATACCACGAAGTGCAAGATGAAGGCAAATCACAGAGAGAGACTTTCCCAAAGCACATCCTGGCATCCCTGCAAAGCCTCTTCTGAGGATAAGGGGAACCCCTCCCCCCGACTGGTGTGGGATATAGTGCAAGAAGTGGAACAGAAGAATGGAGCAGAAGGGAGCAAATATCCCTTGCCCAAATGGAGTTCCCACTTGTGCAAAAAGCCATGGAGGTTATAGTGGTGGGCTGCCACCACTGCATGTGGCGGTGGTCCTGCTAGTCCCAACACCAGGACACGTTTGTGACAGCCATAAAGTGCCTTATGCTGCCAGGACACTAGCTCTGGTGGTGTAAAGGCAGCTTAGGATTGGGCTGTCGCATACAAGCACACACACGTACAAATATCAGATATACAGTTCTCTTTTGAGTGAGGGCTAAATTGGACCCCCTGCCTCTGCCAATGGGCAGCCCAGGCTCCTGATGAGGATCCCACAGGTGATACAATATGCTTTCCAGGATTCCTTGCATACAACCCCTCCTCTGCTGCCTCTATCATATTGATGGGCATCTTGCTTCTTACATAGAACCACCAGTCACCAAGTCATCAAGGGTCCTATTTTCAGGCCCGGCCAGGACAATGTTCTATATTGACAGGGAATTGCTAGGAACAAAATAATAAGCCATTCTCAAGGAATATCATCATGAACCTGTCATAGGGAGAAAGGATCCAAATTCTTCCTTTGTTCCTTAACTGTGCTTTAGGCTTTTTGCTCTTCTAAAAAATAAAGGTAACACAATAGTTTCTTTCAGGCTCTGCCAAGCTCCTTCTCAAGCCCTCCCAGATAAGCTCTGGCAGGAAAGGTGACTGCCATCAATATTTTGGTGAATGTTAACTACCTGGGTAGCTTTGCAATGGGATAATCACAGCTACTTTGGGAGCCTGTTTTAAAACACTGCGAAAGGTCTCTCTCACCACCAGAGCCTTCTTGTCACACAAGTACTCACAAAAAAAGCAGCACTACTTCCCAATAACAGAACAAAGTCGATACATCTCCACATCAAGGTACGTGTTCACCTTTCTAAGTACATTTTCTGTTCCCATTTCATCCCGGGGGGGGGGGGTGGAATCTAAAAAGTCTTTGGGGGTAATGGAGTTTTTTTCTTCTACTATTGATTTTGAAAAGTGTTTAAAAAATCTTCTGCACGTGCCTGGAAATGGAGCCAACATACAAACACAAACAGTTTGAGACTAAAGAAAATGTACAAAGAACTTTAGCTGATGTAGAGCCCGTTGGGCAAAAAGGTGGGGTATAAATTAATAAAATAATAATAAAATAATAATAGAGCAGTGCCTTGGAACATGAACTGTGAACCATGAAGTTCCAAACCCACCAGATGACTCACCAGATGATCATGTCCATGATTGTCAATAATATCATGAGATGATCATGTCCATGATCAATAATAATGTCCATTATCATCATCATCATCATCATAGCTGCTTTTATGCATAGAAACATAGGAAGCCACCTTGATCCATCCGTCTCAGTACTGTAAACACTAAGGGGTAGCAGCTCTTCAGGGTTTCAGGCAGGGATTTTTCTCTCCACTCTACCTTCATGTCAGGGACTGAAACTGGGGTCTTCTGCATGCAATGCCTGTGTTCTACCATTGATCCCTGTTGGATGCTATGATAGCCTCTGTTTTCCTCCTCCCATCACCATGAGAAAAATCATGTTCGTGGTGTTAAATTTTTGCTATGAAGAGTGATTTTAAGATGAACGCGTGAGATTTAATAAGACTTCACATGCAGTAAGATCCTCCAGTATCCAAATCCCATTCTTGCCAAATTACTGTTGATCTGAAACTGACAGTGTGGACTCAAGTTAAGATAATCCTGTATTACTAGCAAACATCTGGTTATCCTAGTGTTTTGGATACCTCCCAAACGATCTGGATAAATGTGCAAGGGATCTATCTGCAGGGGATTCGTTACAAAGAAATCTCTTTCAACAGACGGTGCAGTGATAGACGGTTCAGTCTGGTTGCTGATTTGGGGTCCTCTCCTGTGCTTTCATTAGAATGAAATTGCTACACCTAGCAGACTGCAAGAGGGCAGATTCCATTCCCAAAACACATGTACAAATACTGTACTGTATATATGTATTTTTGCACCTATTCCTACTAGACATCATATAGCTCAGTGGAGGCATCTGTATATTTCTAAGAGTAAATGTTGCCAATTTGGGAGGAAGGGTCACAATCAGGTTTGAACTGTACTTGATTATTGAATAGGATGCTATTTCCAAGGGATAGACTATTTCATTTTTTCTTATCAGCTGTGTGTGTGAAAGTGCTCACACCTGCGCTTTCATCTTCTTCTAAAACACTAAAGGCTCAATTTAGACCTATTACAGGCACAGTGTTCCCCTCCTCCCATACTGTGCGCATGGGCACATGTACAGTCATCACACCAGGCTGTTACAAGGAATGGTAGGCCTGTGCAAACCTCCTCTATCCCCATAGCAGCTTGGCATACTGAATGATCATTTCCATGTACCTCAGTGGTAAGGGGAATAGGGTTATGCCATACAATGATCCCACTGCACATGTGGCTGGACCCACAGTAGGGCTAGATCGATCCCGGAGTATCAGTCTGTGACAGAACATGTATACAAACATATATATTTGCATACATATAGCTTGTATTCTGTAAGCATAGATGCTGATTCCCACTGGAAATCTCTGGGCAGGCTGACCTAGAATCATTGGCAGAGGGAAAGAGAAATCTCACTCTGATATACTCTATCAGGCCATGAGCTGACATGTTGTGTGATGGACAACAATTCATTTTTGGGTTAGTTTTGAACAAAGGGCTGAAATGACCTATTTTCTATTTATAAAATGGCCTATTTTATCATCAGTGTCTTGGACAATTTCTGTTTTCTGTTGTAAAAAAATTCCTTGCCATTTTGATGCCCCTCATGAGGTTGTCAGTCATTCCTACCAGTGAGGTACAAGCTCCCTTATATACAGTACAGTACACACACACAAAATGTATATGTGTGGGCTGGTGGTGGAGAGAATCAATCTGCGGACATATAAATATTTATTTATTGCATATACTTTAAAATATGCAAATGTGCATACATGTGAACACAGCTCTTCTCTGTGCATGCATAAATGTGCACATGCACATATAGCTACATACTTGAGAGATCCTTGTTTATTATGCAGTAGAGCAAAATTGAGATTTTTAAATAAATTTCCCCAGTGTAAATAAACTCCCCACCTTGAGCAAACTTCAAGCGATCCCAGAACAGATTTCTCTATTTTTCAAATAAATCATTGCTCCAAATGAGCATGGACCTGGCAGTTAGAATTTCCAAATGATTCAGTATTTGGGGCAGTGTTGGAAACAACTCAAACAAACAATTTTACAAGTTCCAGAAGTGAATACTTCCATGCTCCCCCCTCCTCTTTTTTTTAATTTGAAGAACTGGGAGGGAAGGGTAAGGGGGAGCTGTGCTCTTTGGCCCATAGGAAATCAATGACCCAGGGACATCTGCAAGCTATTAGGACACAGACTTCAGGTAGCTCAGAGGAACACGTGCTGTCCACATTACACCCTGCAAGTATATTTCCACAACTTTACTTCTCCAAATAAACAGTCTGGCTTGTCTGCATTAGCAAGGAGCTACACAAACAGGTAGAGAGAATGGCTGTTCTATTCTCTCTTCCAATTCAGATAGATTTCTTGTAAGCCATCGCTTGGCCATGTAATTTGAACTATTCCTTGGCAGTAATTTAAAACTAGCCTGGTTCCTAAACAGAATACGAAGAGTTTTAACTTACTGTCATGTATTTATCTGTATGCACTATGAAACATCATGTACCGTTTTCACAGCATGTTAGCTTTGACATGCATGTCATAATTAAACAGCTGCTTCCTAAAAGAAGAATTTGTTTTAAAAATCCACCACGAACAGTAGTAGTAGTAGTAGTAGTAGTAGTAGTAGTAGTAGTAGTAGTAGTAGAAGTTGTTGTTGTTGTTGTTGTTGTTGTTGTAATGGATCATAGTGGAACTTAAGTAAAACAGAATGCTTTGCCCCATTCTGACACGATCCAACTTTTTTTAAAATTAGAAATGTCTTGTTTTGTGTTGTGAACCTGTATACCATTCCACATTCTGAGAGACTAAAATCTCAATGCATGTGCTTTCCTATATGAATTGCCACTGAAAATACTGCAGTTTATATACTATTCTCAGATGGAACAAAAAGCAGAAAGCAAATAAAAAAACTTAACCTAGAGTTGTAAAATGAACTGAGCTAGTTAAAAAAAAAAAAAAAAGAGCAGAAAAACCCAAATCTGAACCAGCAAAAAAAAAAAAAAAGGGCAAAAATTAGGGGATAGAAATTGTAGCTTCAATGTTACCATTATATTCATTCTGTGTGTGAGTGATTTACTAAAAACACTAATGGCTTTTTACTGGCTGAAAGCATGAATAGCTTGGGCTGCAATCCTGCATACAGTTAGGATGATTAAATACCACTGAAGTCAATGACCCCAAACGAGAGAAAGTTAGTTGCATCTACATCTTGTTGAAATCAGTGGGCTTTAGGATAGTTCGACTAGCTTGTCCCAGTGACTTTCAACAGGACTTAGACATGGTTAACTTCCTTGGGTTGGATCATAGCCAATGGGATGTATGCAGTCTGACTGTGTGGCCTGAGACTATTCATTCAAATAAAAGGATTATTTTTAATTGGACTCTTTCTCTGTGAGAAGGCATTCTTGCTGTTCTTGCTGAAGGCTTGGCTGTAACCAATCTATATATACCTTTTGAGTCAGATATGGAAAGAATCCACTGGGAACTTCTTCTAGGCAAGCCCCACTGAAATGAATGGGGCTTGCAAAAGAACCCAAAAGAGGAGGTTCTCCAGGAACCATTCCCAAGGTTCTTCCAAGGAACTATTCCCAATTCAGAGTTCTGCAGTTTAGCCAGATTACTAAAGGCACTCCCATGGGAGTCTTCCCTTACTAAAACAGAAATGGAGGATCTATGCTTATTGCTCATTGTGAATGAGGAAGCCCTTGCACCTGGGATCTCCATGAATGTATTGAATCTCCACATACAGGAAAGCCACTGGATCAAACAAATTAGATTAGTTCTATAAGATTAATACTAAAAGCAAAAGGCACAATCCCCTTATACTTGATGACTTTTACATCTCACTGCTTTCATTGAAATAAATTGGATTAAAAGTGCTAAGCTTCAGTTGAATCATGCTCAGTAATATCAACAGTGGCACATTTTATGTTCTGAAGAAGATGTGCTGTCTTTGCGAGCTACCACCTTGATTGTGATGGACCCATAAATCGCCTCCAGAACAATTTCAGTGTCAACTGTATTGGTTATTTTTAAATTTATATTGCTTGCATGATTAAAAGTAAGAGGGTTTTACACATTCTACAGCCCCGCTTTTAAAGCATTGTTAAAAGCATAATTTTAAATTATGATTTTTTTCTGTAATATTACTCATTCACAGAGTGCTATTTTTTAAATGCTCTTTATTATATTTCATAAAGAGAAAGCACGGATTGGTGCATTTTAGCAAATGATTCTAGCCCATAATTTCATCCCAATCAAAAATCTGTTCAGAGGTGAATGATGCACAATGAATGATGAGCTAAACTTACTACAGAAGTGTCTCTTCAGAATCTTTTTAAGAGTTTGCTATTTGTGTTCAGCAGAAAGCATTGTCAGGATCCTTTTCAGTGGGGAGGCTTGAGTTTTGACTCTTGAAATCCTGATCAAGAAGAATCTCCTCTAAGGGAATTGCAGGGGGAGAGTAAGAGCCCAATCCTAGGCATGTCTACTCAGAAGCAAGTCTAATTAGAATCAATGGGGCTTACTCCCAGGAAAGTGTGGATAGGGTTGGGCTGTGATACTGCTATTCCCCATCAGCAGAACCAAGAACAAGCCAAGTATCAGCTTGAAGGTTAGGGAGAAAATAAAATAGTCAAGCAGGTTTTTGTAAGATAAAAAAGAACACTTTGATCAATAATTTTGCATTGGTGAAACATCACAGTTGTGAAACTATATAGGCACCTATATAGGCACTTTTAATGAACACGTGGGTTGTATGAATAGATTTAGCTTGAATACAACAAGAAACTAAATTTCTCTGGGGGAAATGTAAATGATGGCTGAGAGCATTAATGAATGCAGTTAACTGCGAATCTGCTATTATAAGCAATGTATATAATTTCTTGAATCAAGAAACGATTGGGAAAGTCCAAAAATCCAGAAAAACTTAGTGACAACTGGCTCCTATGGGAATGGGACTTTACCTGGATGCTTCATTTCCACTGATTTTAATGGCACTGAATCCCAGAATTCCTGATCAAAGAATGAATTTTATCTATCCCACTAAGGCTGCAATCCCATCCACGCTTACCTGGGACTAAGTCCCATTGACTAAAATGGGACTTACTTCTGAGCAGATATTCCTAAGATTGGGCTATTAGCCATTTAAAGATTTTATGGCACAAGTGCAGGTATGTGATAGTGTGCTGAATGCACAGTTAAACATGCCACAGAAACAAATTAGCAGCATCACCTTCCCATTTTTTAAAGAAACACCCCATTTTTTAAAGAAATCTACCCAGATTGTAAACAGAAATGGAACAAAAAAATCAGATGGATGGAGTGATAAACATTTGATCTGCATGATGAGCTACATCTTAAGTATTCGACATTCTCTCATTTGGTGTGTTTCAAAAAGTTCTTTGAAAAACACATACTGTACAGACTTATTTGAACGTCTGATTATTTTGCTGTTCTCAACATCCCTGAAGACATTTAGAGAATGGAAGCTTTCACTAGAGTCAGAAAGTGAGATATAAGAACTGTACTTGATGGTTCAAAAGCTCCAGATTTAGAGTTCTTCTTCCACAAACAGTGACAGAAGAAGCAAATTAGTTGTCTTACCCTGTGTTGCTTAGATTTGCTAGAAGCAGTGCATGAAAAACTTCTCCCTGGCTCTCCTTTCACTGTTCTACACAACATGTATACATCAAGCTTATTACCCTCCACTCTCCCCAATAAAGAATACAATATACCAATATATAACTAATATATAATACTTTGAATGCACTAGAAGCATCTAGTTTCCTAACAAATCCAGCTTCCTAAAAAATAAAGGGGTTCTTTATATTTTACTTTGTTGAGTATCTCAGCTCTATTCAATCTTTTCCCCAGAAGCAACCCTGAAGCTGTTATTGTGATGTCGGGGAAGGAGTAAAGTATTGTTTAGACACTTTCTAGTGTCCCTAATATCCTGCTACAAAATTTAGGCCTTAATTTTTTTTAAGGATCATTTTTTTCATCTTCATCATGATGTTCTCAAACCCTTTTATTGGATACAGCAAGTATAAAGAGGAAAGAACTTGCAGCAATTGATACTGTGCATTTAATAAATGTGCCCTTTAAGAAATAAAATGAGAATTGTGACTTTGGACTCCTGAGAGAGAGAGAGAGAGAGAGAGAGAGAGAGAGAGAGAGAGTCTTGCTCTCACTTCCTTTCACATAACAGCAGCTACAGCCTCACTAGTATCACAGTGACTTTGGATGCCCAAAACGTGTGCATAACGTCGGCAGTTTTGTACAGATTGCATGATGTGAGACAGAACAGGAGGCAGTACAGAGCTGTGGTTCTGTTGCAACAGCATCATCCAGCCACTTTAGATTCCCTTCAATTGCAGTGGAGAGAGTGAAGCCCATGCATAATTTTCCCACTGTGTTCCCTATTCAAAGTCCTACAATATTTTAATTATTTGTTTCCCCATCTCTGCACCTAAAATGTATATTACCCATTTGCTGTCACCCATTAGACATTAGTGTGCAGCAGTGGGAAAGGGGAAAGGATTTGAAGAAACTTCCAGGCACATGCACCACATTGGACAGAAAACAGAAGGTGACATCTAGATGCTGCAAGCTGTGAACCACAAGCCATTTAAACCAATTCAGTACCATTGACTTCAAACTGGTTACAACTTAGTTCAAAACTCCACCATCAAAATGGTGCATACACACACACAAGCAAATCTCACTGTGCTCAGTGGGGCTTACTCCTGAGTAACTATGTTTAGCATTGCAGCCTTGGCCACCCTAACTTGCCACACTAAAAAGAATGTCATGTCACTGCAAGGCCATTTTTCAATCATGCTGGAACTCAGTGGGCCTGAGGGTAATATCAACCCTAGCTGTTGTAAACATGACTTGTCAATTTCAAGGAAGCATTTAAGGTCCTTGAAAGAAAGTGGCATTTATTCATCCACCACCTTTTAATTTTTTTTATTCAGATGTTGTTTCCTAAGTGAAAAAAGTGACTCCTGGAATTCTATCATCCTTTGACTCCCATGATCCAAATTTGAACAATAGCTGGATAGAAATATTTGCTCCTCTATTAAAATATTTTAAAACCATCTACAGTTGAACAAAACTTAAGCCATGGCCTTGGGGATTTAGCATAGCTCCAGCTCCTCAAATATTTGAAAGAGATCTGGGATTGCTAAAATTACTTGAAAAAAAGAAAATTTAAGGCAAGAGAAAAGATTAAAGGTGGGCTTTTAAAAAAAAAATCATCCTCATATATTTTATTTGAAATTGGATTTGCATGCCTAGGAAAGACTGGGGGGAATAAAAAGGCATGATCTTATCTGTGATCTGCTTGTGTGGAATGCATTCGTTTGGGGAAATTTACATAAAGCACAACTCAGGGCCCTTTTTCCCATTACCTCCTGGCTCGGTGTGTGCATGTGTTTAAAACGGTGCCTCCGAAATCTATGGGGAGCGGCTGGCACATCAACCAGGATTCTGTTACATTTTCTTCCTCTGGGTGAGTGGGTGTTGTTAGCCAGTGAGAAAGCCATGCTCCAGGCTAGCTACACCAGCACTGAAATCCCCCCATCGCCCTCCCTGCCTCCCTCCCGCAGGCACCAAACAGCCTGCATCTCCCCCAAATGCGCTCCCTCCCCCCTCCTTTCCTTTCCTTTGATTAAAGGTCTCTAAAGCGTCGTCACCGGCATCTGTGGCTGACATCACACTTCGCTAATGCCCGAGATCGCTGCGCGTGTTGACTGATCGCACAGGCTGCGGGGAGGAAAGGAGAGCGATCCGTTCACAAAGGGGCTTTATAGAAATCACTAAGACTTTGCAGGGAACAGGCAGGGGATAAGGAGGCAGGCAGGCGCAGAACTTCTGCTGCGTGGACATGAAACTGCTCTGGGAGATGTCTGAAAGAGCAATCGGTTCAAGCACGTCTGAACCCAGATTCACAGGATCGGGTCAACAGTGGTGGGGGCGGTGGCCCCTCCACATTTCCACAAATGAATCCCACATATCTCTCTCTCTCTCTCTCTCTCTCTCTCTCTCTCTCTCTCTCTCTGATCACTCGCTGACCTGAATTAGCACAACAAGGAAGCCTCCCCCATTAATGCCATAAACAGTGTTGGGGCAACCCCACTTCTCCCCCCCCTTTGTGGGATGAAATACCTCATTCATTTGAACATTTAAAAACACAAAACCCTACTCGTGAAAACTCTCAGTACATCGTTTCACTGTTTCGATGTAGCCAAGAGAGAGAGAGAGAGAGAGAGAGAGAGAGAGAGAGAGAGAGACTGGTCTCTGTGAAGAACAGGGGACCCACGAGCTTCACACGACCCCCTTGTCTCTTGATCTCAGTCTGGGGTTTTGTTCTGGTTGAGGTTTTAGTTTCAATGTCCTGTACTGTGTACAGTCTGGTTCAATGGCTTTCTTTTCTTTG
Source organism: Tiliqua scincoides (assembly GCF_035046505.1). Taxonomy (NCBI): domain Eukaryota; kingdom Metazoa; phylum Chordata; class Lepidosauria; order Squamata; family Scincidae; genus Tiliqua; species Tiliqua scincoides. Next base: position 146,855,610 of record NC_089822.1, read on the forward strand.
AGATAAAAAGGGGAGGGGGAAAGAAAAGGAAAAAAAAACACACAAGAAGTGTCAAGGAATGATTATCGCCCGCTCCCCTCTTTATCTCTGAGGGTCTCTTGGAAAGAGGACCACTTGCGTGGCCGAGCATCTTTCAGACATTCTCCAACCAAACGGTTGGGTTTTGCTTTCTTGTCAATTACCACTCATGCTCCAGTTTATTGTTCCCGGATCGACTCACTTGCCAAGAAATCCGTTCGAACTTCGACCTGGGGAGTTTTGGGGTGGGAAGGGGAAATTTGTTTTGTTTTGTTTTTTTGTTTTGATATAAAGAAACATCCTGCCCCAGGTCTGAGATAGAAAATCCGACCAGAGAATCAGAACCACCCCAAGAGCCCTCTTCTTGACTACAGAAAGACACTCTCTCCCCAAACATTTGTCTGAAACCGTTTGTCCCAAAGAAGAATTTTAGCTTTTCAAATCCTGCTCAAATTGCGCAGCTTAGTCTTAATTGTGCATCTCAGACTTAGGCTGCAATCCTAACCACACTTTCCTGAGAGTAAGCCCCACTGAACAAAATAGGATTTACTTCTGAGTAGACCTGGTTAGGATTGTGCCCTTAATTGTGCATCCTAGACTTATAATAATAATAATAATAATAATAATAATAATAATAATAATAATAATAATAATAATAATAACTTCTGGTACATCTTGTGCAAAACAAAATCCATTTCTTCCCTCGTTTTCTGTGAAATGTACCCTGAGAGTTGCAAAGAATAGGAAAGGGGCGTGCGTTATCTTACATAAAATGTGAGTTCTTATTTCGGGGGGGGGGGAAAGAGTTTTCTCCTCCAGCACCATCACCACCCACCCACCCGTTTGTCTTTTTCACTCTTCCCGTGTTAACTGTTTCTCAAGTGTTGAGATCTTTGTATCGAAAAGACAGCAAAGGCAACGGATCTCTCAGCTGAACCTCCAAAGATGATCGCAGGTTTCATGCCTGATCTAACAGCACCCCGCTCTCCTTACATAGCTGGAGACCCCCCTCCAGAGTTCGAGACCCCCCTGAGAATTGTTTAGCAGCACAAAAGGTGGGGGGGGGAAGAGGACACAGTTTCCATCAAGGGACCCAACTGGAACTCAGAATCGGGCAGGGTGATGGTTTCAATACCAAGGGGTGGACCCCTGTTGTGGAGGACTGGTGGGGGGGTCTCTGTTTTGGACATTCAGGAAGGGCACCTCAACTCTTGACACGGATCTGCTGGGAAATTCAGCAGCTATTCTGGGGGGTTTCAACCCCCCTCCCCAGCCCAGGCTAAGGCGCCAATCCTATCCACACTTTCCTGAGAGTAAGCCTCATTGGAAATAATGGGACTTACTTCTGAGTAGACATGCATAGGATTGGACTCTAAGGCTACAATCCTATCCACACTTTCCTGGGAGTAAGCCCCATTGGCGAAAATGGGACTTACTTCTGAGTAGACTTGCATAGGATTGGGGTCTGAGTCTTGCCCCAGCTGGTGCACTGTGGTGTTGGCGAGCTAGGCGCACGTCGGAACGCAGCCGCTCCGAATCGTGGTCTGTCTGTGCTGCAGGAGACCCGCTGCTCTTGCCAGAGCCGATCTGGGCAACCTTGGAGCGGACGGAGGCTTCCCGCTGGAAGAGTTTCCCATGCAAGACGAGGACAGTCTCCGTCGGAGACATTCAACCGAGGCAGCCTCCCCAAGCCCTTGGCGAGAGCTCTGCCGATGCCCGGGTTCCTTCAGCCCCGGACGATCGCGGGCATTCGGAGCGAAACCGGAGTGGTGGGAACGGCCGCTGCTGCCCGGTTGCAAAACGCTGTGCCTGGCCAGGCATCGCCGGGACAACAAGGCTGCCGTCCCATCCACACTTACCCGGAAGTAAGCCCCATTGATTACAATGGGACCTACCTCTGAGTAGACATGCATAGGATCGGGCTCCAAGTCCTGGGGGGGGAATTGCACAGTAGATCCCTTGCCCCTTCAAGCCTCCAAACACACGTGCAGCCCCACCCTGGGCGTGTTTACTCAGGGGTAAACTCCCCTGAAGTCCAGTATGTTACTCCTTGGGGAGTGTGTACAGCTAGGGCAGCTATCCTAGACACTGAGGAGTAAGTCCTATGGACTCAGTGGGATTTACTTCGGAGTAAACCTGCTCTTAGAAGAGCTGGAGATCCTATGCACTGTCGCTCCTGCAAATGTCCAGGGTCTGCAATGAGGTTTATTCCTGAGTAAGTGAGTGCGTAGGACTACAGCCGTCATTTGGTCTCCAGTTTTGTTTTGTTTTGTTTGTGCTTACTCTCCGTAGACTGGGGAGAGAAAGAGAGAGAGATGTGTATTTAAGAATCTGAAGACGATATTTTTTTTTGGGGGGGGGGGTTGTCAATGGCTGCGATTGGAGCAGAATTACAGCCCCATCCTAGGCATGTCTACACAGAAGTAAGCCCTATTATAGTCAATGAAGCTTACTCCCAAGTAAGGCTGGATAGGATTGCAGTCTAAGGCTGCAATCTTATCCAGACTTTCCTGGGAGTAAGCTCTACTGACTATAATGGGATTTACTTCTGAGTAGACAGGCAGAGGATTGGGCTCTAAGGCTGCAATCCTATCCACGCTTTCCTGGGAGTAAGCTCCATTGACTATAGTGGGCTTTGCTTCTGAGTATTGGGCTCTGAAAGAGGGAAATGAGGGTGCGGGGGTGGGGGGACACCTGAACAAACAGCCCTGTCGCCAAATGAAGATCTAGCCGAAAAATTAACCAGAGGATTTGCAGAAAGAAAAGTCCAGGCTGTGTCTCTGAAACGTTTCAATATCTTGATCAGTTTCATTGACTCCCCCCCCCCCCAAAAAAAAAAAAATAATGCAGAGGCTGGTTAATTTTATTGTCGGATCTTGTACAAATGATGACGGGGGGGGGGCATTGAATGGCCAAAACGCTGATAAATCAAATCGCCAGAGACCAATCCAGGCCCTCTGGGTAGAGGGGTGGGAGGCTTGGATTATTTTCAAGCACCACCTTGAAGAACTGTCTCCAACTCGAAAAGTTCAGGGTTAGTTTCTGAGCCTATGGCGCCCCCTCTGGATGGAAATGGGAATTGCACCTTATCTGCAAGTCCAGGTGAAGCGACTGTAACCAGAAAAGAGATTGAAAAAAGGGGGGACGGGGACGCCAAGCCCTGGAAGGTGTCTGTCCCAGGCCAGACAGTTCATGATTTAAAGTGCGGGGAGCGCCCATAGGCTCCTGAATTGCTCAGGGAGATGGTGCGTGCTTGTCTCTACAGACAGGGCTCCCTAAGGGCGAGGGATGCCCAAACAGGCTAAGCAAAGCACCAGGGACCTTTGCCATTTGCTCTGCGCAGCCAGGCCCTTCCGCTCGGCCAGAATGCATCATCCTAAGGTCTTTGTATCCATCATTCGGTCCCTTGCAACGTCTTCCCTCTGCTTCTGCCTCGCCTACTTTTACACAAGGGTTTCAAAAGCTGCTGGGGGGGGGGGGCTGACTGATAGTTGCATCAGGACTGATGAGAGTTGAATCAGATAGATGAGCGTTCAGTGGAGCCAACGCGTGCACACAACTCTCTGAAAGGGGGGGGAACCCTTTTGGTTTGACCAGCGGTGACAGGAGACTGTGATTTTTGGTTTTGCTGGAACATGACATCCCCTGGCCTTGGAGTAGCCTGCGAGTAACCCTCACACTCTTAGGCGAACAGGATACGCGTTGACACACTGAAAGCAGACAAACCTGTTACGCCTCTCTCGTGTGGCTGGCTGATCGAGGGATTTATGATCCACCGGATCGCCCAGTCGTGTGCACTGATTGTCACTGAACTCAATTGTACATTGAACTGTCTCTTCTTAAGATATGTGGCCCCGGTTCGCTGAGGCGTACTCGCAAGGGAGAGCAGCCTCACCTACTATACCTGTGTTGGGAGTTTTCTTCTGCAAACTTCTCATTGAACCTGCCTGTCCGGGGAACCTGGAAACCGGCAGCAGGAGGAGGCTCGACCTGGTGGGGGAAGGGGGGTCACTTCTTGTCCAGGGGTCAGACCGCCGACCTTAGAGCCCAAGCCTATGCCTGCCTACTCAGAAGTAAGTCCTATTGTAGTCAGTGGGGCTTACTCCCAGGTAAGTGTGGATAGGCTTGCAGTCTCAATCCTATGCCTGTCTACTCAGAAGTCAGTTCCATTGTAGTCCATGGGACTTTCTCCCAGGTAAGTGTGGATAGGCTTGCAGTCTCAGAGCCCAATTCTATGCATGTCTACTCAGAAGTAAGTTCCATTAGACTCAATGGGGCTTACTGCCAGGTAAGTGCGAACAGGATTGTAGCCAGGGTCACACCAAACGGGACAGGGGAGGTTCAAGTGACAGTCCTTCTAAAAAGGAGCCCCCCCCCTTTTAAAAAGGAGTTAATATAGAGGGGAGACCGCTGCCCAGGCTGCGATTCCCCCTTTCCCCCTCGAATCGCAGCCAGGCTCTGCAAGACCCCTGTTGCCTTCCTCCTGAAACGTGTTGAGCCTGGATAACAAATTAGGATGGACCACAATCAAAACAAAACCCACCCGTTAAGAGGGGTGAGTCACCAAATCGCTGACTTCAAACGCGGGGGGGGGGGAGGTGGTGGAGAAGAGAAGCGTTGAGCTCTTTTGGAGGCCAGAAGAGAGACAGAGAGACGGGATATTGGGGGGGGGGGGGTCACAGAGCATTTTGCGGTGCAGCTTTACCCGAGATGACGTGTCTGCTAGAGAAGATCTCATGCCCCTTTTCTCCGCTCTGAAAGCCACGACAGAAGCCTGCCTAGAAAGAGCGATCAACAAGTAGGAAAAGAGAAGGAGAGATTTACTCGGAGGTGTAGATCACCAGCAGATTGAGGAAGTACAAAGGCACCCAACTCCAGCGCGCGACCAACTTTCTCTCTCTTCCCTGCTTCCCCCCTTTCCTTTCTTCTCTTTCTTTTTTTTTCTCCTCATCCTCCTCCTTCTCCCCCTCCTTCCCTGAATCTGCGCTCATTTCTCCCCTCCCTTGAAAGAGGAGGGGGGAAAGAAAAAGAAAACTTTTTAGCCAATCAGCAGTTTGCCAGCCCTCCAGGGGCAGGGCTGCCATTGGCTGGAAGTTTCTAAGGTGAAATAGCAGAGGAGAGTATTTATTAAAGAGACTCGGGGAGAGGAGAGGGTTTGGAGAGCTGAGCTTGAAATTGACTCGCTGATTTGGAGGGGGGGAAAGAGAGCCTGAAATACACTCTGAATTTTTTCTCTTGCCCCCTAAAAGGAACTTTTCTCCTGCTTTTGAAAGAATCCCTGATTCGACTTTATTTTTTTTCCCCATCCCACCAACTCCTCTTTGGCCACTCAAGGATAGATCCTCTACCCACATGTGCCTTTCCTGAGAGCAAAGACCTGCAGCCACCGCTCCTGCGATCCAGGTTCTCCTCCTCGCCCTCGATCAAGCCTCTGCAGACCAGACCAAGCATTCCTTTTGGTTCACTTTTGCACGCTTTCTTCGCTGCCTGCCTGGTGCCTCCTTCCATGCTGTTTTAAGGGAAGCTGCTCCTGTCGAGCCCGACTGCCCCTCTCCTCCGCCTCCACCCCACCTCCACTGCCCCCTCCCCGCGTTTTTGCTCGGCCACTGTCTCGCATGAATCTCCTCGACCCCTTCATGAAGATGACAGAAGAGCAGGAGAAGTGCCTGTCTGGAGCTCCCAGCCCCACCATGTCGGAGGACTCCGCCGGGTCTCCCTGCCCTTCGGGTTCGGGCTCGGACACGGAGAACACGCGGCCCCAGGAGAACACCTTCCCCAAGAGCGACGCGGACCTGAAGAAGGAGAGCAGCAGCGACGAGGACAAGTTCCCGGTGTGCATCCGAGAGGCCGTCAGCCAGGTGCTGAAGGGCTACGACTGGACCCTGGTGCCCATGCCCGTGCGGGTGAACGGCTCCAGCAAGAACAAGCCGCACGTCAAGCGCCCCATGAACGCCTTCATGGTGTGGGCTCAGGCCGCCCGCAGGAAGCTGGCAGACCAGTACCCCCACCTGCACAACGCCGAGCTCAGCAAGACGCTGGGCAAGCTCTGGAGGTAGGCGCCCGGGGCAGGGAGCGAGGCTGCGGGGGCCGCCCGGGAACTCTGCAGGGCCACCAGGGTGGGGAGGGGGCACGCTTCCGCCCCCCTGGAGCCTGGTGGGGGGCTTTCTAGGGGCACATTTCCCCCCCCGGAGCCTGGTGGGGGGCTTTCTAGGGGCACACTTCCCCCCCCCCGGAGCCTGGTGGGGGGCTTTCTAGGGGCACACTTCCACCCTCCTGGAGCCTGGTGGGGGGCTTTCTAGGGGCACACTTCCCCCCCCCGGAGCCTGGTGGGGGGCTTTCTAGGGGCACACTTCCACCCCTCTGGAGCCTGGTGGGGGGCTTTCTAGGGGCACACTTCCACCCCCCTGGAGCCTGGTGGGGGGCTTTCTAGGGGCACACTTCCACCCCCCTGGAGCCTGGTGGGGGGCTTTCTAGGGGCACACTTCCACCCCCCCTGGAGCCTGGTGGGCGCTTTTCCAGGGGGGCACGTTTCCACCATCTCACGAGCCTGGGGGGGGGGTTTCCAGTGGGGTACACTTCCAGACTGAGAGTCTCCATAGGGCTAAGCCCCGCTCCCCTGGTTTCTATTTGAAATTTGGATTGCACATTAAACTCATTTCTGCCCAGCCCACAGGTGTCCACATTTGATCCCTGTTGCGTATACGCAAAGTTGGGCAGAAATGTTCAGGTGTCGCGATCCGATAAACTAGAAGTCAGTCCTGCCAAATTGCAGGGGGGAGTTTACTTCCGAGTAAATTTGCAGGGACTCAGGCTGGAAGAAGAGGGCTTCTCTGGGCCACGAAGATCAAAACCCTGTCACTAGTCTTTGGGAGTTTATGGGTATCTCAAAGTCTGTTCTAGCGGGGGGGGGGGGCAGAAGTTGAGAAAAGGGGGCAGGGTCTGGGTCTGCAGAATTTCAGATTCTGACCTGAGAGTGGAAAATAAAACAGCTAATAGATGAGGACAGGTAGGACTCCTGGGATTTTTTTTTAAAAGGTGTTGTTGAGATGTTGTGCAAAACATCTGCTTTTAGACCCAAATGTGTGCGGGTAGGCTGTGGTTACTCTGAAAGGCACTCTGCATGTGCCTAGGGATCATTTATTTGCCTTTATTATGTTGACTTCATCACACTCACCAGAATTTGGCTGGGGATTGAAAACAGCCTGACACAAATTAAGCCCTGTTCTGGGACAAAAACATGAAATGATACATTGGGTGTGATGATTGTTGGCACAAGTTGGCAAGTGTGGACCAATTGGAGGGTTGGGCTGAGTGATGACTTGCAACCAAAGGGAGGGGGGAGTTAAGAGAAAGTGAGTCACCTGGCTGAAGCATCAGCTTGTGACTTGGGAAAAAGACATATATAAAGGTAGAGCATGTTTGTAAATGGAGAAGAAAAAGTTCTCCCTGTGTTTAGTTTTAAGAACTATGGAGAGTCAATGATGGTGCCTGGAGGCAGCCAAGGTGTTAGTTACCTAATCTGTTTCGGAATCTGTGTTTCTTTGCCTGGGTTTGGGGGAAGGGGGGAACAGCTCCAACCAAAAATGGGTGAAGTTTGTGGGAGGCAAGACCCTGCACTGCCTTGGTTTGTTATGTCTTGTTGGGCAGCCAAAACAGTCTGCTAGTTTCTCAGAGGGAAGGGTGGGTCTAGAAGGGGCTTAAAACAGCATGAAAGATTCTTATAGGTCAATGCAGAAAAGGGACAGAAGGAGGGCAGTTGTGGGTGGGTGGAGTTGGTGGGTGACAAGTTCTTTTCTTGACCAAGCTCAGAGGTCCCTGGGGAAATTACCAGTCTATTTCTAAGTGTGTGTGCAGAGGAGGGGGATTCAGATAGCCGAATATCTAAAGACTGCAGTGCTCAGTGCCTGCAAGCTTTATTATGGCTCTGATATTTTGGCATCATGTCCTGCTTGGACATCTGTCTGGCTGTTGAACTTTGTGTGACCAGCAATTAGTTTTTGCACCAGTTCTCGGTCTCCCAACAGCTGCATAGCTATATAGACAAAATCTGGCCTACACGGTGTGCTCTGGAAATCTCAGCTTGTCGGCAAAACAGCTTCGCAAGTAACCATCGAGTCCCTTTCTGTCTTGCACAGGTTACTGAACGAGAGTGAGAAACGTCCCTTTGTGGAGGAGGCTGAGAGGCTGAGGGTGCAGCATAAAAAAGACCACCCAGACTATAAGTACCAGCCACGAAGGAGAAAGTCAGTCAAGAATGGGCAAGCTGAGCAGGAGGAAGGAGCTGAACAAACCCACATCTCCCCCAATGCCATCTTCAAGGCCCTGCAAGCAGATTCTCCCCAGTCTTCATCCAGCATGAGTGAAGTGCATTCCCCTGGGGAGCATTCTGGTAAGTGGTGCACCTTCCACACTGCAGCTTGCAGAGGAAAATGAAGATGCTTCCATACAAAAGAAGCTAGGCAGTACAACACAACTAGCAGTCGCAGGATCCATCTATGTCGTGCATCCTGAAGCATCTCTGTTGTACACAGGAAAGATACTGTATGATACAGATAACTATAGGTGCAAAGAATGCACAGGTGCAGCTATACATGACTCTGAAACCCTGTCCATCACAGCCATGAAATCCCTTCCATGAGAAGTACCCATGCACAGGCAGTACCCCACAGTACCGCTTATACATGTCACTTTCGACTTTGCTGTTTTGGCCTACAACACTTCAAAATCTATTTCACAGCATTCCAAAGCAGTGGAGCTGCTTTTCAGTGGAACACACTTTCCCATAGGTCACAAACGCACTTCAGTTTTGGTTCTACGAAACACTAGATTGAGGGTGGTAAAATGATCTTCAGCGGCAATTTCTTCTTTTGTCTGTCCTCTCCTTTCCCTCCTTTCCAGCCGCAGTTAACGATTAACTGAATTATCACTGTGATACAACACCTCCTGGTTATTAAAAATGGCTGCCGTTAGATTTCCAGGGCTTTATGGCACTCTGTCTGTTCCCATATCAGTCGGAAAAGATAGGCCCAGGTGTGGTTTGCATGCTGTCTGACTTCAAAGGCATAACACTTAGCCTGCTTACTATTTACATTGCCGTTTCCTTGTTGTTTCTTGCAGGGCAATCTCAAGGACCACCTACTCCTCCTACTACCCCTAAAACCGATGTCCAGCCTGGCAAGCAGGACCTGAAGAGAGAAGGGCGCCCGCTGCAAGAAGGAGGAAGGCAGCCCCCCCACATCGACTTCCGAGATGTGGACATTGGCGAGCTCAGCAGTGATGTGATCTCGAACATCGAAACCTTCGACGTCAATGAGTTTGATCAGTATCTCCCGCCCAATGGTCATCCAGGTGTCCCGGTGACCCATGGCCAGCCTGGTCAAGTCACCTATACTGGCAGCTATGGAATCAGCAGTACAACAGCGACGCCAGCAGGCACTGGGCACGTCTGGATGTCCAAGCAGCAGCCACAGCAGCCGGCATCCCAGCAGCCACCATCCCAAGCTCAGCCACAAGCACCCCAGCCACAGCAGCATACACTAACCACCCTGACTAGTGAGCAGGGGCAGCCCCAACAGAGGACACACATCAAGACCGAGCAGCTCAGTCCCAGCCATTACAGCGAACAGCAGCAGCATTCCCCCCAGCAGATCAACTACAGCTCCTTCAACCTCCAGCACTACAGCTCTTCTTACCCAACCATCACTCGCTCGCAGTACGACTACACAGATCATCAGAGCTCCAACTCCTACTACAGCCACGCTGCCAGCCAGAGTTCCAGCCTCTACTCGACGTTCACTTACATGAATCCCACCCAGAGGCCAATGTACACACCCATTGCAGACACAGCAGGAGTGCCTTCCATTCCTCAGACCCACAGCCCACAGCATTGGGAACAGCCTGTCTACACACAGCTCACCAGGCCTTAAGATTCCGAATGACAGTAAAACGTCCTCAGACTTATAAAAGACAGTTAAGCTAAAAGTGAATGAATGAGAGAGACAGAAAAATCCCAGAATGCCTTGTGCACTACAGCATCCTTTCAAAAGCAGCCAGACATTCCACAGTGGACTTAAAAACCTTGATTTGAAGATGATTTTTTTTCTTTTTTCAGCCAACTTATTTTGCCTAGGTATGGACTTGATGATTATTTTTTAACAATAACTAAAAATGAAAAATGAACAAAAAAATTTTCAAAACTCAAAGTATTCCTCTGTGAGGAATATTCTCTATTTTAAATATTTCTAGTATGTACTGTGTATGGTTCGTTACCATTTTGAGGGGATTTATATGTAATTTACTTCTTGTTTTTAGAGAAACTTTAAAAATTGCTCCTTTCCTTCTTCTCTTGGCAGTAAACCACACTTAGCAGAATGCTATGCCTTAGCCTTTTCCCTTGCTGTCAGAGGTATTTTTTTATAGTTAATTGTCTTTTGCTTGTTGAAAGCAAGAAAAAATGTGTGCTTAAAGTCAAAGTAAAACAAACAAAAAAATCCTCACTAACCAGTGGTCAGTTGCTCAATATGATGGTGGGGATTTGGAAAGAGACTATTTTTCTAGTTTGGAAGTGAAAGCTGTTTGAAGGGGAAAACATTTTTTATGGAAAATGAAACCACCTTGAGCCTTAAAGTGACACTAACGCAAAGCCTTAAGAATAGCCTTGTGAGATCTTCCAAGAGACTTGCACAATTCTTATCCTGTGCCAAAGGAAAAAAGATGGGGCTCAGAAGGAAGAGAAGGGCTCAGTTTCTGAGGTCTGAGACCTTTTTTCTTTTTTTCCTTTCAACCACCAGCACCAGACTATAAAGCCGCAAACCAGCATTCCCTCACTCCCCTATTTCAACTTCCAACACTGGGCTCCCATGTGTTAAACAGATGCTGAAAGTTCAGAAACCACCTTTTTCACTTTCTCTACAAATGCTATTAGGAGGAAGGAGATTCCTTCTACTCCATGAACCCGGTTTGCGGGGTGGGGGCAGGGAAAGGGAGATCAACGTTGGCAAGGCTCACTGATAACAGCATCTCATTTGGGGGTTTTAAAAGAAAAAAAATATTATATATATATATATATTTATTTTGTTAAAAGAGGTCCTTTTAATCAAGAGTTTTTCTTCCATTTCCCCCTTCTACATTAGATGTTCTTGTAAATGTAAACAGAAATACCGGAGCCTTAGTCAGAGGGCATTTGGTGCCTAATTGTTAAGTTATGGTCTAAATCAATAACCCCTTCTTTTATTTATCTCTCATTCTTTTTTGTTTTGTTTTGTATTTTTATTATTATTATTATTCCTTCAGAATGTGTCTTAGGTTTGTACAAATGTCTGCCTTCTTTTGGTCTTCTTTATTTCTTTTCCTTTGTTTAACAATAAACCTGAAAGTGTCCCTCCCCCCTTTTTTTCTTGTACAAACAAAAGATTGCAAATGTAGTGTATCACTGAGTCATTTTGCCTTGTTTTCTGCCTCAGCTCTTCCAGACTCACAAACTTGACCTGGCCTACACATGCTGTGGAATGAGGTGGCAGAATAGGCTGCCCTGTCTTGAATGGCCATTTTTGAAAGCTCAAAGCAGCAAGATGGGTGGGAAGATGGGGACCCAAATAATCCAAAGGGGACCCTTTCTGTACTTCTTTTTAACCTTTTGCAGAGGGTTTTCAAACAGGGTGACATTTAAAAGTGGTAGTCCACTCAACCACCTGAAGATCTCCCCCACCTTCTCCTGCTGCATGTGTAGCAGGCCTCAGTCTGTCCAAGAGAAGCAAAGCAACAGTGGGTGCAGACTACCAAGTGTTGCTGCTGTGCAGGCCCTCTTCTTTTTTTTATGGGGCTCACACATTTCCAAGGGGCTTCTATTTGTCCCTTAGAAGCCCAGCATAAATGAATGGAAGTTGCAGAGCAGCAGCACTTGACAGATGGCCCACTCGGTGTGCCCCACTAACCTTCCACCTCCATACTATTTGATCTGGGGGGAGGTTAGGGGAATCTGGCATTGGTAAAGCTGTGGCTGAACAGTTAAGGATTGCTTTTTAAAAAAGATAGCCAACTTTTTTATTTAAAAAAGATATATTTGTTAACAGTTTTGTAGGGAATTCAGTAGAAGAAAAATCTTAAAGCACTCTTATAATATGGTATCTTTTCTATTTCTATATTAAAAAGCAGATCTTTTTAAAGTATTTCTGTAACTTAAAAGACCTGTCCTTTAAAAATCAGTTTTTAGGTAAGTTTTTTGTGTGTGTCATTTGTTTGCAGATCCCTTTGGTCCTCTTTGTAAAACTTACCTTTTTGTATATTATTGTTTGCAATAAATATGCATTGTATTAAACTTTAAATGACTCTGAGCTTGTTGAAATGCAGCGGCCATTGCTGAAGCTATCATTTCACATGTTTTAGCGAAAAGATGAACTGATCGCATTTTATCTTTGATCAAGGCTACCTACTACTTACCCCCAGAATCTGCATTTCCTACTAGGTTCTTAAATTGTCTCTAGATCTTCTGACAACAGCCTTGTGATCTACCCATAGCACATTCCTATGCATGTCTGCTCAGAAGTAAGTCCCATTAAGTTCAACGGGGCTTACTCCCAGGTAAATGTGCATAGGATTGCAGCCTCATGATGTTCCTAACATGCATCCTTGTCTCCCATATGGGTATCAGTATTCACCCTGTGGGGTGAATTAAGAGAAAGAGAACCCACTTGGGGTTTTTCTAAGACACACTTCCCCCCCCCCATTATTTTCAGACCTAATGTCTACTGAAATCAGTCAGTTTGGTCTCTTCCTGCGATTACCCTTTAGTGGCAGAAGGGCTGGATTCAGAAATGGGCAGAGGTTTCCCTATATGGAATCAATTTCCAGGCTTAGCCTAATTCTGACTTTTCTATTGCTTGGTGGTGGTGGTGTGCGTGTGTCCATGCACCATTGGACACCAGAACACTTGTTTCTGTGATTGGCTGAAAAGTAAGACCCCAGGTTTATTTTGCTTTTGCAACTTTCCATCCTTTCTCCCACTCACTTGCACACACCATGCAAATACTACGTCCCATTCAACTTCACCACCCTATAATTTGAGTCACACCCTGTATATATGCCATGTGAATGAGATTGCTCTCTATTCTCTCCCTTCAGATATGTATTGAAAGCTCCCAGGAGGAAAAGCACCTTGGGAAAGGAGACAATTTGGAGTGGAAAAACAAACCAGGGAAAGGGTTGAGAATCCCTTCCCTCCCTTGCCACTTTTTTGCTTTAAATTCCCTCTTTCTAGAGTGGTCTTTTAAGTGCTGGAGCTCTCTCTCTCTCTCTCTCTCACACGCACACACAGAGGTATTTAATCAGTGCTTATGCCCTTCACACACGGAATTAGCCTTCATAGACTATCATACAGAGAATAAAAATGCAGTCCTGCAAAAGTAAGGGAGAGGGGACAATATTCCAAGTTCCCAAAACAAATATAGAGACAAGGGCTTGCCATTACCATGCACACCACATGGTCCTAGGGAGAGGCTTGAGCCTTGGAGTCCTAGATTCCATTGGAAGTTGAGTCAAGAGATCACTTTGTGACCTTGGGCACATCCCTATCTGACTGCCTCCATTCCTATTAGTAAAATGGAAGTCAAGAGTCACCCACTTCCTTGGGTGAGGTGGAGATGAGCCAGATAAGAAACAGAAGGCAGTTTGAACATTGTGGTTATAGCAGTAGTTCTCAAAACTTTAGAAGCTCTAGAGAAGTGATTTTCAACCACGGCACATTGCTGTACCACAAATGGTCCACAGGTGTGCTGCGCAAGTTTAGGGGAGCGTCACTTATCAGGAGGGTCACTGGGGGATGTCAGCACCCCACCAGCAACGTGATGTACCTGGTTAGTTGTCCAAAAACTGATGCTATGCCTTGACGGTTTTAGTGCCTTGTTAGTATGCCATGAGATGAAAAAGGTTGAAAATTGCTGCTGTCTGATTTATAAATGCCAAGGGGTGTGGCTATAATGGTGATTGGGCAACAGTGCTCTCCCCCCTCCCAAGCAGCAGTTTGTTTAACCCTTGATGCACATAGCCTAATTGCCCTGTCAGTTTTGCAAGAAACCAAAAATTGGGTCACAACCCACTGGTGGGCCGTGGACCCACAATTTGAGAACTACTGGGCTATGGTGTTGCCCAGCATTAGGCATGCTTCAGGCCGTTGATTTCAATGGGCCCACATGCATGCCTCACTCTGCACTGGGTTGTGGTCTGTCAAAGAAAATGGGCAAAGTCACGTGTAAACTTGCCATGCGTGGTTCAAGCCTGATGGAAAGATGATGCAAGGCAGACTGTTGACTTTGGCATGAATCACTAAAGAGGTTTTCAAGATCATAGGTAGGCTCAGGTCCTCTCTAGCAAAGCAAACAGATGAAATCATCCCCAGAGCCTTTCACTTTGCCACTCTTGCTTACTCACTCTCAGTGCTGTTGCTGATGTCTGTTTCTGTCCACCCACATTTTGGATGTGGGGTAGGTTACAATAGGGGGATCAGGGCCCCTTTCTCAAACCAGTGCATGGTCCTTTCTACAGATTTTCAGACCAAGCCTATCCACACTTTCCTGGGAGTAAGCCCCATTGACTCTAATGGGACTTACTTCTGAGTAGACATGCATAGGATTGGGCTATTAATCTGTGCACAGCATGAGGAGGGCCGTCAGGTGCAGGGCAGGGCCTTTTCAGCCAGAGGGTAGTTTGAAAAGAAAAAAAAAAAGATCTATACTTTATTCAGGCAGGCAGTCAGTGACTGAAATTTGATGCTAGTGCATTCTTATTCTGCGTAATTTTGGCTCTGGTTTTCTTGACTTTGGGCTGTGCTTTTGTGAATTTGATTGCCTTCATCTTAACAGGTGTAGAAAAAAGCAAAATAAGTAGATATTCAGCAAGGCAAGATGAATAACCAGACACACTGGCAAGGAAACAATGTACCCCCTCACACACAGAACACAAATGGATTACCATTTGAAAGCGGAGCCCAAGAATTATGTATTTTTATTAAGTACTGTACATTTTAAATCTCACCCTTCCTCCAGTGAGTCCAGGTGTATATGGATCCCAAACCCCCACTGGATTATCTCAGTGAACATGTGAGATATGTTAGGCTAAGAGCCACAGTGACTGGCCCAACACCATACTGTGATCTTCATGGCTGGGTGGGGATTTGAACCCAGAACTCGCTGGTCTTAGTTCAGTGCCACAATCACTATACATCCCCCAACTGTCTTACAGCGAAATTAGACAAGCACTTAACCCATTTCTGCCCAGCCCACAGGTGTGCACATTCAATCCCTGTTGCATATATGCAATCTTGGGCAGAAATGGCTTAATTGCACAACATGGTTGCACAGGGCGTTAGGTTGTTTTGTTTTGTTTTTAATTTTTGCACAAAAAAAAAAACAAGGAAGGGGGCAGCAAAATGTAGTGTAACCACAGAGGGGAGGTTAGTGGATCTTTAGTAGTTATATTTGTTGTTGGCTTTGATCCTGCCCTGTGTACTATTTTTGGACACGGGAAAAAATTCATTTGGCACCCAATGGAATCTGGTTGCAATCAACTAATTGAGGAAAAGTAGTTCAACTTAATCTAAATGTCTGGTGGAACAAAAATATGTTTGCATACCTGCAGAAAGCAGACCCAGGGGACTTCATGAATGTCCTATGGAAGGGAGTTCCACAAAGTGGATGCCAGAGCAGCGGTGGCCCTCCCATGTGTAAGTGCCAGCCATGCATACCTCAATGATGTGCACATGCGGGAGGGCCCCTGCAATGGGACGAGATGGTCCTTCCAAGTACCTGCATTGTTCAAGAATCTGTGTAAGGCTTCAAAGGTAAGCACCAGCGTCCTAGATCATGCCTGGAAACAGCCAGGCCTTTTCTTTTTCTCCTCCAGCAACCAGCTTCAGTGCTAAGAGATACAGTGGTGCCTCACATAACGAAATTAATCCGTTCCGCGAGTCCTTTCGTTATGCGAATTTTTCATTTTGCGAAGCGCGTTTTCCCATAGGAATGCATTGAAATTTAATTAATGCGTTCCTATGGGCAAGAAAAGTCAGAACAAAGTCAAATTTGTTTTGCAAAGTGTTTATTAAGTGCTCTTTAAAGGCATACATACTGTACAGAGGATTTCAAAAATTTCAAGCACAAAACTTCAACTTTTTAAACATGACAGAGAAACATTTAAAAATCAGCAAACATGAGGCAGGACCATCTGACTTGAGGCTCAACACTGAAACTGAGCAGAAACAGTCACAAACAGTCCTTGGACTGTGCAAAACTCTTCAGAAAGTACATTTTAAAGGCATGTAAACAGGGACATCATACAGAAACCAATACAGAAACTTTTTAAAATCACCAAAGGACTCTCTAAGGCTCTAGGGGACACTTGGACACAAACATTTTAAGGTGACCAAGTCAGGCTGAAGTGTCTCAACCTACAGGACCAGTCAGGAAACTGGAGGCAGACAGAACTGTCTCCACATCACAGCAGCAGTCTTTTACGTTCCCAGAGCTGCGGAGGGTCTCACAGGGGATGGCACGAACGCTGGTCAACTGGGAGAAGGTGCAGTAGAGTAGGCAGGGACACTGGCAAACGTGGAGAAGGCACATGCAGGAACGGTCTCAGGCTGGCTAGTTAGGAGAGAAGCAGTTTGCAGTTAGCCAAAGACAACCTGGAGACAGCCCCCTCTGTCCCCCAAGTCTCAGCATCACTGCTCTAACTTACCGTAACTTAACAACTTGGTCAACTGGGAGAAGGCTTCAAGGCTTGACTTCAAGGCTTCTAGGAGGACGAGGAGGAGGAAGAAGGCAACTGGGCACCACTGGTAGAAGCAGCAGGTTCCTCTTCCACTCTTTGCTTCTTCATGAAGAACCTCTCCATGGTCTGCTGCTTCAGCCGCCTTTTCAGCACCCCTCTGAAAGAGGACATGATCCTTCTATCAAACATGTTCGCAAGGTCATGTGCCAGGGCCTTGTCTGGGTGGTGCCGCTGTGCATAAGTCTGCACGTTTTGCCACTGTTGGCAGATGTCCTTCAGTTCCGTGGAGGACAGCTGTTCCTCACTTGTCGCTTCTTCCTCTTCCAAAGAGGCCTGCTCCTGCGTAGCTTCTGCCTGCAGTTCGACCAGCTCCTGGGTGAACAGCTCCCGGTCGTGGTCCTCCACCAGCTCGCAGACGTCCTCCTCTGTGACCTCGAGGCCCATGGTCCTCCACAAGGAAACAATGTCCTCCAGCACTGTTGACTCTGGTGCAGGCGCAGAAGCATCAGAGTCACTTGTTGCCACACACTCTGGCCACAGGTTGCACCAAGCGGAATTCAGGTTTCTCTGGCTGATCCTGTCCCAGGTCATGGTGATCATCTTCACGCAGCTGACTATGTTGAAGTGGTCTCTCCAGAATTCACACAGGGTGAGGTTGGTGCAATCGGTCACCTCGAAGCAGTGCCTGAAAAGCTCCTTAGTGTAGAGTTTTTTGAAATTGGCGATGACCTGCTGATCCATTGGCTGGAGTAGTGGGGAGGTGTTAGGCGGCAGGAACATGATGTTTATGAAGCGGAAGTCCTCTAACAAGTCTTCCTCAAGGCCTGGAGGATGAGCAGGAGCATTGTCCATCAGAAGCACGGCCTTCAGCGGCAGGTCGTTGTCCAGCAGGTACTGCTTGACAGCAGGGCCAAAAGCCAGATTGACCCACTCCACAAACAGGACGCGTGTGACCCAAGCCTTAGCATTGGATCGCCACAACACGCTCAGCCGGTCTTTGTTGACCTTGTGCTTCCTGAAGGCCCATGGGTTCTCGGAGTGGTACACCAGCAGGGGCTTTATCTTCAGGTCCCCGCTGGCGTTGGCACAGAAGAGGAGGGTCAGACGGTCCTCCATGGGCTTGTGGCCAGGCAGCTTGGTCTCCTCTTGAGTGAGGAAGGTCCTTTTGGGCATCCTCTTCCAAAACAGCCCGGTCTCATCGCAGTTGAAGACCTGCTGTGGAAGGTAGCCCTGTGTAGTCACGACCTCCAGGAACTCCGTGGCAAAGTCCTTAGCCGCAGGAACATCGGAACTGGCAGCTTCTCCATGCCTGACCACGCTGTGGATTCCAGATCTGGTTTTGAATCTTTCAAACCAGCCTCTGCTTGCCTTGAAGACTTCTGGCTCAGCTGAGGTTCCTGGCTCTTGCTGTACGAGGTCTGCGTGCAAGGCCTTGGCCTTCTCACAAATGACAGCCTCAGTCACTGTGTCCCCTGCACGCTGCTTCTCTTCCATCCAGATGAGCAGCAACTTCTCCACCTCCTCCAGAACAGCTGGCCGGTTCTTCACAATCCTGGTGACTCCCTTGGCTGCATCTGTTGCAAGGATCTTCTCCCTCATCTTCAGGATGGTCCCGATGGTGAATGGATTCCTCCCGTACTCCCTGGCGAGGTCTGTCACTCGCATGCCTCCGTCGTGCTTCTGGATGATCTCCTTCTTCATTTCTAGCATCATCTTTGTCCTCTTCCTGGCCTCTGCAGGAGCAGCCTTCTTGGGACCCATGTCAGCAGTTGCTACGTTCGCAAAAACAAAAGGCAGTGCTTCACATCCACTTCACGCACACCTTCCCATCCCTGGCCAAACCTGCCTGGGACAAAAAAGTGGCATAACAGCCCCCCCCCCAACAAAGGAGAACAAATGCAGATGGTGAAGCTACGCTCCCTACCTGGCCAAACCTGCCCAGGACAAAAAAGTCGCATAACAGGCCCCCCAACACAGGAGAACAAATGCAGATGGTGAAGCTACGCTCCCTACCTGGCCAAACCTGCCTGGGACCAAAAAGTGGCATAACAGCCCCCCCCCAACACAGGAGAACAAATGCAGATGGTGAAGCTATGCTCCCTACCTTTCCACTGCTTGAGATGTCCCTGTGAAGAAGCTCCTTAAATCCTGGTCTGGAAAAACGGTTGCAAATGAGTTCCACAGATTCCCCAAACTGCTGGAAAAACTCCCCTAACCTCCCCAAAACAGCAGGCCAAAACTGGCAAACTGGCCAGCTGGCCCCCAAAACGTACCTCAAATGCTGCCCACCACTTCCCAAAAGTTATGAAAAGTTCAAAGAAACTTACCTTAACTGCTGGTGGTAGGTTCCCCAAGGAGTTGGTGAACTGCTCAGAACTGCTCAGAACAGTTGACCAAAGACAGGGTTCGCCCACAGCACAGGCCACAGTTGCTCCTGGAAGTCAACCCTGGAACTGCACGTGGAGAAGTGAGCCCAGGCTGCATTGGGGAGGCTTTTAAAAACAAACCAGGGCAATAAAAAAAAAATTCGTTATGCGAAGCATAAGTCATAAAAATTTGTTGTGCGAGTTACCAAACTTCGAACAATGCTTTCGTTCTGCGGGTTTTTCGCTGCGCGGGGCATTCGTTATGCGAGGCACCACTGTACTTAGGCTAATACCAGATGGGGGGAAAGGATGACCTGAAGTCTTAAAACACATCTCTGGTGGCCCAGAGGTCAAGCTCCACTTGAGTAACCTGAGAGTACATAGGGAGGTGGACATACATTTCCCCAGCACCACATGTGGTCAGTATTTGGATCATCATCATCTGTTGAATGTTCCTTTACCCAGTGGAGACCACTAGGACTGCCCACCTGTAGTGTAATATGGTGGCACAGCTGCATTGGTGGGGGTGGGGTTAGATAGGATCAGGCTGCTAGGCTTATTACCTGAAAGTAAGTCCCACTGAACTCAACTTCTGTGTAGACATGCATAGGATGGCATGATGCCTGACTGCATCATTTTCCTTTGTGTTTGTACAATCTTCTGTTTTGTCTCCAACTTTGGCCACCTTAACATTCAATGACTTGGTTCCATATTCACAGTAACTGAAGTTCACTGAGTCCCCATGAACATGTGTTGAATTGATTGAAAACGTACAGTCACTGATATCCTGTGAATACAAGAATATGGTGAACGCTAGAAAGGGTAAGTAATTTGTGTTATTTGATCTGAAGTATAAAATCCTAGAGAGTTCCTCCTGGCTCTTTGAGGGGCCAGTGTGGGTTATTATGCCAACCCTCACATACAGAGGGTGCCATATCAGCACAGATATACAGTACTGTGGACTCCAACCGAGGAAAAAAAGGCATTGAAACAGGCCTAGAGGTGTGGGAGGGGAGACCCTCAAATGACCATCCAATCCCCAGGCCCCCAGTGTCTTAAAAAAGCTTGGTACCTTCCATAGGGTTCTCCACTTAGCCTGGTAACAAAGCTTCTTCTGGTAACAAGAAGCCTGATTCCATAAGCCCCAAAAGTGTCCCTCGCTTTCCTCCAGAGAAATAGTTTCAAGAGCTCTCTGGAATGAAGAATCCTATGTTGATTTTGCAGCAAATCTGGTCTTGAGAACAAAGCTTCTGCCCATAAACCTAAAACACCTGTTGCTTTTCTCATCCCAGAACTGTGCTGCACCAAGACTTTTCCAATGGTTGTGGGGGGTTTGTGACACTGACAGATGTACTCTTGAGAAACATGCACTCAGGACTGGAGCCACATTTCGACGCAAAGGTTAAAGGCTTTTGCATTAGCTCCACTCTTTCAAGATGACATTTTGAACTCACATTTAATCACTAGCTAAGCCACACATGCAAATGCACATAAGAACCTTCCCTATTTCAAGTAAGTATGGAAAACACAATGCAGTTCCAAGTCTGTGAATGGACTCACATTCCAGCTATCCTGAAGCCTTGATGCAAACCTTTGTTTTGCAGTGTCCTTCAGCTACACGTTTGCCTGACAGTGCAATCTACCTGTGCCTGCCATCTATCTGTCCCAACAGCTCTGCTACAGATGCATAGTACTACGTAAGCGTTTTCCTGCTATAATCCCACAGCAGCCCTGTGACGGTCAGTCAAAATGGTTTGCAGATGGCTGAGAAGAGGAATCCATCCACAGCTGTAAACCTTCAACAGCAGAGATGGTGAGTACATAGAAAAACCATTTGTGTGACCAACATTGGTCTCACCAGTGGGAAAGGAACAATATCATAGCCAGAAACCAAGTTAACCACACTTGAACTCATGCAAACCACTTAATAATGGTGCTAAGTTCATTAAGGGAATGCATTTGGACTACAGTTTCTGATTTACACCAATAATATTGACTTCCAGAAGGGTGCCCATGTTAGTCAGTTGCCCCAAAAGAACATAGAATCTCGTGACGAAGACTAACAAATTGCTACAACAGTTTATTTTTGAGGTAAGAGTCTTTGCTTTTTTCACTTTGTTGCTTTCAGTTGCTGCTGCTGAAGGGGATAAGATCTGGTGTGGACCATCTGCAATGGCTGCTCCCCCTCACTGTCTCCCCAACTCACGGTCTCCCCACCTGTTATACCCCGCTCCCCACCCAGTTTCACACCTCCCCATCCCTGTTTTGCCCTCTTGACACCCCTTCCCACATCTTCTGTTCTCTTATGACAAGGACATTTGTGATGGTGGAGGCCGAAAGGCACAGGCCTTCCCATCAGCACTCCCAGCAGCACACTAACTCGTATGCTGTTGGAGTGCCTTTTTCAACAAGTGCTGAATGCTTTATGGCAGTCAGCACCATTGCAGGAGCCTTGCCGCTATTGGATGGCAAGGTGAAGAGTGGGCTCTGAGTCAAGCAGTTGCTTTTGTGTATGCCATGTGCAGTATATACATGAATTGCATAATAAATTGGACACTATAAAGTGTGTGTACATTTTCTTGAGGCGCCCTGTATATATAAACAAATGGCGACCATTTTAGCCCTATGTACTCTCCAATTCCATCCTGCTTCTCTAAAAACACAGTTAATTAAGCAAAAATATTACTGGTGCTTGGCTACTGGAGGAATTTATGTAGATGGTTCTGCAATCTCACTTTTTAAATAAAAATCTCAGCTCATAATTAATGCACTTTTAAAGATATGAGCACATCAGATATTTGCTATCTCACATGCTCATCCCAGATACACACCCATGTGAATAATGTACTGTATGGTTCAGGTCTACACAGTTATAGCTAGTATATCACTGGTAAAAATTCCCATGCAATTTTGGCTCAAAAAAGCACTACTGCAATCACAAAACTGTTGTTGGTTGCACGTAGTTAGGTTATGTATATGTTTGTGCTCCAGGACAATTGAGATTGCTCATGTGCAGAGACCATGATGTGTGGACCAGTGAGTCCTACATATAAACAGATTATCACATGAGATTGAACATCTTGAGAATGTGGGTGGGAAACTGTGGTAATCTCTAGGGTGTCACTGAGGAGGATCACATTCCCTCTGGGAAAACTGGCGTTTCCAGGGCCAGATTAAGACCTTTAGAGGCCCTAAGCACTGAAAAGATTATGGGGGCCCCATATGTAATTCAAAATAAAAACAATACTACACCTTAAAATAAAATTTTATTTTTATTTTATTTTTCAAAATGACACAAAAACACTTACATGTATGCTGAAGTTAAAAGACGTAGCTTCTTTCTAGATTTTCTGATTGCAAAATTCTGGACAAGCTCATGGCACCTAACTTGACAAAGCACAGTAGGGAAAATGAATCAGCTCTGTCCTGACTTACATTTTTTATTCTTTTCAGCCAAGAAAAAGAGCATTCTGTGGAGCAGTCAGTAATCATCAATGTTAGAAAAATATGTAGTGCGATCTCTACCTTTGGAAATATACATTGTATTCTGTCTTTCAATATTGTGTCATGACATTCAGTGTGACTGAGGGTGCAATCCTAACCAACTTTCCAGCACTGGCAGAGCTGTGCCAGTGGGGCATGTGCTGCATCCTGCAGTTGGGGCACAGTCACGGAGGCCTTCTCAAGGTAAGGCAATGTTTGGTCCCTTAACGCAGAGTTGCATTGCCCTTACCTCAGTGCTGAAAAGTTGGTTAGGATTGCACCCTGAAGTTCATTTCTCCTGTATTGTTAAACTTTGTGAAGATATAACAATGGAATGGAATGCATTCCATTCAATGGAATGCATCCATGGGGTTTCATGTTCAAGTCAGTAGGGTATGAGTCAACTAGCTTTGGGGCACCTTGTGAATATTATCCATATTGCTTAGAAAATATATCTCATTTTACACTTCACCTCTTCTCTTCATATAAACATGGAGTGTACCAATTATCCTGTACAGCCATTCTCAATTCTTTTTTGACTATGGCCCTTAGGAGCTCTTCTCTGGTTCCCCTGACAACAAGGATACACGACCAGTATTCCCTCTAAGGCTCCCCTTTTCACAGTTTTCAGTCTGTGGCCCCCCTCAAATGTGCCAGCCAGGGCTCCCCATGGGGTATATGGCTCCAACTGAGAAAAACTAAATGGCTGACTATAGAAAGTAGATGCACAACATGCTCCTTCTGGTGCGCTGCCACTATTGGCTTCTTTTTTCCTGATTCCCTTGAGGAACTGGAATTCTTAGTTGGCATCAGGCAAGGTATTTTTGGATATGTCTTCAGCTCTTTAAAAATGATTCCTTAAAGTGTGTTAAGTGGTCTCCAAACTACTGACAGAGGTCTATGCATGTTTTCAAATCCTGTTTTTTTCCCTGAAGAGCTTGACTTGTGCAATAAAAGTGTTGTAACATTTCTTTCCATGTGGTCAACATGAATACAAACTCTAGTTCTTGCATTTTGTTTGATATGTTTTCTGCCTCTCATACTGTTTCTCCCTATTGTGACTGGTCTTTAGCTATACTTCGTAATGCAGCCACAATCCTTGAGGAGGACTTCAGAATTGCACTTGTTGTGACTGCAGGTGCCACCCAGGGAATATTAGATTTCGACCCATGAACATTGTCCAAAGATGTTTTAAGAACTGCCCATTGGTGCGTTGAGGCAGAGAAAAATATATAAAGTAATTAAACTGTTGAGAGAAAAAATTACTGCCACTGGACAACAATCAACAGCACTGTGGTAAACAAATTGAAACCCCAACCCTCTCCCTTGCCACCAGCACTGATGCAGCTGCATCAAAAAGGCAAACACTTCATCCGATGGTTGGGGGGTCGTGACACAAAAGCAAACAGGAGGTATATAAAAATATTTTACTCTGCACAAGCCTTTCCACATGCGCTGCCTCCGACGCATTCTCGACATCACCTGGCAGGACAAAGTTCCAAACAACAGTCCTGGAACGAGCTGGAATCCCTAGCACGTACGCACTGCTGAAACAGAGACGCCTGCGTTGGCTCGGTCATGTCGTGAGAATGGATGATGGCCGGATCCCAAAGGATCTCCTCTATGGAGAACTCGTGCAAGGAAAGCGCCCTACAGGTAGACCACAGCTGCAATACAAGGACATCTGCAAGAGGGATCTGAAGGCCTTAGGAGTGGACCTCAACAAGTGGCAAACCCTGGCCTCTGAGCGGCCCGCTTGGAGGCAGGCTGTGCAGCATGGCCTTTCCCAGTTTGAAGAGACACTTGGCCAACAGACTGAGGCAAAGACGGAAGGCCCATAGCCAGGGAGACATACCAGGGACAGACTGCACTTGCTCCCAGTGTGGAAGGGATTGTCACTCCCGAATTGGCCTTTTCAGCCATACTAGACGCTGTGCCAGAACCACCATTCAGAGCGCGATACCATAGTCTTTTGAGGCTGAAGGTTGCCAACAACAACATTTACTCTGCACAAGCCCTGGGGCTGTCTATGGGTCTCCTCAGAAATATGCCACCTATTTGGTGGCATATGTCAAAGGAGGAAAGAGCGACGGGGAGGTTTGTGGAAGAGGGGATAAGATCCGACATGCACCATTGACACCAGATCCACCCCTTCCCTTTTCCGCCCCCCAGTTCCTCCCATGGAACACCCCTCCTCACCACTGCCTTGAGATCCCTCCTCGTGGGAGGTCAAGTCTACCCAGAATTCGAAGTATCAGGTGGACCTGGCCTCCACCTGAGATTCCTCTCAGGTGGAGGCCAGATCTACCAGTAACGCAGCTGCCCCTAGCTGCACCCTGGGACAAAGGTTTGTGATACTGCCTCCCTGCACGATGCTGCCACTCCCCCATACTTACTCAGCACAACTGAGCCTGGCACAATGCTAGGAGCAACTGGGAAAACCTTCTGAGGTCTCCCTGAATTCTTAAACACTACTTCTAGGAAAGTACTTAAGATCGCATCAGAAGCCTCAGAAGGCTTCCCATGCAGTCTGGAGAGCCATGAGGACACAGAGCTCAGTGCATTTGCCCCCTGCCCCCCCCCCCGGCAGAATTCAAAGTAGCAGGTTGACCTGAACTCCACTTTGAGATTCCCTGTCCAGGGGAGGCCACATCTACTCAGCATCTGAATGCCCAGTAGATGAGGCCTCTGCCTCAAGATTCCCCACAGAGAAAACCAGGTCTACCCTGGCAACCCATTATGGCATGTGCCCAGAGCATACCACTCCCGTACCCCACCTTTGTATGTAACTGGGGTTGACATATAAAATGAAGTACACAGCAATGGTTATTCATCCACAAAAGCTGAATGAACTTGGTCATTCCTTAGATCTGAGGTATTCAATCTGTGCGTCCCGGCTCCCTACTGAGGCATGGCTAGCCTCCAGGGGCGTCGCCAGGCATCTCGGGGAGAAAGGCTGCTCTGCTCTGCTCTGCTCAGCTGCATGTGCTGCCTGCTGACTTGCTGCTTTTCTGCAGCTGTGAACGAGGTGGGTGGGGCAGCGTGAGGCTGGGAGTGTGTGTGAAACATGGTGGGGGAGGTGGGAGAGAAGGCTGGCTGGGCAGGCAGGCAGATGTGCCACATCTCATCATGGAGCTCTCTCCATGTGCAACCTTGCCCCAAGGACTACATTTCCCAGTGTGCCCCTCGCCCTGGGCATCCTAGGATTGGTCAAGGCTGGAGGAGAGAAGAATGTGGAGGTGCTGCATCTCATCAGCACAGGGCGTGCTCCTGGCAGGCTTTAAAGTAAGTATAGGTAGTGCAGTGCTTTCCTCTGTTTGGGAAGGAAGGAGCCAGCCTGCTCCTAGTGGGGGGGGGGTGTCCAAATGCCCCAGCCTGCATCCCTCCGTCTTGTCTGGGGAGAACAGGGGTGGCATCTGCATGTTGGGTGTATGTGTGTGAGGAGCCCTTATCTACTTTGGGGTGAGTTGTAATCTTGCTGGGTGTGGCTGCAATCCTTTCCACACTTTCCTGGGAGTAAAGTGACTCAAATGGGGCTTACTTCTGAGTAGACCTACATAGGCTTGGGTCTGTGTCAGCTTAACCAAAGATCCTCACCTTTCTCTTTTTCCTCCCCCTTCAAAAAAGAAAAAAAGCCACTCTTGATGGCTTTTTCTCCAAAAATTAATTAAAAATAAAAATCCCCATTCCTTTTTAGCCATTCCCCTTTTTCCTCCTGCCTCCTTTTGGGGGGAGCAGGGTACTCTGTTGGCTGCTATTGTAAGACAAAAGGCACAATCCTAGCTAGGTCTACTCAGAAGTAAGTCCTATTGTGTTCAATGGGACTTACTCCAAGGAAAGTGGGGTTAGGATTCCAGCCAAATAGTCTCTAGGTCTCAGTTTGCATCAGTTTGCAATTAGCAGATACACACAAAACAAAATCTTCCCCTCCCCCAGCAAATTCATCACTTCCCCCCTCCCTTTCCAAAACCCTCCAGGTGTGCTGCTAACAAACTCAGGGCACAATCCTAACCAGGTCTACTCAGAAGTAAATCCTATTGTGTTCAGTGGGGCTTACTCTCAGGTAAGCGTGGTTAGGATTGCAGCCTCAGAGTGCTGGCAGCCTTGTTTCTAGTGCATAATTATAACACCTTTATCTGCATTTTGGGGGTAACTGAGGTGAGGTGTTGTAATGGGGAGCCGTGGCCAATGGCTACAAGGATCAGGGGAGGTGCGAGCCGGAAAGGTTTGAGAACCACTGCCTTAGATCAATGAATTTGTCACATATTGTCTTGGAAAAGTATGATGCCAGCAATTTGAGATATGGCTTGCTAAAAATGGACCAAAGTGAGCCACAGGCTCCAACAATCCCAAGAAATTTCCATTCCGCATCGTCCCAAATGTCTCATTTGATCCCTGGAAAGGTAGACCATGTTCAGCTAATGTTTGAATAACAGCTACAACAGGCTCAAAGATTTGTTGGCAGTATTCACACTCCCCTTTAATTTGTCGTTCCAATTCCTGTGTCAGTGCAAAGCCCTGTCTTCAATTTAAATACATCCACATTGAATCTCTGTGAGTAGTGCTATTTTCATGTTCTTCAATTAAAACAGTATTACACCAGTCACTAAACCCAGTCTGCAGTAAACCGGGATGTTGAATGTTTATATATGCAAGAAGTTTGCAAACAAAATAGTACACAGACCCTACTGATGGTGAATACAGTAGTCACTCTCGAGTGTATTTCTAACTATCCACTTTTATGGTGAAAAATACATTTTGTGAACAATATCTTATTTGTTTGTCATTGGTAAAAGTTGGATGTAATTTCTCAAATGGTCCACTAATTAAAAAAAAGAAAAAAAGAAAAATAGGGGAAGAGTGTGTAGTTGACAGTAAAGAAATCTAACAAAGTTCTCATTTTCCCTGTTATGACCACTTCGTTGCATTTTTTTGAAATATAATCCCCCCCAATCTAATTTTTAGTGCCCCTGCTTTGCGGTGTCCTAAGCATGTGCTTAGTCTGTCTGTTGAGTAATCCAGCCCTAGGCGTTCCTCCTCAACCTGAGATCCCATCATAACCACACATACATTTGTAGTCCTGGGGGCCCCACCAGATGCAGGGCCCAATTTGGCAAAATTGGTCAAATTGCCCTAATGCCAGCACTGAGGACCAGCCATGTTTCCACCCCTGACATCCTTATGCCAAGTTCCTTGAGAAGGGAGAAGAGCACAGAGTGTCTTGACTGACCACCCCACATCTTTCCCTTTCTCATCCACACATTCTCATACAATATCACAAACACTCAACTTTCCCTGGGTAATGTGCAAGGCTGAGCACAGTATCAGAGGCAGGGAGGCCAATTGCTCCTTGGGTTAAAGCAACAGGCAGGTTGGTTTTATTCAAATCAAAGGAAATTTCTACTATTCAGAATTGATTTTTCACATTTTTATACTGCCCATACTCCAACAAGAGATGCATGAGAGCCACATTTCTGCAATGCAATTCTAAGTGGGTAGAGCCTGCATGTAAATGATGCAACCACTTGGCTAGAGCTGCTCACACCTTTCTGCAGATGGTTTTCATTTAAAAAAAAAATGTTAGGAGACTGTACATGTATCTGCCATGTAACATCTAACTTTGCTCTGTGCTGGAATTTGAACTCAGATCTTCCTAGCAGAAGCCCAACATTCAATTCACTGCATCACACAATTAGCCGTTTTGATATTATATAATACATGCACATCTTGGGCACAGTGCAGTGTGCTTTTAAAACCGATGCTCTGGGTGTTGAATTGGGCTTTCTTCCATTGGTGTGGGGACTAATTACTCTGAGTTTCTTCATCACCAAACTGCTATCACCAAGCAGAGTCTCACTTCATAAATTTTAAGCAGCTAATAATAAGGCTGGACAGGAGTTTTAAAGCTTCAGTGGGCAGTTTAAAATTAACTTACTCCTGTCAGCTGGAAAATCAACACATGTGATTCCAGTTTTGCTTCTTAATCGCTCTGAGTCCAATGGTCTCTTTGAAACTGAGTAAATACATATTTTTTTTTAAAGCCCCAAAGGAGAGCAAAATGATGAGCTCAAATTGCACAGCTTAGAAAGAGGTTGATCTTGGAATGGGAGTGCAAAAGACAAAGAGCCAGTTATATGTGATGCTGGGGAATCCATATATATCTTTATGTAAATGCAGCTGTAGGGATGGGCTAATTTGATCCGGGAAGCAGTACAAGGACCTATGGCATTTTCCAAATCAAAATTGCCCCACCAAGCTTCTGAGAAAAATATTTCAAAAGTTTTGTTTCATGCTTGCAATTTTCCCCACTCATGAAAAGCTTGGCAGGGTGGTGTTAGACATGTAAATTTGAAACAGTGTAGGGGAAAGGGTTAAAGCACCTACTCCCTGTGCTGCTTCCTTGATCAAATGCACAACCCTGAGCAGTGGGTGCCATAGTACAGTGAGCAGCGCACCAGTGCTCGCCATCACAAAAGTGCCAGAATGTACTTTATGATGGCATAGTAGTCTGGTGGGCCAGCACAAAGGGTCATGGCGGCCTGTTCGTGCCAGCAGAAGACTCAGTGCGTGTTGGACATAGCACTTTCCATGCCTTGCAGGGTAGGGAAGGGCGAAGAGTGGGAGAGTACAGGGAGTGAGTGTAACAGGGCACAGGTCCAAGTAGACCTGTAAAAGAGGCTAGGGCTTACCCCTGGGCAAGGGGGTAAATCTCCCTATACCTTGAGGAGACCTCCAGCCTGCTAAATTCCCACACAGGATGCAGTGTGGCCTGTGCCAGGGCTGGTGTATCACTGCGTGGGAATTTGCCCTGTATTGGGCTGCAAATTAACATCCCCTACCCCACCCCCCACCCACCTCCTCAAGGCTGCATTTATTTAAAAAAAAAAAATGGTCAGGAGATCTATCACAGATCTTTGGATACATTGCACAGTTTGGTCAAAAGACTCTTTACACCAGCCTGATGACCTTTTTAATGTGCTATGCCACACCCCTGCTTTCTGTTGGAGATGTGGGCTCACCAGCTGCCTTTCAGAAACTAGGAATGCACCCAAGGGGAAGCTGGGAGGAGTGTTGCTCCAAGGCTTCTCCTATAGCAGAAGCGGTAGTGTCATAAGCAGGAATGCTCCAGAGCTGCCAAGTTTTTTCCAAGGATGTTACATGAGAAGAAGCATCAGGCACAGCAGAAGGCAGGCCCTGGACAACCAGGTCTCCTTCCTATAAATACAGAGCATGGCAAAACTGGCAGTTAACACTGTACCGCTCAAACTCGAAACAAAACAAAACCCCAACATTCTGCAATGGATTTCTGAGATACTTCCATATATGAGGGGTGCAGTCTTGTTTGGGTTGCATGAAAAGAAGATATGTGACCAAGGGATGTTTCACAATCAAGTGCCAATCTTCCAATTCTAAAAACACCTCTATGATGTATATGTCAAATTTAACCTTTTAATGCAGTGCAGTCACAGCCTGCATTATGGCATTTCAAACTTGTTTCATATAGAGCGCCAAAGTTAGCATTCATGGTGCCTGCTAGGAGCTGGAAGTGACATCACTAAAGTGACATCATGAAGAAGATGGCCAGAAATCAGCACTTTGTTCTCACACAGAAACTCATTAGCTGCAAATGACAGAAGAGAAAATGTGCAAATCTTGTTCATCTTTTCAAGATATGAGAGAGCCCAATTATAACAGGGCCTGGATAAATTGCTTCTGGAAGCCTCATTTGGCCGCAGGCCTTATGTTTGACACCCCTGGCCGAATCAATTTGCAGGTATTTTTCAAGCACTGTTTTAAGGAAGAGAAGTAGAAATATCCTGTTCCATTTTGCTAGTAACCAAAGGCTTCCACCATGCCTTTTTTCAGTAACATGGTTTTATGTTCTCACCCTCCTTTCTCTCTCCTTTGTAATTTCATATCCAGCATAAGAAAGAGTTCTGTGAAACTCAAAAGCTTGCTCTCTTTGTGACTTTTAGTAGGCCCTAACAAAGATATGATGCTACTCTTGTTTAGATTGTACATCTACAAATAAGCATCATGATATGACTCTCCATGAACTTCTCCACGGTTACAATGTGGCAGTCCCTTTAACTTCTCCTTTTCATGTATCCAAAATACTTAAATAGCACAGTGGCAAGTTACGTGGTAAGGTGACCCGGAGAAGTTTTGTTTGTTTGCTGGCTTGTTAATCGGAAACCGAAATCCGTCCTGATATTTCACCTTCAAGAAGCCACTTGAACAATGTCAAAAGCCATGGCAAAGAGCAAGACTGCGGGGGATGCCCATCTCAGGGTAAAAATTTATCAAGGCAAGTTTAATAAGAGACAAAAGCCAGGAGTGAAAGCATTGATTGGAGGCTGAGGGATGGAAGCAGTGCGCGGGGCGGGAGTGTGCGGGGGGGGGGGGGGAATATGCACACAACACAAAACAGAAGTCCAGCTATTTTCTGTGATGAGAAGGGAAATTTCATTCTTCTCGATACTCAGAACAAAATGTGGGGTTGCCATGGTTTCAGCCTCACTGGCTGGAAATGACAATATTAGCAGGAGTGACCTGGCAATTAGAAACTGTGCCCCCAGGTCAGGCTACAGGGAAAATAAAGAGTGATTACTGAGCCTAGAGAAGGCCACATAATGCCACTGGCTCCTGAGCTCCCTACCTTTTATAACTGGCCCATTTAAATGCAGATTATGATGACTTTCCACCTGGGGCCTCTAATCTGTCTCACAGCCGAATCAAACAATGCAGCATCTCTTAGCACAGTAGGGGGGGCAGGGTCCTTTCTAACATGGTTGGAAGGGTCTGTCATCATGGTGGGGATGTTGCTGTGTTCTGCCGAGAAAAGCCCAAAGTAGTCACCACATTCAACTATGATGGTCTCTCAAATTCCAGCTCTCTCTCCTCCTTGCACTGGCTTGCTCACCCCACCCCGCCATCCTGTTTTCCAGCACCACAGTCCCATGGCAGTCTTTGTCCCATTTACACTGGAAAGATGAGGTCGAGCCCAGAACTCTCTGCACAATCAAGCACTCACATCTTGAGGATTTCCATCGCAGCTCTAAGGAACAGAAAGGTGCGATCATGGAAGCTGCCACTTTCGAATCAGGAAATTAATCCGTTTGCCTTGATCAATTGAAGGGGAGGGTTTTAGTTGGCGGGACTGAGATGAATGAGCACACATTTATTTTCTGAAGCAGTTTTGACAGGGAAGTTAGAAGAAAAATGAATCAAATACGGAATTTTGATCAGAATGGGTCTGCCTTGGCTGGCTATATCAGAGAACATGGTGCCCCACATCCACCCCTTAAGACCTTCTTCTTTCCTGCCTAGTTCTCTAGAACTCAACATTAAGGCAAATGCAAAGTTGCCACCATAAATAGCAGTCCCACATCCAGTGTGGGTGGCTCTGGACAAATCCCTGCACTGCCTCCCCACATTTTACCAGCAGCAGGCAAAAGTGGCTGCAGTTCTTCCCATCTTTCCCATCAGCGAACAGAGAAATCTGCAGTGAGTCACAGACAGTGAGGGGTGGGAGTGGGGGGTTGGCCCAATTGTGCTGATAAGCACAGCACCCAACCTGGCTGACATTGCCTCTACCCATGTCTCTTACTCCTCTTAACATTTAATAATATTCATTTTTAAGAGTGACATGCTTTTATTTTCCCATCCCTGCTCCCTTCATTGCCTGCTGCTTAAAGGGGAAACTCAGGATATACTGACATCATGTCACTAGTTTTGTTTTACCAGACCTTGAAAAGGAGAGAGGAAAAGAAAACTCAGGGGTAGTGTTTTGGAAGGCAGCCATGTTTCATCCACAAAATCTAGTTCAGGCCTTCCATTCTTCTTCCCCCATTGTCTCCCACACTATCCAAGTTTAGATTGTAAGCTCCTTGAGGCTGAGACCTATCTTGTCCGTTTGCTACTCTGATGAACTTTGGTGGTGGTAACAATAACAATAACAATAACAATAACTTCTTCTTCTTCTTATTCTTATTATTATTATTATTATTATTATTGTTATTGTTGTTATTATTATTATTATTATTTTGCTTTGTTACATTTATACCATGCAGCATGCCTTTCTTCTTTCCAACCCCCACTCCTAAGTGTCATGGTTTAGTCTCAATGGGTAGATTCTTTCTTTCTTTCTTTCTTTCTTTCTTTCTTTCTTTCTTTCTTTCTTTCTTTCTTTCTTTCTTTCTTTCTTTCTTTCTTTCTTTCTTTCTTTCTTTCTTTCTTCCAGAGAGATACTTTTCCCATGGCGATACAACTTGCCCAGGGCCCATTAGCATCCCTTGTGAATAATTAGAGCTTGGTATATTGTTATGCAAAGAGGCCTGAGATGACAAAACTGCATCCTGGACAACACAGAAATGCGGGGAGACACTTTCTCACACAGTTTTAGCCAATGCAAACTGGCGCTCTGCATAGCTTTAAAATTAATTAATTGGGGACGGTTGGATCTCCTTGCACCCACTCGTGGCATGCTTCCGATCCCAGATGCCTAACAGCATTTTCTTTACAGATTGGAAAGGGGTGTGTGTGTGTGTGTATGTGTGTGTAAAGAGAGAGAGAGAGAGAGAGAGAGAGAGAGAGAGAGATTTAAAACTAGCTCCTTATTTTTATTGTTTCTTCTAACTAAAATAAGAGCAGTCGCACTTGCAGAAAAACACTCTCTGCCCCTGAAAACAAACAAGATATGTATTTTCATAGCTACAAAAATGTGATGGGCACAGCACTGTTCACCATCAGGGTCACATCAGAGGTAACCCTGGAGGTGGCTTCAGACATGAGATATGAATTGGCATTTCCTTTAAAATGAATGTTCTCGAGACACTGAGCCCAAGTAGTGAGTTGAGTCCCAAGTCAGAGACCCTGCAACTCGAATTGAGGCATGAGTCATAGCATGCGGCCATGCAACTCGACCCATGAGAAATTTCAAGTCTTTCAAGTCACGAGTCATTTAAAGAAACAAGTCACGTCTGAGGCATTCCTTCGGTATCCAAACACCTTCCCTCTGGTTTCCTCACCTCCTTTCTTCCCTCCCTAGACTTGTACAAAAAAAGAGCTCCAGAACAAAAAGCTGTTTTTGTTCCAATAGCCCCCTCCATGCTTTGGCACCGCCTTTTTGTCCCGTCCCTCCCTTGTAAAAAAAAATAAAATTAAGCAGTTTGTTCATTCTGATGGCAAAAGACAGAGCCCCCTCCTCATGTCCTGGCTGCCCCACCTTCTGATCTCTTCCCTCCCAGCCTCATGCAGCCAAAAAACCTTCAAGACTTCGTCCTCCCCTCAACTCCCACCCAGCCCTCCCTGGAACCTACCCTTCCGCCATGTGTGCTTCAGAAAGCCTGCTTGTTTCTGGATCTCCCATGCAGTGGCGTCACTAGGATTCACGTCATCTGGCGCGGGAGGCCTGCACGTCAACCCATGGAGTGGGCAGGGCAACACCCCAGGTGGTGGGTGTGGTGATGTACCATCGCCCTGCCCCCACTGGTTTTCTCGCTGTACCTTCTGATAGAACACAGATCTTTCAATGTGGTCTGTTTCATTGCATTCTGCATGAAATTACGCATTGATTGATATATGACATGATGGTATTATTCCTCCAAATTCTGATTTTAGTGATTTTGAGAACTTGTAGGGTCACACACAGACACACCCGTGTCAACTTACTAACACTTTATTGTAGTAGTTCTCAAACTTTTAGCACCTGGACCCACTTTTTAGAATGACAGTCTGTCCAGTACCCACTGGAAGTGATGTCATGGCCAGAAGTGACATCATCAAGCAAATTAAAATAATTATAAATAGTTAAATTAAAATAATTTAAAGAATAAATTATTTTTATAAAGAAAGAAATAATTAAATAAGGGGGAGCCAGTCCTGTTCCACCAAGTGAGTTTTCTCTGTAGTCTGCCTGCAATAACCCCCTCCCCAAGAATCAGTGAGATTTCCAGCCCTCCCCAGTGCCCAGTTTAAAGTCCTTCTATTTCAAGCACATCAATACAAAGACCCTCCTGGCTTTACAAGTCTGAGAGCCCAATCCTATGCCTGTCTACTCAGAAGTAAGTCCCATTAAAGTCAATGGGGCTTACTCCCAGGAAAGTGGGGATAGGAGTTCAGCCTCAGAGCCCAATTCTATGCATGTCTACCCAAAAGTAAGTCCCATTAGAGTCAGTTGGGCTTACTCCCAGGAAAGTGTGGGTAGGATTGGGCTGTGAGGGAAACTGCAAGTGCAAAATAGAAAACATTCCCCTTACCAGCTCAAGCCTCTCTGTTGGTCCTTTCTAGTGGGGAGGGGAGGCTGTCTTCTGGGGCTTTTGTTGCGCTCCAGTTCCATCAGATCGGGACCCTTCTGGTGTCCTCACATTTCCCTTTTTCCTGGCCTGACCAGCAGCCAAGGCATGTCTGCCTACTCATGAGTAAACGCGACCGTGAGGCTGCTTCGCTTCCCATAGGGCTCCATACACTTGCAGCTGGGGGGGAGGGACCTCCTCCTCTGGTGTTTTTTGGGGCTGCATTCATTGGATCAGGACCATTCTGAGTTGGAGTCCTCTCAGTCTGCCCTTTTCGACGGAGCAAGGCAAGGTCGCCTACTCACAAGTAAACATGGCCACATGGTTTTGCTTGCTTTCCAAAGGGCTGAATAGGGACCTTCTCCTCGGGTGTTTTTGGGGGGCTGCATTCATTGGATTGGGACCATTCAGGTGTTGTTGGATTCCTCTCAGCCTGCCCTTTCTGATACACTAAGGCATGTTCGCCTACTCGCAAGTAAACGTACCCCCCCCAGCAACGCCACTGCTCCATGAGGTCTTCAATGGATGTGGAAGCAGTGAAAAAAAAATGTAAGCTGGAACACACACAAGATAGGAACTCATGATAGGACTCAAGTCATTTTGAATCCAGGCTTAAGCCTCTTGGGGCTGGAACCTGTTTTCTCAGTACATCCAAAGCACCATGCACTATATAGACAAATCATTGCTAGCTATAATTGTTTGCAAGTGGCATCAAGGGATTCTTTTCCTGCTCTCAAGTGTTCTATATCTATATTTGATTTTCTCTGTAAACCACTTTGTGAGCTTTTTTGTTGAAAAGTGGTACATAAATATTCTTATCCTTAATTACAATAATATACACACATTCAAATCTTTCACTTATCTTTGTCTATCTAGGTTCCTACAATTTATTTACAGACTGTTATTACTTGTTCCTCTAGAATCCTGGATACTTTATCTATAATTCTCTTTCTGCCAGTGTCTTATTTTCTTCCCTTTCTTTTTTTCTTCAGATGTAAAATGTCCCTTTCTTCCTTTTCTCTTTTCCTTCCACTCTCAGAAATGTGCCTCAATTTCAATCTTAATCTCTCCTGTCTCTTACAAAATTTACCTCAGCCATGAATGGTTAGTTGAAGTTCTTTCAAAATTTATACACCTCAGCCTGTCAAATCACCTGTCACTTTCCCAGCATTATAGCCTTTGTCCTAATCTTTAACCAAATTTCATGCTATCATTTTTCTTTCTGCTCATATTTCTTTTCTCTTTTCCCCAAACTATCGATTTCAGATGTTGCTTGGCGCATATTCAGAAATGCAAGCATGAACACGGCACATTTCCAGATAATTTTGTCTATTTTTTTCCTCTAAAATCTTCAAACTCTTCTGAGTACATTATCAAATAACCTCCTAACTTGTCTGGACTGTGGTTCCTGATGTTGACTAAGTGGAAAGCTTGCTTTGCTTGCATTCTGCTGAGCTTTCCCCACCACTCTCATGGGTACAGAGGCTGAACAAGATATGAACAAGGCTTCCATTCCATTCAGTATAACCCACCCCCCACTAGCCCTATTCTTTCTTCTTGAACCTGCATACACCCATCATCTGCCCTTGCTTTTCCCCAGAATCCTTCAGCTGCTTTGGCACATGTTAATGCTGCCATTGGTTAAGATGCTACCAAACACTTCCAATCACTGATTGGCTTATAGAACACTCAGGAGGTCCTGTTGATAGCATAGGCTTGCACTGCTAAAAATGATAAGCATAAAACAGCGCACTCATTTTAGGATTCTGCTTCCCAGTGAATCTCTTCAGTGTTGACCACTTCAGATATTTTTACTGAGCAAGCCTGATGTTTTGAAATGAATAGTGCAAGCCAGACTTGCCTCCCCCCCCCCACACACACACAATGTGAGTTCAGACCTTAGCTATGCAGTCAA
Organism: Tiliqua scincoides; assembly: GCF_035046505.1. Taxonomy (NCBI): domain Eukaryota; kingdom Metazoa; phylum Chordata; class Lepidosauria; order Squamata; family Scincidae; genus Tiliqua; species Tiliqua scincoides. The sequence goes on from NC_089822.1 coordinate 146,892,446, forward strand.
TTTTGTTATTGAAAAATAAACAGGGTTTTGCTTCCTGCTTGGCTGCCTCTGTGGTTTTCAGCAAACAAATAGTTTATTAAAGCGTTGTTATTTTTTTTTTCTCAATAAAACCTAACCAAAACATGGCTATTTCAGAACACAGGCTGCTCAATGTCTCCTACAACATACTTCAGAATACAACAAATATGCAAAAGAAGCATACCTGCAGTAATGTATATCTGTTGGTAGCTATTTGCCATCATCGTCAAAAACAAGTGTTTTTTGAGACCACGTACCTCTGATAGCCAGAGGAAACTTGATAGCCAGAGGATATGGACACTACTAGGTACTGCTCATAAACATTCCTGAAATGGAACAACTTAAGTAGGCACAGCCTAATCTGAACGAAAACAAGCCACCACCTCCCACAAGCTCACTGCTTCATTGCATCCCCACACAGTTGATCTACCCACTTGGGAGCCACTCGTCTTCAGTGTGGTAATCCTTACCATGGCCTCTGCTTCTCTGTGGTGGTGGAAGAATGACAAACTAGAGTCTAAAGATGCCCAGCTCTGTCTAGAGCAGGGGTGTCAAACTCGTTTCATACAGTGGGCCAAAACAGCATTCACGATGCCTGCGGAGGGCCAGAAGTGATGTCATCAGGCAAGAAATGATATCATTAAGCAGGTGATGACCATAAATAAACTTTTTTCTTACTTAGGAATTCATTGGCAGCAAATGGGAGCAATTACACTAGATGTGGGAGAGCCCAATTATCATGTGGGCCATCTTTTCAGCAGTGGCACCTCAGCACAGTTCAGCAGTGGCAGCAGATGATGGTGATGCTGGGAGAGCCCAACTATCATGAGGGCCAGATAAAGAACTTCTTCAGATTACATCCAGCCCATGGGCCTTATGTTTAACACCTCTGGTCAAGAGTTACAACTGAAGATCTTTTAATACAGTGGTTCTCAATCTCTCTATAAGTTTCCCCTGCTAACTGGTTAAGAAGCACTTTTTCAAGTGGGTGCTCCTCTTTTATTTACCAGGGGGAGAGTAACTGGCCCACCTCACCCCAGCAGTGTCTTTTCTGGTGGCTGTCTGCTGGTGTTGCATCTTTTTAGATTGTGAGCCCTTTTGGGGCAGGGAGCCATTAGATATTTGATTTTCTCTGTAAACCGCTTTGTGAACTTTTTGTTGAAAAGCGGTATATAAATACTGTTGTTGTTGTTGTTGTTGTTGTTGTTGTTTTGGAACTGGGGTAATGCTTGCAGGGGAGGGGTGAAGGCAGTGAAGCGATCACCATGATCAAAAGGTCAAAAGGGTGTTGTTTTTTTAGACTTACATCAGACAGTCCTGGCCCTCCTGATGGTGCAGGGAGCCTGCCCACTGTCCTTAATCCTGTCTTGCCCACTGCTTCTTCTCTGCCCAATACCCAAGGGTTTTGGTGTTTTTTTTCTAACCCAGCTGGGCTCCCAAACTAAAAATGAGACCAACAGGAGGGACATTTCCTGGGGAGAATCAGAAGACCTGGAAGTGGATGAGGAGCCCTCATTCTCTGGGCCCTCCAGCTGGCTGTGGCTTCTTCTCCTGCTTGTTGTTGTAGCCACCACCCAGAGGAAAGAGCTGTGCCTCCTGTACTGCTTCTGCTGAATTAGGAGACTATACAGCTTGTAGGGTTGCCAGCCCTCCAGAAGTGACCTGGAAACGGCAGAGATCAGAACCAATATCCAGGAGACTACTGAAAGCAATCTGGGAGATATTAACGGGGCCTCCATGTCTCTCAGCCCAATCCTATCTTCCCCTCCCCCCACATACACTGATGCAGCTGCACCAAAAGTCTTGCTCTGCGTCCTGTGGGTGGGGAACAGAATGGAAGGCTTGGGAGAGGTAAGGGAGGGAAAATATTTTCCCTTAACTCTGGGTAAGCCTCTCGCCCACCAATGAGTCTCTTTGGACCTGCACAAGCTCCTGAGCTGCCACAAGTCTGAGGAGAGAAAGGTGGCATGCTAGGAGGCAAGGAAGGGCCTAGCATACTGGCACAGACCACATGTGCCAGTACACACCCCCTTCCGCCTCCATCATGCTCCCTGCACACACCCCGTCCCACCCCATTCCATCCTTCCCCCTCCTCCACCACTGCCTTCTCAGGTGGGAATACATACAAGATTATATCGACTCAGGGGCATGTGAACATCAAACCTTCATGTGCCCTTCAACAGAGTACAATTCCCATCATACTTTTGTTTTTTGGGTGCTGGTGCACAATGCAACCTCAACAAAATTCAGCATTATTGCAGATTTTGTTCTTCTTGTCAGTCGCCTTCTTTTTCAGAAACTATTCCTTACCCAACCTGAAACCCAATCTCATCTTCCCCTGTGAGCTGTGCAGGTTATACTTAACAGGTTGCCAGTCATTTGCACTCAGCTATCATTTTAGTTCAATATGATGCTTGCATAAGGCTTTGAAAATTAGCACCGCCTTTCAAGCTGAAAGGGCCTGAACAAAGTTTGCAAGCCATAAAAAGCTTCTTATCAAAGCTTATTTCCTCAGACCCACCTTTCATCTTTTATAATATTTGCTTTGCAAATCCTTGAACTTAAAAGGATTAAACAGGTTGAGAGAGAGAGAGAGAGAGAGAGAGAGAGAGGATGCATTGAATTAAGATAGTCAATGGCCTGTAAAAGGTTTTAGGTAAAGCAATTTAGGTTGCTTGTGAATTCCAAACTGCTAAAATCTTATAGCCAGTTAGATCAGTGGTTCTCACACATTTAGCACTGGGACCCACTCCTTAGAATGAGAATCTGTCAGGACCCACCAGAAGTAATATCATGACCAGAAGTGACATCATCACGCAGGAAAATTGTTAACAATCCTAGGCTGTAATCCTACCCACACGTACCCAGGAATAAGTCCCATTGACTATCATTGTTAAAAGTATATACATAGTAGCTTGTTAAAAGTACAGGTCTGTAACATTTCCCCAAATGCAGTCACGTACCAGGGTAGCATCAAGTCAAATATATTAAAAATAAAATATTGAAATGGATGGGGACCCACCTGAAACTGGCTCCCAACCCACAGTTTGAGAAACACTGAGTTAAGACACATTTTCTTTGTAGCAATATGAAAAGATAGGAGAAGAAACTGAGCCAATGCTTTTTAAAAAGGCTAGTGAAAGCAAAACATCTAATTCAGTCAGACAACAAGATCCTTCTGACGCAGTCTTCAGACTGCATGGTTGCTCTTGCTCATTGTCGTCGTGGTTTGTCAGCTCTGGCTCCACACCTTAGCCAACAAGTTCCCAGGCTGTCCACTGTACCGCGGGCTCCTGAGCAACCAAATACAATGACCTCTACCCCACCATCAGTGGGGACTCCTGCGTTAGAACATGTTGAATCAGGTGATTCATCGAAGTCCTCCAAATGGCTCAGAGACAGAAGCCCAGCCCTTGCCACACTCCATTGTTGCAGCAGCTGCTGCTTAATCTAGTAGCTTTTCTGATGCTTTGTTGTGTGCATCGGCTTCCCTGCTTTGTTCTGGCTTCATACCCATCGGCAACCCACCTTTCTACTTGTGCTTCTTTTAATTTTTTTGTCACTCACCTGTGTGATAATGTCCGTTTGACTGTTTAGGTTGAGCCTGTTCAAGCTTGCCAGCTTTTGCCTTGAATTCTTGTTTCCTATGGACTGATTTACCAGCGTTTTAGTGCTACTGATTACTGACTCATGTGTAGGTTGAGTATTCCTTATCCAAACTGCTCAGGATGGAGAGGTGTCTGGATTTCAGATCTGTCTGGATTCTGGAATAATTGCATACACATCATGAGAAATGCTCCCTCTTGCTCTTTTCACAGGTGTCTGTGGGTCTCTGACATTTTTCAACAGTGTCTGTACAGGTAAACCCCACAGAGCAGAGACTATAACTTACAGCCTGTACCTGCACTGTATGTAGGAATGAGCCTTCCAGTGTTCACACTCCAGAAAAAAAAGTCTTGGACAAAAATGTCCAGATTTTGGAATGCTCCGGACTTTGGATGTCTGGATAAGGGGTAATCTACCCGTGCTATTTTTTGGATTTGGGGGGTGGGGGTGGTGAAGGCCTAACTTGTCCAGATCATGCTAAAGTTTACTCCTTAATATCACTCCCCCCCCTTTTTTTTTTTACTCAAGTCCTTTTGCTTGGCATGCAACAAGGCTTACACTTAACAAAGTCATGTTGATTATATTGGATTCTTACAATGAGCCAAGCTCTGTCCTATAACTTCCCTACAAAACTCAGGCTGCAATTCTAAATGCACTTGCAAAGGAATAAGCCCACTGGAAACACTGAGGTTTTCTTTTGAGTATCAGGTCATGGCCAACACCTTGCACTGGACCTAGAAATGGACCAGGAGCTTGTCAACACCAGGGAGATATATTTCAAGTAAGGAGTTAATAACCCAGCCACTGTATTTTGTACCGACTGCATCTTTGGAACTGTCTTCAAGGTCGGTCCAACAGACCACACTGCAATAATCCAACTGGGGTGTTATCAGACCATGGATTCCTGCAGCTCAGGCTATCTCTGTCCAAGGTCACAGTCCAAGCCACAGCAGGTCAAAGGTGCTTCATGTCACAGAAGCATCTTGGCTTCCACTGGAGCTCAGCAACCCAGAAGTTTGGCAATGACCAATGATATCATCACTGAGCACCCAGAAATGGCATTGTGATACAGTCGCGATGCCATACAGCAGCAACGTGGGCCCCTTGCAGGGAACATAGTTGCCAGACATCAGAGCAGTCCAGATCCAAAAGCATTTGGGCCTCATCTTTCAGGGGAGTGCAATCCCATCCCAAACAGAACAAACACCCATACCTAGTACCAACCTACAAGATTCCCACCTACAGCACTTCCACCACATCAGGATTCAGCTTCAGTTTATTGGTCCTCATCCAATCTATTATCAATCCCAGGCAGCAGCCATCACTTCTATGGCTTCACCTGAGTGAGCTGAAATGGAGAGATATAGCTAGGTGCATTTGCTAAAGGGGATTGGTGCACTAAAGGGGATAGGTGCATCCACTAAAGGGGATATAGCTAGGGATATCCACTAAAATTGAGTGTTGAGAGAGTTAGAACAGACAAAATAAAATATTTCTTTACCCAGCATGTAATTAGTCTGTGGGACTCTTTGCCACAGGATGTGGTGATGGCATCTGTTCTGGATGCCTTTAAACGGGGATTGGACAAAATTCATCACAGATTACAAGCCATTACGGGTATGTGCAACCTCCTGATTATCATCATCATCACACCTTTATTGGCATAATAGACATACAACACACACACACACACACACACACACACACACACACACACACACACGTGTATATAAGCCTCCTGATTTTAGAGATAGGCTATGTCAGAATGCCAGATCAAGGGTGGGTACCAGGATATAGGTCTCCTGTTGTCTTGTGTGTTCCCTAAAGCTTCTTGTGGGCCACTGTGAGATACAGGAGGCTGGACTAAATGGGCTTTTGGCGTGATCCAACTGGGCTTATCTTATGTTCTTATACAGGTGCAGTGCAACCTGAAACACCACCCCATGCCACTTTGGGTCCATCATTGCCTTCTCTAAATCTTTGCCCCCAAGCCTTTATTGTCCTCCTCATGCAGTTTCTTCACATGCAGAAGTGTGGGACTTCTGGTTTTATTTAAAGGGATCGTGCAAAGGAGGGAGCTTGTTTGTTTGTTCAGTCTTGTAAATAAAATCAAACGTTCCACTCTTCTTTGTTCAGAGAAACCATGTGAGGAGAACAGTAGAGAGGTGGATTATGTTTTCTGCTTGCTTTTAGTGAGCTTGTATCCATGGTGGGCTGGAAGGAGGAGGTGCAGCAGAAAAGCATCCTGAATCAGTTGCGGACCAGCCATTAGGTTTGATGGGGCAAAAGCCCCAGGTACAAGCCCCAGGTGCTAGGTCACCACTGAAGCCTCTCTGAGACTCCCGACGAGGGCAGAAATTGTGCTTCTGGTTTCCCGGAAGCACAGTTTATAGCATCAGGGAATTCTCAGAGAGGCTTCCCTGACATGGGTGGAGGTTGTGCAAGGCTCAGGTGAATGGGGGGGGGGGGTTTGGCGACAGCCATCGTGGACCTTTGCCCCAGACACGGGGCTGGGGTGGTCTGCTGCTGCCCTGAATCCACTGCTGTCTTGACTCCCCTTCCTGGCAATCTGCTACTGATGCAACCTGCGTTGCCTCACTGCATAGATGGGCCACCCCTGGCTGGGTGTTGTCAGTATGTGATGACACAAACACTCCAGCCTGTGGGATCCTGACACAAGGAAAACAATTTGTGCATTACAAGCATGAAGTTCCGGTGGTCAAACAGGAAATGCTAGCATAGTACTCTGAAGAGAACTATTTTTATGTGTCTTTGGTATTTTCCTTCCTCAAATAAGGTGCCCCCTGTTTTTTTTTTTTCCAGTCAGTCACCAAAGCTCTAGAAACAGAACTGGATGTCACTGATGTAATATTACTGCACCACTGAACACCTTACAGAGAAAATCACAGAGTTGTTGAATTTAATTTTTGATGTTTAACACTCTAGTCAAGAACGCTAACCCCTCTGCTTCCCCTGACTTCAGCAACAGGTGTGACAGCACATCAGTATTTGTTTACAGACCGGGATAGAGAAGGTAATTCTATGGAATGTTTAAAGGAGCTTGCAAGGTGCGCTGGATTAATCATTAATCACAACATTCTATTCTTCAGTTTCTCTCTGTGGATTTACCGTCTCCTTAAAGAATGTTTTGAAGTAAGCCGCATTTACAGGAATAGGCCAAGTGTGCCTGAGGAGCAGACTGTGGGTGCAAATCCATGACCACAATAGGATGTTATTCAGCCGTTACTACGCCCTTGGGTGGTGGTGTAACCACTTCCACGAATACAGAAAGCTTTGTCGTGCACTTGTTCTTGATCAGACAAAAAGGGAGTTAGTCAGGAGAATGCAATCCTGGGAGGTGTGCAGTTTGGCTGCAAAAATGATGCATTTATAATGAAATTATAAATGCAGCTGCTGTCCCACAATATTCTATAGACTGCAGTGCAGAGAGCCCTGTTTTAATCTCTGCTGTTTTTCACACCCAGCCTCAACAGCCTTCTGCATTTGGTTGACAATCACAGTGCATTACACACCAAAGAACTGGATGAGGGGACAATACGGGAATAAGGAACCAGTGCTAGGTTAACTAGGCCAAAGTGGTGCTGAGGGAATAACAGCCCAATGCTATCCAACATTCCAGCCCTGATGAAGCTGCAATGCAGGCTCAAGGTAAGGGAACAAACATTCCCTTCTCTTGAGGAGATCTCCGTGACTGCCCCACCACCAGGGCCTCTGAGAGGAATTTTATTAGGGGGTACAAAGTTTCTTTTGGACAACTTTGCAAAGGGGGAGGGCTGAAACAGGGGGAGGGTAGAGACAGCTGGAAAAGTCTTTGGAGCCCAGGTCTACCAACTCATGTGGCATCAGTAGCGTCCTCAGCATCCCTAGTTGTGGTAGTGTTGCCAGCATCCAGTGTGAGTGACAAGTCTGAGTAGATAGGAAATTTCTGGGCCCCCTCCTTTGGCTCCTGGGCCCCCCTTTTTGGCCCTGGGCCCGGGTACAAATTACCCTCTCCTAGGCCCTGCCCACCACCACCACAGGATACAGCATGCACCCCATTGGCACTGCTGCGTTGATGCTGGAAAGTTAGTTAAACTTGGGCTGTTTAACTAACAGTGTCCAGTGTGGCTACTAGTTGATGGTCCACTTGGCCAGGCCAGTTCCTGAACCTTCAGTTCCAGTGGAAGCTTCAGGGAACAGGTAGGAGGTGTCATGGGAGCCCCCAGGGCGCCCTCCACAAACTGGTACCAGCATTGATGCTAGGTGTCTGCTGCAATTACTCCCTATAGCCATAGCACAGAAGGAGAGCACATTCTACTGGAAAACTTTGCTTCATCACATGCCTGGTAATTCTCAGAGTTACCCTGAAGAAAAACAGTGGGTTTGACTCAGATTCACAACAGGGAGGCTGCAGCAGAAGCAAGTATGAAAACGGGTGCTTTCAGCTCCTGAACGAAGGCTGACTGCAAGGGCACACTTTATTTCCAGGGTGGTCATTTGAATGGATTATCCTTAAAAAGTCCTTAGTGCTTTAATGCTGATGGACTGGTCAATTGATTGGCTGACAGAGGAAACAGATCCATCAGTTCATGTATTAGTTACGCTTACTAAAAATAGCTACCCAGTAGCTGTTTGGCTACCACAGAGGGAAAAAATGATGGGCTGCTTTGAAGTAAACCAACTCTCCTCTCGGGCACTGTCTTGACTCACAGGCTTTTCACCCTGCTGCTACAGAATTGCTGTATATAGCCCATGTCCCCACCTCGCCCCCGGCCAGCCTTCCACTGCCATCTCCCTAGGCAAAACACAGGAAATTGTGATCACCATGGACACTCAAGGCCAAAAAAGGTCAACCACTGATTCTGATTGGTGTTTCCCAGCGTGTTTGCTTTGCATGCCCCATGGACCTTCTGACAGAAAGAGGGGACACAATGAGAAGCCAGGGACTGACCCTTCTGATGACCCATAACTGGGCCATCCAAGCTCTTGATTGCAACCTTCTGGGTGATGTAAGCGTCTTTAATAGGTCTTGAGGTCAGGGATTCCAAAGTGGGCTTCCAGAGTGATTTGCCACTGCAAAGGAGCTTTAATCCAGTCCATACCTGGATTAAAATTCATACCGTAGAAAGTGTAATATTCCATAAATCCAATAATTTGCCAGTTAACCTACTGTAAGTTAGAAGAGTCTAACCAAAATTTTCTTTCTAATCTTAACCGATTAGTCCTTAATCATTACAGCAGATTCACTATTGCAGCAACCTGTAAATTTAACAGATGTTTACTGTAATTCAACACATATTTTGAATTTTTAAATATACAGTCAGTTCTCTTAATATGTGAATTTGCTATGTGCAAATTCACTTATCTGAGAATGGCAGAATTGCTACCTTCTCTCATTATCTGTGCCTCTGTTCTTGTTATCTGCTATGCAGAGAACTTCAGAATGGTACCTGTGACCAGCGCAGACACCTTTAAAATGACGAGCGGAAGCTTCTGCAAGTTGTTTTAAAGGGATCTGTGCTGGTTGCGGGTGCCATTCTGAAGGTCCCTGCAGCCTCTGACAGGTCTCTGCGGCACTGAGAGATATTTTGGCACTTCCTGCTGCTCTCTACTGAACATAAGAACATAAGAACAGCCCCACTGGATCAGGCCATAGGCCCATCTAGTCCAGCTTCCTGTATCTCACAGCGGCCCACCAAATGCCCCAGGGAGCACACCAGATAACAACAGACCTCATCCTGGTGCCCTCCCTTGCATCTGGCATTCTGACATAACCCATTTCTAAAATCAGGAGGTTGCGCATACTCATCATGGCTTGTACCCCATAATGGATTTTTCCTCCAGAAACTTGTCCAATCCCCTTTTAAAGGCGTCTAGGCTAGACGCCAGCACCACATCCTGTGGCAAGGAGTTCCACAGACCGACCACACGCTGAGTAAAGAAATATTTTCTTTTGTGTGTCCTAACCCGCCCAACACTCAATTTTAGTGGATGTCCCCTGGTTCTGGTGTTATGTGAAAGTGTAAAGAGCATCTCCCTATCCACTCTGTCCATCCCCTGCATAATTTTGTATGTCTCAATCATGTCCCCCCTCAGGCGTCTCTTTTCTAGGCTGAAGAGGCCCAAACGCCATAGCCTTTCCTCATAAGGAAGGTGCCCCAGCCCCGTAATCATCTTAGTCGCTCTCTTTTGCACCTTTTCCATTTCCACTATGTCTTTTTTGAGATGCGGCGACCAGAACTGGACACAATACTCCAGGTGTGGCCTTACCATAGATTTGCACAACGGCATTATAATACTAGCCGTTTTGTTCTCAATACCCTTCCTAATGATCCCAAGGATAGAATTGGCCTTCTTCACTGCCGCCGCACATTGGGTCGACACTTTCATCGACCTGTCCACCACCACCCCAAGATCTCTCTCCTGATCTGTACTGAATTCTTCTGATGGCAGGGAGGGTACCCTATGGGGTACCAATCCCCAATGATCCCATAGGATCAATGGTCCGTTATCTGCGAATTCACTATCCATCAGGGTTTCCAGGACAACCCTAGCAGATAACAAGAACTGACTGAACTAGTTTACAACCTTTACAAACTTCATCCAATCAATGTTAATCTAAGCAATTTTCAAGTCATTATAGGGGGGCCCCTATATCAGCAGATTCCATAGCCACATATTCACGTACCCATGGATCAGGTCACCGCCCCCCACACTTCCTCCAGGTGTTCCCTTATCAGGCATTAAATATCATATAATGCCTTATAAGGCATTAAAAACATCACTTCTGGTTTCATGGTGAAACTGGAAGTTGCATTTTTTTAAAAACTAAGACTCAGTCTGAACCCAACAGAGGGCACAGATGGATGTGTGTGACCTCTGCTAGGCTCAAAGGACATTGAGGAGGGGGACATAGGGAGGGGGGCATTCCCTGGTATCCACGGTTTCAGTTAACCATGGAAAGGTTTTGAAACAAACCCCCACAGATACCAGGGCATACCTGTACTTTCAATGGGAGAAAACTAAAATTGTGCTTAAGAAACAGATGTGACTGTTTCTTCACTTAACACCATGACACACTGCAGTTTGTATGATCAGAATGATACTTGTGATCCCACAATGCAGGATAACTCAAGAAGGCTAAGTGGAAATACCAGAGTATATTGGTTCAACTAATACGTTGCTCCATGCTGGGCTGATTGGCAAGTGCTGCAATACAGAAAGTGCCCCCGGGAAGAATCAAAGGCAGAGGTGCACATAAGGGTCACTGTCAAAGTCTTCTTTCCTCTCTGCACTGGCAACTGATGTCCCTTTTCTGTTGTTCATCAGGATAGATTGGAGAGAGGAAGAAAGTCGACTTCATGTTGTGCTCTCTTCCTGGTTTGAAGCAGTAGTGAATGCACCTGTTTATGAAATCATCTGAGCTTGATGCTCATAGTTAGTGGCTTGTAATGTTTTTCAGTATAGTCCTTGTCACTTGAGGGCAACTTCTCACAGTGGTGGACCTCCCCAGCCCTGCGCCCTGGGGCAGAGATTGCAATGGCGCCCCCCTGTGGGCTGTCGCCGCCCCCCACATGCAAATCCGCCCCCACACACAACTGATGCTCATGGAGCCTCGCACAACCCAAGGCTGCGTTGGGCAAGCCTCTTTGAGGTTCCCCGACACTATAAATGGTGCTTCTGAGAAACTGGAAGCACAGTTTCCGACTCCATCAGAAGCCTCAGAAAGGCTTCCATGGGGTCCTACAATCTCACGCCCGGGGCATTTACTCCATATAACATAATGGGAAGTCGGCAACTGACTTCTCATTGTAGTGGTCATCTGTCTGACGGACTGAGGAAACAGACCCATCAATGTAATTTCTCTAAAATCAGATAAAGTGAGTACGTCTATCACTGATATTCTCCTCCGGGGTGGGGGGGCAGGGACTCTTATTCAGAATACAGAATTATTTTCCTGAAGAAGTTGCAGTGATTTGAGGAAGTAGTTCTTTTATTTTTTTAATGAATTATAGAAATAGGAATCTCAGTTCTTCAAGATTATGTTCTGATAGCAATTTTGATAGCCCTTGAAAGACTGCTACAGCAAACTCTTCTGTCATTGATTTAGGAACACAGAGATGGAATCCTGCATCCATCCACATGTACTTCAAAGATGGATCCACAGAATCCCAAACACAGTGCACACATCAAAAGCGAGCAAGTGCCATAAGGAGCAAATAGATACAGATGATTCTGTTGCATGACTTATAGCACAGTCCTATGTGTGTTTATTCAGGAGCTCCATTATGTTCAATGGAGCTTACTCCCAGGAAAGTGGACCGAAATAATTCCCTTGTTTGATGCGAATGGGAACATTAGTTGTTGCATATGAGTGATGAGTTACATGTGGCTGGACTGAATCAGGGCCAGAAGCATTTGCATTCTGATGCTTTGGTTAATTTAAAGCCATGGAGTTGTCGTGCTGCCTCTAGAGGTTCTGTTCTCATCACCACGCCTTTTGAAGTGACACCAGTGTATTTGACCATCAATTTGAGTGCTTCAGCGAGTAAAGGCACTCTTGAAGCCAAGGCATGGCTGTCTCGTTTAGGCATTCTCAAGTGTTTGCCCTTCCTCTGAGCACAAAATTGAAATTTGAGATTGGGGACTGAGCGCCTGCCAAACAGCTCTTTGTAGCACGAAGGTCAGTAGCAAGAGTTTCAGCCAGATGTCATTCAGCTCAGCTTAGCTCAATGTTAGAATCACAATTATTTGCACTGTACTGGAACGGAGGGAAATCCTAGAATTCTTCTCACTATTCATCATCTATAAGAAGCTACCAATTATATGTGTCTGAGATAAATCGCTTTCACCCTATGGTTTTGGCAACCAGTACACAAAAATCCTTCTAGGCATCAAACATTGCAAGGATTTTGTCCCATATGTTTTCTGCAAAACAAGTTGTGAGGAAAATATCCATTAGCCAGTTTTTATGCTTCCTTCCATCACTCATTAACCCCCTTGTGGAAAGTATGTCAGAAGAACTGGCTGTTTACAACCCTGGTCTTCCGTATGATTGTGAACAAAGTCAGATGTGACACAAACGGAAACCATTTCTGGTCATGTCCTACCCTATGAAACTGCATCACATGGACAGCATTGTATGAAGTGCGTATGAAGGCATGTTTTCAGAGAGGCTCCTCTGGCAACTTGCTCTCACATCTCAACTTGCTCAACAGTTGAACTGGAAACGCCAATGCAATGTGTAACTTTCACCTTACCAAGTATCAAGCACAACGTCAATCAAAATGTATACACATGTTAACCAGAGTATTACACACATTGAACGTTCACATCCCACAGCATTTCACTCCTCCTCTCTGTGTTGTGCTCCTGTCAAAAACTGTACACACATGGACACGCACTTCCCTGTAAGCTCTAGGAGACAAATGTTCACTAATGCTAATGGAATGCTTCCATCTCAGGGCTTACAGCAGCATGTGGGGGGGGGGAGGGAGTGTTTCAGGAATTCAGCCTAGTGGGAAGAGAGACTGAATGTGGCTGTAAGGATTAAATTTCAATCATATATGTAAAGTAGCTGCTGCTCAAAATGGACAACAACACTTAGCATTTATATGGTTAATTTCCTTTCTGCCTTCCTCTCAGGAAGTGGTTCCTTCCTTCAGCACCAGGAAGGAACCACTTCCTTCTGATCTAATTGTCATTTAAACAAAAATAGATAAAAGATCTACTGTATCCCTGTACATTATGATCCTCAGAAATCCTGTACATCCCTGTACATTATGATCCTCAGAGACACCAAAGTCCTTTCCAGGAGTTCATTCCCCATCTTGAATGAACCTGCATGGGAAGGCATGCTTGGCCTCCAATTTAAGGGTGTTCATTAACATGTCTGAACAGAGCTCCCATGCACATGCATGAGGACTCTATGCAGGCCTTAATACATGAGTGTATGTGAACAGAAGGAGCCTGCCCCCTACCCCCATGAACAGGTTGAATGCCTAAAAAGGGGTGCAAGCTTGAGGCTGTGAAAGGTCAACTCAAAATGGATATTTTAATGTCTCTGCTTCCATATAGGCATACTGCAGGAGTACTTCCTGGTTCTTCCTCCCAGACTGCTCTCTATGCTGCTAGTTTAGTAGAATATCAACAACCGGGCAATCAGGTTCTGAAATCCTATCTAGACTGAAGGAATGGGTCTCTTATAATCACATGTCAACTGTATTCTCCCCAAACCATTCATTTTTCTAAAAAGTCATCCATAATCTGTTGGGCCAGGTCTGGGAGTCCTGAAGGGCCAACCCAAGAGCTCTTTGATGCCCAAGGTAGTGCACCACATACCATTCCCCCATACCAGCTGCACACCAGCCACTGCCTCCACTGCTCCTCCTGCTCCCTGGATCAGAAAAGAAAAAGGGGAATGGAGCAGGAGTGTGGAGAAGAGTGGTAGCATCTAGCCCACCACTTTTCTAGATGCTCTTCTCCCTTCAGAGATTCCACTCTTCCTTTCTAATCCAGGAAGATGGCAGGTAGTAGGTGGACAGAAGTATGCAAGCATGTCCCACCAGTCTGCTTCCTGAAGTTACCACATCAGTCAGCTTCATGGATGGTTTGGCCCTGGGGCTTGATTCCTGTGATTTTCCCCTAACTCTTTTAGAGCAGGAGAAATATTGGGAACTGGACATCTTCATTACAGGGCACCCACACACAGGGCCCAGTGCATAATAGAAGCTGTCTACAGGCCAGAGAAAGGGGAAGCATTGCTTATCCACCATGCTATTATGCGCAGCTGAACACATGAGTCAGGGCCAACCAAGGTGATCGCTCCAGAACAGAGCCAAAGCCCTCAGGTTTTCCAAACGGTGAGACAGGAGCAAGCCGTATCCTTTTGTCGCCTCTTTGCCTTTGCTTAAACAATCACTGCTGAGCATGATCTGGTTTTTCTCCATTTCACACCCCCTCGTCCTTGCTTCAGGAGCAGGCACCAACTGCACATCAACTGTTTAACAAGTCCTGTCTCAGAAATCTCAGTCTGAAACCCATGTGCTCTAATCCTATTAAATATGCACCAGCTTGCATAACTTAGCTTCCCCACTCCCACCCCCACTCCTTCATCCGTCTTACTCAGAGGACTTTTCCAGCTTGAAAACCCATTGCTCATTTTTGGCAGGGGGCCCTGCTGTCTTTTTTTTTTTTGTCTTTTTTTGCAGGGATTTGGGCAATGAATCAGCTACCTGCAGCTGTTCTCTAGCCTGCCACCCAAGTGCAGGAATTTCTAATATTGAAGTTTCAATGTACCTTTCCCAAGGACTTAAAACAATCTAAAATCCTTTCCCCACCTCAAACTCGTTTCCAGGCTGATCTGAGCCCCGACAACCTCCCTGTCCTCCCCCCCCCCCGAAATTAACCAATGACAGAAGATTTAAACCTCTTACTTCTGCTTCAGAGCTAGAAACCCTGGGTGACCTCTCTGGGTGGAGCCTGTGAGGGGAAAAAAATAAAATCCCTCTTCATCTGGCTGCTCTCAAAGTGATGTGTCAAGCTCTGTCATTAAGAAGGAAGTTCCTGCGGCTCGCATCTCGTTCCTTCCCTGCCCCTGATTCTCAGGGTTGTTAACAGGTGACAGTTTTGTTCAAGTCCTCCTCCTGTCATTTTCTGTGTCACCAACTTCACAGCAGGCCCTGCCAAGTGGGGGGGGGGGCGGAGAAGGAGAGACAGAGAGAGAGACAGAGTGTGTGTGAACTTCAGAGTCTCATAAACATGCAGACACATCGCCCTGGGAAGCTCAACATCCTTTGGAAAACTAATCTGTTAAATATCACCCTGGTTTTTTGCCTGGCAAAGAAGTGGCGCACGTGTCTTTACAGGTTGACTGGCATGGTTTAAAAAAAAGTCTTTCCTGGCAATACAGAGAACTGCTCCAACACTCCACACCCTGGAAATGTCACACGAGAATGCAGGCATTGCCACACTCGGCGATGGCACCCATCCCTCTCCCGTTGAGGCTGGCCAAGAGGTGTGGTTAGAGAGGCCAAGGAGCCTGCTTCAAAGGGAGTAGAAGCCTTCTCCCTCCAATCGCAAGAGGTTTGCTTTACAAAATGCCCCTGCTTTGAGTAGAGCTGTGTGCAAGATGCCGTGTTGTTTCTACATCATGAGGAGGGGTTTGGTGAGAGAAAGAAGGTATCATAGAGAAATAAGCCCTGCTGATGGCCTCCTAAAATTCCTAGAATTCACCTGCTGATGGCCTCCTAGAATTCACCTAGTTCTGCTCCACTGTGATTCTCCTAGAAAACAAAAATGAAGCACAAAAATGTTTGCGCCAGCAAACGTCGGAACATCATGCACCTTCAAGCCATGCTCTGTACCATACTCTCAAATTGTATGATAGATCAAGTTGGCAACCTTCAGTCTCGAAAGACTATGGTATCGCGCTCTGAATGGTGGTTCTGGATGATCTCCCTAATTCACAATTAACTCAAACAGAGACAATTCACTAAACAGCATTGACACTTTCCCCTTCAGCTGTGAAAGCAAAAGGAGGAACAGTAGCCAGAACCATCGGCCCACTTCATGGGATTAAGACGGATGAAGGGTCAAACTATGAATGTTGCATCATCATCATCTTTATCAACTGAAAATAACAGCCTTGTGGGGTGGGGGGAGGCTGATCTAGTGTTTAAGCCTTTTCCTCTCCACCATTTTCCTAGCAAAAATCTCCTATGTGGCTGCTGTGGGCACCCACAAGTGCTGTTTGTACTGGAGCTCCAAATTAGATGATAACATTTAGTTTGGCCCTCAGGGAAACACTACCAGTAGCCCAAATGGTGGTCTAAAAGCTTGGCTCCCAACAGCCCATTGGCCAATACCCACTGGAGTAGTGATGGTCTCACTAAGCATCTGTCAACCAAGGATGTCCCCAACCAATTCTCACAACAAGAAAGGCTATTTTCTACAACTGTATCCTTGCGAAGGCTTATGAGGCTGCTGTTCAAAACAACACCACAATAAATCTATGAGGAAAGCAGCCTTGAACTCTGCCAGGAACTATCTGCAGAAACTGTTGCTCAATGAAGCAGATTAAATTGGAGGTCTGTTTTGGGGCATGAGCTGATCCAAAGGCATAGAGTCTACTGCCATGTAAACAGCACCAATACAGAATCAATACAATACCAAATCAAACTGTAACACAATTTGCAGAGTTTGGTGCCACCATGGGAGACAGGAAGATAGGAGGACCTTTAACTCAAAATCCTCACAGTCAATCTAGCTACTGTACTGTGGAGTACAGTACAGACTGTACCAGACTGTGGAGTTAACTGACAGGATAAACTTCACATACCCATGAATGCGTTTAAGCTGGCACAACCAACTGGCAACCAATTAGCAATTTCTGTATTTTCTCATTGCTAATTAGAGAACCTTCTATTTGGTGGCTTCCTCCTTAGGGAGCTCACTTTTCTGAGAGATTCCATGCTCATTTCCATTCTCTGTTTTGGCTGCTCCTTGAAAATCTCTTTCATTTGGCCTTTATTTAAATTGATTTATTGATTTCTCTCAAGCGGGCACCCAAAGTGGCTTTATGCATTCTGTTTGGTCTGTAACTGGTTGCAACTCTCCCACTTGCATTGGTTCATGATGTGCTATATTGCTGCTTAATCGCTCTTATGATGTATTGTGTTTTAAAATTTGTTGTGAGCTGACTGACCATGCATTTGGCTTTATTGAGAAAAGAATCTTACACACAGCATAGGCTCCTCTATAGAACTTGGAACCCTGGTCATATGGAGGAGCCATGCCTATATACAGCAACAGTTGTATAGAATTCCTGTTATGTTGGTAGTGGGGAGTGCCCAGTAGGCAGGGTCCTGCTCATCCCTCCCTCACACATTCGCTGAATGCAGGGGAGGATCATGAGAACAGGCTTAATATCAATGTAAGAAACATACACATGATTGTTAGGATTGGGCAAGCAGGTCAGGGCCAGCCACGGACTTCTGCAGCCCTGCGTCCAGGGCAAAGCTCCACGATGTTGCCGCCCCCCCCGCACAGAAATCCGCAACCCCCTACTCACCAGAGGCTCACAGAGCCTCACACAACCTCCTCTGACGCCTCTGTGAGGTTCCCCGGCGCTATAAACTGTGTTTCCGGCAAACCGGGAACCGGCAAACCGGAAGCACAGTTTCCACCCCCGTCAGGAGCCTCAGAGAAGCTTCCACGGGGTCCTGGTGGCTGGCGCCTGGGGCATTTGCCCCAGGGAGCTCAATGGCAGGCACGCAACTGGTTCAGGCACAAGTCTGTCTCCTGACCTACATCAAATCACAGGCCCAGGAGGAATCAGGCTGCTCTTTGCACTGTCCATGTTTCCCTAGGTTGTCTTGGGCTGCAATCCTGTGCCCGCTTAACTGGGAGTAAGCTCCACTGCTTATAATGAGACTTACTTCTGAGTAGACATGCATTGGATTGGGCTATCAGTGTCTCGTTCTTTGAGAATTGTGGGTACTTAGTATTAACAAAATCAAAGGAGGAAAAGACTTGCTTTCCCAGTTAAATCCTACCACCCACTTCACTGAGCCATCGTCATCGTAAATAGCTGTCACATGTTTGAAACAATATTCAAGAATAAAGGGAAAACAACAAACATCACTGCCTGCAACTTTTTAAAAGCATTATGAGCAAAGAGCCACACTCTACTCCCCATAAGCTTCCTTTACATTCGAAACATAAAACAAACCAATGCCCTCATGTCTGTGCAACGCCAACAGCCTAATGTGAGTTCAAGTGGAACTGCTTAAAGAGGTGACATCTTTAAAGAATTTTTTTTTTTTTTTTTGCTTTTAAATCTCATCTCTGTACAATGTTTAAATGAGCAAGTTGGGAACTTGGAAACCCTGCCTGTAAAGATGTCAGGGCCATGTTTCTCCAGCAAGTCCAGGAGGCAAGCCTTTCCCTGCTCCTCCCCCACCCTTTCAGCTGAGAAGTACACTCTCCACCCCCCCTCACTCAGTGCCTCACTATATGTTAAACCGGACAGTACACATACCATCTCAGACAGCTGCACTGAGTGTGTGCCAACCTGACCAGAATTCTAGGACAGGCCCATGATTAGCTCATTGCAGGTGGCACACAGAGCAAAAAAGGGGGGGGGAATAAAGAAATGCAGCCCCCTTTTGTCCCCTCTCATGTCTGGAATAAGAAAAATGCAAATAACTGAAGTCTTTTTTCCTTGGGTAAAGAATAGGAGGGGAAAGGGGGAGGAGAAAGGAGGGAATGCATTGGTCCTATCGCTGACTTAATTACTGGGTGCCCGCTCGTGTTCTTACCCAAGAGGAAACACTTCAGCCAAGAGAGGATTTGTGCTTATGAAATTCTGCCTCCATTAAGTTGTTTCTTCACACACTTGATATTTCCTCTCTGAAGGGACAGCCACTGTCACGGACCCAGCAGTGCCAACAAATTCACGCTAGCCAACATGTGCCTCCATTACAGGCAGGAAAACAGGTTCAGAGGACAGCTCTTGATCGTTTGTTAGCCCTGAACCCAACAGCAGATCCTGTTATCTGGTGACCTGCAAAATGTTTAACCAAAACCCAGCTTCAGACTCTGAGGGCCCTGTCCTAGCCATCTTTCCAGTTCTGGTACAGCCACAGCCACAGCCACAGCCTTACGTTTCCCAAGGTAAGGAAACAAATGTTCTCTTACTTTGAAGAGGTTTCCCTGACTGTTCCCCCCACTGCAGGATGTGGTGCATGCCATGTGGGCACAGCTGCATCAGTGTTGGAAATCCTGTCCACATTTACCTGAGAGTACATCCCACTAAATTCAATGGGACTTACTTCATAGTAGACAGAGGTTCTGATAAGTGTTTGTGGAGGAGGGGAGGGGGTAGCAATGTGATTGCCATGATCACATCACTGCAAGGGAGGAAAAAAACACAACAACTAACCTGAGGGTCACTATGGCTCTCTGGAGGGTCTGGGGAACCCGTGACCCCCTCTGCAGGCCTCCCCCAAACTTCTGTTTTTTAAAAAAGGCCACTTTCAGTTTCACAAAAAAACCAGAAGTGGGTTGTTTTTTGTTCCTTTTTACAGATGCTTGGAGGCTTGGGGAGGGCTGCAGAGGGGGTCGCAGGCTCACCGAACCCTCCGGAGATCCACAGCATCCCCTAAGTAGTAAGTCTGAAAAACTCCTTTCCTCTCTGGTGGCAGCACAACTGTAGCGATCACGTTGCCACGGTTGCAGTCATCCTGCCCCTTAAGGGGCAGTGACAGAGGTTCCCTAGCAGGGGCATCGCAAACCTCTGGTAGACGTACATAGGATTATGCTGTGATTTAAGTTTACCACATGATTAAAGCGCGTTCATTCTTTTACATGTAAAGCTGTTCTTCCTGACCTTTTTAATTTAAGTTTTCTAATATAACACAAAGTTTGAAATTGACGTAATGAAAAAGATACAATCTTAAAAAACATTTTTTAAAGAAAAGACTCAGCAAAAATGGAAACAGCAAATAGGACATAGAATTCCAGTGCAATATCAGTTACCTGATCAAATGAGGAGGCCTATATGGTGTAATGAGCATCTTATCATCTCAATATAGAATTACCCATTGCAGTGGAGTGTTGATGTTCCAATCTTGCCTGCTGTATCCTTCTTAACACAAACAAAACAGAAGAGGGTTATTTTTCTGTTCCTCTCATGTATTTCTAGATATTGCAATCATATTGGGCTGGATCAAATTAGACCTGCCCTCCAATCTGCCTCAACTCTCTGAGGAAGGTGGGGTTGTGCCTGCCTTCCCTGTCCACCTGGCACATCTGTTCCATCACTCTCTGGTATCTCCATATATTTACATGGCGTCCCCATATGCCCACAAGGGGACACAGTGTATAGCCCATGCATGTAAAATCTTATATATTATAATCCAATTATTTAATTTTTCTGGGTGATGAGAATTGACTGTACAAAGTTGGCCTTTGCATATAAGTTGAATTCAAATATTGCATCCCTGTGTGGATTCGCAGGGACATCAGAGATGGAGCAAATGCATCAGGTGGATATGGGATGCAGACATGCTCATACTCTAGGGTATTTTGCGTCCTGGGTGATTGTGTCCTGGTCAAAGGCATCACAGTCATTGGTGTCTCTGGACATTTATGTCTAGGTTTTTGTGTGTGTGTGTCCTGGTTATTCGCATCCCACTATAACTGAGCAACAAATCCCATGTTATATATCCTAAGTCTCTTATCCCAGCCCTAACCCTACCTTCACATTTTAAAAATAAAAAAAATACATATAAATATACATATATCGGGACACAAATGTTCAGGATGCAAAAAGAAGGCATCCAAATGTCCAATATCTGGATGCATTTGACTAGGACACAGTTGTCCATGACACAATGATCCTGTCTCTATGCTCTCATTTCCTGCTATGCAAATCAAGTGGATTGCACGTCCACAACTGGTGGAATTTGAGGGATAGTCTTTTATAGGATTCGCTTCCTTGTGAGGAGAGAGTTCTGAAGGCTTATTTACAAATGTACAAGCTAAGCATGGGAGAGCACGAGGGAGCAGGCAAGCATACAGAAAGACAGCGCTGGCCTTTAAAGCATCATCTGCTTCCCCCAAAGCAGGCAGCATTTTCTTCAAGCCTCCCAAGTGTTCATCTTGCAAAACCACTGATTGCCTTCTATTTAATTGTTTCCCTCATACGTGCAGGTGAGTGTGCCCCGTAGTTAGCAGTCACCAGCCAGCTAAGCCATTCAGCAAGCACTTTCACCAGCAAACTACACAAAAGGTCTGAGATGGCAATCTCGTCACTCGACACAACACAATACCATTCCTGTGACATCATTCACTTTTGCTAGCTAAACACTTCCGGTTCTCTTAGTTTATATCATAAGTGGAGGTCTCCATTCCTGTCATTTCTCCTCCTTATTCCTCCTCATTTTTCCTCCTTCATTTCTCGTTCCTGCTTGCTTGAAGCGTGGTCCTGCAACCGTGTGTGATGTAGCCAAGTGAATATGCTTTGCTTTGCAAAAGAGTACTAAATTAATAATCCTGGTATTCTGTCTCAAAATGATTCACCTGGAATATTCAAGAAATGCAGGACTTACCAAATGATCAGCTTAGGGTAGACATGGCTGGTTTCCTTTTGGGCCTTCTGTTTAGGACCTTCAGGACATCTGAAAGTCATTTCTATAGGGGCACTCTGTCATCTACTCCTTCAATCTTTCCAATTGTCCCCAGGTAATGTGACTGAAATGAATCTGAATCCAGCTCAGGTTAATAGTGAGCTTTTGTTTTGCTTTATCTATGTCTTGACCTTTAAAGGGCAATTCAAGCAGAATAGGAAACACAGACTTGCATAACTCATATTCTGTTACATTTTTATGCATTTGGTTGTCTTGATGAGGAGGGTTGGACTTATTACCCAGCACCCTGCAATAAAGACACAGGCAAGGGCATATGGTACAAAGGGCCACTTTATTAACTATTTAAATATACTTCAGATTGCAACAGGGCCTAACAAATAAGTCATGCGGGTTCTACATGGGGGAAACGGAGCTACCCGTCTACTTCCCCCTATAGTGATTTGGGCAACCACACCAGACTCTGGGCAGTGTCAGTACAAGCCTGCCACCCCCTTCATTGTCACCCCGAAGGGTGGCAGGCTAGCTCAGGCGAACCTGCAGTGTGCCTTTACCACCAGGCCAAGGTTCATCCAGCCTGCATCACCCAGCTGGGAATGCCAGCATGACCAAGCGTGGATTCCACCTGGCCCTTGCCACCCTGCAGTGTACACCAATATGACCTTACCTACCCAAAACCCGCATAACACCTGCCTAAAGTGACCAACAAGATCTATGGAAAACACCATTCCGCCCCTAACTCCACAGTCCGGGGTAGGCAAAAAACCACCAACTGACGTGCCAATTAGGCTGATGGCAAAAATTCCTACCCGGTCCCAGATGGTGACCAGCTAGTCTCGGACTGCCAAAGGGTGGGCAGGTGGGTGACCGCTGCCTGGTCCCGACTGTGCGGGCTTCTTCGGGCAGCCTGCACATGGCCCCAAATCAATTAGCCCCCAGCCAATCGACTGCTGGGGGCTCGTGCAGGGGCCCCTCCTGTGCCTCGTGTAGGGGCAGGGCAAACACCGGTGGCGCACTAATTCACTTGACTAGCTTTTTGGGTGACCATAGATATAACCAGAGAACCTGAATGGACCTTAATGTCTTGGAGTCACTCCAGGCTTAGGAATGTGGCATCCATTCTGATGGTTATTGTTCTGAGGGGGAGAGAACCTGGGTCAGCAAACTGGGTCAGCAGTAGGTGGGGAAGGCTATTGGCAAAGAGCCCTCACACTGCACACCTGCCTGCAGAAGGAGAAGAAGGTGCAGGTGTGGGTGCAGAAGGAAAAAGGAACAGTGGCAGTGGAGGGGGGCAGAAAACTATAGTCCTTCCCAGGAATTTGTTTGGTTTGGGCCAGACCTGGAAGGAACAGATAGACAGACGAAGCAGTTTCATGGTTTTGAGTCGAGAGTCAGGCAAGAGGTGTGGGTTTGGGGCTGGCATGAGTTGCCTGACCATGCTGTCGGGTTTTCTGCTGCCACTTCAGGAATCTGATGTGGGAAGGGTAATTTTGCTGCCTGCTGTGGAAGTCTTTTTCCTTCCACTTATATACTTGTAAATAAAACACACAATATTACAAATACACCAAGTTTACAGTGCTATCTTGTCCAAAGGAAACTAAACCCTACTATCCATGGACTTCCAAACACTCCCTGCATGCCTGAGGGGGGAGAAGTATTGTCCCTGGTACATTGTTTCTTAAAATGTAACTAATCTTAATTTGTCCAGGTATCTCTTTTGGCCAAGAGAGCCATCAAGAGGTGAAGGATAGCCAGAAGCAGTCAGGAATGAAATAGTGGTAAAACATTCTGAAACTACAGAAAAGCAAAAATTAATCACTGGTGGTAACTTATCAGCATGAACTTTATTTCACGTGGCAACTTTTCCAACAACATCCATGCCATGAACTGAATCCTGAAGATATGAGGAAGCAGGAGACCTAAAGAAGGGAGCATCCAATGTGAATTGGTCCATTGAAGGCAACAGAATACTGAAAGAATGAGACAGAATGGAAAATTGATGGGGGGGAAAAGAAGTTAACCTGACCAGGAACTGCAAAGATAAGGAAAGTTGAAGTTCATCATGAAACAGCCAGCCAACTCTTCAGGTCTCTAGTTTCCAACAAATGCTATGAAATTACCCCCTTCATTAAGAGTTTTAAAGGAAAAGTTGGATAAACTTCTGGCAGGGAGAAGTTTGGAATCATTAATCCTATGACCAGAACAGGCGAAACTCCTAAAATTCCTTCCAGACCAGCGTTCCAATTTTGTGATGGTCATCCAGTTTACAAACCCAAAATCTTCAAGCTACAATGAATATAGATGTATGGTTATCCATTAAGTTGCATTAAATATCTTGCTATTTGTTTATCTCTGGATTGTGCAGGACCAAGGCCTAGTAACAATGTCAGAAAAACTTTGCCTCTAATATCAACAGCGACATTTTTGCTAAATCACAGTTTAACCAAAGTGCAGGGATAAACAAGGGCAAATCTTAGTCCATATTGTAGCAATCTTCTGGCCACAGTCATTAATTGTATCCTGCTGCTCTTGTAGTCTGACCGAATATATGTAAAACACATTTCTCTCTTCTAAACACTTGCTGAAGAAACATTAACTGCTTCACTTCCAAACCTCTTGGCTCCTCTAGAGATCAAATGCAGGGCAAAAGTAGCAAAAGGACAAAAGTACCAAGGGAGAATCATACAAAGGTCATTGGCTTCAACCTTCGTGTTATCCCAGCTTCCTTCCTCCACCAAAGGGATGGAATCTGCTATGACAAGTTCTGGTGGGAAGCCACTCCAGCTTCTCAGTGGAGGGAGGATATGGTCTCAGTTGGGGGCTTCCTTACATAAAAGGATCTGACATTTCTAGACCTATGCTCTTATTTCTATTTTGTTTTGGAGGGCCACATGAAGTTCATTCATTTAATGATGATAGAAAGCAAGGGAGGGTCACCACTTTTCTGACACCATAAATGAAAATGCCATTGTAAATGAAGAACAAACATTTCCCTCCATCTTTATATGAAAATGTGTTGATGCCTGGCACCAAATAGCTAAGGGCGCTTGTTGACGCCATTACTATCAAAATGCCTTGGTTTCTGGCAAGGAGCACATTATGCTGTGATGCAAAGACTATTGTAGGAACCACAGAGATTGGACTCATTCCTGATAATAATCATGCTGGCAACATGAGGCAGGCCACAATCTTTGCTATCTCCCAGGGTGCTGTTTTGAGCTTTCATGCATTCATACCCAAGGAAAGCAACTCAGCACCTCTGTTGTATTCAGGCATAGTGAATTAATTAATGGTGCACTGTTCCCACCAAAGTCAGGATGGTGTAGTGGTTTGGGATTTGGACGGGGTGTTCTTGGGCTAGTCACTGTCTCTCAGCCTACCTCACAGGGTTGTAGTGAGGACAAATGGAGGAACTATGCATGCCACTCTGAGCTCCTGGGAGGATGGGCAATATAAAAATGTGAACCATCATCATCAACTTGTTATCTTTTGCACCTGGACTATAGAATTCAGTGTCCAGACATACACTGGTAAGTTAACTGGTTTACTGACATTGTAGCAGGGGCTGAAGCACCTGGCTGTCCTGAACAAGTGCACTCTTCCTCACATACATTATCTTTTATACAAATCTCCTTAAATGTACATACACTTAATTCCAAAGAAAAGAAACAATGAGAAGCTTCCAGGTATACCCATCAGACACTGACCTGTTACCCCTTTGTGACATCAACCAAGTTTTAAGAAACCAGATTCCATCATATACTAAAGCCATGGTTCTGACCTACAGGTAAGCACCCTACAGCCTGACCTGACCTAAAGCCTGACCTACCTAAAGCGCCCTACAGGTAGACCACAGCTGCGATACAAGGACATCTGCAAGAGGGATCTGAAGGCCTTAGGAGTGGACCTCAACAAGTGGGAAACCCTGGCCTCTGAGCGGCCCGCTTGGAGGCAGGCTGTGCAGCATGGCCTTTCCCAGTCTGAAGAGACACTTGGCCAACAGACTGAGGCAAAGAGGCAAAGAAGGAAGGCCCATAGCCAGGGAGACAGACCAGGGACAGACTGCACTTGCTCCCAGTGTGGAAGGGATTGTCACTCCCAAATTGGCCTTTTCAGCCACAGTAGACGCTGTTCCAGAACCACCTTTCAGAGCGCGATACCATAGTTTTTTGAGACTGAAGATTGCCAACAAAGGTTCTGACCCCATCTCAACAGAGCAAGTGAGATCTGAGCTGGATTTTAGACAATGAGGGAGAACAGTTTGAAGCCTACAAATCTGTTCTGCTGTCTTATGTCTGCTTTCTTAGGGTCCAGTCCTATCCAATTTTCTAGTGCCGGTGCAGTTGTGTCAACGGGGTGTGCACTACATCCTTTGGTGGTGAGGCAGTCACGGAGGCCTCCTCAAGGTAAGGGAACATTTGTTCTCTTCCCTTGGGGATGCATTGTGCCTGCACTGGTGCTGGAAAGTTGGATAGGATTGGGCCCTTAGTAAGCACCGTAATGTCTTCAACATATATAACTTGCTAATAACAGATTGAACATTCTTATGCCCATGTCCCGGATCCAGAAAGCAGACCAGTAAAAGGTGATTCTGTTTTAAATTCTGGATTGATGCTCTGCTATACATGTCCTCACCGTACGTGTAGTCTTGCCTACATTCAGTAGGCCACATGGATGCACAAAACATAAATGACTCATCTGGAACTACACTCTGAAAAATGCAGTAATTTAAATATGTCTTTTATTTTTATTAAATATTTAAATATGCAACGATCCTTTGGGTGTTTGAAACACCTGGTGACCATAGATGATACAGGACAGAATGAACACATCTATAATGACCTGTAAACAGTGGCGTCACTAGGATTTATGTCACCTGGTGCAGGGGACCAGCACGTCACCCCATGATGGAACTCCTCCCATGTAGTGGGCGGGGCAACACTCTGGGCAGTGAGCGTGGTGATGTACCATCAGCCCACTTCTGCTGTTTTTTTTGCTATAGGTTTTGATAGAATAGAGATATTTCAACATGGTTTGCTTCACTGCATTCTTCATGTAATTATGCATCGATGGATATATAATACAATGGTATTATTCAAAAATATCAAGATTTTATACATTTTGACCAGTAGTGGTGTCATCCCTCTGTGCGCGTCACCAAGTGCGGCTCACACACACACACACACACACACACACACCCGCATCCCCTAGATTTTTTATTCTTGGATATAAGGTCTGTATCTGAATGGATCAAATGACCCCTAAGATTACATGTTCTTTCCAACATAATATACAGAAAGTTACTAAATCCTCACTTGTGTCTCACTTTATGCCAATGCTTCTCTACCATCCTCCTGACAAAACAAATGAGAATACTGTTGTTATCTCTAGAACAGCAGTTCCCAAACTGTGGGTATGTGATCCACCAGTCGTCATGACCCAGTTTTTGGTGGGTTGTGAAGCTGACAAGGCAGATTAGATTACGTGCATCAAGGGTTAAACAACCTGCCTTTGGGTGGGAGGGGAGAACTGCCGCCCAATCACCATTATAGCCACAGAGGTTTGATTGGCTGGTAAAGTCAAACTTTTTTTTAAGGTGGGTCCCAGTGCTAAAAAGTTTGGAAACTACTGTTCTAGAAGATCAAACATTACCTGAGAGTAAAGTTCAGTCAACATACCCAATATACCCAATTTTCACTTTGACCAATCGCCCTAAGAAGGTATTCTTTACTCTGGAGTTCTTGTTAAAATCTGATTGTTTTAGCACTGTAATCTCTATAATTTATATAATTCCTTTTTAATTTGAAATACTGACCATAAGTGACCACTATTACACAACTCTCTACACAACTTCAGAGAATGAAATGATGACATGTGAACAATTAATTTCAGTTTGTAGGTTTGATATAAGTACATTCAGATAGTATCTTATTTTCCCTAAAATCTTCGGTATCTAAAAAACACCATTTATTTCCTTACAGCCCAATCCTATTCCCCATCACCAGTGCTGATGCAGTCACACCGAAAAGGCATTCGTGCATCCTATGGTGGGGTGAAGGGATGCTTAGACAGCCTGCAGGAGGTAAATGAAAACATTTTGCACTTACCTCCTGGTAGGCTGCCCTGTCGTCAATAGGTCTCCTTGGATATACATCACCTATTTTGGTGATGTCGAGAGAGAAAGAGAAAAGGGATGAGGAGGTTTTTTAAAAAAGGGATAAAATCTGGCACGCACACTATCACAAAAAATCAAAATGGATTCTGTCACAAACTGGGCCTCATTGTGAGGAATATTGTTGTATAAAGCGATCACATCCAAGATAACCAATACTGCATCTGGTGGAACAACAATTCCACTATAAATATAAAGGTAATGTACAAATCGATTTACACACATGGATATAGAAAGAAATCAATAAATTGTGACAATGGCTCCAGGATTGAATTTGAACCAAAAACAATGGGTCTAACCAAAGGTAGAAAACTCCATTTATGTATTTTTGGAAGTATTTAGAATACTGGTGTTCAAGGATGATCTCAGGATCCTACTGAGCATGTTTCAGGTATCACAAGAATATCTATGGCATAAGCCTTACTTTTGGGCCATATGTATAAATCATTTTTCGTGCAATTCTAAGATTGCACTGGGCTGGGAGTTCTTATGCCAGCCTAGGAGTGTCTTAAACATCCCATAAGGCACATCTGCACCCCCATTCAATTTGAGGAGGCCAGTGCAAGGCTGAGACCTGACTTCCCTGTGCCGGAGCAAGCCCCAGGAAAGGTAGGTTTGCAGGCCACCAGCACAGGATTCCGGGGGGCAGAGGGAGGGCATTTCAGGGGAGTTCCGGGGTGGGGGGAGAGTAGGTGGCGGGCAGACTAGTGGGGGTGGGATGGGACTGGCCTCTGGTACTTAGGCTGGATCCTAAACCCCCTCCTGAGCAGCCTGGGAGGCTGATTCAGCTGGCACATTGCAGTGGCTGGAGCAGTGCTCGGGGTAAGGAGAAAGTTAACCTCTTGCCCCAAGTTATGCCACAGCCACCTCCAAACCTGCACAGGATACAGCACAGGCCAGTCTGCCTACCTGGTCCAGCGCAGGTTGCTGTTGGGCTGTTTGCCATTGATCCATCAATAAGGCCTGAAATTAAGGCTTTCATCAGAGATATTTTTATGATACCTGAAATATGCTCAGTAGAATCCTGAGGAAACTAGCCTACGCAAATAGCAAAATGTGGCTATTCAAGAAGGATATGAGGAAATGACAAGGAAGGCATTTATTTCAAAAATAAACTGAAGCAAGTTTAGCAAAAATAAATAAATAACCTCTTTCATTCCCCTTCAATCCATATCTAGTTTAAAAATAGCTTTAAATTATGTAATGTTTAGCTTGATCATTGGTTGCATTAAGACATAGTTGTCTCTTAAGGATAACAAGTTATCTCATTCATCAATACGTTGGCATAATTCAGTACACAGCAACCCAGCTTTAATTCAATTCCATTTCATTGACTTATATTCTTTCTCCTGGTCCCATCAAGAGGTTCTCTAACAATCACAACAAAAGAGCTCAACACGGCAAGCCCATATCTGGGAGAACTGTCCATAAAGCCACTACTACTGTGTACTACTACAGCTACTACTGGCTGTCTTGCATCAAACCCCATTCACTTCAGCAAGGTAAGTGCGGACATGGGGCTAGTGATTTCCTCCAGATATGACCAGCTTGATACATCGCTTTTTATCCAGTGCTGAAGAAGTGCTGCTTGGATGGGTGGAAAAATCATTGGTGGTCTTTCCCATATTAGTCAGTGACTGCTTCTTTGCATTATTGTGCTAAAAATGAACTACTAATGTACTGGCTTACATCAATGAAATAATGACCATATGGTTCTTAAGAACATAAGAACAGCCCCACTGGATCAGGCCATAGGTCCATCTAGTCCAGCTTCCTGTAAGTACAATGGTGCCTTAGATAAAGCTATAATGCAGAATTTCACTCAGTTCATTTTTTTTTTCAGTTGTAGTAGAAGAGTAAGATTGTAAAAATCATTCTTTGGACTAGCAGCTACCTTCATGCATATGTTGTATACATTCTGTGGCAGTGTTTCTCAACCAGTGGTACAGGTACCACCAGTGGTACTTGAGGTGGTGTCTGGTGGTACTTGCAGGACCCCTGAACTCCTGATGCCCAGCAGCAAGTCCAGGAATATGACACAATGAACAGTGGTAGTAGGCTCGGCTCAGCTTGGTGGGCAGAGTTCCAAAGCATGCTTTTTCACGCTTGAAAAAGCCCTCCCGTCCTTCCCTGAGCCTCTTACTGGTGTTTATCTCATCTGGCCTCCCAACCCAGAAGTAACTGGCGATCATGTCATCGCCAGTTGTCAGAAGTAACTGGCAATCATGTCATCGTACATGGAGGAGAAACTTTGAAAAACACTATGGTGAAGAAGCCATCTCATGCACAGGCTATTGTTCTGAATGTCTGTATATGCATTCCTTTTTGGGAAATACAATTTAATGGAATTACAATTGTCATGTCAATTTCATGGGAGAATGTAATCTTCCTGAGGCCATATTGCAAAACAACCATTCTTGTTCACATTTGGTGTTGGATTCATGTCTGGGATTATTTATGAGTCAGCATATTTCCACCACGTTTCTTGTCTGTATCACAAAAGGAGTAATCCTGACATAAATTCCTACATACTGTCTCCATTAATTTGGCAGCAATTTTGAAAATAAATGGAAATAACGAAAATTAAATATGGCTCCAAAGGAACAACCTTGATATAAATGGGCACTTATCTCCACTATACTACCTGCCGGCTGCAGGACGCAATGTTACAACCTCTTGTTCCCTGGCTTGTGTACATAGACTCTAGGTCAGTGGTCTTCAACCTTTTTCATGCCCGAAAGAAAGAAAGAAAGAAAGAAAGAAAGAAAGAAAGAAAGAAAGAAAGAAAGAAAGAAAGAAAGAAAGAACCTTCCCTGTTGCTGCCCACTCCCTGCCTCTGCTACACCCTCCCTACACTGTCCACTGCAACCAAATATTCTTATCTGGGAGAGCAGAAAAAGTTGTCATGAAGCCTGGCACTAGTGAAAGCTGTTTTAGCACAATTACTAAGAACCTGAGCAGGACTGGGACACAATCTCCTGGAATCTGAAGGACTACACCAGATGTCTCCCACTTTACAGGGTGGTACTCTAATCCAGTGGTCTTCAACCTTTTTTGCCATGACCCTACAATTGAGAGTTTGTGACTCCATAGAGGTCATGGCTCCAAGGCTGAAGAACACTGGTCTAGGCAGTTACGAAGCAGCAGGGCCACAAAGCTCACACCATACACAGCTCTGATACTGAGAACATTTATTCTCTTACCCCATATTGAGCCCCAGCCTGCCAAATAGGGCAACTTGGATCTGTGCCAGCTAAATTGCTGGCACAAGTCCAAGTAGCTCCATGTAGGGCTTTTAGGCCTGGGATGGATCCAACCGAGAATTGATTGATTGATTGATTGATTGATTGATTGATTGATTGATTGATTGATTGATTGATTGATTGCTATGACTGAAATTCTTCCATGGGAAAGAAGACACTCATCTCTTCTAGACCAACCTACTTTATAGGTCAACAGCATGTAGTACTAGTGAAAGTAAACAACAAGTTCTTGACACTAACCAAACTTGATCTGCTCCACAGAGCCACTTCTTCAATGACAGTGTGCAAAGAGAGAATGCTTGCTCAGAGCCAGAGTGTCATGGCATTTAAGCCCCTTTCCCCTACAACACAGACATAATATGTCTGGTAGCTCACGGGTTAATACCCTGTGACTGAGTCCAAAAAGCATTCCTCTGTTTCAGCCATCATTAAGAGATTTAACCCTGGTGAGTGATAATGTCATCATAGAAGCAAAAGTCCGAGAGTCTAATCAATCCTTTCTCTGCAAACCTCCCACTGACCTCAGCTACCAGCTGTTGACTGGCTCATTCAGACTTGCCCTGCCACACACCAGTCAACTGCTGGACAAATGACCTGCAGGACTTCACACCCATTTCATTCCCACCAACATCACCTCACTCCACCTCCATTTTGTGTTCCTGAACTTTGGCTGTGTTGCCAGAATGGTGGTGATGTGCTCCACACGCATGCAGGCACACATACACATTCCAAGAAAAATTTATTCAATCAAAAGTCACTGAAAATGTTCCTACTACACAAACATCCACCAAAGAGGCCACCCTATGCTCTCTTTTCTCTTATCACCCTCAGCAAGCCCTTTTGGGACAGAGAGCCATTCAATTATTTGATTTTCTCTGTAAAACACTTTTCTCTGTAAATCTCTGTAAAAAGCAGTCTATAAATATTTGAATCAAAAATAATAATACCCACACAAGGAGAATGTTTCCCCCTCACAGTAGTATCTGCCTATTTAAGGAAGGTTAACTCTTGAATCTGGTCTTATTTCACTGGAATATGATGACACCTGTCAGTCTTCCTCATGGTTGTTGACATTTGGCAGTGATCTCTCTTGGAGGCCAAGTCAAACAGACTGCAGATAATTTCTTATAAACCTTTTCTTTTACTCTAGTACCAACACCCAAATATGAAACACAGTTGTACTGTGTCACAGTGGTCAATTACATGTATGATCCATAGCTTTTCCCTTCAACATATTTGCAAACAGGTACGGATAAACGCAAAACTCACAAATTATACAGATATATATACCTCTGTAACTGATGTGATACACATGTGCTTTGGGATGCAGGTATCATTAAAAGCCCCTCAGTCAAGTTGGTTTTACCCCCTCCCCCAAACCGGATTGCCCATATTCTTCTGCCAACAGGAGGCCCAAGTATGGTAGAGAAAGGCTTCTGCCTTTCCTGTGACACAACCAAGTTCTCATACAAGGAGAACAAAACAGTGACAATTGGTGACAAATGGACTGTGTCGCATCCTCTCTTTCCATTGCCATGGAGATATCACCCGAGCATGGTGGAGCAATCAAGAAATGTCAATACGAAAGAGAACAAGGGACACAGGTTCTAAGAAGTCAACGTGGATCGATTTGCTAATTAAAGCAGCTGGGATAGCTGATGGAGGGGGTTGGGAGAATGATTTTTTTTTTCTTCGCAGCAAAATTGGGAGATGAGGGATGGAGAGACCACAAATATTTCAAAACTTTCATTTGATCACTCTGGAGACTTTCTAGTTCCAATTAATGTTTTATATATAACTCCAAGAAGGTAGCATTCATGGTGCCTGCTGAGGGCTGGAAGTGCCATCATTAAGCAGAAAGTGACATCACACCAAGTTGATCAAGATATTTGCAATGAGATATTCCTAAATGTGAATTTGGTGCTGAGGAACAAACACTATCCCTCCTCCCCACCACCCATCCCCACACACACACACACACACACAGAGAGAGAGAGAGAGAGAGAGAGAGAGACCATTTCCTCTTAAGATGGTTCTCTTACTTGGCAAAACCACTCTTTTTCAGCTGAGAGTTTTATAATTTTGCAAATTATGATGAAGAGTTTGCCAATTGATGGCCAGATTCTGGCTGCCAGTTCTGATTTTCAACACAATAGATGGCTATCTATATGTTGCTCAAGCAACAAGCAGAACCAGTCAGTGTTGCTACACTGTGCAAGAGCTTAGTACCTATATCACCTGGGTGGAATAAGTGTGCATACATTGCCCCCATATGGGCTGGTGCACAGGGTAGCAACCATTGAAATGTTATTTGCACCATATAAGACTCACAGAGATTATTTTCAGCAGCCTCTACATGGGGACTGTGTTTAAATCAGCCCTCAGGCATAAGGGAATAGTTATCATGAGATATATCTGATTTTGCCTTTAGGTGAAGTATATAGTAGATGATAGACATCAGGTGAGCTGGTGAGGGAGGGAAAAGGTATGGAGCTACAAAGACTTTCAAGGCTGTGCTGGAAATCATGGGCTGGCAGATAATTTCCTAAAATGATTGTTCCAACTTGCCCTAAATGGAACCTGAAAGTGATGGGACTTCTAAAGTCAGGCCAGGAGGCAGCCTATAGTGTTCTCACATTGTTGGATTCTGCTGGTGAGTAATGTGTGAACAAGTTGCAATCTCTTTTGGGAGAATTCCGAATGTTCTCTCTGCCTTTAAAAAAAAAAATTATCCGCCTGATCTGATGGTCGAGCAGCACTGGCATGGCAGCCTCAGCACCAGAGCCGGGTGTTGTAAAAGTTCTGTAAAGTACTTTTTGTCACCCAGTGAGTAAGCTACACCAATGGGAAGGACTATGTCACCCCACAGGCATCACAACCCACCCAATGGCTGCCAAGGCAGGTAAGTGTTGCACTGGGTGGTGAAGCCGTGGGGAAGGGTGGTGGGAGGGGTTTGAAGGGGCAGTTCAGGTCCAAGAGGGAGCAAAGCAGGCATCCACCACATCCTGTCCCAGGCCTGAAAGCCCTCCACAGGGCTATTCGTTTCATCCAAGTAGCCCCATTGAGCAGGCTGTGGCGCTACACTGGGTAAGGAAACAAATGTTCCCTTACTCCGAGAAGACCTCCCGCCCTCTCAGATCCAATGCTGTCCCCGCTGCACCAGCATTGGATAGGGTTGGGCTGCCCAAGGTTGATTTCTATCTTCTCTGACCTCACACACGTGTCCTTCGCCAACCTTTTGCTAAATTCTCCATCAAAACTCTGCATTTTGTGAGTGGGAGGTGGAGCGAATAAAATGGCTTAACTTCAGATCTGTATAGTCTGAGAACTTCAAGTTGTAGGATTCAAGCAGCAAACACAGCCTCCTCTTGTGTTTACCTCTTCTGTAGTGCTATCCTGGTTCCAGTGATTTCTTCTTCAACACTTTCTCTCCTCAAGGAGCAAATTCACTGCTTGTTCATTAGTGGGTGACAAACTAATTCTCTGTTAAAGTTAAGCACCTCTCTCTCTCTCTCTCCTTGTTTGCATGTTGATTGGGCCACTTCTTTTTTCCCCACCATCCCGCACACAAATTCGCAACCCATCCCCCCATTTATGTGGCAGGAAAGAGTTAAGTCTGCAGCTGCCAGCCCATGCAGTGTAGAGTTATGCTCAAACTGTTCCCACTGCCGCATGAAGTCAGCTGTCATTAGAGAACAAAGGCAGCCCAGGAGCAGCTCAAGTCCTGGCTCACTTGGGGAGGCGCTGAGACTGCTCCCTGATTAGGATTCCTAAATCAGCCCCATCCCAGCCTGAGAGAATAAAAGATGCAGAACAATGAGCTGGCTACATTCACACAATCAGCAACCCCATTCCCCTCAGCTCCTGCTCCTCCTCCCACCACGGCTCTTGAATTTTTAAGCCACTTCACTCCCCAGGCCCAGGAAGGACTCCAAGACTGCACCATTGCTCAAAGAGGTCAGCAGTCTCCCTGCGACCCCCGAACACTTCTCAATGCCTAGTCTCCTTCTCCTACAATTCTGTCTCCTTTTCGTTTTCTCCCTCCACCTCTTAGATTTGGAAGCAATGACAGCCAGGAAATCGAGTGTCCACATAGTTCACGTTCTGTTCGTTGACTCATTGCTACAACTTGAAATGGGTCCTAGTTCATTTTCAGCCACTGAGTGCATAACACTGCCTGGTAATGAGACAAGCTGTGTGTCCATTATTGTGAGCACAGACGAGGCAGCAGCTTGCCAAAGTTTCAGAGAAAGAGGGGGTCTTTTCCAGCCATACCTGAAAATACCAGTGATTGAACCGGTGAGCGTTTGCATGCAGACTATGCACTTTGCCACATACCTGTGGTCCCACCTGTGTGACATCGTCAGAAATAACAGACATCACTGAAATAATAGACATACAGCATTCCAAGAGTCTGGGCCAGGTCAGCATGTTATTAGCCCCCAAGCTATCCACCATATATTGTAACCTTCCAGGTGTTCACACACACCGCTCCCCATTTTGATTTTTATCAAAATACTAGCAGACTGCCAGACATGGTCAATGGGCTGCATTCAGTGCAGTGGGTCACAGGTTGTACAGGCCTGGGAAAGTGCAAGGACAGACTTGCACAAAAGAGTCGTGGGGCTGGCTCAGAGGCAGGTTAACAGGTGGCTCACCAACACAGCACAAAGATATGAAGCTGCTTTATGTGCAGAGTCAGACCACTGGTCCACCTAGTTCAGAGGAAACTGTGACGTGCTGACTTTATAGGTTAGCGGGGTTTACAGGACTGTGAGAAGAAAGCCTATTGGAGGGAGGGAGTGATGAGCAGCCTGAAGCACCAGTCATGCACATCCAACCTGTTGCCCAGAAAGGGAGAGATCACAGTCTTTGTGCAGGTCAAGGTTCAGTGGTAGGTGGACAGTGCTTCTGGGTGCTGATTCAGACTTTTAGCTAGCTG
Source organism: Tiliqua scincoides (assembly GCF_035046505.1). Taxonomy (NCBI): domain Eukaryota; kingdom Metazoa; phylum Chordata; class Lepidosauria; order Squamata; family Scincidae; genus Tiliqua; species Tiliqua scincoides. The sequence continues at coordinate 146,928,596 of NC_089822.1, forward strand.
GGGGCTAGCCAGTGACCATTTCCAGGCTGTGGCTATGATCAGGACTGCTTGAGCAGAGCAAATAGATAGAACAAGCCTACACATGTCAATTGAGAAGTAAGTCCCATGGAGTTCAATGGAGCTTATTCCCAGGTAAGGGTGTATAGGATTGCAGCCTTCCGCCCTCATCACCAGCTGTTCCATCATGCAGCAATCAACACCTGATGAGGACACCCAAAAGGAGAGAGGCACCTGGACTGGGCAGAAACTCTAGTGCAATGCTTCTCAAATTACCCCGGAGATTTACTCCCAGTGTAAGTCTTTGCGGGGATGGGGGCAGGGGCAGCAAAGCAACCCCCCAGGATCGCGCCCCTGTGGGGGGGGGAGAGGGGGCTATTTTTTAGCAAACCATACATGCTCCCAGGGTCCAGGGAGTGTGGGGAGCCCTTGCAGGGCTCCCCACAGCTTCTAACCAGTGAAAGTTCCAAGCATGATTAAACAGGGAGTGGAATTTCTGGTTTCGTCGCACTTTCACTGTTTAGAAGCCGCAGGGAGCCCCGCAAGCGCTCCACAGGGCTCCCCACACCCCCTGAACCCTGGGAACACATATGGTTTGTTAAAAATTAGTCCCCCCTCCCCCCGCAGGGGCGCAATCCTGGGGATCGCTTTGCTGCTTTCCTCCTGCCCCCGCCCCTTAAAGGGAACAGGGCATTGTTACACAAGCTGATGGGTTGCGACCCACCAGTTTGAGAACCACTGCTCTAGTGCAAATCTATTTGTTGTCAATCTCTACTCTGCCAGCTTTAAAATGGGGCTACAGATTTGATTGATTTGGATAGCAATTCCAAGTGATACTGCTTAGGATCCCTGCCCAACACCCTTATTTAATAAATATAATATTTATTCACCTCTTTTTATGGGGACAATAATTAGCAACAGTTGTCAAGGATGTCTGGCCGGAAGTACAAGCCGTCACACTCCGACATCTGTATGAAGAATGGCAACAGGGAATCGAATCAATGCACCTGCTTCTCAGTGTTTTTTCCCTTTACCCCCTGGCTATCTTTTCCCAGGGTCTAACAGACAGAGACAACTGTGTAACCTCTCACTTCTACAACCTTTCGGGGTGGCTTCATACAATGCCCTCATGACCCTCTTCTGTTATGATTTGTTCAGAATGACTGAGCTTTCCCTGCTTTAACAACCATGGCTGTGCAGATGTGAAAAAAATGACTTCTATAGAGCTATTCAAATTTTTGATGATGGTGGTGGTGATTGAGAATATTGATATACTGCTTTTTAATCACCACCACCACCATAAAAGTTCTCAAAGCAGTTGACATAGCAATATTATAATAGTAAAATAATAATGAAATGGGGAAATGCTTCCCTGTTCCCAAAGGGACTCACAATAAAAAAAGAAATACAAGGAAGACACCAGCACCCAGCACCGAGACAGACACTATGTTGGAATGAGTAGGTACATTGCTCTCTCCTTTATTAAATATTAAAGGAAATAGCATTTAAAAGGTGCTTCTTTGTCTGCTTAGTAGGGGCTGCAAGCGAACCCCACATGGTAAAGTCTAAACATGAAGTCAGAAAGAACAAAGAATTCCCTTCCCCCAAATTTGGAAAAGAATTTGTTGCATTCACCCCTATTTGCAAGTCTCCTCGTAGGCTGCATCCCCAGTGATTTAAATGAGAGTGCAACAATATTCAATCCAATCCCTCTCAAAAGCCTGAAAATTCCCCTCCTCCGCAGCCCCTTCCTCAAGGGGAGTTCCCCCTTCTCAAGACTCCACAGCCGCAGGAGAATGACCATATACTATATGTTTCTTTTCCCACACCATGGAGTCATCATAGTGCTTGATACGAGAAATGCTGCAAATTCTAGTCTTTTCACTGCATCTGCCCTGGGTCAGCAGTGCTGCAAAGACTTCTAGTCCCAGCACATTTATATCTTCATCTATCAGGCCTGCCACCCAGGTTCCTTGGGGCAGCAACAGCCTAAGCCCAGTGGGTAGAGAAGGGGGCCTTGTGCTGGTCTATAAGGATTTCATCTGTCTTTCCTTGTGTCTACTGGTTTAAAGTGATGGTAGCTGATGAGATTGGTAATGGGGTAGATGGTACACTAACAGAATCCAAATCCTAACAGTCTCCTTGCCTGTGCTGACAACACTATTCTCAGCAGTGGTGCTGAAGATTCCCAAGCTCCTTGTCCTCAGGAACTTCTTCAACATCTGTGTTGGAATCTCCTTATTTCATGCAATTTAGATTTCATGGCTATCATGACAACCATGAACCTGTCCTTATATGTGTTTCTGTACCTGATGCATTGCATGTGATAAATCATACCATCAATTTGGTTTTCTGCTCTGACAGGAAGAGGATGATATGCAAATGAGGAAGCCTGAATTAGTTCCCTTGTTAAGGATAAATGTCTATTTAAGTCCTCTTCTGACATTACTAAACTGTGTACTGGTACTGGTACTGTGTACTGGTACTGGTGTGCATAGAGGACCCCAGGATCACTCTGTAGTAGCCCCACCTCCCTGTTGATGATGTACTGCTGAAGCATTGCTTCCATAGACCCTGTGGCAAGTATTTGTCTACAGGGTTTACCACTTTGGAACATACCTGTGGACAACCACTGCCTACATGGAGGAAGGGGCAGACCTGGGTTTATATTGGCAGCAAGTTTTTAGTCTTTGCTGTGATGCAGAAACTATTAGAATGGTCTACTCTTGGAGACTTAACAGATCTGCATGGTTTCCTGATGTGAATTTTCCTGCTTATATGGTCAGAAATTCTGTTGATACCCTGGTTGACCTTTGAAGGTGACCCCCTATCCACATGGTCTCACCTTGGCACCCTCTCCTATCCCGCAAAACTGAATGGCTCTTTGGTTTCTGAGCAACTGAGAGTAATGGAGTGGGGTGGGATGATGGCTAGAGCTCAAATAGCCAAAAACCCGGTACAAGTCTCACTGATGTGGTCAGCATTTCTGTTCAAACCTCTTATGTGATGGTGCTCAAGAAATGTTACTTCTGCCTCTGTTGCATCTGCTCAGTGCCATGCAGGAAAGCTCTTCTGGATGGTGAGAGGCTTATTCTAACCTAGCCAAAAGGTTCAACAAGAGGAACCTGTGGCAACAAAACATTGTATCTCCCCTAGCCTAAGCCCAGTTCTACTAGTTTAAGGCCCAAGTAGGTCAATCTCCCTGATTGTTCTGCTGCTGGTTTTTCCAATTGCCACCTCAACATTCTGTGGTTCCTGGCCTCTGAGCATCTTCAGCCTGTGTCAGGCTGCTTATGTGTGTTTTTGACAATTCTTTTTTTTCTTTTTTCTTTACAACTGTATAAAGAAAAGTACCATTTTGTATACTTCTGCAACCATATGCAATGCCCCAATATGTAGAAACCACTATGTTATTTTGGGGTGTGTTTTTGGGGGTGAGTATAGGCATTAAGTAATGGACAGGGTAAGCTGATCAGCATTCAGTTACCTGCTCACTGTACCTAAATTGCTGATTACTTTGCAAATAAAACAGCCCTAACCTATACTGTGCTAATCAGGACATAATTGGGTATTCACACCAGCTAAGGGAGAACTGTAATGGCTGCAGGCTGTACCCTGAACCTATATGCATGCGCAGCTGTTCACATGGGGGCCCTTTATTGAACACATACAGATCAGCCAGCCGTTACAATACAGCTTCCCCCATGAGGATTCATTATACCTAATCAAACATCTGTAAGGGGCTTATACTGAGAATACAAACCTTTCAAATCCCTGCAGTGCTGTATATTTCAAAATAATGCAAATACTCCAGCAACATATGGGGCTGTAGATTAGTTGGTACATCACATGTACTTTGCTTGCATAAGTTTCAGCCATTGGCATCTCCAGGGAGACCTCCTGTCTACAACCCAAGAGAACTACATCGTGATGAATGAGATATGCCAATGGTCTGAATCTGTGTAAGGCAGTTCTGTATGTAAAGCATTTCATTGTGTGTGAGAGACAAAGTGGTCACTAGCTATTTCAGGATTTGGTTCTCTGAACACAGCTGGTTTGGGCGATTCTTTCTTGCCCAGAACAGCCCAGTACGATTAAGGACATATAGGCTGAGAGCATCCTGGTCCCTCCCCTTACTTTCGGGGGAATTTCCATAATTGCATGATTGGTCATCTGAACTGCCCCTAGGATTAGCACCATGTAAAATGAAGCAGTTTGGATGATGAGCCCACATGATGAGCAAAACATGCCCAGAGGTAGAGAAATTGGCGAGTATATGTGCATGCACAGTCTTAATTGTATGGGTCAGTTTAGAGGAGAAAGTATCATCTGAACCTGCCTTAAGTTGTTCTATTGCCCTTCCAGAACCAGCTTGGAGCTCTGTTCTGTGGCAAGTACTGATCTTCCAGCTATTTGTGGGCCCAATCCTATCCAATTTTCCAGTGCCGATGCAGCCCCTATGCAGCCCAAAAGTAAGAAAAAAAATGATCCTGTACCTTGAGGAGGCCTCTGTGACTGCCCCCCCCCAACTACAGGATGTAGTAAACATCCCACTAGAATGGTTGCATCAGTGCTGGAAAGTTGGATAGGATTGGGCCCTCTGTCTCTGGTTGAAGAGTGTATCCAAGACAGCTGCTTCTTCAAGTGTGCATCTTTTCTCCTCTCCCCCAACTAACCGTGGACAAACAGGACTTTCTCCCCCAAAGTATAACCCATCTATTTTCAACCTTTTTCATCTCATGGTACACTGATAAGGTGCTAAAATTATCAAGACACACCATCAGGTGTTTTTTTTACAGTTGAAAAGCCACACTACTTTTATTGGTCTTATTAGATTATTCTCCCATGGCACACCTGTGTACCTTCATAGCACACCAACCATTTCACATCTGTAAGCCAAAAGTCCTGATTCTTGTTGTATCATCCAAGCATTCTAACATGGGTAGAAATATCTATGGTAAGAAGCAGCCCACCACATTATCTGAATTGTGGATACTAGGCTGGTCCTCTGCCATAGTGTAAACAAGTTGACCAAACAAATCCCAGTTTAAGTATGGAACAATCAATCACCTTGCAATCAATCACGCGATTGAAGCGTGACTCTTACCCAGTTCAGGTTCTGCCCTTTCACACTGAAAGGCATCGGTGATACAGAAATATAAGATTACACACACACACACACTCAGAAAAGAGGTGTGAGTCAAATAGACTTGAGTCAAGACTCACTTTTGTGTGTGCTTACAACTCTGTTTTGTCTGTGCTTGCTTTTACTTGCCACTTCTGCAACTTGACTCATTTCTCAAAATGACTCAAACACGAGTCATAATGACTCAGTAAGTGACTCAGGGCAAGTTGCAACAGGCACACGCTATGACACGTGGATGAGTCGAGTCACTGACTCGAAATGCAACTTGAGACACAGGCAAAGTGACTCTGGCACATCCCTGATTTATTATTGTACCATAAATACAGGGCTATGTAGGGCTATGCAAACTTTCAAGTTTCTCAGAACTCTTCATCAGGCTGGAGAAGGCTAGATTAATAGTTCTGTAAAACCTGAAACCTTCCTTATTTTACATTAGCCTTGGCTGGTGCAAAAGAAATATTTCCTGGGGACCAACATGGAACTTGAATGATGCTGAACAAATAGACACCTTCCTATAAAACGCTTGCTCAAAAGCAATCCTAAGCACAAGGAAAATAAGTACTGCAAACCAGCGAATTCCTGTCCTTAAATTTATTCACAAAAAAGATCAACAACTTTTGAGAAAACATTGCAGCTCTCAGTGTTTCAGACATCCTCCCTTGCTTTTTTGCAGGATGGTCTTGCTCAGGAGAACGTCTCAGAGGATTGTCATCTCCTTCATCTTTATCCTTAACGACTGAGCACGGTTATGCAAACTGAAAGAAGAGGCCACAAGAAATTCCTTCAGACAGGCAAGATGCAGCTAGCTAGCAGTCACTCTGAATAAACATCTTGGGAGGGGGGGGAATCAATAAGGGAAAAATATACAGGCAGACATCAACCTTCTCACCCGCCACACACCCACATTAATCCTGGGAGATTTGGCCATCATATGACATGGCCAATCAATCAGAAGAAGAGGATTTAAGGCACACCTCTTCTTTCATGCCACTAAAGGATTTTCACCCCTTGAGAGCACAATGCAAAGAGGGGTGAGTGAGGGAAGGTGGAGGGGGGGAGCCAATCAGCCCAGGATCAGCTGTAGGCTGACTCGCTGTGGATCTGCTTGTCCCAGAGGGGGGCACGGAGAGACATATTGGGCCGTGTGGGAAACCCACAGCCTCAGCTTCTCACATATTGTTCTCCTCCTCTTCCAGTGCCCCCCCTCCACCAAAGCCGTTAATGCCACAAAGGATAACTTTGCCCATTGTGCAGTAGACAGCTGAGAGGATAGAGTTAGCCATAGACAGCAAGCTTTTCTGCCTCTCTCACTCACTCTGTGGAGCAATGTGGGGGTGGGGTGAAGGGGGGATGGTGCAATCCAAATGAAGAGTTGGATGCTTATCATACAAAAGAATTAAATCCACTTAGGCCCCCTTTCTCACTAATCTAAGACCATGGGGGGTTAAATATGGTTACATTTTCATTAGGTCCTAATAGCAAAAGGGCAGCACCAATGGCAACATTGTTATGCAGATGCCGTCGCCAAAGCACTTCTCCCCACGTCCAGAGACGGAGGCCTGTTTGGAGTGGGAAATTGTGTCAGTCGGTATTGTTGGCTGGTGAATTCCATCAATGGGGAAGTCATGTTTCCTCTGAAGGAAAGGAAACAAGTTAAAATTGTTGGGGTGGGCTTGGTCAAGGTGGTGGGGTGGGGGGAAGAGAGATGGAGAAAGAGCAAAGCAGGCCTCAGAGGAAGTATTGTGCCTGGTGGTGTGTGGCCAATTCCACCTGACCACGCCAAAAGGCGTGCAAGCCTGCAACTGTGTCACCAAGCAAACCACACTATGAGAACCGGCACTATGCAGCCTGGGCTTTTGCTCATGAAGGCAAAGTGGGCTCCTGTGAATCATTCAGGGGATATGTTTCTACCAACTTTAACCTATGGAACTCCTGATTGTTTCTGGGAATTTTTCCTGAGTGAAATATGCAATGTGTTTCATGCTGAGAGAGCCATTTCATAATGACATTACATTGTATAGAGAGAGCCAGGATGATGTCGTGATTCTGAAGTTGGACTTAGACCTGGAAGATCCAGGTTCAAATCTCTGCTTAGCCATGAAGCTTTATGGGTTAAATGGTAAGGGATTCACATCCCAATCCTATGCATGTCTACTCAGAAGTAAGTCCCATTTGAGTCAATGGGGCTTGCTCCAGGGAAAGTGTGGACAGGATTGGGCTGTGATTCCCTCCCCCCTTTCCAGTATTTATATAAGTTTACAACTTATTTCTGTAAATGGTGTAGTAGACTGGCTAAGAAATTGAGCTATACATTAAAATTTCCCTGGTCTGCATCTCACCTGTGCCATAAATTCTCATTAGATAATCTCCCTCAAGCCACCTGCAGCCTCAGTCTTCCCATCTGCAACATGGGAATAATACTACTTACTTACCTTACTTACAGGAGTTTTGTAAGGAAGACATCACAATAACACACTTGAAATGTGCATACACAGAAAGCACTATAAGTGTTGTTAGTACCTGTAAAAGACTTGCAGTGCAATCCTAGGCACATCTCCTCAAAAATAAGTCCCATTTTCAGTGGAACTTACTCCCACCTATGAGTATTGCAGTAGTTCCCAAACTTTTTTGACTGACAGCTGCCTTGGCCATGGGATGTGGCTCCTCAGTAGGGCCTCAATCCTACACATTCTAGAGGACGGAAAGTTTTTTGCAAGGATTCTATGGCTCCCCTAACTGGTTTTCACGGCTCCCTGGGGAACCAGGGCTCACAGTCTGGGAACCACTGATATATAGGACTGTAGCTTTAGAAAACAATGCACAGTCAATAGCAATTGAACACATTTCAGTTGTTCAAAGTCCTTCAGACACATTATACAGGTACAAATAGACTTTGCAACATACCTGTATGGTAGGCCAATATCCCCACATGGAGGGGGGGAGCTGCATGAGAGAGCAGCAGATTTCCTAGGGCTATTCAGTAAGTTTATTGTTGAGGTGTCTTTTGAAGCAGGTTACTGATCCATGATAACAGCTGCCAATAGGAAAGCTTGCTAACAAGGCTGTAAACCTTGCAAGTGACAATTACTAATTGGTGGATGGTACTCACAGATGTTGTGTTTATAGTGTGCAAACAGTGTTTCTGATCCAAGCCTTGATAATCTGATACACAGTTTGCACAAACCTGGTAGCATTTTGAAAAGCAAGTGGATGGCAGTGGCCTGAGTTTGGAGGTGTGCTGAAGCAGGTGTGTAATTGCTTTCCCACACATTCCACCATTAGTAGTGCATCAAAAAGTTTGCAATACATCCTTGTGACTAGTGTTCATTGGTCTGAAATATCATGGCTAGTATTATCCTGCCTGCAGATCCATGGGGATATAACAAAGATAGACATGTGTACACATAGCAAATTTACATTTGCAATGGACATACAGTCAGTTCCTGTTATCCACTAGGGTTAGGTTCCTGGAAAACCTAGCGGATACCAAATTAGGAGATACTGAATCATTGATCCTATGGGCTGCACTCCTTCCTGCTCAGGCCATTGTGGACCATTTACAGGACTGCAGTTGGAACAGCAGTGAACATCTATAGGTGGGGAGTAGACATTTTACACCATAGAGAAAACAGATATAGGCAAACCTCAATAGCTGCAGGTTTGAATATTCACAGTTTCCGAACCCACAGGGTGGTCCACCTGTTGTCCTCTGAACCCTTTGGAAGACCGAAAAGCATGACTTCCTGTTTTCATTCAAAAACCATAAGTCATGCTTTTCAGCGTTCAAAAGGCCTTCTGGACCTGATTGGATCTCAGCTCTGATCAAGTTCAGAGGGCTTGGGGCCCCCAAAATTCATAGATTCAATCATCTGTGGATTTTGGTATCTGCAAGGGTACTGAAAATGGAAAAAAATAAAACATATATAGTACCCATCTGCTCTGTGGGCCAGTGAAGGAGGGATCATAGAGGCAGGCTGGTTATTGGGGTATTAATGGGGGACTTCACATTAGATAAAAGACCACTGAAATGTTTTTACTGACATGTGCCTCCTCTCAGCTGGAGGCAGAAGAAGAGGGGATCTGACAGTACTGAAGGGGAGCTGAATAGGAAGTCCGAAAAATGGATGTACTCCTTTTGGCTGGATGGTCAGAGAGGAAGTGAATGTTTTGATGTACACTCATTGTAGGGAAATTGATTGGGGAAGAGTGTTTGATGTTTGGAGCTCTTTCTTGAACTCCAGAAACTTTGAGTTCTTTTCTTCAGAAATGAATTCTATTCCAGCCATAGCTAACAAAAAGCCTCTGGGAACCCTACAAAAAGGTATGCACATGAGCGAAACCACATCTCTGTTGTTTTGTCTGCAGTATTTGGTATTCAGAGGTCTGAATATGGGGGATTCCATAGTTGGAGATGGGGTCAAGCAGACAGAGGACGCTTTGAGTAGGTGGAGTCAAGGAATGCAGTCGTGGTACTGGCTTAGCAGGAGATGGGGTAGCAGGAGTAGCATGCTCAATCTTTGGAGTTATCACTGTATATCATTCATAGTGGACAGAAGTACTGGAATAAACAGATACTCCTTGATTTAAACTGAGTTTGTCCAGTGCGCAGTGGGGGTTTTTAGGTGCTTGATAATAATAAAGATAATTATCACAATGTGTTAGTAAGCACTGAGTGGTCAAATGATGAAGCGTCCTATGCAACCTTAAACCCATTTCTGCCTGGCCCACAGGTGTACACATTTGGTCCATGTTGCAAATATGCAACGTTGGGCAGAAATGACTTCGAGTATGCCAATGTGTTCTGCTTTGATGAACTAGAGACCACTATATCAAATGCATGAAGTGGCCATTCTAACTGAGTAAGAGTAGGTAAGTACAGAGATGAAGAAAAAGGTGGTTACAGGGTGAAGGCCAAGCTGTGCAGGTAATAGCAGGAGGTGTGCTATATTACTATGCAAAGCAAAGATTAATACAAGATCCATTCACAGTGAAGGTGTCTTATTCCCAGGTACAGACCATTACTGATGAATTGGCACAGTAAGATGAATAGAGCAGTGGTTCCCAAACTGTGGGTTGGGACCCACTGGTGGGTCACAACCTGATTTTTGGTGGGTTGCCAAAGGGTGATGGAAAGATCTGATAACTAATTGCCTCAAACCCTGAGGATATTCAAAATCAAATACTGTAGCTGCCAATGATCCTGTAAAAAGCACAGCTCCTGCAGTTTGCAAGCATGTGTAAATATAGAGAGATAAATGTTTGAGGGTCTTTTTTCTGATTATTATAACATATAAATAAATAAATAAATAAATAAATAAAATATTTATTTTTAGATCTTTTTGAAAAGTCTGGTAAACCTAGGTGGGTCCCAATACAGTGTCATTTTAAAAAGTGGGTTCCAGTGCTAAAAAGTTTGGGATCAGCTGGACTAGAGTGAGCAAATGCTTGTGTTTGTTATATGGCCATTTTTTTCCTCACAACAACCCTGTGAGGTAGGTCACGTATAGTGATATACAGTGCTCTAAGTGACAATCTTAAGTTGCTGACTGAGAGGAATTTGAACCACCTTGCAAGCAGTTCCAAAACTATGGGTCTGTGGCCCACCAGTGAGTCACGACCCAATTTTTGATAGGTTGGAAAATGGACAGGGCAGATTAAACTATGTGCCTCAAGGGTTAAATAACCCGCAACTTGGGGTGGGGAGCACTGCTGCCCAATCACCATTATAGCCACAGAAACGTGAGCAGCTGGTAAAGAGCAAGATTTGGGGGGGGGGGTGGATCCTCAGAGGTTTGGGAACCACTGCCTAGATGGTATAGTACACTGGCACTCAGAGCTGCAGAATGTCGTAAGTTGCAAACCAACCCACAGCATTCTGTATGCAATATAAGTGACTGCTACAAGCGAATCCAGTGAAAGGTTTTTTTAGTCACTTAGGCACACATATCATGTTCCATGGGACAATTCTGCACCAGTTGGATAGGCTGATAACGAGTCAGGGTGACAGCATGGGTCTTTTCCATATGGTATTTCTTTTAATCTGTTGAACTTGGAGCTAAACCCTAAAAAAGAAGGAGAAATCTGCAGGTTTGAGTCATCATTCACATGACAGTGCTGCCCACACATTATGCTCTTGGCTATTGCTAAGAGTTTCTCTCTGTGACTTTGGCTGTAATGCTGGGTCGCTGCTTTAATCATTTGCTGACTCATCCCAGATACCCTGTGCAGTAGCCGGAGCTATTCTTTGGTCCTTTTATCCCACTCATGTGATAGGCAACACTGCTGCTCCGTACACCAAAGGAAACAAAGAGATTTGGATCAATGTTGCTGGACCTGGGGCACAAGCTTAATCCAGTCGGCATGCCATAGACTTTGGGTGTTCACCTCTTTAGAGCACAGCAGCTAAAGAACTGGGCCTCTTTCTAGGGCTGCATTCAATTTGGAAAACCTAAGCATTGCGCATTTCCCTGCATTTTGTCTCTGTTTTTGACAGACCTCTCTTTGCGAAGGATCATTGTGATGAAGAATAGCAGATCTTCAGTTCTGACTCAATATATTTGGGCACGTCAAGCTGCTTTGTTCCAGATTAATTCTGCCACTGTTTTTAGCTTTTTGCTTTATCATGTTTTAAATGCTACTATAGATTATTGTAAACCACCCTGATCCCTGAGAGAAAGATGGGGTATAGGTGTTTGAAATGAATATATGCTGGATCAGTGGCATCACTAGGGTTTGCATCACCTGGTACAGGAGACCAGTGCATCGCCCCATGATGGACCTTCTCCCATGTAATGCCCTGGGCTGTGTGCGTGGTGATGCACCATTGCCCTGCTCCATTGGGTTTGGGGATATAACTTTTGATAGAATAGGGATATTTTAATGTGGTTTATTTCATTGCATTCTGCATGGAATTACACATCAAATGATATATAACATGATGGTATTATTTGAAAATAGGAAGATTTTAAAAATTTTGGTCAGTGGTGGTGTCATCTCTCCATGCACATCACCTGGTGCAGCCCACAGCCCCTAGAGATGCCACTGTGCTGGAGTGAATAAACTCCCATCCACTATGATATAGCAGTAAAATATTTCCCCATTGCCGGTGGAGTAAGCTGGTGGACTGAATCACCTTTAGTCTCTCGCCTCTACGGTTCTCTGATAGCGAAACACACACATACCCACATACACCAACAGTGACAGCTACTTTAGAAGAGAAATAGCATTCTGAAGGTTAGACAAGTCCAAAAATTACAACCAGTTTTGGTAATTACAAGAAGTAAAACATTAAAAAAAAGAAAGAAAAAAGCATGAGTTTCAGTGCATTTACATGTTAATCACTCCCTTTAGTAGTGCTGAGAAGCTGTGCCCAATAACAACAGAAAGGGGATTTCCTGACTTGAAAAATATTAACCCTTGTGTGCAGTGATACCTTCCTTATTTTCAGTTCCAAAATTAAGGCATTGTTTGCATGTTAGGGGTTTCTTGCACAGTAGGGTTCCTGTAGCGCTGTTTGGATTTTCTATTGAGAAATCAGCTGGCCTCATGAGTGACAAACTTTTGTTCTAGGAATGATCTACAGGCCAGATCACACTTGGGGCCCAACTAGATTTGATCAGGATCCCTCTATTTAATAAAGAGAGAGAGAGAGAAAGAGAGAGAGAGAGAAGCCATGGCAGTAATCTGGTCAGGACCACAGTGCTGAAGTTGCTGGTTCACTCTTTTCACTCTGCTGTTTTCCTGATTAAAATTACTCCCCTGAAGCTACTGTATGTCTCTCAGCTGGAAACATATGTTTCCCATACGATATGTGTGTTTTCAACAGCAGGACAACTAGAAGCTGGGATTTGTGCACATGAGAGAGAGAGAGAGAGAGAGAGAGATGGCAGAATGGTACAGAGAAAGGGTTAACTTCCCCATGAAACTCCTGCTTTGTATCTAGTTGTACCCTTAGATGTGCTCCCCATCTTGGTGTACTCTGAGCTGGCTTGTACTTAACATGGAGATGCTATTCGTGTGATCCAGTAACTCCACATGGGGCTGTTTATGATGTCTGTGTCCTCATATGTAAGTCCACACAAACTGTGCCTCTGCATGAAAACAGCCCAGCCATAAGTCTACTGGTGGCCCTCTGCACTCCCAAGGTGCTTGTGTGGCAGTTGCCAGCATGTAGAAACCCTCTGTAGGGCTGAATGTTCATAGCAGATCATTTTTAGTCTTTAGGACTCTGGTTCCCAACCTGGCAACTGGTTCCCACCTGTGGACCATAGGTGGTCTGCCAGATCTCAGCAGAAAAGATAGCCTATCACTTCCAGCATCTCGCCGAGCAAGCTATCTCCCACAGACCACCAGAGAGGACAGATAATGGACTACCTGCAGCCAGCACTGAAGTGTTGTCTATGGCTGCAGTCAGTCCATTCTCTGCCCTCCCTGGTAGTGTGTGGGGGAGCACTCACTCAGGAGATGCTTCCCCATGGACCACCAGACAATGCAGAGAATGGACTGCCCACAGCCAGCAACTAAAGCAGTAACTCAAAAAACAAAATATTTTGGGGGGAAAGGGACTGTTTCAGCTCAGCCTTAGCCCTATGTGTGTCTGATTGGCCACCACTAGCAATGATCTTAACTTGAAGGCACACCAGAATGCAGGGTGCTTGGTGGCAGTTGTACCCCAGGAATTGTGATTAGACTGTCACATGGAGGCATCTAGCAAAACCTCTATCCTTAGACTGGTGAGGTGCCATCACCTGTATTCAATAAAGCAGCCCTATTAGAATTTCTATTTCCCTTTGGGGGTTTTTTTTTCCTTTGGTTGAATGGTTGGCAACCTTCAGTCTCGAAAGACCATGGTATAAGCCTACAGCACCTGGTATTCCCACGTGGTCTCCCATCCAAGTACTAACCAGGCCTGACCCTGCTTAGCTTGCGAGATCAGACAAAATCAGGCATGTGCAGGGTAACAGTTGCTGCAGTTTTTTCTTTAGCATCTGAAGAAATATGTGTGTTCTGATGTTGTTCAGGTGTGTAAGTGCAGCAAGCATTTGCTATATTGGACAACCAGATATACAGTATGATTCCATGGGATAGGGTGATAGACAGTAAGCTTATCAGAAAGAAGATGACTCCTAGATAATTGAACATGACCTTTAATTTGCTTCTTTTGTCAAATTGTTACACTCTTCACTTCCTTTCTTTTCCAAGGGCTGCCAACATAAGATCTGGCTCATCAGTTGGCTTGATCTGGAGCTGCCATTTCTCTTTTTAAAAGATTGATGGCATTGAAAGGGGATGCAACTACTGCAGTTCCCATCTCCCTGTTCCATCCAGGTAGTGTTTCTACTTTTCACTCCCACCTACTGTGCGGCAAAACTACTGTGAGCAACAGGACCATTGAAACAGCAGGGCAGGAAATAAAATGTCTTCATCCTTTGCTCTCATTGCTAAGAGAGCTCTTAAAGAAATGAAGGATTTCCAATTTGAGATCTAGAAATTCAACCTGTGAATGAAAGTCAGGCTTTAGGGACTCCCTGTCATTCATGAAGTGGCCCTTGCTCATGGAGTAGGTGAAGCTTATCTCTAGGTTGGCCAAGGTAGAGAGCTGGGAAGTTTCTGCTTTGACAGGTTTGTTTGGTCTTTTACCTTCCGATTTCCGAGCACACCTGTATCTCAGACTAGTTCTCCTTCTGCAAATCAACTCCATTTTAAACAGACCATGATTGGATGTTTTGGAATGATCGGAAGAGCAGTGCTGAGAAATGACATGATTGCTCAACAACAGCCTGGCAAAAGATTAACCTTGGGCATTATGGAAGGTTGATGATTAGAGGAGAGAAAAAACCCTGGGAGTTTCACTTGACGGGTGGGTGATGGTGGTTCTGCTTTGCAACTGATACCAGTGCATGTTTTTTTTAAAAAGGGGGAAAAAAATCTCTGTAGAAGTATGTTAGATATTGGGCTTTAATAGCCCAATCCTATCCATACTTACCTGGGAGTAAGCCCCACTGACTCTAATGAGACTTACTTCTGAGTAGACATGCATAGGATTGGGCTTGAAGCCTTTTCCGCCCAACGTTGCATATACGCAACAGGGATAAATGTGGGTGGGCAGAAATGGGTTAAGCACCCTTAGAGCAGGAAACAATGCAAAGTAACAGGCACAAGTCCTTGGGCAAAGGGGGGATCCTGTGACAGGCAGGCAAGACCACACAAAGTTATGAATCAAGCAGGAGCAGCCACAGGTAAAGTCCCAGTCAGTCTTTAAAGCTCTTATAGCCCTACCAATTCAGGGGACCCCAATGGGTGGCTTGGATGGGCAGAGTCATTTCACAGCCTAAGCATAAAGTACTGTATAAGCCAAGGCATTTTCCACCCTGTAGCTCAAAGTGGGACAGCAGTGCACAAATCTAGAGGTGCACAGGCACCTCCTGACAGTTGATGGTATGTTGGTTATTTTTGCTGCTGCTGTGGTGTACTGTATTTGTCTTTGCACAATAGCATAAGATCTGGACACTAGCTTCAGCTCTTGTGTTGCAGCACTTGGTATGGCTGAGCCATGCGAAGGGCCTATCCATCAGACAAGGTGGAGCCAATCGAAGCGAGATGTTCCCTGCACCAAGAACCAGAAGTCTATCAAATGGATGTGTGGCGTGATGCAGGCAGTGCAGAAAATGGCCTTTTCTCCCTTTCAGAGAGTGGACACCAGGCCTTTCCCTGTTCATACCACAGCAAAACGATGAGCAGGCTTGGAAACAAAGACTCTAGAGACATGTTGCCCACTTCATGAATTTTCAATAGAGAGGCAACAGTTCTTGGGGTGCTGCACCAAAGGACCCTCCTTAAGGATTGGTTTGGCACATCTTCAGGCCTCTTGCAACTTGCTCTTGATCATGTTTCCTCTGGTCTCAT
The DNA here is from genome assembly GCF_035046505.1 of Tiliqua scincoides. NCBI lineage: Eukaryota > Metazoa > Chordata > Lepidosauria > Squamata > Scincidae > Tiliqua > Tiliqua scincoides. The sequence goes on from NC_089822.1 coordinate 146,944,644, forward strand.
TAAGTGTACTGGATTCTAAGGAAGTGTGCATAAGACAGAAGTTTTTGTTTTGACCCCTCTTTGTGTCTGGTTCATGGTACATCATAGTGACAAAGGTATGAACCAAGAAATTTCCAGTTCAAGTACCATCTTTGCCAGGAACTCACTACTGCCAGGAAACCCCCCCCCCAACCTACTTTGTAGGGTTGTTGTAAGGATTACAGCAGAATGCCTGTCAAGTGCTCTGAACACTTGAAAGTGTTGTATAAAGGCTTAGTATGATTAAATCTGCAAGGCTCTGGATATTTATTAGTAAGCCGGAAGCTTTTCCACTCATTCTTGTGGCCTAAACTTAGAAAAATGTCTGGAAGTTCATTTGTGGGTATCATTGTAATGCAGTCTTTTCAAACTACAAGGCCTGCAGCCAAAGGTTTGTCTGGTTATTTCTAAGCAATAGTATGTACCCGGTCAGCCCGAGTATGTACTCGTCAGCCTGGGAAGGCAGCTCATCTGAGAGAAGGAAAACTCTGATCCCAAACCTCCACTGCCTTGTGGCTACATCCAGTTATGGAAAAGGCTTCAGGAGTCAACCTCGAGGCAAAATCCAGAGCCAGAGTCATGGCTGAACACAGTCACGTTCTGGCAACTCCTGCGACGCCGCTGGAACCAACCGTATGGGCCTCTGCCTTTTCATTGGACCATTTCAGCGACGTGGAGAGGGGGGATTTGCTGCATGGGTAACAGCCTATCCTCCATACCTGCTTTATCCAGGCTTCGCGCACTGGAGAGGACACTCTGTTCCAGAACCACCATTCAGAGCGTGACACCATAGTCTTCCGAGACTGAAGGATGCCAACTCTAGTATGTACACTTTGGCCTTCCTCACCTTGGAAGCTCCTGGCCAGGTCAGTCTCTTTGTTCTGTTCATTTGCCCCCCTCTTTCTGATCTAATTTTGGTGGACTACTCCCAACCTTCTTTTCTTAGGCTCTCCTCGTTCCCATGGGTTGCTCCTTTTTTCAGATCCTAGTACTTCCCTTCCCTAGCTACTTCTTTCTGCCCTGCCAGCAAGCCAATACACAGATCAACAAGCACATTGCAAGAAAAGTAAACACCTTCAGGCACTGTCAGGCAGCATCTCTCAGGGGCATCATAGCAAAGGATCTGAGGGTATGTTTGGCCCATCTTCTGCATTCTTGCAACCTGATCTTAACCTTCTGCCTCCTGTACTCCTGTACGGATCAAATCACATGTTGCATGAACCTGTCATTAGCACTGACAGGCTTAACTTTAATTTCAAAAATAACAGCATGGGGGAGGACAGTAAAGATCAGTATGATGGCTTAATCCTGTACCCCATCTCAACGCTGATCTGTATTGGGGCTCCAGCAGCTAATATTTGGCAAGGAAAAAGTATCCCATTGGTACCAGCTTGGGGGAGGGGTCTACTCATTTCTTATTCAGTGCTCCTACAGGGAAGCATACATGTAAAATTGCCCTGTCCTGCCAGCTGCTCCTAAATTTAACCAGCCACTACCAGAGGCTTCTTTACACCCCTAGCATATTACACTGTAGAGACCTAACAACTGCCCTGACCAGGATGAATAGATGTTGAAAGTATCATGAAGGAGTTCCTGCTCAAGGAAGTTTAATTCCCCATACTCCGGGGTATAATTTGACTCCTAGCTAGGGTCAGGTATGGACAAAATCTTCTTTCCAGGCAATGATTCAGAAGTGTGGGTGGCAAAGGCTTATATTTAACTGCACGGTCAACGGAGTTAGGAAAGGAGAGGCGAGGGAGGGGAAGAGGGCAACTCTCTGGATACTCTTCTCCTTGGGTGACCTCCTGCAAGCTGTGATTGTTTTCTCATTGCTTTTCAGGATGTGAGTGAATGCCACTGCAACAGGAAGAAGATGAGGAATACGATCTGTGTTCCTGCCAAAGCCACTGATGGGAAGGAAGAGAAGATGGAGCTCGTACTGTACAGGAGCTCTGCATAATGTTGCCCAATCTTAAGAATACACTTTCACCTAAAAATAGTGTGTAGATCTAGAGGACACGATGGGTTTAACGTCTTCTAAAAACAGATCACTTTAATGCCACTGACCACTGTCAAACTGGAATCACAGCTTCCTCTTGTTTCCTTCAAAATGGAGTCTTGGCAGCCTTTGTGGGAGTCTAGATCAGGGGTGTCCAACATAAGGCCTACGAGCCAGATGTGGTGGCCCCCAGAAACTCGTCATTCGGCCCTCAGACTCTCCCAGCACTGCCATCAGCTGCTGCGCTATGCTGAGGTGTCACTTCTGAAAAGACTGCCAATGTGATAATTTCTTTGGCTGTCCCATATCTTGAAAATATCATCAAGATTTGCACATTTTCTCTTCTGTCATTTGCAGCTCATGAGTTCCCAACTGAAGAAAAAGTGCTTATTTCTGGTCACATCCTGCTTAATGACATCACTTACGTAGCACTCAGCAGATTTCATGAATGCTATTCGGCCTGCTGTATGAAATGAGTTTGACATCCTTGGTCTAGATTCATGGATAGTCTCTTTTAGGTTAGATTTCCCACTATCCCCCCCCCATTCCATTTAGTCAATTCAATTTTTGCTGTCTTTAGATCCCTCTGGGAACATCTGTTTGGCTTTGGAAAGCTAGAGTCACTTCTGCTTTCTTTGAAAGATCATGGTAACAGAGATCCAATGGCTGTTGGTCCATTACCTAACACTAAAGAGAGTTGTTTGAACATATTTGTTTCATTTGTCCATGCGCTTATATCCTGTTTTGCTACCCCCAAGGCAACTTACAGCATTTTGAAAGTACAATACAAAGTATTGTAAATTAGTGTGCCATTATTATTCTGACTGGTCCTCTAGGACAGGGGTCTCCAAACCCCGGAGCCTCTATCCAGCCTGCAGCCAGCCTCTGATTCCCTGAGAGCCTCTGGCCCAGCTGACCAAACACAACCAGAGGTGTGCTTGTGGGGAGGGGGAATGGGGGTCCATTTAAGTGTGTGCTTTATTTTTTGGGCTGCGTTCGTGCTGAGAGAAGTCCTGGACATTTGAGTCCATTCATTTATTCATTCATCTAAGATCCATCTCTAATGTATTTATTTAAATTTTATATTTATTTTTTTTTCTGGCCCTCGTCACTGTGCCAGATATTCTTCAGCCAAAAAGTTTAGAGACCCCTGCGCTAGGATCTCTGAGGTCTTCTTTCTCATTCCCAGCCTTCCACCTGTGAATCTTCTAATAGGAGATATGGAATGTTCTCTGTGTCTATCCGTCTATTACACACACACACACACACACACACACACACACACACACAGTATCTCAAGAAAATGTACACACACATAGTATAAATTATGCTATAACTCACACATACTGCATATGGAGTGCACAGAAGCAGCTGCTTGACCCAATTAATTAGTTAGACCAAGTGCCTGAATGTTCCCCGTTGGCATCTATTCACCAGTGAACATCATTAACTAAGGAATCTGCAGGCAACCAATGTGTGTGCTGGGATGATTCCACACATCTCTTCAGTTGCTTCCCTTAGATATTTTGAATGTTGCAGGTTTTCTACAAGGAAGTATGAATTAGAGCTCATTAAAATGTGTGTACTTTTTGAGACACTCTGTATATATAAAACACATGCATGCACACACAAAATTCAACTGAATTGCCAGGGTTTGACTGGGTACAAATTCTGATCAACTACAGAGGATCCAGTTAAAATGCCATCTCAAGTTTCCTCTTGCTACATTTTTTTCCTGTTTTCAAAATGGTGTCACTCCCCTCCTAGTGTACATTGCTACTTGCCCTTGGGGCAGCGGACAACGGTGAGTTTCAAAGGTGCCAAGGCTGGGAGGATAAAAAAATGGATCTGTACAAACCAGCCTAGGCTACAATCCTACACTTTCCTGGCCGTTATTCTCATTGAACACAATGAGACTTCTGAGTAGACACGCATAGGATTGTGCTGCTAGCCTGCAAAAGGTATTGAAATCAATGTCCCTGGGGAATCACAGTCCTATGCCTAGGACCACTGCAGCGTCATTGGACTATTTAACTAATAGAAGTACACAAGAACCAATGTTTTTGCCGTTTTGATACACCTACTCTGTCCCCTTTCCATTTCCTCTTGCCTTAGAGCAATCCCAAACTTACCATGAAATAAGTCGAGTTTAATTCAGTGCAACATACTTCAGAGTAAACATGTGTTGGATTGGACTGCAGGCCTTAAACTCTTTCTTCCTGGCCCCTTGTTTTTAAAAAAATAAATTAAGTTTAATACCGGACACATCTTTAAATCCCTAGCCCAGGCTGGGCAATTGCAGCTGCAATGTAGTGAGCACATAAATAAAGTTTATGGTTAAACTGGCCTGACCCGGCATTGCCCTGAGGTACAGAAGCAGTGTCTTGTCATTAGTATGCAGAACACATATCCCCTTAATGTCTGCTCATTTGTTCTCAGCCCAACTCAGCTCTATAAATCTCCACAAAAGGGCAAGGCAGGGCTCCCGGAGAAGAAGGGGCGGTGGGAGAGGCTAGAGCTGAAGGGAGATAGGGCTGGAGTTCAACTACTGTATTCAACTTGCTTTGCCTCCAGCAGGAGGAATTATTAGGGGGAGGGAGTGGAGAAATGGGGGGTTGAAACTATTTTTTAAGATCGTTCTCCCCTCATTGCTCCAAAAACCAAAAGCCAACTGCTCTGTTGTATCTCATGTGTTATCCCTGCATGTAAATGGGCAAGTCTAGCAAAAAATTGCACAGCTTTGTTTACTGGCTGTTTTGTTGGGGGGGGGGAGGGGGACAGAAACATGATTTGTTCAAATAAGGAACTACTGCAGGCACATTTGTCATCATTATCTTTTTGTTCTCCAGGTTCACCCATCTTAAATGGGATTAATTCAGAACAGGAACAAGCACAAAGGAGAGTGGTTAGAATGATGAAGTGATCGAGCAAGTTGTCTTTCATACCTACAAACATTTGAAAAGCCGAGTTTGTCGTTTTGATTCATATGCTACGTTCACAGGTTGCACTGACTATATTGTATCTTGTTGCTGATAATACAGTAACAGCTTTTCTGCAGAAACATTTTGGCACAATCCTATTGTGTGTCTGTGTCGGTGGAGCAAGGGTGGGGCAGAATGTTGCAGACATGCCATAAAGCACGTTGTGGCCTCGTGCCTACAGGAAGTGCCAGCAGAAAGACCCGCACCGTCCCACTGGGCCCAGTGCAGGACTCAGTGCGCATGGGAGCAGGTAAAGGCTTAACTGAGCAGTGCAGGGGGAGAGAAGGAAAGGGGAAAGTGGGAGTGGGTGGATTGAGCAAAGTAGGGGACAGAAAGGCAGTAGGGGTGCATGCCATATCCTGTGCCCCTTCCTGGGCCTGATCTGACATGAGGCAATATGGACTTGCACCAGCCATCTTGCTGGCGCAGGCCCAAATAACCTCATAGTAGTTGCTGAGGCTTACCAGGGGCGAAGGAACATCCCCTTGCCTTGTGGGAACCTCCAGCTGCTGAAATGCCCATGTAAAATGTAGCATAGGCCTTTCACCCTTTTTTAAATGCAGAATTGCTAAGGAAGCAATTCTTTTAATTCAGCCTTATAGCTAGTCACCTGAGTAAGCAGATGGAATAACTCAAATTTTCTGGCTGCATACAGTGGATTTTTTTACTGGTTCTCTTAGCAAACACCCAAAAGATGTATGTTGGTGAATACATCCACAGTCTGTAGCTGTGGAATGAATTCATGTTTCCTGTTTTGGTACAAGATACCATGAGAAACAGGTGGAAAAACCCCTTCCCAAGTACAAGAAGCTTCCTTATTTAAGAAGTGCTGTTTTAAATCTGAGTTCCAACAGGGAAGCAAAGAGCAGTTCAGGGTGAATACAGTGTGTCATCTATGGAGCAAAAGCCATGTTCTCCCATGGAGTGGGGCTTGCCAGTTATAGTCAGGTGAGCTTTTGGATCTCCTACAACATTCTCTGGGTAGTTTCTACAAACCTCACTGCCGTCATAGACTAACACGCAAATTCAGTAGATGCAACTGAGCTTTTAAAAAATATATATTTGGAATTTTAAACACAAAGCAGTGGTTCCCAAACTGGGTTGGGATCCACCAGTGAGTCGCAACCTGATTTTTGGTGGGTTGCGAAACTGACAAGCTGGTAGCTAACAAGGAAAAATATATTGATCTCTATGGAAAGTGAAACCGAGCCACATCTGAGCATTTAGTCATGAGTAGGTAACTGTGGCCACAATCCTAACCAGGTCTACTCAGAAGTAAGTCCTATTTTGCTCAATGGGGCTTACTCTCAGGAAGCTGTGGTTAGGATTGCAGCCCGACAGCCCAATCCTGAGCTGCCTGGGTCGCGCAGCTGCAGCGACGCCGAGAACGGCTCCCGCCACATCCTGCACACCTTATCCTGCCGCAGGCGATGCCTTGGGATAAAGGGACTTTTGTAAGGTAAGGGACTTTTGTAAGGGAATGGAGGGTAAAGGGCAGTAAGGTAAAGGCATTTGTGTAGGGCACTGAGCCCCACACAAACGCCTTGGATCCAGTGGAGCAGAGCTCCACGGGACCCGCCTCCCTCCCTCCCCTGGCAAACCTTCCGCCCGCCCTTTCTCCGCTCCCTGCCTCCCCATCACGCCTTCTCCCTCCCCTCTTTCCGCCTGCCTCCACCCTCCCCAGAACGCCTCCTTCCCGCCCCCCTCCCTGTCTCCGCTTACTGTGCTGCAGCTTGGCGGTCTGGTCAGTGCTGGGCTAGCATGGGTGCTGGACTGGCAATAAGCCTCGCAGACATGCCTTACGGCACGTTTGCAACAGTGTGCTCCGGCAGAAACCCAGAGCGCCAAACTCAGGATTGGGCTCTAAGTCTCTGTTCTTATCAAAGGCCAAATGAAGAGGAATGCATGGACACCAAAATGGTCCCAATCCAGTGAATGTGGAGTTCAACAAATGTTCCAAAAGGCACCCTCCCACCACAGTAAAAAGATAAAAACAGAAGCTTGAGCAGCTGGTAAAGTGACACTTTTTTTCATCTCGTAAAGTTAGGTGGGTTCCAAAAGAGTGTCATTTTAAAAAGTGGGTCCCGGTGCTAAAAAGTTTGGGAACCACTGCACTAAAAGCATACATTGGCAGGCTGCCACATAAAATAATTGTTGTGATATCATTCCTATGTTATATCTCCCAATTGATTGTTAGCCTATGAGAATTAATTACCAAAATTGGAATTAGACAAGCACCCTGTGACACAGAGCAACAACTGATTAACAAACTGAAGCAGGAATTTGTTTCAGGCAGAGCAGTGAAATTACATTCATGAGCGATTTTTATTTTTTCTGTTCTCAGTACATGTGATGGTTTCACTTGGGCTCATTCAGCCTAACCTACCTTATACGGCTGTTGTAAGGATGAAACATATGAGCTCTTTACAACACAGTCCTATACGGATTTACTCAGAAATCCGTAAAGGATTGTGTTCAGTGGAATTTAGTCGCAGGAAAATGCGTGCAGGATTGCAGCCTTTGAAAACGGACAATGCAATATATACAATATTGTATACAGCTTTATAAGTATATTGGCCTATCATTTTTTTCCCATATAGTGTTAGGTATTCCTCGTTTTCCTCTGTCACAATGTCAGAAGATGTGTGAAATTATTTTTTTTCCAAGTGTACACTCACTTGAGCTTTTTTCACTCAAAAAACTGTCTGTATACCAAGAGTGGCCAAACCTGCTTAATGTAGGAACCACATACCATTAATTTCAGAGCTGCAATTTGTAAGAAGCATTTAAATTCTTATATGTATTTACTCAGCAAGTTTTAATCTGATGGACTCTCAGTTTATACTCTATAATTATAAAACTTGGAAAAAAATTCATTTACCTTTTATTTTAATTGTGATGCAAAAAGGCGCTCAGCCAACATGTTGAGCCACACATTATACGTCAAAGAGCTGCATGTGGCTCACATGCCACAGTTTGGCCACCCCTGGTCTATACTGTCTGGAAAAAAAAAGAGGCTAACCAGTTCAACAAACAAAATGTGTATTTTACATCCCATGTCACCTTCCACACCTCTCTTGAGGAGTAGGCTCCAATCCTCTATCACTCTGCAAACTTTATTCCTGCCTAAAGACAATCTCAGCAGCTTGCTGTCAAACATTTCCTACAACTCCTGCAAGAAAGATGCTTGATTGTTTCATATACTGATGCTGAACAAGCAGGTTTTCTTTGGGGAAGCAATATATAACAAGCTCTTGGCTGTCATCAATCTCATGTGCTTTTATACTTTGAAGGGGAGAAGCCATTATTCAACCCCTGACAAAAAGATGGGGAAGGGAATCAAATCAAATGGCAGCACAGTAGGTAAAACATCTGGGAAGGGAAACAGAGGGAGAAAAACATGAGAGTGAAGCTGCAGGGAGAGAGAGTGATCAAACGTGGCATAAAAATGTGCAATATGATTTTTTTTTTAAAAAAAAATTATGGAATTAATGTTATTTTTAACATTATTGGAAGAGCTCACAACTATGGGTGTGCAGGGTTATGGGTTGTTTTTCCCAGTTTGGTATTTGATTCATTTTCATTGTTTAAGTCCCCATTCCATTCTTGTTGTTTCATTAAATTCACATTGATTTCATCACCACCTCCCCCCCCCGCCCCCATGTTATTAAGAACATAAGAACAGCCCCACTGGATCAGGCCATAGGCCCATCTAGTCCAGCTTCCTGTATCTCACAGCGGCCCACCAAATGCCCAGGGAGCACACCTGATAACAAGAGACCTCATCCTGGTGCGCTCCCTTGCATCTGGCATTCTGACATAACCCATTCCTAAAATCAGGAGGTTGCGCATACACATCATGGCTTGTACCCCATAATGGATTTTTCCTCCAGAAACTTGTCCAATCCCCTTTTAAAGGCGTCTAGGCTAGACGCCAGCACCACATCCTGTGGCAAGGAGTTCCACAGACCGACCACGCGCTGAGTAAAGAAATATTTTCTTTTGTCTGTCCTAACCCGCCCAACACTCAATTTTAGTGGATGTCCCCTGGTTCTGGTATTATGTGAGAGTGTAAAGAGCATCTCCCTATCCACTCTGTCCATCCCCTGCATAATTTTGTATGTCTCAATCATGTCCCCCCTCAAGCGTCTCTTTTCTAGGCTGAAGAGGCCCAAACGCCGTAGCCTTTCCTCATAAGGAAGGTGCCCCAGCCCCGTAATCAGCTTAGTCGCTCTCTTTTGCACCTTTTCCATTTCCACTATGTCTTTTTTGAGATGCGGCGACCAGAACTGGACACAATACTCCAGGTGTGGCCTTACCATCGATTTGTACAACGGCATTATAATATTAGCCGTTTTGTTCTCAATACCCTTCCTAATGATCCCAAGCATAGAATTGGCCTTCTTCACTGCCGCCGCACATTGGGTCGACACTTTCATCGACCTGTCCACCACCACCCCAAGATCTCTCTCCTGATCTGTCACAGACAGCTCAGAACCCATCAGCCTATATGTGAAGTTTTGATTTTTTGCCCCAATGTGCATGACTTTACACTTACTGACATTGAAGCGCATCTGCCATTTTGCTGCCCATTCTGCCAGTCTGGAGAGATCCTTCTGGAGCTCCTCACAATCACTTCTGGTCTTTACCACTCGGAAAAGTTTGGTGTCGTCTGCAAACTTAGCCACTTCACTGCTCAACCCTGTCTCCAGGTCATTTATGAAGAGGTTGAAAAGCACCGGTCCCAGGACAGATCCTTGGGGCACACCGCTTTTCACCTCTCTCCATTGTGAAAATTGCCCATTGACACCCACTCTCTGCTTCCTGGCCTCCAACCAGTTCTCAATCCACGAGAGGACCTGTCCTCTAATTCCCTGACTGTGGAGTTTTTTCAGTAGCCTTTGGTGAGGGACCGTGTCAAACGCCTTCTGAAAGTCCAGATATATAATGTCCACGGGTTCTCCCGCATCCACATGCCTGTTGACCTTTTCAAAGAATTCTATAAGGTTTGTGAGGCAAGACTTACCCTTACAGAAGCCATGCTGACTCTCCCTCAGCAAGGCCTGTTCGTCTATGTGTTTTGAGATCCTATCTTTGATGAGGCATTCCACCATCTTACCCGGTATGGATGTTAGGCTGACCGGCCTATAGTTTCCCGGGTCCCCCCTCTTTCCCTTTTTAAAAATAGGCGTGACATTTGCTATCCTCCAATCTTCTGGTACCGTGGCTGTTTTGAGGGACAAGTTGCATACCTTAGTCAAGAGATCTGCAACTTCATTCTTCAATTCCTTAATAACCCTTGGGTGTATGCCATCAGGGCCCGGTGACTTATTGATCTTTAATTTATCAATGAGGTCTGAAACATCTTCTCTTTTAACCTCTATCTGACTTAACTCCTCGGTTAGGAGGGGCCGTTCGGGCAGCGGTATCTGCCCGAGGTCTTCTGCCGTGAAGACAGATGCAAAGAACTCATTTAATTTCTCTGCCATCTCTAAGTCTCCTTTTATCTCCCCTTTCCCTCCCTCACCATCCAGAGGGCCAACCGCTTCTCTGGCGGGTTTCCTGCTTCTAACATATTTGAAGAAGCTTTTATTATTCCCCTTAATGTTGCTGGCCATGCGTTCCTCATAGTCTCGCTTGGCCTCCCCTATCACCTTCTTACATTTCTTTTGCCACAGTTTATGTTCCTTTTTATTCTCTTCATTAGGGCAAGACTTCCATTTACAGAAGGAAGCTTCCTTGCCCTTCACAGCCTCTCTAACTTGGCTGGTTAGCCATGCGGGCACTCTCCTGGATTTAGTGGAACCCTTCTTTCTTTGCGGTATACACCTCTGCTGGGCCTCTATTACTGTTGTTTTAAGCAGCCTCCATGCACTCTGGAGAGATTGGACTCTTTTTACCCTCCCTTTCAACCTCCTTCTAACCAGCCTCCTCATTTGAGGGAAGTCCGCCCGTCGGAAGTCAAGGGTTTTTGTTAGAGATTTGCCTGGTATTCTTCCCCCAACGTGCACGTCAAAACGGATCGCAGCATGATCACTGTTCCCCAATGGCTCAGTAACGTTTACATCTCTAACCAGGTCCTGCGTACTGCACAAAATTAAATCCAGAGTCACCTGTCCTCTGGTGGGCTCCTTGACTAGCTGATCTAAGCCACAGTCATTTAGCACGTCAAGAAATCCGGTTTCCTTATCGTGACCAGAACACAAATTGACCCAGTCAATATGAGGATAATTGAAGTCCCCCATGATTACAACCCTGTCCTTCCTTGTCACCTCCCTGATCTGTTTCCTCATTTCAAGGTCCCCATCCGATTTCTGGTCTGGAGGACGATAGCACGCCCCCAGTATTACATTGCTGCACAAGCCTGGTAATTTAACCCACAGAGATTCTACGGTGGAGTCGGACCCACCTTCAATCTCTACTTTGCTGGATTCTATCCCTTCCTTAACATAAAGGGCCACCCCACCTCCAACACGCCCCTGCCTGTCCCTCCTGTAGAGTTTATAGCCCGGGATTGCGGTATCCCACTGATTCTCCGCATTCCACCAGGTTTCCGTTATGCCCACTATGTCAATATTTTCCCTTGTCACCAGACATTCCAGTTCTCCCACCTTTGCTCGTAGACTTCGGGCATTCGCATAAAAGCATTTATACACGGAATGCCCCAGGATGGGCTGCTTATTCGCTCCTTTGTCCCCGCATCCTCTCATTGTGCCAAACCGTCTATCACATCCCATCACCCTACCTTTCCCAATTTCTTCTCCTACCCTGCCTTTGTCTTGTTGTTCTCTAACCTCCCCATCCTCATCCCATAGGGATGAGGAGTCCCGAACCGGATGCCCCTCGGCTCCTGTCGGCCTTCCCCCAGGGATCAGTTTAAAAGCTGCTCTGCCACCTTTTTAATGTTATGCGCCAGCAGTCTGGTTCCATTCTGGTTCAAATGGAGCCCGTCCCTCTTGTACAGGCCCCGCTTGTCCCAAAACGTTCCCCAGTGCCTAACGAATCTAAACCCCTCCTCCCTACACCACCGTCTCATCCACGCATTGAGACCCCTGATCTCCGCCTGCCTAGCTGGCCCTGCGCGTGGAACAGGTAGCACTTCAGAGAACGCTACCTTTGAGGTCCTGGCTTTCAGCTTCCTGCCTAAAAGCCTAAATTTGGCCTCCAGGACCTCCCAGCTACACTTGCCCACGTCGTTGGTGCCGACATGCACCACAGCCGCTACCTCTCCCCCAGCACTGTCTACCAGCCTGTCTAGACGAGAAGTGATGTCCGCAACCTTCGCACCAGGCAGGCAAGTCACCATGCGGTCCTCACATCCGTCGCAAACCCCCCTCTCTATGTTTCTAATAATCGAATCCCCCACTACAAGAAGCCCCCGACCCCCCTCCCGCCGAGGAGTATCCCGAGTGCGCTCGGATACGGGCCCATCCCCTGGAGAAGGGATCCCCCCTAGGGGATTGTTTCCCTCTCCAGGATGACGTCCTCCAGTCCCGAGACTTCCCACCCGGGCAGCCGAGGAGCTGCACGCCTGAGGTTGGGACGAAGCCTGATCGTCCCCGGAAGTCTCCCCACGGTCCTCCTCTGGCTGCCTGCGCTTCTCCAGGTCGGCCACCAAGGCTTCAAGGGAGCGGACGCGTTCCCTGAGAGCCTGGAGCTCCTTGCACCGAGGACACACCCATGACTTATGCCCCAGAGGCATATAATCATACATGTGGCACTCGATGCAGAACACTGGATAGCCCCCACCCTGCTGCTGGCTGTCTGACTGCATAGCTTTTTTGTTGTTGTTGTTGTTGTTTTATTTAGGGGTCCTTTTAAAAACCGTACACTGGATAGCAGCCCTCTTCTCAAGGGAAGAGGAAGGGCAGTGTCTGGGGCCCTGGCCTCCTCGCCCTGCTGCTGAACTCGCCCAGATGCTAAACTCTTGTGCCTTACCTGGCACTTGGTTCCCAGAGGCCACACGCGTCTGCAGAGAGCCTCACGCGATGGCCCGCCTAGCTTTATACTCCTAGCTGGCTCCTCCCCCCTCCTTCCTTCCTGATTGAAAGGGGGCTGGCCTTCCCAGGTGAGTTTACAAAAGCTCAGGAAGGCAAACAGCTGCTGATGGGCGTGACCTACTCTGCAGGCTCCTGAATGGACTGCTTGGATTAGCCTAATGGGGCTCTTAATGGGTTGGGAATATTGCCCTATTAGTTTTCATGACAATGCTGATGGAGGGGCCTAGTGGCAGGCTTTTCTTCAAACATTTTAAAGTGAAAAAGGAACATCAGAATTTCACCCGGCAACTGTCATATCTTTCTCCCTGGTGCCCCGGACATTGCATTGATCTGGGGAACTGTGGGATGAAAACATGGAAGTGTTCAGGAAGAGCTTTTATGCTTCTTTAAAAAAAAGTTCAAAGAAAAGAAAAAAGCTGCCCTCTGTCCCAGGTCCTTCCACCAACTTGAAAACCAGTGGAACCTGATTGGCCCATATACCATTTGGTCTGTTGGGGCCCTACAGGCATTCATGACACAACATACGAAACTTGGACTTGAATAGGTGCAATTTGGATCAAGCTTCCATCTGACAGGAAAGGCATGCTCCCTAATCACAACCCACAATTCTCACATTCCAGTGTCCATTCAAGCCCACAAAGTTTAATTGGTTTGTTTGGGATTTGGGTAACTCAGGGGTTGAGAACTGGAGCTGGAGTTGGTCTTTTCCCTAGTATTCCCAAAGCTACACATCACCATCACCATAAATGATGAGAGTCAGTGTGGTGTCATGGCTAGAACTCTAGGGCTAGGACCTGGGAGACCTAGAAGCTCACTGACTCTGGGTTTGACACTGATTATCATTCACACAGTGTTGCTGTGAGGATAAAATTTGGTGGAGGAAGGACTAGGCACACCTCTATGAATTGCTTGGAGAAAGGGTAAGATAAACCTGTAATTATATTATATAATCATGATCTCATACTTCAGTTACAGTTTGGATATTTTTTTTGTACTTTCATGGAAACAAGATACATTGGGCCCTAGGAGTATCCACAGAGGCTGAGCCCACGCCTCTTAGGGTCTCCCAGATGTGACCAGAAGTCATTTTCGGACTGCAAAAGCAACTTCTGATCACTTCAGGGAGGTGTTCTGAGGTGCAGGGAGGTTGCATGCAGTCACCCTGTGCCTCAGAATACCACCTGAACTTGACCAGAAGTCACCAGTGTGAACTGGAAGTTACTTCCAGTCATGTCCAGGAGGCTGTCTGAAGAGGCTAAGAGGCTGGAATAGCCTCCAGGTAAGTTTTTGTGGCCCGACTGCCCTGTGGATTTCAGCATCCGTGGATTTTGGTATCTGCGGTACTTATGGAACTGATCTGCCATGAACACCAAGAGTTCACTGTATAGTGGACCCTCAATTTAATAGACCAGGGCTCTCCAGCTGGCTCTCCCAAGGACCAGATCCAGTGCCCTGCCCAATTCCTTCCCCGCATGAATGGTACTTACCGTTGCACAGGGGAGCCTCCTTTCCCTGCCACCATCTCCCTGAACTGCACTCCAGCCGACCGCTTCTAGGTTCTGTTGTCCCAGCAGCCATTGCACCCAGATTTCAGTTTGGAGGAGAGCAGCAGCAGGGAAATTACCATAGATACTCGTCTATAGTACATAAAATTTTTGCCAAGTAACCAAGCTCCAATTACCACTTTGCCTTATCTCTGGGTCAATCGGAGGACAGAGCTTTTCAACTCTTAAAAGTTTCAGTTCTTGCAAAAGCAAGCTCAGTAGAAGCAATGCAGAGATCATTTGTTTCTATAGTAATTTTCTAGCCAACATTTTATTCTCCTTTTGCAAATGCTATTGCAGCCTGTTTCTGTTTTGCATTTAGCAGAGATCTGTTTTTTTCAATATCAGGATGGGATCCTCCTTTCCATTTGAAGCAAAGTCCCAGGCTACAATTCAATGCACCTTTACTTAAGAATAACACCCATGGAAAGCAGTGGGTCTACTTCTGAGTAAAAGGGGTTGCAAATATATGCAGCTGCATCTCTCTGCTGTGAATTGAATTGCACACTCTCAGTTATGTGTTATGGGTTGTTATGTTGTATATACAGCTTCTGGCTTAACACACCAGACAAGTTAAAGGTGGATTTGATTCGTGGATCTCCTGCAATAGTTCCCAACCTTTTTCAGTTGCATATCCCTTGGCAGCCCATTTCCATAAATTGTACCCTTCATATTAGCAAAATGTTTGTAATAATACAAGTCCTCATCTCCTCTCTATGAAAACCCAGACTTCATGTATTCATCACATATTTTCTCTTTTCATCTGTTTGAAGAACAGAAGACTCTGCCTTTGCACTGTTTTGCACCAGAAGTGTGCTGAGAAATTCTGGGTGATTGATCACTTTCCATATTATGTTTCAGCTTTTTTACTGTGCTGGTTTTCAATCAGTGGTTCATACATGAATTGATGACCAAAAACTAGCTATTGGTGGGGCTTTCACAGCCAACTAGCTACCTCCCTTCCTGCCTTGCAAGGCATTCTGGAGCATGACCTACCTTTTTCTGCCATTATTCCATTCTTTTTCAAGTACCCCTAAAGGTCCTGTTGAGTATCCCTAGGAGTACATGAATACCAGGTTGGGAACCACAGTTTTACTGGTATGTTGTTTACAGTACACTTACTCTGATAGTGCTTACAAAAAGGTGGTGAAGACCAGAATTTAAAAACAGAAATGTATCTTATGATCTTTTACTATGTTTTTAATAAATTAGAGACAGTACAGTTCTTAGGTTATTTTTCAGGATCTGGCCTTAGGTAAAATCAGACAAAACTATAGTCAGACACCCCCCTAAGTTTAACACCCAACTTATCTGAGGTGATTTTTGGCTCAAAACCTGTCCTCGACTTTCATTCAATCACATCCTTTTTCCTATTATGAAACCAAGCTGAGGATGAGAAAGTGTTCAGGGATGGCAATCCCAAACAACCATAATGCAGGTAGAAGAGAAATGTGCACAGTCAGAACTACTTTGAAACCATAGTGATCATCCAGCAGAATGGGTAAGTCTTCCCTGTTTAACCAGATCATCAGCTGATGTGATAATATTCAAAACAGCGGTCCATATGTTGACCCCTACTCACACTCTTGCTGTGTAGAATTGTGACATTTAATGGTTAATTGACCTGATAGGCAATTTAAAAATCCTCAGAACAAGAAAAGAATGCAAATTAATGAATAATCAGACATTTCATTCACTTACAGCACCGTCCAATCATAGCTGGCCCAACCATGAAGCCATGTGGTAGAAGGAGCCATGGATTCAGGGTGTCCATCACCCTGATACTGCCTTCCTTTAGCCCACCGCTTACACAAGCTGCATTGATCCACTTCCTCCTTGCTGAACTGTATCACCCCCTTCCTTCCCCATGCTCTTCCTTGCATGAAGTTTAAAAATTAAATGCTGTGTGAGAAAGGAGCACTTTGCTACTCCCTCCCCTTGCTACATGCTTGTGTTCAGAGTGTAAAGGGATGTGTTCCCTTTAAATCAGGAGTGCCCAAACCCTGGCCCGGGGGCCACTTGCAGCCCTCAGGGGCTTTCAATCAGGCCCTCGGGGAGCCCCCAGTCTCCAATGAGCCTCTGGCCCTCCAGAGACTTGCTGAAGCCCGTGCTGGCCTGTCAGCAAGAGAACAACTGTTTGACCTCTCACTTGAGTTGTGTGACAAGGGCTCCCTCCACTACGTCTCCCTCCACGTCTGTGATGCAGCAGTGGCAGTGAAGGAAAGGCTGGCCTTGCTTTGTGCAAGGCCTTTTATAGGCCTTGAGCTACTGCAAGACCTTCATTCATTCACACAAGTTCCATCTCTAATATATTCATTTATGTAAATTTATTCAAATTTTAAATTGTAAATTAATTCCTTTTTTTTCCTGGTCCCCGACACAGTGTCAGAGAGATGATGTGGCCCTCCTGCCAAAATGTTTGGACACCCCTACTTTAAATGTTAAACTCCAAGCGGGCACGGACTATGGCAAGGAAGTAAAGAGCTTTTTCCCCCCTGCTCCCTGCAGTGCTGTTGGAAGAAAAAGGGGGGGAAGAGACTGCTGCATCCTAGAATCCCCCCTGCTCACTAACTTGGTGCTTACAAGCACCAGGATGCTATCTGCAGCCTGCCTGGCCAACATGGTTTCTGTTTGTTATGAGCAGAAGAGGTGCAAGCTGGGAACCCAGACTGCACCACTTCCACTTCAGAAGCAGTGTGGATTTTTAAGGGGGTCTCTTTAACGGGTGGGGGAAGAGGAGAGGCAGGGAAGCAATCCCCAGGATCATGTCCTTAAGGGAGGCAAAGGGGGTGCTTTCACTTACTTGGAGGGCTGCTGGAGTGAAGGCTGCTGGAGGCTGCAGGAAGTGTTGGGAGCCCAGCGCAGCCCTCCACAGGACTCCTCGAAGCTTGGAATCTTAAAACAGAGCTATCACAAAGCACTTCCTGTTTACAAAGCACCATTGTGTTTAGTGGGGCTTACTCCTAACAAACTGCGCATAGGATTGCAGCCTTACTCATTTTAAAGATTTATACCCTGTTTTCTCAACTTTTTAGGAACAAATATTAAAACACCATAAGAGCATTTACAAAGCAATAAAAATTTACAAAGCAACTAAAACAGATTTAAAATGATTTTAAAATTTGAATAAATGAGTTCCAGGGACATACAGTATACCTGCTCTACTCTTGTGCCAGTCATGCCATGTGGCTTATACAGAATAACTTCTCGGTAAATTGTGCCCCAATAATCATGCCTACATTTGATTCCCTAACAGGGAAGTTGTTCGGGTAACAAAATTTCAGTAGACGTTTGCAGTATAACAGAGTAACAGTAGACTTTTTCAAGTCTACTCTACATTCATCACATTCAGATCTCCAGCATCACAGCTGAAAGCAAACTCAGGAGAGTGGATAAATGGCTGGGGAGAGGAGTGACTTTGGAAAGTTACCCTTTCTGACTCTGCATTTTGGTTAAAGGTCAACAGGGGAAAGTGATATGCTGCTTTGCTAAGATGTTCTCTGCATTGCCCCTTATTCCAAAATCTCCTCCAGGCAATCTCTCCGTGTTCTGATAAACCTGATCTGACAGCCGTGTCCCCCTTTTTAGAGGGTTACCTTAATGAAGTTGTCTAGTAGGTAAAGGCTTTATTAAAGGAGAAGGGCTACCTGCTGAGAGGGCCTGCAGCTGGGCAATCAGCTGCGCTTGCTGTTTCGAAACGTGGAGTAAAGTCCTGCATTTATCCTCGATACTGAATGATCGTATCCTGTGTGTTCAGTGGTGGAAAATTACATTTGGGGAAAACTAACACTAAAATTGGTCAAAGAAGGAAAGGAAAGTGGTAACTTTGGCAGTGGAGCAAGTCTGTGGATGCTGAATCTGCAGATAGAGAGACCCCACCTGTACTTCAAATCCTTACTGACAAACCCCCAGACTGCCCCCTCTGCAGACCTCCCAGACACGACCAGAACCTTGTTCTAGTTGCATCTAGGAGGTTTTCTGAGCCTTGGAGAGGCTGCACGGAAAGGTTCACAATGGATATGGACCTTAACAGAGCAAGGCTGCAGTTGTGTTTGGGGAAAAAGGTGGACTCAGAAACCACAGATTTCATTATCCACAGTTTTTGGTATCTGTGAGTGGTCCAGGAACATAACCCCCGTGGATAAAGAGGCTCCACCTGTATATCATTTGTTTCAGCGATAGTACACTGTCCAATTACCTCATTTAGTTCAACTGAGAAAAGCTGGGAGCTACACACCTAGAATTCTTAGACAAATTGAATGGCTGCGCGATGCTACAGCTTACACTTCATAACCATGACATTGATATAAACCACCACCCAACCTGAAGACCAATTATCTACTTAAAAATAAATTAACCCGTCTTCCCCACAGTCTGCCTTTTATTGCAGCTTGATAGGTATTACATACCTGCCAGCATGTGATATTATGAAACATTAATAGTGCAACTTGAGGGCAGAGGAGTGGAGCTGATTGAGGTTGGGCTGACCCAGTTGTGCTTCTCTTCTTGGCTGTCCGTATTTTCTTTGTAGAGGTAATGCTATAATTTATTTTGCATTTTTTTCCTTCCTTATAATAATATTTAACTATTTAATAAGAGCACATACAAACACCTGAATAAGGGTAGATCTAAGGGTAGAGTTCCCAATCTCACCTGATCCTACCAGGAACAAAGCAAGAAAGCTAGTTTATTTTTCTTTGAGAAGATGACAATGTGGTGTCAGCCTTGCTGTTGTGCTAGTGTTAATGGTGGTCCCCTCATGACCTGGACAGCAAAGAATGGACCTTTCCAGATGGTACTATCTCAGAGAATCTGTAGAGATTCAGACCATGGTATATAATATTTTGGGAGTGGGGGTGTTGTACCATGATCAAAAAGTAAGAAATTAAACTGATTTATACAAGCAAGGCTTATATTGCTAGACTTATTGAAGCTCCTTGAGCTTCGGTAAGTGAGCTCTGGTTGCAATCAGTGTGTCATCTCTGCACCAAAGCCGCCATAAATAAGACAGACAGACAACCCTCTTGAAATTATCCCATCACCAGTGAATGCTTTGGTGTAGCAACCTACTATTTATTCCAAAGTAACATATCAATTTGTCATGTGCTTACTGGCGAGGACTTGTCTAGGAGAGTCTGGTTCCTTCTTCATCTCCCCTGGGAATTAGCAGGTCTGCTGCTTGTGAAAAGAGGTGCCGCCATGTCACTTTTTGACACATCTCACAAGAAACTGCCAGGCTGAAGGAAAACCTCCCACTAAGATAGAAAAAAAAAAGATGAACTTTGAAGAACACCCAAAGTATGGAAGGGAAAAATGAGACCTCATTCTCTGCTCAAGACACATGCACTGTCTAAAATCTGCAAAGCAACCAAGTCTCGCGGTCATGTCTGTGGAAGTTGTTCTCAGGATATAACATTCTTTGGGCTCTGGTTTTCATTAGAACCACAGCCTGTTTTCATTTGATGATTGTTCCCTTTAAACAACTGTTCTCTGGGGCAGAATTATTCCTTGATGTTGTGTCTTCAAGACAAGAGCTTTCAGGCTCCTTTCTTCAGCCCATTTCTCATGGTGAGGAGAATCAAACATTTGGCAAAGTCCCACCTTTCCTGAAGTGTTGAGAGGCATACACACCAGGGAATCTGCAAAGCTATTGTGAGGTGCTTAAGCAGATTTTTTTAAAAATGGTGCTACAGGTGAAATATTCCTCAGATCCAACTGAACATCATGATTTTTATTTTTCCTCCAAAAGAAAAGGTTACATTAAAAAATCTGTGTGCAGGAGTTCCAATAGATATATTCCTCAATTTTCAGAACAAGTGAAGTTTTGAAAGCTTTTGGCCACAATCCAGAGAGTGACTTTCAAAGTACCCAAAGGCTTCCACATGCCCAGTGGGGCTTTGTCTTTTTTCTTGAAACAGCATCCATGTGCTCCCCATACCATACCTTACCACACAAGTTGCTTTTGGAACTTTCAAGTAAACCAGCTATTTTCAACCACTGTGCCATGGCACACTGGTGTGCCATGGCACACTGGTGTGCCATGAATGGTCTACAGGTGTGCCATTAAAGTTTGCAGGAGGGACATATATTAGTAGGGCCACTGGGGGATGTAAGCCACTGGCCGGCAGTGCAGTGTGTCTTGTTAATTGTCAAAAAACTGATGTGTGCCTCAATAGTTTTAGCACCTTCCCAGTGTGCCATGAGATGAAAATGGTTGAAAATCACTGAAGTAAACAATTAGGACTGAGCTGGGAACACCGATTCATTGCATGGTTTTCTGGCATGGTGACTATCAGCATCTAGCAACTCGGTCCTATGCATATTTACTTGGAAGTAAGCCCTCCTAATTGAATAGTATTGCCTTCCATATATATATATATACAGGATTGCAACTTCAAGCTGCTATCCTATTGCACACTCACTTGAGATTAAGGGCACAATCCTAACAAGGTCGACTCAGAAGTAAGTCCTATTTTGTTCAATGGGGCTTACTCTCAGGAAAGTGTGGTTAGGATTGCAGCCAAGCAGCCCAATCCTGAGCTGCCCGCAGTGCCCAGGCTCGGTGGCACCGTAAAGGGCTGCCACCGAATCCTGTGCCTCCTGAGTCACCTCAGGAGAATGGGACGTTAATCCCTTTCCTCCAAGTAAGGTAAGCAGCCCCGCAATGGGGCAACTCTTTAGTGCCGACCAAAAGGTTGGCGTTAAAGGCGCTCGTGTAGGGTGCACAGCACTGCATTAGCGCCCTGGATCCTGTGGAGCACAGCTCCGTGGATCCACCTCTCTCCCTCCCCCCAACATGCCTCCCGCCCCTTGGTATGCCTCCCGCCCGCCCCCGCTGGCCTCTCCCCCAAATGCCTCCCCCACACCCCGTCCACACACACCACCAGGAGATCGCCAAGCTGTAGAACTTGGGCCACCGACCAGAGCTAGCCCAGCACCATCTGGCGCTGGGCTAGCACCGGCGGGAGCCCAGTGATGAGCCCTGCAAACGTGCCTTACGGCATGTTTGCAACTGTGGCTGGCGGCACGGAGCCGTGCTGCCGACCACAGGATTGGGCTCTAAGCCATTTTCGCCCAATGCTGCATATACACAACAGGGACCAAATGTGTACACCTGTGGACTGGGCAAAAATGGGTTAAGTCTTATTGAAATCAGTGGAACTTATAGCTAAGAAAGTAAGGGTAAACCAAGCAGTACACGGGGGCAGGAGGACCTACTGCAGCAGTCTATGCAATTGGCCATACCTAAACACATGCTATGCCTTTTGCATCATTGATGGCACCTGTCACACAGTAGCCCTGGCATATCTGTCATTAATGCTGCCCTCCTGCTCTCCCCCCCTCCCCGCGCAACTATCTGCCTTACTCACCATGTCAGCACAGAGCAGGTGATCCATGATCAGCAAACAGCTTCCTTTTGCTACTGGAGCCCAAGGAGTCTGAGAGCGAGGACAATGCAGACTCTGAGTCTGACAGCAGACAGGCCTGTCCTCTCTCCCCGAGGAATTCAGAGCTGAAATCTGAGAGAAGTGACTGCTGTACCCCATGAGGCAATGCTGAAGTCCTGAAAGAGGGCTTCAGGTGTTTGGCCATCAGTACCAATGTTTTGGAGTAACTGGCATTTCACCAAAAAGAGGAGACACTCACTGCTATTAGCTGTTGCAAAAAGAAGGGATGTTTAGGCAACACAGTTTATAGCAAAGATACACTTGATAATACACTTAAAATACTGAAGGATCAGCATTTGATGGTAGGAATATGAAACAGATATGCATCACCAATACAATGTGACATGGGATTCTCTCTCCTCCTCCCATATGGGATGTACTACCCTTGCTCCCCCTTTTGGGATGGTGGAATGGAGGTTCCTCTTGGGTGTTTGTGGGTGGAGTCCTCCTGGGGCAGAGGCCCTGCAATAACAATTCTGAGAAGGCAAGCGTAAACAAATGTGTTTTGTCATGTATGTTGTGAGTGCAGCCATTGTTTGTTTAAACTTTTCCCTTTGTGTGCAAAGTGCTCTTTCTCTGTAGTTCCCATCACCACATATGTTCCCTGCCTCTGTCTTCGAGACAGGGACTTTAGTTCTGGGTTTGGTGTTTTCCGAATCATAATTATTAGCAATGAAGTATAGTCAGTAGCCAATGCTCTGCCATAGGAAAGTGAGAGGGTAGAAGAAGTGATGGGAATCAAGGTGTCCTAGTCTTTTTTTTTTCTTTTCCATTGATCCCTATGGCTTAAAAACAATGTCTACACCAACTCTACCACTGGCATAACATTTTGCTGATGCTTGGGGCATGTCCATCATCTCTAGGGAGTTTAGGATATGGCATAGATAAACTCTTCTTCATCCTACCCAAATCTCACCCCTGGACACCCCCCCCCCATCTGCACCTCATTTGGAGGTTTGTGCTGGCAATAGTTGCACTGACATTGGGGTCAGCATCAGCAGGCATGCACCATATCCTATGCCACTCAGACCGGCGTTTCTAAAGTATAGGATTGCACCCCAAGCCACTTATGCCAGTGTTCTTTCATGTTCTTTTAGACTTGTTCTCTGTTTTGTACCTCCCAATCATAGATGTGGCCTCTGCATTATATACTGACGTCAAAGAAGAATTAATAACTAGTTGTACCTAGGAGAGTACGTGACACTGAATGAAGATTATAGGAAATGTTGTAATATCTGTACACATTCCCAGGGCGCCAACACAGTCTGACCTTTCTTACCTCTGATGGGAAACCAATACATCCGGCCTGTGATGCATCTCACAGATAGAGTAACTTGGTAGGTTGCAACCAAAGACAACTCAAGTTGCTACTTAACGCTGGTAATTACTATTGAGGTGTTCGTGACTAATATTATAGCATTAAAGGCGGGGCAGGGTTGCCATTACAGACTCTTCTTCGCATGAACTCCATGAGAAATCTTCTGTCCTCAATGAAACTTGGCAATAGCCTCCAAAGTTGGCTAGTCTTTCTCTATGTACTCTTCAAGGAAAGGATATAGAGATGTGCTGGAACAGCCTTGACACAGAAGGGCCAGTGGGTTGGTCAGTCTACAAAAGAATCAGATATTGTTAACATCAAAGAAAGGTAGCAGAAGGGAGCAGAGTGCTAAGCTACAACATTGAAGAGTGGGAGGGGCAGAGGCTGGCATAGCATTGGGTAAGGAGAGGCAGCATTTGCCAAGCCATCTCAGGCATCAGGAGGTCTTGGACCGAGCCAGCCCTGATCCCACATATCTGCTGTTTGAAGTAGTACAGTGCAGAATTCCACCACCTCGGTCTGTGTAATGCTTAGAATGGCATTACATGTGACTAGTATCCTACACAAGGTGATAGTCCTGTCACCTCAGAAAATATTTTTATCTCTGGCTTTTTTTTCTGTAAGAGAGTTCTGATATTTCTTTGGGAAAACACTCGCAGATAAGGAACATCATGCTAGTTTTGCATTCAAATGTATAGTTATTCTATCGGACATGCAGATTTCCATATAGATTTTTGCACCTTTGAAGTGGCCCTTGTTCAAAAACAGGATTATTATGCTATTTTATTTTGCCATTTTATCACACACAAATGCCTCCACAGGGTCTGGTATCCAGCGCTTCTCACTTTCAGGTGGGCCTTATCAGGCTTTGTTAATGACAAAGCACAGAGTTCTCTTTTACCTGCACAGCCCCTCAAAAGGCAGTGGATTTTTGCCAGAAAGACTAAAACACAATGAGAGAAAAGACACAAAAAAACACCAGATACTCATCTTACTGCTTTGTCTATTTCAGTTATTGTTTTGCTGTGCAGGTATTTCAGCTCATCCTGTACCAGAGAACAGGATTAGACAGGTCACTGTGGAATCAGATTACATAGGTTTTTCTATTAAAAAAAAAAATTAGCACACAAAGTGGAAAGCAAACACAAAGGTATGGGTGGAGAAAGAACAGCAGAAGGAGAAACAGTTTCACACCATAATCCAGCCAAAGTTCAATACATAAATGCATGTATTGAAAGCCCATTATTTAAGTGTTTGCTTACGTCAATGGGACTTCAAAGTGCTTCCCTTGATCAGGATCACGGTCCCAGTGCTTAGAACCACACTTCCCAAATTTATGATACTTGGGGAAAAAATATTTCTGAACGTATGCTGAAGGCACACTTTGCACGTAACATCCAAAAATGTTGACTTTTACACTTTAAAATACTAAGAATGACCTGCTATCAGAAAAAGTTCGCCCACCACATTTCAGCATGAGTTGCAAGCATATTCCTCTTTAGAAGGAAGCAAATTATTATGCATGAAGTGGCCCTAACGAATGTAGATTACATTTGCTGGTTCAGACTGCCTATAAGAGTCTGACAGTGGGTTCTCATCTAATGCCCCAGAAATCATATGTGATATGCATGCCATCTTTTGAATGGCCCCCCCAAATCTTAAGTGCTATGCATATAGTCTTTCCTCCATAATGAAACCAGTACCAATGGTACTTTCTGATACATATGACCCACTCCTGTGACATAGTGCTCTAATGTTAAGGATGGAGTATGCCAACAGCTATGCATTACAGTGGTGTGTGGCCCATCACCTAGTTTTCTAGCCAAAGTGATTGGCTCTCATACTGTGGGAATATGGCAGATCCTTGTAAATCATTAGCAAATCTGGATATTGACCCAAACTTTTTAGGCTTCAATCTATATATGTTTAAGGTTAATACATTGGTTTAAAATGTTGAATCATTTCTATTTGAGGGTCTTCTTACCAAAATGGAAAACAAAGGAGGTGGGGAAAGTAACACAATTCACATCTCTTGATGTCAATTATACAAATCAGAACCTCCTCAGGAGTTTTCAAAATGATTGATTTTTTTTATTGATCAAAACTTTTTTCTTCCTTTGAAAAATGACATAATATTTTTGATTGTAGAAACAGAAATATTACTAATTTTTTTTATATAAAAAAAAACTTAAAATGGTGGTAGGATTGAATTGATATTTGCAAACATTGTTCATGAAAACACCAAAACAAAACTTTCAAACTCAATACTAAAGTTTTCAATCATCCCAGATCAGGGAGATTACACCATAATTATGAACAATTTACAGGCTTCTCTTTTTTCCTTAATTAAACCTACCATAAGAAGTTTCAAGTTCGACGATACATTCACATAAGGCATATTTCTAGGTCTTGTCCCAACAAAACCAACAATTAGATTACAGTCAATATCAATCTCTATGCTGATGTTGCACTTCTGTTATATATAAATTATCCACCAAAGATTTTCACATTTAGATGGCTGACAGGGTTTTGTAGCTTTGCCCACAACATGAAGCAACTACAAGAAAGGGCTCCCCCACCAGACGCCCCCTCCGCTATGCAATCTGCTATATAACAGTAATAATCCTGCCTGTTTTGTGTCTCATGCATAGAAAATAGTCCTTGGTGACCTGGCAGAAGGTTTCAACTTCCCACTGGCTATTAACCTCAACACCTCTTATTATTTAGAGTACAGCAATGCAACCCAGCGTATCCTGTAATTACAGAAGACAAGTGGAAACCTGTAAGAATTCATGGAAAGGGTTATTCTAATTAGTCTGCCCTAAATTCAGAACTTCTCACATCTCCACAACCCCATCCCACCAGCTGCTCAACTATGCATATGCTGGGCTCTCTCCTAAATGTATGTGTTGGCATCCAGGAGGGATCCTCTACCCACTACATCCTTAATACCCCCATTTGTCTTCAGATCTATGGGCATTCAAGACCCTACTATTATCCACTAAAAAAAAATAAAATAAAATCACAGAGTATGTGAGAGGAAAGGTGGATACTGGAGAAAAGTGGTACCATTGAAGATACCTGTGCAGCCATCTACATATAGCTTGGGCCAGGAGTAAATGGTGACTGGTAAATCTAGTGTTATATAGCCATGCAGACTATTCACAAGGACAAACGAGTGAGGTATGAATCACCACTCTTGTACATGGCATGGGGAAGAAAAAAAGGGAAAAGTGAAAAAAGAAATTTCATTAGTTTTTATTTGATAGGCTGGAAATTCATTTTCTTAGGTTTTACCTCAGAGAGTAAATTGTTAAAAGATGAACTCTGAAAACTTCAGCCTAAGTTATTATAGCACAGAGGATAGCAGGCCATATAGAGATATCTTTAGAACAGTGGTTCTCACACATTTAGCACCAGGATCCACTTTTTAGCCTGAGAATCTGTCAGGACCCACCGGAAGTGATGTCATGACCAGAAGTGACATCATCAAACAGTAAAACTTTTAACAATCCTAGGCAGCAATCCTACCAAATCTTACCCAGGAGTAAGTCCCATCTACTATCATTGTTAAAAGAATAAACATAGCAGCTTGTTAAAAGCTCAGGTCTGTAACATTTCCCCAAATGCAGTCACATACCACGGGAGCATCGAGTCTAATATATTAAAAATAAAATATTGAAATGAGTGGGGACCCACCTGAGTGGGTCCCAACTCTCAGTTTGAGGAAACAGTGTTTTAGAATAACCTCCAGCAGCCAACATGCTGTGGCTGTTTGTGGGTGTCTCCCTTGCTTCTTCTTAAACTGTGAGCCACTCTGGAACAGGGAAGCATCTGTTCATCTGTTTCACTATGTAAACCATTTTGTGAACATTTTTTTTTGGACAAAAAGCAGCATATAAATGTGCTAAGTAAATACATCAAATAACTTCTTCCTTTACCACAGCTCATTTAAAATTGAAGCTTTTCCACATAGGTAGCTCACTTCAGTTGGAGCAGCATTACTTACGCCCTGTGCTAGCAAGGGTCGGGGGGGTGGTCCGTCCTAGGTGCCAGCTTTTGGGGGGGTGACACCACAAGTGACCAAAATCGTGGTCATTAGGAATAATACCACTGTGTTATATACCACTTGATGCGTAATTTCCATCCAAATGCAATGAAAAATCCGTAGTGAAATATCTCCATTCTATCAAAAGTTATGGCCAAAAAAACCAAATGCATGGAGCCCTATGAAATGTGAAACTGAACCATATCACTTGTTTTCTCGCAAGTAGGTGAACTTGTCTTGGTCCATAGGAAAGGGCCAGCTGAGAGGAATCCACCAACACCAGAATGGTCCCGATCCACTGAACACAGTCCCCAAAAAACCCAAAAAGAAGGAAGTTCCTCCCTCCAAGCTGACGAATGTATTGAACCCAGTGGAAAGTGAAACTGAGCTACAGGGTTGCATTTACTTATGAGTAAGCAAATGTGCCATGGCTCATGGTTAGGTCAGTCAAAGCTAAATACAAGCCCCGCAGAATGGTCCTGATCTGATGAAAGTGGAGCTCAACAAATGCTCCAGAAGGCAGGCCCCCCCCCCCCAAAAGAATAAAAGAGAGGCTTCAGCTGGTAAGGTGAATGTTTTCTTTTTTAGATTTGTAAAGTCAGGACCTGATAGTGATGTGGTTTAAAGGTAAGACCTTCAATTGAACTGGGCACTGGGTAAGGCTTAAAATCTTATTGCTCTTTTTTTTTGGGGGGGGGCGGTTATTGCAGGCAGGCCACTTGGTGGAACAGAGTTGGCTTCCCCTTCTCTAATTATTTGTTTTTTTTCTGTTTTTCTTTAATTAGTATTTATAATTATTTAATTTGTTTGATGATGTTACTTTTAGCCATCACTTCCACTGGGTCCCAGACAGACTGTCATTCTAAAACGTGGGTCCTGGTACTAAAAGTTTGAGAACCACTGCCTTAACTCAAAACTGACCAATGAGACATCCTCGGGGGGGAAGGGGTAACACCCTAGTGACAAAAATTGTAGCAATTGTAGCTTTTAGGAATAATACCATCATGTTATATACCATTTGATGCAGAATTTCATCCACTGCTTGTGAGGAAATATATACTGCATTTATTTTCTGGCCATTATTTTTATTCATTTTATGTCATGACTACTACTATCTCTCAGTCTCACCTACCTCACAGGGTTGTTGTGAGGACAAAATAAGGGGAGCAACCATGCACACCACCCTGAGCAATTTAGAAAAAAAGGTGGTATAAAAATGTGAAAAATTATGTCGCACGGGGGGGGGGCTGACAAAAATTTATGGGTCCCGGGTGTCAAAAGACCTAGCTATGCCACTACCCTGCAAAGGAGGAGTCTGGTCGCCCCAATGAGTGGGGGGAGGGGCTGATCCTGGTTGGCTGAAAGCAGTTGCCACTTCAGAACTATGCCATAATCATCCAAGGCAAGCATCTGTACATTTCTGGAGAACACTGCCTTTGATAGTCCAGTGGTTACTGCGTAGTGACCTAGCAGCTGTGTTGATTGCAGCAAACTTTTAAGTTTGCTTTGTTTAAAAGAGAGAGAGAGCGCGCGCAGGCCAATTCTGTTCCAAGCCATCCAAGCCATTTGCGTATCATGGAAAAGGCACACATATTTTCATGGCCTGTAATACTTAAGGGACTGATATGGCCAGCCTTATGCATTTGACTGATTTTCCCAGCCCGATGGCTCAAGTTTCAATTTTTACAACTTCACTGGAGACATTCGTAATAAGTCTGAGTGACACTTGACCTCACAATCTACTTTTGCCTACAGGTTGAGAAAGACAGCATCAAGAGAAGGTTGCATCCAAGGAAAGCACAATACTGAAATTCTCCATGTTATTACTGCCCTGGCCGCATGAGAGAGAAACATTCCCGACCCTTCCTAAAGCAAAACGTTCACACACTTGCAAAGAGAGAATAAATGACATGCCTGCTCTTACCTAGACTCAGAGTTAATGTGCTCCTCCCAGCTAATTTATAGTCCACACTTTGGCAGTAATGGGAATACAGGGAGTGGTTGCGTAATCAGACAAGGACACTTGAGGCAGAAATAGCCCGTGAGCCAAGAAAGCATTCTCCCATACATTCAATTTCACAGGGGGAACAGCGGACAAAACAGCAAAAAGACAGCTTTTTAATTTCATGAAACTGCAGCACAATTGCATCCGTCCAATTGGACGGATGCAAAGTTCTGAGTCCTAGTCCTCCTCCTCCTCCTTCCCTTCCCCCCCCCAAGTAACATGTTTGTGGGTGGCAGTTCCCTATGGCAGCTGGAGGAATTAACGACTGCCAGAATCATTTCCAGGCAAGCAGTTTTTCCGAGTGCATTTCATCATATAACACAATTGTCAATCACTTGGAGGCAAGAGACTTAAATTAACCCAGCCCTAGATACTAGGAACTGATAAGCAAGCTACTTGGCTCATCCAAAAACTTCGTATTTCACATTTTGGTTGGAGAGAGAAATCCTGGGATGTAATATATTCGGCGCAACCTAAACTGTGCAAATGGCTTGGAAGACAGCCTAGAACATTAAGATAATCAGACATTTGGACAAATGAGGGTGCTTCCTGTTTTAGGACTGTATTTACATGATGAATTCAGATTACCAGAAGTTCCAGATTACCAAGATCTGATAAACTTGTTCTTATGCACACATTCAGCACACATGACTTTTGAAAGTGAGTACTTATTTATGCTGGGCAGAAAAGCATTGTTCGTTAACAGAAAACCAAGTGCATAGAATCCTGCTGGCTATTTGGTTTATGATGAGTGTGTAAATATATTACTAAATATGCTGGAATCACTGTTGGGAAGACTTCATAATTGGGTAATATACGAGGGGAAAAATCATGTTGTTGTTTCACTTATTTTCATAGATAGACACCTGATTCTTTTAATTATTGTATGGTTTGTAGTACCATTCATTTCATAACAAATTCCCACCCCCAATTTTTACACCTCCCATTCATTACTGTAAAGAGTGGGGTGGAGGCATACCTGTATTTTGGCAGAGTGGTGGGTTTTTATTTTCTTTCTTGAAACGGTTTCTAAAGTAGAAAAGGAGCAACAGGGTTCTTTTCCATGGCCAGAGAGGTAGCCTCTCCATACTTTTTCCCATAATGCCCCTGACATTGGATTAATCCAAGGCACTGTTAAGAAAAACAAAAACAAAAACATGGTGGTGGTAAGCAGTGAGGGCCGCCATGTTTTCCCCCAAAAGGTTCTGAACCAACAGAATCCAGGATATGCTATACAGAATATATCATGTGTATATAAATACAAGTATAAATGACAGTATTTGCAGACATGTGAACACACAGCTAACAATAACTCAGAACAATAACTAAATGAATCAGGTTTTTAACAATGAAAAACGAGTGGAATGAAAAAGAAAACAAAAAATGTCTGGCACACCCCTAGCACACCTTGCTTGGCCACACAGTATTCCCAACAAAGGCTTCAGCACATTTAATATTATACTCCTTAAAGCACAATCCTGTGCTTATATCTTCTCAGATGCAAGTTCTATTATGTAACATGAGGTTTTATTAGGATTGCAGTCCTAAACACATTACAGGTAAGCTCCTCATCCCCCTCCCATACAAAAACAAATGTGGGATCCTAACACACACTGATGATGCATATGCCTTTTGCCTCATTTGAAGCTCTCTGCCATTAGTTTCATAACCAATGTAAGTGTGGAACCAGGTGTGCCCAACTTGATTCAATTTTTTCTTCATTATGAAATAAACACATACCCCTACCAGCTGGTAGTAGTGGACATAAGGTTGATGCAGTGAAGTCACTTGGCCTCTTCATCCAAAAGGAATGATGTGTGTTGCACTTTTTCATCCATAACCACTTGAACCAGACACATAGTCCAATCCTAACCAGCTTTCCAGCACTAATGCAACCATGCCAATAGGGTGCATGCTGCATTCTGTGGTGGCAGTGTGGCACTCACAGAGGCCTTCTCGATGTAAGGGAATGCATTGCAGGAATGCATTACCTCAGGACTGCACTGTGGCTGCATCAACACTGGAAAGTTGGATAGGATTGAGCTGACAATAAGTTACTCATTTGGACAGACTGAAAGCAGCTCTTTGCTTGGGTTTTGAACCTACAGTAGTCAAGCATCCTAATTACTGCTTCACTGTAACAGGGCAGCATCTGTTGCTTCCATCACATTTTCTAGCCTCAAGATAATTTACAAAGTTTATGCCAGCAAAGGTTTTTTTATTTGATTTTGTTTACAAAGTTTTTTTTAAAATTTTTCTTTTTAAAGAAACACGATGTGGTTGGTCTAGAAACTAAAGCCTGGTTTCTATACAGTAAGAGCATCAGGAAGATTTCTGGGCATTATCCAGTCTGGGTAACTGAAGGATCTGAGAGTTCCTGGCTCCACCACTTTGCAGCAATGCTAGCCTCTAATATACTGTACTAGAAAGTAGAGCACCCCAGTAGTCAGCTGCATGAGGAATTATCTCTTTTCAAACCATGAGGTCGCAACCAAAAACAACCACCACCACCATCAGTTTCTACAGCTGGTTTTCTCAAACATCTAGTCTGCGCCAGGAGCGAGCTCAGAGCGCTAACTTTGAGTTGACACTCTTGTTCACTTTCCAGATGCCATCAAAGTGGAGCTGTTGAAATGTTCTAATCCTGAGGATTGCAGGTGAAACCTGTTCTTTTCTCTTTCATCTGCTGTGCTGCACTATCTTCTCCCATTAGATTTAAGCTGTGGGGATTCACAAGAGGCTCTGATGAAAGACATGCTGAGGGATGCTGCAGCTCCACAGACCAGCCACACTTCTGAAAAAGCACTCCTGTTGCTCTGTGTTGCTTGGATACACTTGCAAAGCACTGGAAGCACTAGGATTGTTTGCTTAAAGGACACCAACGAGAGCATACCTTTTAATAACTCCAAATGGAGCACTTTGTAGTCACTGATGCAGGACCAGATCAGATGAGACCTTCTCAAATGGCTCCCCTACAAAGAGTGTTCAATGAGAGTGCATGTGGGTCTTCCCTTCCCATCTACCTGGTACCTGCACACTGCAGGAGACATACCCACAGAGTCAAGAAAACATAAAAGTATCTACAATTCTGTATTTTATGACACAAATCATTTGAGGCTCCTACAGCCTATGCAGCAGGATGGGGCAGGCAGGTCTGTCCACAGGTGCTTCCCTGAGAGGCCCCAGGCATGTCGTCCACCCCTGAAGCACAGAGGTCCACCTACAGAGCACAGGGCCAAGAACCCCTAAAGTCACTGCATGTGGTAGACAGCAGCAAATTTCTTTGTTTTGCCTAGAACTCGATACAGCAATATTTAAACAAGCATCTGTGACAATAAGGAAAGAGCACAAATGGTATTCTCACATTCAGGAAAGCTTAACAACCAATAACATTATTGCACTAAAATCTTCAGTGGCAACGATTTCTGCTGACAGAAGAAAGAAAAAGATACTCAGGGAATGTTTACATGCCTGATAAAGAAAAACAAAGGCCGCTAGTGTAATTGTGGAAATTTGTACGATTCAGCCATTTTCAACCACTGTGCCGTGGCACATCGGTGTGCCGTGAATGGTCCACTGGTGTGCCACGGGAGTTTGGGGAAGGTCATTTATTAATAGGCCCATAGCAGGATATGAGCCCCCACCAGCAGTGCAATGTGCCTTGTCAAGTGTCAAAAAACTGATGGTGTGCCTTGACAATTTTAGCACCTTCTCAGTGTACCCTGAGATGAAAAAGTTTGGAAAATTGCCGGTATGATTCATTGCTGGTATAAAGTTAGGCCTGGTCTTCAACTAGGCTAGTTTCCTACTTGCAAATTGTTTTTTTATAAAGGGACACAACCACAAATGTGATTCTTTCACTCCCCCCCAGCTACTCTCTGAAGTGGTACAGTTCATTCTACCACCTTAACACTTTACCATTTAAATCTGCTACATGTGCAAACTAGGCCTCTTATGCATGAAACTGGAAGAAAAGAAGTTGGAAGCGTTCACCTAGTTTACTCCTGTCTCCCACTTAAAATTAAACTGCTTATAGATCTGGGAAAGTGGTTTGGTTAACAACACAGGCAAGCACCTCCCTCCCCACAAGGCAAAGTTTTGCACAACATCCCTTGCAGATTTGTATTACATCCTCTGACTCCTCTAGGAAAACATTCAGCTGTTGTGGGCTGAAGGAAACTTAATTCATGTGATAGGGATTTTTTTTTTTTTTTAAACTCAAGTATACATTGTAATGTTTTCACCTCTATGTAATTAACTCTGAGTGATGGATTTTTAATTACCCGTATGAAGCTTGCTAAGAAAGATTGCTTTAGTCTTTCATCTCATAAATTTTATTAACAAAAGCCATGTGCTTTAGCAGAAAGCGGGCCTGTCATTGTCTGTTACACTGAAACAACAGATAACTACCTTAATATCCGTGCTTAGTCTGGGTGCCATAAAAGTATTGCACAACTCATGTAATATCGGCGGGAGACATTTCTATCTTAGGGTGTGTCTGTGGATTTCATCTCTAGCCAAAATATTCATAAGATAAATGCCTGCGACTTCAGTCAGGAAGCCCCAGTCATTCATTTGTTCATCATTTATAGAAGCATTGTCCAAGTAATTATTTTAGCTAGCTCTGATCAGTAAAAGATGGTGCATTATTTAGGATGCAAGACAAAGGCTGGTGTGCTCATCAGAAGACAAACTGCATAGCGCATACTGTGCACATATGGTTCCATATTAAATCCTTGGAATCATCAGGTTGGGCTGGAAAAGGCTCCAGGGAAAGAAGAGCTACTGGAGAATGTCCAGTAGTTCATATGAATCACACCAAGTTATTTATCAATGGGCTGATTCAGCATAAGGCAGCTTCCATGTTCATAAGCTTGAGGATCAAAAACCAATAAGGCTGCAATCCTATACCTACTTACCTGGGCCTATGCCCCACTTAAAACAATGGAACTTATTTCTTCGTATACATGCCTAGGATTGAGCTGTAAGTATCTGACCTCTAGGCCTACCACCTGGAGGTATTCCCCCTCCCCATAATTTTTAAATGTCAAGAGAGCTAATTTAAATATAAATCATGGTTAATTAATATTGGCATGAAGTTGTACATAAGAAAATAATCATTTTCGATGCTGCCCCCCAGGTATCACAGCAGGAATCCTCTTAGAAGACGCATTCCTCCTTCTCTCACACAGAGGAGGGACAGACTCTTCCAAGATGCTACTTACCACCTGCAGTTCTATAACTACATGTACTGAGAAAAATTTGAAACAAACTTTAAAAATCTGCTGCCTGATTAATTGGGGCCATCTTTTCTTGTCAATTAAGATGTTTTTAATGATAAAAGAAACATTAATGGACCATTGCTGCCCTACTTAATCTTTCTCCCGTACTGCTTACTTTTAGCATTTTATATTTCGTTAATATGCTGTGTGGATATTCCTCGATCAACTACTGTATTTTTCCATTCACCATCACATGACCATTCACAAATCATTAAGAGACAATCTTAAAATTGATTTTTTGGGTGCCTTTACTTCAAACTCCTCCTCCCTAACCAATACATCATTTTTGAGGACAGTATGCAGCTTTAACGTTTGAGGAGTTTTCCTCCCCTTTCCTCAGTATCTGGAGTACCTACCAAAGGATCAAGGAAATGAACCCACAGAAATACAGCAAGGAAAGGTAATCTAAAGAGAAGGTTTGCCGCAGACCAGGGTGTCAAGCATCTGAAAGCATCTAAGAGAATTCAATGCTAAGTCATTCAATGCTGCATTTTGGAATGTGAAAGACACTAATGTGTAGAGTCAAAGGTTTCCAGTTTATACCCAGGCAATTTTGATGCAAACATTTCTTTACTGCTACATGGTTAGTGAATACACACACACCATGAAATATGCACCAGGTATCCCCTGGAAGACTTTGGATTGTGCCAGGCTGCTGGTATGAAATTACAGGTATCCCCTGCTTTGTGACAGTTGGTTTTCCAACATCCACTCTTTCAATACATTTCAATTATACCGGGAACTCATTCATTCAACGCAAGTTCTGCTCTTTCAACCTCTCTCTCTGCTAAAGGCTCTCTCTAAAGGCTAAAATTGCCCTCCCCCATGTTGATCTGCATATGACATGGTGATTCAAACTATTTTGGTATGCATGTGTGTGTGAGAGAGAGAGCACAACTCTTAATTTCAACTCAACACAACTTTTAATGCCAATTTTAGCTCCAGGTCTATTCCCCTTCCCAAAGGCGTTAATGAGAGTCCATTTGCAGAAATCTTTGCGTGACAGCAGGAACTTGCAAGATAAAAAAGCATTTGCAGTTTGCTAGCTAAAAAAGCATTGGAAGCAACATTTGTAAACTAAAAAAAGACTGGCTTCCACTTTCAACCATTTTCGCTTTTCAACACGGCTCCAGTCCCTAACCTATCAAAATGAGCAGGGTACGCCTGTACATGACGTAACAACCTGACAGGTACTGAGCAGGCCTCAGTCTGGTCCGGGTCTAGATGGGAGATCACCTGAGGATTCCCAGGTATGCTGTTTTGAGCTCCATCACAGAAGAAGGCACCAGTGCAGCTAGAGGAAGGGAAACAATAAGTATTACTGTGTAAGTGGCACCTCTCGCTCACTGTCAGAGACATTTCAGTCAGTAATGGCAATGCATTAGGAGACACCTTTTGATTCAGCGAGCACCTGCATGTTGCTGTCACTGCCCAGAATGGCTCTGGGGGCAAGTGAGAGGGGCCACTTACACAGCGCATTGCAGTGCCTGCAGTACTTACCTTTTTGCCCCCTATCGAGCTACACTACTGGAAGCAGGGTAGAGATATAAATGACAACTAGTACATGAATAGGCCCAAACCTTTCCAGGTAGGTTTTCTCTCTCTCTCTCCCCCTCCCTCTCACATACACACACAAACATAAATTGAGTGAGGTAACTGCTTTCTTAGAGTAGATGAGGCCTTGCCTGTGCAAGATTTATTGAAAGAGATCTTGTAGGGAGCAGAAGGAGCAGTAGGCAGGATACATAGCTGGCAGCCACGAGAAAACAACCCTTAAAGTACTGAAAGTAACGCCAGGTTCCTCTGCCCTAGAACAAGTAGTGGCCTTCCAAGCTCACCTACGCGAGAGCACAGTGCAGAAGAAAGACGCTGCTTCATTGTCGTGTTCAGCTGAGACAGACTTGCATGACCTTAATCCCAAGCCCAAGTCAGGCCAAGCCGCAGCAGTTCCATCCATCCACGTCAGTTTCTTGGCTAAGGTTCTCCAGGTGTTTGGATGCAAATGTATAGGCAGAGGAAAGGTGAGAACAGTCTGGCTGGAAGGAGATTTCCAAAACAGATTCGTGAGAAGCCAATTAAGCCAGCTCAGGTGTTCCCATCACCATAGGCAAGTGTCAGCAAAAAAAAAAAAAAAAAAAAGGAGAGAAACAGCCCATAATATGCAGCTCTTCAGCATTTCCCGGCAGCAGCAACTGCTGCTACTCTACTGCTTTTACCTAAACGTCTCCATGACAATGTGTACACAAGTCTGTTCTCACTCTGAACTACAAAACTCAACTTGACAGAGAACACCCTTTTTTGATCCAAAGACAGGTACTTGTCAAGAACTCGGACAAGAGCTTGTTTTGTTTTCAGCTGCAATCTGAGATGGCACACTTTCTACAGGAAGTTTTCAGCTCTTGAGCATCTCTCTCCCTCCCTTTCTTTCTCCCCAGTAAAATAATGAAAACCAAACAGGGGGAAAGCCCTGGAGGGACAGGAGCAGGCCATGTCAATTCTCCCAGCTCCCACTGATACGTTTGAGAAAAAAACTTGGAGGCTACCTCAATACGTCTGATTCTGGAAGAGAACATGAAAAGCTTGCCTTAATTTTCTTCTCTAGAAAAAGGAGACATATTTAGAATCTCTCTTAGAAAAGCAGGAATCGTACATTGGAACAAACCCAACCCTGAAATCTATTAAATGGAAAGCTTTGATTTTTTTTTTAAATATAACTTTCTGCCAAATGCTGACAGTGAAGTCTGCAAAATAAGATGCTTCCAATGGCACAGCTAAGAGAAACTGCCAAGTGATGGGACATCTACATCCCCCTTCGTGCTTGCTGGAACAAGCACTGCATTTTAACTAGAGCTGAACCAGAACAACTCTTGTAAAAGAAATAATACAATAAAACCTCCTTTTCAGTTACTTTTCAGCACCTCTTGCTAAAATGTTCACTTACGTATATTGCCTTCCCTAGCCCTCAAACACTTACAGCTGCGGTTTTCAAACTCTCCCAGAGCTTGAAACCTGCAGTAAGTCCTTGCTGGGGCGGGGGAGGCAGCGGGGGGGGGGGGATTCTATCTGCTGGGGATTCACTTCTGCTGACCTGGGGAGCCCTGCAGACATTCACGCAGGGCTCCTCACACCCCAGGACAGCTGCTGCAAGGACTGGTAAGTGCACCCCAGTCCCTGCAGCCCCCCTGAGCTGCGCAATCCTTGGGATCGCGTCGCTGCCTCCTCCCTGCCTCCTACCTGTCCCCACCCCTTAAGGGAGCAGAGGCCAGGGCCCTCAGGCTGGGGCATCATGACGCCCCAGTCTGAAAACTTCTGACTTAACAGCATTTTTGGCAAATCTGATTGACCACATAGTGCTATGATGTCATCCTTTCAGTACGTGATCCCTGAAGCCAGGGAAAACAATGGCACCAAATAGGATGGGAAAACGTGAATTTCTGCAGTCAAAATATTCTTCAGAAATAAAATTCTACCCCAACAAAATGACTAGTTTGTCCTCAAAAGTGGAAATTGGAGAATATCGAGCAGAGTTCCTATTTTAATCAGATTCAGAAGGGAACATACAGGATGCTTTTGACAGTGTAAAGCAGCGTCTTTCTCACTGACTTCAGCAAATACATTATTCTTCATCATTTTATCTTCTTTATAATTGTTTTTATTTTTAATGTTTATTTGTATTTTACTCAGTATTTTAATGTTTGATCGTTAGCTGCCTTGGGTGCCCTCCAGGGAGAAAGGAAGAATATAAATAAATAAATAAATAAATAAATAAATAAATAAATAAATAAATAAACAAACAAACAAACAAACAAACAAACAAACAAACAAACAAACAAACAAAGTTCTAAGGAGGGCAAAATTGCTTCATAAATTCTATAGGTCCTGGCAGAATCCTCTTTTTGACTTTGGGCATGGTTTGCAGATAAACACGCTATCACTATTACGGAATATTCCTGAATATATTCTAGAATATACAGTATCTGGTGGTGACCTAGCTCTGTGCTCTCCTCCATGATGGTCATTTTTTAAAAATTGGTTTATGAAAGTTGTCAATGTCAAAAAAGTTTTGGTTTTTCTTTTAATTTTGGAAAATTTGCTATATTTGATTTGACAGATACTGCAGATGGAAGATTAAGAGAACACTAACAAGAAGCAGAAAGCTTCCTATTTCCTGTTAGCGTTTGGCTGTCTGACTCCTAACATTCTGGCTGACTGCTTCTCACGTTCCTCCTCTAGCATTCTGTAACAGGCTGCAAAGGAACAGACATGAGTGCTAGACTCCACAGTAAAGGAAGGCCGATGAGTAATGGGCACATTGGGCGGAGCTACGTTTATAAATGAATCCGTGGATATGGGATCTGCAGAGACTGGGAGAAGCCTGTTTTTAGTCCAGAGGCAGCTACAGGTTTTTGGTGATAAATTACACTTGATGACAAGAGAAAGGCATCTTGGTGTTATAATAAATAACACTCAATAAGAATAAAAAAAAGTGCACAGGCAGACAAAAAAGAAGCAGACTCCTTGAAGTTGGAGCTACACGAAGGGGTTGTAATCCTAGCTCTTCTCTGTAATGCTTGGCTGATTTACGGCTCGGGTCCGGGGTATTTGAGGGACCGCCTCCTTCCTTACAATCCTGCCCGGGCTCTTTGATCATCTGGGGGGGCCCTTTTGACTGTGCCGCCACCAAGAGATGCGAGAGGGGCGGCGGCCAAGAAGAGGGCCTTCTCGGTGGTGGCCCCCGAACTTTGGAATACCCTCCCCTTAGAATTGAGAACTGCTCCCTTTTTGCTAACATTTCGGCGTGGACTGAAGACCTTTTTATTTCAAAAAACTTTTAATTGTTGACAGGCTGGCTGGCTTTCTTGCTTTTTTATATGAGGATCCACAGGGTTTGTTTTTAGGTTTGTTTTTAGATTTTTAATTATTTGTAAATTGTTTTAATTATTGTTTGTAATGTTGTATTTTTAATTGCTGTAAACCGCCTTGTGTGCCCTTTGGACATAAAGGCGGGATATAAATTAATAAAATAATAATAATAATTGTATCATCCTTCAGCCACTGCTGGACACTTAGAAGCAGACTTGCTCTGGTTCAGGCTGGGCAGAGCAAATTTGTCTCACACCGAGCTGTCAAGCAGCTTCACTTGTACTGAGGCAAGTCCCCTACACTCAGAGCGATCCTTGTCTGCCCCTCTTCTTTCTCT
Source organism: Tiliqua scincoides (assembly GCF_035046505.1). Lineage (NCBI taxonomy): Eukaryota > Metazoa > Chordata > Lepidosauria > Squamata > Scincidae > Tiliqua > Tiliqua scincoides. Next base: position 146,984,487 of record NC_089822.1, read on the forward strand.
TCCTCATCCAACTCATGCTGGGAGCTGAGCCGCAAGCATTGAAACCAGCAGTCCTCCATCTTGCCTTAGCCCTGGCACATGCTATGATATCATGCAGTGGATCACTACACATTTTCAGGTTTGCTAAAAAAAAAAGCCTTTTTTAATATCTGAATTAAACTGAAAGTCAAAAATAAAATCCTCTCCTGTTGCATTAACACTGAAATCCCAGCCACATTCTTACTGAAATCATGAGTAGTGTTTCCAGGCAAACATGCTTCTGATCAGGATACAAAGAAACTGTAGAACAAAAATGACAATTCTATTTTGTTCCCCTTAAAAATAAAAAAAATTAAGCACATCTGCAATCCTGCATGCAGTCATAGGCAACAGAGAGTTGAGCTGCAGGCCATAAGAGATGCTTCAAATTAAATGCATATGTATATGCAAGTGTATCCTGCAGCAAATCCTATTTCCTGACACTCCACCCCCAAATATAGTACAGCACTCCACCTGCCACCAAAAGCCATGCAGAACTCACTGTAGGTCACCTATAAACCAACCAACCAATCAGGCACAAATGGAGCCCTGTACAACTGAGGCAATGTCTGAAGGATGGCTAGGTGTGCTATAAAAGTTCCACCTGAAGCCACTGCCACCTGAAATTAGCCCCTTTTAACATTATACTTATCCTCTTCAACTTTATCCAGGACACGAGCCCCTGACCAAACCCTATGCTAGAGCATGTCAAGACAAGCCCCAAGAACCAGAATGAAAAGCCCTAAGACCCAGTCTTGAAGGACAGAAAAATCACTATGGACCTGTATTCTCAAGGACAAACCAGTCCTATGCATCTGGTTATTTTCTCCCTTTTCAACTAAAAGACTTAAGATGGGGTGGGGTTCAGCTATATATATGCCCTGCTTCACAACCCAGCTGGTACAGGACATCGCTCCAAGGCCATGCTGGATACTGGTGTTGTTGCTGTCAGCTTGCTTCTGCATCCAAGAGACGAGAGTGGCCTGCTCCTGAACCCCTTTCTCAAAGGCCTAATAGGACAGGAAAGCCACCACAAAATGCACCAACAGTCCAAGTGGCTGAATTGTGTGTACATGTCAATATGTGTGTGTGGGAGGGGGGTTATGCAGTATAGGATATGTTCCGTGCTGCCCATTTTCCATTGTCCTCATAGGCCCAACATTCCCTCAGCATCCAACAACATGTCCTATCCACAGCCAAAGTGACATGGAAAGGCCAGCAACAGTGGAGTCTCAATAAACAAAGATGGGAGAGTCCAGCGCAGCTTAACTCAAGTCGAGTCACGAATTTCCCTCCTGCCCCCGCAACTCAATTAAAAAATGCATCTTAACGTGAGAACTTTCTGAGTCACCTTCAGCATTTTCACAATTTGAAAAGACTCAAGTCACAAGCCTTTCCCTTTAAAAAGCCAGCCACAGCTCTGCAGAAAAAAATGAAGCTGCTGCTGGGGTATGTGAGTGTGTGTTGGAGTTCTCCTTTAATACTCCCCTGATGTCAAGGTGGGAGGGGACGGGACAAACTGCATGATAATGGGGGACAGAGGGAGGAGGCTCACATGCAGTACCTGGGAGGCCTAGCAGCATGACCCACTCTTTTGCAGCTCTGTTCAGAAGTAGTCCCATTTTTACCTGTCTTTCAATGTGCCTTCTTCCTCCCAAGTAACAATAGAGCCCAAACAAGCCATGAGGTTGGAAAGTGTGATTGCTATGCCTCCCCCCCGTCCCGCCACCAGGGAGGGGGCTCTGGGCTTCTCCAGTCAATTCTAAGGCAAGAATTCCCTTAGGCTCCTATTTCTGCCTTACCTCATCCAAAGAAAAAAAATCAGACCCCTCATTTGTCATCCAATCAATGATCATCGGTTCCTTGGACAAGAGAGACTGCTCCCACCTCCCCCTCTTTTGCTTGATGCAAAAACAAAACATCAACCCTTCCCTTCCTCCTAGTTGGAATTTCCCAGCTGTTCCCCTGGTCTGAATGATGGCCCCACAAGGTCTTTCATACTACAAAAAAAGTAAGCAAGCACACCCAGACAGTCAGACTTGAATCTGCATGTGTGAGGACTGTGTGCCGAGTCATCGACGCAGGTGACTCGAGTGTACATGAGTCAGCAAAAAACCTGTGTTTTTGGGACACTGACCCAAGTCACCTTACTCGAGTTCCCATCCCTGTCAATAATGGCCCTGGAAGCTCTACCTCCAGGCCATCCTTGCAGCCAATGAATTGCCAGCCTTTTCCCCACTTTGTTTTATGCAAACGAAAATGAGGCAAAGCCTGCCTCCATGCAAATAGCAGTTGAGCACTGTTCTATAACAGCACTTGGGCAGAAACACTCCTTCACTTTAACACCCTTTTGTGTTCATTTGTGTTTGCTGGTTGCAGCTTTTTGAGAAAGCTGCAAAACTGTTGGCACACATGATCAACAGTCTCTTCACAGAAGCTCTTTCCGAGTTAAGTTTTGTTGAAACTGGCAATTTAATTAGCAAAAATGCTGAGGTATAATTTAAGGAAAAATGTTACTTCAAAATTAATAAGAGAAATATTTTAATTGCAGTATTTAGCAAGTTATGACCACATGGTAATGTTTTCCTGTGAAGAATTAGCATCGTTCTTCCAAAATTTTGAGACAAAGATGGGGAAGGGTGTATTAGAAAAATCTATAGAAGGAGAAATTCCTTTTTGGGTTCTCAGGCCATGTTCAAGATGTCTGAACAATTTCCCAGCGTTCAACCCCAACCATGTAGGGCTTTCATGGGGAATAAAATAACTACACAGACACTCAAAAACTCAGAATGAAGTATCACATTCTACTGCCTCATAAACCAAAAAACTACAGCAAGTATCCTAGCGAAATGCTCAAAGGAACCCAAAGCATATTTAAATGCACCCACTTCCAGCAGAGTTTACTCCCATCAAAATGTAGGGATAAGAAATAAGGATTTATACCAGGGGTGCTCAATAGGTAGATCGCGAGGCAAAATGAGTAGATCGCGGAGTGCCAACACCCCCCTTTAGGTGCCTCTGGGAGGAAACGCCGGGAGTAAGGCCCATTGTACTCAATGGGGCTTACTCCCAGGTAAGTGTGGCTAGGATTGCAGCCTCGCAGCCTAATCCTAGGCATGTCTACTCAGGAGTAAGTCCTGTTATACTCAGTGGGGCTCAAGGTACACCAACATACATTGTACACATAAATGTTATATTATGATGGCGCGAACATTGTAAAAAAAAAAACTCTGGTAGATCTCCAGGCCTTACTGGGTTTCAGAGTAGCTCTCGAGCCAAAAAAAGTGTGAGCACCCCTGATTTATACAGTCAGGCTTCTCCAATCAACTAACTGCTGGTCCACTCCCAGCCCCAATTACCTCATCAGCACATTCATCACCTGATTGCTTGCTTCCAACTTGCTTAAAGGCACCTATTCCTTCAACCTGTTCCTTATTGAATCTTAAGATCTTGGTTTTGCTGAGCACAGGAGTCTAGGCGTAGCTGAGGCTAAGCATTTCCTCTTTCCTCTTCATTTTATTATGATGCTTATATATTTTGATGGCCTCTCTATAGATCTGTGCTTCATATTGTTGTTCTCTCACAAAGATTTGTGACTGGTTGAAGCTGATCCAATGTCCTGTACTCTAAGTATGCTCAGCTGCTGCTGACTTATGAGCCTGACTCAGGGCCCCATTCTATCCAACTTTCCAGCACCGATGCAGCCACAATGCACCTCTGAAGTAAGGGAATAAATGTTCCCAAACCTTGAGGAGGCCTCTGTGACTGCCTCTCCAACACAGGATACAGACCCCATTGGCACAGCTGCACTGGCATTGGAAAATTGGATAGGATTTGGCCCTCATTCTACAATATCTTTGGTTTTCCCTTATTAATTGACCTCTTAGTGGTGCCAATGTAAATGTTGCTGCACTTGCACGTGATCCTAGAGACACCTGGTGTATTCCATGGTTGTCTGAGGTCTTTCACAGGACGCAAATACTGCTGAACCTTTTTAGTTGCTTTAAAGCCTGCTTCAGTGTCTGCTCATCCCAAAATTTTACTGATTTGGTAAGTTACTCCTTGAATATATGGTAAAATGACCCTCATCCCATGACCCCTTGTTCTACCTGGGGAAGTGCTGAGCCATGTAAACACTGCATACTAGGAGAAGCAGAGGCTGGTACATCATCGGGCAAGGGGGGGCAGCATTTGGCATGCCACCTCAGGAGTCAGGAAGTCCTGGGCTGGTCCTAGCTAGGCCTAGCCATTGCATATAAATTGTCTGCATACCAGAGTGGCACCATATGATACTTGGGACTGGATTTGTGGCACACTGACCAAAAAAGACGCCATGGGGACACAAGCATTGGACTAATGGACTATGTGTGAAGTTCCAGTTTTCAAAGTTCTCACATTCATTTTCCAAGGCAGACTCCACATACTATGGGAATCCCTCTGCCAGCACTATTAATTAACACAGCAGAGGGCGGGGGCAGACTGGGTGAGTCAGGCTGGTTATTTTTCAGTAAGATTCTTCCCCAAATAAGAAGTATGCAGAAAATGTTCCATTTTGCGCATCCCAACATGCCACGCAAATCAGCAGCGTGGGTCACTGTGCCAGTTACCACCACATAATGTCTTCCAGGCATAACTTCCAGAAATTTATTTAATAATGGCACAGTGACAAGACAAACACCATGTAAAGATTACAACTGTCCAAAAAATGACATGCAATGGAGAAAGGAAGCAACCAACCTCACAAGACAATAGGCACCTGGATCGTTTGAGGCGAGTACTTTGTTTCTTTTTCTGTTGTTATTTTAAAAATGAATTACTTTTTTTTTTTTAAAGAATCTTGGCTCATCTTTCAAAGACGGTTTTATTGCTCTGTCTGCTTTTATAGGTACATACAGAAAAGAACACAGACTGTGTTTTCACGTATAGTCTGCGGACTCTTATGTCTCTCACTAACGGACTCGGACATCATGTTGATCAGAGCACCCTACATTCCTCAGTGAGCACCCTCACTCAATGAATGGGGGGGGCCCAGTTGGCTACACATTAAATTGTATTGTACTTGATACAGTGGATCCTTTTTACCTGCTGATTCAAAATATGCTGATTTGACTCACTTGGCTAGAGGACCCAAGGAGGACCTCTTGAACACAACCTCCTGCATGCAACCTCCTGCGCATGGCCTCTCCACAACTCAGACACCAATCTTATCCAGCACAGGGGCAGTGGCTCCAAATGGCTCCCGCTATATCCTGCGTGGAGTTGAGCAGGCTAGAGGTCATTCGTCCATTTACCCATTCATTCACTTAGCCTGCTCAATCGGGCTTCTCAGAGATGTGGCCTCAGATTCGATAAGCCCCATGTTGGGCTTTCAAGCCCAGAAGGGGGATAGGATTTGGTGGATGAGGCCTCCACTGGTCCCAGACGAGTCCCAATCCCCATTCTGCCCTCTCCCCATGCCCAGAAATGCCTCCCCTTACCCTACTGCCACCCTCCCTTTCCCCTGCACTGCTCAGCACTTACCTTTTCTCCAGCAACAGCTGGGGTTCCAACTGTGGTGTTGACAGGGTGGTGCAGGCCTCCTCACCAGCACTATTTACTCCCTGAGTGGTGCAAATGTACCTTATGGCACATTTGCGACACCCAGTGCCTGTGCTGGGGCAGGATAGGGTCAGGCTGCCTGCTGGAGTCTTCGGGCACAAAAACCGGTTTTCTGGCACATTTTTTGCGAAAACTAGAAGGTTCCAGCAGGCATTCTGAGGAGCGACCTCCCCATGGCTCAGAAACCAGGTCAGACCACAAATATTTTTATCTGTGGTTTTTGGCATTTGGGGGGGGGGGAATGGGTGCTGGGGACAGAATCCCCACAGATGCCAAGGACCGACCTATACTCGTATTTTATCTTGTTTTAGTTATTTTTGTGTTTTATTATGTCATACAGGAACAAGATCTGACACTAGCAGGCCAGCTCACAACCTTGGGCAGCACGGCCTGTTCCTGAATGGGCACAAACAAGCTTTATGGCATGTTTACAACACTCGGGAGCCTGCACAGGGGGGCTAAGCTGGCATAGTGCAATCTTAAGATTGCACTCTCAATGGTTGGTTGGCAACCTTCAGTCTCGAAAGACTAAGGTATAAGCCTACAGCACCCAGTATTCCCAGGCGGTCTCCCATCCAAGTACTAACCAGGCCTGAACCTGCTTAGCTTCCAAGATCAGACATCTGCAGGGTGACAGTTGCTGCAGTCTCAATAATAATAATAATAATAATAATAATAATAATAATAATAATAATAATAATAATGTTGCCCAACTAACCTAAATGCAATTTTCTCATATTTGCCCAAATGTAACCAGTCTCAGTCCATCAACATGCCTTCGGTTTCTTTTCCTTATTGTGCTGTATCGGACTGCTACCCTGAATCCAGTACAACCACTATAGTTCTGGAGATGAGTGGAGAAATATAGCAAACCTAACTCGCAACAGTCTAACCGTGAAATTTTAGTAGCAGGGTCTGATATGCAGATTAGCCACAAATTTTGTGGACTAAATACAGTCATATGACAAGCTTTTTACTATTATAGAATCACATGCCGTACCCATAAATAACTGAAGGGTTCTTCATGCTTAATGCCATTAGAGCAAATAGCCAAAGGAAGGGTGATTATCTGAAGCTTATTTAAAACGAATTCATAGTGAGAATGAAAAATACTCCCTTCTTTCACAGAGGACATTTACAGTACCCTCAGGCAGAGCCTAAAACTGGACCTTTGTTATCAAAATGCCTTGCAAGTCATCAGAATGTCTGCGAAGTTCTTAGGACCCAGACTGCTGGAAACATAAAAGATAAAGGCCTTCTGAGAGCCATACCAAGACCCTTGCCACCTAAGGCGGTGTGCCAAGTATTTCCCCCCTTATCTGGCATTGCACCAGACTCTGCTCCTCTGACAATCTATCCTACTGCTCTCATACTTCCATTTGGCCCCCTTCTTCCATTTCTAATCCAGGGAGAGGGAGGATCAGTAGAGGTGAGCAGATGGAAGTGGATGCCCTCTGCCAGTCTGCTGCCTGAGGTGACCACGTCAGTTCGCCTCATGGATGGGCCAATCCTGGGTCTTCTCTGCGAAGGGATTTCTTGATTTCCTCAATAAGACATCTGAGGTCAGCTGGCCAAGGGAAATGATGGGATCCAAGTCCTACTGAAAGCAATTGTCCCATCTAGAGAGTTCTGGTCATACAATCAGTTTAGGGTGCAATCCAAACCTGCCCTGGAGCAGGCAGGTCCAGTGGGCCTGCGCTGCATCCAAGGCAGGATTGGGGCTGCAAGTGGCTGCAAGGGGAATCACTTCCCCTTACCCCAAGTAAAGCTGCAGCAGCCCCAATGGAACTACTCAGATCTGTGCCACCTCAAGCGGTAGTGCAAATCCGAGCAGTCCAGGACTGTCCCGTGTTCCCCGGAACGGGGTTAGGATCCAGCATAACTGCCAGATCCTTGCCCCACCTCCTTCTCCCTGCCTGCCCCAGGAAACACCCGTCACTCGCCCTACCCCGCCCCAAAACGCCTCTTCCCTGCCCTCCCCACGTCCCCCCAGACCCCTGTATTGGCCGATGCAACCTACCTGGCTCCCAGGGCCCACATTGGTGTGGGGATGCCAGCACATGTCCATGTGTTGGCCTAACCCCACTTAGGTTGTCGCAAAAGTGCTTTACGGCACTTTCACAACAACCTTGTGCCGGCGCAAGGGACATGTGCCGGCTCAAGGCCCAGTTTGGATCAGGCCCTTAGATGAGTGTTATCAAGAGCACTTTTGCTTCATTATTCCCTATGCACTGCAGATTCTGTTCCTCCAGGGAATAGTATTCCTATGACATTTTAGAGTCAGTATTTGAATTTGGCATATATATTATAGCACATCTTATCTGGTTACATATATGTAATATCAGGTTCGTGCAGCAGCCAGTGATTCTAAACAATGTGGGGGAAAAGCACTGAATAACTGTTACACATATTCCTTTGCTTAAATTTGTACTGCATCATGGGTACTGGACTTTCACAGTGCAAACATAGTGACAGGAGACAACAGACAGAACAATACTATGATAATACAAATACTGTAAGACTTCAAAGTGATCACTGACATAAATAAGAACTTTATAAATGAATATGCAGCAAATGTGCCCAATGTATAGTGGATTTGGGTGAATGTACCAGAATTGAGGGTGCAGGTGGAATATATATTCTTTTTAATTATTATTAAGAGCTTTTTATTGTTCTTTGGCCAAAGCAGCAATAAATAATAGTTAACAGTGACAATGTCATTAATATCACACGCAACCCAATAATATGTGAACCTAACCAATCTTCCACTTCCAATCTTCCAACCAGCACTAACCAGAAGCACAATATTCAACTTGAATTTTCCTTTAGGGAAACTATTTGGCAACGCAAATGAAGAGCTAAACTTGATATTACTTGCTGAGCTCTCCCATAGTAATTATGCCAGTGTTATCAACATGATTAGGAAAAGCAGCCTTATATTATATTATACATTCTATATTATGTTTTATGAGTTAATTAATACCGTTCCTTTCCATGAGCATACTCAAGACAACTAACAAAATCAAATTACGCAAGGCAATTAACAGAAAATGATTCTGACATACATAATATGTAGTAATGAGTCTTAACAATCTGATGTAAACATTGTTAATAGGGTTGGTTTCTCCCTCAGCCGCCAACAATTGCTTTCTCCCAAACCAGCAGCAGCGACAGCAAATGGAGGATTGCCTTCCTTGGCTCTGCTTTCTTTTGCCAATAGTTGATGTTCTCCAAACATCAGTGGACCACTTAGGGTGGCGGGTTGTTCGTAAGAATTCCGTGGCTCCCCTGGCTGTTTCCTGTGGCTCCCCAGTGAGCCATAGCTCACAATGAGACCCATTGTCTTAGGGTATACTCACACCATCAGGCTATCAAAGTGGTACCAGATGAACCATGTGTGAACATATCCAGAGGGTCAGTTCATACAACTGTGCTTATCACATGATAGCCTGGTTGTGAGAAATAGCTGTCACAGATTAACTACCATGGTGAGGATTGCTTCTCATGTGAACGGTCAGTGGAAGCAACCATAAACTTAAAACTTCATACTCACCATGTTGACTTATTCCAATGTGGTAGTTGACACCTTAGTGTGTAAAAGAACCTGAGATTGTGTAGAATCTCATTTTTTAAGGTTTCTAGATAGAAGTATGCTTGAGATGGGAAAATGCACTCCCAGACCATTTAGATAGTATTTGAAACACGTGTAAGTGTACGGCAGCTCCAGGGGCAGGTCATGTATTGCGTTCTGTGTCTCAACCAACATGTCTTGGTCTAAGACCTTATCATAATCTGCCTGCCTCATGAGTCAGAGGCAGGAATGGGCCATCTATTAGGTCAACTGAGGTGGTAGCCACAGGCAGCAGTTTGAAGGGGGGGCACTCATCTATGTCTGCATGCTTTCCTCCACTACCCCTCTTCTCCTTCCACTCCCTTACTTGGAGGAGGAAGAGAGAGCAAAGAGGAAAGGTGGAGGGGAGCAAACTGCTGAGCTAGAACACTGGAGAGTGGGAGGAACAGAAGCTAGCACATCTTCAGGTCAGGGGGGCACTCAGTGGCCAGAGGCAAGCCATCAACCCATATTTGTGGAGAAATGAATTGAATATACTTTTAAAAAAATTAAAAGGCTACTGTAATGGTCAGTTTATTAACACATGCTTCAGAAGTTAGTGCAGGACTGATCGTTGTAGAGTAAATGAATCCAGTCTACAGCAGGAGGACAATGGCCTCCTTTGGTTATGTCTAATAGTGGAAATTGGGGCATCCAATGATGGTCCCTGGTGCCAGAGTGTCCCTGTTTTCATCTGTGAAATTATCCCCAAATGCCACCTTCTCAACTGTAATGCAGCTTTAACAGCAATGGCCTACTTACAGGGTCGCTGAAAGGATGGCTTGATCCTTCAACACAGTATTTGGAAGGTATGTTGGTTTGCCTAGAAAATTTTTATTTTTTTCAATTTAACTGTATTCTTTTAAAGCAGTACTCGTCAACCTTGGGGTCACAAAGCATCAGTTGTGGGGTTGCGGCAACTTGAAGACCACTGGGCTAGAGCACGACCAGGTAAAGGGGGAGGCATCTCGGAGAACCCCTTCCAAGTACCAGGTGATTGTGTCCCAGTCCCGCTCAAGGTCTTAGCAATTGTGCTAAAATAGCTTTCACTAGTACCAGGCTTCATGATAACTTTTTTCTGCTCTCTGTAATATTTGGTTACAGTGAACAGTACTGGGAAGGCGTAATGAGAGCGAGGAGTGGGCAGCAACGGGAACAGATAAGGTCCTGGGAGGGGACTGGATCAATGGTGGGTCCCCAGTCTCATTATTTATTTGGATCTTGGCATGAAAATGGGTGAAAACCACTGTTTTGTTTTTGTTTTTTTTTAAAAAAACTAGCCAAATTAAATGGTTCTATTTACTGTGATAATAAAGATGTTTATCGTGTGCATGCCTGATGCTTATAATTAATATGTAGAATGGATAAGTGGTGAGAAAGCCATCCAAAGAACAAACTGACAGGAGCAAGTTGGATCCTGAGGTGTCCCATTTGCAAATCAGGTGTTTGTTCCCTTAGACATGGAGAATGAGTCATCACAATCTCAAAACCACATTTACTTTCAGCAGATTGTGGCACGGAGTCTCCTCAGCCTGGAGCTTTTTTCTAACCTCCAGACAGTTCAAATTCCCAAGCACTCCAGCCTCCTTTGGATGAAATTTGCTGTTGAGCGCTCATCTACTTTCTCTTTAACAACTCTATTAATTCACTATGTGAACATAGGCACGACTAATAACAGGCTTCATCATATTTTAAATATGTATATATCATTGATATAACAATACTATAGTAAAAGAAAATATGTAAATCACACACATTTTACTTTGGCCAGACTCTGGATCATTATGAAACACATAAATCATTATTAACTTCACTAACTGTGGGTTTTACCTTCCTCTTTTTATCATGTATGTGCCAACTCCATTACCAGAAGGCATAATTAAGGAGATTTTTGGTCACTGTTCCACATCTATGGAACATCTTTCTCCCAGGAAGTTCACCAAAGTCAAATCCTGTGTATTTTCTGGAAATGCGATAAGGCTTCCTTTTGTGGTCTGACTTTAACAACTGATTTCACCCATGTTGAAATCATGGGTGAAGTACTTTTTAACATGCTCTTCAATATCCTTAAAAAAAGGGCCATCAACTTTTATGGCATTGTGTTTATAAACTGTTATTTCAAAACCTAGGTATGGGACTGGATGAAAAATTGAAATATGCAAATAAACTGACCAATGAGGGACAATCACTTGAAATAAGCTTTACACACTTCTAAACTGGCTCTAATTCCTTACGTGAAACTGAAGGGGTGGGTGACAAATCACATCTCCTGGCTGGATTCTCTCCTGGGGGCTAATGTATCCAAAGAAGCTGGTCTTTTGTTTGAAAAGGCTTTCACAACCACAAGAGCATCAAGGGGTTAAAGCAAGCTCATGGTTGAGGGATTTCTCCCTAATCTGTACACATGTCATGGGGATCAGGGCTGTGGGTGGTAGTGCTAGCCTGTGGCAGTTGTTCAGGCCCATAGCCCATCGCCTGACTGGCTCAGAAAGCTCTCTTATCCAGGCAGTTTTCAAATTTAATTAAGAGGGACCCATCACAGGCTTAGCTCTGTTGCTGCGCCATTCCAAAGGTCTTTCAGCCGTTGTACACAAAGGAAAGCAAGTAGTGTGGTGGTGTTACAACAACATGCGCACTTATTAGCGAAGCAAGCTGAGACCCGGTCTGTGCAGCCTGAGATCTCTCGCAATGCTCAATGCAAACCCAAAAAATGACATCATTGCACAAACCCAATTTGTTCCATTCTGCAAAATGCAACATTTCAAGGCATGGGAAGTAATTTGAACTGATGAAAAATGGATGTGGCTGGATAAAGGTTGCTTCTTGGAGGGCAATGCTTCTGTTTGCTACAAGTCCGCCCCCCCCACCCCGCCTGTGCCCCCACTCCATGCCTAATTGCATCTCGCTCTGCTCTCAAGCTGACATGCAAGGCAGACAGTATGAGTGAGACAAAAGCAGTTAGCCATCTACAATAAGCACACACACATAAGGCAGCCTGCTGGATGGTAGCAGAGTGGAAATGTTGTGCAAATGGCAGCTCTTGCAGGTGGCTACTTTCTGATCAAACAGGTGCTTGAGCTTTAAAACATCTGAGCTTTTAAGAATGTGAAAGGAGGCTGGTGCAGCTCCATGATTAGGTGAACCACTACCAGGCTGTTGGGATTCCAAAAGTTTTACTTTGATCTTTAAAGGAAGGGGAAGTCATAAAGTGGCTTCCCAGCAAAGCTCTCATAAAATTACCAATACTGCAATGCTTATAAGATTGTCATTTCATGCACCATATTTTTTCCACTACACGGCCTCAAATGGCCACATGTGGTTCTAGGCAAACAAACTTTGGGCTGCTTTGAACAACACATCCAAACAGCCTCACATGATGACATGTGTGTATATGAACCACCCCAGCACAACTATCCAAAGAGGAGCATCATGTCAAGGAAGTTGGGGGGGGGGGAGCAGTATGTGTGCATTTGTGTGATGGATAGGCCAGACATATCATTCAGTGCTCAGTGCATTCAGGCCTCAGTGCTGTGGCCAGAGTGTTGGATTTGGACCAAAGTTGAAATCTTTGTTCAGTCATGAAGCTCATGGCCCTTTTTTTAAGGATATAGAAAAGCCTTATGTCAATCATGAGCTATCCACCTAACATACCTCACAGGATTGTAATGAGAATAAAATGGGGAAGCCCTATTCATGCTGCAATCCTATACAGTTGGCACGCACCTTACACACACTTTACTTGCACGAATTCAACTATGTGTGCCCAAAAAAACAGAGAAAAACAATAATTTAAATAGTGCACTTCCTGCTATTCTTCTTACTGAATACAAGCCACAGAGTGAGCCCGATATTGGAGAATACATTTGCTGTTCCTTCAGTCCATCTCAGTTCCTGCATGCCTTTCATAGAGTTTAACAAGACAGTACATATTTTTCCAGATGTATTGAGGCAATTTTGAGTATACACCATTTTATTTTTACATGCTGACTCTGCACTGTAACCTTCACCTAAGATGTGCCACACAAAACTAACAGGAAGCAGGTTGGAGGGCTGCAATCAACACCGTGCTAACAGGAAGCAGTCAGCACAGGAGACAAACAGAGACAGATAAGTCATTTTTGTGATGGGGGGATCTGTGAACCATTTCTTGTTAGTGTTGGGTTGACTGCAGCCCTCTGATGCGCTTCCTGTTAGCACTGCGTAGCAATGTGACAGTTTCCTACTGAATTTGATCACTGGTCTAGTCTACCCAGCAGTGGCTCCATAAGACATGAGACAAGAGAGGCTCCCCCAACTTCAGGCCTGAGTGTTGAAAAAAAGAATCTGGAGGTAACAGCTCCAGGAGTAGAAACCTGGGCCTCTGCTGGCAAAGCAAGTATCACTGAGCAAAGGACCCTCCCCAGACATCAGAGCCATAAGGTCATGTTTTTCTTCTCTCTATAGGGCGTAGGTGATCCTGGCAGACAGGTAAGAACAGTTACGCCCCGTCCCTGCTCTCAGGGGGAATTCACCACAGTTTACTAATAATATGTCCCAACTTGAAGGCTTGCTTTCATTCAGGTTTTTTTATTTCACCTAGAGGATTTAGCTAATTCAGCGAGGAAATTAGGAAGGGAAGCAACCAGAGCGTCACTGATTCCCTGAGTGCATTTACCTCCAGCTATTTACAGTAGATAATAGCTGCAAAGTGTCTCACCTCCTAAGCTCTGTGGAAATCGAGTGATGAAATCCTAGGGGCATCTCAAGGGGCTGGGAAAAGCAACCACTCTGATCTGCAATAAACCTGCAGAACAAACATAACACTGCAGGCAGAGAAGCGACACATAAAAGCATTCCCTAAACACTGGCGACCAATCATAAAAATAAGAACATAAGAAGAACCGAAGGTCATTCATTCTCACCCAGTCTCCTGCTTCCAACAGTGCTTCTGGGAGACTTGCAAGCTGGGTGAGTACACAACAGCCCTCCCAGTTGCATTTATTTATGCAAGTGTTTATTTAAAGGCTTTATAGTATGCTGTTCCCCAAATGGACTGCAGGCATCAAAATTCAAAAAAGGTAGAAACATAATAATTGTTTTTATAATAAATGATTAGTACGTACTTAGAGGCACACTTGCCTCTGAACATAGATACTTCATGTAGTTATCATGACTAATAGCCGATGACAGACCTCTTTGTCTGGTACTCTTAAAAACCACCTTGTGGCAGTTGGCACAAACTGGAGAAGCTCTGGATGCTGTTACAACATTGCACCATGTTCGTAGGGCATCTCCACCCTTATCCCCGCTCTACGCGCCCCCCTAACATCATGCTTATAGCAGGCCTATGTAAATAACTCCCTTTCGGAAGGTTTTGCATGTGCTTCCGACCACATGGGCAGCAGCTGTGATAGGAAGGAAGCGATCATGAGGACCACACTCTGCAAGCACAGCCAGTTATTTGCAGAACTTACTGAATCCAACAGGAGCACCTGAATAAATAAGTTTTAAAAATGCAAGGTTAAGGCCATAATTTACACATTATTTCAAATAATATATTTTGAGAATCAAACTACAATTCTGTTAAAAGCATAACTCCACCCTGCATCTTTCCATTTTTTTTTGTTCAATAGTAGCAGGGGGTGAGAGTGGGGAAATGGGTATTTAACGCTTTCCTTCTGTGATGCAGTCTGAATGAAAATGGAACCCCCAAGTTTCCCATTAGCCCTGAAAAGAAAGCATAGCAGGAAAGAGTGAACTACTCCCCTCCCACACAACATGGATTAGGACCTAGTCCTGATTACTCCCTAGCTGATATTTAGCAAGTTGTGAATGCAAAAAAGCCTCCAGATCTTCAAAGTCCCAAACTAGCTTAGTTCTAATGGTATGGTGTATGTTTGCATATACAAGATTTTCACTCTGGTACCTGGACTTTCCAATTAAGGATTCAGCGGCACCTGCAGCTGTTGGTGCTTTTGGAGACAATCATCCCACAACTCAATGATCCTCAATGAAGATAGACAGTTGCTTGCCTGCCATAGGGTGAGATGGGGTAAAAGCCCCAGGCGCCAGCCACTAGGACTCCATGGAAGCCTCTCTGAGGCTCATGACGGGTGGAAACTGTGCTTCTGGTTTGCCAGAAGCACAGTTTACAGCACTGAGGAACCTCACAGAGGTTTCTCCGGCATGGGCTGCAGTTGTGCAAGACTCTGTGAGCCTCTGGTGAGTAGGGGGGGTGGATATCTGCACAGGGGGCCGGCGATAGCTTGTGGGAGGGGCTCGCCATCACGGAGCTTTGCCTCAGGCACGGGGCTGTGGAGGTCCGCGGCTGCCTTTATAAAGACACCCACACACTAATGCCATAACAGGGTGCAATGCAAAGACTAAACTGGAATTGGGTTTGTCTGCAATAGAGATGCCACAGGTTAGTTATGCATCTGATTTGCAATAAACAGTGGTGTTGATCTAACTGCACACACAGCCTTTAGTTAAAGGGCTGGAAACCTACCAAATCAAAGCTGTTACTATTATAGCATTAGAGCCCAATCCTATCCAACTTTCTAGTACTATTGCAGCCTCAATGCTGCCCCAAAGTAAGGGAACAAATGTTCTCATGCCTTGAGGAGGCCTCTGTGAGTGCCTCCCCACCACACATCCTAGTGGTGCAGCTGCACTGGCACTGGAAACCTGGATAGGATTTGGCCGTTAGCCTCCACTGGCACATTTAGTAGGAGATTGCAAATTGAAAAGATTCATGACATGATTCTGAGCAAGTTTCCTTTTACTGCTCCTCTCTTCCACATTCACACTCAATTGAATCATTGAAGCTGACACCTGCAAAGTTGTTTCAAAATCTTCCTAGCTTTCTCTCTGCAGCTCCTTGAAAAAAAAAGATGACTATGATGGCTGATACAGTGAAGAAGTCAAAAGGAAAAGGGAAGCACAGCAGAAAGCAAGCCTTCTGTGTGTTTGTTTCATTCTGATTTAATCAGTCACACACCCACACAGGTCACCCAGATGGAATTTCCCTTTCTCATTAGTTTGAATTCTCTCTCTGTTCTATTAGAGATCCATACAAACTGCAAGCAACAAGGAGCAAAATGTATTAACCAGGTAGAGCAGCAAGCACTCATTGTGGAACTTTGAAAACCAACAAAACCAACACAACTGATGCCCACAGACATAATCCCAGAAAAGACATGGCATTCTAGCTTCTTTGGACTATTCTTTTTCTCTTGAGCCAAATATCAGAAGCTGCCAATTGCTGCTGCACAGTCCCAGTGCCAGGTTGCTGGGGGCCTTGAGGGAAAGTCCTGTACTGAGCTCCCCGATGGTGTACTGGGTGAACCGCTGGTACACCACTGATGTACTGCTGTCACTGGTACTGTGGACTGTTCCAGAGGGTTGCCTATCCAGGAGGGTCCCATGGAGGACTCAGGTCTTTGACCAGTGCTTGAGCTAGCTGACACCTAATGCCACCCCTGCCAGTACAATTCAGGGCTAACCATGGTGTCATTTTGAACCAAAGATCTATCTATCTAACGCATTTTTATACCACTTGTCCTCTAAAGAGCTCAGGGTGGAGTACATGGTTTCTTCCCTCCTTTTGGCCTCACAACAATCCTGTGAGGTAGGTGAAGCTGAGAGTGATTGGTCCAAAGTCTCCTGGGAAGCAACATGGCTGAGCAAGGATTTGAACCAAGATCTTCCAGGTCTAAATCCAACACCAGAACCACTACATCATGTGAAAATGTACATTATGAAACCCGCTTTTAGGCTTAGCAAATTCTCTGATTGGAAATGTAGATGACCAAAATTGCTTAGAAGGAATTGAGTACCTTTAAAACACAACAGCAACCTGAAGGGCTGCAGGAAATATAATGACCTGCTGAGATGAATCATGGGCAGCAATTGTCCCAGATGAAGATTTTTCTCGCTTTGTTTATAAACTAGCATGCATTTCAACATGCCATTTATGTGTGCTAAAGAAACAACCACCATATAGTTCCAGTGATGGCATCCATTTTTTATTTCAAAAGAGCTGTTCATTTCTTTAAGTATGGATAAAATAAGGTTGCACTTTGTGACTGTAGGTATTTCTACCAAATAGTGACTTTTATGACAATGTCCCAGATGCTGATATATGACCTTATGGTTGCCTCCATACTGGTTACATCATGTATGGATTACTATAACATGGTCTACTTCATGCTGCTCTTCAAGATCACTTGGAAACTTCAGTTAGTGCACAATCCTGCTGCACCACTGCTGGCCCGTATGAGGTATGGATGAACACATCATGCTTTTGTGCCATAATTAGACTGGTTGTCACTGTTTCTGGTATTTAGACTTTTATAGTCCTGAATGGCTTGGGACACAGGACTTCCTCTCCTCATATGAAACTGCCCATTCAACTGAGAGGTTCTTCCTCCATGTTCTACCATTGGCAAAGTTCCTGTTTGCTTGTGGCATATGACAGGGCCTTCGCCACATGGCACCCACTTATGGAACTTCCTGCCCATGGTCATAAGATTGGGTCCATCACTGTCACTGTTCCAGTAGTGGTTGAAAATCTTCTTATTCCATTTAGTCTTTATGGCTCATGTCTATATTGCTCTGCTTGTTTTTCTCCTGGGCTACTCTCCTGATATTTTGGTTAGTTTGATTGATGCTGTGATGTTGTGGCTTTTCATTTATTGAATTTTTACTGTAACTTTATTATACTACTATATTTAGTATTTGTTAACCACCTTGAGCACTATCCTAGCAGGAGGGAAAAAGCAATCAATCAATCAATCAATCAATCAGGATAATTATAATAATGTAGTTTGCCAAATCTTTCCCATATTCTGTGATCACTTCAAGAATGGATAGTATGTCAGAAATATATGTTCTCAGTAGTTAGGAAGAACTACAGCTGAAATCCTATTCATGCCCCTCTGCATTAAGGTGTACTGAACACAGTGGGGCTTATTTCCAAATAAACATACAAATAGGGAGAGATGATGTGGTGATTGAGTTACAAGTCATGACTTCCCTGTACTTCAGATGTGCCAAAGCTGAGTTCTGGAATGTAACAAAAACTTCTGGAATTATAGTGGTGAGTCTGGCAGAAACAGAACTTGGGTCTGTGCCTTTTAGTGAGCTGCAAATCAGGAATTCCCCAGTTTGAATTTCTGCTCTGCTGTGAACTTATTAGGTGGCCTTAGGCAAGCCTCCATTCCCCAGCTGCAGCATGGAGACAATAATACTTATTTATCTTACTTACAGACAATACTCTGGTGGCCCAACTGGTCCCATGCAATAAAGGGTATGCTCTCTGTTATGACTAAGACTGCAATCCTATAACACTTTCATTGGAGTAGGCCTCACTGAACACAATGGGACTTCTGAGTAAATATGCATAGGATTGTACTGTGAGCTTCCCTTTCCCCTCCTTGTCCCTATATATTTCCCTTAAGGGAAGTTTTGATATAAGGGTCAACAGGGACAGTGGCAATCCTGGTCCCGGTACTGCCTGTGGCCATGACCACAAGCTGCTGGACTACCACACCAGCCAAGCTATGACCACCTACCTTCCTTCCAGAGGCCTAGGGAAGCATTGTGCACCCTTCCCAACCCTCCAAAGGCCTTGTAAAGCCATTGGAGGGCTGAAAAACATTACTTCAGGTTTCACAGGGGAAACTAGAAGTGACATTTTAATGCCTTCAGAACGCCTTCTAAAGGCTTAAAAACATTTACTTCTAGTTTCCTTTGTGAAGTGGTGGTTTTTGGCCCTCTGAGGGCTTTACAGAATGCCTCTGGGTGAAAGACCCTCAGGGGGCAGCCCTCAGATAAGCATGCTGGCCAACTGAGTGCTGTGGGGGGCACCGTGGGGAGGGGGTTGGATGGTGGTGCAGCGCTTAAGAACAGCCCCACTGGATCAGGCCATAGGCCCATCTAGTCCAGCTTCCTGTATCTCACAGCGGCCCACCAAAGCGGCCCAGGGAGCACACCAGATAACAAGAGACCTGCATCCTGGTGCTCTCCCTTGCATCTGGCATTCTGACATAACCCATTTCTAAAATCTGGAGGTTGCGCATACACATCATGGCTTGTACCCCGTAATGGATTTTTCCTCCAGAAACTTGTCCAATCCCCATTTAAAGGCTTCCAGGCCAGTCGCCATCACCACATCCTGTGGCAAAGAGTTCCACAGACCAACCACACGCTGAGTAAAGAAATATTTTCTCTTGTCTGTTCTAACTCTCCCAACACTCAATTTTAGTGGATGTCCCCTGGTTCTGGTGTTATGTGAGAGTGTAAAGAGCATCTCCCTATCCACTCTGTCCTATCCCCAGGATAGGATAGGATAGGATAGGATAGTGTCATATCCATTCTGTCCATGCCCCCGAGCCTGGTGCCTGGGGAATTTGTCCCCCTTGCCCTCTCTGAGGTACACCACAGAACAGGAAAGATACCTGCTCTAATCCTCCTAGACCACTTGGTACCTGCTATAGTCTAGTTATGGGGAGGTCCACCACAAAACAGGGAGGGAAGTTTTCAAGGATGATTTCTCTCTGCCTGACCTTGCACAGGCATGCTTATTCAATAATAGTTGCCTTTACCAGCAGGCACATGTATTAGTAAATAAGTTCCAAACATGGTTAAAGACAGTTCAGATGCCAGTAAATTTATCCACATTATGGTCTAACCAACCCTGGAATGCAGCTGCAGAGTGGAAGGAACACTGGCTTATTCAAGGATACAGATGGGATTTTGCATGGCTATGCATAAGATGTGCTACCATGCTCATGCGAGTTGCCACTGAAAACAAGGGCAATGATGTCCATAGATGCGACAGTTTGCTTCTGCATGTGGCTGCATTCCTAGGACTGTTCTCTGTGGAGTGATTCAGTCATGCCTGAACCAGTCCTAAGTAATTATGGATTTGTTGAGATCCTGCCATTCAGCCTCAGAGGATAATGAGTCTGGCCCACAATATTTGTCAGGCCTTCTACCCTTCCAAAAATGCCACTTCATATCTGATGATGGCAACTATTTAGAATCATCAGGCACAATGGTTTGTGTTTGATCTTTCTAAACAGCCACCATCTTCATAAATGAAATTCCATCTTTGCAGGGCAAAAAAAGAAGTACTGAGTGATGTATTCCCAAAACCACTGAAAAAGAAAGAAGAGAAAACAGAAGGGGAAAACCTATTTATTATGAAAGGTATTAATATACCACTTTTCTACAGAAAAAAAGTTCACAAAGCGGTTTATAGACAAAATCAAATAATTAAATGGCTTCCTGTCCCAAAAGTCTTCACAGTCTAAGAAGATGCAGAAAAACAGCAGCAAACAGCCACTAGAAAAGACACTGGACTGAGGTGCAGAGGGATAGCTACTCTCCCCCTGGCAGTGGCATAGCTAATGATTATGTAGCCTGGTGCCAAGCTCAAAATGTTGCCCTGGAAGTGATGTCACAACCGGAAGTGACATCACGCCCAGGCTTTTTAAAAAGTGAAAATTGGGAGCAACCCACTTCCTCCCCCCAGCAGCTCACCACCCACTTGCTCTGCTGCCTCCTCCCATTCAGTGGCAAAGTTAAAGCATCTATCTGCTACCTGGGATCAAAGAAGATTTTGTAACACTCCCCTGCATGACAAAATCAAATTTAATTAAGTAAATAAATAAAATGTTACTGGTTTCATGCTGTATCATAATAACATCTCATTGGCACTCAGAACAATCAATCTCATAGGTAACTTTGTAGTTAAATAAATCCACTTTTTGTTCCACAAGGTAGTTGTGTTTTCATTTTCTAGTTAATTGGCCACAACTTTTGACAGAATACAGATATCCCAATGCAGTTTGTCTCATTGCATTCTGCATTAAATTACCTTTCCAATGATATGTAACATGATGGTATTATTCAAACATACCAGGATTTTCACAATTTTGGTCACTAGTGTCAAGCTCAGCTTGTTGCCCCCCCTAAAGCTTGATGCCTGGTGCAACCGCTACCCCCTGCACCCCCTTACCTATGCCACTGCCCCCTGCTAAGTATAAGAGAAGCACCACTTGAAAAAGTGCCTTCTGCCCAGTTAGCAGGGGCAATTATTAGCAAATGGTCGTGGTGGTGGTTGCTGCCAGTGGCATCACTAGCGAGTTTGTGGGGTGCAGGTTGCGTTTGCACCGGGTGATGCAACCCCTAGTGACGCAACTGGTTGCTGCTGCTGCTATTCTTATGCACAGCCCAACAGATGTTGGTGGCTGGATTTGCCTGCCCTTCCCAAGGACCCAGGGTATACACAGATATTTCGTAATACGTGTGCTTTCCAACTAAGACTGCTTTCTGTTGTCAGTGTGCAGGGATTTCATTTACACTCAGGATGTTTTTCAGTCTTTTGGTATTGCACCCAGAGCACCAACAAGGATTAGTTCAGTGTTTGCCTTTTCTGCCATAAGCATTCACCTTCAATTTGCAAATCTTTAGACTTCGTGATCATTTTCTGTTCTTTCTCTCCAATTATTGTTGTTGTTGTTTCTGTCATCTTAAATTTCTAATAAGTTGATTGAAGTTTAAATTATCAGCTCCCTGTAACCAAGTCGGGATCCACGCTGTTCAGAAGGCTCTAGATAACGATCACCTTCCACCAGATAAATTTCACGTAATTTCTGCACAAAGACAAAGCTCCTATTGAGAGGCAAAGAGGAACCTCAAAGATTTTCATTCTCCTAATCACTGTAGCAGTGAAGAAAAGGAAGGGGGAGAAAACAGAAACCTGCATAGCTTGAGATGACAGCTTGGAACGCAATGTGCCGGTACACTCCTCATGTTTACTGTGCTGATAGGGTAGAGAGAGGAGCAGAAAGAAGGCAGGGCCTAAGTTAGTCAGTGTAGTAGCTGGTAAACATGTTCTATCACAAAGTATGGTCTCAGTCAGCCTGGTACCAACTAAACCATACACCAAAAAAAGGTCTAGATCTTCCCCAAGTGCTTGCACACAGGGCCTGGATCTGTGCTGTGTAGTTCCATCTTTGCCAGCCCCCTAAGAAAGACATCAGCCAGGTACAGGAGGACTTTAACTGCATTAATGACTACTGTAATGATGTTCTCAAGGGAATCCTAAGAGCTACAGCAGCCATTTTCAGCCTGCTCTACACAGACAGCAGAATGTGGAGAAAGAGTCCCGTGGGAGTAGGATAGCATCACTTTAGATTCCCAAGTGTGGAGTCACATTTGTAAACGAACCTATATGTTTAAAAAAGCCTTGCAGGTAGAAAAATAGCACAACAGAAAGCAGGCTAAGTTAGTCTTTCTCCCAGTGTGTGAGGTTTGTTTTCAGCAAGGTTTTTGTGGGGGGGGTGGGGGGTGGAGGTGGTATTTCCAGCTTTTGGAGGTGCCTGAAGCAATAACCCTCTGAGGGTCCCACAACTATGTGCTCCTCCCATGCTTTGGAAAGGACAGGATTTGCCATGTGACCCTCCATGGTTTCTGGGAACCAGGCAATGTACCAATGCCCACGCCTTCCACCTGCTTCTCCCGCTGCCATTTTACAAACCCTGCAGCCCTGGATGGACAGAGGGAAGACCATCCGGATCCTCTCCTCTTAACGTTTCCTGGCTGTCTGGGAATTTAAAAGTGACCTTGTTCAGTAGTGTACTCAGATTGCCCCTTTTTAACCTGGGAAAAGTAACCGGCCATTCCTCCTTCAACATCCTTGTGGTGCTGAGGGAAGACCATTCAGACCCCTTATTTCAGAGTGATCAGGGAACAGTGTGCATGTTCTAACTGAGGGCAGAATCTGGCACCAGGCCCACACTCTCAGAATGTGGAGAGCAGAACCAGGGGGTCATCCAATGAAACTGATCATCAGGAGACTCTGATGGGGAACAACATCTTCACTCAACACATGATTCATTTATGGTGTTATATAGCGAGTCCATGCGAATAAAGGAAAGCATAGAGATAACAGCTCAATATGTTTATTCCATCTTCAGAACAGAACCTGGCAAAGTATCTGAATGAATGGGACACAAGGCAAACAGCTCTGGCTTTTATACTCTTTAGCTCCGCCCAGACTCCCCATGATTGGTGCAACTGAAACATTAACTAGAGGGCCAATCGGATGGTAGGATTTCGATCCATCACCCGATTGGCCAGCCATAAGTCTGGGTCAATCAGTTATGCAGGATTTCGATCCTGCATAACTTGCATGCATAACATATGGAATGCACTGCTACAAGATGTAGTGATGACCCAGAGCCAGCCCATCCATGCAGCCAACTGAAGCCATTGCCTAAGGCAGCAGATTGGGGGGAGCACCCATCTCTGTCCACCAACTTGCCTCCACTGCTCCTCCTTCTCCTTCTACTCCCTGGATTGGGAAAGGGGAACAGAGCAGAGGGAGGGGAGCATGGGAGGAGTGGAGCCCAGCACAGCATCGGGTAAGGGTGGCTGCATTTGGCATGCCACCTCAGGCATCAGGAAGTATTGGGCTGGTCTTCTAATGGCCAGGAGTCTAGATGGCTTGAAGAAGGGATTAGACAAATTCATGGAGGGCAAGACAATCAGTGGCTTCTAGTTATGAGGGCTGTATGCTACCTCCAGGTTCAGGGGCAGAATGATGCCAGTTGCTACAGAGCCAGTTGCTCCCTATGCCAATTGCTGGAAAGTAACAGCAACAGAGGCCTCTTCCTTTCAAGGCCTGCTGATGGGCTTCCCAGAAGCATCAACTTGACCACCGTGGGAAAAAGGATGCTGGACTACGTAGACCAGCCATTTTCAACCAGTGTGCATATTGGGGTGCTGCAAATGGTCCACAGGTGTGATGTGGTGAGAGCCAGGGTGGTGTAGTGGTTTGGATGTGGGATGTGTAGTGATGTGGGAGAGTCAGGGTGGTGTAGTGGTTTGGGAGGGGGACTTAGACCTGGATGATCCAGGTTCAAATCCCCCCTCAGCCACAAAGCTTCCTGGGTGACCTTGGGCCAGTCACTTTCTCTCAACCTCACCTACCTCACAGGGTTGTTGTGAGGACAAGAAAGAGGGGAGGAGCAGCTGTGTAAACCGCCCTGAGCTCTTTGGAGGAAGGGCAGTATAAAATGTGAAAATAAATAAATAAATAAATAAATAAATAAATAAATAAATAAATGTGGGAGTCTGGGAGAGGGTCATTTATTAGTTACATGCATTTATTAGCCCCCCCCCCATTGGGGGATTTGAGCCCCCAACATTCTGTGCCTCTCCCCTTATCCTGCATTCTATGACTTCATAAGAGTTTTTTTTTTAATTAATGAAGTAGTGTGGTGTGCCTTGTTAATTGTCAAAAAACTGATAGTGTGCCTTGATAATTTTAGCACCCTTGTCAGGGCGCCGTGAGATGAAAAAGGTTGAAAATCACAGGCATAGACCCTTCATTCAAACCAGCAAGGGCCTCACGTGTGTGAGTGTGAGTGTGTGCGTGCATGCGTGTTTGTTCAGGGACTAGTCTGTTACACTTTTGAATGCTAAGAGTTGAGTGGGCAGAACAGGTCATTGATGGGGCAGGAAGGAGAGCAGATCAGGCCCTCTAGCAGCCATCAATCCCCCATGGCACAGTGCTACTGCATCACCATGCAGAGATTTAATTAGACTTGGGCTGTTAATAATGCTGAGTGGAGACGGCCAAGTGCTTCTTGCTATGCCTCCAGATATGCCAGGGCTGACTTCTGGTACTTCACAAAAATTTCTGGGATGGGTCTGGTGAGCCTGAAGAAATTAAACCGGGCTGCACTCCTAGCCACAACTGCAATCTGGATTGCCAAAGATCATCCCATGTTGTGGGCCTCATCTTTTATCTTTTTCTTTGAAGGGGGGGGTGCAACCCTGCTCAGACCAGGCTGCAGACACAAGCCTTGAATAATCTCTCCTAATGACCAAGAGAATCTCTGTCTTGTCTGGAATAAGTTTCAGTTTTTTAAGCCATATCCAGTCCTTTGCTGCAGCCATGCACTGACTGAGAGCAAATACATGCCCCCCCCCACCTCACAATACCAGATGGAAAGGAGAGATAGACCTGATCATGACATATTGGCATTTCTAAATGCTTGGTGGCTGGAAGCAACAGTCTTCAAGATAAGATGTTGTCTTTCGCCATCAGTAAACTGTCAGTCAGATCATTCCAGCAGTCCACTGCCCTCCGTACAGAGGATGCAGGGCTGCCTAGCACAGCCAGAGCATCCTTTTTTCCATTGTTAATTACACATTGTCTGAGCTACTCACGTAAGGGATAGTGACTCAAAACTGCAATTATCACTCAAAAGTCCCCGCTGGGCAAAAGCTCCATTCCATAGGACAGGTACAAGCAGTACTGAGAATTAAGCCACCAGGCATATTCTTCCATGAGAAAAGGAATGAAATCAATCACACCTGTGAGACCTGCTTCTTGCTTCACACATAGCCAAGGTCATAAAGGCAGAGGAAGTGCTTATTTTGACCTCCAGCTTGCAATCTTCAACACCACAGTGGTGGGGTAACCACTAACGCTTGGTTGAACAATGCTCTAGTCCGGCAGTGTTTTAGTCTGGGACCCACCAGTGGGTCATGACCCAATTTTTGTTGGTTCACAAAACTGATAGGGCAGATTAAGCTACGCGCATCAAGAGTTAAGCAATCTGCTACTTGGGGGGAGCGCTGCTGCCCAATCACCATTATAGCCACAGAAACTTGAGTGGCTGGTCCCAGTACTAAAAAGTTTGGGAACCACCACTCAGTAATTCTCAGTGAAAGGTCTCCCTGAAAAGATAGCTTTAAAATTGTATCACTGTGCACTGCTCCTCTGAGTTTTGGAAGGGGGTGAGCCAGCATTTTCTTCACTGTAATATACTTCCATCTTTATCAGTCCTGGAGAGTGCTGTACTACAAGGGCTATTTTTTTCAAGAGGTTGCTTGCGCAGAGCAAAGGTTCAGTTATCGTGCAAACTCTGCTACAATAAGTGCCAGTATATGGCTGAGAAAGGAGAAGAATGGAAGATTCAGGATCATCCTGTTGGGATCTTCGGCATGAAAATCTCTGTATGTTTAAATCGGGTGAAGTTATTAACTTGAACTGACAACTGAGTCAATGAGTAGGTTACCTGTTTGGATAAACACATCCCTCTCCTCTGCCCTTCCCATTCAAGCTACCAAATGATCCTGGCCATTCTTTCCCCCAAAATTTGGTCTCTGATTACACGGATCAAAGCTAGAAAAATAATGGGCTTGCTTCTCTTTCACATCCCTCCCCAGCCTTTGCCACACCTTGCTCTAGTCACCTCTTCCCCCCATATCGTTAGTGATCTGCACCATCTCTCTTCTGCAGCACAACAGGCAAAGCCCTCAACTTGGGCTATTTGTCATCTTTAGCTGTTTGTGGGAGGGGGCTCCTCTCTGCTGGTCTGCCGGACCTGTCTTTGCGCATGGGTTTCCCCCCCTCTCCTGGCCCCCAGCTTTGCTTCATATTGAGGCCAATAATTACTGCTGAATAGACTTCCAGATTCCCATGCTTGTCAGCCTGCCCTCTCTTTCCACCCACCCACCCCCCTCTTTCCACTTTGTTCTAAAGAGGGAGGGAGGGAAAGAAGTGAGTGAGGATTAACAGCTACCACCAAACCTCCAAGGCAAGAAAGGGATGGAGAGGGAGCTTGTAACCGTCTTCTTGAGCAAGGGAAGGGTAAAAAAAAACTCAGGTGGGTGAAGTCAGCACCTGTCCCAGACACCTATCCTGCTTGTCTCTCGCTCTAAACGTGATTAGGGCAGGAATGCCAAATTAAACACACCAAGCATTGGAGATGCTGAAGGGAACTGTCTGATCTTCTACAGAACTGTCAGGTTCTGGAATAAGCAACATTCCATATGTCCTTTGGAACCAGAAATGTGTGTACAAGATTTACACCCTTCTATTATAGACTGATTCAGCATAACTACCATCCCTCCCTGATTCTGTACTCTGAATCACTGCCATCAATTAGACTGGGATGACTCATCGAGCAGAATAATGTGATAGAATGATAAAATGAATTCCACCACCACAGAAAATATCATGTATGAATGCTCCCCCCCCCACTTAAAAAAGCTCTCTGCAGTTTTTTCCCTTAAACTAGTACATCAGGGAGAAAGATATCAGCCATGTCATTTGCATATTTTGTTAGTTTTCTACCTGCAGGAAGTTTCAGCAGTGCTATCCCTCATCTGCAGACTGAAATGATGGAGTCCATTCTACCACTTCAGTAATCTGCTGTATGTGTAGAAGAGAACTTGGGTGTAGAAGAGAACTGTTTAGGTGGCACCGATTTGAGTAGACTCATTGGGGCTGCTATGGTGTTACCCAGGGTAAAGGGCAGCAATTCCCCTTGTCCTCGGCTGAGCCGCTTTTGGCCCCAACCTCGCACTGGATATGGCGCAGACCTGCCCGCCTCCCCATTCCAGCGCAAGTTAGGATTGGGCTGTCAATTAATTAAAACTGGAAATCCCTGCTGAAAGGCCTCCCCGCAACTCAGAATGCTTGCCAGAACTTTAACCAGGGATTTCCGATTTTCATGAAAACTGGAAGTCCCTGTTTCAAGGCTCCAGGAGCTCTTCTGAGTCTCAGGGAGGCTGCATGGGCATTTTGAGTTATATGTTGGCCCCTGGCAGCATGGAGCCCAGGGCAATTGGCTCCTACCCCTCCTTAGCAACACCACTGCCAACCACTGTCACTATTTATTTTGAACCCAATCTTATCCAACTTTCCAGCACTGATGTAGCTGTAATGCAGCCCCAATGCAATCCCTCCCCTCTGCTTTTGTGACTCCCCCAGAGCAGGATGCAGTTCACACCTGGTTGGCACAGCTGCATCAGTGCTGGAAATTGGATAGGATTTGAGCCTTAACCGTTACATTTACATTCCATCTTTCTTCACTCACGGAACTCAAGATGGCTTCCATGGGGCCCCCAGATAGTCACCTATCCAGTCACTGACTAGTCCTAGTCTGGCTGAGATACAGCAATGTGTCTTGTATCACCACCTGAGATGAGACCTCCCCAATAGAAACAAAGAAAATTAGTTTGAGGCTTCCCACAACTGTACATTTTTGGAAAACAGAAGGTCATCTGAATTTAAAACCTTCCTGTCTAAAGAAATCTAGTTGTAATGTCCCATTGAGAGGAACTTTGTGCGGTAAGCTATTCTGGAGAATCTCTCCATATAGCTCAAGCAGTTTTTAACCATCACTATGTAGCTCACTCAGGGCACAATCCTCTCCTGCTCTGGAACAGGCAAGCCAGGAGGCTTGCACTGTATCCAGCACAGGATAGGGGCCAGAGGCAGCTCAGCCAGAGGTAAGGGGAAACATTTCCCCTTATCTCCGGGTAAGGATTGCTGGCCCCGATGGGTCTCCTCGAACTTGCGCCACCTCTTGAGGTGGCACAGGTTCGAGGAGAGTGGAGCCGCTTGAAGCTGCTCTGTTCTCCCTGGGAACAGGTTTTGGGATCTGGCATAACTGCCGGATCCCAGCCTCACCTCCTTCTCCCTGCCCGCCCACCCTCCCCCGCCCAGTAACGCCTCCCTCCCTCCTCTTCCCCGCCTCCCCACCACCTACCTTTTCCGCTTGCGTCAGCCCAGTGGGCCCGACGCAAGCACCTGAGGGGAAGCTGGCGGGGAGGCTTTTGTCAGCCTCTGCAGGCCGGCGCTTCTGAGAGTGCCACTCTGGCTTCCCCTTGAGGAGGAGCTAACGTGCTTTACGGCACGTTTACGACCCTCCCAGGCCAACCCAAGGGACTTGGGCCAGCCTAACATCAAGTTAAGATTGCGCCCTCAGTTGCATTGGCATGGATAAAATCCAAGCAGACTCCAACCAGTGTACCAGTCGGAAGTTGACTTTACCACCACACCACTAGTGTCTTTTGAGTGAATCAGGACACTGTAGGGCCAATGGACCATGATCAAGGGTAGCTCAACTCTCAGTTGTAGCTGAAAAATGTACTAATGCAACAAATCACGGAGAACTGAGTTTTGTTTTTGTTTTTACTACAGGTTGGACATCCCTTATCCAGAATTCCAAAATATGGAGTATTCTGAAATATGGAACTTTTTTGAGCACTGAACCTTTTTTTTACTACCTTTTTCATAAAGAAATAAGATCACAAATTGTGTTTCATGCACAAAATTATTGAAAAATATTGAATAACACTACTTTATGTATATAAGGGGTAAATGAAACATAAATGAATTTTATGTTTAGACTTGGACCTTATCCCAAAGATTATTCCAAAATACAGGAAAAATCCAATATCCAAAATGCTTCTGGTCCCAAGCACTTCGATAAGGGATGCCCAAGCTGTATTTCATCTGAAGATTTTGACCAATGTAGTTGGTAATGCAAACAGTTAAGTCAAAGCACCACTTTCACTAAATAAAAATCACTATGCTTAGGACCTCAGTAGTTCACAGCAGCCAAGTTAATGCATTGTGCCCGCTGCACCAGCTCAGCTGCAGTTTGGCAACCCAAGAGACAGGAAATCATTTAGATACATTATCATCCTCTTCAGGCAACTCAGAAGAGCTTTTATGGAAAGGTTCACACAAACATCCAGACTAATTATTTGTTAGTCATGCTTGCCCATTATATAACAAATGAGAACTGCTTCAGCTTTGTCAGGAGCCAAGCCAGAAACCACAGCTCAAGAGGTGAGAACAAACTTCTCTATATTGCCTGCTCCACATTAAAGGCCTGGGCTCCCAAAGAAGAGTCACACCCATTTGTAAAGGGGCTTGCATTTCTGTTCACTTTAGACTTCTCTGTCATCTGACTGACTTTGTTGGTGCAGTAGAAGAGTATCTAAACTAACTCCAGAAAAGTTTTAGGGTTCTGCAGAGGTGAGATACTGTATCTCCTTCCTTGCAACATTTGGCATAGCAACTGCTGCTGTTTGGTTCTTCTCAAACATTTTCACTCAAATTTTTCTTTATTTGCCAAACATACAGATCTATACACATATTCTCTCCCCTTCCCCCCCCCCAGCCTTCCCACGAGGGTCTTTTTGTTTGTTTGCTCAGTTTCTGGGCAACAAGAACTCCAGGCACAGAGAAAACAAATCAAGTCGATCTTTTGTATACAGGCTGTCGGGTTTCTTCCGATGCAAACACAAAAATTAAGACAATGTTCATCTAAAATGTCTCTATATCAGTAGTGGAGTCAGCAAATACGCACGACCTGTAATCAGAGCACGTGGCAAAACCCCCTTTCTAAAAGGGAGCACTTCAAGAAGCAAAACAACCTTGTACAGTACTACTTATTGCTGGCTTTCTTCTCCTGGAGATGAAAGGGTGATCGACCTCAGTGTGCCACGCATATATGTCATGGCTTCATATGGGGGAAATATTTATCAAAGTAAGCAAACCCTCACATTTGATGGGTGAAGCTGTAAAAGCGTGATGCTGCTGTTAACAAAAGGGGCAAGTTCTTCCTAGCCCACCTAGATCTCCAGATGCCATGATCCTTTAATCAGAAAGATTTTTTAAGTTCTTCCTACATTGAGAGACCCGTTAACTTCAATGTGCCTATCTCCGGAGGGGTATCCATCCATTCCAACTCTTGCTTACAGATGTCAGATCTTTCTTTTTGAGGGTTGGTATTAGCTATGCGCAGGATGATTGGGCGTCCTCTTTTTCCAGGACATGTCCTCTTTTTCAGTCTCGTGTCCTGGAAAAGAACTTAAATGTTCTCCTTTTCCCTGTGAGCAGGCCCCTGCAGGCAGCGCATGGCCTTCTTGCAATGAATAAAGTATATGTAATATAGTTTTGATTTTATAATTCATGTGGTTTTCATTAACTGCATGGAATCAATATATGAGTGCTTTTAGTTTCTATTTTGTCATGTCCTACACTTTTCTTGGATGTCCTACATTTCAGGGTGCCTTGTCCTCTTGTGCGGATGTGACATCTGGTCACCCTGGCGATGCGTCACCAGAACAAAAAAGTTGTCAAGTGAGGACTTTGCCATTTAAAAGGAACCAGAGATCTTCTGGGCTGCCTACAGTGGTAATGAGCAGGAATTCCATTCATTCCCCCCCTCTCTGTCATACAGAGTACATCAGCACCCATATTTTACTTGCCAGGGTTTGGGGAAACATAGAGACAATGGGGAGTTTTGTTGTTGTTCACTGTATGGTATTCTTTCCGCCCAGCCCTCACTATTGCTGGTGTCACGCAGATAATGAACTACTTTCCCTCTGTACAGCCAGCCACAAGAGCTGCTGTAGCCTCGGCAACTCTGCGTCCCACAGGGAGGAGGGGGAGATGAGGGTGGCAGAAACAAAGGAGGGGTGATGTCACCCCCAAAGGGAGCGGAGTGCCCAATCAGCGCCTGAGAATATGAGGTCATTGTGCCCACCTCCCCCTTCCTTCTCCCAGGCAGCTCCATTCAAAACTATAGAAGTGTGGTGAATTAAGGGAAGCAGTAGCAGGGTCAGACTCTCCCAGGCTGGGAGAGGAGGGGAAGGTGAGGAGGTGGGCCAGGGAGGGGTATGGGGGTGAGAGACGAAAGAGGGAAGACGTGAGGAGGAGGAGAGGAAAAATTCCCCTTCAGCAGACTGAATAGATGGTAATAGTCTTGACCGGAGGCAGCCTCATAAAGATGTCATCAACTTTGGCTCTCCATGTTTAGAGCACAATGAGGAAAATAAGGAAGGGACTGGGGACAGATAAGTAGGGCTGGAGATTTATATCTAATTCTTTCCTCCTCAGTCAGGAAAACACACACACACTTGTGAATGAAGCATCAGAAAGTCACCTCCCAAAGACACACACACACACTTGTGAATGAAGCATGAGAAAGTCTCCTCCCAAAGACATACACACACTTGTGAATGAAGCTGTATTGGCAGCCTTCAGTCTCGAAAGACTATGGTATCGCGCTCTGAAAGGTGGTTCTGGCACAGCGTCTAGTGTTCTTGGGGAGAATCTTGAAGAGGCCATCCCTGCTGACCAGGTCGAAAGCCTTCATGAGATCTATGAAGGCTATAAAGAGTGGCTGTCGTTGTTCCCTGCATTTCTCCTGCAGTTGTCTAAGGGAGAATACCATATCAGTGGTGGACCTGCTGGCTCGGAATCCGCACTGTGATTCTGGATAAACGCTGAATGAAGCATACCATCAGAAAGTCATCCCCCAAACACACACACGCACACATATGAATGAAGCATCAGGAAGACACCTCCCAAAGACAA
Organism: Tiliqua scincoides; assembly: GCF_035046505.1. Taxonomy (NCBI): domain Eukaryota; kingdom Metazoa; phylum Chordata; class Lepidosauria; order Squamata; family Scincidae; genus Tiliqua; species Tiliqua scincoides. The sequence continues at coordinate 147,016,901 of NC_089822.1, forward strand.
ATACACACACACTTGTGAATGAAGAGTCAGAGAGTCACCTCCCAAAGACTCAAGCAAAGTAGTAGTGAAAGCCATCTTTGGAGAAAATAGGAAGAAGAGAGGAAGAGTCTCGCCTGTTTCTTTTGCCCTAGTTTGCTTTCTGAAGCCTAGACAAGCCCCTTCCTTTCTGGGATCATATTTTCTGCCAAAAGCTGTTGCCGGAGCATTTCAGATGACAAGAAGAAGCCCCTTTTCTTCTTTAGCGGGGAGAAGGAGACAATGGCCACTTCCACTGCTTTGTGCCCAGTTTGCTTGAGAGAAAACGGGATGTGACTTGAAAAGGCAGCCCAAACCTTTACAATTCCTGGCAAAAAAGGAACTGCACAGCCCATACTCTTTCACATCTTCCAATAATAATATGTGGCAAAACCAAATTCCCCATAAAATGACAAATGACCCAATACAGGGAAATGACTTGGCACAAACCTGGGCCTCCCTTAGCTCTCCCCCCTTCCCAGCAATAGTATTTTGCTGTGGTACCTCCTTTAAGTCACTTTCCTGTAACACTGCTTCCAGTAGAAAGAGGAAGACACAGAAGAAAGAGGGGTTTGGAATGGGAGCAGGTTCCCAAGAAGCTGAGGGATGGACCAGAGAAGTAACTAGTATCCAGTTGTGGCCTGATTGTGTGTGGGGGGGGGAGGCCACTCTGACTACAGAAGGGAGCTGCAGGAAGTATTGGTTTAAAAGCCTTTTTCTCTTGCTGCATGCTTACTATAAAACTGTATTATTTTTAACTGTTTATTGTACACTTCTTTGTATACTAATGGAAAAGTGGTTTAAGTCCTAAAAACAAATGAGGTAACAAAGTAATCACCAGAATATGACATGCAGATCAGGCTATATTCAGATGGGGGGCTGAAGTGAGTGTTATGGGATTAGCGTGTACCTGTGCACTACACATGTAAGGTGTAGGACTTAAGACTATATGGATATGTTTCACAGAGAGCTCTCAGTTTGCCACAACCAGAGTCTGGACTTCCCTGTAGCACTGCATGAAGAAGCTCTGAGCGGGGTTTTAATCCCTGTCAATGTTGGCCACTGTACACCCTTCAAAGAATTCAAATGTTCCCAACGCCAGGGGAATAAAATGCTTGTGAATGAGACACTGGAGAGTTTACGTCGACCTGGCGGCACTTTCATGCAGGCAGCAAAGAGAGGGTGTGTGCTTCCCCTGTTCCCTCCTTGCTCTGCCATCCCATTATTAAACCGGGCAAGAGCCAGCCTGAGTGCACTGTCCTGATGTGAGAGGGACAGAAAGAAGTTCAAATAAAATCCAGCACAAAACATGTGCTCAGTGAGCCATGCACATTCCCACTCCCACTGCAACCAGGTGTCTCCGAGTCACCTCCGCCACAAGGGATGCCTCCAGGGCTTGTTCCCAATTGAGAAATCACTAGGATGAAGCACTGCACCCAACAGTCTCAGTGTCGGAAACCTGATTATTGCCAAGGATCTTTCTCAACACACTTTTCTTTGCAGTCCAGTTACTGGTGTTCACATATCCAGACTTAGTAAGAGACAAGCTATGATATTGCAGGAATCAGAGGTTGCCTGTGAACATTTTTTCCTAATAAGAATATTTACAGTAGTGTTACCCTGCACATGCCTGATCTCAGAAGCTAAGCAGGGTCAGTTCTGGTTAGTACTTGAATGGAAGACCGCCTGGGAATACTGGGTGCTGTAGGCTTATACCATAGTCTTTTGAGACTGAAGGTTGCCAACCGTTTACTAGGCATGCCCCTATGGATTCATCACATGTTTCTGTCACTTCCTTCCAAAAGTTCAGAGTATTGCACATGGGATGCCCCTTCATATCTTCACAACCATCCTGTGAGATGGGTGAGGCTAAGAGATCAAGACTGGCCTTACTGGTCACTTAGGGCGCAATCCTAACCAACTTTCCAGCACTGACTTAGCCGCAATACAGCCCCCAAGGTAAGGAAACAAACATGCCTTTAACTTGAGGAGGCCCCCTTGACTACTTCCCCACTGCAGGATACAGTGCCCACACCACATTGGCACAGCTATGCCAGTGCTGGAAAGTTGGTTAGGATTGCACCCTTCATAACCTTTGGCTGCAATCCTAACCTCACTTTCCTGGGAGTAAGTCCCATTGAACACAACAGGACTTATTTCTGAGTAGACCTGGTTAGGATTGTGCCCTTTGTTGCTTTGGGGGCAAAACAAGGATTTGAATTCAGGTGCCACTGGTCTACATTCAGCAGACTAGCCACTACACCACACTAGCTACCTAGATTCCTTTCACTGTTCACATCTTGGCATAGCATATGGTCCACACTGACACAGGGCTTTGTGTCACACTGTACTGTCCAAAATGAACAACTCTAGTCATAATCCTGTCACATTTTATTTAAAAATGAGATCCTTTCAGCCGGACTCCTGCAAACATTGCCGGCAAGTCAAAATTACTTAAGAACTTGAGCTCATCAACCAAATGCTGTATGGGCATACTATAGCCCAGGGGCCAGATTCAGCCTCCAGTCAGGCCTCTGACTTGTAGCAAGCCAACCTAATCTGGTCCTCCAATTTGACTTGTTTTCACCTCAGCCCCATTTCCAGAGTGCTCAGTCACAGATGTGCGGTGGTGCCAACAGCTGATCACATGACTGAAGTCAGCCAGTTAGTGGCAGCAGTGGGAAGACAAGCATGCACCTGCCCAAGAGCTTTACTGCTGCAGCTCATTGGCTATGTGAGGAGCTGCATCAGCTCATTTGCTCCAGCTCTCACCTCTCTTGTCAGCCCCTCTCAGTTCACCTGAGTCAGCTGTGGTTCAACCCTTAGCGCACCCTCCACCCGCAACTCAGCACAGTGGTGAATGCAGCTGTCTCCTTTGAGAAAGGGTGTGGTGTGTCTCCATGTGCTTAAGAAAATGGATGCGCGATCTACTGGGGTTTGTGTAGTGGGGGAGGCTGCATCATGGCATGCCAAGAAGAGAGAACCCTGGTAGTGCATGTGCTTGGAAAATGATTGACTGATGTCTGTGCAGAGAACTAGGTCACAGATTGCTAAAGAGAAGGAAACTGGAGAGAATAATGAATTTTAAAAATAAACAAACACTGTTTGTAAAAATGGCACTGAAGACAAACAAATTTACTGGAGCATAAGCTTTGGTGGACTACAGCTCACTTCATCAGATGCATGAAATGTTACCTTCACACACACACACACACACACACACACACACACACACACACACACACACAGAGCAGAAAAAAGAACTGAGCCCAATCCTATGCATGTCTACTCAGAAGTAAGTCCCATTATAGTCAGTGGGGCTTACTCCCAGGTAAATGTGGATAGGATTGCAGCCCAAGAAATGAAACCTCTCATTTTTCTCCTCATATCTCATCCAATTAAAAACAAGTGCTGCCTAAATAAATAAATAAATAAATAAATAAATAAATGAAATGCATAACAATTGTATTTGATACTGCTTTTTATTATTACCATTTTGTTTTATTATTTGTAGGGCTGTTTGAAAATGGCTTTATTTTTTTCACAGATTTCATGATGGAAAAGGTAGAAAGTGGTGTTATTTATTTATTAGTGGAATTTATATCCCACCTTTCCACTCCAGAAAGGAGCTAACAAATAAAATATGAAAACCAAGAAAAATATAAATAAGTATAAAAATCAAACATTTAAAAAACAATAAACACTAACAAAACAATTGATTTGTCTGGGGCATTTGGTGGGCCGCTGTGAGATACAGGAAGCTGGACTAGATGGGCCTATGGCCTGATCCAGTGGGGCTGTTCTTATGTTCTTATGATTCCCCCCCCCCCAAAAAAGAAGAAAAGGCCATGCCCCCTTGTGTCAGCATTAAAAGGTTTGTGTAAATAAAACGGTCTTAAACCCCTTCCAAAAGGACTCTTGAGAGGAAGCTGTTCTCAGCTCTAGGGGAAGGGAGTTCCACAAACGGGGAGCTACCACCGAGAAGGCCCTCTTTCTTGCCGCCATCCCCTTCACCTCCACTGGTGACGGCACATTCAGAAGGGCCCCCCCTGATGACCTGAGCGGACGGGTCAGATTGCATGGAAGGAGGCGGTCTCTCAAATACCCTGGACCCAAGCCGCGTAGGGCTTTAAATGTCAAAACTAGCACTTTGAATTCAGCCCGGAAACGAACTGGCAGCTAGTGTAGCCGCAGAAGCAGTGGCCCAACTGAGTCGAACCGACGAGCCCCAGCAACTACACGGGCCGCCGCGTTCTGCACTAATTGCAGTTTCCGGACTGTCTTCAGTGTCTTCAGACTGCTATGTGTTTTTATTCTAAGCTCTCACTCCAGGTTCTCATTTCTAGCAAATTTAAATGCTTTATAAGTGTACTAGGTAGGTGATATAGTGTCAGCAGATGCAGCCACTATATTATTTCTAACTGGAAAAGTGATCTATTTTAATTTCTGGAAAATACCTTAAACACCTAAATGTGGTGTTTTGTGGTTTTAAGTGTCTTTAACACCTCTCATCATTTGTATGTGGATTATTAGCTGCTTTTAACGTGTCCTTGTCAGGATGGGAAAGTACTTTAATCAATCCCTAAAAATGCATTCTGGCCCTCACAGTTTCCATATCTCAGGCCAAAACATTTTCCCACCCCCTACGTAAGTCTTTAATCAAAGAGGTTCCACTACCGCCTCATATCTCCATTCAGAAAACAGGAGACTGATGGAAAACAGTCTCTTGAAATGTGCACTTTGCCACTCTTCCTGTTGAGCAGGTTTGCTCTCCTGGTTCCATTTTGTTACGGTAACCATGCAACCCACCCACCCTCCAACTGCAGGCATATTGGGGCATGTCCGGAAATTATCAGTCATCTACAATAAGGTGAAAGCTAGCCAACACAATGAAAACATATTGTTCTTCCTGCGTTTTATAAGTGAGTGAACTCTTATGCTTTCTATAAATGTCAAGCTATACTAGCCTTCAGGCATTCCCCTCTGAATGCAAAACATCCCATTCACTGGCTGCAACTTTAAACGGAAATATCACCAAAATTGCTTCCTACATCCAGGGAAAAAGGTGGTGATAATTCAACCTGTGATGCCCTACTTATCTAGAGAAAATGCCATGGGTTGGCCAAGTCAGGCAATGGCCAAGGGATCATGCCCATGAAGACACCCACCTAGACAAGCTGACCTCTGAATCTTGCATACTAGTAGCAACAGAAGTGCCTAATAAACATAGGCACTTCCCATGTGCTGGCCTTCTCCCCCGCCGGACCTCCAGCAACTTGGTGCTGATCTTATATAGTGCCCAGCCCTTTCCACATACCCAGATTCTCTCCCCATAGCAATCCAAACACCAGTTGAGGGGGGCAGACACTCAGAGGATCTGACATGCTTAATTGGATTATGAATAGAAAGGTAGCTCCAGGGAAAACCAACATTCACATCAGGAGCAAGGATTCCTCTGTCCTCCCAGGGTTCCTTGGTTTAGACTAGGGCTCTCCAAACTATGGCCTGTGGACCAAATTCAGTGTTTGGAGACAGTCCTTCACTGCCTAAGGGGGACTTACCGTTTTGTCATACTGCTATGTTCTTGGCACCCAAACTGAACTTAGACACACTCTGGGCAGTCGTGCCTGCCTGGAATTCCAGGCGCAGTGCCTGGATGTGACTGCCCAGAGCATCTCTCAGTCTAGATCAGGTGCCAGGAGCAGTGGCAGTGCAGTGGAACAGTAAGCAAACACACGGGGAGGGGGGGCCTTTACCAGTGTGAAGCAGTCTCCACTTTGAAAACTGCTGGTTTAGACCAGAGGTTCTCAAACGTTTCTGTCTCCGGAGCCCTTTATGCTCCTAAACGGAGTCTCAGGGAGCCCCAGAGTGCAGGAAACATGCACAGAACACAGATGGCGGCCACTTATGGTGTGCTTGTGGAGCCCCTGAAAGGGTTTCAGGGAGCCCCAGTGCTCCTAGGAGCAGCTGGTTTAGACACTCCAGGCTCAACCAAACACTGGCCCAGTGGAACAGACCCATGTCTAAAGGGACCCCCCTTCTACATGTAAAAAGGGGGAGATTTTGACCTATTCCCTAATTGTGTGATTAGATACTACTTTCAAGTAACAGTTTTAACTGCGTCATTAGTTGCAGTCTGGATGCACCACACACACAAGACCCTGCAAGAATGGAACAGTGTGTTAGGTGGGGAAAGACATGTATGCATATGCTCCCGCTCATGCAATGGGGCAGCTGGCTGGATGGTGTCACTGGCCATATAATACTAGCAAAATTTCTCAAGGGTCTTTTTCTTGTTTTTCCTTTTTTTTTTTTTAATTTGTCTAACCTAAATGGAATGCTCTAGGGATAGAGGAAAATAACTGCAATAAAATCTCTTTAAAAGGGGTTCCATGTGTTGTCCAAAAGAGTTGAGTACATGACCACTAAGATGTTCAGCTCTGGGACCTTCAGCAGTGTAAACTGCAAAGAAAGGCCCAATGGCTGCATAGTTCCGTTGTATATTCATACACTCGGCCCCTGTGCTCCAGGGCTTTGATACATGCAGCTGTAATGATCTTTGATGTCTTAGGGCCTTTTCGGACACTGTTGTATTCTCAGGGGGGAATGCTGCAGCTGTGAGTGAACCAGCAGATGATGTGTTGCTTCGGGAAGTTCTCCTGTGAATTCAAACCACAAATCCACCTTGATTTACCCTATAGCAACTGAGATGGCTTTTGGTCCCTTGCTGTGATGAACGTGTGTTCCTCAGGAACATATTTGAGACATGAGAGACATCACCAGGTTAGTGCCTGAGTTATGGAGGGAAAGGTAGAGGCCCTTAATGAAATTCGCAGCGGACTCCTTGCTAACTCATTTCCTCTGCGCATTGAGAGGAGCTGCACATTCATTTTAATGTATATGCTTTTCATTGCTGCCACAGTGAATAATCAAAATTAATTTTAAAAATTAGAAGTTCAACTTCATTGCCACAAAGAAGAAATAGGATGGTAAACAGCCTGCTGCCATAGAGCAGAAAATTGCTAACTAACTAAGGGACCAATTACCCAATGCAATGGTTAGGAGGGCAGTGGCTTATTATAGGGGCAACAGACCCAAGAAGCTTTCAAAGTGTGTTGCAAACCCACACTGGACAGGCGGGTGCTGCTGCAGCTGCATTTGAAGATGTGAAAAATCAACAAAAATCATGACTGAGAAAAGATAGGACGACGGCACAGAAAATACTGCAAAGTGGTGGGTTGGCAGCGATGTTGTCTGCCTTTTTCCATAGAAACAAAATGACTGAATAATGAAATGACAATCCTGAGGAAATGCATTAATATCGAAGGAAGCGAAGATTGCTCCATACCTTTTGAAGCCACGGCATTCGGTTGAAAATTAGTCCTGTGTCTCATTTTCTATGCTCATATATTACATAGGCCTACCAAAAAAGCCACACTTTGCTTAGTTGCTCAGGATGTTTGAATGAATTGAGGATATTTTGGGGGCTAAATAAAAAAATGGTATTGGTTTTGCCGAACTGGCTCTAGTTTTGGGGGTATGCATAGCCACATTATATTCTGATTCAAGCAGCGTCATCACAAGGAAACTGCTTGAATCGGCATATAATGTGGCTATGCCATACCCCCAAAACTTGAACCAATTGGGCAAAACCAATGCCATTTTTGAATTCAGCACCTCAAATATACCCAAAATAGGTCTAAATTTTAAGACAGCACAATGTGTGTGGGCCTGTATTATACATAGTGTTCTTTGCTGTACAAATGTATTTTAAATTGGGCTGTAACAATCCAAAGGCAGTTCACTCAGATTGCGTTCTTTTGACCAGCATGACAGCTCATGTCAAGGCCAAACATCTTCCCAGTCAGAACTTGCAACTGAACAAGAGAGAAGCACAATTGCACAGCACAATTGCAAACCAGCATTCCAGGGAGGGAAGCTACAGAAACGGACATCACCACATAAAAATGGATCACATGTTATTCATCCTGTGATTATAAAGCAAATTGGAGGCTGACAAAGTTCTTCTGATTTCAAAGGCTGAAAAACTGCTACCAAGTGGTGGTGGAGAGCATCTCCTTTTGATGTACATTATGGACTTATTTGCTAGGAACTTCAGCTTAGATCTCGTGCCCAGTATTTACAGTGATGAAGACATGTGATTATTACTTGTGCTTTAATCCTTTTTTTTTATACTTACTTTTTCCTATCTTTAATACAAAGTGGGTGGATACGGCTTCCCCTCCTGAATTTAAGATTTGCACATGGGACAACCTTCTTGTCTTGTCATTCTGGTGCAGTGCGATTACATGCAACAGCAGTTCCACAACAGGACCCCACAGGGGGCTGCCAGACAGGTCTGGAATTTTACTGAAGCCACCCACTATAATCACATCTTTAAAACACACACAAATGTGACACATTTAATGACACACAAATGTTCTGGATAGCCATGGACTCAAATATGAACCCTTTTCCAAAAGCATACCTATGGTGACGGGATGCTTGTTGGGGAATGGGATTGATTTTTACCAGGTTCCTGAACAATGTATAGAGCAGCCATTTTCAACCTGTGGCACGCTGGTGTGCCACAAATGGTCCCCAGGTGTTCCCCAGGAGTTTGGCGGAGGATCATTTATTAATAGGACCATTGGGGATTATGAGCCCCCTACCAACAGCAAGGTGTGCCTTGTCAATTGTCCAAACACTAATAGTGTGCATTGACAATTTTAGTACCTTGTCAGTGTGCCATGAGACGAAAAAGGTGGAAAATCACTGGTATAGAGTCTGTGCACATAATGTCTGCACCTACTGTTTTGCTGACTGTACATACTATGCAACAAGGGCCTGGCCCACGGATCCTCTGTGTTTATTCAGTCACCCATATCACCCAAGATACACTGTGTGGAAAAGATTAAAGAGTAGAGACAAATAGCTCTTTTTTAAAAACTCAGCCAAAAAGCTTGAGATTTTGGGTTCTGACCATCAGAAGTAGGACTGTGTGCAACCTATATATAGGTCAGATCCCAAGCTGGGATCTACCAAGCTGAATGTACCCCACCATCTATGGCCTTGACATAGCTACTATTTTGTCAGAACTGCCAAAAACCAGTTATGAAATTCGTACTATGGAACTTCACCCATCACATTTGCATGTACTGTATTAGCTAATGAGCGTATGAAACCACACCCTCATGACAACCCCTAAGGGCTGTTCACACATTAAGCTATATCCAGCTTTAGACAGTCTGTACCTGGGTATGCATTTCCATGTGAATGACTATACACAGAAGGCCCCCTTCAGGTCTTCCAAAACCATGTTCGAGAATGTGTTCCAGGCTTCTGGGAACATACTGCATTAGCCCCATCTTGCTGATGATGCATTTCTGAAGCCCCACTTCCCATCCCTCCATGATCAGCATTTACCTGCAGCTACAAAGGCTGAATACAAGCAGAGAATCTTTCCACGACTGCCACTTTGAAATGTGTTGAGGTGGCAGTCACAGGAAAATTCATTCTCCATACTCAGAATATTGGTCACTGCAGAAAAAAGAGGGAGGTCTCCGCGCTGCACCACTCCGAGGATCCTCTGTGTGTTCCTGTACACAGTCATGGAACATCTGAAGAGGGCTAGACTGCACCCACACTGAATGGAATACGTGAAATTTCATTTCACCCAGGTACAGACTAGCCCTGTGCAGGTGTTATGCTCCGTGCATACACTGTGTGGTTGGGGCTCTCTGCCTGCAAGAGCACACTGGCAAGGTCCTGCATAGTGTTGTGCCCTGAAGCTCCATTCCCAAGTTGCATAGTGTTTCTCTACAGTGGCGAACGTTATACTCTGGGAAAAAAATTTCCCCTTGATGAGAAATGCTGTGAGTGCAGCAATTCTCATCAGGACAGAGTCTCTCACAAGGATTGTGTTTGTTGCTACAGACAAACTGCATCCATGGTCCATGTGGGCCTGGATCTCCAGAGTATATCAGTGCCGGGCTTGGGTGGCACACCCCACTTACGATGTGTTGATGTACATCCATACATTTATTATAATGTCTGCCCCTGGGGAGAGGGTGGCAGCTACTAACAGTTACTGTATCCAGTGACATAGACATACTTGGGTACCATTTAATGTACGTATGAACAGTCCCCTAGCGTGTCACATCTGTAATCATTTAGCCTTTGTCAGTGCCTCTGCCTCATGGAGTACGTTTGCCAACACAACAACAACAAGCACTCACCACTTACCACACACACACACACACACACACACACACACTCGCAGAGGAATGCAGTAAGGGAGAACCTGAGCAAGTGCTTGTCTACCTGAGCTGTCAGATGCCCCTGCTCTGCCCTGCCACACTATGCAAAGCAAGAACAGATCCAATTTCCAGATCCCATCATTTCAACATGAGCTACTTGAGGTGTGCAATCTTGGGACTACACCTGCAAAGTAGCACGTTCGACTGGTTCCTGGTGGTTTATTTCCCATGCCCCTTCTCTCAACTGAGACATTTTCTGGCTTCCTTGGCTTCCCCTTTCAGGCCCTAACTTGTCGAGCAAGCTTGCTTTGGTACCGTAGCTTATCCAAACATCTTCATCTCTTTCATAAATCCAATTCTTCCTTATCAAGCGCAACCATCAGAAGGAAATGCAAGAGTTTTAGCAACTGAACATCGGGGAAGACCGGAGCTTTGATTAGCCCTCTTACTCCTAAAGGGGTCACCTGCAGTTCACAAAGTGGGGATTCACATGTTCAAAGTCAGGTCGAAGAAGGGCTGTGTTTGCTGCAGCTGTGTGGTAACGTGGACCTTTTAATTTTATTTTATGCAAAGAGCCATTGGAAACATTGTTTCACTGCACCGTCTTTGCTTTCTGCTCTAGACAACATTTAAAACTCAGTGTGAATACAGTGTACATTTCATTAATTAACTGCCTGACTCTATGCGCCAGTTGAAGAACACTGCTCCAAGAGAAGAGGGAAGCACAACGGCAAGGTCTGCCTCTCATCAGCAACATAGCCATGCAGATGCCAGTTAATTCAGAGGTTGTGCCTGTACCTGTAAGTGCTTCAAACTAGTCAGGTATAAAGATGTTGCTGCAGTTCCCATGCTGTTCCTCCACCTAGTCTCCACCTGTTCCTCCACTCTCACCCCCTGACTGCTGTGATCCTGATACCTGTACCACCCAGGGCCAGAACCACAAAATACCACCCTTCCCTTTTGGCCTGGCCCCCAGAAGACCTAAAAATATTATTTCTTGTTTTCAGCAAAAACTGGAAATCATGTTTGTAGGACTACAGAGGCCTCAGAAGACCTTCTAAGGCCCTGTAGGGCCGGGGGGGGGGGAGCAGGCTGCAGAGGAAGGGGGTCATGGCATCACTTTCTGCTGGGTGGTGCCCCAGGGCATTTACCCCTGTAACCCTCCCCCCAGGTACGCCAGTGGTGCTTGCTATAGCAGTGGAAGAGGTGGTGTATTAGAATTGGTGAAGCCAGGCCAGAAAAGGTTTTAGAAACTCAACAATCAGTCTTGCCAATTAAAATTACTTTGTAGACTGGTAAAGTCAGATTTGTCACATCTCACGAAGAAATAATATTGAAAAAGCAGAAATGAAATACTTCTTTGTTAACACTGACAGAGAGAAAATATAGAAACGTATACAATTGTCCTCACCAAAACTGACACAAGTCTAGCCCTCCAAACCAAACAGAATGGGAGGAAATAAAAGGCACTTCTGATTCTGACCATCCAGGGAGTATAGAACCATGGGGGGAGAAGGTAAGAAAAATAAATGTTGTCCGTATGTCATATTTATTATTATTTTATTTTAACACATTTATATCCTGTCTTTCCCCTTACATTTAAGGTGTCCAAAGTAGCTAATAGCACAATATTTAAAACAATATAATAAAAATTGCATAAAAGTGCAATTAAAACAACATCAGCACTGAGACATAAACAAGAAGAAGTTAAGCAGCACACTTAAAGGAAGGAAGTTGGACAAAATATAAAGGTTTTTAGTCCCCAGTGGAAAATTAACCCCAGGGTGCAGTTCTTACCTCAAGTGGGAGGGAGTTCCACATCCAATCACTTTGAAGAATACAAAAAAATGACACCTGCAATGTAACTTAAGGTGTACAGAAGTAACTTAGGTAGGGGCGCACTAGAGGGACGCTATGTCTGTTCTCTTAATTGGTATGAACAAACATAGCTTAAAGGAACAAGGCTTAAAGGAATGACCCCTCCATAGGACAGGGATTAAACACAATTAATTATGCTAGTACTGTTTAGTCAGAGCAACAGTTCTCTCAAATAAGTGCTGTTCAGAATGCTGGAGGGAGAAAAATAGCTTCTGATGAGAGACAGTCACTTCCATGGGTTTGAAGATGCAAAGGCAATATGCAAGGCTTTCCTTGATGCAAACTGGCAACTTGAGAACTTCTCTGACTTCTCCCAAGCTTCTAATTGTAAAACAATTCAGTTCAGTTCCCACCCCAGCTCCTCGATGGCCCACTGCTAGCAAAACGCTGTCAATATCCTTCAAAACAAATTTAGATAAAGCTTTAAACCACACCAGCCCCGTCAAACACTTGTCTTAAATGCTCCTCCACACCTCAAACATGACCTCTGGAGGCCCTAACATTCTGGTCGAACATCACCCACACATTGCTCTCTTGCAGTAACCCAGCCCTGACTTGCAGAAATGCTTAGCGGTCCAGACAAGAGATACCCACAAACCTGTTGGGACACTTTAATTATCTGGCTTTTCCAGTATCCAGGCCTTGCTACATCAAGCATTTTGCTAATTTTCCAAAATGTGTTCACCCGCTTCTACAGTACATCTGTGTGTACAGCTACAGTCTACGCATATGTTTTTATAGACAATGCTACAGGAATTGTCACATTCTAAAAAAGTAGATGAATAATGATTAAAGGGTTTATTTATTATTATTATTATTATTATTATTATTATTATTATTATTATTATTATTATTATTATTATTAGAATATTTACTTTTCAACAAAAAGTCATTCACAAAGCAGTCTGCGAAGCAAAATAAATGGACAGACCAATCCTACCTAATTCGTCCAGTGCCAATGCACCTGAACCAACAGGGCACACACTGCATCCATGGAGGAGTTTTGGGTCCCTGAGGCTCCTCAAGGTAAGGAAACATTTGCTTCTTTGACCCAAGGCAAGCATCTGCTGCCCCAGTCCTTCTCCTCAGACCTGGGCCAGCTACTTTGCAGGTGCAAGTCCAACTGGACCTGGGTAGGTGGATCAAGGACAGGAAGATCAAGGACAGGAAGGGGGAGTTGGATATCAACAGCACCACTACCACTAATAGCACCTCTTTCCCAGCCTTGATGCACACCCCTCCCAGCCCCACTCTCTGCCCCATTCCTCCCAGCCCCACCCTGACTCACCAGTACCGGGACTCCCACAGTAGCCGCCATTGTGTGATTGCAGCTGTTCATCTGTTCCAGGGGCAGCCAGGCTGTGCTCCATGGCATATTGCCATTTGCGACGGCTTTAAAGCACACTGTGTTGCAGGAACACACATTCTGGTGACATAGCAGCCCAATGAGCTGGAATAAATAGTTCCCTGTCCCCAAAGAGTTCACAATCTCAAAATAACTCATGTTTTCGACAAGGACGTTTTGAAGCAAGCTGGCCCTTGTTGATGTGATGCAAAATCTAAACCAACTATTCTCCTAAGGCTGCAATCCTATGCTCACTTTCCTGGGAGTAAGCCCCATTGAACTCAGTGGCACTTACTTCTGAGTAGACACGCATAAGATTGGGCTGTAAATCATGTAACTTAGTGTTTGGCTACATATCACAGGTGAATGTGTGTCCCTGTGGATGTACAACTCTGTAGGGACATTTAGTTAAAGAAATGTGTGGTGTGATTGTCTTTTTTTTTTTTTTTTTTGGCCAGAATTTTGCATTCCAGGGACTACCAGAGAATTACACAGGCAGCCCAGTCCTATTCAACCTCCCCCATGCCAACCAGTGTGGGCTCCGCTACATCCTAGGGAGGTTGTTGGAACACTGGCAGGTTCCTTAGGTTATGGGACATCATCCCCTTGCCCGGGATAAGCCCCAGCTGCCATCAAACAAAAACACATGTTTCAAGATACCCCCACTCAACAGGCACCTAAAAAGAACATCACTCGGCCTTTTATCCCCAATTTTTCTACCTACCTGAACCAAGCTATTCAAGGTCTATATAAAACACTGTTTGCATAATAAGCCTTCCAAACTAGGCCTGCACAAAAGGCCTCACAGCATATGCAAATGAAAGCAGGGAAATAACATTCACCCAACTAAGAAAACTGAAGTAAGCTTATATGGCTCCTGAGTGTTCCCTCTTTCAATATTTAAAGGGTTATGTTGTGCACACCAGAGTTACATAAAGTCATCATATTCGGCATTTCCTTGCCTCACTTCATTGGCAAGGAAAGGAAATACTGGATGTGGTGATGTCATATTATCAGTTTCTTTTACCAGATGTTACAAGATGTAATCTTTTTTTCTGGAATCCAGGAAAATACAGAGAAGTGATCAAGGCAACAGGACGTATGTCAATGATTTGCAGAAAAGTGATTTGTGGTATCGTGTCATGGCCAAGTGACTTTCTTGGTTCATATCTCATCTCAGCCATGAATTCACCAGGTGGTCTTAGGGTAGCTGTCCCCTTTTAGCCTCCACTGCAAAATGGGAGTAATAACACTTACTGGATGGGGTTGTTGCTAGGACAATACCTTGGTAATAGATATGAAGTGCTTTTCACACTCAGAAAGTATTCAAGGCAAAGCATGGTTTTTAGCACAACAGCTTTAGTAGTAGTAGTGAAGATGTACAGTGAGATCTTCCTGAATTTTGTATGACTGTCTGACCAGGTTCGGATTAAGGAGAGAGACTGAACTATGAACAAGGGGCAGGGCATCTGTCTCTCTCTCTCACACACTCACTCACAGAGTTCAGAACTGATCTGATAATGATAGATTTGCTTCTTCTCCAGAATCCTTACTGAGATGGTTTACTCAAATCTTTTATCAGGTGAAGAAAGAAGCCTCCACACTTAGAACAGCAGGGGTGTTTTTTGGGAGTGTCTTCACAGTGTCCAATCTACCTTCCCTTTCTAGGATCAAACTCTGAATAAAATGGTTCTGCAAATTTGAAGCGGAAAAGCAGGGGTGGAAAGTGCTAATTCGCTGGCACCTGTGACATCAGCAAGGAAGCTTTTCCTCTACTTGCCCCCACATGTAGCCAATCCCTCAAAATGTTTTGTGTGTTTAAAAAATTGTTTATTTTTACTAAGGTAACAAATGAATGGATAATGTACAGTATATGCGATGCTTTTGAAAAATTGCCAACAAAAAACTTGGTTTGCACAGAAAGTGAAGAATTTGCTATAAGCCCTCTTTCTCTACAAAGTCTGTTTTTATCCTTAGATTGATGGTGTCAAGTTCAGAAAGTCAATCAGGTAACAATCCCATGCATTTCTGCCAATAACCATCTAACTCGGGGCTTTTCAAACTGGGGTGTCGTGAAGCCCCAGTCTGAGGGCCCTGGCCTCTTTCCCCTTAAGGGGGTGGGAGCAGCCAGGAGGCAGGAAAGAGGCAGCAGCGCGATCCCTAGGATCGTGCCACTCAGGGGGCTGCAAAGGTTTGGCTGTACTTACCAGAGCCTCCTACAGCCTCCCAGGGTTACGGGGAGCCCTGTGCAAGTGGCTGCAGGGCTCCCCAATGCTTTAGAAGTGAAAGTGGAGCAATCGCGCCCTACCTCCGCTCAACCGGAAGTGGTGCGCGATCGCTCCACTTTCACTTTTGAAGCATCGGGGAGCCCTGCAGACAGTCGTGCAAGGCTACCCGCACCCCTGGGAAGCTGCAGGAAGCTCTGGTAAGTGCAGCCAAACCCCTGCAGCCCCCTAAGCGGCACAATCCTGACGATCATGTCACTGCCTTTCCTCCGTCCCCGCTGCCTCCCCCCCACAATGACTTAGAGCAGTTCAAACTCTCCTAGAGAGTTTGAAAACCACTGATCTAACCTAAAGCATATCCCAACAAGTCTAACATACTCAAACTTCATCACAATTAAAAGATCAGATTCTGAAATAACAAAAAAATTTGAAATGTCATACTGATCTTTAAAAAGGGAAGGAGGGGGGACCCAGGAAACTATAGGCCGGTCAGCCTTACATCTATACCGGGTAAGATGGTGGAATGCCTCATCAAAGATAGAATCTCAAAACACATAGACGAACAGGCCTTGCTGAGGGAGAATCAGCATGGCTTCTGTAAGGGTAAGTCTTGCCTCACAAGCCTTATAGAATTCTTTGAAATGGTCAACAGGCATGTGGATGTGGGAGAACCCGTGGACATTATAGTATATCTGGACTTTCAGAAGGCGTTCGACACGGTCTCTCACCAAAGGCTACTGAGAAAATTCCAGTGTCAAGGAATTAGAGGGCAGGTCCTCTCCTGGATTGAGTCCTGGTGGAAGACCAGGAAACAGAGAGTGGTTGTCAATGGGCAATTTTCACAATGGAGAGAGGTGAAAAGCGGTGTGCCCCAAGGATCTGTCCTGGGACTGGTGCTTTTCAACCTCTTCACGAATGACCTGGAGACAGGGTTGAGCAGTGAGGTGGCAAAGTTTGCAGATGATACCAAACTTTTCCGAGTGGTGAAGACCAGAAGTGATTGTGTGGAGTTCCAGAAGGATCTCTCCAAACTGGCAGAATGGGCAGCAAAATGGCAGATGCGTTTCAATGTCAGTAAGTGTAAAGTCATGCACATTGGGGCAAAAAATCAAAACTTTAGATATAGGCTAATGGGTTCTGAGCTGTCTGTGACAGATCAGGAGAGAGATCTTGGGGTGATGGTGGACAGGTCGATAAAACTGTCGACCAAATGTGTGGCGGCAGTGAAGAAGGCCAATTCTATGCTTGGGATCATTAGAAAAGGTATTGAGAACAAAACAGCTAATAATATAATGCTGTTGTACAAATTGATGGTAAGGCCACACCTGGAGTACTGTGTCCAGTTCTGGTCGCCACATCTCAAAAAGGACATTGTGGAAATGGAAAAGGTGCAAAAGAGGGCAACTAAGATGATTGCTGGGTTGGGGCACCTTCCTTATGAGGAAAAGCTACCGCGTTTGGGGTTCTTCAGCCTAGAAAACAGGCGCCTGAGGGGGGACATGATTGAGACATACAAAATTATGCATGGGAAGGATAAAGTGGATAGAGAGATGTTCTTTACACTCTCACACCACACCAGAACCAGGGGACATCCACTAAAATTGAGTGTTGGGAGGGTTAGGACAGACAAAAGAAAATATTTCTTTACTCAGCGTGTGATCAGTCTGTGGAACTCCTTGCCGCAGGATGTGGTGACGGCATCTGGCCTGGATGCCTTTAAAAGGGGATTGGACAAGTTTCTGGAGGAAAAATCCATTATGGGTTACAAGCCATGATGTGTATGTGCAACCTCCTGGTTTTAGAAATGAGCTATGTCAGAATGCCAGATGCAAGGGAGGGCACCAGAATGAGGTCTCTTGTTATCTGGTGTGCTCCCTGGAGCATTTGGTGGGCTGCTGTGAGATATAGGAAGCTGGACTAGATGGGCCTATGACCTGATCCAATGGGGCTGTTCTTACGCTCTCATGATTGTTTTAAGAACAATTCAGAAAGTGCAGGTTCATCTTTCAGTGGTGCAGGCAAAGAAGGCCTTGATTCTCCTGTCTTCCAACTGGAAGGTGAGAAACCTAAAGGTGAGAATGCAAGCCTGTGGGCACACCCCTCCCTTACTATGACCAAAAATGCCTAAAGCTTCTTCAGCCTGAGGAAGTTCATTGACAAATTCCAGTAGCCTTTTGGATGGAGGATTATGGCTGGGAGGGACATGATATGCCAGAGCCATGTTAGCAGCTGGGAATTCTGCCTCTATACCTCATCATACTTCTGCTTCATTAGTATGAATATGCATAGAGGTTAAATGTTATCATTAGCTGCTTTTATAAAGGAAGCCATTTTCTGTCCCAAGTGGCTCATGAATGAAAATGCACTGTTGAGTTTGATGAATGCTTGCATCTTGTTGAAGCGAAGCAGGCCTAGGTCTAATCAGTGCTGGGATGGATGAGCCCCCGCCCCTTATGTAGCCTTCAGTTTTATTTCTTTAAAACAGGGGTCTCCAAACTTTTCAGTATGAGGGCCACATTGTATATTTTACACATTTTCACTGGCTGAAGAAAAATCAATTTTACAAATGAATGAATAAATTTTACTTGGATCTTTTTTGTAATCAGCATGATATGATTCAGAACAAAAGAAAAATGTGTATTACAAAGAAAAAAATGCTGTGCTTAATTTTTTTCCAGCCCGCAGGTGTACACATTTGGTCCCTGTTGCGTATGAGCAACATTGGGCAGAAATGGCTTAAACTAAAAAATGAAATATGAGTAAAATTGTCAAACGTTAGGAAAAAAAATAGCAATGAAAATATTTTAAGTTGCTGTGGGCCAGATAAAATCTTGAGGGGGGCAGATTTGGCTCCCAGGCCACAGTTTGGAGTTTGGAGATATTTGAAACATTTATACCCCACCTTTCCCTTCCCAAGAGGAAGGAACCCAAGGTAGCTAGAAACGTCTTTAAAACAGAATTATAACAATACTAAACATATTGAAATACAACCCCCCCCCCCCAAAAAAAAAAACTAGAACAGCAGAGCAATAATCACAGCAAACATCAGAAAAGCAGAGGACAAACAACCAACTTCATAGCAGCAGGAAATTAAACTAACCCTCAAAAGCCAAAGAACATGAGTGGGTTACCATGGTCAGGACATGCATGAGCTCTTGAGAGCACTCCAAATCCCAGTGGCCACTGCAGTTTTACCCTGCGACTATGGAGAAGGAAAGGGAGGAAATACATTCCCTTTAGTCCCTGCCAGCATCTGTTCTTCTCCTGACATACTGGAGCATCCAACAGCAATGCAGGGGAATTAAAAAAAAACAAAAGCCATACTCTTCCCCATAGGGACTCAGGTGATGCTGTTTTTCCAACATCTTAATAGGTAAGGAAAGGCTGGAGGGCTAGTGCTGGTGTGTCAAACATCAGGCCGGTGGGTTGAATGTGACCCTCAGAAGCAATTTATCCAGTGTCCGTTATAATTGGGCTCTCTCATATCTTAAAGATATGAACAAGATTCGCACATTTCTGTCATTTGCAGCTAATGAGTTGCTATGCGAGAACAAATGCTGGTTTTTGGACATCATCTGCTTAATGACCTCACTTCCTGCATAATGATGTCACTTCTGGCCCTCAGCAGGCAGCATGAATGCTTGGTATGAAATGAGTTTGACTGCCCTGAGCTAGTGGGTGGGTGCTGGAGAATTTGTCCAAGTCACATCAAATTGGCTCAATGAATTGTCCAAGCTCTTTCGGGTTTGGAGGGAAATAACTGGGATAATCCAGGATGAGCGCTCAGCTCTTGCCTATCTCTAGTCAAGATGTCTGCCTCAGCATTTTGCACTAATTTGAATTATTTCAATTAGTTTTCACAATGGTGGACCTCCCCAGCCCCCACCACAGGGCAAAGGTCCGCGATGGAGCCCCTGTGGGATGGCACCCCCTCTCACATGCAAATTGGCTTACCTGGAGCTCACGGAGCCTTGTGCAACTCCAGGACACACTGGGGAAGCCTCTCTGAGGTTCCCCAATGCTTTAAACTGTGCTTCCGGAAAACTGGAAGCACAGTTTCCAACCATACCTGGAACCTCAGAGAGGCTTCTGCAGGGTTCTAAAGGCATGCGAGGCTCCACGCCCAGGGCATTTGCTCCATAAAATGAATGGGAGGTCTGCCACTGAGTCTTCAAGGGCAGCCCCATGTAAATCACATTACAGTAATTCAGTGTCTGTATAATTAGTGTATGAATAACCATAATCAGGTCCTATTGATCCAATAAGATACACAATTGGGACACCAACCAAAACTGACATAAGTGCCCCAGGCCAAAGCCAACATCTGAGCACCCACAAGCAGTGCTGGATGCAGGAGCTCCCCCAAACTGCGTACCTGATCTTTCAAGGACAGCACAGCCCCATCCAGAACAGGTTGGAAATCCATTTCCTGGATCCCAGATATCCTAATAGCATCCCTGCCTTGTCCAGATTTAATTTCAGCTTGTTCATCCTCATCCAGTCTATTGCTGACTCTAGACAATGATTTTAGACTTCCACTGCGTACCCAGCACCAGAGGGAATGGCTCAGTGTGATCTGCATTCAGTGACATCCAACCCCAAACTCCCCTGATCTTTCCCCAGCAGTTTCATGTAGATGTTGAATAATGTGGAGGCAAGATTGATCCTGGGAGATGCTAAAGGTCAAAGGCCATGGCATTGAGCAGGAGTTCCCCAGTACCTTCTTCTGAAATCTATGCTCTAGGATCTAACCAGAATAGTGAGTTCCATGATGGAAGAAAGGTGGAATATGAATGTAATAAATAGAGAAGCGTTAAAGAGTACCTCCCCGCTTTCCAAACTGACATTTTTTCTACACAAGTGCATGTCTATATATGCAATGGACAAAAATAATTGTCCTGATATTATACACTGGAGATCAGCATCAAGCATCTTATAGAGATAAAAGGGTAATGTACGAGTTTCTATTTAGATGTCTGAATTAAGCAAGGTGGGAGAGTCCCGATCCTCACCCAGTCTCAAGGCTGTCTTCCTCTGCCTTAAGTCACCTGGCTCCTTTCTCACTGCCCATGCTTGCGAGTCTCTGAGAAAAGGCTAGTGACTCCTCTCCTACCCCCAGCTCATCATACCACAAGGCCTTTCATTCATAACAGCACATCACTAAGTCATCAAGGGGGAAAGAGGAAGGGTGCCTTGGAAAGTCCCTGCTGTAAAAAAAAGAAAGAAATGTTCACTCATTCTTAAAAAATGATTATCTGCCTTGACCGAGTATAAAATACTTTACTTGTGCTGTAGGCAAGGGTAAGTTACTGAGTGAGAGCTCTCTGAAAACTCCCCACCGTCACTCCCCTCCTCAAGATTACAAAGTGAGCATCGCAAACTGAAAATTAAAAATTGCATGCTAGGAAAGAAGCAAGAGACATGGACTACACAAGACAGCTTTTGTCCAAGCATTTGGGAGTCAGAAGTTAGGCGCTTTTCTGATGACAAAATGGGAATTTTGAAAAATAAGAATCCATTATGATTCATTATTAGGTGGCAGCACTAAAGAAAGGACCAGAAATACCCCCCCCCCGCCCCATCCTTTGGTTAAAAGCCAAAAGACTAACACTTCTGCCAAGTCCCCAGACATAATAAAGATGTACCATAATCATAGGTTGGTCCATTTGAGAAAAAGGTCTCAGAGCTATAGTGGAGCTATACTTTTATTAGAACTAAACAGAAAATGACACAGCGCTGTGAGCAAGCTTTCAAGTTCGACCAAATTCTTCTTCAGGTTAGAACCTAAGCAGAATGGGGGGGGGGTGAGAAGGGGGGCATGATGTTGAACTTGTCACCACAAAGAAAGCCGTTACTAAGGAGGAGTGCAGAGTATGTAAGGCAGATTTGATTGGATTAGACTCTACTAGGTGCAAAACAGATTTCAGCTTGCACTGAGGGCTGCGGAGACAAAGAAACAATAAGAACTTGAATTCAACAAAACCGTCAAATTGAGACTGTCAGTTGAAAATTGCCACAGGGCTTGAACAAAGGTAAAAAAGAAAGCCATGTTACCAGGTGGTCGCTTTAGAAGACAGGTGGAGGTGGCATAATTGGATGCTGGCTCACATCTAAACACCTTGTGTGTGGCTAAGTGAGGGTCTCTGGGTGAAGGCTAGATTATGGTTCTTCTCCCTGACCCAGGAGCTTTCCACCCTCACGGCTGGACTCCTTGAAGATGACTGTTCCACGTGCTTTTCCTCTGAACATCTGATTCTGCTTCAACTCCGCGGGCTGGCTTTTTAAAACTGAGAATGAATGTTGTGGCGCATTTTTCATTTGACTTGAATTGACACCGGGGGGGGGGGGATGTGTATATGCTATAACCCACACCCACTCTGAATGTCTAAGGATGAGGGCAAGTTGAAGAATCCAAATAAGAATTTATATTTTGCCTGTGGTAAAATAAATCTGAATGAGCAGCCCTCCAATCAGAGAAGCAGAAACTCTAAGAAGATCTTGCTAAAAGCTGCAAGGAGAAAAAGGGGTGGAAAGTCAGCTACTGCATCCATTCCGACTGTTAGAACAAACGCTGCCATTCGTATTGACCCAGGCACTGTGAAATGTTGATCTCCAAGCTCTTGATCTCCCCACCCTAGTGAAGCATGCTGGGACAGCCTGCGCCTGGCTCGCTCCTAAGCCTGTCACATGCAGACTGCCTCAAAGCCAGCAGCAACAGCAGCCACCACAACACCACCCCCCGCTCTCCAAATCTGATTAAAATCCCAAAACTGCCAGGTCTTTGCAGGTCACAACATTGCAATTAAATCAGGCTTTTCTGAGAACGTGCTCTCCCCCCCCCCTTTTCCAGCAGAAACATACCCCAGAGAATAGACAGAAGCCAAGATCACCTAATATGCATGTTAGAGGTGGGCAGGATCGAGGAAAATATCACACTTTTAATTACTGGCCAGATCAATATACTGTATCATTCTGTCTTCAGCCAGCCCCTGCATTTTGACAACCCTCAGCACAAATAAAGGAATTCTGATGAAACCCAGGAACCTCAAAATTACTCCAGCGTGAGAATTGTTAGCTTAACTGAGCAGTGCTTTTTGATGCTTTAGTGTCTGGATTCTTCAGACATCATCTCCTGAATATCTTCATCGATACAGCTGACAGTTAGGCAGAGACTGATTCTGCCTAACAACTAAACATGTTATAGCTAATTGAGCCCTGCATTTTTTCAAACTCAAATAACAGTGGGGAGGGGATCAGGGCTGGGTTCACTGTATTAGAGGAGGGGATTTTAACCCTCCTCCCCCACCATGGTCCTGCTCCAGATCTCTGCCCACAGATATTTCCTCCATGAGAGAAGCTCCCAATGGTGCCAGAGAGTTCTTGTGGTGAGAGAAATCCAGAAATAGTTCAGAGGGTTTAGCCTTTTCCCTCCACAACAAACCTAATCTGAATTAGGATTGTGGTGGAGGGAAGACTCTAAACCTTCCAGACTATTGTCCTGATCCTGAGTGCTATCTTCCAGAGGGCTTACCAGATTTAAGCTCACGGGGCCAAATCATACACTTAACGAGTAGTTTTGCCTTAAAAGTCAGGGCTTTATCTTCTGATGTTTCTTTGTCAATTCTGAAAGGGCAGGACTCTGATAAAAGAAGTTGCATGTTTCAGGTGTGTATATGAGCACAAGTACAAAGACAGTGTTGTTTAGATATTATAAAAGCAATTGGGCAGGGCTGGCCCATCCATTAAGTGGTTGCCTCAGGCTGCAGAATGGTGGGGGCACCCATTTCTGTGTGCCTTCTTGCCTCCACTGCTCTAACTTCTCCTTCCATTCCCTGGATTGGAAAAGACAGAGGGAGACAGAGAGGAAGAAGAAATGTAAAGGGGAAGAGAGTGATGAGCTACTACATTGGAGAGCGGGAGGATCAGAGGTTGGCACATCATCAGGTAAAGGTAGGGAGCATTTGGCATGCTGCCTCAGATGTTGGGAAGTCTTGGGTTGCTCGGAATATGGGAATCACTTGTCTTCAATTCATCCCACAGCAGGGCAAACTGCTCATGTCTTTACCATGCAATTATTGCCTGTCCAGGATGAAAGGTGACAATCTGGCGATACAAACTTGCACAATTGCAGGCTTACCTAGTCGCAGGCATGAACAGCAGTATCATGGAAGGAACTCAAGGAAAAACAATTGCTGCAGCTATAGCACACACCCAAACTAGTGGGTAGTCAGCTAAAGGTAGTCTCTTTTCAAGTACAGGAATGTCAGGTCCAATACTTACATATTTGTATATAATCAAGAAAACGTTACAGTTACCAACTTCTTTTCTGCCAGACCTCCTATGGTATCATTTCAAAAAATAAGCTGTCTGACAGGTAGAACCTGCCTGGAAAACCTTCACCTGCTAAATAAATATGTGTTAGGCAGCTACTGGTTATACAGAAAAGAAAAAAAAAAAGAGGCCAGCCACTAACTGTAGAAGAAGGAGAAATGTAACCAATTCATGGAAGTACTCCAACTTCCTTTCAGGAGCAACACAGAAGCCTAATATACACCAAATGTATCCAACTCTGTATCTCTCATGCACATGCATACATGCACACACACAGCTTTTATAAAAGTAGCTAATGCTGCAATCCTCTGCACACTTGCATAGGAGTAAACCTCACTGAAGACAGTGGAGCTTACTTCTAAGTAAATATGCCAAGGCTCAGGGTGGTATCAGGGGTGGGTCACTGGTTGAAGACATAAAACCATCAAAGCGCCCACCTGGCTGACCCAGAAGATCCAGTACCCAGTGGCAGCAGTGGCCATGGAGGTAGGTGGACCCAGGGCCAGCTTTTGCCCCAAGGCTGTGGGCAACCTGGTGCCAGTCCTGCATAGGGTTGTACAAAAAGAAAGAGGACCTCCCCCCCCCCCGCAATTAAAACACTTTTTAGTGCTAAACACCTCCTTCGTCTTAGTTTTGTACTCCTTCAGTAACAGTTGAATTGGGGGCTTGCACATGCTCTCCATAGGGCAATGCATGCACTCTGCATGTGGAGACTGTTTATCAAATTGGGAAGAAAACAAGAAGCATGAAAAAGGAAAAACCCTTTTCCTCTTTTCATAGAAGCTGTCATGTCCAAAGGCTTTTCCAGGGGAGGGGGGAAAGGGCTTCATTTGCAAAAGTGGTATCATTTCAATTATATGCAAAACTGACATTTGCACAATGGCCAAAAACAGGCTAGTGAAATTCAGCAGCTTGGTTGGTTTCAAACCATCCAAGTGGCCATCTTACTGTAAAGACTAAAATATCAGTAACATTTAAGAATCAAAAGTTCCCTAAAGCATGCTGATAAGCAAACTAAGACAGTTCCTGAATGAAAAGGATAAAGCCCCAAAGCTTGACAGGCAAGTACTGGCAGGGACTTCAGTCAAAGTGAGTAGAAGTATTTTCCTTTGGCTCCTGGAGCACTGTTGCAGAAAGTTCTTCTAAGCCCACCTGCCTCAGAGTGGGCTTCGGAGCCGTCAGAACTTACTGTACTTATAAACAGAAAAGACACAGCAGGAGCCTGTGAGGGTGGAGAGAAGGGGCTTTTCTAAATGCAGCCAAAACAGTTATCAGTAGGCCACACACGCAACTTTCCTCTCCTAAATTCATTTGTTCATGCACTTCCCTCTGAAACAGCATCATTTTAAAACTCAGTGCCTGTATCACAAGCCTTCCTCCCTCCCTCCCCGCACAAGTACCATCATACACACTTTCCCCCTCATTTCCTTCCGCATATTCCAGGAATTGCTTCTCAAAAGGTATAAGGAAGTCCCCTTTCTTATCAGCTCTCCAAGTATCCTTGGCCTTAGTTTTCTAACTGAACACAGCTAGTGTACACGAAACCAAGCCCCAACCAACTTCTGCAACAAGAAAATCTAGTTTGTGCAAGCTGATTACATTGTGCCTACTCATGTCTGTCCTCATTATTTGCTACTCATTATTTGCTTACTGGGCATAATCTGTTGTGCTTCCAGGTTATGTGGGGGTGTGGGGAATGAAGGACTGAAGAATGGGGAGGCTGGCTATCTAGCCACTTTACCCTTTTAGCACCAGATTGCTGCTAGGCACTGCACCAGTGTGGGAACCAGGTTCACTGACACCCCCTATGGAACTGCTGCCCACCGGGAATGGGCACTACCATTGCCACCAGGACCAAAGGTCCAGCAGGGCCTTTGATTCATCCATATGCACTGGCCTTCAAACAGTGCCCAACCTTGTCAACCCCCATCACGGCCCCTGCACCATAAAGAATATAACAGCATTTTCCCCAAAGGGAATAGCAATATCCTTTGGAATGCTGAAATCAGTTATGAACTCCATTAATATAAAATGTGGCAGTCAGTTGTGGTAAAGTATATGTAAAACAGGGTGTTTTTACAGTTAATGTTGGAGATTTACCGATCTACTAACAGTGTCATGTCTGAGAAGCTGCTTGCAGGGTTCTGCTAAGATGGCTGGCTGTGTTGTAGTGCTACAGGCCTGCTGGCCCGATCATGTATTTATACAAAATAATATCCCAGCTTCCCATCCTTATCAGGTTGTTCCCCTAGCAGCACATTAACAACATCGCAGAGTTACTTTAGAAAATCCAAAACAGCCAGCAGATCCTCAAAGAACAGTCCACGTGAATAATTTTCCCACATGAAGAAGCAGCTCATATATGGAGACTCCGACTCCTGTTTCCATTTTTCAGTTTTTCAAGGCAGTATCATGATGCGCAGGGCTAGTCCACTGTTGATTGGACTGAACGTCTTGTGTCAGGCAGAAAGTTTGTGTTGATGGGGAAATAAGGAGCAAATAAGGAGCAAAGCAAGTGGGAAGAAGATCTGGGCAGTACCTGCTACCTTCTTCCTCCAGGAAGGCCACCTACACGTCTTCTTCTTCCCACTCCCCACCACTTAAGAAAGCAGCCAAGTGAGTCAGGAAATGGAGGGGCAGATGCACCCTTCCCTTTCCCTTACTTTCAGCTTCTGCTGCCCTGGACACAGCCTCTTTGCCTGCCCTATCTAAATGACCTGGAAGAGCAGAACATGCTGGGAAAAGGGTGGGCAGCTCAATTCAGGTCCATCCTTTGCCACCCAGCAACAGGGTGGGCTCATATGTGCTAGTGCATGCATGAGATTTTTTTTTTTTCAATTTTGGGGGGTGGGGGAGAAAAGGCAGCATTTTGGGGATGTGCAAGCACCAACTGGACCTAGTAATGTGAGACAACACAAAGCACTGCCTGATCGCCTTGACAATGTGGAGGTGCATCTCCTCCCCTTGGTGAAAGCAATACTACCTTATTTGTCCTTCTCAGTGAGGTTACTATTTAGCCGAAGCTGATCAGCAGTACAGCAATGTGATGTCATCTGGGTCAATGTGACCACGTGATCCCCGATTGCCTGGGATCAGGCAGTGCAGGACAAGAAAACATTATCAGGAAGTCAGCAGAAGATTGGGAATAGCCCCCTACCCTGAACCACTGAAAAGGGTATGTTTGGGTGTGTTTTTTTTCCTTGCCTCCTCAAAATCATTCCCATAGGCAAAATTTCACAGATGAAATGCTATGCTTCTCCCATCTGACCCAAGCCCTTCCCTATCGCCATTAGGTAGGGGTGATGAGAACCATACAGGCTGGGGCTTGGTGGTGGCAGTTTCCATGGCCAAGTGATATTTCCATTCCCACTCCAGACCTCTCCCTTCCCACCCACTGCCTTCTCCATCTAATACAGCTTGTCCTCACAAAAAACATCTGGTTCCTGCTGTTCTGTATAGTGTCTAGCACACTTTTTGGCATCGCATGTTAAGCAGTCTTTGTGGTCCTCATCCCATAGCAACAATAGATGTGGTGGAAGTCCTGGAAGCAGAAGAAAAGAAGGAAGATTTTAAAGATCAAATTTAAAAAAAATGCCACTGATAGCAGTTAATGATTTATAGAAATATAAAATGTAGGACTTCAAGGTCTGTTGAATCAACACCTGGAGAAAAAGGAGAAAACGGAGAACATAGCAGAGACTTCATATGAGTGCAGCAATGTTCTCCAGTCTTTTTACCTGTCTGCCTGGACTTAGTTTACATCTCTTATTGCTCCCTATGGTGCTGACGACGTAATACACATAACACTAAAAATGGGCTAGCACCTCTTAAAAAGATATTTCCACTTTGTGGTTAGCAATCAGAATTTCTCCTCCCTCTCCCTTTCACTTGCTACCAGACCCCTGCGACAGAGTCTCTAAGTCCATTTAATTTGAAAAACCTGATTTAGGCTAATTGATAGCAGATGAGTTCCACAGGAAATGCAAAAGGGCATTTACTTAACATGGTATAGGACAACTTGGAAGCAGACACCCCCTCCCCCCAAACTCCAATTTCATTTCACACATACAACCCTGCTGCCAATGGTGGTATTTCTCCAAAAGGGGAAAAAAAATAATTTGTGTTTAATTTTTTTTAACTGTTTTTAAACCTCTTTTTAATTGCTTTGCATAAACCTGTCCTAGAATTTTACAGCCTTCAATAGTCTAGACCTCCTTGCTGGTTTTCATTAGTCCAAAAGATGTCTGGCACATTAAATTAGAGTAGGAGAATTTGCAGGAGGTAGGAGGGATGAAAAAATAATAAAGGGTATATTTCAGAAATAAGTTTGTTGCTGCATGTGCCCCTCTCATTTCATGTTGAATAAGACTGAACAGAACTGGGGCAGGCTACACAAATCCTGTTACCTCTTTATGGAGGTGCCATGTTAGCTTAGTAATTAGAGCCCCTGGGCTACAATTTGATGGCGTGACCAACCGCCCAACTGCAAGATGGTCTAAGTTGTTCAAAGTTACAAAGCACTATGCCAAAATCCTCATGAGACCCCAAGGGGTATATTACTGATTATATTTATACTCCCCTTACTTTCAGGCTGGCATTCAAGATTGTGTACATAGACTTCCCAAGTGGTCTCCAATGCATACATCAGTATACCGCCTTTCTCTGTTTTTACACAGCATTCAAGGCAGTTTACATAGGCGAACTTAGTCTAAACCACCATTTTTCAATGGGGTTTTTATAATACGTTCTATGGAAGATTCACAGAACTCTCAGTCACGAGATGTTGCCTTCATGGTGTGAATTTTCTCTTCTGTGCGCCATCACACAGGCCCTGGCCAGGCATAATCCTGCTTAATTTCAGCAAAGTTGCTATATTATGTGCAACCAGACTATCCCTGGTTCTTTGGCTGCCATACTCTTCAAATCTTGCCCAATTCAGTCCCCTCTGTTGCACCATTTTTCTGTGCTTCCTGCTTTTCATGCATAGAATCCCGTTATGTCATGTGAGAAGAATGAGCAGATCCAGAGCTTCACAATGGATTTGACCAAATGAAGCTGCCATCAGACAATTGATCCATGTAGCTTAGTATTGTTTGCAGCAGTGGCTCTCAAGGGCTTCACACAGAGGTCTTTCCCAGTCCTACCGGGAAGTACCAAGGATTGACCTTCTGCATGCCAAAAATGTGATCTCCCACTAACTATGGTCCTAAGTGCATGCTGAAAATGGATGTTACTGCACCCTGGGTGAGTGAACCACAGGCACGAAGGGTGTGGCTCTATGAATAATAGAAATGTACATTCACATGCTATGGACAGGACATCAGCACGATGTATTCCTTATTGGCCTTGCATAACACAGATGAAGCTGTACCATGAGGCACAACCAGTCTCTCTTAATACAGATAGGGACACATCTTTTGTAGGCTACTTTGAGCTACTGCACACATTTGTGCATGTGACAATCCCTGGATCAGGACCATAGTGCCTGCTGATCAACAGCTGTTAGTTATGTGGCAATTTTGAACTGTCTGATATAAAAGCAAGAACACTATACAGTTGCGTGAGCACTCTGTACCCATTTTCACATGGAAAGAAGAGAGGGTGGGAACATGACCTGAGTGCATGCTTATAAAAAACACTTTTACAACTATAATTGCAAAGTTACAAATCCTATAATTGTCCCTCTTCCCCACTCCCCCACCCCACCACTTAGTGCAATATTATAGCTCTGATCCAGATTTTACCCGACAGTGTCCTTCATAAATAGATTTTTTTACCACCAAATTATGATAAACCCAGTAGCTCTATTGAAGGGACTTCCATTGGTAGGCTGCAGATTTTGTCCCAAAGATAACACTGGCAACATCCTATGATAATCTAGACTTTGGAGCAGACATCTAGAAAGCAAAACAAGTGCATGTATGAAAGAGTTAAATATACCTACCTCTTGGTACCATGTCTTTAGATGACACACCAGGGATAGACAGACTTCAGACCTTTGGTGTTCTGCATAATTTCTTGGTTCTTATTGTAACCAATGGTTTTGCATATTTTCTGGTTTTTGTCATACTGGTGGAACTACAGTTCTATAGCTCAGTGGTTGCAAAGATTATATGACCATGCTCCTCCAAAACCCTATGCTGTCCTCTCCTCCACCCTTCTGCCACGTCCTCCTCTTCCTTTTCGAGTTCAGGGAGTGGGAGGAAGAGTTGCTGAGGAGGCAGACAGAAATGGGTGCCCCCCACCAATCTGCTATCTGAAGCTACCCCTTCTGTTGGCCTCATGAATGGGACAGCCCTGGAATATGGAATGGAACACTCTGTGCAAATTGGGCTCTCTCAATGTGACCAGGAAGTCTGAAAAAAGCAGTGATCCCAGTTGTATGAAGATAGTTGCATCCATACCAAGTCTGTGCAGACCTTCAAATGATCACATATAAGCTCAAAGGATGGGGAAGGCCTGCCGCTGTGCTTCCTACCCCCCACCCCATATAATACTGAAGGTGTGAAATGGGCAGTAGTAAATATATATTTTCCAGGTTGCAACCCAGCCACTTTAATTTTTTCTATAATGTCACAACACAGAGAATGTAATGTACGTATGATTGTGATTTTTTTTCTTTTTTCTTTTTTTATTGATGTTTAATTTTTTTAAGTATACATTCCACTTATATTTACATAATCATAGATCAACAATCTTTTTCCCCCTTTTTTCCCTCCCCCCATGAACAGCGACCATTAACATTAAGTATTTATATCTGCAGCTATAAGCACACCTTTTGGATTTTATCCATTATAACAGTATTGGCCCCCCCTTCCCTTACCCATCTTATATATCTCAACCATTTCTTTTTTATCTCGGTTTTCTTATCTTCCCATGTCTTATCCTGTTTCAGTATTGATACTGTGTCTGATTGTATCCATTCATATAAATACCAATTCCATTTTTCCACAGTCCATTTTGATGCATCTTTCCACCCATATGCTATAACTGCATGGATAGCTAGAATCATAGCTTTGAATAAATCCTGATTATGTTTTTTTACTTTATTATTTCCCAAAACTCCCATAAATAACATTTTCCCAGAGAGCTCCAACTTAAGGTTACATAATTCCTCCACCTTTTCAAATATCAATTGCCAAAAATCAATTACCTTAGAACATTCCCACCAAAGATTGGCATAATAACCCTTTACCCTCCTACAGTGCCAACAATTTGAATTCCTTCCCTTAATCATATAAGCTAGCTGGGCAGGTGTCCTATACCATTTCAATATTAATTTCATCTCCAATTCTCTAAATTTTTCCATTCTAATCTCCAATATTCCTTTCATTATTCTGTCTATCTCATGTACTGACATTCCCACCTCTCTTTCCCATTTAATTTGTATTAACCTAATCATAGTCTCATGTACGTATGTTTGTGATATCAGAAGATTACAGCATCATAGATCTTCACAGCTCTTAAGCATTGCTGAATTTTTGAAATTTTCACCTGGCAGAAACAGCTGAAACTAAAACAGTTTTATTTTAGCTACTTATCTATGTTACTTGCTGTGAATGGGAATTGTGGGTATTTGGCCATCAAAGAAGCCTCCAAAGCACTCAATTGAATGGAGTAAAATATATCTGGAGGGAGATTGGTGGTGGGCAAGAATTTCCTTTCTTTCCAGCCAGGGGCAACTTTAAATCTTTTGGGAGGAAACCAACACAGGCATTTTAAACACTTTTGCATTCCAAAGCAAGAGGATGTTGTCTCCAAGCAGTTTGCTGTTGCCAAAGCTATCCTCATGGCTCCCGGATTCCCTGCCAAGAGATTACAAGTTTTTCTCTAAACTGCACATGTCTTTGCACAACAGGTACATTTAAGGGACACTTAAATCAATGGGATTCTCACAACCAATAGTACTCATAGACTCTAGGATATATAGAAAGTTCATATTTTCTTGTACAGATTACTATGTATGTAATTCTATGTAATTCATATGTATGAATTACATATGATTACTATGATGTATGATTACATATGATTACTATGATGTATGATTACTATGTATGTAATTCATATGTAATACTATGTATGTAATTCCCAAAGGATCTCCTCTATGGAGAACTCGTGCAAGGAAAGCGCCCTACAGGTAGACCACAGCTGCGATACAAGGACATCTGCAAGAGGGATCTGAAGGCCTTAGGGATGGACCTCAACAAGTGGGAAACCCTGGCCTCTGAGTGGCCCGCTTGGAGGCAGGCTGTGCAGCATGGCCTTTCCCAGTTTGAAGAGACACTTTGCCAACAGTCTGAGGCTAAGAGGCAAAGAAGGAAGGCCCATAGCCAGGGGGACAGACCAGGGACAGACTGCACTTGCTCCCGGTGTGGAAGGGATTGTCACTCCCGGATTGGCCTTTTCAGCCACACTAGACGCTGTGCCAGAACCACCTTTCAGAGCGCGATACCATAGTCTTTCGAGACTGAAGGTTGCCAATACAAAAAAATTCTTGTACAGATTTGTATGTACAGATTACTGTCTGTTCTTCTAAAGATCCAGAGGAATCAATGTAGATTTATTTTTCACATTTTTATACCACACTGCCTCCAAAGAGCTCAGGATGGCGTGCATGGCTCCTTCTCTCTTTTTGTCCCAACAACCCTGTGAAGTATGTTAAGCTGAAAGAGAGAGAGCGCGAGAGAGTGACTGGCCCAGAGTCATCAAGGAAGCTTTCTGGCTGAGCGGGGAGTTGAACCTGGATCTTCCGAATCTAAGTTCAATGCCAGACCCACTACACCATCATGTTGAACAAAAACTCCAGTCATCTGAGAAAAGGGCTTACTGAATGGCAGTTGGAAGGAGTACCATTTTTCTTCTGAGGCATAAGAACATAAGAACATAAGAACAGCCCCACTGGATCAGGCCATAGGCCCATCTAGTCCAGCTTCCTGTATCTCACAGCGGCCCACCAAATGCCCCAGGGAGCACACCAGATAACAAGAGACCTCATCCTGGTGCTCTCCCCTACATCTGGCATTCTGACTTAACCCATTCCTAAAATCAGGAGGTTGCGCATACACATCATGGCTTGTATCCCATAATGGATTTTTCCTCCAGAAACTCGTCCAATCCCCTTTTAAAGGCGTCTAGGCTAGACGCCAGCACCACATCCTGTGGCAAGGAGTTCCACAGACCGACCACGCGCTGAGTAAAGAAATATTTTCTTTTGTCTGTCCTAACCCGCCCAACACTCAATTTTAGTGGATGTCCCCTGGTTCTGGTATTATGTGAGAGTGTAAAGAGCATCTCCCTATCCACTCTGTCCATCCCCTGCATAATTTTGTATGTCTCAATCATGTCCCCCCTCAAGCGTCTCTTTTCTAGGCTGAAGAGGCCCAAACGCCGTAGTCTTTCCTCATAAGGAAGGTGCCCCAGCCCCGTAATCATCTTAGTCGCTCTCTTTTGCACCTTTTCCATTTCCACTATGTCTTTTTTGAGATGCGGCGACCAGAACTGGACACAATACTCCAGGTGTGGCCTTACCATAGATTTGTACAACGGCATTATAATACTAACCGTTTTGTTCTCAATACCCTTCCTAATGATCCCAAGCATAGAATTGGCCTTCTTCACTGCTGCCGCACATTGGGTCGACACTTTCATCGACCTGTCCACCACCACCCCAAGATCTCTCTCCTGATCTGTCACAGACAGCTCAGAACCCATCAGCCTATATCTAAAGTTTTGATTTTTTGCCCCAATGTGCATGACTTTACACTTACTGACATTGAAGCGCATCTGCCATTTTGCTGCCCATTCTGCCAGTCTGGAGAGATCCTTCTGGAGCTCCTCACAATCACTTCTGGTCTTTACCACTCGGAAAAGTTTGGTGTCGTCTGCAAACTTAGCCACTTCACTGCTCAACCCTGTCTCCAGGTCATTTATGAAGAGGTTGAAAAGCACCGGTCCCAGGACAGATCCTTGGGGCACACCGCTTTTCACCTCCCTCCATTGTGAAAATTGCCCATTGACACCCACTCTCTGCTTCCTGGCCTCCAACCAGTTCTCAATCCAGGAGAGGACCTGTCCTCTAATTCCCTGACTGTGGAGTTTTTTCAGTAACCTTTGGTGAGGGACCGTGTCAAACGCCTTCTGAAAGTCCAGATATATAATGTCCACGGGTTCTCCCGCATCCACATGCCTGTTGACCTTTTCAAAGAATTCTATAAGGTTTGTGAGGCAAGACTTACCCTTACAGAAGCCATGCTGACTCTCCCTCAGCAAGGCCTGTTCGTCTATGTGTTTTGAGATCCTATCTTTGATGAGGCATTCCACCATCTTACCCGGTATGGATGTTAGGCTGACCGGCCTATAGTTTCCCGGGTCCCCCCTCTTTCCCTTTTTAAAAATAGGCGTGACATTTGCTATCCTCCAATCTTCTGGCACCGTGGCCGTTTTGAGGGACAAGTTGCATACCTTAGTCAAGAGATCTGCAACTTCATTCTTCAATTCCTTAATAACCCTTGGGTGTATGCCATCAGGGCCCGGTGACTTATTGATCTTTAATTTATCAATGAGGTCTGAAACATCTTCTCTTTTAACCTCTATCTGACTTAACTCCTCGGTTAGGAGGGGCCGTTCGGGCAGCGGTATCTGCCCGAGGTCTTCTGCCGTGAAGACAGATGCAAAGAACTCATTTAATTTCTCTGCCATCTCTAAGTCTCCTTTTATCTCCCCTTTCCCTCCCTCACCATCCAGAGGGCCAACCGCTTCTCTGGCGGGTTTCCTGCTTCTAACATATTTGAAGAAGCTTTTATTATTCCCCTTAATGTTGCTGGCCATGCGTTCCTCATAGTCTCGCTTGGCCTCCCCTATCACCTTCTTACATTTCTTTTGCCACAGTTTATGTTCCTTTTTATTCTCTTCATTAGGGCAAGACTTCCATTTACGGAAGGAAGCTTCCTTGCCCTTCACAGCCTCTCTAACTTGGCTGGTTAGCCATGCGGGCACTCTCCTGGATTTAGTGGAACCCTTCTTTCTTTGCGGTATACACCTCTGCTGGGCCTCTATTACTGTTGTTTTAAGCAGCCTCCATGCACTCTGGAGAGACTGGACTCTTTTTACCCTCCCTTTCAGCCTCCTTCTAACCAGCCTCCTCATTTGAGGGAAGTCCGCCCGTCGGAAGTCAAGGGTTTTTGTTAGAGATTTGCCTGGTATTGCTCCCCCAACGTGCACGTCAAAACGGATCGCAGCATGATCACTGTTCCCCAATGGCTCAGTAACGTTTACATCTCTAACCAGGTCCTGCGTACTGCACAAAATTAAATCCAGAGTCACCTGTCCTCTGGTGGGCTCCGTGACTAGCTGATCTAAGCCACAGTCATTTAGCACGTCAAGAAATCCGGTTTCCTTATCGTGACCAGAACACAAATTGACCCAGTCAATATGAGGATAATTGAAGTCCCCCATGATTACAACCCTGTCCTTCCTTGTCACCTCCCTGATCTGTTTCCTCATTTCAAGGTCCCCATCAGATTTCTGGTCTGGAGGACGATAGCACACCCCCAGTATTACATCGCTGCTCAAGCCTGGTAATTTAACCCACAGAGATTCTACGGTGGAGTCGGACCCACCTTCAATCTCTACTTTGCTGGATTCTATCCCTTCCTTAACATAAAGGGCCATCCCACCTCCAACACGCCCCTGCCTGTCCCTCCTGTAGAGTTTATAGCCCGGGATTGCGGTATCCCACTGATTCTCCGCATTCCACCAGGTTTCCACCACATTGGGCAGTACAGTATGCTAGTATGTCACCTTCTCATGGTGGTGCTAAACCAGTGAGCTGTTGTGACCCTCTGTTTTCCTCTAATAATGTTACTTGGGCTGTCATCTCTACAAGCAGTATGGTAAGAAACAACTCCTACTGACCTCAGTGAGATTTACTTGTTCACAGACTGTCAGCAAGGCAGAGTTGATGAGGTTGGTCTTTATCCAGAGAGGAGCCAATGTATTTTAACTAAGGTTACAAATGCACATGCTCTCAGAATAGGAAATCCACATGTCAATCCCACTTCCAGAAAGTCACCTCCTAGGTCAGTCCTAGGATTTTGGGTGCTGTATCCAAGCCTAGTGCTCCACCTCCTAGTCTGTATCCATTTACCACCCTCATCAGACCATTCATCCCTCTCTCCTATGCAATATCACTGTCTATCCTTTGATACATTATACATGTCTCTTTGCACAGACAAAATGCTATGCTACTTGACTTGTCCTTCCCTATTGATGTCCTGCTACAACTGGATCCAAGCAGTTGTCGTGTGTTTAAGAATGGTACAATTGAAACTTTGGGGGGAGGGGAATTGAATAATGTTATTTTTGTTTTTAATCAATAATAATGGTTAGGAATCAGCACGTATGGTAGAAAAAGGAGATTCGTAGACATAGCCAAAGTCTAGTTCAGGCCTCTGGATGGAGAGTTATTGTAAAATTAGCAATCTTCTAGGGAGCTGTTTCAAGAGACCACAGAGAGTAAACAAAGCCAAGGCCATGGGGAAATAGGGCAGCATGACTCCAGAGGTGGTGCAAAAGAGGGAAGTCGGAGCATAGGTGTGGTCACCCTTTTCTGCCCACAGAGTGACGATGAAATAAGTGTTCTCTGCCCATAGCATAGAAGAAATGCTTTTTGTCAAAGGGACAACAGAAAGGAGGGTTGTGAATAATAAAAGATCCCATTAATGCAAGGAGTCAGGAAATTGGAAATAAGAGAGATACCCTTGTCAATAACCAGTATTTGCCTGCTGTCCACTCATTGCACTGCAGAGCTGGACCTGAATCTAATCATGTGCAGGAATTGGGGCAAGATACTAAGATTAATTGAAAGACTGACCCAACCAGTCTGTTCTGAGAGTTGTCCATTAAGGATTGTTTAGTTGGAAACTACTGTCTTATTTTCTTGCTTTGAAATATTAACCTTCTATCTGCATTAAATTGTTTTACTCTATGTACACTAACAGACAAATTGTACCAACAGTGGCAAACCTCCCCTGTCCCAGGGCAAAGGTACATGATGGTGCCCCACCACGGACTGTGATGGCCCCCCTGCACACAAATCCCCCCCTCACTTACCAGAAGCTCACAGAACCTCGCATGACCACAGATTGTGTAGGGGAAGCTCCCTGAGGCTTCCCTGGTGCTTTAAACTGTGCTTCCAGAAAAACAGAAGCACAGTTTCTGACTCTGTCAGGAGCCTCAGAACAGCTTCCATGGGGTCCTAAAGGTGCGCAAGGCTCTGCGCCCAGGGCATTTGCCCCATAGACTTAAGGTCTATGCCTTAAGGTCCACTACAGTCTACCAGATTTCCTGCTCACAAATGCAGCCGCCCCAATAGGGCACACACTATAACCCACAAGGGAGTTTTGAGCCATAAAGGCCTCCTCAAGGTAAGGGAAAACTGGTTCTCTTGCCTTGGAGTAAGCCCTTGCAGCTCCACTGAGTCTTCCTGGACATGTGCCAACTATGTTGCTAGCACAAGTCGAAGTGGACCTGGGTAGGTGGACCAAGGCCAGGAAGGGGAATAGGATATTGGTGGCTTTGCTGCCACCAATACCACTCTCTTCCCAACTTGATCTGCCTCATCCCTGCCCCAGTCTCATCTTCTTTCCTTGTCTTCCCTGCCCTGTTCTGCCCACCCCCTGTGCTGACTTACTGGCACTGGGAAATGTGGACAGACTGCTGGTGTGCCGCCCAATGGCCTGGTTCCACAAAACAGTGTGTCGTGTTTTTCAACAGCCACAAAGGACATTATGCTGATGGAACACTTGTTTTGGCAGCATAAGGCCTTCTTAACATTGAGCAATAAATCCCCTATTTTATGCCCAGATTAGATTCCAGGGGTCTGTATTTAAGCTGAAACATATGTAAGGTAAAACATCCATTCTTGCCTGTCCTATCACACCTGTGTAAAAGCACCACTGAAATGCCTGCACAAGAGTGCCAATGTATCAATCTGTAATTTGGACATCTGTAACCCAGGGAGATTGGACAAACTCTCAATAGAGGTCTAAAACATGGTATCCAATACTTATCTGGTTCACTGGTTAAGCACCAAGCTTCTGGGGGCCTTAGCAGAGAGTAGGGTTACCAACTCTGACAGAAGCAATTCCTGGAGGTTTATTTCTCCCCACATGATGTAATTTCATTAAGCCAGCGGGGTCCTGTTAACATCTCCAAGATTGCTTTTATTGGTCAGTTGATGCGAATTCCTGCACACTTCAGGCCAATCTTGGAAGGATGGCAACCCTAGCAGGGAACAGCCCTGTTCCCTCATAATTGGAGATCAGTATAAGACGCACAAGCATAAGACCAGCAAATCAAGTTTCATACAGGGGCCATAGTAACAACAAAGGCTGGTTGAGACTATACCATCTGACTGGTCACAAAACTGCTCGTGAGGAGCATGCGCACGCAAGCTGCTTCCTCCTGGCCTAATAATGTGGGTGGAAGAACAACCGAACTGCCCCAATAACACAATTACTATTACTATAAAATACCATTTGAGGGCCCAATACTATCCAATTTTCAAGTGCTGGTGCAACTGTGCCCATGGGGCATGCACTGCATCTTGTGGTGGGGCAGCAGTCACAGAGGCCTCCTTAAGGTATGGGAACATATGTTCCCTTGCCTTGGGATTGCATTGTGGCTATACCAGTGCTGGAAAATTGGATAGGATTGGGTCCTTAGTTGTGTAACCTTACAGTCTGGTAGCCCCCCTCCATGTGACAAACAGCAATAGGGACAGTATATTGGGGGTAGGAGGCACAGCACATACTGTACTTCCTCCTGAAGCATGTAATGGCCTGAAATATTGGTTGTATCATCCAAAGTGGCCCATCGTACATATAGGATTAAGAACTGACTAGGACTGTTTCAAAATATTTGCCTGTTTCAACTTCCAAGACCAGAACTAGCAAGCACACTAGTGCAGAAATGTTTCCTGAATAATACGCACACTGCAATTTTATGCATGTGTACTCAGAAGTAAATGGAGTTGAAGGGGACTTACTGCCAGGTAAGTGTACATAGGACTGAAGCCTTTGGTTATGTGAGTATTCCTCATTTTTATCTTATCTGATGCTATTATTTACCCTCTGGCCACTACTTCTTCCTTTTTTCTGAATTAGTCACATGGATGATCTCACCCCGTTAGGGATCCCAGAATGAATGGAATGCTGTATACAGCACAATTTCCGGTCTAATAATATAGTACCATGAGACATCAGTAAATAAAATTAGGTATAGTAGAGGCAACAAAATCAACTTATTCTCAGTCAGATCAACCAATCAGCTACATGATGAAGTCCCAGAGAGAAAATGAAGGAAACTAAGACTGAAGACAAGAAGGCAATTTATGAGAATGCACCGTTTCTCAAAGATATTTTTAAAAAAGCACCCAAAAGGGAAGGTGTTTCTATTGCAAAACATTTTGTGAAAAACACTGAGTAATTTGCACTCAGCCCTCAACCTGAGTGTTAAAGTACTTTTACAGATGAAAGCCTAAATTAAGAGGACACAAATCAAGAAAAAAATCAAGAACTACTAAGCATCATGCATTTCTGTGCACACACATACACACACTATACGTGCTCCCATTGTTTACAAGTGCCTTTGCAGCTCCAGTAATCTGTTTAGTCATATATAAATGTGTACACTGAGCACTCACTATAAGTGGCTAGGGACCCAATCCTATCAACTTTCTAGTATCGATGCAGCTGCAACACAGTCCCGAGGTAAGGGAACCAATGTGTCCTTACCTTCAGTAGGCCTCCGTGACTGCCTCCCCACCACAGGATGCAGCACACACCCTGTTAGCACAGCTGCATCAGCACTGAAAAGTTGGATATGATTGGGCCCTAAGGCCCAAATCCTCATCAACTTGCCAGCACTGACATAGCTGTGCCAGTGGGGCGTGTGCTGCATCCTGCAGTTGGGTGGCAGTCACCGAGGCCTCCCCAAGTATGTTCCCTTACCTCGTAGCTGCATTGCCCTTACCTTGGTGCTGGAAACTTGGTTAGGATTGCACCCTAAGTCGCTTAGCCAGAGTATACACTTACTCCTTCATATTATGTCACCTATGGTGGCCAATTGGCTTAACGGGACTGGATGTCAGTCCAGACAATTTAAAAAAATTGTTACAGTCTCAGTGATTACTATGACAGTGCTATGCACTGCTTTGGGAGAGATGATAATCAGTTAGATGGGATGGGGGGTTACTCCAGGTAGTTAAAAGGGATGTATATGTTGAAGAGTGGCTGGATTGGATTGTAATGATCCTACTGAATTCTATGGATATAATTTCAAAAGGAATTGGATTTGGACGTCAAACAGGATTCTGTGGTTGCTCTCCAGTGAATGCCGGGTCATTAAATGCTGATGCTGAATTCTGTCTCCAATAGCTACTGGTGGGCACGATGCCCTGCAGCTTTTACAAAAGCATTTCCTGGCTACTCTGAGAGAAGAAAAAAAAAAACAACCCTACTCTTTTCATCACCTTTTCATAATTGTTCTTTGCATAATTCTCCTCTGCTTTGAACAGTTCCTTGTATTCACAGATACAAGATCATTTTCATGCAGAGTGAACTTGCACATTGCGAGTCTTACTCCCTACTTGTGGCTCACATACCCAGGAGAGAGAGAGAGAGAGAGAGAGAGAGAGAGAGAGAGAGAGAGAGAGAGATTCTACTGTTTAGCAAAGCAGCTGAAGCCAGTTCTCACACTGCATACAT
Source organism: Tiliqua scincoides (assembly GCF_035046505.1). Taxonomy (NCBI): domain Eukaryota; kingdom Metazoa; phylum Chordata; class Lepidosauria; order Squamata; family Scincidae; genus Tiliqua; species Tiliqua scincoides. Next base: position 147,057,720 of record NC_089822.1, read on the forward strand.
TAAAGCTGAAAAGGGTCACAACCATCTTTGGTTTTTGCCATGGCAGGGTTGTTTTGAAGCTTGAAAAGGACAAAGAAGTGGGCACTGCCAGATTCCCTTTCCTCTCGATTTCTAATGGGGAAAAGATACAGACAGAAAGGCTTATACCATGTGTCACTCATTCACTGTCAAAGCCTTGTGCATTCAGAAGTATGAGACGCCAAAATTCTTCAGCATGTTGCCTCAGGTGATGCCGATAAGCATTTGGCAGGATAATTCTGGGTTCGGTTAGTGCTTTGTTTCAGTCAAGGGCTACAGAAGAACCAAGAGTTGCCACGTTATCAGAAGTGGAGATGGTTTGCAGCTCCAGTGCCCTTCAAACTTTACATCTGAAAGCGTTGATATTCTCTGACACACTCATTCCTGCCACTCCCCGCCATTCTTCCAGCACCACAGAAGGAATATTTGAATCCAGAGAAAGTGCTACTCATTTCATACACTTTTGTTCCTTTTTTTCACAGTCTCACCCTCACAAGTGACCTGGCCTAAGCAATTAATCCTCTGTTGATTCATTGATGGGCTCATTCCAGTAGCTAAACCCTAATAGAAATGCGGTTTAGTAGGAGGCATAAGTTCCCTTGAGTTTAAGTGTATTGGATTGCAGTCTTACAGCCCAACCGTAACTACACAGCTCTTCACAGTAGCAGAACACTGTTCCGCTGTCATAGAATGATTTTTGGCAGGGTGTGCAGTGGGCCATCCGCAGCTTGATGCTCTAACAAAAAGTAGAGAGGAACAAGCTGGTGGTGGAGGTTTGCCTCTAAATTATTTGACAATGATCCAATTGTTATTTCAAAAACGGAAATAATTTACCATGTCATGTTGACATTTGATAAATGCCTTTGCCAGGTCTCCCATTTCCCAAGCTCTTTCTCCACCACCCTCCCAACACACCCTTTACTTATCCCAGTGGCACTGGGGAATTCCCTCTGCTGTTACCATTGATGGAGGCAGCATCAAGTGTAAACAGTGCAACATCAGGCTTTTTGTTTTCCCACAGACGGAAAAGAAAACACAGAAGGAAAGCAAAGCAAAATCTTTGACGGTAGTATTTGTCAGCTACTGCAATAGATGTAACCATTCTCAAAAACTACAACTCCCATAACCCTCTTTACCTTTTTCTCCTGTGCAGCCCCATGCTGCATAGTTTAAAATTGTCTCTGCCAACAAGTGGGGGGGGGGGGGGAAGGGAAAAGTGTTTCCCACAATCACTGGATAAGTAAAAAGTTGCTAGGAAGGGCTGATGAGGTAGGACTGGGGTTATTCCACATTGTCCATAGAGTCTCAGAATAACTTTCTGAACTCAGACGCAAAGAACTTTGGTGACACCTCTCCTAACAAGTACAAAAACAGTTTGCCCCAAATCCATGGCAGGAGACAAAAACAGAAGTTGCACTGTCTGAGCGACAACAGCTTCAAAATATCGCCTCCAGATCTCTGAAAAGTTATTCCCAGAACCCATCCTTCGATAAGGTAAGGAAACCATGGCCCTGGCTGTGATTTTGACAGTGTTGTGATCCACATCCAGAAACCTTTTGAACCTAGAAACAGAATAGCTTATTATTATTTGCAGTTCAGACAACACAGCTGAGTAAATCCAGGGCTCCTGCTTGTTCATTAAGGCACTAATCCTTTGTTTTCCGCTGCACAAATCTCTTCCAAGAATCCCAGGGTTGTGTAGAATTTAGGAGAGATTTATTTATGCAAGGAAAGAACAGAGGGAAGTCCCTCCTGCATCCCAAGCATTTGTAGCTCAAAATATGTTGATTTTGCTTTCTCTACTCCTAATTTCAGCTGACCACATTCCAGAAGGGGACAGCTGAACAATCTCCAATGTGGGAAGATTGGAAAAGAGATGCCTGAGGAGGGACATGATTGAGACATACAAAATTATGCATGCAAAGGGTAAAGTGGATAGAGAGATGCTCTTTACACTCTCACACCACACCAGAACCAGGGGACATCCACTAAAATTCAGTGTTGTGAGGGTTAGGACAGACAAAAGAAAATATTTCTTTACTCAGCGTGTGATCAGTCTGTGGAACTCCTTGCCGCAGGATGTGGTGACGGCATCTGGCCTGGATGCCTTTAAAAGGGGATTGGACAAGTTTCTGGAGGAAAAATCCATTACGGGTTACAAGCTATGATGTGTATGTGCAACCTCCTGATTTTAGAATTGGGCTATGTCAGAATGCCAATGAAAGGGAGAGCACTAGGATGCAGGTCTCTTGTTATCTGGTGTGCTCCCTGGGGCATTTGGTGGGCCGCTGTGAGATACAGGAAGCTGGACTAGATGGGCCTGTGGCCTGATCCAGTGGGGCTGTTCTTATGTTCTTAGCTTCCACAGACAGCAAAGTATACCAGAGTGATAGTGAGGGCAGAACCCAGTGACATCATCTTGCCCAGATAGTTCGCATTAGTTGAGATTCTGACAATCCTAGAAAGAAAGCTGAAATAGAAGAGGACCTCAGGATGGCTGAGAGAGTGCAGGTTGGAACATGCATGTTTTGGATTACTTCCCCTTGAAGCTATGACTGAGTGCTAGAAAATCAGAGTGGTACTATGGAGGGCACAGCTAAAGGCTGCAATGGCAAATTCACATGCCCCGATAATATAGAAAAGGGGATGGTGCTGTCCTTTAACCTCAGAGTGGGAGAGAAGTGCCACCCAACCCATCCATAGCTTATGTCCCGGTTGCCTCCCCCACTCCTGTTCTCAACCAAGTTCTGATATGAGAAATACCAGCTCGGATAGAAAGCCCTTTGGGTAAGGAAGGAGCGGAAGGAGATTCTGTACTCCTGTTTTAAGTATCCTGCGCTCTCTTTCCACAGTGGAGCATTTCCATGTTGGTGCTTCACATGACATTACCTTGTAACCCTTTCAACAACCTTGTACAGTAAGTATGATTATCCCCATTGTATTGCTGGAGAACAGAGGCTAAGAGGAGTGGCTTGCCAAAGACGGGGTGGGGGTTAATGACAGAGCAAAACTTTGAACCAGAGACATCCTGTTTCACAGCTCAGTCTTTTAACCACTACAACAGGCGTGGCCTGTGCCTTGTACTGCTTGAAATCTCCCCTAAATTTGCTGTACATCCATCTCCCCAGCCCTCCCCCCAGTGGAAAAGAATCAAGACTGTGTGAGCAAGAGGGAGAACCAGCAAGTGAGCGTCCCTGATGGATAGGTAGGGGGGGAAGAGAAGCGCCTCTACCTCTGCTGACCTTTATTTCATTTACCTAAAGCTTGGCATGCAATCTCTCCTCTCAATGCTGTTCTGTTTCACATGTACAAGAATATGCTGGGTTCCCAGCATGCACCATATCAGTTCATTTGAAACAGAAGTAGCGTGGAGAGAAGGCTGTATGCCAAGCTCTAGGTAAGTGAAACAAAGAGAAAGTAAGGGACAAGAAGGGGGCCAGGCTCCAGACTGCCTCTCCCTGCGCACTTCGTGCTTCATAATGGATGGGTGTGGAGAGGAGATCTGGAGCTTTTTCTTCTTCCTCCAGAAGCACATTGGGATGAGAAGGGGACTGTCACTACCATGATCTTCTTTTGACTTGCTCTCAGAGAGCCTGAAGAGGATCAGAACACCAGCTGGGGCAGCAGGCTGGAGAGGGAGACAGACACATTGGCTCGGGGCTCATCAGTTTACCATTCCTCCAACTTTACCACTCTGTGTAACGGTTTCACTCCACTTCATGGAAAGGCTGGCCTTGCACTACACCATGCCAGCTCTGTGCTTTGGCCCTTAGAGATGAAGAGTGCTATGGCACTAAATAATTGAGCTCTTTCGCCATGTTGTTCTCCTCCCCCTCCCCAGCACAAACCTACACAAAATCATTTGGAAGCCACTTCCATGGTGTTCAATAGGATCAACTCCCAAGGAAGCATGTTTAGGATTGCATGGTTCCTAAATCCATGTTCAGGATTGGAATTAGTGCCATTTAATTTATGGATGCAGGAGAGAACTGGGAAATGAAATCAGCAGGCAAGACTGAATTTACATCTATGTTAGCATTTACTTTAGAACAGCCAAATTAAACCTCGTGTGTGAAAATGGCCTCCATGAGCAATGCAGCCTGACTGGAGGCTGGAGTCACAAACCATGCAGCTACTCTTAAGGCACATAAGTATATTTTTAAAACTTTCGACCCTGTTCTACCCAACTGTCCTGTGCCAATTCAGCTGCAGTGCAGCCCCAAGGTAAGGGAACAATCATTCCCTTACCTTGGGCTGGTCTCCATGACTGCCTCCCCTCCACAGGATGCAGTGCACACCCTGTTGGCATACTGCAGGGTGTCCAAACTTTTTGGCAAGAGGGCCACATCATCTCTCTGACACTGTGTCGGGGGCCGAATTAATTTACATTTCAAATTAGAATAAATTTACATAAATGAATATATTAGAGATAGAACTTGTATAAATGAATGAAGGTCTTGCAATAGCTCAAGACCTATAAAAGTCCTTGCACAAAGCAAGGCTAGCCTTTCCTTCACTGCCATTGCTGCATCACAGACATGAAACAGCAAGTAGTGGAGGGAGCCCTCATCCCACAGGTCATGCAAGAGGTCAAACAGTCATCTTCACAATGAGAGCAGTTGCTTCAGGCCAGCATGGGCTCCAGCAAGTCTCCGGAGGGCCAGATGGTCATTGGAGACTGAGGACTCCCTGCGGGCCGGATTGTGAGTCCCCAGGGGCCGCAAGTGGCCCCCGGGCCAGGGTTTGGGCACCCCTGGCATACTGCATCAGCATTGGAAAGTTCATTGGGATTGGACTGCATGTCATGTGAACCTGCCCACCAACTGGGATAGTCTGAGGAAACCCCTTTAATGTGGATTTCCCTGTCATTGAAGATACTCTGAGGTCCCAAAGAACTAATAGCTGAGAATTGGTGATCTTGGGCCTAGAGAATGCATATGCACTGCAGAGAGTCTAGTAATACTAGCAAATCCCCTGCTTCGCTGCCAGTCAATGTACAAGTTATTTAGTTCCCGCCTGGTGCATAATTAGAACCCCCTTTGAATATTAATACTTTACCTTATGTCACCTCAGCTGTGGTTTTGGGCCCATTGCGGCTCCTTTGGTTTGTCTGCAAATGGGGCCCAACCCTGAAGAATCAGCCGAGCAGGATACGCCTGGCGCCAGCGAGCAGGGCAGCTTGGGGTATGGAGTGTAGCCAGCCTGGCTCTTCACACATGGTAGTTAGTGCTTTTTAAGACCCAGTAGTTATTACAATTAAAAACATTACTGAGGAGCGTCTCCCTAGTTAAGCATATCAGGATTAAAATAAATGAGAGCTGTACCCCTGGCAATGAAGCAGCAGGTTTATACACTGTTATTACTTTCAGAAATGATGCGGGAATTGGGGTGTGTGGGGGAGAAACTGTCTTGCAAATACAGTTAAATGATGTGGCAAGTTCAGGGTGGAATGTGGGAGCTCATTCCTTCCCAGTTAACTCTTCGTGGGCTGGCAAGTGGCCACTGCACAGTCCAACAGTGCAATTAGCAGTGCCCATGCTACAGTCAGTGTGAGCAACATCAAGTCAGAGATGCTGCCTGATCCTTCCCAATGAGTTCCTAGAACCCACACAATCTGTCCAATAGGTAGAGAACAGAAGGTTTCTCTATGTCTCCCTGTTGCTCAAAATGTTCCATCTTAGTAGAATATGCCATCATCCTATAGGTATTTGTTTCGTAGTATACTAGATCTAACATCTGATCTGGCACTAATAGCAGTCATTTTGAGCAGACAGCAATGCCTAATGTAAAAGAACGTTCAACCTTACAAGATTGTTGTGAGTTTAAAAAATGCCACTCTGCACCTGATGGAAGGGGCAGGGTACAAATGTAACTAACAAACCAATCTAACTCTTTTGCAACAATATACAGAATTGACAAATGTGCTGATTATACCTAGCTGTTAGGAGCAAGGTTTGAATGACGAACCAGCTATGCATGTTCTGTGTTCTTTTATTCACCATTGTGGTTACTTCTCGCAGCTAAAATAATGCAACATGAACAACACCGTTTTCCCCGCTCCCTCAGAAATTGCAAGCGCAGCATGAGGCTACTTGGTGAAGTAAAGCAGTCATCTCTGAAAGTTGCTCATAGTTCTTTGGAACTGAGAGGCATGTATACCTATGGATTATAGCAGGGGTGTCCAAACATTTTGGCAGGAGGGCCACATCATCTCTCTGACACTGTGTCAGGGAGGCTGGGGAAAAAGGAATTAATTTACATTTAAAATTTGAATAAGTTTACATAAATGAATTTATTAGAGATGGAACTTATATGAATGAATGACGGTCTTGCAATAGCTCATGGCCTATAAAAGGCCTTGCACAAAGCAAGGCCAGCCTTTCCTTCGCTACTACTGCTGCATCACAGACGTGAAACAGCAAATAGTGGAGGGAGCCCTCGTCCCACAGCTCAGGTGAGAGGTCGAACAGATGTCCTCACACTGAGAGCAGTTGTGTCGGGCCAGCACAGGCTCCAGCAAGTCTCCGGAGGGCCAGAGGCTCATTGGAGACTGGGGGCTCTCTGTGGGCTAGACTGTGAGCCCCCAAGGGCCACAAATGACCCCCAGGCCGGGGGTCCCCGGGTTTAACCCCGGGTATAATCCCGGGTTATAGTACCATGCAATGCTCTGCTGGATAGTAGAGGTTTTTATTTATCTGGTGTATGATTTAATGCATATGTATAAATCTGTATATGGATACAGATTTACACATATGCACAAAATCATGCAGCAGATGAATGGATTGAATCTCTTGGATCAGGAAAGCTGTAGATGTTGGTTTTAGTATCAGCAACGGTTGGAGTACCTCCCTTGTCAAAAGTTGGCATGCATTACATAAAGTTTTACTGAAAGGTTTTCTTGGATGTGCTTGGCCTTCTGTATTAACAGGGAAGAATTGCTTCCAAACAATGAATGCTAACATATTTTAAGTGTTATCAAAACCCTGTGGATTTTGGAGAGTTAACTGCCACACTCATAAGCTTTGTGACCAGATCATGAAGACAGTTAATTCTGTGTTGGGACAAAATTAAGAGATACTGAACTGTTTTCATCTTTACCTGTTACAAGAACTGAGAAAACATAGAGCATGAACAAAACAGGCACCTTTCAACCCTACTTCTACCTACTGAGTCAATGTTTCCAGATTCAGCTCCTGGGAAAGGTCAGTAGCTGGCAGCTATGGCTTGAAGTTGCAAAAGTTGTTTATAGAATGATAAGGGAAATTCAAGTCACACACACACACAATCCAAGCCACACTCCTAACTCTACTTCACATATTGTAAATTGATTCTGTTTCTGTCAAGATTTCATTAATACACCTGTTTGTAAAACTTTGTATAGGGGAAAGGTGGAGCACAACTGTGAATGGAAACAAGGGAAAGGAGAACTGTTTGAGGTTTATGAGGTCATGGGCACTGGATAGCAGAAGTATACCTTTGGCTGGTCTGGAAGTGTACCATCCTTTATGGCCCCTTTTGCACGTCTCCCATAGACACCCTACACCTTTGAAATGGGGCAACAGAGCTTAGCACCTGATCCTCTGAAGACAGGAGGGCATAGGAAGCTTGGATGCGCACAAGGCATAGTTTGGTGGACAGTCTGAATGCACTGCAGGGGGGGAAAAAATCCCTAAAAATGAGCCTCTCATGGAGGCTGAATCTATGACATAGGAGGAGCCTTGGCAAAATAACTTTGAACAAGTCTGCCCTTGCAGCTGAGAGCAGAAGACACGTGCGTTTGTTTAAAATATTTGCATCTCTCTTTTTCCGCCATTTCTCAAAGGAGATACTGAGAGCACAATCCTGTATGTGCCCACTCAGAAGTAAGTCTCACTGAGTTCAGGGGACTTACAACCAAGTAAGTGTTATAGGAGTGCAGCTTTAAGGTGACTAACAAAATATTTAGAACACAATAAAATACAATACATATTACAAAAGCAACATAAACAATGTGCAGCACCACTTGCACCTGCTTAGGATCAGTGATGAGACTGCAAGCATAGCTGAAGGCCACAAGGTAACGGCTAAACATTGTGATGGATAAATGCTCCTATATTATACCAGCATATACCTGATCTGAGAATCAGGCTGTTCATCTACTACAGCAAATTCAAATCTAGGCTAACAACTTTCAGGATCCAACTTCAGAATACAGAATTCTTAGTTAGCGCTCCCCTGCCTAAAGAGGTGTCTAGGCTGGAGAAACAAATCAGTTTCTCAAAAGTCGTTCCTGAAAAATATGGTGCAACTGCTCGGCAAGGGCTAACCAAGTAGCTGTTCTGTGTTTATCAAGGGGTGGTGCTTGTTTTGGACAGGAGAAAATTGGCCTGTGGCAGCTGCATTGTAGTGCAAGGAGTGCAGCTTTTGTGATGTGCTAATGTACCTTTATAGTTTCATTTCCATGTACCCCAAATGAGACTAATAAAAAGTGACCTCCCTCCCTCCTCCCAGGGCTGTGACCACGATGGATGACCTAATGATTGCAAAGTGCTCTGTGCATGTAAAAAAGCTCCAAGACATGGTGTGACTTACAGGCTGAGAAAGACACTGCCACTGAAAAACAAAAGAGAAGCATTGATAAGACTGGAAATAGGCTTATCAAGCAAATGTGAATCTGGCCTGCTGGTCAGAATGTAGCCTTGACCATCAAGTGTGATGTCTAGGTCTAGGGAAGCTGGGTTCCACACCCTACTCAGCCGTGAGCTCATGGGATGACCCTGGGTTAGTCATGCTCGCACAGACCAACCTCCCTCACAGGATTGTTGTGAGGATAAACACATATACCAACCAAAGATCTTTGGAGGAAGAGCAGGCAACAGGCAGGATTCTGCAGCCATCCTTGTGCAAATCCATCACACAATTTAGATGCCTATGGCAGTTACCAGCTGCTGCAAGTCTGTCAGTGCTGCAGTGCCCCTTTCGACTTACAGATGGAGTCACTGCCTCAACCCTCATGTCTCAGGCATGCGTGTGGCACGGTTAATGCCAGAGTGTGAAGGAAAGGCAGCAAAGGACTCAGGGTTTTAGAAAGAAGAGACCAAAGCACAGGCTCCTTAACCCTAAACAACTGGACCTAAATTCATGTTGAAAGCCAATGCTGAAGATTTTTCAAGGACAGCAGTTGTGGCTGTGGCGCAGGCTTGCACGCTCTCTCCCTCTCTCTCTCTCTCTCTCTCTCTGATGCGTGCTCCCCCCCCACACACACACACACTCTGCCTTCCCTTTGTGCACACCTGTAGCAGCCAAACTGGGCATTGTTAAGCTGTCAAAATAAACAGTACAGTGTAACACATGCTGCACTGAAATCTGCAACTAATCAGCGCAAGGGACCACACCAAGGGCTGGGAATTCCCCTGGAGCTGGTCAGCACCTCCTCCAGCAGATGGACTTTATGAGCCTCAGTGGGAGAATAACTAGAAGAGCATCTATAAGTCCCACAAACACGCACACCAGATGATAACTGGAAAGAACAGAAAATAGCGGAAATAGTGAAGAAAGAAAGCTGGAGTGGGGTTGGGGGGTGGACACTCCATTGCCGAATAATCCATTGCAAGACGAAGATACTCCCATGTGCATTGCGTAACACTGGGCATTGTCTCACTCTTGCCACTTTCTTGTTATACATTTCTGATGCTTTAAAATTATATGCCAGTTTCTTCCATGTTGTGACCACAATCCAGAAAGCTCTTTAAGCAGGCTTGTTACCCTGCACATGCCCAATCTCGTCTGATCTTGGAAGCTAAGCAGGGTCAGGCCTGGTTAGTACTTGGATGGGAGACCGCCTGGGAATACTGGGTGCTGTAGGCTTATACCATAGTCTTTCGAGACTGAAGGTTGCCAACCTTTAAGCAGGCTCAACTGCTCAAGCACACCCAGCAGGAGTTTTGGTTTTGTTTTGCTTTTTTGCCTAGAACAGCAGCCCTCCCTGGCGTATCCCAAACCACTTTTGAACTGTAAAAGCATTCGCCCTGATCTGGATGAGGAGGTCTGCATATTGCCTCCTGGATCCCTAGCTGTTCGTGTAAATAGGATGCATTTTTGAGTGAGACATTTTTCTCAGCCACACTGTACTGTTTTCAGTTACATATGCCTTCAGACGCATCCAAACGCCCCTCTCCATTTACATGCTGCCATAACTGAGGGTCAAATTAGATGTTTTAATCACGTGCGTGGGGCTAGTGCACTTGCTTCCTATTCATGGCCCAATTAGGACGCCATGGATTGGGACCATGACCCAAAAAGTTAGCCCTCTACCTCTGCTCTGATTCCTATCCAGATTCCCATCCCACCCCACAGCTTTTATTTGCCCCAGAAAACAAGCTCCCATTGGCACTATGGACAAATAGCAGCCACTGGGGTGGTGGGGAGATCTGGAATGTGAACCCTGCTGCCCTCACAGTTCCAACCTGGTAGGAGGCCAGTTTGGCTCTTGTATACAGAATAAAAAGTAGCTTAAAATGACTTTTAACTTGACCTTGGAATTAGATCAAAGCAAGCATATTATGCAATACTTTTAGTCTCTTCACATCAAGCCCTGAAGACAAATCCATTTGTATGATTTGTCATCACATCCACAAATGCTGAACACGCCCCCCCTCAAACAACAGGGCTTTTAGCAGCCTACTGCTTCATATTACTACTGACAAATGACCTTACTGTATATGTTCAGACATTAGTTGGCATAGATGGACAGAAATAGAGAAGAGCTGGATTTCTTCCTTTCTCCGGTTTCTTGAACCATTTCTGTTAAACTGCTTTTCAGAAAGCAGTCACCATGGCTCAAAGACAAGGCAAGACAGCTGTTCTCTTCACTTTTGCATCTCTAGCCCCCAGAAAAATTAAAAATGCTGAATCAAATAGATTCATTCTACATCATTGGAGCACGCTGATTTCCCAAGACACTACAAGCAGGGGTCAGAAAAATTAAGACTGCTATGTGCTCGTGCACCATTTCCCCAAGCAATGAGAAATTCTATCGGCACAGGCATGGCTGGCCCAATAACTCCTGACACTTGAGGCGATTCCTCCTCACCTGATGCTGTGCCTGGCTCTGCTCCTCCCAATGGTCTCACTCAGCACTCTCCTCCCCTCCACATTCACACTCCCTTTCTGTTCCCCTCTTCCTTTTCTAATGCAGAAAGGAGAAGGATGAACCGCAGAGGCACAAACATGCCCTCTCCATCCTGACCAAGTCCTCCTCTCTAAATTTTCCAGAGAAGGTAGGTCTACTTTAAAACTGATTAGCTCCACTGGCTCAAGCACAGCTAGCTCTACCAGCATACAAAAACTACCACTGTACCCCAACACCAACAGGAAGGTAGCCTGCCTGTGGGGTTGTAGGGTCCCTCCTCACAGGCCTCAAAGAAGCAGCTCTTCTAGGTGCAGCAGCACCCCCTCAGCTCTCCACCACTCAGCAGTCTCCATTCAGCCAGTTTGCCAGGCAATCAGTTTGTCCATTAGCCAGTTAGCTAGGCCATGAGTCAGTCTATCAGGCTGTTAGTTCATCAGTCAGTTTAATTCTCTCTCCTTCTACTCCCCACCATCTCCAGGTGCTACTTTTATCCCTAAAGATCTTGTTGCCTCTAGTGGCTGCAGCTGTGCAGCACACCTACTGCTAAAAGCCCAGGCTTTAACCCCAGCTTCCCCAGATTCGTCAGAGCAAAGGGCCACTGCAGACACCATACCCCATTTCCTTGCAATATCTTCCACATTTCCATTGTACCCCAAAATCTGCTGCATGAGGCAACCACTTCAATTGGCCTAATGTATGGGCCAGCTCTGTGAGCCTTGTTCCCGGACTCTGGCTTCTATGGGAGCAGAGATCATTAGAAGCTTATGGTGTCTTTGTAAAACCTGCTGACTTCTTAAAATTGTATATTTGAATTCTATTGTCATGTACTGTATTTTACAAATATACAGACTGAGCACTGGATCAAATCAGACAACAGCACACTCCTACAAGCAACACCAAATTATGTGTGTTTAGGCATTCTGGAGCTGCTTGGTGCTGCTAGCTCCTTCTCTTAGCTTCTCTTAGCAGGTTCAAGCAGAGCTTCTGATGGTGGCCTTGCAATCTGGCTGCAATTTTTCGGACTGCCTCCTTGTATTTTGGCAGCCTCGCAGTCTGGCTGCCTCCCCCCTTCCTCCTCCTTTGAGGCTCAAGGAGAACCTCCATTTGCTCGACTTTATTAGAAACTGCTCAGTGCTTCCCCCTTCAAGTGGCATCAAATTTTCGAAAAGGGACATGATGCAGTGGCAGAGCATTTGCTGTGCATGCAGAAGGACCCGGTTTCAATTCTTGCCATCTTCAGGTGAGGCAGAGAAAAGGCTTTGTCTGACACCCCAGAGAGCTGCTGCCAGTTAGTGTCGACAAGACTGAGCTGGATGGAGCAAGGCAGCTTCCTGTGTTCCCCGTTGGTGTTCTTTCACTGAGACCCCCAGATATAGCTCTGTGTTAGTTTTTTAGCTGCACAGTAGGAGTGTACAATGTGTATGGGGAATGCCTGGAGGCCAAAGGATTCACCCCACTCTTTCTTCCCAGTTCTTATAGATTTCTAGGCAGTCTGCTTCCATTACAAAGCACAAACCTACATAAGGTGCCGCTGATGAGGGTATTTTTCCAATCAGACTAGCAATTTAGCTCATAACTTTCTAACACCTTTATCCTCCTGCTGTCATATCTATAGTTGATACAGTGGTCTGGCCTTTCCCCCGCCCTATGATGAGAACTGATCAGAGTCACCAGCATATTAACTCCAACTAAGGGCCCAATCCTATCCAGCTTTCCAGCACCGGTGCAGCTGCAATGCAGCCCCAAGGTAAGGGAACAAATGTTCCCATACCTTAAAGAGGCCCCTATGGCTACTGCCCCACCACAAGATGCAGTGCATGCCCCATCAGCACAGTTGCACCAGCATTTGAAATTTGGATAGGATTGGGCTGTGAGTTGATTTTTGGTCCCAAAAGTCAACTGGCCCTTAGGACAACACACTCCAGCAAAAACTGCCTCTGAAGGACCCAAGAGCTTGCCCTGTGACTTGGGAATTGATCCTCTGGAAGCTAAGTGGTGCTTTGTGCAAATGACAGGAATGACATCTGGTTGGCAGTGGTGATTAACCACAACAGCTAAAACAGTACCTATGTACTCAGAGTCAGGCAATCAGGGTTCTTCTAGGTTCTGTCTTCACCCACAGTTAGTTTCTAGGTTCTGCCTTCACCCACAGTTAGCTCACTGTCCTACCATCAAAGAGAGGATGGCTAATACCATTATGTCCTGCTGCTGAGCTTACAACAGCACAGCTAGCAAACTGTGCTTGAGGGCAGAGCAATACACTACAAAAGATGTCTTGCTTGATCAGACCAGTGTTCTTAACATACTGTGGCTTCACCTGCCTTGCTTGGTGGATGAGGGACCAGGTCAAGGCCCATGTGGCTTCTGTATGTTGCTTGTCCTCACTTGAGAGATTCAGTTCCTGCAAAAGTCCCATGCAGACCTGCTGCCCCTGAAGAAATGAGACAAGAAAACGCAGCTCACACAAAAGCTGGAAAAGTAGCCATGGGATAGAATCCGTTGAAGCCTCTGAAGTTAATATTTGCCTTTCGCAAAGCAAACTTCTAAATCCCCCTAGGTTTATCTGCATTTCCGGGGTTTGTTTATTTATTAACAAATTACTCCCCTGCTTTTCCTCCTAGTGACATGGGTAAATCACAGTTGGGCTGCCACCTCCTCACTTTTCCTCATCCATCCTTGACAGTTTGGCCTGGCACTTGCTTTCCATTTCCAAACAAGCTGGGATTATGCAGGTGATATGCAGAGCACACAGACTAATGAATAGTTAGCGACGCCTTGTCTGAGTACCTTCCTGGAGTAAGGGCTCATTCTCCTTCTCCTGACATAAAGGTATGCTTCATGGCGTTTGACAGTCAGGCATGGGAGGAAGTGGAGATGGCGAAGGCAGACCTAATACCATATAGTGCTGTCCCTGAACAGCTCTGCATCAGCTTCCATTGGGTGTGATTGTGGACTAAGTGCCACCCTCTATATCGGTGATTTTCAACCTTTTTTTGTCTTATGGCACACTGACAAAGTATTAAAATTATCAAGACACACCATGTGTTTTGACAATTGACAAGGCACACTGTGCTACTGGTGGGAGGCTCGCATCCCCCAATGGCCCTACTAATAAATGACCCTCCCTCAAACTAACATGGCACACCTACAGATCGTTTGCGGCACACCAGTGTGCCATGGCACACTGGTTGAAAATGGCTGCTCTACATCAAGCAAATCCACACAGGTATGGCTTGTGTGCACATGCCATAATGTGTGTATTTAGAATCAATTTGTGGCAAGGACGTGCTCTGGTGAATGGTCCCAAACCCTGGGGTTGCTGCTGTGATTTGAGGTCTGTAGACCTCATATCAAAGCTGTACAGATAGCGCTAGCTATCAGTGCTGCTTAATGTCATTGTGGCGAGTTTAGACCTGATCTCAGGCAACAAGCGAGGCAAAGACGACAGGCACCATCACCACCTAGACTGTGTGTGCTAAGGATCAAGTGTCCATAAAAGATTATGCTTCTAAGAACTCTGAAATCTACCCTCTTCCTCTCTTTAGGAAAATGAAACCCTTCAACAACAATGTGACACTTTACTGAATACCCACCAGGCAGGAATGCTCAGAGTGCATTATGCAGCACTTGATCAAAGGACAATTCAACCATTTTCATTCACCAGCATGAGCAGAATGTGGAACTGGCAAGACAGGAAGTACTGTTTCATTTTTCAAACTCTGACAGCCAATCAGATCCCGCAATAGCCAGCATTTGTACAGTACCTTCTGAGTGTGAAAAGCACTTCTCCTGTATTATGCTGGTGGCCTTACAACAACCCTGCAATGTAAGTATTATCAGCAGGTTGCAGCTGGGGCATGAAGGAGAATGGGCCAGCTCAGGGAGAAGCTAGCAAATACAGTATTCATAGGTAAGGGAGGGTTCTACAGTGCTTGGGCCAAAGGGCCGCCCAAACCCAGCACCAAGGCTAGGAGAGCAGGTTAGGAATGCCCACCACAAGTCATAAGCACTAGCTGATCACGACAGTAGGTGTATGACTCTTATTTGTATGTTTATAGTGCATGATGGATCTCAAGGTGGGGCATGTGGGGTTATAGGCAGTCTTCCAAATGCCTTTTCGTAGATCATCAGCTGGATACAATGAACATAGTGGGTTTATTTTTGATTTGCATATTTTCTCTTCTGTCGCTTGCTGTTAACGAGTTTCTAAGTGAGAAAAAGTGCTTATTTTTGGTTATGACCTTTTAATGACATCACTTCCTGCCTAATGATATCACATCTGGCCCTCAGCAGGCATCATGAATGCTATTCGGCCCTCTGTATGAAACGAGTTTGACACCCCCTGGTGTAATATGATACAGAGGTCACAGTCGAAATGCTTATTGTGCTTTAGTGTGCTGTTTGTACAATTTTGAACAAGAATTTGGATAAAAACACATAACACCACAATTTGCTATTTTAATCAAGAAATTTTGGAAAAAATATCACCCCCCCCCCCCAAAAAAAAACAGCCCTAGCTATAGTAGACTTGTTCCTCAACATTCTGACAAATGCCTGTATACAAGACACATGCTTTTGCTCCCAGTATGTTCCCCGAGTAGTTCTTGTTGCTGAAAAGCTCAAGGCACCCTTAAATGAACTGTCGAGCATGCAGGTTCAGTAAGAAGTATGCACAGGGCCCACAACAACTGGATTCATAGTACTCATGGAAAGCTCAGGTCGACTCACTGATGGGGAAACATAATTTTCTGGTAGAATGTTTCTATGGTGGAGCTCCTACCACAAAGGAAGCTCTTCCAGATAACCAGAAGGAAAGCTGCCAAGAGAGCTATTCAGAAAACCTCAATAAAACCAAGAGATTACTTTTGTGTTCACGCCCTTTTATTACCAAGTTACCGCTTTAAATAGATCCTTTGGGCTGTCTACTTAAAAACACACAGATGTATCAACAGTGCCACATTTCGGCACTGCATTTATTAAGCCCCACATTCACATGTGAATATCAGCCATTTAGTATTATGGACAGGTGATAGTAATAATCCCACTGCATTATTGCCCTAAGGATGCGTTACTTTCAGGTTTTGGTGCAAGAATGAGCAACTGGACACCGAGACGGACTGTTTTAAACAGACATCAAATGGCAGCTCATACCTTGCGGCACTTTTCCAAGAGACCCAAAAGCAGAAAAGGTGTTTGGCAGAATGTGATGCACCTCACCACATTCTGTTTCTGCTGCTTCCACCTTTACCAGCACACTGGGTGCTCTCCTATAAAGGGAAGATCAACACATTGAGATGCTCTTTGATGATGTCATCAGACTATGTATTACTGGGCACCTCCCAAACCAATTTCCCAAAAACTTGATAGCTTTCAGAAAAATCTGCAAATGAAACCAGTCACTCACATCTGCATGTATGTGCTCACTCCCATCTTAGCTGAAGCACTCTGTCTCCCAGGCATTTTTAAAAGGAACAACTTTGGCTTACCCTGGGTCAGCTGTGGGCTGCTGTACAGCTTCCTACCTTTCCTGCTGTTTTAGCTCTCCCTCGCCTGCTTGCTGTTCATTTGTTCTGTTTTGAATGTACACATTAAGTGCACCGTAAAGCACTTGCTGTCAGTTGTGCAACACACCTGGCATGCAACACACTAGTGTGGCTTATTTTTAATGCAATGCAGTTTGGATGAAGCCTGTGAATGAAAGATTCTGAATTAAATATTCATTCAAATGAAGTAATCTGAATGACGATTTTGGAAGATATATAAATGACTACTGAAAGGACCTTTCGAAGAACCAAAATATTTGTTCCCCTTATATAGCAAACCTATTCTAAATTGTTTTGCAAGAAGGAGAAATTATCTGATCTTAGTTGACATCCTCCATATTATTGCCACACTTATTGCTTCCACCTTAGTAATTTGGTACTATGATTAATATCTGACTCTGTTTTCAGAACATAATGCCATCACAGTTGTTGCTGAATGTACTACAGCCTAATGATTTGTTCAGCCCCATCTTATCTTCCTTTTTTGACTCAGGAGAAAGAAGTCCTTTTGAGATCATATGAAGCATTTTAATTAAATTCAGGAATTCTGAGTGAGTTTTTCTGCTATGTACAATCTCAAAATATAACTATGAAGGACAGATTTTTCTAAATTGGTAGGATATTCCACATTTTAAAAGAAATTGCAGAACATTGCAGTATCTAGATGTTTAACTTATAAAAGCTTGTAGCTGTCAAGCTACCCTCACAGAGAGGGTTTGTTAGTCCATACACCAGGCTGTTAGTTCGTAATACATTTGGGAAAGTCCTATTTCAAGTGTTTAGATGACATGTTGAAAATGTATTGGAAGAAGGCCTTATACCTTAAAGCAAATGGAACACCTGAGATACATGATTCTATCTATTTTATTTTCCATTGACTTTCTGTACTTTTAACAGAGCAGTCCTAGGCATGTCTACTCATGTCCTAGGCATGTCTAGCCATTGCATAGAATGGGACTTACTGTCTGCTAACTGTGTTTTCAATTGTAGCCTAATACAACCCTATGAATGTTTACTCAGAATTAAGTGTCACTGTGTTCAGTGGGACTTATTCCCTAATAAACATATTTAGGATTGAGAAGCACAAGTCATCTCCAACAAAGTGGAAAAGGCAAAGAGCAGATTTCAATTTTGTTGTTTTTATTACATTACTGTTTAAATTTCAGCATTGTGAGCCACCTTAGACATCTCCCAATGGTGATGGGAAAACAAGACAAATATTTTAAATAAATAAATTTTCATCTTGCCCTCTAACATGACAACTATCAACTACTAAGCTGAAGACTATAAGAGCAGTAAGGCTGTAATTCTAAACACACCTGAGCAGTGGCATTGCTAGGGAGGTGTGGGCCACACCGGGTGACGCGCCGGGGGCGTGACGCACCCTGGGGGATGATGTGCTAAAATCATGGCTTTAGGTGCCACCCTGTCATGCCATACACGGTTGGATGCAGAATTCCCAGCAGAATGCAATGCAAAAAACGGAATTGAAATAGCTCCTTTCCTTCAAAACCTATGGCCAAAAAAAACAGAAAGAAAAAATGAATGGATCCCTATGAAAAGTGAGCCGTATCATGTGTTTCCTCGTGAGTAAGCGTACTTGCCACAGTCTGTCAGAAAGGGTAGGCTGAGAGGAATCCAACGACACTGGAATGGTCCTGATCAAATGAATGCAGCCCCCCAAAAACACCCGAGAAGGAGGTCCCATCCCTCCCAGCTGCAAGTCTATTGAGCCGGAAACAAAGCCACGTGGCGGCATTTACTCACAAGTAGGTGAACTTGCCTTAGTCCGTTGGAAAGGGCAAGCTGAGAGGACTCCAAGGACACCAGAATGGTCCTGATCCAATGAATGCAGTCCCCAAAAACACTCAAGAAGAAGGTCCCTCCCTCCCAACTGCGCGTCTATTGAGCCCTATGGAAAGCTAAGCAGCCTCATTGTCGCCTTTACTCATGAGTAGGCAGACATGCCTTGGCTACTGGTCAGGCCAGGCAAAGGGGAATGTGAGGACACCAGAATGGTCCCAATCTGATGGAGCTAGAGGCCACAAATGCTCCAGAAGGCAGCCTCCCCCTCCCCCCCTCCCCATTAAAAAGGACAAAAAAGAGGCTTGAACTGGTAAGGGGAAAGTTTTCTATTTTACACTTGTGAAGCCAGGTGGGTCTTTATCTTGATATGCCTGAAATAGAAGAATTTTAAACTGGGCACTGGGGAGGTCTGGAAATCTCACTGATTCTTTTTGGGGGTTGTTATTGCAGGCAGACTACAGAGCAAGCTCCTTTGACCACTATGGGACTTAGAGTAGATATGCATAGGATTGGGCTTACAGGCTGCAATTCTACCCACACTTTCCTGAGAGTAAGCCCCATTGACCACTATGGAACTTACTTCAGAGTAAATTAACTTGGTGGAACAGGACTGGCTCCCCCTTATTTATTTCTTTTATTTTAATTTAATTATTTATATTTATTTATTTTAATTTGCTTGATGTCACTTCTGGCCATGACATCACTTCCAATGGGCCCTGGACAGATTGTCATTCTAAAAAGTGGGTCCCATTGCTAAAAATTTGAGAACTGCTGCAATAAGGTGTTAGTAAGTTGACACGGGGTGTGTGTGTGAGACTCTACAAGTTTTCTAAATCACTAAAATCAGAGTTTGGAGGAATAATGCCATCATGTTATATATCAATCAATGCGTAATTTCATGCAGAATGCAATGAAATAAACCACATTGAAATATCTGTGTTCTAACAAAAGGTACAGCCAAAAAACCTGTGGGGGCGGAGCGATGGTACATCACCACGCCCACCACCTGAGGCATTGCCCCGCCCACTGCATGGGGTGACGCACAGGCCTCCCACACCTGTTGACGTGAATCCTAGTGATGCCACTGCACCTGAGTGTAAATCCACTGAACACAAGGGGCTTCTGCATAGAGTGTGCTGTACATGCTTCAGTGTTGCTCTCTTGTATTGATCATATAGGAAACTACTACATAGAGGCAGGTATTATTGAGACAAACTGGTTTGATTTTTAACCTTTTACCTTAAACAATCTTGGTAGCATTAAACACAAGGTGGTTGTGGATACGTCTGCCATGCAGAGATGTAAGAGACATTTTTATATTGCACTGAAGCACCAAGTGGACCAAAAATCAAGGATTGAGAAGGGCAACTTCAGGATGTGTGTAGAACACACAATAAACTCATATCATTCATCAAATCAGCTTTCTAAGGCAACAGTGTTTCTGTTCCCACATTCATCTGAGGTGCTGCTTTGGTTCTCCGTAGCTTTCTCAAGTAAGAAGCAATTCTTTTTTCATAAAGAATTAAAGAAAACAATATTCTCATGACTAAAGTAAAGAGTGGTTTAAAATCGCTTTATTACACATTTACAAATAGTGTGGGGTTTACAACATAGTGGCCCCCAAATTTCTATTTTGTGTGTGTGTGCACGCAAACAGCATTTTGCCTTTGTTTCGATACAGATCCTGAAAGAGAAGTGAACCCCTATTTTCCTTCTTAACCTGTATTGCTTCCACTACCCATTCTTATATAATTCCTATACTCTGTCCACTCAATCTAATTTCTGCAGTTGAGTACCAGATGTTGATCTACCATTTTGGAAAGAATTCCTGAATTTAGCACATACATAACTGAACCTTTCCTGTTAGAAATCTACTAGATGAGCTTTTTTTTTTTCTCTCTCTAATGTTCTCAGCAATTTTTGTTGAGCAAAGCTGAAAATCAGATACTTGAAGAGATAGCCCTAGCGTGGCAACTCTTTCATTCTCAGATAATAATGCTAACATTATGGTCTTGCATCATTTGAAAGGAATGATGCTGATATGGCAACTGGGAATTTGCTACATCTCATTCAGCTATTGGATAGGTCCCAGAGCTGGCATACAGAAAGGTTCTACGTACAAGCATAAAAAGGAGCATTATTTCCTTAGCTGTTTGCTTTCTTCCAGTATTCTACCACCCGTTCAGAGAGGGTACACATCCTAATGTATTCATTCTCCTCACCTTATTTGAGCTTATCCTCAAGCTTATTTGAGGTGATGCTCACACAGGTTGGTCTCCTGTGTTTGAGATGGATTCTCCTGCAAAAGTATGCATTATTTCATGACAGTCATTCTTCCTTCAAAAGGAAATTTGTATCTCCTGGATTTCCTTGTGACTAAGTTACAACACCTTGGACCATTGTTTCTCCAGTCACACTTTTCAGAACTGTGTTTACTGCACATGGTATTTCTTGCCCAATATTCCTCTTGATCCTCTGAGCACCATAAAGTGGTGTTGAATCATGAACTGCCAATGAACATGGAGGACATAGAACTAAGAGGGAAGATAGAAGATGGGGTGAGGAAGGAATTCACTGCTGCTTCCATGATATATAGAGAAACTTCAAATGCTTTAGAGAATGAGGGAAAAATACAATCCAGTTTGAACCAATAGGTTGTTCTCTTGCCTCACGTGATTTTCATCTCTATTGTAGAGGTGAATATCCAGCCATATTAGATAAGGACAAGAAGGCAACATCTGAAAGTTGTAAAACTATGGGAAATAAGCCAATTTTAACTGCTTCATCATGCAGAGATACTGGTGATGTAGTCTGAGCTATCATCATGTCAGCTGAGGATCCCATGCTCCACTTCTGTTGATTGTAAGAAGAGATCTCCCCTGCCAGACATCTGTTTTGGATCTTGCAGATGGTGGACTGCAACTTATAAGCAAACATTTTCCTGATGTTTCCAAAGAGGTTTTCCATCAGGTGAGAACCTCTCTTCTGGGTCGAGTCTTCAGTACCTTGACCTCTCTTGTTAGTATTCTCCATACATGAATTTGTCCTTTTTTTTGGCTTGTGCTCCTGCAGAGAAAGAGTAAACAAATGTTCAAGTTACTAAGGAAGCTATAATTTTTTTTTAATCTAATGATGCAGCTACAAATTTTCAAAAAACACTTCACAATTGACAGATGAAATGGCAGTCACTGATGACACGTGCTTCATTTTGACAGGATGCCTCCTGCTTCTACAGAGCAATTCCTGGTCGAATCCAACTCTGAAGGGCTCATTCTGATCTCAAAATATGACCATTCCAGCAACAGAGACGGTGCAATCAATATTTAGGTGTCATCAGATGCCTGATCCTAGCTAAGGGTTAAACTAAACACGATGGTGGCAGAACCATCTCAGAATCTGGGTGCATCCCAATTCCTATAGATTTATTTAAAGTTGAAAGGAGTGGGAGGATAGTAGCTACATCCTTTTCCCAGTTGTTTCTGCCACCTATCCAGAGCTGTTTTAGCTTTGGATAGATCATAATGTGGAAAGTAACTTCCACCAGAAGAAAAAAGAGAAGTGGAAAAGTGGTTTCAGGAGGGTAGAGCCTGGGCCAGCATCCCTGCCTTTAAATCATTCTCATCTCACTTTATAGGAATTTGGCATGACCTGCATTCTTTGTGATGGCTTCTATTACCACTGTAGACAGACATCTTTAAGGTCACTGCACTGAAATCCCAGGGTAACTAGAACATAAAGAATGCTTAATGAAATATCTAGCTGTCATACAAGTTTGCTATATTGGGTATAAATTATATAAAAGAGTAACACGCATCACTGCCCAGGAGCAGTGGCGTCACTAGGGTTCACATCACTCGGTGCGGGATGCCAGCGCGTCGCCTCCCCATGCAGTGGGTGGGGCAACACCCCAGGTGATGGGCGTGGTGATGTACTATCATTCCGCCCCCACTAGTTTTTTGGCTGTACCTTTTGATAGAACAAAGATAGAACACATTCTGCATGAAATGATGCACTGATTGATATATAACATGATGGTATTATTCCTCCAACTTGTGATTTTAGTCACTAGTGGTGTCACACACACGCCCCAGGGTATCAACTTACTAACACCTTATTGCAGCAGTTCTCAAACTTTTAGCATTGGGACCCACTTTTTAGAATGACAATTTGTCCAAGACCCACCAGAAGTGATGTCGTGCTGGAAGTGACATCATCAGGCAAATTAAAATAAATAAGTATAAATAATTAAAGTAAAACAAATAATTAAATAAGCAGAAGCCAGCCCTGGTCCACCAAGTGAATTTCCTTGGTAGCTTGCCTGCAATAACACACCCACTCCAAAACCAGTAAGGTTTTCAGCCCTACCCAGTGCCTAGTTCAACTGAAGAACTTCTGTTTAAACCAGATCACTGGCAGGATCCACCTGGCTTTGCAAGTCTAAAAAAAGTTCACTTTATTAGCTGAAGCCTGTTTTGATCCTTTTTAGTGGGGGGGGGGGAGGAGGCTGCCTTCTGGAGCATTTATTGAGTTCCAGTTCCATCAGATCAGGACCAATCTGGTGGCTTCACATTCCCCTTTGCCTGGCCAAACCACCAGCCAAGGCACGCTTGCTTACTCATGAGTAAACATGACTGGGGTTTCGTTTGCTTTCCATAGGGCTCAATACATTGGTCTGCTTGGAGGGAGGGAGGGACTTCCTTGTCAGGTGTTTTTGGGGGTTGCCTTCATTGGATCAGGACCATTCCCATGTTGTTGGATTCCTCTCAGCCTGCCCTTTCTGACAGACTAAGACAATTTCACCTACTCATGAGTAAATGCGCGATAATGCTCAGTTTCACTTTCCATAGCACTCCATGCAATTTTGTTCTCCAGTTTCTTGACCATAACTTTTGAAAGAAAGGAGATATTTCACTCTGGTTTTTTGCATTGCATTCCGCTGGAAATCCCACATCCAACGGTATATAACACGATGGGGTTACTCCTAACCACTGCAATTTTAGCACGTCACCCCCTCAGTGCAAGTCACCTGGTGCAGCACGCACCCCCTGCACCCTCCTAACGACACCACTGCCCAAGAGTTTCCATTATGCCACAATGTTCACTGTGAAAACTGAGAAGCAGGTTTGTTAACTATGTGATTCTCCTTCAGTCTCGCTAGTTCTCATGAAAAGCCGTGTCCAACCCTCTCCTTCCTCCACGTGTCTGAACCAGGGAACAAATTTTCTCTTGACAGTCCTTGCTCATGGATACAATTCTAACAGCACAATCCTAGGTTTACTCAGTAGTAAGCCCCACTGTATTCAATGGGGCTTACTCCATACACACAAGGATTGCAGCCTAAGAGCAAATTAAAAAATAGCCATTTCTTTTTAAAATAATGTTACTGAATTGAGAAAAAGAAGCTTTTTGAGAAAACCCCAGGGAAGAAACAGCTCAAAACTCCTGTAAGGTAGGTTTAAAACAAGAACAAAGGGGTGAAACAATAATATCTGTGGTTATCATCATCCGTTTTAATAAGATATCTGAGATTGCAGTCTAAAATTACCTTTGCCCTCTGGCCATTCTAGATCTAGGAATCACTCATAAGAACATTTCATGGTGATTTGGTTTACTATGTTTACAGGTAACAACATCCTTTAAAGGCGTCAAGGTAATTTAATGTATGTTTTTTGCAAAGTACATTTATAAAGCATAGAGTGGCATACCTGCCTACAGCATTGAAAACACTATGAATTCATCTGGGGAAAAGGCACAGAGAGAGTGATCCCATAAATGTGATCTGGAATACCAGAGCATGTGTTTGGGGTTGGCAGGGAAGAAGAGAGAAATTGATACTTCCGCCACATTTTAAACACCGCGTACAAAAAAAGGCCAGCTGAAACATGTCGAAGTGTGGAGCTTAATCCATATCAAGTGATGTTCAGAAGTCTGGGGATGGCAGTTCTGATCTAGGTTATCAGCTGAGAGAGATGGAAGAGAGTGAGCTCGGATGAAACTGGAGTTTTTAGCTAAATGCAGAACTTAATGAATATGCAGCCAGAAACAGTAAACACAATCCTGACAAGAACTTGTTCCAAGGAAAGTAGAAATCAAGAGAGGCTGTTTTGTCTAAACTGGCAGAGTGTCCGGGACACGCTGACTGTGTCGTTCCCCTAGAAACATTAGATTAGACATAAATGAGACTTTGCCCCAGGATGCTAACACGAAACGACTGGCCACAACCACGTGGCTCCTGCGGGCACTTCCTTTCTGTTGCCTGGCAACAGCATGTGCTTGACAGAGGATGATAAACAGAAGGCCAGAGGGAGGAGGTTCTGCTTTGCCACTGCAGAGAACTAATCCAGGGAGGGAAGGCAGCATTAGGAATGGGTGGCGGTGAAAAAGGAAATTAGGTTGGACAAATTACCGTTGCACACACTCCCTTGCAGGCTAAACAAGCAGGCTCTGTTACACTTTTTGGGGCTAACAAGACATACATTCTTGCATCTGGGCAATGTTTGACCAGCCTGAGGCCAGAGGCCAAAAACTTAAAACTGGCGTATACTGTAGTATGTTTGCCTGCAAGTTGTCCTGCTTCTTATTGTAGGCCTCTGTTCGAGACGGATTCAAGATGCTGAAATACATTTGGGGTCTACTTTTTCATCCACATTATTTGTGGCTCTGGTCATTTAGCGTTTCTTCATTGAAAAGTGCACTTGAAAGAAGAAATTGGTTTTTCTTCCCAACTACTCACCATGTACCATATTTGGACTTTTACAAGAGGGGGCCATGTTGCAGACGTTCACAATTCCTCTGACTGGTATACAGACTTCAGGGACAGAATATTACAAGTGAACATTACAGAGTCTGAGTTCTTCTCCAGTACAGATCTTTATCTGTCATTTATTAACATCAGGTGCCCTGGGAAAGCTGCATTGCTCAGTGCTCCATTTACCTAAAATGCAGCATCCCAAATGCCAAGGAAGGGAAAAGAGAAAAAGAA
Source organism: Tiliqua scincoides (assembly GCF_035046505.1). Taxonomy (NCBI): domain Eukaryota; kingdom Metazoa; phylum Chordata; class Lepidosauria; order Squamata; family Scincidae; genus Tiliqua; species Tiliqua scincoides. Next base: position 147,083,179 of record NC_089822.1, read on the forward strand.
AGATATCCTTAACCTTCCTTCATGTGGCAGTAGTACATCAGCATCCGGGGAAGAGAAAGACCACCCTTTCTGAGCCAAACACTACCAAACACTGCAGCAATCATTAAATAAGAAGAGATGTGGGCTCAGTGGAGACCAGCAATTATCAGTACCGTTTTCTGGGAGGAGAAACACACACACACACACACACGCACACGCACACGCACACGCACACGCACACAATTTTAGCATTAGCTGTTGCTTGTAATCTCCATTCAAATAAAGCCCGAAAGAGTTCATCCATCTTATATGATAAGTACCCTCTTGGCCTATGTGATACAGGATGCAAAAAGCAAAGCAAACAAAAAGGTTACAGAGAATATAAAGGCTAATTTCAGAAAACACAGAAAGTTATTTGAGACATGTCACAGCGTGGCACTCCCACTACCCTGGCAGTTTGGAATCTACAGTACCATCAATTCCTTTACATGTTGTTGGGGTAATATCAGAGGCTCCAGGATATGGAGAAAGAGTCCCCAGTACAACTCACACCAACATTATCTGTTTAATAATAAGGGTTGATGCTGATATGGGAAAGAGGCTCCATGTAGCCTCCTCCCACATGTCCCTGGGCTTCTTATTTTATTCTTGTGGTGCAGGAAGGAGCAGCAAAGCAAAACATCGTCTTAGGATCCCATTCATGTGTAAGGACTGCCTCTGGTGCACTCACAGGTGCTTCAGATGTTTGTTTTTGAAGTTCCAACCTCACTTCTGAATAGTTCAGAACTGTGTCAACTTCACCTCCCACAGAGCAAGTTGAGGCATGGAATTGACAGAAAAGCCTTGGCAGGGCTGTAGAAAGTGGCTTCTTAGTGCACCCCAGTGGAGAAGCAGCTCAAAGGGTACATTAACTATTACACTGTACACTAGGCAACTATTTACAAGTGCTACTCGTTCATTACAATTCACTGTGAATCGTGTCAGTTCTGTACAAACAGGGAGCAAAAGGAAGGGGGGGGAAACACTGAGAATAGGGTTGCCATCTCATAGTTTGGAGACTTAACACTTTTATGCTACACATTTAAAGTCACTTCCAAGTCAGAGAGAGAGGTTGCAGCTTCATGCACCCTCTTCTGTTTCAAACCAGACTCTAGTTTTACTCGCAACAGGGAAAATAATGGGCAATGGAATGGGTGGAAGGCAAGCAGAAAGCACAGTGGCTGCACCCTCTGTTGTTAACTCAGGTCATTTAAAGATGTACAGACAATTTTAGCTACAATCTGTACTTGCAGAGTGGGGGGATGATCCCTAAACTGGAAAAGGAGAATGGGAATGGAGAGAGAGGAAATGTGGAGGGAGGAGTGTGCTGAGATGTAGCACTTGAGAGCAGGGAGGAACAGAGGCTAACACATCATCAGGTGGTAAGGGCAGCATTTGGCATGCTTCCTCAGGTGTCAAGAGGTCTTGGGTCATCCCTGGAGATGGTAGTGTTTCTTACATTATCAAAATGCTTGTCTTTGCCATTGAATTGATATCAGGAGAAACAGACCTTAGATACTGACTCTTGTGAGTTTTCTAAAAAAAATGGTGTACTTTTGACTTCTGAGAAAGTGGGCTCTGGCACACAAAATCTATGGCAACAGCATCTTTAAGTCTTTAAGACACCTTTGACTTTGCTGCAACAGACTAGTACACCTAACTCAAGAATGGGAAGGATGAAAACATTGTACTGAGTTAGAGAAAGACCCGCTGAATTTGTATGTCTCTATGGCTTAGTTTGATCAAATCATTCTGACTACAGTATTGTTTTTCGCCCTCTTCACTGAGGAATGGCAGCAGAGAAACTTAGGAACAACTTTTGCACAGATGGTCTTTAAAAAGAAGTAAAATACCAAAGATGGTACCTTGGCTTTCGCTTTGGTTTCTGAGTGACTACCAGTATTCCTTAATGGAAGAAATATGTGTGTCTATATATATGCACTTCTTTAACAGCTCTCTCTGCAAGGTGGGGCAGCGTGAGTGTGCCGCTTTTGAAGTTTCCTTTCGCTCCTAAGTATCCTGCTGCAATCAAAGTCCCATAAAACCAGCGATATCAGAGGCCATGTGTAGAAAGCCGTTATCTGTTATCTCAGCCACTCAGGTAGGTTGTGCCTTGCGGCTCATTTGAAAAAGTGTTGCCATGAAAGATCAAAGCTATTTCCTGAAATGCCCCACCCAGGCCCAGTTGTAGGTGCCAACCAGCTTCCCTGGAGATTAACAGCAACACTACAGCTGAAGGTAGGGTTTGGAATCCTGGCACCATGGATGCCACTAGCAATTCAGTTAATCTGTATAAGTCAAGAGTTTGTAGGCCAAGACGGAGACATAGTCATAATCTCAACAGTAGGAGATGTACAGATGTCTTAACTATAGACCTTGACAAGTACATCTACTCATGTGGGAAAAATCAAGATGCCAGCAAAACATTACCTACACAATGTTCTCACTTCAGGAAATAAAACAGAGCTCCCCGCTTACCCTCTTTTGCTACAAATTCACATAATATTTAGCAAGGAGGGGAAATTGTCTCTTGCCACAGTTGCTTGTTACAGCATCTCTTCAGGTGCCACACATGATGACTGTATACATACTACTATAGGAATGACGGGGAGAGAAAGACAGACGGGGGATGCATGACAGGGGACACGTATGTAATAAACCTGTGTGAAACTCTTAACTGAACTCAGTCAAACACACAGTTGCCATTCATAGTATTTCAACGCACTGCATTAGTTTTAACTGAGTTCAATGGGCTACAAAATTCATCCAAAATGCCCAGCCTCTTCTCTAAGAATTAGCTCTAAAGGAGGATGTGAAGTAGGTGGCTTCTATGACACTCCCCTTCCAAGTGCGTGGCAAGGGGGGGAAACCACACACACACACACACACACACACACACACACACACACACACACACACACACAGAGGATAAAACCCTAACCACCATCTCTAAAACCTCAGCACCAAACTCATATAGTACCCTAACCAAGCATTCCTTCCTTCATTTGTCCTGTGTGTGGTTACTAAACAGGTGCAACCCTCCTATCTCTGCTGATGCATCCATTGTGCTCCACCCGTATGACACCTTTCAATACAGTACATAGGGTAGCAGTGATTGAAGGATCACATCTACTTGATAAGCACACTCAGGACCAGGGATGAGAGGAGGAAGGAAAACATGACTGCAACAAGATGGATGCTTTAAGAGGTTGAGTTCACTCTGAGGTGACAGAACCTGAATACAGATAGCCTGAATTTTGACAGAATGTGCCGCTTCATATGAACCACATATCTACCCCCTTTCAGTACAAAAGATGAGGGGATCAGACTACAGGAACATTTTGTTAGCTGTAGGAGCTGCTCCTTCCTCCGTTCAACTTTAAATGGGGGGCCAGATATCCTTGTATATTTATGCCTCCATAAGGACTGGCCGGGATCCAGCAAAATGAACATCAGATAACCCATGGCATCTTTCATCAGAAGTAGCCTCGCTCCTAAGCCTCAAATTACTGCTTTCTGGCAAGGAAGGGGAACAACCTGGTTACCCAGCAGTTGAAAGTTCCCAGAAATACACAGTGAGGCCGAATGATTCAGCCAATGGCCCACACAAGCAGTGAGGCAGAGGGGTCTCCAGGGCCAAAGAGTCCTGGCCTCCAGCCCCCATGTTCTTTTTGCACTACTAACCACCAAGTCACAGAGATTCCCTCAGGCCACAAGAAGAGGCGGCATAAACGGCTGAAACCATAGCTGGCGTACATTCAAGGGCACAAGCTGTCAATGAGCAAATTCCACCTCAAAACAGCAGGACAGGAAGAAGTGTCCATCCAGAGAAAACAGAAAAAGACAAGAATAAATGTGCATCTTGATCTAGCTGCTTGCCCTCAGCTTCTCCTACTTCTCCACCTGTTCCATTCTTTCGGCAAACATGTGCTCAGCAGCGTTTGAGATGCTCTCTTGGCCAATTCATTCTGTGTGTTTTTCCAATTCAGAAAGGCACCCTGGGACATGGAATTTTGTTTATCTGCAAAACTGCGTGGGCAGCAAAGTAAAACAGGAAAGGCATGATATAGCTATCCCCCAGCAGTCATCAAAAGCAGAAAGCCCCCCCCCCCCAAATTCACTATTCTCTTTTTATAACAGACATCCTTGAATCTTGGGCCTTTTGAACGCAACCACAGTATTTTGCTCCCTTTTAATAGCAGTGGTAGGACTAGGAAACAAGCAAGCTACAGAACTCAGCTCCTTCTACTTATGCAACCATGCAGGGTTTGATAGTAAAGTCAACACTTGCTCCACAGTTGGAAGCCTTCCAATGAATTCAGTGATCATGGACTTGTGACCTTCTAATATATCTCAAAGCAGCATTTGGTAGATTATGATCCTGTACCTGTTTTCATTAAAAATAATACTCTCTGTAGGGTAAATATATAGAGATGCTATTTAAGTCTGGAAAGGTTGGAAATTGGTATCAGTTTCAAATTGTTCTTTGCCTTGAGAACTTGAGAAAAGATAGATTGCTTTGCGGTATGCTTAAAATTTTTAAACTGTCAAAATGCACTGAGTTTAACTCACTCGTTTGGCACACCATTTGCAACTTCGTTGGTTTGAAATAAGATATCAGAATAATGTTTTTAACACTTGTTCAAGACATTTCTAGGTTTCAATTTTGAATTCTAGTTCAGCTCCCCCAGTAGATTTATTCTATCAGGGGAGAGGAAAATGGCAGATATATTGTAATGCAACAGCTAGATAAGATATTGGAACGAAAGTACAGTGTGCAGATTCAGGACACCATTCTGGGATTAAGTCCAGCAAAACTGCCTCGCATACTTTTAAAAAGGACCAAGCATACACCATATCTCCCTTGATGGCCAAGACACTCAGACAGCACTTTCATCTGACAATTTTAAAAGGGCAGACAGGGCATGAAGTGATGAAGTAGGGCACTGAAATCCGCATACCTATTTGAATTACCAAGTCAATTCTTTGGCTGGATGCTTCTAGTAAGATTTTTATTTGACAGTAAAAATGTTTGTAGTGCCTTTGTTTGCATTTCAGGCAAATAAAATCAGAATTTTGATTTCTAATGCTATATAGCTGCCCTTTACTGGGTGTATTTTGGCATCTGTTTTTAAAACTCTATGTATACAGTTTTTGATACTGTGGAGCACCAGATCTGCCAGTATTGTGCAATGCCTCCTTGTCTTCCCCTGCCACTCTATGGTTGAAGCTAGACACAACCAGAATAGTGGAAGTACAAATGTGGCAACAGTTCCACCACCCCTGTCTAATTAAAAAGGGCCAGCACCAAAGCAGAAGGGGACAGGAGAGAGGAAATGGTACAAGCAGCTGGCTGTATCCACTTCCAAGGTTCCTACAACCTGAGGGAATGACTTCCAGGCAAGTGCAGTAGTGATGGCAAGGCCATCAGAAAAACAGGCCAGAAACAAAAACTGCCAAAGCACCTTGTCAGCAATAACCCCCAGAACAGATGTGCACAGTTGCTCCTTTGGCTAGTTACTCTCCCTTCCCTTTACCAGGCAGAAGGGCAACTTAAAAAGTGTGATTGACTAGCAAAATGAAGAAATCTTTGGGTAAAAATTGGCTATAGTGGCCTATGATGAGGAATGTTCTTCCTAATATATTGAGGTGTGGGCTCTCAGGCACATATGAGCTATGGTCAAACTGTTATGCTGGAGCTACATATCTGTCATGAATATGTACAGTTCAGGCCTAGTAGCACTGCAAGGCCTGAACCAAGCTAAAACAGTAACACAGAAGTGGCTTGCATTTCCTAGCTGCTAGGATTTACAACTCAATGGAAGGTGATTATGTAGCACCTAGGCAGCCAGAAAGACGCCCATCAAGGATGGAATGCAGCTGCAGATCTCCAGGGGGGAGGGAAGAGCTGAGAGGGCGAGCTTCCAGCCCTACTTCCGGAGGACAGGGTCTTGGTTCCTTGTCTCTTGGTGAGAGAGGTGGTGGGTGCACATCCTGCCCCGCCAGGACCATGTGGCCATAGGTAACTGGTCTGAGGATCTACAAAAGAAGCTGACCCAGGTGAGGGTTAGAGAATAATAGAGTTAGCCAGTTAGCTTTGTTGTTTTATGCTGATATGTTTCCTATAAGTTTTTTATGCCTCTAGCATTTGCTGCCTTTTGTAACCTTTTGTAACTCTATGTATGTAATAAAGTAAAAATCTTTTTACCATGTTGCTTCATTGTCTGTTGGGAACAAAGGTTCAGAATCCTGCCTAGCCGTTCAGCAAGCTACCAAATCCTCATTGAGGACTAGAAACTTGAGAACTGAGACTTTAAGTAAAGAAAGTGCTCAGTGCCTACAAGGGATATAGTTAAGCCTAAAGGGTCTCAGGTTCCCTGGACTGAGGCGCTGGCTCTTACAGGGTGGTGGCAGTACTACCGAACAGGGATCTTTGAGGGCTCTAGGGTTCAGAACCAACAACTCTGAGCACCCAAAACCCTGGGAGTGTGAGACCAAGTCTACGACAATATCCCCTGAAGCTTTAGGGTATGAAGTAGAGGAAGACCAAACACCCACATGCCTTATAATCCCCACCTTGAAAACAGATGCAATAGCTGAAAGCTCGTAATTTTAAACAAATAATAATAATGACCCCACAGTCAATGAAGCTAAGAAGTTCAGTTCAACTGAACACAGCAGAGCTCATGTTTGAATTGTGCTTCCTGAGCCTGAAATTCTTGTTTATTGCTTATTGATTCAAAGTATCAAATTCTGTCCTATAACTTAGAACAGATCTGTGATCGTCTGACTCTCCTGTCTGTCAACCTACAAAGCCAAGCCAACAGAACTCTGTGACAATAATACCACTCAAGATGATTCAAGCCACTTGGATAGCTGAGGCTTAACACATGATCTGCCAACTAGGTAGAGGGTATGGAAATAGCCAGTGATCAGTGAGTGTTTTCTTCAAGCTCATACCCTGAGCACTGGCCAGTGTGCAAGGCCTAGCCAAGAAACTAGGAGTGGTCAGTCAAACCCCAGGTTGGAGGAAACTGAAGCAAGCTCTTTGTTTCCCAGGACACCTTTTGCTAGTAACTTGTTAATAAGTAACCGCGTCCCAGACAGGTGCTGTCGGCTAAGCCTTAGGAGTTCTTGTTTGGATGAAAGGTGAGTCATTTCCCTTTTATGTTGGTAAATGAGTGATGTGTCATGGAAAAGACAGATCCTTTTAAGAAGAAAGGAAACAGCCACTTTTTCACACACGCTCACCTAGCATTTTCACAGTGAGTGAGGGTATGAATTAGGTTTTACAATGATGCTTTGGCCCCCCAATATACATGTAGCATAGGAATCATTCTGCTGGAGTAGAAAAGCAGATTTAGCATCAAATCCAGGGAGGGGTGTGTGTGTGTGTGTGTGTGTGTGTGTCATATTTGGTCTTAATGAACCTGAGTAGGCTTTAGATGACAACTGCTCTGGGATTTGCGTGAAATTTTATAAAAGTTAACTACATGTCACTGACCTATTATACTGATCCCATGCAACAGGCAAAGATGGAACAATTGGACCCACCCTCTCACCACTGAACCTGACCTCTGAACAAGGTTTGAGCTCTGAAAGACATCCCTGTAACAGTGACAGCTGGTGAGGTTTGGAGTTGGTGGGGCCAATGGCTTTTGTCTAGCATAGTATGCATCACTACAATAGTCATAGTGCTTCATGTGCACAATACACAAATAAAGTTTTCATTTGTGTACGTGCACTTTTGGATAACCACTGTATGCCAAACAAAGGTTTTTCACTGACACTTCCCCTTTAATGTATTTTTCAAAAGGGTTAATCTGCCACTCTAGCAAATGATGACAACAGTCACTTCCTGTATTGTCACACTAGATCTGATACTTTTCCCTTATGTTGATGTAACACTGTGTTCAGTAGGTCTTACTCCCAGGTAAGTGTGCATAGGATTGCAGCCTAAGTCACTGGGATTCTCTTCCCAACCTCAGTCTTCATTGCAAACCTTTGAAGAAAAAAGGCTACTGCTTCTTTAAATAGCATGTGTGTCGTATGTGAACTGACAAGTTGATGAAAGAATGAAGAAAATCCCCTTCTCCTTGGTTTCTAAAACAAGGTGAGAAACAGCATGGTGATGTTAGTTCTGTCTAAACCACAATGGTCTGGAGACAGCTCATTCAACCCAGGTATCTCAGAGATAACCTTAGGGCTCATCATTTAAGCCTCTCCCCCACCTCCAAGAAATGAGGAGACTGACTGGTAAGTTGACAGGTGCAACAAATCACAAGATCTCCTTCTTGAAGTCTCTACCCTCTGCAATCCTACCTCAGCCCCAATGAAACCCTCCCCTTGCCTACAGATAGCAGCTGAACAGACCATGATTGCCACTGAACCAAACATTTGTTTCAGGTTGCCAGACAGCTCAAGTGGAGATCGGCCTTTGCCTTTAAACCTCTCATTATAACAAGAGAAAAAGGCCAGCACAGTCACTCAGATGCTGGTGCAATCTCTTCCCTGTTGTGCTCTTAATAAGCCCTGTGGTAGTAATCATGGGAGGTGGGGAAATTTACCTAGGTAAACATTTCCATGTGAACGATTCTATCTGGGTTCATTTTAACAGCTCGATAATCTACATGCATTGCACTGAATACATGTGTGAATAGCCACCCAGGTCCAGACTAACAATGATTGTGTAAATGATCATATCAACTAGACAGAGATAGCAGAGAAGGAAGCAACTAATATGGTTGTACTACTGGATCGCCCAATATTACCAAAAGCTGTACTACAGATCACCAATGGTTATATCTTTGGGTTCTGATCTTACAAAGGCTCTAAATCAGGTGTCTCCAAACTTTTTGGCAGGAGGACCACAGAAGGTCAGAAAAATAAATAAAATTAAATTTATTTTAAGAAAAGCATTAAATGTAATTAAATAAAAATTTATTTATTTCAATTTTATTTAATCTTCTCCAATGGAGAAACAGCAGAGACTAAGTTTTTCCCCCCAAGCACAAAAGGGAGACACACCAATGAACCCACATAGCCCTGGCTGCCCAAACCCCTATCCCACCTGAGAGAGCAGAAAAAAAATAGAAGCAGATACACCTTGGAGGGGCAGATGAAACTTTAAAACACTGCTCCCCTGTGGATAGCCAAGAGATGCAAATAAGGAGAAATGACTTAAAGAAATACCTTGGGTCAATACATCCTCTAGGTGCAGCTTTGCTCCTCCTTCCCAGAAAGCTGCAGTTTGCTACAAAGCTCCTTTAAATTTCTGAATGTGGAGCTTACCTATGTGAGCCTTTGCAAGTCTGGGCTTCATGCCTTGCACCTGCTTCTCCTGTGGGCTGGAGGGCAGCTATGGGCTCAAGGCTTGCTGCAAGCCAGATGGAGGGTCACCACGGGCTGGATCTGGCCTGTGGGCTGGGGTCTGGAGACCCCTGCTCTAAATTCATAGCCTGCCTTCATACAACACATCAGTAGCTTCTTTCTCTGTCACCCCAACCAGGTCAGTATAGTCATGGATATAACCTAAGCACCCAGAAGTCCTAAAGCTGCCTGTGCCTCAAACATGCTCCAAACTTGTTTTCTGAAATAAAAAACCACTGAATAGGGGAAAGCAAAATTAGGCACCACTTTCTAACCAAATTAGTCAATTGTAGCATAAATCCTTCTTACAACTTGACAATTCTGAGTGTAACCAGTTGGAAGCTCCACAATATTGCTGCTAAGATCCTTTGGGTCAAATTCTTATCTTTTGACTCTCAGTTCCTGGGCTGGATATTAGCCATGGGCCCACGAGTTTCTGACCCTTAAAGCAGGCAGTGGAGACCCAAGCTGCTCAATTGAGCAACCTGTGCCATGGTTGCCTTCCCCATCCATAGCTGTGCTTCCTCAACTGTGCCTCTGGGGAATCCCACTTGTCAAAGGTGGAAGAAGGGCCTGCTCCTCCATTAGTGCCACAGCAGTGCTGAGAAAAGAGAATCCTACAATGACACCACTGAAGGAGAGTGGGGTGACTTTGGAGGACACTCCTCCCATAGCTGGCTTCCTCAGTGAGGAGCATCTTCCAAAGACTTGGCCTGAGGGCTTCCCAGACACGGGAACCAGCACTGTACGTGGGTGATACTTCCTTTCAATTTTGTGACTGAAAACACCCCTGTCTACTGGAGCAGGTGCCAATACTGCAAGGCTGTACTGTTTTGCCAGTACATGCAAAACATGATTTTAAGCCTTTGTACCATCTGTATTGCAATCAGCATTTCAAGCACTCAGCAGCCTTGTGGGTAAGACTCACCTTGGCTAACTGATCTGGGACAATTTTACAAGAGCACTAGTGATCGATAAGAAAGAGCTTAGGAAAAGTGTGAACAGGGAATTCAGTCATATAAGAACACTAACTAATTAAGTCTGCTCTTCTCTCAGACATACAGTGTTCGGTCTGGAATTCTCCCTTAAGCCCATTTGCCCCCACAATGCTGGCTAGAAAATCCCAAACAGGGAGACATCACCCTGGATAGTTTCACAATCTAAGCTGAACTGTGTGACTCCTCAAATAGGAGAAAAGGGATACCTTCCTTCCTTCCTCTATCCTGGGGCTGTGCATAATGGAAACAGTTTGTAATGAACATACCTAGTCTAACAAGTCCATATGACTCACGGACAGTTTACCAGTGCATTTACTGTTCACTTAATCGTAGAAGTTGCTAAATCAAAGTACATGATGTTACAGCAAGTAACCTATAGCAAGTTGAAATTGGTGGCATTTTAAAAGGACATTGAGGCTGAATTGCTCCAACATAATATCAATTCTGGGAGAATCTTATCTAGAATGTACACCCCTCAGGGTTGTCTAAATTGTACTTTATCAAGTCAGACCATCCATTGAATCATCCCCTCCCCACATGCCACTGTCCCAATTCCCTGTCACAGTTGATTCCAAGCTACAGGGGACACAGTTTCTTTAGAAACTGACCATGGGGCCAAACTAAACAATTAGTGCAATGTGTAATTTGTCCCTGTAGTTCAGTGTTCACCCAAAAATGCCACAGGAGCCCAGTAATCCATCTCAAACTCTCTGCTTTCAAATATAATTAAAGTTGGCTCACATACATGCTTTATACATCCCCAATGCGTTTTAGAAGCTTAGAAATAGGACAAAACCCCAGGATGGGGTTGGAGCTGGTGGTGTGTCAATCAAGAAAAGCAAAAGGGTAATCTTTCCAGAGATGTACCATGTACCTGCACCATGTACAATCTCTACCACAAAAGCTTACGACAGACAGATCGTGCTCAAGTAGTTCTGCTTTGGCCTTCCTGCTTCATCTTTCCCATTAATTGGCAAAGAGGAGCACAAGATACCCATAACATATGTGCCAGAGGTAAATGTGGCACTCTCTCAAGACCGGAGCGTACCACACTGTACAAGCTAGGGTAGGTGAGTACTTGGAGCCCTGGCCCTATTAAGGCACATACAACAATGGTTAAAGTTTAATTTTCAGGAAGGGGAACAAGTCACATAAGAAACTGGACTCAAGTCATAGAGGATTCAATTACATTAGATATTTGGAGCATAGAGGATATCTTTTCATTGTTTGCAAATATGCTTGATAATTGTGCAAAAGTTTTAACAAAATGGTATCTAACACCAAGAAGAATAAGTATTTCCGGGACTTTGAATAACATATGTTGGAAATGTTGATTATAGACAGGAAGTTACTTTCATAAGTGGTAGACATGCAGATGTATTGGACTATATTTGAGTCAAATAAGGAACCAGATCAAATAAATTATTCATTTAATTTAGACCCTTTATCACTTTTATTAAATTACAAAGATGTGCTGATCTCTAAAAGAGAATTAAATTTTTTACAAGATTATAATAGCCCAAGTGGGTTGTGCGAGTTGTTGTAAAAATGTTTCTGTTCCATCTGTTACAGAATGGGAAGATATGATGTACGACTATGCTGTAATGAGAAAAATTGTGTAATTATGTAAGAGTGAACGAAAGCAGACAAAAATATGGTAGTTCTCTCATGAACTGGAATACATTCATATTTTACTGGCAAAACCACAATCTTTTAGTGATTTGAGACAACTAGTACGTTTTCATTATCTCTGTGATACACTGTAAGAGCATGTTGAAATTTTCGTGCCATGTTTTATATTCCCTGTATTTTAATTGTTAGTACATGAATGAATGAATGAATAAACCTTTATTAGGCATAGATAAAGAAATCATAAAAGCAAACATAATCATGTTAGTACATCATTAACTTCTTTTAAGTAAAGTATACATGCACAAACATACATACAATTTTTGACTGAATGATCCTCAGATCTTGGGTTGTGAGGGATCAGGGGAGCGACTTCGCTGGATAAAGTGTATTTACCGTATTTTTTGCTCCATAAGATGCACTTTTTCCCCCCCAAAAAAGTGGGGGGAAGAGTGTGTGCGTCTTATGGAGCGAATACTGCAAAAAAAACCGCACCTGGCCCCGCCCCCTGCCCGCTCTGCTTGGCTCCGCTTCCCAGGAAAGTGTGGATGGGGTGGCAGTCTCACTGCGCAAGCCTGCGTGTCTACTCAGAAGTAAGTCTCAGCGTCACTGGGGCTCACTCCCAGGAAAGCGTGGGTGGGGTGGCAGTCTTGCTGAGCAAGCCCCTAGAGCAGGGGTGCTCATTATGTCGATCGAGAGCTACCAGTCGATCTCCAGGTGAAATGAATCAATCGCAGGCTTCTCTCCCGTCCACGCATCACTAGGAGTGAGCCCCTGGCAGGCTTGTGAGCCCAGGGAGCGAGCCCAGGGAGCCCAGGGAGTGAGCACCTGACGGTTCTGTGTGGTTCTGTGTGCAAGGGGTTTTGCACTGGTCTTGCTGTGATGTCTAAACAGAGATCTTCCCTCCCCCACACCTTTCCCCTGCTTTTGCACTGGTATGTATGGAGATCTGCCGCGCCCCCCCCCACTTCCATCTGTTGGTTCTGTGTGCAAGGGGTTTTGCACTGGTCTTGCTGTGATGTCTAAACAGAGATCTTCCCTCCCCCACACCTTTCCCTGCTTTTGCACTGGTCTGTATAGAGATCTGCTCCCCCCCCCCTTGTATTGGAATTGAGGAAGATCTGGTGAGGAGGTAGATGTGGTGTCAGCAGTGGCCCCTTTAAGGGTAAGGCCTGGGCATCCAGCAGAGTGTGCTGCACAGCTGCAGCCACTGGAAGGCAATAGGGCCCTCAGGGATATAAGGAGTACCAGAGGCAGAAAGGGTTTGTGGGTTTGAAGGAGTGCAGGTTGGAGGGGAGACTGAATGGGTTTATTGAATTTGGAATCTGACTGTGGATTGTGACTGGACTTGGATACCCTGATGGATTTGACTGACCTACCTAGAACCTGACCTTGGACTGTAATTTGGCTTATTGGCTCTGGACTCTGATTTGGTAACTCTGATTGATGGGACTGATTTACTTGGCATCTGTGGACTGGAACTGGACTCACTTTTGCTTGCTGCACTGGTGAGTTGCACAAGGGGGACTGATCAGCCTTAAGTGGGCAGGAGGCCCAGTGGATTGGAATTTGGCAGAACATCATTGTAGCAGAAAGATAATGTGATCCCCTATTTGTGTGCACCTGCTTTTGTGAGCTTCATAAATTCTGACTCTAGCGATGATGAGTTCTTGGGGTTTCCAGAAAACTAGAGTACTCAAACCTTTAAGTCTCTCCATTTGTTAATGACAGTGATAATGGTTCTTAATGCCACTGTTGACTGCTGTTCACTTTACATGGTTCAAACGTTATTCTGTTATAGTTTATTAAATATTTTATTACACTATTTGGTTCAGAATATTTTTTTCCTTGTTTTCCTCCTCTAAAAATTAGGTGCGTCTTATGGAGCGAAAAATACGGTATTTCTTTTTAAAATGCTTATGCCCCACCCTTCTCCTATAAAGTAAAAAAATGAAAATTATCCATCCAAATCAGAAAGGGTGCTCTAGAAGCCTCATCAATCTATTCATCCATTAATAACTGGAGTCTACTTTGTAGCAGGTATAACCAAAGCAGTTAGCAAACTCATCACAAAGGACCGTCAAGGGTTGTACCAGGTCTTTCTGTGAACCCAGTTGAAAAGATCCTGACCAACGCGAAACAACTCAACTGTACAACACTGAGCAGATGCAATGGTGGCAGAAAAGATTTCTTTCCTAGCATCTCCGTCCTGGAGTCTGCTTTAAAATGATCTCTAGATCATGTCTGGTTAGACTCATCATAAGACTTCCACCATGGTCACTCTGTCGTCTCCCCTGCATCACTGCCCATAACCCCAAGAAGTACCAGCATTTTATATGTGTTGTGCAAGTTAGGAGAGGGCATTTGGAAGCAGTTATGTCTGCCACCTACAACACCTCATGCTGCTGCTTCATGGTTAAACAGTGGTGTTTGCAGGATTGATCAGAAAGGGCTGCAATTCCCATAAACCTTTGCATACAGCCAAATGAGAGGCTTTTACCACTGCATATTCATTCAATAATATGAATGAACATGATTCATTCAAGAGCATTGCGATCACAAGAGTTGTTCCCTCTCCCTCAAACATGCCCATTTATTCACTGTGAATAAGCAAGGTCTCCAAGTATGGACACTGCTTCATATCAGTTGAAATATATGCATTCTCAGCATCACCTGGCAGGACAAAGTTCCAAACAACACAGTTCATATTAATTGAAGTATATGCACTCTCGGCATCACCTGGCAGGACAAAGCTCCAACCAACACAGTCCTGGAACGAGCTGGAATCCCTAGCATGTATGCACTGCTGAAACAGAGACGCCTGTGTTGGCTCGGTCATGTTGTGAGAATGGATGATAGCCGGATCCCAAAGGATCTCCTCTATGGAGAACTCGTGCAAGGAAAGCGCCCTACAGGCAGACCACAGCTGCGATACAAGGACATCTGCAAGAGGGATCTGAAGGCCTTAGGAGTGGACCTCAACAAGTGGGAAACCCTGGCCTCTGAGTGGCCCGCTTGGAGGCAGGCTGTGCAGCATGGCCTTTCCCAGTTTGAAGAGACACTTGGCCAACAGACTGAGGCAAAGAGGCAAAGAAGGAAGGCCCATAGCCAGGGAGACAGACCAGGGTCAGACTGCACTTGCTCCCGGTGTGGAAGGGATTGTCACTCCCGAATTGGCCTTTTCAGCCACACTAGACAATGTTCCAGAACCACCATTCAGAGCGCGATACCATAATCTTTCGAGACTGAAAGTTGCCAACAAGCAAAAAAATGCATATTGAACTAGGTGCATAATTGGGTCTGTGTATATTGGGATCCCTGAAGAAAATCATATATGAAGCTAATCTGCCTTGGCATTCCAAGTTGAACTTTCTCCCTCCAGTGCTCTATAGAGCACAACTGCCACTACTGTTTCTAGCTGAAAAGGCAAGGCTCACAGACCAGCCAGCATTCACAAACTGTCACCAATGCAAGGATAGCCGTTATCCCAATGTGCTAGTTCTGCACGGGCAGGGAGCATTTGATTTCACCCACCATATTCTTACCAAGGTGGCTCAGTCACCATGCTGGATTGTTCTCCATCAACCACAGACATTTGAAACACCACAGACACAGACAGTTATGGACCACTGCATACATGATGACATTGACAATGTATTAAAAAAAAAAAAAAGACTGGAAGGAAAAGGACCCAACAAGTTTCTTGGAAGATGGGTTTTATTTATTGACTACTGGAATAACTTTTCATATAATCTATATCCTGTTGCATTCTTTTTTCTCCCTTAGATTAAAATGGATAAATAGGTATTATGTGCGCATTTTGAGAAAACAGAGAGATAAGAGATAATAAACCATACAAGTGGCAGTACCAGGTAGCGAATCTACTGCAATCAGGATGTCTCCCATGCATCTGACTATTGGTTTTATTATCCATAAGCAGGCACACCATCTTCTTGTTCCTCATCCTTTCAGCCACCTTTGCTCTGGACTCAGGTTGAACAATAATATCTAAAGGCCAATGGGTAGCTCTCTCTTGTCCTTTCTGATCCCTCTACAACTTCTGCAGAGCAAACATCTCTCTCACAACCCAACTTCTCTGTACCTGGATTGCTTATACAGAGTTCCTCCTGTCCCAAGGTCCTCTCTTCCTTCCCAGCAAGGTTATATTCCCACTTCCTGTATAGCAGCTGCACTTAAATCAACAATCCATGAGTGACCCTTCCCCCACAGCAGTTAACAAGATTTGTGAACATTAATCACAGCAGCTCAATCAGGGGCAAGAGTGTTGGGAATGCCACAAACAGAAATTTACCCAGAAATCTTCCTTTCAAAGAAACAAATACCTGATCTAACAAGCTTTCAAAACAGCTGGCACCCCACATGTCACAAGAAGGACCTAGACTAAGATCTCATATGACTAAGGTACCACGATGCAAGTCTCACCCAACTGACTTTAAGCCATTTCTGCTCAACACTGCATATACACAACAGGGACCAAATGTGTACACCTGTGGGCTGGGCAAAAATGAGTTAATTTTACCACAAGAATGTTATAAGGAATTCAGCACTATAGAAGCCTCTTACTGATATCTGCTGATAAGGGGCAATGGGAAGGACAGGGGATAAGTTATGATAATACAAAATACACACATATATAGCATACACACACTCTTTGTAGAGCAGCAGGAAAATCATGCATCACCACCCAGTTCTATGTATAGCTAACAATTACGCAATCTGATCTGGTAAATTAGCACAGCAAAAGTCTGTCTAATTTTCACAATGGACTACAGGAGTGGATCAGGAAGGGAAAATTCACATCGTCCATGAGACTGGCTTGCAGGTGAGGATTAGAGCAGACTGTGGAGGCAGGGGGGAGCATTACATAAGTTATCTCCACCCTGAATGTGGCCTTTGGAAGAAGTAAAGCTGAGCTCTTCCATAGCTCTCTAAATATGCTAAATAAGTAGAAAGGTGTTTGTTTCCTGTGAAGAAGATAGGATTACAGTCCAAGTCTCACTGAACACAGTGGGCTTACTTCTGAGTAAAACACCATTTTCAAACGCCTCTACAAATGTGGACACACCTTTCAACTTGGAAGCTAGTTGGTCTTTTGATTTTAAATGGTTAAAACCAACCACACTTTGAATTCAATACCTACATGAAAAGCTTGCTTGCTTTAAGAACATAAGAACATAAGAACAGCCCCACTGGATCAGGCCATAGGCCCATCTAGTCCAGCTTCCTGTATCTCACAGCGGCCCACCAAATGCCCCAGGGAGCACACCAGATAACAAGAGACCTCATCCTGGTGCCCTCCCTTGCATCTGGCATTCTGACATAACCCATTTCTAAAATCAGGAGGTTGCGCATACACATCATGGCTTGTACCCCATAATGGATTTTTCCTCCAGAAACTTGTTCAATCCCCTTTTAAAGGTGTCTAGGGTAGACGCCAGCACCACATCCTGTGGCAAGGAGTTCCACAGACCGACCACATGCTGAGTAAAGAAATATTTTCTTTTGTCTGTTCTAACCCGCCCAACACTCAATTTTAGTGGATGTCCCCTGGTTCTGGTGTTATGTGAGAGTGTAAAGAGCATCTCCCTATCCACTCTGTCCATCCCCTGCATAATTTTGTATGTCTCAATCATGTCCCCCCTCAGGTGTCTCTTTTCTAGGCTGAAGAGGCCCAAACACCGTAGCCTTTCCTCATAAGGAAGGTGCCCCAGCCCCGTAATCATCTTAGTCGCTCTCTTTTGCACCTTTTCCATTTCCACTATGTCTTTTTTGAGATGCGGCGACCAGAACTGGACACAATACTCCAGGTGTGGCCTTACCATAGATTTGTACAATGGCATTATAATACTAGCCGTTTTGTTCTCAATACCCTTCCTAATGATCCCAAGCATAGAATTGGCCTTCTTCACTGCTGCCGCACATTGGGTTGACACTTTCATCGACCTGTCCACCACCAGCCCAAGATCTCTCTCCTGATCTGTCACAGACAGCTCAGAACCCATCAGCCTATATCTAAAGTTTTGATTTTTTGCCCCAATGTGCATGACTTTACACTTACTGACATTGAAGCGCATCTGCCATTTTGCTGCCCAGTCTGCCACTCTGGAGAGATCCTTCTGGAGCTCCTCACAATCACTTCTGGTCTTCACCACTCGGAAAAGTTTGGTGTCATCTGCAAACTTAGCCACCTCACTGCTCACCCCTGTCTCCAGGTCATTTATGAAGAGGTTGAAAAGCACCGGTCCCAGGACAGATCCTTGGGGCACACTGCTTTTCACCTCTCTCCATTGTGAAAATTGCCCATTGACACCCACTCTCTGCTTCCTGGCCTCCAACCAGTTCTCAATCCATGAGAGGACCTGTCCTCTAATTCCCTGACTGTGGAGTTTTTTCAGTAGCCTTTGGTGAGGGACCGTGTCAAACGCCTTCTGAAAGTCCAGATATACTATAATGTCCACGGGTTCTCCCACATCCACATGCCTGTTGACCTTTTCAAAGAATTCTATAAGGTTTGTGAGGCAAGACATACCCTTACAGAAGCCATGCTGACTCTCCCTCAGCAAGGCCTGTTCGTCTATGTGTTTTGAGATCCTATCTTTGATGAGGCATTCCACCATCTTACCCGGTATGGATGTTAGGCTGACCAGCCTATAGTTTCCCGGGTCCCCCCTCTTTCCCTTTTTAAAAATAGGCGTGACATTTGCTATCCTCCAATCTTCTGGCACCGTGGCCGTTTTGAGGGACAAGTTGCATACCTTAGTCAAGAGATCTGCAACTTCATTCTTCAATTCCTTAATAACTCTTGGGTGGATGCCATCAGGGCCCAGTGACTTATTGATCTTTAATTTATCAATGAGGTCTGAAACATCTTCTCTTTTAACCTCTGACTTAACTCCTCGGTCAGGAGGGGCCGTTCGGGCAGCGGTATCTGCCCGAGGTCTTCTGCCGTGAAGACAGATGCAAAGAACTCATTTCATTTCTCTGCCATCTCTAAGTCTCCTTTTATCTCCCCTTTCCCTCCCTCACCATCCAGAGGGCCAACCGCTTCTCTGGCGGGTTTCCTGCTTCTAACATATTTGAAGAAGCTTTTATTATTCCCCTTAATGTTGCTGGCCATGCGTTCCTCATAGTCTCGCTTGGCCTCCCGTATCACCTTCATACATTTCTTTTGCCACAGTTTATGTTCCTTTTTACTCTCCTCATTAGGGCAAGACTTCCATTTACGGAAGGAAGCTTCCTTGCCCTTCACAGCCTCTCTAACTTGGCTGGTTAGCCATGCGGGCACCCTCCTGGATTTAGTGGAACCCTTCTTTCTTTGTGGTATACACCTCTGCTGGGCCTCTAACTACTGTTGTTTTAAGCAGCCTCCATGCACTCTGGAGAGATTGGACTCTTTTTACTCTCTTTCAAAGAACAGAAGATCCTCCATATTTACGCTCCCTGTAATTACTAATTATCTCTTAAATTTTGCCTCAGAACCTCATCCTCTGCACAAACACATCCTTACTTTCTAATATATGAGAGAGAGAGAAAATTAAGTAGCTTTAAACAAGGCCATTTCTCTCTGTAAAATCAGAAAAATCACTGCAACTAACAAGGCTGAAGCAGAAATGGAAATAATAAAATTAAACTTATTCCTAAGCTTCAGGAATAGCAAGCAAGTGGAGTCAAAAACATGAATCAAGTGAATACAGTTATATTTTTTTTTGATAAATATAAGGAAGCAACAGTGATTGAATGGATCTGGAATGGGACTGGAACTGATCACCAGATTGGGAGGAGAAGGTCCATTTCATTGACCCCATTTCAAAGTCCATGTAAAGGCTGCAGACTTGAAAAAGGTACTGAACATCTTTAGACCCCAAGACCCACCTATTATATTAGAAACAGGACAGTGCTTAAAGGTTGCTGAGATCTAGAAATGATTTGTGTGTTTTTGTTTTTTTGTTTTTTTAAAAAGGGATTCATTTTGGAAGTCCAATAGAATAGATGCCTGCTAAATCAATCCCATTTTTGTTTTTACAGATGGCTTCTGAATCTTAAAGTGAGGGATTCTGCCATCTCCAGTTTTCCTTTTAAAAAGACTCTGTGTCTGCCTTTTGTCACTCATTCACCAAGTATTAAGGGGAAGGAAATAATTTGATCCTTTACCAGTAAATAGATGGGAGAACATTACAGCCATTGCAGAAAACCCCAATTTAGCTACCAGCAAGGCTGGAATACATTTTTGATTATACATGGTTGCTTTTCCTCCCGTCATACTATACTCTGAAGTTCATCCAAGAGCACTAAATTAAAACTGCCAGCTATGCACTATACCAGCTACGGTATGGAGATAATTATCTTCATGATCTGCCATTACCATGAAGATTCTCCCCCTTCCCCATGAGAATTCGCTGCACTGTCATTCACCACTCATTTACAACCTGCTCCCAAGACAATGGGCAGGCACCCTCTTTGCAACTGTGGAATAGTCCAATCATGTTGCCTCCTGATGTCCTATATCCCTTTGCCTAGTCTGTTGGGTTCCAAGAATGGCACTGTACTTTCTGGGCAATAGTGATGTTTCTGGGATTACCTGGTACACGGCAAGAAGAGGTGGGCCCATACAATATAGGGGATGGTAAGGGGGTGGTAAAATTATAAGGAGGGCTATTCCTACAAAATGTGCAAAGGAGGATGGAGAAACACAGAACCACAGGTGCTATAATCAGCAAATGAGTTAGAATATTTAAATGTGTATTTGTACACATTTCAAGATGCGTTCTTGAAAAATATATACTTGTATCCATTCAAATATATGATCAAAAGATAAACAGAATTCAACATGTTTATATATTGCTTAAGTTCTAATTCATAATTTATTCTGTTTTCAAAACACATAAAGTGCTTATAAGACATGCTAATGTACATTTTTAAATATTCCCATTCTTATATGGACTACTTCAGCCCCAGTCACTTAAAAGTTTACTTCACCCAATTAAAATTCCCCCCCCCTCATTAATTTGTTTTGGGTTAAATATTAGAGTGAGAATATCTTGACATGCTGGCCCCATGTATGGCCAAGATTGAGAAAACACAAGTGCAGGTGTGAGATAAGCACACTTTCCATCTTCACTGCAGCACTTGCCAATGCCAAAGCAATATAATAATAGCATTTGTATAGTGCTATCTGAATCTGCAAAATCCTGCTTCATATGTATATCATCTTTATGGAATCCTTACAACAGCCCTGTAGGTAGGCAAGCTGGAAATCTTGGCTACCAATTCCTTGACACAAGCTTTCCTCCTCAACCGAGGGCACCTTACCCACAGAAAGTTTCTCCTACTCTACACAGCTGAATCCTGCTGCCTTGCTCAAGTATCTTTCTAAATGTCAGGAGAGAACGGGCTAGGAAAACAGCTGTAAGTAGGCTAGCAAGTAGAAATCCCAATGCCAGAGAAGTAACAAGAATGTGTTTAACAGTTTCCTGAAAAAGAAGACCAATTCTGAGGGCCTCCTCCAATGTTCAGGAAATGTGGGAGAAACTACTGAAGGAGGCATTTCTACAGATACCCTGGGTGACAGCCTATAGACACTGCTATATATGTTTCAGCGCTCAAAAGAAATTCTCACACAACAGGGGAAACAGTTTGGCTGAAAACATTTCCATTCCCACGTAACTGCTGAAAGAATCAAGCCAGAGAAAATGCTAATTTTGAAGGCTTCTCTCTGAAGTGAGAGAATAACTCTAGTGACTTCCATATGAAGGTAGCATCAGATAAGTGACTCTTCATGTGAAAACTACCTGAGAATAATACCCATCTCAAAATAACACACATGAATCAGTTCTTGAACGCTATCCAGGAATGCAGGGAGTTTCTTAGCAGACGTGACTCACCAAATAAGATGGCCACGCTAGGCAGAGCACAATCACAGCACTGCTGTATCCTTCACAGAAGCTTCATTGGCTTGTGTCTTCCATTTTAGAGGTAGGCAGTCCTTAACCCATTTTTGTTTGGCCCACAGGTGTACACATTTGGTCCCTGTTGCATATATGAAACGTTGGTTAGAAATGGCTTAAAGCACTGCAGTGTCATTCAAACATGCACACACAAACATGCTCCTGTGGCCTACTGAAGAAACACTTTTCCCCCACTTCTTTAGCCTTAACACTATGTGGCAGGTTGACGTGTTTGACATTTTATTTTATTTTATTTTATTTGAGGAGGAAGGGGAGGAACCTGTTAGCAGTATAACCACCTTTGCTTTAGTTTTCAGGTGCCTTGATTTATTGAATTGGCCAATTCCCATTTAATAAGCTCTCTTAAGTCAACAGCATTCTTGTGGGGGGAGGGGGTCTGCTCTCACTTGTATAGACTCAGAAGGGGAGGGGAAGAAGGGAACCAAGTGACACAATCTGAACTTGGAAGCCCGCGCTAGGACGATTGTTTGTTCTCTTCCATGAAAGAAAAATAAAACACAGAAGTTGGTAGTCTCGGGCAAGCAAGGAGCAAAAAACACACTGTCCAAGGTGAATTTGTCAGCATTTTTGTTTAGCAATTAGCCGTGGCAACCAAATTCAATTGCTTTATTTTTTAAAGTCTTTATTTTTTAAAGTCATCAGCATAGGTTGAATAGTACATGCCAAAAGCCACCATATAACCATCTCAGTCTTCCCCATCTAACATTATCTTACTTGGTAGAAAGGCCTGTCGAGACCAAAATGTAAAATTATACAAAATCACGTAAATTAGATGTCTGATTAGGAAAAAGCTTTTCCCTAGTAGGAAATGGGGACATAGCTAAGTGGGAAAGCACATGTTTTACATGCATGAAGGTTCCAGGTTCAGTTCCTCCCATCTCCAGTTAAAGGATCCCAGGTAGCGGGTTTGGTCATTAATACATCTACTAGAGACCTCACAGAACCACAGCCAGCCCCTGCAGACAATACTAGGCCTGAAGTCATGGTCCAAAAAGCGCAATGTCACATTCACACACCTGCCAGCTACTTTGCGTACAGTATTTGTGGGCTATAGACTGCTAGCACGGAAACAATATCCACACAAGGCCTTATATGGATTAAGAAACTTTTAAATACAGAGCCAGGCCAAGTGTGACCTGGTAGAAGTAAGGACTTTGTGGATCCAGAAGTTCACTGAAATCGGGATGGAGAGCAAAGTAAGTTCATGGACATTTAACACCTTAGAGCAATACAAATATTAAGCAGTAGCAACATCCACAGAATATTCACTGTGAAGATAAGAGACTCATGCAACAGGTCTGATCCCCATAGCAAATGGGAACCAAAGCTTTAAAACAAAGTGGGCCCCACCTGCCCACTTGGAGGACACAGACTACCACAAGAGAGCAACACGGCTTCTGAAGTCAGGATAACTGTCTTCCCACTATTAGTATACAGACATCTCAAGAGGAAGAAAGAGGGCCCTTATTTTCCAGAGGTAGCTCCTATGTTTCTAGCTGTGCTATCCACACTCCAGTGAGAACACAAGCAGCTGTCATACTCCAAGTCTGATCCGCACCATCCTTGCTAATGGAATTTCACCATTCTTCTTTCCAGGTATCCATGTTCTGAATAGCTATTCCTTCAGGGCTTATGATTCTACACTTTGGAGAATGCTGCAATGCAGAACTCCGGAGCTGATCTAACATAAAATGTGTGAAGTACAGATTTCTGGGACAGAAGAAAGTGAAAATTTAAAAGGCAGCCTCTCCTCCTCCTAGTTGACTATATCAGCTTGTACATTTGCTACTTTCTGCAAAATATTCAAATCAAGAATAAGTACTTCTGGCCCTTCAAATTCATGCTGGGAACCACACATGCCACAATCTCCTTGGAAAGACGGGAGTGTGTGGCATCAGAATGAAATGTTCTCCTTACTTGGCGTATTGACATAGGAATGTTCCAAAAAAGCATAATGTAAAGATAATAGAAGCAACAAGCTCTTGTGCTCCCCCATGAGAAACAAGTCTGATTCTCAGCCTTCAACCCTTCAAAGCAAGTGTGGGAAGTTTGTTCAGCACTGAGACTTATTTGGAATTCATGTTAAAAAGCTGGAATACACTAGCTCAATGACTGTTAAAAAAACAGTGTTCCCATGAGGTGTCTTAGATGCTTATCAGGAAACCTTCATTAAGATGATCAGTAATTAATGGAGAAGTTTTCTTAAGGGACTTCTTATCCACCAGTACCAATTTGCCTCTGCAATGCACAGCTGTAGGGAAACAGGCATATTTTACGATGTACTTTCCATTTGCAAGGGCCAACAGACAGACTCTGAATGCCTGATTAGTGTCTCATCAGTCTGTCCATCACCCCTTACCCACATGTGGCAGGTATACACTAGAATGTATCCCAGAATCCTTTGCAATATGCAGGGTTTTCATAGCAAGTGCTCAGTAGGTGTGCAGAAAAGATTTAGTTTGAAAACTCCTACTCTAATTTCAATATACAGATTAAGTTGGGCTCAAAATTACTATATCATTTTAACAAGACATAAGAACATAAGAACAGCCCCACTGGATCAGGCCATAGGCCCATCTAGTCCAGCTTCCTGTATCTCACAGCGGCCCACCAAGTGCCCCAGGGAGCACACCAGATAACAAGAGACCTCATCCTGGTGCCCTCCCTTGCATCTGGCATTCTGACATAACCCATTTCTAAAATCAGGAGGTTGCGCATACACATCATGGCTTGTACCCCATAATGGATTTTTCCTCCAGAAACTTGTCCAATCCCCTTTTAAAGGCGTCTAGGCTAGACGCCAGCACCACATCCTGTGGCAAGGAGTTCCACAGACCAACCACACGCTGAGTAAAGAAATATTTTCTTTTGTCTGTTCTAACTCTCCCAACACTCAATTTTAGTGGATGTCCCCTGGTTCTGGTGTTAAGACAGATGCCAAGTTACTGTTCTGTGAACATGTTGCATTAAAATGCCACCATATCACACATCCCCTGTGTGTAACGTCATCTCACATATGCACACTGACAGGCATGCAATGACCCTGGATGTACAGTATTCATTTTTCACTTTACATCCTTCACTTTTGCCAACAGATAAAGAGGACAATACTCTGGCCAAGCCTGTAAAATCTGGGGTTGCTTGGTATCCCTAGTATCCTGTGACCTATTCTATCATTCCCGTGAATGCAAACTAGGTTATTCCCAAGTCAGTTGCTGGAACCTGTCACTTGTCAGCAGTCTAGTTCCTCTTCCCCAAATCTCTACAGATTTGCATACAGGTGGTGGCCAGGGCCTTTGAGATCCAGGGCCCTTCTTCCCTTTCCTACTTCTCCTTCATGGTTAATCAAGAGACTAAGTACGTAAATGCTGGCCTCTTTCAACAGACTCCTTCCATCTCAGGAGAGAGAGACAAGACTGTCCATGGGAACAGTTTCTTGCTTGAGAGAGTCACGTTCCACCTGGGCCCTCCAGGGGTTCCTAGTGACGCTGAAGGGAGTAAGTAGCTCCAAGACCTGCATTCAGACACATACAGAAACTATGCAGAATGCAGACTGACCTCTTAATCCTTAATGGGTTTCTTCCTCTATAGGCTTGGTGTGGTTTCAACCACAAAAACCACACTATGGGAGACAAAGCAGGCAGGACCAGCCTAGCACGTTAGGACATATGACAAAATGCTCTCTCCCAAACCCTTCATTCCAAGAAAAAGGGGGGGGGGAATCAATTGCATTCAAACACACTAAGACCCCACTTCTGCACTCTTTCAACTGGGATGCTATGAACACAAGCCGTGATTAGCTACAGATGGGCAGGGAGAAGGAACGCTCAACTTCTGCACCTTTGTGGAGCCAAGGGGGACACCCACTGGCATCCCACTTCCCATTCTCTTGTGGTGTCATTCAAAAAGCCAAATGCTGAAATAAATGAAATATATGGGAAAGGTGTCTGGTTAAAAAAAGTTATTGTGCCTTTTATAGTACATCTGCTACCAGGCAAAGAGGCATCTTTGCAAAATGGTGTCCTCATACTTAGCAGGGGGAGAGCAACTTTCCCTTTTAACCCCAGCATGGTGTTCCTTCCAGTGATTACTGCTGGTGTCTCTTCTGCATCCTTTTTTAATGGTTGTGAGCCCTTTGGGGACACAGAGCCATTTATTGATTTATTTTACTATGTAAACCACTTTGTGAACAACCTTTTTGTTGAACAGTAGTATATAAATGTTCTTCATGGAAAAAAATAATAGTTATTATAACACAGAAGAGCAAACTGCAGCAAAGTGCAATTTGTCCTGCAGGAGTGAAGAATGTCACATCAGCTGAACTTGCCCAAGACAGTGTGTCCTCTGTCACATTTGACCTTGCTTAAAGAGACAGCAACAAAGGAACCGGCAGACAGAAAAATTAATATGGCTTCTAGAAAGTAAAGCTGTAGCTGAAATTGAATGTACAGTGAAGCACAATGAAACTATGAGGAAAAGCAGGACTTGAAGGAAGAGAATAGGTGAAACCTTAGACAAAAGGAGCGAGAGAGAAGGCAGAGAAAGTAGGAGGGTGGCAAAGAAACAACAGATGCAGCAAGAAAAGGGAGCTTCAATGTGGCACAATGGTCAGAGAACGGGACTATGACCAGGTTGTCCAAGGTTCAAGTCTCTTTGCTCAGTCATGAAATTCAGTGATTGGCCTGGCAATTCCAATTCCTGGCAGAGCTTTCAGTGTAACAGTTAATACCTCCCATTCCCAGATGTCTTTTGCTGAAGACACAGGCTTCAGTCAAGACGCCTATCATTGGGGATTCCCTCCTTTATTCATCTTGTTGGACACAGACATGGCCTGTGGCTGTCTGCTCTGCTCTCCCACTCCTAGAATGAGTAAATACAGACTGCGCCCACCAGAGTGGGTGTTTCGAGTGAGCTAGTTATCTACAAGTCTGGCTGTGAACCAGGAATCCCCCACCACTGTTAACTCACTAGCTTGCTTTTAGTGGTTTTCTCAGCCTTAGTCCCTATGTGGGAATAGCAACAGTGATCTAACATGAAGGGTTGTTATAAAGGAAACTCAAGCGATTTGAACTCTCTAAATCAGCATTTCTCAAACTGTGGGTCAGGACATACTAGAGAGTGAGATTGTGAGATAGTGATAGTGAGATACTAGATAGTGAATTGTGAGACAATTTCAGTTGGGTCGCATAGCACCGAGCTCAACTGCCATTGAAAATACAGAATTGAAAATAGAGGGCACAGAGCTGCTGGGCAGGGCAGGCTCCTGGTAGGAGAGAGGCATGGTGCTTTGCTCTGAATAGGTGGGAAGATGGGATGCTGGAAAGGGGGGAGGGCTGTTTTTGGAGATGGATTCAGGTCTGCATTCTGCTTCGACTTCCAAGGTGGAATGTTTTAATTCCGAGCTATACAAAATAACAGCACAAGTGCACTGTGTAGTAAGACCTTGGCTGATTGCATCTTAAGTTTGAAGTCTAAATGGATGTCACTGCTGGCCATGGCATCACTTCCAGTGGGTCCCAACCGATTGCCATTCTACAAAATGGGTCCCAGTGCTAAAACGTTTGAGAGCCACTGCTCTAAATACATGCTAAGTACTATTGTTTTTAATAGTATAGTACTAAAGTACTAAAACAAGTACTATTGTTTTTAAATATAGCTTCTATAACTTCTTGGCAACATTGGTCTTGTAGAACAAAAACATAAAGCCTGTAATATCTTTATCGGGAGTACAACAAATGTTAAACACTATGCTTACTCATACAGTGCCACTGCCATTACCAGATAGTTCACAAGGGAATGACACACAAAATATATAGAGGTGAACACTTTTTTAGCCTTGGCCTTTAATAGGTTGGATGCAGGTTTTTGAATTGCACAGAATTCTTTGCCAAGTAGGGCATTTACTTGGCTGTTTAATGTCTACAGATATAGTTGCTCCAAGGTGGGTGGTGCTTACTTAACCTGTTTTAGCCTGGGGAAAGGTAGTACAGAAATCTTCTAAATAAAACAATCACTTAGCACAGGGATGTCCAAACCCCGGCCCGGGGGCCACTTGTAGCCCTCAGGGGCTCCCAGTCTCCAATAAGCCTTTGGCCCTCCGGCGACTTGCTGGAGCCCGCGCTGGCCTGAAGCAACCGCTCTTAGAGTGAGGATGACTGTTCGACCTCTCACCTGAGCTGTGGGACGAGGGCTCCCTCCACTACTTGCTATTTCACGTCTGTGATGCAGCAGTGGCAGTGAAGAAAAGGCTGACATTGCTTTGTGCAAGGGCTTTTATAGGCCTTGAGCTACTGCAAGACCTTTATTCATTCATATAAGTTCCATCTCTAATATATTCATTTATGTAAATTTATTCAGATTTTAAATGTAAATTAATTATTTTTTCCAACACAGTGTCAGAGAGATGTGGCCCTCCTGTCAAATGTTTGGACAATTCCTGACTTAGCACAACCTTAAAGAAGCGTCCCACCAAATTCAATGAAATTTGGCTGGGGTTGTAGCCTTAAATAGGTTTTATATCAATACTAGTAAGGTTTGAAAGATACTGCTAAGGTCTAAAGTTACAAACAAAGCCTTCCAGAGACAAAGAACAGAATGAATAAATAAATACATCCTTCCTCCCCCCCCCCCCACCCAAAAAAAGGCTTTCTGAATCTCTTGCACTATCTGTGCATCAGAAAGCCTTTGGAATGCCTCAAAACAGAAGGAACACATACCAATTATTGTGTCATGGAAACTCACAATTAATTTTGAAAATACATTCTTCAAAAGTCCTTTTCTGCTGGTCATCAGAGCACAATGAACAGACGGGAGGGAAGAGCAGTACTGTGATCGCTCATCCCTCATTCATACTCTACATGCATTTAGTACATCTTGTGAGAGAATCTGTTACATGCATTGACCATACACACATGTAATCTGTGTACAGTCCAGTGGAAAGAGTTCGGACAGGGAAACATATGACCAAAGAAATGGTGATGCAGCCATCTGAAATAATTTGATTGTTGCAAAGAACCCCAAGTTGCAGCTCTGTTCCATTTTTCCTGAGCTCCCAGGTGTTGAGATAAATTATCCCTTCAGTATTTAGACCCAGTCTGCACCCCAAATTCAAGCCCTTCATGGGTTAAAATAGATGCCTTCAAGCATATACCTTAAAATATACAGGGCCCACCTGGTTAAAATTTCTAAGACAAACATGCCATAGTGCAGGCCTCCTCCTTTTGCAGGCAGACCACAGCTGTTAAAAAACAGCACTTGTGGGGTTTGTGCTCCTGGCACCTACCCTGTTTTCAGTTTTATACCTTTTCTAAAATGCATGCATGAGTTCAGCAAACTGTCATCAAGGCTGCAAAAGAAAAAGAAAAAGAAAAGTATGCCTCACCGGCAAGGCTGGAAGTAAGACAAACAGCCAGCAAGAGCCACCGAGTCTCAGGCTGTCTAAAACTGGAGAGCTCAAAGGGCTGGGCAGTACAGATGGAGAAAATTCACAGATGCAGACCACACCATGCCACACTGGGCAGAAAATGCCAGAAGATAGCTGCAAGAGAGTTAACAAGTACAGAGCACTGGGGACATAAAATTTAGCCTCACGGCAGAAGAATATTCACAGGAGGGTGATCATTTAAAGCAGGGGTCCACAATCTGTTCAGGCAAAGGGGCTCGATGCCATCTTATCACTGAACACCTGGGATTGCCGAGCTCCTGGAAGCAACTACACAGAGCTCAGTTTGGGAGACGAAGCCTCCTGCCCAATTTGCTGCACAGCACAGGGACTTGGTGAGCCTGAGAAGGTGGCTCTGCAATGCCCTGTCCAGCATGCGGCAAATTGGGCAGACTCAGCCTGAGCTCAGCATGGGCTATATGACTTGGTTGGCGGGTTGGATCTGTCCGCAGGCTGTAGGGTGCCAACCCCTGCTTTAAAAGAACCCCTCCTGGCTGAGGTTAAGCAACCCTAAATTGGAAGACAAAAGAGATGTGACAACAGGTCCTTGCGTTTCTAGCACACAAATCTTTTTCAATATATTCTAAGTTCTGCAAAAAGCAAAATAATTTTAGGATTTTGCAAGTGAATTCAACTTAATTTCCGGAGAGTTTGTATATTTTGGAGCATCAACTACATACAGCTCTGTCCTTGTTTCTTCACCCCACTGCACCAGCATGTGCAGACAAAGCTGGGACAGGACAGCGTAGTCTTTCAACAAATATTTTGTATAGGATGGGCGTTCATGTGAAGCTGACTTTTACCAAATCACAGCACTGGTCTGGCTCAGTATTGCCTACTCTGACAGACAGTAACTCTCCAGTGTCTTGGGCAGAGGTCTCGCTCAACACTACCCTATTCTTTTATAACTGGAGAAGCCAGGCCTTGAACCTGGGATCTTCCGCAAGCAGAGCAACTGCTCTGGCGCTGAGCTCTGAGCTCTTTCCTTTTTCATGGACTGACTGCATCTTCTCTAGTCAAGACAGACATAGGTGGCAAGTCTGACTACAGCACTGTACTTCCAAGAACTACACAACACACTACAGTTTTACATACACGCAGAGATACAAGACAAAAGAATGTGTGACAAATACCGGTGGACCATACTTTCCCCCATCACACCATTGCCCCCCCCATAACATTTTGAAGAAGTGAACAAAATGTCCTATTAAGATTTTATATTCTGTTTCAAATTGCCACAAACGTAACACCATTTTTAGGCCAGAGTGGTATTTAAAGCAGAAAGTACATTCACATACTTTCGTGGGGAGTCTGAAACCTCAGAAGGTCTTTGGTGGCCTCTAAAAGTCAACCAGACCTCTCCCTGGCAACCTAATGAGCCATTGGCTTCTTACACACACCACACAGATTAAGTTTTCCATCTCTGCTACCATTATAGCAAGCAATGGCTGCTGGCACCAAAGAACCTTCCTTCCTGCTCGGCCTCCACCAGCCTCCACTTTTTCCCCTAAGTTTCTCAATATTTGCCTAGGCTATGTCAATCATCTGCTGGCCGATTTTCATTTTATTCCAGAATTTGCTGGTGGCCCCAGGTAACCAAGCTAATCATCTCATGCCAAACATCCTCACACCTTGTGGACTGGCCTCAGGGCAGACCACAGAAACCTTCAATCAAGTTATGTGAACAAGAGATACATAGTTCTCCACCAACTGTTCCTTCTACCGTTGAATTCACTCAAGGGAGATATTTCACAGAGTAAATTCTATGTTCTTGAGACTTACCCCTAAAATATACTCTGTTCAAGACTTTAAGGTGGAAAGCCATCCATGAGAGAAAAAGAAGAAACCTATAATCTGCTATTCTGGGAAGACACACACCTCTTTAAACTGCAGAACCTAATACTAGAAAATCAAAAGCTACCCCCACCCTTCAAGTGGTCACCCATTATCTAGATAGAGATGTCAGCTATGGAAATAATTTCATATTCATTCTCTCTCTCAGCTACTTTTATATCTTCAATTGAAACATCACCAGATATTTGACAGGAGGCCTCCAACATTCCAAAAAGTTCATGCATGCAGTGGCTACATGAGTATGAGTAATTCTACTCTTGAAGCAGATAAGGAGAGAACAAATGATAATGCAAAGCCTGCAAAAGTATCCCTTCCCCCCCCTCCCCGTACATAATTCCTAATCCATGGATAAAACTACCGGAAATTGGACAGAATTCAAGCACGTGTTTGCAATGCTAAATTTCATTGGCACACTGAAATCCACGTGTCAGTTGAGTACACTTTGTGGTAGGAAAGTGGAGTTGTGTGTGCATTTGTGAAGCTCTCCAATTCTGGGAAATCATCAAATGGTCACCCAAACGTGGGCTGTCTTGTGCTGAATCAGGAAATGGCAAACCTATACAGTCAGTTCTCTTTATATGCAAACTCGCCATCTGCAAAGCCAATGATCTACTAGGGACAGAATTGCTACCTTCTCTCATTACCTGTGCCTCTGTTCTTGTTATCTGCTATGCAGAGACCTTCTGGAGGTTGCAGGGACTTTCAGAATGGTGCCTGTGACCAGCATGAACCCCTTGACAATGACCAATGGAAGCTTCCGCTGGTCATTTTAAAGGGGTCTGTGCTGCTTGCAGGTTCCTGCAGCCTCTGGAAGGTCTCTGCAGCATTAAGAGATATTTTGGTACTTCCTGATGCATTCCGATAGCTACCTGAGGATCTCTCTTGGATTTTTCCCAATGGTACCCCTTCCCCACCTAAAGTACCCCTTGTACCTAACCCTATTGATTAGGGTTCATAAGACACTTAGGTACCCATAAGACAGTGATTCTCACACTTTTAGTGCTGGGACCCCTTTTTAGAATGAGAATCTGTCAGGACCCACCGGAAGAGCTGTCATGACCGGAAGTGACCCCAACAAGCAAGAACATTTTTAACAATCCTAGGCTGCAATCCTACCCAGGAGTAATTCCCATTTACTATCATATACACAACAGCCTGTTAAAAGAACTGATCTGTAACACTTCCCCAAATATAGTCACATACCAGTCTAATCTATTAAAAATAAAATATTGAAAAGAATGGGGACGCACCTGAAATTGGCTCGCGACCCACCTAGTGGGTCCCAACCCACAGTTTGAGAAACACTGCCATAGGATCAATGGTTCATGGTGAATTTGCTATCCGCTAGAGTTTGTAGGAATGTTAGTGGATAAAAAGAACTGACTGTATTACAATGCGGGTACTGCAAAATATTCCAAGTGCTAGGAATATGGTACCTTTTGACACGACAATAGAAAGATTAGAAAGCAAGCAAAAAACCAAACAAACCGTCATGTCCTATGGAAGGATTAGCTTGCACAGAAAGGACTTCTCTCAGTCCCCAATGAACAAATTACAAATAGAGTTGGCTGCATCCTCCAATGTGGTCTCTGCTTTTCTGTTAAGTAACATTTATCACCCAAACTGGTCGAGCAAGAAGATGCTAATACAAACAAATGCATTCAAATGTTTGCTTAAGGGAATCTGATGTTAGTTATATAGCAAGAGATGTCAGCCTTACAGACCTAGCTTACTACATTTAAGTAGGAATCAACAGAATCCTCTTCTCTGACACAAATAATCCAATCTAAATGCAACAGGAGAGGTATAATCTGTTGTTGATTACGTGCTGCAGTGCTTTCCCCAGTGAATTGATCTGCACTACCTCTGGAGCTGTGGCAGTTCCCCTGCAGAGCCTCCATTGCCCTTTCCTTGGCTTGTCCCTCCCCTCCTCCTCCACGCTCTCAGCCTGCACTTTCTGTCCAACCGGTTCTACTCTTATTTTTGTTTCACTGAGGATTATCTCCATGGTGATGTCCAGGTGACAGCAAGGGGGAGAAAACCCACCTGCACTCAAGTTTTAATCCTTTACAGTGCATCAAGGAGTGCAGTCATTGTCCTAGAGCCCAAATGTCAAACAAACCAAAATACAGTTGCTGCAGACCAGAGGAATTAACCCAAGAACATTTTGAGTCAGCGTGTTGAGAATAATGGGGTAGATTTTCAAGGAAATTCAGACTTCAGATTCAGCACAGATTTATTTTTCTCTTTCCAGCCTCTTAGGCAAAACAACAACGCTTTTCCTTTCCACAAGTGTTGCATTTCTATTACTTCTCATTCTTTTATGGACAGATTTTGTTACAAAAGCTCAGCATGCCACATAAATGGAAGCAGAGTTCTTTCACAAATAAAACCTTTATCATGGTTGCTTAGCATTTTGGGGAATGTACTATTTTTCTGAGGTTGGTAAGAGCTGCAGCTACAGAAGAACTTCAGAGTGGAAAACAATTTTCCCAGAGGGTTCTTTATTCTCATATGTAACATTCCAAGTAAATATGCAAGAGTGGAAGCAAAAAATAAATAAAATCAAAAGTTCCCAGGTGTCCAGGCAGTGAGACACCCAATACCATTCCACTCATCCACCAGTAATAAATGAATAATTCAGCTTTTCACAATACAACATAACTAAAAATAAGTTTAAGAAGCAGGAAAGTCTCAGGGTGCTGATGATAGATATGGGATGGTCCTCATCAATTCAGGCCCATTTAGACAGCAGAGCCAGAGATCAAAAGAGGGATGAAGGCCCAACCTCTCAGTCAACAGCCTCAGGGAGCAAACATGAATGTTCACATTTCAGGCCAAGGAAGCAATTGTGCAGATGTTGAATTCTTTTCAGGAAATGTGCGTATGGTTCCTAAGGTAACAAACATCTCCCAAGTACATGCTCAAGCCAAACACATAAACTGAAAAGTTAGTGGTGCCCGCCTCTCCAAAGGAAAATGGTCGTGCTCTATGCCTTGAACTATACTGTGCATCTGAAAAGATCTTGGTTCTCAGTCTCTATTTTTTAAACGGCTGTGAAAGAGCAGCACCAGGAGAGGTGGGCCAGCACTAATTGTTTGGAAAACTAAAGAGATTGATATTTTAGAAGTCTACCCTTTCTGTAATAAGAAAACATCTAGCTCTCAATCATCAGGAATGACTGAAGTCTCAGTAAATCCCATGCTTGTGACTACAAAACCGAACAAGGACAATCACTGGAGTTATGCCATCACTAAGGAGGAACCAAAATGGTTTATAAGACTCACTTCTCCTCCAAACCAGGTAGGACAGTGGTTCTCACACACTTAGCACTGGGACCCACTTTTTAGAATGAGAGTCTATCAGGACCCACCAGAAGTGATGTCATGACCAGAAGTGACATCATCAAGCAGGAAATTTTCAATAATCCTAGACTGCAATCCTACCCACACTTATCCAGGAGTAAGTCCCTTTCGCTATCGTTGTTAAAAGAATATACATAGCAGTTTGTTAAAAGTATATGTCTGTAACATTTCCCCAAATGCAGTCACAAACCATGGGAGCACTGAGTCTAATATATTTAAAATAAAATATTGAAATGAATGGGGACCCACCTGAAATTGGCTTGTGACCCACCTAGTGGGTCCCAACCCACAATTTGAAAAACACTGAGATAGGGGATTTATGTTCTTCCAGAACCCACAAATGGATTGAATCATTACCTGTCACTACTGCTTTGAACCATTACCTTTGACCTCTGCTTATTAGATGAACTTCTACCCAATAGTTACTGAGGTATAACAGGTATGCAAAACATTTATTTATATCCTGTCTTTCTTTGATGGAACGTCAGGCATGCACACAGTTACCACACAGCCTTCCATCCAGGTACGGACCAAACTCAGACTTCTTAAGTGCCTGCAAGGCAGTTAAACTGCATCCTATGCTCTCAGAGCCATCCTGTTTCCAGAAGTCCTCCAAAATCCATACAAAGGCAGACAGTAATAGTAACAAGTATAAAATTCTCACATGGAATAAGAAGAATTAGCAAAACTTACTACAAAAGCAGAGAATCATCTTGTGGCAATTAATGTCTGTCAAGACATTATGTAGGATTTTAAAGAAACAAGAGCAGAACAAGTAATATTGGACTTGGCTAGAATATTTTTTACTGGAATAAAAGCAATATACTCCAAGAAAGGGTAATCAATCAGCGGAAGTATGTCAATCATCCACATAGCTTAAATGAATCCACACATTAACTTTCCAACACAACATAATCTCAGTTCACCCTCAGGCAGTTCCTTCCTCAGATCCTTACACATCTGAGATTTTTATGCACATACAGGATTGGGAAGATCAGGTGTTCAAGACTAACACTAATACCTGTGCAGCTGTCTTTTGAGTCCAGGCATCAGTAACAAGAGCCAGAACAAAATCCTTAGCCAGCCCCTAACAAAACGTTTCAACCTCA
This sequence comes from Tiliqua scincoides, assembly GCF_035046505.1. NCBI lineage: Eukaryota > Metazoa > Chordata > Lepidosauria > Squamata > Scincidae > Tiliqua > Tiliqua scincoides. Next base: position 147,118,948 of record NC_089822.1, read on the forward strand.
TGTTGTCACTGCCTTAAGGTACCATTTTGGCTGGGCAAAGCTGAATGCACTATACTAATTTGTAATCCGCTTCAGAAAAGTGAGAATAAAGACAAGGTTGCTATGTAGGTGTTCATATACACCACTAGTTTGGGGACAACTACTTCTAACTAGAAACCAGAAGTGATAATAGTATGCATAGCCAAGAGTCAACTCTTCTCCCATCACTTTCTGGGAAACAGCTTTGGATTCAGATACTCCTTGATATAGTTGAACTTCTGGGGGCATAAATGGGTGCTCGGTGCTAGTGCAAGCATGTGCATGAAGAGTGGGTGAAAGTGCTAGACATTCAAATTCATGGTACTAGGCTTTTTAAAACTCTGGAGAATTGGTAGGAAGTTCAAAGACTTGTCTGCGGTGTACAATGGAGCACCTACTACAACCCTACTTTGCAATGTTCTTGTCCATCTTTTTTCCTTGTGTAAGAACCTCATTCTGTTAGCATTTCAGTTATGATTCTACTTGCTTGCAGACCCACCTGGCCCAAGAGAAAGAAACAAGAGGTGAAGAAGTTACTAACCTCCTCTGTCAGTGAAAGCAGAGCTGAGATGGATGACTGAGCAATTTAGCCAGATTCTTAGAAACAAACAGCCAACTGGCTATTGAAGCCAATTCCCCATTGTCCCCACTGATGGCCCAGTCCATACTTTTCTACAGTGTACCAACATCATTTTATTACCCTCTGAAACACATTATTCCCAGCTTTCACATATTATATTCAGGGATACCAGAAACACTTGAGGAAAAAAAAAATCAAAGCTCTATCCCCTCTCCCAAATGTCTGAAACCATCTTTAAGCAGGGGATTATCAAAATTAACCAACCCAATTCCCATTTTCAGTTCTGGCAAAGCCAAGCAACAAAAACCCAGTTACAATATTCTGTAACAGAGCTCATTGTATGTCACCAAAGTATTTTCTGAAAATGAACATGTTTCGCTATGAAGCCTGGTTGCTATATAGTATAGCTGCCCAACACCCGAGAGACACAGAGCACCTAAATAATCATGGTCCTTGGCAGTGTTTACAAGACGTCTAACACACCTGGTCAGTTCTCCAAGTGGCTTTGGTGCCCATTCCTCTCCCAGAGAAGGTGTGAAGTTATATCTCTACCTGCGCTGTAAATTTTTACCCAAGTAGCTGAGGATTTTTAAATCCATCTTAAATGCCACAGTGTAGAAAATAAGAAAGCAAGCACCCAGGAAAGGCAGGCTGGTGGACTGGAGGAGGAATCAAACCTTTCCTTTGAGAAGCAAGGAAGAAGTAAATCTCCCCACCAAGATGTTTTACTTGCAGTGAACCCTTAAGCAGTTTCTTCCACACCTTTAAACCTGAAGCAGATCAGCCTTGAAGCTGGCCATCCCAGATTAAAACCAAAAGTTTCACTTGCACACAGATCTGTATATATTATTGTAACCAGAGGATTCTGTACATTATACCTTGAATTCAGAAAAGAGTTGAAGAGCAAATGGAGCCCTTAAGCAAGAGAACAACAACATGATCCTCTCATTATGTAAAAACTCTTGGCAGTACTCCTCTATGTATCCTCTTAGCAATTTTGTATCCGGTTTGGGAATTCCAAGAACATCTGCAATTGTCTTTTGCTTAACCACACATCTGCGAGACAAGGCGCATCATGTCCCTACCTGCACTGCCCTGTCATTAGAAACGAAGCATGCATTCCCTTCTCGCCAACGAAACATATAAACCCCTGGTGCTCAGTCACACCTGGAGCATTCACCTCTTAACCCTCACCTCCCCCTGCAACCACTGACAAAATAACCCACTGCATTCCTACCATTAGCAGGGGAGAAGGCAGAAACTGGGAAGGAGGTTCAACATCATCACCAGGGCATGCTAGAGAACAGCTCCCACCCCATTCCCGTATATACAGTTCATAGCAGATTCAGCCGGAGCTGCACCTGATCCACTTAAGAGAGAAGAAATACAGCCAAACAAAAGACTTCAGAGCTCATGCCTATGCATGTTACTGTTATGATAAAACATTGTCTGAGATGAGGGAATATTTCTGATCTCAGCCAAATGAGAGCTGGGGAAACACACTGATTTTATTAATAGCTTTGCAAGAACAGACCACATAATAGAGAGAGCCACAGTGCCCATTAGACATCCCTGAACTGACCCCTCCATCAAGGAAGCAGTTGGCAAGGGAGGGGGCAGGGAAAGCATTAACTTGTAAACAGCCAGAAGGCTTCAGAGGAAGGGGTATAAAAAATGATAATCCTAAACAAACATTAAAGACAAGCCAATTGATGAAGGTTCCAATACTTAGAAGCTTAAGGCTGAGACCATAATTCTCACAGAATCTGACAGGCCACAGAGGAAGTTGCAAAGTATTCAATACAGCAAATGCCAGGCTAGCAACCACAGTAGACTTAGTGAGTGCTTTCAGACAGCATTGGACTCCTAAGGTTCTCATGAATTGACTTTGGGATCAGTTCAAATGGAACAGAATGCAGCTTGGAACCTGCACCATACCGAGGGCCCAATCCTATCCAACTTCCCAGCACTGATGCAGCCATGCCAATGTCAAACTGGCATGAAGATTCCCCACCCCCTTCTTAGGGTGAATGTAATCATAAACTGGATTGCATTCATTCATTCATTTTCCATCTCTAATATATTCATTTATGTAAATTTATTCAAGTTTGAAATGTAAATTCTTTTTTTTTCCGGCCTCTCTGACACAGTGTCAGAGAGATGTTGTGGCCCTCCTGCCAAAAACTTTGAGCACCCCTGACTTAGTCCATACTCAAATGGGAAGGAGAGACCAGAGTCAGTACTGAGACTACACAATAACTCTCCATCTCAAGTGTAATCTTCTTTGAGATTTTTAGCAAGAAGTTAATAGCAGGGCAGAGGGAAGAAGTGGAAAAATGGATCATTGAGACCAGCATAGCACACATTTTCTGGAAAATCAGTATAGGGGAAAGAGCTCCAAAACATCACTATTTTAAAAAGCTCATTATAAATGTTGTCTTTGTCTACTGGTTAAAATTAAGGATTTAGTAGTACAGGTATGTGCAGTGTAAGTCAAATATTTGACGAAGAAGCAACCTCCTATGTCATTCTAGCAGTCTAGACTCCACTCTCCTCAATGAACACCCTTGATCTCTAGGTGGGAGAGTTGCCAGTTTCATAAACAAGATGAGCATCATTGCTGCTATATTGTTCACTGTGCATGTGGCAGTAGGACTAAGGTGCCTATTCTGGCAGACAGTAAATCTTGACAAGCCTCTATTGCCACCAAGGCTATCAGTGCAAGTACAAAGAGAAAGAAGTGCTGATAATCTTGGCATCAGGCAACAAGGATAGACTCATGTAGAAATTATGGGTGAAAGAGGTAATATTATGCTCCCTTACTCTAGAGAGTATTTACATATATAGATCAGATTGCAAGGTAAGCAAACAATATAGGTTGGACTTATTCTTTCCTTTACAGAAAAAGAAACGTTCTTGTTTACATTATGGATCACATTTGGCTGGAAGCAGTAAACTGGGGATTTAGTAAGAGACAAATATACTTTCCTTAATCACTAATTTCCTTACATCACTTAAGTGTGTAGACCAGGGGTGTCCAAACATTTTGGCAGGAGGGCCACACCATCTCTCCGACTCTGTGTCAGGGGAGGGATAAAAAGAATTTACATTTTAAATTTGAACAAATTTACATAACCCATGCCTAGCCCAATCCTAGGAATGCCTACTCAGAAGTAAGTCCCATTATAGTCAATGGAGCTTACTCCCAGGAAAGTGGGGTTGGAGAGGAACCTGAAAGTGGAGCCCAGTCCAGATATGTCTACTCCTAAGTAAGTCCCATTATAGTCAACGGTGCTTACTTCCAGGAAAGTGGGGCTAGGAGAGGAACTTGAGAGCCCAGCTCAGGCATGTCCACTCAAAAGTAAGTCCCATTATAGTCAATGGGGCTTACTCCCAGGAAAGGGTGGATAGGATTGTGGCCTAACACCCCTCCTCTAAAAGACAAAGGCAAGGCAGGAGGGTCCCTTTGGGAGCTGCAGGCAACTGTGGCAAGGAAAAGGGCTTTTGTGGCTGCTGGTCTCAGCAGACTCCCTGGCTTCCTACCTGCTTGCCTGCCCACAGCTCCCTTGTTCTCACTCACTCCGCCCAGACCTCTTCCAGGCTCCTCTGGCTGCCCAATCAGCACGCCTGGCAGGCAACAAGGGACTTCATACCCAATCCTAGGCGTGTCTACTCAGAAGTAAGCCCCATAATAGTCAACGGGGCTTACTTCCAGGTAAATGAGGATCGGGTTGCAGCCTTCCTCTTGTTGAGCAGCAGGAGATGCAAAGCAGTTGCGGCTGCTCCTTTTTCCACTGCTGCCTCAGGAGGGTCAAGGTAGCCACTTCTCCTGCCCAAGGTGGCTAACTACATCCTCTGGCCCTGAGGCACAGTGGTTGGAAACTGCTGTCTTAGAGCATCTCCAACAGGTGCTTGTCAAGCCTCTGCTTGAATTTCTCTAGGAATTCCATCAGGAATTTGTTCCTGATGTCTAATCGAAATCGCCTCTCTTGCAGTATGTCCCCATTGGTTCTAGTTCTACTTTCAGAGACAGTTGAGAATAAATTATTCCCTTCTTCCATATGACAACTCTTTCGATCTTAGATCTGATCCTGGAAGCTGCTGCATGACTTGCATAAGTATTAAAATATATACTTCAATCATGCAGAGACTAACATTTTTTTCTCTCTATATGTGCCTTGTGCAGAGGCTCTTGGCCTATCCTCCCCACCAGCTAGGGGGCTTTGGGACAAAGCTCTTTGCCAGAGAGAGGGCAATGAAGAGAAAGTTTACTGTTCCTGCTGTGGTCAGTAAAGTGAGTCATGGGGGGGAGGCGCTGGACCAAGTGCCATTGGGGCAGTCCTGGTCCATATGTCATGGGAGAGGTGCAGCATCTGGCCCTGACTTATGCCAGAACCACCTGACACCAGTCACATTTTGGATGATGTCACTATTACACGCACCATCTGTGAAAAGCAAAGAGGCAAAAGGGGGGGCATGAAGTTGACAATCTAAATTTCAAACAGTGAGTTAACAGTAGAAGAGAAGGGTAACAAACCAGAAGAAAGAGAAGGAGGGGCAAGTGTGAGTATGTGTAGATATATATACACATGTGTAGATATATATGTGTAGATATATACACACACATATATATATGTGTAGATATGTGTATATGTGTATGTGTATATACATATGTGTATATGTATATATATATACACACAGATATATATATGTGTAGATATATATACACATGGGCTTTATTTTGGCTATTGAGAATGACAAAGAGTTAAGCTCAAAACTTCACAGAAAAGGTAGATGTGATGGAAGGAGTCGCCAAACCAAGAACAGTTGATATCCACTACCATGACCATTATCGGTTCTACCTGTCCAGTGACATTTTTCACAACACAGCTAGGTACATCCCACCCTTGTTTTCCTGACAATGTTTCAAAAGTTTGCTCTGCATACCTTAGGTACTGCTGGGGGAGAAAGAAAGGGGAGGGGAAAGAGCTGAATAGAACCCAAGATTTATATATACTATTTCTAATATAATTATATAGTTTGACATACAAAAGAAACAAAAGGGACTACCACCACCCTACAAGATTTTGCATCATCCATTTCAAAATAGGGAACACCACCCTCCATTAACAAGTTCCACAAGTTGATTATTAATAAAGGCCATGACCTTGAAAAAAGTACCAACCAAGGGATGCTTCTGTATCTTGCAAGACTGGTCTTCCAGAGAACATGAAGCAAATCTTCCAACCTAAAGACTGGGGGGAAAAGAGGACTCTCTTTTGCAGCTTTCTTGGGAATGAATACTAGTGTGTCCGTCATGCCAGGAACTTAGACTGCATGACGATAAATGATCTATTTATTTCAACTGTAGATACAGCCAAATGTCTCTCCATGTGTGACCTTTGCAGCAGCTTTGCAGCCAAATATAAGTAGCAGGTTGCAAAAAGGGACAAACAAAGATGGATTCTCCAAAAGGCTGTAAAACACCATTTGAGGGAGGGATAATTTATTCTCATTCATCAAAAGTAACAGGCAGATGGAGCTTCAAAAAAGGGAAAAATATATTGGAGTCTTAGCAGTCATAGTGATCAATAAGATTCAGAAGCAAAACGGAGAAGATTATGGCTTTCATATGAATCTATACAAGATGACATTAGATTGCATAATTACTTAGTGGAATTTCTTGACCTCACTTTTATGTGGCAAGAATGTGGCGAGATTATAGATTGTTGTAAAATACAACCATGTGAAAAAGATGGGGAAGAAGTGGGTACAGGACAAGCCTGTTCTAAAATCCACCTTCCGTTCACTCATAATTGCCCTGAAGCAGAGAGTGATTCAAAGTAGTCTCCCAATATGGAAAATGACAGCTGATCAAGTTCACATTCACTTGCTTGTTCAAAGACAAAGAGCCAACGTGAACATGTTGCATGATGAATGTGTACATTTCATCTCTGTGGAAGTGCCACTAGGTGTGATACATGTGACTGGGCCAATAAATCCCTGTAGTGGATGGCAGCATTTCATGCGCCAATAACTCATGGAATAGGATGAGGATGGCCATCTAGCTGTTAGATTGGATGATGAGTTTCCATAAACCAGGGGTCTCCAAACCCCTGCCCGGGGGCCAGATGCGTCCCGCAGAGTGCCTCTATCCGGCCCACGGCCAGCCTCTGATCCCCTGAGAGCCTCTGTCCCAGTTGACCAAACACAACCAGAGTTGTGCTTGTGGGATGGGGGAATGGGGGTCCATTTAAGTGTGTGTGCTTTATTTCTTGGGCTGTGTTGGTGCTTGGAGAAATCCTGGACATTTGAGCCCATTCATTCATTCATTCCAGTCATTCATCTAAGTTCCATCTCTAATGTATTTACATTGTATATTTAATTTTTTTTCCCAGCCCTTGACACCATGCCAAATATTTGATGCGGCCCTTCAGTCAAAAAGTTTAGAGACCCCTGCCATAAACAGATCTGCTATAGCTCACACCTCTTGATTTGTGAAGGTACCTTAAGACAGTGGTACACTGAATATCCAAGAAACACGGAAATCATTCTTATCTGAAGGAGAAAAGAGGTCCCTAGTGTGCAGCAATCTGCATGAACATACGAAGAAAAATCCTAACACTGTGTATACCATAGATCAAAAAAGTATTTCCAAATTGATGGCCAATGATGCAAACATGACTTGTACATTTACTCTACTGGTATGTGGATGGACCACCCTGTAGATCAACAACATGATTCCAAGCTGTACTAACAGATACTACTGTCGTGGGAGTGAATTCTTCACACCAAATGGCTGGGGGAATAACTTTCCTGTAGATGCAGGCATTCTGTGTCACAAGCCTGAACAGAACATTGTGTGAGATACGCCTATCAGCTCCAGTTCAGTAATAATCATTATTTCCCTGTGCTTCAGCTACAATTCTACGTACGTAATGCAGCAAGGAGATCCACTGCTCCTAATGTCGCATTCCAGAAATGGAAGTAGGAGTAAAAGGTGAGCAGGCAAACCACTGTTTCACCCAAAGGTGTCAGTAGTCAGCATTATGCAGTGGTTAGATTGTCAGTCAAATCCCCTCTCGATCATGAAGTTCAGTGGGTGACCTTCAGCCAGTCACCCTCTCTCAGCCTAACCTCTCAGGTTGGGTTTACCTCTCAAGGAGGCAGACCATATATGTTACCCTGAATTCCTTGGAGGAAAGGTGGGATAAAAATTGTAATTAATGCTTTATCAATTCTGAGAGCCAACAAAGGAGTGAACTTTTATAATGCTTCATGCTCATGCACCTTTCTTATGATCCACTTAACATTATTATCTTGAACAAACTGGGCTATTTATGACCAGATTAGAATTGCCACTTTATAAGCACATTAGAGAGAGGGTACCCATTTCTTGTCTCTTGTGAGGTTGGGGGAAGGAGTTTCCGAGCAGAAGGCATTCCCCACTACAGCCTCCTAAACATATTATCCAGAGAATGTTACATATGTCTAATATGCAACATCTAGCTTGGCCCTAAGAACAGCTGAATATATCAGACTAGTTTAAACTCAGGCCCAGTACTTCTGCTACTGTCATCTCCAAAACAAGGATGAATTGACTATAGTGTATATGTAGGCAGAAGACAGCAATGAAAAAACAAAAAACCCATAACGGATCATACATGCAATTCCCATGCTGCAAATGAATCTCTCTAGACTAGAGGGTTTTTTTGTAACACAGACAGGTTTGTTTCATTTTTCCAATCAGTTCCAATTCTGTTTCTCTGCAGTAGCTCTCAAGGACAAAGCAAAACAACCTAAAGCACACCAGAGCACAGTAACATTTATTTACCTGGACAGGTATTAGTCCTATTACACAGACACCAGAGAAATTGGGAAAGAGCCAAGGCCTCTGATTAACTTGCCGGAGAAAATAAGGCAAGATGAGAGAAACTTTGATTAATAGAGAAGCAACAGCCATGCTCTGTTTGCCTAAGATTACACCATGGAATGTGGCTCTGCTTTTTAGTATGTTCAATCATTTGAAACAAAATGAATAAAAGGCAACGTCTGCCAGAGACCAAGACGAAGGTGAAACAAGGATCCATGCAAGTTGGGTCAGAAGAATGTGGGACAGGGATGTGGGAAAGCAATTCAGTTGCTGTCATAGTATTAATCATCAGGAGGATTCCACATTATCCAGTAAGGCACAGCCAAAAGAACAGTCCAGTTTCCATGAAGATTCAGCTACTTGGCACAGAGTGCCTTTCCACAGCACCAGCCCCTCACACTTGCAAGTATCTAAGACTTCTATTTAAGCTGTCCTGGTCAACTTAAAACACAGTATGAATGAGCACCCTAATTTCCCATCATGTTACAGTATTTTCCTTTCTAAGTGAATCCACCACAGCCCCACACATGCTTGCCAGAATGCATGCTCTTGATGGCCCTTCAGGAGAGAAGGGCAGAGGTGAAGCTTCTGAAACAGCACTTTAAACACTGCAGTGGCTCCCAAACCTTATGCCGTGGCACTTAAGGGCACTGCAGCAAACTCACAGGGGCACCATGGGATGTCCCCAGAAGCCTCTTCTCACCAGATCTCCCAGCATTACCATCTTGAATTGTGTGATCCAAGATGGTGGCACTGCTGCAACAGCGTACTGTGGAGGAAGGGCACTGTGAACACTGTAAGTCTGGGGACAGTGATATATAAGGAACATTTCCCTCAATCAAATAGTAGCAACTAGGCCCCCATCACCATCCCACTCTAAAATGGGGTAAGTAAGAACTCATGCCTTTCATTTTAGAAGTTAAATGAAATCCTTTTTTAATAAAAGGAAAGAATTCAAAAGATATCGTAAATCAGGTTACAACCTGGAAAAATCTGTCATGCTAACAGTGCTTGGGCAACTGTTCAGACACACAAATAGCCATCTCCTATAATCCCTGTGTGTTGATGCTGAGACTAAGAGAGAAGTAATGTCAGAAGTAGTCCACAATCACATTTTCTAAGTCTAAATTGGACCTGTGGTTCAGCCTCAGGAACTTGTTTTTAGCGTTATGGCCAAACCCTGGAATGCATGAAATGACAAACACCTCAACTAAGTTAGTTCATGTCACCATGGAATAACCACAACCACAGGATACACCTGAAATTAGGAGGAAGAGCTTCTAAATTGGAGAACGTGACATTCAAGCATGCTTAAAATCCCCTGCCTCCCTCAGATGTTCACCATGTGCAAAGGAAGTATGGTGCTGAACAGACCACAAGCCCCCCATCCCTATATGAAAAATATTTGAGAACCACATCTTACCGCTGTACTACACATGACGCATTCTAATATTTTTAACTGTGTTAGTACCGTTTTTTTCTTTAAAAAAAAGAGTGATTATGCAACAGCAAAATTTAGTGTTTCTCTTTCCTACAACAGCAAAAAGAGTCACACACATTTGAAAGCCAATTTTGCCATAGCTCTTTAACAAGGCAACCCATCCTCATAGAAGTGGCTCATTCAGTTGACCTGATCATCATATAAGCTCCAGACTCGTGGACGCATACCAGTAACTTTTTCCAGTGCTGGAGGATATGCTACATGGGAAAACTTGGCATTTCCTCTTGTAAACCTGGTCCGAAATACCAGAGGCAAGGTAGAGGTTGGCACCAAAAATTGCTAACCCTAAAAACTGGGTTTTCAGAACACAGGCACTGCATGTGGCAACAAGGCTGCATACCAAAACAAACTAGAATCTGTGTGGGCTAAAAACATAGACAGACTAGATGACACCTCCCAGAAGGCCTCAGGGTCTAATACAAGTCCTGGTGCAAAGAAGATCCAGCCCAATTGTATTACTCCTGCTTTAAAGCTGCATTAGTCAGAGTACCTGCTTCCAAATTACCATATGATAGTGTATACTGTCAGTCTCAAACATCAGATAAAGGGGTGGAAGAATGAATACTTAGGTTATTAAGATCTCACATCTTGCCTGTGGGCACTTCAAACTATGGCAAACTATTTTGTACTATGACAGAAGCTTGCTAGGTTTCTGTCAGTAGAACTTGCCAAGCTACCAGCTGTAAATATAAAGGACCACACGGCCCCAGAGAACCTAACCTTTGGACACTGGTGGTGCACTGCTTTGGACACTTTGGACACTGCTACAGGGGTGCAGGCTGCACCGGGTGACGCGCTCTGGGGGGAGGACACACTAACTTCACAGCTTGAGGAGCTACCGCGTCATGCCATACACCGTTGGATGTGGAATGACCAGCAGGGTGCAGTACAAAAAGCAGAATTGAAATCGCTCCTTTTGTTCAAAAGTTACGGCCAAAAAACCAGAAAGAAAAATGCATTGAGCCCTATGGAAAGTGAAAGTGAGCCATAGCGCACGTTTACTCGCGAGTAGGCGTACTTACCATACTCCATCGGAAAGGGCAGGCAGGGAGGAATCCAACGACACCAGAATGGTCAAAATCCAATGAATGCCGCCTCCAAAAAACACTATAGAAGGTCCCATCCCTCCCAGCTGCGAGTTTGAGTCTGAGCCCAAATGAAGCCACATGGCCTCATTTACTCATGAGTAGTCCGTTGGAAAGGGTAGGCTGAGAGGACTCCAAGAACATCAGAATTGTCCTGATCCAATGAATGCAGCCCCCCCAAAACACAAAAGGGAGAAGGAGGTCCCTGCCTCCCTCCCAGCTGCAGTCTATTGAGCCCTATGGAAAGTAAGCAGCCTCACGGTTGTGTTTACTCATGAGTAGGCAGACATGCCTTGGCTGCTGGTCAGGCCAGGCAAAGGGGAATGTGAGGACACCAGAATGGTTCCGATCCAATGCAGCTGGAGATGCTCCAGAAGGTGGCCTTCCCCCCCCCCCCCCCCAAAGAACAAAAAAGAGGCTTGAACTGGTAAGGGGAAAGTTTTCTATTTTGCACTTGTGAAGCCAGGTGGGTCTTTATCTTGATGTGCCTGAAATAGAAGAACTTTAAACTGGGCACTGGGGAGGGCTGGAAATATCACTGATTCTTTTTGGGGGGATGTTATTGCAGGCAGACTACAGAGTAAGCTCCATTGACCACTATGGGACTTACTTCTGAGTAGACATGCATAGAATTGGGCTCACAGGCTGCAATCCTACCCACACTTTCCTGAGAGTAAGCCCCATTGACCACTATGAGAATTACTTCTGAGTAGAGATGCATAGGCTTGAGTTCACAGGCTGCAATCCTACCCACACTTATTTCTTTTAATTTCATTCCTTATAATTATTTATTTTAATTTGCTTGATGATGTCACTTCTGGCCATGACATCACTTCCAATGGGTCCTGGACAGATTGTCATTCTAAAAAGTGGGTCCCAGTGCAAAAAGTTTGAGAACTGCTACAATAAGTTGTCACTAAGTTGACTCAGGGGTGTGTATACGTGTGTGAGACTCTACAAGTTTTCAAAATCAAAAAAATCAGAATTTGGAGAAATAATCCCATCATGGTATATATCAAAAAATGCATAAGTTCATGCAGAATGCAGTGAAACAAACCACATTGAAATATGTGTTCTAACAAAAGGGTACAGCCAAAAAACCAGTGGGGGTGGGGCAATGGTACATCACCACGCCCAACACCTGGGGCATTGCCCTGCCCACTGCATGGGGTGAGGCACAGGTCTCCTGCACCAGGTGACATGAATCCTAGTGACACCACTGCCTTTGGATCAGAATGGCAAGTATCATACTAGGAAACCTGCATTCAAATCCCTGGCTGAATGGGACAGGGTGCCTAAAAATACATGCACACTTTTAGTGTCAAAGTTATGTTATAATTCACACATATACCACATATGGTATACACATAAGTAGTTGCTTGACCCAGTTAAGTTGTTAATGAACAAGAGCAAGTACTCAAAATGTTCCCTGTTGGCATCTAGAGACCACTGACTAAGGGATCTGCAGATATCCACTAAGGCATGGGCTAGGATGGTTCCACACATCTCTTCAGTTTTTTCCCTTAGACTTTCAAGTGTTGCAGGTTTAATTTAGATGTGCGTACTTTTTTTGAGACACACTATAGACTCCCAGAATGACTATGACTCAGCACCTTGATAAAATGCTAATAGCTTGTCGGGGGGGGGGGGGGCAGATGCCCTGACCCCCAACTTACCCTGGAGCAGGGACCCAATGTCCAGGGTGGGGAGGCTTCCCTGCCCTTGAGGAGAGCAAAGAAGGTTGGCTCACCCCAACCAGGCAGGGGAGGCTGGAAAGGCAAACAGGTAACACTGAAGGAAACAAGCCAGGAACAGGAAAAGCCTTTTCTGCCCCACCTGGAGGAAGGGGAGGGGCCAAAGGGGCTGGGCTTGCTCCATAAAACAGGGAAGCCAGGGATGAGAGGCAGGCAGTGTGAAGCAGGGAGCTGTGAGGTGAACAGCTCCTGCTCCTAAGCCAGGTTTGGCAGCTCTGCTAGGGAGGAGAACAAGGGTGCTGGAACCCCCTCCCCCTCAAGCCAATCTGAGACCTCCCTGGGGCTGGAACAAGCCTGCCCCAGGCCCCTCCAGGGGTGGAACACTACATAGCTAAAGTAATAGTTGTCAAGACTTAGTCTGAATAAGAGCTCAGCTCCAAAACAAAAAAAAAGTCAATGCCAGGAAGCCCCTGCTTCAATCAGGAATTCACTGAGCAATCCATTTTGCAATCTCACCCCCTTCCTACAGCATAGAAGAGAAAACTACTGGCTTACTTTACAGGGCTATTGTAAGGATTAATGAGCTAATACCTGCAAAGTGCTCTGAGCACTGATATTTTTAAAGCAACTACAACCAAACCACCACATCAGCAGTTAGGCTTGGCCCGTAACACTTCTCATTAAGAGGCATCCACTTTGTTCCCATATAAACACTACTGCTAAGAGGCAACTTAACAGAAGCAGTCTCAAGAGCCTGAAGATCACAGCTTGGAACATTTCTCTCTGTTCATCCATCAAACATGTATTGCAAGGAAGTTGTTCCAGATTTTATGAAATAAAATTTTTTGATTGTCAAAAGAAGAGAGATCTGGTGTGGAAAGTGCTTTTGCCACACTTGGCAAGCTCCATTTGAAGATGGGCAGACAACATAAGAGGTTAGTGTTCTACCCTACTTGCATACAGATGCATCTGAAGTGGCTTTGTAATGATTCCTACCAGACCATCTAGCTCTGTGCTGCCTACTTTGACTAGCTCTCCAGAGTTTCAGAGAGGGTCCTTCCCAGACCAGAACCTTCTGCATGCACTATCAAAAGGTGCTCAATCACTGAGCTACTGCCCCTTTCAGTAGACAATACAACCCACACAGTTAATCTGGAGAGTGAAAGAAACCCAGCTTTAACTTTAGTTAACAGGGCTCTTGACAAGTTGTTTTTTTTAAATTATAATTGAATTTCTGCACAACACACTCGTGACTATAGATCACCAAGTTTTACGGCCAAGAGCTGGCAGAGAGTCCGCCTGATTCTTTTTGGCGACTACGAGAACTGAATGGGAAGAGCACAAGCAAAGTGTATTTCACATTATTTTCCCTGTCCTCTCCTTGCATCTGAACACTTACAGACACCCAGATGCTTCACCTCCTCGACCATTAGCACTCCAGCTACCATCAGAAGCAGACAACATTCCACAAGTTTTCATACATTCAGCTCAAATTGTGCTTAGTGCCCAATTCTAGTAGTCCCCAAGAGGGCTCCCAAAATTTTATCTTTTTGGAGACCATCCCCATGGGCCACTTGTTCATAGAGTCAAGTTATTACTAAAGGGATGAATTTATGAGGGAACTACATAACCCCAGTCCAAGCACTGGTGAGGCAGCCAAAAGGTTCTGGGATGGCAGCACTCCATCTCCGATGAAGAACAGCCAAACATCCCATGGGCTCATGTTTGTTATTAACTATGTTTTTATTGCCACTAATTTGCAGTTTCTAAACATTTATGCTGTTTAATGGTTTCACGCATTTTTTTCTTGCTGCAACTTGCCAGAGTCCTAGAATTAAGTAAAATACAACTTAAATCAAAATCTATCAATTCAAATCAGAGACTTGAGAGCAGGAATCTGTTTAGACTATTTTAGCCCCTTTTATAAACTAATTTCAGATCCCAGAGCTACTCTAGACATGGCTGGTACCTCAGGGATCACCAAATGCTCCCTCCCCCTGAATATGCACTTCCTAGAGCAGGGGTGTGGATGGTTGGGAAAAAAATTTAAATATAAAATTTAAATAAATAAGAGATGGAACTTAGATGAGTGAATAAATGAATGAATGGGCTCATTCATTCAACCTCTCTAGCCCTCAGAACACCCTCCAGACACAATCAGAGCACAGTTCTAGTCATGTTCAGTTGAGTGGGCCAGAGGCTTTCAGGTGACAAGAGGTTGGCCGCGGGCCAGAAAGAGGCTTGCTGCAGGCCGCATCTGACTCCTGGACCAGGGTTTGGAGACCCCTGTCCTAGAGTAAGAGTGTACACAGGCTTGTTCACCTTCAGGGAAAATAAAACCCTACTTGACAACCCCAGAGACCAGCAGCCAGTCAGACACTACTGAGCTAGATGGACCAATTTGGATTGCACAGCTTGCATTCATGAGAATGCTCTTCTCCCAAAGAGATTTCGCCATATAGTCAACCTTCACCTTTTATAAAAGGTTGAGTGATCGTTCACTTTATCAAGCAAACACTCTTGCCCATGTCCAGAAACTGACCACTTGCTGTAGGACAAATACTAGAATGTTTCTGAGTCATTCACAAACTCTTATTGGAAGCCTGCACAGCATGTACTTGCCCCAATGTCTTCTCTTTCAGGGTGTAGACCAGCCATTTTCAACCACTGTTCCGTGGCACACCGGTGTGCCGCGAATGGTTCCCAGGTGTGCCGTGGGAATTTGGGAGAGGGTCATTTATCAATAGGATCATTGGGAGATGTGAACCCCTTACTGACAGCACAGTGTGCCTTGTCAAGTGTCAAAACACTCATGGTGTGCCTTGACAACTTTAGTGCTTTGCCAGTGTGCTATGAAATGAAAAAGGTTGAAAATCACTGGTGCAGACTGTCAGGGAAACATTTTGTACTGTGTACTCTGTTTCCTTAAGGCCAGCAGTCAAATTCTCCTACATGCAGCAGCCTAATATGTCCTCAGTTACACATGTATTTGTGATCACACACAGGTTAAGAGGAAACATGGACTACCTTATAAATGAAACAATCTGATAGTGATTTCTGCAGTCATATATGCACTATTTTTAAGTCAGTGACTCACATAGTAAATCCTTTGTGAAGATATGTACACAGCTGAGGACAGTATAGAATGCATCCGGATGGAGGCCAGAATGTGAAACCAGATCAGAAAGAAACATCTGAATGTTGTGGTTCTTGACAGAGAGAACCTTCTTTCAATTGTAAAAATCCCTGTGGGGATTTAAACAGCCTGCCTATGTAAACCGCCTTGAATAAAGTCTGAGGAGAAATCTGACGACCAAGAAAGGCGGTATATAAATATCTGTACTGTTGGCATCCTTCAGTTTCGGAAGACCATGGTGTCACGCTCTGAATGGTGGTTCTGGAACAGAGTGTCCTTTCCAGTGCGCGAAGCCTGGGTAAAGTAGGTATGGAGGATAGGCTGTTACCCATGCAGCAAATTCCCCCTCTCCACGTCACTGAAATGGTCCAATGGAAAGGCAGAGGCCAATACGGTTGGTTCCAGTGGCGTCACAGGAGTTGCCAGAACGTGACTATGTTCAGCCATGAACTGCCTCAGGGACCCCGGCTCTGGATTTTGCCTCGAGGTTGACTCCTGATGCCTTTTCCATAACTGGATGTAGCCACAAGGCAGTGGAGGTTTGGGATCAGAGTTTTCCTTCTCTCAGATGAGCTGCCTCCCCAGGCTGATGAGTCCCATCTATCTGGTGGCTGTTTAGCCGCCTCTTACGACAAGTACAGCCAAACTGAGGGCTTATTCTTATCCCCAGCCCTCAGGGGATATACCCTGTACTGCTACTATACTATCCCATATAAGTCAAATTCTAAGACAGACCTGCAATGATGAGCCCCAAGAGACAATCATGCATCCAGTTTCTACATTTACGCCACAGGGTAAAAACCAAAACAGAAAAACCACAATCTCCAGCATTGCAAACCATTAAAATATAGAAAGGAAGAGGTTAGAGAGGTAATATAGCATTTCGCCAACAGATAGGAGAAAATGGACAGTTTCTCCTTGAAATATGCAACACATCAAGTAACCTTAGATTAACAATCAAACCATTGGTCCATGTCACTCATAGAATGATCAGCTCTGACCAGAACAGCTCTCCAGAGCTGACCAGAGGTTTTTTCCAAGACACACCTGGGAATGTCAGGGGCTGAACCTGAGACCTTCTGAATTCAAAGCAGGTGTTCTACCACCATTAATGACCCCTTCCTATCTTCTTCCAATGTACAATTGGGGCAGAAAGAAAAGAAAAATATCACTGTGCATCTACAGTATTAGAAATTTCAGCATATTCCTAGGGAGGTTCATTTCACATTTCCATGAGCAAGATCTGCAGATAGGTCACCACTTGTGTTTGAATAATGTGATTACTGATCAGTGGACATCTGGTGCGGCACCGCTGCAGGTAGCAAAACGGAAGTGGAATACAGTCAAGCCCAATTTTTGCACCAAGATCTGCTCAGATGCCAAAGAGCTAAGCACAGTTCATGAAAAGAATGAAGATTCTCTTGGCTTTTCATCTAAGTTCTAATCACAGCAGAGACCAAGCTATGCTACTCCCCACCAACACACCCCGGCTATATCTTAAGGATCCAGGGTATATAACCCAAGAACTTCATACAGCTAGCCGAAAAGGATTCATGGCACCTGCCGAGCAGTTGAAGTGATGTCATTAATTATGTGATGACCAGAAATAAGCATTTTTTTCTCATTTTAGGAACTCATTAGCTGCACAAGGGAAAATACACAAATCTGGACCCTATTTTCAGATACTGCTGTAAGTGTGGCCTGCATGATAAATGGGCTTTCCCAACACCACCCTTTCGCAGCACCATTTCTGCCAACATGTCACTTTCAGTTCAGCATTTATAAGCAGCTGATGGTAGCACAGGGACAGCCCAACTATCATGCAAGCTGGATACAGAGCTTCTGAAAGCCACATCCAGCCTGTGGGCCTTATATTTGACATCCCTGGTGTGGCCCCTGAACTAGCCTACAGTGAACTACTCAGAGAATCTCCCCAACTCAGTGGAATGAAAGCTGAGGCAAAATTTCTCTAAATAATTTTTGTAGACCTTTGCCCATATGATTGATAACACTGGAGAGAGAAATTGCAGAGTGTATAATGAAACTCTACTTGTACTTTAGTTCTCTTGGGTTACCTCCCTGAGCTTGTTCAGTAACACTTAGGAATCATACAGGTCCTTTGGCCCCGAGACCCAACATCCTCCATGAGATGTGCCCTGTGGGCTAGCTTAGTTTCCTAGAGCCTTAAAAACCAGCTTTCAGGAATTAATGCAGACTTCCCTTTAGTGCTTGGGACTTGGATGAAATATAGATGCAGCAGAAAGTACATCAAAAAGGTGGCAGTGTTTTTTGACAACTACCAAAGTGAAGAAACACTGAACTAAAAGGGACCATTTCGCCCTCATTTGTCAGTGCAGGCTCCAGCTTAGATTCTCACACTGGCACGTCGTGGAAGTGAGAATTCCAACAACTGTTACACGATGCTGCAGATCAGGCTGCCTTTAACTTGCTCAAGGTCACACAGAGAGCCTCTGTGCTGGAGTTTAACTTGGCCAATGTGCAACACCCTTACTGCTGGAGCAGCCTTCCTTTATACATTTGTCAATACAAGGGGAGGCAATAAGTGCCAGAACTCTGGGTAAGCTCCTGCCCCACTACATCCCTGGATAATATATGCAGGAGAAGGCTTCGGCCAAACTGCCTGGCTAGTTTTCTTCTTAAACTTTTCCTTCTTAGACAAACAGCAATGAAAAGGAACAGGGCTTTGAGGTGATTGAGAAGCGAAACTCTAAGCTACTGTAGGTTAGATAGCTTGAATAGTGGCTTGTAGCATCCCCCTTCGAGAAGGACAGTGCAGAATCTCTCTCCATACTATACAGAAAGACAGAAGCGAATAAAAACAAGAAGCAGAAGGAAGAGAAAATTCATGGAAAAGCCATCTGGAGTGTTTCCCGTCTCAGTCAATGACGAGCAATTGCCTGCACTACTAAAACAGGTAGCCATTTTACAGCTCCTAGTATGCTGCCTTTTCTAACTAGTCTGGAGAGGAGATTGCTCCCTTGGGGCCCTGTAATTAGTGGAGGTGCTGGTCTTACTGTGTGTGGTATATGTTGCAGTTTATGTTTACTAGCCCTGCTCCATCATGTCACAGGGCTCTGAGTGGCCTTCCAAAACCCCAAGAGGCCCTGTCAGGACAAGGGAAGACTTAGTTCCCCTGTTCCCTCTGTCACCAATCTGCTGGGTTTATCGTATCTTAAATCACTCAAAACTGCTAATTAAGATATAAAACTAAATTCTAGCAAGGCCAAGCCCACGGGCTTACAAGCGCTCACTTCTCTTCCTCCATCACTCTTCCCCAAGTTCTTTGTACACTGCAATGAGAGACGCAAAACCCGAGTTCAGTAGCTGATGTCTCATGTCTTTGAAATGGCCCATTAGGACAGTGCAGTGAGCTATGTGTAAGATTCTGATGCTAGCTTTCTTTCCAAGTACTAAATTGCCTTTCGGATGAATGGGAGGGAGCACACCCAGGGCAAGTAGAAGCAAGTAAAGCGTAAGAGAGGAGGTCTGTTTGCACCATTCAAGGAGACAGACATTGGTACTAAAGAACACACAGTTTTGTGGCTATTTCCTGTGGTTTTCCAAAAGAGAAACAATAATCAGTTATTTATTTGCCCAGGACAGACTTGAATTTTATACATAGGGCCCACACATTTTGGCTAGCCAGGGTAGCCAATCAAAAGTTGTATGTTCACCAGGTCCCTGTTCTTCCATTGGTCCCTGATCTCCTGCTGCACTTTCCACACCAGGTCAGGGATTTGAACTAGGGTCTCCTTGGATTAGCACAACACTCCAATTAAGACTCCACAATGGAATAATTAGAAACAGCTTCAAAAGAAAAAAATCAAACATTTTATTAATGGCTGATCTATTACATTATGTTGGATGCACATACAGTGCCCCACCATGATATTTTACTGCCTGAAGGAAAGAGCCAAATAGCACCCCCTCCCTTCTCTGTTCTTTTTTCTATAAAAGTCACACACCCCAGTTCCTTCTTTTCTTTCACGTCTTTCCCCCCCCCCCCATTTCTTTTAGGAAGAAAAAAGGCAGCACAGTGCCATTTCACCTTCCTTCCTTTGCAGGCCATCTACAGGGAGGGGGGATGCCAAGTAGACTGCTCTCCTGCCCCTGAGAATTGGCTCATTATCCCCCCCCAAAGCAGCCCACTTTCACCTGTTTCATGGTTGGGCCAACTCCAAGTTCTGCTACAACAGGTGCCTCAGTACAATCACCTTAATTACACAAAGGCCAAGAAAAGACCACCATCTCCCAGTTAAGTTCACACAGGGCTTTTGCAACCACCCAAAGTAAACCGAGACGTTTCAGATTTGGGGGGGGGGGGAGAAAAGCTAAAAAGGGAACATCCAAAACCAACAAAAATCTGTTGATTTTATTTGGAAAAATTAATAATTCTGCCACATACACAGAAAATAGACACCGTTCTGAGAGGGAAAAGTGTCATGCTGGGAAAAAAAATAATAAAAGCCAAATTTCCCATTTACTTTATATTCACAATCAAAGCAGGGTGGAAGGAAAAGAAACACAACATGCTGTTGATGAGTTTTCCATTAAGACCAAGCATTTAACTCCCCTCCCTCTTTGTAATCCAGTTCTTGCTCTTAGCCACAAAATCCCCCCCTTAATAAAAATAAGAATAATAAAAAAGTTATATGACTTTAATTAAATGCACTTATTAAAAGAGTGAAATATTTGGAGAGGCTGGCTTTTTTTCCCTAAATGCTAAAGGCACATTTTCCAGCGTGCTGCAGAGTGTCTGCATCCGCCCGCCCCAGGCCATTTTTAATGCACAAATAAATCCCCACCTGAAGTGCTGACAGATTCTTATGCAGTGTGGCAGCCAACTCAAGTAAACACTGGGGCAAAAGTTTTAACCTCTTGCAGTCACAGAGCATTTTCCCCTTCCTTCCAGTTACTTCTACCTTCCACACCGATTTGACAAACTGAACATGTTGCCCCCACTTGGTGTTTCAGCATTGCTGCATCCATTGCTCCCTTTCCTGCCCCATCCTCAGTACAAAACAATGCACCCAGGTAGCATCACTAACAAACAGAGTGCCTGTCTGCTCATGTACTTTGCCAATGAAATAGGATGGGTCCTGATCTTTGCTGACACTCACATGTAATTCTGTCAAAGGCCACAATTCATTCACAGGCATCCCATTCATAAAATTACATTTGTTTGCAAGTACAGTATTTTGCACTAGGTAGGACAAACTACAATCACATATCCTTAGCAAAGGCCTTGCGGCCTTTCTAACATCTCAGTTGCATGCAGACATAACACAGGATGCAATTCACTTATAGGAGTAGATGGCCAGATACAGTACATCTTATCTCAGCCCCACAGTCAATACAGGCAAGTTCACTCACATCAGACACTTGTCTACAGAAATTATCAAAAACAGGAGCCTAAATGCAAGAGCCAATGGAAGAAAAAATGTTGAGGTACAAGGGATTCCCTCCAGGGCAGTGTTTCTCAAACTGTGAGTTGGGACCCACTAGGTGGGTTGCTAGCCCACCTAGATAATATAATATCTTATTTTTAATATATTAGACTCGATGCTCCCATGGTATGTGCCTGCATTTTGGGAAATGTTACAGACCTGTACTTTTAACAAGCTACTATGTATATGCTTTTAACAATGATAGTTAAATGGAACTTACCCCTGGGTAAGCGTGGGTATGATTGCAGCCTAGGATTGTTAAAAATGTTCCTGCTTGATGATGTCACTTCTAGTCATGACATAACTTCTGGTGGGTCCCGACAGATTCTCATTCTAAAAAGTGGGTCCCAGTGCTAAATGTGTGAGAACGACTGCTCCAGGGAATTTCATTAGGCCAGGTGGGACTCAGTGCTAAATGTGCGAGAACGACTGCTGCAGGGAATTTCATTAGGCCAGGTTATGACTGGGCTTTAGTCTTTAGAAATACAGTATAGTCACTGAGTTAAGCCATTTCTGCCCAACGTTGCATATATGCAACAGGGATAAAACATGTACACCTGTGGGTTGGGCAACAACGGGTTAAGGCCCTCCAGTACAGAGCAGGGCTGAATCTTGTGTTCATTGTTGACTGTTCAGGATGTTGCAAATGAATGTCTATCAAATGTTATGACATTAAGTTCAGATTATTTTTTCCCCTAGTAATAGTACTGAACTGAACTACACCCGTATGGTCAATAGAACTCTACACAAGCCACTAATTTAGCCACCAAAGTCCCACAGTTCCTGAATACCAAAGTAGATTTCAATCTAGGACTTCTTCCATGCACCACTGCATTCACTTCTTTATGTGTGATCCCATAAGATTAGGGGCTCCACATGAATGATGAAGCCACATAGGAGGGACTGATCATGTAATGCGCTTTCTCTAATGAAAACACCATCCAACCAGGAGGGAGGGTGCTAATTATGTGGGAGACTGAGGCTACCCTCTAAATCCTCTAAATCCTTGAGGGTTTTAGAAACACCTGGCTATGTAAACCGCCTTGAATAAAGTCAGGAGTGATCCGATGACCAGAAAGGTGGTATATAAATACCTAGTTGTTATTGTTATTACAATCCTAACCACACTTTCCTGAGAGTAAGCCCCACTGAACAAAATAGGACTTACTTCTCAGTAGACCTGGTTAGGATTGTGCCCTAACGCAACTAGTCCAGTTCATGTAGTTGTGTCATTCACCCCACCCACCATGTTGGACTGCATCATAAGCAGCTCCTATATACAGAAAGCAGCTGTATATGAAATTCACCTTCCTCATTGCATAAATGAGGACCAGGGGCCCAAAATGGTATTGAACATGTACATCATAGAACAGCAGCAACTCCTAAATCAGCACCCCTAACAGTGGGTTGCAAGAACCATATGTGTGCATAACTACGCCCCACCAGCAGCTGGCAAGGGAGAGAGATGAGGAAGAAAGAACAGAATAGCAAGGTAGCAGATATTTACTTCCTTGTTAGGAGCTGGAATGAACTGGTAGATCAAAACAAAGGCAAATTTCTCACTGGTGAGTCTCACTCATTCAGAGTTTGAGAATCACTGGAAGAGATAGTTTAAAGCAGTACCTTCCTTAGTCATGTGATCAGGATAGAACCAAACCAGATTTCTTAAAGCTGCAGTAAATAAGAAATGACTCTCACAGCACTCTGTTACACCACTGTTCCTAGCTGCTGGTCCATTTTCTTCATTCCATCCGCAACCAACTGCCTGGCTTCTCTAGTAGATGCAGGTGCTCATGCTTATTGTCCTTGCCTTCCCCAAATACATATTTTTCTTCCCTTCTCTCTTGTATAATCAAAATCCTAGTGCTACCTATCTCACCAACCTTGCATAATCTTCCTTCTTGCACAAGGACTACCCAGAACAAACAGGCACCAGAAAATGTTTTACCTATAATACATAACCAAACACCACACTAGAGCAAAGCTTTTAAACTGTCACCCTCAGCCTACTCTTGAAGTGAACATAGATCAATCACATTATTAGCACCAGCAGCAGGTTCCCATGCTCATGCGATATATCGCATCAAGAAACAGACTGTGACTCTGTTCACAAATTGTCTTGTGGCTTAAAAAAACACCACAACGTTTTCTCTCACACTTATTCATGTCATTAACGAAAACCAAAGTAAAAATGAGAGATTGGTTTCCTTCAGTATCTTAGAACTACAATAGAAAAGATCCTAACCCAGTACCAATATTACCAACAAAACATGAAAACTTATTCTGAAATTACTACATTAGAAAGGGATCCCCTTCTTGATCTTATTGACAGCACAATCTAATCCACGTCTACTCAAAAGTAAGCCTTACTATATTCAGTGGGACTTACTCTCAGGTAATTATGTAGGATTGCTGCCTTAATTTCATAACAGACTGGAAGAATTCACTGGGAAACCTGGTGCACAACTGCCAAACATGTTGAGATCTCATATACAACCATTTTGTGAAAGATGTTATAGGAACTTATAGATGTTATAGTGATGTTGATTCCAATCAGAAGCATATCAGGGAGCACCTGAAGAATGTTTGGTGTTCACTTTCAGGATTGCACAGAGTGGATATGCTTCCAGACACAATAATTCTTTGTGTGTGCTCAGCCAGGAAGTACCATATGTTTCTGTGTATCCCTTCCATTCGAACCAACTGTGGTCAATTATTTAAAATTACAGACTAAACTATTTGCTATTGACAATAGGAATATTTAGTCATTGTAGCTAAATGGAGCCCCATACTCAGAGGCCATGTGCCAGATGATGAGGATAAAGAGGGGGTGGTCATCGCCCTCCCCTTTCCTTGTGCGTTTCCAAAGTGGCTAGTTGCCCTTGGGCAGAGAGGTTATTCCCAGCCCTGTTACTCGGATAACCAAACATGAGACCAAACATGGGAACTGGCACATGCAAAGCATGCATTTGACTGCCAAACCATTGGCCCACTCCAAAACCTGGGAGTAGAACACCAGACTAGATGGACCTTGATCGGATCATGCAAAGTCACTCTTACAGTATTATGTTCTCTCCCGCTACTAAGAGGATAAAAGTCAGAGGGAATTATTTGTGCCAGGCTACCCACACAACATAAAGGTAGATGCTTCTGCCAAATAGGTTAACCTGCCATGAGCAGAGCCAGCAAACAGTCAGGCACGTCAACACCTTAGAAAGCTCTATTTCTGCAGATTTACTGTAGGTGCAGCTCCACACATAGAAAATCAGATGATTTTTTTCAATTGAAAATGGCCACTTAGATCAGTGTGATGGCTAGTCGGTGACCAGGATATACGGGGATAGGACAATCTGCCACCTCCAAAAATTAAAGGCCCAGACCGTGCTCACACATTTGACAAGATGCCACATGCTTTGATAATCCTTACAGGAGATTTGTTTTTAAATGCAAAATTCCTTCCTTTTAAAAAGTGGTAATTATGAAGTTATTTTCCCCAAGCTCCTGGCAAAAAAAAAAAAAAGGGAATTGGCTGGAGAAATTGAGCTGGAAGCCTGCCTGTTTTTTAGATTTCACAAGAACGGAAATCTTCATTCTGTCACAAGAGGTGAACTTTTCCAAGTGGGTGACATCTTACATGCCAGTCTTCCAAGTAAGAAAATAACTGCCTAACTTATTTGCACACCAAGATCCGCACTAACAAAAATGTGTCTGTTGCTTGTTTTTAAAGGCTCATTCAGATAATAAGAAAAGCAAGAGCAGAGAAGGGTCCAGGTGGGCCACAGCACCATGACTGAGCAGTAGTCAAACAATCCCCCCCCCCCACACACACACACACCGCCCACTGGTTCCCATTCTTGCTCTTAACAGGAGATTCGGAGGAGGGAAATTGTTTGGGGAATGACTACTATTTCGGTTTGGCAACCAATGTCAAGCACAAGTTGTGGGCTCCTCAACACAATGCAGTATTCTCATAGTTCAACATATTTTCAATGTATAGAAACAGTAGGTTAACTTGCTCTAAATCAGGGGTGCCCAAACCCCGGCCCGGGGGCCACTTGCGGCCCTTGGGGACTCCCAATCTGGCCCTTAGGGAGCCCCCAGTCTCCAATGAGCATCTGGCCCTCTGGGGACTTGCTGGAGCCCGTGCTGGTCCAATGCAACCGCTCTCGGCGTGAGGGCGACTGTTCAACCTCTCACATGAGCTGTGGGATGAGGGCTTCCTCCATTGCTTGCTGTTTTACCTCTGTGATGAAGCAGTGGCAGCAAAGGAAAGGCCAGACTTGCTTTGTGCAAGGCCTTTTAGAGGCCTTGAGCAATTACAAGACCTTCAATCATTCATATAAGTTCCACCTCTAATATATTCATTTATGTAAATTTATTCAAATTTTAAATGTAAATTCTTTTTTCCCCAGCCCCCGACATAGTGTTGGAGAGATTCTGTGGCCCTCCTGCCAAAATGTTTGGACAACCCTGCTCTAAATCTTACAGGGACAGAAGGAGAACAGGGCCCATAATATCTGGTAGCCCAAGGTACGGCCAATCAATTTAGGGCTGCACTGAGACTTTCTTGTGTGGAAAGAATCACATATATTACAAAATTGATCGATACAATCTTCTTGAAAAGGATATTAATAACTTATCTGTCATCTGAACATGTAAGTGACTTGTGCGCTGTGACAGGTGATCTAGCTATAGCTGCAAACACAAAACAATTTGTGTTTTGTGGGAGCACGTGGGAGGCAACATAATGCTCAGGGACGACTGAATCCTGACAACATTCCTTCCCTCTCATTTCACCCAGAGTGTTCGGTGCACAGGTAAGCTGCCACACCACAGCATTAGAAAAGTCTGTGATGAATTCTTGACTGGGTAGACACTGGATAGGAGACACACGAACGGAATTCCCTATAGCTAGCAACTCATTTAAACTATAATTTTAAGAAGTCTGTGATGGTGTTTTATGAATTAGACTTTCTGTCTGCAGATTAAGGTGTGGAATCCAGATGGTTAAGATGCTTCGATGTATTCTTGCAGGCTATAGGCGTAACTCTCACACTGGGAGGCCCCCCTGCTTCCAATCTACGAGGGGTATACCCATCTCGTATTTTAAAAAGTCGCCAAATTCACTGGGAAAGAATATACAAATGGTGAAATACAAAGGTGGTCAGACATTACTAAAACTACTTTCATCCATCTGAATTATACCCCAAATTTCAAAAATGGAAGTGCTTTGAATTTCTAATGGGGAGGTCAGGCTCAACTTTTCTGGATAGAATGGATTTTCCTCAAGGTCCTATCCAGCTTTCTTGTTCCTACATGGTCTCAGTGGAAGTGAGAGTTTCTAGCTATGGAAAGCATGCTGCAATTCTGTCAGAAACAAATCCCAAAACAGGAATACTTGGCAGCTCTTGGGAGATGAGAGGCTTGTGCCTGATATTTGAAAAGCTCTGCTGGGTTATGACTAGAGGTTTTCCATAAGCCTGTTACCTTCGTACACACTAAAATTCAACAACATTGCTGAAATTACATCAAAAATCCGTGCCCATATTAATAAACCTGCACAAAGATCTGAACATATGAAGGCAGACAAGCAAGACTGAGGCAGGCTGCAAACCCTGGCAAATGTATGGGAGCAGGACCAAAGGCAGCTGTTTCCACTCAACCAAGACAAAAGAGCGCGTAACTCCAGCAGTGCTAGATCAGTTTATATGAAACATGAGGACAGATGCCCTGGAACCTGGGAGAGAGGCAACCCTCACTATATATTAAAACAAGGGGAAGGGTACCAACTGCCAATAACTGTCGGAAGGCATTTCTGCTGCAGCAGCTTTGGCAACAGGCACAAATAATTTAGTGCCGCTTCGCTGAGGTATATTAAGCTGTCAGTCTGGATGATAGCAGTTTAATCACCCCACAGTAGATCAAAGTCCCATTCGCCCCTTTGGTGGTGGGCCAGGCTCACACACAAGGAAGAGATGATCTCGCAGAGAATACACAGGAGGGAAACAAAGATGAAATGGAGCCGTTCCAAAATATTAAAGAAGATAATACCTTCCTTCTCATGGGAATCTTATCTCATGCGTCTTCACTGAGATATAAGAGATCAAGAAATATCAGTACTTCTCCCCCCCCCCATTTCTACCAGCGAAGTGTTTTAGCAGCAGTATCTTAAAAACAGGCAACTTGTGTACAACTCATTACTTCCCTTTTATGCACACACACACGCACACACCCCTCTACCTCTAACTGGGAGAGGAATGTTCCAGGCTCAGGCCTGACAATAGATATGTCAAAATTTGACTAAAACTATGGAGGCAAGAGAGATACTACTGTTCTAAGGCAGTGTCACAACAGTGCCCCCTATTTTGTTAGTTTCATATTCATCATTTCTCCACATTTTACTGGCATAGGTTCACTCAGCCCAACTCAAGGGCCGGAGATCAGGGTCTCTAGGAAAAGATTTTTTAAAAGAGAAAGACAAACCAAGATAGCATATCTAGTCTGCATTATGATAGCACTAGAACACAAGCACAAGGGATAGTCACAGAGCCCATTACAGAGGTACATGGATGTCTCATGCCAGAAGCATACCTGCTGACCCTGTCACTCTCCTGTACCAAACACAGAGGTCTAATTTCAATGGATACAAACATCTGCAGTTTCTGAATGTGGAGCCCGGTATGAGGCAAGATACGGCCATCAAGTTTTGTGCAGCTACAAATGCACAGAGATCAGACAGAGTGTCAGTGCACGCGGCACCCATCTTGCTTCTGACACACGTCTGTATGTACTTTGGGACCATCTGCACAGGGCTTAGGACAGCTCACAATTAGAAGTGTATTTGGGTGAACAGGTATCATTTTCCAACAGGTAGTTTATCACAGTGGCCATGTAACTGCTCCATAAACCAGTCACCTCTATGAGATTCTGGCACACAAGTATGTTCTCAAAAACCTGAGGAAGCAAGGCAGTGGCCAAATTCTTCTTACCACCTGGCAAAACGAATCAGGTGACTCACTTACCAAGGGACTGCATGCTGCCATTTGGTAGGTCACAATCTATAGCTTCCATTTGTTTCTGCAGAAGTGAGGCTAAGAAGGCTTCATCAAGGATGGCTTTTATTAAAGAGGCCATGGGGCGGGGAAATACCAGAGTCCCATACGGATTTGGAGAGAGACTTTGCAGCCAGAGAACCACAAAGGAGAGATAGCACTTCCGCCATCTTGGCCTGCTCCTCTTGCTCTGCCATGCA
Source organism: Tiliqua scincoides (assembly GCF_035046505.1). Taxonomy (NCBI): domain Eukaryota; kingdom Metazoa; phylum Chordata; class Lepidosauria; order Squamata; family Scincidae; genus Tiliqua; species Tiliqua scincoides. The sequence goes on from NC_089822.1 coordinate 147,147,555, forward strand.
CCTTCAGCTCATGCAGGATGGCACAGCAGAAAGGCTCACTGCTACACTGGCATATTATTTGCATGTGACAGGCGCAAGAATGCATTTCAGGGAGCAGAACAGACAGTTACAGCTCCCAGGCTTAACATGTCTGGACATTTCTTAAGCTGGGATGCCCTCAGAGATGCTGCTACCAGCCTCTCTCTTCCAGACATCTCCAGGCACCAAGCCCTGCAGAGCTGTCTTTCCCACAAAAGCCATGCACAGCCACACCTCCTTCACAGATAACTAAAGGGTCTGCAGTTTCAGCATAATCCTCATACTTTTCTCAGGATGGCATATAGGAAAACCAATGTGGTCTCCACTATGCTGAAGATACCAGAAGTTTCAAATGAAGTTGTAAGACCACATACTCTCTTGGCTTGTCCCACCTCCACCAGTAAGACAGTGCAAGTTATGTGATAATAAATGAAAGCTCTCCTGTGGAAGACAGCATGTATGATAAGATAACTATTATTGTGACAGACGCTCAGGGACAGAAAACAAAAGTTAATAACCAGGAAAGAAAAATGGAAAGCACCTGCACAGGAACAGGAAGATCCGTCCTCCCAAGTGTCTGTCTCTTATAATCTTACATTCGGCAAACACAGTAGAAAGGTAAATCAAGGAAGCATGATCAAAGGAAACCTCTAAAGGCGAGCACACAGCCCAATAGGTTTATGACCACAAGTAGCAGAAAGACTTGGCTGCACGCCGAACCAAAGATCCAATCAGATTGTCCCACAGCATACCTCTGGCCATATTTCTTCACCCTTATTTACACAGCCTGTTCACCAGTTCCTGCTCTCAGACCTGCTTGAAACAAAGCAATCTGTCCCCTGGCCATTACTACTATGGCCATTCTTCTGCTACTGTCACCATCTCCAGCAGAAGTGATCACAAGGCCTCACCATCTTGCTTGCCCATTCCGTAGACAGACACCCTTCCCTCAGTTGACCTATGCCATATATAATCAAATGCCATGAATTTAAATCAAAGCACAAGCTTTCCGGAGATCGGGGTAGTCCAGAGCAAGCTGGTGCCTGACTCCACCCCAATTCTGCTACCCACCTACCTCCATGAGCACACCCCTGCACCATCATACTCACAAAGACCCAAGAAGTCTGTGTCTTCCTCCCAGTGCACAGCCTGAGCTCTGCCACCGTTTCTTATAAAGTGCTAGGCACCCACCACTTTACAATAAATGGGATAGTGCAGCATGCTAAGCATAAGGAGATAAGCCCTCCTGGCCCAATTGTTTTGCATGCTCTCCAAAAAACATGAGATGAGGATGGGGTATCTGGTTGGAGTTGCATAGCAGGGGTGGCAGGCATCAGCTTGCCACTTTCTCCAGCTCATCACCTGAGGTGATGAGTTCAACCAGCCTCATTGCTGGGCTGCCCCTGCCTGGGATAGGATGCAGTGCAGAGCTCCAGTAAACTGTGTTTGGAGAGGCAAGGGAAAACACTGGTTTTATACATGAGACATTATACAGATTCCACCACCTGTGGGAAATGCATAGGAAAATTAACACTGGTAATTATTTAACACATTTTTACCCTGTCTTCTCCCCCCCCCCCCCCGCCATGGGTACCCAAGCTGTCTTACATAAAATCAATTATAATTATAAAATATAAAATCAATGAAGCAATAAAACAGCAAAAAGCCAGAGGCAGCAGCCCAAAAGCCATAAAATCATCAGCAGTAGATAAAAACATAAAATATAGGAACATAAAAGTATAGCAGCCCAGAATAAAAACAGCAATAAATGATGGAATAAAAGACAGCCAACAAAGGCAGCAATAAAAGTAGACGTAAAACTTTAAAGCCAAATGCACAGTATAAAAAGTCCCCATCACAACCCAACACTACGTAAATGCTAATCTAAAAAATGTTTTGATCCCCCACTGGAATGCTTCAAGGGAGGGGGTACTTTGCAATTCAAAAGAGATAGAGTTCCATAATTGTGGTGCCTCCACTGAGAAGGCCCTAATTCTAGCTGCAACCCTCCTCACTTCTGTAGGAGGTATATTTAAGAGAAACCCTTCTGATAATCTCAGGGAGTCTGCCAGAATGTATGGGAGAAGACAATCCCTTGGGTATTATGGCCCAGCCACAAAGTACAAAGTCAAAACCAGCACCTTGAATGGGGCCTGGAATCAAACCAGCAGCTAGTGCAGATTCCAGGGTAGTGGTCCAGCAGAATCAATAGCATATTATCAAATGCTAAATTTGCAGCACAGACTATATTCTGGTATTTTTACTTCAAAGGGCACATTGCAGACCAAATGTCTAGTGCTAATTAGCAACTATGGGAGCTTCCCCCAGTTCAGATTGGATCTGTAGGAGCAAGGTGTTAATTGAATCCTATCCCCCACTCAACAATCGCAATTTGTATCAGTGCCCCTCGCACAACTGCTATTTTCCAGAATTAGTACAAGACAAGTCACAACCTTTAGAAGTCAGGTACCTTTCAATGGGCTTGCTGCACAGTTCCTGTTTTGTGGCTACACAGGCCACCTGTGCTGAAATGTTTGTGACACTGATATTCTGTTTTTCCTAACAAGTGCCCTGAGTGGTGGAAACACAAGATTCCCAGGCCATTCATCATTTTAGGCCCAGATGTGGAAGACAGAAAAGTAGGAGATATCATCAGACCATTCTGCTGCTTAAAATGTGAATGAGGAGGAATGAGTAGCAGATCACACACACAAGATGCCATTGTGCAGTTTATGAAGACTCAAGGACATACTTGATGCAGGACAAGAAGCCAAAGTCAGCCAAGGAGCCGTGTCGAGACCAAGAAGGGAACACAGGATATCAAAGGCACTACTGCCACCGATACCTGCCATTTGCCCTCCCATGACACGCCCCCAGCCAGCCCCAATCCTCCCCCTCTCCAACTCCAAACTTACTGTCGCCAGTGGTGTTTGGGTACTCTGGAGGTGTGTGCATACACAGCTGCCAATCATTCATTCCACATGCTATCACTGAGGCTGTTGTCCCAGTGGCCTGGGCCTACCATCAATGGAATGCAAATTCTGTCAGCAGAAGGCCCAGATAGGATTGGAACATAATTCATCCAATTGATTCTGGTTGGGTTTCTTTAAAATTTTAAAAAGTCAACAAAAGTCCTGAAACCCTAAAAAATGTACACTTGGGATATGTGCCATTATAAAGCACTAAACATGTATAAATAACTGTAGGTAGCCCAGATCAACGATCTTGTGTATATATTAATTGAATGTATACAATTAGTGAGAAATCCTTACATAGACTTCTTTACATTACGCGTAATGAACGTAGAGAATTTTGACCATGAGACAAGCGCATGGCCAGGAATCTTAGTTAACTTTTAAGAAGACCTAACAAATTCAAGGAGGATAGACTGATAATTTATTAGTGATAAATAGCTCTCATTGCTACATGAAACCTTAATCTTCAGAGGCAAAAAAAAACCAAGATCATGTCCACGAAGCACCAACAATGACTCTTCTAGAGTCTCAATGGCCACTGTCCTATGGAAGCAGGGACATGCCCATTCCATGTCTCCAAAAGTATGTGGGGAACCAAGAAACAAATACAGGTGTTTGCTAAAAGGTCCTGTCATTTTACCTAAAATGGGTTCATGAGAAAGTCTGGTCAAGAAAAAATGCTAGGGCAAAATTTAAAAATAAATAAATATAAATAAAGTAGAAACTTCTGCCTACACAAAGATGTTTTGGTCTTGGCTCCAAATAGCATAACCAGATTTACAGATGTCATTGAAACTGAGAAGTATCTTTCCAGATTAGAATGGAGTGTGAAACTTAATGGGAGCACTATCTCAATGGTTTCACTATTTTCAGTTGAATAGCTACATAACATGAAATATGCAGTCAGATGAGAAGACTGGACAATCCACCTGAAGGAAATTGCATTCCATACATGTTCTACTAATAGGCCTGTTTCAGGACCAAAAGGCAGGGTATAAATACTTGGAAATAAATAAATAAATAAATATTTTAAGAGAAGGCATACATTTAGTAACTTTCAAATTGCTTGATTTCATGAGTTTCATGAAAACACAATGCAAGTTTAGAATTAGATCTATATGAACTCCCTCCACTCATGCATATACACTAATTGCATATGTAAATTGCATATACACTAATTTTTGCATTGATACAATAAAATGTTTTTTTCTGATACCACTACATCTTCTGCATCTCCTGTCCTTGTACATCAATCACATGATGTCACATGTCCCCACCACTGAACTATTAAGTTTCACCACAGTGATCTATTCTTTCCCCCACACATTACTACTGACTTTAGTAGGCAAATACATAACCGCAGTCCAATCCAGAACCCCACCCCCCCCCGCCTCCACAGTTAAATGAAACCACGAATACAAGCAAACATCCTCCCCCCCCCCAGCCTCCGGAGCCTAGCAGAGGCTGTGGACGCCCAATCGCCATTTCATGGAGAAATTGGATTTTTTCACTGTTGGGCTCAGTCTGAGCCCAGCAGAGGCTGAGGATAGAGGCCTCTTCTGGGCTCAGAGGACCCTCTAAGCAGAGCTCCTATTGCCTGTGGAGGGGGCGTGTGTGGGTGGATCCGATCTGCAGATGTGAATTCGCAGATACAGGGGTCCCCATGTACATGCCTATCTAAAATTAAAAAGTGTTACCCAGGATATTAACTTCATGCATTCTCAGTGATAATCAGTCATGATTAGATCATAAGAGGAAGCATAGTTCATTGGTAAGGAAACGAGCATGGTATTTGGGCATCCTAAGGTTAATAAGTAGCAAGAACTCCCATAACTCAAAACAAATGAGTGGTTTGGTGCCTGCTCCCGAATGTCTCCAAAGGCAATCCAGGTTATTCATCATCCCTCACTCTCCACTTCTCCAATCAAGAAGGTAGTGACTAGCTCTGATGCCTAAGATCCCATTGTGATCTTGGGCAGTTTGTGCAAAAACAAAATCAAACTCTTTCAACTCTTAAAAGGTGCCTGGATTTTTAGCTACTATTTGACCTCTAAGTTAGCCTGTACTCCATGATCTTTCCCCATCAGCTAAAGGCACTAATTAGAATAAGGGTTATTTGCAAGTTACCTCTAGAAATTTACTCTTCAATAAGAAAAACTGGCTTAGGATTATTTGTATTCAACGGTGAGCATTTGCCATGACAAAAAAAAAAAACTTCCCTGCTGTAGCATACAATACCATTTTATGACACTGCTCACAGCACAGGGAGGACTCTGGGGCCTTTCCTGGCCCTGGTGCACATTTACTTTCAGGGTGCAAAGCATAACCCCTCTCATTTCCTTTTCTCCAGTGTTGATGGAGACTCCCTGAAAAGGACCCTTTCAGCAGGCACAGTAGGTAACACGAGCCACAGGAAGGAAAGACAAAAAGGGGTCTAATGCTTCGCAGCCTGGAGTTTTCACCCAAGTGCCTGAGAAGAGTTCATGTTATGGTACCAAGAGCAGAGGGGTGAGCTGTTTGGCGCCCCACCCACCCCAAAAGGAGGCAATGAGATCTTTCCAACTGATAACGTCACTTCCACTTATGTCCCTTGGCAGGCAGCCAGAAACCACTGAAAACTTAGCTGGAAGGGACAGAGGAGGCAGGAGCATTTGTTGAAGGGATGTACTGTACAGCACAGTGTTTTTGCCTGCGCTCAGCATTTTGAAGCCTGTCAGTCTCACTTACTCCAGGCATTAATCTTGCCAGGAACAGGAGCTGTATGAACAAAGCACTGTTACCCATGCCTCCCAAAACGCAATGCGCCAAATCATTGGGTTGTTACATTTTGAGGCTGCAAAGTCTAAGTTGAAGGAGGACTTCACAAGAGAGGATTCAACTGCATCTGGTTTTTTGGAAATGCTTGTTTCAGGCTAAGAAACCAAGAAAGGGCACCTGCACAGGTGTGTTTCGTCTTGTGGACAATGACAAATGCACATCAACATGTTTGATGGTAGCATGATAAGTCTGGTACATATTAAGCTACAGTGGAAAACTGGAGTTGGGATATACACAATGACTTCAACAATATCATGGTACACAGCAAACAATCAGTAGAGATGTTTGTTTCTGGTAAGTAAGACAGCATTACAGTCCATCTTACTGAGCACAATGGGCTCATTTCTGTACTGAGAAAGGTAAATAACACCATTTTCAAACACCTCTAACAATGAGACAAAAGTTGAGAATTTTGTCTTGGTTTTGTTTGAGAACCCCCGCTAACCATTCTGATAGTATAAAACAGGCCTAATCCCAAAGGCTGCCAAACTCCGATCACATTCCCTCCAAAAGGATAGTGCGATTACAACAGTGATACATTTGTCAGTACACCTGGCCACTACCAAGTGGCTGCCATGGTGGGGAGGGCTTTGCATGATGTGCTTCCACCAGAAAACAGGAATTGATACGGAAGGGGAAAGACCCAGTCAGCACACTGCAACTGCAGCAACATGGTACACTGGAGATATCTAGGGTTCTGTAATGGGTAACATATGCAATAATTTACATAAAAAAACAGGCTGGGTCATATAGTAGTAGTAGAGAAAACCAGAAGCTGCCTTATACTGAATCAGATCATTGGTCCATCAGTATTGTCAACCCAACCTAGCAGTAGCTGTCTCATCCTACCTTGAGACACTGCCCAGGATTGCACCAAGAAACTTCTAGATGCAAAGCAAATGTTCTACCGCTGTGTCACAGCCTTTCTCAATTTTTGTTTTTAAAAGGTACAGCCCCCACTCTCCCCCAGCAACAGGGCTTGAGCCAGCAAACTTACACTCTCAGAGGGAGACGCAAAGCCTCAAACCACCGGACTACACCAGCAGATGTGTTTTTAGTACTGTATTCTGCATGCAGGTACAATCCCTGACCTCTTCAGATAGGGCTGGGAAAGATGCTTCTGTGTCCGAAACCCTGGAGAGCCACTACCAGTTCATGTAGATCTGATCAACAGTCAGCTTCATTTGCTACTACTAAAAGCCTCTGCACAGGTGCAATGTAGCTGCACATGTCCATGCAGGTCACACCCACCCTCTCCTCCACAGTCTTGTCTCTGATAGTGATCAGGAAACACATGAGCACTCTTCACATCCATTGCTTAATGTTGATGGCAGTACACATCACTACAAGACTCTCAGCTTTCTGACCACTGATCCTTATTCTTAACTACTCGGGATTGCCTGTTATGAATATTTCTCTCAGTTGGGTTGAAGTTGCAGCCATGATCCAGGGCTCCAAATCCTAACTTGGGGCTTTTGGTAGATCATGTAGGGTCCCTACCCTGGAGGGGCCTGGAGCAGGCTTGTCCCACCCCCAGGGAGGCCTCAGATTGGCTGAAGGGGGAGGGGGTTCCAGCACCCTTCTCCTCCTCCCTAGCAGAGCTGCCAGACCTGGCCTAGGAGCAGGAGCTGTTCACCTCACAGCTCCCTGCTTCACACTGACTGCCTCTCATCCCTAGCCTCTCTGCTTACTGAACAAGCCCACCCCCTTTGGCCCCTCCCCTTCCTCCAGGTGGGGCAGAAAAGGCCTTTCCTGTTGCTGGCTTGTTTCCTGTAGTGTTCCTTGTTTGCCCTGCCAGCCCCCTCTGGCTGGTTGGGGTGAACCAACCTGCTTTGCCCCCTTCAAGGGCAGGGAAGCCTCCCCACCCTGGGCATGGGGTGCCTGCTCCAGGGTAAGTCGGGGGTCAGGGCATCTGGGAGGGGCCCAGACAGATCACTATTCCTCAGCCTTGATTCCTTGGCTACAAAACAGGGATAAATTGAGGCTTGACTCAAGGGAGTGCTGTGTGGAGGAATGGAAAGGAAATGCTGCTTTTCATGAGCCACATGGACAGACCCTCCTCCACAGAAATGTAAACAAACTTTTGGCAAGTTCTCTTTGTAAGATTTATTAAATTTAATTTTATACACAAGAGTAGAGAATGTTCTTACACAGTAGCTGCCTTTCTATAAATCAAGCTCAATTGCCAAGGAGGTACTGCTTACAAATTTAGAAGACCCTCACCCCACTAATCACTATGTTAAAAGTACAAAGCGGGTGCCAAGATTGTAAGATGGTTCAGGGCTATAGGCAGATCCTTCATTTTACCCCCACCCCTGTACCTCAGCTCTACAGCTGTACAACAGATTCTCCTTTCTCATCCTCCAGTGTTCAGATGTCTAGTGTGACTAATCCCAATGCTAAAGTCAATATAGTATTCAACATTTCAGAGTGTTTTGTTTTTTTTAAATGTCTCCATCTGAATTGCAACAACTGCTATTCCTCAGTTTACACCCTTTCCCCAGGGGCTCCAGACATTAAATCTTTGTGTGGGAGAAGGACACAAATGCGCGCGCACACGCCAACATAACCTTCTGCCCTCCCCATAAGTACCCATCCTGCTAGTAAAGATTGTTGGTGCACATGTTGCAACTATTCTGTAAGGACAAGTTGAATGATACAATTATTTTCTACCATATTTAAACCAACTAGGTCTTTTTGTTTTTTAAGGAAACAATTACAGACAGCTTACTGTACTATACACCCAGCTCCAGAAGACAGCAAAAGGCAGGTTATTCTAGAGTACAGGTATCCCCCCATATGGGAGGATGGGTTCCTGCTGCTACCACAGATACCCAAAACCACAGGTAGCCGCAGACCCTACTCAATTCTCCCCACAACATGCTCATGACTTGCCTCTCTTTGTTTGCAAACACTTTGCAAATGGAAGATTTCTTTTGCTTTGGAACCAGAAGCAAACAGTGAAAACCTAGATCATAGCTGCTAGAGAAACACTTGAGGAGGTGACAGTAAGAACCCTTAACGACCATTCGCATTACACCATTCACGTTGGTTCTCCCTTTTTCTCACAGCAAGGATGGTGCATCTCTCCCAAGCAACTTCCAAGTTCTTCATTGGTGTCCACTCCCTTCCCCATTCCACCTTTTGAATTCACCAAGTTTTATACTCTGTGTAGCTCCTAGAGTAGCATTGGCTCCCTACTCTCATAGCTCTCACCAGAAAGGTGAAGCACCTGGTTTTGATGTTCCCAGTGTATCTCCCAGCATTGGGGGATTCCTAAATCCTGGTTACAGAGGTAGTATTGTCAGTGATGTCACTAAGAGTTTGCACCACACCATGTGGCAGCCCAGAGCATCACCTCCTGATGGACCTCCTCCCATGCAGTGGCATGGCAACACCCTGGGCAGTGGGCGTGGCAACACATCATTGCCCTGCCACTGCTGGGTTTTTGGCTATTACTTTTGATAGAGATATTTTGACATGGTTTTTTTCATTGCATTCTGCATGAAATTACACATCAGATGATATAACATGATGGTATTATTCCTAAAAACCGCAATTTTAACAATTTCAGCCAGCTGTGGTCACCTGGTGACCTGCACCCCTCTTGCGTGTCACCTGGTGCAGCCTGCACCCCTCTTGCAACACCGAGGTTGGTCACCACAAACCAAGTACAGTATGTTGATCGCGGGCTCTCTCCTCACAGTGGCAGAAAATCCCAAAGGTGCATCTAGGATGGCAACATGATTGACAATTTGATCTTTAACAATGTGCTAATTTGCTGCTTTACACTGGAACTGTAAAATCAGTCACACGAAATAAGATGAGGCAGTAGTCTGAGATTGCAACTACAGTACAGTAATTTTTTCACCCTGTTCACTGCACTTTCATTTGGGGTTGGAGATTGGCAGATTTCCTTCTAGAAATCGTGCACAATGTTCCATCCAAGATGCTTAAAAAGACATTTTAAGAAGCCAATCAATGTGGGTGGCAGACTCCCCATGAACAGAATAAGGGGGAGAGATAGGAATAAAGCTTGAGGACAGTCCTTTTGGCATGAAATAGCCCACTGTTGTGTAAACACAGAGTTTGCTTAGAATTTATTCAGCAATGGTTTTAACAGTTGATGGTCAGCTACAACGACAAACCATGATGAAGCACATGTAAGCTGTGGTGAGTTACAGCTTCACACACACCATCTCACTCTCCACCAGCTGCTTGGCTGCTGAACACAGGATAATTCAGTCATCTTCTGAAAGTGTTGTGTAAGGATTCTCATGCAGGTGTCTCTCTCCCCCTCTTTTATTGCTTATTCACTATGGTCTGAAAGATAAGAGAATCTGAAGGGTCAGGCAGAGATTTATCTGCAAAGTTGAAGCAGTTTTAGTCTCCTCAAGCCTCATGTGTGAACACGGATTCATGTACAGAAAGAGATGAAACCAATCCCTAGAACTCTATAGAGTAGCAGTTCACAGTAAGGACCACAGTAAGTCTTTGCAGGGGTGGGGAGATGGCAACAGCTTGTTCCCTAGGATCACACAACTGCTAGAGCCTGAGGGCTCCCCAAGCCTCTAACCAGCAAAAAAGTGCTGTCAGAAACCACTTCCAGTTTGCAATCATGAACCAGAAGTGGTTTCCGACAACCCTTTTTCACTATTTACAGGCTTGGGGAGCCCTATGGAGGCGTCCATGGAGTTCCCTGCACCCCTGGGACACCAGCGCTTCCTATTGTGAGTCAAAACAACTCCCCTCTGGCTCCGGCAGCAGCCAGATCCCTGGGGATCGTGTCACTGCCATCCCGCCGCCCCATCCATTAAGGGGCCAGGGAGGAGTGCTTCCCTGGTTGGTGAGTCATGACCCACCAGTTTGGAACCACTGCTATATAGTAATGACTCTTAAGCCAGAGCTTGCTCAAGCTTAGTTTTTTGGTTTGGTTCTGTAACCCAATTCCCTGGAATCCAAGACCAGGGGATTCTTTAATTTTCCCCTTGTAGGGAAAGTTCAGTTCTTATTTCCATTCATGTTCAAAATGGCTTCCAAATTAACAGAGAAAGTCTGTTCAAAATTACACCACACTTGCTGCTTTTGTCATACAAACATTAAACTTTGTAAAAAATATACCTCTTAACATTATAAGCAAGTGCATATGTGGAGTCAACTCTGGTCATTTTTCAAAAAGATTGTCAGAGTACTATAGAATGGGATGATGTAGACACAAACTAATTCTCTTGAAACTATACACACCAAAATAGGTAAGACTGCATACACTTACACCCAGCGCATACACTTACACCCACTCTATGCAAGAGAAAAGCTTGTTCACCAAACAATGCATACAACACAAGCATAAAGATCAGTTCAAAGCATGCTTTTCAGTATCTACCATTTTTACCACAACTGTCTTACAGGTTGTGTATCCCTTATCTGGACTGCTAGGGATGGGGAGGTGTCTGAATTTCAGAATAACTGCATAAATATAAATGTTCCTCTTGCTCTTTTCACTGTTACCCATACAGGTGTCTGCTGGCCTCTGACATTTTTTCAACATTGTCTATACAGGTGCACAACACAGAGCAGAGAACAGAATGTACAGCTTGTACCTGCCTTGTACATGGGAATGAGCACAAGACCATCTAGTGTTCACACTGCAGAAACTAAAGAAAAGTTTGCACCAAAACGTCTGGATTTCAGAATAGTCTGAATAAGGAGTAATCTACCTGTATATTAAAATAACTTAGTATATTATATTAAACTTAGTATATTAAAATAACAATGAATTCTGCTAAACTGCACACTAAAACTTATCCAAGACACTCTTGTTAGTTATTCTTAAGTGGAGATATTGCAGTCACCAGTACACAGTAATCCAGTTCAAGCACATTTCATCAATGTTTCTTCTCATCCCATCAAAAGATTGCCTTGCAATCTCAGCATAAGAACTCAGAGGCAGCCGAACTCGGGAAAACTGTCCATAGATTGCCAGGTATCTTGCACCATTTGTCTTGCACCATCCCCAATCACCTGAGTAAGGCAAGGTAAGCTCCAACACATGACTAGTGCTCACTCCCAGATACGTCTAGCTTGATATTTTACCATATTGAATGTTGAAGTGCTATTTGAGTGAGTAGGATTCATCAGTGCTCTTACCTGCATATTAGTAAAGTTGGACAGACAATACTGTTAAGTTTTGGTGTGAACACATGAAAAAAAAAACATTCAAAGCTCATCAATGTCTACTTTCTGCAATACAGGCACAACCAAGACCACAACATCAGCTTCAACAGAACGTACAATTAACTTCCCATTTCCATCTTTCATTGCATGAGGTTTTTCTTTCCTCAAGAATATAAGCCTCAACTTCAGCTCACGATGTGTAAAGCTTGAGGCAGTTATTTTGCAGCAGATATGTTCTGACACACACACAAAAATGCACAGCAAGTATACTGAAGTGTCAGACGTAGTAAGACCGTAATTCCTACCTATGCAGTATCAACCCCTGGTCTCTCTAATCCTGCTCTTTTCAATAGTAGCCAAATGCCCTTGGATGATCACAAGCAGGGCATGAAAACAAGAGACCATCTTTTGCATCTTTAACCCTGGGAACAGATCCGATATCATCTCTGAATACCAAGATTTCATTCTGTTATATTTCTAATAGCTGTTAATAGCATTAATCCTCCATGAATCTGCTCAATTATTTTAAGGGGGTTTAAAGTCATCACACTTCGTGGTACTAAATTTACAATAAAAGGTTTATTTTTTGGTCTTGCCTTTACTTACTGAACTAATTGTCATTGGCTGACCCTAATAAATGAGTAGTGGGTGGAATTAAGAACTTGAGATTCTCTGTACCAGTTAATAAAGGAAGGAGGTTATTAATTCAGGAGAGCACTGAATTAAAAAGATCTAGTGAAATCATAGCAGTTAAGCACTGGTTTATTCCTCATTCAGTTTTGGATATGTGTTCCTTCCAAGAATGCACTAAGTTCACCCCTCTTTGCCATGGCTCTCCCTATTTGAAACAGCAGCAGCAGCTCTCTTTCACATGGGACTCTACCAATGCTCTTGCACTAAAGAGGGGGGCAAAAGTTTTTTCTCTGTTTGGCAAAAAAATTAAAATATGATGCCATGAAATGAAGCAACTCTGACAATTTTTAATTACTGGGATCCATCCAGGAAAAAGGTGGTTTGTGAAGGGAAGGCCAAAGCAGGAATTGTAGGGGAAATTCCACACAAGAAGATTAAAGAGCTGCAAGAAAACAATCCTGACAGGTTAACAGACAGGTAATATTATGGTCATGTTTGCTTAACTAGGCAAACATCTCATGCAAGCCCCCAATGCCACATCCTAAATTGCCAACGGCTGTGGAGAAAAAAAAAGGGGGAAAAGTTCAACTACCAAACTCAGTGAGCCAAGCTACACAAATCTCTCAGAGAAGGGCATACACACATCAAACATGCTTGGAGATGGGTCAGCTCTGGACATGTCAGCTCTGCACATCAGGGACATGCAGTCAGGGCCTCTCCTGTCCTACTCCATTGAAAATAGCCTTACGTTCAAGGAGCAACTAGAGATTGCAGCAGCAACAGGTCAGCCTCCCCTGTGATGATGCATGCACTCCACCCAGTTTCTGAGTGGTTGTAGGATCACAGGTGAGGCTGAGCTGTCACTGCCACAAGCTCCACTCTCTCTGAAAGACTCTCCAAGGCTCAAAAGAGACTAGAGCTGCAGCAGTGACAGCGCTGCCTCCCTTGTGCCTGCACAGATGCTGGGGTAGCCCCCTGAATGCCTTGCGGTGTGACATCACCACCCTACCTTGCAAAAATGAAACTTACAAAACTGACCGCCTCTGAGTAAAATATATGAGGAAGAGCCAATATTATCTAATTCTGCAGTTCTCAAGCTTTTCAGTCTCTGGAGCCCTTTCCACTCCTAAAAGGAGTCTCAGGGAGCCCCAGAGTGCCAGTGCAAACCAGGCAGAGGCCAATGGCAGCCACTCACAGTGTGCTTGTGCAGCCCCTAAAGGGGTCTCAAGGTACTCCAGGGCTCCTAGGAGCTGTCTTTGAGAAACGTTCTAATTTAAGCTGGGCTGAGCCAGAGTGCAAGAGCAACTCAGAAAGAAAGAGCCAGAGAGAGCTCCTGCTACCTCAACTAGGGAGAGCTATGACAAAGAGTGGCACACTTAATGCATTCTTCTATGCAACAAGAAGTTGAAAGCTCAGTCATCCTGTATGAATGTTGCATTGATTTGGAATTTGGCTACAAAAGGGAACAAGACGAGTTGGGATTGTTGTTACCTCATATATTCTTATGCTTTAAAAAAAAAATCTCTCAAAGTTGTTTTTCCATATACACACATACATACTTACTAAAACCCTTTTAAAATTCTTCAGATGTGTATTCATTTACCTTGGTTTCTGAGTTTTGGGGTTTGCACACCCTACATCCAAGCCACTCTGCCCAGTACTAGTAAAGTGACTGTTATCATAAGCAAAATGTTTTTAAAGGCTAGGATTTCAAATTCTGACTAAAGAGATCCCCCACAACATAAGGTAATATTAAGGCAAGGAACCCTTTCAAATCTTGAAGATAGTTTTCGAGAGTCACGTGGAGACCCTACCTGAGGTAGAGCCAGGGCCAGGGCCCATTCCTATCCAACTTTCCAGCACTGATGCACAGAGGTGATCCTGGGCTTTTCCTCACCCAGGGCCACCTCTGTCTTTGCTGTTCCCCCCCCACCCTTGACCCAGAAGTAATTGAAGTGATGTCATTGTCACCGCAGTTACTTCCATGCAGCTGTCTCCTCTGTTCCCTCTTTGAAACAAAGGGGGGAGGAAGGAGGCAGCCCAGGTTCTGATGCAGCCTTTCATTCTGCTTAGAAGTGGTGTGAAAGGCTCAATTGGAGCCAGAAGCAGCACCTGCCTCCTCTGAAATTGGAGGAGGCATGCGCCGCTTCCCACCACTCCTCTCCCCTTGCTTTAAAGGAGAGGGTACTGCTCTCAGAGCGCTCCTGCAGCCACTGTTGGCACAGTTCTTGGCATACCTGGGGAAGCGAGAGGGTTGTGGTGCCGCCCTCAAGTGCAGTGCCTGGGGCATTTGCCCCCCTTGCACTCTTTAGGTATGTCACTGCCAATGGGGTGTGCACTGCATCCTGAAGGAGGGGGCAGTCATGGAAACCTCAAGGCAAGGGAACATTTGCAGCCTTGAAGTAAGGAACATTGTTGCTGCAGAGGACTGTGCCCCCATAAAGAGTTTCTAGTTGGTGACAGCAAGGAAGTTCAAAGGAGGAGATGGGCACAGAGGGAGCTAAGGACACTGTGTTTGCCTCAATTTCCATTCTCGCCCTTGTTAGTGCTGAACCATGACATGCTCCCATCTCCATCTCAAGTTTGTTCCAAAGATGCAGTCCTGGTATTTGCATAAGGGCTTGCTCCCCAAGACTGTGCGCATTTGTCTCACTACTGCAACATGTAGATGCAGAACACCATTTCTGTATTCAGTGGAGCTAGCAAGCTTCTAGCCCTTGAGCCCGAGTAGAGAGCGTGGAAAGTGTGCAGTTAATGTCTGCTGATACCTCAAAAGCCAGAAGGAGCATTAAGCAGAACTGTCACTTATTTGGGTCAGGGCCCCAATGCCTGGCATAACTTAAGCCTCTCCCTATTAACAAGCAGGAGCAAAACAGATTATGCAATATAAGAAAACACGCACAAATTCCAACTATCAAGGTACACATTTTTAGCACAAAGTACATTTGATCTGTGGCTATGAACCTATGCATTCCTCCCTCATTTATTAATTAGCCTTGTTCAAAGGACTACATGTGGGAGATTATTTGCTCTTGTTCGCACATTACGTGACCTTGGGGCTTTCTTCCTTCTGTCCTGCTTACCAAATCTTACATTCCTGAGCCCTTCAGTAAATTCCAAAAAGTGCATATGCTGTTCCTAGATAGAGGGGGACAGGGCGGGGGAGGGATGCCAGCTAGCTCCATCGCCACAGTCCTGCTGTCCCAATTCAGCACTTTTCCAATTCAAAACCAGGACACTGTCTCCTGGATTGGTTCTATCCCTCCTCAGAGAAATGCTGAAACCAAGGATAGCAGGGTTGGCCAGCTAAGCTCCACTCCCACCTACTCCCGTACAGCAATGCAGTTTTAGAACTACTGAATAGGGCCCCTGCAAGTTATTAAAATAATTTTAAAAAAATTCAACACTTCCCCAACATTAATGCCACAGTTCAGAAGTTATAATACTTTATTACTTGTGGGGTAGCCACAGTGTTGCTAAGTGCAAACAATGATTAAGAAGAACAGCCACACAGCTTGCCAAAGTTGGTCATAATTGGAGACCCACCCACACATACATTCCAGCCCACCCTCTCAGGTCAGCTGAAGGGGCTCTTCTGCAAGTGCCGCCTTTGTCCCAAGTGAGAGGGGTGGCAGCTCAGGGGCAAGGCTTCTCCATGGTGGCACCACAGCTGTAGAATGCCCTCCCAGGGGAACTCAGAACTGCTCCCTTGCTCATGGGTTTTTGGCGAGGGTTCAAAACAGCAGCCTGGCATTTGGCTGCTGAGTGGATATTGCCCTCTGTGCGTTTGTAATACTGCTGTGACGTAACAACCTCCCTTGACTTATCTGTTCCCCTCCGACTCAATGACTTCTTTTTCCCTTAAACTTTGTTCTGTTTTGATATTCTTTTTTTTTTTTACCATGTAATGTTAAAATTAATGTTTACTGCCTTTTTGACGTTTTTACTTCTTGTGATACTCTGTACTTCAGTGTTTCTCAAACTGCAGGTCAGGATCCACTAGGTGGGCTGCGAGCCAATTTCAGGTGCGTCCCCATTCATTTCAATATTTTAGACTTGATGCTACCATGGTATGTGACTGCATTTGGGGAAATGTTACAGACCTGTACTTTTAACAAGCTATTATGTTTATTCTTTTAACAATGATAGTAAATGGAACTTACTCCTGGGTAAGTGTGGGTAGGATTGCAGCCTAAGATTGTTAATGTTCCTGCTTGATGACATCACTTCTGGTCATGACATCACTTCCGTTAAGTCCTGACAGATTATCATTCTAAAAAGTGGGTCCTGGTGCTAAATGTGCAAGAACCACTGCTGTACTTTATAAAGCTTCGGAAGCCACCTTGGGCATTTGCTTTGGCATGGGAAAGGCGGGGTATAAATTTCTTAAAAATAAATAAAATAGACCAGAGACTGAACAGAAGCTGTACAGCAAAAGCAGCATCTACCAAGGCACACCAGCTGATGACCCATCAGCCCCTACCCATAACTGACTGCATTTATAGGGCAATACTATATATGAATGGAGCAGAATCAGTTTTCTCAGCAGACCCACAAACAAATGTAAGAAACTGAACTTTCCCAAGCAATTCCCTCCAATTTAGAAACTGTACCATTTGCCCTGGACTGACCCCGACTTTCTCCTCTCTTTAAGCCATTTAACACCAGCCTGAAAGGCCTGTACCCCACTCCCAAGGTTCAGCAGAGTGAACGCAGACACCACAAAGAGATCATCATGAAAATGAAACCTGCAGAACACACACACACACACACACACACCACTAGCCACTTCATGACACTCTCAAACGCATTCTCCCTCCTGCAAAAGCCACCTAACTTGCACCCTTTGCTTTATGAGCTGCATAGTTTACTTTGAAAAGACATGTTTTACTGGAGATAAGGGGCGGAAGGTAGCCTTGCTTTTTAACTTGGTAATAAATTCACCTCAAACCCTGTTTTCAAACATTTGTTGGGTTTCATTTTCCTCCTTCCTCCAGTCTCTCAATTGGATGCAGGATTTATAGCTTGTCAGATTTAATCATTTTGCAGCAGGAAAAGATTCCTTTCAAACCCCTCAGGATAAGAGAGACTTGCCAGAAAACGTCTACGAGAAAGTTAAGCTGCACTCCGTAAAAAAGTAGCAGCACAGACTACAAATTTGAAGTTCAGGCATCTACACAAAGCAGGCTTACCCCTCAACAAGGCCAAGCAAGCAGCCTAAGTACTTGCTCCACTGTTCGCTCTCACGTTGTTTTTCCCTTTTCTCCCAACTTATCTCCTTTCATGTTTCAAGAGTCACAATTACTCCTAACAGATTTTTGACACAGCTTTTTCAATTCAGAGTGAAGACAGACATGCCTTTTAAAGTGTGGTACACAAGGCCCGAACACACATTCTCTGGCCTAAAGACAAAGAACGCAAGCAGTACATGTTCAAACGAAAGGCAAGACAATACCCGCCGCCGCCCCCACCTTCGTTGTCCAGTTCACAGGTAGCAAACATGGGGAAGCAGTTTCAGCAACGCTCAGAGGAAGTGAAATGGGTTTGATACCAGTCACAACAGCTCTCCTCACAGAGCCACCATGTTCTAGGCTGCCCCACCAAAGCCGAAAGTTCTGCTGAAAAGTTTGACACGGTCCTCATTCAAACAACTTCCGGCCATATGCCGATCTCTGTTCATGGATCATAACAGTAATCCTGACCTGCACGGTCATGAACCAGCCCCTGCCAGATACACGAGTCGCCACTAATCTCGGGATCTGCAGCATTATTAGTCTAGCACTACACATGCACATGGTGTATATGAAGAGCCCGAGTAAGGTAAGACACCATTTATCAGACCATTCTTCACCGTATAGTATGTGGAAATGCTAGGTGATGTACACTAAGCTCCACTTTCCACTGAGTTAGAAGCCCCACATACCAGTAGGTTCCCTTCAGTTATGCTTGGGGACCCTAGGTTCCAGGCAAGCGCTACCCCTTGGAAAGCAAGGTATGACCTGGCTAGGCCCCTGGGGGATTACCAAGATCCTAACATGTGTGTCTTCTTCTGCGTGCTCCTGTGCCTATGCAGTTAGGGAAAATGCAGGATTATTATTAGCTGACATCACGATTCGTGGAGGGGGTGGGGTGGCAGAGCTTCTATGGATGCTACAGAAATGTTAGTATTGGTATAGTAGCTTTCTTTTCTTATTAGTACAATAACTTTCATTTTTAATTCATTTGTCTCCTTTGCTGCTGGGGCCACTTAGGGCTGCATACACAGTGGGTTTAAAAAGGACCATAGGATCAGCCTGCCTGCAGAAGTGGGAAGCCCAACACCAGCGACCTAGGGCTCTCCAGAAGTCAACAACATTCTCCCAAGGGCCAAGAAGAACAATCTAGAAGACTTTCAAGCCCTCCAGGTGCCTGCCTCTGACTCCTTAGTCCAGAGTCTCCCGTCTCCTCCACTGCAGCCAGTTCTAGAGGCTGAGGGAGTGTTGACATCACCAGCGCTGCCTGTACCCCATCCCAAACATCCAGAATGCTTAGCAGGTAGGCAGCACAAGGAGAGCTGAGAGCAAAAGCAAAGGTGGTAGTCGGAGCCTGATCGCTGGCTGGCATGGGGAAGAAGGTTAAGAGGCCTTGTAGACACCAGTAAAAGGTGAGATTGGAAGGATTTCGATTTCAGAAAGCTAAACCGACTTTAGTTGCAGCAGGCCAAATGAACGCAAAAAAGACACGGTAATCTTCTGTCCCACCAAGCACATGACCTTATTGTTATGCTCCAAAATCAATTTTTACTGGTGTTCCAACATGGATTTTTTTTTAATGTAGCTGGCTCTCATGAACAGCCGCCATGAGCAGCTGCTCCGCCTTCTGTCGGCCCAACCATTTCCTAGCCTGCCAAAAGACCTTGTCCACCAAGTTAAACACTGTATATTATCTAAGGGTGTTCCCCCCCCCCCATGTTTTGGCTCCTTGGGAGCTCCCACCAAGGCAGTTCACAAACAAAACATCTCAATATATTAAAAAACCAGATAATTAATTAAAATCTCAATACTTAGAACAAAGAGCAGCAGGAAGATGAACAAAGCGCAGGAGGTAATCAACATAATTGAAATACCTGGGGAAACAAAAAAGTTTTTGCCAGGCAGAAAAATACCAAGTAGTGAGCGAGTCAAACCAGCCTCCAAGGGCAGGAAGACTGCCCAATTATAGCCTGGGTAGGTTAGAATGGATCTGACCTTCCAAGGCAGCTGGTGTACTTGCTGAAAGTACATACTAATGCTTTACACCAGCTGTTTCTCTTTTTAGTAAGTTTTTAAAAAAAATTCATCCTCATGGATAACATTGCAGAGCCAAGCATGTGTGTCAAGATGTTCTTTTGTGGATTATATTACCCATCGTCTTTATTACAATAAAACTTGCTGTATTGCAAGAGAGGAAAATAAATTTGTTTGAGTAGCAGGAATTCCTTCAGCTACAGTCAGTCGCAAACATATTTCTGTGCCATATTCATACTTCCTTCCAAATAAATGGTAACCATATCCAAAGGACCGCCTGTTCCCACAGCCACCTGCTCGACTACTCAAGTCATCCTCAGAGGCTATTCTCTGGCTGCTCCTGCCATTGGAAGTTAGGTGGGTGGTGTCAGGAAAGGGACTTCTCAGTTATGGCACCCTGTCTCTGAAATGCCCTTGCTAGAGATATTTGCCTGGCACCACATATCAGGACACCTGAGCACTGGGTGAAGTCTTTTATATTTGCCTAGGTCTGTTAAAAATATAAAACAAACTGACAGAACAGAACAGTTATAAAAACTATAAATCCGGTAAGCAGCATTGTGATCAAGACTCAAATATTTAAGATTGAACAAGAATTGACAATTATAAGCCTCCTTGGAAGAACTGCAAGGCAGGATATTAGGCTTTTTAAATAAATACAAATACTGGTGGTATTGCCATCATGACTGATTTTCCAAGCTAGATGACAAGAAAGGCCAACAAGTAAGTTATTCGTGATCTACTTTGTTCCCATTCCGATAAGCACAAATCACATATCTATACACTTACGGCCTTTGGAAGAAATCTATTGGCCTGTGGAAAGGAAAGACGGAAGAAAACTTGCTAGTACTACGCTTGAGATGAACTATGGGTGAAGAATTCCTGGCCCATATACCAGGGGGGAAAGTCCCAACACCCAGCCTTGCCCCAGGGTCGAGAGAAGCCTGGCATGAGTCTGGAACCTAAATGATGGCAGGTATACTTCCTGTATACTTCCACCCACAAGCAGGCTCAATTTCCACCAATTAGATCATAAGAACATAAGAGCTCCGCTGGATCAGGCCAAGGCCCATCTAGTCCAGCTTTCTGTATCTCACAGTGGCCCACCAAATGCTTCAGGGAATACACTAGGGAACAGACACAACCTGCATCCTAGTGCACTCCCCTGCATCTGGCAACCAGAGGCAGCCTACCTCTACCTTGTACCTCTACCTTGTATGTATAAAAATGATGAACTTTTCGTCCAGAAATTTGTCCAAACCGCTCTTAAAGACATCTAGTGAAGATGTCATCATAAGATGCGACCATAAGATTGCAGCACTAGGAAGACTAATAAATTAATCTGCCCCTTAGAAAAGGACTAGAAGATAGAGATCAGTTAGCACCTTTTGCTGTCACAAATAGGGAGAGTTGAAGAGAGATAAAACAGTGGATTGTTATTGCCCTGTATCTCAATGCAAGCTTATAACTGGAGTGCAATTCTAGATGATGCGTCCTAGTCCTACATTCTAGATTATCACAACAGTTATTCTAGATTAAATGAAGTCAAAGATAATTATGTTGTCCACTGACTAGCACCAGGATTGATATGGGACAAGGACTTCAAAAGAATAAGAAACAGATCATTCAAAACCAGATATGACACCTGTAACAATTGGGAACTGCAATTCCTTAGTCATGAAATCTTGCAAACTCACAAGCCTAACATCCAACCCAGTCAAAGCTTACTTTAGCCACCTGAAAGCTACAGTGTAGTTTCTGAAGCAGCCCTACCCTTCACCCAGCTAAACAATTTACAAGTGGTATACTGCTGCTGCAGACCAAGTCAAGTTTCTTCAAGACTACATGAGCTTCCCTTGCCTTCCCTCTCAGTCACCAACGCCTACTGACTGGAATTTGTTATCATTGGGCAATTTCATAATCTCTAGCACATGATGTAAGAACAGAAACAACAACAATGTTGCATGTTTTTTAGAATCCCAGGCTCAGAAGTGATGTGAAAAAACACAATGCCCAGCATCATTTTTAACAATATCTGTACAGAATAGGAACCATTCCTTTTGCCCTCCCAAAATACCTCTTAAGCTAGAAGTGTTTGGAGGGATTGTTTTGGGGTGTTTTTTTTTTTTGGAGGGGGGGGCTGAAATAAACACAAAGAATTAGAACTAGCTCATGAATGCAGTAATGAGCTAGTGAATTCAAGCTGCATTTCCTAGTCTCATTCTAATCCTCTTGCTTCAGGATCTAATCAGGGTCAGAGAGGAGACAAAGAAAATTGAACCAGTTCTCTTTCTTTTTTATTATTGTCTTAGGCACATCGTTACAATTCACTGGCTGTTGCAGCAGACTCCTTGCAGAAGGGAATTCCTGCCAAGCGGCTAGACCAGGGGTTTCCAAAGTTTTTGGCAGGAGGGCCACATCATCTCTCTGACACTGTGTCGGGGGGCCAGGGATAAAAAGAATTAATTTACATTTAAAATTTGATTAAATTTACATAAGTTTACATAAATGAATATATTAAAGATGAACTTATATGAATGAATGAAGGTTGTGAAATAGCTCAAGGCCTATAAAAGGCCTAGCACAAAGCAAGGCTGGCCTTTCCTTTGCTGCCACTACTGCATCACAGACATGAAACAACAAGCAGTGGAGGGAGCCCCTCCAGTGGAGGGAGCCTCATCCCACAGCTCACATGAGAGGTCAAACAGTCGCCCTCACGCTGAGAGCAGTTGCACTGGGCCAGTGCAGGCTCCAACAAATCTCCAGAGGGCCAGAGGCTCATTGGAGACTTGGGGCTCCCTGAGGGCCGCATTGAGAGGCCTCGAGGGCCGCAAGTGGCCCCCAGGCCAGGGTTTGGGCACCCCTGAGCTAGACCCATGAGCACAGGAAGTTGTCAAGACATCCATGTCACCATCAACAAAACTCCAGTCTCTGTGTGGCAAATCAAATGTTACTGGGAGAAATGTAAACACTTTTAAACCCAAACCACCATCAGCAGGTTATGTAACACCATCTTCATGGAACTGTACTATCTCAGATACATGGGGATTACATAGATGAATATTTCTGTACTAAAGTCTCACTGCTTGTTAAAAGCTAGGGCAGTGGTTCTCACACATTTAACACCGGGACCCACTTTTTAGAAAAAGAATCTGTCAGACCCACCGGAAGTGACATCAAGCAGGAAAATTTTTAACAATCCTAGCAATCCTACCCACACTTACCCAGGAGTACGTTCCCATTGACTATATTGTTAAAAAAAATGGACATAGTAGCTTGTTTAAAGTACTGGTCTGTAATATTTCCCCAAATGCAGTCACATACCATGGTAGCATCAAGTCTAATATATAAAAAATATATATATTGAAATGAATGGGGACCCACCTGAGTGGGTCCCGACCCACACTTTGAGAAACACTGAGCTAGTGTATCAGGGAGAAGATCAAGCTAGAAATGGACACATAGGATTCTGCTCAACTCTTAGTTTTGCACATGCTGGGAAATTTTAGTGTAGGGAACCATTCAAACACGTCTAACCCCCTTACGGACTATTTGATATGCCTGCTGAACATCTGAATCCATGCTAAATGAATACAGGGGCCCCATGAGCTGATAGCAGAGCTACTTCCTATGGCCTAATGCTCATCACCTTGACCAGGTGCCAAGTCACTTCAACCCCTGCAAGGACCCTAAGATGCAGGGTCACGTTTGATCCAGTAAGCCAACTGCCTTTGAGTAATTAGCTAGACAGCTATGGAGCCAGTAATTGGCTTTGCAAAGTAACAGCCAACTTTCCCAGCAGCATCTGCCATGCACAAAGTGACGGACAGGTGGTACCAACTGCAATCCGCAGCAGAGAGCACACAGGATCTTTTCTAGGGCATTGCCATCATTAGCCCAGGACTTCAGACCCCCTTTCCTCCCAGAGCCACCCTTGTATGAAAGAAGGAAAGTAAAATAGCCCCATGCTGCATTGTTTCTTCTTCCCCATCCCAATTCACCATGGGATGCTTCCTTCTCTGGTTCCCTAATGTAGACTGAGGTCTTCAAACAGAGCGCACAGAATTTCTGGGCTCACTCTGAACAGTTACTTGGCTTGCGGGTCGTCTGGCTAAAGGGCTGGCTGGTGGGCCATGCAACTTTGCAGTGGCACTGGAAATGGTCAGCTACATGATTTTTTTCTACCTGGTGCTTACTCTCATTCCCTTCCCCCACCACATGACTGGCACATCCCAGGCCAGCTGCCCATGTTGCACACCCCTAAGAATGCCTGGGTTTCACTTCCCAGAGCTACATTCTCAGCAAAGCACAGGGGCAAGTCCCTCAGAGGCATCCCTGCAGAAGGGTTTTAAAGAGATCTCAAGAGCCGGAAGGTGGGTTTAAGCATAGCCATTTAACCATGATAATTAAATAGACACTCCGATGGAGGTAGACTGCCAGTAAATGGAGGGGCCCTCCGTGAGGCATATGGTTGGTCACTATGGAAAAGGAGATCCTGGACAGGATGGTTCTTCCCTCTCTTGATCAGCAAGGCTTCTCTCATGTCCTTTATCAAGGAATAAATAAATGTGACCAGGCCACTCACAACAGCTATTAATCATGATAGCCGAGAATGGAACTTTCACGTTCAAAAGCAACAGATACAGCACAGTCTGTCTGTACCCCTTCATAAAGAAAGGGAAATGTTCAGATGTTTATAAGAAGTTAGTGACTTTCTTTCTTAGCTCCTTGCTTATCACATTTGTTATGAATCTTTTACATGCAGCCAGTTCTTATACTCTTGCCGTGGAATACCCACTAATTTAAAAATTTTGTAGGAAAATCCAAGTTATCAACACCCCGTTTAAGAGCCATGTGGGACATAACCTAATCCTGTGTCAGATAAATTTTCAAGTTGATTTTTTAAATTATTTTGGGGCGGAAGACATGTGTTGCTCTGGGAGTACCTCAAAGAGCTCCTGCAGTTCACAATTTACCACTATACTCATTGATCTACAGAATGAAAACATCCTGTTTAATGTAGTGATTGAACCACACGTTGCGAGTTGTTTGGACACCTGCTCTGCATGATTAGGCATTGATACACAAGGGTGGGAGGGGACTAGGTTAGTTTGTTCGTCCAGAATTAAGCCCTGGATGGAGGGTAGCCTCATGGTAAAGTAACTTGGCATTCAAGAGCAGGAGCTTCAGACTGAATGGCCCAAAAAGAGGGACAAACCTATTTCTCTTGTACAGTACCAGCATTTCCTCATTCCACCACCATCCCTCCCACTGCCTTCCTCTCTCTCAACGGTGACAGCCCTATTTCCTCCTCCCCCCCCTCGCCCCAAACAAGCACTGTCAAGATCGCGTAACAGAACCCAACACAAGCCTGTTAAATCAAATCTCCCAACCAAAAGAGCCACAACACACCCACCCTCACACTTTCCTGGTGGGGAAAAGAGACAAGTCAAGTCTCCAACAACCCCCAACCCACATCATCCAGCTCCAACTCCAGCATGGCAAGGGCCTAAGAGGATAACATACAAATGCATAACTCTCTACCCCCTTGTTTCCCCATCTCTCTCTTCTCACAAAGGTCAGGAGCTCTTGCTATAGCCAAAGCCTTTGGTGTCATCCCTGCCAGCAGTGACCTGCTGCCACATGTCACATCAGAGAAATGGACCACCACAGAAGGGACCACCAAAGTGGCCAAGTGATTGCCGTCTTCAGGGGCAAGACTTCCTCATTGGCTCTCTAAAGTCACCTTCTCCTTTTATATATATAGAAGCTTTTTGAAGAGAAGCTTTTTGTCAACAAAGATGGGTGACTAGGACTTTTAAACAAAGATGTAGTGCCTGTAAATCCTGGTGCTAAACAGATGCCTGCACAGAGAGAGAGAGAGAGAGAGAGAGAGAGAGAGTTAAGGTTCAAGCATTCCAGCTTTAAAACAAATGAGTGCAGAGATAAAGAGGCGGCGAGGAGAGGTTTTACATGAGCTGTGAGAATTACAGCTTGTTCCCGAAAACCCAGCCGCCTGAGTCCCAGCCACTCACAAAATACTAAGCAGAGCTTGAAAGCTCAAACAATTAGAAGGGAAAGTCTCATGGCACAGTTTCTCCTGGAGACGTGGGGCTGGTTTTGTTTACAACTCCAGAGGAAGTGGGGAACTGCTCCTGTTTGTTCTTCTGGAGAAAGCTGCTGGGGGTGGAGAGGGAGGAGAAGAGAGCTCTGGGGGCTTTTTTTTAATAAAGTTTTTTTAAAAAAAAGAAAAGAAACACCCTGGAGATTTTTGTCTTTGATTATTCCAGGTTTGGCTTCCTCTTTTGTTTGCAGACACTCTGGCTGAATTTTAAGCTTCCTTTTCAAGTGGGAGGTGGGGATAGGGGGAAAGCAGAACTGTAGGCACTCCCGTCAACCATAATGAGAACATTCCCTGAACTACTTACTCAAGACAGAAGCACTACATAAGCAGCTAGGAGAGTATACACAGGTACAGCACATATCTCCAGCACAGTGGCTTTCAGTAAGGGGAGCATACAGCATGCTGCATCGTGTTGGACTTGCCACTAAGAAACAGAAAAACACACCACTCTGACTACAAAACCACCAGCCTTCATGCAATCCAAAAGAAGCCCCTCAAAGGTGCCATCTCAGAACTTGGCAAGGGATGGTAGCTTTCAAGCCCTCCCAGGCTAGGAAGTTGATTTTTTATTTTTTTTTTTACACACTGCCATACCCCCCCCCCAACTCTACAGCCTAATCTGCATTCCCTACTACCAGTTGCAGACAACAGACCTCAAGTTTCTTCACCAACATTTGGGAAAACACAGAGACAACACAACTCTAAGGCATGTCATAGGAGGTAAAAAAAACCCTGCCCCCAGAAAGATGGGGGAAGGGGGCTTTAGTCAGTGCTTTCTGTAAAGGTTAGCAGGGTTGCAAGCATTTCCTACACCTCCCTGCACAGCACAGTGTCACCTATCTTGTGCCTAATTCAGCATGCTGTTGTTGGCATCCTTCAGTCTCGGAAGACTATGGTATCGCACTCTGAATGGTGGTTCTGGAACAGAGTGTCCTCTCCAGTGCGCGAAGCCTGGGTAAAGTAGATATGGAGGATAGGCTGTTACCCATGCAGCAAATCCCCCCTCTCCATGACGCTGAAATGGTCCAGTGGAAAGGCAGAAGCCAATATGGTTGGTTCCAGCGGCGTCGCAGGAGTTGCCAGAACGTGACTGTGTTCAGCCATGAACTGCCTCAGGGACTCCGGCTCCGGATTTTTCCTCGAGGTTGACTCCTGAAGCCTTTTCCATAACTGGATGTAGCCACAAGGCAGTGGAGGTTTGGGATCAGAGTTTTCCTTCTCTCAGATGAGCTGCCTTCCCAGGCTGACGAGTCCCATCTACCCGGTGGCTGTTTAGTCGCCTCTTACGACAAGTACAGCCAAACTGAGGGCCTATTCTTATCCCCAGCCCCCAGCCGTCAGGAAGCTAAGAATCTCTTAAGCTCATTTAACAAGTTTTCTAGCCCTTATGACTGCACAGAAATGGAGTATTTCTAGGCCTAGTTTTCTCTCCTTACACCTACTTGCAAAAGAAATCTCTCTCAATTCTTTAAAAGTGTGAACAGGAAGATACTGGAGAACAAATGTTTGCCTGACATTCTGATTTTGTGCATACAACATATAGAACCCCAAATATAGGTAGATGGCCACAGTAAATCTGATACAACCCCAAATATAGGTAGTTGGCCACAGTAAATAAAGGGCTTTCATTTTTGGGAAAACACACAGAATACTTATTGATTCAGAATACTTATTAATTCTAATCCAGACAATGTATGCTTATACTAAATACAGAAGCATATGTGCCTGATCCCAAAAGTGACAAACTACAGATAGGCAACCACACATATCAATTATACAAATCTTAATCATAATGTTAATTAGGTAAGTAAAACCATCCTTAGCTATCAAGTTTGAACCTGGACATGTCATAGCTTTTGAAGAGATACTTCTTTCTACCTCCAACTTTGCTTTTAAAGGAAAGCAGGCAGTTTGCAAACCTCCTGAACAGGAATCCTCCACATAGAAAATCAAAGACATATCAGGGAGGATGCTGGATTGGGTTGGATGATTTTTATCAGTGCATGAAGCTTTCTGGCCACAATGCATCATCAATACAAGCCCTCACCCTAAATGGCACAGGATATTAGGGAGCAATTGCCTTCCCATGCCATTAAAGGAAGAATCTGCTATCAATGGAGATGGATGGCTATCAGTGTGTGGATATCAATACCATTTAGTAACAGATGACAGTATCAAAAAACAACTCCATTTTTATGACATGGTTGTTCCATTCGTCTCAGCTTTACCATAAATACTGCTACACGCGCACCTGTACACAAATAGATCATTAATTGCATAAATTAAAACAGTCCAATGAGGACTAATATTTTTTCTTCCTTGCCTGGATTCTAGAACCAGTCAGCCAATGTTAAGCTAGTCCCTCTGGTGGCTATTTTATCATCTGGATACAGAAGGCCAATATGATTTACTTATGCACATGTCCACCCATACTCTCCTCCCTCCTGCTTCTTCTGCTGTCCAAATTCAAATATTCCCTTCTCCCCCCACCCCCATTTTGTTTAATTCAAATTACATGTTAACATAGCAGAGATCCAGGAGGAACTATCCGCATGCCATAGAGGCAAGTTTAAAGTTCTTTGTAAGAAAAAAGCATATTAACAAAACAGGAATAAAAAGAACATCGCATAGACATAAAAAAGTAGCTGCCCCAATTATATTTCTTGCTAACAAAGGATAAAACCAACTTAGGAGACAGACCCTTGTTTTCCTTTCTATGGAGATCTTTATTCAGCTTGTGAAAGGGATTATTGCAGAGATCTTTATTTTTGCAAAGCTCTTATTTCGTTTGGCCCTGGAGAAATCTGGGGTTTACAAATAAGAGTCCTTGCCCAGCTTGCTCCCCGATTCCCTCCTTACCCAGCAGAATAGATTACTGACTAGGATTATTGTCAGATCACATTTAGGATTTGACGCAATGGTAAAAATCTGAGAGCATGGCAAATTTGTGATGGAAGCAGCAAGTCCTTTACAGGAGAGATGCAGAAGGAATCTGGTTGCACTTTCCTTGTACTGCAATTATCTACTGATGGGAAAAGATTTGAGGGAGCAGAGTTAAGAAGGGGGTGGATTTGGGAAGAATTATTCTCACTTAGTCCAAAGGAGGAACATGAGTGGATGAGAAAGGGGCTGCCTTTATTGAAAAACAAAGAAGGGGGAGAAAGGATTATCCTTCAGCATGTCCTCAGCCAGACACAAAATTAGAATGAGTGCCCAGTCCTGAAGGACTTGCAATCTCTGTGTTTTTACATTGCATATAATCTGTCCTAAACCCTGGGAATAGGCCCGGCTACACAAAGCAGTATTAAGACTTGGAAAAGCCCAGTTTAGTACTTTTTTTTGGGGGGGGGGGGGAGTGAAATAAGTCAAAGAGACGTTACCAATAGCAGGACCAAAATGAAGTTTGCTTATTTCAGTTCAAAAATGTTCTGCCAATTGTACAGTGAGAACAATGAATGGGTGCCCTAGATACCACGGTGCTGCATAAACTAGTACCCAAGCAACAGAAGCACTGCTGACATTCCAGCAGTGGAGCAACACCGCCATCTTGTGGTAATAACTGGTTACAGTTTGATGATCTCTCCAAAACAAAAATTCCAACAAACCAAACTCAAGAACTTATATAATACCACTGAAAGACAGGCTGGTATTTTCCTCCTATTATACATAAGGCGCTAAGAGATAGCAGTTGACCATGTTATGGCCAATAAACACAGCCCAATGTAGAAAATCCAGTTACAGCTGACTGAATGATAGGAGTCGTCATTCAATTAAAAAAACCAGATTGAGATTTGGCACACAATACTGTACAACTACCATGTACTGCTTTTGACTTTTATTGCAACACACAACCCCCAAGTGATTGCTTCACCCTACATCCTACTGTTATCAATGCAATCCCTGTTTAAAGTCAAATTTGCATCACTCATCTAGAACACCCCCATGATAAACACCATTGAGGCATTCTAGAGCAGGACTCTGCATAGAGCTAAGCATGCCCACACCCACTGAAAATCAATCAAGTGCACTTTACACCATGGATTGCATATTTTCCCCTTTTGCCTCCAATAGCCAAAATCATGATAGTAAGGTTTGTGATAAAGTAGACCATGGCCCTCTGGACAATTTTCAGTGGGCCACCTGGTGGCCTCTGGTTGCTTGTGGCAATTTTGAATCACACTCCACAATCTTTTCCACCAACAGCATACAGCCTCTTGCATGTACTGAAGTTCACTCTCACCTTCCCAGCTGCCTGCAGTCAACAGCTTCTTCTGTCTCATGACTAAGAT
The DNA here is from genome assembly GCF_035046505.1 of Tiliqua scincoides. NCBI lineage: Eukaryota > Metazoa > Chordata > Lepidosauria > Squamata > Scincidae > Tiliqua > Tiliqua scincoides. Next base: position 147,177,850 of record NC_089822.1, read on the forward strand.
GTTGTTTTCCACCCTTTGCACTGCAGACTCCCCAGTCTCGCTCACATATCACCACCCGCATCTCTTATCCCTGATCTCATACAAGTTTTGTCCATTTTGAAGCCAAACCTCCTCCCAACCCTCCTGCACCTTATTCCTGATTATGTCCCCTCAGTAGTTGAGATACTTGGTTCAAGAGTAACAGTCCATGACATCACAGTAGGACAGCCAACTGCTGTGGGAGGGCAGGCAGGCTTTTGAACATTTTTTATATTAAGAGACTGCCTTCCTATAAATACATTACTAATGGTTTATTCCTAGACTTGCCACTGAAAGGGTTGCCATCCCTACCAAAGTCACATTTCTATAACAGTCAGGTTTGCAGACCATTTTCAAAGTTAAAAGAAAGCAGAGACAGGAGGATAGAAGGGTAACTTTCACAGTCTTCCACACAACAGGCAGAGAGGGAAAATGCATATCTTCCCTCAAGAGAAAATGTGAACCATGCAGAAGATACCCAGTTTGGATAGCCAAAGTGTGCAGAGCGTGTGCAAGCTGCAGGGACATTCTAGGGAAACTGCAAAGTGAAGTGCTCACCAGGAGACTCTCTAATCACTGGCTGGGCTCTACAGTACAGATTGCAGGTGCAACTGCTCTTCTAATGTGGTGTTTCATGTTAGACTAAGAGGCTCTACTTATTATATAAGTCTATCACCACCATTTATGAGATTGTAACACTCTCTCCAAATAAGATTACATGGCCAGATCATTTTTTCAGAGGAAGACTGCTACAAAACAAGTAGGTCACCAGATCATAGTAACACCAGATCATATGCAACCAAGACTGTGATTGCAGTTTAAAGGCAGTGATTGAATTATGGGGAGGGGGGAGAGCACTCTCAACTGTAGCTAAATTATGCTGGCTCTCAGGCTATAACCAAACAGTTACTGTAGTTTCAGTTTTGTTTCTATTCCTTTCCAAGTGTTACTTAATCAAGCCTAGGGAAGTCCAGCAAAAAAACAGCTCCCACAATATCCTTCGCACATGCTGTTGGCCCACTTTCAGACTTGGAACAACCACCAATTTAATCCAGGCTGTTTAGCCCTGTTGTGCTTCCCTTACCGACATTATCTCTTCCTTGCAAAAAAGGTAATATGAACTTTTGTTATAAAGACAAAATGTAATTATACACACAGGTGGAATTGTGTGAGAGAGAGGCAAATATAGAACTAATCCTTTTTGGAGGATCAGTTCCAAAACGTCATGCTGAAAGAACTCTTTTCCCCACAGGATCTTTGGTTTATGAGACAACTGAACCAGTGCTTCAGTATACCAATAGAAGATTGGCTGGCGAAGATGCTGGAGCTTGCAGAGATGGCAAAGTTGACATCCTTAATTAGAGAAAAGAAAATACAGGTGCAGCTTATTTATCCAAGGATTTTTTATCTTCGGATTTGTCTCAACACACACCTTTGCCTCACACACACCTTTGCCTCCTTTGCCCTGCGCTGGTGTCTCGCTCCATTTCCAGGCAGCCCAAAACACTGCAAAAAGGCTCCCTGGAGTATAGCCCTGGAGCCATGGAAGAGGTTCCCCTTGCCTCTTGGAAGGAACAATAACACTCTTGGAGCCCCTGAGCCAGTAAAGAAGCTGAGGAGGGGAAGGGGGGGCAGACCGCCTCTGTAGCCAGAATATGTGTAGCAAGGTGGAGCACTCACTCACTCACACAGGGGCAACTAGTAATAGAGGGGATTGTTTTAAAAAACCCAGGGAGTGTTTGCTGAATCCCTCCCCCCCATGGTGCATGCAATCACCAACACAAGCAAGACTTTCCAGCAAGCAAAGCATGAAATTTAGGCTACAATCCTCTCCACACTTTCCTGGGAGTAAGCCCCATTGACTAGAATGGGGCTTACTTCTGAGTAGAAACACATAGGACTGGACTCTTAAAAGCTCAGCATCCCACCTGTGAAAGGGGGAGGGGATTGATAACAGCTGCCTGAGTTTCCTTCCAGCCCCAAGTGTCAGGCTGCAGTGTATTTGCATAACTCTCTGGAATTGGCACAACGCTTTTTTGTTAATCGCACCGAGTCATGGAACAGAACTAACATGGATAAACAGGCTCCACCTGTAGATTCATTTTTGACTGAGTGGAAACCATTTGTGATTTTCCTGCAGAGCTTAGATTATAATGAATTACATACCTGTGGGTTTGGAGACTGAATAGAAGACATAGATATAAAAGATCTAACATTGAGTTTAATCTTTACTGTATCAAATATTATAAAGATAGATATTATTATTATGTCTGTAAGCCTGTAGTAGAGATAAGTGGAAGCCTTTTAAAATTTTGTTAGTTCAACAATGTAATGAAAATAATAAATCAGTTCTTAACCAAAAAAAGCACTGTAATAAGCATAATACAGTTCATAATAATAAAATTCATAATAAAATATTCATAATAAAAAAGAAAGAAAGACAACTGAATCAGCATCTGAGGACAGCTCAGATCTAGATGACAGTGAAACACTGAAATTTAACCCAGATAGAGGTGTGGCTAGTCTGGAGGGGGTTGGACTCCCTCTGAAGAACTAAGTACAACATTTTGTGTTTCTCCTGAACCCATCATTATCCTTTACTGCTCAGGTGAGGTTGATATGGTTATCTAGAAGCACCTTTTACCAGCTTCAGTTGATTTATCAGCAGTTATCCTACCTGGAGAAAGTGTATCTGGCTTTGATTATATCTACTTTAATGCTATCTACATGAACTTGCTTTTAAAAGCTGTCTGGAAACATTTGGTTCAAAATGCAGCAGCCTAGACACTGGTAGGAGCAAGGTGACCTAACCATCTGAAACCAATCCTACAGCACTGGTTACCAATTCATTTCTGAGCTCGTTGTAAAGTAAAGATACTAATCTGTTCTGTCTGAAACCTTTATTGGCATATCAACACGACACAATTAAGACTTATACTTTACAATTGTCGCAAAGATACTAATCTTAGAGTCCAAATTTGTCTACAGCCTTAAGGACCATTTATGTAGATTACAAGCATACCCCAAGTCCCAGGACTGGCTTCCAAGGCTTGCTTTCTAGCCTGCCAATAACTCCAATACAAGATCTATTGGAGTGGATCATAACAACCAGTGATACCTTCTTCAGTGCTGGTTCTGCAGTTGTGAAATTCTTTCCCTAGGGAAATCTGTCAAGCCCCACCACCACCACAACCCCGGGATAGGTGGAATGGAGTTTTACCACCAACTTCTAAATTAAACATCCATTTTCAAGACCAATTTCATATTTATTTCGGCAGAAATAAGTATATACTGTACATTAAACTGGGGTATCAATGTGTAAAGATTTGGTAAAGCAACATACAACCTTTGGATCATGTACAAGATACACTTAGGAGTCCTATAAACATAAGGAGAGTCCTGCTGATCAGATCAAAGTTCCATCTGGTCCAGCATCCAGCTTCCCACATTCTCCTGCTGTTACCCATATCCTGCTTTGGAACACAGAGGTTCCATAAACAATCATGGATAATAAGTGATCATGATCAACTTATCCATTAATTTTTTTTAATTGCCTGTTAATGCTACCTAAGGTTAATCACTACTTTCCTTAAGAAAAGCTTCAGCACAGATCTTGAAACAAGTTCTAACACACACAGAATTTAACCTTTTCTTGCCCAAACTGTACAATCAATGCATTCACTTGGGAAGGTCGTCCCCCCCCCCCCGTCCAAATAGCATAAGCACATTTTCTAAACAGTGCACATCCAACCACCGTGGGCTGCACATCATGAAATGTATCTTAATCATGACATTCAGCTCCTAATCTCTGCCTATCTCCTACATAATCAAGCCATACAGGGTTCTTTGTACAGTAAGTTGGTTTCAACCAACAGTAGTCCAGAACTTTCTCCTCCACATAGCATACTTCTGGGCTGTGGCTTCCATCTCCACCTTTGAGAAGTCCCGCCAGGAAGATATTTCAGTTCTCACTGCTCTTCATTTTTTCCTAGATGGCATTACTTAAGCAAAAGTGTTCAGTTACATCTTTTTAGATTGTGAGCCCTTTTGGGACAGGGAGCCATTTAGTTATTTGATTTTTCTCTGTAAACTGCTTTGTGAACTTTTAGTTGAAAAGCGGTATATAAATACTGTTAATAATAATAATTTAAAAAGCCGACATATTTGATATTCAGCTTTGTAGATCCTAGAAAGCAGATTTTTCATTCCAATATCGTTTGTCACTAGATGGCGGCAGAGACCACCAGCTCTTGTGAGGATACTTCCATAATCTTTCCTTCAAATGCTGATTATTCCAGTGAGTTTGAGGTTTCAAATTTCCTTTAAAAAAAAAAATGAAGCAAGCATTCAACACTATTATGAGCCTGAAGCTTAAAAACAAACATGAGGGCAAAGTTTGGAGCCATAGCAGCTCTTGATGAAGAGGTTCCCTGGATAGACAGAAATGCTAAGAGGAAAGCAGAGTATGGAATTCTGAAAGAGAAAGGCATTTGAGAAGGGAAAAAGACAATCATACCAAGCATATTGTAAGAGACATGACAGTACCCTCACACAAACACACACCCCGTCTTCCATAGCAGTTAGAATTACACAGGAGAGACAGCCACCAGGCAATACTACCTTTGAATCACATCACAGGAGATCAAACACCACAGCCACCTTGACAGCATGGCTATTACACTGGAGTCATTGCTTACAGGCCAACCACAGTCACCACTGGTGAAGGTCCTTTATGTGAAACACAGCGCCAGCCAGTGGAGGCAGCGATTCTGATGAGCTTGTGAACTGGACCTTGCGACACAGAGAACGTGCGATAACTGGGGCAGACAAGACAATATTCCTGTATGCTCAGCCCCAAGCAAGCCCACATTATTCTGCATTTTTTTTTCCAGATTACAGCAACCCTTTGTATGTCACGCACACCCCGTCTTAGAATATCATTAAGTCATCAATTCTAATTAAGGGATTCTGTCTGTTTATTAAAAACAGCCCTCTTCATTGTCTCTCAACAGCTCTGGCTTTCCAACATGTGACTGACAGAGACATCTCTATAGTACAGCATGTGCAGTAAAAGCAACCTCCCTCCACCTATGGTTTGCGCAACTTGAGAGTTGTGGCACTATGAATAGAATCACCCTTTGCCAAGATGCAGTAGCTCGTCTACTGTAAAGATATGGTTTAACCATTTTTTTAATCCATTGTCATCCTTGCCTTTGGCTGCATTTAAGAACATGCTACTGGAATGGGTCCAAATTACACAGTAAACCAAATGAAACCTTTCCTTGTTACTATGTCACCGACAATTGAGCAACAAGCAAACTTTCTCAAGATGGGTTGTGTCTTTTTCCCTCCAGAAGATGGTAGCATTATTGATCATATTGTTATTTGCATGGAGTTTAGCTCTTTTAACTAGAGACATTTCTGCTGGTCTGTTGCACTCACAAAATGGCATCAGGAAGAAATTGCCATGAGTACAAACTCAGTCTCACACAAAGGTGAGCCTGGACCTGTAAAGGTGGGGAGGAAAAACTGACAGGTCACAGTCATGGCTGGTGGGCTGTGTATGACTTGGTGGGTCATAAGTTGTGCAGACCTAGACAATGAAGTTGTCGCCTTCTTGTTTGCGCAATAGGCATCAGAAGTGATCTTCAACATCAGCTTCAAGATGACTAGTTTTGCTGTTGAAATTTCATGCATCAAGGAAGCCAAACAATTACTCTAATTCATCTTTCAAGTAATACTGAAAGTCACTTTTTCACATCACAAAAGGTTAAAGTCACCCAAGGATAACTAAGATTCTATACAGGAGTCTAGCTCAGTTACTTCTCAGCCAGGTCCTGTCCCTTTCCCTAACCATACTTTGGATGATGCTCTCAGGAATTGTTCCTATAACATTGTCAAGAGAGCATTTTTCACAGTATACAACACATTTCCCCAAAAGGAACTTGTGAAGGAATGCCGAGTCTTGACTTGGAACTCAAGGAGTTGGATCTTGTGCAGGAGGTCTGGTCTAGAGGGTAGAGCCTCCGTCTGCCTGAAGATAACATCCACAAGGTCCACCGTTTGAGGCCACCGGCACCGTGCGACCTTGGAGCAGCTGACAAGCTGAAGCCGAGCCATTCCATCTGCTCTGAGTGTGGGAGGATAGAGGCCAGAATGTGAAGCCAGATCGGAACGAAACACCTTGAATGTAGTCGTTCTTGAAAGAAAGAACCTTCTTTGAAATTGTAAAAATCCCTATTTAATAGGGATTTAATAAAGCCTGCCTATGTAAACCGCCTTGAATAAAGTCCTGAATAAAGACCAAGAAAGGCGGTATATAAATACCTATTATTATTATTATTATTATTATTATTATCTTGCCTATAAATTCCCCAAATACATCTGGTATGGGAATCTAAGCCCATCATAGTATCAACAAATAACTCAACTTGGGCACACTCTCCCAGTTTTTCCTTCCATGTTCTCATGGAATCCTTAACATGGGGTGAAGGATGCCCAGACAGGACAGCATCTGAGCCAGGGATGAGCATTTCTTGCCTGGTTGCCGATTCCAAGGTCATTCCTCTTCATATTTCGACTGCAACTTCCCATCTCAGTCGCCTTCTCACCACATGCTGTTCTTCCATTATAATCAGTGGAATGAATAGTTCTAGTAGTGGGAATACAGTACATACACAACACTACCATTCGCACTACACTTAATTAGTGCATTTTTGTGGAAGCCACCTAGGCATCCAAGTTGGGCTGGCATTCAGGCAGCAACCAGCTCTAGTGAGCTATTAAGAAATAAATTAAGGAAGAATCAGCATCTGATTAACAGACACAGACTCAGAAGAGAGAGATGCATTTCTTTTTGTTCAAAGCAGGTTGAGTGAAGCAACTGACATCTATGGAGGAGACTGACAGCCACAGCCCATATTTTTTTTAAAAAGCCATTTTCCACAATGAATAGAGTACACAGATACACAAATCACTGAAGGGTACTGGCTAAAGTCACACATGGGTTGGCACTCTAGTTATGCTCAGTGGACCTTCAGAGTAAAAAGCAAGTGCTATCATTCTAGCCATCTCTGCCACTTCTATCAGGAAGTCTTTGTCCTTGTGTTATGAACAGATGCAACAGTAATCAATGAACACACCCCTATATATTGTAAAAGTGACTGGAGAAGCAGAATATTAAAGAAAAGGCCCCAGGTTAAAATGTCAAGCTATGGAATACACTTAAGCCTCTTGCATCATCACCAGCAAGTAATATTTGATCTTATGGTACGCAACAAAATAGTTTTCTATATTGTGAATGATCAGACACTTACAGGACAATTGTAGCTCCATTCACATGTACAGCAAATACTTGTACATCCAACGACCTTGTACTTGGCAGAACACTTAAGGGGGCTCCTATGCATGTTAACATGCAGACTCCACACAATACTCAATTGTACATGGTTCTTTATTGCATAGATAACTTACTGCATGGAGAATGTACACACACACACACACACACACACACACTCTCAGACACATATAGATTCCCCTTTCACATTCCTGTCAAACATGCGTTTGGTGGAGTTGAGTCAATTCGCCTCCATATATGGAGAAGGAAAATCAGTGAGTGGGGCTCGTAATTGTATTGGTGCTTTCAACCATTTTGTGTTTACTCCGAGACCTGGGAATCCATACCACTTCTCCACTTATCCCACTTGTGGTGCTGGCAGTTTACAAGCGTATGCTTTGCTTTTGCTCTATGTGCATTGTCTCTCCCTGCTGAGAACTTGTAGAGTCTGGATTAATGAATGGGTTACATTGGAAAATATACGTTTATTAAAGTTAGTGGGTCATGATTTGAGATTTGGGTGGCATGCAACTGTATGGTATGCGAAAGTTAAGGTGCAAATACATTTTAAGGAGCATATCGTCAGGAAAGCATTATACATGGTATGGCAGAGATTCCAGCTGGAGACATATAAAAAAATACCAGTATGGGTAGCATCGTTCACAGAAACGTGGTTAATGACCGAAGCAATGTGTATAACTTATAAAAATTTGTTAAATAAAGATTTGGAATTGAAAACTAAGGAAGATATGAATAAGATAGGGTTACCATTAGATTGGTGGACAAAATAGGAATCTAGACATAAAAAAGATAAAACAATTGGGTATTATGAAGGGAAGGGTTGATGAATTATGAATTTATACAGATAAGTATACATTTTCTTTATAATCTTATCTGTTGGAATATAAGATGGAGGATGAAAGGATCAAAACTACCATGGTTAAATGGGCCCAAAATTTTGGCTATAATATAAATATTGATGACTGGACACAAATGTGGAAGGACAGTGCTAAGTTGATTAAACCAGTAAATTTAAAAGCAAATATATATGTTTCAAAGGTGGCATTTGGCACCAATTAAAATGGCAAAAATGTATCCAGGACTAAGTAGTCAATGTTGGAAATGTCAGAATCATGTTGGTACTTTTTACCATTTATGGTGGAGCTGTCGTAAAGCTAAAAGTTTCTGGAATAAAGTATGAGTTAGTTTTAAAAATAACTCAAGACATTATTTAAACCAGAATTGTTTTTATTGAATATAATGCCAGATATTATAGATAAAAAGGTGAAATATATTGTGACATATACGGTAACAGTGGCAAGAATAGTGTGGGCTCAAAGATGGAAAGATAGAGAAATCCCAAAAATTGATGAAGTGATTAAGAAACTGTTGGATATCGCAGAAATGGACAGTCTATCAGACGTTTTACGGGACAATCCGAGAACTTATGTTAAAGACAGTTGGACAATGCTTTATACAAGGCTGCAGAGTTAATTGGATATTAATGAGAGATATATTGTACAATTAAGAGATATACTCACTAATTTCTGTGTAACTAAGAGATGTACCGCTCCTTCCCCCTTCACTCCCACCCCTTTATTTATTTATTTATATAGTCTGTGTGTGTGTTGTCTGTTTTGTTTTTCCTTCCCCTTTTTTCTTGACCCTCCCCCCTTTACCCTGCACTATTTACCCTTAATTATCACTACTTACCATTAATAAATTTTTAAAAAGTGGAAAAATCCTCCATAGCCAATTGCATCAGTTTCTACATTGGGGCTGCACACCAATATTGGGACAACTGTAGCCAGATCAGCATAACCTTCACCACTTCCCCAGTCTCACACCGCATTCCAACATCACATCATAAGGCTGTAATTTCCTTCAACAGCCTTTACATCTTACAAGATTAGCCAAGAAATTCTGGTGAAAGCATTAGCACTACAACATTTGGACCAAGAAATTGGGATTTTTTTTTGGTGTGGTAAAGAAAGCTGTTACTAAGTTTTGTGAACCATGAAGCCAAATACACACATCCAGCATTGTATTATAGAGAATCAGCACACTGCAGCTGTTGGCCTGCAGCCACAATGCTCACAACGCATGTGTGGTAGACAAGGAGAAACTCCCTATATTGTTGCATCATTGTTCAAGCAAGACTACCACCAACTCTCTCAGAAAGCATCAAATGATTTATAGCGGTGGTTCCCAAACTGTGTGCCATGGCTCCTTGGGAATCCACAGAAACCAGCCGGGGAGCCACAGAATCCTCATGAAAAATCTGCCACCCTATACAATGCATAGGACTGAAGTCCTAATGGAGCTATAGCCAATGGCCCAATAGGTCAAGGGAGTCGCCAGACAAAAAAGTTTGGGAGCTACTGATTTACAGAATTTGATACAAGATGTTCCCATCCAAAATGCCTTCCTTGCACATCTTCCTTATGTTGAAGAGTGCCATACTTGAGAATCAAAGCCTTTTGAAGAAATGGTGATTTGCAAGCATCTGGAAAAGACCTTTTCCTCTATCCTCTGAAGGATGCACTGATCATTCCTTTGTAGAAGGCTATTCAGGCTTATAAATGCAAGGAGTCAATTTCCCTTTTCCAGGCATAGCATGCCAGCATTGGCTGGGACAGATACATCTGCAACAAGCACACCTGCATCAGACGATCTCAACAGTGCTATATTCTCTCTGATTCACTGCTGGAGCTCAGCTTTTTCCCAGCTGGCTCAACTCTGCAGCTTGCCTAACCACTGTCCACTATAGTTAACATGCTGACTTCTGCAGAGATTTGAAAAAGAAGGGTCCTACAAACCGCAATCCTCAGTTTTCCTTCCATTTTAAAGGCTAGTGGTGAACCTTAAAGATGTAGCAATGTGGCTATCATTCCTCCATCCAAAGACCACAGCTCATCAAAGGTAAACCGGCCCACAATTCCTGTGCAGTTCACAAATGTACATTGTTTAATTATACAATGCTTCATGACTGGCGGCTGGACTTGAGAACATCTCCACTGAGAAGAACAGATTTTGAGAGACATGAATTCACCTCTGTGGTTCTGATCTACGATGGTTCATTCACACAAGCAGGTCATCTCTGCATTCAACCAACCTACAGAGAATGGCTATTTAGCATCACAGCAAAGTATTCAAATAATTGATTTGCTGCCAATTCAAAACTGCATGAATGGCAAGAATAAAGTTGGACATTACGCATTTTAGTTGGGACACTGCGGAAGAGGTGTTTGCTGTCTGATAACCATGTTAATGCACATGGAGATTAAATACAAAAAAAAATCCTTTCCCCACAAAAACAAATTTAAAGGGCAAAAAGGAGGCAGAGTTACACCTAACAGGAGAAAAGGGATGTATAAAATGCATTAAAGGAGAAGGGGTATTAAAGGCATACCTAGCATTGGGTAATCATAAAGGCATACGTTCCCCCATTTTAGCCATTTACTCCAATATTCAGGAATGGTACTCCAGCTTGTTTACCATATGCACCCCCATATGGTATTTTTGGGGTAAGCATACCACCCAATCCCGTGACACACTGAATGCTGATAGACTGTTAGATCCAAAAGGAACATCTGATCCGTGGTTTGGTTTTCAACATTACTAGAGCCATTCCTCCCATTATAGCTGAACGTCAAGATACTTCAGTAGGAGCTGCTTGAGGGAAAGAACACAGGCCGAGCTTCCAAAGTCCATTTTCATGACTCCACTAAGCCAAGCCTGCCTTATTACCCTTTGGCATCTCATTTTAACACTGAAAATGAATCAAAGAGTGTATATTATAACACAAGGAGGCTGATGTAAAGCAAGTAGTAACATTGCGCTGTGGTTTACTATATTTAAAATACCAGCACCATTTAGAAGATTACCTTGCTTAAGTCCATTACTGTCCACTGAGAAGACCTCTTACCCTAATAAGGTTTAATTTGATGCCAAGAGCTGTTTTGAAAAGGAGATTTGCCTGTGTACCATATGACACCAACCTATATTTCCATGGCTCAAAGAAATGGAGAATCCTGTGTGCTCCCTTTTTCAAGTGCCCCATTCACATATTTGTAAGGAATAAAGCTTCTTCCCCAATTGCTGTGGGGGAAGGAACACATGCCAGAACTTCAAAAGACTGTTTACAAAACCCTGTTTAGGAGTGCTACTCAGGTAAGCTGCCTTGGGCATTTGCCTGTGCATGCGAAAAGCAGGCTATAAATTTTTCAAGTAAATCAAACATAAGCAAATCTATTCACTGTCATTGTTCAAGTCTCTTGCTTCTTTTATCAGATCCCATGTTGTGATCCGTCACCAAGATTGCAGCAACCACCTTTTAATTTTGCTTGACATGCATCTCCATCTGTACATTACAGGTTCTGTTGTCAGCATTTTCATGTGTTGACATGTAGTCACTACTGAAATAAAACTGGACTATTTTAGATTCCAGAAGTTTTGCTCACAAGTCCCATTCCTGATTATTTACTTCCTGCACCCCCACCCCATACTGTAGGCCAACACTACAGCCAGGTCATTTTCCCATCCTTTTTCCTCACATGAAAGAAATCACCAACACAGAGTAGTGGGGGCATTCCTTGCTCAGACCGCCAGCCTAAAAACCACTTTACAAAGAAAGAAGTCTTGATTTATAGCTTGTCTGACAAATTTATCCACTGTTATTATACAGAGAAGTGTAACCAACTATTTTATTATGGGGATATTAGTATACACACTACTCTGTTTTGTTAAGATTGCTACTCTCCAGCACAAAGTCTGTATTTGTTTCCCTGCAGGGGTGAAAATAAAGGGGTTTTTGTATTTCCTCCCCCCCCACTACCACCCCCATCCTCTCTTTTGCGGGTCTGAACGAGTTTATTTGACACTCCAGTGAGCTTTGTGAGTAAAGTGCCCGAGGATAAATGCTACCCTAAGAGTTACTTGGCGTTAGACAGAGGGACCCTCTTCAGAAGAGAATGGGGGGCTTGTTGAGATGAGGTGGGAGGGGAGGGGGGTATCCAGTGAAGAGATCCCAAGCGGCCCTCACAGAAGGGTCTCTGTCCTGGACTTACAATAGAGCAAGGCCTTAAAGACACCAAGCGCTGGAAGGGGGGAAGGGACATTTCCCTCCTGTTAGCAGGATTTCTTCTTTTCTTTTTTTAAAGGAACAATTGAATAAGTTATAAAAGAGGTCCTTTTCCCATACATTTTTAGGAAGCACAGTGGGGAAGGAAGAAGAGTTTCATTCATGATTCTTTGCCAAGAGATTTCCACCATCCCCCGGCGCCTTCATTTGTATGTTCAGAAGAAAATCACTCCTCTTTTAAGACCAAGCCTACTTGAAAGATATAGAAAGCAGAATGAGAGGGTTCTGGGAAATGTTAATGGCAAAATAATCCCATTTCCAGCTGTGAGCAAATCAAATATTGTCCTCCAGCTCAAAACAGGCAGGTGGAGAAGGTGCTTAGTTTCCCATTACCCTAAAGTACCTTCCAGTTTAACTCCTAGCTAAGCCAATCAACCCTACCTTGCCAGTGGGTGGGGAAAGCTTAAAAGATTGCCTAGAAATAAAAGCCAACAAACTACGCAACTTGAACAAGTTCACACATTTAAAGCCTTCTCCGTTATTCGTGCTGCATCCTTCAGGAATGCATTTTCAGAGAAGAAAAAGCCCAACCTGGTACAACCAGTCACCCAGTAGCTCATTACATTATCATGGTAAAATAATACATTGAATTACGAAAACAGTTATCAAGCCACTGCAGATTTGCTAGGTCACATATTTCTGTAATTGATGCAAAATGTAGCTCCAAGGGCAACTAGGATACATTGCATGGCAAAGGTTGTTTTAAAGGTCTAAGCCAGCCATTTAAAGTGGCAAGCAGTGACAACCACCCTGCAAGGCAGGTCAGAATGAGTGACTACTTGCTGTCCATTTCATCCAGTGAGCTTCATGGCTAAGTAGGCATTTGAACGCAAGTCTCTCCTGCCCAAGTCCAACATGCCAACTACACTACACTAGCTACTGATGTGTGATCAATAATTACTGTTCTTAAAAACATTTTCACAAGTAAATGTCTACACTTCAGTCCCCCTGTTCATTATCATTTCTTCTTTTAATAATGTTAATGAAGACTGAGCCCTTTTCCTTTTGGGGTCTGCCTGAAGAAACTGCTTCAAGATAAAAGCCTGGTCCAATTGCAGATTTTCACTTTTCATAAATAGCTGCGGCAAACCATGCTTGAAGGTTAGGATAAGTCCCTTTGGAGAATAAAACCAGTGCTGTGCGGGTGATTTATCCTAACCTTCAAGCATGGTTTGCCGCAGCTATTTATTCTCCCTTTGGAGAATAACAGGTTTTTGGCGGGAGAAAGACAGGTTTTTGTATCTACAGTTCAGGACCATCCCAGGACTCAAGAAAGCGCATTTTATCAATTCCCAAACTCAGAAGCTCTTGACTTCTCTAGGCAAGAATTTTCACCTACTGATCAGGAGTCACCAGCAAATACACATTCTAACCCTGATCAGCCAATATCAATGGTTGGAATATCAATGTCACCTAAAGCTGACCATGGCAAAATGAAGGTTGTGTGCCCAGGCTTGAGTCTCCATTTAGGCCTTCTTGAACCAGGTAATCACGCTGCTTGCCCAAGGCTAAATTGGGATTTGAATCCAAATTCCGGCAATGCATTCCATGCCCCAAACACGACAGAGGAGGATTTGCCCTTCACAGCCTGGAGAACCACACAAGCAGTTAATCAAAGCCATTATGATCAGCGCATTCTGTATTTGGGAAGACCAGAGAGAAAGCGTCATGCTGCAGTATCCAATCTCCAACTTTAACACCAACAGGCAGGAGACATCAACTACAAATGGAAATGATATATGCACTACCTGGTATGCCACAATACACAGTGCCTATGCTGAGCAGGGACTTGGACTAAATGACATCCAGCTCTAGTATTCTAGGATACCATTGCAATAAGGCAAAAACAGCGGTAAGCATATTTAACCACCACCTCCTTCCCTCCCTAAAATACAGTTAATACCAAAGGCAAATTAAGGTTGAAATCCAATGCACACTTCAATAGAGTAAGCCCTATTGAAGACAGTGAGACTTCCTTCCAAGTAGAAAAGCATAGGACTGTGCCCCAAGAAACCCAATTTCTTCAGAATAAAGTAACAAAATGTATGCATGCTTGTACACATTTTTCCACATTTATTCAGCTCTATAATTAAAGAATTTAGGAAAGAATTGCTGCAAGGAGCTACTAACCAAGGGAAAACATATAACACAGACATACTTGAGAGGGCGCATACAAGTCCCAGGTGCGTATAAAAAAATTTTCATACCCTTTTCTTCAAAGCTTTCCAGAGCAGCTAATACCAAAGCATTACCAGTGGCATTCCTGGGGGTGGGAGACAAGAGGGGCAAATGCCCAGGGCGCCACACCTCCAGGGGCAGTGCCACATTCCTCACACACACACACCCCACACACACACCCCCGTCACCGACCCCATCTGGGGGCCTCAGATTGCTGAGGAGGACTGTACATCACCTCCCTGGACTTTCAAAGGCCTTCTGCGCCAGGAAGGCAGAAAATTGCTACTTCCAGTTTTCAGCCAAAAAATGCTTTGGTGCCTCCTACCGCTGTTTGTTGTGTTCCTAGACCCCGCCACGCAGCAGCAAGACCAGAGGTCCTGCTAAACATCACCAGATACCACCTCAAGTAGCTCTAGTTGAGAAACACTGGTGTAGACAATTTCAGGCTCAAGTAGATTAATTCTCTGGCTCAGTGAAAGGCAGCTTCATTTATCAATGGTCATGTCTATGATAAGACCTAGAAACAGTGGCTGCTATCCTTAGTGAAGTTAGTTGTACTTAAACCAACTGAATACTGCAGAGATTGCCGTCAGTCTTCGATAGGTAGGAGAATAGGCTACCCTAAAGATATACATTACTGATGGCAGATCCTCAGATAAAATTTCTCACCAAGTAGCAGATCCTGCACTTGCACAAATTGGACACATTCACTAAATGGTGCATTCACGTTAACAGAGGTGGGCATCACCTTATCTACAGTTTTCTAACAATGGAAACTTAAAAAAAAAACACGAGTATGGAAAAAAATATACACCTCAAGTTTCGTATGGAGAATCCGATTCTAAGAAGGTAAAGTCTGAAGAGGTGAACTCTGCCTCACCAAGACTATTTTGCCTATTGTGGTGCTTTTAGCTATGTGAATAAGGGGAAGCACTGCTGTGCTTTTGAGACATCACAGAAAGAAACAGTACCAGCACCTCTAACAACAACAAAGAGAGGCACCTTAACATGTGGTCCGAAACTAATCTTAAGCAGCTGCCTGAAGAAATTTGCTGGTGGCACAGTTGGATGCAAGCTTCCCACAATGGCTGTCAGGAAACACAAAGCAGATGCCCAGGGATTAGCACATAGGTCCCAAGAGCTTCCAGAGGACCTAAATGAGACTTGCGTAAGGTGCTTATAGGTTGTGAGCTGAAACAGCCTTGACAAACAAGCAATAAAAAGGTGAATACAGTTACCTGTGGAAAGGATGTGGAATAGGGAGGAGCCTCTCCAAATTTGAGACTACACAATTCACCTGTGAGTGTAAGAACTACAAAACTATTTCCTCAAGAGATGAACTTAAAAGAAACTCTAGAAATGTAGTTAAGCAGACAGCCCAAGACTGTGTAGCCACATTGGGACAAGGTGAAGAACACAATCTAAGAAGATCCAAGTTCCTTAGAGGTCACACGTATGCTCCACCAAGTGTTATAGCTCCTCATTTAGTACATTTACAGAAGTGACAAAATAATTCAGGCCACATGGCCAGAGTTAAAATTACCTTGAAAGAGGATTTGAGAGAGGCAAAGAGTGCACAAGCAATATTATGCATCTTTAGCACCAGAGCCACTCTGGTGCACTGGACTTTGTTGAACAGGTTCCAGAAAGACATCACAGAGCTCACTGGAAGACCTTAGGCTTGGCACTGTCCTTCAACCCAGTCCCAGGATTGACGGGAAAAGAGAGGGGAATAGTCCTCCAAAGATGCCAAATTTATAGAAGGTGAGATACAAATGCAAGACGAAAAACCATGTGCTCTTACTCCAGGTTCAAGAGGCTGCAGTGTATACCACGAAGATTAGCATGGACATTTGCAGTGATACTCTGCTACCTCCCCCCCCCAAAAGTAATTTGACAAATGTTGATAACAGATGCCAAAGGTGGCAATTTTGCTTTTCCCAGACCTATGTTTGATGATGAATTAGAAAGCCTGCTTGGTACTTGTGCGCGTGCTGCTAGAGGAGCAGCACACTCACTACAACCAAATGTGAGTTTTTTCAGAACTATCATCCAATCGACAATCTTTGTACAATTGAGAACTCATTGTCTCCACTATCAACTTCAGCCAAAAATCAAATGCTCACACACAGAATTTCAGCTACTTCTGTGGCTTTGAAAGGCCACTGCAGAAAATAAGAATAAAACGTGTACATCCTTGGAACTGACAGACGATAGCAAATTCATGTTTTGAAAACCTGAAAGAGGACAGCTGAATATTACAATAGAACCACATCATGATTTTTCTGTTACTACTGCCTGTCCTTACTATGCTGTACTATCCTGGCTCTTTTATTTGCAACTATTATTTTATTCATACACAGCATGAATTCCTCAACTCAAAATCAACCAAGCATCTAAAAAGTCATTAACATATTATATGTATACACAGAGAAAAATCACAGTAATTAAGCAACTGAAGAGACATCATCATCAACAGCACAGACTTTTCAGAAGATCCTCACAATCAGCATTTCTTTTGCACAGAAGAAATGCTTTGTTGAGAACCAATGACTGGAGCATAAAGGTCCCAATACAGCTGCTGCATGCAACACCTGGTATCCCAGATGGAGACACACAGTCCCAGTGGCATGAGAAGATGCATCAAGACAATTCAAAAGGGGGACCAGGGAGTATCACAATCTGTGTTTCACCAAGGAATACACAAGGGAGATGCACATCCATGCTGGGTGCATGTGTGAAAGCTCACTTCTGAGCTTGAGCCCGGTAATTTATTAATTTTTAAATTTTAAACTATCCTCACTACCAAAAACGCACAAAGACTTTTGAAACTCAGGCTGATGTCTTCCTTCTTTTCCACTTGGGATAACCATCAGTGTGCAGAACTGGGAGGTGCTTATCACTGCTAAAGGCAGATTCTCACAACCACTACTGGCAGGTAAATAGCATCAGTGCCTGAATTCCGACCTACTCAGTGGCTAAACTGAGACAGTGAACATGCTGTCAATATCATGTGCAGAACCCTGTATACAGGATCCTGAGAGCTCCTCTAAACAGCAGGTGCACACACACACCATTTGGTATCACAAAACTACCTTTGAGACCATCCTAATTTCAATGGAGCCTGATAAGGAATAAGGGTCCACTCTTCAAAGACTACTAGGCAAACATTTTGCTCAGTGTACCCCAATTCTTGGCCACAGAGAGGAGGGGTAGTCTGTGGTCCTCAGTCAACATACTCAGACTTCTATCTATGGCATCAGACTCCAATGGCTGCCCACTTGCTATGTGGGTACAGCTACTTAGGAAACACCATCACAAAGCTTGTTCTACATACAAGTTCTAGGTATATTTTGTTCTACTTGTGGCACATACAAAGGAGATGTGCAGTTCTTTGGATCCAGGAAGTTGACTTCTAGCACACTGTTGCAAGAACACAGATAAGTGTTCACCGCAACATCTTTAAGAAATCAAAGCATGCAGAGATCTAAAGACAGAACCTGCCATCATACAGTATCCATTTGCTTCCACTCTGAAAGCACCAAGCAAAGTCAGCTGCAAGGATCTCAGACTGCAACAAAGAGGAGGGACAAACTGAGAGGAGAAGTTTCCACACTAGTACCGTGTCTAGAAAAATGATTTGTATGCTTGTCATGTGTTTGTAAAAGTGTGTTCCGAGTTAAAAAATTTTCATTTGGTTACAATGCTGCCTGGCTTTGAGCTGCTGCACCAGTCCCCTTTCATACTCCAATCCCATTGACGCATTTGAAAGCGTACGCTAATTAAAAGGCACATAAAATGAAGCACACACTTGAGTTTTGTGCAACATCCACACTTTGCATAACTTCTGACAGAGTGATGAAACTGTTCTTTGAAATGCTTGGCAGAGAGGGCACAAAAACTGATTTTTTGATGCAAATTCTGGCAGAATTCCGGATCGGTTTTTAAGATAGCCTTTCCAAGCTCAGAGTGTGGGTCCAGAATAGTAGCTAGACCTAGTCTGATGTGCACAGAGGCACCTTACATAACATAGGGATTGACATCAACATACAGCAGTGCAGAAATCTCTACATGCTTAGCAATGGTGGAGACAACTGTTGGCCACACTTGCATCATCTCCTGCTGTTCAGCAGCTGGGAAAGGGCTTGCATCCCCCTAAGCAAATGCAGCCGCCTTATAAGGAGACAGAGAGAAAGAACTGGTGTGAACTGACACTGCCATCTCCACCAGCTAGGGCTGCACCTTTCCTTTGAAGAGCAGACTGTTTAAGGACTAGAAATTCAAAAAAGAAAAAAGAATGCAAGGACTGGACAGAGTTTTAGGGCAGCAGTTCCCAAACTGTGGGTCCGTGGCCCACTAGTGGGTCACGACCCAAATTTTTGTGATCCACAAAACTGACAGGGTATATTAGGCTATGTACATCAAGGGTTAAATCACTTGCTACTTTGGGGTGGGGGGTTGCACTGGTGTCCAATCACCGTTATAGCCACAGAGACTTAAGCAGCTGACAAAGTAAACATTTTTTTTAGGTGGGTCCCAATACTAAGAAGTTTGGGAACCACTGTCCTAGGCTGTGTTTTAGAGTTCTCCTTTCCACCATATCCATTTGACGGTGGTCTTACAACTAGGGCAGTGGGAAGAACTAGTGAATAATGTTGCAAGAGAAACGTGTTTGAAAAGGAAAGAAATAACCAATACAAAAAGAGTCAGAGACCACAAACAATTGTTTTTAAGTTTGCTTCTTTTCTCACCCCAAGCCACCGTACCCATACAATATCTAGAGTGCAAGCCCTTAAGGACCAAGACAGAAAATGATTAAACTGCTTTAAGTCACACTGAGCGTATGGCAAATAAATACAGATATTGCAAAGCACACCATTACAGATTTTGTATGTTCATCACTGCTGTAATGCATTTTAGGACAGCCTTAGGGAGGCAAAAAGCCACATATGGAGAAAAGACCAGCACACCAGCCTCTTATTACCAAGACTCAGGCATCACAACCCTCCAGATCATTTTTGGAAGAAAAGATTTGCCTTAATAAAATGGTCAGCATTTTTTCACCGCGATTGGCTGCAGGATTAGAGTACTACAGCCTTTGTTGCACAAGTATAGGAAGAGTTATCCAAATGGACCCCAGAGTTCTTGTGCAGAAACTCACACTAGAAGACCTCAGGCTCTCTCAGAACACATACAAGTTACACCGTTGCATGAAGTGGCTTAAATTTCCATAAGAGACCTGCAACAATTATGTTGGGAAGGTATTGAAACCTGCTAGTAAGTAGACCTTCCATAGCAGCAAGATCGCACAGAACTGCTTGCAACCCAAGAAATGACTTCTTTACAGCATTACAAATCCAGGTGTCTCCCACATGCACTAACACATTCCTGAAGAGCCAGAAATTTTGCTTTTGCTGATGTAACCATGATCCATTGCCCACACTTTCCTATTAGAGTACAGTTAGCTATTTTGTCAAGTTTGCAAACAAATGTCTTTGGTCATCTCACCCCCATCAGACAAGTTACAGTGCTTGTTTACTTGCAATGAATCAAATTTAAGTCTATCTGTGAATTAGGTTGTTCAGTTCTCTCCATCCCAATGCAGAACTCATCATCACTCCACAAGACGTTTAACTTTCTTCCTGAAACACTGATAGATAATCCTAAGTTCCCCTGGCAATTATTTCTATTGCTCACACACTCACGCCTGCACATGAGCGTCACCTGCTCCCTCTATGGCATCACACTGTAATTCTAGAAAGGCACCTTGCAATGGGAAGGATAGGACAACTCCATGCTAGTATTGCTCAAACTACCTTCAGGAGAGCAGTTAGGGCCAACACTAAGCAACTGTTTAAAGGTGTGTATCGGAGCACATATTTCACATTTATCCAGAGGTATGGGCTGCACAGCTGGAATGAGATGCATGTGACCAAACAAAGAAAATCATGCACAATGCACCTTGAATGGTTCAGGTTAGACGCAAGGAA
This sequence comes from Tiliqua scincoides, assembly GCF_035046505.1. Classification (NCBI taxonomy): domain Eukaryota; kingdom Metazoa; phylum Chordata; class Lepidosauria; order Squamata; family Scincidae; genus Tiliqua; species Tiliqua scincoides. The sequence continues at coordinate 147,198,515 of NC_089822.1, forward strand.
GAACAATTGAACCAGCCTGCCATTTAAGTAGACCGACTTCTCTACTGCCACCAAAGACAGAACTGTTCTGTCTTCTTTAACAGGCAACAGTGTAAATATTTTTAAAAGAATTAAGAGCATTTATACCACAGGGTATAAATGGGGGAGCTAAATGAATTCCAGCACAACCAATGACATTTCTTTATGCCTTTGAAGAATTAGAAGCAGAAATGGTTTCCAACAATAAAAATGGTATTTTGTTAATCCCCCCCCCCTCTCTCTCACAGACACAGACACAGACACACACACACCATGCAGAGTTCCCTCTTTGAAGCTGGGGATGGGGGGGGGGGTGAGAGAGAAACTAGCCAAACCTTCCCATCATTGCCAAAGAGTAGTTGAGATATTCCTCTTTATATGACAAGTTTACACCAGTTCCTGCAAGAATTATAAAGGTTGTGTAGAGGAGACCACATAACCACATTAAAAAAAGCCTCCCCTTACAAGTATTGGGGGGGGCAGGGAAGAAATCACACTGTGGATTTGATGTTGTCAGGTAACAAGATCAATGACTCACTTGCCTAAGAGGCGATTTAAGTGCAGCACTTGGCAGGGAAGGGAACTCCAGCCTCTCACACACCTTCGCTAAAGGCTGCATGAAAATATATCCTAGTGGGAAGAAATTGCTGACTTAGAGAGACACCCAAAAAAAAAAAAAAAGGGGGGGATGCACTGCTGGCTTCATGATGAAAAACAAAGACCAATTATATGGAAGAGAACAGCCTCAAGCAACCATTACAGCCCACTTAGAGTGTGGAAGGACCCCCATATTGAGTTACAGAGCAGGGTTAACAGCACCTGTGCCCCCAGGGACAAAACTCAGAAGGTACAGAAGAGAAAAGGCAATTAAGACCTATGTAGGGGAAGGAACGGTAAACAGAGTATGGAGGAAGGAAGCAAGGACAAACAACTGCATTAACTCTTAGGGCATGAGTGTTCCCAGCAGAGAACCTGCAGGGCTCTGGGACAAGATGGTCCATTAGGCTTACTCACTAAGATGAAGGACAAGTGGTTCAAGTGGGGGCTCTGTGGCAATGCCAGGACACCAGCGCCTTTTTGATCTTGAGGTTGAAATGGGCTGCCTTATCACAGGAGCAGCCCTGCTGGAGCAAACCAAAGGGTCACCCAGTCCCAGCTAATCAGAGGGTCATCCAAGGAGGTCATCAGATGCCTCCAAGAAGCCTACCACACCTCCTGCTGTGTCCTCGTCCCCCCAACAGTTGGTATTCGTCCTCTGGTTCCAGGGGGCACCCTGACTGACAGCAAGTCCATGTTGTCGCAAGATGCTGCCCCCCTCCCAGAGGAAAATATACCTAGAACTTTTCAACCTTCAAGTCTCCACCTGGAATTCCCTGATGCCACCAGGCGGGCTGGCACTCCAGGGGCGCTGTAAACGTACAGGATGCCCCTCATTGCCCCCCACTCACCCCGGGTCTCTTCCACCACTCCGCTCCCCCACCCGGGCAGCGCACCTTCGCTGGAGCGCGGGCTGGAAGGGAGCCCGCGTGTGCCAGCTTAGAGCCCAAGCCTAGGCATTCCTACTCAGAAGTAAGTTCCCTTATAGTCAATGGGGCTTACTCCTAGGTAAGCGTGGCTAGAACTGCAGCTTTAGGCAGACATCGAGCGGCTTCACCCAGCCTGCTCCCCCGCTAGGGGTAGGCGCAGTTCCCTCGCCAGCGTGCGGGCAGCCAAGTAACGGATCCTGCGCGGTGCAAAGCCGTGCCCTCTTTCCAGCGCTTGGCTTTCTCACGATCGGCTCACCCATTCCTCCCTTCCAGCCCTGCGGTCTTCCCTTAGGACAGCACGGAGGTCCTCACGCAGGTTGGCGGCGGGAAGGGGGGCAGAGAGAGGGGCGGGGGGGCAATTCGTCGCCCCCTTCGCTCTGCTGCAGCCCAAGCCTAGGCATGCCTACTCACAAGTAAGTCCCACTGTGTTCAATGAGACTTACTCCCAGGAAAGCATGAATAGGATTGCAGCCTTAGAGCCCAATCCTAGGCAGGTCTACTCAGAAGTAAGTCCCATTATAGTCAATAGGGCTTTCACCCATGAAAGTGTGGACAGCACTGCAGCCTGAGGCCACAATCCCATCCTGGGTGGGTGTAAATCCCATGGGCCTGGGTGGATTTACCTGGGTGTAAATCCATCCACTCTAATGGGATTTGCTTCTGAGCAGACTTGGACAGGATTGAACTGTGAGAGGCCAATCCTAGAGAGGGGGGAAGGGAAGCTTTACTCCGATGCAAGTCCCCCCGAGTTCAATGGGGCTCACTCCCAGGAAAGCGTGCAAAGGACTGCAGACTAAGAGGAGGAGGTCAAGCTGAGCCCCCCACCTCGTCCCCGGAGGATCGCCAGCATTAGAGTGGAGTCTTCCCATTCAGCCCAGTGTTACTTACCCTGCTGCGCGCATCACCCAGCAGAAGAGCCCCAGATCCTCCCTTTATCAATCAATATATTCCAAATCAGAAGCGGGAGAAGCAAAGAAAACCACAAAAACAGCCACCGGCAGGGATGGTCCTGCTTGGAGTCAGGCCAAGGGTCCAAGCCCAGGAGAAAAAAGCATCCGGAAGGCGAGGCACCCAGAAAGCCACCCGGAGTCCGGCCAGTCGCTGCCCCCTTCCCCTTGTCCTGGGCAGGAGCATCGTGGAGAGACTGGTCCTCCTCGTCCAGGGGCAGAAATTCCACGCAGGCTGGCTTCCAAGGGCAAGGATCCTCCAGTGGGTGCGGGGAGGAAGTGAAGGTAGCCCCCCCCCAGCAGTCCTGCCCCAATGACAGGGTTCCTTCCCCGGACGCTTCTCATTGGGGCTGCCACCCCACCTCACCGCCTGCCTCTTGGCACCAGCACCGAGGAAACCTTCCAGCCACCCATCCGGAAAGCAAAGCAGGCTGGAGGGAGAGCAACCCGCTCGCGGTGCCTGCCCCTCGCCTGCCAAGAGAGCTCTGCGCCCAGCCCTGCCAAAGCACGGGGTCCGCAGAGCCCAGCCCAGAGCTCCACCTGCAGCAGCGGGCAGGCGCTCAAGCGCCAAAGTCCGTCCGCCCTCCCACCAGCCAGCCCGCACGCGCCCTGCCCACCTCCGACTGCCCTGTCTCGAGCCATTCCTGCGTTTATATACCCCGCAGTCTGCGGGCTCGCTCGGCTGCGGCAGGACCGTCGCCAGAGCATCACGGGAGTCGTAGTTCTGTTCCTCCTCCCCTAGAGCGCAGCAGAACCCGCCAAGCCTCTTTGATTACCCGGCTGGGTGAGGAGGAACAGCTGCACACCGCTGGGTCAGGGTGACCACATGTCCTCTTTTTCCTGGACGTGTCCTCTTTTTTCAGCCTCGCGTCCTGGAAAACAACATAAATGACCTCCTTTTCCCCTGTGATCAGGATGCACTGAGCTTTCTTGCAATTAATAAATTATATGCAATATATAGGTTTTTATAGGGTGCAGTCCTAACCAACTTCCCAGCACTGATCTAGCCGCAATGCAGCCCCAAGTTAAGGTAACAAACATGTCCTTACCTTGAGGAGGACCCTTGGCTGGCTCCCCACTGCAGGATGCAGCACACACCACTTTGGCACAGCTGTGTCAGTGCTGGAAAGTTGGTTAGGATTGCACCCGTAGTGTTTAAATTAACCACATGAAATCAGTATACAGGTGTGTGCCACTTAAAGATGGGGGTACGTTCTCCTATTCCTGTCGTTATGCGATTAGGTCATTAAGTGAACATTCAGTCAAATCTATTGCCTTTGTTGTGCAAACAGGCACTCCCTGGTTGCACAGGCTACTGGAAAGAGATTGCCTCTTCTTTGCATTAAGAGCTTCTTTGTTGTGTAAACAGACACTCTGCTTCAGCTTATAGGAGATGCAACTGCCTCATTAAGAGCATCTTTATTGTGCTCTGACCCCCACCATATATGCAGTCCATTGTTAAGTAAATGGTTGTTAAGTGGCACACACCTGTACTAGTGTTTTTAGTTTTTATTTTGTCACATCCTCCATTTATTTTGATGTCCTACATTTTGGTGTGCCTTGTCCTCTTTTGCAGTTATGACATATGCTCACCCTGTGCTGGGTCAATGCCGTGGCCCTGCTTAGCCCCACTTCTTGAGCAACACCTCTGTGGGCTCCAAAGCATCATTGCCATCCCATTGAGCCTTGCACCATGTTTTGTGTTCTGCGCCATCAACGCAGCTACTAAGACTTTGACCTACAACAGGCTGCCAAGAACGAAAGGCAGGGATTGTATCACACAGGACAAACCTATGTATGCGTCCTCTGAAGTGAATCCCACTGGGTCCTACAGACACAAGTGTGTTGTACAACAGTGTTTCTTAACACTTGTCCTTCACCATACCACTTTGCATGGTCCACCAATTGGAAGTACCACTGGAAGTAACTGGTGATTTACATCATCACCAGCTACTTCTGGGTCAGGAGGCCAGGTGTGACATGATGACAAACACCAGTAAAAGGCTCAAGATGGACAGGAGGGCTTTTTCAAGCATAGAAAAACATGCCTTAAAGCTCTACCTGCCTAGCCAAGCCTCCTACTGCTGTCTGTCATGTTGTGTTGCTGGTCTTGCTTCAAGGCGGCAGAAGTCAGAGGGGCCTGCAAGTACCATTGGACACCATCTTAAATACCACTGGTGGTACCGTTACCATTGGTTGAGAAACACGGTTATACAATATAGACTTTTAGAGGCTTATAGCCATTCTAGCCATGGCTATTCAGAAGTAAGCTTCATTGAATTCAAGTGATTTATGTATCACTTAGGCTGCAATCCTGTATGCACACATACTTAGGAGTAGGTTACTTAGAATTCAATGGAACTTCTGAGTAGACATGCCTAGGATTGTCCTGTTAGTCTTTGCCCCTAATTCATAGTGGAAATTAACACCTAGCAACATATCAACTCAACTCACTTTAAACCAGCTGGTACTGGTTGCTAGCCCAGCCGGGCTTGTACCGGCACTGAGGAACGCAGACGTGCCTTACGGCATGTTTGTAACAGTGTGCACCCACGGTAACTCGGTGAGCACTGTTTAGGATTGGGCCTTTAAGCATTTTAATATTATTTTAATTCTGTAAAACAATTTAAAATCATTTCACCTGTGTCTATTTCTGCAGATGGATCTAATCACTTATGGGTCTAATTAATGGATCTAATTATCTTCAAATTACCTTCAATTATCATTTTATAATTTAAAAAAAAACCTCAGCAAACCCCTTGCTGAACAATTTCTCTGTGTTCTGTTCAGTACAGAAGTGGTTACAAGCCTTTTTTCCTAATACTATACCTCTCATGCAGCCCAGCTGGACATTCTGCAGCTTTTTCTTTCAGGAATCATGATGATCTATCTAAAATGGCTCAGCTTCCAGAATCCAGCAGCAAATAGCATAGCAGATGGGAACAACAACCATTTCAAAACCAGCCAGACACAAAACAGCTTGCATAGGCACTAAATTCAAAGCAAGAAACCCCAGCAGTGACCATTTGGGGAGAAATAATGGCATCAGCTCTAAAAGTGACAGATGATAATTTGCTATTTATAGTCCTCCTGGAAGTTGTTAGGTAATGCTGAGAATTCCTGTCACTCTCCTGGTAAGCATTTAAATCTTTTCCAGACCTCCATCTTTAACACATTTCAAAGATGAAAAATGAACCATATTTTTCCACCCCGTTAAGCCAGTGGTGGATGTAAAATTGGTCGAGGGAAGCTTGTAGTCCTTATTGTTACGATTATGAAATAAACTTGAAGGTTTACAGAATTTAAAAAAAAATTACTTATTTGAAATACTTTTTTCACCCTGCCTTTCTTGCCTGTGACAACACAGTTCACACTTGGTTGACTGTTGAGAAGAATTTGGCAGCTGAGGGAAGAATGGCAAGACTCTGTGGCCTCGGGAGGAAGACACCTGTAACACAGTTCTCACTGAGAAGGGACCATCATTTCTGAGTATGGGTATGACATCCTTTCTTGGTTCCACAGACTCACAGAAAGAGATGGGTGGTTTATCAATGACGAAGAACCAATTTATAAGTATCGTGCCCTGTCCTTTTAAATAAAACAGGAAGTCCGGCAATCTGGGGATCTTGTCCATTTTTGTAGGGAGGGTTTGCACACACATGCATGTGTTCCACGGTGGTGGCAGGAAGCCAATGGTGGTGGCAGGCCTTGGATTGTCCTTGACTAGAACAAACAGCTCTTCACCCCACTTTTAAGACTGTGTTCCAGAACTCTTACCTGAAAATAAGTTCCAATGAAATCAATGGCAACTATTTCAAAGCAAAAGGATCAGAGTGAAATAGACACTTGTATCTTTATCCACCCACCCTTCACAACACCCTTAGTAAACCTGCTGAGTGCTCATTCTCCAGGACTGTGGCACTTTCTGGCATAGTGCCTCCTTCACTCGCTATGTTTGCCCTATGTTTTTACTACATTATACTTGGTTTGACAAGGTCCAACTTTCAGATCTTTTGCAAGTCCCCAATCCTACAATCCAGGCTTTCAACCTGGTCAGCAGGGACGGCCTCTTCAAGATTCTCCTCAAGATCGGATGTCCACCCAGCACCATCAGATCTTTCCACAGGGACATGAAGGGCCCTGTTGTCTTCAATGGCTCCACATCAGACCCCTTTGACATCCAAAGCAGCGTGAAGCAGGGCTGTGTTCTTGCACCAACCTTGTTTGGGATTTTCTTCGCTGTCCTGCGGAAGCATGCCTTTGGAACTGCAACAGAAGGCATCTATCTCCGGATCAGATCAGACGGAAAGCTCTTCAACCTCTCCAGACTGAGAGCAAAGTCCAAAGTCCAGCTGAAATGTCTGCGTGACTTCCTCTTTGCCCACGATGCAGCTGTCACTACCCACTCTGCCAAAGATCTCCAGCAGCTCATGGATCGTTTTAGCAAGGCCCGCCAAGATTTTGGACTGACGATCAGCCTTAAGAAAACACAGGTCATGGTTCAGGATGTGGACTCACCTCCCTGCACTACAATCTCTGCGCATGAACTGGAGGTTGTCCATGACTTTGTGTACCTTGGCTCAATGATCTCCAACACTCTTTCTCTCGATACCGAGCTAAACAAACGCGTCGGTAAAGCAGCTACCACGTTTTCCAGACTCACAAAGAGAGTCTGGTCCAACAAGAAGCTGATGGAACATACCAAGATCCAGGTCTACAGAGCTTGCGTCCTGAGTACACTTCTCTACTGCAGCGAGTCATGGACTCTTCGCTCACAACAGGAGAGGAAACTGAACGCTTTCCACATGCGCTGCCTCCGACACATTCTCGGTATCACCTGGCAGGACAAAGTTCCAAACAACGCAGTCCTGGAACGTGCTGGAATCCCTAGCATGTATGCACTGCTGAAACAGAGACGCCTGCATTGGCTCGGTCATGTCGTGAGAATGGATGATGTCCGGATCCCAAAGGATCTCCTCTATGGAGAACTCGCACAAAGAAAGCGCCCTACAGGTAGACCACAGCTGCGATACAAGGACATCTGCAAGAGGGATCTGAAGGCCTTAGGAGTGGACCTCAACAGGTGGGAAACCCTGGCCTCTGAGCGGCCCGCTTGGAGGCAGGCTGTGCAGCATGGCCTTTCCCAGTTTGAAGAGACACTTGGCCAACAGACTGAGGCAAAGAGGCAAAGAAGGAAGGCCCATAGCCAGGGAGACAGACCAGGGACACACTGCACTTGCTCCCAGTGTGGAAGGGATTGTCACTCCCAAATTGGCCTTTTCAGTCACACTCGACGCTGTTCCAGAACCACCATTCAGAGCGCGATACCATAGTCTTTCGAGACTGAAGGTTGCCAACAGTCAATCCTACAATAGTATCAGTCCCTGCTCAACTATCTCTGTGCTTAACTTACACTGGGGACCCTGCACTACTTTTGGCTCACATATGATGCACACAAGGAGTGAACTACTATAGTATTTTCACTTTTGAAGGAAACCTTCAGGTTACTGAGAATAAAGGATGCTTTGAATTGCTTGTATGGGCCTTAGGGAAACCACCACTAATTCTTTGTATCTTAGAAACATCTGGTTGACATATCCTTGAGCCCGCAGGCCTTTTTTTTTTTAAATCATCCTTAATTTACCTGTTCCATATATACTTTATCTTGCTTACTTGGCAGTTCTGGTCTCTCCTTCCAGCCCCACCCTCTCAACACCAGGCCCACTTTAATAATTAAAACATTTGCTTCCTTCAGCCCTCTCTGTTCTCCCTCTCCCCAGAGTGCTCTCTACCCATCTCAGCAGTGGTTAAGGAATGCGAAAAAGGAATGCTGTATTCTCACAAGGAAGTTGGAGAAGGGGAGGAGACTATAACTTTAAAACAATGACTTTATGTTTCCAGCCAAAGCTGTAGTCACGCAAGGCTCTCTCTGTGTATGTGGGTGTGTGTAACACACACACAGTATCCAGTTCTTTGGAAGTTACATGACAGACACAACATTTAGAGCAGGGCTCAACTCACTATATATAGAGCTTCTCCCACTATAACTCAGTAAAAATCACCCTTTTCAAGAACCCACAGCTAAAAGTCAGCTTCACGTTTGGGCCACCTTCTGCCTTGGCTATTGCAACAGACTTTCTCGGACTCTTATCAAAACTCAGTTTCTTAATCCATATTCAAAATACTGCCACAAAGATAATGTAAGAACATAAGAACAGCCCCACTGGATCAGACCATAGGCCCATCTAGTCCAGCTTCCTGTATCTCACAACGGCCCACCAAATGCCCCAGGGAGCACACCAGATAACAAGAGACCATCCTGGTGCCCTCCCTTGCATCTGGCATTCTGACATAACCCATTTCTAAAATCAGGAGGTTGCGCATACACATCATGGCTTGTACCCCGTAATGGATTTTTCCTCCGGAAACTTGTTCAATCTCCTTTTAAAGGCGTCTAGGCTAGACGCCAGCACCACATCCTGTGGCAAGGAGTTCCACAGACCGACCACACGCTGAGTAAAGAAATATTTTCTTTTGTCTGTCCTAACCCGCCCAACACTCAATTTTAGTGGATGTCCCCTGGTTCTGGTATTATGTGTACTTCTATTGTCATGCTGAAATTATGTGACATGTCTCTGCCAGCAAAACCTCCTTATCCTTACCTTTTAAGGCACTGCCTCACCCTATATTTCTACCCTTGTTTGCCATTATCTCTATGTGTGTGGTGTTCACCCCTCCCTCTTTCCAGCTGCCATAATTTCTCCACCTCCTGCCCTGAGCACCTGGATGTCCTTCCTGGCTCTTCTACATATCAGCACCTCTCCCTGAAGTTTAAGCATATTTAACTACATTCACCCATATTTATCCTATGACCATGACCCCCATCTCTTTCTTTTAAGGCAGCGTCAAACGTTCTCCAATTCTTTTTGGACACAAAATTATACACTATTCCTCAGCATCTTAAAAAAAATAAATCTGTACAGACAAGACCTTGCCCACAAGTGTGCAATCAAAAAAGGTTGTTTCCAAGTCTAGTTCAAGGTACCAGAACTTAACTGGAAAATGGTATATGACTCATGTCCTGAATATCTGCTCCCATAGCATTGCAGTAATCTTCTTTGGCTCCTGCTGCCTTTGGAATTGAGACAAGTGACTAGAAGTGACAAGTGACTAGACAAGTGACAAGAAGTCCCTTCTTCAGGAGGATCACCTGGTACCTTGGCTTTTTTCTTTTAAAGTGCCAGACTTGTTGCAGCAGCCCAATTCCATTGATGGCCTACACTAGCGCAATGTGTGTTCTGTTGGCATGCACCATCACAAAAGTGCTGTAAAGCAATGTGCAACAGCGCAAGATCCAGGTGTGCTGGTGGGAGGGCCAGAGCTTTCCTGCATGTGCCAGAGGAGCAAGGGTTAAGTCCAGTGCAGGGGTGAGGAGGGGATTGAATGGGGTGGCAGAGAGCAGAACGAGGCAGCAACTGAGGGGGCAGGATTGGAGGCACTGTATCCAAGCTCCTTCTCAGGCCTGATCTGCCTGCACGGACCAATGCAGGCTTACCCCAACGATATCACTGGAACAGGTCCAAGTTGATCTGTTGCAGTTGCTGTGGCTTACCCCAGGGCAAGGGGACAAATGTCCCCTTACCCCAAGGAGATCTCCAGCAGCCACAAATTCCCCGTGGAATACAGCAGAAGCCCCACCAGTGCTGCTGCATTGCTGCATGAGGATTTAGTTAGCCTTGCATCCAATCCTTTTTTGTTCTCCTGGGATTTATGCCCCTTTTTAGTGACCTTTTCATCCAAAATGGTTTGGTTGTTATAAATGTTTTAAGTGTGTTTGATGCTGCTGTTTTATTATGTTACTTTTAATTGTCATTGTTTGTATTCTACTTTCATTCTACTTTCTGCTTTTTACACTGTATACAACTTTGGTATCTTTTTGGTTAGGCATGATATATCAAACTGCAAATAAATAAATGAATAGGCAGGAACCAGGAAAAGGAAAGTGGGGTAAAGGAAGATCAGGGAGGATAGGGTGCTAAGTTGAAATCTCAGTAAGGGCTAAGGAAAACAGACATGTTTTCATATCAGATATGCGAGGTTGAGCTGTTGCCTTAACCTGAAAAAAATGAAGCAGGACTAACTGCCTGAATCAGAGACGGGGTGATTTGGAGACCACTGGTGTATCTATGTAGAGGAGCATGGAGGAATCAACTGACAAAAAAGATAATGGAAGTGACATTTTTAGGCCTTCCAGAGACCTTAGAAAGCCTTCCAGAGACCTCAGAATGTTTTCTGGTGGCTGGGGAGACCACGGGTGATGGTCAGAAGACCTCCGAACATGCCCGGTGGCTGGTAGGGTGGTATGGGTGGGTGGCATTTTGAGGTTCTGGCCCCAGGTGGTACAGGGGTCAGGAATGCAATTTAAGAAACATACAATGAGCTGCAGAGTAAAGAATAGATAATGGTGGTTTTAAATAGGATACAGGACCATGATACCAGAAACCAAATGTACATGAAGTTGATAAAATCGTAATATGATCCGTTGTACCACAAACAGACAAAAGATCCAATGACAAGAGACCTGAAAATTGATGGCATTGTTTTGATGGAAGAAAGTCAGTAACAAAAGATAAAGCTGTTCAGCAGAAAAATAGAATGAAAACCAGATTGCATAAGCACGATTTACAGCAAGACTTTGAGAGAAAAAGCCAGCAGAGCAAGTCATTGATAGCTAGAGGGACAAGAGAAATCAAGGCAAGACTTTTTCAAAAGTGGAATACTCCTCTTTTGAAAGCCAAGGTTGTAAAGGGGAAGGACACTGAATGAACAGTGGAAAGATTAAAAAGCGAGAAGGGTTAAAAAAAAGTAAAGAGAGAAAGAAAAAACAGAATTAAAAGAAGGAAGAACACACTTAGCATAACGTTGAGTTTGAGTCCTAAAAATGTGTTTTGGCATGTTTAGTAATGCTTTCGGGTAAGTGTTCACAGAGGCCTCCTCTTGCTCACCTTCTTCATTTCCTATTTGTTCCCTGATCTGCTGCCACTTCTGTTCCATTTATTAAAGGATTGACTTCTTTCTGAGAATAGGTATCTCAGCAAATCAAGGATCACAGTGTGAGCACGAGGACATCAGAATGTCACTTATTCAGTTTTGTGTGAATACATGAGGCTATCATGGATGACAAATGAAGCCAACTGAGGCTATGACAATGCTTCCTGCTTTACATTGAGGACAGTGTCCTCACTCTGAATGGATGTTCCAGTACACGTGGCACATGTTTGGCCTGGTTGGGAATATGTCCAGGATCCACATCACTGCCCATTCATATCCCACCTGATGTCTGCAACTGCTACTTCCCTCTTGCATGTTGCTTTTCATGACTACCGAAGTTAATAAATAGCGCACACCCCTTTCAGCTCAGTCCCACTTTTCTCCTTTTGCTCTGTTGTCTCCTCTACTGTGAGCTTCTTGAGGCAAGGGTCTTTACAGAGCAGCAAAAACATGTTTAAAAAACATGTATACATGTTTAAAAAATACATGTTTAAGAAACATGTATAACCCCTGCTAATTGGGTAAGAGGCACTTTTTCAAGTGGGTGCTCCTTTTTTTTAGCAGGGGGAGAGTAACTGGCCCACCTCACCCCAGCAGTGTCTGTTCTAGTGGCTGCCTGCTGGTGTTCTTTTTGCATCTTTTTAGATTGTGAGCCCTTTTGGGACAGGGAGCCATTTAGTTCTTTGATTTTTCTCTGTAAACCGCTTTGTGAACTTTTAGTTGAAAAGCGGTATATAAATACTGTTAATAATAAATACTGTTAATGGTGCTAAAAAAATATGGCAGAAGTACTTTCTGAGACTGCAGAAATTGCCTGGGGATCACTCAAAATCAACCACAATCATAAAAACTTCCCTTAGAGCAGGGCCACACAAACCCAGGCCTGGGAGCCAGATCCGGCATTTGGCTGGATCCATCAGCCCAGTGAGCAGAACAGTTCATTCCGCCTCCACACAGCTCTTCTCCTGGAAAGATCTGAACTCTGGGATGCCCCAAGCAGGTGCATCTGCCCAGATGTCCTGTTGTGTGGCCTTCTAAAATGACTGCTCAGAGTGTCCCAGAGCCCAGATCTACCCAAGAGAGGAGCCATGCAAAGGAGGAACGAAAAGCTGCGGTCCGGATGGGGACTGTATTTTCTTAACACAGTGGTTGTGACTTGCCTGCCTGCTCCAGGGCAGGTTAGGATTGGGCTGTTATAGTAATAAATATGTCGGTCCTAGTCCAGAGATTCCTATACACAGGAACATGTCAGATACATTCATAAGTATGTGCAACAGTCTTCTTTCCCTATAGCAGGGGTCTCCAAACTTTTCAGTACGAGGGCCACATTGTATATTTTACACACTTCCATGGGCTGGAAAAAAAAATCAGTTTTATAAATGAATGAATGAAATTTATATGAATGAATAAGCTTTACTTGGATCTTTTTTGTAATCAGCATGTAAAAGAGAAATGTGACAATGACAAAGAAATAGTGCCGTGCTTAAACTGAGAACTGGTATATAATGAGTAAAAACATCAAACGTTAGCAAATGCTCTGACAGAAAACTCAAGTTGCTGTGGGCCAGATAAAATGTTGTGGTGGGCCAGATGTGGCCCCCGGGCTGTAGTTTGGAGACCCCTGGCCTGCAGTGTCCTTACCATCGTGTCTGATGATGAACACTAGATACACACAGTCATTGTCTATTGGTCATCACGCTCTTTTCCCTATGCAGGAGACCTTATCAAAAAGGACAATCTACAACAGAAACCCTTTTCTGCACACATGGATTACCCTTGCTAGGTTATGGTGACCAATTAAAAAATCCCTCACTCTTCAGTCAATGTGGCACTAGACATAGAGTTGAAACCATTAATCAAGCTATACAGGGAGCAGATTCATCAGAGACTAAAACTGCAGAGCCATTCTTTCTGAATGTTACTCTTTCTCAACATACAACATAATTGGTGCAATTTATGTATGAGCTTCTGGTGGGGGAGCCATATTAGAGCCCAATCCTGTGCTCGGTGGCACGGCTCCATGCCGCTGAGCATTGTCGCCACCAGGCTCCCACCCTTGCTAGCCCAGTGCCGGCCGGTGCTGGGCTAGCACGGGGTGGTCACCCAGCTTCCGCAGCTCGGTGGTCTCTTGGACCGCCGAGCCACGGCACGGTAAGTGGGGGTGGGGAGGAGGCATTCCGGGGAGGGGGGAGGCCGGCGGGGGGCTGAGAGAGGGCAGGGGGAGGAGTGACGCGGAGGCGTGCCAGGGAGGGGGGAGGGAGGCGGGTTTGCGGAGCTCTGCTCTGCAGGATCCAAGGCGCTCATGGAGGGCTCCATGCCCTACACGAGCACCTTTACCCTACCGCCAACCTTTTGGTCGGCAGTAAAGTGAGTAGCCCCATTGCAGGGCTGCTTACCTTATCCATGAGAAGGGGACGGAAGTCCCCTTCTCCAGAGGCACCTCCCACGGTAGCCCAGGGCGCGCAGGATCCAGTGGCAGCTGTTCTCAATGCCGCCGAGGCTGGGCGCCCCAGGCAGCTCAGGATTGGGCTGCCCGTCTGTCACAGCAAACACAGCAAGGAATCTTGTGATATTCCAAAAGCAAAAAGATTTATTGTAGCATAAATTTTCAGGGATTAGAATCAACATTATATGGTAACTAGAAAAAGACATTCATAACACAGACCTACACACATTTTGCTGTCTTAAAAGTTAGACCTATTCTTGGGTATATTTGAGGTGCTGAATCCAAAACTGGCATGGGTTTTGCCCAGGCTCTAGTTTTGGGGGTATGGCATAGCCACCTTATATGCCGATTCAAGCAGCTTCCTCATGAGGAAACCATGGTGTAGGCTTCCTCCAGAGGAAGCTGTTTGAATCAGCATATAAGGTGGCTATGCTGTGCCTCCAAAACAAGAGCCATTCAGGCAAAACCCATCCCAATTTTATCCTAAATTCATTCAAACATCCTTGGCAACTAAAAAATAGATTTTCTTTTTGTAGGCCTGTGCAATTTTTGGGTCAGACCAGTAGCCCAAGTTCCAGATCAATGTGCACAACCACAGATGGTGCCAGTGTTGGATGCCATAAACGTCCTTGTGCAAGACTGCTGCTCTTCATGTTAAGTTTGTGTTCTTTAGCTAGGGACAGCCTGGATGTGAATGTGGATGCTCTGACCATCATAACTAATTACCACAAACATCGCTTTCCTCCATGAATTTGAAATCAAGTGTCACTGACCAATGCCATGCAGATAAGGACATAGTGGGGTTAGGAGCTACCCTGTCATGCCATCCACCATTGGATGCGGAATGGCCAGCGGAGTGCAGTGCAAAAAACAGAAGCGAAATCGCTCCTTTCATTCAAAAGTTATGGCCAAAAAACCGGAAGGAAAAATGCACGGAGCCCTATGGAAAGTGAAAGTGAGCCGTATCGCAAGTTTACTCGCGAGTAGGCACACTTGCCATAGTCCTTTGGAAAGGGCAGGCTGAGAGGAATCCAACAACACCAGAATGGTCCCGATCCAATGAATGCAGCCCCCCAAAAAACACCCAAGAAGCTCCCCCCTCCCAGCTGCGAGTTAGAGCCCAAAAGGAAGCCACGTGACCGTGTTTACTTGTGAGTAGGCGGACTTGCCTTAGTCGAGGCAGGCTGAGGCTCCAAGGACATCCGAATGGTCCTCATCCAATGAGTGCAGCCCCCCAAAACACGGAGAAGGAGGTTCCTCCCTCCCAGCTGCCTCCTAGTCTATGGAGCCCTATAGAAAGCAGCCTCACAGTCGCGTTTACTCGCAAGTAGGCAGGCGTGCCTTGGTTGGTGGTCAGGCCAGGCAAAGGGGAATGTGAGGACACCAGAAGGGTCCTGATCCGATGGAGCTGGAGTGCAACAGAAGGCAGCCTCCCCCCCCCCCAAAAAAAAAAAAGAACAAGAAAGAGGCTTGAATGGTAAGGGGAAAGTTTTCTATTTTGCACTTGCAAAACCAGGAGGGTCTTTATCTTGATGTGCCTGAAATAGAAGAACTTTAAACTGGGCACTGGGGAGGGCTGGAAATCTCACTGATTCTTTTTGGGGGTTGTTATTACAGGCAGACTATAGAGTAAGCTCCATTGACCACTATGGGACTTACTTCAGAGTAGACATGCATATGATTGGGCTCACAGGCTGCAATTCTACCCACACTTTCCTGAGAGTAAGCCCCATTGACCACTATGGGACTTACTTCAGGGTAGACATGCATAGGATTGGGCTCACAGGCTGCAATTCTACCCACACTTTCCTGAGAGTAAGCCCCATTGACCACAATAGGACTTACTTCAGAGTAGATTCACTTGGTGGAACAGGACTGGCTCCCCCTTATTTAATTATTTTATTTTAATTTAATTATTTTTAATTATTTATTTTAATTGCTTGATGATGTCACTTCTGGCCATGATATCACTTCCAATGGGTCCTGGACAGATTGTCATTCTAAAAAGTGGGTCCCAGTGCTAAAAGTTTGAGAACTGCTGCAATGAGGTGTTAGTAAGTTGACATGGGGGTTTGTGTGACTCTACAAGTTTTCAAAATCACTAAGATCAGAATTTGGAGGAATAATGCCATCATGTTATATATTAATCAATGCCTAATTTCATGCAGAATGCAATGAAACAAACAACACTGAAATATCTGTGTTCTAACAAAAGGTACAGCCAAAAAACCAGTGGGGCAGAGCGATGGTAAATCACCACGCCCACCTGGAGTGTTGCCCCGCCCACTACATGGAGTGACGCACAGGCCTCCCGCACCGGGTGACGGGAATCCTAGTGACGCCACTGTGGAGGACTTAAGTTAGCATTCATGGAGCCTGCTGAAGACCAGAAGTGACATCATTAAGCAGATGATGGGCCAGAAAGCAGCACTTTGTTCTCACATAGAAACTCTTTCGCTGCAAATGACACAAGAGAAAATGTGCAAAACATGTTCATATTTTCAAGATATGAGAGAGCCCAATTATCAAGCTTGGAGAGCCCAATTATAATGGAGGCCAGAGGAATTGCTTCCAGGGGCTTGCATTTGGTCTTTTGTTCGACACCCCTGGACTAGATGATCCTGCACATTGAGTCTGCAATTACACTTACCTGAGAGTAAGCTCCAGTGAATTAGATGGGTCTTACTGCTGTCTGCACATGACTCTGCATCAGTTTCTGCTGTAAATCTACTGTCCTTGTTACTACAGGTGTGAATGGGACACACAACTACACAGTACGTATGGAGAAGAGTCAAAATATTGTACTATTTGTGTTAACCAGGAAATATCCTCCTGCTTAGGTTTGAACAGAGAGCCAGAGAAACTTCCTCTGACTCCTTCAGGGTTAAGATTACATGTACCCGAAAAGCCAACATGTTTGCCCTGCAGATGTCCAAGATAATTGGAGTATCAGTAAGTTTTCTGTTCCCAAGTATGAGGTTGATTTCCCGAAAGAAAAGATAGTTCTGGGAGAAACAGAGGATCCCTCCATCCTCTTTGGACATTTAGCATTTGCCCTGGCTCATGGAAAAGCAATTGCTCAGTGAGGTATACTCTTGTTACATTTTAAATGATACAAGCCTTCCTGCTGAAGTCAGGAGCTGGAATACATACCTTGTAAAGATGGGCAGGATGTAGGTACATATGCCATGCAGTCACTATAGTCAGATGTCTACAATTGATACTCTTCTGAAGTATCAACTTCTACTGAAGAAGTTAAATGTCCGCTAAAGAATTGCTTTCCTTCTCTTCCCAAAAACTCATACTTTTTCTGGATAAAACCCAAACTCTCTTTTACTGAGCATGGGAAAAAGTTCAGCAACCTGTGCTACCTGCTTTGGAAATTCTCTGCTGAAACTTGCAAGTTTGTATGTTTGCCTACACACATTCAGGTTTGTTTTTAGTATGCTAAGGCTGTGTCCTGAACACGCTTACCTGAGAGTAAGTCCCACTGAACTCAGTGGAACTTACTGCTGAACAGACATGCATAAATTGCACTGTAAATATTACTTTTATTCTTGTCTTAATATTCTAGTCCAGGGGTGTCAGACTTGTTTCATACAGCGAGCTAAAAAGCATTTATGATGGCTGCTGAGGGCCGGAAGTGATGTCATTAGGCAAGAAGTGATGTCATGAAACAGGACATAACCAGAAATAAGCGCTTACTTCTCACTTAGGAATACATTAACTGCAAATGACAGAAGAGAAAATACGCAAATCTTGAGCTTGAGCCTCATTATTTGCGTGGGTTCCGTTCCAAGCACTCATGTGAATGGCAAAAAACGCACTATAGCAAATCAATTTAAAAAACAAAGTTTCTTTGCTCAGGTGATTTAAAAACAGCCTTACTGACCTTGCTAATACCCCTGCTAATTGGGTAAGAGGCACTTTTTCAAGTGGGTGCTCCTTTTTTTAGCAGGGGGAGAGTAATTGGCCCACCTCACCCCAGCACTGTCTGTTCTAGTGGCAGTCTGCTGGTATTCATTTGCATCTTTTTAGATTGTGAGCCCTTTTGGGACAGGGAGCCATTTACGTTATTTGATTTTTCTCTGTAAACCGCTTTGTGAACTTTTAGTTGAAAAGCGGTATATAAATACTGTTGATTGATTGATTGATTGACCTTTGTGATGTAAGATAAGAGTCATTAAGAAGACAATCCATCAATCAGTCCTCCTCCAAGCCCTACACTCAGTTCCTCTCTTCACCAATGCAAAGTGATCACTTTTCTTTAACGTGCTCAGGGGGAAGGGAGGGGTCGCCTGGAGAGAGAAGGATTGATGGATTGTCAGCCAGCTGCCCCCCCCCCCATTAAGGAGGTTGTTGTTAAAGGACTGTTCAGTTTTTTAAACTGCTGTTAGCGGGATGCATTTTTCCCCTTCTCCAGGGATCAGTACATTTCTTCTCATTTGCAGTGGCCATTCGTGCTGAGTCAAACCCGTGTATAAAAAAATCCATGCATAAATAGGCTGGACCTGTATAGCAGAGCCCAATTATCATGCGGGCCACCCTTTCAGCAGTAACACTTCAGCATTGCTCAGCAGGTGAGAGCCCAAGGGCTGCATAAAAAGCTTCTGTGAAATCACCCTTGTAAGTTTAAGATAGTTTATGTTCCAGTAATGCTTGCCCCATGAGCACCAGATCACTCCGGAGTTTGCTATGCAATTTAAGAACATTAAGGCCCAAGTTCCAACTAAGCATTTTGCCTCCCCTGGCAGTCTACCAAATGATCTGTGAAGGAACAGCCTCCTCTTGCTGCTTCTCCACAACCTGCTCTTCTGATGCTGGAGAGTCTGTTTAGCCATCAGGACTAATAGCCATCAGAACCTCTCCTCTGTGCATTTCTCCAATCTCCTTTTAAAGCCATTTCAGTTCTTGGCTGTCACCACATCTCCTGGCTGAGAATTCCACCAATTAATGGTGCATTGTGCAAAGAAACACTTTTTTACTTGTATAGTTTAAGTTAAAAGGAATTCTTTGCTGGTGAGACGTACCTGCAGCCAGGTTCATGTAAGGATGGAAATTAACAATGGTCTCTAACTCTCAGATTTTTTTCTCCCTTTCTGTAAATAAGCCAAAAGGGAAGGATGACAGTGTTTCAGGCAGTCCAATCCTAAGCTTCTCCAGCGCCCAGCAGTACAACAGCACTGAAATGGCCACTGCTGTATCCTATAGGGGCAAGGAAGATTCCGGAGGTCTCCTCAGGGTAAGGCAGTGGTTCTCAAACTCTCTGGGAGAGTTTACTTGCGTGGGTGGGGGGGGGGCTGCGTGGGCAGGGGGAAGACAGCGGCGTGATCACGCTGCCCAGGGGGGCTGCAGGGGCTTGGGTGCACTTACTCACCCCAAGTGCACCCAAGCCCCTGCAGCCCCCCTGGGCAGTGCAATCCTGGGGATCGCGCCACTGCCTCCTCCCTGCCTCCAGGCTGCCCCCGCACCTTAAGGGGGCAGAGGCCAGGGCTCACAGGCTGGGGTGTCGCGATGCCCCAGTTTGAAAAGCTCTGGGGTAAGGGAACCAACGTGTTGAGCTCTGGTGCCCCTGATGGGTTTACTTGGATTTGCACCTGCTCTTCAGCTGGCACAGAACTGAGGAGGCCCACATGGGGCTCCGTGGCTCAGGAGGGAGGATAGGATTTGGTGGCAGCCTCTAGCACTGTCTCCGCCCTCCTCCCAAGCCTGATCCTCACCCATTCCTTCCTCCCTCTGCCCAGTTTCACCCCACCTTCCTCCAGACCCAAAAAGCCTTCCCACCACCCAGCAGGGATACTTACTGCCTGGCTCTCCTGTCCTGTATCTTGCCAGAGCTGAGGCCCAGTGCCGACTGAAGCTGGGTGTGTGCTGCCAGCATCAGAGTGCCTTACGGCACTTTTGTGACACATGGCACTGGCAGTGGAGCTGGAGCACAGGTGCTGCTCCCAAGAGGATCTTGCTCTTAATATTTTTTTTAAATGTTGGCTGGGGAGCAGGGCATCCACAGCTGGAAAGGAAAATCAGCATCTTTCTGAGTCCCACTCCTGGTCAGAGGATCTATCCATCATTCCACATACACATATACGTATGTTATGTGGCATGTTGCACTGGATGAGACTTAAAGAGATCTTGAAAGTTAAGAGCGAGTTTTAAAGAAGTACTCCTAAGGCTAAATTAGGAGTTTAGGCTTGAAAGGCTGTTATAAAGGGGGACTTTCGGGGGAAAATAAATAAAGGGGGGTGATTTTCAAGGAGACCAGTGATTTAGTGTCTCTTTCTTTGCCTCCCTCCTCTCTTTTGCCTCCTGCACAAGGATCTATTGAGAAGCCCCAGAACAAATGCTCCCTTATGCGGCTCCAAAAAAAGTCTTCTCTTTGGTTTGTCTGAAACAGCTGCCTCCAAGCACGCTATAGTTACTCATTAACTGGGTCTCCTAAGGTGCGGGGGGGGGGGGGGGAGGAAAGAAGAGAAGGAAGAGGAGAAAGGAGCAAAGACTTAATAGACCCTAAATAAGCCCCCCTCCCCCAAATAAATAAATCAGGTGTCCTGGGAAATAAAAGTGAAGAAAGCAGGTGGCGTCTTAGCTACCTTTGACAATTGAATAATGTGCAGGAAAAGGTGGCTAATCTTTCTCTGGTGCCTGGCAGTTATAGAAGGAGAAAGGAATGATAACATTGAGAGTAAGCATAAGGAGAGACACAAAGGAATCAGATTATTAAAGGAGGAGGGAGGGAAGGCTGGACAGAGGGACACTTGTGCTCCGTCCGGCTTTGTACACTCAGGACAGGATGGGCTCAGCTCTCTCCTTGCCATGCAATGTTGCCTCCCCTCAGACTTGGCTGGAGTTTGGCTTTTGAATCTCAAATCTTGCCACAATGACTCCAGAAACAGATGGTTAACCTCTCTGGGCTGAGCAGAAGCAATTCAGTGGTGGAAATAGCTTCATAACTTGGAACAATAGAAGATGGTTTGGGGTGTTTAACATATAGCCGGGCCCACAGGAGGTCTAGCACTGAGAGATACTTGAGTGCCTTCCCTAAATCATCACTTTTCACTGCTAAGAAGTCAGACTCCAGCCTTTTTACTGATGGAGATATCAGATGCAAAGGCAGTATTCTGTCCATTTATTCAACTATATGTGAATCTGCTCCCTAATCCTAAGCCTGCTCTGGCCAAGGTGATTAAAAGCGCTGGGATGATTGGTAGCACTCAACAACCATTTTAAAAAGAATTTTTGTATTTATTTACACATGCACATATAAACTACTTGGTTGGAGCTTTTTGTTCATTGCTCATACTTATATTGACCCCCCTCCCCCAGGAACCTGTAACCCTCTCAATAAAATTTCCAGCCCAAATCTAACTTGTGCTGGAACAGGCAGGTCGAGTGGCCTGCGCTGCATCCAGCACAAGGTAAGTGCCGGCTGGAGCGCAACTTGGAGTAAGAGGATATTTTCGTCTTTATGTTGTATGCCAGTCACCCCAATGGGGCTACTTGGATCCGCACCAGCAAAATCACTGGGGCAAATCCAAGTGGCCTGTGTAAGGCCAATCAAGCGGGAGTCGGGGTTAGGAATTGGCCTATGCTGCCGAATCCTCTTCAGACAATAGTCCTGACAGGGATTTGTGGGTGTAGATCTAGAACAAATACCTGAGCCATTTTAAGGTCATTCTTTGTGCTATCTTTTCTGATATACATGCATGTCAGAAAGACATGTTTCTTCTTGAAGCTGAATGTTTAAACATATATTAGTTTCTATAAAAATGTCAAGAGGGTGGGCTTTGAAATAACAACTGCCTTACCTGTGTCAGTTCTTCTAAGATGTGGAGTGCTTCACCCAGCACAGTGACCTCTATCACCTTGACTGCAGAGTGATGTGATGTGGTTTTATAAATAATTGTGCCACCGACTATCAGTCCTTTCAAGAAGATAGTAGAATAGTTGGCTGTGGTTCAGTCTTTTCAAGTCAAGTGACAAACTGCATTGCTCTGCATGAGAAAACACTCTGGGTTCAGTAATTAACATCCTGCCCCGTTACTCTAGAGACACCACATATTGCCAAGTGAGAGGGAGGAAAAAGGCAAGGGACACAGAGAGTTAATTTTGTGGAGAGGCTGCGGATGTTTTTGGAGCCCAGTTTTGCATGGCATTAAGACCTGATTTATTATTGCTATTATGAACTCCATTCTGTGCATTATTTAAAGTAATAATTATGGTTTGCAGACAGCATCTGTGTAACATCACAGATCAGACAATTCATCTGGCAAGGGCAGGATCCGTGAACACTCCTTGCTCTCTTGCACCATGATAAATGAGCACATCTAGGACTGTTTGCACATACCTCCAAATGCCAAACGAAGGACTGCAAGTTTCTTTCCCACATTAATTCAGTGCTCACTAATCCACTTTAGCATGGGCTCTGTGTGTCTTGCAATTCTATAAGTCCTCTAAAAGGGGGGGGGGAATGGCACTGGCTGCAAAATGCACCTTGAGCATTTATACTTTTTTAATTTTAGAGCAAGTTTCTAGTCCTTATGGGTCTGAAACTGTGTGGGTAGAGCTTGAAGGCAAACAGGTGACTGCATTACAGGTGACTTCAGTGGGAGGCATCTTCTTGCCTTGATTTATTACTAGCAGACACAGGCTGCAATCCTAACCACACTTTCCTGAGAGTAAGCCCCATTGAACAAACTAGGACTTACTTCTGAGTAGAACTGTTTAGGATTGTGCCTATGGAATAAATGGTGCTAGTAGAGCAAATACATCCAATTCTTTGTTTGCCTGCTTTCTGCACCTTAATCAGCTTTGTATTGACCAAAATGTTGATTTTTTTTTAAGCACACAACATAATAAATGAAGCCCTGGTTTCCCTGTTTCTAGAAGGTTCACACGTTACATGTTCCCTGCAGGAGTTACTAGTCTTTTGTCTCAATCTTTCTCCTCACCAGTTTATGTGATGCAGCAATGCCATTGAAGCGCATGCTGCTTGCTATGGTGGGGGCACAGTCTCCTCACAGCAACAGGCCAGGGGAGGGCAGCGGCAGGGGGTAAGCAGGCAGGCCTAGGAGTGGGGATTGGCAGCACCAGCATATGCCATACCCTAGCCCCCTTCCCTGGCCTGGCCTGCTGACATGGGTCAATGTAATACTGCAGGCACAGACCTGGGGGACAGGCACAGATACTGGGCACTTTACCTTGGGGGAAAGGAACAAATGTTCATTTATCACAAGGAGACCTCCAGCAGACAAAATTTCCCCTCAGGATGCCGAGGAGTCCATGCTGGTGTTGCTGCTTCAGCGCTGGGGAATTTGGTTAGGATTCGGCTGTCAATCACCCTTGTAAAAAGCTCTGTAAAGTACACACACACACACACACACACACACACACACACACACAGCTCTTTAGTTTATTATCTCCATGTTGCAGATGCAGAGGAGTGGAAGAAGATGATGTTGAGGATAACAGAGCGCTTGTTTACCTAAGGCCACCAGTGAATATGAGACTGCATAAAATCTGAACCAGAGGCTTTTTGGCTTACAAAATCACATTCTAAGGCCAAAACGAGATGCTGTGGAAAATGCAAAACTATCATAGAACAGCTACCCACAGTCACACTTCTTGTTCTCATTAGTGACAGTGTCATTCTGTAATTGAGAGGTTCAGAAAAGCAAACCCAAAATCATTCATTCCCCTGAATCAGGCCTGGTTGATCATGGTTTCACTGCCCCAATTCATATCCAAGCGTACCAGCTGAGGACTGTGGTGGGAGCGCCGATAACAGCAATGAGGCTGTTCCAGTGGGGCCTCCATTGCACTTTCAATTATTTTCCTGGTTTTCAGACCTGTAGAACCTGCAGGAAATGTTATCATGCTCCCCAGCGTCCCTAATAGGGACCTCTGGACCCCATGGATCCTGACACTTTCAGGACCCTCTGGCTCTCCTACTCACTTCTGTTATTGGTGCTGCTATACCAGCATTAGAAAATGTTGGGAAAGGAAGGGGCAACAAGAGGAATCTTGGGCTGGAGGGATGTCCATGCCCCAGCATCCTTCTGAGCACATCACCAAAAATGTGATCAAAACATCAGAATTAACTCAAAGGGGAAAAATTCTGGTATTTGAAAAATACATTGTTTTACTTGAACACATTCCAGATCAAGCTGGATGATGCAGGAAACTGATGTATGAGAACATCTGAAGCTGCCTAAAACCAAATCAGACCAGTGGTCCCATCTAGATCAGTCCTGGCCTTTTGCAACCCCACCTGGAGATGCATAAACCTTCAGCAAGCAAAGTAGGCACAAAGCGTGCCTCTGAGCTACAGCCCTTCCACTTAAAGTAGAAGCTGGTCAAGTCTCATAATTCCATAGGTCTAGAGTGACATCACCCTGGTCTGTGTATCACTTTCCCTACAAATGGCAGGCTATGAAGTGGAGTAGGGTGGTGAATACTTGCATAATAATGCTGTATCCTACATTTTGTATTGCTAGATGTTCCTGGAGAAGGGGGACAAGCAGGAGATGTGAGAATGCTGTTTTCTGTGGCAGGCACATCTTAAACAATGTCTAGTTCCAGCCTTAGCCGTTGGGCACAGCAGGTGGGAAAAGAACATCTCAACAAAAAGGAAGAAGGCATCCTTTAGTGCTAACTTACTGCAGGGGTTACACTGGGAAAATGAGAATGACAAGAACACATCCTCAGAAGTGTGCCCACAACTAAATGTGACCTACCACACAACCAGAAAGGGAGGCCTTCTGCTTAAGTCTCAACTGCTGGCACAAAGCAACAAGCGTAAGCTTTTCAAAGGCAAATATGGAACCCTCCCAAGAGCCATGTGCTGGGTGACGCCTTCGAAAGCAGCCCTACATTCACTTGTCCAGGTGAAATGAACCACTTCTTCTCAGTCCCAAATGTGTGCTTTCAGCTTTGCTGTCTTTTGAGCCAATACAGTATCCACATTCATTCCCAGCTATCTTGAGTCTTGTTCAAACATGGCAACATGGAGGTCACCCACAGTGTAGAGGGAGGCACACTGCCTGCACAACCCAGAACCTTTGTCCAGTTGTATGAGCAACACTAAACACAAGATTTTTTTTTTCTTTCAAAGGAAAAACCAAAGTTTTAACATCTATGATTTTCCTCCTGTCCAGCTGGCGTTTTCATGAGACAGGTACCTTATGATTAGATTTGCTTGAAAATACTAAACATCTGGAGCCCAGCATTACAAGGCAGCCTTTGTGCCACTAGTAAGTTATCTGCAATAAACCAGCACTTGTTGCTGAGAGCTACAAGTGGGAGTTTTGAAAAGACGGGAGAGCAAGAGCTGGAGAAGGAGAAACACAACACCCACAGCATGGCACATTTCAGACCTCTGAGAACTTTCACAAATATTTTCCATCGTTCAGTAGATGACTTTAGGAAGCAACTTAGAAGAAGCTGTCAAAGCAGGGTCTCTCCCTTCCTTTCCTCCCACCCTCCCCCCCATCCCCCCAAAAGCAGAAAGCAAAAATAGAATACCTAAACTGAACAACCAAAGAGTCTTAACCTTCAATGGACAAAAAATAGATTTAGGGTGCAATCCAGAGGCGCCCTTGGCCCAGTGCAAGTCCCTTGCACCAACCCTGGAAGGTTGCAAATGTGCTGTAAGGCACATTTGCACCTCAGGAGGAAGCCAGGCCGGCACACACAGGTACGCTGGCCTGTGGGGGCTGACACAAGCCTCTGTGCCGGCTTCCTTGGCAAGGCTTGTGCTGGCCAACACAAGCCTCTGGTGTGGGCGGGGAGGAGGCAGGGAGGAGGTGGGAAAGAGGTGTTCCTGGGCGGGTGGGGGGGCGGCCCCAAGAATGGGTGGGTGGGGATGGGGAGGCGGGGCTGGGATTCAGCACTTATGCTAGATCCCAACCCTCATTCCCGGGAAGTTCAGAGCGACTTGAAGCTGCTCCACTCTCCTCAGACTAGTGCCACCTAAGGAGCTGGAGCAAGTCCAAGGAGACCCATAGGGACAAGGGTGTTTTTCCACTTCCCCTTGTGTCTGGCTGAGCTGCCTTGGGCCCATATCCTGCGCTGGATACAGTTGCCTGTTCCAGTGCAGGGTAGGATTACGCCCTTAATCTCCATCAAAAATGTCCTTCTCTGTAGTTAATATTAGATGGGGGCAGTTGTGCTGCAAGGGGGCAAATGAGTATTGCTGATTCTCTCACCTTTCATCCTTTGGCAAACCAAGCTAGAATCATCTTCTCCTGACATTTCCCCTTTTCTAGTGTCACTTTCACCCAGATTCATGAAATGTCAGATGCTGCAAGACTACTGGGGTAATAAGGCCTCTATTTTTTGGCCTTGTTTTTAAAGGTAATGGGGACTGCTAGCTGCAGTAGTTGTGCTCATCTGGATCTGACAGGATCTCTCTGTTGAACCTTGATCGTCAAAGTATGATCCACCTGCCTCTGGGCAGGGACAGTTAAAGGTAGAGGGCTGCCTTAGACAGCCCTATAGTGCTGCCCTGTCCACTGATGCCACCACCCCTCCCCCAAACCTGCACACCTCTCACCTTGTTTCTTTCACCATGTGGGTGCTTTAAACAAAGCAGGAAGTCTGAATCAACATGGGAATTTTCACAGCTTGCTCTGCATTTCCTGCTTTGTTTAAAGGGCCAGTGTAGAGGAAGGAATTAGCTAAAGGGCACTGCTCCATCAGTGGCAGGTTGGAGGGAGGCAGTAGGCATCTGTTCACCACTGCCTCTGATCTGTCAACTGATGCAGACATCATCATTCATGTCACTGATGGGTCAGCTTGTGGGGCAGATTAAAAGTGACTGATCCAAAGCAAGCTTAATCCGTGCCTGTGGTCTGATTGAGGCCTATGTGAAAATTGCTTGGAAAATCTCTTCAGGCAGAGTAACTCAAGTGTCCCTAGCAGTGAAGTCATATCAAGAAAGCCACTTTTGACCAAACGTGTCCCCAACACACACTGCCGTTTCTCAGTGGCAATTCATATGAGCCCCTCAACTGAAAAAAATGTTCCCACAAATCACGTACATTGCTGCTAGGAAGAAAAGGTCAGCTGTAAGGAGAGTCTCACCAGCTCAACTTCATATCTGCCATGAGGAAAGTCCTCATAACCTCCTTGGCACGCTATCTGTAGATCAATTTTCAGAAGGTCCTCAGACTAATATCTGACCACCTGCACATTATAAAGGTGACTGGCCTGAACATAGCGAGTCACAGGCTAGCTATGCTTTTCTTGTGAGGCAAAATCTCTCTCTCTCTCTCTCATATACACACAGAGAGATAGAGAGAGTTAATGAGCCTGGAGAACCACGTGTAGCTGACCTGGTGGCTCCTAGTCTGTAGTAGGGAAAAACAAGACTGGACGTAGCCCTCAATTGTCCCCCTTTCAAGTGAAAAGAATAGGGTCCTACCCCCCTCCCACTGTTGTGTGACAAGAACTGTGACACTTTCAATGCATTGCAAAAAAGACGTGCAGATTTTTCCCCCTAAATTTTATTGTAATGCATAAACAAAACAAAAAGAAAATATTACATCGATACATGCTTATGAATTACTTTTTTTAAAAAAAAAGGGAAAAATATTTACAGACTTTTTTAAAAAAAATAGGATTTGGAACTCAAATTGTTTGCTGTGTACACGTGTTACCTTTTGCCAAAAACACAAGAGCAGCAGTTAAAAAGTGTGGGCACCTTCATCCAGTTCATTCCAGGGCTCAGCATTAATCCACTGGAGCAGAATATCAAGAAAAGGTCCCTGGTTGTGAAGCAGGCAGAGGGGGAATGGCTGCTGCAGTTCACTTTCAGAGGAAGCCCCAACTGACACAGCTCAGAAGAAAGAGAGGTAACCGAGCGAGGCAAAATCTTGGCTGCTGCTCCGCTCCATAGCGTGACCATGGCATGATACACCTGTCTCAGTCTTTTAGGTGACAGGCAGAGGCTTGCCCTGCCAAACAATGACTCCCATTGTACTGACAGCTCTCACAGTAGTCCCTATTGACTGGGAAGCCCAATCCATCAGCATTTGTCAGAGCCTATAATATACACAGCCCTCGTTAATTCACACAGGCATAATATGAACCACGGGACCCTGGGGCCTTTCTGATCGGTGCTCCTTGACACACAAAGTTGTCTATCAGAGCAATGAGAAATGACAGGGGAGATTATTGGAAAGCTTAACAGCCAGTCAGGAAGGGAAAAAGGAGCAATATTTAAAGAGGCATTTAGAAGTCATGTTTAAAAACATTAGTTAAGCATGCTTGGAAAAAAAGAAAACATCATTACAGGGTTCTTTGCAGCGTTTGCCTGGCTACATCCCAGAGAAAAAGCAGGCGCTTGAAAACTCAACAAACCTTGCAGACAGAGGAGGCAGAAACCTGAATCAGAGGAGATCTCCTTGCTGGGCTTGCTTGATTCAGCTGGCCAGGAGCAGGCAGAGTCTCATCAGACTTCTCTGCAAGCATGGAAATTCTTGGGTTGGGGTGTAAATGGACATTAGCCCTTTAACATCCATGTTCTCCTTTAATCAATCAAGGGCACACATTACACTTTGGATATGCTACAGGTAACCTTTTATTAAAGTCTCCTTGCACGCGCACACACACACACTGTACCAGAAGTCAAGCCCTAGTTGTATCCCTGAACCCCTTAGTTCCTTTCACTGGGCACTCCCCTGGTATGAGTGTTCATAGGAACCCTCTTCTCTTCAGAGGATGGGGATTGCCTAGAAAAGGCTGGGCTCAGCAAGGCACTCCCCTCAGTCTGGCTAGCAACTTGACTGTTCCCGGATGTCTCCTTTGGCCACTCTGTATCCCTGTATGAAGTAGGCTATAGCTCACAGAAAGCTTGTGCTACAATGAATGTATTAGCTTTTCAGAAGCCAGAAGAGAATCTGTGTTGTTTTTGCTGGTACAAACTAATGTGGCTGCCCCTTGGGTATATGGGATAGATCATATATCCCATGGAATATGGATATGTTATTATGAATACTGTGCCAGGCTGAAGAAAAGTTAGAACAAACCACTGGAAATCCTTTCCAGCAAAAGAGTCATGTTGCATTTTGCAAGCTGAAGCAAAACTAAATCCATCTCAAGGCACAGCTGAAAAGCATTCAATGCAGTCACTTTGCTAAAGCCAAGAAGGCCTGACTTGGGTCAGTATTCGGATGGGTGGCTACTGCCTTGAATTGCATGGACAAAAGGTGGGATGTAAAGTAAATGAAATATCTTTGACAGTCCCAGAGCATTTACTACACCAGTTTGGCAATTTGTATTCCTGCTTTTGCTGCTACAGACTAACATGGCTGCCTTTCTAGACTTCCAGTCCAAGCCTATGCATGTCCACTCAGAAGTAAGTCCCATTAGAGTCAATGGGGTTTACTCCCAGGAAAGTGTGAATAGGATTGGGCTGTTAGAGAGTAGCGTAGACTACTCTGGATTCTCTACTCTAGACTCTTAACTGCTTATACTGCTTCAGCTGTGCTGATACATACATACTAGTATACATACTTTGCTCACATAATAAGCCAATCCTTAACAAGCCAAAGCACAGTAAACATATGAGGAAGCATCAACTTACCTGCCTTAGCTGGCAAGGTCTCCAAAAGCACATACTCCTATATTTAATTCACATATTGAACATGTATAGCCTGGACTGACATTGACCTCCCAATTGATTATTGTCTTTGTCATTTTGTTTAAATACAGTAGGAGCGCAGCTGCCATCACTAGGAATCTCGTTTTGTTCCCTGTAAACACTTAATGGCTTGTGCATGCATGCATGATGTGCAGGTGCTCACAATCGTAGAGAGTGTGTTGTCATATGGCTGGTGGCGGCCCTGTGAGTCATATCCGGTTTGTGTGCCCCCTTCTTCTGCCCTCTCTTCTCCAAACAAGGCTGGGATTGAGGAGTGCAGACACATAAATAATTTTCAGGGACGGGTTGTGACTCAGATGACTCAGACTCGAGACATGAAAGTTGCAGTTTTTGCAACTCATATGGACTCGAGTCATGCATGTCAAAAACTTGGACATTGACTCAGGACTCAAGCGTTTTACCCTAAAAATGAAAAGACTCAAGGCTTGCTTGTGTTTGTGCTTACAACTCTATTTTGTGTGTGCGCACTTGCTTGTTTTTTTTGCCGCTTCTGCAACCTGACCGGTTTCTTGAAAACACTCAGACTTGAGTAAAAATGAATCAAAAAATGACTCTGGAGAAGTTGCGGTGGGCACCCATTATGACTCACGGACAATTCGAGTCGGGGGGACAGAGACGTGGGCCTTGATTCGAGACTGCACTGTGGTTCTGGCACATCTCTGGTAATTGGGGAATTGTGATATGCCTGATGTAGAGAAAATCGTATCAGATGATGCTTGAAGTTATGGAATTCTAGCATTCCTTCTATCATAAGCCTCAGTGGACCTCTAGTTGTGACTTAATGGAAACAAAGAGTGGTGGCAATATGTGTGACTCTGGGAGGATGAGAAGCAAGGAAGAGAGACTGCCGTCTTCATCTTTCCAAGGAGAGAAATCATGGTATGTATGCATGTACGTACCTGGGATGTATGTATGTATGTATGTATGTACCTGGGAATTCCCAAGTTTGGTGGTATGATCCTAGGCATGGTGCAGGCAACCTTAGAGAACTGCTGGAGTGATAGCATGAGACAGTTCACATGAGAAGGCTAGATCGGTGGTAGAGCACCTGCTTTGCATCCAGAAGGTCCCAGGTGCTGTCCCTGGTATATCCAGACAGGGCTGGGAAGAATGCTCTGTTGGAAGCCCTAGAGAATCACTGTCATTCAGTGTAGACAATATTGAAATGGATAGACCAATTGCTGACTCAGTAGAAGGCAATTCCTTACGAGAATCAGTCGGAGCCCGTGCATGATGGTGGCAGTAGTAATGAGCATCCAACAAAATTAAGAACTACCACTGAAATGTACAGGGTTGGAAGTCAACGTTTGGACTAGAAATTATATTACAACACTCTTCAACATAGAGTGTAATTAACTAGTAGACAATGCTAATCAATGATGTGATGGTGAAGACTTTCATCTGTCCACCGGTGGAATGTGTGTTCTGCAGGCAGAAACGCCTGGATTCAGCCACATGTGTGAGCCAGCAACAAGGTCACCATCAGCTGGTACCTAGTAAGTTGGTGGTGGCAGTAGGTGGCAGGAGTGACAGGGAAGAAGGGGTGTTTCTGGAAAGGGAAGGGGCGGGATTGGGGGCACTCATGTGTGGCTGTGTTCTATTCCTTTTTCCTTTCCCTTTTTCTCCTCAAAATAGCTAGTGCAGAACCAAGGAGACCCACAGAAGTCCCCTTACCTTGAGAAGACCTCGAAGACTGCTCCACCATCACATGATGCAGCACGCACCTTCTTGGCACACATGCATTGGCAGGGGAGAAGGATTTAGTAAGGACTGGTGCCTTTGTACATGAGCTACATTAGGGAGATATCCTTCCCAAGTATGCTGCAGCAGCTCATGTACAAAGTGAAGGCCTTGTGCAGGAGGAGGTAGAGTGCAAAGCTATGCACAGGAAATCTGACTGCCATAATCACAGTGGTCTGTTCAGGCCAGACTTCACCAGGAGGAAAGCCAGAGAGGCATGGCAATGCATCACTCCATAAAAAATGCACAGAATCCTATGCACAGGATCCTACATACAGGCCTTCCTTGCTCATGACAATATGAACTTTTTAATGGACTTTTGCTAGCCCTAATACTACTACTTGGTATCTATACCACAGTTTTTCCAAGTGCGCAAAGCACTGCACATGAGACAGGGCTTAGGCGAAGAGGTATTCGCTGCCTAAGGCCACCCACTGAATTCATATGTTGGGCCAAGATTTGAACAGGAGATTTTGCAGAGCTCACATTCCAGTTCAAGCACAATTGGTCCAGGGCATGAGCATCTTCCAGACAACTGTCATAACCTCTAGAAAAGATGCTCCAGAGATACCAAAGTACAGAATGCACAGAAAAGGCAACACAGACAGTGATCCCAAGTTAGTAAGTGCCCACAGGCGAAGGCTGATATTAGCAGCCATTCTGCTCTCAATTGCAGAGCCATAATTAGATCACTCCATTTGGAGTAAAAGAGGTGGGAGAAAATTAATTTCTTGAACAGGCAGCAGAGAGCAAACTGGGTAAGGAGTCAAACGACGTCTTCTCT
The DNA here is from genome assembly GCF_035046505.1 of Tiliqua scincoides. NCBI lineage: Eukaryota > Metazoa > Chordata > Lepidosauria > Squamata > Scincidae > Tiliqua > Tiliqua scincoides. The sequence goes on from NC_089822.1 coordinate 147,230,688, forward strand.
CTTGGCAAGCGTGAATTTTAATGAAGCAAAGCACACCAAAGGGTGGGTGGGAGGGGGAATGGATCTTCCCCACCCACTACTGCTGTCATTTCATCACAGTTTCAGACTCCCCTGGGGCTTTCACACCCAGTCACAAGGGCAAACACCCCCCCCCCCACTTTGTAACTATATAATTTTTTTAATGATTCAGAAGGCCCCTCGTGACCATTTTCTGGATACGTTTTCATGCTCTGCAAGAGGATTTTAACAGTTACACATACAGCCAAGGATCTAAAAGATGAGGCAATGCAGGAGGGATATGAAGGCATGTAGAGTGGGAAAATATCTCCCACAAAGTGCCAGAATTTCATCCTTGTACAATTAATGCACCGTGAACACTACTCACACCAAACAGCTGTTATTTAGTTGATGACTTATTAAGCACACCCGCACACATGGTCTTTTACAGAATAATGAACACTGGGGGGGTGGTCTTCATCTAGAGAAGTTTGCTAGCAATTCTGATGGTGTGGAAGACAAGAGGTGGAAAGCAAGGTAGAGGCCAGGATAGGATTCAGCAAAAGCGGTTATGGGCACTGAGGCTTCAGTTTTGATGCAATGAAGATGAAGGGACGAAGGGTGCAATCCTAATCCCTTAAGTTAGTGCTTTCCGGCACTGACATAAGGGCAATGCAGCTCTGAGGTAAGGGAACAAACATTCCCTTACTTTGAGGAGGCCTCCGTGAGTGACACCCAACTGCAGGATGCAGCACATGTCCCATTGGCACCGCTATGCCTGTGCTGGAAAGCACTGACATAAGGGGTTAGGATTGTGCCCTAAGTCTTCATGGAATAGGAGGGTTTTGAGAAGAGAGCTGAAGGGAGACAGAGAAAGAAGTGGCACCACATAGCTATTCCTGGGGGGATGTTTTGGTACCTCTTACATCAGAGATAGCAGGAGCCAGGAACTAATGTTTATACCAACCACTTCTGTTTCTAGGCAAAATTATTTTTATCAACATGTGATAAAAATCTGGGAGCAGCTTAGCATATCTATGGCTTTCCACTGAGCAGAAGTTCATATATATTCATATTACATTATGATTTTACAGGGGACACTTCCACACACCCCACCATGCCCTATGAGTTAAAATCAGTATGTTGGCATCCTTCAGTCTCGGAAGACTATGGTATCGCGTTCTGAATAGTGGTTCTGGAACAGAGTACTCTCTCCAGTGTGTGAAGCCTGGGTAAAGTAGATACAGAGGATAGACTGTTACCCATGCAGCAAATCCCCCCTCTCCATGTCGCTGAAATGGTCCAGTGGAAAGGCAGAAGCCAATATGGTTGGTTCCAGCGGCGTCACAGGAGTTGCCAGAACGTGACTGTGTTCAGCCATGAACTGCCTCAGGGACTCTGGCTCTGGATTTTGCCTCGAGGTTGACTCCTGAAGCCTTTTCCATAACCGGATGTAGCCACAAGGCAGTGGAGGTTTGGGATCAGAGTATTCCTTCTCTCAGATGAGCTGCCTTCCTAGGCTCCCATCTACCCGGTGGCTGTTTAGTCGCCTCTTACAACAAGTACAGTCAAACTGAGAGCCTATGCTTATGAAGGGCATACGTTAAAATCACAGTATGAGAAATCAGCTCTGAAATGCAGCCAGCTCTGGAGCAGAACACAATAAGTTCTCTATTTGTAGGTTGCTGCTGCAGAGCAATTAGAGAAACAGGACTTGGGGAAAACCCTACAAAGCCATTTCCTCTCCTTTTCCCCCAAACTCTCAAAGCTGAGATAATATACAGATATGACACACATGATGGCAAATTAACTTACAGGAGAAAGTTTGGAAAGGGCATATCTTCCAATTAGGCACAAGATTCAAATGTCATGTATCCCACCCCTTTTTATAAGCCTCCCCCCCATTTATTATCTGATTTCTCTTTACTACTGAGAATTTAACTTTACATGAAGGGCAATGTCTCCTGTTTCTCTTCACCAAAAGTACACCTGGGGGTGCACATGCAAACCTATAAATGCTCCATTAAAAATTTTAGAAGATTTTTGTTACAAGATCAATTGAATGTTTGTACTCACAGACCTAGTGTTTTATGGGTTTTCTAGAAAACATAGATGTGCCCCATGTATTAACCAACACAGCTCTGTGATTTGAATACTTGATTGAGCTATGACTGGTGGTTTTGCAAGATTATGCGTATGTGTGAACTTTCACAGCAGTGGTTACCAGTATTGCAGCAGTTGGCAATAACCTTTGGCCTGGGCTCAGCAGCAGGCAGAATGGCTACCAGGCTTTTGAGGACCTCTTGAGTACAAAATTAGGAGTGAGCCCTTAAACTTTTACTATCTCTTGGCCCCTCCCTTATTTTGGGGCAGTTTGAGCTAGTGGCACATTAGTGCAGGATACATTTTCTTATCTCCAGCTCATCTGAAGGCATCTGGGGGTTTGGTGTGTGTGTGTGTGTGTGTGTGTGTGTGTGTGTGTGTGTGAGAGAGAGAGAGAGAGAGAGAGAGAGAGAGAAATTTGGAAGCTCAAGACCTATCCATGAAGTAATAATTAAATAATTAAATAACATGGAAACATGGAATAATTAAATAACATGGGAACAGGGAAGAGGCATTTCATTCCATGTTCTACAAATTAAATAACAATGGCAGATGAAGGGAGACTGAAAGCCAAATGAGGAATTTCAGAGGTAACTGAGTAAAAGGTCCTTATCTGCTTCACTATGGCACCCAACTTCAAATACCATATTTTCATTGGTCTGCCACTCATATCACAAGTCACAGGACAGGACTAGACCATGAAACAAACAAGAACAGAGCATCCCATTCTGAGGACAAATCAGGTATTCACTTATGCAGGCCTTAAAACCTGCCCCTCCATTTGTGGGGTTTATTGTGGCCAGGATCCTTGAGATTAATTCCACCCAAAGAGGCTTTAGATATGTATTTCTCCAACTGCAGCTCCCCATCCTACTAATTTCAGAAACAGTTTCTGATATGGTAGTGGGATCCAAGGTTCAGAAATAACGTCTCCAAATACCAGTTGCTGAGGAGCAAGAACAGAAGGAAATTTGCCTGGAGGATGCTCTGCTTGCAAATTTCCTAGAGGCAGCTAGTTGGCCACTGAAGGACAAAAGATGGTCAACTGTTACCTGATTCAGCAGGGTTCTCCTTGTGTCTCCAGAAATGCAAGATGCTGCCGTAATTTAAAAGAGACAGTCATGAGAACTCTGCAGTCAAGAAGCTGAGGAGACAGAAACTTCTCTCTCTCTCTCTCTCTCTCTCTCTCTCTCTGTGTGTGTGTGTGTGTGTGTGTGTGTCAGTCAGTTTTAATTGCTACTGTGTTGCCAAGTACAACAAAGATCGTTTTTTTAAAAATAGAAGGCATGAATAGAAGGTTGTCATGCTCTCTCCCCCCTCCTTTTCCCCAACACTGAGTGGGGTGAATAGGTGAAATCAGCCTGCCTTTATGAGCAGTGACTCAGGTCCTACAATCTACTCTGGCTTCAGCATCAAGAGCTCACTAGTCATTTTTTTGTGCCGTGTGGTGCTTTATGGCATCAGTTTTAATAATACGATTATTGTTTGGTTGCGTGCAAAGCTCTCACTCAGAGATTCTGGTTGCTGCCTCCTCCCTAGAAACCGCAACCGTGTTAAACTGCACCTTTCCCCCTCCAGCCCCCCCTCCCTCACAGGTAAACACTGGCTATATATACACCACATGAAATCCCTGCCGGAGGAGGCTCCACCTGAGCCACACAGGCGCTGGGTGATTGTGTTGGTTCCAGCATTCCTCATCACTGACTCAGCAGCAAGCACAGTTACTGAGGAAGAATAGTAATCCTTGCTGCTATTCTCTCCTCTCTGCCAGGTTGGCCCTCTGAATGAGTCCCAACTGCCAGAAGTCATATGAGGGGGTTGAGCAGGTTGTACCCCTGACAGCACTGAGCTCAGCTCAGCCCCCAGAGATGACCACAATTGTTGCAGCAGTCCCCACCCAAACTCTGTGTTCTCTCAGTCTCCCTGGTCAGCCAGGAAAAAGGCAATGGACAGAATGGTGGTGGCTTTAGCAAGAGTGGCCACCACTCCTCACCCCACCCATTTCATCTTCCAGTGCATCTGCCCTTTTCAAAGGGCAGAGCAGAAGTGGGGTGGCTCTCTAACCCGTCACAAGCAGAGGCAGGAGAAAGGACACAAATTTGTGTGTGTGTGTGTGTGTGTGTGTGTGTGTGTGTGTGTGTGTGTGTGTGAGAGAGAGAGAGAGAGAGAGAGAGAGAGAGAGGAGTGACGAACTTTATGTGCCCAGAGGACAAAAAAAAAAAAACCAAGTGTATCAAAAATGGGGGTAAGTGTGGGACGTAGTAGTCATAAGCTCATGCACGGAAAGAGCTTGGGCTTGGCCTTCCTCTTTCCTGCACTCTTTCCCCCTTTTTCCTGCCATGCTTGAGCCAAGAAGCAGCATGAGATAGTGGTCATTTGGGATACAGAGCTAGGATCTACTCAGTGCTGAATTCGGCTTCCTCATCCAAGAACCTGGTTCTTTTCTTTCCTCATTGTGGGCAGGACAAAGTGATGTGACTGGGCTCTTCCCCAGGGTGGGATCTGGGTTGGTGACAGGTAAGTAAGCTCAAGGGATCCCTGGAAATAGTTGCTTTGAGGAGAAATGCCTTTGGTGCAAAAAGGGCAGAAGGGAAGCACTAATCCCCTTTATTGCACTGCTGCACTGAATCAGGCGTCCACCATGGTTTAGAGGCTTAAAAGGATGAGTTAACACTTTGCTCTAAGGTTGTTTTCACTGATGGGCTTAAGATAAATGTAGTTTGACAATCAGTCCAACTTAAGAGACTGATTTTGACCTGACTCACTATCAGTTTTAATGGCCAGGCCCACCATACCCCTAGGGAACCCAAATGCTGATGAGTTCTGAGTTTTCTGTGATCTCTCGCTGCCTCCTGCCTAAGGTAAGGATCAGGAGAGAGAGCTTGGGGTGCTGGTGGGCAGCTCAATGGAAGTATCAACCCAGTGTGCAGTGGCAGTGAAGACGGCCAATTCCATGCCCAGGAACATTACAAAGGAAATGAGAATAAAATAGCCAATATTATTATGCCATGGTACAAATTGATATGGCCACATCTGGAGTTTCATGTCCAGTTCTAGTAGTTGCAGCTCAAAAAGGACATAGTGGACTTAAAAATGGTGCAGAAGAGAGCGCCCAAAGCACCGCAGACACCCACCTATAAGTCGATCCCACAGGTAAGTCGAGGGTAGGTTTTGAGCCAACAACCATGGAATTTCCTATGACCCTCGGATAAGTCAGGGGTTAAACTTAGGGGGGTGTCTGACTATAGTTTTGTCTGATTTTACTCGAGGCCAGATCCTGAAAAATAACCCACCACTAATTGTTACGTAAGAACTGTAGTCTCTAATTTATTAAAAACATAGTAAAAGATCATAAGATACATTTTTATTCTTTTTAAATTCTGGTCTTCATCACCTTTTTGTAAGCACTATCAGAGTAAGTGCACTGTAAACAACATACCAGTAAAACAGTGGTTCACAACCTGGTATTCATGTACTCCCAAGGGACACTGAACAGTACCTTTAGGGGTACTTGAAAAAGAATGGAATAATGGTAGAAAAGGGCAGGTCATGCTCCAGAATGCCTTGCAAGACAGGAATGCCTTGCAAGGACCAGCAAGGCAGGAAGGGAGGTAGCTAGTTGACTGTGAAAGCCCCACCAATAGCTAGCTTGGTCATCAATTCATGTATGAACCAGTGATTGAAAACCAGCACAGTCAAAAAGCTGAAACATAATATGGAAAGTGATCAATCACCCAGAATTTCTCAGCACACTTCTGGTGCAAAACAGTGCAAAGGCAAAGTCTTCTGTTCTTCAAACAGATGAAAAGAGAAAACACTGTGAAATACATGAAGTCTGGGCTTTCATATAGAGGAGATGAGGGCTTGTATTATTAATTACAAACATTTTGCTAATATGAAGGGTACAATTTATGGAAATGGGCTGGGAACCACTGCAGGAGAACCATGAATCAAATCCACCTTTAAGGTGTCTGGTGTGTTAAGCCAGAAGCTCTTCATACAGCATATAACACATAACTGGGAGTGTGCAATTCAATTCATAGCAGAGAGATGCAGCTGCATATATTTGCAGCCCTTTTTACTCAGAAGTAGACCCACTGCTTTCCATGGGTGTTATTCTTAAGTAAGGGTGCACTGAATTGTAGGCTGGGAAGGAGGGTCCCATCCTGGTGTTTCCAAAAACAGACCTGCTTTGCAAGCATTTGCCAAGCAGAACCAGGCTGCAGCAGAAGGAAGAAGAATAAAAGGTTAACAAATTGCCTCTGAGGAGCTGTGCCTGTCTGCTGCTTGAGAAACTTGGCACCTGCCTGCTTGAGAAAGGAAACTGTTCAGAGTTGAAGGGCTCTGCCCTCTGATTGACCCGGAGATAAGGCAAAGTGATAATTTGAGCTTGATTACTTGGCAAAAATTTCACTTACTATAGGTGAGTATCTACAATAATTACTGGACTGGGGCACCTCCCTAACGAGGAAAAACTACAACTATGTTTGGGGCTCTTCAGTCTAGAACGGCCATTTTCAACCACTGTGCCATGTCACATTGGTGTGCTGTGAACAGCCCCCAGGTGTGCCGTGGGAATTGGGGAGAGGGTCATTTATTAGTAGGGCCATTGGAAGATTGTGAGCCATCCACTGGCAGCATAGTGTGCATTGTCAATTGTCAAAAAAGATGTGCCTTGATGGTATGCGTTGACCATTTTAGTGCCTTGCCAGTGTGCTGTGAAATGAAAAGGGTTGAAAATCACTAGTCTAGAATTAAGGTGCCTGAGGGGGAACATGATTGATACCCATAACGTTATGCATGGAATGGACAGAGTGGATAGAGCAAGTTCTTTTCCCTCTACACAGTGCTAGGACCAGGAGATGTCCACTAAAACTGATCAGCAGGAGAGTTGAAACAAAGAAAATAATTCTTCACCCAGTGCAAAATCTGAGGAAGTCCTTGCCACAGAACACTGTGATGACACCTAGTCTAGATGACATTAAATGGGGATTGGACAGATTTATGGGGGAAATATCTATCACAGATTACAAGTCATAATGATTGTATGCAACCTCTGGCTTTTTGAGGCATCCTATCTCTGGATGCCAGGTGCAAGGGAGCGGCAGCAGATTGCAGGTATCTTCTTGTCTAGAGGTCTTGTAGAGGCATCTGGTGGGTCACTGTGAGATATAGGAAGCTGGACTAGATGGACCCTTGGCCTGATTCATCAGGGCTCTTCTTATGTTCTAGGCCAGGAGTCTCCAAACCCTGGCCCGGGGGCCAGATGCAGCCCGCAACAAGCCTCTTTCCAGCCGGCTGCCAACCTCTTGTCCCCTGAAAGCCTCTGGCCCACTCAACTGAACATTACCAGAACTGTGCTCTGATTGTGTCTGGAGGGTGTTCTGAGGGCCAGAGAGGTTAAATGAATGAGCCCATTCATTCATTTATTCACTCATCTAAGTTCCATCTCTTATTTATTTAAATTTTATATTTAAATTTTTTTTTCCAGTCCTCCACACCACGCCAGATATTTGATGCGGCCCTCTGACCAAAAACTTTGGAGATCCCTGTTCTAGGCAGTATGTGATAAAGGCATTGAACGACATCTGGCAGCACTAGCAGAAATGTGCGATTCATAGGATTTATTTTGTAAAAGCAGCATGTCATCAAAACATAATTGTTAACAGGGCTCAGTTCTCAAATTCTCCCCTCATATCATATCATATCCCCTCCATTACTTTCTCAAATATAAACATTTCTACACACGCACATTTTTAAAGAAGTGCTAGACACCCAACAATTGACTCTCTTGTCTTAGCATGTTACTGTGGATACTGTGGGTACCTGGGGATAAAAACAAAAGTGGAGATAAAAGTACTGATTTGACGTCACGTCCCCTAGGAATGACCTAATCCAGTGGTTCTCAAACGTTTAGCACCGAGACCCAATTTTTAGAATAAGAATCTCTCAGGACCCACCGGAAGTGACATCAAACAGGAAAATTTTTAACAATCCTAGGCTGCAATTCTACCCACACTTACCCAGGAGTAAGTCCCATTTACTGTTATTGTTAAAAACACATACAGAGTAGCCTGGTATAAGTACCAATCTGTAACATTTCCCCCAATGCAGTCACATGCCATGGTAGCATCAAGTCTAATCTATTAAAAATAAAACATCGAAATGAATGGGGACCCACCTGAAATCAGCTTGCAACCCACCTAGTGGGTCCTGACCCACAGTTTGAGAAACACTGACCTAATCTAAAAGAAACAACCTCTGCGGAATTGCACACCTGATATATTCCATATTAATAGAGTATTTAGCTATTGTATATTGCATAACTATTGTCTTAGGACTATAACAGTGCTTATGGGGGAGTTTCCCAATTGATAGAATCTACCACATTCTTACCGATCACTAAATCTGGTTACAATATAAAGTGTCAATCATGTTGGCATGCCTATTTTTCAGTTACCAAAATAATGCCTTATCTTCAATCAGTGGATTCCAAAGGCTTGGTCAGGACCCATTATTGGGATATTGTCTTGTGGTTGGGTTGTCAAGCTACTGCTGGCAAAGTCATCAAAGACGCATGTTGACTATGTGTCAGCCATGTTGCATTTGCTGGCAGCTCATTTAATACAGGCATATTGGAAACTAGATTTCACTGGCATTACCTTTCTTTATGAGGGCATGTAGTATTGATTTCAGACCTAAATGACTGTCAGGAAACTACAGGATTTGAATGAGGAATCTCTAAGCCTGCAGCTGGGAACTTAACCTGGTAAGCTTAGGTGTTTAACCTGGTAGAGGTTAAAGAGTCTAACCTGGTAGACTCTTTGTGTTTAAGCCTCAAAGTTCTTTTCAGTTGAAGAAAATATAACCATGTGCATCATGGGGCCTTTGACATAGCTGGGTGTGGCGTAGACACTTGGAGACCAACTTTTCTTATCTTGATCAGCAGAGCTGTACATTCTGCTTGCTACATTTCAACTTTCAGTTTCCAAGCTCTTCAAACTCAGGCCAGTAACCTTGTCAGGAATGAATCTGGGTGCAGCCCAAGGAACAAGCCAAATTTAGAAACAAGACAGTATATGAAACTGGGATTGAATGCCAGTTTCATAGTGTTCCAAAGCTATGGATAGAGCAAGTCAGGATCTGCCAGACTTGGATGTCCTGATGAACCATGGTTTGTTCTAAGTCATGATAAGAAGCAGAAACCTTCTTCCCCTTGGGTGCAAAGGGGAGCAGGGACTGTGGGATACAGATACTTAGAAGCCTTGCACAGAACCAGGAATAAACTATGGCTCCACATGACTTCTGAACCAAGCCAAAGTTTGTACACACAAGCTCCACTAGCAGAAATGAGTGGTGATTTGTCCAGGTTGAAGACCCAGGCCATAGCAGGTAATTTCAAAGGGCTACATGGGACACTATTGGCTTGTTGTGTCATAGGAGTCCTGCAAGACTAAAAGCTGCAATCCTACTCTGTAAGTGGTAGTTTTGCACAGAAGCAGAAGCTATTATTATTAACAGCTACACAGTCTGGAAGTTCTCAAGGTATGAGTCAAGGATCTCAAAATAATCATATGGATTTCACTGGAAGTAACTCCTACCTTCCATGAAATGATATCCTTCTGATCATTCCCTCAGCCATTTCCTCAGCATTTCAAGGTGTGACAATGAATGCAGGCACATATGGCTGTTTTCTAAAATTAGGAAGACAGATTTTCTGATATGTACACTTCACCACTGAGGCTCACCTCAGGTGATCAAAAGGCAGATGTTCCTGTGCTTACAATTGTGTTAATGATAACAAACAATATGATTTGATAGGCTCAGCTAGGCTACATTAACTATGCCAAACATTAGCTTAAAACAAGCTGGTATTAGACACAATATTGGATGGATCAACAACCGGATGGAACAAATGCAAGTTCACTTGACCCTGAATCAGGATGCTTACAGATAAAAATTGCTTTTTACTGATCAAACCAAAGGGAGATGGTAGCAAAGTTAAGGAAGAGGAAACAGTTCAAAATAAAGACTCAGACACAAATCTGGGTCTCCTCTTTTATTGAAACTAATCACAGTTAAGAAGTCAAATCAGTTGCTAAACATCATTCTGCACTGGCCTGTGTACTTAAAAAAATCCCCTAACCAAAGAAAAAATGCCATGGCTCTTGCTTAATTGAATTCACTAGCACCTATTGGTTTATGATGGTAGACTGAACAACCCTTGAGAAGCCTTGCTCTAGCACACCTGATATGCTACTGTTCCTGGAACCCAGAACATAGGGACTGTCAGGAAGCTAAGTAGACTCTGTTTTGTGAGCTGGAGGGAAAAGCAATGGTGAGTCAGATGCATTCACAACTCTGCTTCCCAATGGACCAGGCACTAGTTATCAATCAGCCTTTTTTGAAGAGCCCTCTGATAACATATGGGAAGACAGGTTCCAGTGATATAGAACCATAATTTTTAAAGTCTAAACTGTGGCACAAACGCAACAGATACAAAACAAGAAGGCTTACGCTGCAAAGTTATGTGACCATGCAAACTCTTTTCCCGGACCTGCCGAGATGTCTCTTAATTCAGGCCGCTTTTCACTGACCAGCAGAGTGGATATGTCTTTTATTCTGGGCTTCAACACCTAAAGTTGAATTGTCAGATTAATATGGAAGAATTGAGAATCCACTGCAGCTGCCCCTCCCTTGTATTCATCAAACGGAAAGTGCCTATGGAATGTTTTCTTTTTAAGTCCACTTGCAATTTAAGCCAACAATTGACTCAGAAAATGCCAAAGGCAGCTTTGTGTTGACAGTGGGGGGAATACATAAATTGTCACAAGGCTAAAATCTGTCTTCAAGGAGTCAGCACTGAACTCAGTTAGTGTGATATGCTTGAAATGGCATATTAGCAAGTCAACTGTGTCAAGAATATAAATTAACAATTTATGTAGGCTTCTATTCCCCTACTGGAAGAACAAAACACCATAAGCCGACAATGAGGGAATAATATTTTTAGACGGATTAGATCTATCATAAAAGATGTGAGGGGACCTTCAGTTTCAGAAGCCTTTACCCTTGATGGAAGTGACATTCTTCACATAACATACTGCCACAAACACCCTGCCATTTTGAAAAGGAAACATCCTTTCTCTCCAAGTAAACCTCAGATACAACATGCAGATAGGAAAGCTCACACATCCCTTACCTTTTAGCATGACTCCTAAGCTCCCATTTACCACTTAAAGCTGATACGACCCATTTCAGCAACTTGTGCAGCCAAGTAATTCTTGAGCTCCAAAGTACACACTGTACACCCCTGGCTCAGTGTGTCAGTGGGAGCTTGTAAGATTTTGAGCTTTTTGAAAATAGCCCCTTCAGCTATATCGCATGACAAGCTGTGTGCCCACACAGCAAAGACAATCACCAGACATAAGACCTGTTCTTTACAGGTCCTCCTGCTTTGACAACAGGAGGAAAAATTGTCCACCTTCACCAACACATTTCATATTGACATCCCTGATAAAAAGAAATAATTGGGCAGCAGGAAAACCCACACCAGGGCTGTACTGTGTTTATGAAACCGGCCAGTTAACCTGCTGGCAAATTTTTAAAAGTCCACATAATTAAAGGCAATCAAAACCAACCCAGATCAGTATGATTATGTAAAACATTAAGTTCCAGTTCCAACTTCTGCTGTGCATTTGTCCAAAATGACATATTCCGAAGGTCAAAAATAGGGAAGGTGGTATCTCCTATTACCCAAGCCCAACATCCAGAGACATCATGATCACAAATCCTAAAATGGAGGTCCAGGATGCCAGCTTCCCATTGCCACTGCAAAGGAAAAAAGAAAAAGAGAAGTCAAAGGTGGGAATTCAAAAACATGTAAGCATTTTCAAAAATTCAGATTTACAAGACTGTTTTTTCATTGCCCATGGGATAAGGAAATAGGCTCCTCCCCCGCCCCATGGTGGTTCCAGCTTTTGGCAGACCCTGAGGCAGAAGCTTTGCAAAGGCCCCCCAATTGCATGCTCTCTCATGCTTTGAAAAGTACATGCACATGCAAGCTACACCTCCCAGCAAGGTACCTGGGGACTGAACAGCAGAAAAACCCAATGCTTTATGCTGCCACCCACAGCTGCATTGGTTACAGTGAAGGAAGTCTGTCACCTCTGCTGCTTGGTTCCTGGTTAGCTTTTCCAACTGGGCACCATGAATGGAACCTTGCTGGGAAGGCTAAACTGGGTAGGGGAAGAGTGACACAGTTCTCCTTTGGTGCTCCTGCTTCAGAAACAGGTGGCAGTGTTAGAAGGGACTCAGGACTGCTGCTGTCTGTCCCACCCTGCCTTCTCATAAGCCCCCCAGTCAGACCCTGGCTGAAAAGCAGCCACAGCAGGAGATGGTAAGTGCCCTCCTGCATCCTGGTTTGTCAGGCAATGGTGGGGAGCAGCAGTAGACCTCAAGCTTGCTCAGGCATGGGGGTGGACCCTGGAGTGGGTCCCTGGTTTATTCTGCACCAGACCCACCTAAGGAGCTACCTCTGCTGCATCACAATTGCCCCTCTTTTCCAGTACAAGAAAGGGGAATATAGCTAAGCTGCCCAGTGCATCACATTGCAAGCAGTAAATCCAGACTGCTTTGTCCCCAGGGTGATGTTAAATCAAGTGTATTCAGCAAACGAAGTCCTTAATGGTGTCTGCCACTCAGGCTGCATATGCAAGCTTGGCCATCACTGCACCAAAGGCATTACCTTTTGCAATAGTGAGTGTATCCACAACACTGCTGCATAGCATCAACCTTGTTGCTACTGCGACAGTAATGAAGCATAGTTTCCTGTTTGAATGCTTTGATTCCATTCCAGCTTGAAAAATTCAGGAATTTTCCACATACTGCAATCTGGGGGTTCTGGCACAACAGAGAGGATTCCTGCTAGATACAGTGTCTTGCTGCCATGAAGAACTGCTGGGATATTAGGTTTGTTGGTACTGGAGGACTGACACCACAACACCCAGAATCAAGTCACGCTGTTGTTACCAAGCCAAAGTCTTTTTAGCAAAGTACACTGAGAACAGCTACCAAGTGAGTCTGCAGGCTTGCTTGCAGTAGGAAGGGGAGGTTTACTCTTCCAAAACATCTTGATGCTCTAAGGCCAAGCTAAACATGAAGAGGACTTTCTTCCCACTGGGCTCTAATACTGGAAGTGAGCCCACCAAGAGGAAAAAGACCTGGGAGGTGGACAGTTTTTACCTCCATTCAAATGCCCCTCTTTTCTCTTAAAATTGGGACTCTCAGGGCCCAATCCTATCCAACTTTCCAGCACCGACGCAGCCTCAATGCAGCCCCAAGTTAAGGGAATACATGTTCCCTTACCTTGAGGAGGCCTCCATGACTGCTCCCCACTGCAGGATGCAGTGCACGCCCCACTGGCACATCTGCATCAGGATTGGCCCTCAGTTCTCATTTTGTGACTAGGGCAGACCTGCATTTCAAATTTAGCCCAACAAACCTTAAGCTTCCCCCCAGCCCTCCCCCCACTGTTGACTGAATGACAAGTTCAGTGCCAGTGTTTGTTGACTGAAAAGTTTTTTTTAAGAACCTGCCTTCTCCATCAAAAGAGCCAACTGAAACTATGTATTATTTGACCTTGGGAGATGCTTTGTGACTCATCTCCCTGGATCAGCTTGGAACAGGGTTTTCTCTGGACCTTCCCTGAGGCACTCTGGTATGAAACAGAGTGATGGGATCAAATGAGAAGCGACTGGAGTAACTCACCTGATCTGTGCTTCTGGAATGATGTCATCCACGACCACATACACCATTGCCCCAGCAGCAAAAGCCAAGGCATAGGGGAGGAGTGGTTCAGCTAACACCATGGCAATGGCACCAAAGACACCAGCTAATGGCTCCACCATGCCACTCAACTGTCCATACCTGTGAAATAGCCCAAACCAAATGTCACTGGAGAAGCTCTAAGCAGACACAGGATATCCTCCTTTCATGAGCAGAGGTTTGTTTTCTCTCTTTTCTTCTCAAGCTGCCACAGTCTGGAGAGCACCAAGTCAACACAACCTGCCCCCCTCCACCAACTTCCCCCCTGGGGCCAGAACAATAGGGATGTTTATCAGTCCTTGCAAAACAAACAGAAGCTTCTCCAGAGCAAACACAGTAGGAGACAATTCCCCTTCTTTAATCTGAAAGGTGACAAAGGCAGCAGACAAAGATGAGAACATCTGGCTGCAGCAGGCAGACAAGATCTCTTGCCTTCCCCTCTCCTCCGAGAATTATTTTCTTTCCTCTAAATGCGCCTTTATGAGAATCTTCAAGAAGGTAAAAGGTACCAAAGTACCTTTTAATCTTGGGGATTAACTGGTTCCCGACATGAGATTTCTTATCAATTTTAATGGTGATTTTTCACACCCACAAGGACGGAAGGTGCAGTTTTTTATGCCACAAGACTTATGACTGTCAATATGATCTACATTCTCACAATACAGCCACCAAATTCAATGGCCTTTCACTTTTGCAAATTTCACTTTTGAAAGCTTGCAGAGGTGATAAATGGATAGCTTGGACCATAGCAACAATGGTGATAACATGAGCAAGGGACTGCTGGGACTAGGGCCATGCCAAACAAGTGCCTTTGAGGAGCGATATGGTGGAACAGGCTATAGAGCCTGAATGCTGAAGGGCATGAATGGATCTGAAGGTCCACCTTCCTTCTGCACTTTAGCCCTTGACAAGGAGGGGCACGCCTTGCACCTGCCAGCAGCATGCACATTGCTAGGTCCCATCCACAAAATACTGCTAACTTGTCACTGAATTGGGAAATCACTGAGCAACCAGAGCAGCAGCTTCCAATTTAACCAGCCACTTCCCACAACCAGGAAGTATTTGAAGTATTGTTGATTCTACTTTGCTTGCCTACCTGCTAAGGCATATCAGAGAGGCAGAAGTTAACATAGTGAGAGTATAAAGTGCTGGCCAGGTCATACTTACTATTGTGGCACACCACTCTTGTGGTATGCATGGATATAACAGGATTTGTGGTCACCCATGCCCTACCTTGTAGTCTACAGATCAGGGAAGAGTGCCAAACTGGGAGGAAGCAGCAAGTAGAGAGGCTGGGCTATTGTTTTAAACAGCAAGCAACACCACACAACCACTGGCATACATGGGGGGGGGGCAAATGCCCCAAGCGCTGACCCTCCAGGGGTGCCTCTCGGAGCCCCGCCCCACCCCCCCAGCGCCCAGGAGCACTGCGGAGAGGCAGCTTGCTGCCTCTCCATCAGTGCCTTGGTGCCGACTGAGCCTCCCCCTCTCCTCCTCCTTTATAGGAGAATAGGAGACAGGAGCCCTAGAGAGGCACTGACGCTCTAGGGCGCCCATCTCATCTCCTCCTATAAAGGAGATGGGGAGGGGGGCAGCCCAGTCGGTGCCGAGACACTGCCTGGAAGGCAGCATCCTGCTGCCTCCCAGGAGCGCTCCTGGGTGCCCCTGCTCCACCTCAGAGGGCGTCCCTCTGAGGCGGAGGGGATGTTCCTGGCCCTGGTCGCCCCTGCTCTGGTCGCCCCTGGTCGCGACTTCGGAGGAGACGTGTTCCGCTTCCCAGCCCCCACGGAGCCTTCCGCACAGCTTACAAGTTGTGCGGAGGTCTCCACTGCAGCGGTCTGGGGCCACTGGAAGCAGCCCCAGACCGCTGCCATGGAGACCCCTGCGGTGCGGAAGGCTCCATGGGGGCCTCGGCTGCCTCCTCCGTTCCCCCTTGTTTTCAAAGGGGGAATGGAGGAGGCAGCTGTGCGGAAGTAATTGCAGTGACAATGATGTCACTGCAATTACTTCCGGGTCAGGTGTGCAGGGGGCGGAGAAGGGGGGCGAAACGGGGTGTGGGGGGCAGAATACTGGGGGTTGCCACGGGAGCAGGGACTCCCAGGAACGCCACTACACACAACCACTCCCACAGGGGGATGCAGAGTGGACAGGGTTATTACCAAGGTTGCCAGTTCTTCCAGCAATGTGTTTAGACAGCTGGATTGCTCCTTTTATTGACTATGTTAAAAAGTGGGTCTCAGTCACCTGGGGTCATGTTTGCAATGAAATAAGCTGGGAGCTTCTTGGGGAACTAAACTGGACATTGTGGGACCCTTGTTCAAGCTCTACTTGGAAGACAGCGGCAGCTCCCCTGCAGTTAAGAGACACCAGCAATTTAGGTGGATTCCGTCTGGATAGAAGAGAATAGTTTAGAGGCAGACAATTCTGTGACTTCTTTCATCCATCAGAATAACTTGGTCTAGGTAAGAAGGCAGTCTTGTAACCTGAAAACTCTTGAGTCTGCAGCCTTGGCTTTTTCATCCCCAGAGAGGGCAAAAGCATGGCTTTGAAATTCAATGCTGAACAAAGGGAAACAAAGTCATTTTTTACCCAAATATATAAAGCATGCTGCCACCCATCTTCTTTTGGAAGATGGTTGGAAGGGTGAGAACAATATAACTCATGGGAGGGATGGCTTCAGTTCATATTGGGGCAGGCTGAGAAGGAAGGAGGCAGTGTTGCTTTCCAGGAGTCCTCCTCCTGTTCCAGGAGTCCTCAAAACAGGGTGAATGTTTTGGGATTAGCTCTCACCAGCTGCAGTTGGCCTGTTCTTGTCTAGAAACTAAAAGGCCTGGGCCAGCCATATCAAGCAAATGCTTTTGCTTCTGGCTGAGGTTTGGGTTAGATCAAAGGTGCCATCACAAAGATGTCCCAGTTAGAGAAAGGTTTGAGACCCACTGAAAAGAACAATAGCTTTTCCTAGGATTAGGGAGGGCATATGCACCATAGATGCTTGAGTATAAGGGTGCAAACCTCACCCCTTATGTCAATGCTTTCCAGCACTGACATAAGGGCGATGCAGCTCTGAGGTAAGGGAACAAACATTCCCTTACTTTGAGGAGGCCTCCATGAGTGACACCCAACTGCAGGATGCAACACACATCCCATTGGCACAGCTATGCTAGTGCTGGAAAGTACTGACATAAGGGGTTAGGATTGCGCCCTAAGTCAATCTCACAGATAAGTCAAAGGTGAGTTTTGAGACAAAAATCATGGAATTTTCAATGACCCTTGGATAAAATGTAGGTCCTCAGGTTCCTATATTAAAATGGCATAGTACTATGTTTGTAGTGGCAGGCTCTAAAACCCAGTGCCGACCTCCTTGCTTGATTGACGTGCTTGCTGATTCACTCTGCAGGAGCAAGCTGTTGGGAGAGGCAAAGAGGAAAGCATGGCCAACCAGAGAGTGAAATTGTGCAGTGTGAACTTTGCTGGCATCCAGGGGGAAGGCAGGAAGGTAGGAAGGAAGGAGAGAGGAAGCAGGGGCAATTTTTTCAATCTGCATTTGTACTGACATGCTGGCTGGCTAGTTGCAAAACTTCTCCCTCCATGAAGGAGCTACTGGTAGAGGTAAAGCATGGCCAGCCACAGCATGCAATTGCCCAGGATGAACTCGTATCTGCTGCTCCTCTGGGCTTCTCTTGGGCGTCTTCTGGCTGCTGCGATACCTCTGAACTGACCTAACCCATGAGTGATCTATGCTGGATTTCTTGGTTAAAATTTTTCACCTTATAGACAAGTATCTACAGTATTTCCAGGTCTATCACCAGATGGGAAAACATCAAGGCAAACTGAGAAACAAGTTTTACTCACCAGAATGCCCTCCACGTTGAGAATCCAGCCCCTCGCAAGGGAAGACTGACAGCTAGCCCTTCTGGAAAATTCTGAATTCCAATCCCAACTGCTAAATTTCTATGTGAATAAAGCGAAATAAATTGTAGATATTATACAACATAAATTATCCTTGTCTATAAGTTTGTGAGGGGTGGAAAGAGACAGTAAGCTGGGATAGTCCTCTTGTTGGAGAAAAATTCTTGTTATTAAAGCTGTCTCTGTAATGTCAGCATTTTCAGCCCTTCGGGCCTAATGTAATCACGCTAATGCTTGGCACCCAACTTCATGATATTCATCTTCAAAGTGTTTTACATAAGTTACTCAACCTTAACAATGCCCCTGGGAGGCAAGGAGGAACAGAGGTGGGTGGAGAAAAGACTTGTCAAAAGGAGGCAGATAGCAAGTTTAAAATAGCTATCTATGTTGAATTCCAAAGGGCTGAAACGCACAAAAATAAAAATAATAATAAAAGAGGAGAGAAGTAGCAGTGCTCAATCTCTGCATATTGCATCTTCTTCTTTTTTTAAACTCCTGCAAGTCCTGAACCAAAAGGGGAATTGCAGACATATGAGACAAAAAGGTCTCAGATAAATAACATTGTACAGGGTTCAAAACACAGTTTTACATTGGCAGTGATAGTCAGATCCCCCAGCCTGAGCCATGTGTTCCAGTCCTTCACAAGAAAATCTTCTGTACAAAAAAGCAAGGCTGAAGCCTTTTCCCCCTGATATACAGGTTGGGCATCCCTTATCCAAAATTTACAAAATACATAGTATTTCAAAATAAAGAACTTTTTTGAGCACCAACATGATGTTTTAAAAACTTTTTTTGCTCCATAGTGGAGACCGCTGTGCGCCAATAAAGTCATCCCTAGTGCGGATGGAGCTTTCCATTCTGCCTGGGGCCTCTCTTCAGAATCACAGATCACCCCCAACCTTTGGGCCGGCCAACCACGTGTGCCTGGAAATCCAGGCGCAAGGCCAGCTAGGGTGAAAGACCCTGGAAGCGTGAAGCAAGCACAAAGGTCGGGGGCGCTCTGCAGTGCTAATGAGAGGCTCTCCTGTGGAACAGTAAGTCCTGTTGATGAGGGGGAGGGATTCAGCAGGGCACCAGATCTGGCCGTGGGCTGATCACGGCCACAAACCTTTTTTCATGCACAGAATTATTTAAAATATTGTATAAAATTACCTTCAGGCTATATATATGAAACATAAATGAATTTTGTGTTTAGACTTAAGCCCCATCCCCAGAATCGCTCATTATGTATATGCAAGTATGCCAAAACATGGAAAAATCCGATATCCAAAATGCTTCTAGTCCCAAGCACTTCGGATAAGGGATGCCCAACGTGTACATCTATTTTCCCTGTGAAGAGACATGCTGTCATGGTAATGCTTCTAAGCCCACCAGCCAGCCCCTTTCCTCAAGCACAGCATACACTCTGAGGTGAGATGCATGATGAAGAACAGTACCACATGCCTCTGGAGGCACATACGTATCTATGCAAACCAGGTCTTGAGTGGAGCAGCAACTCTGAGGTACTGAATTCCTTACATTCTTGAATGAAGTTAGCAGCATTGTTCCCCACCATCTCCCACCACCCCTCCTGGCTTGAAAGCAGAGCAATTCTCAACTCCTTCCTGCTCTAATGGTAGAGAGTAATTCTCCTTTCCATGTTTGTTGCAGGGCTTAAGTGGAATCCTGTTTTCCGAGAGCAGGCTCTCAGCATCTCAAATCGCATCAGTTCCATCTCTAGGTGCAGAGGCAGGGCCATCCCATCTATGAGGCTTACTGTTGCCCCGGACAGCAGATTAGTGAGGGATCCCCACCACCATTCATCCACCCTCCTGCATTGCGCCTCCTCTTCCCATTCCCTGAACTAGAAAAGGAAGAAGGAACAGAACAAAAGAGGAAGTGTGGAGGATAGGACAGAGATGGGATAGACCACTGGAGATGCACCACTCTCCCCTCCTGCTCTGTCCCCTTCTTCCTTTTCCAATCCAGAGAGTGGGAGGAGCAGAGGCTGGCATATCACCAGGTAGGGGGGAGCAGTATTTGGCATGATGCCCCAGGTGCAGTGAAGACCATGGCTAGTTCCTAAGGGACTGAAGAAAAAGCAGTTGTATCTGTCTCACAGAAGTACCTGCGAGGTGCATCTACTCCAGTGCCTGCCCCACTGGCTCAACCATCTGTTAAAAGCCACAGATAACACAGGGTCAATTGTTTTTGCTAATCTGCTCTGTTTGTCTAGGCATTGTACAAGACACCTCATTGTTCGTTTTCACCACTTTGTTGCACACCTTGTCTTGCAGATTTATGGTGCCCCTGAGAGAAAGAACACACTTAAAAAAAAAAAAAAAGACACATTGCTCAACTGAGTAAAGTCTGGAGCCAACATTTCTATATACATCAGACATCAGCCAAGGTGGTAGAGAAGGCTAGGCGGAACAAGGCAGAGCTGCCTTGTTGCTCAGACCAGTGACCAAGTCTGATGTGCAAGCTTTTATCAAGGATCAGAAATTATTCCATGATCTGTTATGGTCAATTGCTGTTAAGAGGCTTCCTTGAAGGTTTCCCTCCCTCAATTGGAGCTGGATGAGAACACACTGCTAGATTTCCTCGTACATTCCCCACGTCTCTAGTTCAGGACCTGTTGTAAATTCAAATAATGTCAACTAATGAGGTCTAGAAAAAAAGCATGTTTCCCTGCTTTTCCACAAGCATTTTGTGCTAGTCACTAAGGCATCAGTTCCACGATTTCCTTGTTTAAGTAGGAAGCAAGTAAGTTCCAGGAGTTTGGTGTGTATGTTCCCATCAGTGGGGAACAGCCTTTATTTTAATCCCAGATAGATTTGCATTCCTGGATAGCATAAAAGGAGGCATTGTTTCAAAGCAGGAGTGCTTCATTCTCATATTTTTAGCATATCTGTGGTCCTTGGGGGCCTTTAAAGGTGGATAGAGTCAGAACTGGAACTGAAAAACAGGGACTGCACGGGGGCTGGTGGTTTCATGCAATAGAGGAAAATGGAAGCTTGGCTAGAAGCTGCTCCATAATGAAACACATTTGAAGTGTCCTTGTAAACAGAAGATCAAGCATTTGATGGGGTTACGAGGTCAAGTATGCTAAGGCTGTAGGATACTCAGACGTAATAAAATGAGGGCAAATTTACTGGCTGGCTTCAAAGACTTCCAGATGGGTCAGAAACTCTAGATGTTGGGACAGGCACAAATCAGCTGCTTAACTCTGTTAACACAGTGTTTGGAACTGAACAACAGATCAGCACTGACAAAACTAAATGCAAACCAACAGATGATTAGTGTTGAACAGCTCTCAGATGTGAACACATATAGTTTAAGGGCAAGCACTGTTTGGTGCTCAACCTAATACTGAAATGATAAGCACATTTACCTGTGGAGGTGAGGGCAACATAAGAACATAAGAACATAAGAACAGCCCCACTGGATCAGGCCATAGGCCCATCTAGTCCAGCTTCCTGTATCTCACAGCGGCCCACCAAATGCCCCAGGGAGCACACCAGATAACAAGAGACCTCATCCTGGTGCCCTCCCTTGCATCTGGCATTCTGACATAACCCATTTCTAAAATCAGGAGGTTGCACATACACATCATGGCTTGTACCCCGTAATGGATTTTTCCTCCAGAAACTTGTCCAACCCCCTTTTAAAGGCATCCAGGCTAGACAAACACAGTAGATTCAATAGTAAGTTTGGATGTGGAAAAACCTGGTTTGAAATCTCTGTATCAAGTCACCTAGGTAGGTGGACTTGGCCTTGTAACTGTCTGTCATCATAACCAACATCATAACAGGGTTATTGAGAAGATAAATGAGCAAAGAATTTCAGAACACTTTCTATGCTGTAAGTATCCCTGCCTTTTCTCCTCCTTTCTTAGGAGAACTTTTATCAGTCTCCAGTGCGCACCAGTGATCCAGTTTTTTTAGAATACAGTACAAGTATGGGAATGAGGAACATCCTAAGAAAAATGATAACCAAGAATGGGTCACCAAGAGACAATGTAAGCAACTGATGAATAGAGACAGTCAGAGGGTGGCAACCCAGCGGAGAAGGATAGCCTGTTCAGACAACTGGTTAAAACCAATACAAAGATCAATCTAAAGGTTTCCAACAAATGTCTTCTTACAATATAGCAATACAACACTATGGCCACAATCCTATCCTGCGCTGGAATAGGCAAGCCAAGAGGCTCGCGCTGTATCCAGCACAGGATAGGGGCCCAAAGCGGCTCAGCCAGAGGCAAAGGGAAACATTTCCTCTTACCTCCAGGTAAGGAACGCTGGCCCCTATTGGTCTCCTTGGACTTGCACCACCTCCTGAGGTGGCGCGAGTCCGAGGAGAGCAAGGCAGCTTGAAGCTGCTCCAAGCTCCCTAGGAACGGGGGTTGGGATCCAGCATAAGTGCTGGATCCCAGCCCTGCCTCCTGCTCCCCACTCACCCATCCCCGGGGCCACCCACTGCCCACACTCCCCCCGCCCAAGAACGCCTCCCTCCCGCCTCGTCACAGCCCACCCCAGAGCCTTGCGTGGGCCCAGCTGAGCTGACGCAAGGCTCACCAAGGAAGTTGGTGCGGAGGCTTGTGTCAGCAATCGTAGGCCGGCACACCTTCGTGCGCTGGCCCAATTTACTCCTGAGGAGGCACAACTTGTTTTCTGGATTGAGCTCTAACAAGCCCAGTCCTAACCAATCTTCCAGTGCTTATGTAACCACAATGCAGCTCCAAGTTAAAAATACTCCCTTCCTTTGAGGAGGCCTCTGTGACTTCCCCTCCACCACAGGATGCAGTGGTTGCCCTGTTGGCACGGCTGCATCAATGCTGGAAAGATGCTTAGGATTGGTCTGTATGTGTTCTTAATGCATTACTTACAGATCAAAATCATGCTTTCTGAAGTTTTCCCAAGTAATCCTAAACCATTTTTCTGCACATCTTTGGATACCAGCAGAATAACAAACACAGAATATGTGTTTTTAAAAATAAGTCAACAGAAAGAAAATTTACAAGGGAGGATTTTTTGCTCCACCCAGTCTCTATTAATGGGGATGTTAATTTCCCAGAGGTACTTTCCCAAAAATGGTCATGGATTTTAAAACAGTTAAATACAACAGGGATCCAAAAACAGTTCAATGAATCAGCCTGATTGTTCTTATGAACAGAAGGGTGAATTAACTAGAATGGAGCTGTGGTTTGCAAATGAGCATTTATGTTTCAGTCCACCTCAACATACATGGCATGGGAGGTAGAGACTGCATGTTGCATAAAATTCTTGGCACAGGTGCTGTTGAGGTGTTGGTTACAAAACTGTGGGCTTACCTGGCATATGTTAGACTATCTGCCTGTTGGATCTACATCTGCACAAACTTGAAAATGAGGGATTCGTTCACTCATGTGAAATTCTCCTCAAATGGAAAAGGAAACAACAGCTTCCCTTATTTCACTTCTGGGTTTGATGACGGAGTTGACTGATTGCAAAAGCGAAGGATTAACAACGCCAGAGGGCACAGTCCGGACAAGGGCGGTACAAAACTTTCTGTTGCCTCCACAGCTCAGCCAAGAAGTTAGCCATGCCCTATAGTAACCCTCCCTGGCCACCCACACTCTTGGGGTACAATCAGAAATTTAATCTGCAACCCCAGCCTAGTGACCCAAAATGCAGCATAATCCTGGCAGTTGCAACACCAAAAATCTAAGCAGTTCCATCAGTGATGTTCTGAGGGTCTCAAACTCTAGTGAGGTTCCTGAAGTTTAAAAGAAAAACCCTATGATAGCCTGAACAGTCACCTCTTTACTTGTGCAGGAGCTCAGCCTTCTCCAAGTGCTGCCTTTTCCATTCACTTCTCTGGAGACACAGCTCTGCAGGCCCATTCCTTTGCATATGCAAAGCTGCTCCTGCTATTTAAGTGAATGGGGAAGATAATGTGCACTCACTTGAGCAAAAGTGGATCCGAATATTGCAAAAAGGAAAAGCACTGCCTAGCAGTTTCCCCAATTTCCAGTTTTGGGGAAGAAAGAGCAAAGGAGCATTGATATAGTAGGGCCATACAGTGCCTGAAGGAGGCACCCACGGGGCAGCCCAAGCCAGGGGGAAAAGGATCAACTTCAGCACTTTAAATGGAAACACATGGATGATGTCAATTGGATTGATTGCAATGGGAGGCAGAAGGCCAGCTTACAACATGAATGTGAACCAAGGAGTCACCTGTCACCAGGCTAGGTGGGCCTCATTGTATCATCAACCAACACAGCATGGATGGAAAGGTACACAGTTTCTATGTATACTCACAACAGACTGGAGACAGTGGTCAGGTCAGTGTTCCTAACACAAACTCACTAGGCTTGGGAAAGGTCAGGGATGACTTTATGGAACCAAGCAGTCCAAAAACAAATAAGTGCCATATTCCAGAAAGAGCAATGCTGCATGCCAAATTATTCCACCTCAGAGCAATGGTTGCAGTCCATACTGCCACCCATTGTATTTTCAGCATATGTTTCCTGGAGGGATGCTTCATACAATTACGCTGAAAAGAAACAGTGACTGTGCTATCCTGGCACCTACACACAGGCGTTAGGTCACTGAGAAAATGCTTTCCTCATGTACTTGTACAACATGTAGCTCAACTGGAGACAATCCTGGTGGGCCTGCCCAGCATTGCCACAGCATCGATGTCAAACAACCCTGAAATCCATGAAGGGCAGCCACATTGGGATCTCCCAGCCAGACTGTTCTGTCAGTCTTTGGTGACCAGTCACAGTCCACCAGTGTGGAGGGTGTTTTCCCTGAAACATGGAGCTGATGCAAGGCCTCTGTCTATGCCCTCTACCCTCTCCCTTAAAGCAGACTCAGATCTCTTCACAAAGACCAGCTTCATTCTTTCCTCTGAGAAACTTCAGCAGCTGCAAGAAAGATCCTTTTCTGATACTAAAAGGAAACAAGTGTGCAATGTAAAATAAGACTAGTGATGGAGGGAAAATCGCTCTGAGTTGTTTAAACTTTTTAAAGTGTTGAGAAAGGACGAGGCATGGCTGTGAATTTTCTTAACCAGGACAGACTAGTACAATGAAGGGAGAGAGGAGGGAGATACAGGGAAAAGAGAGGGCAGGGAAAACATCTCTTCTAGAAAACAGTAGAGCTGCTGTCTGCGAGCTTCCCCACCCCCCTTTGCCTCTCTTTAGCACAAAGCAGCTATTACTAGCCCCAACCACAACAAATTAATGGGTGGGAGAGGGAAGTGTGAATGGAGGGGTCTGTGCAAAAAGAAACCACAAGATTGCCACTGCGCCTTCCTCCAAAAGGAGGAAAAAACCTATTCTGACCTTCCTGGACTCGTATGCCTTAAAAAGCAACTCAGTGAGGTGTTTGGGGTTTTTTTGGTTTTGTTTTGCAGATAAAGGGTGGGTGGTCAGGTGCAAATTAAGAAACAGGAAGAGAGAAGGCTGTGGGAGACTGAAGAAAATCTAGAATATATACCCAGTTACTGTAGTGTTAGAAATTGTGACAGATTTTGAAAATCAGAATCTGACCAGAGTCAGTCCTGCCAGTCTTACTTTTGTAGCCATAAAAGAAAAAGACCCAAAACCATTCTTGTGTGTTTTGAAACATTTTAAAAGACAGATTTTTAGGACACAGATTTTGATAATCATGCCCAAAAAAGTTCTCGCGAAAGTATCTTCTCTTACAAAAATTTGGAGATGCCCTGTACTGTTCTGCAGTATCTGTTAAACATAGAACAATTCACAGTACCCAGTATTGGATGGACAAGGACCCAAGACTACATACATACATACATACATACATACATACATACATACATACATACATACATACATACATACATAGTTGGCAACCTTCAGTCTCGTAAGAGTATGGTATCGCGCTCCGAATGGTGGTTCTGACACAGCATCTAGTGTGGCTGAAGAGACCAATTTGGGAGTGACAATCCCTTCCACACTGGGAGCAAGTGCAGTCTGTCCCTGGTCTGTCTCCCTGGCTATGGGCCTTCCTTCTTTGCCTCTTTGCCTCAGGCTGTTGGCAAAGTGTCTCTTCAGACTGGGAAGGGCTATACATACATAGTGTTTGTTCATGTGAATACCACTCACACCCCACACACACCCCCCCAAAAGAAAAACAAGTAGTAGAAATTTTCTAAAATTTCTGTTTAAATTCAGTATAGTGAGAAGATATCAGTATATGAAAATAACTGTGATTTTACTGCGGTTTGGAATTTTTTCTCTTCAGCTTCTGAAGTAAATGTTGTGCAAGGAATGTGATAGACAAACAAAACAGACTGTTGTCACTTTTAATCAGGAAATGTTGCTATTAAGAAATGTTGAAATAAAAAAAAATGTTGGTATGGAAAGAGGGGTGCCACAATACCCAGGCTTCAGACATGTGAAAACAAAACAGTGAAGCTTGTAGGTGGAACTGGCAGGCTCAACAGGCAGGATTAGAATATACGAAAGCTGAACCCCCCAAGTTCTGGTTAATTTGACAACATGGGGTTTATGTTCCAAATTAGTTTTAACACTTCGATTTCTCCAACTGCCTTCTTTCACATCATGTCTCAAATTGAAGTTGCACATTTGACTGGGAGCCATTCGGAATAAGCATATCTAAATGATACACATCTGCAAACAGAGATTCACATTTTGCATTGCTGGGTGTTGACAAAAAACAAACCTTAGGTGTATATCTAAATACACAATGTGAAAACAGGAAGACCCATTTGTTCTCAGGATTCTTCACCTTGCAAGCCCTAGGAATCTCCCCAGTGTCTACCTTACATTGCCAGAGTGAATATCATTCACTAGTAACATATAGCCATGTGATGATTGAGATTCCCTTGCTCCCTTCTTTCTCCTTATCTACATTTCCTTTAAGAGAGCCTCAGCATAAGATTCAACAGCAAAGAGGATTCCTAGAGATAGTTTGAAATCAGCATCACTGCAGAAAGATAGTATGACCATTTTGTGACTTTGCTGTCTTTTTGGTTTGGGTCCAGTTTGTAGCCAGCTTGCCTGCTGGGTCCAGCATGCACCAGTTGACTGGGTATCCAAGCCCCCCCCCCCCATCTGATCAAAGGATACACAGAGATGTTCTGGTGGTCTTAAACTATCCCATCAGAAGGACCAGTGACATTATCAACCCTAGGTTTCTTAAGGGGCATTCTGGTTTGGTTTCCTCAGAGATTACAACTATGTGTGGCCAAGTTTTTCACTCGCATCCTGAGAATCACAGAGGTGTGATGGACTCTTCAAGTTGACCTTGGCATAAATACAGTAAAGAAGGTGTGAAATTTAAATCCTTGAAATTGCCTGTTTCTAAGGCCCCCCCCGTTCAAGCTCTCAGCTCTTCGTACCGTCTTCCTGGCACCGAAGCGTGCCTTAGTTGTTTAGGCACATGAAAACATATCTATTTCACAGTCTGTTCGGGAACCCCCAAAGTTCACTGCAACTTCGCTGAAAGTTAGCTCCGCCCCCCGAGAGAAATCTGAGAGAAATAAGGATTTCTCTCTGTTTTGCTCTGTGCTGAAGCATATCTATCCCGGGCGCCATCTTCGAGAAGCTCGGAGAGCTGAAAACCCATCCTCCCACGGCCTAGATACAACAACATCGCAGCAAAAAAAGCTATTAAGAGTGAGTGAACTTGGCTCGTTAAAAAGTTTTACTGAGAACTGTAAGTAGAGGAGATAATTCAAGATTATTCACGCTGGCCATTAGCCACCCAGGGGGGGAATAGGTGAATTGGTATTTCCCCTGCTGGAGTAAGTACAAGATTATATATATTTTTTAATGGTATGTACCGAAGAGAAATAAATAAGTAATCTTCAATGAAGGAAATAAAGTCTACCTTCATTTTCCCAGCAAAAAGTCTTTATTTAAGCCCAGACAGTGCTGGTTTCGGTTTCGGTTTCTCAGCAAGAGGCTTGAATTTTTTTTTCCCTTTTTTTGGTTATTTAAAGGCATACTAACCTAATTTGACTGTGGATTTGATTGATTTTTTTTGGATATAAAAATTTGGAAAGTAGCCCTGGATACAAAATTAGAAAGTAGCCCTGCAGGAAGTGGCTCGAATTGGTGTTGATAAAAATGGCTTTTGAAAATCTAAAAGATGATCATGAAAGCCAGGCCTTGTTGGTGGACTTTCTGATGGATTTTAGAAGAGAAATGGAGCAACAAGTCAGAGAACTCTCTGAACAAATTGGGCAAATAAGCTCCTCCCTTGTAAACTCACGGGAACAGATTATAAACAATAGAGAAGAAAAAAGAATGGATCAGATGTCAGGTGAAGTTAAAGAAGTGGAGTATTTTGAAATGGGACACGAGATGGAAGAAGCAATTGTCATAATAACTGGGAATCTTAAGGAAGAAAAAAGACGAAATGTTCAGAGAGCAAGCTGTCTCAAGAAGAGGAAGAATTTATGGATTGAATTCAAGAACAACAGAATGAAAAAGAAGAAAGAAAAACAGAGGGGGGACTTAAGAAGAAAAAGAAGAAGTGGAAGAACCAGTAGGAGGACTAAGAGGGAACACCAATAAGATAGAGTACAAAGTAAACAATAAGAAGAAGGGCGAAATGGTTGAATAATAAATAGAATTTTTTTTTTGAATATATTAAATTAAAATAGATGCAAATGAAAATTTGAAATATAAATATTGCGGAAATTAAGTGGTATTAAGATAAATATTTTATTAATTAGATTAAACTAAAGTGGATGAAAAGGGAATTTGGAATATAAGTATTGTGAAAATTAAAGTGGTAAATATATGAAATAAATTAGATGGAATTGCAATTTTGGAATATAAGTATTGTGTAAAATATAGTGGTATTAAGACAAATAAAAGGGTTATTTTATAAAAAAGAAGGTAGATAAAATAAATTATAGATGTTAATTTATTTTGGAGAAAATATTAAACCTGTATTTTGGGTTAATAAATATGTGGTAGATAAGCGAAGTATAATATTATTGTAATTGGAGATATTTGTTTTTAGATGTGATATTAGAAATTAAGAATCAGATAAGAGATTGTATTTTAGAGGTTAGTTTAGTGGTAAGAAGAGTCTATAAGTAAAAATTTGAAGCCTTTTTTGATTGGATAGTTATGGAAAATGATGTATAACATGTTATAAGAGATATTGAAGGAGGTAATACCATGGTAATCGGAGACTTCTTTTTTAGATGTCATATTAGAAATTAAGAATCAGATAAGAAAGATTTTATTTTAGAGACTAGTTTAGTGGTAAGAAGAGTGTATACGTAAATGTTTGAAGTGTTTTTTTTTATGAGGGGATAGATAAGGTTAGAGGAAAAATATGGAGTGTTAAAGTATTAACCAGTTGGGTTAAAGAATATGATAATTTTTGTATTGATTATTAATTTCGTTTGGATTAATGTTTGTTGTAATCGATGGCCACCACCCTCATGTGTAACCTATGTAGTCCTAGCCCTAAGTCTATCCAATTTTCCTTACCTGTATCTGTAATAAATAAATAAAGCATTATACACTAAAAAAAGGAGGTGTGAAATTTAAATGCATTAGATAATTGTTTTAAGAGTTTCTGTAATCATAGTTTTCCTAAGAGCTGAACCTGGGTACTGTCAATGCCCAAATGATTTTCCCAATTTGCTTACTTTACTCTTTCCTTCTCGCATTATATCACCCACCTCCAATATTTGTAATAAAATCTTTTTAAAATTTTTAAAATCCTTTCTGTGCCTATAGCTGATTAAATTCAATTGGACCTTTGCTCTAGTCTTCCTGGACTACATCCTACAGCATAGATTTATGGGGGACAAGTGACACAACAGGGATGAACCTTTAGAGGACAGTCTCTCTCTCTCTAACTTGTTTTGGAGCAGCAATGGAATTTACCAATTTTGGCCCTGCCATAAAGGCAGATTAAGGGCGTAATCCTAACTGGCACTTAGGCCGGCATAGGTGCCCCAGGAGGGTCGCAAACATGCCGTAATGCATGTTTGCGCCTCTATGGGAGGCTGACACTATGGGAGGCTGACACTTGCGCTGACACAAGCAGTGAAGGTAGGCATGGGGGGCGTGGAGGAGGTGGGAGGGAGGCATTTCTGGGCAGGGGGAGGGCAGGCGATGGGCAGCCCCGGGGGCGGGCATGTGGGTAGCTGGGGGCGGGGCTGGGACCCGGCAGTTATGCCAGATCCTAACCCCTGTCCCCAGGTAGAACGGGGCAGCTTCAAGCCACTCTGCTCTCCTTGGACTTGCGCCACCTCCAGAGGCGGCGCAGGTTTGAGGAGAACCATTGGGGCCAGCAGCCCCCTTACACAGTGGTAAGGGGGAAAGCTTCCCCTTGTCTCTGACTGAGCTGCTGCAGCCAACGAACCTGCATTAGATGCAGCGCAAGCCTCCTGGTTTGCCTGCTCCAGCACAGGTTTGGATTGCGCCCAAAGTGGATGGAGGGAGGCACCAGCACCAGGATTCCCCCTCCCTCACCACAAGCCTGGGCACAAAAATACTTGTATACAAGATCAGTTTTTGCTGTTCAAAGTTTTTTCTGTTTCCATTGATTGTGTATCTTCTTGGGGTATTGCAGTGAACAAGGTCCGTCTACGATTTGATTTTGTGACCTAGTCTTATGAGTATACCTCATGATTGCTTCCCAGATCTACACAATACTTTCTGGAAAAGATTATATACACAGTAAAGTTTCACTGTACTTTTGGAAAACAAAAGGTCCCTTATGAAGGAAATAGGAGGGAACTCTTCTTCATATGATGCAGCATGGAAACATACACACTAAAGGCAGGTGCCACAGCAAACCCTATCAAGAAGTCCGTTACAATGGTATGAGCAGTCTGGGAAGAGTTAAGAGCAGAATCAATAGGGTGGGGTGTGGAAGAAATGGACAAAGTCCAAGCGATTTTCCACCCTTCCAGAACAACAATAAATCAGCGCCCACAGAATAAGAAATGTATAAACTTCAGGAAGAATGTGAATATTAGGTAATATCAGGTAACAGAAGCAGACTGAAACCAGCAACATCTAGTCAGATGGGAGCATTTTATACAGCTATTTCAGGAAGAGCAATACAGTACATGTTTTAGCTATGTTTGCTCTGGAGAAATAAATCAGCTAAGAGCTAAAATGAATTTGACATCCCCGCCTCTATTCTCAATATTTCCTTTGTGGATTTTGATGTTGAATACTCTCCAAATATTCTCTAAATCTCAACTATTCTTTGAATACTAGATACCTAATATTTGACCCTGAATTATATTTGATTTCAATATTTGATGATGTTTTGGGTATATTTGATAGCCAACATGCTATATTGTTTGGTGACTGATACCTAATGGTGTATCATGGTGGTTTCTGAATTTTGCTCCTCAGGGAACATATCTGCATGTCAACATCTGCAGAAGAACTTCTGGGATATATTCTGGTGTCTACTCTCAGTTCATAAAAGATCACGCTACATGTCCCAATGTGAATAGAGGGTGAGCTATAAAACACACACAACTAACATTTCCTTGTACCTAAGCATTGCAATGAAAGTGCAGTAGTGGTGGGCAAGCTGTTTGTCAGATGGTTCTCCCATTTGGGCCTCCTCCAAAACGGCCAAATAAAAATACAGGGTTTGAAAAATACAGGCATACTGTATTTGAAATATGAGTTGGTCCTCCATCTGGAGGACATCCACAGGCTCTCTGGCATGAAGGATCCACTCATTTACAACAAGAAGATGAAGTACCGATGGGTGGGCAACATTGCGAGAAGAACCAAAGATCGCTGGAGCACGAGGACACTGGAGTGGTATCCGAGAGACTGGATTGACCACTTGGACGACCACTGACACGATTGGTGGACGCATTCACGCTCAAGCACAATGAGAGGGATGCAAGAGGTCGGGACACCCGACATTGGTTGACGAAAGCATGATGCTGAGAAGAACGGAAGAAATGTTGGGACCCGCAAGGAGGAAGTTAATGCTGACATCGCGAGGAACAGGCCGCCTAAGTATCTAAGGGCACAATCCTAACTCCTTATGTCAGTGCTTTCCAGCACTGACGTAAAGGCAATGCAGCTCTGAGGTAAGGGAACAAACATTTCCTTACTTTGAGGAGGCCTCCATGAGTGCCACCCACCTGCAGGATGCAGCACACGTCCCATTGGCTGGAAAGCACTGACATAAGGGGTTAGGATTGCGCCCTAAATTGGCTGGAATGCAATAGTATTTAATAATCGATAGTATTTGCAAGTTCACATGTAATGGCATCTTACATAATTTGGTAGAAAATATGCAACCGTGATTGGCTCTGGACAGGTGACAACTCATGAGATTACATATTTGAAGCTTGCCAGTATTAAAACCATTAAGAGTTGCCAGAAGTGCAAAATCTAAGTTGTAATGTCCATATTTAAAATGGGAATTTGCACTTCGCTTTGAAACTTCTCATTGAAGTATCTGAATTGCTACCCTGGAAATTTTATATGCTGTGAATATTTATTTTATAAGTCAGGGTTCATGAATAGAGGCACCAGTTTTGGATCACATGACATCCAGGGTTCTCTGCTTCTCACTAACTGACTTTCTGCCCCACAGCTGGGACATTGCTGAACTGCTTTGGGTAAAACTCTTCATACTTCAGGCACTTTCTGCAAAGCAGGAGTGATAAAACCACCACTTCATAGGATTGCTGCAGGACAAAAGAAAGTGAGCGAACTGCATCCTAATGAACCCAAAAAAGCAATCATGATACTTTCCATTTCAGAGCTGCATCATTGACTTCTGCGGGATTGTGATTACAGCACACAGATGTAGTATCTAAATAAATAATGTATTTGATATGAAATTATGTACAGTCATAGTAACTGTATTTTCACCAGAACCAAAAAGTTTTTGGAATAGAGGAAAGCTGCCAATATTGGTTCTGCTGGAGGTTCCAGTGTGCACAAGAGAGATGAAGAATTTATTAATTCTGTTCCTATGTTCCTTCTACAAGGTCATCTGTTTTGATCAGTAGGCTACAGATTGGAAGCAAAAGACACTGACCCATAAGCTTCACTGCTGCTTCTAATGGGCAGCCCAACCCTAAAGCCGGTGGCTCTACTGAGTGCATTGATGCCAAAACAGCTACCGCTGCATCCAGAGGCACTGTGGGGGTCACCGAAGGTCTCCTCGAGGAAAGGGAGGGAAAGCTCCAAGCTCCTCAATGGGCCTTCTCAACTCTGTGCTGGCAATTTTGCTGGCACAGACGTGAGAGACTCCGTTTTGGGCCTTCAGGGCTGACATGGAAGGCCTGACATGCAGTTCAGGATCTGGAGGAGCAGAGCTTTGCTGGTTCCACTCCCCTCCCGCCCCGGTTCCTCTCCCCACCATGGAACGCCCCCCCATCCCTGAGGCCCTCACTGCTGCCCAGAGCTCTTACCCAGCTTAGGGTGGCATCTAGCTGGTGCTGGGCTCAGCTCCAACTGGCACTGGGCCGGTGGCTGGTGCTGACTCCTTGCAGGGTGACACGGACACGCCTTACAGCACATTTGTGACACCCAGCACCAGTGCTGGCCCTGTTTAGTATTGGGCCCTAAGGGAGCCTTCTTTCCTCTTTCCTCTATTAACATTTTCCTGCCCTAAACAAAGACCTATTCTCGGAACCCACTAACCCTATACAGCTTGGCGGTATCCTGGAAGTCTCTTGTTTACTTAAAAAAACTGGCATCTCTGAATGTTTGCGAGGTCAAAGCACAGAAAGCCTTCTATAAGCCTAAAGCCTTGTTTTGAAGGGCCTATTCTTTTATAGACCGATTATGAAAGTAGGCTACATATTCTGAACAAGCCCCTTTTCACTCCAGCTTTCAATTCCCTACAGTGTATAATGTGCATGTGTATTCTTGCATGGCAGGGCCCTTAACATACTGTTTTGATTGTTATCGTCTTGCCATGAAAGGGCCGATTGTTTTGGGTTCCTACGATTACATCATGGCTTCCCACTCTGGTTGCCTGTCAAGGTGTTTGATCAGAGCTTGCAGGTGGGAAGGAGTCCTGTGGTAAGCCTTGAGCACTTCCCCATACCTGCCCTACCTGTTAAATACAACTGCCTTAGCACGCAAAGCCTCAATCCCCTACCCTCCCCCCTTTAATTGTGAACTCTCACGTAGGGCAGGCAAAGGAGAGAAAAAGAGAGAGGAATGAGAGGAAACAATCTATTCATCTGAAATTCTGACTCACAAGAGACTAGAGGTATATTTCACCTGCAGAGATCTCAAAAGGTTATGGAACAGAACCCAGCGATTCCCAAACATTCCTACTGACCAAAATGTTAAGCTGCTCTGACTGAAAACTAAACAAGGCAGAGACAGAAAAAGGTGAACCACACTGAGTCAAAACCACACTAATGAAAGGAACACCCACCCCTAATAAAAAAGTGACTCCTCATTAACAAAGCAAAATGGAATAGATTATGCAATCAAATATTCAGTACAGTTTATGCAACGTAAGAAATATCTCCAGGCACATGAGTTCGTAAAATGTAGACTCCAGTCTCTCGTAATATACATAACAACGTCAAATTATGCCAGTGTTAACTATTAATGCCAACCAGAGACTGCCGACCCCATTTCAAAGTAGCTTCATTTTAGCATTCCATCTTCTAGATTTCTCTCCCTCCCTCTTGTTATGGTGGAAAACCAGCCATTTTTGAGCACCATGGTCTTACAGCAGGGCCCTGAGAATCAGACACTGGTTCCTTATTCACTAAACCACTGGAGCCATCTTCATACCCTTTTTTTTTTTTTTAAAGGCATAGACCTGAAATAATATGGGAAGGAGGGGGTGTAGTTCAGTGGCAAGCAGAGTACAAGCAGAAGTGTCCAAGGTTCAACTCCTGGAATGTGCTGGTATGACATGGAGAGATCTTGATCTGAAATTCTGAAGAACCACTGCCAGGACCACTGCTCTGATTCAATAGAAGGAAGCTTCTTATGAAATTGTAAAGGGCATATGTGACAGAAGGACGTTTGGACAACACATGCATCATACAAGTGCGCTAAACAGGGAACTGCAGACACTCTTTTTTAAAAAAGTGCAGACACGCCCCCCCTTTTTTTAAAGGAGAATACTTTCCATTTAAACTCTGGTGGTCTTTGAGCCTCTGCAAAACCTAACTGCTATTGCAGACAATAAAAATGTCTTAAAAAAAAAGAATAGTCAAGATACAGTTCTTGAGGATGAATTGACTAGAAGAAAACAACTCCATAGAACAATCTCAGCATTCATGGCAGAAGAAAATCAGCTGGATCTTACTGTCAGTCAGTATGTGCCAACACTTCCCTTCCGGCTTGCAAATAGATTGCTGGCTAAATATAACCCCAAACTCAGTGTTAAGGAGGAAAAGGCAAGCCCATTTAGTGACAGCATATGAACATGCCCATCTATGCCTGAAACCAGACAGCTGCAGGGACGGCCCAGCCATGAGGCTGACCGGAGTGCTCACTTTGGACTGCAAGCTGGAGAGGTGGCAAACTTGTAGAGAGGGGGTATCTTGCATCCCTCATCAGCTCACCACCTCCCCCAGTCAGCTGCCTGCCCAGCTGATGTCCCATTCCCTTGTCACTCACTCTCCTTAGAAAGCAAAGGAAAAGATGGGGGGCGCACAACTTGTTTACTTATATATAAGATATAAAATAAGAACATATCTTATATAAGAACTTATTTCTAACTGCCATCTCTACCAGGGATGGACAACAGAAAACCCATCAAAGACCATTCAGTAATTAAGCTGGTGCAGATTCAAGTAGACCCACAGAGCCTGCTAGGACCTGGCATGGGGTTCCCTTACCCCGGCTGTCTCCCTGGCCTTGCGGAATATAGCAGCGGCTGTTTTGGCACGACTGTACTGTGGGATGGGCAGCCCAGTTAGGATTGGGCTTGTAAGTGTTTTCTCCTTCCTTGTTTGGTGTATGTATTTTCTAATTTCCCCTTCTCCTTATTGTTTACTTATCCCCCCCCATATATTGTATTGTGCCACATCCATAACTTTATCTCTCTCATACTTATTCTATTTTAATCCATTGATATGCATCATGAGCTATTGTACCCAGGTCCTTCCACACGCGTTCAAATTCCCCATGCATGCATGTTACATGGATCTCAGACCATGCCCATGAACAAGCATGCCCTTGTTCAAAGCAGGGTGATGACAATTATCTTGTTACAAACAGTTCTGTCTTGTTCTGTCCATATCATGTACTGTGTACCTAGGGTGCTATGGCTTTCTATTTCAACATTTTTTTAAAGCTTCAGTTCTTATCCACCCCGTCTTACTAATATCACTGCTTGATTTATGAGTCATGCACATGCACAGGGTAAAAGTTCAGGTTTCCCCTGTTTGAGAAATACAAAAAATTAGTAAGAGAGCTAAATTTTCCTTCTTTTCCCCTGTACTATTTTTCTTCTTCTTGCTTGTTTTTAAACTTAGTGGGTGGCATGGGAAACACTACTTTTCTAGACGCTATATACGTACTTTGAGCCTGTTCTTTCCCCTCTCCCCAGTTTCAACCCCTACCATCTATATCAAAGTATTTATACCTAGGGCTACAGGCCTGGCTGGTGCTCAGGTGCTATCTGAGGCCGCCCAGCATTGCCACCCTGCCCTGCCCCCCATGTGCGACCACTAGTGTGTGGACCCACTCCCCTATAAAAAGAAGGGAGAGAGACCCTTTCCACCCCCTTCCCTTTGGCTGCTCTTGACACCTTCTACATCCTCTACACGGTTCCTGTTTCAACAAGCAGGAAAAACAGTATGCTGGGCCCCTAGCATGCTCTGTTTTTCTTGTTTGCTTGAAACAAGACCCACGTGGAGTCAAATGGTGGTGTGGGAAATTAGAGGAAGGGGGCTTCACCTCTTCCTTTCCCAGCACACTTTGCTGCTTTGCGGTCGGGTAGGCTGGGAGAGGAAAAGGTGGCTGTTGCAGGATTTTCTTGCCTTTCTTTAGTGGAGGAAGAACGGAGGGGGGGGAGGTGCCAGTACCCAGATCATCTTTCTGCTTGCTTAAAGTGAGTGAGAAGTGAATCAGAGTGCCCACTGGAGTGACTCCATCAGCAGTGGGACAGATGGGGGCATGGAAAGATGTGGAGGGTGGGACACCCCTCATCAGTTTCCTATTGCGTGCTTGACATGAGCCTTTCAGTTGGTTTCATGAGAAGGCCAACCCTTGAGGAACGCTTCAACTGTGCAACCAATAGAAGCAATTACCTCGGGTGGCAATATTTTAGAGACACCAATGGAACAGCGTGCCAGCCAAGCTGTGTGCTCCAAATGTTTCTTGGATTTCTTGCAATGTTGCTGAAGATGCTGGGCCAGAACCCTACATTTATGTTGCAGCCTCCTGAGGGAGGGGAATTTCTTGGGATCCCTCTCAGGGTTAGCAGAATGGAAGCAAACAGGGAAAGCACTGCAACTGTCCTCATTTAGCAGGGACTGTCCCTATTCCTTGGTCCCTGCCCCTAGCAAATCACTGTGCCTATTTTTTGACATTTGGGAATGTCTTATTAAAACTGTGGTCTTGTGATTTGTAAAACACTTGCAGATGAGCAATAAACAGCAGCACACAGCTTGCCATTTCATAGTTTACCCCTACTGAGGTACACTTTGAATGCTTTATAAACATATTGTAATGACCATTACATTTTTTCTAGCACATTTGTAGTACAATTAATGAAAAAACCATCTTGGGTTTTAAATCAATGAAGGAGAGGCTATTGACGAGTAAATGAATGCAGCAAAATTTCAAAGTCAACTTTCAGTGAAAACTTTAGCAATGGGTAATGTTGGTCAGGAGAGGTTTAGGGTAGCAATTTTTGGTATGAGGAAAGGGCTGTTACTTCTCTCTATTCATATGTATAGAGAAAATAGTAGGGATGGGCAGCATGAGAGCCGATCAGTTTTATAGGACCAGGAAGAATGCTATTAGCCCCTTATGTTATCTGATGGCTGTTGAGTTGGTAGCTGCAATTCCACTTTCTGACCATCTGTAGTGGTGATGCTAGAGTGCAACAAGCCAACATTTTCCTTTCTAGCAAGCTGCTACAATGGCTTAGAAAGGTGGAATGTGCCTAGATCCTACATCTGAAGCAGTCAGTCCTCCAGTCTGAGAACCCTGGCAACTCACAGTGCGGACAAAATCCCCATTCCAGTAAAAGGGGTAGGAGATTGAATCTCCAAGGAGATTGAATACTATGCATAAGAAAAGTGCTGGATACATAAATGGTAGCTGCTAGGCAAATTAAACAGCCATTACTCCATAGAGGACACCCCAAACAACAAGTTTGCAATGGGAGGGGGGGGGGAACCAGTTTCATTCTGCATATGCGAAGTTTTAACTGGATGGAGAATTTGACATAGGTAACTGCCTCATTCCAGCCTAGAGAGGTATCTGAATATTTATAGGGCAGGAGTGTAGAAGACAAGGAAGAAAACTCCCAGATAATTACAACTCAGCAGGGACTCCATTTCAGCTACTGCCATTACTTTGTAATTTACTTAACCTAATGGTTTACCCAACTCTGGGCCTGGTTTGTGCTTCCTGTCTGGAGGCCATTTGACTTTATTCAGAGAGGAAGGGCTGAAATGAATTACCTACCCTGAATAAGACTGTCACAGTTTTGACTTTGACACAACAACAGTAAAAAAGCTAGGAAAAAAAAAACTCAAGAGGGGTGCAAGTGTGTCTTTTATGTAGACATGTTGCCCAATATACCCTGGAATAGGAACACAGCACAGGTGACATGTCAGGGTTTCTTTTCTTATTAAGTACATCCCACCCCTATTTCTAAGATTGCAGGTAGCTGAAGGTGACACATGCCCTTTGCTACTCTGCAAGTCCTACACTTTCTACACACAGGAAAAGCAACACAAACCTTTTGGGTTGTGAACCAGGTGTTGGCTCACAAGAAATACATTCAGGAGATTGGAGCTTTCACATTATCATTTGATTTGCTGACTGAAAAGCGTGGCTTATACCTTTGCCTAAAGGTACAATTAAGTAACCTGCTCCAAACCAAGGAAGCAGGCTTCCAAGACTTCATGGGTAAAATACTATTGTGCATTTGTATCTAGAAGTGTCTGAGAGCTAAAAAGAGAAACTGGCTTGTGGAGAGAGTAGAAAGAAAAAACTCTTGGTGTGTAAGCTGAGGTCAACACAATATCATCATGGGGGTGGGGGGGAGGAAGAGTGTGAAAGAAGCACTTCTCAGCAAAACACCAAGGTAAGTTGATCACATACTCATGCCAGCCCTGTAGGTTACTACTCACTGATTCCACATAGACTCTGTGTGTGTGTGTATGTGTGTGTGTCTTGAAATCTTTATGACCCTGCTCAGGGAGAGATTCTCTTTCCCCACCCCCCACCCCTTCTGCAGAGAAAGGAACAGAAACAGAGGAGGGGTGTGTGGGCTATGGGTTTGCTAGAGCACTTATCAAATGATACACTTCTAAATAAACTGTACCACAACCAAACTGATGGCACAACCAAGCAAACTCAGTGTAAATGCAATGGAATAGCATTAAAGCCCACATATAGGAGCAATAAAAACACCTCTGATTTTAAATCAATGTCCCTGGCTTGAACTTCTGTGTTGAAAAAAAATATGGGATATTCCTGGCATACTGGTTCAGTGCAGTAGACTATATTTAATGACAGTAATAAACCTATAAAACAGGATTTCATACCCCCCCCCCCATTTTTTTTTTTTTTTTGCTAAAGATAGCACAAAGCACAATTTCTGCTGCAAGAAGTAACAGGCAGTCTATTGGTTAATAGCTTGGGATGTCTGATGATGTTTCCTCAATGGGATTCAATGGTTGGGTGATACCTGGAGATGGGATCTTGAGTGTTATCCATCTGAATTTGGAAGAGATGGTTTTCCTAAGATTGGGGGGGGGGAGAACTGGTATAAAGGGGTGTGTGTTAGGAGGAAACAGCAGCTTTGGGGAGACAGACAGAGAGCAAATTTAGAATTAAAAGCATGTACACTAAAAGCATGTACTTTTATTTGTTTGCTTTTTATAAATAGCACTGGGAAGGTCTGCCTTGTATACTTGCTGTTTTAATGACCAAAAAGGCTTCCCAGTTTTATCTGTTTAAAACAAACAACCAACAGCTCCCAACCAGCACACACATTTAATAATTTAACGTGTGCACTGATCCTCAGAGAGAGAAGGCTTGACAGATCTTAGGTGCAGGGGAAGCCCCTCAGCTCCAAGGGGGTCTGATGAGAAGTAACTCTTGTTTTGCTTGGTAGGGATATGCATGCTGTTAGCTTCCATTTATGCACCAACTCAGTGGTTCCCAAACTGTGGGTCGGGACACACCAGTAGATTGCAAACCAATTTTTGGTGGATTATGAGGCTGATAGCTGACAAGGAAAGAATATTGGGTCCTATGGAAACCAAAATGGAGCAGCACATGTGCATATACCCATGAGTAGGTGAATGTGCCTTGATCCACTTTAAAGGGCAGGCTGAGGGGAACACAAAGCCACCAAAATGGTCCAAATATGAACACAAGCCCCAACAAACTCTCAAGAAGGAAGTGCACTCTTCACACTGACTGAGCCCAATGGAAAGCAAAACTGAGCCACATGTGCACATACCTCAGCTCTTATCAAAGGCCAGGTGATGGGTAACACAAGGCCTCCAGAATTGTCCAGAATGGGGCTGAAAAAGTGCTCCAGAAGGCGGTGTCCTCTCCCACCATAGTAAAAAAGATAAAAACATGGGCTTCAGTGACTTGTAAACAGTGGCGTCGCTAGGGGGTGTGGGTCACACCGGGTGACACATCGGGGGGTGACACGCCCTGGGGGGATGATGCGCTAAAATCGCAGCTTTAGGAGCTACCATGTCCTGCCATACACCGTTGGATGCGGAATTCCCAGCAGAATGCAATGCAAAAAACAGAATCGAAATGGCTTCTTTCCTTCAAAAGTTATGGCCAAAAAACCAGAAAGAAAAAATGAATGGATGCCTATGGAAAGTGAAAGTGAGCCGTATCGCAAGTTTACTCATGAGTAGGCTTACTTGCCATAGTCCATCGGAAAGGGCAGACTGAGAGGAATCCAACGACATGATAATGGTCCTGATCCAATGAATGCAGCCCCCAAAAAACACCTGAGAAGGAGGTCCCATCCCTCCCAGCTGCGAGTCTATTGAGCCGGAAACGAAGCCACGTGGCCACATTTACTCGTGGGTAGACATACTTGCCATAGTCCTTCGGAAAGGGCAGCCAGTGAGGACTCCAAGGACTGGCCCACCTCACCCCAGCACTGTCTGTTTTAGTGGCTGTCTGCTGGTATTCTTTTTGCATCTTTTTAGATTGTGAGCCCTTTTGGGACAGGGAGCCATTTAGTTATTTGATTTTTCTCTGTAAACCGCTTTGTGAACATTTAGTTGAAAAGCGGTATATAAATACTGTTGTTGTTATCAGAATGGCCCTGATCCAATTAATGCAGCCCCCAAAAACACCCAAGAAGGAGGTCCCTCCCTTCCAGCTGCGAGTCTATTGAGCCCTATGGAAAGCGAAGCAGCCTCACAGTTGCATTTACTCATGAGTAGGCAGACATGCCTTGGTTGGTGGTCAGGTTGGGCAAAGTGGAATATGAGGACACCAGAATGGTCCCAATCCGATGGGGCTGGAGTGCAACAAATGCTCCAGAAGGCAGCCTCCCCTCCCCCCCACTAAAAAGGACAAAAAAGAGGCTTGAAATGGTAAGGGGCATGTTTTCTATTTTGCACTTGTGAAGCCAGGAGGGTCTTGATCTTGATATGCCTGAAATAGAAGAACTTTAAACTGGGCACTGGGGAGGGCTGGAAATCTCACTGATTCTTTTTGGGGGGTTGTTATTGCAGGCAGACTACAGAGTAAGCCCCATTGACCACTATGGGACTTACTTCTGAGTAGCCATGCATAGGATTGGGCTCACAGGCTGCAATCCTACCCACACTTTCCTGAGAGTTAGCCCCATTGACCACAATAGGACTTACTTCAGAGTAGATTCATTTGGTGGAACAAGACTGGCTCCCCCTTATTTAATTATTTCTTTTATTTTAATTATTTATAATTATTTATTTTAACTTGCTTGATG
The DNA here is from genome assembly GCF_035046505.1 of Tiliqua scincoides. NCBI lineage: Eukaryota > Metazoa > Chordata > Lepidosauria > Squamata > Scincidae > Tiliqua > Tiliqua scincoides. The sequence continues at coordinate 147,272,624 of NC_089822.1, forward strand.
ATGTCACTTCTGACCATGACATCACTTCCAATGGGTCCTGGACAGATTGTCATTCTAAAAAGTGGGTCCCAGTGCTAAAAGTTTGAGAACTGCTGCAATACGGTGTTAGTAAGTTGACACGGGGTGTGTGTGTGAGACTCTACAAGTTTTCTAAATTACTAAAATCAGAATTTGGAGGAATAATGCCATCATGTTATATATCAATCAATGCTTAATTTCATGCAGAATGCAATGAAACAAACCACATTGAAATATCTGTGTTCTAACAAAAGGTACAGCTAAAAAACCAGTGGGGACAGGGCGATAGTACATCACCACGCCCACCACTTGGGGCGTTGCCCCTGGGGTGACACGAATCCTAGTGACGCCACTGCTCGTAAAGTGAAACTAATTTTTATTTTTTTTTAGTATTGTAAAGTCTCGATGGAGTATTATTTTTAAACATGAGTCCCTGTGCTAAAATGTTTGGGAGCCACTGCCTCTAACTTGTATATTAGCAAATAAAGCAAATATTAATAAACTCCCCATAAGTCTCCAGTCCTTTTTCATGCAAGGTACAGTTGAGTAGCATACCCTTGGAAATTCTCACTGCTTGGACAAGTGTAGAGCATTCAGCATACTGAATCAGAATCTCAGTGGTGCTAAATTCTAAACCTTGCCAATGAAGGACACAGCAAATTTATTGGAGACTTGTCGGTTTATTGGTAATGACAGGTATACAATTCAACTTTTTTATTATTATTAATATCAGGATGGTGTAGTTGTGGTTCAGGATGCCTGGTCAAATACCAAGTATCAAACACCTGGTCAGACACAAAGCTTCCTGGGTGACCTTGGGCCAGTCACTTTCTCTCAGTCTCATCTACATGACAGGGTTATTGTGAAGACAGGAGGAGAGAAGCTGCCATGTACACCACCCTGAGTTCCTTAGAGCAAGGGCGGTATTAAAATATGATAAACACATTATTTTTTAAAAAAGCTGCCATATTTGCCAGATTGCCTATTGTGCCAAAAGACACTAAGATAGGGTCCAATCCAGCCCTTGACTTGGGCTGGTGCAAGTCCCTTGCGCTAGCCCAGGAGGGTCACAAATGTGCCATATGACACATTTGCGCCTCCTCGGGAGTCAGCTAGGCCGGCGCACAGAGGTGTGCTAGCCTGCAGAGGCTGGAACAAGACTCCGCGTCAGCGGAGACACTGAGGCTCATGTCGGCCCAGCTGGGTCGTGTCGGCCGACGCAAGGCTCTGAGGTAGGCAGGGAGGAGGCGGGAGGGAGGCATTCCTGGGTGGGGGAAAGGCAGGCGGTGGGTGGCCCCAGGGGTGGATGGGCAGGGAGTGGGAGGTGGGGCTGGGATCTGGTGGTTATGCCAGATCCCAACCTCTGTTCCTGGGGAGACCAGAGCAGCTTCAAGCCGCTCCGCTCTCCTCAGACTTGTGCCACCTCAGGAGGTGGCACAAGTCTGAGGAGACCCATAGGGGAAAGGGCTCCTTTCCCAGAGGTAAAGGGAAAAAGTTTTTCCTTGCCTCTGGCTGAGCTGCTTTCGGCCCCTATCCTGAGCTGGATACAGCACAAGCCTCCTGGTTTGCCTGTTCCAGCGCAGGATAGAATTGAGCCCATAGTCAGTAAATAGCTAAATTAGTAAAATAATAAAAAAGGTTTGAACCAGTTCAAGCTAAAAAAAACTTTCTGGGTCAACAATAGGAAATTTTGTTCTAGTGCACCAAAACATTCAAAGGGAGAGGCTGGTGATGAATTTAGGCGTTTGTTGAGACAAAGGTAATGTGGGGGAAAGAACAGCACATGCCTCAAGCTAATCTAGGTGAACGTCTTGCATTGGCATTAAAATAAGTGATTCCAAAAATAGAACACAAACACCTAAGCAATCACAAGTTTACAAAGGAATCATAGGTACTGCCAAAACTTCCAAATCTATCAGCCCTACTCAGTTTTCTGTGCTTTCAGGGCCAAAGATGGGAGATGTTAAATAAGGCAGCCTTTTATAAACACTGAACAATATTTTAAACAAGTGGTAGCTGCGTAAATCAACAACAATCTCTCACTTCCAAAATCTTTTCTTTGTTTTCATCAAGGAGCAATTAAAGTTCATGAAATACCACACAGATATGGGATATGTTCAGGACATGTTCTCGTGCCCCCTCCCCTGTGAATACTGAAACCACGAATAAAAAGGAACCTTACTGTAATGCTAGGCACATGTCTGTTCCTTTGCAGAATGCCAGAAGAGGAACATGACAAGCTTGAATGCTTCTAACTTCCTGTTGACATTCTGGCTGTCTCCCTCCTCTAGCATTCAGGCTGCCTGCTCGTCGCATTCCTCTTCTAGCATTGTGCAAAGGAACAGACATGAGTGCTTGGAGCCACAGTGAAGGAAGACAAATAGGTGTGAGGGGTGTGGAGAGCCACGGATAAGTGCCTGTTTTCACACAGTGATCTGATCTAAGCCTGTTTTCATGGTGTCCAAATGCACATTAAGAAGCTATTTTAACTACATATGAAGATGCCTTACATTAAGTGAGACCATTTCATGTTCCATTATGGCTTTTCCAAACTAAGCATCAAGGAATTGGTACAGATGGTCCACTCCGCCGCAAAACCAAATCTCTGTAAGGAAGTTGCAATAGGCAGCCCCCAGCATATCGATTCTTTGTTTTTCCAAGTCTGCCTTCTCGGCTATGTTGCTCTCCTTCAAAATTTACACTTCCATCACAGTGTTGTCCATGTGAGTTATTCCAGATGTAGAGAAGCACTCATTCATCACTTCAGATTCATTGGAACTCTAAGGGCAAAGTAAATGGAAGCAATGATTGGAAAGAGATTTGGCCCTTGCTTCCCATGTTTGCCAAGAAATTGAAAACCATGGGTGCCATTTTTAACTGTGTATTGTGCCCTTGACTATCTAGACCAGCAGTGGCCAAACTTCTTCTCACATGAGGGAAGTCACAACCACTGTATGATAGTGCCACTCACTGGGGTTGGACACTATTGTCTACATGTAGATCCTATGCTTAGGTGTTATTTTGCCTCCAGCCTACTAACCAGGGAGCAGGCAGCAGCATAGCATGGATGGATCAGCCCAGAAAGGAGACGTGACTTTATTTTGCAGCCAGATCCACAGGCTCACTTACTGTTCTCCAGCAGTGCTACAAACACCCACTGCTCATACTACTGGCAGTCATGCCACACTTGGATACCCATGATCTGGATCCAAGTTACAAAAGTGTCATAAGCCCTCCAAGTGTTCCTGATTTATTGCATTTGAGAACTGGAAAATGCAATATTAGAGCCACTTCCTCTCAGGGCCAACACACAAATTAACTGGCTTGTAGTTGTAATCCACCTTCACGCTATGGTTTAAAAAAGGGTGTTTTATGTAGTTAGGCTATGCTGACAAAATGGGGTCAAATGTTTAGCTTATACTATTTTTAGAATTGCCTTAAGAGGAGCCTTCCTTTGAGGTTCTGCTAGCTTTGTGTTAAAACAGCACAGAAATGACCACCCAAAATTTAAATTAAAAAAAAAACCCTCAAAAAATGGCACGTTAAGATTGGCAAGGCCGCACACAAAGTACAATTTAATGATGCGGCAGCACTGATGACAAGGCAGTCTAAAGTTGGAGAGAGTTTTAAAGCTTTGCAAAGGTTATTAAAATATTTTATTTCAATAGAAAAAAAACATAAATGCATTAAAACTGGGTGGTCTGAAAGCCGAATTCGGTCTCTGGCCCATCTAGAAAGGTTCTCTGAAATGCTTGTGAACTTGTTCATAGTTTTGTCCTCTGTCCTCTTTATCTCAGTCATAAACTCATTCCACAAAAAGACAGAGGCTGACTCATGAAAAAGCAAACAAACCTGAATTAGCTTTATTATGTCCTATGGCGACATTTTAGTATGTCCTGGGGGAAAATTTCAACAAGTTATGATAAATGTAGAGGGTTGAAGTAGCATTTTGGGATGGAAAACGGCAACACTTCTCAGCAAAAGATTTGTTGTGCAAGAACCACTTTAAAGGACCTTAAGAAAGCCTTAAGACTGGGCAGTTTCACACTAGCCCCAGGGCAAGTGGGGCTGGCCCAAGTCATTTTGCTGCCCGAGGTGAAGAGCAAGATGGCACTCTCACCCAGCTAGTTTATTGCAGGCCCAACAATGGGTCCCAAAAGCAGTCTGCCTTTCCCACCCCAATGAAACACTTTAGCAGCGTTTTATTATTAGGACCATGCTACTACAGCCAACTGCACTTCCTAGATAGTGATGTCAGCGATAACAGCAAGGTAACTGTGTCATTCTAGATTAATGTATCATCAATAACTCAAAATAAGACCTGCCACCATGTGAAATGGCAAGCTATGTACTGCATGGGTCCTCAATGTGTAATCCTAGGCATGCGTACTTAGAAGTAAGTTCCACTGTATTCAATAGGGTTTACTCCCAGGAATGCGTTTCTAGTATTAATACAAGGAATGTATCCATTTCTCACTCAGAAATTGAATTACTAAACACTGAAGAAGGGAACTAAACCCTGATGTACAGGCATCAACAAAAACAAAATTTTTAGAAGGCATCTCCTAAAGGCACCCCCCCCCCCAATTAAGGACAGATGTTATAGATGATAGGCTGCCCGGCCTATAGTTTCCCGCCCCCCCCCTTTCCCTTTTTAAAGATAGGCGTGACATTTGCTATCCTCCAATCTTCTGGCACCGTGGCCGTTTTGAGGGACAAGCTGCATATTTTAGTCAAGAGATCAGCAACTTCATTCTTCAGTTCCTTAATAACTCTTGGGTGGATGCCATCAGGGCCCGGTGACTTATTGATCTTTAATTTATCAATGAGGTCTGAAACATCTTCTCTTTTAACCTCTATCTGACTTAACTCCTCAGTCAGGAGGGGCCGTTCGGGCAGCGGTATCTGCCCGAGGTCTTCTGCCGTGAAGACAGATGCAAAGAACTCATTTAATTTCTCTGCCATCTCTAAGTCTCCTTTTATCTCCCCTTTCCCTCTCTCACCATCCAGAGGGCCAACCGCTTCTCTGGCGGGTTTCCTGCTTCTAACATATTTGAAGAAGCTTTTATTATTCCCCTTAATGTTGCTGGCCATGCGTTCCTCATAGTCTCGCTTGGCCCCCCATATCACCTTCTTACATTTCTTTTGCCACAATTTATGTTCCTTTTTATTCTCCTCCTTAGGGCAAGACTTCCATTTACGGAAGGAAGCTTCCTTGCCCTTCACAGCCTCTATAACTTGGCTCGTTAGCCATGCGGGCACCCTCCTGGATTTAGTGGAACCCTTCTTTCTTTTCGGTATACACTTCTGCTGGGCCTCTATTACTGTTGTTTTAAGCAGCCTCCATGCACTCTGGAGAGATTGGACTCTTTTTACCCTCCCTTTCAACCTCCTTCTAACCAGCCTCCTCATTTGAGGGAAGTCTCCCCTTCGGAAGTCAAGGGAATGCCTTATCAAAGATAGGATCTCAAAACACATAGATGAAAAGGCCTTGCTGAGGGAGAATCAGCATGGCTTCTGTAAGGGTAAGTCTTGCCTCACGAACCTTATAGAATTCTTTGAAAAGGTCAACAGGCATGTGGATGCGGGAGAACCCGTGGACATTATATATCTGGACTTTCAGAAGGCGTTTGACATGGTCCCTCACCAAAGGCTACTGAAAAAACTCCACAGTCAGGGAATTAAAGGACAGGTCCTCTCATGGATTGAGAACTGGTTGGAGGCCAGGAAGCAGAGAGTGGGTGTCAATGGGCAATTTTCACAATGGAGAGAAGTGAAAAGCAGTGTGCCCCAAGGATCTGTCCTGGGACCGGTGCTTTTCAACCTCTTCATAAATGACCTGGACACAGGGGTGAGCAGTGAGGTTGCAAAGTTTGCGGACGACACCAAACTTTTCCGAGTGGTGAAGACCAGAAGTGATTGTGAGGAGCTCCAGAAGGCTCTCTCCAGACTGGCAGAATGGGCAGCAAAATGGCAGATGTGCTTCAATGTCAGTAAGTGTAAAGTCATGCACATTGGGGCAAAAAATCAAAACTTTAGATATAGGCTGATGGGTTCTGAGCTGTCTGTGACAGATCAGGAGAGAGATCTTGGGGTGGAGGTGGACAGGTCGATGAAAGTGTTGACCCAATGTGTGGCGGCAGTGAAGAAGGCCAATTCTATGCTTGGGATCATTAGGAAGGGTATTGAGAACAAAACGGCTAATATTATAATGCCGTTGTACAAATCTATGGTAAGGCCACACCTGGAGTATTGTGTCCAGTTCTGGTCGCCGCATCTCAAAAAAGACATAGTGGAAATGGAAAAGGTGCAAAAGAGAGCGACTAAGATGATTACGGGGCTGGGGCACCTTCCTTATGAGGAAAGGCTATGGCGTTTGGGCCTCTTCAGCCTAGAAAAGAGACGCCTGAGGGGGGACATGATTGAGACATACAAAATTATGCAGGGGATGGACAGAGTGGATAGGGAGATGCTCTTTACACTCTCACATAACACCAGAACCAGGGGACATCCACTAAAATTGAGTGTTGGGTGGGTTAGAACAGACAAAAGAAAATATTTCTTTACTCAGCGTGTGGTCGGTCTGTGGAACTCCTTGCCACAGGATGTGGTGATGGCGTCTAGCCTAGATGCCTTTAAAAGGGGATTGGACAAGTTTCTGGAGGAAAAATCCATTATGGGGTACAAGCCATGATGTGTATGCGCAACCTCCTGATTTTAGAAATGGGTTATGTCAGAATGCCAGATGCAAGGGAGGGCACCAGGATGAGGTCTCTTGTTATCTGGTGTGCTCCCTGGGGCATTTGGTGGGCCGCTGTGAGATACAGGAAGCTGGACTAGATGGGCCTATGGCCTGATCCAGTGGGGCTGTTCTTATGTTCTTATGACAAACAAGGAACAGTGACTTACTAGTCCAGCGGCTTTCAACCGCTGTGCCGTGGCTGCTTTGAGCCTCACTCGGCAGCAGAAGAAAAAGGAGCAGGTAGCCAGTGAAGGGGCTGGTTGGGCTTCTTTGCACCTCCCGCTGTCTCCTGCTCCTGAGCAAGAGGAAGGCTGCAACCCTATCCTCATTTACCTGGGAGTAAGCCCCATTGACTATTATGGGGCTTACTTCTGAGTAGACACGCCTAGGATTGGGTATAAAGTCCAATCCTCCTCTGCATTTGCCTCCTCTGCATGCTGATCGGGCAGCCAGAAGAGCCTGGAGGAGGTTCCTGTGGAGCGAGTGAGAAGAGGGAGCCAGGAGCAGGCAAGGAGGTAGGAAACGAGCGAGTCCACTGAGGTTACCAGCCTAAGAATTGGCTGGCTCAAAGGGTCCTTCTAAGTCCCCTTTCCTTACCACAGTTTGCCCTCAACTCCCCAAAGCGACCCTCCTTGCCTTGCCTTTTAAAGAAAGGGTGTTGGGCCACAATCCTATCCACACTTACCTGAGAGTAAGCTCCACTGACTATAATGGGGCTTACTTCTGAGCAGGCACGCCTCGGATTGCGCTTTTGGTCTCACTCTTTTTTCTTAAATACAGGAGCAGGCAATTGGCACTTCTCCTCACCCCACTCCCTCCCACAGGCACATTAACCCCCCCAAATCTCATAACTGCAGTGAGCACCAATCTTACTGTGCCTCCCTTCACTCTCCCCACCTTCCAAAGGTCCAGAATCACTTGCCTCGCATTCTCTCTCTTCCCCCCAAATTGCTGCTCCCCACCCTCTGCTCTGGTGCAATCCACATAATTTGCTTCATGGAAGGGCCAGCTCTGCATGGAAGGAATCTGAAGAGCTGGGAAGGAAGCCAGCAAGATGAGGTGGAACCTGGAGCACCTGGGGAAGCCCCAAGAGTGTACCTTCTCAGAGTATACTCTATGAGTTATTGAAATATATTGTGCGCTCTGATAAGCCAATGGTCTAGTTCAGACAAAACACTAAACCATGGTTTAGCACTATGTGAATGAGTCTGCAGATGCCGCAGGCTCTCATACTCTCCCACCTCTCCTCATTTGCATGTGAGAGGAGAGTGAACATTTTTGCTTTTACTTTAAAACCACCTCTGGAGTCACATAACATATAAACTTGGGGAACTGTGGTTTTTCCTCCACAAACCAGAGCTGGAAAATCCAAGATAGCAAGCCACATTTTTATCCTGGTTTGATATAGGTGATTGATCTAATTAGCTTATTCACAAATCACCATTCCCCAAGTTCACATGTAACAGAGAACTGTGCTTTATTTTAAACCTTCTCTCATATGCAAGAGAGGAAAAAAGAAGAAAAGAGAGTGCATGAGCCCAACCTTCCTTTACACTCATTCATGTAGCACTTATGGAGATTTAACACTACATCAAATAGATTTAGGACAACATCTGAACTAGCCCAGTGACAAAAGGCAGGAGGAAAAGGAAGAAATTGTAGGCATTTCAGCTTTATTTTAGAAAAGTCAGCAAGTATGGAGAGAAACAAACTACACAAACTACAAACTAAACTGGCACCCTTAGCCCCAGTGTGAAGCACTCAGTTGAATATTATGTTTCATACGTCACAATTCTGATGCTGAGCTAGAGAGGCTTTAGCACAATGAGCTAACATATGAGGTAAGGAACTCTCGAATATTAAACATTAAGGGCCCAATCCTCTCCATCTTTCCAGCACTGATACAGCTGCAATGCAGCCCTTAGGCAAGGGAACATATGTTCCCTTACCTTGTAGAGGCCTCCATAATTACCCTTCCACCACAGAATGCAGCACACACCCGATTGGCACAGCTACACCAGGGCTGGCAAGTTGGATAGGATTTGGCCCTGCTGGCCATTATGCAGGTGCTGCAACATTTAAAATGCCCCTTCCCCTTATGTATTCCTCTGTAAATACAAAGGCTTACTTCCCTCAAATGAATACAATACTTAGAATCCAGGCCAGTTGTTGGGATCATGGAGACATGCCACAGTCTACAAAAATTAAGACTGTGGTATGACCACTATATAAAGAGCAGCTATGCATGGACTTGCATATTCAGTGAAGGAGACGATGAACACTCATGACCTAAGTAGTGGGATACCATCTATACCTTCTATCAGAAAGTGAGTCTGATGATTCATTTCTATCTTAACCTGGTCTACCCTGTTGGGCTGGCCTCAAAACCCAGATTTCCCAGTTCAAAGTCCCAATATGCTATCAACTGTACCATCTCAACTCTTTTGAATGGAATGTGTGTTAACACTCTACGTATAAGTCAAAATTCCTTTAACTTTAAATCCAACAAATATGTACTGTCTCTTTAAGAACAAAAAGCACCATATGAGAGACATGCAGCAACTGAGAGGACTGAGGGAACAGTAGCTTCGTTCTCCTATTTCTTGCTCACTCTGGGGGATAAACAGAATGAGCTGAATGGTAGGCGGAATTGCCTGCTCTATTTACACAGTTTCTCTGCCTTTTTGCAAGGCGTGTACTTAAATTTGTGCAAGTCAGTCACAGGTAAGATTCAGGCCAACTGTATTTTATGCAGAAGTGAAACTGGAGTATGCCCTAGGGCAGCATTTCTCAACATTTGTGCCCCACTGTACCACTTCGTATGGTCCACCTATTGGAAGTACCACTGGAAGTATGACATCATTGCCAATTACTTCTGGATTGAGAGGCGAGAAGCAACGCAATGAACGCTGGTAAGAGGCTCAGGGAGGTCAGGAGGGCTTTTTAGAGCACAAGGAAAGTGCATGCTGGAGCCGAGCCTCCTACTGCTGCTTGTCACATTGCATTGCTGGTATTGCTGCCAGGGGATCTGAGGGTCACATGAGTACCACTGGACACCACCTCACTTTTGTACCACTGGTTGAAGACCACTGCCCCAAGAAAACACATCAATGACGGTTTGGGAGGCATCCATGAAAACAGTCTACTTTTTAACTGGCTTCAAATTTTAAAGCACATATTACACACACAGGTACACAAACAGTGAGTAATTCAAGACTCAGCCTTGGAGATCATTGCCTAGAATGGAACTCAGAACAAAATCCACATGTATGTCAATACTCAATACTTGAATATAATGTCAGGCTTTACCCTAAATAATATGACTTTAATGCGTATAAACATTATTCACTTTATTTTCCATTTAGAGGTAATTAGAATTAATCAACACCTATGAGTATCACTGCCAGAACTCAAACTCAAATATTTCTGGACAAGTCTCACTCTAAAGAAGCATATTAAAGGAAACTGAAGCTCAGTTAACGAATAATATTGCCTTCCCAATCATGAGATGAAAATAGCATCGAAAGGAACAAAAAAAGCTTTTTTTTAAAACGCCATCCTTATAACCATCTGAAATAACATTTTGATTTTTGTTTAAGTTGTTGGCCATAAGACTGAATACCTTCAAAACAAAATAAACCGAAGGGTCAATTGACGTTGTCAGCTGAACTAACAGAACCTGATCAGCCTTTCTTTGGCCTTCAGATTCTTCCTGCTTCATCAGCATTCTCAGCCCTAGAAAAGAATGAAGCGCCAATGTTCAATGCCTCATAATTCCCTTTACTGGACTGTACAAGCTAGTTGCCTAGCCACCTCTGGCTAGTATGAATCTTCTCCAAGCAAACAGGCAGGAAAGTTTGACAAAAATGGGATTATAACTAGGAGACACACACACACACCCCAGGAAGGTCAAGTCATTTTCTGAACTGGTCACTTTTATGAACCAACAGGCAATAAACTGGTACAGGAATTGTCACTGTATTGTGTTTCTCAAAGCAATTGCAACTACAAGCAACCAAGATATACAAGCAAGTTGCTCAGGGCCAAACCAGAGGTTACATGGGAGTTCCCAACTCTCGATCTTGACAGGAGCCCACAGCATGCAAGAATTTAATCCTTTGTACCTGCGCCAATTCAATAAAATGACGCAACTCCTGACTTGGCCCTCAAAGGCACTGCAAGTTGGAGGCATTTCTAGTGAGCAGGTGGTGGACTAATTATTTACAGCACAAGTCTATGCACGTATACTCAGAAGTAGACCTCATTGTGTACAATGGGACTTTCAGTATTGCAGCTTTAGGAACCAAAGGATGGGGAAAGCATCTGGGATGTTTGTTATAGAGTTTGTGATCAAACTCTAGATGTCTTTAGTGTAAATGTTAACAACACATGTTCCTTATTTGACTAATTAAAAAAAACCTCAAAAAACCAATGGACTGATGCAAACTCCCCCAGCACTTTCCTGAACTCCTCTTCCTTCACTTAGAAGCATCTCCACTCCTCAACATTCTACAAGTGCACTATGCTTTGTTTTTCTAAGTTACAGAACTGTAAAGAAGAGTTGGTTAAACCATATATAGAATTTCAACGGTATATCAGTGTGCTCTGCTCACATCTTTGGGCAAACTACGAGGAGAACTGCTTTTAGAATACTACTACCATTTTGTCTTCCTTTTAGGTTCAAATTCTTTGGCAGTTTCCTGTGATTTATCATTTTCACAGGAAAGAATGTGTACCTCCTTTCTAGATCAATTTGCTGGGTTTGGCCCAGTGATTTGCATTAGAATGGTTAGTTCAGTCACATAAATGCTAATGGGACAGAGTCTGCAATCTCCAGTATGGTGGCTTTCCATTTGAGTCTGCTTAGCTTTAGCTGCTGGAGCAGGATATGCCTTTGTTAGTTAAGCCATTTCTGTCCAACATTGCATAAATGCAACAAGGACCAAAAGTGTACACCTGTAGGCTGGGCAAAAATGGGTAAAAGAAGAGTTTGGTAACCAGGACTCGGCACAGGCTAATGGCTCTTTTTCGACTACTGCTCCTACCACACAAAAACACACTTCACATTTATGAAATCCCAACAGAATGTGCTATCACTCCTTGGGTGGACTCTCTCACCTCACTGGTCAGGGCTTCTTGGAGGAGACAGGAAGAGCTATTGCATCTCTGCAGGCCTGGGCAGTTTTCAGTAAACGAGTCAGGCAAGGGCATCTGACCTCAAGGCAAGGCAGGTACTCAAGGTACTCAAACCCACCAGTTTGAGTACCACTGCACTAGGCCAAGGATATATAGGAAAAAGGCAATGCTAACTGCACAGTTCATATATATTTAAACGTTCCTGCAGGATTGGTCTGAAATCAGCATTAGTCTCCAGCAGATGATTCTATGTGTATGTTCTTATATTTATTTTGTAGGAAATACTATCCATGAGAACTATTGAAATTGGTATTGAGTATAGAGAATAATAGTATTTATATAATGTTTCTGGGGGCTCAAAGTATTTCATTCACTGGTGATACACTGATACTTATCTCTTATATAATTTCATTAACCTTCTCAGGATGCCTAACTTAATTTACAAAAATGTAAATATACAAGGGATAAGTATCAGATCCAGTGTGATAATGCAAAATGTGACTTCCAGTTGTCAATTGCTAGAGTGGCAGATTAATAATTTTGAAAAATATAGTGGATAAATACGCTTTATCCATGGGCTCCACACGTGCAGATTTAATCAACCACGGATTGAAAATGTATTAAAAGAAAATTCACATACTCTGTTGTAACCTGGTTCATCTTGCGCCTGCCCATTTATGTAAGTTCAGGCAATTCATGTATGTTTTAGGAAATGTACACAATTTGCGCAAATTTATGCAATTTATGTATATTTATCCAAACTCTGCAAATTTGCACGATTTTGTCAGCATGATTTCTACAGACTTGAACACCCATGAATTTTGGTATCCATGTAGGGTTCTGGAACCAAACTCCCATGGACATGGAGGGCCCACTCTACATTACAGGGGGAAGTGTAAGTGAAGGGCTTTTGTTTGGTATACAGTGGCTTTTCAAAAGGGTACATACATACAAGACAACTGTACTTATGTAATGTGCACATAAAGCACTACAGCTGCTGTAGTGATGCACACTATGCATCAGCAAAAGACATTGGCCCCACCACCTTCAAACCTCACCAGCCATCACTGGCTCCCAGTGGCTGTGTTTAGTGAAAGAAAGAGGTGCTTCTGGTGCTAAGGTGGACATCTAGTTTGACCTCCTGTCTCAATTGTTGATGTAACCTGGGGATCAAAAGGTTCTCTGGGATTATCTTGAGGCATCCAGTTACATTTAAACATACTTGAAGAGCATGTGTGTTTTAACATTTAACCTGGGGATTCAGGAGGCTGGAAGAACAAATCAAAAGCAGAGTTGCGCATGTGTGTTGCAGAGAAGCTAAACAATTCCCAATATTCCCCTCTTCCCTTCCCCAAGAATGTGTGCAAACGTCTGCCAATGACGGAATGCAAGAAAGACTCAGGGCAGCCAGAGTTATGCAACCTCTAAAGACCTGGACCTAGACAATTTACTAACAGATGTAGCTATAAAAGGCCTATTATAGCGTCTTGTACAGTAACAATGTGTTCATTCAAATTCCCTCTCCTCCTCTGAAAGTTTATTTTTAAAACCCCGTTGCTGAGGAGGTGAGAGGGGAGAGAACAGGCCATGCTGGCTGCAAAAGACTAAACCTCTTGTTCAAAGTGAACCTTGCTTAGCCTTATCCTGATAAGATAAATATGGATAATGGCCTGTTAAGTTCTTGGTTTGCTTAAAAAACAACCAGAAAAGAAAGAGAGCAAGGTCTCAGAGCAAGGGAGAGGAGAAGGCATTCTTGAGTTATAGCTGCTACCAAAATACAGGATTGCAGAGGCTGCAATTTGTGAAGGCAACAGCCCCAAAGGTGCAGACACCAAAAGCCAACCGAGAGAACATGAAATTGTAAGTCTGATTGGGATTTTGGGTAGCTCTATGAATTTTAATATGGGTCCTATTGATGTAGCCCATGGTCCTTTCATTGGTGTCTAGTTTTCTATGAAACTGAATAGGTAGAGTTATGGCGGGCCTGATTTTCTCACATATCTAGATAACGATATACCCTGTTGTCTGTAAGCAGCTCTTGCTAGATTCATTGTAGGGTTTCCACCTCTGCTTCTCTCTTCAGTAATGACAGCCAAGTTTCTTTCCTCCTCTGTTAGGATAGCAAATGTTGATAAGCAAGTGCTTATCTGCATTTCCTGGTTGGACCCTTCTCACTAGCTCTTGGTCATGTTCTCTCCCCCCTGCCCACCAAATGTATGTCTTGCCTTTCTGCCTCCAAAGAACAGAGTCCAGACAGCTCACAATAAAACATTAGAGTTTGTCGGGGCTCCTCCCAGATGCCCTGACCCCCGACTTACCTGGGAGCAGGCACCCCCTGACCAGGGTGGGGAGGCTTCACTACCCCCAAAGGGGGCAAAGCGGGTTGGCTCACCTCAACCAGCCAGAGGGGGCTGGCAGGGCAAACAAGGAACACAGAAGGAAACAAGCCAGGAACAGGAAAGGCCTTTTCTGCCCCACCTGGAGGAAGGTGAGGGGCCAAAGGGGGCAGGCTTGCTCCATAAAACAGGGAGGCCAGGGATGAGAGGCAGTCAGTGTGAAGCAGGGAGCTGTGAGGTCAACAGCTCCTAGGCCAGGTTTGGCAGCTCTGCTAGGGAGGAGGACAAGGGTGCTGGAACCCCCTCTCCCTCCAGCCAATCTGAGGCCTCCCTGGGGAGGAACAAGCCTGTTCTAGGCCCCTCCAGGGGAAGGTCCCTACACAGTTCAAAAACCAAAAAAAAAATCACCTTAAAAATCCATCCAAAAGAACAACTCCCCCCCCCCCCCAACATGAGAGAAAACAGAAGGGCTGGATCTTACAGGGGCAATTAGTTCAGACAAAAATCCCCTGGAAATAAGGTGGTCTTTCAAACAGCCTTCTAAAGATGGGAGAGATGAGGCTAAGCCAAATTCCAAAACTTGGGCAAGAACTGAAAAATGCCCTGTCCTGAGTACCTGGTCCTTTTAAATCTGTCATGACAAATCTGTTGTCACTTGATCTGGCCCAAAAGAGCAGGAGTGGGCACGTGTCTCCATCAATTGCTTCAGGTCTGGTCATGGTACTGGTCTTCAGAGCCGAGGGCATGTATGGAGTCATCCTAAGCTACTGGAGTTCCTCTTTTCATCACCAGGTAGCTTGGGATTTGATGGAAAGGATCCTTGCTCACAAAACCAAATCACCTGCCCTATGATTTATTCATGTTTAGACTAATTTAAACACACGCACACGCGCACACAGAGAGAGAGAGAGAGAGAGAGAGAGAGAGAGAGAGACCTCAAGAGTCTCCCTATTTCATCTAATCAGAATAATGTGGTCAAAGTAAATTGTTTAAGGCATCCATGTTTGCCTAGAATTTCCATGAAGACGTTCTTTTTACTGAAATCTGCCCTGGCAGGAACCAAGTAACTCAACTGTCCTTCTTTCTTAGGGGCTACAAATATATATGTAACCACTTTGGCACACAGTCTCTTCTTTCAGTCATCTTCAATATGAAACAGCAACCCTTTTGCAGAAAAGCCCCCTGGGGGCTGGGGATAAGAATAGGCCCTCAGTTTGGCTGTACTTGTTGTAAGAGGTGACTAAACAGCCACCGGGTAGATGGGACTCGTCAGCCTGGGAAGGCAGCTCATCTGAGAGAAGGAAAACTCTGATCCCAAACCTCCACTGCCTTGTGGCTACATCCAGTTATGGAAAAGGCTTCAGGAGTCAACCTCGAGGCAAAATCCGGAGCCGGAGTCCCTGAGGCAGTTCATGGCTGAACACAGTCACGTTCTGGCAACTCCTGCGACGCCGCTGGAACCAACCGTATTGGCCTCTGCCTTTCCATTGGACCATTTCAGCGACGTGGAGGGGGGGATTTGCTGCATGGGTAACAGCCTATCCTCCATACCTACTTTACCCAGGCTTCGCGCACTGGAGAGGACACTCTGTTCCAGAACCACCGTTCAGAGCGTGACACCATAGTCTTCCGAGACTGAAGGATGCCAACATTTGCAGAAAAGGAACATCCATCTGCCACGCGCATTTAGCATTTTCTTTGAAAAGCATCCGGAACAAAATAAATCTGGACAGGTGCAGAGAATCCACTCATTACTCAAATAACTGAAAAATACCTTGAATTTAATGGCTGTTCAATATAATGTGGTATTAGAGAGGAAGGCAAGTAGAAGATACAAAAATAAAATCTAAAAATAACACCAAGCAACATTTGTTCAAGAGTCCTTGTGATGCAACTTGGGCCAAAAATTCAGGGGAATTAATTCATACCAAAAGAGAGATGTGTTTTGTCTACCTTCTATAAAATTACAAAGGTCTGGCGTCTGGCCTATAGGGAACAAATTCCTAGGAAGTCAAAATGTGCATTAAAACTCTGTTCAGGCTTGAAGCATTCAAACACAGCTGCTCCATCAGTGATGATGACATCACCACAATTACTTCCGGGTTGGGGGGGTACAAATGGGGGGGGTGATCCCTGATGGGAAAACCAGCAGAACCACCATTGATGTGGAGCAGAAAAATGGCCATGGGAAAAAGATTAAGCACCCCTTTCTACAGATCCTCCACTTCCAATCACAACCTGCCAAGGTCTCTTTTGGTTTTAAAAAAAGAAGTAAGGGGAAAGTTACATGCATCTGTCTGTGGCATCTTGTTTGACCACACAAGGTGGGACTCTAGAAAACATTAATCATCTTTTTCCTATTTTGCTTCAGCACTGAGTAGCTACATCTTGCCTGATTTCTGACAAAGATCTCTTCGTGTTCATAGACAAATTACAACCCCATCCTATCCAACTTTCCAGCACTGGTGCAACCGCAATGCAGCCCTGGGGTAAGGGAACAACTGTTCCCTTAAGGAGGCCTCTGTGACTGCATCCCCAACACAGGAAGCAGTGCATACCCTATAGGCACAGCAGCACCGGCACTGGAAAATTGGATAGGACTGGGCCCTTAGAACAGGAGGGGGGTTAGAAAAAAGCTAGATGAAGCCTTTGAGAACTTTAAGTAGCTCATTTGTTTTTTGAATGATTAGAATTCCTCCTGCCTTCTTCACCAGTTTTTTCTGTACAGTGGACCTTCCAGCTTTTCCTGTACAGTGGAGATATGGGTCCCATATCTCCAGATTTAACCATTTGTGGATACAGAGGGTCCATATGGATGTCCCTGGAGACTCCTTGCAATTAATTATCTGGAACCTATGGAGGCCTCTCCTGGATTGTGCCAGGCCGGCAATCCACTCTAGTGGCCACAGTGGGCCTTAGAGTGGCCTGCAGAAGCCTCTAGAAGCTACATCCAGTCAAACTGGAAGTCAACTCCAAAAACAGGAAGAAGCATCTGGAGGCTTCTGTGGGCCATCTGTGGGCTTCTGTGTGTGGAGAGCATCTTGATCCATCTCCTTATTTCACTTCTCTCTCTTTCTTCCACACATTTCCATACACACACACTCAGCCTTTCCTGGGTTGTTTGGGTTAAAAACATTAGGCAGGTTGGAAATCAAAGGAAAATGTGCATTGGAAATTAAAAAAAAAATCAAATCCTATAATTTTGATTAAGGTGGCATAGTTCAAAAATAAACATAGACTGAACTAAGATTTGTCCGGCTTAAAGCATCCACTTAAAGCAATTCAGTATCATCCAGCATGAGAGGGAAGAATCTTCCTAGGAGTTGAACTGTTTCCTGTTTCCTAGCGTCACGGCTTGCATCTTGGCTTAACAGGAACCTTGCAAAACTCATCTTCTACACATCTTGTTCTCTTCACTGAGGTGGGTAGCTCTTGTTTATCTCATTTTTGGGAACCTACTCCCATCCCCCAAGCTCAATGGGCTGGTTTGAAATTAACAGAAATTTAAATTTTCTGCTTCCAGGGAAAGTGAGAAAAACTGGACCAATGGTATGAGTTATCTTTTGGTCTATTGTTCCTGGTGATACTAGGCAGTCATGAGTTTCCAAATGACAAAGAGGAAGGCTATGTGATATGTGACCTAGGGCTCAGGTCAGAAAGGAGAAGGTTATCAGCTGCTTCTGGGGTCAACCTCAGTGTACACAAGGAGCTTTGGGGGGGGGGGAGTGCTTTCTCAGCAGAAAGCACTATCTTTGTTTTGATGTACATTTCAAATGAAATTATAGCATAGACAACAAGAAAATATCACTAGAAATTACAGCAGACCTGGTAGATCCCCAGTCCACAGCCAGCATACAGCTATCTGGCAATGGCATTTCAAACAAAGGACAAAGATTGCTGCTGGAGGGCGCCCCAGCTACTCTTTGACTGCTGAAACTGCAAAGGAATTTCTGGGGAGTTAGGAGTGTCCAAAAATAACGAACAATAGGCACAAAAAAAATAGGGGTATTCATCACAGCCTTGGAAGCACACGGTTGGTTTTTAAAACTTGAAATAGCCTGTGATTCAAGGACCACACAAACATATGGACCATGACAGGAGAAGGACCCTTGCTCCTATTGTGGTCCCAATATGGACCAGCCTTTCATGCACACTATTTGCTAAGGGGAAAAAAGCTCTCATTGGATTGGCACCATGGCTACGAGCTCCCATCTCCCTGCCAGTTTCATTCCATAGAGGTCCCTTATCTGGCAGCTATTTAAAGTAAAAAAAGCACATTCTTGCAAAGCACATGCTTGAATTAAAATGTACTTTGACCCTTAGGACAAGAAGATTGAAAGGAGAGAGAAGAAACATGGGCCCACACCTTACATTTGCATTCCCCCCCCCCGAAATCATACCAATAGATGTTGGTACTGCCACTAGACAGGACACACTGAAAGACCAAATGTTTTAGGAAGGATTTCATGAGATGCCTCCCTTAGCAATGGTCCATGGAGCATGTTTTCAGACCCACTGATGTGCAGGTTTTGCTATAGCAATCTGCATAATTCAGAACCTGCGGGATTTCTGGCTAGCATGAGTTTCATCCATGTGCCACACTGTTATCCCTGAAACATGAGGATCAATTAAGCACCAGGCATGCAAAATCTCACCATTCCGTCTCTCTCCAAAATAATTTCTTCCTCACTCTTTCGTGCACACTGGGGGATTTCATATTGCAAATCCACTGAAAACAGAAAGTGGCACAACTCAGCATATCCATCATGCTTCATACAAATGCACATCAAACTGCTTGTTGAATTATTGTACCTGAATTGATTAAACCATTTCATTCCAGGTATGAGGAAATGTGAAAAAGTTCAAGCCTGCCTAGAAAATACATGAGGCAATATATGAGAATACACGAGGCAATAAAGTAAGACTAGAAAGGTGCAGAGAGAGTGGTTGGCCTCCTGAATATGGCTGAAATTATATTCAAATGATCTGTCCCACAGAATTCCTTTCATTGTATTCTTATAGGTCCTGCCTTTTACCAAGAGATCTAAGAATGCTGCTGAGGTAGAAATAAAACTTTTGTGCTTACTGGCAAAAACAACAACAAAAAAAACCTGTTGCTCATGATCGGATTTAGTCCTATGACATGACAAAGGTTTCTTTCTTCACCAAGTTTAATAGCCACAACTGCCATGGGGCTATGAGAGGAGTGGACTCACTTGGTGTTCTTTGCTAGATCGTTTGAAGGGGCCCAGTTAAATAAAGACAGAGCACTTTATTTTGCGGCACTAGAATGACACTTTCTTAATGAGAGAAACACATGCTCCATGCCTACACTACTTCAGTGCAAGAATGGGGGTGGGGTGGGGGTGGGAAACACGACACAAAAAACTTTGTTTGCAGGAAATTAAAAGTTGTGCTTTCAGATACAGCTCATAATGCCCCAAACAGAGGAAATCACAGTTTTAATAAAGCCTTTAAAAGTATGGCAACATGAAAGTTAAAGTTTTCTGTGTTTATCAAAAACTTAGAAATTCCTTTACCACATATATACAGACTACATCTGTGCTGCTGCCTTACCTCTGATAATGGCTGCTGCCTGACATTTTATGATGAAAAACAAGATCTTGGAAGCATGTAACTGTAGCCCAATCCTAACAGCTGGATATTGGTTTTTAGGCCTGTTGCTGGCTGCAACCATCATCACAACGGTTAATATCCAACATTCTCCCTGCTACCTACACTGCCTTCATGGCCACCAACCAACACTCTGTTATGACAACTTTGCTCTCATACAAAAAATGTGTCAAAAGAAATGCATGCCCCATCTGCTTCTGCTGGGATTTCTAAGCAGCAGTAAAATCATAACTTCTTGTGATCAGGGAGATGTGAAGTGATCAGGTGTATAGACAGGCTTTTCAGCAAGCACTAAAACATAGAGGGGATTATGTACGTACAACCTGGAAAGAAAAATCTGCCAGCTCCACTGATGGGGTCAACATTCCCAGATGAAAATGCAAAAGGATGGGAAAAATTGATCAGTGAAAAGCGATATTGCTCTCTACCCCTTAAACTTAAGGATTACATCTTAAAACAACATCTGTTTGTAAAATATTCCATACCACAGAACATATTTTGAAGCAAACTAAAATAACCAATGGCTACAAAATGTCTGCTCAAATAAAAACGTTCGACTTCCCTCATTAAAAATATTCAGACGGCCTATGGCAAAACTTGGAGAGAAAGAAATCCCAGTTGACAGTAGTTTCCAGTCACAGATAATGTTGCTTGACTCAGCATGGCGCTTAGAAATGCAAGTTTGTGCTGGGAGGTAGGGAGCACCCCACCTGCCCCAAACAGCAGACTCTTGGCACCAGCCTAATTTAAAACCAGAGATTCAATTTTCAAGTTCCTTACATTGTCATTTCTCTGAATTGGACATACATTCTACTAGCTGCCCTTGTTACATACCAACTTCAGTGTGTGATTTTGCATCACAAGGGGTTCAACTAAGCTTAAAAACCCAACTGCCACCTTATATACTCTTACCAGCTGATGCTGGATAAAAACACTAGACCACCTCACTTAGTATCTGCTTGGAATTCCATCCCAAATACCACAAGTCCAAACAAAACATCAAGGAACAGATGTTACATGCACTGACTAACATAAAAAGGCAAGAGTGCCTTTAAAAATGAGGAATTCTTATCTGAACTTCTGGCAAAGTTTACTTGGAGGGGGGGGAAGGGCTGCATTCATGTAGTCTTCTTGTTCCACACTCAAAGAAACAACTTCGCTGTTCAAGAAGTCCCAACTTTAATCCCTAAACAAAGTGGATGCTGTTGTGCAAGAATGCGGTATCACACCAAGATACCTTTGCATTACTGACTTGGGTCCAAATTCTATTCGGTGCAGCTGTGTCAATAGGGCATGCACTGCATCCTGCGGTAGGAAGGCAGTCACAGAGGCCTCCTCAAGGTAAAGAACCATTTGCTCCCTTACCTTGGGGCTGCATTGTAGCTGCATCAGTGCTGGAAAGTTGGATAAGATTGGACCCTTGGAGGGTGAGAAGGGGCAAAGGCAGAATAAACAGTCCCTTATGCTGATTCTTCAACCTTCAGCACAAAGGAATATCTGCCAGGCCTCCTTCTCACTGGAGTTGTACCAGCCCCCAGCCATATCAAGACGGAGCATTATTAAAGCCAATAAAGTATACAGAGCTAAAGCTTACCTTTGGCCAGTCAGTCTCTCTCTCTCTCTCTCTCTCTCTCTCTCTCTCTCTCTCTCGCTAGAATACCTCACGTATGTTGTGAGGTATAAAAGAAGTGGCACACCAGGAATCCTACACAGGTACACTACGTAAGAGAAGAATGCAGTAACCTCGTAACATAATCACATCATTACAATTGTTCCGACTACCTATCTCTTCAAATAAGCACAGAATGAGAGAACATTCACCTACTTGCTTTACTCAGTGTACCCCAGAGTTCAAACTCATTTCACACAGAGGGTCGAAGTTAGCATTTATGGAGCCTGCTGAAGGCCAGATGTGATGTCATTAAGCAGAAAGTGACCAGAAAGAAGCACTGTGTACTCACCTAGGAACTCATTATCTGCAGATGATGGAAGAGAAAATATGCAAATCTTGATCATATTTGCAAGATATAGGAGAGCCCAATTATTGATCCCTCTAATATCTGCCCTATCATGCAGAGCAGTTAATGATCTGAGCAGTACATAACCACTATCATCTTAAAAACTGTACAATAGCTAAACTACCCACAGAAAAGAGAAGCAGTTCCAATGCATAAGATGCATTAAATACCAACTGAAATATGTTAGGAGTCTTTGATCACAATCTCTAACCAATAAGCAAACCAAATCCATCTTTCAAATAACAAACCAAACAACCTCTTTCTGGGCCAAGCAAAAACAGAACTGAACACCTCCAGAGAGACTAGAGCAGTGGTTTCCAACCGCTGTGCTGCAGTACATGGGTGTGCCGTGAGGCTGCCTCAGGTGTGCTGCGAGGCCAAGAAGTCACTTGAGGCACTCCACTTTCCACCTCTCTCCACTTTTTTTGACAATTGCTTATTGAAACCCACTCTCTGTTTCCTGGCCCTCAACCAGTTCCTGTCCTCTTATTCCCTGACTGTGGAGTTTTCTCAACAGCTTTTAGTGAGGGACCGTATCAAACACCTTCTGGCATTTAGTGAATCTGAGGAGACCCAGTGGAGGCCAGGCAGCCTAAGTAAAAAAGTGTTTTGTTTTGTTTTTAGCTGTTGGGGCTATGTAACATGCTACATGCTATGGGCTGGCAAGGGATAGCATTGGTCTGCCTGTCTGCTATGAAACTAAGTATTTCTTTTTAACTTACAATTTTTTTAAGCTTATGAATTTTCAGGGTTTTTTTTAAACACTGATTGTGGGCTGTTTATTCTCTGTCTCTTGATATAGATATAGATGATATAAATAGCAAGCATCACAAGAGGATCAATTCTCATTGATATTTGCAATAAAACTTTTAAAAAAATCCAACCTAAATAATAACTTGGCCTTGCATTTGTTGTCCTGGGAGCTAAACATGATAATATTTAAATGCCTTTTCCCCCCGTATGTTGACCACCTCCCTATGTTGACCAATTCCCCCAGTCCCTTGGGTGGTCAACTTAAAGAGGTTCTACAGTATATTAATTAAATTAATTGTAACACAATAATGTAATTAAAAACTAGTAGTGTGCCTTGACAACTTTAGCCTTGTCAGTGTGCCGTGAGCCAAAAAAGGTTGAAAATGACTGGACCAGAGTAAGATATTTCACATCCCTAGCAAATGTCAATTTTTTTAAAACACCAATTAGCACAGTCCCCTTTTTCCACAAAGAGAACCATAAGTCATTCCCACCATCTCAAAATACTTCAGTGCTGCAGTCCTTACACATGCTTAGGGCCCAATTTTCCACTGCCGGTGCAGCTGTGCCACAGGGGCGTTCACTGCATCCTGTGGTGTGGAGGCCTCCTCAAGGTATGGGAACATTTGTTCCCTTACCTCAGAGCTGCATTGTGGCCTGCACCAGTGCTGAAAAGTTGGATAGGATTGGGCCCCCAGTCGAGAGTTATGTCCCATTGAAAAGCAGCACCCTTCCATGAAAGCTCAATTCTAAGCAAACCACTTTATTAAAATCAGGAATATTGGAACTCTTGAGAGACTGTCCTGCACCGTTAGGGGTAAGGGAAGGGAGTACACACATGCTGACCATTTCTTATTAAAGCAGCTTCAGCCGATGCTGGAATTTTCATCAGGTATTACTGCTGGCTCCTCCTGCTCTGCAGGGGGACCCCCATAACTGCAGATCGGGTGCAGGTTCCCCCCCCCCCCAATTTCTCTGTGAAACTGGAAGTCGTGTTACTATCCCTGCCAAGCTCAGTCGGCATGGACAGATGGACGTCCATGGCCTCTGCTGAGCTCAGCGGACCCTCACTCCACTTGGCTTCGGAGGGTGGAGGGCAGACATTCCCTGTATCAGTGGTTTCAGGTAACCGTGGGGGGTGGTGGTTCTGGAATGGAATCCCCACAGATACAGGGGCATGCCTGTATTACTCTTCCTGCTGCTGCTTGCTTGCTTGCTGCTAAGGCCAGGAGATAAGGCAAAGCACCAGGCGGCCCAGATAAATAAGTTTCGCAGACCTGATTCAGCCCACAGGCCTTATGTTTGACACCCTTCCTCTTAACTGAGACATGATTAGTACCCAGAAGTCTTCTGCCAGTGACAGTCCATTTTCTCCCACGTGGATAGGAACAAGTAAGTTTAGCTACCTGACGTTTCCAGCTTCAGAGTGCCAACATGCCATCTCATACCAAACATCGCCTCTTTCTCATTCCTTCTTTTCACACATACATAGGTATTTATATACCACCTTTTCCTGCTTTTTAGACAGCATTCAAAGCGGTTTACAAGGGCAGGCTAGCCCAAACCACCATTTTTTCGATGGGGTTTTTACAATGTGTTCTGTGAAGATTCACAGATCCCTCAGTCACCAGATGTTGACTTCACAGTGTGGTTATCTGTTCTGGCTGTGTGCCTTTGAGCTTCAGCAGGCATCGTAAATCAAAAGCCTGGACGGGTCCTCGAGGTTGTTTCCGTTCGTTCCGTTTGGGCTTTGCACATTCTCCCCACTCCCACTGCAGTAATCAGCTCAATAGTGACTCCGTCCTACCACAACAGGTACAGCAGCTTGTCACAGCTTGGAATTCCACCTCCCATCCAGAAACACAACCACAGGTTTTCCTGCTTAGCTCTTCAGACAGTACCGGCAGCTCAGCCATCAGACCGCACCTCCTGAAACTTCCTGCAGCAGCAACTTCTCAATTCTGTGAATCAACTAAAAAAAGGCAGCCACTGCCTCACCAACATGAGCCCAAACCCAGGTTGATAGATAATCTTCTGTGGCGACGCTGGTTTTTTGTTTTAATATAGTGGGAATCTAGTTATGCTTCCCTCTACTGCACCATGTAGTATGAAGTATGAAGAGGCCATACTTCAAGTATGAAGAAGGTGGTCCATGCTGTTACTGGACTGGATGGGTGCCAAATCCACACACCCACCACACTAGTCCCTATTTGTTGCATGGCTGTGTGACTAGGTAGTATATCATACCTGTTTCATACATGAAGGAGCAATTATGATTTGTTCCATGCAAAGAGAAACAGCTGAATCTGAGTTCTGGAACAGCATATCTGACCCCTTAATCTGCGCTTTGGAGACATGTGCGCCACCCTGTGATACAGAGCTCATCACAGTGGGGCTGAAAAGCTACAGTAAAGCAGAGTGGTGGTTGTGCAATCAGTTACCTCAAGAAGCTGCACATTTTTCAAGCACTGCTCTAAGGAAGCTGAGCAGCCATTGCTTGGGTGAATAGAGCACTAAAGGAACAGTTCAAATGTGTGCCTTGTATTCCCATTTTCCATGAGGCGCCCTCACCCCCCAACAAAGGCATCCTCTCTGAAGGCTCCTGGCCACGAGGCTGGCTTCTGCTGCACCTGTGTTTTACAGCCCTGCAAGCGTTATACAGCCCTCTTGCTCCAGCCAGTGCTCATTGTACTTCCAAGTTTTTACTGCCAATCTGCAGGGTGGTGAGTGTGGGGGGCTCCCCATCAAAGCAGTCACTCCACTTCCTCCGTGTGGGCTGCTGTAGAATTCAGGAATTCAAGCTGGGCTTGATGTAAAGCGCTCCACCATCATATGGTTCCTTTTAATCAGTCCCATGAGGCAGAGGCATTTCAAGAGGGGTAAATCAGCTCATTTACAGACATGGTTTGCCCTTCTTTTTACCTTCCTTTTTGGAAGGCAGCCAGTGACCGACTCATACCTCCGTTCACATCTGGAGAGAGCTTAGCTTGCATTCCACAGGTTGCTTGGCTCAATTGGACCATTCAAGGGCACCCACTTTATGTGTGTGTGTTTTAATTTCTCCATTTGTGTGTGTAAATTCCAACTTTGCATGAGATACACACTGGCAGAACCTCAAGAATGACTGAGAACTCAATATTTTGACTAGCTGGGCGTTAAGACAATGGTTCCTGCCAGTCCCTGTGGAAGCCCCAAAGGCAATGAAAATATGGTTGCAGACTTTCAGTTCCATACAACTTTACAACGTAATATATTAAGGAGTTTTATGGCAGTAATGACACAGACTTTGGTGGGAAGTAGCTTAGCTGCCTTTCAGTCACTTGGGACAATAAGAAAGGCTGTCTCTGGCTGTCAATATCTAATTTTGCCTGCTCCTGCTTCTGGTCTAAGACATTCTGGCTGTGATTGGCTGAACTGCTCAGATCCAAGAGAGTCTGAGGCAGACCACCTAGGGAAAGAGAGATAAACCCAGGGAAGCCCATCCATGAAATCAGCTGAAGTAGTCATGTCAGGTGGCAACTGAGAGCAAACTGGTGCCCACCTGTACTGCACACCTGCCTGACTTGATCTGTCACCTCTTATCCCCTTCTCACTTGTACTCTTGGAGAGTGAACAAGATGTGGGGGGGGGGTGTCTTACCCCTCCTCCAGGACCACTTCTTCTAAAGGACCGGGGGCAGAGACATTTCTCTCCCAGGATCCTCCCTGCCACCAGTTTAGAAGACGTGAAGCTGGAGAAAGACCAGGATGGTGAGTGCTGGTTGGAGCAGGGATGGGTGATGCCTGGCAAGCAGATTGCTGATGACAGAGATGTACTGCATGTGTACACTTGCAAGCTGGTGAGAAAGCAGTGGCAGAATTTGTCAGAGTGGGCAGCAGAATTTTGTGCCATCTAAGGCAACTGATTGTCTTGGACAGGGGTCTCCAAACCCCAACCCAGGGGCCAGATGTGGCCCATGGCAAGTCTCAATTCAGCCCGTGGCCAGCCTCTTGTCCCCTGAAAGCCTGTGGCCCACTTGGCCAAAAATGACTGGAACTGTGCTCTGGTTGTGTCTGGAGGGTGTTCAAGGGCCAGAGAGTTTGAAGGAATGAGCCCATTCATTCATTTAGTCACTTATCTAAGTTCCATCTCTAATTTATTTATATAAATTTTATATTTAAATTTTTTTTCCAGCCTCCAACACCGTGCCAGATATTTGATGCAGCCCTCTGGCCAAAATGTTTGGAGACCGCTGGTCTTGGATAAAGCAGGTGTGAACCAAAGAAGAGAGACATATTTAAGAGAAGAAGAAAAAGGTTGACGTTCACATTAATTTAAAATACAATTTTGAGCAGGCCTCTGGCATTATCTGAACATGGTAGGGGGCTTTCATAAGACACTGAGCAGAACAAAGTCAATTGATAGCCAGATTGACACAATCTTATATTGAAACCAACAGGTGTTTCCAGTAATCTTCAAAGCATAGTTTATTATAGATTCCAATAGTTGCCCTTCTAGATTAAAGTGTATATTGACACAAGGGGCAATGTTTGCCCCAAGAACCAATGACTAGATCAGGGGTATCCAAAGTTTTTGGCAGGAGGGCCACATCGTCTCTCTGCCACTGTGTCAGGGGGCCAGGGCAAAAAAGAATTAATTTACATTTAAATTTGAATAAATTTACATAAGTTTACATAAATGAATATATTAAAGATGAACTTATATGAATGAATGAAGGTCTTGCAATAGCTCAAGGCCTATACAAAGCAAGGCTGGCCTTTCCTTTGCTGCCGCTACTGCATCACAGACGTGAAACAGCAAGCACTGGAAGGAGCCCTCATCCCACAGTTCACGCGAGAGGTCAAACAGTCGCCCTCACGCTGCGAGCAGTTGCGTCGGGCCATTGTGGGCTCCAACAAATCTCAGGAGGGCCAGAGTTTCATTGGAGACTGCAGGCTCCCTGAGGGCTGCATTGAGAGGCCTTGAGGGCCGCAATTGGCCCCAAGGCCGGGGTTTGGGCACCCCTGGACTAGATGGAAGGACTGACTGGAAGTATCCATGATGACAAGTATCAGAAGCTGATCACTAATTCTGCTGTTTTCTGCATTCACCAACCATGCAACAGCACTGTCCAAACCACAGTTATCTTTAAGTGCTTCCATTGCGAGGTCAGATATTTGCCACTATTCCACATGTTGCATACATTCTCCAGCATTACAGTAAAAGAGGTTGTGGACTATACATCCTTTTGAAACTGCTTACAGGCAGAGTGCACTTTTACTTTATAATGCATGCTGGTCTTGAACAGAATGGTTTGTTTCGTTCTCACAATGCACGTGGCCTCATTTAGGAGCGCTAATGGGTGCCTCGCTTTCAGTAGATTGAATTTTACAATTGGATTGACGCACCCAAATTCTAAATGCCAGGCTCCATCAAGGATCAAAAACACGGAGATTGCAAATTAGCCTCTGCCTTCTGTTGCATGATTTGAAAGTGAGAAAGAATACGCAAAAAAATTGCTTCCTTAATGCTGCAATCCTTTACTGTACACACTTGCTTGTTAGAAAGCCCCTCGAACACAATGAAACTTACACAACGCAGGATTGTGCTGTAAATATTTTTGAAACAAATTAGTTTCTCATGCTTTCATTGTGTATAATTAAATATCTGTTACTTTTTTTTCTTTTGCTCCCTTCCTCTGAGTTGCTGAGGGTGACTTTATGTGCTCCCCAGACACTTCCATATCAATGCAGTGTTGCTCTGGGCCACAGTTGTTAAACTGCAGCTCTTCTGCACCATGTGTTGAGCCCCACTGCTTGCCAATCTGCTTAGAGCTAGCAACCTTATGACTGCCCCTGCTTTCCAACAAAAGATGAGCAGGTTTTTAAGTCTTCTATGAAGTCTGAGAGATATCACAAAATGCAATTACTGCAGCTCAGAGACATTTTGAGATGCACACTGGATGTCCATCTAATTAATTCATTTACTCTGGATTACTTCTGGAGCAGACTTGGGCAGGGACGCTTATCGCTACAGTTATTTGAGCATATTCCTTTTATGACAGGATATGAAGCAACAAGAAAACAAATTAAAATCCTTGGCAAGCATAATAAAAAAAAGTATTTCAGCTAGGAACTCTAATTAAATGGCAGTGCCTCATGTTGCCTCTCAAATTAGAGAGACAAGGAATGATCAATCAAGCTGGGGATCTATGAAGAGGAAATTCAAGGCGAGCAGAAGCAGTAAAGGATTCTGAACACAAGGTGGCAGCAGAGAAACATCAAAACACAGGTAACTACAGAAGCCTGAACATAAGAGACAACAACAAAAGTTCAATATAAACAGAGAAGGGACACTCAAGCAGGCCCAAATTCTTGCAACTCTACAGTTATTGATCTTAGCCAGAGGTGGTCCTTGTGACCTTTTTACAAGAAGCTTTGAAGGAACAGAGAGAAAATCCTGGATATGAATACAGAATAGCAATAACCTTTGGGAGGGGATGTAGCTCAGAGGTAGAGTGCAAAGATCGCATACAGAAGGTCTCGGTTTCAATCCCTGGCATCTCAGGTAGGACAGAGAAAAAATTCCGATCTGAAATCCTGGAGAGCTGCTGCCGGTTAGTGTTTACAGCATTCAACTAGATGGATCAGTGGAAGGCAACTTCCTATGTTCCAAGGAGAATTCTGAGCACAGGAAAATCATATGGGCTTCTGACTTGTTTAGCTTTCACCTTTGCTTCTGTGCATTTCAGTCTCTCCAATGCTGCAACCTTTTGTTACTGGCTGTATTTGCACTCCTCCAGCTTGCCTTGAGCACTGAACAGTTCCTTTAGACAGCTGGCAGATCAGAATCCTTGATAAACATGGTCACTAGGGAGCTGTAAAAGGAAAACTGTCCTGGCACTGACCTCTGCTAACAGGTCCAGCTGCAGAAAAAGCCACTGTCAACATAAGCCAACTGCAGTTGTTTCTGCAGTGGAATAGCAAAGGCAGCTTAACAAGATCAAGTCACCGAAAACATCAGGCACATCTGGCAAAGATCAAGATGGCAGAAGACATATGCTCCTTTCACATGTTCAGCTGATCATACTTGCTGGTGTCAACTTGGATAAGTATTCAGGAGAGAGCCTACATGTGTACAAACAGCTGGCACAAATAAAACCATTTCCCAAATCTCCCTTCCAAATGCATATCCATATGTTGGGTGGGGCCAACAGCTGGAAGCGGGCACAACCCTGCTATCCCTGTATACATGAAAGGAGCTATACATGGGGAGGGCTGGAGCAGGGGGCAGAAAGACAAAAAAATATGTCATAGGAACAGTTAGATTTAAAGGTGCCATCCAGAGTTCACACATAACAAAAGGATTCTTTGACCAAAACACCAATAAGACTTAATTGGAATCAGAAGTCATGACTCTAGAGCAGGGGTGGGCAAACATTTTGGCAGGAGGACCACATCATCTTTTTGACACTGTGTCAGGGAAAAAATTGAATAAATTTACATAAATTAATATAAATTATATGAATGAATGAATTTTACTGAGCTTATTTATACTACACATAAGAACTATGAATGGTTTGCCACACACCTCTTGAACAGTTAAAACATACATTGGGGACACGGGCTCCCTGCAGGCCAAACTGGGGCTCCCCAAGGGCTGCAAATGGCCTGAGGGCTGGGGTTTGCCCACCCTTGCTCTATAGACTAATAACTTGCCTTTGCTATGTAGCCATGTTACAACCATTCTCTGCTAATATTAAAATCCACAGATGATTGAATCTGCAGATTTCGGACCGCAAAACCCAACCAGAGCTGCACTCTGGTCATGTCTGGAGGACCTTCTAAGAGCCAGGGATGCCTCCCTGACCCTCAGAAGGCTTTCTGAGGCCTCCAGAAGGCAAAAAAAAATGCAACTTCTGTTTTTCAGAGCCTTCTGAAGGTAGGGGAAGCATCCCTCAGAAGGTCCTCCAGAAGGCAATGGAAGCACAGCTCCCGTCACCTCCGGAGGATACAGGTTAGACTCACCCATGGGTTCGAAACCTGTGGATAATCAGATCTGCAGGTTCTGAATCTGTGTGTAACATGGGCTGCCTTTATACCTGTGCCTTGCTTCTGGAACAAGCCCTCTGTGACAACTAAGACAAATGAGTCTACTGTGAAGTCTCTAGTTCAGCGGTTCCCAAACAATGCGTTGGGACCCACCAGTGGGATGCGACCCAATTTTTGGTGGGTCACAAAACGGACAAGGCAATGTGCATCAAGGGTTAAACAAGCTGCTACTTTGGGAGAGGAGCACTGCTGCCCAATCACCATTATAGCCACACCCCTTGGCATTTTAAAAAGTGGATCTCCGTGTTAAAACGTTTGGGAAGCAATGCTCTAGTTCCACCCTGAAACTGTGTTAGTTGGATCATTTCTTCTTGTGTTCCCACGTATTAAAGAGGATTAAGATAAAGCCATGTCCAAGCACTTCCAAATTCAAAGCCATTCAAAGATCAGCTTGGATTTCTTCCTCTGAATCTACTTTGGCCAATGCGCAGACTAGATAGGTAAGTTCATAAGATGCTTTCCCTTAGTGACCCAGGGTGACATTCAGCATTTAATTAGATAAGAGAAGGTTGTTTACATGGCTCTCTCCACTGTGCAACTTAATAGTCTCTGGGCTGAACAAAATAGCAAGAAAATGGAACAGGAAAATTGAAACCAGGTGAACTGACAAACTGCAGGTGGACCCAGAAACACCACTTGCTGGCTGTAAGGGGAATTATATAAACAACTTAAGAACATAAGAACAGCCCCACTGGATCAGGCCATAGGCCCATCTAGTCCAGCTTCCTGTATCTCACAGTGGCCCACCAAATGCCCCAGGGAGCACACCAGATAACAAGAGACCTCATCCTGGTGCCCTCCCTTGCATCTGGCATTCTGACATAGCCCATTTCTAAAATCAGGAGGTTGCGCATACGCATCATGGCTTGTACCCCGTAATGGATTTTTCCTCCAGAAACTTGTCCAATCCCCTTTTAAAGGCGTCCAGGCCAGTCGCCATCACCACATCCTGTGGCAAGGAGTTCCACAGACCAACCACACGCTGAGTAAAGAAATATTTTCTTTTGTCTGTTCTAACTCTCCCAACACTCAATTTTAGTGGATGTCCCCTGGTTCTGGTGTTATGTGAGAGTGTAAAGAGCATCTCCCTATCCACTCTGTCCAACCCCTGCATAATTTTGTACGTCTCAAGCATAATTTTGTATGTCTCAAACTTTTGTATGTCTCAACTTCTTCTGGGCTGGAGAGCCCATGACAACAGAGTGACAGATTTGGGAAATCTGCGTTGTGGGCTGTGTTTTTCATTGCAATCCCAAGGTCCAAACACACTGGAAGGAAGGCAGGGTCCTTCATTTTCTCACCTAGCACCCTTACAGCCCAATCCTATCACTCTCTGCCACTGGTGGAATGCACATTCTGCTGGAGGAAGGAGGAGGATGCTGGTGGAATGTCACTTCTATTGGCAAGTGCAGCAAGGCCAGCTGAGAAAAATCTGTCCACCAGCACGAGGGGAGTGGCAGTGGGGTAGGTGGTGGAACGAATGGTGGAGGTGGTGGGAGGAGGTGGAAATTGGATTTTCTGGGTGGAAAAGGAGGTGAGAAAGGGGAGGAAGGGATGGGCTTGGCCACACCCATGCGTGGCCAGATCCCATCCCTTTTCCTTTCCCTGTCCACCACTGTTTATACTCATACACAGCTGGTGCAGGATAAACAGAAGCATAGGGAAAGTGGAGTCTTTCTCCAGGGAAGACCTCTGCAACTGCCCCCCCCCCCAAATGCAGCGTACACTCCATTGGTTTGCCTGCATTGGCAGGGAGGGGAAGTTAGGTAGGATTGGGCTGTTAGTTGTGCAGAAATTGGTTGGTCACTGAGTTTTAAAGAGTTGAATTCCTTTAAAATGTTTTAGGTTTTTGTACTCTTTTTGTTGAATCAATGAAATGAAAGACTAAGGGTGCAATCCTAAGCCCTTATGTCAGTGCTTTCCAGCACTGACATAAGGGCAATGCAGCTCTGAGGTAAGGGAACAAACATTCCCTTACTTTGTGGAGGCCTCCATGAGTGACACCCAACTGCAGGATGCAGCACATGTCCCATTGGCACCACTATGCCAGTGCTGGAAAGCACTGATATAAGGATTGCTCCCTAAACCATCAAGTCATTTGATTGATGTTCACCACTGGTCTCCATGCAGCTCCCTCCTTCGGTCAGTAAACTGGGTGGTAATGAATGCCTGAATCCTGCCGAGGGGTTTGATCTGGGTGTGAAACCCATGGAAACCCTCACCCCCAAAGATGCAACTAATGTCTCTCTTCAGGATTGACTTAGCATCTCCAAGAATAAACATCAATTTCCAGGAGCAGGCTGGAAGCAATCCTGGAACTGTTAACATAGCTTCCTTGGCTAAATTACATTTCAGTATATCAGACTGGAAAGAAAAATTTCAAAGAATAGCTATAGTCAGGTTTAGCAGCTCTAGTCTCAATTCATTTCTGAACCAATTTGTACATCCCTTATACAGAGTCAGGAAGGCAGAGTGAGAGCCAGGATGATGTAGTGCAGTGCTCCTCAAATTGCAGGCTGAGATTCACTAGGTGGGTCACGAGCCAATTTCAAGTGAATTCCCATTCATTTCAATGTGTATTTTATTTTTAATATATTAGACTTGCTGGTATGTGACTGCTTTTGGGAAAATGTTACAGATCTGTACTTTTAACAGGCTACTATATATAAGCTTTTAATAATGATAGTCAGGTAAATGTCGATACTACCTGTGATACTCCCAGGTAAGTGTGGATAGGATTGCAGCCTTTGCGATGCTTTGTAACCCATTTTTGTGCAGTCCACAGGTGTACACATTTGGTCCCTGTTGCATATATGCAATGTTGGGCAAAAATGGCTTAAACAAGTCAGCAATTGCTTGGGAAGGTCAGGAGGGTTCTTAATTTTGAATAAATTTCTGAACTTATTGTAACTTTCAATTTACTCACTTAATTGATTTGATTTTTGTCATATGGCAAATGTTGAAAATGTTCCTGCTTGATGACATCACTTCCAGCGATGACATCACTTCCAGGTTAATGACATCACTTCCAGTGGGTCCTGACAGACTGTCATTCTAAAAAGTGCAACCTGATACTAAAAAGTTTGAGAACCAATAGTGTAGTGGTTCAGGTTCAAAAACTCAGCCATGAAGCTTCCTGGGGTAACCTTCCCCACCAGTCACCATCTCTCAGCTTCACCTACTTCACTGGGCTGTTGTGAGGACAAAAGGATGAAACCATCTATGTACACCACCCTGAATTACTTAGAGGTAGGGAGGTATAAAAAATAAATCATATCACCTTCTAGCAATAGCCCCTCTGTGATCTTTCCTGTTGCTTTCACCCAAAGTCTCATGTGTTCCTGTGGTTCAATTCTCCTTTCTAAGTATTTAGTGCTCATCAGTCCCTCTTGATCCCCTCATTTAAAAAAAAAATTATACTGTTTGCCGTACTCTTACTGGTCAGCAAAATACAGGTGTTTTTTTTTCTGTTTCATACTTTTCACCATTTAAAAAAGTTATGGGTGCCCTTCATACACTAGGAGGGGAACCATGTGGGAAGAATAAACCTGGGAGTCTTCTGCACTCACAGAGCTGTTTTCATTCCCTTCTGCTTGACGAAAGCAAGCAGCAAGTGACAATCTTGTTGAACAGAAAATAGATTGGAAATGGCCACTATAAACAATCTCAGTGCTGTTTTCCTCATCTTGTCCAGTAGGGGGCAGCTCCATCTCTTCTATACCTCAAAGGTTGCTTTCTCACGGCTTTTCAAGTAGTGATAAGAATATCTATTCACTTCGTGGCTTTACCTCTCTCTGTTTAGCAATGAGGGTGCACATAGGTTGACAGTTTGTGTTACTTGCTACTTACTAAGAATGCTACAATTGATGATGAGGGGCAGCCCACACCACCTTCCATAATCAGTCATTGATTGCACGTTGTTGGGGGATTCTTTTTGGGGGGCAGGGGTGGAGGGTTGGTATCCCGGCTCGTTTCCCTGATGAAGTTCTGAAAAAGTTACCAAATGAAACGTTGGACTTTTTTTTAACTACATGGATTTTAATCTTTTAACACAACCACGGTCTTTCTTCCAAGATAAGTTGAATTGTTGGATTGTTGCTTGCCATGAAAACCTACAGACGTACTTCTTCTAATAAGACATACAGACTTCTAATAACTGGCCAAGAGTCATCTTATACTATCTTTTTCATGAATCTTCTCCAATTTCTTCTCAATCCTGAATTGGTGGAGAACCTTTTCTTTTTTAGTGGTGTTTTGAGTCAGTGCATCAGTTCACCACAAACACTCTTCTAAGATTTCATCAATCAATTCCTTTCAGAAAAATGTAACAACTCAGTCCTGAGCTGCCTTGTGCATTGGGCTGCCGCGGCACGAAAATGGCAGCTGCAGCATCCTGAGTGCGCTGGGCAGCCCTGGCAGCTTCTCAGGGGAAGGGACCATTCATCCCCTTCCCTCACCTAAGGAGAGTAGCCCCACAATGGGGAAACTTGACTGCGCCAGCTATTTAGCAAGTGCAAAGTAACGGAGTCCTGTTGTCGGGCTGTGAGGCCCAACATGGGGCTCCAGATCCGGTGGAGCTCAGCTCAGTCCCACCCCCTCCGTCCCCGCTCCTTCCCCCACCACACCTTCCCCTGCCCCAGAACACTTCTCCCCGCCTCTCCCCACACCCCTACTTATCTCTCCACCACCTGGCGCACTCATGAAGATCCAGGTGGAGGTCACCTGTCCTCAGTGCAATCTTGCACTGAGCCTGTGTCTGTGCTGACCAAGCAGTATGTGTTGCAGGTGTGCCTTACAGCATGTTTGTGGCACTGGCACTGAGCTGGCACGCGATCTTCAGGATTGTGCCCTAAATCTGTCCCGCAGTGCTAGAACCAGTATTTCATGTCTCTGTTGCCACACCCCCTTCCCCTTTAGGACACTGTACTAGAGAGTACATGGGTGCAATTGCACAGGTTTGGCATTCATTTAGAATACAATTGTACAAGCCTGTGATTCCACAGGAGGTGCTGCAGTTATATGGGAAACGGACTAAGATTAATATCGGGACAGTGAGGGACAAACTATAATAAAATGCAACACACGCTGGCATGGGATCACCTTAAGAAACAAGGAGGTGTTGTTACCCTGGCATGTGTCAATGAGGAATGTGCTAAACCGATGAACTGTTTTCATTTATTCATACACAAATAGTACTTTGTAATTCTCTTCAAGAAACTTTGGGCAAGATACCATTTCCTTCTAGATGGGCACTGACACCTTAAAGAACATCACAGCTCTCTCTTGCCCTGTCAAAAATTCCTTTATCATGTCAGGAATAAATGCCATAGTTTCTTCACTCTCCACATCTCACTGCATCACGACACTGGTGGCCACTGCATTGATGGGAGCTGAAACCATGAGCAGACCAAGGAAGCACCGAGGCAAGGACAGACACCTAGATCTGGACAGCAACTTTCTTTAGGCCTGATATTCCTAAGTAAACAGCACTTGGCATTAAGTATAGACTACTGGGTTGAGCAGCAATCATATCTTGATCAGCCTTTGTGAATCAACAGAAAGAGCATTGACTTAAACTTGGGAAACCCGGGTTCAAATCCTTGCTTAGCAATAGACTCACTGCATGTCCTTGTTAAAGCCACCTCATTATGCAACATGCAAACACTCTTCACAGGGTTGTTGAAAGGATGTATGTTAGAAGGTTTGCTCAGGCCCTTGCAAAATTGCCAAAAATAGCCTGCCCTATTAACAATGATAAATCCGACCATCAGCTAACTCAGGGCCCAATCCTAGTCAATTTTCCAGTGCCAGTGCAACCACCCAATGAGGCATGCGCTGCATCCTGTGGTGGGGAGGGTCACAAAGGGCTCCTCAAGGTATGGGAACATTTGTTCCCTCACCTCAGGGCTCCATTGCAGTTGTACCGCTGCAAGAAAGGTGGATAGGATTGGGCCCTCAGACAGTGACTCAAATCTCAACACTGGAAAAAAGAAACCTAGTACCTTTTCAGATTGCTCTAGGAGATGTATTTCAATTATTTTTTTAATAAGCGCATTACACTAAACTAATGAAATCTCAAATCAGTCCTGAGCTAGGTGATTAATTACAGTTTTTTTTTACCTCTTTAAAAGCATTATAGAAAATGTCCCTGTCTGCTTGGAATGTCTGTGCATGACACTGCCTCAAAGAGATCATTCTTTTCCTAATTGTAGATAATTGCCAAGAATGCATCCTAAATGTGGCTACTTTAAAAAAAAAAAGTCTCCAGAAACAAGACTCCAGGAGGTATGAAAGCAACAATCAGGTTTCCCGATTATGAGCTATATTTATTAACCACA
Source organism: Tiliqua scincoides (assembly GCF_035046505.1). NCBI lineage: Eukaryota > Metazoa > Chordata > Lepidosauria > Squamata > Scincidae > Tiliqua > Tiliqua scincoides. The sequence goes on from NC_089822.1 coordinate 147,309,689, forward strand.
CTCTCCTTAACATATTTTTGCTAAGAGACAGAATTCTTCCGTTCTCCTGTACCTTAGCTCATTACAGAACCAATGAATGTTTAATTAAGATAAAGTACTGCTCTCCTCCCCCTCCCCTCAAGTGGCTTAAACTGTTTGAGCAAGAAGTGCTCCTCTGGTATTCAAATGCAGATGCAGAGGAAGGAGAGAATTGTATTTGGGATTGATGTGTATTTACCCCCTCTCCCCACTGCTATTTTAAAATGAACATGCATCATTCCTACAGATAATGCACCTTGTGCTGAATGCTCATCATCCACTGGGGCTATACTAGGCTGGGTTCATGATGCCAGCTATGGAATGTTCAAATAAGACGTACTCTCACCTTTGTGATTGCTGGTATCAATATAATAGAGGGGCATCACACAGGACTTCTGCTCAAACAGTATTGTTGTCAGCTTGAAGGCAATTTTTTCAGGCTTACTGAGGACAAGCTCCAAGTCCCAGTACCTAAATTAGCATTCTCTCTGAAGTCTAGGGTAGATAAAATATTCTTTTACTATTCCACTAATCTCTGGTTCTATGAAGGAGCTGGTGAGTTGGCTGACTTACAGCTGTGAATGAAGAAATCTTGAACACATGGGGTTCAAGCAATTAGAACACTTGCTTGCATCTCTGGGTTGGTGCCTCATGTACCCTTCTGCAGGACAACTGCCTCTGGTTTATCTTGCTGTATCTTATTCATAGACCCTAGAAATGGGCAAGGCCCAAGGAGTGTGGAGGAAGTTTTGTTTGCTTGCTTGCTTACTAGTAAGAAACAATGAAAAAATGGCACAATCTGAATCTCACCATGCCCACAAAATATTTCATATCTTAAAAAGTGCATGTGAGTTAATGAATCAAGTGGATCTAAGCACATTTTAATATAAAACTGCATATTAGACTATAGTAGATTACCTAGCAATTGGTCCAATTGGCTTAAAGTCAGCCTGTCCTCCACCACCCATCTACAGAAAAAGGACAGTTACTCATATCTGCACACAAATCCTATGCATTCTCAGAGTCAAAAGGGGGAAAAAGGAAATTGAGAATAGCAGGTAGCAATTGCTAAAAGTTCAGGAACTAGAAATGTATTGAGCTTCCAGCAGAAGGGGAAGCTGGGGCTTCTTTGAATAACACATTTTTTTTTCTTACTTTGTTGTGCCCAGTGTTTGACCCGAGCAGTCCAGATCTTCCTTGCTTTATTGACATTCTGTTCTCTCGTCTCTCTTCTATCACGGATACAAGCTACCAGTGCCTCAACAAATCTAATGTCAGAATAAATTATGCATATTTACCTGCATTTGTGTATTTGGTATGATCTAGCCTAGTGATATGTGAAAAGTATTAGGACACAACAGAGCGATGAAAGAGAGGCTGAGGTATACCTTGACAAATTAAGCTACCATGTTCAATGTCCAAAGGAGCACAGGTATGGCATACAGCACTGATATTTTTCCCTCTGCTAATATAAAAGGAATAGCATCTTGAGGAGACAAGAATTAGTCAGATCCTGGAAAGGCCCTGTGTGCGCACGCCACTTTATGTCTTAAAGAGGAGATGATTTCCTGAGCAGAAGAATGAAACAAAGGCCAATTTGGGTTGGATGGTTTAGAGCAGGGGTCTTCAAACCCCAGCCCAAGGGCCAGATGCGGCCCGCAGCCAGCCTCTTTCCGGCCCGCAGCCAGCCTCTTGTCCCCTGAAAGCCTCTGGCCCACTCAACTGAACATGACCAGAACTGTGCTCTGATTATGTCTGGAGGGTGTTCTGAGGGCCAGAGAGGTTGAATGAATGAGCCCATTCATTCATTTATTCACTCACCTAAGTTCCATCTCTAATTTATTTATTTAAATTTTATATTTAAATTGTTTTTCCGGCCCTCCACACCATGCCAGATATCTGACGCGGCCCTCTGGCCAAAAAGTTTGGAGACCCCTGGTTTAGAGAGTTGTGTTAGCTAAGAAACTCTCATGTTGGCACAAATGAGGCTGCCAAAATAAACTGCAAGGAAAAAACAGATAATGGTTTCTTGTTGAACAACAGGGCCACTAAGAGAATGGTCTTCTGGTATCTTGAGGCCAGGCTATGAAGAATGCAATAGCTTAGCTTCACAGATTAGGCACTGGGGCAGAACCAGAATAGTCAGTACTTTAAAAATTATATTGAAAACAAAGGGGACTTCATTAATGGCAAATTGCATTCAAAACAGGCCATGTGCTGCCACTGGGCAACATAAATGCACAAGACTGAATTTATAGACTCTAAATATGGGGGAAATCAAACATAAAATAAAATGGAGCATGTGTAGCATATCCATGTAAGGAGAACTTTTCCCCACTTTTTTTTTTTTCTCCAATTCTCTGGTAATTTTTGCTTTTAAGCTTGGCACTTCTGTGATCACTCTGAGACTATGAATATCAGGGCCTAGGAGAGGGGAGTAAAGGGGGTAATTTTTACCCAGGTCCAGGGTCAAAAAGGGGGTCCAGGAATTTTCTGGGATCTTACATTTTCCTATCTGCTCAGACGTGTTACCAGCATGGGATGCTGGGGACACTACAATGAGTGTGCGGCTGCAGCTACGGGCAAGCCGTATATATGCTTAGCCGAGGAATGCATACATGACACTCCTTAACACAGTGTCAAATCTGGGAGGAAACTGGCCTGCTACAGGAGCTCTTTGGCTTGTGGATTGCTTACCATGAAGGAGTGTATAGGAGCTCAGGGACACAGCTGTGGGGCTACAGCTGCTGCAGAAGCAAGTTTTGGTATGCAGAGGACACTTTCCATTCTAGTGAGAGCCTAAATATGATGATGCTAATTTTCTGCAGTTATTTTCTAACATGTTTGTGAACTAACTTTTATTTCTGGGTTATGTTTGATGATTAATAATTTATTTGTACTTCATCTCCGTGAATCTGTCCTAAGAGATTAAGGAAGTTTGATAAGTTCATTCTGGTCCTTAAAGTCAATGGGATGGTTATTGGGTTAAATTAGGGAGTTTCTACTTTGGTTGTACAGGATCGCTTAAGGCCAGATCTCACTATAATTGGTGGGGTGTGCTTTCTGGAGACTGTGTCTGGGATTGCAGTCTGAAATGAAACTAGCAGTGTGGGCAGCTATGGTGCTTCCTGCTCATTAATTTCTTCATATTTGTTAAGTCTAATGTACACCAACCCAAATCCAGGAACTTGAGCCATAAGCCAATATGGTACTGCTGATTTCTCAGACACTTTTGGAGGAATAGGGAGAAGAGACATCTGTTCAGTACTGTTTCTGATATTTTTTTAGATACAAGACAACTTGTAGGTTATATCACAGTCCGAATATACTACGATAGTCCAGGCCAAACAAGCATACGGAAGTGGCTAGGAGGTGAGAAAGGGAAATCCATAAGTACTGGCATCCCCAAGGGACAAATTTTCTTTCTTTGTCACTGCCAAATCATTCCTCCTCTATCTACAAGCTGCCACCCTGGAATTGAGAAAGAAGTCCCTGTGGCAGTTGAGAGAGGCCAGCAGCAGAAACAGGCAACTGTATGATGGGAGATTGTGATAAAAGATGTTAAAATAAGTCTTTCGAAGGAAGATGGGGGGGGGGGGAGAAACCCAGTAAAATCAAAGGCTGGTTAGTATGCATTTTGCATATCTGCTTACAAAGGAGCCAGAGGGGCTTGCTGAATGTTCAGAGTGAGGGAAACGTTACATCAGCACTGCTGAGCAGTTCCAACACTGGAGTAATTCAGGCTCATTCACATCTGGGGCCCATCAATTCTCCCATTGCTCTCGGACAATATTTGCTTACATTCAGAGACTGTCCTACATAAACAGTACTTCTTTCTGAACTCAAGGAGAAAACTGATCAGCACATTGCTGCAAAGACTGCTACCCTATTGTCTAGGATCTTTACCTCCACTGGTAGAGTCCTGGACATCTTGGTCACCACTGTGCATTTGGCAACTTGGATACAACTACTGCGGTTCCTACTGCCATCCAAATCATGGTCTCTGAGGGCACTGCAATCTACCCAGGGCTGGCTGAAGCCACTGAGATTGCCTGAGTCAGCCCAATACTGCTGTACTCCAGGCCGCCACTGCCACCACTATCCCTTCAAAGTTCCAAGCACCCTTACCTGGCTCCTGCATCTGGGTGGGTTCTTGAAACTAAGTGGAAAGAGCAGAGTGCATTGGGAGTGATCCCAGTGAGCTCTGCATTTCCTGCTGTGATTAAAGAGCCCATTTGTTGGCTGCAGACTGGAGGGATGCAGCTGGTATCTATTCACTGCACCCCCAACTGACATCCAATGCAAATATCATTGTTTATGAATGTCATGATTGGGCCTGCAGTGGGCTCAGCTCATGCTCTGAGCAAGAATCTCCCTATTGGGAGGACGGAACAACACAAGAGGCAGATTGGAGTCAAAAGGCTATGCAAGAAACTCTACAAGAGTTCTGCAAGAGTTTCTTGCAGAAACTCTACAACAGGCTATGCTTACCTCTCAGAAGATGTTTGAGTCAGGCACGATATGAGGGGAGGGGCCCAGAGCACCCATTATGGCAGCTAGAAGTCACTTATAGGCAGCATGTGCCTGTGATGCAAAGTAGAAGGACATAGGCTTCAGTGATAGATGCTTCAGGATAAGGCCCAGGGAAGCTGTGACCAAGGAGATGAGTAGAGGTGCAATATATGCCCTCCCCTCCCCTTACACCTGAGTGAGACACAAAAGGGGGGAGAGAGCAACTGACCGCCCTGCTGGGTTTACTGATTCAGCCCCCTCTTTGGCCTTCAGGTGCAAAACAGGTGACATAGGGAAGCACCAATGAAGGGGGAGGTTTTGAAAGGAAGAAAGACTGTTCTGAAAAAAGAGAAGTCAGGTCCAGGAAGACTACATGGTGAAATTAAAACTCCAATCCCAACAGTGCTAAGAGTGTCAGTCAGGATTTGACACTTCACCAGGCAAGAAATGGAGAACCTTAAAAGTGGTATGAAGAGGATAGCATATGGGCTACTCCACATTAGAACTGCCTCAGACCAAGAAGCTTCCTGGTGTATCATGTTTGTCTTTGCTTCTATTGCAGCAAGCTCATCCACACTTGAATGACTTGAATGTGATATAGCAGCCATTTTCAACCACTGTGCCGCGGCACTTTGGTGTGCTGCAAATGGTATGCAGGTGTGCTGCCAGAGTTTGCGGGAGGGTCATTTATTAGTAGGGCCAATGGGGGAAGTGAGCCTCCTCCTGGCAGACTGGTGTGCCTTGTCATTTGTCAAAAAACTGATGATGTGCTTTGACAATAGTCCTCAGTATGCCATGAGATGAAAAAGGTTGAAAATCACTGTTACATAATTTTATCCTGCCTTTCCTCACTATGATAGGCACAATGGGTTCTGCATCCATTGCTTCTGCTTAGAATGGGCTATATCCCAGTAAGCCTCAAAGTATAAATAGATTATATATCAAAACTTATAAACAAAACACTTTCTTACAGCACAGTGCTCATGAGACTTGTAGAAGTATTTTTAAAATGTCATATTAATTGTAAGGTGGAAGGGGCACATTTAGGGTTTTAAAAGGAAATTCAGAACCTTGAATTTGGCCAGGAAGATACTCAACAGCCAGTGCAGATGAGCTAGAATAGGACCCCATTCCTGCCAAAATAAAAAATAAAAATATTGAATTCTGCACCAGCAGCAGCTTTCAAACCATTCTCAAGGGCAGGTCCACACTAAGCATGCTGTAATAATACAAACAAGATTTTACTAAAGCATGGATAATAGTAGCCAGATTTGTACTTCAGAGAAAGGGGCTCAGCCATTGTATCAGAAATAGCGAATAAAATGCACTTCTAACCATGGCCATCCCTGAAGGATCAAGTAGCAAAGCCAGATCCAGAAGTGACAAACTGATCCTTCAGGGGGAACACGACCAGATCTAGTTCAGGAAACCTCACTGTCTCCAGGTCACATAGTCCTCCAACCATAAGAACTTCAGTCTTTAATCAAATTCAATTTCCACATAACAAAAAAACTCAGAACTTACTTCTGTAATCCTCTCTGGTAATCTCTACCACCAAGGGAGAGTAGAAGTCACAAAATACAAACAAAGTGATGTGAAATGAAATTCCAACCATTAGCAGTCTCCACAGCATTTATTCGTGTCAGTAATTGGATAGAAAATATTCATCCCCTGGCCACCTGAGAGCTCTAAGGTTTTAGGCATGCTGAACCAGTCTCTTCCCTTCAGAAATCGTGACTCAAGAGAGCAGACTGGCAATTTGTTATTCAGATTTGGGTCATATTTAAAAAAAAAAAATCAGAGCCACCTGTTTGAGAGTTTAACTCCTAGGGGAGGTGGCTACATGAAGTTTGTAGTAAGAAAGCAATGGTGCCTTAGTTTCTGTCTCAGGGGACAGCATATCTTTCACAGTGCACCGTACAATGTTGGAACTAAACTAATAGTAAGCACCAATAATCTGCAAGACAGTCCATTTTGAATGTATTTCCTGCCATAAATAATTCTGATAACTAAAAATAAACTGCTAAATAACCATAATTAGAATTATTGGTACGCCCTTGATCCTTGATAGGTAAGCTGGTTTCAAAGCTGTCATCTGATTAGGAACAGTATACGAAAGCCAGATCCCAGAGTTTCCTCATACTCTATCATAAGTGAGTATAAGACAGTATAGTGTATACGCTAAGAGAGTATACAAACACATATAAATTGAGCGGCAAGCTCACTGTTGATTCACCATATTTTGGGCACAAGCACAATCTGTGGGTCGGAACTCACTGCAAGCCAATTTCAGGTGGGTCCCATTCATTTTAATACGTATTTTATTTTTAATATATTAGACTTGACGCTACCATGGTATGTGACTGCATTTGGCAAAGTGTTACAGATCTGCACTTTTAAAGGGCTACTATGTACTGTATAGGCTTTTAGCAATCATAGTCAATGAGACTTACACCCTGCAGCCTTTGGGATGTTTGGGGAAACTGATTTTGTCATATGGAAGAGGTAAAAATTTTCCTGCTTGATGATGTCACTTCCCGCCATGACATCACTTCCAAGTTTATGACATCACTTTTGGTGGGATCCGACAGACTGGCCTTTCTAAAAAGTGGGTCCCAGTCCTAAAACGTTTGAGAATCACTTGTTTAGGTGATTGTCTAAACCTGTCTGATAAATAGCATAGGAAACAGAATTAGGCAAGAACAAATTGAAAGATCCACTGCCTAGCAGCCTTAGCGACTATGTCTTGCAGTTCTTTCCTTTATTGGGCTCCAGATCTTATAACAGAGTCCCTCTCCCAACCAGTTCTTGCAATTTTGTTCTCTGCCCACCGCAATGTGAAAAACCACAGGCCAAGTATCTCACATGTCTAAGACCCTATGCATCCAACTCCAACATGCTCTTTCCTTAAAGACAATTGTTAACATTTGCATAACACACAGCAGTGTTCCTGGCAGTGGGAACACAGAGCACCCTTGGACGAATAAGAACTGCATGTGATCTCCAAAATGAAATTTGTAGGCATAAGTTTTGTGATCTATAGCGATTTTTGATTGGAATACTGTATTCTTAAGCGAGTACCTGTGACCAAAGACTGCACTCTATTTATAAGGTCTTTAAGAGAGAGATATAGAAACAGAGTGATTCGCTTTCTTGCCCTTTTCAAGATTAGACACAGATATGGCTGGAGTTACATTATCAGATCACAATCTGGCAAGTACAACTATGCTTTTCTATTATCATTTGATTGTTCGTTCTTGCTCAATTTGTCTGTTGAGACAGTGAAGGGGCACTGGGTAGCACTGAGTCTCAGAAATCTCTCTGTGATGTTTCAGATCTGGACTCTGAACAAACAATTCTCTGGTTGTTAAATTAGTTTACCAGGCAGATGGGATTGCCAGTGGCTATCTGGAGAGTCTATCTGCCCTGGAGGTGAGCAAAAGAACTTTTAGCAAGGGCACCAACCACTACCTTTCTGCTTTAAGTCATTTCTGCCCAACGTTGCATATATGCAGCACGGACAAAATGTGTACACCTGTGGGCCAGGCAGAAATGGGTTAATGGTACTTTTCCCGCAGCTGTGTGGCACAACCAGAGTGCTATTTGTTGCTGAAGAGGAGCAAGCAAAGAGAATGTTAGTAACTCTTAGAGGGTTACCTGGCAACACCACTGCTTCCTGCATTCATTTTCCAAAACAACTTAAGGCAGCAATAGTCTCACCTTCCAAGACAACACAACAGTAACTTTTCTACAAGAAAACAAACTACACATCTCAAAATGACACAGTGAATTTACCTGGCACGTTCAAAGCTTGCAGAGGCGGATTTTCCAACAGCACCAAATCCAACACCAACAGCCAAGCCCTCTGAAAAAGAAAGGAAACAGCAGTTACTAACCCAGTGGTTGACCTGGCAGTTAGAGGAATATCCTGCTTAATTTGTTTCTCATGTACTTTTTGCAGCACAGCCAAATTTCTTGAGCAACTACTGAACCTAAAACGATCAACTTCTTAGCAAGATACACACAGTAGAAAACTCCCTATGGTATGCAGAATGCACTACAGCTTGGCTTGGAAACTGACGAGTCAGAACTGACAAATCAGTAATGGCTTTTAGCAGTTGCATGAATGACATAATGCTGGGAGCATCCAGTTCTCTCTCAAGAACTCTTTCATGAATTGCGAGTTGCAATTTTTTCCCCAGTTTATAGAAGGGAAAGGTTATCTCACATCAGTTCCTTTTGTATTTGCTTTCACAACACTCATCTTGGGCCTCACTGAACAGGTTAGATGCATCTCCTATGGGGATGTGTATGACCAACCAGGGCCACTAGCTGATGCAGCAACTGTTTCTCAGGAAGGCTGCATCAGAGGTTCTAAGATACAGAATGCAGCCCCCCAAATATTTTATAATTGATGTTTTTGGGGTGCTGATAGCATTACTTTTTGAGTCATATTTTGAACATTGGAGATTAGTAAAGCAAAGGCTGTTGGGCCCTACATGATGTTGCTTGTTATCCCACATTCTTTTCTAAGGGACACCTCCTGTTTCAAACCACGTCAGCTCCACACAACACAATGCCTACCTGCCAGAGTAGCACAACTCAGAACTACTGGACTTAACAAAAATCTAACTGTGGTCGCCTGCTTTATTTAAGGCTTCTTCCCTAAACTGCTTACTCCAGTGTTTGAAGTATCATAGACAAAAGCCTGAGAACATGATCCAAAGAAAGCTAGTTGTTTTAAAAATCAGGTTGATATAAAAAGGAGTTAAAACGCATCTCCACTAGCTGATCTAATCAGTTTTAATGTGACTTACAGCCCAATCCTATCCACACGTTCCTGGCAGTAAGCCCCATTGATTCTAATGGGACTTACTTCTGAGTAGACATGCATAGGATTGGGCTCTAAAATGCTATTACACTGGGGCCTGGATTGGGGCCTGATTACAACTTTAAACCATAATAACAACAAGAGAGTCTTGTGTCACCTTCAAGATTTTTTAGATTTTAAAGTCCCCCAGAATTTCAGTAGCTTTTGCTGCAATCGTCTAACATGGTTACTCTTCTAAACTCAACCCATCCAGCTGACCAGACCTTCTGAGACTGCAGCCACTTGCTCTTTTTATTCCAACGATCCAATTTTATCAGTTGCTGGCGCCTCGTCCGCAAATGATTCCAAAGGATTGGGTATAAGGGTTAATTTTTGAGAGCAATATCTCAGGTTATGGCAGCATGATGACACAACTCACAAGAGAACATAAGAACATAAGAACAGCCCCACTGGATCAGGCCATAGGCCCATCTAGTCCAGCTTCCTGTATCTCACAGCGGCCCACCAAATGCCCCAGGGAGCACACCAGATCCTGAGACCTCATCCTGGTGCCCTCCTGCATCTGGCATTCTGACATAACCCATTTCTAAAATCAGGAGGTTGCGCATACACATCATGGCTTGTAACCCATAATGGATTTTGTTAAGGTTATAAGAGATGGAACCTTGGCTTTCCCCAGGTGTGAGCAGGGTGCACAAACACAGCATACACAGCAGAGTCCTTTAAATGCAGCAGTTGTATTATAGAGCAAGGGTTTTCACAAGTAGAGTAGTCAGTAAACAGTCCAAGTCATATACGATGAGCAGTCAGTTCAGTATTAACAAATCCAAATCAGCTTTCCACAATACACAGTCAAAGTTCAGTCCACAGTCAGTAACATATACATACATCTAGCCTCCAAAGTCTCAGGCAACAGTTCAACAGTTGTCTCCCACTACACTCCTACTACTGCACTGGAGGTTAAGTACTCTGAATAGCCAATCAGTGTAGGCTCAGTTACACTCAGGGTGTGGTAGTCACAGGTGCTGGTTGATTCAGCTGACTCAGCAGCCTGCACCTGTCCCTGAACCAATTTGTTAGCTGTGTTTCTGGCTTCCCCTGAACACAGACTTAACAGATTTTTTCCTCCAGAAACTTGTCCAATCCTCTTTTAAAGGCGTCCAGGCCAGACGCCAGCACCACATCCTGTGGCAAGGAGTTCCACAGATCGACCACATGCTGAGTAAAGAAATATTTTCTTTTGTCTGTCCTAACCCGCCCAACACTCAATTTTAGTGGATGTCCCCTGGTTCTGGTATTATGTGAGAGTGTAAAAGAGATCAGTTCCAGCAGACATACCAATCTCACACAGCAAATACTGTAATTCGTGCCTGACAATTCCTCATATTGGACTAATTCACTTTCAATAGGTTGGAAAGCATGGGCTTTGGACTGGCACAAGAACTCTTCTTTGGGCATAGATATTCGAAGAACTACAGTAGCGTGTAAAGCAGTTGCACAGCACAGATATGGATGGAGACAAAGCACAGCAGCTGGGAGCAGGCAGACTGCAACCTACTCATGTGCCATCTTCTTTCACCCCGAGACTGTAGTCAGCAGCTTGTAAGCAGATAGACATGCTACACTCGCCTCATATAAGAGGTACAACACTGGAGCTATGCTGGTGTAAGCCAGTGGTTGTTGGGAGCCAAGACCCACCTCAAACTCCAACCTGCAAGATGAGACTGAACGACATCAGCCCCCAAAACACGAGAAGCGGATATCCATGCCACATTTTAGGCAGAGTTAACACACAGGAGATGAATATTTGCCATGTGCCAAGTTTGTGGATTTTTAATTATTAGTGCGCAAGAATTCAGCATGTTCTAATAGAAGCCCCTCTAGCAGGTGCATTTACATCTCCACAGGGTGCAAATCAGAACTGCCTTAATTACAACTGCTGTTAATGTTAACAGGAGAGGAAAGCCATTTAGCCTTCAAACAGGTGCAGGAAATCTGGCATCATTATGCACTTCTGGCTTCATCCCCAGAGGTGAATCTCAAAGCCACTCAGAGGTAAATTGGCTCATTCTTCTCAGCAAACTTCCAAGGTTCCTCTATTTCATTTGCAAAGAAATATACCCTAAACATCATGAAGGCTTTCTTTCTCTCTCAAACTGTTGGAAGGAATAATTCCTGAGTCATATAACCTTTTACTGCCAAACTCACTTACCAAAAAAAGAAAAAAAAGAAAAAAAAGACATCATTGTACCTCCAGCATCAAATCGAGAGAAGCAGAAAATTAATTAACACTACAGCCCTTGGAATCTCTTAACATAAGGGAAACAGAGGTATTGCTTCCCATGAAGCTGAGAGACAATGGCTCATCTTCTATGGACCAATCAGTGACATCGGGCTAGCTACATTACCTGAAGTCTCCAGGGCAAGCTCCAGTTGTTTTAATTTTCAAAATACAATATGGTCTTGCACTCTGCCTCACTCCAGTCTATACCCACCCTTCGTTTACAGCATCCCCTGCTGGCTGCTGGTGCTGCGTTCAAATCCCCATCCAAGAAAGGTCTCAAAGTGGTTCCTATAATCACCTAGCCACCACCATGGCTCTCACAGTACAGTGCTGCTGATTGTGATGACAATGGTCTGCAGTACAGCAACCACAACAGAGCACAAGAGCCAGCCTAGGTGGCCTAGAACAGTGTTCTTCAAAGTAGGGTTTGTGACCCAGTACTGGGTTGTGAGATGATTTTCACTGGGGTGCACAGAGTAAACAAACAACCCAGTTCTTTCACACTTTCCACTCCCCAGTTTATCCTCCTGTCATCTGCTACTTTTTACCCTTTTCTCCCCCCCCCCCTCACCCCTGGGAGCAGGTCTTATAGGCTTATATTCACCACTGCCTTCTTCAGCACCAGGTGCTGCTCAACTGTGATTGCACAGCTGGCAGCAGCACCCAGTGATGAGGTCACTGCCATTGCACTGGGTTATGGGGGCACTTGAAGAATGCTAGCCTAGAGGACAGGAGGGCTGCAGTCATGTAATGAGTGGTTTGGCCTGGTGATCTCTCTCTCACACACACACTCACACCTCATTAGGGTGGTGGTGGTAAGAAGTTCCTCCTACGTATGCTAAATCAAGAATACATAGCTTCAGTGGTGGGCCCACCACAGCAGTGGATTCATTGTGTAGAGACAGATGTAGTCTTCCCTTGATGAAGTCCAAGAGGACCTTTTTCAGTTTGTAGCTGAAGAAGTATGCACAGGACCAACTGGCTGAGCCTTCATCACTGCCAAGACCATCTCCCTTACCCCTTCTTAGAGCATTTCTTAAACAAATTGTTTTTAAAAATTAAAGCACCAGATGAACAGAAAACATGCAGAGTACTTGGAAGAAATAAAAAAGAAGCCAGCTCACCTGAGGCATGGGGGTGTGTGGGAAGGCAGAGAGATCACCCAACATTCAGTTTGGTATTTGTGTGTGCATCCTGTGAGAAGAGGCGGGGGAATCAGAGCTCATCCCACAGCAGAAAACCACCCACCCACTCCTGTTTGCACATTCATCTCAATGGGGTTTCAGCCACCTATGAGCCAAAATACTGACAGGAACAAATGAAGAAAAGAATCTAGGTACTTTAAAGAAACACACACACACACACATAACCCAATTATCCGGTGGGAGCCCCCAGGAATTAAAGTAGGTATCAGACATTAATGAAAGCCAAATGCAAACTGCAACTATGTGAGAAACATAAATAAGAGAAAACTGAGCTCAGCAGATGGCACAGGATGGGAGGGCTCCTTGTCGTGTGTGAACTGCAGGGTAGAAGTGGAATCTGTACAATGTCTCAGGGATGTAACCAAAACATGTAAACTAGATAAGTCATAAAGAATAGACACAGGTAACAACTGCATAACCATTTTGCTCATGAATGCGCCAAGGGAAGCCCTGAAAAGACAGGGTCAGCCAAATACTGCTGTGAAGGATGTGATCTCCTTGCAACATGCAGAGGGGGATATGGGCAAGAAATGAAGTTGGCAAACCAACAAGGTACTGATGAGCTGTGCACTCGGACTTCCTTAGCACAGATTTTTTGTGGGGTCTACATAAGGGCAGATGCTTCCGAACGTTTGCTCTTGAGAACATCTCATGTAACAACAGCATCTAACTGCAAGACCCTAAAACATTAGCTCCCACACTGGTGGGTCGTGACCCAACAGGGGAACCGGGAGTGAACCATTCCCCAAAGGGAATTGGTCCAGAAATAGGTGCCCTGATGGCAGCGCAGTGATCACACCACTGCCGAGAGCAAAGGGTTTTAAAAGTTATCTGGGGGGGAGGTTGTACTGGTGTCCAGGAAGGTCCTGGAGGCTCACAACCCCATATGGGAGCCTCTGCACTGCTCACAATGGTGCAAAAACCAGAAGTGGACTCCAGTTGCACAGACACGTAGCTAGGTCATTTGACACCCAGAGCCCATAAATTTTTGTCACCCCATACGATACAATTAATTAATTTATTAATTTATTGATTAATCAATCAATCAATTCACATTTTTATATCACCCCTCCTCTAAACAGCTCAGATTGGTGTACATGGTTCCTCCCCTTATTTTGTCCTCACAACAACCCTGTGAGGTAGGTGATACTGAGAGATAGTAATAGTCATGACATGTAATTAATAATAATAATGGCCAGAAAATAAACGCAGTAAATATTTCCCCACAAGCAATGGATGAAATTCTGCATCAAATGGTATATAACATGATGGTATTATTCCTAAAAGCCACGATTTTCAGAATTTTGGTCACTACGGTGTCACCTCCTCCTCCCGGATATCTCATTGGCCTGTTTTGAGTTAAGGCAGTGGTTCTCAAACTTTTAACACTGGGACCCACTTTTTAAAATGACAATCTGTCCAGGACCCACCAGAAGTGATGTCATGGTTGGAAGTGACATCATCAAGCAAAATAAAATAATTATAAATAATTAAATTAAAGAAAAACAGATAAATAAGGGGAAGCTAATCCTGTTTCACCAAGTGAATTTTCTCTGTAGCCTGACTGTAATAACAACCCCCCCCCCAAAAAAAATCAGTGAGATTTTCAGCCCTCCCCAGTGCCCACCTTACCAGCTCACGCCTCTGTTTTATTCTTGGTGGGGGGAGGTGCCTTCTGGAGCAGTTGTTGAACTCTACTTTCATCAGATTCAGACCATACAGCCAGCCTTGCGTTCCCCTTTGCCTGACTTGACCAGCCAAGGCAATTTGCTTACCTGCGAGTAAATGCGACCATGTGGCTTACTTTCACTTTCCATAGGGCTCAATACTTGGAGGGCCTGCTTGGAGGGAGGGACTTCCTTCTTGGGTGCTTTTTGGGGGCTGCTTTCATTGGATAGGAACCATTCTGATGTCGTTGGATTCCACTCAGCCTGCCCATTCCGATGGACTAAGGCACATTTGCCTACTCATGAGTAAACATGCGATATGGCTCGGTTTCACCTTCTATAGGGCTTCATTCATTTTTTTGTTTCCAGTTTTTGGGCTATAACACTTGATGGAAAGGAGATAATTTCCTCCGATTTTTTGCACTGCATTCAGCTGGAAGTTCCACATCCAATGGTATACTGCATGATGGAGTTATTCATAACCTCCGCAATGCTAGCAATGTTGGGTAATTTGTGGTGTCACCCCCTGCCCCAAGGCTGGTACCTGGGGCAGACTGTGCCGGCCCTTTGCTAGCTACACCACTGCAGTTGCAGATCAGAATGATTAGGAGCAGCGCAGAGACTCACAGAGTGGGCTGTGAACTCTAGGACCCTCCTGGACACCAGTATGAACTCCTTTTAACTTTAAAGTTAATAGGGTAACTTTTAAAACCTCTTGCTCCTGGTGGTGGTGCAGAGCCATTAGGGCCTACCCTGCTGCCCTACCCTTGCCAATACTTACAGCCCTCCAAAAGTCTGAGTAGGACTTTGGAAACCACTGCTCTAAGAAGATGGGACAATTCCTGCCCAGCCAAATTGGCTGGCATTGCCACAGACCCCATTCCTTCCTTACATTACTGGTCCCTCTAAGCTCCTCCTGATACCCTGCAAAGTTATTAAGGATCTTGGGGAGATGAAGGAATTGAGGCTTAAAAGGCACAAACTTTGAGGGGGAAGACTTGAGAAGACACTAGGAGCTTAGTCTCCACCTGCAGAGAAGTGAAAATGACATTGACAAATACTAGGCAGTATCAAGAGCCTCCTGAAAGCACCTGTTGCACAGGCTGGTACCCACCACCCCTGCTTTTCAGTGTGAGGCTGTTGGCAGGAGAAGTCCCATGGCTGGCCATAGATGGGGGAAAAGGATTCCTATAAACCAGGGGTCTCCAAACTTTTTGGCCAGAAGGCCGCATCAAATATCTGGCATGGTGTTGAGGGCAGGAAAAAAAATTTAAATATAAAATTTAGAGATTTAAAATTTAAATATAAATATAAAATTTAAATATAAAATAAATTAGAGATGGAATTTAAGAGGAGTGAATAAATGAATGAATGGGCTCATTCATTCAACCTCTCTGGCCCTTGAACACCCTCCAGATGCAACCAGAGCATAGTTCCAGTCATGTTTGGCCAAGCGGGCCAGAGGCTTTCAGGGGACAAGAGGCTTGCCGCAGGCCACACCTGGCTCCGAGGCCAGGGTTTGGAGACCCCTGCTATAAACCACAGAAAATCAGTATTTACATACAGGGGTAGAAGGCATAAAAGATTTGTTCCTCACATTACTTTCAGAAGTATTGGATAGCAGTCAATGCACAAAGATAGAAACAAAGGCCCAAATCCTAACCCACTTTCCAGCACAGGCATAGCTGTGCCAATGGAATGTGTACTGCATCCTGCAGGTGGCTGGCACTCACAGAGGCCTTCTCAAAGAAAGAGAGTGTTTGTTCCCTTAACTCAAAGCTGCATTGGCCTTATGTTGGTGCTGGAAAATGGGTTAGGATTATGCCCAAATATAAGTTTCTCCTGTGGCCTATTTAGTCATCTATTTTGCTCAAATAGGAAGGACGATATGCCCTTCTAACAGGGCAAGAGTGAATGCTCATCAGTGGGATGACTTGGGCAAGGGTATCATTTCTGACCCCCCCCCCCCATACATATCACTCATGCAGATGCTGCAAGTTTAAAGCTTGAGGTGTACCATCCTTTCTTGTAGAGAGCAACTTCTTTGAAAACAACATTTTGGTCCCAAATTACACAGAAGTACAGTAATTCTGTGAAACTGCACACTGCTCAGCGTTCTAAATCTTTGTTTAAAAAACAAGGATGTGCGACTAGGGCTTAGAATGCTTTTCCATCCAACAACTTTTCCTTTCAGAACTATTATTGCGCCAAGCTCCTTGCCTCACTACTACTGAGAAGAAAGATACAGATCCCCATATCTTTTCCCTGAAGTGAGAAAAAAGCAGCTTGGGGGGAGGGGGAAAGCATCATATATTTTGCACTGTCAGTGCGTTTTTGCCCTGGAGATGTCCCAGTCTCCAGGTCCCCCAGTTCCAGTGATGTTAACAATCACATTGCAGCAGCTATTATAAAACAACCAAGCAGTAAGGCAGACTCGTGCAAATATGGAAAAATTTGAGGGTTCTAAATAAGCCAGAGATGGAGATTAAGCCCTTAATTAAAAAGGCCACCCACCCCCACACACGACATTGTGTAATTAACAAAAGCAGAAAGTTGAATTAAGATAATGTGGCAACAACAACAAAATCCTCTGATCTCACTCAACTTCTTTTCACTGGGCTGCTTCCCACCAGCTGCACTACATCCTGCTGCTTAATTCCCTTAACTGAGAACACAAAGAACGATTGACTACAAATGCTCTTTAAGCAGCGACTACTCAAAACATACACAACTCCCACGTTTGTGTGTAAAAATATCACAGAGCCTGTAGCTGCTTCACAACCAGCCAAGATGTTTCTAGGCAAATAATATGCATTTTTTACATGGGCAAAACAGAAAATATGCCTGTGTGGGGGCACACCAGCTAATGTAGCTTGGAGTGTGCACGTGGAACTTCTACCCTTGATGATCAATTAACCCTATGGTCATGCAAGATACTCTCATGCATAGAATTATACATTCAAACAGTTATTTAATTCCATCATCTTTGCGCTGATTTGCAGCTTATCTGTTTAACTCTTGACGTCACTCCTTTTACCAATGCAAAGTTGCCACTTTCTTTATGATAGGTGTTATGTGAAAGCTGCATGACAGGTAGAAATGCAACAGATGCCGTTTCCTCTGTTCCAACCGCTCCATGTCACAAGCAGCACCTCTTACAAGTTCTGCCTGTCAAACAAGTTTTAAATGCACAGGAGGTGCCTGTTAGGGAGGAAAAACACAACCATATCCCTTCTCTCATTGTTATCAGCCATGCATTGAACATATGAACATATATGCAAGAGGGAAGTACTTTTCCTTCTAGCACAACACCAGAATCGGGGACGTCCACTAAAATTGAGTGGCAGGAGAGTCAGAACAGATAAAAGGAAATATTTCTTTACCCAGCAAGTATTTAATCTACGGAACACCTTGCCACAGAACGTGTTGATGGCACCAGACCTAGATACTATTAAAAGGGGACTGGACAGATTTATTGAGGAAAAGTTCATCACAAGTTATAAGCCATGATGACTTTATGGAACCTCTGGGTTTTAGAGGTTGCCCATCTCTGAATGACAGATGCAAGGAAGTGACAGCAGGATGCAGGTATCTTGTTGTCTTGAAAGCTCCATCTGGGCCACTTTGAAATGCAGGAAGCTGGACTAGATGGGCCTTTTTACTGACCCAGCAGGGCTCTTCTTAGGTTCTTATGAAACCATCCCAGTTTTGTCTGTTCTTACTGATGGTAGCTCCACAAGTTTTCAGATTGGAATCTTTTCCAGCTCCACACAGAAATGCTAGTTAATGAACAAGAGACCTTCTACACACAAAGCAGTTGCTATGTCACTGAGCTGTGGTTTCTCCCCAGATAGAATTTGATAGAGTTAGGGCACAAGCCTAACCAGGTCTACTTAGAAGTAAGTCCTATTTTGTTCAATGGGGCTTACTCTCAGGAAAGTGTGGTTAGGATTGCAGCCTTAATTCCAATGTTTGCTGGACCATAAGAAGCACGTTGTAACTTTATCTAGCGGGCTACAGGAAACTTTGGCCTTATCCAGCAGGGTTCCTCTTACGTTCTTAGGTAGGTATGGCAATAACACATTATGTTTACTGCAGCCATATAAACAAAATCACTCCAAAGAGTGATCCAGCTAGTGAATTATTGCACTCATTCATGTTCTTTTCCCAGGGGATGCTGCACAATCAAAGTCATTGATGGGCTAGGGACTCAGCATATACAGAACCAATTGCTATCTCTGCCCTCTGCCTTGAGAAGACGCTTCCCTTCCTTAGCTATTCTGATAGGTAAATACAAAAAGACATTTAAGATATTCAAGGAAGCAGCCCACATAACGTGACATAGACTTGATGGATTCGAGCTGCCAATGTAGAGTGTTGTGCCCATGACTATCTGTTAAATGTTATGGGATCTCAGAGCGTAGGCACTGGGGAGAAGGAGTCTGTTTAGTTTTAGTACTGTTCAGAAACTATCTCAACCCCACTCACCCATTTTAGATCTGCTAACAGTGCTTGTGCTCTTTCCCATTTCATTAATTTCAGAGCAATACACCCTCATTATCAGCCCACAAGAACTGAAATGCACCTTCAAGGTGTGCTTTCAACATCTCTGTCACAGAAGCCATGTTTTGAAGGAAAGAAGCAGCTTATCTGAAAGCATGTACTCTACCTAGCAATTACTGTCACCTCAGCAAGTGAATGAAGACATCTGCTGGTTGCGAACTTGCTGCATCTTTTCTTATCTGTACTAGCACATCGACAGTCAGGAGAACATAAGTAACAAAGTAATCAGTTCAATGCAGTTCTTTTGCGAGTAACTTTAACCCTAAGGCAAATAAAGCATGTGGCAAAGGTCTTAATGAATCCATCCACAGACTTCCCTTTCTGGGGACCACGATGATGACACCATTATCTACCTTCACCAATGTGTAACATAGTCACTAGCAGGAAACACCTAGTCCTTCCATATTTGTGAGAATCACTGCCATCAATTTGAGGAAAGCTGACCTCCTACACAGAAAGATGATGGATGTTCTTACTTAGATGGTGCCTATGAACACCATATGGCAAAGCAGCATCCCACAAGGTTCATCAATGACAGTCACTTTATTGAATAGCTATTTAGAGAAGATATTCAAATGCCTTCATGTTAGTGGCTATAGTATGGTAAGATGCCATGTCGGAACACATGCAGGTTACTAAGGAGCATTCCAGAACGCACTCCATCTCTCTTCAGGATCATATAATGCAGCCATTTTCGGCCACTGTGCCGTGGCACACTGGTGTGCCGCGAATGGACTGCAGGTGTGCTGCGGGAGTTTGGGGGAGGGTCATTTATTAGTAGGGCCAATGGGGATGTGAGCCCCCACCAACAGCATGGTGTGCCTTGTCAATGGTCAAAAAACTGATGGTGTGCCTTGACCATTTTAGCACCTTGTCAGTGTGCCGTGAGACAGAAAAGGTTAAAAATCACTGATATAATGCAAGGGTGGGTGGACTTCAGGCTTGTCTTTTACTAGAATCCAAAGTCAGATGTAAAATTGTACTTCTACATGCATGAGCCGGACAGTGGGATAATCTGCACAAGCACAGTTCAACATCTAAGGGCCCAATTCTATTCAACCTTCCAGCACTGATATAGCAATGCAACCCTGAGGTAAGGGAACAAACATTCCCTTAAACTGAGGAAGCCTCTGTGACTCCCCCCCCAGCAAGATGCAGCATGCACCCCGATACAGCATGCACCCCACTGGCACTGCTGCATAGCACTGGAAAGTTGGATAGGACTGGGCCCTGAGTTACTTCTAACCCAAATCTTTAAAATTAGCCAGCAGAGTTGCACAAAGACCTGGTCAAGGGCAACCAGTTTAGTACAGGTTGTGCCTCATTATCCACTGTGGTTCCATTCCAGAACACCAGTGGATTTAAAAAAAAATCAGTGGATACCAAATCAGTGGAAAAATAGCTTTAAAGACCCACTTCCACATAGAGATGGGAAAGTCCAGCACAGCTTGACTTGAGTAGAGTTGCCAAATCATCACCTCCCACAACTCAACTTGAAAATGAGTCATAGCGGGGGCACTTTTCAAGTCGCTGAGTCTTTAGTGATTTAAAGGACTTGAGACGAGTTCCCCCACCCTAAAAAGCCTGACATAGAAAAAACGGGTTTCTTTTTTAGAGTCTTCCAAGCGCATGACTCATGAGTTGCCAGGTCACCCAAAATCACACATTTTCATGACTCGAGTCTGAGTCACTGATTCGAGGTCCTAACCCTGCTTCCAGGCTTCTTGCTTCTCCATTGTCACCACAGAATGCACTGGTATAGATGCTATATTGCAATCAGCCACTAGATGGGGTGGCTAAATAAATAAAATCTAAAGCAGGGGTGCTCACACTTTTTGGCTCGAGAGCTACTTTGAAACCCAGCAAGGCCCGGAGATCTACCAGAGTTTTTTTTACAATGTTCGCGCCATCATAACATATAACATTTATGTGTACAATGTATGTTGGTGTACCTTGAGCCCCACTGAGTATAACAGGACTTACTCCTGAGTAGACATGCCTAGGATTAGGCTGTGAGGCTGCAATCCTAGCCACACTTACCTGGGAGTAAGCCCCATTGAGTACAATGGGCCTTACTCCCGGTGTTTCCTCCCAGAGGCACCTGAAGGGGGGGGTTGGCACTCCGCGATCTACTCATTTTGCTTCGTGATCTACCGGTAGATCGCGATCCACCTATTGAGCACCCCTGATCTAAAGGAATTATACACCCCATCTAGTGGTTGAATACAGTATAGTATCTATACATTCTGGAGCGACAATCAAGGCTCAAGAGACTCAGAACAGAACTTTAAAGCTATCTTTAAACCCGAGAAGCTTGCAACTACTGTGGTTTAACAGCCCAAAGGTAGGAAACTGGATTTTGGTCCTTTTTTTCCCTCTTGTTACAAGGCATTTAAAGGTGGATTCTGGTATTAGAGATGAGTCAAATCACTGGATGCCAAATCAGTGGATACTGAGGGCCCACCTGTACTCATATTTTGCAGGTGAAGAGAATGAGAAGAAATGTTTAGCACAAGCCTAGTTATGTAGAGGATTTCTTTTTTAACTTACATATTTACTTGACATTGTTAGAGTCAGAAATCCTTGCCGATCTACTGTAAATCATCCAGTAGAGAGTGCCGTATATGATTCTGAAGAGTGATGCATTCTGGAATGCTCTCCAGTAACCTGCATGAGTTCAAAAATCACCCAGAGATGTGCCAACCTACCTTCTGTCTGTCACTCACAAAGAAGACAAACTGGAAGCTGCTCTTCATTTAAAAGCTCAACAATCCTCTATGGCAGTGTTTCTCAAACTGTGGGTCGGGACCCACTAGGTGGGTCACAAGCCAATTCCAGGTGAGATCCCATTCATTTCAATATTTTATTTTTAATATATTATACTTGATGCTGCATTGGTATGTGACTGCATTTGGGGAAATGTTATAGACCTGTACTTTTAACAAGCTACTATGTCTATTCTTTAGGCAATGATAGTCAATGGGACTTACTCTTGGGTAAGTGTGGGTAGGATTGCAGCTTAGTTAAACATTTTCCTGCTCAATGATGTAACTTCCAGTCATGACATCACGTCCAGTGGGTCCTGACAGATTCTCATTCTACAAAGTGGGTCCCAGTGCTAAATGTGTGAGAACCACTGCTCTATGGGATTTCATGCAATATAGGTAGGAAAATACCGATGTTTGTAATACTGGTATGGTCTAGCATTACATCTGCACCAATACTAACAAACAATAGACACTGCAGACTTGGACTTGCAAAAGGCTTCCTTTCTCTGACTTCCTGAGTACAAGAATCAGTCATAGGTTAGGAGGACAGGAACTGTAATTGAATAAATAATAGGAAGCATATGATAGAAGTAGGTGGACAGTTCTCACATCAGTAAGCAATTGGGTCTCACAAGGATTTGTGCTGGGGTGAGCATATCTAATTGATTCATAATTGATCTGGAGCCAGGGTGAGCGATGAGGTAGACAAGTTTGCAGATGTCCCCAAATTAAGTGGAATGATGAAAATAAAAACAGAAAGCTCCCAAACACCCTCTACAAACTGCATGAATGGGCAAATGAGGTTCAATGTAAGCAAGTACAAAGTGGTGCACACTGATGCAATAAATTCCAGTTTCATAGAGATGCTAAGGGGAAGTTTAGGTGACTGACTTTCTGGGACTACCCAGGAAAGAGAACGTGGGGGTTGTGGTGGAGAAATTAATGAAATCAAGAACCCACTGTGTGACAGCAGTTGCAACACCAAATTCTGTGTCATGGAAGATTATTAGAAAAGGCACAGAAAACAGAACAGTCAATGCTATAATGTCTTTTATATAAGTCTACAGTGATGATGCATTTGGAATACTGTGTGCAGTTCTGCTCATCTTCATCTCAAAAAGGAATATCACAGAGCTGGACAGAGTACAAGAAACAAATGAAGAACCCTGGGTGCCTGGGTTGTTGCATACCTTACCTATAAAGGAAAGGCTACAAACATCTGAAACTTTTTAGTTTAGAAAATTACTACCTTAAGTAACATGATAGATGTCTATAAATGATACATAATGGAGACAAAAGAGAATGACTTTTTCCCCCCCACTCCTTGATTTCTCATAACATTAGATCTCCAGTCACCTAGTAAAACTGCTTGGTAATAGATTTAGCACAAACAAAAGACAGTACTTCTTCAACACATGAGTTTATATAATCTACTGTCACAAGATGTGGAGACAATTTAGATGGCTTTAAAAGGGAATTAGACAAATTCAGAGAGAGTAGAACTAAAAATGGTTAAATGGAACTCCCAGGTTGCTTCTGAATACCAGAAGAGAGCAAACAGGAAGGGGCAAAGAAGGGTTGGGGGCAAACAAGTGGGAAGGGGCTTTGTGTTCATCTTGCTTGTGGGCTTTCCAGAAGCAGCTGACTGGCCATTCCTGAAACATGGATGCTGGACTAGATGATTCCATGGCCTGAATCAGCAAAAGGCTCTTTGTTCCTTATGGTTGGTGTGAAAGCTGATGCAATAATAAAACATGGTCAAGTCATGATCGTCAAAAATCATTAGTAGAGATAGTGACTAAAACACCTGTATTTACTAGGATACAACTCTCATAATGAGCCTCTAACTGGCTGAGATTAAGCAGCACTCCTTCTGAGTTTCTTTCTAACCATATGATCTGAATCTCCTTTTGCTCAAGCGTCTCTGGGGATTAGTCCTGAAGTAACATTACCTAGAGGGTTCAGTTTATTTGGGATGAGGCTGCACTTTCCCTAAAATCGCAGTTTACCGTTTGAGAAGACTCCTGGACCCATACTGGCATCTGGATGCTAGGAATGGCCACCTTTTACCAATTTCAGCTTGTTCACCAACTGTACCCTTTCTTTTCCTGAGAGTCATGGTTTGTTCTTGGACATTACTGCCTTTGACACCACTGGGTTTGATTGCTGTAATGTGCTTTATGTCCTTGAAAGCAGCCTAGAAGCTTCAAAATGCAGCAGTGAGGGGTTCTGAAAGAAGGTGCCTTTTGGATCGTATCACTCTAAACCAGGGGTGTCCAAAGTTTTTGGCAGGAGGGCCACATCATCTCTCTGACACTGTGTCGGGGGCCGGGGGGGAGAATTAATTTACATTTAAAATTTGAATAAATTTACATAAGTTTACACAAATGAATTTATTAAAGATGAACTTATATGATTGAATGAAGGTCTTGCAATAGCTCAAGGCCTATAAAAGGCCTTGCACAAAGCAAGGCTTGCCTTTCCTTTGCTGCCTCTGCTGCATCACAGATGTGAAACAGCAAACAGTGGAGGGAGCCCTCATACCACAGCTCATGCGAAAGGTCGAACAGTTGACCGTCACGCTGAGAGCAGTTACATCGGGCCAGTGTGGGCTCCAACAAATCTCAGGAGGGCCAGAGGCTCATTGGAGACTGGGGGCTCCCTGAGGGCCACATTGAGAGGCCTCGAGGGCCGCAAGTGGCCCCCGGGCCGGGGTTTGGGCACCCCTGCTCTAAACCTTCAATAGTTTCACCATTTATTTAACCAGTTGGCTTCTGGGTTCAATCTGAGGTTCCGGCCTTGACCTGTAAAGCCCTAAATGGCTTGGGACCAGAATGCCTCAGGAACTGTATTCCTCCCACTACATAATGAACCTGACAGAGAATTCCATTCCATTTTGGAGCACCCCCTCCCTGCACTTTGCATCCTGCCACTGCTATGAGATACAGCAGGCGGTTCCCATGACAAAGTCTTTTTCACTGTGTTGTCCAGAATTTTGAGGTATATTTTTCCCAAAGAGATACACTCCTGGCTGCAACACTGCCTGCTTTTAGCCAGGCAGTAAAGGTTAAAGGTTTTGGTTTTTTTTCTTTCCCACCACAACAATTTGTTTTAACACTATTCAGTTGACCTGGGAATACGTTGCTTTAGCTTGTATTTATTAATAGGGTGCAATCCTAAACCCTTATATCAGTGCTTTCCAGCACTGACATAAGGGCGATGCAGCTCTGAGGTAAGGGAACAAACATTCCCTTACTTTGAGGAGGCCCCCGTGAGTGACACCCAACTGCAGGATGCAGCACATGTCCCATTGGCACTGCTATGCCAGTGCTGGAAAGCACTGACATAAGGGGTTGGGATTGTGCCCTTAGGATGTTTTATATCACAGTGTTGTAACCATTTTGCAAGCTACCTTGATAAAGAGAGAATATGGTAATAGTACCTCAGCAACATACTACAAACAGCATTAATGAACTTGAAACAGAAGCTACCTGGCCCAATAAAAAGCCCAGCTAGTGACGACGACAGACACCAGATTGTAAGTGGAGAGAAAGTAGTCTGAATACACATTTGTTACCTTGAAAATAAATGCTTTGGAATGAAGCAAATGTGTTTTTCAAACCACTTTCACAACATTTAAAATGTTGCATATGTCTTTTACCCTTAGGGAAAAGCAAACGTCTGTGAATGGATGTTGTCTATAAACTACTCTTTAAGTTTGGAAGGTTTTGCTCTCAGGTATTTAGCAGCATGGACATGAAAGGCTTACAGGAGGATAACACACAAAAGGGGGGAAATCAATGAGCAAGTCACTAGTGAGGTATTTTTCTTCTAAAGTCAGGGGATCAATGAAAACAGATGGTGGCACAAAGCTGTTTCAGAAAAGCAATAAAGTGTTGTGTCTGAAAACTAAATTGAGGCAACATTATATAGTGCAAGACAGTAAATGGAGATTCTTAGGTATACAGAAGAAATGGGAAAGGCCATTTCTTATTTCCAACATTTCTGTAGGTAATTGTCTCCTGTGTCTTCAGGATATCACGTTTAAAGAAGAAAATCACATTCTAGCAGTTTAGAATGCCAGCTTTTCCCCAAAGAATATTTTAGGGGGAAAAAAATTAGTTTTGCCTTTAAAAACAAACACAAAACCACTACTGTGCTTAAACCTTAGTTCTTGTGGGAACTGAAATTAGCTCTTGTAACACAAGAGGACGTGAAAAAAGTTTTTCCTAGTCATGAGGTTTGTTCAGACAATATTTTTATTG
This sequence comes from Tiliqua scincoides, assembly GCF_035046505.1. Lineage (NCBI taxonomy): Eukaryota > Metazoa > Chordata > Lepidosauria > Squamata > Scincidae > Tiliqua > Tiliqua scincoides. The sequence continues at coordinate 147,335,802 of NC_089822.1, forward strand.
TCCATCGAGTTCCACATGTTGACAAATGCTCACTCATTATGCCTGCTTCTCCCTCCCTCCCTCTCCCAGTAAATGTTTCTGATCATATCAGAGAAGTTGAGAGATAAGTATCATCTGAACTGGTCCATGATCCCAATTGACACGATGATGTAAATGTAGAACTGGCAAATCAGAACAATTCCTTTGGGGCTCAATTCAAGAGGATAAGATGGTGATATGTTCCTACTTCCCTTTCACTTAAACCCCAAGCTGATGTATCTTGGTCACAATCCAGGAGAATGAAGAATTCCTAAATCTATCTTGGAGCCTTGCTACCCACAACACAAAGCTTAACCACAGATGAAAGAAATGGTTAAAACTTAAAAAAGCACAGAGCACACAGCTGTGTGAGCTTCAGCTACTCACTGTGCACACACTGACAAGTGTGACCTGGGGTATACTTGTGGAAACCATGATAACCATCTCTCACTTACCCCAGGGCATTTCAACTGCACAAGCCCAGCACTTAATCAGGGCAACAGCAAAAGAGTCACTTGCACAGTATAACTGTCCTAAGAAGAGTTGTAACCACAACATGCAGGAAACCAGAAAGTTGAAGGGGTGCAGAATGCGGCAGTGAGACCACTGCATGGAGCAGATCCATTGGACACGTAACACCATTATTGCATCAGCTGTAGTGGCTGCCTGTTTGTCTCTAGGCTCAGTTCAAAGTACTGGCTGTGACCTTTAAAGCTCCAAACAGCTTGATCATGAAATGTCTCTCTTACAAGCAAACCTGCCCAGGTGTTAAGGTCACCCATTTGTTCTGCCAATATCTGAGGGGTGATCAACAAGCACATGGGAGAGACCCTTCTCTTTGACAGTGCCAAGCTGAAAACTTCTTGCTCTTTCTAACCTCCTTTGAGCATTACTTTTGCCTGGAAAAGTTTTTATTTAAGGCAACTTTAATATAGTATGACAGCCTTCATTTCAGTTGTGTGATCTCCTCCCTCCCTCTGTGTGTGTGCGTGTGTGTGTGTGTGTGTTTTAAATCATAGACTGCATTCATCTTAAATGTATCTATAAGCTTGTTATACTATATAGTTGTATACATAAACTACATGCAACTTGTATATTTGTACAAGTATGTACAACTATTTCAAATAAATAAGTGTGCAGTTCCTTTGCACAGAAGGAGGATAAATGGCTTTTAAGTCAGGACCGAAGGATGTCTTAAAAGCAGTTTTCTAAGACATCCTTTCTGGATATTAGTGCAATACAGATTAAAATGATTGGACAACAGTTCAAAATGTTTTGGAGAGCAAAGGAATATGGAGCAGTAACTCTGAAGTACAGAAGTAAATCAGGATGGTTCACTTTCACTCATGCTGTATTTGGGTAGGTACATTTGGCAAAAACAAACAAAAAAAGTAGTAATGAACACACCGTCATTTCTAGTAAGGGTCAGAAATCAACAGTTTATAATCATTCTTCCATTATCTGCTTTGCCCATCAGTAGCAAGTCAGAGATCAGTAGGAAACCAGACTATTTGTCTGGAATAACTGAATTTAGTGTGGCCACAGCTGCAATCCAAAGCTTCCGTTTTACACCTCAGCATCACTCTCAGTGGTTTTTAACACAGCAGATGGAGATAGCCACAAGGTCATAAGAGCCTGGTCAGGAAATCTGACAGCTTTAGCTTGTAGAGAGGCAATGGGTGTGTAAGTCTACTTTTTATTTATTTATTTCCCTCTTCATTTATCTGAGACTATCATGGCAGAAGCAACAGATGCAAGAACGGACACCAACTAGTGAATATCCCTATGGGATAGGGGTTCCTGTGGTTCCAACTTTCCAAGCAAACAGGTTGAAGACTGTGTAGAGAGCTAGTAGCAAACAGGTGCCCAACAGATATTCAATAGCTATGCAGCTGTTTAATCAATAGATCTATGTTGCTAAGTTAATGACCCAAAAGGAGCTATGGGTTGAAAACTAAGCTGGCAGAGAAAGCCAAGAACAAATTAAAAATATTCATCTGTTCAGTCAATGCCATACTTGTTGAACGTGTGCCTTGGGTTTTTAACAATGTTCCTTTGCATGTGCTGTACACTGTAAACAAGATCAATTCAATTTCGGGATGTCTTCCAAGACCACTGTATTCCTGTTATATACTGATGTCTCACCATGTTTTCTTAGACATCATTTATTATTCAGCTTGTAATTATGTTACAACTGTAAGATAATCACTCCAGTTTTATGTGTATTATGCTATCACTGTTTGGTCAAGATGTCAGAAATACCACTGCTTACTAGTGTTTAAAACAAGTTGACAATGTAGGAACATCAGGGCCTAAAAGGGGGATTTACCAACTTCTTAAATTGCACAGGTACTTACTAATCAATGAAAATTTTTCTTCCCAGACAGGTGGTATTAGGATAATAGTATTTCCAGGGATTTATTTTTTTTTTAAAGGAGCAGGAGTAGCAGCTCTGTACCCATAATGAAGAGATAATCAGACCAGATTGCCAAAGATATTGATCCAAACTAAATACAATACTTCATATAAAACAGATAGATGCAAACACTGTTAAGAAAAATTAATTAAAGAGGGAAAATAGATCTATCAATGGCTGTTATTAACCATGAAAGTTAGAAGCGGAACTTTTGAGTTTAGAGTAATTGCAAAGTCAGAACCCGAGTGTCAATCGGACTGTAGCTCAACGAGCATCATCCACATAGATGATGGTGGTTTCTGAGTACTGAGTTGTATTTATTAAACTCCAGAGGTTTGCAGGAGTTAGCAAAAGCAAAACCGCTGAAGAGGACACATAACCTGACAACTCTGCTTCCTGAGTTTAAGGGTTAAACAGAAAAAGTCTGGATTCCTAGGCTGGACCAGGCAGAAGGCCTTATATTTTCACCATGACTAGCACAATACATCTGAAGTGTACTGCAAAGATTATATGAAAAACATAGGTTATTACTTGAGGAGGAAAAAAAGAAAAGAAGTGGAAGCAGAGTGAGTGAGTGCTGCAACCTAAAAATGTGATCCAGGGCATATTTGAAGAAAACTCCACAGAGCAGAGCCGTAACGACAACTTCTGTGGCCTGGGGTGGTGCTGTGTGGCATCACCCCCTGAGTGTACAGATACAGAAGTAATTGGTGGTCACGTGATGATGTCAGCAGCCTGGATTGCGAGCTTCTCTCGGAGAACAGAGAGAAGCAAAAACACCGCACCTCAAAGGAGGAGCAAGGGTTTGGCACACCACCACTTTCCTCCTGCCGCTGCCTTAGTGTTCTGACTGAAACACCAAGTCAGAGGCATGAGGAGGGCAGCGAGGAAAGGGGAGCAAGGGGGCAGCAGGGCGATCTGGCCACCACCCCCTTCCTCGCCACCTTCATCCTCTCACCACAGCCCCTTCTTAGTGTTTCTAAGTGACCCCTGATTGGGAGTGAAACAATAAGGGGTGGTGACCACCATCTTGGCTGGTTCTCAAATGTGCCTCCTCACATGATGCTCCAGCGTGGAAGCCAGGGTAGTTCACCCCCTCTCACCCCTATTAGCTACGCTACTGTCATAGTAGTCCAGTAGACCTTACTCCAGGGGAGATGTGCATACTGCAATATTTTGTTGCTGCGTCTCTTTATAACTCTGTGAAGACATGGTTACCTTCACTATGCACTAGCTTCTAAGCTTCCCAGAGGTACTTGGCTGGCTATTATTGAAGACAAACTGCTGCAATAGTTTGAATTTTTTTTTCTCCATATCAGAAAAAAAGCAGTTCTTGTTGTTTTTTTTAAGGCTGGGTGAGACCCACTCCCCAGACAAAGATCTGAAGGGTGACAAAGGGCTAATAATAATAATAATAATAACAACAACTTGAAGTGTGAAGAAGTCAAAGAATGAATTGGCTTAAATCAGGGGTGTCCAAAGCTTTTGGTAGGAGGGCCACATCATCTCTCAGACACTGTGTCAGGGGCCGAGAAAAAAAGGATTAATTTTCATTTGTTGTTGTTGGCATCCTTCAGTCTCCGAAGACTATGGTATCGCGCTCTGAATGGTGGTTCTGGAACAGAGTGTCCTCTCCAGTGCGCGAAGCCTGGGTAAAGTAGATATGGAGGATAGGCTGTTACCCATGCAGCAAATCCCCCCTCTCCACGTTGCTGAAATGGTCCAATGGAAAGGCAGAAGCCAGTACGGTTGGTTCCAGCGGCGTCGCAGGAGTTGCCAGAACGTGACTGTGTTCAGCCATGAACTGCCTCAGGGACTCCGGCTCTGGATTTTGCCTCGAGGTTGACTCCTGAAGCCTTTTCCATTACTGGATGTAGCCGTTTTCCTTCTCTCAGATGAGCTGCCTTCCCAGGTTAATGAGTCCCATCTACCCAGTAGTTTTAAATTTTCATTTAAAATTTGAATAAATTTACATAAGTTTACATAAATGAATATACTAAAGATGAACTTATATGATGAAGGTCTTGCAATAGCTCAAGGCCTATAAAATGCCTTGCACTTCGCTGCCACTGCTGCATCACAGATGTGAAACAGCAAGCAGTGGAGGGAGCCCTCATCCCACAGCTCACGTGAAAGGTCAAACAGTCACCCTCACACTGAAAGCAGTTGCATCGAGCCAGTGTGGGCTCCAGCAAGTCTCTGGAGGGCCAGAGGCTCATTGGAGACTGGGGGCTCCCTAAGGGCCACATTGGGAGTCCATGAGGGGCGCAAGCAGCCCCAGGGCCAGGGTTTGGGCACCCCGGTTTAAATCAAAGATGAAAACCCCAGTTTGAACCCCGAAACACTGCACATAGTGGGCACATAGGATCTGGAGCACACACATATTTTTCAGAATATTGAGAAATATTAAATCTGAAGTTATATTCTATTTTTTTCCAGGAATACATGTTTCCAAAAGTCAGTTCAACATTGAACTATGGCATCCCATTACATATTCATCATGTAAATCCATCAAATAAAATTCCACTTATGCAGCATTCATGCAAAATGGAAATCTAAGCTTTCATGAAAAGTAAGCCTTTATACTACTTGTAGAAAGTTTTCTAAACATTTGGTGCATGTGTGTTCAGTCTCATTTGCTTAATCTCAGAGCGACCAATTTAAATGAAATGCAAATATTGTTATTTTTATAAGGGGTTATAGATAATTAAAGTAATATCCAAATGAGTTTTCTCCGCAGCAAAATTCTCAAAGTATGCTGGTGGGAAAATTGCATTTTCCAGCAACACAATATTATGGTTGAGCACTGGGAAAATGGGACATCACAGCAGTGATATTCCAGCAATAGAAGCACTATCTTGAATGATGGTGTCTGGATCACTTGTAACAAATTAATAACAGATTTCCTGCTGGCCCAAAATATACAAGCTCTTAGAATCTTTGCTTTCCATTAAAGCAAATAACATCAGCCTAACACACTTAAAAAGCCCTCCCTCCTATAAACCATCAGATGGGCTGTGAAGCAAGACCAGACAGGTGCTTTGGAAATGAAGCAAGGTTGTGTCATTCCCATAGCAAAGCACTAGTCATTGAAGTATCTTTGATTATTTAAAGCCTAAAATAATTGCCTGCCTTTCCTACATTCAAAAGCGGGCAACAACATTTAGAGAGCCGTAAAATTACATTAATCACTTTTCTCTGGAGGATTTCTGAAGCTGTTTAGCACCGAGTGAGTAAATGACTACATTTGTCTGAAAAATTATGATTGAACCTAACCTTTTGTTAATCTCTTTCTCTCAATGGAAATATATTTCCAGGACAAATTCACTTCACAATATACGATCCTTGGCACACTACTGCATCGACTACTTGCATTTTGCTATTCCACAGTGGCAGAGGTTAGTCAGTTTAGAATCTTTTAAAGTCAGCTAATGGACATAGGCTAAAGTGCCATAATCCAACAGAAGCCAAATGAATTTGAAAATATGCTAAAGATTTATTATCTCCCTGGCTTGAGAGCATGTTGTGACTCCCTTCCTGTTGTTGGACCTAGAAGGATATGCAACCCATGCAACCTGCATGAATATATAACCATGCCAGCCTGTCAAGAAAATTATACTGTGCATTTGTTGCCTGAATGTGTTGCTCTGTCTACCCCAGAATCAGATTAAAGTGGCAGGCATTTGTATTTCGCAAACTACCCACTTCTTTGAAGTTTTCAAGTCTTAACAAAATTATATCCTCCTTTTCCTAATTTTTCAACAGACACAGCAGGACAGGAATGTCACAGAAAGGAACACAAGACAGCAAAGGACAAGAGGCAGCAGAAGCAGGCAGCAGTCCTGGAATGAAAAACCCTGGTGTTCTGTTCAAGAAATCAAGCACTTGCTGAGGTCAAAGTGTAATCATGGGTGTCCAGTTCCATTGCTTTACTTAGTACGGGTGAAAGTTTCTCTATCTGGTAGCACTGCATCCAAGTGACATACAGTTGATCATATGCACTGGATTTTATCTACAGACTGCAATTAGACAATATTTCCCCTAACAAAGTAGCAAATCCAGGGCCCGCCTTTTATCATTCATGCAAGATATTCTGTTATCCCAGCGGTTCTTGGGATTACAGACCCTCAGTGGATTGCCCAGTACGTTCCCATACCCCTTTTGCCAGACTGTTGAAAGCATCACCATCACCAGTCCTATTATGTACCAGTATAACTTCAAGAGATGTCAACAGCTCGGTTTTACTTTACATATGGATAGCTAGGGACAGAACACCTCAGTGAGGGTGATAGGTAATAATCTAATCTAACAAAAAACTTTTAAAATATTGTTCAGAGATAGAGCCCCATTCTCCCACCATTTGGGTCCCATACCCCCAAAGGGTATGGATACCCTTCATTAAGAATCCCTGTGTTATCCACTGGAATTTTATTCTAACTCCTCATGACAAACATATACAATATAGTCAATCTTCATCTTCTAACACATTTTTACTATTAATTATGGCTACATCTCCACAACAAATTAGGAATGGGGGCCACCCTTGTTTGGCAATTCATTGAAGGGCACTCGGTACCAGAAATTAAGGGCGCAATCCTAACCCACTTTCCAGTACCAATATAAAGGCAATGCAGCTTTGAGGTAAAGGAACAAATATTCCCTTACTTTGAGGAGGCCTCCATGATTGCCACCCTGCTGCAGGATGCAGTACATGCCCCATTGGCACAGCTATGTCACTGCTGGTTAGGATTTGGGCCTAAATCTGACAAGCAAGTTGGCACACTAATTTCTTCCTGACTCTTCTTAATTGTAGTCTGACACTGGAAAGCACACTCGGTCAATCTAAACCAGACTCTACAACCCTAAATGGAACTAAAGATAATGGAAAAACAACTATTATAAATGTGTAGCTTCAGCTATAAACGCCAGTCATGCTTCTGGTTCCTCTACTCCTGTAATGACTAGTAGAATTCACCTCATGTTGTAGCAACACAATACTCCATATTCCTCCCAACTTCTGGGATTGGTTCTCAGTGAGGACAGAGAAGTGTAGAACATGACAACAATGTGATACAAAGGAGGCTCTACTATATTTTACAGAAGGAGAAGGCAGGATGATAGACAGTATCTATTTTTTCACTTACAAGCTTACAATTTACAAGCCAAATACAATCAATGTAATTTAGCATAATATTTTGACTCCAAGGTTCATTGCGTTTGAGAAACCAGTGCAAACTGCTTGGATTTCCTAGTTCAAAACCCAAATAAGCTACCATCTCAGACTTTCTTTCTCATCTTAAAGTTTCTGACACCACTCTGCTGAGCAAAAGAAGCACTGGTCCACTACCCCTTAGAAAATTATGGTTCCAGCCGAGCAAAGTAATTGGGACTCATGCATTGAGATGATTCAGACTCCCAAATCATCATACATTCATTTTACTCCCGTTCCTGCGCAGTAAATATATAGACTTCACTTCAGCAAGTAGAAAAGAAAGATTTCACAGGTGACTTTTGTCATATTTCACTTGGCTCATTTCATCTGCTGTGCCCCGTGGCAAAGCCCATCATTCACTGAACATCTGCCTATAAATATAACTTTGCCCAGGAGGAAAGTACACAGACTCACATGTATTATTTCATGGCCAGCATCTTCTAGCCTTCAGCAAGCAAAGACTTCATTGATCTATGCAGGCAAAGATCAGTATTGCTCCAACCATCAGCACATCTATCTTTTCCCAGCTTCGGTTCTTTCCATAAATTATTTTAAGTGTATTAACTCAATGTGCTACAAAGATCCACAGTTTCCAAGTTGGGCACTAAATCCAGTTTGGTCAAAGTTTTATTTATTTGATTTTTTAATGGACTCACTCATAATCACGCTATCAATAATGGCTCGCATAATATCATCTTGTAAATTGGATCTCACTGATTTGTAAAGCATACTATTTGTAATTCTGAAATTCAGTTTCAGAATGTAGTTTTGGGTAATCAAAATATTTAAAAAAGTGCTTTCTAGGTGGGAGAGAAATGTACATGCTGCATGCTGGGCCACACCTCCTGCCCTTTCAAAGGCATCTAGGATAGCTGCCATCACCACATTTCTATGGCAAGGAGTTCCACAGGTTAACTACATGCTGAGTAAAGCAATATTTCCTTTTGTCTATTCTAACTCTCCCGCCACTTAATTTTAGTGGCCCCTGATTCTGGAGCAGCAGGAGAGGGAAAAGAACTTCTCTCCATCCACTCTATCCATCCTATGCATAATTTTATGTGTCTCAAAAGATTTCCCCCCTCAGACACCTTTTTTCTAGACCAGGGGTGCCCAAACCCCAGCCCTGGGGCATGTGGCCCTCGAGGCCTCTCAATGCTGCCCTCAAGGAGCCCCCACTCTCTAATGAGCCTCTGGCCCCCCCAGAGATTTGTTGGAGCCTGCACTGGCCTGAACGCAAAAGCTCTTAGCGTGAGGGTGACTGTTTGACCTCTCACATGAGGCTTTCTCCACTGCTTGCTGTTTCACGTCTGTGATGCAGCAGCGACAGCAAAGAAAAGACCAAACTTGCTTTATGCCAGGCCTTTTATAGGTCTTGAGCATAAAGAACCTATTCATATAAGTTCATCTTTAATATATTTATTTATGTAAACTTATGTAAATTTATTCAAATTTTAAATGTAAATTAATTCCTTTTTTCCTCGGCCCCCAACACCGTGTCAGAGAGATTATGTGGCCCTCCTGCCAAAAACTTTGGACACCCCTGTTCTAGACTGAAGAGCCCCAAACATTGGAGCCTCAAAGTTCCAGACTTTACAAGACTTTCCTTGTAAAGGAGGTGCCCCAGTCCATTAATCATTTGGCTGCTCTCTTTTTTACCAGTTCCATTATACCCTTTGTGGCAACCAGAACTGGACACAATACTCCGGATGTGGCCTTATCATCAGTTTGTACATTGGCATATTATTATTGGCAGTTGTATTCTCAATTCCTTTCTAATGATCCCAAGCATGGAATTAACCTTCTTCCCAGCTGCCACACAATGAAACAGTCAACACATTGATCTGTCTACTACCATCTCAAGATCTCTCTCTTGTTCCATCACACTCAGAACACAACAGTGCGTACATGAAATTTTGGTTTCTTGACTCAGTGTGCATCATTTGACCCTTATTTACACTGAAGCACATATGCAGATTTGCCACCCATTTCTCCAGTTTGGATAGATTCTCCTGGAGCTCTTTATAATCCATTCCAGACGTCACCACCTGGAAAAGCGTAGTGTCATCCATAAAATTGGCCACCTCACTGCTTACATCCAAATTCAGGTCATTTATGAAAATGCTAAAAATTGCCAGTCCTAAGACTTATTCTTGGAGCCACACCATTTTTCACCTCTTAGACTAGGCCAGTGTTTCTCAACATTTGTCCTCTACCATACCACTTCACACGGTCCACCTATTAGAAGTACCACCAGAAGTAACTGGTGATGACATCACTGCAATTTACTTCTGGGTTGGGAGGCCAGATGCAATACGACAAACACCAGTAAGAAGCTCACAGTGGATGGGAGGGCTTTTTCAAGTGCAGAAAAGCATGCTTTGCGGCTCTGCCCACTGAACCAAACCTCCTACTGCTATTTGTTGTGTCGTGTTCCTGGTCTCGCAGTTGGGTGACACGTGTCCACGGATCCCACAAGTACTACAAGGCACCACCTCAATTACCACTGGCGGTACCTGTACCACTGGTTGAGAAACATTGGACTAGGCAAACCAATAGCCCAACCTTCTCAAACATCAGGTGGCTGTGAGATGACTACCAAAATGGCTGTTATCACTATTGCTCATTAATTTTCATCCAGTGTACTATTTGTAACTAAGCCACACCAGAGCTAGACAGAGGTTTTGATCTCTGGAATAGTTTGGCTAATAGAATATTATAGAAATGCCCTGATTTTGCTTGCACACTACCACACAATTCCAAAATGTAAGCACTGCTAACACTATTTGTAGCATGCCAGTGTGTACAGGGTGAATTCCATAACATGTGTCTGCAATAATACTGTGGGCACATAGGCTTAAAGCCACAGCCAACACCAATTTGCTGGCACACCCATGCCTAGCATGTAATGTCAGATGTGTACTTCCCCTTCAAATGTTATAGCTTTCATCTCCCGATATGCGACATGATAAACTCATGATTATCATGCAAGGTATGAAGCAACCCTCAGATGAGAGGGGGCTGTTTAGATAGCAGCTGCATACTATTTAGGTAGTAATGGAAGGAAGAACAAACTTCTAACATTTAAGATATGTGTAGGCTCCAACTCCCATTTATCTTTATTATAGAATAAGAAGTAGATGCCTAACACATGACATTATACTCAGTCAGATTTCATCAACACACCCCTCTAGAAAATGCCGCAGTATCCACAAGGCACAATGCAGAACACAAGCATATGGTGGCCTGAGCAAAACTGTATCTACCATTGTCTACTCGATTGAATATTAGCCTGTAACACATCTGTTGATGAGAATTTACATTTCTGGCAAATTGTGTAGAAAATCAGTGTCTAGCTCTCCAAGCACAGCCAAGCTCAAAATATTGCTACAAGAAGGGTAATCAATAACATAGGCTCTTAAATTTTTCAAAAGCTTTAAAATTAATGCCAAATGCCTCTCAGTGGCATCCATTTGTTTTAATGTATGCAGCCTTTCTCGATTGACTTGAAATCAAGGTCAATATGAAGGAAGACCTTGACCAAAGCCACACCATTCACACTTTAAAACAGCATGATTCTTTCACTAGGAAATTAAAAGCAGTCGCAGCAACTAATACTGAATAAGCCATGAACATCAAAATGTGGGTCATATCTTAAAAGTACACATTATTCATGTTAAAAGGGTACTTCCCTATACAGTGGGCCCTCCATATCTGTGGGGGTTTGGTTCTGGGACCCCACCCGGATGCACTGTTGTAATGTTGAGAAAATGGCATAAACTGCCTGTACTTGTATTAATTCCCTAAACTTGCATGAATGAGGTGAGTGCAGCAACGAGAGAGAGAGAGAGAGCGAGCGAGAGAGAGAGAGCGAGCTGTGAAATGGCCGGAAGCTACAGCCAGGTAGGTAAATTTTTTTAAAAATACATTTTCAATCTGCAGATGGTCTAAAGGGATTGAGGATGATAAGCTGCACCTGCTGAAATGCCCTCCTCTATACAATTGTTAAAGGTCCAAGAGCCATAAAGTTGAAAGGTTTCAACCCCTGCACTAGAAGGAGGCTGTCTGTTTTAAGTTTTTGCCTGCCCAGAAGGCACACAACGGTAGAAGTATCCTTCTTAAAAACAGGTCTGGGGTTATAAGGGTACTTGAAATCTACAAGAAATGTGGAATTTAGGTGAAATGTAGCCGCTTTGAATGCCTGCCTGGGAGATAAAGCGGCATATAAATTTGCAAATGAATGAATGAATGAAAAAAAATTATCGTTATCTTCTTTTTCCATTTCTATCAAGATTTTGAATTTTGAAACAGGTTACAGAGCAAAGCAAGATTTCCACCTTTTGAAAAGCATTCATGAAAGGCAACTGAAAAGACTTTAGCCAAGTCCACCCTATTTACACATTTCCTGAAAACATTTCACCCACTCTGTATGTTTAATAGGATTTAAAAGCAGGAAAAAAAATACTTTAAAAGCTCACAACATGACAAAGCAAAGAATGCTGACTACTCTAAATGGGAAACATCTGGCTTACAAATCTGTGCATCTTGAGATTCTTGCCATTCAAAAGAAAGGGTTTTTCTGGAAGACTGTAAAGGCATGCTGTTCTTTCTAACTTCCTTCTTTTTTGGGAGTGCCATGAAGGCTCACCCTGAATAAGAGTGCACAGTTGCACAATTCATAAAGTCTAAAGCCCTGTGCCAAAGTAATATAAACTTATTGGGTAATGGAATGATACTAAACCCCCAAAAAGGAATCCAAATTAGGCCCACATTGGAGAAAGTTCTTGACCCATCCATCAATATTAAAAAGATGCTCAAAGCCCAGGGAACACTGAGAGGAATGTGGTGTTAGAAGGATCCCCTGAAGCAGCTATGGGTTATTCAATCAGAGCCATTTAAATTGTCTGTACAGAACGCCATCAGAAGATTTAAAATGTTACTGTGGTGGACACAGACTGATGGAACAGAGTATTTCCTGTTTAAAATGAATATGCCTGCACACAAATAATATTTATAGCCCAGGCTTCTGTGATGCAAGCTATGCCCTCTGCAGTTTTCTTAAATGCATTATATTCTAGATTCAGTGAATAAAGTACAGCAAACAGGAAGTCCATATGGTAGCAGAACAATAAGGTATATAATGCAGTTATGATAATGTAATCCTTACAGTGTTATTCATTGCAGTCTATTTTAGTGGTTTTCTCAGCTTCAGCATTGTTTCTATAATAACATAGACTCAGTACCTTCACAGTACATGGTGCAGATCAGAGATATGTCCAAAGGAGACCTGTGCATTCCATCAGCAAAGTAGACAGATTAACCACATCCCTGTGCAACATTTCCAATGAAATGCTTCAGATGTAGAGCTTTTGCCTCCATTTAAGAGAGACAGATTACACAGGCTCTTGACGATCTAGAAACAAGTTGGTCACAAATTCTATTGTTAAGTTGACAGGAAAATAAGAAGGAAAAAAGAGACTTTCAGACAAGAAGTCAACATTGAACCTGAAAGATTAGAATTGCTGTTAATGCCCATGAGCCAATCAATGTGCCCTGGACAGAAACTTTTGATACACTCTTGCAGTGTGCACGCATTTTCAGTCTCACTTCGAGCACAGACTTTAATCCTGAGGATGTTAAGAAGCTGTTTGGGAGACTGGTAGAGATTGTGGTGCAAAGAGAAACTGATAGAATGCACAGGTCTCTCTTGTACATTTATTGGACTTGCAGCATGTGAATTGAGCCTCCACTGGTATAGCAATACTACTGAAGCTAAGGGGATCACTAAAATCTACTGCAACAAATAACACTGTAATGACTGCATTATTATATCTTCACTGTGTAACCTATTTTTTAATTAATCCATTTCTGCCCAGCCCACAGGTGCACACATTTGACCCAAGTTGCATATATGCAACGTTGGGCAGAAATGGCTTTAAAAGCTGTAGAATTTCAGTAAAATGTTAACACTAAGGGCCAAATTATACACACACAACGTCTCAATGAGAAGGAGGAGGAGGAAGAAACCACCATCTGCCATCACTGTGAAGGAGATGTATGGGGTTTAAAGGGGAATTGGAATTATAAGGAATTATTTAATATATAAGAGTGTGATGGGACAGGTTAGGATAAAGTAACTGAGGAAGAGTACTTAACATAGGGGTTAAACATGGGAAAGGAAGCTATGCCTTTGAAGTTAGAACTGCATAGTTAGGCAGAGTGATGGAGTGGAAAAGGTGTGAAGCAGCAGGAAGGGGGAGGAAGAGTTAACTTTGAAGTGGAAAGTAGAAGAAATTCAGAAGGCCAGATGGCCTTTGGAAGGAGAAGGGCAGCACCAGGACCTGGAGATAACAAACAGGTGCAATTGATGAGATCTCGCCAGGAAAGAGAAGTTGATTGGATCAAGGGGGAAAGCGGACCCAAGATATGATTGGTTAATTAGATAAGTGGGATGAGTATGGCTCAGCATCATTGTAAAATGTTAATTGGTGGATGGGAAAATAAAGGTCTGGGCAGGAGCGTGGCTCAGTTGGTTGAGCTGCCGCCTTGTATGCCTGAAGATCTGAGGCTGCCAGTTCGAAACAACCGGAAGTATCCGAGAACTGACGACACGACCCTCGGTGGCCGTTAAGTGGAGCGTGGGAGGCAAAGGGCCAGAGAGAGGCCAGACCGGGAAGGAATCCAGCTGGAACGAGGAGTTCTCTGAAAGGTGAGAACTATTCAATTGTAAAAATCCCTACAGGGGTTTAGAACAGCCTGCCTATGTAAATCGCCTTGGATTAAAGTCCAAGGAGAAATCTGACAACCAAAGAAAGGTGGTATATAAATACCTGCATAAATATATAATAAATAAAGTTGCGCTAAGCTGTTCTCTGGGTCCCCTCTGGGGTTGGGGAATGCCAAGGAAAAACTCTGCTTCTCTGAACACGGTGATGAAAGGAGTACGTAAGTATATATAGGCACGTGTAGAGTAGAACTAGTGAGGTTTGTTGTTCTGTAGTTATGTATGTACTGACATTCCAGCTGTCCTCAAGAAGCCCATAGGTTCAGGGCAGCTGCTTAAGTTACTAACCTCAGTTACAATAAAGAACTTTTTCCTGGATTCTAGTGAATGTGTGGTCAAGGGGGGGGGGATTGGATGACTCAAAAGGACCCAAGGGCTTGCGCGGGCAAGCGGCATGGGAGTTGGGTCAGCCCAATCCCTTCACAATCACCACCTCCATCTGCTGGTGCCTTTTAAAGCTGAACTGTGCCCCCTCCCTCTCAGAGCAACACAACTGCCCTGTAAGGAGAAGCTAGAGACGCAGACTGCCCTTTAGTTTTGTATTCTGCTAATATGTACGGGGGGGGGGATATTGTTGGGTTGCAAATCCAGGTGCACTTTCATGGGAGTAAGGTCCACTGAACTCAATGGGATTCATTTCCAAGTAGACATGCATAGGATTGTGCTATAAGCCATCTTGAGCACCTCCTGATGGGAGGAGAAAGGAAGGATATAAATATTATAAATAAATATAATTGATCTGGCCTGTATAATGGAGAGCTGGTTGGTGGTGGGAGAGGTTGCTCTCCCACAGTGCTGTCCTGCAGATTTCCAGGCACAGCACCAGTGAAGGTTTTGGGGCAGAGAAACAGGATTGTGATAGTCTATAATGATTCCATTCCCCTAGTCACGTGCCCCATCCAGCAGTTCTCAGGGTTTAAGTGTCTTCACTGAAGTTGAATGATTGGAATTTTGTTGGTGTAGCACCCACCTGCTGCTCAATAATTTTCCTGCCTGAGTTGGTCAGGATATTCTCAGGTGTGGCACTGGAGTTCTCTGGACTTTTATGGTGTTTGGGAAGTTCTGTGTCTATGCCAAAGACTCTGGCTGCAGAGCAGCTCAGGTTTTCGTGTATTTCAGTTTCTGTCCCTGTGTCACAGGTCACTTGTTGGAGCTCATGTTTACTGCGGGACTAGTGGATGGTGATTTGAGTGTGGAGGAGACCAAAATCACTCCTTTGTCATAGACAAATCACTTCTTGGTAGGGTTTAGACTTATTGTGGGCCTTGACCTCACAAAAGGTCTATCCTTGGAGACTTATGAATTGGACTAATTCCTGATGGCTCTGGGAGATTTTCCTGCTGCTGATTGGTTGGCAACCTTCAGTCTCGAAAGACTATGGTATAAGCCTACAATCCAAGTACCAAGTACAATCCCATCCAAGTACTAACCAGGCCTGACCCTGCTTAGCTTCTGAGAAGGGCTGCTGATGCTGTCAGGGCTCTGAATGACCTCCAAAATGAGGCAATGGCCAGGGCAATCAACACTATTGTTCCTAAGAATCCTCTACCCCAGAGGTTCTCAAACTTTGAGGGAGCTTTACTCCCTCAGTAAGTTCTTGCTGGGGACGGGCTAGGGCAGCAACACGATCCACAGGATCACATCGCTAAGGGGGAAGTGCTTTGCGCCCGCTTTTAGTGAATGTTCCAAGTCTGGGGGAGTGCTGCGCAGGGCTCCCCGCACCTCCTGCAGCCTGCTGCAGCCCTGCCTTCTTGAAGTAAGTGCAAAGCACCCCCCTCACCTCCCTTAGCGATGTGATCCTTAAAGGGACGGGGGAAGCGTTACACGAACGGGTGGGTTGCAACCCACCAGTTTGAGAACCACTGCTCTACCCAATTGTAAAATGAAAAAGGTTCCCTAGTTTTCTGGGGAGCTGCTTGTAATGAAACATCTGGCAGACATCTTGAGCAACAGTAGAAGAAAACTCACAACAAATCCAACCAAATATGGGTCTAGTTTAGGGTCTATGACGACGGTGGCTGATAAAGTCCTCTGCCACTATTGTGCCCATGGAGAGGCATCCAATGGAATTGTTTTGAATTGTTCAGGGCTAATTACATCTTAGCCATCAGAATGGGGTGCAGGACACCTCACTGGCCTGCTGTAATGCATTTGCTAGATGTTTTGCAAATAGAATTGCTTGCACCCATCATGATTTGGACCATGTATCAACAGTTTTCTGATATGTACCTACTGCATCTGTTTGTTCAGCCACTAGAGATTCTTTCCACCTTGCAAAGCCTGGACAAGATGCTTCAAAGTGTGAGGTCATTACACACATGCCCCTTAACCTTCATGGCTATTAAGAACTACTTAACTATTAAGTTAAGTAGGCAGAGAGGATTACTTCCCTTGAAAAAGCAGGTTCACAGTTTAAGGGTGTTCTTGATATAAGCCACTTTGAACACTTCCACTTGGTGCGAAAGGCAGGTAATAAATTGCCAAAAAAAATCATCACAATAAAAAATCAAAAAAATTTTTTTATTGCCAAAAAAAAAAATCACATTAAACTCATAATTGGTGGTTGCATAATTGTTTGTTTCTTAAAATAGCAGAAGGGAGGGGTGCCGATCAAGACTGAGACAATGGCCTAGAGCAGGGTTCTCCAAATTTTTTGGCCAGAGGGTCACATCAAATGTCTTGCATGGTTTTGAGGGCTGGAAAAAAAAATTTAAATATAAAATTTATAAAAATATATTAGAGATGGAACTTAGATGAGTGAATAAATGAATGAATGGGTTCATTCATTCAACCTCTCTGGCCCTTAGAACACCCTCCAGATGCAACCAGAGCATAGTTCCAGTCATGTTCGGCAAAGTGGACCAGGGGCTTTCAGGGGACAAGAGGCTGGCCACAGGGCGGATAGAGGCTCGCTGCGGGCTGCATCTGGCCCCCGGGCAGGGGCTTGGAGACCCCTGGCCTAGAGGGAAAGAAGATTTAACCTTCTACCTGTCAGGATCCCAATCTGAACCAGGTTACATCTATGGCAGTGATTTAGTCCAAAAAACTGCCATTGATGCCAATCCAAAAATCATGATTTCAAAGACATGAAAGGAAAGAACAAGTTTCTAGTCCTTATGTTTGCAGAAAAATAAACATGAACATATGAAGGACTACAACAGGGGTGCCCAAACCCCGGCCCTGGGGCCACTTGTGGCCCTCAAGGATTCCCAATCCAGCCCTCAGAGCCCCAAGTCTCCAATGAGCCTCTGGCCCTCCGGAAACTTACTGGAACCCGCGCTGGTCTGATGCAACTGCTCTCAGCGTGATGGTCAACTATTTGACTTCTCGCATGAGCTGTGGGAGAGGGCTCCCTCTATTGCTTGTTGTTTCATATCTGTGATGCAGCAGCAGCAGCAAAGAAAAGGCTGGCCTTGCTTTGTGCAAGGCCTTTTATAGGCCTTGAGCTATTGCAAGACCTTCACTCATTCATATAAGTTCCATCTCGAATATATTCATTTATGTAAATTTATTCAAATTTGAAATGTAAATTAATTCCTTTTCGTGGCCCCCTGACACAGTGTCAGAGAGATGATGTGGCCCCCCTGCCAAAATGTTTGGACACCCCTGGACTACAACAAAGCAGGAGGGCTGGCCAAGAGGTAGAGCTGAAGAAGAGCATATAAAGTTCCTGAAGAAGCGCCTGAAGAAACGTATGGGGACGCAAGTTCAAGACAACCAGAAGTATCCGAGAGCTGTTGATAACGCTACTGAGGAGCCGCTCCAGCCAGTGAGTGCCCTCGGTGAGAGAGAGGAGTGTATTCCAGCCGGTGTTCGGAGATAACTACCCTCGGTGAGAAAGAGGAGTTGCCGCTAAGCGTGGGAGGTGAATCCAGCCAGAAAGGTACCAGGCTGAGAAGGAATCCATCTGGAATGAAGGTGTTCTATGAAGTAGTAGAGCTTATTGTATTGTAAAAATCCCTACAGGGACTTAGAAAAGCCTGCCTGTGTAAAGCGCCTTGAATTAAAGTTGAAGGAGAAATCTGATGACCAAAGATTGCGGTATATAAATACTGGCATAATTCTTATTCTTCAAAACAGAAGCAAACAAGGGAAAAGCACCTAAAGCAAAAGAGGCATGTTTATACAATAGTCACAATCCCATGTAACCAACCACAGAAGTAAAGTTATGTATATGGACGGTACTGTATATATACCAAAGGGATTGGTGCGGGGTTCCCAGTGTGCAGGAGACAGGGCTTTCCAGTTCCCTCACAGTTTATGTTCCACATGTCCTATAACAGACCTAGTCAATATGACTCACCAAGCACATACCCTAACCTGCCAAGTGCCTGACAAATCAAATGTTTGCAGTCCTTAGACTATGTAGTTTACTGAGTTCCTGGCAGTTGTTTGCTGTGTGGTAACGGGAAGGACAGTCTTGGCAGTAATTCACCATCTTCCCAAATCGTTGTCCTATATGTCCTATCCCTTCTTCTCCACAAGATTTTTTTCCCAAATTAAAACATTTACAACCAGATTATACACTGCAAATGTATGCAGATTATCTAAATCAAATAGCCTGTGCTGTAAACAAAAGCTGAGTTTTCCATTCACTGAAATTAGGTCCTGTCCTGCATTATGAAAATAAATCATGGTGAGATGCCAAAGTATTTTCAATAGTCCAAATCTGTAAAAATTAAGTTACAAAAAAGCCACAGATTTAAATTAGAATTCTGTTAACATCTTCTGTGGAGATGGAGTGCGACACCTGATCAATGTTAGCAGAATTTAATTCCAAGAGACACAGGAACATAATTATGAACAAGATCCTGTACTTCATATAAATCAAAGGGATTAGGTGACTGGCAACAGATTGCAATGTGAAAGTAGTGAATGCGTAGGAGTCCTCAAGGCTCACAGTCATGAATTATGAAGATACATTAAGCTGTGACAGACTATTCGGCATAGACTTGTTTAATGGCCAAAGTTTAACTCCAAGGACTGTCACTGCACATACTCCAATGTCCTTTCCTCTGCTTTCAGAAACAACTGGCGACCAACTTGGCTGATTCACTTTCAGACACATTTACATTCTGGTTTGTTATACTTAGAGCGCAATCCTTGCACCGGCCCAGGTTGCGCCTCCACGGGAGTAAGCCGGGCTGGCACTCTGAGAAGTGCCGGCCTGCGGAGGCTGACGGAAGCCTCTGCACCAGCTTCCTCCCAGCACCTTGTATTGGCTTGGAAGTGCTGATGCAAGGACAAAAGGTAGGCGGGGGGGGGGAGGAGGGCTGGCATCCAGCAGTTATGCTGGATGCCAACCCCCGTTCCCGGGGAGAACGGAGCAGCTTCAAGCTGGTCCACTCTCCTTGGACTTGCGCCACCTCAAGAAATGTTTCCCCTTGCCTCTGGCTGAGCCGCTTGTGGCCACAATCCTGTGCTGGATACAACGCAAGCCTCTTGGCTTGCCTGTTCCAGCACAGGATAGGATTGCACTCTTAGTTTGTGGACTGGCTGCACTAAATTCAGTCACCACTGAGGTCTGCTGCACATATGTTACAGAGCAGCAAATCCAGACTTGCCTGTGAATGTACACTGCTGCCCAACTGATTTCCAGCACAACCCCCTCTAAACAGTCTGTTTTCACCTAGCCACGAAATAAGACCAGAACTAAGTCCAGCTAGAAGAAAAACAGCTTGGCTGGAAAGGAAGAGAGTAACCCAGTCCATTCAGTTGTTTTAGGATGAAGATCTGAAGGGTTCAGCAACCTTTCTGCGATGGGGTCATGGATTAGTAAGTCCACGTTGCCCATTCAGGCTTCAGAAAGAGTAAAGAGGTCAGACCTAGAGCCCTAGAATTTGGAATCTCAGGGCTTTTTCATCTTGCTTTTTATCTACACAGGTATATACTTCTACATTCTTGTGGAGTCTCCTAAGTTTGTAGAAACCAGTGCCTTAGATTTTGTGGGGGGGGGGGGAGAACTGTTTTGCTTTCAATTTGATCGTTGTTCAATCACTTGAGTTTGCTATTTAGAGAGAAATAAGATTCCTAATATAATCATTGGAAACCAATTTAATCAGAACTTGTGACACCAAGATCACAAAGTAATACAATTTTGAAGGATAAATTCATTTATTTTGGGGTGTAGGCAAGGAATGCTTGCATGACAAACGTTTATGGTTCCCTGATGGGTTTTGTTCCTTTCCAAAAAAAGGAAACAGTTGTCTAAACTTTGTAACTCAGTCTTGTGGCTTGAGAATTCCACTCACACCAACTAGAACTATAAAGAACAGAAATAATTTTGCCTTTGCTTTCTCTACAGTCTAAGGCAATATAGGAAACAAAAACTTCACGAGGAGAGCCTACTCAGTGCAAACAGCTATCAAGATTAGTAGGGTCTAGTAATGAAGAATTCCTTGGAGCTTGCTAGTATAGATAGGCGAGGCAAACACAGCCTGCTCTCACTAAAAGGGGAAGGGGAAAGAGCCACTAATTTTTAAAGTGCTAAGAACAAAATGCAGGTGTGAAAAATGGACCCATCACCAAAAGCTGAAATGACACAACTTTGGCTACAAGTCCAGATTTTTATAATGCTCAAAGGAAGGCAGAGTCCTCTAAAGTCATACGTCTCAAGCTATTTGATGTGGCAGACCAGGAATTTTCCCCCCAATGTGCTAGGGAGAAAGATGGATACAATGCACACATACACACTTTTCACAAAGCCATGTAGCACATCAGCTCTCCCCTTCTGGCCAGCCTTGTCTTATTCCTGTCTCTGCTCTCTCATCATAGGCTCCACTTATCCCTCCTGACTCCATTTCCCTGAATGCCTCCAGGTCAATTTGTTCCCTGTGCCTCTGCTGCTCTTAAGCCTCCCACTTCCCTCATCTTTTTCCCCACACCTTGTGCCCTGCAATCTCACACCCTCTGGCAAGGCTTGGCACACCAATCCCAAGAGGCAACATCCAAGCCTCACATCAAGCCTTGGGAGACTTCCTGGCTCCACAAGCCACAGGAACTACGCTGCAAACTGGCAGCCAATGGCTCATGAACCAGCATCAGACTGTGGACCACAGTTTGACAAGCACTATTCTAAAGTACTCAGATAGACGTGTGTTGAGGCGAAACTGCTTTTAATATTTTTGTGGATAGTATTTAACAAATGATACTAAAATTGTATGGATCACTGCATAAATGGATCAAGTTTTTATCCATTTCAGCTTTGGCTGATAGCCATTTTTCTTAAAACAGGAAAAACATTGTCAAAATTTTAGTTATCTTTGTTTAACAAAATCTTAAAATGTTCCTAAGATAGAATCTTGTTTAATGTTAAAAGACACTGGAATGAAACTATTTCAAATTATTTTAAAAGTCTTTCCTCAAGCCTTGTTAAAATGTGCAAACAATTTCAGAGTTATCTCCTCTCCCTATGCATGCCCACCCATGCTTTCTTTCAGGTTCTTAATCTACCAGTGGAGCACTGATACTTAGTACATTAATTTTTATAACTGTATCACTACAGTCAGGAGACTATATAAAAACTCATTTCTCTTCCTTAAATCAATTAGTCTGTCATACTACACAAAATGAAGATCCCTAGGGAGATAAATTACATGTTTTTATATATATATATTACAGACACTTCTGAAATGAGAGTTCACCAACACTCTCAAAATCTACAACAATGTACAATCTTCAAGAGAGTAACCAGAGAAGGAAGCAGAGGTTAGTAAAAACCACAGGAGACTTTGACAGTATCAGAACAAGAGATTATGCCATCACTTCGAGTTCCAAAGAGGCCTGCATTATGTTACCTAGAAAAAAATTACACAGAACAAAATCCACCCAGTTTTGGGAGGGACATATATTCCTGCATAAAAAACACTGCTCCTTTCATTATGAAAGTGCACGTGCCCACATTTCCCCTTGATTTTTTATTCCTGATGCAGGTTGGGTCTGTGTTAAATGTTTTCTTACCAGTTTTACATCATTATTAACTGCATTACAGCTTGAGTTTGTTTATCCACAAATTTTCCATCAGCGAATCTGGCTCAATGAGCCAGACTTGGTCCAACCTGAACCCTCTGAAGGTGACCAGAGTTATCCTCTGGTTGCCTCTGAATGGTTTTTTGAAGCCACAGGTTTTGAAACAGAGGTCTTGGGCGGACATGCACAGCCTCTTCGGGCTTCAGAAAACCCTCCACAGGCAACCTTTGAAGGGTTTAAAAGTGCCAAAACCACAGATTTTAATATTTGCAGTTTTAAGTATCTGCGGGGGGTCTGAGAATAAATCCCATGTGGATACCAGTTGTACAAATCACCAGTTGCACAAATCCAGTTGTTTTTAGCTAAAGCTAAATAAACATTTTAAGGTAATTATTTTGTAGCAATTTATTCCTAATTTTTCCTCTTTTATGAAAACCAATCAAAGCGAAACAAACTCATGTGGGCATATGCACAGTGCTAGGTTATTCAAATGACTGCCTCTACCATATCCTTGCTACTTCTCCCAATGAATCCAGATTAGCATTCCTTCTTGAATGAGTGACAATTCAGCAGAGCAATTAATCATCATTTGCTACACCAAGCAATTACAGACTCTCTTGTGGTTTTTATCATTTTGCTCTAAGAAAAAAAATGTATCAGTGTAAGCTAGACTGAGTCATCTAACAGGACTTGGAATACATTTTCAGATAGTCACTAACTACAACTTCACCTCAGGTCTTTTCCTTGAAAGCATTTTTGCTGTCAAAGAAATGAGATATATTCTTAGTAACTAATGATAGTGTAATAAGCACATAAGAAAAGCTCTACTGGCTCAGGCCAAAGGCCCATGTAGTCAGGCACCCTGTTTTCTGCTGTGGTCACTAGGTGCCTCTGAGAAGCCCACAAATGGGAGAGAAATGTATACCCTTCCTTATTAGTTTTTATGAAACTTGTAAGCCACCTTGGGCATTTGCCTTGACAAAGGAAAGGCAGGATATAAATTTCTTAAATAAGTACAGGTTGAGTCTCGATATCCATGAGGGTCCTGTTCCCAGAACCAACATGGATGCCAAAAATCATGTTGAAGGAAATCCATTTAAAAAACAGCATCCCTTTGCTTGGTGATTTTAAAACAGCCTTGCTGACCTTTGTAATTCAGGACAGAGGCATCAGGCAGGCAATCATTCTCTCTCCAGATGCTTAGAAAGGCTTCACTGCAAGGCAGCGACCCCTCCCTTCACTGAGGGAGCACAGCACAGGGAAAGAATGCAGAGGAGGTGTAAACAATTTGCAATCTTAGGTTGCTTGCCTCGAAGCTGGAGAGAGAATGATTGATGGATTGTCTGCTGGCTGCCCTCTTCTGCATTAAAAAGTTAAACAATTTTTTCCTTTAATTTAAAGGGTCCTTCCCATCGTGTTGAAATAAAACCATAGGTGCAAAATCTGTGGATAATTAGGTTATACCTGTAAATATTTTTCTCCCATCATTAGTCCTCTGTTTCATCATCAACAGCTCCGATTCCATCAAAATATATGTGGTTGCAATTTTGTTTCCTCCATGTGCATCACTTTGCAGTAATTGGCGTGAACCTCATTTGCCGTTTGATTGCTCATTCACTCAGTTTGAAAAGGTTCTATTGAAGCTGACTCCTTTCGGAGCTGTCTCCACAGTCTGTTTTGGTTGTCTCACTCTTTGATTAGTTTGGTGCGACCTTCAAACTTGGCCACTTCACTAATCACCTTTAACTCTAGACCAGCAGATACCAAATTCCAGCCCATGGGACAGATCCTTCCTTCCCTGGCATGAACAGGGCTTACTGTATCGCCGGAAACCTCTTCTTCGTGTCTCCAACTGCCCCCAATCATTGCACTGGCAAGCTGCTTCTAGTTTCTGTTGCCACAGTGAGTTTTGTGTCCAGATTTCTAGGCAGATGCAGCTGGCTAATGAAAGGATTGGGGGCAATTGGAGGTGCAAAGAAGAGTTTCCCTGGCAGAACGGTCAGTTCCATTTGTGCTGGGGATGATTTTTCCAGTGTGCAGGAGCCTGCAGTTTGGGGACTGCTGTTCTAGATGACTAAGTCAGAAAGCCCCAGTCCCAAGCCCTTGTCACTCCTATTTGTCTATCATCTTCAGAATCCCCTCTGAAAAGAGACATTCAGGCACAGGTATCAGTCCCACATTTTTCAGAAAGAAAACAGATGCAAATAATTCATGAGCTTTTTTCTAATCTCCACACCCTTCTTTAAGCTTCCTTTTTATTTCCTCATCCAACTGCTCAGACATTGTAAAGAAATTTGTACCACTGTTTTTAGCCATTAGCTTCCCATTAGCTTTTCTCGAATCCCGTAGTATCATAATTCCTTTTGCCATTTCTCCCTGTTTGGGATAGAGTTCTGAAGGAAGACTTCTTGCCTTATAGTTATAGTTTCCTTGACTATATAACTTCCTTGGAGTTATAGTTTCCTTGACTCCACTTGTGAGCCATGCCAGCATTCCCCTGGACCCAGTGGTGCCTTTCCTAATTTGTGGAATACAATCTAATTGACCTACTGTTATTGTGGATTTAACCAGCTTCCATGCACACTAAAGAAGTCTGACGCTCCTGAATGTCTCTTTCATTGTGCTTCTCACTAGTTCTTTCATTTTTGAGAAGTCCCCTCTTTTGAAATTCAAAGTGCCTGTGCTGGACTTCCTTGGAAACTTTCCAATTACATGTATCTTGAAATGGATAGCACTATGGCCACTGTTTCCTGTTGGTTCAACAGTTTACATCTTGCATTGTGTCCTAGTTCACACACAGGATTAAGGATAGGGTTGCCTTTGTTCAGTTCCAAGGCCAACTATTCTGGGGCATAGTCATTTAGAATATCTAGAAATGTTCACTTTGCCATGGCCTGAACATGAATTTATCCAGGCAATGTGAGGGTAACTGAAGTCATCCTTACTTCAACACTTTCTTGTTTGGATGCCTTCTTGAATTTCTTTCCCCAAGTCAAGATCATCCTCTACAAGTTGATCATGAAGCAATCATATGTCCTCAGTACTAAATCATTACTTGGGCCTGATATTTCCACTCAGAATGCTTCTATGGAAGAGCTTGATCCTCCTATATTCTCTAGTCTGCTGAATTCCATATCCTCTTCGACATACAGAGCTACGCCCCCTCCCATACATCTCCCTTCCTGTCCTTTCTGTATCCTGGAATAACTGTAATTCACTGGTTCTCACTCTCACCATTATACCTATGCTCTCTTTTGCAACCAAGCATTCCAGTTCCCCCTTCTTGGCTTGGAGACCTCTAGGATTTGCACCCAAACACGTATACATTGTGTCCTTTTCCAAAAGTTGCTGGCATGAGTCTTTTCCCTTGTGGCCTTTTGCTAATGATTCTGGAGTCAATATCCTTTCAGGAAGATGAAAAGCAATAATAAAGCTATTTGTATCATCTACAGTGCAACCTTTTGGCAGCCTGAATGTATATGGTAACCCTTAAAACTGTCTAGCTCTGCTTTATGGATCCTATAGCCCTATTCAGAATTGCTGTATTATATCTAAATGTTGCTGAAGAAAAATTCCAAAATCTAAAGGTCTGTGTGCTGAATGAGTAAGGGCGCAATCCTTTCCAGCACTTTCCAGCACTGACATAAGGGCAATGCAGCTCCAAGGTAAGAAAACAAGCATTCCCTTCCTTTGAGGAGGCTTCCATGAGTGCCCCCCAACTGTAGGATGCAGCACATGTCCTACTGGCATAGCTATGCCAGTGCTGAAAAGTGGGTTAGGATTTGGGCCTAAGCTCCCCATCTCCTTTTGCAGCCTTTTAGGCAATGATTAGGCACAGTGTTTTGTGCAACTGTACCACATTCTTGCATTCACAACCCCTCTTAAATTCATGCCCCATATCAGTTTTCGCACTTGCAGCAGAGGGACCTGCACTGCTGTGGCTAAAGTCGATCTCAACCCAGGCAAGTAGTGCACAGCCAGATGATCCTGCCCTATCTGCCAGGCAATCTCCTAGCCCTCATTTTTCCTGTCACATGCATCTGGCACACCCTGATCCAGCCAGGATCCAATGGGATAAAGCAAAAGGAACTTAAGAGATATATAATGTTCCCTTCAGCTCCCATCTCTGCCAGTGTCCAGCTACAGAATTGGTTGCTACTGTGCCAGTGCTCATAGCAGGGACAGATTCCAGTTCACGAATATAAGGAATTGCTTTATAATGAATCAGATCACTGATCCACCTAACCCAGTGTTTGACTAGTAGCAGTTCTTCAAGGCCTCAGCAGATTGATTGACTGACTTACAGCACAATCCGATGTGTATCTACTCAGAACTAAGCCCTCTTCAGTGGGACTTACTCCCAGGTAAGTGTGTATGGGATTGCAGCCTTACTTACTTATTGGAGCCTATTAAATTAACCAGAGATAGCAGGAGTTTAGTGCCTGGTCCTTTTCCTACACGCAAAACATATATTCCACCACAGTGTATGTTCCTTCACGCAACTCCCAAATTGTAATGTATTTATGTCAATAAATAATCTGCCTCCCAGTCCCACAGCCTCATGGGACAACACAAGCACACACAAAATCAATGAAAACAAAAAAAGAGAGATGCTAATAGGAGGAAGGACAGGGAAACCTGCTCCACGTTATGACATTTTGAAAGGCATCCTAAAGATTGTCACATCACATAGACACAAGCAAACCAGAATGCTGATTGAGAGCCCAATCCTGAGGTCTGCGGCACAGCTCTGCACCGCAAACCTCAGTCACAAATGTGCCATAAGGCACGTTTGCGGGGCTCACTGCCGGGCTCCCGCTGGCGCTGGGCTAGCGCGTGGTAGTTGCCTGGGTTCTGTGGTTTGGTGGTCTCCTGGACCGCTGGGCTGTGGAACAGGAGGTGGGGGCATGGCCAGGGGATGGGCGGGAGGTGTGTTGGGGAAGGGAGAGAGGCGGATCCGTGGAGCTGAGCTCCGCAGGATCCAAGGCGCTTGTGCAGGGCTGCGCGCCCTACACGAGCGCCTTTACTTTAGTGCAGACATTTTGGTCGCCACTAAAGAGAGTAGCCCCATTGCGGGGCTGCTTCCCTTACTCAGGGGAAGGGGACGAATGTCCCCTTCTCCCGAGGAGCCTCCCACAGTAGCGCGGGAGGTGCAGGATCCGGCAGCAGCCCTCCACAGAGCCGCTGGGCCTGGGCACTGCGGACAGCACAGGATTGGGCTGTCAGCTCTCTGATTTCAGTACAAACATGCAGTAACACTTGAGAACCATGCAGGCCCAAAGTTTTCCCTACATTACTCTCAGATCTGTGCAACCTGAAAACATACAGGAGGCTTTCTTCATTCCCCAACCCAGAACCAACAAGAGTATACAGTATAATGGTTCATTTGCTAGCAAGCGAATTATCACTGCACCATTGCACACAGATGTTCAACACAATCAAGGCAGTGAAGTAGAGCACATTGGGATCCTGGAAACCATATTTCAATGGACTTTCATTCTGGTGAAGGAAAATGCCACCTC
Source organism: Tiliqua scincoides (assembly GCF_035046505.1). Taxonomy (NCBI): domain Eukaryota; kingdom Metazoa; phylum Chordata; class Lepidosauria; order Squamata; family Scincidae; genus Tiliqua; species Tiliqua scincoides. The sequence continues at coordinate 147,363,719 of NC_089822.1, forward strand.
TTAATTGGCATTTATTGTTTCCTTAGTGGCCCTGCTGATTACAAGATGAAGATCTCTCTCCTTATGAATACCAGGGAAGACTCTGAGGCGATTACGTGGACAGATTAATCCCCAGTTTCTGCTGGTGAATGAATTCTTGAAATATGAGCTGCTGTCAACAGTTCATTAAAAAGAATGGACATGCACCCTCTCTCCACATCCCAGCTTCCAGCGTGTCTAAATATATCATTACAGTAAAAAATGGTGGAACTGTTTCCTCTGCAACACTTCATCAACAGCCTGGTAGGATTTATATGAAACTGACCGACCATATCCATGTAATACATGAACTTCAATTTGAAGTTGTGCACAATTGCTATTATTCTCTCACATGGCGATGCTGCCTCAGCTGACTTAAGGCCCATAACTACTTCCTGAGACCTGCCTGAAGTGTCATCCTTCAAAAAAGGCAATAAATCCAGAATTCAAATGGAAACAGTTTAACTCAAACAAAAATGAACAAAACCAAGTCTGAAATGCAACGGCTTGCAGTTTGGCAGCATCCAAAGACATCAATCACGCTGTTTCTCAACCACTTGGCCAAGAACAAGCTATCCATGTCTTTGGCTTAGAAGATAGCTTCTGATTCTACGCCCTCCATCTCTGCATCTATAGTGTATAAGAACTGAGGCTTTTATGCATGTTCTTACAAAAGTAGATCCCGCTTGTGTGATTTGTCTCCCATTAAGAGGCAGATGGGAGAGTGATTTGCTTATGTCACCTGTGTGCCTAAGTCCCAATTCACACAGACGATGAGGAAGGGCATATGAGCCCAAACTCCGCCCCCCCATGTGTGAACCAGTTTAATGACTATATTCATTATGGGGTGCTTTCCAAGCTCTCCACCAGCCTACTGTTAACTCACAGCAGCCAGCAGTTTATTGCTCAAACCAAGCGACTGCCCTGGGAACACTCCTCTTCTCTAGCGCACATATTAAGTTGAACTCAAGCAAAAGACGCTCACCAGAGAAGGCGCTCTTATGCAGCATTCATGAGAAGAGATGAAATAGATAGCCTAATAATCCCGAACTAAAAGCTTCAGCCCATCATCCTATCAGCAGAACCCAGATGCAGCTTTACCATCCCTGATGGAACAGAGAGGGAAATGGGAAGGCTCCAGGCCATGAAATGGAGCTATCGATAGCTGGATTAAACAGAAAAAGAAAAAGCTCACTTACAGTTAATTTAGTGCTTGATAGAAAGCATTTAACTGAGCCCCTGGAAATGAAACCCTCAATGCATCCACAAGAAATAGAGTTTAGGGTAGTAGGAGTCAAAAAACAGCTTAGGGTGGTACAGTATTTGCAAGAATTTATCACAGCTAAAAGCATCCATTTTGCAGTGCCTATATTTTATTTCAGCACAAGACCTGGAGGGCCATTCTAAAATGGGATGCGTCAGAATAAAGGCTTTTTTATTTATGTATTTTAAAATTATAGCTAAACCTATAAGGAATATTTTGGAATTGGTTTCCAGAAAACATGGTTTCATTATGTAACTGAATCAACTTTTGAATAATAATAATAATAAACTTTATTTATATCCCGCCCTTCTCCCTAAAGGGACCCAGGGCGGCTAATATCCATACTATACTGGAGCATTTGGAGGAAGGGGAGCAGTGTCATTCAGCTGACACTGACAAATGAAAGAAGATATTAAAACATTATTATGGTGGGGGTGGATAGATGGGCGGGTCAGCGTTTCAAATAATCTTTGTGGTGATCAAGTGGGAAGCTCAGAAGCCAGTGCCTCCCTTCTTGCCTCAAACCTGCCCCATGTCAGAATTGGCACCTACTGTTGATAACACAAAGTGGGGGGAGATGGAAGAGACCATCCTGGAAAGCCTGTCCCATAGCCACCCCTTACTATACCTAAAACAGTGTCCACCGATATTGCTTCCTTCCTTCAAATTATTATATATGTTAGAGAAAAGGTAAGATGCAACAAATCCAGTGGCAACAATTTATTGTTTAAACAGGGTAATGTAGGAATTGTTGTACTGCTGGGTTTAAGTGAATGCGAGGAGAGACCCATGGATATCTATCTTACAATTCCGTCTGCTTTCTCCTTCTGTCCCAACGAGGCTCACAGTACATTTCCATCATGTCTCAGATTGGGCTTAAAAACTCACTTAGAAGGTATAAGCAGGGCACACATGTAGCCTTTTAAAAACGAAACAAAAAAAGCTCTATAAAGAGTAGACCACTATCTCCATTACTTCCAAAGGCTCAAAAGTAGAAACGATTAAAGAAAAATGCTTTCATAAACTTATTAGAGGCGTATTTCTATGATGGCCACAAATGGTCGAATTAATGTAACAAGGCCTGGATGGTCATGGTTGAAGGTGAACTGTTTGATTCATGCATCCCTCCATCCAATCTTTTGTTTAACACTGTTTGTATTTTAAATATACCAATAAAGGTTTCTTGTCTTGTCAAACTCAGTATTTCAGTGGCACTATCTCCTGATTTTACTTCTGCTATCATACTGTTCAAGGGCACACAAGAGGATGAGCAAAGGTCAGAAAACGGTTATCAAAGGAGCCATCTGTTATTGCTGTGCAGAAGAATGAGAAAGTGAATGGAAGGATTTGTGGCTTTTTATGTAAAACAGGCATCTAAGCTATGCAATGTGTGTGCATGAACATTCCATCAGGGCTGTGTCTCTGTGCATGTGTGCCAGCTTGCCAGTTCACCTGATGGAAATTAAAAAGCAGAAAGATAATAGACCTTGCCCCGCAAGCCTAATGTTTCAGTCTGCCGCTGTCCTCTGAGGAACACAGCCTATGAAAAATTCATCACAGTAACGGCGAGACATTCATCTTCAACAGTGTATGAAAAGCAACAGTTCTTTTTTGTACCTCTGAAATTTCTAGTCTGCTATGCAAACAGAGAAAATTGCAAGAGCCAATATGAATGCTGCTGGGTTGATTGGCTGCCTTAATTTCACTTGCTCCTCCTGTTCTCTCTCTCTCTTTCTCTCTCTCTCCCCCCCATAATATTTTAGATTTTAAATCTGATCCCCCCTCCCCAAAAAGCCCTCTTCAGTAGGTAGGAAAAATGAAGCTTTCTGAAAGCAGAACGAGAGTACTTTTACAAGTATGTGAAGAAGTTTTCCAAGGAGAACTGTACCTAAAGATATAGTATACATTCTAGGAGAGCGACAGCCCAATCCCAATGAGGGCTGTTACCAAAAGAGCCTGTTTGAGTTGTTTCGGGGAATTAGTACACCAGGTCTATTGGAACACTGAGATCTTAAGACTGGAGGCAAACCAGCGTTCTGCAGAAATTCCTTTTACTTAAAGAAGAGACTGAGAGAAATATTTCAGTAAATGATTACAGCTTTATTAAAAGGGACACAAAATAGATATCCAAAAGAATCAGTACAGGACTTTTGTAGTGCCCTAACCAGAGTGTCCTATAGCGGTGAGTGCAGTGTCGTGAGAGTGTATTTGGTGCATTGGAAGAAATCAGAAAGAGGGGAACAGTAGGGAAGGATTTCAGGGATCTCTGCTCTGCCAACCCCAGCTGCCAGCTAAAGACTGGGAGAGAAAGGAACAAGGGGGGTGAGGGAAGGGAAAGAGTTCAAAGTGCATGACATAGTTACCTGTCTGGGCGTCAGCCTATGAGCAGCAGTTCCTGTGAGCAGCATGTGTGGACACCCCGGAGAGCGACCATTTGCTTGGACACTCAGGGAGTGACCCCAAGTTAGGCTCGTGACAATTTGCTCATCAAACCCTCTTAGTATTTAAGGATATTGAAAAGTTGCTTACATGTAAGGAGAATGTTTGAGGGATAAATGTGTAACTTGGGGTGTTTGCTTTTAATGAAAACCATTTTTAAATTCAGTAACCAGAAATACAATAAAATGGGGGGGGGGGGTTTTCTTGTAATAGGACCTGCGCCTATAGAACATGTGTTCTGCCAGCGCACACTGTCACAAAAGCCCCATAAAGCACTTTGCAACAGTGCAAGGCCCAGGTGCGTTGAAGCCTTCCCACTAGCACCAGTGGAACAACAGAGGTCCGCGGGAGCAGGTGAGTCCCAAGCAGATGCAGGGAGGGGGGTAGAAGGGGTGGGGAGAGGGTGGAATAGGGCAGTGACAAGGGTAGGTGGATTAGACTGAGGGAGGCGCCAGTTTGTGCCATATCCAAATTCCCTTCCTGGGCCTGATCCACAGATCTACCCGGACTCACGCCAGTAACATCGCTGGTGCAGGTCTGAGTTGACCTGTTGCAGCTGCTAGGGCTGACCCTGAGGGGTCCTCCATCAGCCAAACCCCCCCCCCCAAGTGGGATGCAATGTAGCCTACTCTGGTACCACTGTATCACTGTGCAGGGATTTAGGAAGAACTGGTCTGTGAGTGAGTGAGTGAGAGAGAAAGTGAATGATGATGTAGACTTACGCAGAGAGCCACAATCACTGAAGCTTAATGGCTCATGTTTCTACACTCATTACCAAAAGACAATAGATACCCCACAGTGCATATTAAATGTGTCAGGGGCAAACCGCTCTCAATGCTAATGGAGTGACAAAGAAATCCATCACCCAAACTTCATTCTCCAGATACAATGAATTTTTTGGAAATATGTATGCTAAATATCTTTCTCTCCCCTCTCTTCCCCTCCCCAACAGCTTATATCATACATCTAATTTCATACCAAGCTAAAACTTTAACTCTCTGTAGACCAATCCTTTTGAGAAGCATCTCTTCAAGAAAAAGAAAAAAGAATCCAAGTCAACATTGCCTATTGACAGAACAGCCAGTGTGCGACCAGACCTTGCGATAAGCAATAATAGTGTAATCACGAAAAACCCCTCTGGGACGATGATCACCAGAGTAAATAGGCAGCACTCAGTACATGTACCACAGGTATCACAGTACATGATTTTCAGAACTGGTAAGCTAAGAGGTAATTTAGATCATCTCTTCCCCCCCCCCCCACCTGCAAGTAGTTTTCAATATGCAGAAACCACCCCAAAGAAACAACAACTACAGGAATTCCAGTATCTCTTTTATTTTTCTCAGGGTCAAAGCAAACATACAAAAAACCATGTGAAAATGGGTACTTCCCACAGAATAAGTGCATGTTTGGAAGCAAAACCCATATGGATGTCCTTATCCAAGAGACATCCATGAGTTTTTTTGTCATGAAATATCCAAATTGCTCTTTCCAACTTTTTAATCTCTTAATCCATGAGTTTTAAGTCGTACAATCATAGAGTTGGACGGGGCCTCATAGGTCATCTAGTCCAACCTCCTGCTTGTAGCAGGAAATCCTCCTAGAGCATCTCCAACAGGTGTTAACTGAGCCTCAGCTTGAAGATCTCTAGTGAGGGAAGAGTCCACCACCTCCCTCTACCAGGTGGATTTTGAATGTATGGTTGCCACATTTGTTCTCCATATGCACAAATTTGGTAGGTAAAATGGCATCCTGCACTGTCCAGCTGGATAGCATTTCTTCACCACAGCTCCTTCTCTCCTTGTTTTTGGCATTAAAAGGCTCTCATCAGCTCTTCCTTGCTTGTGGCTAGAACCTTCTAATTCTCCCTGATGAACTTTCCTGATCTTTCAATCTGCAGCTCATCTTTCTGTCCCCTTTCTCAAACCAACTTGCAAAAACTAAAGTTTCTGGCAGCCGTGGACCTCAGCAGCCCCGCACCCGGGGCAAAGCTCCGTGATGGCGCCCCTGCGGGCTATCACCGTCCCCCTGTGCAGATATCCACCCCCTACTCACCAGAGGCTCACAGAGCCTCACGTGACCACAACCCATGCCACAGAACCCTCTGTGAGGTTATCTGGCACTATAAACTGTGCTTCCGGCAAACTGGAAGCACAGTTTCCACCCCCATCGGGAGCCTCAGAGAGGCTTCCACGCAGTCCTAGCAGCCGGTGCCTGGGGCTTTTGCTTCTCATGATAGGCATGCAACTGGTTTCTGGCCACTTACAGCCCAGCAATATCCTAGGACGGTCCATAGTGTGCAGCAGCACTGGTGCCACTTCTGCTGCATGCTACTGGCCAGCCAGGGGCCATGGTGAGATGTAGAGGGAAGTTTAAAAAAACCTACTCCACCACTCCATGGTCTCCAATGGGCCTACTGGGATCTGTGCCAACTCTTTGGCTGGCATAAATCTGAGTGGGTCCAGGGGTATGTGTCAAGGCTTGGAAGGTGGCACAGAATATCACCAGAGCTGATACTGCCAATATCCACTCTCATTCAGCAAGCCCCCAGCCGCCGCCACCCCAATCCTCCCCTGGAAAATTCCTTCCACTCACTTACCTGCACCAGCAGGGGCTGCGGACTTTCTTGGCACATGGTCAGGGCTGCGAGCTATTTGTGCAGGCAGCCCATCACTGCAGCTGCCATGCCAGTGGCCCAGGTGTTGCTCTGATGGAATGCAAGTTCTGTCAGCACAAGACATGGATAGGATTGGGCTGCAAGGGACTGACTGGAATGATAGAAATGTACACGTCCTTCTTCATGAGCTAGGGTGCCTGAGTGTGAGATAACACTGTAGGTTTTCCTGGATGATATAGATCAGGGGTGTCAAACTCGTTTTATACTGAGGGCCGAATGGCATTCATGATGCCTGCTGAGGGCTGGAAGTGATGTTGTTAGGCAGGAAGTGATGTCATTAAACAACTCATAACCAAAAATAAGCACTTTTTCTCACTTAGAAATTCATGACAGAAGAGAAAACATGCAAATCTTTATCATATTTCAAGATATGGTCCAATTTTTGTGGGGGCTGCCCTTTTAGCAGTAACACCTTAGCACTGCTCAGCAGCTGAGAGCCTGAGGGCCAGATAAAAAGCTTCCATGGGCCGCATCCGGCCCCCGGGCCTTATGTTTGACACCACTGATATAGATTATCAGGATCCATTTCAACCTGGCTTTAGGGCCTGGTTTTTGGAATGCAGTCGCTCTATTGTTAAGATATTCATATGTTTTTGGTGTGTGTGATCCCTTGATCAGTTTTAACTAGAAAAATGGAATAAAGAACTACCAATCAATCAATCATTCAATCAATGAATCCATGCACTCTCAAATCCAACTAGCAGGACAGATTATACTTTTCCTTATTTTCCAATGGGGAACTGTGGACTTTATCAGGATTGCAAAATCAGCATGCAACAGAACAAGGAACTGAAGAGCACATCACACAGGTAAGAGGATGCATTAAACTTTTCCTCCTTTAATTATCCCATCTGACTGGTCTCACACAGGAGCATGCGTCACATTAGAAGCAAAAATACATCTTTGGAACAGGAAACACCAACAAGTCTGTGACATCGTGTGTGCTCCTGCCAGAGCTACTCTTTCAATCACCCAAAATCAACATTCTTGCCTAGGATACATCGTAGCTTCACACCTGGACGGAGCATGCTTGCCCCCTCCGCTGCTTCGCTGTTATGCAAGTTCTGCTCCAAAGCGACTCTGTTCCCACAGCTGTCAGAGAAAAGATCCTTCTCCTAGTGTTCAAACCTCTAAGCAACAAAAATAAAAAGAGAAATTCAGAGCTTGGTTGCCCTGGCAACATCATCTTCTTTGCAAAGTGCCTCTGGTATCTAAGCAACGGGGTATTCTCCCAAGTCGTGGCAGGCTAAATCCATGGCATTACCAAGAACAAAAACGTAGCAAGCAAGACACACAGACCTGGGCTAGTCTCTAGTCATGACCTTTTTGGGAAATTAAAGTCTTGGTATTGATAAGGTACCACTACCTGTAAAAAGGTTTCAAACTCAGGCGCAAGTTGCCTGAAAGAGCTGTGTGCTGCCCACACCAGAGGCTAAAGGTGCTTGTAATACCTTCATCTGCGTTGATGCATGTCTTTGAAACATCGCCCTTTTTCAAAAGGTCATCCCAGAACCGAATCAGTCCTCTAATGAGCTCTGGGGACCACCTTTTTTCATAGAAAAATGGTAGGGGGAGTCGCCTTTACTTGGCAGCAGTGTAAAGATGAAGTAATTTCTGCCCTCCTCTTCCTCCCAGCTCCCTTCCTTACTTGACAATGGAGTGATGAGAAAGGAACCACTGCCCTTCTTCTGCTGGTTCCCTGCCTGCACCATTTCAGAAGGCAGAGAAGGCAGAAGAGGGAGCAAGTGGAGAGAGGAGCTGTTCTAGGTTCATCAGTTTTAACTCCCCATTTCTTCCCTCCTGTCCCTGCCCTCTCAGCTTTCTGAAATGTCGAGAACAGGAACAAAGAGGTTATGGGGAAGATCAGTGGTAGTGATTGGAAGAGGGGGCAGGAATTGAAATGTGCATGGCACGCGCACACAAAAAGCACCCTGCTGCAAGGAGGGAAGTGATTGACCTCATAGGCACCAGGAGGGTTCTGGCTGCATCAGCTCCAGAATTCCTGGATTCTCTCTTTCCCTGCTAATCATATATGCAAAAACATTTCCAGATTGGCCTGGTCACTTACCAGCAAGTTTGAAGCAATGTGTCTTCCTGTCACCTGGAGTAAGAGTGTGCACACCAGTATAAGCATACTCTCCCTCTCACATAAACACCAGACTCTGGTCAGGTGGGCAAGGATGCCCAGGGACCGTGCCTGGACCAATGAGGTGAACAAAGGGCAGTGAAGGCTAAACAGAAGAATCTGAATCTGACGTAGGGCACAATCCTACCCTGCGCTAGAACAGGCAAGCCAAGAGGTTTGTGCTGTATCCAGCGCAGGATAGTGGCCATAAGCGGCTCAGCCAGAGGCTAGGGGAAACATCCCAGCCCCATCTCCCACTTCCCGCCCGCCCGTCCCCGGGACTTGCATCAGCCCAAGGGCACCTCTGGATTGCACCCTGAGCGACTTTGTCAGGCTCCAGCCCACCTGTAAGGGAGGGAAGTGCTGTGGCAGTTGTGAACTACCATGAAGGAGCATACAGGTAATCCCTAACACCATGTACTGGCTCTTAATGGTGGCAATCCTAAAGTACTAATTAGCTCATTTTGAGACTGAGAAGGAAGAAATCCAGGGACTTCCACCACATTATGTCACTTGCCTGGTGGTTACAGGGTAGACTGAGATTATCAGTCAAGCTCATGAAATGTAAATTCTAGTTGTGCAAAAAGATGGAACTAAGTAGATTTAGCTCTCTTCTAACCTATTCAGAATGGGCCACTACGTTTTATCCTGATACTTCCTATTAAGTACAGACAGGTGATATCAACCAAGTTTCACCCAAAATTGCTGACTTCTTCAGAAAGCGACTCCTTCATGTTTCATTGAAACACACCAACAAATACAATTACTCTCTTCATCTGGGGTCTTTGGTTACATTCTATGGTCTTAAAACTGAAGTCTCTCATTTAGTTTATATTATTTATATATAATGCCTCATTAAAAAGGCAATCAAGACAGCTTCCAAAATAAAAATGATCAAACAACATTGAAATAATAATGAAGCAGGTATCATTGCCTCCAACTCTGCCTGCAAGGCTTGTACAACCCTCAGTGGCCCATGACACTTGAGAATCACTGTCCTCATAAAAATAGTTGATCTGAACAAGGTGGGATCAGCTGCATGATTTTCCATTAACTTTACCAATTGCTCTCCCTCCCATATTTATTGTTCCTTGAGGTGTGGCTAATCTGGGCTCACATTATGTTCTCAAAGACACCTTCCTCTTTCATATCACTTGGCCTACATAAGCAAATTATCTCTCTAGTCCTGAATCCATCACAACAGCACCCAAGGGGCTTTTGATCAAGAAGATAATGATCACATTCTCTTTACTCAGCACTGAATGTCAACCAAGTATATGAAAGATGAAAATGTTTTTGGCGAACAAGGTTACACTTATAAATCCTCAGGCATGTTACTGTAATGAAAAGTCTTTAAATAATGAAAAAGTGTGGTACTCTCCCCCTCCCACCCCCAAACCACTAGCTATTTCCTGTAGAAACGAAACCTCACCTTGACCAGAATTTAATAGCCACTTAAATTCAACTTCCCCTTGAAAGGAGAGGAGTTCCAAGAATACTGATAAAATTTCCAACATGAAGTCAATGCTACAGTTTCTCTCCTCAACAAATCTCATCTCACCTCACCTAAACAAATGTCTCAAGGAAGAGAAGAGAGAAGCAACTGACCTTCACCTCTTTAACTGATGAGGCTCCAATCTTTGTAAGTCCCCTGTGTAACAAACCACTCACCTGTGGGAACTGATCATTGTGTTTCACATGGGATGTCTCTGTTCTGACTATAAATGCCTCCATTTGGTTGTATTATGAGGTTACCGATCATCATCAGTTCTATATAGTCTGCTTTTCTTTCTAAGTCTTGAGATAGGGCTCAGGAGAGTATATTTTATAGGCCTGGACGCTCTCTGGGAAAAGAGCCTAACTCTCCCAATATCCATTCCTATTCAGACGAGGAATGCATATAAATGCCTAAGCATGTCACTATTATTGAGCTCGTGGTACTACTCCAGTCTAGAGCACTTAACCAAAAAGGTATTGTTATTGGTAAAAAACAGAGGCACAGAAATCATCAAAACAAGCAATTTAGGCAAGAAAACAAGAAAGTGAGAATATTTCTAGTTTTCCCACTCTAACTCTACGCTGATGCTAGTTTTGCACAGAAGGCCCTAATGCTTGCTTATGAGGTTAGAAAAATCACACAGTCGTGATTAACTGGACTGGACTTTGGTGGACAGCATCTTCACTAGATAGGCAATTTTCACTTCTTGAAAGAAAAAAAAATCTGTTTTTAAAAGGCCATTTTCAAGGGTAGAATTTTTCTTTTGACTTTTTAGTCAATCAAAGTGTAGAGCAGTGATTTTCAAAGTGGGCGCTAGCGCCCCCCAGGGGGCGTTGGAAAGATCCAAGGGGGCGCTGAAAGTAAAATGGGTGATGGGGACAAAGTGGGCGATAGGGGGGCAGTGACAGGTCAGGCCAGGTGAAAAACGCTGGCCGCCACAAAAAAAAAAGGGGTTCCAGGCGGCCAGCGTTTGAATTTGGCGCGCTTTGTCCTTGCGCACCTCTGATTTGCTTTTCTCTGCATGGAGTCAATGAGCGGGAGAAGGAGGCTCCTCCCCCCCTCACCGCTCAGAGCGCTCCAGACTCTTGAGGCAACAGCCTCGTGAGTGCTCTTTGCCGCCTGCCTCCCTGCTTGTGTGGCCACAGCCTCAATGCTGGTCGTGGTGCCTGCCTGCTGCCTGTGTGGCCACAGCTGCTTGCCTGTGCCGTGTGCCTGCCATCGCCACCACAGCCTCTGCAGCGGCGTTGTGCTGCCTGCCTGCCTGCCTGGGACCAACACAGCTCAGCAGCAGCCTTCTCCATTGATATCCAGGTAAAAGAGGAGAAGGAAGTATAAGTGTGCAATCCTGAGGCTGACTACTCAGAAGTAAGTTCCATTATATTCAATGGGACTTACTCCCAAGAAAGTGTCTTAAGGATTGCAGCCTCAATACATTACGTTAAAAACATTACTCATCCTACTTGTGTCTACTCATAAGTAAGGTCCATTACTCAGTTGGGGTCGCCCCCAGTCCAGCAATCTCCCCCTCCCTACCCCCCCCGCACCTGCAGCCTCTATCTCCCAGTCTGAGCCCCATCCCAGTTGTGTCTACTCAGAAGTAAGCCCCCTGAAACGAAGTGGCTTGGATTGCAGCCTAACTAGTCTTGCCCCCCCAACCCCTCTGGACCTGCCTGCACTGCCCCAAATAAAATCCCGTCATGCATGCACCCCCCCCGCCCCAAGATAAAAAATATATGCAATATATTTATACATATTTATTTATAAATTTATACATATACAAGATGGTTGATGCTGGATGCAAAAAGGTTGGTTGCAAAGTTTGCTGCAAGTAGTGGTGTGTGATTTGCACAGGTGTTTCTTGACTTGGCCTGCTGGAGACTTCTGCAGACTCTGCAGAGAAGGTTGGTTGCAAAGTTTGCTGCAAATAGTGAGTGCATGCTTTGCAAAAAATTTGCATATTCTTGTTCCAGAATAAAATATGGCTCCAACACAGCAAACAAAAAAGAAGTGTAGGCAATACAGTGTGGAATATCTGAAATATGGATTTGTACGCACCAAATAACGAGCAGCAACCAATGTGCCTACTGTATGAGGGAGTTTTTTCAAATGAAGCCATGAAACCTTCCAGGCTCCTACAACATTTGAAGAAAATGCACTCTGATAAAGCAGACAAAAACTTAGCATGTTTTCAGTCACTTACATTGAGCTCAGGCCAAAGTTCAAACAGTCACATCAAGACTTTTGGTTACAAAAAAATTTTTTTGACCAATACCCTGCACTGTGGAACAAAGTTAAGATGTACTTCATTGCTTTCCCTACATCATATTTAGTGGAGTGAGGCTTCAGTGCAGTCGCCTACCTACTTTCCAAGCAAAGAAACAGACTGAACATTATTGAACGTGGGGATCTAAGACTTTTCCTTAGTTCCTTCCAGCCAGATGTTGATAAGCTGATATCCCTACACCAAATACATCCATCCAATTAAACTTGTGAAGACAACGTAGTTGCAGAAGAGATGCAAATTTAGCTTTTTAAAAATGTTATTTATTTAAAATGTTAAATGTTATATATTTAACTTTAAATACTGTTTACTAGATTTGTCAAATACATACGCATTTTTATAGTGTTGTATTACTTGTTTTGAACTTGCAGTAGAATATTAAGCAAAGAGGTGGGGGGCGCTAGGAATTTTTCCTGGGCCTCAAGGGGGCGTTAGCCCGAAAAAGTTTGGGAACCACTGGTGTAGAGGAAAGTACCTGTTTCTTCCATTTTTATTTTTATGTTATTTTATGTTGAGAGTTACAGTAGGAAAGAGGAGAGGAGGAAGGGAAGAAAAGTGCTAGATTTACTTTTAAACCACTAGGGGGGAAAAAGGTAAAATGATGGTGGACGGTTGTAAGGAAAGAAAGAATCATCTGAGATTTTAGAAAGGAATAGAATTCTTGGAGCTCATGAAGTCTTCCTCTCCTCTGGGGAAACTTTTTGGATTCCAAGGATTCTTCTCCAAACCCAGTAAAATTGTCTTAACATTTGTGAGTTCTAAAACTGGTGAGTTGTCCTCTTTGAGCTGTTTCCCAAAACCAATAAAGAATACGTGGACTATGCTTCAAACTCAGGATGAGACAAAAACAGAGGAAACAGGAAAGCCCACTCCAAAACTGCTCTGCTTCCTAAACTCTCCATGAGATGTTCCAAAGCACCACCAGCAGCTTTTTATGCCATCCACCAGATCCCTCTGGCTTGTCTGTCTAGTCTAAGAGCTAGACACTACGTTTCTGATGGCTTGCTCCAACCTAGCAAGTAAATTCCAGATGGAGATTCTTACAGACTATTTTTCCTTCTGAGGTAACTATTCCTGTGGGGTTCCTAAAGGTTGGACTTTAATGCTTTTTAAAAAGCACATGGAACTACTAGCTGAAATTATCAAGAAATGTGAAGGGTGGTGCCATCAGCATACTGGCACTCTACCCAAATCCTTTTTTTCATCAGATCTATGTAGGAATGTGATCATAAGTGCCTGAAGTCAGTGATTGAAAGGAAGAAAATGAAGGCTCAACCCAAATGACTGGAGGCTCAGGGAATTTGACAGTTGCAACAAATACTGGAAGAAAAAGATGTGACTTTGTAAATTAGATTATTATAATCTGGTTTATGTGCTCTAAAATGGCCCAGAAACATTAGTTCAGTATTTGTCTGCTGATGTGTCCAAGACATTACAAAAACATAAGATATGGTTTGAAACAACCTCATGGACTGCCAGTCTGTTTAAATTCCACTGCAAGGTGCTAGTCTTGACCTTTAAAGCTGTAAGTACAGGTACAGCCTATTTATCCACGGATTTTTTATCTTCAGATTTGTCTCAAGAAGAATGGGGTGGGGGAAACCGAAAGTCACACACACCTTTGTCTCCTTTGCCCTGCGCTGGTGTCTCACTCCGTTACCAGGCAGCCCAAAACACTGCAAAAAGGCTCCACCTTGACCAGGCAGGGATAGCCCTGGAGCCATGGAAGAGATTCCCCTTACAAAGGAACAGTAACACTCTTGGAGCCCCTGAGCCAGTAAAGAGGCTGAGGAGGGGAAGGGGGGGCGGAAAACCTCTGTAGCTAGAATGCATGCAGCAAGGTGGAGCTCTCTCTCTCACTCATTCACTCACACACACACACACAGGGACAGGTGCGGTAGCAGCAGAGGGGATTGCTTTAAAAAAACCAGGAATTACTTGCTGACCCCCCCAGATGGTGCAGGCTCTCCGTGCTCCAGCCTACAGAAACAAAACAGCCCAGCAAGCAAGTCTTCCCAGCAAGCAAAGCATGGGATTTAGGCTACAATCCTCTCCACACTTTCCTGGGAGTAAGCCCCATTGACTACAATGGGACTTACTTCTGAGTAGACACACACAGGACTGGACTCTTAAAAGCTCAGCATCCCACCTGTGAAAGAAGAAGGACAGCTGGAGGGCTGAGGAGGGGAGGCAGGAGGTGGAGGAGAGGGGACTGCTTTAAAAAACCCAGGGAGTGTTTCCCAATTCCCCCTCCCTTGAGATGCTGCAGGCTCTCCCTGCAAGTGGAGACTGGAGGTGCTCCCTGCAGCACCAGTCCCTGTGTGCGGGGAGCCCTGCGCAAGCCCTTTCCAGGTCAGGGAACGGGAGAGTGGGGCGATTGCGTTCCGTTTCCGCTTTTTTGGAGGCAGAGCAGATCACTCCACTCTCCCGTTCCCTGATCTGGGGCGCCCTGCAGGCTCCCTGCACACAGGGATGGCTGCTGCAGGGACTGGTGAGTGCATCCCAGTCCCTGCAGTCCCGAGTCCCCTTTTCTTCCCCCTGCCCCTGCTGCCTCCCCCCCCCGCCCCCACAAAGACTTACTGCGGGTTTCAAACTCCCAGAGAGCAGCTATAGGGGTATCATTAATTTTGGATGCTAAGCTGTCCCAAACAAAATCAGGGCTTTTTCTTGTTCTGTGGAAGTCCCTCCCCTCTTCTCTCTTTCAAGAATGGAAGAAAAACGTTACTGTTTTGCACTTGAATTCTGTGATTAGATGAAGTGCATTATTTTTACATACTGGTTTCTTTATTATAACATTTTATTTCAATTGCCCTGCTCTTGAAATTCGTTTCTGACTCTTATTTTTGAACTTGAATGGTTTTTAATTCATTTTTACTGAAAACTTTCTTGGGAGCTGTTATAATTGAAAATATGAACGGTGACTATAGGAAATAGATGAATAAAACAAAAGTACTTAAGAAGTTAGCTTCAACCAATTTTGAAAGGAAGTGTAAAATGGGAACTATGTGATCAGCTCCTCATTTTCTGATAATGCCTAAGATCCCCAGATAACTACAAAATTTAGTGATAGGCAATGGAAAAACTTCAGTCAGGCTCTTTCTCCTCCCAGCCCGCGCACTGGAGCGTCCCACCCTCCTGCGGCCCCCCACCCTTGCGGCAGGTAGACTGGCTGAGTGGGAAAGGCAGGTCCCTCCGAATCAACAGGGCCCCCGTTCTCCCTGGACTTAATGGGTCTGGGTGGGATTGGGCTCACGGGCACTGGGGGGGTGGGCACCTGAGTCTGTGGGCACCGTAGGAAAATGGGGGGGGGAGGCGATCGGGCTGCAACCTGGAAATGAAGGTGGGGGCAAAGAGGGAAGACTGCCCACAGAACGGGAGGGGAAAACCCCCCAGAACTAACCTCGCAGCTAGTATGGCGAACCTAGCTGTGAACCCAGTGCCTGTTGTTGTTCCCACGGTGCCCACGTGCAAAAGAAGGAAGAGGGCTGGGTCCAGCGCCTTTTAAAAGGCCCGCCGTAGCTGCCAGCCCCAGCCCCCTTCCCCTCCCCATTGGGAGGAGACTCTCGTGTCCCAGGCCAGGCCAAAAAACTCCGATCACCCTTTCAATTGGGTGATTGGGATTTTCCTTCATTTGATTGTTTGCAAATACTACTGAATGAGTGATGAAGTAAACCCCAGAGTGCCTCTAGTCTTGAAGAATCAGTTCTATAGCTTGCCCATAAAGTTCTGGATGGCCTTCAGCACTGGACTGGCCTTTCCCCCAGCTTCTGGATTTGGCACCTTTCCGAACTGATCCCCAGGGAGATGGGCAAATTCCAGAGCATATCCTTATCTTTTGTGTCTCCAGCACCCAGGTATCTATGGTGGAATTGTGTCTCTGGTCTAAAAACTGTTGGAGATGTTTGCTGTCAAGTGGGGCAGTGGCTCTTGCTCCTGTTTTCCACACCAGAGGTAGAACATACCAATGAATTGGCTATTTCTGATCACAGCTTTGGGTCAGTTGTTCTTGAACCAGTCCTGCTCCTTTGGTTCACAGGTCTGTCAAAAGGTGGGAAAGGGTCATGGAGCCTTACAACATTTTCCCTCCTCCTTGGTCGGAGGGAAGGAACTTCTCATCCCTCCCTGTTCTCCACCCTCAGGCATGTCTGAAATCCTGGCTCCCACTATCTCAGCCAGACATTACGTCTAGCCATCACATTTAAAGCAATTGCCCTACAGCTGAATTGAAGGGCATCCAGAGAGGAATCTGCCAAAAAAAAAAAAGAAAAAAAAAAAGGACCACCGAGAAGTCTTCGTTAAACCATTTTTGACTGTCTTAGGAATGGATGGAGCAGATGACACCAGTTCTTCTGTCAGAATAAAAATTCCACAATTTTTGTGAACTTGCTGATTTTTCTTCTAACTAGTTTTTGATAGAAGTAGTTTTGTAGAAAAGCAGTTCTGCAAGACGTGTTTGCACACATGCATGCAATATAAATGCAAGTGTGGATACATACGGCTGTGACAGAAATACATTTCTAAACTACGGAAGAGCCAGAGAGGACACAATAGGAGGAAACCAACAGGTCTTAAAAGACTTAGGGCACAATCCTAACCAGGTCTACTCAGAAGTCCTATTTTGTTCAATGGGGCTTACTCTCAGGAAAGTGTGGTTAGGATTGCAGCCTTAAAATACATTAAAAACTCCTAGAAAAATCAGAAGGCACAAATTCAGGGCAGATATAGCTGAAAAAGCAAGATTCACAGCATCTTCTTAAGATAACTGTGGAAGAGATTACACAGGCCAACACACATTTTGCTTCCTTAACCATTACACCAATTCCTGGGTATATTTGGGGTGCTAATTCCAAAAATGGCATCCGTTTTGCCCTAGCACGTCTAGTTTTGGAGACACAGCATAGCCTCTTTAGTGAATGGTTCAAGCAGCTTTCTCATGAGGAAGCCTACACCATGGCTTCCTCGTGAGGAAGCTGCTTGAACCATTCACCAATGAGGCTATACTATACCTCCAAAACTAGATGTGATAGGGCAAAACGGATGCCATTTTTTGAATCGGCACCCCAAATTCATATCAAACCACCATAAAGTTTGGGGAAAACTTTTCTGACCCTCAGTTTTGTAGGCCCATGCTATCATTTAGCCCACTTCAAAAGATCTCCCTCACCAGCCTGAGGACCACTATGACAAGGCAATTCCATTTTAAAGGCTAGATGCCATCACAAAATCTTATGGCAATGAGTTCCACAAATTAACTGCACACTGCATAAAGAAATATTTCCTATCGTCTGTCCTGTCTCTCCCACCAGTCAATTTTAGTGGGTGCCTCATGGTTCTGGTGATGTGCGAAAGGGAGAAGCACTTCTCTCTATCCATCCCATGCACAGTCTTATATGTGTCAGGGTGCACTCCTATAATATACTTCCCTGGATCACAGATGAGTAGACATGCCTAGGATTGTGCTGTCAATCATGCCCCCTCCCACACCTCTTTCTAGACTTTTTAAACTGAAGAGCTTCAAATGTTGTAGCCTTTCCTTGGAAGGGAGGTACCCTACCCCAGGAATCATTTTGGTCACTCTCTCCTGTACCTTCTCCAATTCCAGTATATCATTTTTGAGATGCGGCGACCAGAACTGGTACAATACTCCAAATGTAGCCTTATCATCAAGTCGTACAATGACATAATAATATTGGCAGTTTTATTCTCAATTCCCATTTTAATGATCCTGAGCATGGAATTGACCTTCTTCGCCGCTGCTGCACACCAGGTCAACACTTTCATCAAGCTGTTGATGACCATCCCAAGATATCTCTCCTGATCTGTCACAAACAGCTCATATCCCATCAGTACATATGTAAAATTATGATTTTTTGCTCAAATGTGCATCACTTTACACTTACACTCAAGCACATCTGCCAATTTGCCTCCTGTCCTCCCAGTTTGGAGAGATCCTTCTGGAATTCTTCACAATTTATTCGAGATTTCATCACCCAGAAAAGGTACATGTCATCCACAGACTTAGGGCCCAATCCTATCCAATTTTTAAATGCCAGTGCAGCCATACCAATGGGACATACATTGCATCCTGGGGTGGGAAGGCAGTCACAGAGGCCTCCTCAAGGTATTGGGAACATTTCTTTCCTTACCTCAAGGTTGCACCGAGGCTGCACCAGTGCTGGAAAGTTGGATAGGATTGGGTCCTTAGCCGCCTTGCTTCTTATTTCCAACTCCAGGTCATTTATGAACAAATTGAAAAGCACTGACCCCAAGACCAGTCTTTGGGGTACACCACTTTACTTAAGAACTTAAGAACAGCCCCACTGGATCAGGCCCTAGGCCCATCTAGTCCAGCTTCCTGTATCTCACAGCGGCCCACCAAATGCCCCAGGGAGTACAGCAGACAGACCTACATCCTGGTGCCCTCCTTTGCATCTGGCATTCTGACACAGTCCATTTCTAAAATCAGGAGGTTGCACATACACATCATGGCTTGTAACCCGTAATGGATTTTTCCTCCAGAAACTTGTCCAATTCCCTTTTAAAGGCGTCCAGGCCAGTCGCCGTCACCACATCCTGTGGCAAGGAGTTCCACAGACCAACCACACGCTGAGTAAAGAAATATTTTCTTTTGTCTGTCCTAACTCTCCAAACACTCAATTTTAGTGGATGTCCCCTGGTTGAGGTGTTCTGTGAGAGTTTTCCTTCATTTGGAGAGTTTCACCCATTTACACTCAATACACAGTTTCCTGTTCTTTAGTCAGTTTCATCGCAGCATGAATCATTAGTTTTGTTACTCAGCCTCTTCTCCTCTGCTCCTTACAACTGTCAACCCCCCTCTCCATGCAGGGATCATATACCGTATAATATGCAGCTGGTGATTTTACTGCAAGGAAATGAAAATGCTCTTTTCAGAAACCAAAAGCTGTGAGGGACCACATACAAAACAATCGTGTGCAATTTCCCCTTCCTGTGTTTAATCAGAATTTTTAAAGTATTCAGTTTTTAACATATATAGACTTTGCATTTACACCTCACTAATTTATTATTTGTGCTACACCTGAAACATTTTAATTCATTTCAATTCCTAACCATAACAGCCACCCAAAGTACAAAGATTAACCAGAATAAACAAGCTCTGATTAAAGACAAAATTAATAACCCACTAAAAGTGGCATCTAAGAACATGAATTAGCAAGGCCTACTCCACTATTTGGCATCTTCAAGGATATCAATTTATTCTCTTCATTCGTCCCGCTCTGGAGCAAATTTACAAGCCTTTGTCTTGATGCTAGCACAAGGCACAAATGTCAAATCGCTCATTATCTTTCCCACATATGATCTAGCTGCAAGCACCACTACCTAAAATGAAAGGACTCTTTGCCAGGTGTTTCAATCACTCTCCCCAGTAGCAATGCTTCATCCAAATAGGGAGTACAAATCCCCAGGATCGCGCCGCTCAGGGGGGCTGGAAGGTCTTGGGTACGCTTACCTGAGCCTCCCGCAGCCTCCCAGAGGTGCGGGGAGCCCTGTATGGCTGTCTGCAGGGCTTCCCGAAGCTTCACAAGTGAAAGTGGAGCAATCGTGCTCCACTTCCGCTAAACCGGAAGTGGAGCGCCATCACTCCACTTTCACTTTTGAAGTATCGGGGAGCCCTGCGGACAGCCGTGCAGGGCTCCCCACACCTCTGGGAGGCTCAGGTAAGTGTACCCAAGACCCTGCAGCCCCCCTGTGCAGCGTGAGCCTAGGGATTGCGCTGCTGCCTTCCCCCGCGCCCGCAAGAACTTACTGCGGCTTTCAAACTCCCTGAGAGTTTGAAAACCGCAGACTTAAGCATTAAAAACAAGTGAGGAAACAGGCAAAGGACAGAACCACAAATGGCCCTTTTGGCAAATTACCTGTTATTAGAGTACTAGTTATGGATTGGTACCAGATCAAAAATAAAAATGTTCTGTGCCCCACAGATTTTGTAACATATAAAAGGTTCCCATCTTCTCATTTTGTAAAACAGGATAACATTAAGATGCTTTTCAAGGTGAACAGATGTTAATGGGCATGATCTTTAAAGCACTGCGCACACGTAGTTGTATGTATAAACAGGATCAACAGCCCTCTAAGAATACTGACCTGGATGCAAGTAAAGGCACTTCCCAATTTATGTAACCCTCAACTTATGTAATTTCGATGTCCCATAAATGTTTGGGTTGTCTCTGTTGGGAAAGGCAAGAGGAGCCACCTGCACTCACCACACTCTAAACAAATCAGGAAATCCAGAGCACTTCCTGGGATTGTTCCCAGTGTTCTCAGTATTTCCTCTTTAATTTCAAGAATCCACATGAAGAAAGAGATCTGGCTCCTTGTCCTTCCAGTGGAGGAGGGTGCAAGGTGAGAGGACAGATCCTTGGGTTCCAAAGATCAAGCAGTAGCATTTTGTCATTTTATTTAAAGGCAGGAGGATGATTTTACTTCTATGAAAGGGAAGAAAGCTAATTTCTGCTTTATTTACAAAGAGACAAGCATGGAAGTCTCTTCTTGCTTCTATTCCAACTCACTCGCTCTTTCCCCACTCATCCCAAACCCTTTCACGGAATTGTGCCTGCAAAGAAAGAACTCTGACATGCAGAAATTAACTTATGTAATGGAGTTTGGAACATAAAACTTAAGTCAGGAATGAGCCCCAGAATTAACATGCAAAAACCCATGTGAAAATGAACATTTCCCATTGAACTGCACATTTGGAAGCAAATCCCACATGGGTTTCCTTATCCGTGAGTACTTCTAGCAGAATAAGGCAAGCATGTTTTTCACTTTTTATTCAGTGAGTTCTGAATCTTCCATGTGGTTTTTGATTTCAACATTTGATTGCAAACCTCACTTGGTTGTTTACATGTCAATTTTGACTCCATGGAAGAGGTGAGATGGTGTCCTAAACTGGCTCCTGGAAGAGGCCTCCTTTACATTTTCCATCTCTTTCCCCTTGCTTTGTGACACAGGAGAATCAATGGTAAAAGTGACTTATACTTGATTTGTTGCTCTTGGAATGTGGTTAGAATCTCCTAAAAGAGGGAGAAGAAGAGAGGGAAGACCCCCTCTTCCCTTCATAATATCTAGAGTGACTGAAAGGGGTACTGGGATGATGATAGCCCTTTTCGTGCTGACTGAAGTGTTGGAAAGAACATGACACTGTTGAAAGCCCTCTCATCACCACTTCAATGACATAGGTGCCCCATCTCCTCATTTATTTCTAGCTACCCTGCCATCCTGTACATACTTTCCTGGGAGTAAGTTCCAGTGAACTTAATGGGACTTACTTCTGAGTAGGCATATAGAGGATTGTGCCATTGACGGCATTGCATAGAGATGTACATGAAGACAAAGGAAGTTTTCTGAAGTAGGACTTACAGTAATGGAAGAGGGACTAGAATGTCTTTTTCCACCCCGCCCCCCAAAATAAACACAGACTGGAGTGAATGTGCAGCTGCAAACCCCACATGGGTTGAAGCTCACATAGGTTTTTTTCTCACAGAATAACTGCAAGTTTGGCCTAGGCTTGAGATGGCAGAGTATTTCAGTGGTATAATAGACTCTTCAAGTGAGGAATCACATTTTTTAATGTTGTCCTGTGTAAAAAGAAAATGTCTTGCAAGCAGAAAACTAGTACAGGTCCAGCCTTGTTATACACAGATTTTTTATTCACGGATTTGACTCAACAGGAATGGCCCCTGCAAATGAGAAGGAATGTGCTAATCCCTGGAGAAGGGAAAAATGCACCCCTTTAAAATAACAGTTTTAAAAACTTCGTTTCTTACTATTTTAGAGACAGTCATGCAAGTGATTATAGGTATATCCTAAGCCAGGGGTGCCCAAACCCCGGCCCTGGGGCCACTTGTGACCCTCGAGGACTCCCAATACAGCCCTCAGGGAGACCCCAGCCTCCAACAAGCCTCTGGCCCTCTGGAAACTTGATGGAGACTGCACTGGCCTGACGCAACTCCTCTTAGCGTGAGGGCAACTGTTTGACCTCTCATGTTAGCTGTGGGATGAGGGCTCCCTCCACTGCTTGCTGTTTCATGTCTGTGATGCAGTAGCGACATCAAAGAAAAGGCCATCCTTGCTTTGTGCAAGGCCTTTTATAGGCCTTGAGCTATTGCAAGACCTTCATTAATGCATACAAGTTCTACTTCTAGTATATTAATTTATGTTAACTTATGTAAATTTATTCAAATTTAAAATGTAAATTAACTCTTTTTTCCCTGGCCCCCGACACATTGTCAGAGAGATGATGTGGCCCTCCTGCCAAAAACTTTGGACACCTCTGTCCTACGCTGATGAGAAGGGCCCTTTAAATTAAAGAAAAACAGTCTAGGGCAGCCAGCTGACAATCCATCAAACATTCTCTCTGCAGGTTTCACTCCTCCCTTCCCCCTGAGCACATGAAAGAAGGCTACATGGCAGTGATTATCACCTTCTCCGTTCTTTTCCCCTTGCTGGGGCTCCTGGTGAAGGGAGGGATTGCTGCCTCCTAGTGAAGCCTAAGGTCCTGGAGAGAGACTGATTGTCTCTGTGTGCATTACAAAGGTCAGCAAGGCTGTTTTTAAATCACCAGAACAAAGAGACTTTGTTTTTTAAATTGATTTGCTATAGTTCGTTCAGAACCCTCACAAATAATAAGACCAGTGGCGTAGCTAACGATCCTGTTGCCCGGTGCAGAGTGCAAAATGATGCCCTGGAAGTGAGAGGGGAAGTCAGGGGCATGCCCCCCCACCAGACTCCCGTTTTGTTTGGCAGGCAGAGCTTGAGTCTAACAGTTGCCTCGCGGGGGGGGGGAGCCTGTGGAGAAGCAGCCAGCCCACTGGCTGGCTCACAGTGGCTGGGGGAGCGGTGAGGACTGGCGGCAGGCAGGTGGGAGGAATCCGTGCCTGACCTACTGAGGCCCCAAACCTGTCCACACTTCCCTGGGAGTAAGGCCCATTGACTCTAAGGGGACTTACCTTAGACGAGTCTAAGGATGGGGCATAGACATGCCTAGGATGGGGCTGTCAGACTGTGTGTCTGAGGGGTGCACGTGTGAGGGAGAGAGGCATGCCCCCCCCCGCACCAGGTGACTGTTTTGTTTCACAGGCAGAGCTTGACTCCTGCAACTGCCTGGGGGGGAGAGGAGGCTGTGGCAATGCCGCCACCCACTTGCTGGCTCGCAGGGCTGGGGGGGAGGACTCGGGACAGAAAGGTGGGAGGAAGCTGCGCCTGACCTACTGAGGCCCCAATCCTATCTGTGCTTCCATGGCAGAAAGCCCCATTGACTATAATGGGACTTACCTTAGAGAAGATATACCTAGGATGGGGCACTCAGGCTCTCATCCTGTCCACACTTCCCTGGGAGTAAACCCCACTGACTCCAAGGGGACTTACTTCAGAGTAGACGTGCCTGGGAGTGGCAGTGAGGGAGTTCATGCAGGCGGCGGAGGCAGCAACGTGCCCCCTCCTCTTTACCTCCAGCTGCTGCCAGGAGCGAGGTGGAGGCATTGCAGCCCCGCAGAGGAAGCTCCCTTGCCTCAGTGCTCACAAGCCTCGGGGGGGGGGGGGGCTGTTGGTTCTTGGATGGGGGGGCTGCGGCACCAGCACTGAGATTGCCCACCAAAATCTCCCCCAGCCCCGCCAAGGTCTGGGGTGAAGCGGGGCTGGCTATTCTTGCAGGAACTTTCCCCGCTCTTGCTCAGCTTCTGCCTGCTGTCGCCACCTCAACCACCTAACCAGCTCTGCCGAGGGTGGATGGCCTGTCCCACACCCACTTCACTTTCCCTTCCTGCCCAAGTGAGGACAGCCCAGGCAGGGCTTCCCCGACCACCCTCCGAGGGACCTGCCTGCCCCCCCCAGCTGCTGGAGGTTGCTGGAGGGGGGGCAGCAGTGTAGTCCGTTGCCGCATGCACGACTTATACTTGGCTGCACGCGACGATCACAGCGGACAGCTGTTGGCCCCCCCAAGTCGTGTGTGGGAGTTGTTGCCCCCCTGCCCCTGATGTAGCCCCTCCAGCAGCTATAGCGCGGTGTATCTGCTACCCCCTGCACCCCCTAGCTATGCTACTGAATGAGGCTCAACCTGTACAGCAGGATATGGGTTCAGCTAGCATCTTTTCTCCCCTATGCAGAGACTTAATGTGGATAGAAGAACATTTAGAAACTGCATCCCTTATTGTAGACCAGACTAATTCCAAAGGTTCTTCGAAAAGGTGATAACAAAGATCAAGGGCAAGTGTTTTCCCATGGCATGAAGACAAACCTAAGCACTTCCAGGTTTACTACAAGATTAGCTAATCTGAAATAACCTTATAATGTCTGAAAGTGCCAGAGAAATATAACCAACACAAATGTTTGCATTTGCTACAAAACAGCTGGCACAGGATGATTCAAAGAGTTGAGAAAGAGAGAGAGAATGAATGTATCTGTGAAAGCAGAAGCCAGGGAAAGCGGTAATGAAGGAGAGTTTCAGCATTTGACTGAACTTTGGCTCATCATCTGAGAAGCTGTCTTGGCCAGGGGTCTGTCACTGGAACTCACTTAGCGCTAAGCTAACAGGAACTGCATGCCATTTTCAATTTCCTACAAGCATTTCAGACCTGGTGCTAATGAGAATTTGCAACTTCCCAAAACAGCTGCCTACATTTGCTAGGAAATTAGCTACCTGATGGTGAAGGGACCAGATTGATGCACAAGAGGGTATATGTTACACTTCAGAGAAAATAAGGGAAACTTCTTGAAATAACTTGCAAGCTGGACCATAGGAGTTGTCATGAAAAACAGTTGGAAGGTGAAGTGAGAGAAGGCTGCCTCAAACACAATCCTGTCTCTCCCTAAAATAACTAAATGATTTCATTTCCCCCCCCCCTTCTCTACCATCATCCTTCCCAGCAAAGCACAAAAGACATCCTGCTTGCACTGAGAGGCTTGTTCACACTGGAGTTCCCCTACCATCAACTATTATTTTCTGTGCTCCCCATGGCACCTTGCCTGAATTTAATTCCATGGCAAAAATTCGTATTTACTTTTAAAGAAAGGGCTCTGCTTGTGTTACTAACAAGACAAACCTGTCTCTAAACCCAAAACCTAGCCCCTAGGTTTTAAAAGGTAAAACTATTAGATCTGAAACATCTACCTATATTCATCAATTTTTCAGCTAGTGGGGCCTGCAGTTTGGCTCATTTGCTTGAGATACCTGCAACTGTTTGTTCTACAGGCCAGATTTGTTAACCTGATAATTGGGATGTTCAAACTGCTAAGAAGTGCAACTCAGGGGCCTTTTGGTCACTTCCAGCATTAATTACTATAAAGCTTTCACACCATATACTATATACACTTTCAGCATAAGGATGTGCTTGGAAGACAAGTAAGGAAGGAAAGATATCTGTCTGAGGACTGTAGAGTGTAGGGTAAACCACAGTTAACTTGCTGATCTGAAATACAACTTCTGAGGGTTACTATGAGAAACATTAAGGAAAAGAAGGAGCACATTAATGCCACGACCTTTAAGGAATAGGAGATCATTTCTGGGGCCTCTATAACTGTCTGAAGGCGGCTTTGTGCTCTATATGAGCACCAAAAGGTTAGGCAGTTTCTTTCAAGACCTCTCTCCAGCAACAGTGAGAATGCTGTCATTAACCTATGGTAGGCTGGATGGGGGGAGGTGGAAGGGAGCAGGCACTTTATTTTTCTTTTTTTACAAAAAAAAAAATCATCTCATTTTTTCCTTGAGTGACAATAAAAACAATTTACTGCTGCCCAGGCTGACAAAGCAGCAGGGCAGCAAGTCACAGAGGTGCACCCACTCCCCATCCCCACTTAAAAGTCATGCTTCTTGACAGTTTTGCAGGAGGGATGAAGTCCAATTACAATTTCCTGCTCCAACACTAGTGACCTTTAGCAGCTGCAAACCAAGATGCATCTTTCAAACAAGTTGCTCCTCAATTTCCAGTGCCCATGCCGTTCCTGAATTCTGAACAGCAGATGATGCTTCAACTCCACAACAGGTTACAAACACCACTTCCCCTTTGATAACTGTGTAACATTCAGAAATTTAGCAGATGCAGCTCCTTTTACCCCTGCATCTAAAACAAGTCTATTAATCAGGAAAGGTGCTGAGAGACTGCTTCAAAGCTATAATGTTCTGAAGGGGTTTTCTTTCTCCCACTGAAAAAAACAAAAGACAATTAGGAGAAGTTTCAGAAATTTCAGCACTGAAACTAGTAGTGGGTCTTTCGAGTTGGGACAGATGCTTGACCACTGCTATCATGCCTTTGGCTGATCTCCAAACAAATGGGCAGGGATAGCAGGCCATGGTTGGTTCACGTTACTCATTCATTATGAATGGATTTTCTGGGTGTGACTTTTAACGTGGGTATGCAAATCCTTCAGTTTTACACATTTCACAAAGAATGAGTCAGGAGATCCTGGAAGTAGGCACTGGTGGCAGAAAGAGGTCAAGTATGTTTAGGAGAAGTGACAGGCAGGAAAGGAGGTGTTTGAACCTTCCTTCACCTTCTGCTTCTTCCTGCCACTGTCTCTGCTGGTTAATGTTCCCCAAGTCACAGCAAAAAACACATTTCCTGGTTGGGAGGAAATGGCAAGATGGCATGCAAAGGAAATGGTGCAGGAGGATGATCAAGCATCTCTCCCTGCCTGCTGTTCCTTCCTGCAACAACCAACTGCTAATCAGGACCATAAAATAAACAACCCTGATAACTCCTAGGCTCTGTTTGACACCAATCTAACTCCCAGGTTCACACCTCCAGGAGTCAATGGGAAGCTTCCCAACAATAACATATACATTTAGAGCAGCGGTTTTCAACTGCTGTGCCGCGGCACACTGGTGTGCAACAAGGCTGCCTCAGGTGTGCCGTGGGGCCATAGGAGACAGGCAGCAGCCGCGCAGTAGCAGTGGCTGCTTTGAGCCTCACACAGCAACAGGAGAGAAAGGAGCAGACAGCGAAGGGGTTGGTCACAGCTGCTTTGCACCCCACACAGCAGCATGCTTCTAAGAAGCAGCCGGAAGAGTCTGCTTCAAAGCTCCTGCTGTTGATTGCTATTGCTGCCAAGCAAGACTAAGACTGCAACCCTATCCTCACTTACCTGGGAGTAAGCCCTGTTGACTATTATGGGGCTTAGTTCTGAGTAGACATGCATGGGATTAGACACTAGGGCAGTTGTTGTCTGCCCTGCCTGCTGATTGGGCAGCCAGAGAAGCCTGGAGGTGGTCTGGGTAGAGTGAGTGAGAAGCAGTGAGGAGTGAGAAGGTGGAGTGAATGAGGGAGCCAGGAGCAGGCAAGCAGGTAGGAAGCGCCACTAACCTGGCTGGCTGAAAAGGGTCCTTGAAAGTCCCTTTTCCTTGCCACAGTTTGCCTGCAACTCCCCAAAGCCACCCTCCCTGTGTTGCCTTCACCAACAAGGCACTTTTTGCCTTTTAGAGTAAGGGCATTGGGCCACAATCCTATCCACACTTACCTGGGAGTAAGCCCCATCAACTATAGTGGGACTTACTTCTGAGTAGACATGTCTAAAATTGGACTTGGTCACCCTCTTTTTCCTCAAATACAGAAGCAGGCAATTGGCACTTATCTCTCCTCTTCTCCCCCACCATGCTCCCTCCCATAGGTACATTCCCCCCAGATCTCATAATCACAGTTAACACTTCTCTTACTGTCCCTCCCCTCACTCATCCCCACCTTCCAAAGGTCCAGAATCACTTGCCTCACATTCTGCCTCTCTCTCTCTTCCCCACCCCCAGTTAAATCCTGCACTTGTTTCAATCATGTGTCCTCATTGCCCTTCACCCCACATTTCTTCACTATGTCCTCAATCTGGCCTCTCTTTGCCAACACTTTCTGGCATAACGATTTGATCACCGTACTTCAAAACATCTTTCCTCCTTTCCAGAAACCACATATACTTCCCTCTCCAAGCTTCTTGCAAATTTCTTTGTCAAGTAATGATTTAATTGTATTAATTATATTATATTATATTAAAGATTAATTGTAAAGTTAAAAAAACTGGTAGTGTGCCTTGACAATTTTAGTGCCTTGTCAGTGTGCTGTCAGCTGGAAAAGGTTGAAAATGGCTGGTTTAGAGGAACTGCTCTGGCAGCTGCAAACGAGCACCAAGCCCAATTCCTGACTTTGCTCTGGGTCCAGCTCTGGCTTACGCCTCAGGTATGAATAAAGGGCTTAACAGGGATGTGGTAGCTATAGTAACGGTCAAGCAGCCAGGCCTGGAATCCCCCACTCTACAAAACACTCCTTTAGAGATAAGTGTTTTATTCTAACAATTATGATGGCTACATAGAAGAAGGAGGAGGAGGAGGAGGAGGAGGAGGAGGAGGACAGGCATTCAGAATTAACAAGAAAGATACAGCATGGGCTCAGTAGCATACTGAAATAAAAAAACTCACTCCTTTGATAACTATCACTCACCCAATGTGTCTTGCCCCTCCTGGAAGACTCTTCTTGGTTCACACAGCCCAAGGTCTTTGATAGCAGAGGCAGTAACAGAAAGTATGCCCAAAGTTCAAGAGGTGAGAGATAATCTCTAGTAAAATGGTGGGCCTTTATACTTAGTTCCCACCCACCCAATCAATCAGAAGTCAGACCCGCCAAACCTTCTAGTAGGCCACCACTAGTAGTGAGTGGTGGAAATCTGCTCATGGCATCTAGTCCCCCTCCCTCATTTACGCAGCTGCAGCCAATCATACAATCAAGGTGTCCTTGGCCAATTGATTAGTTGTCTCAATGCTCTTAAAGGGCACGTTCTCATTATGCCCAGGCTGCACTCCAGAGCACACATTGCCTTTAGGCACTTTGTCATTTCTGTTACACTGTTACACTTCCCACTGTGTTGCAGTTGTTTGTGATGAACAGTGGTGTACTGGTAAATGTTAAGTGCAAGAGCTTGCCATGAGACACTCCCCACAGTCACCCTCCTATAGCTATGTCCCACTCAGACTACACAACATAATCAACTTTAAAAGTTTTCTTCTCTTAGAATATTTTCTTCTCTTACCACTTATTTCTACAAAACAAATGCATAATGATTGAATTAAAAATGATTCCAGATAAATATAAAAGGCATATTAGAGTGCTATTTTACTCATCAGTAAGTCCCACTATGTTTGATAAGATTTTCTCCCAGGAAAATGCATAAAATCATAGCCTTAATGTAACACGAGTTCCTCTCATCCAGCAGCCCTTGAGAAAGATGATAACCTTGACATTAACATATTGCCAAGCACCTTGAGAAGAAGGACATGAGGCCAAAATGGGTGCTAACTGCACACACCAATTCAGCTGGATTCGTCTCCTAGAGAACTAGCATCTTCAGGGGTCATAGTCATTAGCACTAGAAAGCAGGTTGATGCTTACCAGGAATATTGTGTATTGTTATTGCTAAGATGAGCAGCAAGATTCTCCTCCAGCTGTTGCTTGCAGGCACCAGTGTGTTGTCTCTGAGCATCTGGGGTGGAGCAGAAGCATCTGGTTGGCTCCCTCCAGCACCTTTCCTTCTCTGGTAGGGCTCTCCATTTTCACCTTTGTCTATTGCAAAGATAATAGAAATAGGATGAGTTTATACAGAAGTGCAGGATCCATACAAAGTTTAAACCAAAGCTGTAGGGATAAGACTGATGACTCCTGTAGGCTGCAGGTTTCTGCAACCACTGCAAGCAAATATCAGTATCTTCAATTTCATCTTCCCTTATCTCATGCTCATTCACCT
Source organism: Tiliqua scincoides (assembly GCF_035046505.1). NCBI lineage: Eukaryota > Metazoa > Chordata > Lepidosauria > Squamata > Scincidae > Tiliqua > Tiliqua scincoides. The sequence continues at coordinate 147,393,772 of NC_089822.1, forward strand.
CCTGCTGCTAAGCAACTTGGAGCCCAATCCTATGCATGTCTACTCAGAAGTAAGTCCCAGTAGCGTCAATGAGGCTTACTCCCAGGAAAATGTGGGTAAGATTGGGCTGTTGGACTGCTATCCAATACACACTTTTTCAGGAGTAAGGTCCACTAAACACAATGGGACTTACTTCTGAGTAGGGATGTAGGGATGCATGGGGCAATATAAATAGACAGCACCTTCTTCTCTCTCTATAGCAGGAAGGGGATTGCAGCATTGTTGGCTTTCCCCTCCTCCTCCGCTCCCCCGCATCATAAGACGGCAGAGCAAATGATCAAACAAATGCTGCTTTCGCTACTGTCTCTCCTCCTCACTACAAGTAAGGCAGTGAAATGGCTGACCTCTAAAACTGCAAACAAGGGGAGAGGGGGCTGTAGCCAAGAAGGGCTCACCACCAGGACACTGTCTTATCTACCAAACTCATGGATATTCAGAACCACACAGGGTTTGCAACTCATTTCATTTTGGCATCCTTCAGTCTCGGAAGACTATGGTATCGCGCTCTGAATGGTGGTTCTGGAACAGAGTGTCCTCTCCAGTGCGCGAAGCCTGGGTAAAGAAGGTATGGAGGATAGACTGTTACCCATGCAGCAAATCCCCCCTCTCCATGTCGCTGGAATGGTCCAATGGAAAGGCAGAGGCCAATACGGTTGGTTCCAGCGGCATCGCAGGAGTTGCCAGAACGTGACTGTGTTCAGCCATGAACTGACTCAGGGACTCCAGCTCTGAATTTTGCCTCGAGGTTGACTCCTGAAGCCTTTTCCATAACTGGATGTAGCCACAAGGCAGTGGAGGTTTGGGATCAGAGTTTTCCTTCTCTCAGATGAGCTGCCTTCCCAGGCTAACGAGTCCCATTTAACCGGTTTGCAACTATGCATTCAAAAACCCACATGGAAGGCTCAAGACTCATGGATTAAGAGCAGGACAAGTGGGAAAGAGATACTTGGATATTCAGGGCATAAAACCTACAGAAAAAGAGAGCCATGTAAGTACTGCTTCCTAACATGTGCTTCTTCTGCAGAAAATGACCATTGTCACATGCCTATCTGCACGTTTGATCTGGGCCCAAGGCAGGCCAGCTCAATCTCTGAGTCACCAAGTGAAACACAGACCCCAGCCATATATGGCAGCATACCAGGTTGAATTTGTCTCCTATTTTTGCAATCCAAATAGGTAACGTTAGAGTTCATCACAGAAAGACAGTGCAAACTGCCACACCACAGGAGCCAGCTCCAGAATCTACAAAAAAGACGAAAGCATACCTTGCACTTTCATCTGGAGAGAGACCAGAGCATGGATGAAAGTCAAAAATGGATGAATGACAAAGTATAGCCTTATTTAGCTTGCAGATTTATTTTGGCTAGTGAAAAACGTTAATAACACTGTAACACCTGCAAATGCACGTGAAACCTAAACAAACAGAAATAAAAGAAAAATAAGCATAAGAAAGTTGACAAATGTCATGGATGTTGGATATAATTGGACAAAAGAAGAAAGGATATGGATGCAATCTGAAATGTCGTTATAACTTAAAGTGGTTATAGCTGAAAGCGGTTGAATGAACAAAGTGATGAAAGTCAAGTGATGAAAGTCAAGGTACACCTGTACCTGTGGGGCTTCAGTGTATTACATCAGAGAGCATGGTATTGTGATTAGAATGTCAAAGAGGAACCAGGAAGACCCAGGTTCCCAAACACTTCTCAGTCATAAAGCTCACTGGATAACCTGGGGTCAGTAACCATCTCTCAGCCTACCTACATCACCGAACTGCTGTAAAGATAAAATGGGTATGGAAAGAATCATATATACTACTCTAAGGGCACAATCCTAACCAGGTCTACTCAAAAGTAAGTCATATTTTTTCAATGGGGCTTATATAAACCATCTTGATAACATTTTTTTGTTGTGGAAAAGCAAAATAATTATAATAGGATTACACAACTTGCAAATCACCAAACAGAACACAATCCTTGTGACTTGTAACAGTAATATATGGTAGAAGTTGTGCAGGTCTGATTTAGGACATGAATATTCTTGTTTTGGTTCAGTTTAAACCACTTCTGCCCAAAGGTGCACATACCAAAAGGAATCAAATGTGTACATCTGTGGGTTGGGCAGAAATGGGTTAATGAAGGTAGTCAAAGGCTACAACAACAAGTGCGCTTTCAGAATTTTGCAAATTCTTGAATTTCAACAGTCACATAGCTAGTCATGTAAATCTGTGGCTGGAAATTCAACTACAAATAGCAATGGGCAAACTCATCTAAGGCTGCAATCCTATCCACACTTTCCTGGAAGTAAGCCCCATTGACTATAATGGGGTTTACTTCTGAGTAGACAGGCATAAGATTGGGCTAAGGCATATTAATTTGTAGTTATTTGACTAATTTCCTAAATGTTGACTGAAAGTTAATCTAAACTTCATACAAAACCAGGGTCCTAGGTTCTGCCACATTACGACAACAGCACTGTAGCATGCCAGGGTTTGGTCTCAGGCTCTCCCAAGCCAGGCATGTGCCACCATGATCGACCTTTATCACTAGCAAGTTACAAAAAAGGCAGGGAGAATGGGGAGGTCTTCACAGAAAGCAATAACAAGGCACTTTGCTAACATGGAAATGATGCTGGTCTGAAACAGACCTGGATACTAAAAATCTAGTAGCCACCCTCATTTCAGAGTTTGCTTTGTCACAACCTTTCCTATTTTTGCTGCCATTGCTGATGGAATTATCAACCCCACAAGTAGTTACATGCAATGAAGCCCATTAGCACCATTTTCACAACCAGGAGCATCATCATCATCATGTGAAATACTTTCTTTACTTATCAACAAAATCCCCCATTGTGCCTCAACACTCTGTTTCTCCAGGTTTCCCAATTAACTCTAAAGAACCTCATCCTTTATTTTCGCTGTTCAACTATGGCTCAGCTCCAATCTCAAACATCGCAACTGCAACACAATATACTACAGTATCTGCCATTAAATTTGGAAAATAAATTACAATTCTGTAACCAAAAATTACGGGGACCTAGTTTAGTAGGTGGGTTTGAAACACAGCATACTTTTAAAATCAGCATTCTGCTGTTTCCATGTAACGCAATAACTTATTGATTTTACACAGCACCATCAACTCACATGGTGTTTTACAACTTATGGTTAGGACACAGGTGCCCCAAGAAGTTCAAAATCTAAAGTTTGTCAGTGGGGAGAGAATACAAAAGGAAGATAGAACGATCACAAAAGGAGGAACTAAAACACACGCTAAGTTGGTCTTTGTTGCATTGAGGGATAGAGTTATCATTTGTTTAACACGTTTTCTCACTAGATAGATACCAACCCTACACATTACCCAGTGACAGGACCTTTGCTGAAAGGCTCCTCTGATTTAACAGCAAGTAGGAGCAAACCAAACACAACTTAAGACAATCAAAAGGGCAGAACACGCAACATTCTGAATTGCGATAAATTCTTTCCCTTTACCCACTAAAGTTAGAAGAAGCTGTAAAATAAAATTAGGAAGGTAGATGTTCCTGAACTTTACATAGGCAGCAGCTGTGTTCAGACCGCAAAGGAGATTTGACATTTTAGATGCATTTGAAACTCTTACCTCCACCCCTCTTAATTTTCTGAGTAGACTAGCAAGTGCCAGAAGTCATTTGAAGGAGATTCTGAATTAATGTCAATTGCTTCTCATGCCATTTCCAGGCAAGTTAATGCTTAAAAACTGTCATGTTGCACTTAACGTGGTGGCTGTTAAGAATCTGCAGCATATTAAAATAAAAATGCTTCTGCAAATGAACACATGAAACCAATAGAGAAAGGAAATGGGCTCTTTCTAAGCTGCAACTTGTCATCCAGAAGAATAGAAAGAGGAGTAGGGACAACTAAAATGCATTCAGTAGTACTGTAAAAAAAATTGGTCTCATGACATTTTCAGTGCAAGTTGTTCAGATCTGATTTGAATAATCATCAGAAAAACACATAAAATGGAGATTAAGGCAATTCTATAAACTGCCCTTCTGAAAATCCAACTACGTTACATTCCAATACTTTTAATGGTATCTTGCTTGGGTGAGCCTGTCTAAAAAGTTCATCGTATTTTGTCCTATTGACACATCTAGGTCAAGTACTGCTCCCCTTTTTACAGAACAAAATCCAAAGGCAAAGGGCACAGTAAAACCCAGTAAAAGTTAATGACTAAAGCTACGGTCCTATGCATACTCATTTCAGAGCAAGTTAAGCTTAGCTCACCTCCATGTAATCAGGCATAGAGTTGTGCTGCCCTAAAAAACATAGTATCTTAAATTACATTATAAGGCTCAGGTCCCATATTAGGTCCCCTGAAGCAACCTTGTGTAACAGCCAAGCATTTGATAAAATCCTGAACACCTATAGAAGAATGAGGGACTACAAACTTGAGTACAAAAGAGTACAAACTCTCATTAGGCTTCAAAACTAAACACATCATCAAGGCATGAAGTAAGCAGCTCAATATACTGTACCAATTACTGTAGCATACTCAGAGCCCAATCCTGAGCTTGGCACGCCAGTTCACCACTGGCATGCACTGTTGCAGATGTGCCCTAAGTCAGACAAGTGCCAGTGGTAGCCCACCGCTGGCTGGCGCCGAACTACCACCAGGCAGGCAGCCAACCTCTGCTGCTCAGTGGTCGCATGGACGGCTGAGCAGCAGCAAGGTAAGCAGGGGCATGGGGGGAGGCGTTCCGGGGAGGCGGGGAGAGGATGGGGGAAGCATGCCAGGGGAGGGAGTGGGGAGGAACGGAGGCAGGATTGGTGGTGTGACGCTCCATCGAATCCAAAGTCTCCGTGTTGGGCTCACCGCCCAACACGGAGGCACTTGATTCACCGGCGACCTTTTTGTTGGCAGTGAATCAAGCAGCCCCATTGTGGGGCTACTGCGTTTACCTGGGGAAGGGAATGAAAGTCCTCTTCTCCTGAGGTGCTGCCCGCGGTTGCTCAAAGCATGCAGGATGCAGCAGCAGTCATTTTTGGCACCACCGCAGCCACACATCCCGGGCAGCTCAGGATGGGGTTGCCCGTCTTTTCTGCAGTATTCAATTCTTTCCTCAGCACAGAAATTCACATTATTTAAACTGGGTCTATTCAAACAGTTTAATCTAAACGTGAAATAAATGTCTCTTCACAATTGATGTGCCAAACTCATAAGAATATTGAGAATAAAGAACCGAACACTAACTAGAAAAACCATCATTAATTTGTAGCTACCATGTACACTGAAAGCTGCACTGCAAGTGGTTCCTGTTCCTGTTTCCTTTGAAGAAAAATAAACAAAGCATTTGTTGTGTGAGGAAGGTCTCTTCCAATGGCTACACAACTTTATATGGAACTGTCCTTGCTAGAACACCAACACATCTTGTCTTGAAGGGAGATAGAAGCTCTGTCCTTCTGGGAAGATATGTACCTCTTCATATTCCAGACTGACAGCCCAATCCTATCCACTCCCACCCCCTCTGATGCATCAGTGCTAAAACAGCAACTGCTGCATCCAATGGGGGGCCACTTACAGAGGTCTCTTCCCAGTTATGGATAATCAGATTTAAAAGCAAGTAGGATCAAGTATGAGCAAACATAGTTTGCGAGGGTAAGGGCGAAATCCTAATCTGGACCAAATCTCTTGTGCTGGCCCTGGAGTGTTGTGAAAGTGCCACAGAGCCACTAAGGGCGCAATCCTATCTTCATGTTAGGCTGGTGCAAGTCCTTTGAGCCAGCCTAGGAGGTCACATATGTGGCATAAAGCACATTTGCACCTCTTCAGGAGCAAGCCACACCAATGCACAGAGGTGTGCTGGAGCATGGAGGCTGCATCCAGCCTTCGTGGTGGCTTGCAGAGCAAGCCTTGTGTCGGCTAAGCTCGGCCAACGCAAGGCTCTGTGATGAGTGGGGAGGAGACAGGAAGGAGGAATTCCAGGGCAGGGAAAGGCAGGCTGAGGGTGGTCCCAGGGGCAGGCGGGCAGGGAGGCGGATCTGGGATCCGGCTGTTATGCCAGATCCCAACCCCCATTCCCAAGCAGCACAGAGCAGTTACAAGCCAATTCGCTCTCCTCGGACATGGGCCACATAAGAACAGCCCCACTGGATCAGGCCATAGGCCCATCTAGTCCAGCTTCCTGTATCTCACAGCGGCCCACCAAATGCCCCAGGGAGCACACCAGATAACAAGAGACCTCATCCTGGTGCCCTCCCTTGCATCTGGCATTCTGACATAGCCCATTTCTAAAATCAGGAAGTTGCGCATACACATCATGGCTTGTAACCCGTAATGGATTTTTCCTCCAGAAACTTGTCCAATCCCCTTTTAAAGGCGTCCAGGCCAGATGCCGTCACCACATCCTGTGGCAAGGAGTTCCACAGACCAACCACATGCTGAGTAAAGAAATTTTTTTTTTTGTCTGTTCTAACTCTCCCAACACTCAATTTTAGTGGATGTCCCCTGTTTCTGGTGTTATGTGAGAGTGTAAAGAGCATCTCTCTATCCACTCTGTCCATCCCCTGCATGATTTTGTATGTCTCAATCATGTCCCCCCTCAGGCGCCTCTTTTCTAGGCTGAAGAGATGCAAACGCTGTAGCCTTTCCTCATAAGGAAAGTGCCTCAGCCGAGTAATCATCTTAGTCACTCTCTTTTGCACCTTTTCCATTTCCACTATGTCTTTTTTGAGATGTGGCGACCAGAACTGGACACAATACTCCAGGTGTGGCCTCACCATCGATTTGTACTACAGCATTATAATATTAGCCGTTTTGTTCTCAATACCCTTCCTAATGATCCCAAGCATAGAATTGGCCTTCTTTACTGCTGCCGCACATTGGGCTGACACTTTCATCGACCTGTCCACCACCACCCCAAGATCTCTCTCCTGATCTGTCACACAGCTCAGAACTCATCAGCCTATATGTAAAGTTTTGATTTTTTGCCCCAATGTGCATGACCTTACACTTACTGACACTGAAGTGCTTCTGCCATTTTGCTGCCCATTCTGCCAGTTTGGAGAGATCCTTCTGGAGCTCCTCACAATCACTTCTGGTCTTCACCACTTGGAAAAGTTTGGTGTCGTCTGCAAACTTAGCCACTTCACTGCTCAACCCTGTCTCCAGGTCATTTATGAAGAGGTTGAAAAGCACCGGTCCCAGGACAGATCCTTGGGGCACACTGCTTTTCACTTCTCTCCATTGTGAAAATTGTCCATTGACACCCACTCTGTTTCCTGCTCTTCAACCAGTTCTCAATCCATGAGAGGACCTGTCCTCTAATTCCCTGACTGTGGAGTTTTTTTCAGTAGCCTTTGGTGAGGGACCTTGTCAAACGCCTTCTGAAAGTCCAGATATATAATGTCTACGCGTTCTCCCGCATCCACATGCCTGTTGACCTTTTCAAAGAATTCTATAAGGTTCGTGAGGCAAGACTTACCCTTACAGAAGCCATGCTGACTCTCCCTCAGCAAGGCCTGTTCGTCTAAGTGTTTTGAGACTGCATCTTTGATTAGGCATTCCACCATCTTACCCGGTATAGATGTTAGGCTGACCAGCCTATAGTTTCTTGGATCCCCCCTCTTTCCCTTTTTAAAGATAGGCGTGACATTTGCTATCCTCCAATCTTCTGGCACCGTGGCCGTTTTGAGGGACAAGTTGCATATTTTAGTCAAGAGATCAGCAACTTCATTCTTCAATTCCTTAATAACTCTTGGGTGGATGCCATCAGGGCCCGGTGACTTACTGATCTTTAATTTATCAATGAGGTCTGAAACATCTTCTCTTTTCACCTCTATCTGACTTAATTCCTCGGTCAGGAGGGGCCGTTCGGGCAGCGGTATCTGCCCGAAGTCTTCTGCCGTGAAGACAGATGCAAAGAACTCATTTAATTTCTCTGCCATCTCTAAGTCTCCTTTTATCTCCCCTTCCCCTCTCTCACCATCCAGAGGGCCAACCGCTTCTCTGGCGGGTTTCCTGCTTCTAACATATTGAAGAAGCTTTTATGATTCCCCTTAATGTTGCTGGCCATGCGTTCCTCATAGTCTCGCTTGGCCTCCAAAAAAAATATCGTTACGCTTAGGGGGGATTCTGACTTAGAGGCATTCGTTCAGTCAATCCCACAGATGGTAGCTTCGCCCAACTGGTTCCTCAGCCAAGCACATACACCAAATATCTGGTGTATGTCTGCAAGTTCGAGGAGACCCATGGGGCTGCAGTGGCTTAACGGGGGTAAGGGGAAGAGTTTCCCCTTACCTCTGGCTGAGCCACTTTGGCGCTCTATCTTGCGCTGGATACAGCGCAAGCTTCTTGGCCTGTCTATTCCAGTGCAGGATAGGATTGCGCTGCACATGCCCAAAAATTGTACTGGATATAGCGCAGGCCTACTGGTCTCACTGTTCCAGCACAAGTTAGGATTGTGCTGCAAGTCTCTGTGACAAGGGGTGGTAGTGCTGAGTGTCTACTCAGGACACATGTTACTTTGAGAAGGCCCCATGACTGCCCCCCCCCCACAAGTTGCTGCATGTGCCCCATTGTCATGGCTGCATTGGTGCTGGAAAGGTGGATAGGATTAGGCCGTTACTCAGTGATCTTCTCCACTATAAACACTATCTATAAGCATTAAAATTATGACTGTTTCCATCTGCTTACAGTCATGAGCAGATGGCTCAAACAAATCTGCCTTCCACTGAAAGGTTGCTCCCAACAGTATATCTGCCAACATGCTACCTATACAGCAAGACATTCCTTGCTTTCTAAGAGAGACTTCCCACAGCCTGATAGAGCTGTCATTAGTACCCCATCTGGCCATCTAAGCATTCCCCAATGTGTGGTTTGTTCCCTTCAGTGCTGTGATCGTACAGATCCTTCTGCATCTCAATCTTCTCTCCTGAGCAAGAAGGGCAGAGGTGCGTTATCATTGCCAAATACTGTACACACGAGTCAGGTAATAATTTTGTGAATTCTGAAGGCATGTGGGAATGGAACGTTATCGAGGGGAAATTACAAAAGCAGATTGTGCTAAGCATAGTGTATATGGAGTGGCACACTGTACAGAAAACAAGCTGAAGTGGCATTGTCCTGTAGGCAAGCAATGTAACAGATTTCCAATATCCCTAATATGCTGATTTTCACATGCTGATTTCACTGTCCACAGGGAGAGAGCATCATAGCGAGCTGTCCAGAACAGCACAGAAATTCAATAGTAAGTTGAACAGATCCACACCTGGCCAAGTACGATACATTCCTAAGGCTATGAACAGCTATAAACAACAAGTTAAAATCACTGGCTTAGGTCTGACTCCATCTTGTAGACCTGCAGCCATTTTGAACTAACTGTGGGAACAAAGCTTGTCAGCAGGCTGAGAAACCCATTCCTTATCAGGATTCTTGCTTCTGCCTGGCTAGAAGCTTGATAAGGGTACTTTGCATCAAGGACTTGCTAATTGGAAATGGGAGTCAGGTATGAATCTCCAGTTGGGAGGAGTCGGAATGAGTGACCAACAGAAACACCAGCTGGTGAGGTCATTCACCAAAAGGTTCGGCAGGTCAGAATCTCTAGTTGGCCAAGAGTCAACTTTAAGGTATAAAAAACATGGTTGCTGAGAGGGGGTGAACAGCTCACTGCCATTCCATCATGGACATCTGTTCATATCAGCCATGATGCAACAGGTAGGAAAGCTACCCTTTGCATATGCTCAGGAGTTGGAAAGATCCAAATGAGCATTAGGAACAAGTAAGCTTAGCTTACTGTTTTAGCATTGTGTGCGTGCTGTATTATTCTCTCAAAAAACCTAAATGCTTTTCAAATTATTGTGTAACCACAATTCTATTCTTTAAACAAACCATTCTATTATTACAGTCTTGTATCTGAGCGAGTACAAAGTAATTGGTCCATCTAAGCCTGGCCTAGGCCATTCTACTACCATGAAGCAAACCAGAGCCTTGAGGCTTGACTCCCTGGAGTTGAGGAGGGGAGTTCAGAGATTGCAAGGGCTGGAGAGTTAGCCCATAGGACCTCAGTTGGTGGTGGCAATTACAGTAGGGCAGTTGCCCTGAGGACCTTTATGCCCACCAGTTTATGACATTTGGCTAGCCAGGAGGATGTGTGCAAGAACTTGTATTCAACCTTTGACTTATTTGCCTGAGAACTGTACCCTGCCTTTTCATGGAGCATTTAGACCTCTGAGATAGTAGGATACCCAGAACCAAATTGGGAACTTGCATTTCTGATTCACTGGGAGTGTTGGGCCAATGAACGAGGAATGCATATTACCAGTCAGAAAGACATGCCGAACTGTGACAAGACACTTTCAGAGTGTGCCAAGCACTTCACATGTATTATCTTGATGTTGTTACTACAACACCTCAGGTAAGTAGAATTATCTCCATGTTGCACTTGGAAGACTGGGTACAAAAACAGTGGCTTTCCCAAGTCCACCTGGACTTGACGACAATTTGTAGCTCAGTCCCTTAGCCACTACACCATGCACAGAGAGAGGGAGGGTGCATGTATCTGTGCATGTGTATATATACATAGAGAGTCCGTGTCATATGTAGTAGAGCATATGCTTTGTTTCTCTTCAGATATGCGATTGTATTACTGCAGAATTCAGCACGAGATGAGTGTCTGGCTATGCTCCTTTAGACCTGGTATCCAGCCCAGCGCCCCCCATTAGCACTACTTATTTCCCTGTTCTAGGGAAATAAGAATGAAAAAAATGACACTGGGCATTCTCAGAAATTGAGATGCACGCTTTAATATGAAGCATCACTGCAAATGGTTAAATCTCAATCAGTCTCACTTCCCAACACACCAAGACCTCTAGTTTCCAGGAATCTTCTGAATGGAGCAGACATATCTCCAGCCATTCAACTGTACTTCAGACATGGGACCACATCTAACAAAAGGAGCTCTCTATTCCAAGAGGCCCAATTGCATTTAGCATGCTGCCAAAGTTACCTTTTTGTTGTTATTCACTTTGTTTGCCAGTCAAAGATGTATCACAACAATTCTTCATGTAAAACTGGTCACACACATAACGTCCAACTGTCCACCCCAAACATTATTTTCTTTAGTACAAAGTACCCTCATGAATGTCACTGGCAGCTCTGTTGCCTGTTCCCCTCTGCCATCATTCAGCATGACAAAGAGGAAGAGAATTTTCTGAATCAAAGATTCCAATGACTGCCTGATAAGTTACCATTCGTACCCACTGAGGCAATGAAAAATGTTATCCATGCAATCAACAGATACTTGTCATACCAAAAACCTCTTGTTCTCTACACAGAAAGAAATAGGACTTCTGAATGCACCATCACACTAGGCAATTGCTGTGGTATTTTTTCCCCCTGAGTGCATTAAAATCACTTGCTTGAGTATACATTTAGCAGTTCTAAGGACAACTGTATACTTATCAGGAAAATGCAGGAAAATGAACAGAGAAAGAAGAAATAAAGATGTCTGGATATAGTAAGAACAGGACTGGAGACCAGACATTTCCAAACTGTCCATCCAATTGGAGCAGACAGCTTCATACATTTACAATATATACATACATCTATATGTGCTTAAATGAATAATTCTGATTTCACATTCTATTCTGGATGTCAGACTAAAGCGTTTTTCACATTTTATATTTATTTTTCACACTTTTATACCACCCTTCCTCCAAGGCGCTCAGTATGGTGTACTTAGCTCCTATTTTAATTCAAGAAAAAGGTTGCGCTTCCACTATTAGGAGCTGGGGGAATATTGCTGAAGACACATTTTCAAAAATATCTGAACATAGGCAATGTTCAATGTGCTTCAAGCAAGCTTTTGATTGAACAGTGTTATTAAAGTAGTGTCAACAGCCTTAAAGAAAATTAGGGCCCAGTACAACAGTGATTGGATATTAGGGTGGGTTACATTTGTACCAGCCATTGCTACTAGAAAATGCCAATGGTGGCAGATCCAGGACAATAGTGCCAAAGAACAAGAAATGCAGGAGCAAAACTAGATTTATACCATTTCTCCCTCCCTTTCAAATTGTGCATTTCCAATACCAATATTTGAAGACATATCATAAACCATATGAGAGGAGTTTCTTAATTTCCTTTCAAACAAAATCAGTTTTACAATTCATTGTTACTGTGCAATCTTTTGAAAACCCAAATGTGAAAACAAGAAACAAAACTGAGAATCCTAATATCAGATATGGCAACGTTTCTTTTGAAGAAAATGCCACTGCCAATTGTCCTAACGTAGTCATCCTCACACATTTAGCACAGGGACCCACTTTTTAGAATGAGAATCTGCCAGGACTCACTGGAAGTGATGTCATTACCAAAAGTGATGTCATCAAGTAGGAACATTTTTAACAAACCTATACTGCAATCCTACCCACACTTACCCAGCAGTAAGTCCCATTGACTATCATTGTTAAAAGCATATACAGAGTAGCTTGTTAAAAGTACAGGTCTGTAACATTTCCCCAAATGCAGTCACATACCATGGGAGCATCAAGTTTAATATATGAAAAATAAAATATTGAAATGAATGGGGACCCACCTGAACTTGGCTCACAACCCACCTAGTGGGTCCCAATCTATAGTTTGAGAAACACTGTCCTAAAGCAACACATTCTGTGTACACTTTCCAAACTCCTTTGCTACCATTTATGAATGTCAACTGAACGGCCCAACCAGGAACATTCATAGCCTGACTGGAGAACTCTCATAGTCCCATCACTGTAAAGAACTTTAGAAGAATTAAACACACATACACAAACTCCAAAAGACAGGGAGCTACCTGGGTAACAACTCTAATGGGGAAAGATAACAACAGAAAGTGAGAAAATTACAACCTTATTGCTTACAAGTACTGTGTGTAGTGGCAGAGAATGCACTTCATACCTGCTCTGATCTTCAATGCCAAACAAACAGATATTGAAGCAGCAAGTCTTAAGAGGGGAAGGGCCTGGGGCAAGGAGATCTTGGGCTGTGCTCCAAAATTACTTGAAGAGGTGTGCATATTCCTACAAGTCTCTGATTAAGTAACTACAGAATTTAGCACTATGCAAAGAATGTAGTGATTTTCTTGTCCTCAATGAGTATTTGCATGAAGAAAGCCTGAGATGCTGCAAGTGCGGGTTTCCATCTATCAAGAGGCTTCCATCAGTCAAGAAGTAATAGCCTCTTGTCTCTCTTCTCGGGAGTGGGATATGCAAAAAGCAAACATTTATTCACATTTTCTTAATTTGCTTCATTCTGTTTCAGAATGATGCAAAGTACAGAATTCATTTTTTGGAAATTGGAAACTGACTAATGTAAATTAGTCAGAATTTTAACTTACTGTACTTTCTCTCTCAAAAATATACAGTCCTATTTATCTGTGAATCACACACTGAACTGTCATGGGACCACATGTTCAAGGGTAACAGCTGCATTTACCTTTTGCACACTGACTACCATGGGACTGACTGCCAAGCCTCATGGTAATCATGTGATCTACAAAGGAAAGCGAAGCATAGAGATGGAAAAATAGCATCACCCCCAAAAATCTATAGCAATGCTGGAAGTACAGTCCAAACAGTCTGCTTCTAAAACTTCTCCTTAGCCAATGGAATATCTTTCACACATCTAAAATACCAACACATCACCATACTGGAGCTGGAAAAGTGAACCGAAAATTACACACAACCTCCAGTATAAACAACAACAACAGAGAAAGATTCCAAAGCTTTGTAGCTGCTGTTTTACTTTGGAAAGAGCTTGGTATTTCCTCCCCAGCAGGAGGGCCAATCTTCTCATACCATTTTAATCTGACCCATCTCTCTTTCCACTACTTTTCATATTCACAACTTTCAGAGGGACACAGATTTCCAAGATGAGCACGTGCACATATGCAAGCAAACCTCTTAGGTTACCCAAAAGCCGTCTCAGGAGAAGATAGCAGATGCTTCAATTTCGTCACTCAGCACAGCTGTCCAAACCAAACCCTGCCACATCTAAAAGAAGAATGCCTGTCAGTCCTTCAATGCCATATGGAAGTTTTATTTGTTTGGCTTTCAAGCAGTACAGTTTCACAGCAGCTCCATCACATTTTTCATGTTACACGCAAAAGGAAATAAAGATCTTGTTGAAACTGAATAGACAAGAGAAGCCAATTTGGGTAAAACAGACATAAGTACTGTAACTAAGGACCTAGGAGAGGAGGGTAAAGGGGTAATTTGTACCCGGGCCCAAAGGGGGGCCCAGGAGCCAAAGGAGGGGGCCCAGAAATTTCCTGGGATGTTAAGTTTTCCTGTCTACTCAGACTTGTTGCCTGCACGGGATGCTGGGGACACTACTGATGCCACATGGGTTGGCAGACCTGGGCTCCAAAGACTTTTCCAACTTTACCCTCCCCCTACCCTGTTTTGCCCCTTCCTGCCCATACTTGATCATCATTTGGAGGATTGGGGGATATCTCTCCCATCTTCCCAGTGAAAAAATTGTGAAGATATTGGGTAATCTGAGATGCACGTTAGGAAGATTAAAAGGTAAATCTCTCCCTCCCTCCCTCCCACACACCACACAAGTCTACTCAGAAATGTCTCATTATAGCTAATGACCTTGCTACCAGAAATACGGACAAATGAAATCCCCATCCAGGTAGTATCTTGGACAACTACACATGATTGAAAGCCTTGAATCACCAGCCAACCAACAGGATGGTTGCACTTAGGCAAAGGATTATTTTGCACTGAACTCACTAGCTAGCCATCTCCCTCCTGCCTCCCATGTTCCACTGCTGCTTCATGACACATTGGCCTGGTTCACATGCTCTAAGAAATGGTTGGATCATAAATGAGGTCAGGAGCACAAATGCAACACTTCCCCCTCGCCTTGCAAGCACATGCAAAGCTTCCTGGTTTCTTTAACCAAATTTTTATGATGTCTGAACCAGGAAACTGCAATTTAAAACAATCCCAAGATATCACAGCTACCCAGTAGTTTAGGAAGAAGAAAACTGGGGAGCACTGAAATACAGAGGTGAATGCAAAGAGGGTCAGTGGTGTCATAGTTGGACAGTCTCAGAAGTTCAACACCAATCCCCACCCCCATCACTATGTTTGTAATCCTTGTATCCCATGAAACCTCCACTTCTCATCACCTCCTGTCAGTCACAGGACAAGAGATGCCTAGCCAAGGGGACAGTGGACTGGCCATGGACAACTGGGCTAGATGAGCTGATGTGTGGATATCTGAATTAAGAAGCAGGCAACCAACAATTGCAATGCTTAGGTTCAGACAGCTGCCCCACCTTGCTTGCTTACAGCTGACCTGCCAGTTACACAATCAGGATAGTTTTTGACATCAGCAAAATAAGGCATCCCTGTAAACAAGAGCCAGCCCTGCAGAGACACTACCCGCTCCCATTCTGCACTGGCAATAGAGACTTTGGTAGTGCTCCTATCATTCATCTCACCAGCTCACTCAGAGACAACAGCAAACGGTTTGCCAAGAACACGCAAAGAAGATTGAGCTGTTAGAGGGGGCATGAGGGGAGGACCCTGACAGAGTCTCTCTTGGTGGTTGTGTAGGTGTCTATGACTGCAATCCTAACCACACTTTCCTGAGAGTAAGCCCCACTGAACAAAACTTACTTCTGAGAAGTCCTGGTTAGGATTGTGCCCTTTGTGAAAGCACCTTTCATTTGTGACTTAATCAGGGTGAAGCCAGTGCAACTGGTCCTACTAAACATTCCTTGATGACCTCCTACAGTCATGACACTAGAACTTCCAGAAAGGTAACAAAATCAATCTCTTTCCAATTTTCCACCTCATTTAAATGCAGCTTAATGCTACCTATATACAGTTTGCATATTTCCTTTCATTAACTGCTATACGGCTGAGCCACCTGCTTACTTGCACACAAGACAGGCAAAATAGAAACAGTTTAAACAGTAATATAGCAGCAACAAAAAAATGTCCAGGAGTTCACTTACGCTTCGCCTTGAGATATCCCCAGTTCAGCCAAGATTGTATGCTTCTCCTGGGTTTCACTTCTGTCTAACCACAACTTAGAGAAGTCTTCCACTACCACCCCAAAGTTCTGGAAATATTGGAAGCACTCATTCATACCAGTGCTTAACCTTTCATTATTCTAAGGTCCTTTTCATGCTACCACTCGCTCCTTAAGTTTGCATGACATACTTCAGCCCAGACATTACCAGTATAACATCCAGGAATGGTTTTATTTCTACCTGACATGGTTTTAGACAGGATGATATTATCATCATCATCAAGAATATTTATACAGCATACTGCTTTTCAACAAGAGTTGTTCACAAAGTGAACAAATAGTAAAATAAAATAAAATGGTTCCTTAATACCATTTTAATATTTTTATATGATGATGTTCTAGTTTGCAGCAAGAACCAGAAGTTTTGACCTATGTACTTGCATACAGATCTCTGGAACCTAACCTGTATACACACAAAGGAAACTTGGTGTATATCAGTGTTCCTCAACCAGCCCTTCAGGTACCACCAGTGGTACTTGAGGTGGTGTTTGGTGGTACTTTCAGGACCCCTGCTGCCCTGAAACGCAACACAACCAACAGTGGTAGGAGGCTCCAAAGAATGCTTTTCTATGCTTGAGAAAGTCCCCCTGTCCACCCTGAGCCTCTTACTGGTATTTGTCGCTTCACATCTGGCCTCCCAACCCGGAAGTAACTGGCAAAGATGTCATCGCCAGTTATATCCGAAGATACTTTGAATAGGTGGACCGTGTGAAGTGGTATGGCAGAGGACAAATGTTGAGAAGCATTGTGAAAAATAGCTAACCCCAATTAACATTCTTTTAACACCAACTTTAAAGTCACAGACACTGACTTTACGTGCTTAATACAACTGATTCGATAAATTCAGAAGAATTCTATCCCTTAGAATACAGGACCCATCTGCAGTGCGCTAAGGGCTTCCAGTTGGCTGAGTGAATACTGCCCACATCACCAAATGAAAAAGAAAAACAAAGCAAGTACTTCCATCCTTCCCGAGCAGCCTTCTCCTCCCCCTCATCTCAGAATAAAAAACAACTCATTAAATTACAATAAGAGAAATACATCTAGGCTTTTAAATTTATAAAACAAACACACGCATATAACGTAAAAGAAACTATGGTTGGCAACCTTCAGTCTGGAAAGACTATGGTATAAGCCTACAGCTCCCGGTATTCCCAGGCGGTCTCCCATCCAAGTACTAACCAGGCCTGACCCTGCTTAGCTTCCAAGATCATGGTATAAGCCTACAGCACACGGTATTCCCAGGTGGTCTAAGGGTTCGATCATACCCACCACCAGCCCAAAGCACGCAGTGTTGCCCACAGAGCACATGCTACATGCTGTGTGGGGGAGGGGGGAACCAGGCATTCCAGGAGAGATACTATAAGTAAAAAACTTTTTTTTACTCTACATCTCCTACATCTCTATAGGCCACCTGGTCCCCAATGGGTCTCCTAAAACCTACGGCCCTTTTGCTGGTGTAAGTCCCCTGAGCATAGATCTGGGCTGGAGAAAGGAACTTGGCAAGCACTTCTGCCACCCCCTCCACTGCTGAACTGCCTCTGGTCTCGCTTGCTCCCCACCCCAACCTGCTCACAATCCCCCACCAATGCCAACTTACAAACAGAGATGGACAAATCCAGTATGGCTTGAGTCAAGTCACGAGTCTCTGCCCCCTTTAAAGGGCAGAATTTCCAAGTCACCCAGAGCATTCTGGCCACTCAAAAAGACTAAGTCTTTTGCATTAAAAGGTCAGCTGTGGCTCCTCAGAAAAAAATGCAGCTGCTGCCAGGGTGAGTGTGTGTTCGAATTATCTTTAAATACTCACCAGATGTCCCCAACCCATATGTAAACATGGTGGGTGGGGCTAGAACAGACTACGTGAAAGCAGGGACAGAAGCAGCAAGAGGGAGGAGGGTCAGCAAAGTACGCAAATCACATCCAGACACAGACTCAAGCCTGCACACGTGGAGACTAATTTCTGAGTCAGTGGCCTCAGACTCAGGTCAGTGCCAGAGTCATTGACATGCCTAACTTAAGTGTATACTAGTCAGCAGAAAACATGAGTTTTTGCGACTTGGACTCAAGCCACCTGACTCGAGTTCCCATCCCTGCTTTTCAGTGATGAAGGTGGATGGTGGAGATTCAGTGGACAACTGTCACTCACATGTAGCCTCTGGGAGTTGCAGCTCACCAAATGGCAAAGAGGCTTTCCCCACTGCAGCCCAGGACATACTCTTACATATCACAAGATCCATCAGTGTAAGCTCCTGACAGAATTTGGCCATAGCATGGTTAAATTCTTTTTTTCTTTTTTTTTTAAAGAAAAGTAACATGTTACTCCATACAGGGGGCAAAATAACAATGCTACATATCAATAAGAAATCTTACAAGACTGCGGTAACAAAGAAAGTTACACAGCTTACAAAGAAAAAATCATGCAGAAATTCTGTTTACATTTAATACACTGACATCCTGCTATTTCCCCACATTTGCGGGCATTCAAGGAGGCTTGTGAAGGTAAGAATTTGAATATAATGAAACCACCATATATAAAAAATAAAAATTAACCATTCCTAGTGAATTAACATTCACCCACACAATAAAAAATACCATACCCTGAAATGCCTCCTTTAGCCTCCGAACCACCCTCCCTCAGCCCTTGCACCACTCAGCACTTCACTTGTTATCTCTGCTGGCAGCCCGGAGCTTGGATGTAACATCAGCAGGGCGAGGAGGAAATGGACAGAGAAGATGTAATATTTAAAAAAAAAATTCTGGCTAACATTTAGAAAACATTTACGACTAATGTGCATCTTTTATTGAAATTTAAGAGCACAGTCACGCTTTGAAGTAGTTAAGTTTCCTTTTTCATTGAAATCCATAGTGCTTAGAAGGGGCAAGGCAGGTTAGCTTTGCGACTAATTTTATCAGTTCACATTCGATAGCTTTGCAGCTGATCAAATATTTATTATAACATTAATATTGCTAAATGTAGACAAGCCAAATAAACTATTTTTAAACTTGCCTTTTAACACATCACTTATAGTTTAAATAGACCCGTGTAGTTGGACCAAGCTGCCACCTTAGCGGGTGCCAAGTTAATGGGCAGCAGGTGGACTGATCTTTGCGGTCATCTTCATTAGCAGCGGTTGTGAAATCAGTCTTTGATTGTGGATGTGTGAAGCATTGCCAAATTGCAGTGTTAATTGTTTCCATAATGGGAATAGTGGGAGCATTTATGCAAGTTCTGTGAGATGCTGGTAACTTGTTAGTTAAAATAACTGTGTGTGCTCAAAGTGACGTGATTATTACACAATTTTTTTTTTACAAGGACATTAATTGTATTCCATTTAAAAGCCTTAAATATAATGTTTGCTATATCCTTGCTTGCTTAAACTGTCAGCACTTTTACAGCAACCACAGCAATCAGTAGGGCTCTAAAACATAGCCTTGCCTGTGCACAGATTTATGAAAATTGTAAGGTTATATCAATTATCGGGGCAATAAATACTTCTGTAAATAGAGTCTTTGCCTTCTTCTTTGTGCTATTGCTGAGATAGTATGTCATCTTGCTTTATCTTTGCTTTAGATGACACCAAGCCATAAATCCCCAATCCCATCTATGTAACTCATGTTGCTGTCATTCTGTTCTGGTGCCTGCTATCAAACCATTTGAGAACCTCACAGACTTAACATAACTATGCTTGAAATTCCTCATATTGGTAAAGATGTCAAATTGTGACTACAAAGTTGAGTAATGCGGGTTTCAGCCTGGTTTTGATACAGAAACTGCCTTGATCACATGGATGAATGATCTACTCCGGGGGGGGAGGGGGAGAAACAGGAGAAGCATGGTGTTGATGATTCTTCCAGAATTCTTGGTGACTTCCAACACCACTAACCACGGTATCCTTCTGGATCCACTTTCTGGGTGGAGTCAGTGAGCATGGCAGTTATGTTTCTACCAGCAGGGCCATTTCTAGAGGATGATGATGCAGAACTCCTGCTCATGGCAATTATGGGAGTCATGGCACTTACACTGCAGAATCCCACAGGGTTTCATCACCCCCCCCCGTTTTTTAACATACGAAGCCACTGAAAAAAGGTACTTAGAATGAAATGTCCCC
Organism: Tiliqua scincoides; assembly: GCF_035046505.1. Classification (NCBI taxonomy): domain Eukaryota; kingdom Metazoa; phylum Chordata; class Lepidosauria; order Squamata; family Scincidae; genus Tiliqua; species Tiliqua scincoides. Next base: position 147,413,981 of record NC_089822.1, read on the forward strand.
CAATATGCTAATGATACTCAGCTCTATTTCTTCTTAACAGTTAAGCCATGTAAGGCAACGGAAGTGGTGAACAAGTGCTGGAGAGGGTCACTAAAGAGAGACTCAGGAAGTCTTACTTACCATACCAACACATTGCTTATCATTCAGAAGAATGAGCCAAAACACCTGGAAAAATAGGCGAGCAGAATGCCCCTCTGTTCTTCTTTCAAGAACAAGAATTTATGGTAAGTGCAAAATCCGTATGCAAAAACAAAAAAGGCATTCTCAAATTGTAAGCACCACTTGTGCACAAATCATGGGCAGCCTGGGGAACAAGGAGCCCAGCATTGGGGTCAAATTTGCAACTAGCCTGAAGGATTAAGAATGCCCCCATTCCCTTGCCAGAGAATCACTAGTTACATAGAGACTTAAATGAGGGCAGTCAGGAGCTGGATGTGGGCAAACAAGTTGAAATTAAATCCTGATAAGACAGAGGTTCTCTTGGTCTGGAAGTCCATGATTCGGGTATTGGACTATTGTTCTGCTCTGAACGGGGTTGCACTCCCTCTGAAGGAGCAGGTCCACAGCTTGGGGGTACTCCTGGATCTGCAGCTGCTCCTCGATTCCCAGATAGTGGCTGTGGCCAGGGGAGCCTTTGCTCAGGTTAAGCTGATTCACCAGCTGTGACCATACCTGGGTTGTGCAGACTTGGCCATGGTGACCCATGCCCTAGTGACATCCAGATTAATTACTGTAACACATTCTACATGGGGTTGCCTCTGAAGATGGTTCAGAAACTGCAATGAGCACAGAATGTAGCTGCCCTTGTGGTTGCTGGGGCTCACCAGTTTGACTCATTCCTTCAGCAACTACACTGGTTGCCGGTTCATTTTCGGCTCAATTCAAAGCACTAGTTTTGGCTCTTAAAGATCTTTATGGCTTGGGGTCAGGGTATTTGAAGGACCACTTCTTTCCTTATAATTCTAGCTGTCCTCTCAGGTCAACAGAGGGGGTCCTTCTAACTGTGCCGCCACCAGTAGAGGTAAGGGGGATGGTGGTAAGAAATAGGGCCTTCTCAATGGTGGCGCCCCATCTGTTGAATTCCCTTTCGGCAGGGCCTCAAACCTTTTTTATTTAGGAAAGTTTTTAAATGCTGACAGCAGGGGGCTGGAGTTTTTCATAAAACATTTTAACTGTGATCCAGTTGAGCGTACCATGTCTTATTGTTTGTATGGTTTTAATTGTTTTAACATTAATGTTTTAGTATTGTTTTATGCATCATTGTATTGATGCATCATTTTGTAAGCTGCCTTGAGGATCCTAAGTAGGGTGCAAAGGCCCACACCTTATAAATTCCTTACATACATACATACATACATACATACATACATACATACATACATACATACATACATATCATATAACTGAATAAAGTAGATATTAACAGAAGGAGAAAAGGTGAATATGCATCTGTGATTTCTCTTTTGGAGAACAAGCTTTCAACTGCAACTAAATCAAATGCTTTTCCAAGATGCAGTTTAACTTTCTCTTCATTTAAATAGTCAGATTCAAACACGCAATTTTTAAAGCCAGATCAATCGATCTCAAACTGAACACACCATACATCATTGTATTAGGTTCCTGGGGACCCCAGGAGTTGTTTCTCAATTCCTTTAATTTATTGTTTATTTTCCACCTTTTTATACCACTGTTTCTCCAGTGAGATCAGGGTGGTGTACATAGTTCCCTCTTTTTGTCTTCATAACAACCCCAGAAAGTAGTTTAGGCTGAGAGACAGTGGCCCAAAGTCACCCAGGAAGCTTCACGAATTTGAACCTGGTTTATCAAAGTGTAACTCCAGAACCATTATACAAACAAAATTAACTAACCCCTAGAGCAGCAATTTTCAACCAGTGTGCCATGGCACACTGGTGTGCCGCAAATGGTTCACAGTTGTGCCGCAAGAGTTTAGGGGAATGTTATTTATTATAGGGCCATTGGGGTACGTGAGCCCGATGCCAGCAACATGGTGTGCCTTGTCAATTGTCAAAAAACTGATGGTGTGCCTTGTCAGTGTGCCCTGAGATGAAAAAGATTAAAAATCACTGCCCTAGAGATTGTACATCCAGCAAAAGCTCACATGCTAGGGACATAACCACAGCTTTCTTTACCATTTCATTCTTTATTCTTTCCTAATATTTATTTAATCCTTTTTATTTTATGGCAGTCATCTCTTTCTAGCTCATGGTGATCGTGGCTCATTACATTTCATAGCACTTTATACTACCAATCATATAACTCTTTTGACAATTTTTTTAAGAATAAGTTGGAACAAATCCAGATCAATTTTTTTCCTATGACTCTCCAATCCCATAGGCGCAGATGTGCATAGCTGTGTACGTTCTTATAAAATGGTAATGCTAGGCACATCTGCATTAGAGGAATGGGTGGTACCTCCGTACATTCAGGGAACTACACTTCGGGTATGTGAACTGTGCTTGCATATGTATATATTATGCTAATAAAGGTTCTGATTACACACTTGCATTCCTAAAAAGTTCAAAACAAAATTCTGTATTTTGGCCAAGTTGTATGGAACCCAAACTAAAAATGTATCCTTGAAATTCCATATTATTTCCAAATGCAGATGATGGAAAAAGAATAAAGCCTAAAAATAGCTTGGATTAGAAATCAGGAGAACACAATTACTTTAGCAATCAAAGGTGTTTAGGTAGCACGGGGGAGCAGGGTAAGAACTGGTTATTTTTGGAATGAAAAAACTACTACAATTAGACAAAAGCATTGGAAGGGCAATCACACAGCATATAAAGCGTGCGCTTTGTATACCCTCCCCATGGCCCTTGCAGTACATTTGAAAATAAAATAATGATTTCATATTATTGAATTTTCCAGAAAAGCCATGGGGTAAAGTTTCTGCCAAAACTTAATTACATCCATGCCACTTGTTCATAAGGTATATTTTATTTGTTCAATCAAGAAAGTCATAACAAAAAAAATTTTTCCCGCACAAAATAACAACCCACAAACATGAAGCACCATAATAATTTGAAAAAAACCTCACCCACTCTAACATTAAAACCATGACCCTACAACTGTACCATAATAGGCTGATATAAAATCAGATCTAGTGTTGCAACCTGTTACGTATTCACAACCTTCATAGAGTCATGTCTGGAAGAGGAACACACACAAAGAGAGAGAGAGAGAGAGAGAGAGAGAGAGAGCAAGCACAATTGGATTGTATGGAAGGGTTTTATTCTAGAGAATTTCTTAATGACATTTCTCAGCACAGACACAACAGCATTTTGCTCAGAAGCTGCAGTGAGGACAGTCCCATGCCTACAGATTCCTCTAGGGATATTTACTTCTTCAAAAATGAAATGCTTATCTATTAGAAAGATAGCATTGTGTTCATACTTCTCACTTCTGCTCTGGCTTAATCTATGCGTCTGACCATAACCATTTTTTGTCACCTCAGCACTACCAAATACACATTTGTCCACTCAAGCTGTCTGGGGTTATTTTCTGTCCCAAGGATCCTTGCTGCAAGGACTCAGCTCATTTTATAGGAGGGAAACAGAATGCGACAGCTTTGATAGTCTCACCTCCAGCATTCTGGGTTGAGGCCAAGGCAGCATCAGACACCTGCTCCTGCTTCAGTCAGATTGGCTGGTTTGCTTTGCATGATCATTAAGATGTGTTTTCTGCCCTTTATTAATGTTGTAAATCACTTTGATAGACGTGCCTTCCACTTTTCAGAGTTCCCAAACAGATAAACAAACACAAAATGACACAGTGGTCCCACAGTATCCAGACTCTGGCTAGCTTTATTGCATGTTCCAAGAGTAGGAGTAAGTCCTATGGCAGTGAAGCCTGCACAGCTCACTGTCTTAAGAGGAGGAGCAGAGCCAGGAAACCTCTGTTCCTGGTGAGCCAAAGGGGAGCCTGAAGAAGAGGAGTCCTCCCCTTGCCTGTTCTCAGTAACAGAATAACCAGTGAATTATCATGCATACATGAGAACCAGCAGTCTTCACACCAAAGTATGAAATCCTTTGTTGTTCTCATATACAGATATAAGATATTTAGGGCTGCTAACACATCACCATTTACCTGAGTGGCACAATCGCAGTTCCGAGTGCAGTTAGCAAATCTCTAGCAAGAGCATCAATGAGGGAAAGCACTGAATCACTGGAGAAACAAGGGAGCAAAGGACAGTTATGGTCATGTCTCTCTTTCACCCCACCCTTTGTATCACCAAAGTCTGGAGGAAAGGATTTCCTTTTCAACTCTCTTCATTATGGATTACTGGATTCATGGATTACTGGCAGTGCTGTTGGGGGAGTGGAGTGAAAAGAAAGTAGGGGCTTACCCTATACCCCACTAATTGCATTAGGTAAGAGAAGCAGCTAATATGCCTGTATTATTACTGCCTGAGGGAAAAATGAGGGGTACAGGTATAGTTTAAGGCAAACTCCTCCTCCTCACAAGCGAGGACAACAGGAAGGAATCTACAGCTCTGAGATAAGGACTTCAAAATGATCATTTGGCCTGAGGTCCATTTTGCTGCCCATCCTCATTTCAGAACCCTTTCCACTCACACACTGCACCACCTTCCTGTGCTTCTGTATGCTAAAGGCAGGATCGGCCCTGGAACTGGTCCCAAAACATAGAGAGGAATTCAGCATTGGACCAAGATGCCCAGGTAATCTGTCTCTTGAAAGAGATTCTGCTCTCTTATGTCTCTGCCCAAAATATCAGGCAGTTTTAACTATTCAGGCCTCAGAAATCTATGTTAAACCTTCTCCAAGTTTTTCCTCTCTAAATTGGTTTCCTCAATTTCATTTTGAATGACAGAAAACAGAATTATTTCTATTTATAAGGATTAAGACAATATCTTGCTCTAAACCTAACCTACAATGGAGTGTTGATACTGCTTATTAGAATCTAGGCTTTCAGTTGCTCTTTTATTCCCAAGATTTATACTTGGCTATAAAATGCAGAGAATGAATGGATGTTTTAAGAAAAAACTCACAAGAAAGGAAAGCTGAATATTTCAAGCATGTTTGCATTATCTCCCTTGGGCACTACTTCCATTGTTTCTTGACTGCACTTGAGGGTCAATTTGGTTACAAGTGAGGGTCAACATGGCTAAAACCCCTTTCTAGCTCTACTGAGAGATGCCAGGGGTTGAACCTGTGACCATGCAAAGCATGTGGTTTATTACCAAGTTAAACCATCTAACCCAGGGGTGCCCAAACCCCGGCCCGGGGGCCACTTGCGGCCCTCAAGGCCTCTCTATGTGGCCCTCAGGGAGTCCCTAGCCTCCAATGAGCCTCTGGCCCTCCAGAGATTTGTTGCAGCCCACACTGGCCCAACACAACTGCTCTCAGCGTGAGGGCAACTGTTTGGCCTCTCAAGTGAGCTGTGGGATGAGGGCTTCCTCCACTGCTTGTTGTTTCACATCTGTGATGCAGTAGGAGCAGGAAAGGAAAGGCCAGCCTTGCTTTATGCAAGGCCTTTTATAGGCCTTGAACTACTGCAAGACCTTCATTCATTCATGTAAGTTCATCTTTAATATATTCATTTATGTAAATTTATTCAAATTTGATATGTAAATTAATTTGGCCCCTGACACGTTGTCAGAGAGATGATGTGGCCCTCCTGCCAAAAACTTTGGACACCCCTGATCTAACCAATGGCTGCTGGTGAGGGTAGAACAAGCAGGACTACAAACTGAAGGAGGAATCATGAAAGAAAGGAAAAAAGAAAAGAAAGTCATGTTTTTATGGTGTGTTAAGTCTTGTGGCACCTTATGTGCATTGTCATTTGTAATGAATTTCCTTCCTTACCTTGCAGCTACCAGACAGATACGTAGTGAAACTAGAGAACTTCAAATGAAGCGACAGATAATCTTAATGAGCTTTCATTATATTACATTTGAAATGGAATACTAAACTTGACTGCTCTGGGGCTGAGGACACAGACAGAGAAATGAATGATTCTACTAAAATCCCCTCCCCCTAAACCATATTAGCAAGACCCTGTTTTGTTTGTTTCCCTATTATATTTCATGTTATTGATTGACCAGACAAAAAGGTACCAGAGAACTCTTCAGATTTTATTAAGCAATGAGTTCCTTTGGCGTTTCCACAGAACTTATTCTTTCCAATTAATCTTGGGGACAACACAAAAGCTGCCCAGGAAAGAACTAGTGATAAAGCACGCAATCACTTTATTGCAACAGTATCAAAAGGCCAATATCAGCAGCACCCAAGTGGCTTATTGCAAATGATCATCATGATATAAAAAAAAAGATACATTATTATACATCATTATTATTCATAAAGAGTATTCAGTACTGGTGGATGTAGAAGACAGCAATAGAGGAAATGCATGTAAAAGTTGCATCCTAACTCAAAACCTGTTAGACACACTGATTTTAACCATATGAAGCCTGGGCTTCCCCAGCACTCAGGATGCCTTTTATGGGCAAAAAACGTCACATCTGTTTTCTCTCCAAAAACCGTAAGTTGCTTTTTTATTTGTTTTGCTAAATCGGCCGTTCTGAAGCTTGCAGAAGCTGAAGGCTTTAGAAAGCCCTCCGGAAGCAACCAGAGCACAGCTCCAGTTGCCTTTGGAGGATTTAATGGGGTAGAAACCTCAGATTTCATTATCTGCAGGGATTGGAGAACAGATCCCCCACGGGTACTGAGGCCCCACCTGTATGTGAAAAAAACTAGAAATGAAACAGTGACATTTGATCTCTTAAGTTACATCTCTAAGAGTTATACAAAATTTCTTGTTGGATTCCAAGTTGATCCTACAAGGAACAATAATAAAAGTCAGGGATGACAATTATTAGCTGCTCTTGCTCTTTCTGCTCTTTAGCCTAAAGCACATTTCAGGATGGATTGCAACAACATGTTTAATGGATCCAACAACATTGGCCCCAAGACCCTCCATGATAAAACCTTCAAGTGATTTGGGTTAATTTCACTCTGTGGACTGTGGTTCATGCTCAAGAGACAGACATTCTTGGGTAAACAATGGAAGTGCACCATGAATTTAGATATGAATGAAAGTTTGCTATTAAACCAAGCTCCTAAAGTATAGACAGCCCAATTGTATGCATGCTAACTCAGAACTATGTACCATTTTTGTCAATGGAGCTTACTCCCAGGTAAGTGTGCATAGGATTGCAGCCATAGTACAGTGGGATTGAAGAGCACCAGTAGTGATGTAAGCTAATTTTTTTTAGGCATGGAATTGATTATGGGTTACATAACAGAGTTCCGCCTCATCAGCTGTGATGGACTATTCTGCCTGCCTGCATCATATACTTCATGGCTCACAGATCATTATGTTATTAGTTCATTTTTAATGAGGATGTAGGGGTTTCTTTAAGAAGCAATTTTACAGTGAGACACAGTAAGCTATTCTTTATAAATGTGTATTTGATCTTAAGCCTGCCTTGATAACTATATAGTCATAGATTATCCTAACATATGGAGAGACAGAGCGTGCACGCAGAGAGAGAAACAAGATGATTTTCATCTGATCAAAAAAAAAAAACCCTGCCCTTCAAAAAAATCAATCTACTTCTAAATCCTTCCTTGTAATAGCTAGTATAAATCAAAATAATTCACAAGAATTAAATTCCCAATGGTCTGATAGTCAATTAGAGAAGACTGTAGAAATGCTGTGATCTGTGGTGCAATTGTAAAGCCATTAAAATTTCTTGTTGTTTCATGTTTGCAATCCCCCCTTTCTTCCCTTCTTGATGCTTCATTAGTCCTGAATATTGGTGACAAATGTATTGCCCTGGTTGCACTTAATTCCAGTAGAATACAAACCCTGCTGGAGTTTTATTGTTTAATTTCCAATAGGAACAGGTAGGAGTTCTATGTACAATAATGTAGAACTGTTGTCTCATTCAACCACAGCACAAATAAGCACATAAGGTACTTTGCAATCAATAGGATACAATCTAAAGGATACAATCAATCAAGTGTTGCAATCATTTGATTAATAAATTGAAAACATAGATTTTTAAATTGGGATTCAGTAGATGAGCCAGTGTATAAAAAAAAATATCTAGTTTTACAAGTCATCAATAAGGTGCAAATGTGAGTGAGAAATAAGAAGGCGTTTGCTATTGTGACACTCAGATCATGGCTAAAGAGGATGCTGCTGCTAATCAGATCACATGATCTCAAAAACTAATAGTGCCTGACTTACCCTATATAACCATGGCTTCAGTCTTGGTTCCTCAATTCATTCCTATGAGTAGCCACACACCCTTCTTTGCCTTGCGACCTCTTACTGTACCGGAAACAGCCATTTGGGGAACACAACTATCTGCCTGCCCTTGACTCTGCTCTTGTTTCCAGATCTCAGCTTGCTGCACTGGACTCTCAAACTTCTGGCTTGACCTGACTCTGCAATCTGTCTCCAGCCCCTTGGACCAGTATCCACCCACTACAAGCTGAACCAAGCTGAAGCCTTACACTTTACAATTTACCTTATTCAATATTTTCAAAACATCACAAAACGATTTGCTTAATTTGTTAAAGGTAAATAGTTCAGCCACTTTATCAAAATTGGAAAGTGTGGCAATAGATGAGGTTCTTTTGAAAACCAAAAATGATTAAGGACTCAATCCTACTTTCCAGGACTGGTGCAGCCATGTCAATGGGGTGTGTGCTGCATCCTGTGCTGCAGGGGGCAGTCACAGAGGCCCCCTCAAAGTATGGAAACATTTGTTCCCCTACCTTGGGACTGCACTGTGGTTGCACCAGTACTGAAAAGTTGGAAAAAATTGGGCCCCAAGTACCTAGCTATATGCTTTGACTTTCATATAAAGTAGTTGCCACAAAAAGTCTGTCACCAACAACCTATGTGTGCTTATACCAGTTGTGCAGGGACTGCAAAACTAAAGGGAAGCATCCTCTTGCCTCTATCATCAGCCAGAATACTTTGGGTCACTGGGAAGTTGCACCTCCTTGTCTGCCAAAAAGAACATCACAGCAATGAAAAAGACCAGTCTGGCCCTATGCATAGATTAGAGAAGTAGCAGTTGCAAGGTACAGTCCCTCTTCCCTTGCCCTCAACTGAAAGAGCATCTACCTTTTGTTCTGAAAATGTACAGAGTTCAAACAACACATACTCAGGGTCTCCACCATTGGTCCGAGGACTTAAGGGCTCCAGAATTGTGTGTGTTGATGGGGTATTGCTGGTGGAAATATTGCTGTAAAATGACTGAAAAATATTTGATCAAAAGGTAGGGGATAAAAAATTCTTCATAATAAGGAAGTAAAACAAAGAACTGCCTTCTCCTACTCTGCCCCAGAGGCTTCGTAAAATTGTCCAATTCCCCTTTTAAAAGGTATCAAGGCCAGGTGGTACATCCCACGGAAAGGAGTTCCTAAAAAGCAGACACCAACAGAAGAGATTCAAGGGGCTGCAACCATACAGGAAGAAACGCAGCATAATAGAATAGCTATTAAAACTAGTGGAGACTCCACACTCCATACCACAGTTAAGGCAGAAGTTCTCAGCTGAGAACTCTCTACTTAAAATGGGAGACTAAGTAAAACTCGGGGGGGGGGGGACTGGATGCAACTATAATTTAACAGCCAAATTTGGAGGACAGAGGTTCTTTGCATAGGGGTACTGGCAGCTGCCTCTTTTTTGCTCCTAGAAAAGGTAGGTTAGAGAAGGTAGAAACTATGCTTCTATTGCTGTGTTTCCCAAACTGGTGGGCCGAGGCCCTTAAAGGAACTCCTTTAAGGGGAGTGGTCCTGCTCCAATGGCAGCAACAGTGCTGCAGAGACTGCAGCGCTGCCTCTGCCAAAGGGATTTTTTACTTACCTGGGGGGCAGTGCTAGCCTCCTGCAAGTTCCTGGAGGATCGTGGCTGCCCTCTGATCTTCTCCACAGCTTGTTTACAAAGCCCTTATCTCCATCTAAAGCTACTTTCCGTTTTCAAAGAAAACAGGAAGTAGCTTTAGATTGGAGATAAGGGGTGTTTACAGCAACCACAGAGGAGATCAGAGGGGGCTGTGAACCTCCAGGACCCTACAGGAGACCACCGCTGCCCTCCAGGTAAGTAATAAAAGTAATAATTATTATTATTTATATAGCTCATTCCATGTGTGCAAAGCACTTCATATGTATTTCCGTGATGCTGTCTTTACAAAAACCATATAATAAGTAACTATTGTTCCCAACAAGCAATTGGGAAGCTGAGGCTGAGAGGGAGCAGTTAGCCAAAGGTCACCTACTGCGTGCTATGTTTTACTCCAGAATAGTGAAGAAAAGTGGATCTTGTATTAAAAGGTAGAATAAACCACCTACTAATTTCAGCCTAGATTGCACAGCTAAATGCAGTGGCTGCTAGACTAGGAGGCAGAAAAGGCCAAAGGGGGAAAAGGGGTTAGTCTTGCAATTATGAAAGTAATTAGAAGAATCAATTTAGTGTAAGGCTCCTTACTGTGCTGAGTGGTGCTTATACACATGGTAAGAGATTTTTTTTGTCACAAGGATCATAGATTGCAAAATGCGAGGTGTGGGGAAGGAGAGAGAGATGAACAAAGGCATGGATATGCTACAAGCCACAAACTCAAAATGGAGTTGGTGCCGAAGACATTCCTTCCTTGTGTGCTGCAGCCTTCAAGAAATGGAATGTATGTATTAAAAAGTCTGAAACCCTTCTCTTCCATACCAGCTGGGGCCCTTAGCAGGCAGTTTGCAATCATCAGACAACAGCAAAGAATAATGCAAAAAACTGAACAGCACTACCAGATGCGACAGAAAACCTGTAGCCAAACTGCCAAAGAACATCCTGGGGCAAGGAGCATTTGAAGTTTAAACAATATTGCTTGGGCTTGATGCGTTAAAAAAGCATGAGGGTAAGAGCGTTAGCCAAATTTTACAGAACAAAGAATTTTACATTCTGGGCAATACCAGCAATACTACCTGCCTGCATTCCCACCCCCTGCACTTCAGATGCATGTGACATGAAGTAAGCCTTCATGTAAAGATTGCAGCACATGGGTAGGTTCATATGGAGGGAGAAGATTCTTTGGATACTCAGGTTCCAAGTCATTTATGGCTTTAAAAAGGGCAAAATACTGCTAGCCTTTAAAGCCCTATGTAGCTTTAGAGAAAGGTATGGACCATACAAACCTAGCCATATGCTGAGGACATCTTTCCTAGCCTTTGAATGCTAGGTTAGGTGGCACTGGAAAAATGGCTCTCTTTGTCTTGGAGTGCCTGCCTTGTTGGTGGCATTCTGAGTTAGTGATATACCGGAACTTTGTGATAAGACAAAAATCACTTATAAGCTTAGTTATATCGTCAAATGCATATAGTGCAAGTTTTCTCTTTTTTTGAGTATATGTTACCGGGACTCCTTTCTTGTTGCACTTGTCTTTTACCTCTCCACTGTTCCCCAATTTTTTCCTATGCTCAGCAATTTGTCTCTTACTATATCTGTTTATTCTACATATGAACAAAACAAATCAGATCCTTACGAGTCAAACCCTCCTATACCCATGAAGAATTGACAAAGATTTAACCCAAAAGCTTCTGGTGGACTACAGGCCTTTCTCAAATAGCTGTAGTAGTTTATTGACTTCCCCCCTCCTTTTTCCTCTGTTGGTTGGGTGGGATGCCTCTATTCTTTATTTTCACTGGTTTTAATAAAAATAATAAAAATAAAAATGATATGGTCATTTTTAAGTTTTTAAGACTTTGTGACCATATCAAAATGAACATAAGGATGAGACCATCCACTATCGCATTACCTCTGAGACCAGGGCTTACCCCTGCTAACTGGGTAAGAGGCATTTTTTCAAGTGGGTGCTCCTCTTTTATTTAGCACAGGGAGAGTAACTGGCTGTCCTTCCCCCAGCTGTGTCTTTTCTAGTGGCTGTCTACTGGTGTTCTTTTCCATCTTTTTAGATTGTGAGTCCTTTTGGGACAGGGAGTCATTAGTTATTTGATTTTTCTCTGTAAACCGTAATACTGTTATTATTTATTATTATTATTATTATTATTATTATTATTATACCCTTCTTTTTTCTCATGCTAATATTGCAGATTCACTTTAAATAGTTTCTTTACACATATTTCCATCAACAAAATTGATTCCCCCCCCCCCCCCATGGATTTTGGCATGTGGTTCAACATGTTTTTAGAGGAATCTGCAGGGCAGGGAACGTTTAAGAGTTAGGCACAGACAATGAGTAAGTATGTCCCCTGTTAACTGGGCAAAGAGGCATCTTTTAATCTTGTGCCCTCTGATACTTAGCAGGGGGAGAGCAAGTACCCATCTTCCCCCAAGCACAGCAACTTTTTCAGGGGCTGCTGCTGGCACTGCTCCTGATGGAAGCTCAGAAGGAATACCCAGATGTCAGATAAGATGACCATAGCATGAAGGATTCCAGCTGAAAGTGAAGGGTTCTACAAGTTCTCGCAGAACAATTATAAAAACTCATTTGAAATAAATATGAGTTTATATAGTCTGCCTATGTGAACCACTGTAAGTCACACAGTGAGAAAGACAGTATACAAATGCTGTAATTATTATTATTAATTATATCAAGACCTGTGAGTAGAACTCGGGTATCTTTGGAAGAAGAAGGTCAATACTGTGCCAACTGTCACTGGAGCACCTGGAGTAGTGCCTAAAAGTCTGAAGAAATGTCTTGACATTCTTGGTCTGGAGCAAATTACACTCTTGGCCTTGAGCAAATCAACTCCAGAAAACAATGGTGCTTGGAAGAGCAAGAATCCTATGATGATATCTCTGCAATTCCCAGGATCTTGGTTGGATTCTGAATTGCAGAATATAATCAGCCCAGCATAGGCTGTGATGAAGTAGTGTAACAACCACTGCCACCTAATGCATGCCTTTCATTAGGTTCATCCAGCTGACTCTAAGAACTTATGGCCACAGATGACTTCCCCACTCTAGGTTCCTTAAATACGTTCTTTGAGATACCTACATTTTGCACCATTTCTCACTCGCTCAGGTGATTTGCCTATGTCCAATTTGTCATTGATTAGGCTTTAATTTCAAAGGCAAAACACTTTTTTCAAAATGTGTTAAAACTCAAATGCAAAAATGCCAATCCACAGAACAGAACATGTACCAGGAAAGGCTTTTAAAACTGTTGCTATTTATATGAACATTCTTTTGAATCAAGTACTGTACGTGCAGAAATAATGGAGATGGGAAGCAGGGGATAAAAGCTTTCCTAACAAAGAAAAAAATCCAAACAAAAGAAGAGAGAAAGTCAGTTTTGTCCTTTTTAGCGATTACAACAACAAAATGACTCAATACACCAGATTAAAGTAGTACACATTTACAGCAATTTGCTTTTTATGAAGACATCCATTTACATGGGTGCCTTACAACCAGCCAGATTAAATCACTGATATGCCTCCCTTTTGTTTGACTGAAGGTATAATTGTCAGCATACTGCCATTAGTCTGGCATCTATAGTTTTTCCAACATCTTCCATTTGAGAGAAGGGACAGGCACTGCAGCTCTAGCTTCATTACACTTGTTTGAAAATAAAAGTTACTGCAGTCATTCATGAGGGAACAGAGCCTTAAATAGACTTGAAAGAAGAATAGTGAGGACTACAACTATAATCCAGTTGTGTTACTTTTTACAATGTGATGTAGAAAGAAACCAGATGGGACAGAAGGACTAGTAAGGCATTAGAAGTTCCACACAATAACTGCAAATAGTAATCTGTCATTAACAGCACAATCCTAGGCATGTCTACTCAGAATTAACTTCTTTGAGTTTATTTTAAAATACAGGTATGCGCCACTTAACGATAGGAATATGTTCTTCTATCCCTGTTGTTATACGATTAGGTCATTAAGTGAACATTCAGTCCAATCTATTGCCTTTGTTGTGTAAACAGACACTCTGCTACAGGCTATGGGAGTCTTGACTGCCTCATTAAGAGCCTCTTTATGGTTCTTTGACCACCATCATATATGTGGTCCGTTAAGCGGCGCACACCTATATTTATATCCCACCTTTCTGAAAAGTCAAGACTGCTGACACTTTCAAAACTGTTAATAAAACCAGAATAAAAACACAACAACGATTAAAACAATAAATAAAAGAATATGGAAGGTTAGTAATAGTGTGAAGTGTAAAATGCAGCATACAGCTTATAACACTAGCCTAACCATTGCAGCAACATTTCACCAACTAAAAAGCCAACTGAAATTTAAAATTTTTTAACTCCACCAAAATACCAATAATGAGGAAAACGTCCTAATTGCGTATAGGAGAGCTCCAGACAAATGGTGCCACCATAAAGAATACCTTACTTCTAGCTGCCATGCCCAACACCTCCTACAGAGGTGATGCCAGAGGCAAGGCTCCCTAAGATTATCTTAAAGGGTGGGCTGTATGATACAGAAGCAGGCGGTAGCCTGCGATACACTGCTCCCAAACAATTAAGGGCTTTAAAGGTCAATATCAGCACTTTGAATTGGACCCGGAAGCAAATGGGAAATCAGTGCAGGTGCCGGAGCAGCGGATCAACAGCATCAGACCACCAAAGCCGCATTCCGCAACCACCAGTCAGCTTCTTGAATGGTCCTGCCCTGTCTCTAGGACAAGAATGGTCAGCTGGGGGACTCGGGATTTTTTATTCAATTTCTTCCTTTCTCCAATGAGCTTTAAATGTCAGGTCAGCCTCACAACAAGTGGAAACCATTCACAAGGAAAAATAAATCTCTTTTTTTAAAATTGTGCAAACAAAGAAGCCCTGTAACCAAATGTACATACGCTTGTACATACGCATGTACATACGCTCTGAAATGGATACGATTAACTGCTGAGGCTTTGCTGAATTGATTATATAGCCAGACTTAACCTGGGGTCAACTCACATGGCAAAATATGCTTTCAGAGCCCTAATCACTGTTTGGAACATGGAATCTTCATCCCCTGCCCCCATACACGTTGGTCATCCCTCATCTAGGGCATGTCTCTATGGTCAGTGACCAAACATCTTCTTAACATAAGAAGAGCCCTGCTGGATCAAGCCATCTAGCCTAGCTTCCTGTATCTCACAGTGGCCCACCGGATGCATCAGAGTGCACACAAGACAACAAGAGACCTGCATCCTGGTGCCCTTCCTTGCACCTGGTATTCAAATTGTTGCTGCTTTGCTGTCACAGGAATTCAGAGTCTCCAGTTGCCTGCTCATCATCCAAGCTGGAAAATGGCCAAGACCTAGAATGATAAAGGGTACAGACCTCTTCCTTACAGGGATCACCTAACGCTTTGGGGGCTTTAGAAAAAAAATATATTGATAGAAGTATATAAAATTCCCAGCCAAATGGAGACAGATGAGAGAAGTTTCTCTTTTCTTTTGTGATATTAGAACTTGGGGTCAAGGAATGAAAGGTCGGTCTGTCCTGAACGCTTTGCCAAGCAGAAGTATGCATTACATAATTAATTTGCAGAATTCACTGTTACAAGATGAAATGGTGGCCACTAGCTTATGCAGATTCATAAGGGAGGATAAAACTATTGATGGCAGTCAACAACAGCAGCAGTGTTGTGACAGTGCCTAGCCAGGTTTCTGGGATTTTGCACATAAGCAGAGTTATTTGAGCCTGTTCTGAGCATGTACAGAGTGCTTTGGCCAAAGTAGGCCCTATACTTAGCTGCTTAGGTCAACAGAATATTTTAGAAGATGCCCCTTGAATGCCCTTTGGTGTCTGTGTTAAAAGCAAGTCGTGTTGCAGCTAGTACCTCAAAAACAGGAAACAGCTAGCTAACCGCAAATGAGCAGGTGGTCGACGGAGAAAAAGGGACTTTACGCAAGCAAGCTTAGCTAATAAGGGACTTTACTGGGCAGGAGGTCTGGTCTAGAGGGTAGAGCTTCCGTTTGCCTGAAGATAACATCCACAGGTCGCCAGTTCGAGGCCACCGGCACCATGCGACCTTGAAGCGGCTGACAAAGCTGAGCCGAGTTATTCCATCTGCTCTGAGCGTGGGAGGATGGAGGCCAGAATGTGATACCAGATCAGAAAGAAACATCTGAATGTTGTGGTTCTTGAAAGACAGAACCTTCTTTCAATTGTAAAAATCCCTACAGGGATTTAAATAGCCTGCCTATGTAAACCGCCTTGAATAAAATCTGAGGCGAAATCTGAGTACCAAGAAAGGCGGTATAGAAATACCTGTATTACTACTACTACTACTACTACTACTACTACTACTACTACAATGCTATATTTAGTGAAAACATGCTAAGCAAAATTCAAGTAACAAGCCATGTAGGCAGGAACAAAAGTCCATGTGATGTGCTGTTTGCCAATCAAGAATGTATCAAAGGCTTTGCAATTTGCATTTGGCCAATCAGAAGTCCTGCCAATGCTTTACAATGAAGATTTGTTTTGTATATCAACTCAGAGCCCCGAGCAAATCGGGGTCACAGACTTTGGAAATGATTCCTCTGTGACCAGCAGCCAGCTGAAAGAAATAAAGCTTGTTTTCCATGAAACCTTCTGGCGTCCGATTCCATCCTTGCCTGAACCTGCAACATTTCCACTGATGTCTAAGTTTCCAGAAGCATTTGGCTGGCTACTGTTGGGAAAAGAACATTGAACTTGATGGCTCTGGGTTTGATCCAGCAAGGTAATTCTTATATTCTGAGAAGCAATTCGAGAAGTAAAAATTGCTGTGTTTTGTGTAAGGCTGGACC
This sequence comes from Tiliqua scincoides, assembly GCF_035046505.1. Lineage (NCBI taxonomy): Eukaryota > Metazoa > Chordata > Lepidosauria > Squamata > Scincidae > Tiliqua > Tiliqua scincoides. Next base: position 147,430,733 of record NC_089822.1, read on the forward strand.
TAGATCTCCTGGAGACTGAGGTAGTATGCAAAATGCTGCCCCCCACTTACCTGGTGATGTGCCAGCTTCTGCTCTTCCCACTCCCTGGACTGGAAAAGGAAGGAGGAGACAGGGCAGAAGAGGAAGTATGGAGAATGGTGGGCAACAGTATTAGAGAAAGAGCAATGGAGGCTTGGCAGCAGACAGATTTGGGGGTCCCCTTCTAAACTGGTGCTTGAGGTAACCATTATAATTGGCCTCATGGATGGGCCAGCCCTGAACCCAGTCCCTCCTCTTCCTAGGACTGTAAGATTTTTCTTCCATCCCCTTCGTGTCTCGTTCACTCTCTCTTTCCTCAACAGAGAACTGATCATTATGGTAAATACAACTGTTGGCCAATTGTTGTTCCTTTCCAGGACCTACGAGGGTCGCCCAGAAAGTAATGCACCACATTTTTTTTCTCAGCCTACAGTAATGGTACGAATGCGAAACTTTAAATATACATTATTTGAATTTTCAGGAGTGCGCACACAAATTTTTGGTTTCTTCAGACAGATAGCGTAGCTGCAGCAGTGTTTCGAAATGGCGTCTGTAAGTGATGTACGTTACAAGCAGCGTGTCGTCATTGAATTTCTCACTGCGGAGAAAGAAACTGTTGGGAACATTCACAAACGTTTGTGTACAGTTTATGGAGCATCTGCAGTCGACAGAAGTACGGTTAGTCGCTGGGCACAGAGGGTGAGGCCATTAGAAGGCGGTTCGGCAGAGCTCCAAGATTGGCAGCATTCGGGGCGGTCATCCACGGCTGTCACACCTGACAAGACGCAGCTTGCTGATGTGCTCATTCGCGAGGACCGACGCATAACGACTAGGCAGTTGGCGCTGAAGCTGTCAATCAGCAAAGGAAGTGTGGATGCAATCATCCATGCTCTTGATTACTCAAAAGTGTGTGCACGATGGGTTCCGCGCTGTCTTACGGTGGACCACAAATCTCTCAGAAAAAACATTTCTTCTGAGTTGCTGAAACGTTTTGAAGATGAGGGGGAAGCGTTCTTGTCCAGGATTGTGACAGGTGATGAAACCTGGGTTCACCATTTTGAGCCCGAAACAAAACGACAGTCAATGGAATGGCGTCATCCTCAATCTCCACAGAAGAAAAAATTCAAAGCAACTGCTTCCGCCAGTAAGGTCATGATCACTGTGTTTTGGGACTGTGAGGGCGTCATACTCATTGATGTGATGCCAAGAGGCAGCACCATTAATTCTGAAGCTTATGTGAAGACATTAACCAAACTCAAGAAGCGCTTCCAGCGACTTCGGCGCCATAACAACCCAGGTGAATGTTTGATTCAACATGATAACGCTCGGCCTCATACAAGTTTGAGGACTTCGGAACACATCACTAAACAGGGTTGGACTGTGTTACCCCATCCACCCTACAGCCCTGACCTAGCTCCCTCAGACTTCCACTTGTTTGGGCCATTAAAGGATGCCATTCGCAGAAGACATTTTGAGGATGACGAAGAGGTGATTCGCACAGTGCAGAAATGGCTTCGTGACCAGAACAAGGAGTGGTACCGACAGGGCATACATGCCCTTGTGTCTCACTGGAGGAAGGCCATAGAACTGGACGGAGATTACGTGGAAAAATAGGGAGTGTAGAAGAAACATCATTCTTTCTTGTGTGTAAGTTTCATTGTGTTCAATAAATAATTGTTGAAGAAAAAAAAATGTGGTGCATTACTTTCTGGGCAACCCCCTCCCCCCAATACAAATTATTTCATCTGGAACAATTTCAGCAAGACTCTGCATAGAATCAGAGTTGAAGGTCATCTAGTCCAACCCCATACCTGTAGCAGCCACTGACTAATCAATCCTAGTCCTCCAATCCCCTTGCTTCTCTCTTATGTCTGAGTCTCCAGTTTCAAGCTGGCTTTTCATTCATGCCTGTTTGAGGCTGTCAAGACAAGAGGGAGAGGCCATCAATGAGAACTATGGAAACTGGTATGAGTATAAAGAATAATAATATTTATATAATTTATATAATATTTCTGTGGGATCAAAGTACTTAACTGATTGGTATAATTTCATTAACCTCTGCAGGGTGCCTAACTCAATTTACAAAAATTTACATATATAAGGGATAAGTATCAGATCAAGTGTGATAATGCCAGAAGTGACTGTCAGTTGTCATTTGTTGCAGTGGCAGACTTTTGTTGGCATACAGTGGTTATCCAGGGGTGTACATACACATAAGAAAGCTGTTCTGCACTTGCAATATTTCACAAATACAGTACACAACTGTTATGGTAACACACGCTATGCATGAGCTAAAAACATTCACCCCACCAACTCTAAACCTCACCAGCTATCACTGCCCTTGACCACATATACCATAAGGAGCTTCATTTCCAATTGCTCCCTATAGAGACTGGGCAAGCCCCAGCTCACAAGTTCCACTGCGTGGGCAGACAACCCACTGCAATTTCTCTCCTAGAATTAACGTTATGCTCAAAGACGCTTTCTCTATTATCTCATTATGAGCTTTGCATTCATGCTAATATGATTTTTAATAGCTTTTTTAATAGCATGAAGCTACTCTACAAGGGATAGATTCAATGTCACAGAAACCTCGGATAGCAGTTTGCATGGCAACAACTGTAAAATACACCCTTTGCCTTCAGCTTTTAGTTTACGCTATGTCTGGGGAAGGGAAAGAAAGTAGAAAAGAACAAGTGAAGCTCACAGATCTTGCTGCAGGTGAGATCCATGAACCCTACTCCAGAAGTCCAGGACTTGCACATCTGGTTTCTCAATTTCTGTGCAACATACACAAACTGGGTGTCATTTTGATATACTTTGGTAAAGGGCAATTTCTAAAGACAGAATGGCTAAGGCTACAATTCCAAGTATAAACACATTCAGAGGCAGGGTGGGGACAAGGCTAATTGGCATACTCTCAACCCCTCCCATCATGTGATTCTGTGTGGAGTAACCTCTGAAGGGGACTGAAGTTCCACTGATTTCAATGGAACTGATACTATAATCCTATACATGTCTACTCAGAGAAGTCCCACTGTGACCAATGGAGCTTACTCCCAGGTAAGGAAACATAGGAGTACAACTGGCATATTTGAGATACCACAAGACACTTCTTTGTTTTTACTGTAACAGATTGCCACAGCTCCCTCTTTGAAATTAGGGAACACAGCATTTCTTACTTAGAAATGGACTTAATGACCTATCATTATATCTTAATTACCTTTTATAAACACATGCACAGAAAAAAATTGCCTCTGATATTTTCTGCTTAGCAGTTTAATATTAAGGTTTAAATACAAACTCATACTACAGATATTTGTAATTTTGTTTCAGAAATAAAATATTTGATTGACTATTAAGCATCTGTATCTTATAGAAACATATAATGTGGTAATGGAAACACAGTCTATGCCATTCATTCCAATATGTTTAATATGTGTCCAGGCATGTTATACGTTACCATCAAACTCTTATAATTGTTCAGCCTAATTAAAGTTCATGTAGCAATCATAATATGGCAAAATTGGCCACGGTTCACATAAACTCCATGGACATTACCCACCTTCTAGCACTTCAACACTCATTCTGGATAGGACCAAAATTAAAAGAAACAGAAAATGCGTGGCCAAACGTAGGAAATCATGTTAACTTGTTTTTCTCAACAAATAAAAATGTGATGTGTCAGCAGTACAGCCCTAGGACTGGTAAAAATCAATAGATGTTCCTCTTGAAGAGGTAGCTTCTTTGTTTCCCTGTCTTCTACTGCCCTAATTAAACTGCTTTCAGCAGAAGAGCTTAATGTGCTGAAGAATTCTGAAATGCAGCATTACGGTGGTGCAATATGACACACTGAACTGCCACCCTGACAGACCCCTGTGCTCCCTAGGCATCGTTTCCTGGCCTAACAGCAGTGCTGCATTGTGATGTGCTGGGCAGAACTTAACATAATCCATGCAAATGGAAACACTTAACAGAGAGACAGCACAGCATGATACATCCAACTTTCTCTACACAAATAAGAAAAACCCTGGCTCTGTTCTAAAGACCTCTAAAAATTCATGAAGTCTGGAGAGTAGGTGACATGTTGAGGGATTAAAGGGGGGCCAGCAACAACTGGTACAAATCGGGTTGCTACATTTTTAGTTGGATACACCTGCTGATTCCATTTCCACTGCACAGCGAACAAAGGCACAGCCATACCCTGACCTGAACAGGATCTGGCTACCCTACAAAGGTAACAAATGCAAGGTATGTGTGAGATATGTAAACCCATGTACATTTTGCCTTTTTTCCCCATTTAATGTACTACTTTGGGGTCAGCATAGTTGGCCAGCACAACTACAGCTAATCTCTCTTCTCTTTTTTCTCAGTTTCACAGATCTGTAGAACACACCCAACAGTCCCAAAATATGTACCTCTTTTTAAAAAAATATGGATCTGTTTCAGCTGACAATCTTATAATAAACCACACAGTTTATTATGCACATAGAACACAGTGTAGCTTCAGCACTTCTAAAGTATCTACTGGCGGCAGAGGAAATGGGAGATGTAACAGGAGAATAAAATACAGAACACTTTGGATGAACATGTTGATTTGTTGGTTGGAGGGAAGTTGCACATTGCTAAGCAGTTTCATTTTTTTTTTTAAACCAAGCAGCATTCCTTCAGTTTTGAAAAATCGACCAAGAACTGCAGAATCACAGTTGCTTCTATCTGACTGGTACAAACAGAAGTCTATGGCAAATGGCTTTAACCCCAGAGCGAGCCAAGCTGTGGCCTCGTGGCTGGAAATTAAGATTAAAACTCTTTCCCATTATTTTTCATCTTCTGTCTTCTCTGACATTTCCTCTTTCCACTACTCTCTTATCATTAAACAAAGGAATCCATGAGTAAAAAAAAACAGCAGCACCAAACAGCATGTCCCTGAAGCATCTCTGCATTGTTTTGAATGCTGTCCCTATGTACTTTCAAAATGATTGAGCTGATGCTGTGGAACAGTGTTTCTCAACCAGCAGTACGGGTACCACCAGTGGTGTCTGGTGGTACTCATGGGACCCTTGGACACCTGCAACCCAGCAGCAAGACTAGGAATGCGATACAGCAAACAGTGGTAGAAGGCTCAGCTTGATAGGCAGAACTCCAAAGCATGCTTTTCCATGCTTGAAAAAAGCCCTCCCTTCCACCCTGAGCCTTTAACTGGTATTAGTTGTGTCACATCTGGCCTCCCAACCCAGAAGTAACTGGTGATGGTGTCATTGCCAGTTACTTCCGGTGGTACGTGGAATAGCTGAACCATGTGAAGTGGTACAACAGAGAACAAATGTTGAGAAACACTGCTGTAGAGTTCTAATTCAAGTCTCATGTATTAGTTATGGGAGGACACATGTATCAAAAATACACACTGGCTCTCAGATTCTAAATATTTTGTACTGCATCCGTTTAGAAGAAACATATAAACAAGACCTATCTCATTTCACTGATTGGAATTATTTTGTATGTGTCATCTCTTGACAATACATCCAGTGGCATGTGGGATAATATTTATCAGAGGCAGTGACACTGAATACCATGACTCCCTGGGAATTTGCACATGCTAAACTACCCTGATTTGTACAACAGAAATTGTATATTTATTTAGAAATAGCTTAACCAGCCTTAAACTACCACAGTATTGGCAACCTTCAGTCTCGAAAGACTATGGTATCGCGCTCTGAAAGGTGGTTCTGGCACAGCGTCTAGTGTGGCTGAAAAGGCCAATCCGGGAGTGACAATCCCTTCCACACCGGGAGCAAGTGCAGTCTGTCCCTGGTCTGTCTCCCTGGCTATGGGCCTTCCTTCTTTGCCTCTTAGCCTCAGACTGTTGGCAAAGTGTCTCTTCAAACTGGGAAAGGCCATGCTGCACAGCCTGCCTCCAAGCGGGCCGCTCAGAGGCCAGGGTTTCCCACTTGTTGAGGTCCATCCCTAAGGCCTTCAGATCCCTCTTGCAGATGTCCTTGTATCGCAGCTGTGGTCTGCCTGTAGGGCGCTTTCCTTGCACGAGTTCTCCATAGAGGAGATCCTTTGGGATCCGGCCATCATCCATTCTCACGACATGACCAAGCCAACGCAGGCGTCTCTGTTTCAGCAGTGAATACATGCTAGGGATTCCAGCACGTTCCAGGACTGTGTTGTTTGGAACTTTGTCCTGCCAGGTGATGCCAAGGATGCGTCGGAGGCAGCGCATGTGGAAAGCGCTCAGTTTCCTCTCCTGTTGTGAGCGAAGAGTCCATGACTCGCTGCAGTACAGAAGTGTACTCAGGACGCAAGCTCTGTAGACCTGGATCTTGGTATGTTCCGTCAGCTTCTTGTTGGACCAGACTCTCTTTGTGAGTCTGGAAAACGTGGTAGCTGCTTTACCGATGCACTTGTTTAGCTCGGTATCGAGAGAATGAGTTTGTTTAGCTCGGTATCGATTTTCTTCGCTGTCCTGCTGAAGCAGGCCTTTGGAACTGCAACAGAAGGCATCTATCTCCGGACCAGATCAGACGGAAAGCTCTTCAACCTCTCCAGACTGAGAGCAAAATCCAAAGTCCAGCTGAAATGTCTGCGTGACTTCCTCTTTGCCGACGATGCAGCTGTCACTACCCACTCTGCCAAAGATCTCCAGCAGCTCATGGATCGTTTTAGCAAGGCCTGCCAAGATTTTGGACTGACAATCAGCCTGAAGAAAACACAGGTCATGGTTCAGGATGTGGACTCACCTCCCTGCATTACAATCTCTGAGCATGAACTGGAGGTTGTCCATGACTTTGTGTACCTTGGCTCAACGATCTCTGACACTCATTCTCTCGATACCGAGCTAAACAAGCGCATCAGTAAAGCAGCTACCACTACCACAGTAACATTGAAGAAAGTGACCAGGGGAAGCCTGGCAAGCCTGCTGATGTGGTTAGGCTTCCATGCCAGTTTTGTTGGTGCCGGGGGTACACATACTTCAGCAGGTCGTCTGATCCATAGATCAGCTTTCACTATAAGTACAGTAATGCACTTCTTATTGCAAACTGAGTGTGACAAAACACCAGAAGAGCTGCAAAGGCAACTACAGTCTAGTGTAAAAGCTAGAATGACTGCAATAATTCACCAAACCGACATCCATTTTCCTGTTGCTAAAATGCAGGTAGTTTGCTCCCTATTTTTGAAAACCTAACTACTATTTATTTTGTTCTCTGCTTGAAACACATTTTGTTTTACAAACAAGATCTTATTTTGAAGGGGGAACAAGAGTGAAAGGAGAGTAGGTTTCTCATGTTAAAAATGAGAACAGGCAGTGGTGTCACTGGGGGGTGAGCGGGTGCTGCAGGCTGCCCCGGGTGATGTGCGCGGGGGGGGGGGTGACACGCTAAAATCATGGTGGTTAGGAGTAATACCATCATGTTATATACCATTAGATGCAGAATTTCCAGCTGAATGCAATTTTAAAAGACAGAGTGAAATATCACTTTCTATCAAAAGTTATGGCCAAAAAATTGTAGAACAAAAAATGCATGGAGCCCGATGGAAAGTGAAATCATGTGTTTACTCGCAAGTAGGTGACCTTGCCTTAGTTCGTTGGAAAGGGCAAGCTGAATCCAACAACACCAGAATGGTCCTGATCCAATGAATGCAGCCCCAAAAAACACCTGAGAAGGAAGTCCCTCCCTCCAAGCAGATGAATGTATTGAGCCCTATGGAAAGTGAAACTAAGCCACACAGTCAACAAACGTGCCTTGGCTGGTTGTCAGGCCAGGCAAAGGGGAGTGTGAAGGCCCCAGAATGATCCTGATCTGATGGAACTGGAGCTCAACAAATGCTCCAGAAGGCAGTCTCCACCCCCCCCCCCAGATCAAAACAGAGGCTTCAGCTGATAAGGTGAACCTTTTTGAGACTTGCAAAGCCAGGTGGATCCTGACAGTGATCTGGTTTAAACAGAAGTTCTTCAATTGAACTGGGCACTGGGTAGGGCTGAAAACCTTACTGGTTTTGGAGGGGGGGGTGTTATTGCAGGCAGGCTACAGAGGAAATTCACTTGGTGGAACAGGGCTGGCTTCTGCTTATTTAAATATTTGTTTTACTTTAATTATTTACTTATTTATTTTAATTTGCCTGATTACGTCACTTCCACCATGACATCACTTCTGGTGGGTCTTGGACAGATTGTCATTCTAAAAAGTGGGTCCCAATGCTAAAAGTTTGAGAACTGCTACAATAAGGTGTTAGTAAGTTGACACCCTGGGGGGGGTGACACCACCAGTGACCAAAATCACTAAAGTCACAGTTTGGAGGAATAATACCATCATGTTGTATATCAATCAATGCATAATTTCATGCAGAGTATGTTCTATCTTTGTTCTAGCAAAAGGTACAGCCAAAAAACCAGTGGGGGGCGGAGTGATGGTACATCACCACGCCCACCACATAGGGTGTTGCCCCACCCACTGCATGGGGGGTGACGCACTGGCATCCCGCACCGAGTGACGCAAACCCTAGTGATGCCACTGAGAACAGATGCCAACATTTTCAATGAATACTGTATACTATTTGTGAGAATTTGGTCGCCATTCCTCTATAACCATGCACTTCTTTAACTATGACTTCTGATATCAGGATTAATTGTGCCCAACCTGTAGCAAAGTTAGCAGAAGCAGTCCTGCTATGAAGTATGGCAACTTTGCTTGATGGAAACTATAACTGGTTAGCTGAGGAAAAGCAATGAGCGTCTGCTCTGAGGCTTGTGCTCTTAAGGAAGTCATTGTAATGGGCAGCAATTAACTGGTACTCTGCATTGTTGATGAAGATATTAGAATAGCAATCTTCTTCCACATTTGGGTTAGAGGCCATATCCATGAGAGCATAGTGGGCCACATTGAAGTTCATATGTTGAAACAAAGCAGAAGGTTCTCTGACTACCAAAGGAGGAGAAGGGTTCAGCCTTGGCAGGAAAGAGAGGAGCCCTCCTCCCCAAACCTTCTGCCCCATCCCTGAGTGTAGTATTCCAGCACAAAAGGCAACGGTTGCCTGACCAGGATGGCATGGCTTGCAGTGCTCGGGACTCAGTTCATAGCCAGTAGGAGATTGCCATATGTGCTCAGCCTCCCTGGAGGGAGCTCCTTTCACTCTCAGCGGCAATTGGTTGGTTGACTTTCCCATATCCTTCCTGCACTGCCAGCGCTCCCTCCCTCACTCTGCCCAAGAGCTGACTAGAGCCTGGATCACAACACACAGAAAGAGCCAAGCCAGAGACTGTACCAAGCAGGAGTAGCCCAGTGCACCATGCAACTTGGGGCTGGGGAGAGGACTGGTGCACAGCCCCCCTGCCCAGCCAGGCACCAATCATGCTGCTAACACGCCAAAGTTGAAGAGTAGCTGGACAAGGAGGACAAGTGCCCACTCTTCCCTTGTCTTCCCCACCGCTTGCTTCCTTCCTTGGTACAAACCTCTCCCCATGCACAACATACTCTTTGCTTTTCCAGCAGGCAGGACTCATTACAACCCGCTCCATGCAGCCCTCCTTGACCCTCAGCACTGACACAGCCCCAACGTGGTGTGGTGTTGTTCCTCTTCTTGAGACCCAGGAAGTGGTTCTGTCTGTCACCCAAGTAACTTTGCAACATGTGCTTGTCAAGAAAGCAAAAGGCCTATGTGTCAGATGATTTCGGGTGGTTGGCTGGATTCAGCCCACGGGACATAGGTTGCTGAGCCCTGTATTAGATAATGAATTGCACCTCTTCTTCAAAGCCTAGCTGACAATGAAAATATGGCCATTAACGGGAAATAAATTCAAACCTCATCTTAACATATGTTTCTATTTTACATCGCAGACTAAGAGTGTTACTTGCTGAAACATCACCACAATTTTACCACAGTTCTGGCCTGAAGTATGCTCCGATCTTCTCAGAGTACACCTAGTCGCTCCAGCTTTCCTTCTACCACACAGTTAACATCTGCACAAGTACTGGTACAGTATTTCCCAGATGCCCCAGCAACAACAAGAACTAAAAGGATGACACTACTGGTACAGCAAAAGTGAGCTAATCATTGTTCTGGCAGACAGTCAATATGACATTCACAAGGAGCTTTAATTGTTGCAATGCTGTCTATTTGCCCAGATAGAACCGAAAGCTCAGTGCAGTCAAATATAACTGGCTTTAGATCATAATTTCATGGTGGTTTTAGAAAGCACATTTGTTCCACGGTGTTTGGACCTAAAATGCATAAATGTGACATCTAACATTATTCATGCTTTGCTGCCATTCATGCTTTTGTGGCTATATTTTACACTATGATATTTCCCTGCTGCTGAAAAGCAGCAGGCATTTGGTGCTTTCCCCAAAACCATATGGCCACCAATGGCACAGCTGATCTGAACTTTATGGGGTTTTTCTTCCATGTGCCATGCAACTGTGGAAAAGCATACCAGCTACCAAAACATGCAATGTCTGACTCCTTCTCAGTCATTAAAGTAACTCCACATGATAAATCCAAATATAAATGTCTTTTGAAGCATTATTTTGACCCCATATATAAGCAGAAACTCATTGATGGAAAAACCAAGCACCCCACTAAAAAGATTATCTTGGCAGTTGCCATGATTCAAGATATAGCATTAAAAACACAAGAAGATGGGAGGCTATCATGCAAAAACACTTGTCCCTGCTGGCTACAGCTCCTCAGGGATAATGTGATGCTTGCCAGTTTCACCTCACAGGGTTTTTGTTCAACAGTGAAGCAGTGCTTCATAATAAGAAGCATTAGCACTTGTCATGACAGGAGAGAAATTAACACCCTAAGATCTGAATATTTTCTCTGCTAAGTCTACAAGTAGCTACCGGGTCATTCATGTTTGGGGTGAAAAAAATTGTGGCAAAGTATAACATGAGTTGAGAGTGAGCCTTGAATGCGACACAGTTTCTTTCCTAATTTGAGCCACTTTCATGGAAAAAAACAAAAAAAGATATTTGCTAGATATACGGAGATATGCAACTGAGGTGGATTTTTAAGCGTTTTCATTTTGCATGTTACCAGACAAGAAGCTGCAATGAGAAAAAACAAAGCACACCTGCTAGGATAGAAGTTTGATTTTTTTTTTTTTTTAAAAAGAGGTATTTGTTGTCAGAAGGCTCTCTTTTTAATCATTTATTTTCTATCCCCCAGCCAGAGGAGGATGAGTCAGCCTGCAAAATGGCATTACAGCTCCCTCCCACGCAGCCCCACACGAATTCCGCTAAGAGGCAGCAGAAAAATCAAAATCCACTCGTTGATTTCCTTCACTCTTTGAAACATCACAAAGAGTCGTTTTGATAAATGCTGCACAGAAATACACCACAACTCTTTGAGAGGGAGAAAAATGTCAATATTAAAGCGCTAAATAATTAATAGTTTTTAAATGTTGCTCAGAAAAGAAATCTGTTTTGTTAGCTCAGAAAAGAAATCCTGTCCCTTTTTAGTGAACAGAAAAAAATGATCATGGCTTAAATTCTACTCCAGATAGCACCAGTGTGTACTCTGGGTGACACCAGTAAAATCAATAGCATTAGCCTAGAGTTACATTCCTGATAGAGCCTGGTCTTAGTAATGGAATAAATTTGCACAAAATGAACATGTAGTAGGAGGCATTAAAACTTTAATAGGAACTGCACACCAGGGAGCAATATAACTTAGCATATATGAGCAATAGCCCTAAATATTAGTAGAGCAATATTTCTACAAAGCCAAAGTTTCTTTTCATGTATGCAAATTGCACATAAAGACTCTATTTTGTTATCTGAAATGCTTTGCCACTGTACAGAAGATACAGCAGGGTTCTTACACATGAAAGACTGGGCAGGGAAATGCTCTATAAAGGGCACAGCAGAACGCCTGTCAATTGCTATTCAGACAAAATAGTGGGGTCCCCAAACAGCACGGAATACTAAACATAGCACCAGAGCAAGGCTCCAAGAGCTGATCTGTTTACAGCATTCTGGGCCTCCTGAAAACCCATGGGTACATTTTTAGGCAAGGTAATTAAGGAAATGAAAAACCTTAAAAACCAAAGATTGGTTGCTTGTAATGCTCAGCCACAATGAGCGTTTCTCCTTGCTATGGATCAGTTTATTTAGGAAGTCTTTTAACCACAGGTACAGTTCCTAAATGCACCTTACATATTTCATTACCTTAAAATGCATAGTATAAATGCAAACGCTGGATGGAGAGACTGGAAGATTAAACACAAACTGATAGTGGGAGTTAAAAGGAAGAAAACTAATGTGATATTGAGGCTAGAGCATCAAGCTTGGATGTGGGACACCCAAACTGAAACATTCCACTGTTTTAAGGAGCTGACTGGACAGCCTTGTACGTATATCATTATCCTTCAGCCCACACTATACCCAATGTGAAAGCAGTCGTTTGATGGCAACCTTTAGGAAGACACTCAATATCCATCCTCGTTCTGCAGATGAAGGAGTGCGAACAAACACATACCAAGGACAGACAGTTAAGATAAAATATTGCTTTGAAATCAATTTTCCAATCAGATCTCAAATAAAAACTCTACTCTGCAGCAGAGAGTGGATGCCTATACAGCAGTGGTTTTCAAACTCTCCAGGAGAGTTTGAGCCACTGTAAGTTCTTGCGGGGGCGGGGGGAGGCAGCAGGGGACAGCAGGGGCTTGGGAGCACTTACCCAAGCCTCCTGCAGCCTCCCCAGGGTGCGGGGAACCCGGTGCAAACCTTTATTAGAGCTCCCTGCAGCAGTGAACGTGAAAGCGGAGCAATCGTGCTCTGCCTTCACTAAAGCGGACGCGGAGTGCGATTGCTCCACTTTCACTGCTGCGGGGAGCCCTAACATAGGTTTGCACCAGGCTCCCCGCACCCTGGGGAGGCTGCAGGAGGCGTGGGTAAGTGCTCCCAAAATACAACAAAAGGAAAATACCAATCAAATTATCCTTCAGCAGTACCCAGGACTACTGAAGGCAATCAACCCTTTGCACTATTACAACTGCTTTCTGGTCTTTGAAGAGAGAACTTAGCTTTACTCTGCTTCTTAATGTGCCTTGAGGGCCATATGTTATCAAATAGTAACACCTGCCTCAGAGAATATCGCTATTCTTTAGCTCTATGGGAGGGAAGGAATCAGAGCTTAAAATATGACTGCAAAGCCTCTTAAAGGAGTAGCAGATGGCTATTAATATATTTGAGTTTAATACTTGCTAGCTAATGAAGCCCCTTAAAGATATACATTTAGAAAAAGCTTTCACAGCAAATTGCATGATGAAAAATCACCAAACTACCCTTTCGTTTCAAAAAGCCGCTTCTTCCCCACAGAAGATATCAGAAGCGCATTATACTCCATTCACCGTTTGTGCTTTTGAGCCATGATCTCAAGCACGCAAGTACTCATGGACACATAGGACTGAGACTGCTACCTCAGGTTTTGAAGGTTGGTCTAGGAATGCCAGTCTGAGTGCAACCACACAGCTTCTTCTGTCTGCAGTTGCCGCCAAAAAACACTCTGCCTGCTCCAAGTTCCAGCCCTGGCAACACACACACACACACACACACACAAAGGAAGTCCATGTGATTATGGTCAGCATGCACCTGAACTTTAACTGAATTGGCTCTTAGCATACTATCTCACACACACGCACAAACAAAATTAATCCACAAGCAGAGATGTCGGGGTGGATCAACAGCTGGGGCACATGCTGAAGGTTTGGGTCCACATATGGGCCCACAGCAGTACCTGATCAACTCCTCACACAGCAAGGCCTCACTACTGCCAATATTTGTCACTTGCCTCTGGCAATCCACAGCCACAGGAGTGCTTGCTAGGCAAACATGGGGAAGAAGTTTTAGGAGAAGGCATCTGTCTTCTTTCCCCAGTGCCATTTTACAACTCCCAGATGTCCTGTTGTCCTGTTTCCCAATACTGCCTCAGGGGCTGGGGCATCTGGGAACTATTTAACGGCACCAGGGAATGAAAGTTAAGTGCTCCTACTTGCCACCTCCCCATCTGCCAGTATGCCTGCCCAATGGATTACCAGGAGGCAGTGGGGAACAGAAATAGCAGTGGGCTGTTCTCCTCTTCACTCAGTGTAATTGTACAAATCCTGCTGCCATTGCTGCCATCCCCTGGTAAGCCAACCAAAGTTCCCAATCCCAATGGGGAAGCTTACCAGAAAATGGTGGGGAGCTAGAGGAAGCAGAAGGTGCAAGCCCACTGTCTGGCTCCTGATCACAGTGGGTGGGTGGGTGGGTGGGGGAAGGTGGCATGTGTAGGTGCTTTCCCAAGCACGAGGGAGCACACCACTGAGAGACCTCTCAGATTTTTTGCCCTAGGCCACTCCAAAAGTTGGACTCACACAGAACAATGAACTGAAAGCCAATACAGATCCAGCCTCTTTATACACTAATTTTTTATACTCGGATTTGACTCAACATGAATGGCCACTGAGAATGAGAAGGAATATGCTGATCCCTGGAGAAGGGGAAAATGCATCCCTATGAAATCAGTTTAAAAAATTGAAGAGTCCTTTAACAATAGCCTCCTTAATGGGGGGGGGCAGCTGGTTGACAATCCATCATTCCTTTTCTCTCTAGGCGACCCCCCCCTTTCCCCTGAGTATGTGAAAGAAAGGTGATCACTTTGAATTGGTGAAGGGAGGGACTAAGAGAAACGCCTTTGTAAGCCCTTGGAGGAGGACTGATTGATGGATTGTCTTCTTAATGACTCTTTTCTTACATCACAAAGGTCAGCAAGGCTGTTTTTAAGCCACCAGAGCAAGGGAACTTTGTTTTTTAAATGGATTTGCTTTCGTTCTGGGAACGGACCCCATGCGAATAATGAGGTTCAACCTGTATACAAATAGCTTACTGCAGTGGTTCTCAAATTGGTGGGTCGTGACCCACCAGTTCGTGTAAAGGTCCCCCGTACCTTTAAGGGGCAGGGGAAGGGAAGAGGCAGGGGAGAGATCCCCAGGATCACGTCCATATGGGGGGCAAGGGGGGATGCTTTGTACTTACATTATGTAGGCAGGGCTGCTCAGCTTTGCTTTGCTCCTGCTGTTTCCAAACTTTCCAAGCCTCAGGGAGCGCTGCAGAGGGCTCCCCGCACCTCCTGCAGCCTGCTGCAGCTCTGCCTTCATAAAGTAAGTCCAAAACACCCCCCCTCACTGACACGATCCTAGGGATCGCATCGCTGCCCTAGCCCCTCCCCCACAAAGACTTACTGAAGGAATAAACCTCCCTCAAAGTTTGAGAACCACTGGCTTACTGAACATCCAATACAATCACATTGATTAATTTGTGCTTGCTTCTTGGGGTAGAACTCGGCACTGGTCTTGTGCTTTCCAGTGAATTCAACCCTTTATGGGGCAAAGAATCTTATGACTGAGCCCTTTCAGCCAGAGGCCTGAAGGACTTCTAAAAGAAGACTTTGTGCTCAGAAAAGTGGGAGGAATCCAGAGATTTGATCAAAACAACCTGCAATTCTTGCCATGAGAGAAGCAAAATTTTGTGTGGGAATGGAAAAATAAAGTGGAAGATCTCATCCAAAACATTCACAGCAGCAGGAAGAAACATATAAGAGTCCAAACAGAGAACTCCATGTGCTGGGTACAGCAACACATGCAGAACAAAACAGAGTGACAAGCTCATGCGACAGCTTAATATTTGCAACAGGGAAGATTGAAGAGAAGGAGGGACAGGGAGCTTTTCCCAGAAAGGGCATGGACTGAAGTTGCGTGGGGGAGGGGGTCTAAAGCCTAAATGTCTAAAAACCCACAAGGAAATCAGCCTTTCCCAGAAACATAGTGCAAGTTTGGATACAAAAACCATGCAGGTTTCCGTATCCGTGAGCTTTTCCCCCCACAGAATAAGCCAAGTACCCTTCTTACTTCTTAGAACCAAGGTTGGAAACTCACGTGGTTGTCTGATATCCATGGGTTTCAAGGTCTCAGAAGAGGTGAGACAAAGGATGATTGACGGTGCTGGAGGAGCAAGGCTTTTTCTGTGGATAAATGCCAGATTGGAGCAAATGTACAGTTGCAAACCCCACATGGGTTGACAAATGTAGTTACACATGGATGTGATTTATCACAAATGTACTACATGTTTGGTCAGGCCCTTAAATACAGAGCAGCAAAATAATCAACTTCATAGTATAGAGTAACCACATGGGTACATTTAATTAGAGAAAGGTATTCTTCAACTTTGCTAAGAAATTCTAATTTGGTGGCTTCATGTTGGAGTCTTGCTTTGAAAATGTTTTATGGTAACCCAGTGACTTTAAGTCAGGACATTCCAACCTTTTTGGGGGGAGGATTCTTTCCTCAAATGATTTTCTAAGTTCCATCTTTTGTAGGTACCACTTTTGCAACTGCTAACACTAACCCAAGAGGTAACAGCTGGCTATGCACAAGAGTAGGCAGCTTGCCCCAGTTAGAAATTCACTCTTCCCCTCCACCTCCAGTCAGTTTCTCTTTGGAAGGGCCAGGCAGCTGCATGGTCACATCTTGATCATTACTGCAACATTACACTTCATACCTACCACTTCCATTTCTAGCACAGTCAGGCATGGCAGGGCAGTGCCACTCAGTCATCATGACCTACCACACTATGAACTATTCCTAGTGGGGTAGCAGTAATAGTACTGCTTCAAACATTGCTTTAAGAATAGCAACAAAACATTCCCAAAGGAACGAAATATTTCCGTTTTCCGAATGTTGCTATTATGTCTGATCTGTGCCCATTTACTGTATTTTTCGCTCCATAAGACACACCTGACCATAAGACACACCTAGTTTTTAGAGGAGGAAAACAGGAAAAAAAATATTCTGAACCAAATAGTGTAATAAAATGTTTAATAAACTATAACAGAATAACATTGGAACCATGTAAAGTGAACAGCAGTCAACAGTGGCATTAAGAACCATTATCACCGTCATTAACAAATGGAGAGACTTAAAGGTTTGAGTACTCTAGTTTTCTGGAAACCCCAAGAACTCAGAATTTATAAAGCTCACAAAAGCAGGTGCACACAAATAGGGGATCACATTATCTTTCTGCTACAATGATGTTCTGCCAAATTCCAATACACTGGGCCTTGTGCCCGCTTAAGGCTGATCAGTCCCCCTTGTGCAACTCACCAGTGCAGCAAGCAAAAGTGAGTCCAGTTCCAGTCCACAGATGCCAAGTAAATCAGTCCAATCAATCAGAGTTGCCAAATCAGAGTCCAGAGCCAATAAGCCAAATTACAGTCCAAGGTCAGGTTCCAGGTATGGTAGGTCAGTCAAATCCGTCAGGGTATCCAAGTCCAGTCACAATCCACAGTCAGATTCCAAATTCAATAAAGTCAGTCAGTCTCCTCTCCTACCTCCAACCTGCACTCCTTCAAAACCCACAAACCCTTTCTGCCTCAGGTACTCCTTATATCCCTGAGGGCCCTATTGCCTTCCAGTGGCTGCAGCTGTGCAGCACACTCTGCTGGATGCCCAGGCCTTACCCTCAAAGGGGCCACTGCTGACACCACATCTACCTCCTTGCCAGTTCCCATACAATACAATACAAATGAACAAGTGGAAAGTCCAACCACAACTTGAATTCTCAAGACACAACAAACCTCTGGATTTATGGTGAGAACCGAGCCTTACCTGGGGCTTGTGCAATAAGCAAACACTGGCTTTCTGACCAAGGAGACAGTTTTTTCTTTGTGATGGGGGGGGGGCTTACATTCAGATGCTGGATGAGGTGAGTGAAAGCACCCCTCCCCCGCTGTGTGAGTGTGGGGGGGCAGAGCATCTGTGTGTGTAAGAGAAGGGGGCAGCCTGTGTGTGTGAGAGAGGGGGGAAAGTGTTTGTGTTGCAGAGAAGTTGTGATGCTCCAGGCTTGGGGTGGGGGGAAAGAGAGTCTGTGATGCTCCAGGCTTGGGGGGGGGAGAGAGAGGCTTTCCTGGGAGTAAGCCCCCCTGACTCTAATGGGACTTACTTCATTTTTTTTTTAAATAATGCTTTATTTATTTATTCGTGAGATCTATGAAGGCTATAAAGAGTGGCTGTCGTTGTTCCCTGCATTTCTCCTGCAGTTGTCTAAAGGAGAATACCATATCAGTGGTGGACCTGTTGGCTCGGAATCCACACTGTGATTCTGGATAAACGCTCTCTGCAAGTACCTGGAGCCTCTTTAGTGCAACTCGGGCAAACAACTTTCCTACAACGCTAAGGAGAGAGATGCCACGGTAGTTGTTGCAGTCACCCCTGTCGCCTTTGTTCTTGTACAGCGTGATGATGTTTGCATCCCTCATGTCTTGAGGTACTCCACCTTCTCTCCAGCAGAGACAAAGGATTTCATGCAGCTCAGTGATGATGATCTCTTTGCAGCACTTTAGGACTTCAGCAGGGATGCTGTCTTTTCCAGGTGCCTTGCCAAAGGCAAGGGAGTCCAGGGCCACGTGAAGTTCTTCTAGGGTTGGTTCACTGTCAAGCTCCTCCAGCACAGGCAGGCACTCAATGTTGTTCAGCGCTTCTTCGGTGACTACATTTTCTCTGGAATATAGCTCAGAGTAGTGCTGCACCCAGCGTTCCATCTGCTGCGCCCGATCCTGGATGACCTCACCTGTTGCAGATTTCAGAGGGGCAATTTTCTTCTGTGTTGGACCTAGGGCCTGCTTGATACCATCATACATCCCCTTGATGTTGCCCGTGTCAGCTGCTATCTGTATCTCGGAACAGAGCTGGAGCCAGTAGTCGTTAGCACATCTCCTGGCAGTCTGCTGGACTTTGCTGCGAGCACCTCGGAGGACCTGCAGGTTGCGCTCACTGGGACAGGCCTTGTATGCTGCTTGAGCTCTCCTCTTTTCCTCAACCAGTTGACTGGTGTCAACTCCTCAGAGTGGGCTTCAAACCAGTCTGCTGTCTTGTTGGTCTTCTTGCCAAATATGGACAAGGCGGTGTTGTAAACGGCATTCTTGAAATGTTCCCATCTGTTGGATGCGTTTGCATCGACCGGGCCTGGAAGAGATTCCTCAAGTGCTCGTGCAAATTCCTCCACTTTTCTCTGATCCCGGGTCTTGCTCGTATCAATGCGAGGTCTTCCTTCCCTTTTCGTGTGATACAGTCGCTTTGTTTGCAGTTTCACTCTGCTGCACACCAGCGAGTGGTCGGTGTCACAGGCAGCACCCTGATAGCTGCGTGTGATCTTGATGCTGGGAAGGCTGGAGCGTCTGGTGAGAATCAGGTCGAGCTGGTGCCAGTGCTTTGATCTTGGGTGTCTCCAAGAGACTCTATGTTGGGGCTTCGTGTTGAAGAACGTGTTGCTGACACAGAGATCGTGATGACAGCAAAACTCTAGCAGGCGTTGTCCATTTTCGTTCATCTTCCCAGTGCCGAACTGACCTAAGCAAGTGGGCCACGAACTGTTATCAGCACCAACTCTAGCGTTGAAATCGCCGAGGATGAACAATGGCTCTTTTACGGGGATCTTCTTGATAGTGGTGGCCAGGTCATCATAAAATTTGTCTTTGGCTTCTGCTGGAGACGACAGAGTCGGTGCATAAGCACTGATGAGAGTGACAGGTCCTGCTGATGACTGGAGCTGCAGCGACAAAATTCTTTCACTTCCCACAGTAGGTGGGATGATGGATTTCAGCAGGGTATTTCTGACCGCAAAGCCAACACCATGTTCCCTGGTTTCGTTTGGTGGTTTTCCCTGCCAGAAGAATGAGAAATTTCGCTCCTTGACAGATCCAGAATCTGGCAGCCTTGTCTCTTGAAGGGTGACAATGTCCATCTGCAGTCTGCTCAGCTCCATGTCGATGACAGCTGTTTTGCGTGCATCGTCTATTGCTTGCAGGTCATCAGAGAAGCCAGGTGTCATTGTCCTTACATTCCAGGTGCCCAGCTTTAAGGCAGGAGTTTTCTGTTTTCTATTGCATGGTGCAGAGTTGTCGATCCGCTTGTCGGTTTTCACCCTAAACCCCACGCACCCCGTGAGGTTAACGGACCGTGGCGAGGCAACACCTTACTGGCTGGGGACTGCCCAGCTTAAGGCGGGCGGTAGCTGCCCAATGAGATGCAATGATCTCTCCCACCGTCGGAAGCAGCCCCTGGCGTCATGCCCTACGCCAATCGAGCAAAGACTTATAACCGGTAACTGCTGCTTCCCGTGTTGTGCCGACGCCGTATGGTGAAGTTGGAGTGTCCTCTCCAGTGCGCGAAGCCTGGGTAAAGAAGGTATGGAGGATAGGCTGTTACCCATGCAGCAAATCCCCCCTCTCCACGTCGCTGGAATGATCCAATGGAAAGGCAGTAACCAATACGGTTGGTTCCAGCGGCGTCGCAGGAGTTGCCAGAACATGACTGTGTGCAGCCACGAACCGCCTGAGGGACTCCGGCTCCTGATTTTGCCTCGAGGTTGACTCCTGAAGCCTTTTCCACAACTGCATGTAGCCACAAGGCAGTGGAGGTTTGGAATCAGAGTTTTCCTTCTCTTAGATGGAAAACCCTCTCCTGCCCCTCCCCCTGCATCCCGTCTGCCTCACCACTGCTCCCTGTTCAACTTCCTGATACACACAAACCCCTCTCCTGCCCCTCCCCCTGCATCCCGTTTGCCTCACCACTGCTCCCTGTTCAACTTCCTGATGCACACAAACCCCTCTCCTGCCCCTTCCCCCTGCATCCCGTCTGCCACGAAGGCTTTCGACCTGGTAAGCAGGGATGGCCTCTTCAAGATTCTCCCCAAGATTGGATGTCCACCCAGGCTCCTCAGCATCATCAGATCCTTCCACAAGGACATGAAGGGCACTGTTGTCTTTGATGGCTCCACATCACACCCCTTTGACATCCGAAGCGGCGTGAAGCAGGGCTGTGTTCTTGCACCAACCTTGTTTGGGATCTTCTTCGCTGTCCTGCTGAAGCAGGCCTTTGGAACTACAACAGAAGGCATCTATCTCCGGACCAGATCAGATGGAAAGCTCTTCAACCTCTCCAGACTGAGAGCAAAGTCCAAAGTCCAGCTGAAATGCCTGCGTGACTTCCTCTTTGCCGACGATGCAGCTGCCACTACCCACCCTGCCAAAGATCTCCAGCAGCTCATGGATCATTTTAGCAAGGCCTGCCAAGATTTTGGACTGACAATCAGCCTGAAGAAAACACAGGTCATGGTTCAGGATGTGGACTCACCTCCCTGCATTACAATCTCTGAGCATGAACTGGAGGTTGTCCATGACTTTGTGTACCTTGGCTCAACGATCTCCGACACTCTTTCTCTCGATACCGAGCTAAACAAGCGCATCGGTAAAGCAGCTACCACGTTTTCCAGACTCACAAAGAGAGTCTGGTCCAACAAGAAGCTGACGGAACATACCAAGATCCAGGTCTACAGAGCTTGCGTCCTGAGTACACTTCTGTACTGCAGCGAGTCATGGACTCTTCGCTCACAACAGGAGAGGAAACTGAGCGCTTTCCACATGCGCTGCCTCCGACGCATCCTCGGCATCACCTGGCAGGACAAAGTTCCAAACAACACAGTCCTGGAACGTGCTGGAATCCCTAGCATGTATTCACTGCTGAAACAGAGACGCCTGCGTTGGCTTGGTCATGTCGTGAGAATGGATGATGGTCGGATCCCAAAGGATCTCCTCTATGGAGAACTCGTGCAAGGAAAGCGCCCTACAGGTAGACCACAGCTGCGATACAAGGACATCTGCAAGAGGGATCTGAAGGCCTTAGGGATGGACCTCAACAAGTGGGAAACCCTGGCCTCTGAGCGGCCCGCTTGGAGGCAGGCTGTGCAGCATGGCCTTTCCCAGTTTGAAGAGACACTTTGCCAACAGTCTGAGGCTAAGAGGCAAAGAAGGAAGGCCCATAGCCAGGGAGACAGACCAGGGACAGACTGCACTTGCTCCCGGTGTGGAAGGGATTGTCACTCCCGGATTGGCCTTTTCAGCCACACTAGACGCTGTGCCAGAACCATCTTTCAGAGCGCGATACCATAGTCTTTCGAGACTGAAGGTTGCCAATACAAATTTATTTATTACAGATACAGGTAAGGAAAATTGGATAGACTTAGTGCTAGGACTACATAGGTTACACACGAGGGTGGTGGCCATCAATTACAACAAACATTAATCCAAACGAAATTAATAATCAATACAAAAATTATCATATTCTTTAACCCAACTGGTTAGTACTTTAACATTCCATATTTTTCCTCTAACCTTATCTATCCCATCATAAAAAAACACTTCAGACTTTTACTTATACACTCTTCTTACCACTAAACTAATCTCTAAAATAAAATCTTTTATCTAATTCTTAATTTCTAATATAACATCTAAAAAAAAGTCTCCGATTACAATGGTATTACCTCCTTCAATATCTCTTATAACACGTTATACATCATTTTCCATAACTATCCAATCAAAAAAGGCTTCAAATTTTTACTTATAGACTCTTCTTACCACTAAACTAACCTCTAAAATACAATCTCCTATCTGATTCTTAATTTCTAATATCACATCTAAAAAACAAATATCTCCAATTACAATAATATTATACTTCACTTATCCACCACATATTTATTAACCCAAAATACAGGTTTAATATTTTCTCCAAAATAAATTGACATCTATAATTTCTTTTATTTACCTTCTTTTTTATAAAATAACCCTTTTATTTGTCTTAATACCACTATAATTTACACCATACTTATATTCCAAAATTACAATTCCATCTAATTTATTTCATATATTTACCACTTTAATTTTCACAATACTTATATTCCAAATTCCCTTTTCATCCACTTTAGTTTAATCTAATTAATAAAATATTTATCTTAATACCACTTAATTTCCGAAATATTTATATTTCAAATTTTCATTTGCATCTATTTTAATTTAATATATTAAAAAAAATTCTATTTATTATTCAACCATTTTGCCCTTCTTCTTATTGTTTACTTTGTACTCTATCTTATTGGTGTTCCCTCTTAGTCCTCCTACTGGTTCTTCCACTTCTTCTTTTTCTTCTTAAGTCCCCCCTCTGTTTTTCTTTCTTCTTTTTCATTCTGTTATTCTTGAATTCAATCCATAAATTCTTCCTCTTCTTGAGACAGCTTGCTCTCTGGACATTTCATCTTTTTTCTTCCTTAAGATTCTCAGTTATTATGATAATTGCTTCTTCCATCTCGTGTCCCATTTCAAAATACTCCACTTCTTTAACTTCACCCGACATCTGATCCATTCTTTTTTCTTCTCTATTGTTTATAATCTGTTCCCGTGAGTTTACAAGGGAGGAGCTTATTTGCCCAATTTGTTCAGAGAGTTCTCTGACTTGTTGCTCCATTTCTCTTCTAAAATCCATCAGAAAGTCCACCAACAAGGCCTGGCTTTCACGATCATCTTTTAGATTTTCAAAAGCCATTTTTATCAACACCAACTCGAGCCACTTCCTGCAGGGCTACTTTCTAATTTTGTATCCAGGGCTACTTTCCAGATTTTTATATCCAAAATAGTCAATCAAATCCACAATCAGGTTAGTATGCCTTTAAATGACCAAAAGAAGAAAAAATAATTCAAGCCTCTTGCTGAGAAACCGAAACCAAAAGTAGCCATGTCCAGGCTTTTTGCTGGGAAAATGAAGGTAAACTTTATTTCCTTCGTTGAAGATTACTTATTTATTTCTCTTCGGTACATACCATTAAAAAAAATATAATCTTGCACTTACTCCAGCAGGGGAAATACCAATTCACCTATTCCCCCCCTGGGTGGCTAACGGCCAGCGTGAATAATCTTGAAATATCTCCTCCTCCTCCAGACTTCTTACTTACAGTTCTCAGTAAAACTTTTTAACGAACCAAGTTCACTCACTCTTAATAGCTTTTCTCGCTGCGATGTTGTTGTATCTAGGCCGTGGGAGGACGGATTTTCAGCTTTCCGAGCTTCTCAAAGATGGCACCCGGGATAGATATGCTTCAGCACAGAGCAAAACAGAGATAAATCCTTGAAATTGCCTGTTTCTAAGGACCCCCCCGTTCAAGCTCTCAGCTCTTCGTACCATCTTCCTGGCACCGAAGCGTGCCTTAGTTGTTTAGGCACATGAAAACATATCTATTTCGCAGTCTCTTCGGGAACCCCCAAAGTTCACTGCAACTTCGCTGAAAGTTAGCTCCGCCCCCGGGACTTACTTCAGAGTAGGCATGCACAGGATTGCTCAGCGAGACTGCCACCCCACCCACGCTTTCCTGGGAGTGAGCCCCAGTGACTCTGAGACTTACTTCTGAGTAGACATGCGGGCTTGCGAGGCTCAGGCTCTGGTGGGCTGTGGCGCCTTGGAGCCCTGCTCATCGCCCTCGCGCTCCGTCCGGCGCTGCTATAGTCCACGCGGGCGCTGAGGGAAGGCAGGAGCCCCCCCGGCCAGCTCAGCCTCTGACTGCCTGGGGAAGCCGAGCAGAGCAGAGCGGGCAGGGGGTGGGGCCGGGGCCGGGGGCAGAGTTTTTTGTTGTTGTTGTTGTTGTTTTGCAGTATTCGCTCCATAAGACGCACACACTTTTCCCCCCACTTTCTGGGGGGGGGGAAGTGCGTCTTATGGAGCGAAAAATACGGTACTATTTTTGCTTAAAAACTAATCTGTTTGACCCATGAGAACAATAGAAGGGTACTGTTGGCAGGGAGCAAAATATATAACATTGAAGGATATGAAGATGAATCCAGCCTTGATCATTAGTAGGACCTTATAAGTATTACCTGTGATACAGAGACAGAACAGACATCAGAATATACCACAGGGGCTTAGTTGCTGGGCTTGTGTTTCCATTTGAAGATCCATCATTTCAGGTGAGCAGCTGTTTCAGGATGGGGGCGGCAATCAAGGACAAATCCAGCATCCAAGGTTGGTGAGATAAGGTATCATTTGCAATTATGTGCTATAGATTCTTGGTAGTAATGTTTAAAAAAAAAAAGAGCTGAAAAAAGGAACATTTGTCCTCCTTCAGATTATGCATTACAGTGCATTACATTCAGATCTAAAAACGATACCCAGTTTTTTCAGTGCAGATTAGAGAGAGTAAATTCAGAACAAAGGACTGTAGAAATTAGTCAGCGGGTACTAGCCAATGTCCTCCCAAATGTGAATACAGTTTTAATAGACAAACAGCTGAACCCTATACAAGTTTATTCCAAATAAGTTCCACTGTGTTCAAAGGCACTCTCAAGTGTAAATAGACACTTCAATGGCATTTGCTCTCAAGTGTCCATACTTTTCTAACAGCAAGTCCCATTAAAGACAATGGATACACAAGCATAGGATTGTGCTCTTATTCCATATGTTCTAGACCAGTGTTTCTCAAGGTTTGTCCTCCACCATAACACTTCACATGTTCCATCTATTCAAAGTACCACTGGAAGTAACTGGCGATGACATCATTGCCAGTTACTTCTGGGTTGGGAGGCCAGATGCCACATGACAGACACCGGTAAGAGGCTTAGGGTGGACGGGATGGCTTTTTCAAGCATGGAAAAGCATGCTTTGGAGCTTTGCCTGCCAAGCCTCCTATCACTGTTTTTGAATCATGTGCCTAGTCTCACTGCCAGGCAGCAGGTGTCCAAGGGTTCTGCGAGTACTACCAGATACCATCTGTAGTACCACTGATGGTATCTGTACCACTGTCCTAGACCAAGGATGGTTAACCTGAGGGTGCCTGGATCTTTAACAATTGTGTAGAAGAGGGAACTTCACAGATGACAAGATGCACCTGCTGAAATTCCCTCCTCTGCACAATTGTTAAAGGTCCAGGAGCCTTAAGTTGAAAGGTTGACCACCCCTGTTCAAGACAAATAAAAAGGTTTGCAATAATTTCAGTTATTATGGTTGCTATCCCCAGTCTTATTAAATAGGCACTACAGATTCTAAATAAATTAAACCTAAATGCCTTTGTATGCCATACATCTGCCATACATAACCTGGAGAGCTTGATCTTCATAAATCACTTTCCATGCATGCCAAGTACTAAAACAGCAAGTACAAAGTTCACATCACTCATAGCTGCTCCTCTAAAAGGGAACAACACTCCCATGAAATGGACGAACTACTTGATTTACACTTGGTCAAAAATTATCAAGGGCAGGCTTTGCTCTAGACCAGTGATTTTCAACCAGTGTGCCATGGCATACCAGTGTGCCGCAAATGGTCTGCAGGTGTACCATGGGAATTTGGGATAGGGTCATTTATTATTAGGGCCGTTGGGGGATGTTAGCCCCCAGCCATCAGCATGGTGTGCCTTGTCAATTGTCAAAAAGTTGATGTTGTGCCTTGACAATTTTAGCACCTTGCAACTGTGCCCTGAGATGTAAAAGGCTGAAAATCGCTGCTCTAGATGCTTCTTTCCCCTAGCTAGACCTGGGGAAGAAACTACATCCACACATCTGAAGTAGAGCCACAAGTCCACAATGGAAAACACGGCAATAATTTAAATCTCTTTTCATTCCAAGAACAACTAGGCTAGACAGAAAACTTATGTCTCATGTCTTGACTCAACTTCTATTACATGAACCAAAATATGCAGTACTCTTTATGGATCCTATTTTCTGAGGGCTTCTAGTCACTGAACCGCTATTTCAAAGAAGCAATTGCTTTTTGCTTCCAGTCTAGAATCTAGTGAAAACAAATCAAGGCAGAATGAATCACATACACCATGAAGGCTTTAAAAACATCCACAGTGGACTCATGGTCTCAGAATCATGAAATAAGTCCAAGGTCAACTACGCAGAGTGTTTCTTTTTCTCCCTCCTTCAGAGAGGCATCTAATGGTGCCTGCAAACAGACTTGCAAATCAGGACTTGTTGTGTTCTCTCTTTCTCCCTCCCTCTGCCTTTTTTTTAAAAAATAATAAAAGCCCAATCAGTTTTTTTAAAACAATGAAAACACCTGTTTGGAGAGAGAGATGAAAGGTGAGTTTGTAACATCTGCTTCAGATAATCTGTACTGCTGTAAACAACCAGAACTGATTTCTCACAAGCTTGATCCTTGAGAAAGGCTTGCACACCAAATAAAGTGAATATGCTTCCAAAATAGGCTCACCACAAAAATGATGCACATCTGTATGCAACCAAAACATACTAAACAAGGGGGAAGTTGGGGAAAGCACAAGTGCACTGAAAGTTGCAATTCATCTTCCACCTTATGGTTTGGAATTGAACCCACGTCCTTTGACCCAGTCCCTGCAGAGAGGTATATAAAATCCAAATGCAGAAAGATGAGCATGAATCTTACCCGAGGAGGAAGACTACAGGTCTTTCATCATAGCAAGGAACAGACTGTTTTGCTGTTTTTAAAAAAAATAAAATACAGGTTGAGCCTCATTATTCGCGTGGGTTCTGTTCCCAGAACTCACGTGGATGGCAAAAAACGTGCTAAAGCAAATCCATTTAAAAAACAAAGTCCCCTTGCTCTGGTGATTTAAAAACAGCCTTGCTGACCTTTGCGATATAAGATAAGAGTCATTAAGAAGACAATCCATCAATCAGTTGTCCTCCAAGTGCTTACAAAGATGCTTCACTCAGCCCCTCCCTTCACCAATGCAAAGTGATCATCTTTCTTTCACTGCTCAGTGGGAAGGAAGGGGTCGCCTGGAGAGAGGATTGATGGATTGTCATCCAGCTGCCCCCCCTCTCATTAAGGATGCTATTATTAAAGGACTGTTCAGTTTTTTAAACTGATTTGAAAGGGATGCATTTTTCCCCTTCTCTGGGGATCAGCACATTCCTTCTCATTTGCAGTGGCCATTCATGTTGAGTCAAATCCGTGTATAAAAAATCAGTGTATAACAAGGCTGGACCTGTAAATATAATTGACTGTGATAAAGATTATACCTGCCCCCACTCTGTAAGAGGTGAACTTTTTCTGAATACACATCAGGCATGAAAGTAAGGGTGCAGAAGATGCTGTTGGCCCGACACTGTGTGCACTTCCTTTCCAAGAGGAGGTCAAGGTGGGTAGCAGCCATCCCTAGCAAGTCAGGATGGATGACAGCTTGACCCCATCACAACTCTTGCCTGGAGACAGCAGGGGACAGAACACTAGCAGCAATCTCAGGACTTTGCAAATGCAGGGGGGAGGGGATCTATTGATGGGAGCTTGTAAAGTAGGAAATATCTCATTCAAGATGGAAACCAGTGAAGAAATTAGCAGGGTGAGAGTGAATTGCTCTGAAGATCTCTCTGTGAGTCAAGAAACCTAACCTGGAGTCATCATATGATCTAAGTTTAATACTGTGGCTCAACCGCTACAACACTTAAGTACAAGTGAGGTTGAAGAGACTAAAGAGATGTTCCCCAACAATCACAGATAAGACAACTTTTTCTTACAGGAAGCTGCCCCCCTATTGAATCAGCTCTCTGGTCCATCTAGTCCAGCATTGTTTGCTCCAACTAGCAACAATTGTCCAGGGTTCATATTGAAGAGGTCTTTCGCAACTCTAGCAGGGGATGCCAGTTTGGAACCCAAAACCTGCTATGTGCAAACCAGGTACTCTGCTACTGAGCTACAGTCCCATCTTCTCACATTATGCTATATGAACGTTAATCGGCCAAGTGTTGCCAGTCTCTTTATCCTTTTGCAGTTGGTACACTGTGAAGCCATCCAAGGCTTTAGTGAGATGTATACAATATGCCATGTTGACTTAAGGAATATTCAGTCCCTCCCAGGTACAAGGAAAAACAGCAGAGGGGGTTGATAGGGATAATAACGAGAGCACGATGGAAGGCTTCCCTGTGAAGACAAATCTATCCAGTAATTGCCAGCAGAGAGGAACATAAGAACAGCCCCACTGGATCAGGCCATAGGCCCATCTAGTTCAGCTTCCTGTATCTCACAGCGGCCCACCAAATGCCCCAGAGAGCACACCAGTTAACAAGAGACCTGCATCCTGGTGCCCTCCCTTGCATCTGGCATTCTGACATAGCCCATTTCTAAAATCAGGAGGTTGCGCATACACATCATGGCTTGTAACCCATAATGTATTTTTCCTCCAGAAACTTGTCCAATCTCCTTTTAAAAGCATCCAGGCCAGATGCCGTCACCACATCCTGCAGCAACGAGTTCCACAGACCAACCACATGCTGAGTAAAGAAATATTTTCTTTTGTCTCTCCTAACCCTCCCAACACTCAATTTTAGTGGATGTCCCCTGGTTCTGGTGTTATGTGAGAGTGTAAAGAGCATCTCTCTATCCACTTTATCCTTCCCCTGCATAATTCGTATGTCTCAATCATGTCCCCCCTCAGGCGTCTCTTTTCTAGGCTGAAGAGGCCCGAATGCCATAGCCTTTCCTCATAAGGAAGGTGCCCCAGCCCAGTAATCAGGAGGATTTTATAGGCGACATACACTGGAAGGGGGAGAATTCTTTGACAAATACCAAACAGAAAATGAAATTGTCGGGGCCCCTCCCAGATGCCCTGACCCCCGACTTACCCTGGAGCAGGCACCCCATGCCCAGGGTGGGGAGGCTTCCCTGCCCTTGAAGGGGGCAAAGAAGGTTGGCTCATCCCAACCAGCCAGAGGGGGCTGGCAGGGCAAACAAGGAACACTACAGGAAACAAGCCAGGAACAGGAAAGGCCTTTTCTGCCCCACCTGGAGGAAGGGGAGGGGCCAAAGGGGGTGGGCTTGCTCCGTAAACAGGGAGGCTAGGGATGAGAGGCAGGCAGTGTGAAGCAGGGAGCTGTGAGGTGAACAGCTCCTGCTCCTAGGCCAGGTCTGGCAGCTCTGCTAGGGAGGAGAACAAGGGTGCTTGTCAGGCTGCTCCCCCTTCAGCCAATCTGAGGCCTCCCTGGAGGTGGAACAAGCCTACTCCAGGCCCCTCCAGGGCAGGGACCCTACAGAAATATAGATAAAACGCAAAATGACACTCTACTTGCAGCCCTCCTTCCTTTCCTCAAGCTACTCACAGAAATCTCTACAGCATATGTGTCAATCAACAATATTTCTTACCCTCTTTCTTTATTCCTCCCCCCCCCTCATGCTTTGTGCTGGTTCTTTTGCATGAGACAGCGCTGTGAATATTGCAGGCAAGGACGCCAAATGAGACACCCAGGGCAACACTCTCTGTAATAAATAGCTCCAATTATCTGGAAGCAAGCAAATTCACCCAAGACAGACAGCACACTGGCGCCCCGTGGCATCCCCAGGCCACATCACCATGAAGATATCTACATTTGTTTATCCTAAAATTTATATTCCACCAACAAGGCAATACAATACAATTTTTATATTGTATGGCTTATGCCTTGTCCCACCCCTCTCAACTCTGTTGTCCCATCTGCAGTATCATGAACCTGTGGGGTGGGTGGGTGGGTGGGTGGATTGGAGGAGCTGGGAACAGCACAATCAACAAAACAATGTCTGTCTAATGACAAAACATCTATTTTGTTCAATCAAAAAGCAAGAGAACAAACCCCACTATTAGGTTTGTCAGTGCCATGGTTCTCAAAACACGAGGTAAGCCTCTTTATGGAGGTACAGACAGTTGCTTAAGGAAACAGCTAAAAAAGGCCAAAGACAGACACAGCAAGTGGCTGGAATTGAATGGTAAAAGCAGGAAAACAAAAAAATGAAAGAAGAACCTTTCTGAAGACACAAACATGCCACTTGGAATTTATTAACAAGACTTGTACCTAAACTCCAATCAAGCTGCACTTTTATGTATGTAGTTTTCATTGGGGAGCAACTGAATTTCTGCAAGATTTGATTCTTGGATCAGAATCCAAAGGATTTCAGTCTTGTAGCCATATTGCAAGCCAAAACTCAGACTTATACACACTCTTCTTGGATTCTCATTTGAACAGATTGCAGGTAATGTTTTGAGGAGTGGGCCAAGGACATACAGCACCACAGACAACATGATTGGATGTGCACTCAATGTACACACTTCGTGCATGACCATGCATTGATCTTACATTCCAACCACAGCATGCAGTTACCAGCTTCCAAGCTAAGATTTTTTTATTTTTTTAAGACTCTCACATTGACTAAAATGAGCAATGAAGCTCAAAGGGTTCATATGACCAAACTATTATTCCCAAAAACTAAAGGTATTTTTTAGACTTACACCTTTTGGAATATCACCGTTAAAATGAGTGTAATATATGCACCAGTTTAATCCAGGACCTTCCTCAGAATGGACAGGATGAAGGTGACTAGGATACTGGTTGGTGAATATGTCTAACTACTGTATACCAGTTTAACTCTTGCAGAACAGTTAGCACTCACTGAGAGAGCCCTACCTTTTTTAGTTAACAGAGATAATCCATTGATTTTAGATTAAGATGTTTCATTCAAACATCTCTTTAATCCAGTGGTTAACATCACAACAGAGTGCTATGAGAGGCACTTGACATTTAAGAATAGAAAGGGGAAATTAATCAAGGGCCTCTAAAGATATACACTACTGATTTCCTGTGCACAGAGAAATCTTTCCACCCTGAAAATCTGGGAAAAGGTGAAGCTTGTGCGATGGTGAAAAAAAAAGGTTCATGAAGATTTTCACCTCCTATGAAACTCTTTTTAGAGTTATTCTGCACCCCTTTGAAGAAGTCTGTGAAACTCTTTGCAAGGAGACAGTGGAATGGACAGAAAAAGGAATGTGTTCTCTTTGTCAGCCAACCAGGGCAACACTCCTTCATTCCAATTCAGAAAGAGTTTACTAGGTGGGGAGAAACAGGACTACACCTGTGAATGCAGTAAAAGTAGTGCAATGAAAATGATTCACTGCAGACATCTGCATTTGCACATGCATTCTCATTCACATTCTGCTCCAGCTGGTTATGGCAAAGTGCATACAAGTAGAGTCAGACTGAGACAAAGGTCTTGCTGACTAAGGAAAGAGCTTGCACAGCATCACAAAACAGGGAGAGTCAGTCCAGTTGCCAAGGGAACATGGATGCATATCAGTAGAAGAATTTTCATGGACCCTCATGAGGTCACACAGTCCATTCCAATTGGCAACATAGCATGGTGACATCATCATGTTCACTACATGCTCCCCGACTAGTCAGGATTATGCAGTGAAGAAGCCTCTTCAAGTTAAGGAAAACAGTGACCAAGAAAAGCAGATCAGTGGAACCACAGCT
The DNA here is from genome assembly GCF_035046505.1 of Tiliqua scincoides. Classification (NCBI taxonomy): domain Eukaryota; kingdom Metazoa; phylum Chordata; class Lepidosauria; order Squamata; family Scincidae; genus Tiliqua; species Tiliqua scincoides. Next base: position 147,462,866 of record NC_089822.1, read on the forward strand.
ATTCAGAAATACACAACAGTGAGGGGCATCTTTTTTATTTTCTTACAACCCATGCATGTGCTCTGAAATGGCAACTTTCACAGTGAAAGTTGAACCTCATAAGGATTCAGCATAGAACTAGGGGGAAAAAACCCCACAAAATAAAAGGAAACCTTTGTATGGGGGAAAAAATGACATAAGAACTCTTAAGCTGCATACCATCAGAGGCCTTTGAAAGGGGCAATTCATGATTTAAAAAAAAATTGTCCATGTCACAATGGGAAAGAAACAGTTCAGCTTGAGTAAGTCAAATTATGCCTTCAGAAGAGCAGAAAGCAAACTGAAGGACACAGCAGAGTAACTGATTGAAATGGTCTTTATCAGCACGTCACACGTGTTTTATGGCCACTGTGTGTTTTAAAAGAGCAACACACCTCCCAAATGCTTTTCAAATACTGTTGTCTTTGATGTCAATATTTTAAACATTTTAATGCAAGATAAACCCTCCTTCAATGAATTTGCATCTATATTTTGAAATAAAAGTATAGCAACCTTGGCAACTGCAGGCCCACAAGTGGAGCTATTCCAGATCAGAACATGACAAGTGTGTGTACCCCACTGCTTCCTTTTTATTTCCTTTCCAAGGTCCCATCAGAAACAAAAGCTGAAGCACCTCAAGATTGATGTCATGTTAAACTATGGCAAAAAATGGGTGGGCAAAGGGCTGGCCCATGGGGAGCCCCGCATTTCCAATGAGCCCCTAGCCCATCAGAGACTGTTGGAGCCTGTGCTGGTCCATGACTGCCAGTCACAACCATTTTAAACCCCCCCCCCCCATTGCCTCTGAACAACTTATGTCTCCATGTGTTTCTGGCTTGGTTTTGACCCAATCTCCAGAACCATCTGTAAATACAAATGCATGTAAAGTCATGCACATTGGGGAAAAAAATCAAAACTTCACATATAGGCTAATGGGTTCTGAGCTGTCTGTGACAGATCAGGAGAGAGATCTTGGGGTGGTGGTGGACAAGTCGATGAAAGTGTCAACTCAGTGTGTGCCAGCAGTAAAGAAGGCCAATTCTATGCTTCGGATCATTAGAAAAGATATTGAGAACAAAACGGCTAATATTATAATGCCGTTGTACAAATCTATGGTAAGGCCACACCAGGAGTATTGTGTCCAGTTCTGGTCGCTGCACCTCAAAAAGGACACAGTGGAGATGGAAAAGGTGCAAAAGAGAGCGACTAAGATGATTAGTGGGCTGGGGCACCTTCCTTATGAGAAAAAGGCTACGGCGTTTGGGCCTCTTCAGCCTAGAAAAGAGACGCCTGAGGGGGAACATGACTGAGACATACAAAATTATGCATGGGAAGGATAAAGTGGATAGACAGATGCTCTTTACACTCTCACATAACACCAGAACCAGGGGACATCCACTAAAATTGAGTGTTGGGAGGGTTAGGATAGACAAAAGAATATATTTCTTTATTTAGTGTGTGGTCAGTCTGTGGAACTCGTTGCTGCAGGATGTGTTGAAGGCATCTGGCCTGGATGCCTTTAAAAGGGGATTGGACAAGTTTCTGGAGGAAAAATACATTATGGGTTACAAGCCATGATGTGTATGTGCAACCTCCTGATTTTAGAAATGGGCTATGTCAGAATACCAGATGCAAGGGAGGCACCAGGATGCAGGTCTCTTGTTATCTGGTGTGCTCCCTGGGGCATTTGGTGGGCCGCTGTGAGATACAGGAAGCTGGGCTAGATGGGCCTATGGCCTATGGCCTGATCCAGTGGGGCTGTTCTTACATTCTTATTTTCTTATGTAAAGAATAGCACAAATAGCCACTGATCAATCATCAGCCCTTGACAGAGGCTTTCCTTGCCAATGACTGGGGGAAGCCGACAACTGATGCAACAAATATTGTGCTTCTCAATAAACTCCAGTGTTTGTGCAGATAAGATACAAGTCACCATTCAGTCCTTTATACCAGCCAGGGGTGTTTTCTGCTTAGTAAGCTGCAAAAGCAGCAAGGCCTCTATCAGTTAACTGGCAGGGTATTGAAACAGGTCAACTCTTCTCCAGTAGTGCTAAACAACTGTCAAGATGCAGCTGCTTCCTTATTGATGTATTTCTGCGCATCATTTGTGACAGGCAACGCTTGGAGTGCTTCACGGCATGGTGGCTCTGTAAGTGGGGGGGGGAGGACTACTGTACAAAGAGCAGCAAATATTGATTCAGCAGAGAAATCAAATATGATCCAGAATTGAACAAGAAACTCATCCTCTTTCTGCCTGCTCTGTGCCTCACGATGAGGGTTTCAAAGTGAGTATAAAGATCTGAAAATAAAGTTAAAATTTGATGGAAATAATGCACTAACAATATTCAACAAAATATCCACCTATTTCACTGCTATTACGAATTAATGTGAATTTTTAAAAGCAATTATGCTCAGGTTCCAAGTGAACATGAATGCATGCCAGCACCCCGAAAATTTTGCTCTCTACACTATTACTTACCTTCAACAAAAGGACAATTTTGTAGTACAGGTGGTTCTCAGAACAAAGTCCCACATTCACTATTGTTACGGAAATATACTCGTTCTTGGCTGTGAAATTCTGAAAGTCGTGTACTTGCCTAACTATAATTAATAAAACCAGAAAGCATTAAAAAGGGGATATACCTATATGATGAAGACTATTCCACAAAACTTTTTTTTTTAAGTTTGACAGAAGAAGTAGTGACCATTCTGCCAAATTAAATCCTTATTTTCCTGGCAAACTCTCCCCTACAAAGTTCAACGATCAGCTCTCTTCGTTTTTAATGACAGAGCAACTGTAGATGAAATGCCAGTTCCAATTATTCCACAAACTAGTATAGTGAAAATGGGGTTCCTGTCTGCATCGTCAATATCTGTATTTAGATAATTTTTTTTAAAGAGTGAGAGAAGGAGGGAAAATACAATACTGATTTTAGTCTGTCATCCTGTGCCATATACCACATGAAAGAGACCCCAATCTAAAACTATTCTCGTCCCCTCAAATTTGCAAGAAGCCAATTAAGAATATGTTGCCAATCAACAAACAAGGAGCGTCAGCTACTGTAGCAATATCATGAAGGAGGGAAATGCCAAGACAGAGGAACACCAATAACCATGAAAGAGAGAGAGAGCATGCAAAAAAAAAGACATGCATATAAAATATAAAAATAAAAACACCAGATACCCAATTCACTGCTATTGTGAATTAATGTGAATTTTAAAAGGCAATTATGCCCAGGTCCCAAGTGAACATGAATGCAGCCAGCACCCCAAAACTATCTGAAATTGTACATCATGTGTAGATAACTTGTTGCAGCGGAACATAATTAGATGATATTCAGATTCAGATGTGGAATGAATGTCCCCGTCCACATTCTGCCACAACAAATAAATATGTATGAATATGGCTGGAACAGGATACAAGTCTTGCTGGGCAGTGCTAGCAGGCAATGAAATCAAACCAACAGCACAGGGAGCATCAGCCAAGTTGCCTCAACAACAAAGGACCAATTTCCTCTTTCACCACACCCTAATTTAGAGGGACACTTTTGGGCCTCAGTGATGTTGACAGGTAGCTAAACTGCATTATGTGCCTTCATGAGGTTATCCTATTGGCCACGAGATATTGGATTGGCTGGAATCACAGAGCGATTATTGAAATTTAGAATACACACATACAAGAATGTGGAAGGCTACTTCAACACGGGAGTCGAGGAGCTCTTTACACTATTTGAAAGCTCACTTTTCACCTCAAAAATACATTGAGTATGAAAACTGACCACATCACTAATAATCATGGCCTTAAAAAGGAGACATCTGCCTTGCCTTTTTAACTCGACTTTCCAAATCAATCTCTTCTAACCTTACTCGGCACTTCTTTGACAGTTACTATGGCTTCCTCCATCCATATCTGCACAGCTGGTGAAAACATTCCCCCAGAGATTTACTAGCTCCGTAGTCATGCTCCAGGCGTACTGCTGGGGTATACATGCTTCAGTTTATCCCTGGGGAGTCCTGACTAAGAACTAGAAACAACAACTCCCTGCCAGAAAAGACTGAAACACAGTATTTGCGTGCAACAAACAGCATGAAACAGTATTAAAAGCTAACATACTGCACACACATTGGAGTAATTTTCATTTCTTCAGGCAATCCGCATCCTGAGCTCACCACGCACAGTACCTCAGTAGAGCTAAACCTGCTGATGGCCACAATTCATTCACACGTGAAAGAGGGGGATTTTTCTCCTGCAAATGGAGCTAGGAGGCCTCATTCCTGGGTACATTAAATAAGTATTCATACTGAAAGCTGTGACCTGGGCAATGCCCAGTGGTTCACAAAGTGGGTGAACCACTTGGGGGAGTGGTTTTACCTAAGGCGTACACTAAGAAGCAACTGGGCAGCAGGAAGGTGCTGGACATTGTGGATTATGACAGCATGTTGGCAAATGGCACTCCAAATGTCTGCTGTTCCATAGTGCTGAATCTGGTGGGAAATTATGGTTTTTTTTAAAATAAATATGCTACCAGAGCATACTCAAACCGGTATGAAGCATTTTGAGAAACTGCTGTCATCATGTGTATTTCTGTCTGTCACTGAACAGAAACAGCAGAAGCAGAAAAATCAAAAAAGAAATTAGATAATATAGTTTGCAACATCTGAAGTAAGAATTTCTACCCCAACAAATCAGCAGCTGTGCCTAATATGTGAAAAGGTCTTTTTTTTAATGAGGACTGTGTAGGCATTCAGACTGACTGAACATTTGAAGAAGGCACATCCTGACAAGGCAAACAACTTTTTCTCTAAACACTTAGCGACAAATTTCAAAGCCAGCCAACACTATCAAGTATGCTTTACAATGCTCAACGACAAAACACTGACAGTTTGCGTACATCATGCTACATTTCATTGCTAAGTCTTGAAAACCTTATACAATTGGTGAAGAACTCATCCTACCAGTAGTGAGGTTCTGAGGACTGTTTTGCACAAGTCGTCACACTACATAATTAAGACAATTCCTCTCAGCAACAATTCAGTGCAAAGATGAAAATGGTGAAAATGGCTGAAAATGGTGAAAATGTGGAAGATACATTGTGCCACATGCCAAGGACAACAGAATCTGCATTACAGCAGGATGAGTTAAATTTGCCAGGCAATGAATCTTTGCTTCTCACATAACTGCACTTTATAAAAGATAAAAATTTGGCCCAAGACTTATTTGTAAGGCAGCTAAGAACAGATACTAAAGGGGAGTCAATATTTTGTGGTGTTTGAACTGTTCTTCAAAGAGTAGGAAATTCCATTCTCATCATACTTGCTCATGCAGCAGACAGAGCACCATCAATGACTAGTTGCTACCATGAGTGTGTTTCTCAATTGAAAAAAAAGCCAAATGTTTTCACCGTTCACAGTGCTGTTGATTGCCATCATCTGGTTACAACAAATCTCAGTGATCACCCGCACAAGCGATTACACACCGTCGTCATAAGAACATAAGAACAGCCCCACTGGATCAGGCCATAGGCCCATCTAGTCCAGCTTCCTGTATCTCACAGCGGCCCACCAAATGCCCCAGGGAGCACACCAGATAACAAGAGACCTCATCCTGGTGCCCTCCCCTACATCTGGCATTCTGACTTAACCCATTCCTAAAATCAGGAGGTTGCGCATACACATCATGGCTTGTACCCCATAATGGATTTTTCCTCCAGAAACTCGTCCAGAAACTCGTCATTTCAATTAATAAAATTAAAGCCCATGTTCTCATGTTCGCAGACACCCAAAGATAGTGAAAATTGTGGATAAGCAAATCTGTAATTTTCAGCCCCCTAAGCCCTCTGAAGGGGACCAAAGTTGGGCTCCCTTGACCTCAGAATGCCTTAAAAGGCATAAAAATGTCACTTCCTGTTTCCTGAGGGAAAACAGAAGTTGTGTTTTTATAGCTCCAGGAGCTATTCTGAAGCCCAGTGACCAACAGCAGACGTGGGCTGCCTCTGCAGGCTTCAGAAAGCCCTCGAGGGGACCAGAGCACCGCTCCAGAGGGTTTAAGTGGAGCCCAGTCTGGTTCAACACGGGTCTAGGGGAGCCACGTTGTGCCAGATCCATGGATGTAAAATTCGCGGATAAACAGGTTCCACCTGTAATTATACTGTAAGGTGCTTTGATCGTGCCTTCAGGGATGGGAAAGATGGCATAAACTTTTTAATTAAATACATACATATATGGCATCTCCAACAGCACCTTTTCCAAATTTCTCTGTTTATTTGCACAATAAACATTTCTAGTTCAAATATCAAGAGCTGTTCTTCAACCATTTTTTTAAAGTAGAATCAGTAATTTTGGTAGATGACCATAAAACAACAAATACAGCTCAATGCATACTGCTAAGCACTATAACATGGCTGTTTTCGAAGCACCTAAGACTGTGGGCTCCCAGTGGAATACACCAACTTCATTATCTAGAAAATGGAAGAATAAGAAGAAAGCGAGCATTCCATTTTGCATAAAGAGGTAAGATATTCTTCAAACCCTACCAGATTAACAGACATTTCAAATGCACATACCTGCTTCTTGAAAATGGTTACAACTCAAATATGCTTTTATAGCTGCAAAATATAGCCCTAATGACTCCCCACTCTTCTCAAATTATTGTGTGCTAATCTACAGCAACAGAAGAAAGGCATAAGACTATTTCGAGTTTGACACAAGCTTTCTGTCTCATCGAGACAAAAGCACAGCAGGAAACATAATGATAAACAGTGAGCCACTGAAATGATGGACAACACACAAAACACAGTGCTCTTACTAAGAGAGGAAAGGTAGAGTCCCTTAAAAAAATCAGCAAGCCCCATCCCTAGCTCTCTCCAACTGTAGTCAAATTATATTCACTCTCATAGCCTTTTAAGAACAGTACTAAGGGAGAGGTCAGGTCCTTTCACCCACATCTGCAATTCAAGCACTGAAAAACACTATTTCAGGTAATACAGAAGGGTTAGGCCAGGGCTTTTCAAACTGGGTTGTCGTGACGCCCCAGCCTGTGAGCCCTGGCCTCTGCCCCCTTAAGGGGTGGGGCAGCCTGGAGGCAGGGAGGAGGCAGCAGCACGATCCCCAGGATCGCGCCGCCTGGGGGGCTGCAGGGGCTTGGGTGCACTTACCCAAGCCTCCTGCAGCCTCCCCAGGTTGCGGAGAGCCCGGCGCGACCTGCAGCAGGGCTCCCTGCAGCAGTGAAAGTAAATGCTGAGTGATCGCGCTCCACGTCCGCTTTAGCAAGTGCACCCAAGCCCCGGCAGCCCCCCTGGGCGGCGTGATCCTGGGGATTGTGCCGCTACCCTCCTGCCCCCGCTGTCTCCCCTCCCACCCATGCAAGTACTTAGTGGCTCTCAAACTGTCCCAGAGAGTTTGAGAACCACTGGGTTAGGCAGTTCTATCGTAACTGAAATCATGGGGTGTTTTTTTTCTTCAGTCAGGTCAGGCACTTAAATCCTACATTTCTAAGAGGAATGGGATACTTGAATAAGAATTCAGTAGTATGGATTAAAAGTGCCCACTGTTTGTAATTGAACTTCAGCATTTTCTGGAAAGGACACTCAACTTTGATATCACCACCATCACCACCCCACTTTCAGTTCATGGTTCAACACAAAAACTAACCAAATACATAACATCCAAGTTCTGCAAGTAAGAGGAGGCAGATTTTCAAACAAAATTATCATTCTCTTCATTACACTGTTGGCAACCTTCAGTCTCGAAAGACTATGGTATCGCGCTCTGAAAGGTGGTTCTGGAACAGCGTCTAGTGTGGCTGAAAAGGCCGATTCGGGAGTGACAATCCCTTCCACACTGGGAGCAAGTGCAGTCTGTCCCTGGCCTGTCTCCCTGGCTATGGGCCTTCCTTCTTAGCCTCTTAGCCTCAGACTGTTGGCCAAGTGTCTCTTCAAAATTCTCTTCATTAGGAGAATGAAAACACACCAATGCTCCCTTGCTGTTGCTTGACTCCACATGCAACAGGGAATTCGGGTTTCAGAATCATAGAAGAGAGACTAAGGGCACAATCCTAACCAACTTTCCAACACCAAGGGCCATGCAACTTTGAGGTAAGGGAACAAACATTCCTTTACCTTGAGGAGGCCTCTGTGACTGTTACCCAACTGCAGGATGCAGCATATGTCCAATTGGCATAGTTGTGTCAGTGCAGGGAAGTTGGTTAGGATTTGGACCTAAAGGTGATCCATACCTTTGTGTCCTGGATGATTGTATACTGGTCAAATGTTTCCCAGTCATTGGCAAACCTGGATATTAGCATCTAGTGTTTCTGAGTACCTGTTATTTGCATCCCACCATAACAGAGCAACAAACCCCATGTTATATATCCTAACCCTACTTTTGCAGTATATCCAATGTAAATGTATATTGAGACATGAGTGTCTGGGATGCAAAAAAAATGGGCACAAATCTCCAGGGATGCCAATGACTGGGACACATTTGTCTGGGACATAGCTGACCAATGGTCCCACCACCAATCCATACCATCACACCATCACAAGCCCACATTGGAGGGCCGCAGAGGACCTCCTGGACACGACTAGTCGTGTATGTCCTCCCTGAGCCTCAGAAGGCCAGCCAGAGTCCTCTGAAAGGAACTTCCAGGTTTTTGCTAAACCAGAAGTGCCTCTCAGAAGTCTCCAGCTGTCCTTCTGAAGTGTGGAGAGGCTGCATGAGATCCTCTGACAGGCCCTCACTGCGGATTTAATTATCAGCAAATTTCAGTATATGCGGGATTCCGGAAACAGATCCCTGGTGGATACTGAGGGTCAACTGTATTTTGACAACTTCAAAAACTAATAGGATAAGCTCACGGATGGCTAACATCACTGAATAGAGGCAATTAAGAAGAGGGGTACAAAAAAACAGAATTTTGGGGGGAAAATAGGTATTTATAGTTAATTACTAGAGATTTTCATGACAATATTAATACTTGTGGAAGATTCTTTATCAGTGAATAACTTACCTGCATATTTGATCATTTAAAAACAACATGTGACTGGGTTTGACCCAGTTCTGGTGGTGCTCTCCTGACTGTTATATAATAACTAAACAGGTTTACAAACAGTCCATTACCCACCCACGAACACCATTTTAAAAATTCTTCATGGGTGCCTTTTCCTGAGACACTGCAGACTGATGAAAGTGAAGAGATGTTGGAGAGGACAAGACCTTCCAAAGGTGGGTGATATGAGATTAGAGGGGAGTGAGAGATGGAGTGCTCAGGGCTGCTATGGCCTTTTCAATCAGACAGATCTCAACAGGAGGTTGTTTGGTCTGATGAGCAAGCAAATGCACTGGGAGTTTCAAGAGCCAGGACCAAAAATAGCACTGAATCGCCACAATACAAGCTATGGGAAATATTTTTAGGACATCAACCATTTCCAACCATTAACAGTCTTTAAATTAAAAATTGGAAGCTGCCAACAACAGAGAAGAACACAGTTAATTTTTCATATTTTACTTTGGTCAGCTCTTCTATTCTACAACAAAGGGGAAAACTTAACAGGAGGCCAACAGATCTTCTGCTGTGCATTATTTTTAAATGACATATTTGGAGCATGAGCTATTAGAGGGCTGTGTTTTTAAAAACTTAAAAAGTAGAACTCCAGACAGATAGCCATGTAGGTTTGTAATGGCAAGAACTAACAGCCCAATCCTAACTAAATACCCACACCACCGATGCAGCGATATCAGCAGAACACATGCTGCAGTGGAGGGTGGGCTGAAGTCTGGAGATCTCCTTAAGGCACTGGTTCCCAACCTGTGGTCCGGGAAGTGGTCCTTGAGATCTAAAAAAAAAAATCAGCTTGAATGCTTGAACTGTATTTTTTGTGTGCAGAGGAGTAGTGTGGTTCATGATAATTTCCAATTTTTGCCCCATGATCCGCAAGCTCCTAAGGTTGGGAACCACTGCCTTAAGATAAGTTTCCTTACCTTGGTGTAACCTGCACTACCCCAGTGGGTTTCCTTGGATCTGTATCAGCTATTTTGCATATACCAAGGAGAGTAAGGGAGAAAGAAAGTGACAGTTAAGGAATGAACACCTAATTGACATTGGGCAGTTATTGGGGCTGTATTGGGGCTGTATTGGGCCCTAATAAAGGCATTTACAACAGTTTGGATCTGAGTGTAAGCCTTGTGCAATTTATGGCCCAAACCTATCCAGCATAGGAGCAGTGGCACTAAATGCACTAAATGCTCACCGCTGCATCCTGTGCTGGAATTGAGCAGGCTGGAGATCTCCCCAGACTGCTCAGTGGGGCTTCTCGAGTCTGCATCAGCTAAATCACTGATGCAGACTCGGGAAGTCCCATGTCAAGATTCTGAGCAGAGGCGACCTCCACTGATCCCACCCCCTTCCTGGGTCTTTCCTTCCACTTTTTATGAAAAGTGGACTACAAATGGACTCAAATCGGGGTGTTTTTTAATGATATTTTTTTCTGAAATTTCTTGATTAAAATAGCTAATTGTGGTGGTAGGTGTTTTTATCCAAATTCTTAATTCAAAAATGTACAAGCAGTGCAATAAAGCACAATAAGCATTTCAACTGTGAACTCTGTATCATTTTAGACCATTACCAAACACACAAAGGTATTCATTCATACATATTCATTCATACATTCATATTTTCCAGCTTCTCAAAAATACAACACCACACAGATAAGTAGAATTTTTTTTAAAAAAATCACAGTATACCAGAGTGGTATAAAATGTGCAAAAAAGTCACAGAAAGTGATCAGATCAAGGTGCAGTACAATACAGAAAAAAGCTTCACTAAGCCTTCCTTGGTTTTCCAGGCTTCTCAAAAGTGCAGCACCACAAAGACAAGCCCCAGAAAAGGCATTTACAGAGTGTGGCTTGGGGCAGAGGGGACATCCAGATCCGAGAACATTCACCTGAACACAGATCACAATTTAGAACTCAATTGCCTCATCTTCAGATTACGGTACAGCGCTGGTTTGCCCTCCCTGGGCATAACAGAATGACATAAAATTGGCAAAAAAAATAAAGACCACAGAAAAGTCTGTGGAGCCACAGAAAGTTAGTCATAACTAAATACCACTGAGATCAGTGAAACAATTTCATCGTGACTAACACTCTTTGGATCCAACTGTGACAGAAAAGTGAATATTGGTGATCAGGTAACATCTGAATAAGGAAAGCTTCTGCTTGTAGCCATGTTGCTAGGCCTGAGTACAAGGCCCCAGCTATAACCAACTTCCAATTAGTGCATACCAGATCTGGGAGAACTGTGGAGAAGGCTGCTTCACAGGGCCTCAGATACTGTACCCAAGCTTCAAGTGAGCTTCAAGGCCAACTTGATTAACAACAAGGTACAGCTGTGAACTCCTCAGGTTGGGAGGGGGATTCCACCTTGAGCAAGGAGGTTTGTGGCACATCCACCCCTAGAATGTTCGGCAGGATCCGAGTTCTGATTGGTGGAGGGGTCAGGAGACCTATAAAGGTGAAGAGAAAGGGCTTGCCTTTGTTCTAGCTTTGTCTCGGGCTAAGGGGGCCTGAGCTTCGACCATTCTGACAAGATGCACCTACCTTGACTGCAGCCGGGATGGGTCAGACTGGACTCTGGGAGTGTAAGACTTTGGTGAGTGATAGTTAGAGTTAGGAGTTGGCTCTTTATTGTTTTATTAGTGCTGAGTATTGTAATGTATTGATATGCTCTACCCTAAATTCTGAAACCTTTGACTGATGCAGTGCTGTCTGTATAACTATTCTTTAAATCTATATTCAATAAATCCTATCTATTACAACTGACTGGATTACTGGGACTGATGGAACAAGGGGGAATTGGTTGTGGGTGCTAATCCGGTATGACTGAGTTTGAACCTGGAGACCCCCAGTAACAGGAACCTGCTCCTGGGTTAAGCTGAGTCAGAGGGGCTCAGGCTGGAGCGCAGTTCAGGGGAGGGTTCCCCAAATTGGCCTGGCTACCAGAATTGAATGCTCTTACGGTTAAAGAGCAATTGGCAACTGAAACTGCAGAGGCCTGAGTGGTGTTAGGTGGTTGGATGGGTTTATGGCCACCTAATTACTTCTAAGGGCAATAAATGGATTACACGGCCCTCCAGGGGGAAGGTCATGCTGAATGTCACGCCAACCCATTAAACCAGGGGTGCCAAAACCCCAGCCCGGGGGCCACTTGTGGCTCTCAGGGACTCACAATCTGGCCCGCAGGGAGCCCCCAGTCTCCAATGAGCATCTGGCCCTCCGGAGACTTGCTGGAGTCCATGCTGGCCTGATGCAACTGCTCTCAGTGTGAACATGACTGTTTGACCTCTCACATGAGCTGTGGGACAAGGGTTCCCTCCACTGCTTGCTGTTTCACATCTGTGATGTAGCAATGGCAGTGAAGGAAAGGCTAGCCTTGCTTTGTGCAAGGATTTTTATAGGCCTTGAGCTATTGCAAGACCTTCATTCATTCATACAAGTTCCATCTCTAATATATTCATTTATGTAAATTTATTCAAATTTGAAATGTAAATTCTCTCTGACACAGAGTCAGAGATGATGTGGCCCTCCTGTCAAAAAGTTTGGACACCCCTGCATTAAACTATCATGGTCAAGCTACACATTTCCTTCACTTTTTCAAAGACCCTACAACCACGATTGATAAGAAATGCTTCTTAGGAAAGGGGGAGCAGAAATGATTGCTTTCTTTCCCCCATTTTCTGTCAAACACCAGTTCCAACAGTGGAAATACCACCAATGCAATTCCATCAAACAATAATGAGTCTTTGTTGAGACAAAGTGAGATCTTATGTTTCAAATTTAGTTTTTAGTGCAATGGTTGTCACTAAGTCAGCTTTATACTGGACTATTTGCCACCCAGTACAAATTTCATTTAAACTATGTTTGCAGGACAGGTGCTTATCCTACTGTTGTGAGCAGGCACTCTTCTCCTAAGAAAACTTCTGATTTCTCCAAAGCAGAGGTTCCCAAACCAGGCGTTGTGATGAGTCACCTGTGGTGTCACAGGCCATGGGCTGGCCAAGCTGCTCAGCATCACAAGCACAGGAGATCACAATTGCCTCTGATCACAGATCAGAGGCTCTGCATCGTGAGCTGAGGGTCACGCACACTGTTGTGTGTGCCCACCTGCCCTCACTGGCCAGTTTAACAACAATTTTTCAACTTTTTTCCAGGTGTAAGCCAAGATGTAAGAGTCAGTAATGTCATCATGTCACGCATCATCAGTGCTTACTTCCGGGTTCAACAACCAGCAGTAGTAGGAGCAGGGCGCCACCAGACCAGCTAAGTTTGGGAAGCGCTGCCTCAAAGGACAGTGCTCTGTATATACTGAAGCTAACACAGGAAGCAGCCAATCACATTCTCTATTCTGACCAGGACCCATGTCACACAAAGCTTTCCTCTTTCATGTCAGTTGGAGCAGTCATGTCCCATGGCTGCCTGGTATCACTAGAGAACAACAGACCAAAAGTTAGCTCACCTCTGGTCATTGGTCCAGTTTGCTCACCCGACTTGGGTGCAGAACACTTTAACATCTGTTTAATTCAAACCCAGCCTATCAGAGCTTAGGAGGGCTAGACTCCCAAAAATGGGATAAAAGAGAGCTGATCACTTGGGTTGTGAGAGAAGATTGCACAAGATGTAAACGAGGCTTTGAAAGATTCCAGCCAAGCGAAGATACAAGCCATGATGCTATCCAGCTAGGAAAGAGTTAACTCCTAGGAAGATCTTTCCTGCCAAGACCAGAAGGATGCTGAATTGTAAGTGGATGCTTTAAGCCACAGAAAATCTTAGTTACATCTGTTTTGACTTCGTTTTTGAACTTTGCCCCTTAATATAAATTAAAGAATTTGATTTTTTTTTAATCCCCAAGAAATGTATCTTTAATTTAAATAAAACCAACCCTCCTAGTGCTTTAATCCAACCTACCTGGGGAAGGCTAAGAGAGAGAGAGAGATTGTAGGGGGATGTATGGATGAGAGAGAAACACAAGGAGGTTGGGTCAAGACACACTCTATTCTTCTCCCTCCTCAGGGAGCAGCATGAGAAATACCTGTTAGTAGACAGACCAAAAGCTGGATAGAGGGGTGAAAATGTGACCGAGATCCTATTTTCTAGTGGCAGCTGGAATCTACCCCACAGGTTCAGTCCATGTCTGACCATATGTGTGGCTTTGACGTGATCTCCGACGGGGAGAAGCACCAGATTTCCCAGAGGGGAACATGGTTAGCACTACTCTGGAGATAATCATATCAACTTAAGATGGACTCATCCAAAATAAGCCAGGATAGGAACAAAACAAGATTAACTGGAACTGACAGTTAATTTGAGATTGGGGGGAAATGGTTCCTCCTGCACTCCAAGTCATCATTGGCTTGAAAGAGGGAAAACAGTGAGCAATTTACTAGAAGGAAAATAAAGGTTGACTTGGCAGACAACGGGAAGAAAATGCCTCTGCTTAAAGCAAGCAGTATTGCTCGCAAGAAGACCTGTCAGAATCATAGCCAAAAGTCAAAAACATACATGGTTGTGGGCCTGAGACTGGCAGCTGGAGGCAGAGTTCATCTTGCAACCAAATTTCAGAGTGAGGCAGCTGGCATGATCTGTGTCATTATGCAGTGAAGAAGTCTAGTAGAGAGGAACAAGCAGGGAGGAGAAGGAGCAGAAACAAAATTGTGACCAGCCAACTAGAGCATATGTTAATATTGTCACAAGGGATGTTGCTGCAAACAGCCTCCCTGTGGCATGTTCCCACTCTTTTTATTATTATTATTATTATTCCAAAAACAAAATAACAAACACACATAACAAACACAATATTGGAGGGTGCAAGGTATCATACATCACTATAACTAATAAATCATTACATATTTCCTAATCCAGCTCCTCGTCTACATTAGCCTCTTAATATCATTTATCTATCATATCATATATAATATATCATATATATAATACATTCATCTAAATACCCTATCTTATACTTCTACAACTTCCTTTTCCACCAAGCATAAAATAATTTTCATTACTCAATCTAGGTTTCACTGTTGATCCAAGCTCTCTAAAAATCTGTCCATTTCCACCATGTTCATTATTTTCTCTATTAATTCATCTTTCATTGGGATCTTCATGTCTTATTATTTCTTATATTTATGATTTATTTAATAATATTATAATTATACAACAGCACTCCCCTTACTACAAATTATCTCAGATGGTAAAAAATGTCAACATCCCAACTGAAGACCTTGTTTAGATTATCAGTAATTTTCTTGTTTCTTCTTTATGCAAACAAGGGAACCCATGATTAAGGAGTCTAAGGGTCCAATCCTGCCTAGGCTTAACACTGGCACTGAGCTCCAGTGACAGCACTGGGTGTCGTAAACATGCCGTAAAGCACATTTATGGCACCCATCAAGTAAGAAGCGCTGGTGCCGGGCCAATGCCAGTCGGCACTGGGCCCAGCATTGGATAGAGAACACCGCAGCAGTGTCCAATGGTATGTCTCTCCGCCAGGTGGCAGTGGGGTAGGTAGGGCAAGGCAAAGGGAGGGGAGGAACCAGCCAGTGAGAGTATCCCTTCACAGATAGTAAAAACAACAACAATAGCTAAATCTGGGGTTTCAGTTCCTTAAACCCTCCAAAGGCAACCAGAGTTGTGCTCTGGTGGCCTCTGGAGGGCTCTCTGAAGCCCACAGAGGCTGTGTGCATCCACTCTAGAGGGCTTCCCAGGGCTTTAAAAGGCATAAAAATGTCACTTCCTGTTTCCCAAGGGAAACCGGAAATAGCTTTATGGGTCCTAAGGGCCATTCTGAAGCCTGCTGAGGCTGCAAGCAGATGCAGTCAGCCTCTGTGAGCTTCAGAAAGCCCACCACAGGTGACCAGAGCCCAGCTATGGTTGCCTTTGGAGGGTTCAAGTGGGGCCAAGTCTGGCTCAATGTGGGTCCAGGGGCTCCATCCTGTACAGCCTCCACCTGTATATCTCAAGTCAGCAACTTAAGTGAAGAGAACAAATGCTGACTGCTGGAAGGACTTGAGGTACTGAGCAAGGAGACCAAAATGTTTATCCCCCTCCCAAAATAAACACGCAAACATCTAGCCAAAATAAGTACAAAATAAGCCTCAAGCAAAACTGTTATTTTCAGCCAATGGCACCAGCATCCACAAATTGTGAAAGAAGCTCCATGTGATAGCTGTGGACTGGACCCTGGGGTAATGAAAAAGTCAAGGACAATTTGTTTATCTGCCAGACCAGCCTTCATCCCATGAAAATGCAAGCACTAGTTAGAGGCCCTCAAGTTCTTGAGTAAACCCAAGGGAGCAAATGTAATCCTTCACATTCAAAAAGCCTCAGTTTCCTGCCGTTTATTTTATTAAACAACTTGCATTTCTTAAATTGTAGTGAATTAATGTGTATTCAGTGTTTTGTTTTTTTTACACAACCCTCAAGCCCTGCACTTCATTAAAATAACTCTGGTAATGAAATTCCCCTTCTGAAATATTTCATACACGCTACTGTTCCTCCAGAAATTATTCCCAATGTGCCTTTTTTTAATTGCTTGTCAGCCCACAGCAACCATGCCCCTAGCCATTATGCCTTAACCACAAACAAACAGATTCACCTCTTGGTGATGAAACAGCATGCAAATTGCTCCGGCTTCAAAGTGAACATCCTGAAGATTGAATCTGATATGAATCTTCAGGATGTTCACTTTCACATCCCATCATAATCTGTTGCATCACCAAGAGGCAGAGAGGTGTCAGCAACATAGCGTAGATAGAGAAATGCCAAGAATTGCTCAAAATAATTTCCGTTTGATTATTAATTCTCTTATGAAAAGACCCCACAGATCTGTCATTCTTTCCTGGTATTCTCAAAGCTTCCCTTTTGCATAGCATGTTCATCATATAGATCATGCCTCATTATCCCTGTTGATAATACCCAGTGGATTAAAAAAAAATAATCAGTGGATTCCAAATCAGTGGAAAAATAGCTTTAAAGACCCACTTCCAAGTTTCTTGCTCCTCCACTGTCACCCCAGAATGCATTGATATAGACACTATACTACATTCAGCCACTAGATGGGGTGAATAATGTAATGAGATTACTGTATCATTATTTAACAGCGTGAATGTGGGAAATTGGATTTTGGCGCTTTTTCCCATGTTATAAGGCATTTAAAAGGTGGACCTCGGTATCAGTGGTGAGTCAAATCAATTTATCCCAAATCAGCATCTCGCCTGTATTGCCCAACCAATTCAGACCTTGGAAACATACTACTCATTTGGTGAAATATTTGCAATTTAAAGCATGTTAACCCCCTTCCTACCCACAGTATTCCCCAAGTGCAGATCATAATATTCTGTACACATTTATCAGATCATGGTAGTTTTCACTCAGCCAAGCAATCAAAGAACACTGGTTTTTCTATCAAATAATTACCCCAGTTAATAATAATTCAAATTATAGGAACCGGTCTGGGGGGCCCAACCTGCAGTGACTTGCATGGTTGTATACAATCATGCTTTGTCCATCAGTATCTGGTACACTTTGTGAATACAAAGTGTATTCTCATTAAGTTCTCCTTGACTTGACTACATACATCTACACCTAGCTATCACCACTTCATATATCTGATGAGGCAGGATGTTGCCTAGGCCCATTCATGTCATCAAAAAGCAATTTACAGAAACTAGAGTACTTTTTTGGCTCATTTTAAACAAGCCACCTTCCAGTGTCTGTTCCAACTAACCCGTCTCATTCATTTCAGTCCATGTTCAAAGCTATAATGCAAACTGATAATGCAAAACGTATTCCAGCACTACTGCAGTCCATTTATCTGTCTGCACCACCTTGGAATGCACACAAGGGCCATCACTTCAGAGCATTTGCAGAGAAATTTCTGTTCACAAGGAAAGGTACCACATAAGAGAAATGCATCAGCCAGGAACACTCTCCCTGACATGGTATGGGGTCAGAGACAAAATATAAGGCATCTCAAAAAATGTACACACATTTTAATGAGCCCTAATTCATACATACTTCATTGTAGAAAACTGCCAGTGTGCATTGTGCTCACCACTGGCGTGCTCTGTTGCAAATGTGCCATAAGACACGTTTGCGGGCCCTAGGTCCGATGCTCCACTGGTGCTAGCCCAGCACTGGCCGGCACTGGGCTAGCACAGGTGGAGAACCAGAGCTCTATTGCTTGCCAATCGCACAGACCACCAAGCAGCAGAAAGAGAGGTGGGGTGGGAAGTGAAGAGGAGGCATTTCAGGACGGGGGAAGCAGGGGGAGCTCAGGGAGAGGACGGGGAGAAGGCATTCCAGGGGGAGGGAGTTGGGTGGGAGGGAGGCGGGACCAGTGGAGCTTTGCTCCACCAGATCCAGAGTCTCTGTTCTGGGTTGGCTGCCCAACATGGAGGCTCTGAATTCTACACCAACCTTCATGTCGACATGGAATCAAGTAGCCCTATTGCAGGGCTACTTGCTTCACCTGCGGGAATGGGACAAAAGTTGAGAAGATGGGTGAAACCATTCCAGCACACACAGTGGTGGATGCCTGCAGATTCTCTTAGTCAACGTAGTCAGTGATATAGAGGAAAAATTTGTAGGGAAAAATTTGACTACTTAGTCTAATTTATTAACTAATTAACTGGGCCAGGCAACCACTTCTGTGTACACCGCATGCTGTATGCAATGGACCTTCAGTATCTCTGAATACTGAATTTATACTGAATACTGAATATGCAGATACTGAATTTCACGGATAATGAAACCCAGGAGAGGATGGTTTGCTGGCAAACTGGAAGTCCCCTTTAGAAGCATCTGGGAGGTCTTCGGAGGTGCAGGGTGGCCACACAATCTCCCCATGCCTCAGAAGGCCTCCCAGATGTGACTAGAAGGCACCTTCTGGTCATGTCCAGGAGGTCCTCTGACGCACTCCAGCTGTGGAACAAGCATCCACAGATACTCAAATCTGCAGATGCTGAGCCTGCAGATCAGGAGGGTTCAGGATCTGTATGTGTGAATAATAGCACAATGACTTTGACTCTATAAAGTGTGTGTGTGTTTTCTTGAGATGCCTTGTATTTTTCAGCCAGGCAGATAGCTCCAGATACCAGTCTGGGTTCTGTTCAGTTAGCATTTAAGTGGGAGTGAACTGTAGTACTATAGACAGCTTCAAGGCATAGAAGGTTTTTCCAAGAAACTACAGAAGTCAAATATTTTCTGTGCCAGTAAGATGACTTCTAGTGCTCACTCCTCAGCACTACTAACACTGCTCAGCTACCTCCTTCACCTAGGACAGGAGTCTCTAAACTTTGCGGCCGAAGGGCCACATCAAGCATCTGGCACAGCATCGAGAGCCAGAAAAAAGAATTAAATATAAATTTTAAATAAATACATTAGAAATGGAAGTTAGATGAATGAATAAATAAGCTCAAATGTCCAGGATTTCTCCAAACACCAACACAGCCCAAAGCACACACTTAAACAGACCCCCATTCCCCCACCCCACAAGCACAACTCTGGTTGTGTTTGGTCAACTGGGCCAGAGGCTCTCAGGGGATCAGAAGCTGGCCTTGGGCCGGATAGAGGCTTACCGTGGGCTGCATCTGGCCCCTGGGCTGGAGTTTGGTGACCCTGACCAAGGAGATCAAGCTGCATTCTATGTTCAAAGATGCGTTGTATTCAAGAGAACAATTAATCTCCCCTCCCTGTAGGCCACCAGCTCTGGAAGTAAAACATTTTCTCCACCAGGAAGCCAAACACATAGCAGGCACTAACATCATTCAGCCTCACTCAAGCTGCTGACTTCCCTCTCAACACATCAGATTCTGAAGTTACATTTGACATTTAAGCCTGGAATCTGAAACATTCAGATACAGAAATAATCTCCCACAGGACAGCTGACATGGTCCGGAGGCTTTCGGGGTGCAGGTTTAATAAATGATACATTTTCTTTCCTCTGAAAAATTGTAATTAAAACAGGAAGGGAAACTACTAGAGGGATTTCCCCAAGACCAGCTGGTGCCATCTGATCTAATTTACAATTAAACAGATCACTTTGCATCTGAAAAGAGTAGGGGGTCAAACAATTTTTTCAGACTAAGGAACACATTTCCCTAATTGCTTTCTATGCTTAGGTATCTAGAAGCACCTTCCCTCACCTCCCACTGGAGCTAAATGTGAACAACAAATGCAAGTAAACTTAGAGATGGCTGCTTCAGTTTCACAGCATAAGGATCCATTAAGTGGTACAAATCTGACCCAAACACCTCCTACTTTTTTGGGCCAAGAATTTACTTTTTTGGAGCCAAGAATTTGGCCCAAACACCTCCTACTCCTACCAAACTCCTAAGCCTGGAGTGATGCTGCATAGAAAATACCTTCTTAAATCAAGAGCATTCACAATAAAGTTTAAATAAAAGGAAATACATTTCCTCAAGTCCACTGCTCATCACTGTTCCCCTGTAAGCTTGCTTGTCCGACCCTCCCACTTCCCCTCTTCCTGGCTCTCCTTCGTCACTCCCCTCTTATTCTGACTCTTTGCCAGTATTTGGCATTGGGCTTAGTGCTGCTCCATTCCACACATTCCGTGGCAATGCTCTGGGGCTCCCGAAGACTCCATGCATGCCTCATGAAGACTCCTTTTAGAAGTGTAAAAAGCTCCAGAGGCTGAAAAATTGGAGATCGCTGGTCTAGGGCAGGGGTCGGCAACCTTAAACACTCAAAGAGCCATTTGGACCCGTTTTCCGGAGGAAAAAAACCTCAGGAGCCACAAAACCCTTTTGACATCTAAAATGAAGATAATACTGCATATATAGTTTTTTTTTTTACCCTTATGCTCTTACAGGTCCCATTTTTATAATGTAGCCCCCTCTTGTAGCTTTTAGCTAGTTTTGTCATACATTCTTGTCCTGTGTTTTCAGATGCCTGGTCCTCTATGGTGTTTTGCCTGATTCCAAGACCATTCTCTGCCTGGAGAATTATGCCCACTTTAAGCAAATTAGCTCCCCTTCTTTCCCCCAACAAATGACCCTGGTTCTGCCCTGCAGTCCTGCTGGACCCCACCTCCAGGGTAGCTCGCCTGTTCAACCTGCAGAGGTCCTCTCTCCTGTCAGCAGCCTCCCACCGCTACAGCAGACCCTTGGTCCTCAGCAGGTCTTGGGCACAGCAGCCACACTTCAAACTCCAGTGTCTCCAGCAGTCCCTTAGTCACAAAGTCAGTCAGAGTATCCAGGGCAGAGTCCAAAGTCAATAAGCCAAGTCACAGACCAAGGTCAGGTTCCAAAGTAAGTCAGTCAGATCAGTCAGAGTATCCAAGTCAAAGTAAATAAGCCAAGTCAGTCTCCTCTCCTCTCCAACCTGCACTCCTTCTACAACCCACACACCCCCCTTCCTGCCTCAGGTGCTCCTTATATCCCTGAGGGCCCTATTGCCTTCAAGGGGCTGCAGCTGTGCAGCACACTCTGCTGGGTGCCCAGGCCTTACCCTTAAAAGGGCTACTGCTGACACCACATCTACCTCCTTCCAGATCTTCCAGGATTCCAATACATATGGCAGTTATATCTGCTTATCTTACATGGATACTAAAGAACTCTCCCCACCTTCCAGGGGCACCCTGCTGGAAGGAATAAAGGACACAGACTCCAGAGGAGGGGAAGAGAAGAAGCCAGAGCGGGGGCAGCCACAGGCCAGCTTCTGCCCTGCCTGCCTGTCCTCCCTCACTCAGGCTGCAACCCTCTCCACACTATCCTGGGAGTAAGCCCCATTGGCTACAATGGGACTTCTGAGCAGACAAGTTGGTTGGAGCTCTCAGGTTGCAGTCCTCTCCACACTTTCCTGGGAGGAAGCCTTACTGACTACTCATGAGTAGACCTGCATAGGAGGGGGCTGAGGCTGCAGCCCTCCACACCTTCCTAGGAAGAAGCCCCACTGACTACAGCGGGGCTTACTTGTGAGTAGACCTGCACAGGAGGAGGCTGAGGCTACAGCCCTCCACACCTTCCTGGGAGTAGCCCAGGGACTATATCGGGGCTTACTCTCGAACACACCTGCGCTGACTCCCACTCACCCGTCCTTGCACTTGGTCTTGAGCAGGCTCCAAGGCTGCCATCCCAGGCACGCTTTCCTGGGAGTAAGCTTCATCTGCTGTAATGTGGCTTACAATCGAGTAGATAGGCATAGGAGCAGGCTCCAAGGCTGCCATCCCAGGCACCCTTTCCTGGGAGTAAGCTTCATCTGCTGTAATGGGGCTTACTATTGAGTAGACACACAGGATGTCTCCTCTGCTGTGGAGGAAAAGCCTCTCCTTGCACTGAGTGGGGAAAGGCAGGCTGCAAAGGCTCACAATGGCTGAGGAGGAGGGCGTCCTGCTGGAGAGTTGGGGAAGGGAAAAACAGGGAGCTTAAGCCTGCAGAGCGAGCAAAATTGAAAAGGGAAACCAATGTGGGGCAGGTGGGGGTGAAGGGAGAGGAGGGCAGTGAGCTCAGGGGGCGGAGGGAAGCAGCCTGCCCTCCCAACACAGGTGCCTCCTGTTACCCCCTTTGCCACTTTCACCGGGAGAAGCCGCAGCAGACAGCTGAAAGAGCCACATGCGGCTCTAGAGCAGCAGGTTCTTGACCCCTGGTCTAGGGTATGAGCCAGCAGGAGCAAATTATATGCATGACAACAAATGCATGCAGCCAAATGGCTATAGACACATCATTACAAGATTTTCCCCAGGACTTCTAAAAGTTGAAGCTGTTGTGTGAAAAAGTCCTTCTAATCAGACTTACTATAGCAACATTTGAGAACCTTAAGTCTAACCTATTCATTAGGGCAGGAGGTGCTGAAATTTCCATTTGTCCATATATTCTTATGCTATGAAGCTATTCCAGGCATTTTACCTGAACTATTTCCTTCTAACAACTGAAATGGATATCTTTCCAAGCTCCAGTAGCCATGAAGAACAGCTGCTCCTCTAGTTCACAGCAGTCTTTCACCTCTTAGGTCTTTCCCACTAAAGCTTTTCTTCCACGTTCATTCCCTAAGGGCGCAATCCTAACCCACTTTCCAGCACTGGCATAGCTGTGTCAGTGGGACGTGTGCTGCATCCTGCCGTTGGGTGTCACTCACAGAGGCCTCCTCGAAGTAAGGGAATGTTTGTTCCCTTACCTTGGAGCTGCATTGCCCTTATGTCAGTGCTGAAAAATGGGTTAGGATTGCGACCTAAAGCTTTTTCTTTAGAGATCTTTGTGTGCCATGCCCTTTACAAGCATTATTTGTTTTTGGTTTTTTCCTGAATGCTCTTCCAGTTTGTTAGTCAGCTTTAAAGAGTGAAAGGCTCACAAGTGTATCAAAGACATGAAACTAGTGAAAGTAGAACAGAATGAATACATTGAACATTACCTCTGTGCATTCACCAACTCAGTGCAAAATACAAGAACACAGTACTTTGGATACGAACCCAAATCTCCCAGGTTAAATTAATCTGGATTAACCTTCTGTGCTGGTTCTGTTCACAGTTCTGCACAGGTAAGAAACAGCATTCATAAGCTTCTTACTATCAAAGGATAGTAAGAAATGTGGGTTGATAAACATACATAGCAATATTATTCTTATTGATATACAGTAAATGCTTGATTTAATATACCTTGATGAAACAGACTTTGGAAATAGACATTTTCTGCTTCATTCATCATCTCCACTGACTTCAATGCATTTGGATTTAATGGACTTTCAGCCTTAACATACACACCTTTCCCTTCTTAGTCCAGTAAATCGAGGGTTCGCTATAGTACTATCAATGCATATGGCTCTTTACCGAGTAATCAGCGAGAAGACAGGCCTCTGTCTCAACAGATATGTTACTGAAGGGAAGAGAAGGCTGAAAAGCATTCTCTAAAATGCAGGGGATACTGGTGCAAAGGAAGCATGTGCAATCTCAAGAACAAGAGATTCCCAATTCATCATTTGGAAATCGATAGAAGGAAATTTTTTTGCGAATGTTGCATTTAAGTACTGCTAACTGTGTGACAGATCTGTTCAACTGCATAGCTTTACCACATATTTCAGCAGTTTATCAATGAAAGGTCATGGTACTGTCAGTTTTAATAAAAATGCTTATTAATACTCCATTCCAAATTGTGACAGTTAATACGCTATAGAGAGAGACACACAATACATTTATTCACATTTTTCAGAACAATATAGACCAAGAGAAAGTCCCACTAGTGGGCATCTTGATTTATATTCCCATTGCCATGTTTTACCTTTTATCTTTTACTGCCATCTTTTATCTGATCTTAAAGGCCTGTGATCTCCTGGCCTGGCTTTTTAGAATATGACCTAAAAGTCAGAAGTGTCTCATTTACCTATGAGAAAAAGCTTACAAAATGCTGAATACAAGTTCCTCTCAAGCCTACAAGATCTATCATGTATATAATGGAAGTTTACCTTAACCAAGGAAACTGCTAAAGAGACATTATTGTAGCTATCGTTGTATAAGCTATTAGAATGAAAAATCAAAAAGCCTTCCTGAGATCAGCCAGTGTGATCAAAGAACATAGACCAATCTTAAAAGGAATACTCCTAGGTATCTGAAAGAACTGAAATCTCATTCAGTATATACCTGAGTATGAAAAGATGAGCAGAAATCATTCTTCAAGTTTATTGCTAAAGAAATGAAGTTTTCTGAATTGGCAAGGAACAGCCTGCTAAAGCAGCCATTTTCAACCACTGTGCACACTGGAGTGCTGTGAATGTGCTGCAGGAGTTTGGGCGAGGGTCATTTATTAGTAGAGTCATTGGGGATAGTTTGTGAAAACCCCAAAAAATCAAGCCTCAGACTACAATTTTTTTTTAACGCACAATTCATCCGTTTAGGGTCCTTTTTCCTGCAAGTAAGATTGATTTGTCTGCCGTACGTCTTACAAAGTATAGTTATCACCATCCAGTTGAAATCATCCACTAGCAATTATTATGAGAGCCTGCACCAAAGTCATTGTCTAGTCACTGAAAAATCACCAGAACTGCTGGTCTCTCTCCTGCTCACTACCAAGCCATCCCCTCTGACTTCAGCTCCAATTCACATTTTATCAAGCAACATAACTCTGTAACAGAGTTGCTTTCCTACCCCCAGATAATTTTAATGCCAATGGCATTAAATGACTCTAAATTACCTGTAAGGACAACACCACTGTCCTATTTTAAAATGATAATGATCCAAGAGTGATTACTGTCAGTATCTACATCAGCAAGAAAAGTTGTTAGGATTGTGGAAAAAGCTGCATGAGATGACTCCAGAATGCTCACTGGAAAACAGCTGGAAAGTTTTTGAAAGTTTGGAGAAAAGCAACAAATTAATAGGCACTGCTGGCCCTTTATTTGCCCTCATGCTCCCAAGCAGCCATGATTCATTTTGCAAAAACACAAGAGTTTCTCCCAGTAGGAAAGCAAGGAGTAGAAATGTCACTGATGAAAGGAGAAGCACTGTTTGCATGCATACCTTGAGAGAGAGAGAGAGAGAGAGAGAGAGAGAGACCTTTTCTCCAGATAAGGAGAAAACCACAATCCATTATAGAGATTTTTTTTTCCATTTCTCCAAACCACTTCCACAGTTTCTATTTACAACTTAAATTAGGACACACACAAAAATGTAAAACAAGAGGTGGGGGAAGATTTCCTCTTTGCCCTAAATTAAACTGTAATTTAAATTCAAAGTTGTTATTTTTGGAAGATAAGTGCTTTATGATTTCAGCATACTCACGAGAGGTTGGAAGGCAAGAGCACTCTGTGTCCTCTCGTCCCCTTTACTTGTTCTTTGTCCAAGGACATTTAGAGAATCGTAATATTAATCAAATTAAAGAATTTTAGTCTCAGTTGTAAGAGATTCAACTAAAGAATGCAACCAATCCAAAGAGTCTTCTCTCTGTTATAAAAGTAGTGGTGAAAAAAGAAAACATCTCTTTTAAGGGGTTTACAGCTATTGCGGCTGTGTTGAAGGTCCAGGTAGCCAAAGCTCTTTTTTTGCAAGAAGAGAATTAACCTACATGGTACAGTACACACTTTTCTTTCTTGCTGAAGAAAACACAATGCTTGAGATGCTCTTGATGTTTAAATATTATTTTGAAAACAAAAGCCAGTGACTGGTAAAGTGCCTTCCTAACATTCCCTGAACAGCCTGCTTCACTTTGAGCTTAATTTCGTTTTATATTTTTTAAGACTTCATGGGGTACGCAAATTCAAACACTTTTGAAAATACCAGAATCCAAATTACATCTGCAAGTTTTGCATGGGGTAGAAATATGACACTTTACAGTGCAAGAGAATAAAGTACCCAACTTGGTTCAGACCCAAGTTAGCAGGCACACGGGGGGGGGGGGGGGATATATTTGCAAAAAAAAAAACCACAACTTTGGTTTACCTGGAATATAGATTTTGAAATTCCCCATTACAATCAACACAAAGAACTAATAATACCCTGTGAAGATCTATTTGGATTAACAAAACAAAAGTACCTGTCAGACCAGCAGGAAGGGGAGAATCCCCTCACCTTTTTGTAGTAGCTTCCTAAATTAGAAGGTGGGGGGGGGGGTGATTTACTATGTTAATAAATCTTACTGATGGCTAGTCACTATGTAACAGTTCACATTTGCTTCAAAACCTAAAGGTAAAACTGCACTATTGCCTTGCTAAGGTCAAGGGCATCATCAGACTGCACAGATCCTATACTTTCCCTTAGCAAATGCTCAAAATAAAGGGAATAAAATTGAAACCATAACTACTACACGTTTAGAAAGATAAAAGTTCCTCATAAACATAATAAATTTAGCTGCAATCCAATTCGACCCTACATGGCTAAGCAGCTGAAAAAAAATCTGTTCTCTTATGATACAACATCTTCAGTTAAATTTGGACAACCACCCTGTTCATAGCTAGGGCACCTGCACCTTTCACAGCGCACAAGTGAAGGAATGTTAGCGGGCGCAGTTTATCGTGTTGGACTGCAGAAGTTTTAAAAAACAGACATGCTGAAATTCTCTCTTCTACATAGGTAATAATGGAACAGGTCACCATATCATATATAGGTTAACCGTCCTTGATTTACATGATGATAATCTAGCTATCTGCAAAGTAATGACATCATGCAAATATTAAGGTCTACGGAAGTAATTTGGAGAAACAAGAAGCAACCCTACTTCTTCCCAGTTTCACAAATGAAAACAAGAGACTTCTTTAAAACTGATTTTTGTTTTAAACACACACACACGAGTGAGTGTGGTTTTCAAAATATAATTTTAGTGCAATATGTATCAATACTAGCCCATTGATGGTATATGACAGGATGCTTGCCTGAATGAAGCACAGTTCTACCTATCCGGATGGACAGCTCATTTTCATGCTCCAGACGATGCATGGGCTGGGATTCATACTTCTCTTTAACCACTCTGGAATCATAGCTCAAAGCTAGTGACGTGGGGGAATGGTCACTGATACCCTAGAAGAGAAACAAACAAAAAACAATTGTTTTCCTCATGCATTTCTTTAAAATTCATGAATTCTATATTGTCGTCTTCAAGAATCACCTTTTCAACTCAAGATATCTAACTGCCTAGGTAAATTAAAACCCAATACCAAGTTGACTTGTTTTTATTTGATGATGATTTTTGTCCTGCAAGCTGTCTCAAACCATTTCAAGAGAGGGTGGGTAGAAATCTAATGAATAAATTGCTCTGCTGTAAACATCATCGTATGCAAAGGACTGACAGAGACTCTGACACTAGGAATTACACTGTTAAAAGAACTACAGATGGGACCTTGGTATCCATTGATTTGGTATCCACAGATTTGACTTACCACTAATACCAAGGTCCACCTTTAAATGCGTAACAAGGGAAAAAAAGTACAAAAATCCAATTTCCTAGCCTCACACTGTTATAATTTCATTCCATTATTCACCCTATCTAGTGGCTGAAAGCTGTATAGTATCTATACCAATGCATTCTGGGGCAACAATAGAGGAGTAAGAAACCTGAAATTGGGTCTTTAAAGCTAATTTTCCACTGATACAGTATCCACAGATTTTTCTTTTTCTCCACAAGGGGTTCCAGAACAGAACCCCAGTGAATAACAGGGCATGACCTGTATCCCGTTGCCAGGCTTCATAACATCATCACCAGTGTACATGGCACAAGATCTTCTGTGACAAAACACACACCCCACACCCTGCAATGAGCAACTTCTTATCTCAGGAGGATCTTGATGTTCCCCTTTTCTTCTAACCTGTAAGAAGGCACTCAAGCCAAACTTGCTTCTCTAGGCCTTTTGGAAGGTGAAAGTTGCCTGGGAGCAGTTTGTACCTGCTGCTGGAGTTCTGGTTAGTTTAAGTTCTAAGTTGTTGTTTTTTAAAATTTGTTTTTAAACATCTCTATTTATTTGCATTTCACTGTTGGTCACTTTAAGATTTCCAAAGAAAAGCAAGATAAAAATGAGGACAAATAGAAATATCACAATACAACTGTGCTGTTAACAACCATCAAACCCTGACCTGAGCCAGATGTTCATAGGACAGTTGGTTATTGCAGGTTCCAAGAGGTTTAGTGGATAATCTTTACAGCAGCCATTTTCAACCTTTTTCAGCTCACAGCATACTGACAAGGCACTAAAGTTGTCAAGGCACACTACTACTTTTTAATTACATTATTATGTTACAATTAATTTAATTAATATAACTAAGGGCACAAGTCTAACCAGGTCTAAGAAGTAAGTCCCATTTTGTTCAATGGGGCTTACTCTCAGGAAAGTGTGGTTAGGATGGCAGTCTTGGATCATTACATGACAATGAAAGAAACTCCCCAGAAGCTTGGAGAGGGAGGTGTATGTGGTTTCTGGAAAGGTTTTGAAGCAGGTCTGTTCTAACTGTTATCAACTGATGTGCTCTGATATGCCAGGAAGTGGCAAAGAGAGATGAGACTGAGCACACTGGAAAAACAGAAATGTGCTGTGAGGGACAGTGAGGAGATGTGGCTGAAACAAGTGCAGGATTCACTGGGGTGGGGGGAGAGAGAGAGAGAAAGGGAATGGGAGACACCTTCTGAATTTTGGAAGGTGGTGAAGAGGAAGGGGAGGGGCAGAAAGAGAGGGGTTAACTGCAATTATGATGGGGGATGTGTGTGCAGGAGGGGAGGAGGTGGGGTGGGGGGAAGAAAAGCATCACTTGCCTGCTCATTTATTCAAGAAAGAGTGCGACCAAGCCTCTGTATGTTTACTCAGAAGTAAGCCCCATTATAGTCAATGGGGCTTACTCCTAGGTAAGTGTGGATAGGATTGTGGCCCAGTGCACTTCCTGTCAAAGCCTTGCCAGGGGAGGCAACGCAGGCAGGGTCACTTTGGGGCATTGCAGACAAGGAAAAGGGTCTCTCCAGGATCCTTGTCAGCTAGCTGCTTCTGGCTCCTACCTGCTTCCACCTTCAGGCTCACTCTCACTCCCTCCTTCCTCTCGCTGCTCACCCTCACTCCCTCCACGTTCCGCCCGCTGGGAGCTCTTCCAGGCTTCTCTAGCTGCCTGCCCAATCTCTGCGCGGGGCAGGCACCAGCAACAGCAGGAGCGTTCAAACCCTTGCGCGGCTGCCCCTTTCTCTCCTGCTGCTGTGCGAGGCTCCAAACCGCCACTGCTGCTGCTGCTGCCGCCGCCGCCTGACTCCTTGGACCCACGGCACACCTGAGGCAGCCTCACGGCACACTAGTGCCACGTCACAGTGGTTGAAAACCGCTGCTTTACACGGTACTTGCTTCCATTTCTGCATAGTGTATTTGAGGACTGGGCACATACAATAGTAATTACCACAGCTGGAACCTACAATTTCTCCACCATTACCCCTCCAGCTTTGTAGTTAGCACAGGCATTAGCCTCAATGTGAGCATTAGGGCACTAAATTCTAATCCAAAGAATTTCCAGCATCTTCTTGGAAAACAATAAATTTCAGCATTATCACACAAACACAGGGAGAAAATGAATTACGAACACATTGGCAAAGCAATTAAAAAGATGAAAGCCAATAAAGTAGCAGATTGGAACGGTAACAGTGCAGAATTTTGTACATTTCAGGAACCAATTGGTCCCAAAAGTAACAGAATTATTCTTGCATTTTCTAGGAAACGAAACATTTCAGATACTTGGTGAAAGAAAAAAGTTAACTTGATTCTGAAACCAGATGAATATAGACAAAAGAAGAAGACCTACAGCAGCAGCATTTCTGAAAACTGTTTATAAAATCCAAACTTCTATTTTGATTAACAGACTAACAGCCCTTTTCCTAATTTGATCTGGAACACGCAGGCCAAGTGGCCTGCACTGTATCCAGCACAAAGTCGGTGCTAGCTGGAGCAAAACTCAGAATAAAGGGATATTTCCCCCTTACACATGTCATACCTCAGTCACCCCTATGCGGCTACTCAGGTCTGTACCAGCAAATTCACTGGCACAAATCTGAGTAGACTATGTAAGGCTGACTAGGGTGGGAATGGGGGTTAGGATTTGGCCTATGCTGCCGCGGCGGATCCCAGCCCCGTCCTGGGTCCAATTCATCTCCCAAACTGCCCTTCCCATGCCCAAAAATGTATCTTCCCAACCACCATTCCACTCACCCACCACCCTGTCCCACCCATCACCCCCTCCCCCACATCAGTCTGCCTTGGCCAGCAGGTCAGGATCCGGAACATGGAAGCTAGCGTAGGTTCTCAAGCTGGCCTAGTCAGATCAAAAGTATGTGCTTTATGGCATGTTCATGACAGTCTTGGGCCAGCGCAGGGGGCTTACACAAGCCCAACGCAACTCCAAGATCGTGTTCTACATTATAAATTGTATAGCTACAATATATTCCAAGGGATCAGCTAGGACACTAGTACTCAAACTCTCAGAGAGTTTGAGAACTAAAGTAAATTTTTGTGGGGGAGAAGGGAAGACAGTGACGTGATCCCTAGGATACGCTGCTGCCAGGGACACATGGGGGGGTTAAACCTACTCAAGGTCAGTGCCAGACTGGTGCAGGGAGCCCCAGGGAGCCCTTTGCAGGGCTCCCCAAGTCTCAAAAACAGTAAAAATTGTGATCGGAACCCACTTCCAGTTTCACAACTGAAAACTGGAAGTGGGTTCTGATCATGATTTTTACTGTCTTGGAGACTTGTGGAACCCTGCTGAGGGCTCCACAGGGTTCCCCACATTACCTCAGAGGCCAGCGCTGACCTTAAGGTTTCTTTAAAAAAAAACCCTTGTCCCTGGCAGCAGCATTATCCTGGGGATCACATCACTGCGTTCTCCCCTCCCTCAACCCTTAAGAGGCCAGAGAAGGGCTTCACAGGCTTGTGAGTCACAACCCACCACTTTGAGAACCCCCTGAATTAGGATATTTGAACACTTGGAAAGTATCCAGAAAATTATTAACAATTTACCTATTGTTATCTATAGAAGCTAAAAGTTATTTGACATGGATTGAAAGGGTATTCTGAAGCTTATGTTTACAAGGTTTGGATTTGGCCCATGGAGGCACTCTAAGCAGGTCCTCTGAAGTTCTTCTTAAAGATTAAGCAAGCTCCTATGGGAGAAAACATTCATTCAGGTATCGTGACCTCAAGCAATTTAGGGCTTTACTGATTAAAATCAGCACTTTGAATTGGGTCTGGAAACAAATTGGTAGCTGAAATACTTCTTCCAGTACTGAGACAGGTTCTCTGTTATTATGACCAGGTGTGGCCAACCCACTGCATTCCGTACTGAACAGAGCCTTGAATGTGGATGTTCTCAGGTACACATAAAAATGGTCAGAAATCATTTTTCCATGAATGGCCACAGCTGGTAGATCAATTAAAGCAGATTAAAAAGTGATTTGAGCCACAGAATATACCCATACATCAATTCATAAGGCTGAATCTAATAGAACTCCCAAGCTGTGAATCTGGTTCTTCACAGGGAATGGAACCCCATCTAGAAAAGGATGATTCCTACTTCCCTGATCGACATTATCATGCCATTATTTGAACTGAATTCCACTTTACTGACTCTCACTTAACTCATTAACAATTGCAAAAACATGCTCAGGTCTTCTTTAGCCTCATCTGAAATGGATGGAAAGGGGATTAGCAGAACTATGCATCATCACCATACTGACAATGTTTCACTCCAAATCTTCAGTGTTGCATAAATGCCGTGGAGCTGAACAGTAGTCACCCAGCAATATCTTCTGAAGCCAACTAGTCAAACACACATTGAGCCACCAAGGCACAGTACCTCCGATTTCCATCCTAGACAATGGAACAAGTAAAATTGGTGCTATGGTCAATGAATCAAAGCATAGTACTGAGAGAACCAGAGGAGCCAACAAGGCCCTCCGTTACACTCCTAGGATACATCATCCGTAGGTCCAAACATGGGAGAGTGCACTTCCTCATCTCTAGGCCGACAGGAATGCTATCATTTTTGCACTGAGAGCAAAATATTTATATAGGCGTATGGCAAAGTAATAATTAAAGGGAGCCAAGTCCCATAGTACTGGGGACACGCCAGCACTGTTAACACCTGGGTCCACAGAGAGCAAATAACAAAACGTATATGTGTTAAACTACTGGAAACAATAATGAGATGCTTGATGAGTAAAGGTCATTTAAAATGCCACACACAAAACCAACCCTCAAAAGGTTAGAGATGAATAACAATCTTCTACTGTCTTAGTTTACATAATGTATTCTGACTGGTGGAATTCATACTAATCACATATTTGCTGTCCTTTTTTAAACACTGTTTAATCAAGACGATGTTTCCAGTTCTATGAAGCCAACAATTAGAAAATTGCACTGAAGAAAATAGGTCTTTATTGTAGAAGTGTTCTTTTATTTTTTAAGTACAACTACAGAAGGTCATTTCTCCTTGTCCTTACATTCTTCAGCTACCTTACTGAATAAACAGATAAACCACCAGCAGTACCTGTATCAGTCCAATCCCGTCCCATGAAATGGAGTGAACACACACACACACACACACACACACACACACACACACACACACACACACACACACACACACACACACACAACCTGCCTTTGCAAACATGTGCAAATTAAAAAATATATCAGAAAATATCTGTGAGCACTTTGGGCTTGGTTCTTGGACCAAGAACACACCAATATCAGTATACATCTAGTAAGATGCATTAGGACACATGCAAACATAACCAAGTCTTAGAGCCCAACGTCTACCACACTTGGTAGACAATAATGATTTCTACTACCCATTGGGAATATACTAACGTGCCTCTGAGCATATGTAGAGTGCCTTTTCCTATCCACCGAGCAAGTTCAGCCTGCCCTTTCCCTCTCAGAAATAAGGAGGAAGAAGAAGTCTAAGCTACAAATCATGCAAGAGAGCTCATACTGAAATTTCATCTGAAGCAACAGTTCACCAGGAAGAGTTTTGATTATACTATACCAGCTCCTGGGCAGTTCAGCCTTTTCAAAACAATTGGAATGCATCATCCAACACAATGCAAATTAATGCAATGACATCTGAGACTCCTCAGATTGTGACGCTCCACTTAACACCCCCAAACCACACATATAACCATTATAAATTGTGAATAGCTCCCTCACCCCTAACTCTCCCCACAACTTATTCACTCATTTAAAAATTTGTATCCTGCCTTTCATCCCCACATACAGAGGTCTAAAGTTTTGGTGCTGAACCCTAAGTCATCTGTTTAGGCTGAAAGATACAAATCAACTTCCAATTGCTTACTGACAACAAGGAGCAACACACAACCTGAGCAAATTTGAAATATTGGGAGACATTTATTTCGGCTACGATCATTCTAAATCATTCAGATGCTGCTCCTCACATAGAAGATTCAATTAGCAGGGGTCAGAGGGTTAATACAGGTGACCAGAAACGGATTAGAAAAGTTACTCCACATTAGGGCGCAATCCTAACCCCTTATGTCAGTGCTTTTCAGCACTGGCATAGCGGTGCCAATGGGACGTGTGCTGCATCCTGCAGTTGGGTGTCACTCACGGAGGCCTCCTCAAAGTAAGGGAATGTTTGTTCCCTTACCTCAGAGCTGCATTGCCCTTATGTCAGTGCTGGAAAGCATTGACATAAGGGGTTAGGATTGCGCCCTTATCTGTTGAATCAGAGTTAATGGAAACAGCCAAAGGAAATTGGTGTGTTTGGTTAGAAAACAAGAATCCTGGAAGAGAAAACGTCTCCAACAGCAGGATGCTGCAGCTTAATCTGGTACACGACATTCCCAGAAAAATTATTTCATGTTGCTTCATTGGCAACATTAGAAATGTCGTCAGCCCTCACAAAATGGCTGAGCTTAAGCCAAGAGACACTGCTGGCATTATCTGTGCAGTAAAGCATGCTAAAAACAAAAACAGTTCTGTATGGGAGAGAGAAATCTCCCTCTTTATGACAACAAAATATGCAAAGATCACATTTCATTGGCTTCATTCTCTACAGCCTAAATCTGCTCTTGAAATAGTCACAGGAAGAAATCTCAGAAACAGCTCTCAAGGGTGGCTTACTGAGCATGGGAACCTAATACTAACAGGACAGAGATATACAGGTTGCACCCTTGTCGGAGCACTGATCTCTGAATTCAAGTTCAGACTCATTTAGCCAAATAGCAGTACTAGATGGAACACTAAGAGTGACAAGGACTTGAGCACAGCCAGTAGGAAGTTTTACTTCATCCTCTGAACAAACCACCACACCACTCTAAAACCATATCACAATCTGTCTTTGAAAACCCCCTCCATTTAAAAAAATGGTTTGCGTATTTTTTTCAGCAAACCAAACAAATTGTGCAGTTCTTTGAAAATCAGACAGTAATAAAGCATTTCTGTATAATGTGTTCACAGCAGTCCTTATTCATCATGCTACCGGTCTGACAGCCAGTTATGGTGTAGTGGTCAAAGCGTCAGATTAGGGATGGGGAGACCTAGACTCAGTGGCATCGCTAGGGGTGTGTGGGCTGCACCAGGTAACAAGCACACGGGGTGACACCCATACAGGCCAAAATATTTAAAATCTTAGTATTTTAAATACTAAGTATTTTAAAGCAAAAATAATGATCACGACCCACTTCCAGTTTGTGATTGTGAAACCGGGTTGCAATCATTATTTTGCCTGTTTCTGCATGTTGGGGAGCCCTGCAGAGGCTGGCGTAGGGTTCCCTGCACCCCCAGGAGGCTGCTGCAGGCTGTAGTGAATTTCAGCAAGCCCCTGAACCCCTGCAAAGCGACACGATTCTGGTGATCACATCGCTGCCTTCCCCCTCCCCTGCAAGACTTACAGCGGGGCTCGAACTCCCTGGGAGTTTGAGAACTACTGGTTTACAGGAAGAAAGCCCCAGGCTTCCAATGTATGATTTCCCTTAGCAATTCTGTCAAAAACTCAGAAAAAAAGGAAGGCCCCCAACTTCTAACTGATCTCAGAGGCTGGGGGCATCACAGGAACAAGCAGGCAATGGGAGAGCACTCCCACCCCAAGTGTGTGAAGTAATTTCACAGCGTGCCAAAGGACTCGCTCCTTGTTTGTAGTCCTAGTTCAGGCTACAGGGAACTGTGCCACAGTTTTTCACTGCAGCTGGAACCTAGGTACTTTCCTGCTAGATATTTTCTCTGCTCCTGGTTCCTCTCTTTTCTCCCCCACCCCTACTACCACAAAATCCCCAGTTGTTTAAGTCTCAATTCCCCCTGGATAACCCTTCTGATTTCCCTACAAAAGTGGTATTGAAACTGGGGCGTCGCAACGCTCCGGCCTGTGAGTCCTGGCCTCTGCCCCCTTAAGGGGCGTGGGCAGCCAGGAGACAGGGGGAAGGCAGCGGCGCGATCCACAGGATCGCGCCGCTAAGGGGGGGCTGCAGGGGCTTGGGTGCACTTGCCCAAGCCTCCTGCAGTCTCCCGGGGGTGCGGGGAGCCCTGCGCAACCTTCGGTAGGGCTCCCCAGGTCAGGAAAAGTGAAAGCGGAGCGATCACCCCCTGCTCCGCCAAACCGGAAGCGGAGCACGATAGCTCCGCTTTCCCTTCTGACGGGGCTGCAGGGACTGGGGTGCACCTTCCAGTCCCTGCAGCAGCCGTCCCTGTGTGCGGGGAGCCCTGTGCAAGCACCTGCAGGGCTCCCCAGGTCAGGAAAAGGGAGAGTGGGGCGATTGCGCTCCACTTATGCTTTTGCGGAGGCAGAGCAGATCGCCCCACTCTCCCTTTCCCTGACCTGGGACACCCTGCAGGAGTTTGTGCAGGGCTCCCCGCACACAGGAACGGCTGCTGCAGGAACTGGAGGGTCCATCCCAGTCCCTGCAGCCCCCTGAGCGATGCAACCCTGGGGATCACATCGCTGCCTTCCCCCTGCCCCTGCTGCCTCCCCCCTGTCCCCACAAAGACTTACTGCGGGTTTCAAACTCCCGGAGAGTTTCGCAGCCCTACACCCTGCTCTCCTTCCTTGGACCATTACACACACAATCCTTTCCCTTGTAAGGATTTCCTGCTGCCTTTCTTCAACCAAGAAACCACTTACTTACACAACTTGGCCTTAGATGTGATCGAAATACTGCATTGCTTTTTGTTTTTGGATTTCCCCTCCTGATTACTGCATTATTATCTCCACTCTAGAAGCTTTGGATTGTTGTTCCTTTATAGTGTACGCTATTCCACGGAATTCTGCCATTGGCCAATGCACTCAGTCCCCGAACCCAAGAGATTTCCCCCATGCGCACATGCTGCATACATCCACGAAAGCATAGCCAGAAACAACAAATGTTTACAATTAACAGAAACAAGCAGTGAAGGTGTATGGATTAGAAAACACCTAGTGAATAGTGTGCAGAAAAAAAAACTCTTCAACACTGTAGGCAACTGTCTAGCTTATGATCATCTTGGTCACCAAGGTCTCATGTCATCTCCCATACCGTTTACCCCTCTGCCTCTTCCACCCACAATCAACACGTTCACACCAAACAGATTCTACATTTATTATCGAGGAACTAAACAAAAATAGGCTCATAAAAATGAATCTATAATTATCCAGCATGGAAGAAACAAAATTACAGGCATATTTCCTACTAAGAATTTTAAAAATGCAAACATTTTATTGGGCTCATTCGCCTCTGCTACATTTATCTACCAACTGCTGTTGCAATCCTATTAGAACAGAAGGCTCATAACAATCAAAACAAGGCTGCTTATTTATATGATGAAAAAAACCACTGAGAAGAGGGGGGAAAGTAGTACGCTCATGCTCTTGCTTAAAAATACATTAAGACCAAGGCTGAATATTCCCAATTTCAAGACACATGGCAAGCTAACCATGGGGGAAGATTTATTTTTCAGACATCAGTTTTAACTTTCACATTAAAGTTCAGTATCCGCTTCTTGCCCTTGAATTAAGATGGATCAGGGTCATTTAATACAAAGAGCATGCGCATGTAAACACACATATCCCCTTACACTGGAAAGTGTCTCATCTTCGCTTCTTAAGTGAAGCAGAAAGAAAAATAAAAACTACTCCCCCTTTGCTTTTGTTTTTTAAAACTTACTCTCTCTTTGGGACTTTGCCATGTTTACCAAAATTCTCACATCTGAGTCAAAAGCACGTTGCTACAATAAAGTTTAAAAGTGTCATGTCAGCTCTTTCATCGCCTCTGCCATGTATTTTTCACACCCAAGTCATCCATTACAAGTTTTAAAGCAAGACAAGTGAGATGCAAGTTGTCAAACAGCTGGAGGGGTCAAACAGGAAGGAAAGAGCAACTTCGCCTATCATGAGTCCTTTTCTAGTAGTAGAATTTAAATGCTGTAGTAGTGTTTACATGCTGCCAATAGAGCACTTGAGGCATTCTGTGATACACAGACATAACACAGCCCTGTCCAAAGAAGTTACCATCTCCATTAGACAGTCTAGACAGAGAAGAAAGGAGAGGGAGTTCAGAGATTTACAATTAAAAGACAATAGGTTATGGGAGCTTCAACTGGCTCTGAAAAGAGTTAGTACAACCAAAGAGTTTCAGGTTTATGGCAGACTAGCCTCATCTCCTGTGAGGCTTTAACATACGTATTTTTCTGCCACACACACACACACACACACACACACACACACACACAAAGAGAGCTTTCCAAAGCAACACTTTGCTCTCACATAATGGAAATTACTGGGATAGCAGGACCTGTAAGGAGACAAGAAACCTGTCCCAGTAGCAATGACATAATACATTCATTGTACTAACAATCTCAAAGACACAGACTCCCCCAAACTCCTAATCCTCACTCTGCATATTCTTTTCATTTACTTTTGAAATAGATATATTTGCCTCACACGAGTCAAGCATTAATACAACAGGAATTGACATATGGGAGTGACACTAAGCAAGGTTAGTCTTCTTCAAGAATTTTAGTTATCCCATAAACAGGATCTCTTTTCTAGGAAAGCATGACTGTGCTAGTAAACTAAGGGCACAATCCTAACCTACTTTCTAGCACTGAGGTAAGGGCAATGCAGCTCTAAGGTAAAGGAACAAACATTCCCTTACTTTGAGGAGGCCTCTGTGACTGCCAGCCAACTACAGGCAGGATACAGTAGTATCCCACTGGCATCGATCTGTCAGTATGAGAAAGTTGGTTAGGATTTGGTCTCAAGATTCTAAAATGACTGCATTGAGATATAGTTCTGAATACTACTTATAGTACATCCCCAAGAGAGTTGACAAAAATATTCAATGTAAAGCCATATCAATCTGTCTCATAACACACTTTGCTCTTCCCTAGTGGCAAAAGCACCAGTTGAAATAGTTCCCTAGTCAAAAGAGATTAGACTTCCCAGACATCCTCAGCAATAAAATGCCACCATCCATCTCTGTTGATGCATTTCTGGAATGAAAATCTCTCAGATCTCCTAGTTATATTCCTGAGTTCTCAACCATGACAGAATTCAAATGGGTTTTTCTTAGTGTACCAACGAGAAAGCTTCACACAAAATAGAGGAAACAGGAATAATTTATCCAAAAGATTTTCAGCATATACAGTGTGCACAAATGTTATTATCAAAGCATCCACACCATGATATTTTCTTGTTCTTGCTGCTTAAGAAAAAAAAGGTAACTTTGATCCTAGAACAAGTTTATGACATGGTACCTTCATAAGCAGAAGGGGTAAGAAACAGAGATTTTAATACTGATAGGAAAAATTCAAGGGAAGGGGCCATGATGCAGAGGCAGCTATAACTGGTCAGAAACTGGAGCATAAAAGGGACACAAAGATGACATCAAAGTAACCAATGACTAAAAATGCTGAATAAAAGCTTAGTAGCCCAATTAATTTATAACTGTGTAACACAGGGATGTCAAACATAAGACCCAGGGGCCGGAAGCTTTTTAACTGGCCCTCAGGCTCTCACCTGCTGAGCAGTGCTATGGTGTTACTGCTGAATGGGAAGCCCACATGAAAATTGGGCTCTCCCATATCTTGAAATATGATCAAGGTTTGTGTATTTTCTTTTCTGTTGTTTGCAGCTAATGAGTTCCTAAGTAAGAAAAAGTGCTTATTTTTGGTTATGACCTGTTTAATGACATCACTTCCAGCCCTCATCAGGCATCATGAATGCTATTTGGCCCTTGATATGAGACAAGTTTGACACCCCTGTAACATTTCTAGTACTCTCTCTCAAAAGGTTTCAGAATGTCATATTTTGCTTTCCTAATAATTATTTATCTTGGTAATCTCAGGGACAAAATTTGTTCAAAAGTAAACAAAATAAACAAGTTTAGTACTCAATTAGTAGAAACAAGGTAATATAAAACGAACATTTGAAGTTGTGTGTTTGGAGAAGCAATGAAGAATACACACACACACACACACAGAGAGAGAGAGAGAGAGAGAGAGAGAGAGAGAGAGAGAGAGAGAGAGAGAGAGAGAGAGGAATCTGGTAGGTAACTGAAATTCTTTGCTTTTGTAAATGAACATTTAATATTTCATGAAAACCACTTGATGAGGGGCAAGTAGGGAATGGCTTCTGGCTACACACCCTGCTTGAGGACTTCCCTGAATTAGCTGACTGGCCATTGTTGGATAGATCTTCAGACTGATTCAGCAGGGATCTTGCTGTGATGCTTTATCTCAGGCACAAGAAGTCTTCATTTCAGCAAGGGACACAGTTATAGCAGGCTCAGCCTGACCTTTACTGGGGGCAAATTCAAATCAATTCTCTTTCATTTGGTAGCAATTCAGGCAGAATAGAATCCAGCAATGAGGTTAAAAAGAAATCTCATTACCAGC
This sequence comes from Tiliqua scincoides, assembly GCF_035046505.1. NCBI lineage: Eukaryota > Metazoa > Chordata > Lepidosauria > Squamata > Scincidae > Tiliqua > Tiliqua scincoides. The sequence continues at coordinate 147,503,213 of NC_089822.1, forward strand.
ACCATGAGCTAATAGCTCATTATTAACAATTATTCTATCAAGAGAAAAGGAAGAAAATTGTAGAGCTTCCCTCCTCCCCTCAAAGGGATGATATTTGAATGCTCTACTACCTGCCTAGGCTATTGCTTACATTCGATCTATTTTTGGTGCTTCAGTAACCAAGTGATTAAATCACCTATTTCAGGATGCTTTCAAGAAGCCTCTTGAAATTCCAGGATTTTAAATTACAGCATGCCAGAATAAATTTGAGGTTATATTAGTCCTAATAGTGATGCATGGATATGGTTTGGTAGCTCATGAGTTCCAGCTTACGAATTTGGGCTGCAGCCAGATTGGGAGAGATGCCAGGTCTCCAAAGAAAGTTTCAGTTGCTTCCAATAAGTCACACTGCAGAACCTCTTTGCCTAACTGGTCTACCAAAACATTTTTCCTCCCTTAAAAAGATACAGAAGGAAAACTGATCTCCCTTTTTGTTGGTTGAACACCACCTCCTTTCCTCAGAAGTTACAATGAGGTGTTTTGTACAGACACAGTAAAAGACCTAACACAGGCATTTATTCTCACAAACAACATGGCATGGAAACTCACAGATCTCACAGTCCTGAGGGTCAAATATGAGCCTTGGCTATGATCTGCACTTTTATGCTTGCATGTTATTTGCTCACCAATACACAGATGTCCTGCCTCCCAAACTTAAAATGTTTCAGATGTGCCTGTGAATATACTGTACACAAGCTAAGGGTCTAGAAAGGGGAGGGTATTATAAAATACATCAATCTTCTGTGCTATAGTACAACCCAGCTATCACTCAAAGGACTCCTGAATTCTGCAGTGGTTTACGGAAAAAGAATTCAGAGAGAAAAATTATCACCTCACATGAAACATGCAATTCTTGTTATCCTCTGAAACTGACTGGCAGTAGCATTAGAATAAACAGAATTTAAAAAGATGCATTTTATGTGATGCAGGAGTAACTTAAGGAACATATTGCCATTAGCAAATGTAGCTTTTAAAAGGTTTGTGTGCATAATTTGTATTTGTATTGGCAACCTTCAGTCTCGAAAGACTATGGTATCGCGCTCTGAAAGGTGGTTCTGGCACAGCGTCTAGTGTGGCTGAAAAGGCCAATCCGGGAGTGACAATCCCTTCCACACCGGGAGCAAGTGCAGTCTGTCCCTGGTCTGTCTCCCTGGCTATGGGCCTTCCTTCTTTGCCTCTTAGCCTCAGACTGTTGGCAAAGTGTCTCTTCAAACTGGGAAAGGCCATGCTGCACAGCCTGCCTCCAAGCGGGCCGCTCAGAGGCCAGGGTTTCCCACTTGTTGAGGTCCATCCCTAAGGCCTTCAAATCCCTCTTGCAGATGTCCTTGTATCGCAGCTGTGGTCTACCTGTAGGGCGCTTTCCTTGCACGAGTTCTCCATAGATAATAGACCTAGGTATAACTACGTCTATTAGACACAGCATCTAACTGATTCCAACAAAATGGAAGCAAATATTAAGATGCCCTAATTAATGTAATGTTGCTTAAAAGGTCATTTTAATCTTTTCTTAAACGAACAGCACACATACCCAATGTGTTCTCTGGAACCTAACTAAATTAAATGGGGTCAGGAGGAGCTCATATCACATGGAGAAAGAGATTAAATCTGAAGTATCAAAGAGACATTATCTCACTATTGCCAACGAACAGGGGTTGCCAAGAGAAATCCTATCATTCCCCCCTCCCCCCATTTAAAATGTAAAGTGCAAAAGCAAGCTCTTTATCAAGGGTTAAATCTATTTATGCATAAAGGATGGGACAAACGTGCTTCCAAAATTAAATAAAACCAATATAGAGGTTCAGGAAAAAACAGATGGGTTGTGAAGCTTCATCTTGCGTTACTTTTCCTTTTGCCTCAGTCAAGAGAGAGCTCAGGTTAAGGCTTTCTGCTCCAGAACAATTGCTTTACATGGCTTCATAAGGACATTCAAGACCAGCCTGTCTCGTCTGTTTCATGACACTATCTCTGATTACTAGGCTAACAAATAGATTTCCATGCATATTGGCAAGGAGAGAAGAGAAGCCTGAAAAGCTAGACCATCATATGCAAAAAAGGTCAGACATAAATGGCAGAGCTAAGATTAGATTTCAAGACCAGCCAATATAAGCAAATATAAACAATAAATTCTGAATAGTAGTTGAAAGAGTACCTAAAACTGCAGTATTGCTTTCCTCTCTGTGCAAAACAGGAAGAATCAAATACACAATGAAATAAGAAGATGCAACATCACAAATATCTTTTACAATGTGAAAAGAATTAACACTAAGAACAGAATAATAAATGCCAATGCCTCCTACCCTCATTTTCTCTACCCTCCCTAACGATACCAACATCTCCTGTAGACTCACACCATGTTACACAAGTGCCAGTACAGTACAGTACTATACCAACCAGCTTAGTGCATGTTCTAGAACAGGGGTGTCCAAAGTTTTTGGCAGGAGGGCCACATCATCTCTCTGACACTGTTTAGGGGGCCAGGGGAAAAAAGAATTAATTTACATTTAAAATTTGAATAAATTTACATAAGTTTACATAAATGACTATATTAAAGATGAACTTATATGAATGAGCGCAACCTGCAGGTCCTCCGAGCTGCTCGCAGCAAAGTCCAGCAGACTGCCAGGAGATGTGCTAACGACTACTGGCTCCAGCTCTGTTCCGAGATACAGATAGCAGCTGACACGGGCAACATCAAGGGAATGTATGATGGTATCAAGCAGGCCCTAGGTCCAACACAGAAGAAAATTGCCCCTCTGAAGTCTGCCACAGGCGAGGTCATCCAGGATCGGACGCAGCAGATGGAACGCTGGGTGCAGCACTATTCTGAGCTATATTCCAGAGAAAATGTAGTCACCAAAGAAGCGCTGAACAACATTGAGTGCCTGCCTGTGCTGGAGGAGATTGACAGTGAACCAACCCTAGAAGAACTTCATGTGGCCCTGGACTCCCTTGCCTTTGGCAAGGCACCTGGAAAAGACAGCATCCCTGCTGAAGTCCTAAAGTTCTGCAAAGAGACCATCGTCACTGAGCTGCATGAAATCCTCTGTCTCTGCTGGAGAGAAGGTGGAGTACCTCAAGACATGAGGGATGCAAACATCATCACGCTGTACAAGAACAAGGGCGACAGGGGTGACTGCAACAACTACCGTGGCATCTCTCTCCTTAGCGTTGCAGGAAAGTTGTTTGCCCGAGTTGCACTAAAGAGGCTCCAGGTACTTGCAGAGAGCGTTTATCCAGAATCACAGTGCGGATTCCGAGCCAACAGGTCCACCACTGATATGGTATTCTCCCTTAGACAACTGCAGGAGAAATGCAGGGAACAGCGACAGCCACTCTTTATAGCCTTCATAGATCTCACAAAGGCTTTCGACCTGGTCAGCAGGGATGGCCTCTTCAAGATTCTCCCCAAGATTGGATGTCCACCCAGGCTCCTCAGCATCATCAGATCCTTCCACAAGGACATGAATGGCACTGTTGTCTTCAATGACTCCACATCAGACCCCTTTGACATCCGAAGTGGCGTGAAGCAGGGCTGTGTTCTTGCACCAACCTTGTTTGGGATTTTCTTCGCTGTCCTGCTGAAGCATGCCTTTGGAACCGCAACAGAAGGCATCTATCTCCGGACCAGATCAGACGGAAAGCTCTTCAACCTCTCCAGACTGAGAGCAAAGTCCAAAGTCCAGCTGAAATGTCTGCGTGACTTCCTCTTTGCCGACAATGCAGCTGTCACTACCCACTCTGCCAAAGATCTCCAGCAGCTCATGGATCGTTTTAGCAAGGCCTGCCAAGATTTTGGACTGACAATCAGCCTGAAGAAAACACAGGTCATGGTTCAGGATGTGGACTCACCTCCCTGCATTACAATCTCTGTGCATGAACTGGAGGTTGTCCATGACTTTGTGTACCTTGGCTCAACAATCTCTGACACTCTTTCTCTCGATACCAAACTAAACAAACGCATCGGTAAAGCAGCTACCACGTTTTCCAGACTCACAAAGAGAGTCTGGTCCAACAAGAAACTGACGGAACATACCAAGATCCAGGTCTACAGAGCTTGCGTCCTGAGTACACTTCTGTACTGCAGCGAGTCATGGACTCTTCGCTCACAACAGGAGAGGAAACTGAATGCATTCCACATGCGCTGCCTCCGACGTATTCTCGGCATCACCTGGCAGGACAAAGTTCCAAACAACACAGTCCTGGAATGTGCTGGAATCCCTAGCATGTATGCACTGCTGAAACAGAGACGCCTGCATTGGCTCGGTCATGTCGTGAGAATGGATGATGGCCGGATCCCAAAGGATCTCCTCTATGGAGAACTCGTGCAAGGAAAGCGCCCTACAGGTAGACCACAGCTGCAATACAAGGACATCTGCAAGAGGGATCTGAGGCCTTAGGAGTGGACCTCAACAGGTGGGAAACCCTGGCCTCTGAGCAGCCCGCTTGGAGGCAGGCAGTGCAGCATGGCCTTTCCCAGTTTGAAGAAACACTTGGCCAACAGTCTGAGGCTAAGAGGCAAAGAAGGAAGGCCCATAGCCAGGGAAACAGAACAGGGACAGACTGCACTTGCTCCCGTTGTGGAAGGGATTGTTACTCCCGAATTGGCCTTTTCAGCCACACTAGGCGATGTTCAAAAACCACCTTTCAGAGCGCGATACCATAGTCTCTCGAGACTGAAGGTTGCCAACAACAATATGAATGAATGAAGGACTTGCAATAGCTCAAGGCCTATAAAAGGCCTTGCACAAAGCAAGGCTGGTCTTTCCTTTGCTGCCGCTACCGCATCACAGACCTGAAACAGCAAGCAGTGGAGGAAGCCCTCATCCCACAGCTCACACAAGAGGTCCAACAGTCGCCCTCACGCTGAGAGCAGTTGCGTCGGGCCAGTGCAGGTTCCAGCAAGTATCCAGAGGACCAGAGGCTCATTGGAGACTGGGGGCTCCCTGAGGGCCACATTAAGAGTCCTCAAGGGCCGCAAGTGGCCCCAGAGCCAGGGTTTGGGCACCCCTGTTCTAGAATAATGCCAGAATGTGGGTCTTTCCCACTCCGTGACCACTGCACTAGAGGTTAGAATATTCACCTGGTGGGAAGCTTCATTGATATAGTTGCAATATTCACACATGCACCACAGATACTTGGAGTAAAACCATGAGAAAGCAGCTCCATTGCAGGTCAGTATCTGTACAACAGATGGGTGGGTTAACTATTATACAGTATGTAAACTTGCACCCTAAACCTCAGTACATTTGTTTGGAAGTGTGATTTAAATGGAAGCCTCTTTCACTTAAGTGTGCACAGATTTGTATAATCAATAATATGTGCAAAAAATGCAAAAAATAAATTACACAAGTTCAGATTAATGAAACAATTTTAAAACTGTGCATTCCAAGCTTTAAAATTCATTTCATACCACCAGCAGTCAGGCAGGAGTCACATGTCAGTATCCTTCAATTTATTCCACCCCACCATTCACAGATGCCATCTCAATGTATTTTGCTAAGGGGAAAAACCTGATACACTTAATTGCTGCTCCAACTCCCCATCCTGCCCTCCCAATATGGAATGATCATATTTTAAGGCTGCAATTCTTTCTGCAAAAAAATTCCTGATCCCTCATTGAACACAATAGGACTTGTTTCTGAGTAGATCTTCATAGGATTGTGCTGCAGGACCCAGATAGGAGTGCATCAATTCATCTTTCTGCCTCCTGGAAAAAGAGAAGTGAGCGTCCACAAATGCATTATTCCAAAACGTAGTCTCAAAAGAACCACTTCAGTGCACCGCTTGCTCTCTTCTCACCTACCACATTACAGATGCATCAAAACAAGAAGATGCTCTTTGTTAGAACTGAAACACATGCAGAAGGTGGAAGCAAAACAGGAGTAGTGCATCTCTTTGAAGGTTTTAGAGGGAGGTGCATCTCTCTGTAAAGTTCATAGTATTGGGGGGGGGGCATGTTTCATTTTTGATTACTGGATGCCAAACCAGATGAAACAAAAAAAACCAATCTTGATGCGGCGGTTCCTTCTTGAATTTTAATCCCACAGTTGACCCAGCAGGTCTACACTTCTTTTCTGACCCTTTCCTTATTGAGATTTGCAGCCCATCCCAGCCTGAGGGTGCAGAGAGTAACACAGATATATACACACACAAAAAACAGGCAAATTGAGAACGGAAGCAAGCATAGTAAGCACTACGGCCCAACCAACTAAAACCAACCCAACTAAAAGAGTTGTATAACACTTCCACGGTCTGAGGGCAACGCTGAGCAAGCCTAATTATTCTCTGGCAGTCTGTATCTGGTGCATTAACATTGCACAAAAAGTTATATCAACAGACGTACAGACGATTTATAAATTGCTTGTAGCCCTGTAGGCTCTTCATCATATTCCAATTGGTCTGCTTCAGTTTTTCTCAAAATGAGGTACTTGACCACTTGGTTGTGCTCCCCCTAAGTGGTCAGGTGAGACCACTTGTGAGGCACTTACAATTGACTAGCCCAGCTGAACGATAGAAGTAATATGAGAGAGATTAAGAAATGGGGGGACTGCATTTAAAGCTTCAGGTGATACCGGTTGTATCAGCAACAGACTGAGGTGGGGCAAGGCACGGTTTCTTCAAAACACGGAAGCGCAGGACATCTTGTTTGACTTAGTGGGATAGCGCAAATGAGGAAGCTCCTTCAGAGGTGCAGTCCCTTTAAATCAAACCAGAAGTCCCACGCTTTTCCAACTGAAGAAACCATGTGACAGGCATAGTAAGCAGCTGGGGGGGGTTGTACGTGTAGAGTCAGCAGACTGGAGAAAGCATTCCAGGAGATGCTGCTGCTGCAGAGCTTTAACTTTAATGGCCAATGAGATTTAACTTTAATCGTCAATGGCCTTGAGGATCTGACAGCCCATTCTGTTATATAGGCAGCCCTTTCATGCCTTAGGATGGCTTGACCTCGTAGACAAGACAGGAGGGAGGCAAGACCTGAAGGACGGACCCTTCATCATAGCCAGTCCCCAGACCGACCTTATTTGTATGCAGGAGTGCTTGCTGGAGATGGTGATCACCATCTTAGTGATCACTTATGTGATATTACCTCACTGCAAAATTTGATTGGATATATGGCTTCATTAATTAAGAATATAAGAAGAGCCCTGCTGGATCAGGCAATAGGCCCGTCTAGTTCAGCTTCTGTATCTCACAGTGGCCCACCAAATGCCCCAGGGAGCACACAAGACACCAAGAGACCTGCATCCTGGTGCACTCCCTTGCATCTGGCATTCTGACATAGCCCATTTCTAAAATCAGGAGGTTGCACATACACATCATGGCTTGTACCCCGTAATGGATTTTTCCTCCAGAAACTTGTCCAATCCCTTTAAAGGCGTCCAGGCCAGATGCCGTCACCACATCCTGTGGCAAGGAGTTCCACAGACCAACCACACGCTGAGTAAAGAAATATTTTCTTTTGTCTGTTCTAACTCTCCCAACACTCAATTTTAGTGGATGTCCCCTGGTTCTGGTGTTATATGAGAGTGTAAAGACCATCTCTCTATCCACTCTGTCCATCCCCTGCATAATTTTGTATGTCTCAATCATGTCCCCCCTCAGGCGTCTCTTTTCTAGGCTGAAGAGGCCCAAATACCGTAGCCTTTCCTCGTAAGGAAGGTGCCCCAGCCCCGTAATCATCTTAGTCGCTCTCTTTTGCACCTTTTCCATTTCCACTATGTCTTTTTTGAGATGCGGCGACCAGAACTGGACGCAATACTCCAGGTGTGGCCTTACCATTGATTTGTACAACGGCATTATAATATTAGCTGTTTTGTTCTCAACAACTTTTCTAATGACCCCAAGCATAGAATTGGCCTTCTTCACTGCTGCCGCACATTGGGTCGACACTTTCATCGACCTGTCCACCACCACCCCACGATCTCTCTCCTGATCTGTCACAGACAGCTCAGAACCCATCAGCCTATATGTAAACTTTTGATTGTTTGCCCCAATGTGCATGACTTTACACTTACTGACATCGAAGCACATCTGCCATTTTGCTGCCCATTCTGCCAGTCTGGAGAGATCCTTCTGGAGCTCCTTACAATCACTTCTGGTCTTCACCACTTGGAAAAGTTTGGTGTCGTCTGCAGACTTGGCCACCTCACTGCTCAACCCTGTCTCCAGGTCATTTATGAACAGGCTGAAAAGCACTGGTCCCAGGACAGAACCTTGGGGCACACCGCTTTTCACTTCTCTCCTTTGTGAAAATTGCCCATTGACACCCACTCTCTGCTTCCTGGCCTCCAACCAGTTTTCAATCCATGAGGACCTGTCCTCTAATTCCCTGACTGTGGAGCTTTTTTAGTAGCCTTTGGTGAGGGACCTTGTCGAACGCCTTCTGAAAGTCCAGATATATAATGTCTACGAGTTCTCCCGCATCCACATGCCTGTTGACCTTTTCAAAGAATTCTATAAGGTTCGTGAGGCAAGACTTACCCTTACAGAAGCCATGCTGATTCTCCCTCAGCAAGGCCTGTTTGTCTATGTGTTTTGAGATTCTATCTTTGATGAGGCATTCCACCATCTTACCCAGTATAGATGTTAGGCTGACCGGCCTATAGGTTCCTGGGTCCCCCCTCTTTCCCTTTTTAAAGATAGGCATGACATTTGCTATCCTCCAATCTTCTGGCACCGTGGCCGTTTTGAGGGACAAGTTGCATATTTTAGTCAAGAGATCAGCAACTTCATTCTTCAATTCCTTAATAACTCTTGGGTGGATGCCACCAGGGCCCAGTGACTTATTGATAGTTAATTTATCAATGAGGTCTGAAACATCTTCTCTTGTAACCTCTATCTGACTTAATTCCTTGGTCAGGAGGGGCCGTTCAGGCAGTGGTATCTGCCTGAGGTCTTCTGCCATGAAGACAGATGCAAAGAACTCATTTCATTTCTCTGCCATCTCTAAGTCTTCTTTTATCTCCCCTTTCCCTCCCTCACCATCCAGAGGTCCAATCGCTTCTCTGTTTTCCCTTGTCACCAGACATTCCAGTTCTCCCATCTTTGCTCGGAGACTTTGGGCATTTGTACATGGAATGCCCCAGGATGGGCTGCTTATTCGCTCCTTTGTCCCCGCATCCTCTCACTGTACCAAACCATCTATCACATCCCATTACGCTACCATTCCCAATTTCTTCTCCTACTCTGCCTTTGTCTTGTTGTTCTCTAACCTACCCATCCTCGTCCCATAGGGATGAGGAGTCCCAAACCAGATGCCCCTCGGCTCCTGTCGGCCTTCCCCCAGGGATCAGTTTAAAAGCTACTCTGCCACCTTTTTGATGTTATGCACCAGCAGTCTGGTTCCATTCTGGTTCAAGTGAAGCCCGTCCCTCTTGTACAGGCCTCTTGTCCCAAAACGTTCCCCAGTGCCTAACGAATCTAAACCTCTCATCCCTACACCACCGTTTCACCCACGCATTGAGACCCCTGATCTCCGCCTGCCTATCTGGCCCTGCGCGTGGAACAGGTAGCACTTCCGAGAACGCTACCTTTGAGGTCCTGGCTTTCAGCTTCCTACCTAAAAGCCTAAATTCCACTAAGTTCAACAAAAACATCCTTTGAGCAATACACAAGTTAGCTTGCAGCTTTTTTGGTTCAAACTCATATTTCATTCTTGGTCTGAGTACGCTGAAAATAGGAGAAGCTAATGCTTCTCATTCTTCAAAATACTACTGTACTTGGAAGAAGCAAGCTTTTGTACAAATTTTTCCTACAAAGTGGACAACATAAAACTGAGCATTGTTAACAGCAAAGGCAAAATATACCTCCAAAAATGAGTTGTCCAAACATTTGGCTCCCCACTTACAACCTTAAAAGAAATGGAACCTCTTCGTGCAGAACAAGAGTGTCATTTCTTTAACAAACACAGTTCCATCTGTGCCACTCTGGTGGGCTGAATCTGTGGTGCCAATCAACAACAAAGCAATCTTGTTAGAAGGAAGTACAGTAATTTTGGAAAAGGCATGCATTTTAAAAAGGGCATTTGCACACAACCAACAAGGAGAATTTTCTGAATCACAATCTAAAACCTGTACTCATTTTTTCTACACCAAAAATAATTTGGGGAGGAAACTGCAACTTTAATGAAGAAAGACTTTTAGAAAAATCTATTTTTCACGTTTATACCACTCTTCCTCCTGGAAGCTTAGCGTGGAGTACATCGTTCTTTTCCTCATCACACATCATCGTTCCTTTCCTCATAACACCCTGCGGGGTAGCTGAGGCTGAGAGATAATGACTGACCCAAAGTCACCCAAGATGAGTCATGGCTGAACAGGGATTTGAATCCCAGTGGCTGTTTGCTGGTGTTTTTTTGTATCTTTTCTGATTGTGAGCCCTTTGGGGACAGGGAGCCATGTTGTTATTTAATTTTGTCTGTAAACCACTTTGTGAGCTTTTTTGTTAAAAACTGTACATAAATAGGCTTATCATCACCATCACCATCATCAACCTGGACATTACAGGTCTAAATTCAACTCCCAAACCTTATGGCCCTTCTTATGACCCAAGTTATCTTTTAGCTGCAGTAGGTCCTCTCTCATCCTTTCTTTTGCAAATACAAAAAATGGGGGTGGGAAGATGCACAAAGTCTGAGGGGCAAATAAGGTGTTTCCTTGGGGGGGGCTAGATGCCCAGCTGTAATATAACTACCTTTGACCTTGTTACTAGAGTGTCAGTCCAATTCTAACTAAGTGTAGTTGCACCACCAGAGCATGCACTGCATTGGGGGGGGAGCAGTCACGTAAATTTCTTCCAGGTAAAGGAACATTTGTTCTCTTACCCAGGGGTAAGCCTCTGTTAGCTCAATGGGTCACCTTGAATTGCACAAGTTACTCTGTTGTCACAGGTCCAATGTGAGTAAGAGAGAGCGAATGGGGGGCAAAACGAGAGGAGGATATCAGTGTAAGTCTTTGCCATTCTCCGTTCAGCCCCCTCCCCTGCTAGTCACTCCCTTCCCTTCCCTGCCCCATTCCGCCCCCACCACTGCCTTCCCAGCTCCAGCAGCACAGCCTCCTGCACAGTCTCAAAAAATGGCTGCCAGCAGCACACTATGCATGCCATCAACAGTCATTTTACAGCAGCAGAACACTGTTCTGCTGTTGTAAAACCCTCAGTGCGCCAGCCCAATGCTAGTTAGGACTGGGCTGAAGGTTTTGGAATAAGAAACCACTTTCCCTTTTTTTTCCCCCCAGGAAGACAATACAAGAGAACAAGCTCCACTGTCATAATATACCATAAAATACACAGGCAAGCACCAAAGGGACAAAACAGAGGCCATGAACATAACTTTACTTTTTCTTTTTCCAAACCCTGTAATGCTTTGAGAGGCAAATACTAAGAAGCAGTAATAAGTCATAATTTGATCAGTCCCAGGGGCTCTCTCATTTCATGCTTATTAAAAGGCAAAAACAGTAAACGTTTAGTACTTGAAAAATAAGAAAAACTACTCTTAGAGAGAAAGCATACTGAGGGGAAAAGCCAATGTATTGCAAAAGAGCCACACTATGCCTTTAGTCTTCTAATTGCACTTCATGTTCATGATGTGCATCTACAGGCATGGGATAAACCTTTTATAAAGCCTGCAATAAACAGAAACCCATAGGTAAGTCTGTGCAGAACTTTCCTACATGAACTGGTAAAACAGTACTTGTGGCTTATTTGTATTGTCTATTCCACTTTTCTAGGCAAAATGCTCACTCAAGGCAGCACGCTGTATAAAAACAAAAACACAAACAATAAAAAGCAGAGGCTAAAAACCCGAGAGAATTAAGAAGTGCCCATCAACAAAACACATTTTCAATGTTCTCTTAGAAAAGGGCAACAAAGGGATCTAGCCAATCTTCTCTGGAGAAAAGTATTAAAATAATCCAAGAGCTGTGATGAAAAAGGCCCTTTCCCTCATCCCCAAATACACACATTTTCAGATCATAACTTAAAATGTTGCTGCCTTTTTTTGGTATACATTTATTCTGCTTCCACAGTCAAGCGGGAAGAGCAAGGAGCTGAGAGCATCACAGGGACCTAACCGTCGGAAAATCTGCAAGAACCAACTCCTTCATCCCTGGCTTCTGAGACTGCCATCAGGCACTGCCAAGATGGTTCCAAGTCCATCTTTGTTACTTCAAGGATTAGAAACGCTAGTTTATTATTTTTTTTTAAATTACTGCATTGAGATTCTTAGTAGCTTGAATTTTGCACCCCACAGCAACACCGGCACTTGAGAGGTGCAGCCACTGAATTCAAATCCATGCAGCCTTGCATTTAAAATAGTGACTGGCGGGGAAAGCTATAATAAAACTAAGACCCTTTCAAAGAGCTCAGGTCACAGGCAAATCCACAGGCACCTGCTAATGCTGATGTTTACCCTGGCCCAGGATTATTTTCTCCAACACTAGAGCCCAGACCGCGATCAAACCTCTTATCAAGAGGGCAAAAGAGCCTGTAAGCACTTGTGATAAGAGGACACTTCAGCTAAGGTTTGAGCTTATCACTGTCTCAAGAACACATTTAAAGCAGAGACCAAAAGGCACATTTATTCTTGGTTGAGAATATGAACAATTAAAGCTGACAGTACAAACTCAGAGCCCAATTCTTCTGTCTACCGAAAAGTAAGTCCCATTAGAGTTAATAAGGTTTACTTCCAGGTAAGTATGGATAGGATTGTAGCCTCAATTTCTGCAAAAGCCATGCTACATGATGCACAACCAAAGGCTCTTCTGGTTTCTGAAAAACTTTTCCTGAAATGCAGAGTGAGTTATTCAGGATTCTTGCTGCAGCTTATGTGACTACTAAATATCCTCAGCAGAGCAGGAAACAACGGAATTTGTGTACTCCTAATACCAGGAACATGTAGCACAGGGCCCAATGCCAAAAGTTCTCTCAGTAGACTTGCAGCGCAATCAGATTGGCAATTCTGATGCGCTACAGAACATATCCTGCAGGTTACTGGCTCACTCCTTTTTTGTGATGAATTTTTGTGATTTTATTGACAGGATATTTTTTAAAAAGTCCACTACACAGTCAGGAAAAAGGGGGGATTTCTTACTGAAATATTCAGTTCTGGGAAGAGGAAAGGGTTGGAACTACTGAGCCTTTAGGATAACTACTCCCACATAGTCAGAGGCAGGACCAGCTAGATAAACAGTCTCCTCCTCAGTGGAAGGGCACTCCACCCTCAGTCTGGAACTGAAAAAGCTAGGAATATCCTCTGTATTTCTCCGAACCCATCCCCTAACGCTACAGGCTGAACTTAAAGAAGAAACAACCATGACCACAAGTATTCATAAGGACAGTGATGAGGCAATGTGAGACAGACACCTCAACTAAGAACGTAGGCCTGGAGTGCTACAGAAGAGCCTTGTTCCTAGGATTACCAAATACCATCACCCCACTAGCCTATCATTCAGAAGAAGGAACCATCCAAACTGGAACAGTGTGGTAGTGTTGCATGGCTGACAAGCAACTCAGAACGACTCAGTACACAGGAACGAAGGTTCACAGGCTTTTATTTGAATTGTATGCAATTGGTCCACGGATCTCATGTCCAAAGCATGAACCCGGTTTTGACTGTGTCCAGAACTCTTATACGACTCTTGGCCCTTTGTCTGAAAATCTAGACTTCCCATTTGCTGAAAATTTGACATCATAAATGGGGCTAATTCCTAACAGGATATACATAAGATACCATTTACATAAAAGATAGAAAATAGGTGGGCAATAAGTGGGCAAAACCATTGATTGGCTTTGATTTACATACAGGTGGGGTTTCACCCTAAAACTTAGCCAAAATTACACAATTTCCAAAAGTTTTCAAAAACCAGTAGGGTACGCTATAATATCATTTTATCCGGTACTGACCCAGTACTGACCCTTACTCACACCCATCAATCCACTTAGGGACTTTCTTGACAGGTCTCTGTACCATCCTCATTAAGAGATGACCGTTATCTCTCTCCGCATGCCTTTATCCTATGCTAATGTCAACATAGAAACACCTGTGAAGCCTTCCTGCTATGTTAAGGCTTTTGTCTGTTCTTAAGACTTTTCTAAAATTTTAGTTCTTTAAGAACTACTTTTATGCCTAATATGTTCCCATATGTGAATTACAATTAGGGCAAAGACTATTTTGCCCCAGCTTTTGCCTATATATATATGTGTGTGTGTGTGCCTTTTGCTCTGAAAGCCTGAAAGAATAAAATAAGTGAGCACTGGCAAGCAAGCAAAGTGACGTCCCTGCATAGAAGACGTGTACTTCTGCCAAGATGAAGCCTACCTCTTCGTTGCCTTAGTTGCACTATCTTTTCTACATTCCAAAGTGTATTAACACAGCCTTTGAGGCCCCAAAGTCTCAGCTTCTGCGAAACTTCAGTGAAACTAACAAACAGCTTCCAAAATGATTCTTTCAAGCAGCTTTTCACTATTCTCTGTGTTTCCATGCTTTAGCAATGTGGCTTTTAAGCTTTTTGCACAAATGATATGCTTTTAAAATCAAGCAGCTCTTTACCATTGTGTGTATGCTATAGTATTTCTGGGCTATCCAGTGGCTCTAGGGTCAAAGGTCACCATGCCTCATTGGGTGCAAAGTTTTCCTCCTTCTTCCCATAACAGGATTTTACAGTGAGATATCCTCATTTTCTCTAGAGGAGGGGGGCATTCCTGATCCTTTGAGATAACACTGAATAGTGGTGCAGGGTGGATCACCAGGTAACAGAAAAAGACAAGAGCCAGGTTGCCACCTGACATATCTCATCCTTTCATGAGCAACGCCCCCCCCAGAAAAAACTCTCAACACTGTTGCCCCTTCTTAGAGAATGCTCTGTAATCCCCATTTCAAAAAGATGTGTCACCTAAAGTATGATAGGTACAATTTCCACTCCAACTTCTGAACCTGTGTTTTGTTGAGCCAGTCAGTTATCACGTTGGAGACACCAGCTAGATGTTCCACCTGCACTGATGCAAGGTGTTGCTCTACCCTCAGGAGAAGGAGTATAGGCTTCCCTGTATGTACCAAATATCCTCCAATCCCCTATCATCTCTCTAGCTGAATGCAAATCTATCTTGAAAAAGAACAAGAAATTTTTAATAAAACAAGATTAGAGAGGGGGGAAAGGCTTTTTGCACAGAGGTGACAGTTCCGTAGAAGACTGATGTTCAATTAGAGCACATTTCTTTAAAAAAAGGTTGTCAAATTGAGTTACATTGCTCTGATTTATTTCCTCTTGTAAAACATTATATGGTTTTTAAAGGGGCAGAGATAGGTGGTCCTTAGTCCAATTTTCAATTATAGGTGAGGAATGCAACTTCCAAAACTGAAAAATATGTTTTATTCTTACTGATATCACAGAATAGCAGGCTTTGCTAATAGCATAGCCTGTGCTATGTACCTCTAGGCTCTGCATAGAGGTACATAGCACAGTGCAGATTAGACAAATTAGCTACAGGCTGGAACACAGTCTTAAATTGATTTATAGACACAGGCCAATACAGAACCTTCAGTGTGCCCTCTGCTTTTCTACTCTCTATACATGTCCCATGGAGTTCCTTCCTTGGTTCTCTACTCTTTGTAATCCATTTTCTTCCACTTAGTACCATTATCATTTCTTTTTGTTGTTAAATACGTTTTCACAGAAATGATCTCAAACTTTTTTTTTTTTTTTAATCAAGCAACACAAGCTAAAGAGGACTGCTCTTCTGGACTATTGCCAACAATACGGTGAGGATGACAGATATTTCAGAAGAAGCCATATAGATTTCACCCTAAGGCCCCTATACTTCAATGTGGCCAGCCCAGATTGTTCCACACTAGGAAGCCACTTAACCAGTATTCATTAATCGGTTGGGTGGGAGTCAGTTTGGCTTCCACAAAGCATGCAGCTTACAGAATGTCTTCCTATAGCCCAGGGGTGCCCAAACCCCGGCCCTGGGGCCACTTGTGGCTCTTGAGGCCTGTCAATGCAGCCCACAGCGAGCACCAAGTCTCCAATGAGCCTCTGGCCCTCCGGAGATTTGTTGGAGCCCACACTGGCCTGACACAACTGCTCTCAGCATGAGGGCAACTGTTTGACCTCTCGGGTGAGCTGAAGGATGAGGGCTCCCTCCACTGCTTGCTGTTCACATCTGTGATGCAGCAGCGGCAGCAAAGGAAAAGCCAGCCTTGCTTTGTGCAAGGCCTTTTATAGGCCTTGAGCTAGTGCAAGACCTTCATTCATTCATATAAGGTCATCTTTAATATATTCATTTATGTAAACTTATGTAAATTTATTCAAATTTTAAATGTAAATTAATTCTCCCTCCCTCCCCCCCCCCGGGTCCCCAACACAGTGTCAAAGAGACGATGTGGCCCTCCTGCCAAAAACTTTGGACACCCTTGCTATAGCCTGTAACCCATAAGAACATAAGAACATAAGAACAGCCCCACTGGATCAGGCCATAGGCCCATCTAGTCCAGCTTCCTGTATCTCACAGCGGCCCACCAAATGCCCCAGGGAGCACACCAGATAACAAGAGACCTCATCCTGGTGCTCTCCCCTACATCTGGCATTCTGACTTAACCCATTCCTAAAATCAGGAGGTTGCGCATACACATCATGGCTTGTACCCCATAATGGATTTTTCCTCCAGAAACTCGTCCAATCCCCTTTTAAAGGCGTCTAGGCTAGACGCCAGCACCACATCCTGTGGCAAGGAGTTCCACAGACTGACCACGCGCTGAGTAAAGAAATATTTTCTTTTGTCTGTCCTAACCCCATTATGAAGACAGTATTACATTCCTTATGACTTCCTCAATGAACCCTAATTCAACAACAGGTTGCTATCCTCCAACATCCTTTCGAAGCTTGCAACTTAGATCAAGTTCATGGTTCTTGGAACCAACATTTATGAAGTGCTAACAAAGTAATAAATTGGTTGGCATGCATTCTATTAAGTCCCCTAGAGGAAAAAAAGAAAAGCCAAGCTATGCTAAGCTAAGCTAAAAACAGCTACTCCTGTTGTCTCCTTAACTTCTTGTTTCTGGCAACCCATAGTCTGCCATTACATTTGAAAGCTCAAGCTACAGTTTGCACTTGCTCTCTAAATCAGACCTGGAAAATATGGTCTTAAGTTGAATTCTGGTTTGGAGGGTAAGTGCTAATCATAGCTTGATGGCTTTATGAGCAAAGTAAACTATGGATTGCTGGAACTATATATTAAGGAAAATATTAGATTGTATAGGTCCTGGAGAGAACATGCAAGCCCAGGGTTTGGACTTATGGCATCCAAACTACCCCAAAGAAGGTTAAGAATGTGATTTCTGTATACAGAACTGCTAGCAGTTCTGTATAAAGAACACTTAGGATGGACAGTGTAATGCCTTTTAAAAACTTCTGCTGTTTGGCTCTGAACATAGTGAGCTCTATGATTATATTCCCTTATTTTTTAATCCATTTTATATTGTCTTGTAATTTAAGAATCCCATTTTCACCTGCTGCCCCCTTTTTGTAAAGCATAGATTATTTATATTGCTGAGAGCTAGACTTTTTTTACAACCCAATAAAAGCTGACTAATACAACGGTGAGTCATTAGAAAAGGAGACCTTCAGTTCAGTTTCCCTCCCACTAGCCCTGTGCCTTTGTTTAGACTTTATTCAATTCACTTCCAGAGGTTAAATTTGCCTCATAGTTCAAGTTTAGTAAAAATAATCTCTAATTTTTGCAAAAGCTTGACAAAATATTTTCAAGCAAACAAACACGCTGTTTGTTTTATTATGCTTCAGTGTGGAAGTACATTGCCTTTTTGAAATTCGGCTTTTCGCTACAGAATTTGCAAGCAACTAACACAATTACCAAGATGTAGGAAAATGACCAACACACATGATATTCCCACAACAGGAAAATAATTGGCAATCCTACTGGAACAGCAATGGAGTTATGGATTCAGTTGAAGGGAGGATTTCAGACAAACTGCTTAAGCCTCTTTGTGTCCCTAGTGACCTTATTACAAGACAGGTACAATAGCTAATACAAATTTACTACTATATGAATGCTGGTTGTGAGCCATAGTCAATCCTGGTTTCCTAGTGTAATATGCTTAATGTGACAGTTTCATGGTTATTGTAAATAAAAAGGTTTTGAATGGGCTGAGTAAAGCCTGAAAAAAAATTGTAACAGGTCAAGATATGATCACACGCAAAAGACCAAACTGGATCATTGTTTGGTCAGCAGATGAAGAATGGGAAACCCAAAGACAAATGAGAGAACTGGAACCATTTGTCTTCTGGAAAGGTATGGCTGGTAAATAGCCAAGGTGAATGATGAAAATATGAGGCCCCAAGGTTGACTTCAAGGGAATGTGCGAGAAGGGCCTCTGAGTGGAATTCTATCAGGGGGTACAAAGTTTCTTTTGGGCCCCTTCCCAAAGAGGGAGGGAGGCAATGGGGGCAGGCAGAGTGGGGGGACAAAATAGGTTAGGGGGGCGATGCTGACAGCCAGAATAGTCTTTGGATCCCAGGTCTCCCAGGCTTCTCGATGCGGAGCCCAGGTCTACCCAACCATGTGCCATTGGCAGCAAGATAAAGTAATATGGAAAACCAAACACACTCCTGAGTCTCTCTAAGATCTTTGAAATATAGAAAATCCATTGCAGAAAATTAGCATCTTCATATTTGAGTTCACAGTAGAATGGACAGTGTGCCGTGTGCACCAGAATGAAATTCTGCAGCAGCTGTAGCCCCGCACTGAGTCCCTGAGCTCCTGTACACTCCTTCATGGTTATCGGATCCACAAGCCAAAGAGTTACTGTAGCAGGCCTGTTTCCTCCCAGATTTGACACTGTGTTAAGGTGGGTCATGGACGCATTCCAGGGCCCACTGTGTATGGGTTGCAGCAGTAGTTGCCACTGCATGTCTGTGGTTGTGCCCCTCACGCAGGCAGCAAGTTCAGGTGAGATAGGAAAATGTCAGATCCCAGGAACTTTCTGGGCCCCCTTCCTGTGATTCCTGGGCCCGGGTACAAATTACCCTTTACTCCCCCTCTCCTAGACCCTGGGTGCAAGACAGAAGATAATCAATCGAGCCAGGTGACGGCATACAGTACTTCCTTTTTATTCAGCCTCAACCAACATGAAATCAAGAAAACATTGGTCAATCAGGGCCCAAAATGTAACATAGTTAGGTGGTTTAGGAACCCCAAAAGCCAACTGCTCACTGGGCACATTCAGGCAGAACAAGACTCAGACATGCTGTAGTTATGACCAGAGCTTCCTAAACAGCAGTTGCCAGAAGCTTTGAGACTGACTTATCAGGCTGGCAAAAATAAGCGGACAGTCTGGCAAAAGTGAATGAAGGATGCAAAATTAATTCAGCTGTCAGGTAAGTCCTATACAAAAACAGAACTCTATTGGAATGTCTGGCTGTCAGTGCTTTAAGTTACTTTTACTAAAAATAAAAAGGGTTCCCAAAGAGCTGGGAGTCAGAGGAGAAGCAAGCAACCTACCTTACCAAACAGTCATTCTTACTCACATAAGTTTGGAGCAGTTTCCAAGTTGCTCATCAGTCAAATGATGTTTTCAAGGCCTCCCTCATTACCTTGCAAAGTGCAGTTAGGTTGCCTTGATCAAAAACAAGAGTGACGAAAGTGAGAAAGAGAAACATTTTTTTTCAAAAGAAGTAACACTTCTACTCCATTCCTTCACTCCTGTTGTGCAGGCTACAAACAGCATTATAAATTAACGGCTGTTTGTGCTTGATGCCTACATGTCCCATCATGCCTCATTAACAAACAATCAAGACAGTTCTGCTTTCAGTGCTACACAAGGGGCTGCAGTTCTTTTATGTGATGGTGCAGGGGGTAGCATGAGTCACAACAACTGTTCTGCGCTAGTATTCATGAAGCAGAATCCCCCAAACAGGTTTGGTTCTGCACGTAAGAAGTCACGCAAGCAGAACTGCACATTAAAATTGCTAAAAGAAGAATAAGCCACTCTGCTAGAAATTTGAAAGCTTCAAAAACACACAAGCCCTTTGAAAAATATTGTTTGATTTATTTCCATGCTGAGGTATCAATCAAGTATTGCCATTAAAACTTGCTGAAAGCAAAAATGGAACACTAACAAAAACGCTGACTGTAGCATGTGCCCTCAAAGTAGTGGTTCTTAACCTTTTTGGATCACTGACTCCTTTGAGAATCTGAAAAAAGCTATGGACACTCCTACCCCCCCCCCCAAATGCACCTGAACACATAACACACACAAAATTTTTTGCACACAGTTCACAGGCCCCTAAAAATCCCTAGTTAAGGACCCCTGCCTCAGAGCAGATCCTGAAACCTGATCATCATCCATCCAAAGATGAACTTGGTATACTTACAGTTTATATGCTATGCCAGACTTTCCAATACAGCAAGACAGGAGGAAAAGCATGCCTCCCTTGTTTAAAAAGGAAGCACTAACTGAAGACCAGGGATATTTATTTAAAATACTACACACACACACACACACATACACACGAAAAACATCGAAGACACATCAATCAGTACCAAAACAGAACACACAACAGTGAGAGGTAGCTAAAGTCATAAACCCAAGCACAATGCCAGAACCAGGGTTTGGACACAAAGCCCTGCACCAGACTCCTCACGGCACACAGACACCCTGTCCAGTCCCCAATAGTGCACTGGCCACTGCCACCAGCACATAGGGTAACCCAGTCAGGTGGACTGTTTGATGGGCACAGGCCGTTGGCCCTGGCCAAGCCCTACTCAGGCAGCATTGTAGGAGAGCAGTGAAGGACTACCCAAAAAGTTGAGTCTTTAGCAAATGATCAGTAGTATGAGGACGAGCTGCAACAGAAGACAGGGGCCACAACAGAGAGCACTCTTGCAGGTCACCGCCAATCACACATTAAAGAGGAAACGGCCAGTGTGAACAACATAACTCCAGGCTGCGCCTTTTCAAACATTGGCTCTGCTGCTGCAAAGGACCCTTTACTGAAAAACATTTTAGAAGACTCCTTTCATTCCCCAGGACTGATTTTATTCAGTAAGAAAGTTCAATCTTTGGGGCTTTCCTTGGAATTGCTAGGCATGATCCCATGGACAATAGCTAAGACCCTTCGTACCCGGATATGGGACATTAAAAAACAAGAGCTCCTAACTGATGCCCAAAAAACTTGTTCCCCATTTCATTTTGAATTACCCTGGATGGCTGATTTCAGCAGTAATTATTTAAATTTCTTAACAAATCTGCATGAACGCAGAATGTTTTCCCTAGCTAGATTTAATGCCTTTCCCTCAAATGAGATGAAAGCTAGGTTTAATGCCAAACAATCCAAAGCATGTCGCTGTGGCACAGGTTCCCTGGAGACAGTCCCCCATATTTTACTAAGTTGTATCCACTATTCAGATCTAAGGAGCCATTTGGATCTGATATGGACATTGTTAGACAATTACTAGCTGGCAGAAATGAGGCTGTATCAATTAATATGGCTAAATTTCTTTACCATGTTTATATAAGAATTGTCTCCGGAAACAGAGCTTAATAAATGTATGACACAGATAATTTTCTTGGACCATTATTTGGGTTTCTCTGTACATATGACAATAAAGGTTTGAATTGAATTCAGATATCACAGAAACACCATATATGAACAGGTCCCTAGGTTATCCTTACCAAGGAAGACAATATTGCTCAAAAGGAAGTTGATAAGAGCATGGCATGTAGATTCAGATTCAGACACCTTTATTAGGCATTATTAAGCATACAAAAAAAAAATACGGAAGTGCACAAACGTAACATAGCAAACTACAAATAACACCTATAACCAAACACTTCAGAGACTAGGGGCACGCTTCAGATTAGTCGCCACAATTTGTGAGATAAATTTAGCTGAGAGACAATGTCAAAATCAGTGGATTTTGCAAAATTGCAATCTAGCAAAATCCTCAGCAAGGGAGTTAAGGTGAAATTGAAGGGCCAGACATTTCCTTCTGGCCTCATTGTGAAGCAGACAATGAAGAAGAAGGTGGTCTAACGTTTCTACAGCCCGCTGAGGACAGGGACAAATTCTTTCCTGAAAAGGAATGCATGGCATGTATAAAATTGCATACTAAGAAGGTGGCAGAGGTAGAAAGTAGGACCTGAAGCTGCAGCTTCCAGCCACCATGCTGGAACCTCTAAACAAATTCAATATCCTAGTCACTATGCTCTCAGCTGATATCCCCCAGCCATTGTAGCAAATTCAATTTGCCCTGGATAAATAAAACTAAATGTCAGCTGGAATGAAATGATCCACTGCTCCCCAGACAGAAATTTAGTAATATTAAAAGTAGTTCTGCATTTCAGAGCCATGTTATTTCTAGAGTAATCAGCTTCGCATTTGCTAAACGTTTGTGCTAGGCAAGCTCATGGGGCGATATCATTTTTGCCAAGTTCCTCCTCTTGCAACCTGTGCAAAATGTTTGTCATAAAGTCATAGACATCTAGGTCCCAAGACAGACTTGAAGCACATTTCCAAAACCCATCTCCACTGAAGTAGAATCCGACATTAATCAGGTTAGCCTCCACGCAACCGGGAAGTGGGTCTTTCAAAGCTAAAAATACCTCTAGAGCAGTGTTTCTCAAACTGTGGGTCAGGATCCACTAGGTGGGTCGTGAGCCCAATTCAGGTGGGTCCCCATTCATTTCAATATTTTAGTTTTAATATATTAGACGATGCTACCATGGGATGTGACTGCATTTGGGTAAATATTACAGACCTTTCGCTACTATCCATGTTCTTTTAACAATGATAGTAAATGGGACTTACTCCTGGGTAAGTGTGAGTAGGATTGCTAAAAATCTTCCTGCTTGATGATGGCACTTCCATTGGGTCCAGATAGATTTTCATTCTAAGAAGTGGGTCCCGGTGCTAAATGTGTGAGAACCACTGTTCTAGAGCAGGGGTGCCCAAACCCTGGCCCTGGGGCCACTTGTGGCCCTCAAAGCCTCTCAATGCGGCCCTCAGGGAGCCCCCAGTCTCCAATGAGCCTCTGGAGATTTGTTGGAGCCCACACTGGCCCGACGCAACTGCTCTCAGCGTGAGGGCAACTGTCTGACGTCTCAAACTGTTTGACATTTGACGCGCGAGCTGTGGATGAGGGATGTTCACTGCTGTGGATGAGGATGAGCTGTGGATGAGGATGTTCACTGCTTGTTGTTTCACATCTGTGATGCAGTAGTGGCAGCAAAGGAAAAGCCAGCCTTGCTTTGTGCAAGGCCTTTTATAGGCCTTGAGCAATTCAAACCTTCATTCATTCATATAAGTTCCATCTTTAATATATTCATTTATGTAAACTTAAGTAAATTTATTCAAATTTTAAATGTAAATTAATTCTTTATTTTCCCCGGCCCCCAACACAGTGTCAGAGACACAATGTGGCCCTCCTGCCAAAAACTTTGGACACCCCTGCTCTAGAGCAGGGGTGCTCAAACTTTCAACTTTAGGGATGCTGGACCTTTAACAAGTGAATAGAAGAGAGAATTTCAACAGGTGCAGCTTGTCATCTGTGGGATGACAAGTTGCACCTGCTGCAATTCTCTCTTCTATACACTTGTTAAAGGTCCAGCATCCCTAAAGTTGAAAGTTTGAGCACCCCTGCTCTAGAGGATGGGAAACAGCATGGTTTGACTGTGCAAAGGTAGGAAGGTGCAAAGGTAGGAAACAGTACTTTTGTTCCTTTATGTTTTTGGCTGGCATCACGTTGAGTCTATCCACAGGTGCCAGAACGGCGGATCCAATGTACTTAAAATTTTATTGTTTGCTATACAGGTGTCCCCTAGTATCTGTGGGGGATACGTTCCTGTGCAGACACCAAAACTGTAGAAAAAAAGGAGACCCTATATTTACTGTGGTGTCAAGCACTCATTTCTCTTCCATTGCAGACTGTAAATAGGAAGCTGGAAGTTAACTGCTTCCTCTTAATGTTTGATATAGGCTGTGCCCTTTTTTATATTCTAGCACTAGAGAACTTTTTTTTATTTAGGTTCCAGCACACTCGGGTCATGTTTTTTTAGATTCCAGATTTTAGATTCTATCTAAAAAAAGAACACAGCCCTAATCTCTTCAAGCATTCAGGATTGCATGCTTATAGTATTTGCTTAAAAAAAAAAAAAACATTTTGTTGTGGTAAGCATCTAGGGGCACAATCCTAACCAACTTTCCAGCACTGACATAGCTATGCCAATGTACTGCATCTTGCAGTGGGGAGGCAGTCAAAGGGGCCTCCTCAAGGTAAGGGTATGTTTGTTTCCTTACCTTGGGGCTGCATTGCAGCTAAGCCAGTGCTGGAAAGTTGGTTAGGACTGCGCCCTAAATAAAGTTAATGAGCACTGGGGGGTGCAGCCCCCCCAATCCATGGATTCCGGATCCACAGATATAAGGGGGGGATGCCTATACTTTCTTTTCTGCCTTTTGGAAAAATAGGATAAAACACAGAGTTTAAAATGGAAATCATCAGTGTTGTGTCAGCCAAAAAGAAGTATGCTTTAATTTGGCCTCAGAAACAGTCTGTTCTCTGCAGACAGAACAACAACAACAGAAAGAACCTGCATCACCACAAAGAGACAGTGAAATGACCACCATCTTTGAAGATTTTCAAGTCATCAAAAAACTTAAAAGTCTGTCTGTCTGTCTTTAACCTGAGCCTCAGGAACCAGGAGAGGGCAGGTTCTACCCAACCTTTCAAGTTTCTCTTCTGAGGCTTTGGAATATACAGCAAGCCTTTTTCCAGTTTCTATGTCTTTTGACTTCCTTTCAGATTCTACAAAAGCAGGCAAGGTGACAGAGTCCAAGGAACCTGAGAGATCATCTCTGGGATAAACTGGCTGCTAACAAAATCTAAATCAGGAGGACAACAGATCCAATTACTCCTAGTGTCCGTCAACCTCTGGTCAGAAGAGGAAGGCAGCCAAAAATCTGCAAAGCTTCCATGGACAAATTTCTCTCCATTTTTCCCCCTACTGTACATGGCAGTTAACGGCCTGAGCAGTAAATGACCACTGTAATCTTAAAACGGGCACTGACCAGCCTGACCGCTAGGCAGTAAATTACTGCTGAGGAAGTGATTAGAACAACTAGGCTGTTCACATGGTGTGTTTATATGTTCATCAGACATGATTACTGCAATACTTACATAGTTCTTATTTTAATGAAAATTAACTGAACTGTCAATAGCTCCTATACCTACCCTCTAGACAGCCTAAAGAAGGGGTGTCAAATTTGTTTCATAAAGCAGGTCAAATAACATTCATGCTGAGGGCCAGACATGACATCCTTAAGTAGGAAGTGACACCATTAAAGACATAATGACCAAAAGTAAGTACTTTGTTCTTACCTAGGGACTCATTAGCTGTTAGTGACAAGAGAGAAAATATGCAGATCTCAATAATATTTTCAAGATATGGGAGAGCCCAATTATCACATAGGCCACACTTTCAGCAGCGCTGCTTCTGCTGGGTTCCCCTGGGGACAGTGACACCATCGTGGATTTGGGATTTTACATTATGAAGGGATTGCAATACTCTGTTTTAAAAAGCATTCATTCATTCCTCTAGAAGCAGCGAAAACCGTTCTTATGGAGGTTTTTTTTCCTATTTCCCCCCAAAATCCTAATTTTACCATTAGGAAAAAATGGCTTGGCAGAAAGTGTTCTTTTCTCTCCCAATCCTTCCAGTTATTCTTCCAGGCCTTCATGTCTCTACATAGAAATCAACTAGCCAGTCTGACTTATAGAAAAAATCTTCCTTATCCTAATATACCATTTTGTTATAAGAACATAAGAACAGCCCCACTGGATCAGGCCATAGGCCCATCTAGTCCAGCTTCCAGTATCTCACAGCGGCCCATCAAATGCCCCAGGGAGCACACCAGTTAACAAGAGACCTCATCCTGGTGCCCTCCCTTGCATCTGGCATTCTGACATAGCCCATTTCTAAAATCAGGAGGTTGCGCATACACATCATGGCTTGTACGCCATAATGGATTTTTCCTCCAGAAACTTGTCCAATCCCCTTTTAAAGGTGTCTAGGCTAGACGCCATCACCACATCCTGTGGCAAGGAGTTCCACAGACCGACCACACGCTGAATAAAGAAATATTTTCTTTTGTCTGTCCTAACCCGCCCAACACTCAATTTTAGTGGATGTCCCCTGGTTCTGGTATTATGTGAGAGTGTAAAGAGCATCTCCCTATCCACTCTGTCCATCCCCTGCATAATTTTGTATGTCTCAATCATGTCCCCCCTCAGGCGTCTCTTTTCTAGGCTGAAGAGGCCTAAACGCCGTAGCCTTTCCTCATAAGGAAGGTGCCCCAGCCCCGTAATCATCTTAGTCGCTCTCTTTTGCACCTTTTCCATTTCCACTATGTCTTTTTTGAGATGTGGGAACCAGAACTAGACACAATACTCCAGGTATGGCCTTACTATTGATTTGTACAATGGCATTATAATTTTAGCTGTTTTATTCTTATTACCTTTTCTAATGATCCCAAGCATAGAATTGGCCTTCTTCACCACCATCACACATTGGATCAATACTTTCATCGAGCTGTCGTCCACCACCCCAAGATCTCTCTCCTGATCTGTCACAGACAGCTCAGAACCCATCAGCCTATATCTAAAGTTTTGATTTTTTGCCCCAATGTGCATGACTTTACAGTTATATCCTGAACAGACCAGAAAATCCATTTGCTCAGTATACATACAATGATTTCTCAAGTCATCAGCAAGAGATCTACCTAGTCAGCAAATTCCCTGCCCTGGCAGCCACCCACACTATATGAAAGATCAAGGAAGCTTCCCTGTCTGGACTCATGAAATACGGTGCAGTGTAGAAGCACATAATCACAAGGGTTTGGTGGCGAACCACACATTACATTGCAGCTGAGTATAACGTGAGCCTGATGTTCTTTTCTCCATTGCTCAGAAAAAAGAGAGTGCTTTGAAAATGAAGATTGGTAGAATGAGGCACATAATCCTCCCTGCCAGCTGTTTCCCCCAGAATCTACTCCCTCTTTCACCTCTGCCAACTTGGAAGGCTCTAGGGGAGAATGCAGCAGGGAGGGAGAGTTTCAAGAGGAATAGCAGTTTGCAATAAATGGTTAGGCACTCACTTCCTTTCTCTGCTGCAAAGCATCTCCCAGAATATTTTGCAATGGAGAAAGGGCCACTGTGCTAAACTCACATATGGCTGCAGCACAACGCATCATTTAAGTCTTGGATCATATAAATCCCAGCTCAAAAACAAAGTCACACACTCCACATCTCCTGCGATTTACGGGGACTGAATCTTATTTCCATTTATGAAAACTACTGTTCTTTAAAAGATAATGTATTCTAAATACATGTACCATTTGTGTATCGTTAGTGAAAAGAACACACTCTGTCCCCTTCAGCCTACTAATTAGGATCAGGGACGCATGAAATAAGAATCACACAACCTACTTATACTCCCACTTAACACTTTTCACATAATGAGGACAGAAATACTGTTTAGTTATCAGATGGAAATTTAAAAGGTCAAGGGGTGTACTTGTAAAAGACTATATAGTATTTAGGGTGCCCCTTGCTTTGTTACGCTGTTGAACACTGGGACTATACAATTTGTCAAAGTCAGTAAAAGTGCACTTTAAACACAGTAATGCTCAAGGCTGCCAATAAAATAAACACCACTGATCAGGGTCAAATCTCCTGTAGCTGGGGTTCTTATTAAATATATCCCCTGTTGTTGGGGTCCTTATTAAATTTAGAGATAGTAGGACTACATGATTTAGAAATAACTTTCAGCTACTCCTGCCTTCTTACTCCTCTTTGGTTTGAAGTATACAGAGCTTCTATGCAAGCAGCAAAAAAGACCATCAAAGCAAACCAAAGCTAAAGAAAGGATGAAAATGATCATTTTCTCCCATTATACACATAGCATCGATTAGCATAAAACAGGAGCCCTAGAATATTGCTTAAAAATCAGCCAGACTCTGTCAATCTTTATAGCTACATGGGATGCCTGTGACTTGATATGAACACATTGAAGGGTTCTCCAACTTCTGACCTTGGCAACTCACTGTGTGGTCTGCGACTGATCTGGGGCCCTCTAAGGCCGGGAAGCTGCAGAGTAAAATGGTGCACAACCTAGAAGTCACTGCCGTGTCACACCACAACTCTCAAACCACATGTCGCGATCCACTGGAGGCTCACAACCTGACTTGGACTAGCACAACATGGAGCAGCACAACATGGCCAATGAAGCAGGTCGCAGCCCAATGTAGCCAATGAAGCAGGTCGCACGATCGTACAACCTGGAACCAACTTCCAGGTTGCAACCCATTTTACTGTGCAGTTTCCTAGTCACCCTTACACATTCACTGGATAATCCTTTCTTCATGATTGATAGGTTTGCTATGAAGACTCAATGGGTGAGTGTGTGGGCATCTGTGAGATATAACATTAATTCTTCCTAGTTCCTCCATCCAAACCAGAATTTGTGCTGATTTTCTCTCCAGCACAATGGGTTGAAGTGTGTTTTCGGAACATGACTGGCATAGGAGGACCAGATGGCCATCCAGGGGAGGACGCTTTGTTTGATTCCTCCAAATGCTTCCTCCTTCAGTGCCCAGCCATCTCCTCCTCCACCCCATTCTTCCTATGCCAATCACTATCCCATCATGCTGGGGAAAAATTACTTTGGACATTTGATTAATTTTATGTACATTTCTTAGACCAGTATAAATTATTCCTGATTTTATTTTTGCCACATTCTCTCAAAGAAAGAGATATTCTATGCTTCTACCTATTATATAATAAAGGAGTCCTTTCCCCGTTAGAACTAATTGGCAGCCATATCAAAATGTCTAGAATGCCTGTTGAATTTGCTTGAAAGGAAAAGTCATTTACAGTCCTTTAAATAAAAGCAACTGTCATGAAACTCATGTGTGCATGTGGATATAATGTAGTTGTGCATATGATATTCACACAGGCCTGTGCACTATAGCCCTGCAAACAGTCCTGACAACAGTGAACCACAAAAGTATGCCCCATTGTTGATATTGCCAGATGCATTGCCTTAATTATAGATAGCATGTCCAAAGCCCTCACCTAATAACTGGAAACAAACATGCCTAAGAGGATATTTAAAAACCTTCTGTCAGTTTATCTGTAACTAATGCAATATTCTTCTGAGATCCGTTCATTCACTACTAATTACAACCCCCTTTGCTAAGTCATAATTCTTACAAATTGCAAAACAGGAACTTCAATAAGTCACCTCTTTTCCATTAATTAGTTTTAGCAAGGGCTCTGGTAAATAACTCACGTCCTCAGACAAATATAAAGCTAAAGCCTGTTATGTATTATCCACTGGATTACCACAAATTCGTGTTTTCTTCTTTAAACAGAGCTCTATTCTCAAAGCAGCTTATCACCTTGGTTTCGGAAGGCAGGGATGCATTCTCAGCTCTACATCAATGGCAATTTTGAGGCAAAGACAAACAATTCGGACACAGAATACTCCCCTTCAGCTGGAGGTTGGATTACCTCAGAATGCCAGATGCAAGGGAGGGCACCAGGATGCAGGTCTCTTGTTGTCTTGTGTGCTCCCTGGGGCATTTGGTGAGACACAGGAAGCTGGACTAGATGGGCCTATGGCTTGACCCAGCAGGGCTCTTCTAATGTTCACCAAAGTTTGCATTTAGAAATGGGGAATTATATGCACCTCAGCAGTATCTCCAAATCAAACTATGTGCGTCAGTACTTGGGTTTCATGAGACAGGAAAATTCAGATTGACAGGCTCTGCTCATGATTTGCCATAGATCTGCTTGCTCAGGCTTTCCCCACTAACCCTGCCCAGAGAGCCAGTATTTTTGAGATTAAAAATGAACAAGAACAGCACGGGATGAAGGCAGAGGAAGTGGGAACCATGTTGCTTCAGTGACAACCAGGGCTGGCACAGCCACAAGGCTAAGTGAAGCGGGCCTGCCTCAGCAGGCAGATGGGCACATCTGCCCATCCTGCACCCATCAACCTCCTTTATGGCTGTCTCACCTAGACCTTCACCTCTTCCTCTCTACTCTTGTCAGAGTATGTTGGGAAACAGTGGCATAACAGGACAGCAACAAGAAAGCTAGGACAAACTTCCTTGTTCTGCAGCTCAGTTTCAAAACACACAGAGGCAGAGCAAGGAAGAGGGGACAAGTAAGCCAGGGGCCTTGCCTCCAGCACAGCTGCACAGGGAGGAGGACACATTGATGATTCTATTGATCAAAAAGAGGACTACTGCTATTGCCTCCTATCCTCCTCCAGCAATGGAAGCAGCAGGTGCATGGGTGAAGATTGCCACTGTAGTAGCCTCACCTCCTCTGCTCCTAGACTGAAGCAGAGGAGGTGGCAGGCAGCAGGGGGAGAAGAAGACATAAGCGGCACTATTTCTGCAACTCTCTACATGCCATTTCCTCTTGGGCTGAGCCCGATGCCACCATACAGGTCCACCTCTTACTGAGCAAATGCCTCAGCTGTAGCTGCTTCTCAGCTGCTTCCATGATTACTCTGTTCAACTTCACAAGGAATAAATTAAAGATGGCAACACACTTGTGTAATGAAAAGACAATAAAGATGCCAACATATTTCTTTCAAAAAAAAAAATCTACCTGAAAGCAAGAGAGACTTATCCCCTACAATTGGAATCACTTATTCAACATGGGAAAATCTTTCCTTTAAATCAGTGGTTCTCACACATTTAGCACCGGGACCCACCGGGACAGAATAAGAATCTGTCGGGACCCACCGGAAGTGATGTCATGACCGGAAGTGACGTCATCAAGCAGGAAAATTTTTAACTGTCCTAGGCAGAAATCCTACCCGCACTTACCCAGGAGTAAATTTCCTTTACTATCGTTGTTAAAATAATATACATAGTAGTTTGTTAAAAGGAGAGGTCTGTAACATTTCCCCAAATGCAGTCACATATCATGGTAAGTATCAAGTCTAACATATTAAAAATAAAATATTGAAATGAATGGGGACCCACCTGAAATGGGCTCACGACCCATCTAGTGGGTCCCGACACACATTTTGAGAAACACTGCTCTAAATCACATATTTCAGAAAAGATAATTCCCTTTTTACCAAAGAGGGGGAAAAAAAATAGTGTTCTACAAGGAAGTAGAAACTAGAAGGCCTAGTTTTGCATTTATGTTGCAGCAGTAATCAGGCCTCCAAGTTGAAGCTTTCTCCCCTCATGTCCCATATTTACTCAGAGAGGCCCAGTAGCAATGGATGCAACACACCAAAATGTTCAGTGGATCTTAAGAAGCGCATGAAAGAGGAAGTTGCCACCCAAGATACCCAAGCCTTTTTAGGCAGTAGGGGTGACGGGGGGGGGGGGGGAGAAGCAGAATTCCCAAAAATCAGGCAGATGCACTTTGCCCAAGTGGGAGCTCGTGGGAACTACCTTCTCTTCATGCTTCTTAAAATCCAGCCATGTGGGATTTTACTGCTTTCTGGCAGAGCACAAGTCAGACACTAGTACACAAGCAGAAGTGGGAGCACTTCAAAAAAGACCTACAGCACAATGCTATGTTATACAAAGCTACCGTATTTTTTGCTCCATAAGACGCACTTTTTCCCCCCAAAAAAGTGGGGGGGGGAAGTGTGTGCGTCTTATGGAGCGAATACTGCAAAAAAGAGTGCACGTTGGGGACCTTAATGATGCCGTGGGGAAGCCTGCAGCCAGATCAGAAAGGGAAGCCGGGGCTGGGCTGGGCTGGCTGCTGCCCTCGCGCCGGCGAGAGCTTGCCGCCCGCCTCTCGCTCCGCCCGCTGCCGGGCTTGGCCGGGAGCTGCTGCCGCCGCTGCCAGCAAATGCGCTGCCACCGAGGCCGGAGCGCCCGCCCGCCTGCCCGCCCCTCGCCCCGCAGCCCTCACCCAGGTAAGACCAGCAGCGCCCGGCTGGGAGTGCCCATCGGGCAGCGCGCCGAGCCGCGGAACTTCCCCGCTGCTTGGCAAACTTCGCAGCCGCTGCGCTCTTGGGCTTCGCCGCGGAGGGGTTGCCGCCGCGGAGCCGCTACTGGTGCTGCCTCCCGGGGCGCCGGCGGGGCTGTGGGGCGAGCGGCGGCGCACGTGCCCGGCCCACACTCTGCTCGACGGCACGCCTCCTCCCGTGGGCGTGCCTGGTCCCTGCGCCAGGCGGGCTTTCTCGGAGCCAGCCGGGCGTCCAGCGGAGGGACGCTGCCTGTCCACCGGAAGAAGGGGGCTGGGGCACTGCCACTCCGCCATCCCACCTCGCAGGGCTGTTGGGAGGAGGCAGCGCTTCTCCCACGCAGGGCAAGGATCCCTCCCCCCGCAGCAGCTCTGCGCACGAGTTGCCCTTCACCTGCCACTGCCCGGCTCCACAGCTGCTTGGCCCGCGCGAGGCTTCACCCACCCGGGCGGCACCCGCAGGATCCTGTTTTCCTCCTCTAAAAACTAGATGCGTCTTATGGAGCGAAAAATACGGTATGTTTGCTCAGAAATAAGCCCCACTGTGTTCAATGGAGGGTCCACCCTAGTAAGTCCGTACAGAATTGCAACATACAAAATGTTTGCAATCCTGAGCACACTCACTTGGGAGGAAGTCTTGAGTGAACTCAGTGGGATGAACCACTGAGTAAACTTAGGGCTGTAAGAGTGAGAAAGAACAAGGATCCTCAGTCGAAACAGCAAGCAATGCAAGGATTGTGTCATTTAATGGAGGTACTTGGGGTCATGGCAGACAGAAAATGAGCTATAACAGGGGTAGCTAAACTTGATGAATGTAAGAGCGACATACGATAAACTTGAGATGTTTAAGAGCCACAACAGGGATATTTAAGACCTGCAATATTTAAGAAGCACTTAAATTCTTAAATATAAT
This sequence comes from Tiliqua scincoides, assembly GCF_035046505.1. Classification (NCBI taxonomy): domain Eukaryota; kingdom Metazoa; phylum Chordata; class Lepidosauria; order Squamata; family Scincidae; genus Tiliqua; species Tiliqua scincoides. Next base: position 147,536,181 of record NC_089822.1, read on the forward strand.
TTATTCACCATGAACATTAAACTTGTGTTTTAACCCAGTGGATTCTCAGTTTATACCTGGCAAATAATTATAAAGCTTGAAAGTTTCTTTTATGCCTTTTATATTAATTGTGATGCAAAAAGAAGAGCTCAGCCAACATATTTTTGTAAGCCACACAAGATGTGTCAGAGTCACAGTTTGGTCATTCCTGAGCTATAACTATGAGTACATTTATTGTTCTATGATTTTTCAATTGCAAAACAGATCACTGCTTTAGGCTGCAATTCTATCCACACTTACCTGGGAGTAAACCACATTGACCACAATGGGACTATTTCTAAGTAGTCATGCATAGGATTGGGCTCTTATACATTAAAACCTAAGTCAAGATTTTGTGGGGGGGGGGTGACAAGATATAAATAAAAAGAACAAGCAAATCCTAAATAAATTCTAACCTCAAACATTGAAATGACTCTTGGAGGCACTGGGTTTGCAAAGTCATCCATCTACGGCAGAGCTGCCTTCCATGGCAAACCTTGTATATTTTCTTTCCAGTCAAAAGACAAATGCTTTTAAGAGGAGGGAAAGTGATTTCCAAGATGAATTCTAAATAAAAACCCTTAAACATGCAGACAAGTTTATTGATGCTCACTCTCTTAGGTAAACATATTTCACTCCTTACTGTATGTCTAAAGCAGGATAATGCTGAAGGAAAAAGAAGAGCTTTCATGGGGTTTAGCATTCTGTATTATCAACTGGCATAACAAAAAGAATGGTGTCCTAATGTGTCCTATCCAAATATTGCTCAAGAGCAGGGGTGCCCAAACCCCGGCCCTGGAGCCACTTGTAGCCCTCAAGGACTCCCAATCCGGCCCACGGGGAGCCCCCAGTCTCCAATGAGACTCTGGCTCTCCAGAGACTTGCTGGAGCCTGCACTGACCTGACACAACTGCTCTCAGCTGTATCTTGAGCTTGCTTTGATTTAAGCTGGAGACCTTGATTCTACATGTTCTCAACTATTGTTTCCTCATTTTGTCATTTGCAAACTACCAACTAGATTATGATGGCAGTATTTTTAATCTTAATGAAGGGTTTTAACTATCAATCAGTTTTAAACGCATTCTCTCATTATTAATCTCATCATCTCCCAGAAAACATTCTATTTTTAAAAATTTTTGTGTACCATATCAATCAAGTTAGAGTTTGTATGTATTGTTCTTGTAAGAAATTATTCTGTATTCTATCTTCATCTAACTCTCATACTTTAAAAGCTCATCAAAACTTTGCTAAAACTTTAAAGGGGGTTGATTTATGCTTTATGCCATGTTGAGATACTAGACTGCAGTGAGCGGGGAGCATGCTCAGAACCTGGAATGTCTTGCAGCATACTTAATGAGTATCCAAACAACATATTGTTGTCTGCAGTATGAATTTCAATAGCAGTCCAATCTACATGGCAATCCAGTGTGTATGATGTAGCTGCCACGTCTATGCAGCTCAGATACTGTCAGAGGAAGGGTAAAGAACATGTGGCTGGGATTAGCAAAAACATACATGAAACATAAGTTTATGCCACCAAAACCTTCTTGGCAGTTAAGTTTTTCAGCACCCCTATGTCAGAGGCACAAATGGTTACTCATGGTTTCTACGTATGCCACCATCTAAAAATCACCAGCCCAGTCACAAAGTAAAGGCAAACTGAGGAGCACTTCCCACACACGCACCCTTACTTTACCAGATCCTTCACTCATCACAAAGAACATAAGAACAACCCTGCTGGATCAGGCCATAGGCCCAACTAGTCCAGCTTCCTGTATCTCACAGCGGCCCACCAAATGCCCCAGGGAGCACACAAAACAACAAGAGACCTGCATCCTGGTGCCCTTTCTTTCATCTGGCATTCTGATGTAGCCCATTTCTAAAATCAGGAGGTTGCACCTACCCATTATGGCTTGTAATCCATAATGGACTTTTCCTCCAGAAACTTGTCCAATCTCCTTTTAAAAGCATCCAGGCCAGATGCCATCACCACATACTGTGGCAAGGAGTTCCACAGAATATCAACATGCTGAGTAAAGAAATATTTTCTTTTGTCTGTCCTAACTCCCCACTCAATTTTAGTGGACATCCCCTAGCTCTGGTGTTGTGTGAGAGGGTAAAGAGCGTCTCCCTATCCACTGTCCATCCCCTGCATAATTTTGTATGTCTCAATCATGCCCCCCACAGGCACCTCTTTTCTAGGCTGAAGAGGCTCAAATGCTGTAGCCTTTCCTCATAAGAAAGGTGTCCCAGCCCAGTAATCATTTTAGTCGCTCTCTTTTGCACCTTTTCCATTTCCACTATGTCCTTTTTGAGATGTGGTGCCCAGAACTGGACGCAATACTCCAGGTGAGGCCTTACCATCGGTTTTTACAATGGCATTATAATATTAGCCGTTTTGTTCTCAATACCTTTTCTAATGATCCCAAGCATAGAATTGGCCTCCTTTACTGCCGCCGCACATTGGGTCAACACTTTCATCGACCTGTCCACCACCACCCCAAGATCCCTCTCCTGATCTGTCACAGACAGCTCAGAATCCATTAGCCTATATGTGAAGTTTTGATTGTTTGCCCCAATGTGCATGACTTTACACTTACTGACATTGAAGCGCATCTGCCATTTTGCTGCCCAGTCTCCCAGCTGGGAGAGATCCTTCTGGAGCTCCTCACATTCGCTTCTGGTCTTCACCAGTTGGAAAAGCTTGGTGTCGTCTGCAAACTTAGCCACCTCACTGCTCAACCCTGTCTCCAGGTCATTTATGAAGAGGTTGAAAAGCACTGGTCCCAGGACAGATCCTTGAGGAACACCGCTTTTCACCTCTCTCCATTGTGAAAATTGTCCATTGACACCCACTCTCTGCTTCCTGGTCTTCAACCAGTTCTCAATCCATGAGAGGACTTGTCCTCTAATTCCCTGACTGCAGAGTTTTCTCAGCAGCCTTTGGTGAAGGACCATGTCGAAAGCCTTCTGAAAGTCCAGATATATAATGTCCATGGGTTCTCCCTCATCCACATGCCTGTTGACCTTTTCAAATAATTCTATAAGGTTCATGAGGCTAGACTTACCCTTACAGAAGCCATGCTGATTCTCCCTCAGCAAGGCTTGTTCGTCTATGTGTTTTGAGATTCTCTTTGATGAGGCATTCCACCATCTTACCCGTTATAGATGTTAGGCTGACCAGCCTATAGTTTCCCCTCTCCTTCCCTTTTTAAAGAACAGTGTGACATTTGCTATCCTCCAATCCTCTGGTACCGTGGCCGTTTTGAGGGACAAGTTGAATATTTCAGTCAAGTTATCAGCAACGTCATTCTTCAATTCCTTAATAACTCTTGGGTTGATGCCATTAGGGCCCGGTGACTTATTGATCTTTAATTTATCAATGAAGTCTGAAACATCTTCTCTTTTAACCTCTATCTGACTTAATTCCTTGGTCAGGAGGGGCCGTTCGGGCCGCGGTATCTGCCCAAGGTTTTCTGTCATGGACAGATGCAAAGAACTCATTTCATTTCTCTGCCATCTCCAAGTCTTCTTTTATCTCCCCTTTCCCTCCCTCACCATCCAGAGGGCCAACAGCTTCTCTGGCAGGTTTCCTGCTTCTAACATATTTGAAGAAGTTTTTATTATTCCCCTTAATGTTGCTGGCCATGAGTTCCTCATAGTTTTTCTTGGCCTCCCGTTATCACCTTCTTACATTTCTTTTGCCACAGTCTATGTTCCTTTTTATTCTCCTCATTAGGGCAAGACTTCCATTTACAGAAGGAAGCTTCCTTGCCCTTTACGGGCTCGCTAACTTGGCTCTTTAGCTAGGCGGGCACCCTCCTGGACTTAATCGAGTCCTTCCCCCTTTGTGGAAGAAGTTCTTCCTTGTGGTAGAGGAATAGTGACAACTTTGCCCACTGTTAGCCTATGGAAAGCAATGCCACTCAGATACTCTAATTCACACTGCAAGTGCTGTTTACAGATTTGTGTGTAAGCACGCACGCACACAGGAGCTTTTCAACTTAATTGTGTAGCACAGCCATTTTCAACCACTGTGCCGTGGCACACTTGTGTGCCACGAACGGTCTGCAGGTGTGCCATAGGAGTTTGGGGGGAGGGTCATTTATTAGTGGGGTCATTAGGGATGTCAGCCCCCCACCAGCAGCATGGTGTGCCTTGCCAGTTGTCAAAAAACTGATGGTGCGCCTTGACAATTTTATTACCTTATCAGTGTGCTGTGAGATGAAAAAGGTTGAAATCACTGGTGCAGCAATTCGTCCAAACCAGCCCTTTACACCTGCTGTTATGAATACATTTGAAGTAGTAGCAGCATCATGTCTATGGGGCAGTTTGGATGAACTGTCCATCCCATGTGCTTAAGCTAAAGAGTACCAGCATGCTGGAAACAGGTAGAACATGCACACTCCATCAGAAACGCACAGAGAGGCCAGGCATTTGGGACATTCGGGGACATTTCTTTCAGGACAGTTCCAAGAGCAACAAGAAACTTACCACATGGAATTGTTATTCTAGTTTGCCTTCCTGGATTCTCTAAAGACATCTGAGTATAAGACTTTGGATTATGTGCCTTTCAGGACAAAGATGGATACTGCTTAAACTTTCAGAGTCACCTTGAAACCATAGAACAGGGCAAAGTATAAACATAATCAAGCTATTTAACGGCGTGCATTGCTATCTGCTCATTTGTTTCCAAGATATCCATTTATTAAGTACTTATAACTGAAACAACTGCAAATTTCTTGGCTGTTTACCTCCATTCCCCTTCTCTTCTAATGCTGTCTCCTGTGTGTCAATATGTAGACTGTAGGGCCTTCAGGGCAGGGACCTGTTTTACTCCATTCCTTGTAAAGCACCAAGCACACTGAAGGCATAACAAAATTTCTACCCAACTCAGCAATGTCTCTGAAGCAGCTTACAAAAGCATAAAATCATACAGTACAAATATACGCAAGACTCATCAGGTACAATTTGCACATTCAAAAATGAGAACTACACATATCACAATAATCATAAATCCTCGCATCTGCAGTGTACATTTTCCTACCCCAGAAAGAGTCAGGCTGAACTCTCCCAAACAGAGTAATTTTCACCAAGATCCTGGAAGAGGTTGGCAAGGGGGCCCAGCAGCCTCATAGAGTGAGAGTTCCATGAGTGAGATGTCACTACGAAAAAGCCTGTAGTTCTTGTCAGACCATTTTTTGATAACACAGGCTCCTGCAGCAGAGCCTCTTTAAATAACCTAAAAAAGCACAGGTTGGCATATGGGAGAGGGCACCTGCTAACTGGGCTTACAACTACTTAAGGGATGGTCTTCACACGAAGCACCTGTCCCCTCCTCATCCCAGCATAGCATCTTTTCTAATAACTTTGCTAGTCTAGATTATGAGCCCCTTTGAGATGGGAAACCATCTTTTTCATTTACTTTACTATGCAAACCAACAGTAATTATGTATACCTTTTGGAGGAAAAGCAAGAAAAGTAATAAAGGCACCAGAACCTAAATTGGGTAATGGTTTAAAGCTCACAACAGCACTTTGAATTGTGCCTATAAACCAAGTGGCAATCAGTGCAGTTCTTCAAAGCCCAGTATATTTCATCCTGGTCAGGTGCCTGGCTACCACATTCTGGACCAGCTATAGTTTCCAAAGTGTCTTCAAGGCAGATGGTCCCATATTAATCTAATCCAGAGGTTACCCAGGCATGAACTCTTGATGTACTAGAAGTACATTAAACATATACAAGCTGCTGATGCAGAGCACCAGTCAAAAAGCATTCCTTGGTTGTCTAGATTGACTTTATTAATGGACAGTGTTGCAAAATAGCAGGGCTTTTTGCACATTAACAAGATAAATCGGTGTGTTGCAATTTTTATTACTTTAATAAAGTGTGCATAAATAAATGGGTTCTTAAGAACAATTCACTATATTAGGATGACTGTGAGTACACAGCAGTTATCCTGTTTAGAATATGACCATATTTTTTTCCCACACTAGCAAATAAGAGTCTTTAGTGGTACACTAAATCCCCTTACTTACACCAAGGTTTGGTTCATAACTTGAAACCAACTTAGGTCAACAGAGCTAGTTCCTGCCAGCCCAGCACTATTGCAACTGTGCAAACACGGGCATCGCTAGGGGGGTGCGGGCCGCACTGGGTGACACGTGCAGGGGGATGATGTGCACTGGGTGGTGACACGCTAAAATTGTGGTGGTTAGGAGTAATACCATGATATTATATACCGTTGGATGTAGAATTTCTAGCAGAATGCAATGCAAAAAACCAGATTGAAATATTTCCTTTCTATCAAAAGTTATGGCCAAAAAACCAGAGAACAAAAAATGCATGGAGCCCTATGGAAAGTGAAACTGAGCTGTATCATGCGTTTATTAGCAAGTAGGCGAACTTGCCTTAGTCCGTCGGAAAGGGAAGGCTGAGAGGAATCCAATGACACCAGAATCATCCTGAATGCAGCCCCCAAAAACACCTGAGAAGGAAATCCCTCCCTCCAAGCAAATGAATGTATTGAGCCCTATGGAAAGTGAAACTAAGCCTCACAGTCACGTTTACTCACGAGTAAGCAAACGTGCCTTGGCTGGTGGTCAGGCCAGGCAAAGGGGAATGTGAAGCCACCAGAATGGTCGCGATCTGATGGAAGAGGAGCTCAACAAATTATCCAGAAGGCAGCCCCCCCCCCACTAAAAAAGATCAAAACAGAGGCTTCAGCTGATAAGGTGAACTTTTTTGAGACTTGCAAAGCTAGATGGATCCTGACAGAGATCTGGTTTAAACAGAAGTTCTTAAATTGAACTGGGTAGGGCTGAAAACCTTACTGAATTTGGAGGGGGTGTTACTGCAGGCAGGCTATAGAGGAAATTCACTTGGTGGACCAGGGCTGGCTTCTGCTTATTTATTTGTTTTACTTTAATTATTTATACTTATTTAACTTGCCTGATGTCACTTCCACCATGACATCACTTCTGGTGGGTCTTAGATTGTCATTCTAAAAATGGGACCCAGTACTAAAAGTTTGAGAACTGCTGCAATAAGGTATTAGTAAATTGCCACCCCTGGGGGGGGGGGGGAGTGTGTGTGACACCACTAGTGACCAAAAATCACAGTTTGGAGGAATAATACCATCATGTTATATATCAAGCAAAGCGTAATTTCATGCAGAATGTGTTCTAACTTTGTTCTATCAAAAGGTACAATCAAAAAAACAGTGGGGCGGAGTGATGGTACATCACCACACCCACCACCTGGGGTGTTGCCCTGCCCACAGCATGGGGGTGATGCACTGGCATCCCGCACCAGGTGACGCGAACACTAGTGACACCACTGTGCACAAAAGTACCAGCAAGGAATGTAGTGCTCCTGTGTGGGAGCACTGATGCAGCCATTCATAAGTCAGATGTCGGTAAATTGGGGAGCTGTGTGTTATCATGCTGCCATAAAAGAGATACACAAAGGCAGCAAGCAACTTATTTCTATTCAGACATTTATGGTAAAACAAGAGTCAAATGATCAAGTTTTTAAAGTTTAGAGAAATACAGAACTGGTCCAAGACCTCCTGACACCTGAGGCAGTATTCCAAATGCTGCACCCCCTACCTGCTGATGTGCCAGCTTTTGCACCTTCAACACTCTTCTCAAACTTAACTTGGTAACTGCACCCTTCTTCCACAGTACCTTGCCACCCTCCCCCAAGATATCATGAAAGATCGACCAAGATGGCAATGTGCGGGAGAGCCGGAAGGAAGGGGCCACTGGGGACATCCTGCAGTACCCCTGTGAGTGCGCCACATGACACAACTTGGGAACCACTGCTCTAAGCCCACTGCTCTTCTTTCTTCCACACTTGTGCTCTGCCCCCCTCTTCTTTTCCAATTCAGGGAGCAGGAGAAGGAAGAGGACCAGTGGAAGCAAATAGGGAAACAGCAACTGCTGGATGGGCTGGCCCTGGAGAAATACAGAAACTTCCACCCTGACTCAGTCCAGTAAATCCCCAGTTCAAGTCTCACTGCTATCAAGAAACCACTAGTTTCTCAATCACAGTGTTTCTCAACATTTGTCCCCGCCGTAACATTTCACATGGATGCCCTTAATTGGATAGAAAGGGGGGATATCAATTCTATAAATAAATAAAATAAATACCACCAGAAGCACCGTAGGTACCTGCCTATAAGTCGATCCCACAGATAAGTAGAGGGCAGGCTTTGAGCCATCATGGAATTTTCTATGACCCTCGGATAAGTCTGGGGTTAAACTTGTTGGAGTTGATACAACTCCGTCTGCTGTCCAGAGGGGGCAGGATGCTGTCCAGAAGGGGTCAAGCTATGGCCCAGTGACTATGACCTTTCTACCTGTTCTCTCTGTGATCCTTGTGGGGTGTGGCCCTAACCCTTTATCCTTCCCTTCTCCTCTGAGCACTTTCTCTTGTCCTCTGACCACCAACATGTTAAGATGGCACACACTAGGGCCCTGATGCCCAGGCCATCTTGAGCACAAGGCATGCAGGGTGAGGCAGCTCCAGGGCCTTGCTATCTCTAAGTAATAGCTGAACCTCTGATCCTAATCAGATGCTGTAAATATACACTCAATGGAACTGTAAGTAAATAACTTCTTTTTTGCAACTTTAACAAGCCATTGCCTCTTTTGTCTTTTTTTTTCATTGATTAGCAGTCAACCAGGTGAGGGAGGTTCCCTGGAGTGATACCCAAAGGGGGGGTCCGCTGCTTAAGCTACTCTGCTTTCCCACAAAGAGGAAACTATTTTTAATTTCCTCCAACAAAACTTGGGGGGGGGGTGTCTGACTATAGTTTTGTCTGATTTTACTCGAGGCCAGATCCTGAAAAATAACCTACTAGTAATTGTTACCTAAGAACTGTAGTCTCTAATTTATTAAAAACATAGTAAAAGATTATAAGATACATTTTTATTCTTTTCAAATTCTGGTCTTCACCACCTTTTTGTAAACACTATCCGTGCACTGTAAACTACATACTAGTAAAACAGTGGTTCCCAACCTGGTATTCATGTACACCCAGGGACACTCAACAGGACCTTTAGGGGTACTTGAAAAAGAATGGAATAATGGCAGAAAAAGGCAGGTCATGCTCCAGAATGCCTTGCAAGGACCAGCAAGGCAGGAAGGAAGGTAGCTAGTTGGCTGTGAAAGCCCCACCAATAGCTAGTTTTTGGTCATCAATTCATGTATGAACCAGTGATTGAAAACCAGCACAGTAAAAGAGCTGAAACATAATATGGAAAGTGATCAATCACCCAGAATTTCTCAGCACACTTCTGGTGCAAAACAGTGCAAAGGCAGAGTCTTCTGTTCTTTAAACAGATGAAAAGAGAAAATATGTGATGAATACATGAAGTCTGGGTTTTCATAGAGAGGAGATGAGGGCTTGTATTATTACAAACATTTTGCTAATATGAAGGGTACAATTTATGGAAATGGGCTGCCAAGGGATATGCAAGTGAAAAAGGTTGGGCACTATTGCAGGAGAACCATGAATCAAATCCACCTTTAAGGTGTCTGGTGTGGTAAGCCAGAAGCTCTACATACAGCATGTAACACATAACTGAGAGTGTGCAATTGAATTCATAGCAGAGAGATGAGATATTTGTGTGAGGAAACCCCCCAGAATTTAGAGCGTTTGAACCCATTCAGAGCTCCGTTTGGACCTAGCTGTGAGCATAAGCAGGATGCTTTGGCCAAAGTAGGCCCTATACTTGGCTGCTTGGATCAACAAGATATTTTAGAAGATGCCCCCTGAATGCCCCTTTGTGTCTGTGTTAAAAAGCAAGTGGTTTTGCAGCCAAAACCTCAATAACAGGAAACCTCACGCTTTAACCGCAAATGAGGTGGTCGACGGAGAAAAAGGGACTTTATGCAAGCAAGCCTAGCTAATAAGGGACTTTTTGCAGCTAGAAAGATTTCACATATTTAAAGTGTCATATTTAGTAAGGCATGCTAGGCAGAATCTGAGTAGTGAGATATGTAGGCAAAGCCTCAGTTAATATGCTGTTTGCCAATCAAGAATATATCTAAGGCTTTGCAATTTGTCAATCAGAAATCTGACCAATGCTTTACAATGAAGATTTGTTTTGTATATCAGCTCAGAGTCCTGAGAGAATCACAGCCCTGAGAGGGTCACAGACTTTGGAAGCTATTCCTCTGTGACCATCAGTCGGCTGAGAATAAAAGCTTGTTTTCCTTGAAACCTCCTGGTGTCCGACTTTATCGTTGCTGGACCTGCAACATTTACAACACTTTTTACTCAGAAGCAGACCCACTGCTTTCCATGGGTGTTATTCTTAAGTAATGGTGCATTGAATTGTAGCCTGGGACTTTGCTTCAAATGGAAAGGAGGATCCCATCCTGGTGTTGAAAAACACATACCTGCTTTGCAAGCATTTGCAAAGCAGAACCAGGCTGCAGCAGCATTTGCAAAAGGGAAAGAAGGAAGGAGAAAAAAAGGTTAACTTTGGCTGGAATTTCCCAGGAAAGTTACTATAGAAACAAATGATCTATGCATCTCTTCTATGAGGGGTGCCTGCCTGCTGCTTGTGAAAGAAAGGAAACTTTTCAGAGTTGAAAGGCTCTGCCCTCTGATTGACTTGGAGATAAGGCAAAGTGATAATTGGAGCTTGATTACTTGGCAAAAATTTTAGTATTATAGGCGACTATCTATGGTAAATTTCGATGATAACATCACCTTTTACTTCCACATTGGGAGGCCAGATGCAATGCAACAAACACCATAAGAGGCTCAGGGCAGACAGAAGGATTTTTTCAACCACATGAAAAGCACATGCTGGAGCTCTGCCCACTGAGTTGAATCTCATACTTGTCTTATTGCATTGCTGGTCTCGCTGCCAGGCAGCAGGGGTCTGGGTGTCCCACATGTACCACCAGACACCACCTCATGTACCAGCAGTGGCACAAGTACCTGTATTGTATTGGCAACCTTCAGTCTCCCTTCAGACTATGGTATCGCGCTCTGAAAGGTGATTCTGGCACAGTGTCTAGTGTGGCTGAAAAGGCCAATCCGGGAGTGACAATCCCTTCCACACCGGGAGCAAGTACCACTGGTTGAGAAAAACTGTACTAGGTGGCTTTAAGCAAACTATTACTGCTCAGGCAGCAAACCATGCTTCAGCATAGTGATCAAACAAAAAGATGTATTAATTATTTACTGATTAACCTTCCAAATTAAGGATTGTGCTCAAACAGCTCAGATCTCTGAAATACTGGCTTCCTCCCAAATTTCTGTGAGCATCATGCAAGTGCACTTCTGCTGGCTTTTTGGCAGACAGATGGCAATGCCATGAAAGAAGCTGTGTTCCTCTGACAGCCGACACTAGCTTCTTCCCCACCCCACCCACCCACCCAACTTACAAGCCACAACAAGAAAAGTCAAAGGCTAGGTGAAACAGCTGGGCCTTCCAGGAATAAAGCTAACACATCACATTTATCTTTGGTTATCTTTCATTCCTCTCCAGACTTCCAGATGCTTCTCATATAACATGAAATAATAACGTAAAAAGCTACAATGCCCAAGAGAGGCAGTAACTTGAAGGCACAGTTGGCACTCATAAAGAAGAACAGCAGTTTCAAAAGGAAGCCTGTATTGTATTTTGAAAGAGGCATATACAAGGAAAGCCACACAACAGATTACAATGAATCTTTTTATTTTTAAAAACCCCTTAGTTAAAGCTCCGTGTTGTGAAGCCACCTGGAAACAGGATGGCCATCATATGGGGACAAAAAATAATACTTTCAAAAATTGCGCCTACATAGAAACTACTTCCTGTTTGTTGTTATTTTGAAAGAGTTGCATTTCCTCATTAGAGGTAAACAGCTTGCAAAAACACTGAGAGGCAAGTCAGGCTATTAATTTGGAAAGGAAGTTGGCCACTGATTTACTATGTCTGAAGCATGCCCTGATTGTGCTACTTGCTACAGAGGCAGAGTTGGGCTTTCCCAAGATAGGACAGCTCTAAAACTGAGCTATCAGGCCAGAGTTTCCTCAGACCTATGGAAACTGCCTTCATTTATGCCACCAATTAGCATGGAAGCAGGACCATATTTTACCAGAGCCCAGGTATGTATCCATCACCTCCCTCCTAACCGCCAAGCAAACGGTGCCATGCAACTATTCCAGGACTTCAATAATGAAACATCTCAGTGCTTCTTCCGAAGGACAATCTTCATTTATCAGCAGCCTACAAATAATATGTGTTTATTGCATTCACTACTTCAGAAACATGGAGCAAATACAGGCTACAGAATATCAAATAAAGTGCAAGAAGTCATGCAAAATCAAGGGCCCATGAGAGGAGGTAAGCAGGGGATAAGTTGTACCCCAACCTGGGATCAAAAAGGTGTCCCAGGAGCCAAAGGAGGGGACCTGGAAATTTCCTAGGATCTCAGCTGGCCTCCTGAAGAGCAAAAAATGGAGGTTGGGTCAACTGCCAGGTCCAGGGGTTTTCTGGCTGTTGCCACCCTCCCCCATCCCATTTTGCTCCCTCTCCTGCCCTGTTTCACACTCCCCTCCCTCTTTGGGAAGGGGCCCAAAAGAAAGTTTGTATTCCTTGATAAAATTCCTCTTGAAGACCATGTACAAAATTGGATATTTCAATTGTGGTAGCCCCATACCAACCTAAGCAGCTTGGAGGACAGGGCCAGGTTACATGTGCACCATCTTTCCTCCCTAGTTGTTTTGTCTGCACAGCCATTTTTAGAGCATTAGTTTACGGTATATCAAATATATGATTCTAGCTATATGACCAGTATGTGTCACAAGCTATAAGGTTAATACTTTAAGACGATCACATACACAACAAAGGTTACAATTCTTAGATATTCATATGAAAGAGGTAAACCCCCATAAATCAGCAGGACTTTGATTTTAAGCAATTTTACTCAAAACACACTTCCCACACTTTTCAAAATCAGGGAGAGATAACATGGGGTAACAACAGGGGCACAGTTTCTGTGTGCTGCTCAAGCTACACTGCATCTGAAGCTACATTTAAGCCTGTGTAGATTGAGAACAGTTAGATGTGTATCTGTTTCAGGGTTAAACTATATCTTGATGGAATCAGCGTAGGTTTGAAACAAGCATATAGACAGCAAAACAAAATTAACTGTAAACTACCTTGAGAATGGTTAGAACTTATCTTCCATCATAACCTTAGTACTCAAGTAAATAAACAGTAGTTTTGGAATCAGCTCTATACAGCTACTTCTAAAACAACAGCACTTGACAGATGATGACAGATTTAATAAAGTATATTAAAAGACAAGAGATCTATTTTTTTTTAGGATAACAACTTAATAAAGAAAGATGAAAAACAGGTGAGAAAATAAGGTGAAGTTTAAAAATATATTTTGTATTTGCAGAGAACAAAAACAAATTTTTAGATCTCCTGCCACAGTGCTCAGGCAGCATCCCCGATCCTCTCCCTTACCATGGTTTATCTACACAACTACCCTCTGAGTTAGGTTAGGTTGGCCCAAGGCCAGCCTGTGAGAGGCACAGATGAATGAGGATGTGAATCTGACCCTCTTTGTTCCTAGTCCGACACTCTAGCCACTACACCATACCAAATCCCCTTTATTTTAATCAATGCATGTATTGTTGCTCCCACGGCTTGTTCAACCCCCATAGTATTACATGAACAGCCAGCACTTCATTCTAATGCTCTCCTGTACTCCTCTGTACATTTGCCTTTTGCCATACAAGATTCAAATACAAAGCCAGTCGCTGCTCTCAAAGAGCTAACAATACGATCTGCATTATGCCTGAATGCCGCCTCTTCGTGATACATTACCCAAACTGGCAGCATGTCAATGAAGCCTCCCTTCCTCCTTTGTGCAATTCAGAGTTTCCTTTGATAGCAAGCTGTCACCAAGCTAGCTTATACAGATATATATTTATCTATACTTCCACTGTGCCTCATCAAAGCAATTTCCCCATTCTTGACACATTCTACACCCTTCTGCTTGCAATCACGCGCACTTCTCTCCCCATCACTCTAATGATAGGTTTACGTATCTAAGGCACACAGATTAATTAGAGCCCACTGTTTGGCTTTGAACACAGGATCAAACCAAGTGTTGAAGAGTTGTTAAAATTGCTCTAAATGCAAGCATGGAAACAAGGTCTCCCGAAGCCTTTTCCAATTACAGTAGACATGGGCCTAAATGTGTAACATGGCCCAAGGGGAAATAGTTGCTGGGGATTTTTGTTTGTTTGTTTTTGCACATGGGGGGGGGGTTAGCATGAAGGTATGGGAGGCTTTACTTAGCTCCCACCACAGTTTTGATCTGGATCATGATCCACACACGCTTTTTTCAGTTTAGTTAAATTTAAAAAGCCGTCTATTGCAACCAATGCACTTAAGTGTCTCTCTAGTTTGGCCCTAAGAAAATAAAACAAAAGGGTCAGCTTTGGAAGCACTGGAGATAGAAATGGGGAAGGGGGCGTAAAATCAGGAAATCTAGCACTGAAATCTTATAAGCTCATTAACACAATTGGGGATGATGGAAGAAAGGATCTGCTTTACTAGGGTCCAGAGGCACCCCAATGTCAACCTGCAACTCCATTACCAGCTGATGAAAGAAAGGCTACATAGTAAATTATGCTTGAGGATATTTATAGAAACTTCTGCCTCTATGTTTATGCACTTGTTGTCCAGATCTTGTGAGATTTGCTGGAACCAAACAGAAGCAGAACAAGGTACATTCTGAACCGAGAGTTGCCAGCCCAGACCCTTCAAGGAACTGCTGTGCTTCTGCTGCAGTTAAACTTGAAGCAGTTAAAGGATTGTGGTCCAAGAGAGAGACTTGTGCTTCTCTATGCAACATGTACCCTCAGGAACTACCAGTTCCAGAGTTCCTTGTGCACAGGTAGGCGGGAGGGACAGAGCACTCTTGTTAATAGGCAACACTGATCCCAAGCACAGTGACAGTTCGTGTTGATGGTAGGATCTACAAACCAAACAGGTGTGCAAGTAACTAAGAGAGAGAGAGAGAGAGAGAGAGAGAGAGAGAGAGAGAGAGAGAGAGAGAGAGACCTTATATACAAGGAAGATTATTTTAAAAGGTAACTAGAGTATGTACTTTTCAATTCTACGTCCAACCCACCCCTTTCCTTAAAATTATACAGCAACATTTCAAGAATGCAGTGCAGAATATTAATCTAAAAAGAGAAGGTTGAGAAATATTTGCACA
Organism: Tiliqua scincoides; assembly: GCF_035046505.1. Lineage (NCBI taxonomy): Eukaryota > Metazoa > Chordata > Lepidosauria > Squamata > Scincidae > Tiliqua > Tiliqua scincoides. The sequence goes on from NC_089822.1 coordinate 147,551,448, forward strand.
GTCAAATAATAGCAGAAATTAAGTAATTCAGTGTATAGACAACAAAATTCAGTGTGGAAAGTTAAAATTAGACACACTGTGATGTCATAGAGAAATTTTTTTCAGCGCTAGGAAGGTACAACTTTGGAGCTGTTTAGAAGAAAATTGGAATGGACTTATGGGATTCATTATGCAGGCAACCCCTCTTCCACAATGTGCAATTAGAGAATGGGCTACAATGGCAAAGGGGTTAAGAAAAATTATACCTTTTCATACTACATCATGTCACTCCTAAAAATGCATCAAAAAGGTTTGATGGATATCTTGAGATGTGCACCCAAAGGTGAGTTTTTAGAATATATAAAAGAAACAAAGCAACTTTAAGTTGTTGCTCTTTTAACAGATTCTGATATTTCCAGTCCCAGGAACTTCCTTTTAATACTTCACTAGAGCTTCCTTTGTCTCACAGTGGATGAAATCTGCAAATGCCCCACATACTGAGGGCCAAAACCTATCCAACATTCTATCACTGATGAAGCCATGCCAATGAGAGGTCCACTGCAACCTGCGGTGGTGGGGCAGTCACAGAGGCTGCCTCAAGCTAAGGCTGCGGTTTTCAAACTCACAGGGAGTTTGAATCCCGTAGTAAGTCTTTGCAGGGAGGCGGGGCAGAGGTGATCGCCCCTCTCTCACTTTCCCTGACCCAGGGAGCCCTGCAGGTGCTCGCGCCCGGCTCCCTGCAGCCAGGGACGGCTGCTGCAGGGACTGGAGGGTGCACCCCAGTCCCTGCAGCCCAGTCAAAAGGGAACGTGGAGCTATCGCGCACCACTTCCGGTTTAGCGGAGCGGGGCGCAATTGCTCCGCTGACACCTTCCCCAAACCGGGGAGCTCTGCCAAAGGTCGCGCAGGGCTCCCCGCACCCCCGGGGGGCTGCAGAGGGCTTGGGCAACTCCTGTACTCCGAGGATCGCGCCGCTGCCTCCTCCCTGCCTCCTGGCTGCCCCCACCCCTTAAGGGGAAAGGGACCGGGACCCTCAGGCTGGGGCGTCGCAACACCTCAGTTTGAATACCACTGAGCTAAGGGAACTCTAAGGGAACTTTTTTTGCTAACCGTGGGCTTGCATTGTGGCTACAATGGCACTGGAAAGTTGGATAGGATTGGGCCCTGAAATAAAATAGCAATTCATTTTGATATGACGACTCATTTGGTTATCTTTAACTGTTATACAGAAATCGGTTTAAATATTATAATGTGTTAACTCCATCTTTCTGAAATTGTTCTGTAGCACCTCGTGAATAAGAGCACTGGTTAAGTTTTGCTGTTTTACAGGAGCAGTCTTGCAAGAATAAAAGAGGATATTTGTTTTTTATGAGACTTAAAACATATAGAACAATAAAAAGTAAGAATTGAATATAAGTTAAATTTAGATAATTGTGGATATTTCAACCAATATTAATGCTTCATGTTATATTAAGCATTCAGTTATTTTAAGATGTGCCACACATTAACATTTGTATTCGTATATGAGAATGTAACTTAAAGCAAAAGAAAGTCATACCTGGATTAGCATTTATTGAGTATTTCTTGTTTTAGGAATATAGCCAAATGCATTTAAGCAAATATCCATGATGAAAGAACATATGCTTGAAATGTTTATGCTTAAATACTCCAAAATTTAATACAGGTTCTTTGTGCCAACTGTTCCCCTGCAGTAGGGTATAACCATATTTTTCCATTCATTTTGATTGTTAGAGAATAAAATAATTTTTTTCCAGCCCTGAAAGGAATGGACCTGTCGTATTGCTTCTATTACTTTATAAAATTTCCACTTTCAGTATTCAAGACAGCTTACTTAAAAACATAAAAAATACAAAAATATAGATGCATAAATCCAGCACTACTGCCAAACATAAATCAGAATTAAACCAAGGAAGCAAACCAACAGCATCCATCAAGAAAAAATGCCCAACAAAACAGCTTTTATTGCTGACTTAGCTGACAAGTGATGGTGCCAAACACATACTTCTCTTGGTAGGTCTTTGCCCCCAACTACCCAGGTCTCCAGTTGTCACCTGCAAGAACACTCTGAGCAGAGTTTGATTATTTCCAAGAGTGGGCAAGTTAATATAGGGAAAGAGGAGATTTCAAATATCCTGGTCCCATGTTATTTAAGGGTTTAAAAAGGTCAAAACCCACACTTTGAACTGGGCCTGGAAACAAATTAACTGTCCAGAACTCAGTAATGAACAATCTTGGATCCAAAGATCTCTTTCCCCTTGCTATTTTATCTGTAGTGCTCCTACTCAATCACTATTTGGTAAGTGAAGGAGAAATTTGTTGCTCTAATATTTCAGACTCTGTCACTTTTGAAACATATGCACCATGGCAGTGATTTAATTTTACAAGCCTGATAGGCATAAGCTGCAGTGTGAAGGTTATGAGGAGCGGGAAGTAATCTCTTCTAATGCCTACTTGCCTCATCTGGTGAGGAAATATGACACTTTATCTCAACCGCAGTCCCAAAGGAAAACTGAAAGAAAGTCGAGGCTTCTTACAGAAACTGCAGGGTTCCTCCTGAATGCAAGGAAAGTAGGATGGAGTGAGACACATTATTGTGCTTCAGGATTTGAATGTTGATGAGCCATATAATTCTATCATCCAGCTAAAAAAAAGCAACAACAATGATAAAATCTTAGAGTGTGGGACACAAGAGCCTAAGGTTTCTGACAGAAGGTACCAACACTAAACTGGGAAGTTGGACTGGGTAGTCAAAGATTCTCTCTAATGAGATGTACATTTTTTTTAAATGCACATAGAAATGCAAACTTTCCTGATGTGGAATATTTTGAAGAGGGATAACCAATCTGTGTATCCTTGAGGTTCACTTTTCTCCAGAGCTGGGATCGGCAACCTGTGTTTTTAGAGCCGCATGGGGCTCTTTCAGTCATCTGCTCTGGCTCCTGCAGGCTGGGATTTAAAGGGGCAGGACAGGCGGCTGCTGCTCTGGCTCCTGCAGGCTGGGATTTAAAGGGGCAGGATGGGCAGCTGCTGCTTTCCCCTTGGGCAGAGGGGGAGATTATTTTGTGCAGGACGGGCTGCTGCTACTTTCCCCTTGGGGGGAGCGGGAGATTGTTTTGTGCTACGGGGGAGGGAAAGGGGGGCTTGGCCACTCCTGCCTGGGAAGATGGTGTGCTGGGGCTTTGCCTGCTCCCGTAATGCGCTGTGCGCCCTCTACGTCGTGTATATGGTGAGTATGGTTGACTGCAGCCAGGCTCCCCTCCTGGCTTCCTGCCACCCTGAGTGTGGCTGGCAAGGGGTGGGGGCGCCAGGCAGGTGGGCTTCCAGTGGGGGGTCGGTGGGGGACGCAGAGGCAGGAGGGGGAGCCCAGGTAGGGCTGCCTGGGTGGGGGGAGGCAGGGGCAGCTCCCAGGAGAGGGCAGAAGGCGCCTGCAGTCCCCTTGTGGGCATCTCCTGTGCACACAGCTGTGGGGTGGGGCTTGGCACAGTGAGGCAATGGGGATGACCTCACTTTTGTCTTGTAGGGCAATAGGTGAGGCAGAGCAGTTGGGGGGGAGTGTTCACTTTGCAAGGGTGAGTGGGTGGGGAAGAGGGAGGCTGTGGAAGGGCTGCCTGTGTAACTCCACCTTTACCTTGCTTTTCTGGGGTGCCATGGGGAGCAGGAGGGCAGAGATGGGGCTGTGGGAGCCTTAGAAAGGGGTGCTCTTTCAGGAGCAAGAAAGATGGGGGTTGACCTGGGGAAAATGAAGAGTCCTAAATTCAAGGGTGCCGTCTTAGCATGCACCGTCCCAGTGTGTGCCCAGGGTGACCAGAGGTCCTCTTTTTCCAGGACATGTCCTATTTTTTAGCCCCATGTCCTGGAAAAGAACTTAAATGTCCTGCTTTTCCCTGTGAGCAGGCAACGCATCCCCTCTTGCAATTAATAAATTATATGTAATACAGTTTTAAATTCAATAATAAGTAATTTTAAATTAGGCACATGAGATCAATAATACAATATATAATGAATATATAATCTATATATTGATCAATATATAATCAATATAGATGAGTGTTTTTAGCTTTTATTTTGTGGTCCTACATTTTTCTTCAATATCCTACATTTTGGGGTGATTTGTCCTCTTTTATTGTTATGACATCTGGTCACCCTGTGTGTGCCTCAGAGTGCCATCTCAGGGCCCAATCCTATCCAGTTTTCCAGTGTTGGTGCAGCCATTCTAATGGGGCATGCACTGCATCTTGTAGTGGGGAGTCAGTCACAGAAGCCTTCTCAAGGTATGGGAACATTTGTTTCCTTAAGTCTGGGCTGCATCAGTGCTGAAAAGTTAGATAGGATTGGGCCCTCAGTCAAGATATATCTATCTTGACAATAAGTATATTGTCTGGTTAGCACAGGAAGGGGAGCTTGCAGCAGATCATAAAGGTTAAAAAAAACTATATATGCTGTGTTATCTTCATTTTAGATGTCAAAAGGGTTTTGTGGCTCCCGAGATTTTCTTTTCTCCGGAAAACGGGTCCAAATAGCTCTTTGAATGCTTAAGGTTGCCTGCTCCAGACAATAGCCCTCCAAACTCACCACTTCATTAGCAGCCAGGCTCCATGATAAATTAGGTACCATTTAGCAATTGTAAAAGCTTCACAGTTCAGGAGCATAGGCATAACACACACAGCTCCCATGAGCACTGCAACATTGAAGCGTGCACTTTTATCTGCTGCATCCTGAAAACAATTTTTCTAGCGAGTGGGACAACGTGCAAGCATTTTACCATATCTCTGAATAGAACTTAGAAGGATTGACAGACACCAAATACAATAACTTCAGGGACCGCAGAGATTTTGACAGTGTCAAGTTCCTATCATTGTTGTTAATGTTAGAAAGATGCATCAAAAGTGTATTAGAGAAATGCACACTGTTTTATTAGAACCATGCATTTCAGATTTCCTGCTTTGAGGGAGACCTCTCCAAGTCAACTTCACTACCAAGGAACCTCTTTCCCACGGTATATGGCATGGGAATCTGTGGATCAGAGGACTCTTGAGGAATGTTCTACATCGCAGACACTCAGTTCACAGGTTTACCACAAAATAGTGGCATGCTAACCTTCTTCGGGCACAATCCTAACCCACTTTCCAGTATTGACATAAGAGCAATGCAGCTTCAAGTAAGAGAACAAACATTCCCTTACTTTGAAGAGCCCTCCCTGACTGCCACCCAACTGCAGGATTCAGCACACATCCCATTGGAACAGCTATGCCAGTGCTGGGAAGTTGGTTAGGATTTGGGCCTTCATCACCTTATTCAAACTGAGAGCGTGACATGCAACACAGTCCATTTGTCACTGCAGTAGCACACTGCTAGAAAAAAAAAAGCAATAATGAAGGGCAAAGCATAATTCAGTCTACCATTATTATTATTCTCACAGAAAACTCCTAAAAAGATCTGAAAAATTCCAGAGCTCTTTGGAACATAAATTTGAAAACCTCAATATTAGTCATGCCAAATACCTTTGATGAATTGGGAATAAATTGGTTCATTAACTGCAGTAAAGTTGGTTTCTGTGCAACCCTAGGAAACTACTACTGTTGGTTGATCGGACAGTTCTGTAAACTTTGGGAGACTAACTTTGGGAGATGAATTGGCAAATGATGTTAGACTAACACAGTAGTAAAAAGTCATTTTCAAAGAGATGAGTGTTGCATAATTCTAGGATTCCAAATACTCCAAGGTACATTTTTTCTCACAGTAGTCTAAGGTCAAGAGTCATATGGTTTCTTTTGATACTTAAAGGGGTGAAATGTGACATTAAAATGTCAAGTCATACTGTAGGCCAGTAATTTTCAACCTTTTTCATCTCAGGGCACACTGACAAGGTACTAAAATCGTCAAGGCACACCATCATTTTTTGACAACTGACAAGGCACACCATGCTGTTGGTGGGGGGCTCATATCCCCCAATGGTCCTACTAATAAATGACCCTCCCCCAAACTCCCGCAGCACACCTGCAGACCATTCACAGTACACCAGTGTGCCACTGCACAGTGGTTGAAAATAGCTGCTGTAGGTAGAAGTAATTAGGCAATTTATTTGAGAAAGAAACTCCTCTGAACCTTTCAAAAAAAAAAGTTATAGAAAGATGACATCCAAATTTGTATATTTATAATTAAAAGGCACAGATGGATCTGGAATCCACAATATACATGCGGACAGAAAACAAGAGTACAAAATACAAACAGAACAGCAGCACCAGCCCTACAATGTGGCAGAAGTTTCAAAACAGAGGTGTTATAGGACCCAATCCTATCCAACTTTCCAGCGCCAATGCAGTCTTACAAATGTTTCATTGCCCTGAGGAGGCCTCCATGACTGCCCCCTCCCACTGCAGGATGCAGTGTGCACCCAGTTGGCACAGCTGCATTGGTGCTGGAAAGTGAGATAAGATTGGGACCATACTTCTTGCACCACCAAAGGATACGCATGGTAAAGATCACCATAAGTCACATCCCATCCTTATAATGGCCAGAAACAGTACTGCAGCTCTTTGGTTCAAGTGAGTTGAGAATCTTGTAGGTGTCTACCTAATCCTATATACAACATTTGCTCCAGACACGAATTTGTCCCTACCTGTTCAACACTGCACTACCCTAACACTTTCACAGAGTGGACCACTATGAAAACTTACAGTAAGAAGGAGTACTGAATATTTGGATGAAGCTATACAAATCAAGCATATATCTAACCAACAGAACACACACAGACTCCTATTGAAACAGAGATGCAGCTGTGATATTAGATCTTTTGGCTCCAATTTAGTGTTTGAGTTTCTACTTCACCCCTATCCGGAGGGCTTGGGGCAAGTAATACCACACTAAAACCACCACACTAAAACCAAAATCCAACAACAACAAAAATATGTATTGTATCTGGCACATGCTGACCTGTTTGTTTATAATCCAAGGTACAATTCTTTGTATGCTTTCATTTTCAAACACCATGCTGTAAGGTTTTAAAGGGGGAAGAAGCATGCTGAGGGAAAGCAAGGGAGTTCATGAAAGAGTAAACCCTTTTTTGTAAGCAGGAAAAATGAGAGGAAAAAATAAAACCAGCACCTAAAAGGGCTTCCAATAGCGCTCCCTTTTGTTCCAGTCTTTTTAAACTGCTTTAGTATGGAGATAAATATCTTTACTTTATAGACGGAGAAACTGCAATGTAATATTAAAGATAAAGTGAACAAAATGGGCTTGGATTAGCAGTACCCAGTTTCCTATCTAATGTCACCATCTTCCTTCATATTTGTTTGGCAGGAACGGGTTGCCCTTTAAAAGAAAAAAAAAAGTGCAATCAGTGTTCATAGTAAGACTACAAAGCTTGAGCCATACCAAGCCAAATGCAGTTCCCTGGATATTGAAACTCACAAATGCCACCTACAACTCTGTTTGTACTGTCCTCAAGAGGCAGCAAAAACAGGAGGCTTAGCAGATTTCTGGTAGGCCACAGTACACGGATGGCCAGATGCATTTAACATGGTGGTCACCAGTGGTGTGTATCTAGCTTGAAAGCACATCCTTGGGATCTTGTGTTGTATTGGGTAAACTTGCTTGTGTAATTTTGTGCTGTCAACAATTAATTAGAAGTGTGACTGCTAAATCCTTCTAAAGTGGTTATAACTGCCACCCTAGTTAGTATTCTGTGTTGAAAAGTGCACACACTTGTATTTTATCAATGAATAAATAAAACAGTCTAGCATATATTAGGGGGAAAAAGAAGTTCCTACTCCTGTTTTAGAAACATGTATTCTTTTTCAGACATAGCCTAGCTGTGAAGCAACATGAAGTACACATTCTGAGCTGCAGAATACAAAGGGTGTAATTTTCCTGCTTCCATTGTATGTGTCGCTGACAGAATGAGTGAGAGAGAGGATGTCTTTGTGCTTCAAGGTACAAAAACATCCAAAGGCCATCTCCATTATTTTGCTTATGCTCATCTTTGGGTTTTGCAAGATCAACCCAGACCATTCCACTGCAGAGTATGTTACTCAACAAGCTGCCTCCACAGACATGCTGGCAAGAGGCTTGTCAAAAACAAGATGCTGCGATATAATATGCAGAAATCCAGCATCAAAAGAACAGAAACTGGGAACTGAAACACAAATCAAAACTTTGTTTGCAAGGAAAACTTTGCATAAATCAAATTTGTTCCAACTGATCAGTAAAGCTGGATTTTCAAATTCAGAAGAAACAGCAATCACCTTCGAGCTTCAGGGCCTTCTCACTCCAAGCCAGAGTTAACTGGCTATGGTGACATTTGCTATACTCTTCCATGGGTGTGAACCACAAAACCAGAAGGCAAATACTAGTGCTAGGGTTCTCCATCACAAAGTTAAGACCACCCTGGAAAGATTTGTTCAGTTTGACCAGTGTCATTCAAACTGTGAGGCGTGGCTCTTTAGGGCGGCGCCAGGAACTCAAAGGGGAGGCGCGGGATGTCCTCTCGCAGCAATACAGTCACACCCCTGGGCAGAACACTAGCCGGTCTTCTGCCTGCCTTCGTCTGCGCTTTTTTTTTTTAAAGCAGAAGAAACAAGAGTTGCTCAGCTGCGAGAGTGGCTGCTGCCGCCCCGCGGCTTGCAGTCTTAACCCTCCTTGATCCTTGTCTGGTTGTTTCCGAGTTTCCAGCCTGGAATCGCTTCTCATCAAAGTGAAATCTCTCTTTTCAACACCTCCCTCTTCCACATACCCCTTTCCTCCCCCTCCCCTTAAAGTTGTTTCCATGCAGTTGGCAAAGGGGGGGGGGAGAGAGAGAAACACACACTTTACTTGACCAGGAGCAGAAAAAGGGTACTGTTTTTAAAGTGATTTATTAATCTTGTTGTTTGACTGAAGAGGAGAGTCTGTATTTTTAAAGTTATGAATCTTGCTATTTGAAGGGAATACTTCCTACTCCAGCATCCTGTCTCCAACAGTAATCAGCAGCTGATAATTTATAAAGCATGTATATTGCTGTGCATTAATAATATATTTTTAAGATCTGCATTTAATTAATGATATGATTAATATAATATTAATATAGTTAATATATATTTAATAGTTATTATATTATAATAGATATAATATATTATATTTAATATAGTTAATATTTCTGGCCACTTCCTGTTTAATGATGTCACTTCCAGCCCTCAGGAACATGATGGGGAGTCATGGCCAACAGCCACAGGGGTCAAGGGAGCCACTGGCCAGAAAAGTTTGAATACCACTGAGTTAGACCATTCAGAATGCCAGGAGGGAACTGAATAACTCCATTAAACTGATGCTTTATTACTGTTCGAAAGGAGAAAGAGGACAGACAGTCTGAGATCTGACTCACACAAACAAACATGTAAATTGAATCCCTTCAGTTCATTTTTTCTTCCCTCCCACCACACTTCCTTCCTCTCCTTACTACACACCTGAAATCTCCACAATTGAAGTGGACACTTAAAATACAGTTATCAGTTCCATGAGGAAGACACAGAATGGAGTGGTCTATAATCACCCTCTGCAATCAGCCTTCAGGGAATGGAAATGCCACCTCCCATTCATGGTGATGACATTATGGGGACATGTTTCAGGAAGCTTTCCTCCCTCCTCCACCCCCTTTTAATGTCCTTTAGAAAAGAAAGCATAGCATGTTTGAAGCTAAAGAAGTGCAAGCCAGGAGTATGGAGAAGCTTACATACAAACACAAGCGCTCTGTACGTATCTTGCAAGTTTTCTCCAATCTGGGTATAGCTTTCATTCTGCTACTCTGATTTAGTACGGGTAAAATAAATAGAAAACCTTGCATGTTGGTTGGAGTTGCTGTTGCCATCATTCAATGCTATCCAACCCTACAAAAGCATTTTACAAGCTTTTCTAATAAACAGATACATAAGATACTGGGGCAGGCTAAAATCTTAATGCCCTGCCTTTCTCCAAAATTTATGACCACCAGGGCTGATCTGCAATCCCTTACTGTTTGCTGGCAACCTTCAGTCTCGAAAGACTATGGTATCGCGCTCTGAATGGTGGTTCTGGCACAGCATCTAGTGTGGCTGAGAAGGCTGATTCAGGAGTGACAATCCCTTCCACACTGGGAGCAAGTATAGTGTGTCCCTGGTCTATCTCCCTGGCTATGGGCCTTCCTTCTTTGGCTCTTTGCCTCAGTCTGTTGGCAAAGTGTCTCTTCAAACTGGGAAAGGCCATGCTGCACAGCCTGCCTCCAAGCAGAACGCTCAGAGGCCAAGGTTTCCCATCTGTTGAGGTTCATTCCTAAGGCTTTCAGATCCCTCTTGCAGATATCCTTGTAGCGCAGCTGTGGTCTACCCGTAGGGCGTCTTCCCTGCGTAAGTTCTCCATAGACGAGATCCTTTGGGATCCGACCATCACCCATTCTCACAACATGACCAAGCCAACACAGGCGTCTGTTTCAGCAGTATATACACACTGGGGATTCCAGCTCGTTCCAGGACTGTGTTGTTTGGAACTTTGTCCTGCCAGGTGATATTGAGGATGCGTCGGAGGCAGTGCATGTGGAAAGCGTTCAGCTTCTTCTCCTGTTGTGAGCGAAGAGTCCATAACTCGCTGCAGTACAGAAGTGTACTTAAAACGTAAGCTCTGTAGACCTGGATCATGGTATGTTCCGTCAGCTTCTTGTTGGACCAGTGTTAAGGAGGGAGCAACGATCCTTGTTTATTTCTTTTACAACATTTATGAAATCAATTGGTACGGCTTTACTTGAGTAATGGTAAGGGATTGAAGCAGGTGTGAATGCTAAGGTGTGAATGGTAAGGGATTGAAGCGGTGTGAAGCAGGACTGTGTTCTCGCACTGACCTTGTTTGGGATTTTCTTCGCTGTCCTGCTGAACAGGCCTTTGGAACTGCAACAGAAGGCATCTATCTCTGGACCAGATCAGATGGAAAGCTCTTCAACCTCTCCAGACTGAGAGCAAAGTCCAGCTGAAATGTCTGACTTCCTCTTTGCCAGATGATGCAGCTGTCACTGCCCACTCTGCCAAAGATCTCCAGCAGCTCATGAACTGTTTTAGCAAGGCCTGCCAAGACTTTAGACTGACAATCAGCCTGAAGAAAACACAGGACAAGGTTCAGATGTGGACTCACCTCCTTGCATTGCAATCTGCGCAATGAGCTGCGCATGAGCTGGAGGTTGTCCATGATTTTGTGTACCTTGTGTACCTTAGCTCAACAATCTCCGACACTCTTTCTCTGGATACCGAGCTAAACAAACGCATGGGTAAAGCAGCTACCACATTTTCCAGACTCACAAAGAAAGTCTGGTTGTCAGGGTGGATCGTTCGTGGCTGGTGGCTGGGAGAGGTGCTGCTGGAGTTGTTGCTGGTGTGTGATATCATGCCGTTGTTATTATTTTCTTTAGCCATGTTCCTGATACGCCTTTTGTTTTGCTGAAACTTTATTCAGTACAAGTCTACTTGTCAAAAGTAACGTGTAGCTGTATTTTTTCTCCTTGGGACTGCTTGCTTCAAATGCTCTCCTACATGCTGCTACTCTGCTCTGCTAGTGGGGGCAAACCGGCATACCCCTAGCATTCCTGACAACCTCAAGGCAGATTAAAATCAGTAGGGGGTGCAGGTGTGCGGGCCTCATTGGGTGACACTACTACAGGCCAAAATCTTTAAAATCTTGGTATTTTCAAATAATACCACCATGTTATATATCATTTGATGAATACTTTCGTGCAGAATGCAGTGAAACAAACCGTGATGAAGTATCTCTATTCTACCAAAAGTTATAGCATCACCACGTCCACTGCCAGGGTGTTGCCCCACACACTGAATGGGAGGAGGCTCATCGTGGGGGGTGATGCACTGGTCTCCTACACCAGGTAATACAAACCCTGTGATGCCACTGATTAAAATACAATTTGAAGACACCTGCATCAGAGTTCAGATCTGTATGCTAGGAACTAGATACAATTTCCAGATCAATTCAGCCTGTGGACACCACCAAAAAACAAACCACTACAGCAGTGGTTCTCGAACCTTTCCAGCCCACGGCTCCCCTGATCCTTGTGGCGATTGGCCACGGCTCCCCATTACAACACCTCACCTCAGTTACCCCCAAAATGCAGATAAAGGTGTTATAATTATGCACTAGAAACAAAAAAACAGCTGCCAGCACTCTGAGGCTGCAATCCTAACCACACTTACCTGAGAGTAAGCCCCATTGAACAAAATAGGACTTACTTCTGAGTAGACCTGGTTAGGATTGTGCCCTGAGTTTGTTAGCAGCACACCTGGAGGGTTTTGAAAAGGGAGGGGGGAAGTGATGAATTTGCTGGGGGAGGGGAAGACGTTGTTTTGTATGTATCTGCTAATTGCAAACTGATGCAAACTGAGACCCAGAGACTGTTTGGCTGCAATCTTAACCTCACTTTCCTGGGAGTAAGTCCCATTGAACAGAATAGGACTTACTTCTGAGTAGACCTAGCTAGGATTGTGCCTTTTGTCTTACAATAGCAGCCAACATTTAGCAGCCAGCAACAGTTAACCCCTGCTAACTGGTAAGAGGCACTTTTTCAAGTGGGTCTTTTATTTAGTGCTCTTTTATTTAGTAAGGGGAGAGTAACTGGCCTGCCTCACCCCAGCAGTGTCTTTTCTAGTGGCTGTCCGCTGGTGTTGTGTCCTTTTATATTGTGAGCCCTTTTGGGACAGGGAGCCATTTGTTGTTTGTTTGATTTTCTCTGTAAACCGCTTTGTGAACTTTTGTTGAAAAGTTAATAAATGCTGTCAAGAATAATAACAACAACATGGGAAGTACCCCCCCCCCCCAGGAGGCAGGAGGAAAAAGGGGGGTGGCTGAAAAGGAATGGGTATTTATTTTTTATTCAATTTTTGGAGACAAAGCCATCAAGAGTGGCTTTTTTTCTCTTTTTTGAAGGGGGAGAAAAAAGAGAAAGGTGAGGATCCTGGGTTAAGCTGACAGACCCCAAGCCTATGTAGGTCTACTCAGAAGTAAGTCCCATTTGAGTCAATGGAGCTTACTCCCAGGAAAGTGTGGAAAGGATTGCAGCCACACAGAATAAGATTACAACTCACCCTCAGAGCAGATGGGGGTTGCTCACACATACACACCCAACATGCAGACTGGGGCATTTGGACACCACCCCCAAAGAGGAGGCTGGGCTCCCTCCTTCCCAAGTGGAGGAAAGTGCTGCTTGCCTGCCAAGAGCTTGCCCTGTGCTGATGAGATGCAGCACCTCTGCCACTGCCCAGCCAGCCTTCTCTCCCACCTCCCCCCACCATGTTTCACACTCCCTCCCTGCCTCACGCTGCCCCACCCACCCAACTGTTGTGGAGGAGCAAGTAGGGAGGTGGCAGGTGCAGCAGAGCAACGCAGATACTCTACTACTACTAGGTCCTGCAGCTACGGCCACCTCTCTCCTGGAGATGCCTCAACTCCCTAGGGAGCCAGGATGCACAGACTGAATACCTCAGCACTACAGTATAAGAACAGCAACTTGGGCTCTATAGCACACAAGGAGAGACACAGGAAATGTGTGAAATAAAGAGGGATCACCATAATGATATTGGCCCCTTCAGACCTAAAAGCATCCAGAAGAGCCAAACCACACCATCCCTGCACATATATGCTCTGTCTACATCCCCTTAAACATCCCTGAATTCAGCACTTGCCTCTACAAACAAGCCATGAATATGAGAGTGCAGCCAGGGAACAAATTGGCAAAAAGGTATCACTAATAGGTGTGATCCTCAGACACTTTTTTCCCATGTTCAGTGAACACTGGAAAAGGATTTCTGAAAAGTTATGATCATGGCACAGCAGAGCTAGCCCTCTGCTACTCCAAGCAAAGAACCTGATTTTACACAACTTAGGAAGCAAGTACAGCCTGACTACTTCCTGGAAGAAGCAACAGAGGAGGGGAGGAGCTTAAATGCTAAAAAAAAGAACTGAGGTTGTAGAAACAGAAATAGAGAAACAGAGATAAGCAGGAATTTTCTGGCCATTTGATTTTGTATTTCTGACTGCTTTTCAATTCAGCAGAACTGCAGGTCTTCTACCATAGTACTCAGTGAAGAGAGTCAGCCATGTGGACCACTTAGCTAAGGTGTGTCACATAAGGCCCACAAGCCTTTTGCGGACAACAGAAGCTGTTTATCTGGTCCATATGATAATTGGACAATCCTAGTGCCACCATTTCAGCAGCACCATTTCGGCTGGGACTCTGGGAGGAAGAGCTGGGAGGAGGCCTTAGAAGGCAAGGAACACTACAGAGGAAGGCACAGACCATGAGCAGGGAGAGAGGGAGGTGCTGCCAAGCTGTGGGAGAGACCAATTATTATGGAGGACACTCTTTTTAGCTGTGCCACTTCTGTCAAGGTGTCACTTCGCAGAGTACCTGAGCTGGAAAGTAATGCAGAGAGGGCACAACTGAAAGGGTGGTAACTGGACTCTCCTAATTGGGCTCTCCCATATCTTGAAACATGATCAAGATTTGCATTTTTTCTCTTCTGTCATATGCAATTATGTAATGCAGTGTTTCTCAAACTGTAGGTCGGGATCCATTAGGTGGGTTGCAAACCAATTTCAGGTGGGCCCCCATTCATTCCAATATTTTATTTTTAATATATTAGACTTGATGCTACCATGGCATGTAACTACATTAGGGGAAATGTTACAGACCTGTACTTTTAACAAGCTACTATGTATATTCTTTTAACAATGATAGTAAATGGAACTTACTCCTGGGTAAGTGTGGGTAGGATTGCAGCTTAGGATTGTTAAAAACTTTCCTGTATGATGATGTCACTTTCAGTCATGACATCACTTCCGGCGGGTCCTGAAAGATTCTCATTCTCAAAAGTGGGTCCTGGTGCTAAATGTGTGAGAACCACTGATGTAATGCATTCCCTATGTAAGAAGAAAGTGCTTAATTCTAGCCATCATTTGCTTAATGACATCACTTCTGGCCCTCAGCAAGCTGCATGAATGCAATTCAGTCCACTGTATGAAATGAGTCTGATCACTAGCCCATACTGGCTTTCATCAGTCATATTCACGTGAAACAACAGGGAAAGGGGAGGAAGAACCAAGGAGACCCTTGGATCAAAAGCAACAAAACACGCCATTCTCCAAAACCAGAGCTGTGGGGACAAGATTCTCTGAGATGAAAGTCTTGCTCTGTTCCACAAAGGATCAAGAAGAGAAATACATCAAATGTTTGAGCTGCTATAGCAACAAAAATTAAATAAGTGTCTCCATTGTCTGAGTGACCTTGGGCACCTCTCTCAAAGCCTTTCCTTAGTGCTTCAACTCTCCTCTACAGAGAGGATGGCAGCTCTCCCTGTATGTGCTAAAAGCATACAAATATTCCAATAGCCATGAGAAACTTCAATACTGTACTGATGTAGGAAGACTTCAAGTGCTTTAGACAGAATAAAACAGGAATGTGCAATTATCAGGGCAGGAGAAGACCATTTTATTCTCATTCATTTTCCATTTATTCCATATGCAGCACAGAATTTACTCTGTAAAAGCCTCAGTGTCTTCACAGCAAAAGGAATCTGGGTCCCTTTGATATGGCCCAAGTGAACAAATATGAACAACAACAACGTGGTAATATAATAGAGCACATTTGCCAGTCACCTGTATTGTGCTAACAAGTAGAATTTTACCATTCTCTTGCCATTCTCAAATTTCTGACCAGGCCCAAAAGCTTGTGAATATTCTCCTTTTTAGCAGGACAATATAGATAGCCAGTTTACCAAGTGATGACATGCCCAATAAGGATGTTAGCACTTGGCAAAGATTGTGGCTTCAGTATACAGAGAGAAAGACAGAATAATAAAAGAAGGCCTCACATAAGAATGGCCTGTCTGCTCTCAACACTGTATCAAACAATCAGACACGCAAGTCACAAGCTGCAGATTTCTGGACAATCTCATCAGTCCAAAAGGTCAGAAACACATTCAGTCAGTCAAATCTCTCAGCTGCCATTTCTCAATAAAAAAAATCTGCATTCCAGAAAAACAAGACTATTCAACTAATTAGCTCCTTGAATGTGTGGAATATAAATACACAAAAAAAAAATAGAGAGACTTTTTAATCAGCATCCTCCAACAGAATAAGGATTGGCATGAAAGGAAACAAAAGTTAGGCAATGAATTGAGTGCACAAACATATCAACAAAATATCTGAAAAGCAGGCCTTTTTGCAGATCCATTAATTAATAAAAACTCCTGCTGAAGATTTGCCCTAAGTTGAATTTTACTCCCTCCTAAGATGACTTGTAGCTTTTTGGTATGTGGCTGGGTGCCTTTAACACTTTCTAGAACGTTGCCTTTGGATTGCTATCCTTTGGATATGAGTATTCAATACTACATACTCTCCATACTACATTCTGCTGGGACTCCAGAAAAGGCTGGCTTGTTTCAAATCAAAGGACAACCAACAACCCAATAGATCAGTGTTTCTCAAACTGTGGGTTGGGACCTACTAGGTGGGTCATGAGCCAATTTCAGGTGGGTCCCCATTCATTTCAATATTTTATTTTTAATATAGTAGACATGATGCTACCTTTGCATGTGACTGCATTTGGGGAAATATTACAGACCTGTACTTTTAACAACCTCTCTGTATATTCTTTTAACAATGATAGTAAATGGGACTTACTCCTGGTTAAGTGTGGGTAGGATTACAGCCTAGGATGGTTAAAAATTTTCCTGCTTGATGATGTCACTTCTGGTCATGACATCACTTCCGGTGGGTCCTGACAAATTCTCATTCTAAAAAGTGGGTCCCAGAGCTAAATGTGTAAGAACTACTGCAATAGATGAATGGTATCAACTGAATTCTGGCCCTGAAATACTCCCACAGGGAAACTGCAAGATTTTGGTCGACTTTACACATATGTGTTGGTGATTATCAACTTGTTCATACTTGTTCAACTTGTTGACCTGGAGTTGGGAATAAGAAGCAAGGTGGCTAAGTCTGCAGATGTCAATAAACTTTTCCAGCTGGGGAAGTCCAGAAAGGATTGTGAAGAACTCCAGAAGGATCTCTCCAAACTAGAGGAACATGTGGCACAATGGCAGATGTGCTTCAATGTAAGTAAGTAATTGGGGCAAGAAATCACAATTTCACAAACTCTGGGGTGGTGGTGGACAGCTCAATGAAAGTGTCAACCCAGTGTGCAATGACGGTGAAAAAAAAGCCAATTCCATAGTCCGGATCATTACAAAGGGAACTTAGAATAAAATGGTCAATGTTAGTATGCCATTGTAAAAACTGAAGCTAAGGACACATATGGAGTATTCTGTCCAGTTCTGCTTGCCACATTTTAAAAAGAATATAGTGGAACTAGAAAAGATGCAGAAACAATCAAAATGATTAGCCTAGATCAGGGGTGTCCAAAGTTTTTGGCAGGAGGGCCACATCATCTCTCTGACACTGTGTCGGGGGGGGGGGCGGGGAAAGAATGAATTAATTTACATTTAAAATTTGAATAAATTTACTTAAGTTTACATAAATGAATATATTAAAGATGAACTTATATGAATGAATGAAGGTCTTGCACTAGTTCAAGGCCTATAAAAGACCTTGCACAAAGCAAGGCTGGCCTTTCCTTTGCTGCCGCTGCTGCATCACAGATGTGAACAGCAAGCAGTGGAGGAAGCCCTCAACACACAGCTCACGCAAAAAAGGCAAACAGTTGCCTTCACGCTGAGAGCAGTTGTGTCAGGTCAGTGTGGGCTGCAACAAATCTCTGGAGGGCCAGAGGCTCATTGGAGACTGGGGGCTCCCTGAGGGCCGCATTGAGAGGCCTCGAGGGCCGCATGTGGCCCAGGCCTGGGGTTTGGGCGCCCCTGGCCTAGATGCTTTCAAAAGGGGATTGCACAGATTTATCAAGGAAAACAGGTTACAAGTCATGATGACCATATGCATCTTCCAGGTTTTAGAGGTAGCCTTTCTCTAAATGCCAGAAACACGAAGTGGCAGCAAGATACAGGTATCTTGTTGTCTTGTGTACTCCCAGAGGCATCTGGTAAGCCACTGTGAGATGCAGGAAGTTGAACTAGATGGGCCTTTGGCCTGATCCAGCAGGGCTCTTCTTATCTTAATTTCTAAAGCAGTCAAAGAGAGGACAGTGACCCAAACCTTCTTTCCCTGAGTTGTTCCAAATGGATGTAGTGAAAATCTGTTTGATATGGAACAAATTCTGTTTTGATCATCAAGGCTTGAGACACAATTTTAAGGAAAAATGGTTGAGGCAGACTTTTTTTCTCCATGTCAGACTGGCCCACAATTTGCGGGATGTAACAGGTACATCAAAGATCAGAGTTTCTGAGGATAACTGTTCCCTTCCCTCCAGAACTGCCCCAATTATTCAGACTCATGAACACTCTGTAGAAAGTTGTACTGATATGCTGTTTGAGTTGCACTGTTACAATATAGCAAGGTACAACGGACACAGTAGGATTAGTAACAGAAGAAAGCCTTCATAAGAATGGAATGAATGCCATTTCTTAGATTTATAAGGAACATCCACACTCATTTCTACAGAAAAATTAGATCTCAAATGGAAAGAGCTAAGACGAAGAACATATGATTCTATATCTTTTCTGGTATGTGAATTTCCAAAACCAAATATCTGGAGAAACACAAAATACCAGGTATGAAAAGTTAACATTCAAGGCTCAATATTTATCAGATCACCAAAGTGAGTTTTTAGACTTCCTCAAAGGTCAAGAAATTATAATGACAAATACAAACTGAGCATTTGGAATTCAGAGTTAGGATCCCTTGTTCCAAACCAGGAGATTTCTAGCTACTTCTTGTGCTATGCTTCTTCATAATCACTATGGGGAGCTTCCATATACCTCAGTATCATCTTTTTCAGCAAGACAGATTTGAACAACTAGAATTCACAGGAATATGATAATGACAGCCATCAGTGGAATCAAATTGTTTCTACTACATATTGGCAAAGACTACCCTGCTTTTCAGAGAGAGTTCAAACCATAGAGTATTTTTAAGCAACTGAAAGGAAGATTAGCAGCAAAGCTCCGAGGCAGGAGAGAGTTGCACATTAAGCCTCATTATCTTGCTAAATGCAACAATCTGCTGGCGAGGAAAGAAAATGTGTCATCGCCAGGCTGTGCAAAGAGTATGAAATATAATTGGAGGCTTATATTATACACATGAAAACACAGTATCAGACTGCTCATCGAATGGCATAGCAGGAACAGGATCACCAAAGCAGAGACTCTCTCTTCATAGTATAAAGGATGCTGAAATACAGGTGCTGTTCCAGAGAACATTCAGAATCTTAGTGTAGTCCACTGGGAATACCAAGTGCTCTTTCCATAACCTAGGAACATAACCTAGGAATTTAACAGTTACCATTATCTCTTTATTGACACTAACCAGGACATATTAATAGTCATTCAATGTTCCCATCCTTTTGGTGAGCTAATCTGCAGCCTTTATGCAGTCACTGTTATCAGAGTTCATGAACAATTACACAGTGCTGAATTACTAACCAAGACAGTATTGATCGAGAGCAAACTCCATTTCTCTCACATGAAGGCAACTCACTAGCTCTGAACACTTACAGAGCAACAAGAGTTATACATAATCCAAACATCTGCTAAGAAGCCTCAAGAGGATGTGTGGTGCCTGCTCTACAAGCTTCACTTAAAATATTGCAAAACATTTTATCTGAAGATTTGGAGAGGATCTTACCTGATGTAACCTTTATAGTTCACCTAAATAGCCCAATTTTCTTTTTCCTACAATGCCAGGAAAGATTTCACTACGAATTAACCAGGAGAGATGCTGCTATCAATTTTCTCTGAGTTATCATTCCAATAGTTCACCAACATTAAATTATAATAAAGTGCTAATTGAGTAATAGTATTCTATTCACCTACTACATCATGTGACTGCTAGCTGAAAAAGACACCCGAGAACTAGTGCTCACTGACCCCCAAATTTGTGTTAAGCTTTATCTTCTATATGTGGGCATTAAGAATCTAAAGGAATTCTAAAGGCATGTGGGCATTAAGAATCTAAAGGTCTAGAACAGCTGGGTGGAAAAAGCTCCCTTTTTTCAAGCTTTTCAAAAAAATTCCAGGAATAAATTTAAAATTTCAGGGGAAATGGAAAAACAAAATTTAGATGGACAGTGTTCTCTTCTAGAGGAATGAATGAATGCTTTTTAAAACAGAGTATTGCAATCCCTACATAATGTAAACTCAAATCTCAAATTCAAGATGGTGCCATTGTCACTACTGTAACATTGGAGGCTTAAGAACACACAGTGGGGACAATCCTAACCAGGTCGACTCAGAAGTAAGTCCTATTTTGTTCAATGGGGCTTACTCTCAGGAAAGTGTGGTTAGGATTGCAGCCACAGAAAGACACATTTTGGATTACACTCCTCGCCACCATGTGTTTTGGATATCAGATTTTTACGTATTTTGGAATCCATGCGTATACCTAATGAAATATCTTGGGAATTGGACCCAAGTTGAAACAGGAAATTCATTTATTTTCATATACAACTTATACACATAGCCTGAAGGTAATTTTATACAATATTTTTAATAATTTTGTGCAACCCATCACTTGAGGTCAGATGTGGAATTTTACACTTGTGGTGTTAAGTCAGTACTCAAAAGTTACATTTCTCAGAATAATTTGTATTTCAGAATTCCATATAAGGGATGCCCAACCTGTACTACCAAAATACAATTGATCAATATGATAACTTATGTTGAGAAGGTCCCCCCCCACTACAGATAACATATTAGCATGCCCCCCCCCAAACAGATCTACTCTTAGAACAAAACAGAAGTGGAACCAAGAAGACAGAAATATGAGATCACTATTTAAATGTTTCAGGTTCAGCTTACTATGAGAAAAGCTGAAGCGCACATAAAGAACCAAAGACCACTGCCTTGCCAACAATGGAGCTATTTTTCCATCTCTGGCACAAACACAATGGAACATTTCCCCAAATTCAATGTCATTCTTATAAAAAGTAGAATTTTATATTTTTGTTACAGGGCTATATAGTTTTATTCTATGTGAACAGCTAAAGGCTAAAGTTATTGCAATAACAACTGGTAGTTTACTGCTCTTTTGGAGGTACCCCTAAAATCAGCTGTTTCAATCTTCCTACTGGCCTGCCAAAGATCTGGAAATTCAGGAGGCCTTCCTATGGAACAGATTACAGTAGAACTTAGAAGGTCAGGTGCAAGGGAGTGGCAACAGGATTCAGGTGTCTTGTTGTCTTGTGTGCTCTCCAAGGTATCTGGTGGGCCACTGTGAGATACAGGAAGCTGGACTAGATTGGCCTGATCCAGGAGGGCTCTTCTTATGTTCTTAGAACTGTGTACAGGTGCCCGCATTACCTGCAGATTTGGAATCCTCAGATTTGATCATCCACAGGTTCTGAGCCCACAGATGGGTCCAGCCTGTACCCTCGAGAGGCAATCGGAGTTGTGCTTCCAATGCCTCCAGAGGCCCTTCTAAGGCCTCTGGAAGGCCAAAAAAAGTGACTTGCAGTTTTCGGCCAAAAATCACATGTCACTATTTTCGGCCTTCCGGAGGTCTCAGAAAGCCTTCTGAGGGTCAGGGTGGTATACTCTACCCTCAGAAGGTCCTCCAGACGCAACCAGAGCATGGCTCCATGGGTTTGGAGGGTTTAGGGGTCCAAAATCAGCTGATTCAATCATCCGCAGATTTTGGTATCCATGGGGGTTCTGGGAACAGACTCCTTGCAGATACCAAGGGCCACCCTATACTGACTCTCTGCTTCAGATTTAAGGCAGTAAGGCAAAACAGATTGTTCAAAACACCAAATCAACAGATTTCAAAGGAAGAAAATCCCACCTGAGTCAACTAAAATCTCCTCTTGGATTTAAAAAAAGGAAAAAGAGACAGTTCTACAAAACAAGAAATTAAAAAAAAAACAAGCAGTGTTTTAACTCAAACAATAATACAGCCTCAGAAATACAACTTTATTATATCTCCAGCAGAAAAAAACCAATGATATTTTGCTTCAGTGTGAATACTTAGAGAGGGCAATGCCTCTTAATTTGCTTCACTTCACCCACCACAGCACACAGATGTGATCATTTGGTACCAGGAATTGCTACAGAAACACAAGGTCTCAGGGTCTTTCCAAGATTTCTGTCAGATATGCAAAAAAAAAAAAAAAGCCCCAACACTATTTGTGGTTAATTCTATTCCACAAGGTTTGTTGGCGAGGGGAAGACTTTTAAACAAGCAGGAGAATTTTTTTTCCTTCTCCTTTACTAGTGAAAAAGGAAGGAAGGAAGGAAGGAAGGAAGGAAGGAAGGAAGGAAGGAAGATAAACGAACAAACATTAAAAAGAGTATTGCTAAGCCATAAGCAATCTATACATTAAATAATAAACCAACAGAAGAATTTTAAGACTGGTCACACTTGACTAAAACACCTATGCTACCTATGCTAAACTGATGAAAGCTGGGTGGATGTGTAGGGTTACACAGGCTGTATCAATAATAGGTGACAAGGTATAACTTTCCAAATCAGCCATCAACGTAACCTAGAGTCCTCCTCAGTTGCAGAGATATCACCATCACCCCAAACTTAGATGCTGTTGCGAGGTAAAGAGGAACCTCTCCACATCATACGCATCTTAGTACAAAACTTGAACAGTTCCAGCATAATGAGGGGTCAGTGATACAGTATGTGCAGAAGGTTCCATGTTCAAGTTCCTGACAACTCCAGGTGAGGCTGGGAAAGACCCAGCAGAGCTGCTCCCTGTATAAACAGTGTTGAGAAAACAGCCCAATGGTCTGGCTTAGCATACAGCAGCTCCATATATTGCCATCAGATGGTGTGAGAAATGGATATTCCTGACAGAGGCTATTAAAAGGGTTACTCACCAGCCAAGGGAGAAGGAGATCGGCAAAATACACAAATGCTGCTCCCAGAGTGAAGCCAACCATCACAGGGAAGAATGCAAAGGCCCCAAACTTCCCAGATTCCTCAGCCAGTTCAATGGCAGGTGCAAGGAGTGACCAATAAGATGCAGCCAGCATGACCTAAACAATAGGCGGAAGAGTTAATACCACTTAAACTACAACAACATACTGTATGCCTTTCTTATTAAATCAGAAACTTCTGAGACAGAGTATTGTTAACAACATCATTTCTCCATATGTGAACACTGAGACTTGTGTCCAAGTTTGATTTTATTTGTTTAAAAAAATCAGTAAAATTGTTCACTTAAAAACACAGAATCCTTTTATGATAAGCAATAACTGAATATACATACAAAAAGGAAAGACAGAATATTATCTGGGAACACTGCACTGAACAGGCATAGGAGCAAAGGAACCTGATAGCCCAGGGTCCTGATATATTTTAATTGGATGCTTCAGCAGAGCCCTTAAGAGGTCAAGCAGGTTCGATTCTGGCTACAGAGCTTTCTTTTAAAGAACACAGGAAGATCACACCAGAAGGGTCCAGCTAGTCCAGCATGGTTAATAAATTGCAATTTTTGTTATGCTTAATTTTGAATTTGTGAGCCACCTTTGGGAGGTCAAAAGGTTGTGTAAACACTCATGCTTGCTCCCTCTCCTTACATACGAGAGAGAACAGCTGGAATGTCTGCTCCTGGAACAGCTGGAAGTAGTTCAGCACACTCTCTTACACATACATACAGGGTCCCCCTGCCCCATCCCAGTTCCCAAAATTGGAAAACTGAGCACAGACATCTAAAGTGAAGAAGAGCAAAATGGCACAATTCATGCCATAGTGGGCACCACAGTGGGTTCTGTCTCTATGAATTCCAATTTGGGTACTTCTCAGGAGACACGAACATCAATCTGAGCTGTTCACAGTTTTTTTTCTATTTACACGTTTGCAAAAAACAGTGCAAGAACAGCAAAAGGCTAAAACGCTCAAGTCCTAAGAGTCCCTATGGTGTTTTCCTCTGAACAGGACGTTAACCAGAAAGCCCACAGCCAAAAGCAGCAACAAGGACACAAAATACAATACGCCTATTCCATGGCAAAGTAATAATATCACAATAATCTTTCCAAATAGCTGGCTCAGGACTACACAAGAGTCAATTTTTAACAACCATTATTCTTAAATTGCCTATAATGTTATAGAGAACTTGTGCTCTCCTAAAGATAGATTCCCTCAGTAACCGCTTGTTTATCCTCTCCCCCAACCCGCAGACACTGTGTCGAACTTCTCTTCAAAGAGCTATAAGCATCTTTCCAATTTGCACTACTACGCCTTAGCGCTAGCAATAAGCATAAATGCCAGTGTGTATCTGCCCTCACATGGTCAAGTGAGTAGTCCATTGATCAAACAAACAAGCAAAGATCTGTACCGTGACCTAAGGTGCACTCCACCAGTAGCAACCACAGTCTGTCAGAATGCCAACTAAAATAAAAATGTCTTCAGCCCCCACCAGAATAACTCTAATGAGGAGGATGTTCTTTATCCATAAGTTTCAAAGCTGCAGTACCACCACAGAGAAGATCCTGCTTATCGCTGCCACTCCTCTAGCTTCATGCATCAGAGTCCCCTCAGATGATCTTAAAGGGCAGATCACAATATTTGGAAGCATATGGTCCTGAGAGCACCCTGGTCCCAGACCAATAACACCAGCATCTTGAATTCGACCCAGAAATAATCCTGCAGCCAGTGTTGTCGCGAGAGCAGCGGCCCAACAGAGTCAAACCACTGCACTTCAGCAACAATACAAGCCACTGCATTCTGTGCTAACTGCAGTTTCCAAACCATCTTCGAGGGCAGCCTCATGTACAGCACATTACAGTAGTCTAACCAATATGTCACTGAGGCACAGTCTGCCAAGGCCAAGGCCAACAGAAACTGGTCAGCTGCAACTGGCACACCAACCAAAGCTGGCCAATAGCAGCCCTGACTACAAGTACCACCTGGAGATCCTGAAGGAGCTGTGGATCACAGAGAACTCTCAGGTTGCACACCTGTTCCTGCAGAGGGAGTGTCACCACCTTTCAGGACAGGTAGATAGTCTGAATTATGAATTTCCAAACCAGCAGGACCTCTGTTCTGCTCAGATTTAGATTCAGCTTATTAACCCACATCCAAATCCCAACCATCTCCAAACAGTGCCCCAGGACCTCAATGATTCCCTTAGAATTTGACAGAAAAGAGACAGAGCTGAGTGTCATGAGCATACTGATGACTGAGCAACTTCAAATTCCCAGATGACCTCGCCCAGCAGTTTCATGTGAAGGTTAAACAGCAAGGGGAACAAGATAAGAGCCCTGCAGCTCTCTGCATGTCACAGACCAGAGTATCAAACAGGAGTTCCCCAGCAGCACCTTCTGGGGAAAGAAGTAGAACCACTGCAAAACAATATCTTCAAGTTCCAACTTAGGTTACCAACCTCAAAGAACATCATGGTTGATGATGCTGAAAGCTGTTGAGAGGCATACCAGGACCAACAAGAATGCACTATCCCTGTCCAGTCCCCAGTACAGGTCATCCCCTAAGGTGACCAAGGCTGTCCTGGAGACGTGTATTGTGTGAACAGTACTGGGGAATTCAACTCATTGAGAGTTAGTGTAGTATAACGATTCAAGTGTCAAACTGTTAAAAATCCTCCCTTACTCATGAAGCTCATCGTGTAACCCTGGTCCTTTCACTCTCTTGCAATCTTGCCTACCACAGGAGATCATTGTGAAGGTAGAATGGGCAGGGCGGCAAACCATGTATGTTGTCCTAAGACCCTTGGAAGGGAGACAGGATAAAATTGCAAGTAACAGTGAGTTTGAAATGTTGAACTTGACCAATTACACAAGGTAAAAACAAAACGGGAAGCGATTCTGGAGCAGCTTTGAGAATTTCTTTCAGTTCCGTTATTATTCAAAAAATGCGGATTCTACTAAACCAAAAATATTCCCAATTCAATCAACAAATTATATTTGCAGATATTCAGCCATTTACATAACCTTGGCTGTAAATACTGCATAAAGTGCCTAATGCCTTGGCAATAACGATGGAGAAGACTCGCAAGAAGGATTTTGCACTGGGAAAAGAGATGACGGTTCATAAGCTTCTGCTGTTGTCCTATTTGGATATTATCTTCCCCTGTGCTGGAAGCTGCCAAATCAAGGTCTCTTCCAAGCAGCAAAAAGAGAGGAGAGACAGCTGGACGACAACAATATATTTAGTTGTAAAGCAGCATTTACCCAAAACAGCCATATATTACGTACAATATGATGGTGTCACCAAGTCACAGGCATGGAGGTAGTGAGCCTTGTTGAAGTGGCAATAGCAGTGCTGCAATGTAATTATTCATCTGTTTTTTACAAACAAACACAGAATACACAGATCTTATCTTTGCGCTCTCTTTCTTGGTAAAAAAAAAGCAAATGCATGGCTGTCAAGGAAAAGACGGAGGGCAAGTCCCAGAAGGCAGCAGGCTGACTAAAGGGAGCAGCTCCTAACGTTTAGCACACCCACACCCCCTCCTGTCCCCCGCTCTCCCTTTACTAGACTAACAATGCAGAAAAACCTTGTCCACTTGTACCTGCTGCCACCATCCCAGGCCAAAGAGACCAGTGGAGAGGAGCCACCTGAGAGAAACTCCCCTCCCAAGAGACAATGAACCCCAGGGTTTAAAAAAAACCAAACCCACAGCAGCATCTGCAAGGTGAGGAAACGAGACAATCCACTGAATTACCTGCGAACATGGACTAGGCAGACAAAAATGTAACTAGTTTGTTAAAAGGTCCAACAAAAAGAGTCAAACAATATGGGAGAAAGGTGGGTGGTAAAAGTACAAGCAGGCTAATGCCTAAGCTTGGCTGGAGAGCACCAAGAAAGGGCATAATCAAAATAGATGCAGTAACCAGTAACACACAGCAGATGAACCTGGGATGCTACTCAAAGCTATCAGACCGTAGGACACCAACCTTAGACTCACTGCCTGAAACTAGGGAACTTTGAATGCTGGCCAGAGACACTTAGCAACTAGGAAAATACAGTAATCTGCTAATGTGATCTAGGATAGTCCTTATGTTAAGCTATGTACATGGCTTGAGGATGCCCCAGTCCTTGTTCTTGCAGGTGAGCAAGTGGACATGCCTCTCAGGTAAAAGGTAGAGAATAAAGACTTCCTGTGGGCTGGGAAATATATAGCTTTGCATTGATTATATCACCAAGTTTCCTGATTGGAGGAGAAGAACGCAGCTGGGTCTCTCCATCCCAGCCCTTGAACCTAGACAGACAGGTTTGCTACCCAGTGGGCAAGGTAACCGAGGGCCCAATCCTATTCAACTTTCCAGCTCTGGTGCAGCAACAATGTGAACAAGTGTGCCCATACCTTGAGGAGGCATCTGAGACTGCCCACCACCACCACAGGATGCAGCACACATCCCATTGGTACAGCAGCACCAGCCCTGGAAAATTGGATAGGATTGGGCCCTCAGTTGCTTAGCAGAATAGCTGCCCGGAAAAGGAAGACAAACCTTGAATTCACCATTCATTCACCATACAGCCTGGGAATAATGGAGTTTCCAAACAAAAAACAAGAATGCTGGAGGAGGATTCACCATGGCTTCTGGGCAAATCAACTTGATGTGTTAAGGATCCTGCTTGAGTGCCTGGTAGCCAAGGCTACCTTAATGACCTTATCAATGACTCTCATCACTGAGCATCTGAAAAGCATGAGTTCCTTCAGGAGAGAGTTTCAGCCACCCACTTCCTTCCCACCAAGCAAGCTGTAAATGTTCAGCTGCCTTTCAGGAGAAAGAGTCCTGATGCAGAGCTCCACAAGATGGCAAGCCAATTGGAGGGGTAAGGAGGAACAACAACTGTTCTTACTTAGGAAGGAACTTAGCAACTGTTCACTTGCCAGGATTGGCAAAAGTGGAGGGGGGGGGGAGCTTTTTCAAACTTCGTGCAAGGCAAGAGGATCTTATACGGTTCACATGACAGAGAATACACATTGGGTTATCTGTGAGAGGCAAGAGTCTTCCACAAGAACTGTACACAGTTTGCAAAAGGGGTGGGGTAGTGTGTGCTTTAGACAACATGGAGCTGGACAGGCTAACTGACCAAATACTTAAAAAAAAATCCAGTCAGTCGCACATTTGCTCAGCACTAGTGACCTGATTTGTGGAAAAGTACAATTTCCAAGGACTCCATTGGATCCAAAGCATGACCTGAAGGAAAGACTTGCATTCCTTCCACAGCAGATGACGAGAAGACATTATAGGAAGCAAAGTCACATCACTATATCAATGGTATGGGTCCAAATCCTATTTTAAGAACGTAAGAACAGCCCCTGGATCAGGTCATAGGCCCATCTAGTCCAGCTTCCTGTATCTCACAGTGGCCCAAATGCCTCAGGTAGCACACAAGACAGCAAGAGACCTGCATCCTGGTGCTCTCCCTTGCATCTGGCATTCTGACGTAGCCCATTTCTAAAATCATGAGGTTGCACATACACATCATGGCTTGTAACCCATGATGGATTTTTCCTCCAGAAATCTGTCCAATCCCCTTTTTAAAGATAGACGAACAGGCCTTGCTGAGGGAGAGTCAGCATGGCTTCTGTAAGGGTAAGTCTTGCCTCACGAACCTTATAGAATTCTTTGAAAAGGTCAACAGGCATGTGGATGTGGGAGAACCCGTGGACATTATAGTATATCTGGACTTTCAGAAGGCGTTTGACACGGTCCCTCACCAAAGGCTACTGAAAAAACTCCACAGTCAGGGAATTAGAGGACAGGTCCTCTCATGGATTGAGAACTGGTTGGAGGCCAGGAAGCAGAGAGTGGGTGTCAATGGACAAATTTTCACAATGGAGAGAGGTGAAAAGCGGTGTGCCCCAAGGATCTGTCCTGGGACCAGTGCTTTTCAACCTCTTCATAAATGACCTGGAGACAGGGTTGAGCAGTGAAGTGGCTAAGTTTGCAGACGACACCAAACTTTTCCGAGTGGTAAAGACCAGAAGTGATTGTGAGGAGCTCCAGAAGGATCTCTCCAGACTGGCAGAATGGGCAGCAAAATGGCAGATGCGCTTCAATGTCAGTAAGTGTAAAGTCATGCACATTGGGGCAAAAAATCAAAACTTTAGATATAGGCTGATGGGTTCTGAGCTGTCTGTGACAGATCAGGAGAGAGATCTTGGGGTGGTGGTGGACAGGTCGATGAAAGTGTTGACCCAATGTGCGGTGGCAGTGAAGAAGGCCAATTCTATGCTTGGGATCATTAGGAAGGGTATTGAGAACAAAACGGCTAGTATTATAATGCCGTTGTACAAATCTATGGTAAGGCCACACCTGGAGTATTGTGTCCAGTTCTGGTCGCCGCATCTCAAAAAAGACATAGTGGAAATGGAAAAGGTGCAAAAGAGAGTGACTAAGATGATTACGGGGCTGGGGCACCTTCCTTATGAGGAAAGGCTACTGCATCTGGGCCTCTTCAGCCTAGAAAAGAGACGCTTGAGGGGGGACATGATTGAGACATACAAAATTATGCAGGGAATGGACAGAGTGGATAGGGAGATGCTCTTTACACTCCCACATAATACCAGAACCAGGGGACATCCACTAAAATTGAGTGTTGGGCGGGTTAGGACAGACAAAAGAAAATATTTCTTTACTCAGCGTGTGGTCGGTCTGTGGAACTCCTTGCCACAGGATGTGGTGCTGGCGTCTACCCTAGACGCCTTTAAAAGGGGATTGGACAAGTTTCTGGAGGAAAAATCCATTATGGGGTACAAGCCATGATGTGTATGCGCAACCTCCTGATTTTAGGAATGGGTTAAGTCAGAATGCCAGATGTAGGGGAGGGCACCAGGATGAGGTCTCTTGTTATCTGGTGTGCTCCCTGGGGCATTTGGTGGGCCGCTGTGAGATACAGGAAGCTGGACTAGATGGGCCTATGGCCTGATCCAGTGGGGCTGTTCTTATGTTCTTATGATGTCTTAGGCCCAATGCCATCACCACATCCTGTGGCAAGGAGTTCCACAGACCAACTACATGCTGAGTAAAGAAATGTTACTTGCACTATTTCTCACTTGTATAGGGGGCAATTCTCAACTATTGTTCCTTCTCTCTCCAGTTCCTTAAACCCTCCGAAAATCTGGTCCTGAGAGGAGCTGAAAAACCCATGGGCACAAGACAGTATATGGCACAGGGAGCTGCAGGAGGGAAAGGAAAATAGTCTAAAATCTCACATGCCCCCTTACATGAACGGGAGACAAGGCTTGTGCAACCCATTTTGGGTTGGAGCCAGTGTGACTAGCAGGGAAAGAACTTCACCTTAAGAAACAGCCTGATAATAACTGGTGGATCTTCATAAGCATTTGCTCAGAGCACAGAATTTTGAAATCAACTAGCTTACCACTGATGAGAATGCCATAGCTGTAAGGAAGCAACACAGCTGCAGGATAGAAATCGACTGCCACAAAGAGATAGATTTTGACTCACAAATAAGAACAACCTTAGGTGCCTTTCTGTTTACCCACCACAGACATGAAAGTACTTTTCCCACAAGGAAGATTGCACAACACTAATTCATTGCAAGTGAACCTTCTTTTGTTTTCATTGCACAGGAGTTCGATTTACTGGGCTATTTTTCTCTCCTGTTTTAACCAGCTGTCCTGGAAGCCTTGGGTAAGCAGCGACTTCCTAACTTCAGAGTAATGGATCAGCAGTGTGAAGTACTTTGAACATAATCCAATTTCTAGGAACAGCTTTCTGCCTCACTGGCTATTATGACTGTGCCA
Organism: Tiliqua scincoides; assembly: GCF_035046505.1. Lineage (NCBI taxonomy): Eukaryota > Metazoa > Chordata > Lepidosauria > Squamata > Scincidae > Tiliqua > Tiliqua scincoides. The sequence continues at coordinate 147,582,259 of NC_089822.1, forward strand.
GCAAGAACTGGGCTACCGTCCAGAGAGAAAAGGATCTGGGGTCCACACAGCAAAGGTCTGACTTCCTTCAACCGTAATTTCCAGCACTTACAGGCTTTTCCCTCAACTCTGAAAGGTTCAGAGATTCCCCACTTGCTTAAGACTGATGGGAACAGAATGGTAGGTAGCATTCCAAAGCATGGGAGGAATAATTCAAATGGAAAGCCATAATTTGTCATCCCCCCGCCCATGAATTCTAAAGTCCAACAGGAGACAAAGGCTAGATTCCTTTGTTCGTAATATGCGTTAAACCAGGGATGTCAAACTCATTTCGTACAGAGAGCTGAAGATAGCATTTATGCTACCTGCTGAGGGCCAGAAGAGACATCATTAAGTAGATGATGGCCAGAAATAAGCACTTTGTTCTCAGATAGAAACTCATTAGCTGCAAATGACAGAAGATGGGCAAATCTTGTTCATATTTTCAAGATATGAGAGAGCCCAATTATAACAGGGGCCAGATAAATTGCTTCTGGGGGGTGCATTTGGCCCATGGGCCTTATGTTTGACACCCCTTTGTTAAAGCATCAGAAGGCACTCTTGATCTCCATGGGAATAGCTGGTGTCTAAATGGAGAGTGCATGTTTTTTGGCACTACCATCTATGCATAAGAAGTCCAACTGGATGGCATAAGGAAGCGGTTCACAAACTCACCACGGGGCCCTTTGCATCACAGGAGCACTGTGCAACCACTTCTTCCTGGCCATCCAGGAAGAAGAAGCTGGGCAGCTCTCCTGTGGGTGCATCGTAGCACCCTGGGAACCATCGTAGCAATTTGGGAACCATTGGCATAAGGTCTTCATTTGGCTGTTTCACAACTGTTTAGAAACATAATCTCTCTCTGTCTCTCTCACACACACACACACACACACACACACACACACACACACACACACACAGAGAGAGAGAGAGAGAGAGAGAGAGAGAGAGAGAGAGAGACGCATTCCCTTGAAATCATCATTATTATTATTAAATAACAACATGACTCTTTGTAGGCAGCGAAGATCAATTTATTTTTGTGGAGGTACAGCATCATAAGTTTGTAATTACTGCTAACTGGAAAACACAAAGGAGATTTTAACATACCGATACACAAGCAATGTTTTCTTCACCCACCCACCTCCACCATCCCAGATAAGACAGATAGGACATGCGGTCCTATGAGGGCACAGGACAGCAGTCCTCCCAGTACTGCTAAGAATTATGACATTTGGTAGCTCATCCAACTCTTGTTCTTCAAATTCTTTGCATTAGGGCCAGTCAACTCTGATGGAAGGAAACCAAGCACATTCTTAGCTTAATTACATTTGTCTTTCCTATAGGAGAAAAAGAAAAACTGGCAATTCACAGGCAGTCATTAGTGGATTAGCACCATAGTTAGAAAAAGTAGTCATAAAAATGCCACCTTGTATAGTCAGTTCTCTTTATACACAAATTCACTATCTTCAAATTCACTTATCTATGAGGAGCAGAATTGCCACCTACCTCTCATTATCTGTGAATACTGTGCAGGTGAACATGGGGTGGGGGGACTCAGCACAGCTATAAGCAGGCAGGCAAGGTGAGAAAGATTGCAGGAGGAGGAAGAGGAGAAGAGACAGTGGCCTCCTCAGGAGCAAAAAGTAGCACCTGTGCCATGCAGGGGGCTGAGGAAGAGATGCCTATACAGTATACAGCTGACAAGTTGCTGGAGTTGCAGTAATTAAGTCCAGCCAATTATACTCATTTAAAAAAAAAAAGTTGTCAGGATTGGGTCAATTTTCAGCATCAAACGGGCATTGGTATTGGTCCCTGGAGAATCAGACACATTTGTGTCTGCTTCCAGACTTGCCTCACCATCTTGGACACCATCTCAGCTGAACCTGAGGCTGGGGCAAGCCCAGGGAAGGAGCCAAGAGACAGGTAGAGGGCAGGTGAAGCTAGACCATTCACGAATTCTGAGGCCTTGTTGTTGGGCCAGCAACCTTCAATAAGGGATAGGCATCACAGAGGAAGCGTTAGTTGTTGATGAGCCCTCACTGTAACCTAACCCCATAGACTTCAAGTTACAATTCAGTTCATAAAGTTTATGGAGTGTATGGTCAGAAGGGTCCACTGGAACCAAACCCCATTTTCCCCATAGACTCAATGATTCAGTATCCACTAGGTTTTCCAGGAACTTAACCCTAGCAGATAATGAGAACTGACTGTATATTGACATAATCAGAGAGAGAAACTGTCATATGCCAAGTCAGATTGGTCATCCATCCAACTCAGGATTGTCTCATCCAACACCAGCATTTCAAATTATGCTCTGGAAGATCACTTTAGCGGCTCTGCAAAAACAGCGCCATAAGCCATGCTAGCAGCTCTTACATTTGTTCCAGCTCTGCAGAGGGATAGGGTGAAAATGCCACCTCACAAAGCCACTTCCTAGCTCCCACCTTCTCTTCTCAAGCTCCATGCAGCAGGGGAAGGAGTGTTCCAAGAGAAGACAGGCAGGAGCTGTTGCCAATTATATGAGTGACACAAGAAGAAAACAACCTTTCCAGCAAGGAAAGGTCTTCCCTGTCAGAGCAAGGTCCAATAAAACACCAGTTTCACTCACAAGCACCCGCAGATCCCACCCCACTGAATCCTGGCTTCCTTCAGTGCCCTGTTTGGGTGGGAGGGATACTTTGAGGTATGAGCTACTTTCATGAACAGTTGAGTCACACTTACTTGGAAGCCCTGCTGTTTGTTCTATAAGTCCTGACCCAATACATTTAAATGCCTAACAGTCCAATACCATGCATACTCAGACATACCTCTTTTATAGTCAATCGGACTTACTTCCAGGTAAATGTGGATATGATTGCAGCCTTAACCTCAGTTTTAATGTCTAAGCCAGGAGTTAAACTGCACACGTACACACACAGCATTTCCACTGCCTCTCCTCCTAGGGAGCATAGCAAGTAGCTTACATGTAAGCTCTGCTGTTTGTTCAGTAAGCCTGCTCTTCCAAAAACATTTGTTCTGTAAGCCCTGACCCAAAACATTTTAATGCCCAAGCCTTAGATTTAATAACTAAGCTGGAAGTTAAATTCTAATGAGGAAGACAACAATAGGTAGAGCCACATAAACAAAAGGTTGGGGGGGGATACACAATTTTTGGACACATAAAGGGCTCTACCAAACAAAACATTTGAGAACAACTGGCTGGTAGCAACTCTCCAAGGTTTCAGGCAGGGCCTTTCCAAGCTGATACATGGAGATGCTGCCAGGGGTTAACATGCAGAGAATGTGCTCTATCACTGAGCTACAGTGCTTCTTATGAATCCCTTGGACACAACTGAAGCCAAGTCAGACAGAAGTAATGAGATTCTAGAGTGTCTCGACAAATTAAAATTTAACAAATCACTAGCTTCAGATGGCCTCCTCCCAATAGTTCTTAAGAAGCTCAAATATGAAATTGCTGGGTCTGGTCACAAAAATATGTAACCTGTCCTTTAAATCAGCTTCTGTGCCAGCTGTTTGGAAAGTAGCCAAAGTAACACATTGGCTGAAAAAGGATCCATGGGAAATCCAGGAAATTCCAGGCCAGTAAGATTAACATCTGTTCTTGGAAAACTGGTGGAAAGCATAATTAGTGATAAAAATTATGACGCATCTAGAATGAGCCTTACTGGAGAATCAGCATGGTTTCTGCACAGGTACGTTCCACCTCACTAACCTTCTAGAGTTCTTTGAGTTCAACATGTGCGTGGACAGAGGGAATCCAGATGCCATTGCATAACTGGACTTGAAAAAAAGCTCCCTGACGAAGCACCACACCAAAGACTCCTGAGTAAACTTAGCAATCATGGAATAATTGGACAGATACTTAATGGACTGGCATCAGGTCAGTGGTGTCACTAATGGGTGTGGACCATACCAGGTGACATACTCAGGGGAAAGCGATACCACTACTGGCCAAAATTGTGAATATCTTGGTATTTTAAATAATACCATCATACTATTTATCATTCAATGTGTAATTTAATGTAGAATGCAATGAAACAGCCAACATTGAAATATCTGTATTCTATGAAATTTTATAGTCAAATAACCAGAAAAGGAAAACACAACTGCCTTATGTAACAAAATGGACTTATTTAATTCAAACTGACCAATGAGACTGATTGTTCTGAGATTCAATGATGTGTTATTATGACACAGCAGGGAACCAGTAAGGTGTTAATATGAGTTAGCTCTCATTTCCATTTATCAGAGCTAATACTAATACTAATACTAATAATAATAACTTTATTTTTACCCCGCCTTTCTCCCCAAAGGGACTCAAGGCAGCTTACAACAGATTAAAATACATAATTTAAAACAAATAAAAACATATTAACACATTATAAAAACAGCAGTCAGATAAAAAAATAGGTAAAAAGAACATAGAGCAGCAGCAAATCATAAAAGAATCAGGCCTGTAAAAAATATTAAAAGATGTTAAAAAGATGTTAAAAAGGCCGAGAACTCAGAAGGCTTGTTTAAACAGAAGGGTCTTCAGGCCTCACCGAAAGGTCTCAAGAGAGGGAGCCATTCTTAAGTCAAGGGGAAGGGAGTTCCATAGCATTGGTGCCACTACTAAGAAGGCACTATTTCTTGCCGCCACCCCACGTACCTCCCTAGACGGCGGCACTTGTAAAAAGGCCTTCTCAGATGACCTAAGAGGACGAGCCGGATTGTATGGGAATAGGTGATCTCTAAGATTCCCTGGCCCAGAGCAGTATAGGGCTTTAAAGGTCAAAACCAGCACATTGAATTGGACCCGGAAACGAATGGGCAGCCAATGCAGCCACTGGAGAATACTAGAATTCTTAATTAGTTGTGTGAGTGTCATCAAGTTGGCTGCTGGTTTTTGGTGGTTATCGATTTGTTGGGTGACCTGTTCTGTTACATTAAATTAAAGTTGATGGGGTTACAGCAATTCTAGTGCTGCCACTACATTTAGGCTGTGCATATGAATGATATTGTAATTTATTTTGTATGGTCTGGTATGGACCTCCTCCCCGTATCATGGGGAGTGACAACGGGGATGACACAATAAGCTCTCATACCATGTGACGCAAACAGTAGTCACGCATCTGCAACAGACGGGAGGCAGAAAACAGGAATAAATGGGCACTCTTCACAGTGGAGCGAAGACAGTGGAGTCTCCCAAGGATCTGACTTGGGAATTGTGTTTTCTTTACTTGTTCGTAAATGATCTACAGTTGGTACAGCATGGTGACCGGGTTTGCAGATGACACCAAAATTATTCAGGGTGAACAATACCAAAGCAGATTGCCTAGAGCTTCAAAAGTCTCACTCCAAACTGAGTGAAACGGCAACCAGCTCAGACACGCCAAGCACTGGAGATGCTTTTCCAGTCTGCCCTGTAACATGAACACAACTGACTGGTGGAGAAAGAGAGGGTTCAATTGCCAGCAGACACTGAGTAGGTTAGCACTTGCACACAATTTTTGCACACGCATCTCCCCTCCTCCGTTTGCAGCAAAACCCCGGCATGCCCCTCCCTCCCTCCCTGCAGCAGTTTGATGACTGTCCACCAGACACATCTGGGAAGGAAATTCCATTGCCTATTTGGTGCTTGGAGTTTGACTCTTGCTGCCCAGGATCACATTCTAATGCAGCAAGCACACACACCTAGCTCCCTTCATCCCAATTATTTTCCAGGGAGAAAAATGGAAGTACTGTCGAAGCCAGGCTTACCCCACCCCAAAAAAGTAACATAATGAGGAACCACAGCCAGTGGCAAGTAGATCAAGGGAGCTGCAGATAGAAAAGGTTTGGGAACCACTAACCTTAGCATACAAACACATTACATGTGATTTTTTCTTCTTCTAAACACTGCCAATTAACAGTACCTCAATGAAAATGTCAATCGAGTGTGCAACAGCAGCAAAGAAAGCAAATTCCATGTTCAGGATCATTAGCAAAGGAACAGAGAATAAGAATGCCAATATTATACTGTCAATGCAAAACTAAGCTGCTGCCATCTTTGGAACACTGTGTAGCATTCTGGTTGTCATACTATAAGAAAAACAATGTAATGGTGGAAAAGCTGCAAAAGAGGGCAACAAAATAATCGGTGAGCTGGAATACCTACCTTAGGAGGTAAGGCTACAGAGTTTGGGGCTTTTTTCCAAGGAAAAAGGCTATTAAGAGGGAACATGATTAAGAGCTATAACATTATGCATGATGTGAAGAAAACAGATCAGCAGTGGCCAACCTTTCAACTTATAGGGCTCTTGAACCTTTAACAGTTGTGTAGAGGTGACAGTTTAAGCAGGTACAATTTCTCATCTGTGAATGACAATCTGCACCTGCTGAAATTCCCACCTCTACACCAGCAGTTCTCACAAATTTAGCACAAGGACCTACGTTTTAGAATGAGAATCTCTCAGGACCTACCAGAAGTGATGTCATGACCAGAAGTGACATCATCAAGCAAGAAAATTTTTAACAACCCTAGGCTGAAGTCCTACCCACACTTACCCAGGAGTAAGTCCCATTGACTACCATTGTTAAAAATTATATACATTGTAGCTTGTTAAAAGTTCAGGTCTGTAACATTTCCCCAAATGCAGTCACATACCACATGGTAGAGCATCAAGTCTCATATATTAAAAATAAAATATTGAAATGAATGGGGATCCCCTGAAATTGTTCCGACCCACAGTTTAAGAAACACTGCTCTACACAATTGTTAAAGGTCCAGGAGCCCTATAAGTTGAAAGGTGAGCCACCCTTGAGATAGTCACTCTTCTCCCTCTCTCAATACTAGGACCAGGGAACATTCATTGAAACTGACTGGCAAGAGATTTAAGATGGACAAATGGAAGAACTTCTTCACAAAGTTCATAATTCATCTATGGAATTCCTTGCAGCAAGATTTAGTGATGACCACTAGCCTTGCTGACTTTAAAAAAGGAATTGGAAAAATTCATGGAAGACAAGTGTATCAATGGCTAGATATAGAGGTGTTTGTTTCCAGTAAGATAGAATTACAGCCCAGGTCTTACGGAACACAATGGACTTACTTATGAGTAGGATAAAAAAAAAAAAACAATTATCAAACATCTATAGCTATGTACTATCTCCAGAAAACCAATTGCAGAGAAACAGTGGTGAGAGAGAAATCTGCTTTTGTCTACTACTGATGGGCTTCCCAGAGATGGCCCCAGCCACTGTAGCTCCCAGAGACACTCCTCCATCGGTGCCGCCCCACACCTGAGGGTACCGCCCCCCGCACCCACTGCCTCCGCTGCAAAGGTGTTCTGAGGGCTGGAGAGGACACATGCAGCCTTCCAAACCCTCAAAAGGCCTTCTAAGGCCTCCAGAGGGTCTGTAAACATCAACTGCGATTTTCAGCCGAAAACCGGAATTTATGTTTAAATGCCCTCTGGAGGCCTTAGAGGAACTTCTGAGGACTGGGAAGGCCACATGCAGCCTCTCCAGCCCTCAGAACACCTCCAGGGGAGGCAGCAGGCATGGGGCAGCAAATGCCATCCCTACCCCTCTGCCCCCTGGAAACACATGTTCCCCTGGACCGTCCCTTCAGGGAACACCACTGGGGCTTCCCAGAAATAGTTGGTGAGCCGCTGTGGGAAAAAGAAAGTTGGATTAGGTTGGCCTTTGACCTCAAACAGGGCTTCTCTTAGTAGTACAAACAAGGAGATGTGTTTCACTGGAGCAATGAGCATGCAAACCGGCATACAAGCTTTCAAGTCACAGAAAGTTCAACACCTGACAGAAACAGAAAGCAGAATGAGAACAAATTCAATTTTTTTCTGCTCCATACTACTTCAGTTCACTGCATATTCTTATTCTGTATTTCACTTCAGCATGAAAAGAAGTTCTATGATGCTGAAAATCTTGCATTACATTTTACCAAGGAAAGCTGAGCAAAGTTACTTGATGTGCAAGTCAGCGGCCTCTAATGCTATTAAAATAAGTGAAAAGTATGCAGGTCCCATTCATTTAAATGGAGGTTAGACATGCCTAATTTTGTCTCCAGATTGCACCTAATTGCAGCCCCCCCTCCCACAAAAAGAAATCTATGTGCACCCACAAAGTGACTCCACATGCACACTTGGTAGGGGTAGATACCATTGCCATGGAGGAAGCTGAAAAGGCCCCTTGCATGAGCAGAAACAAACTCCGCTTCTCTGAATTCAAACTTCTGTCTCCAACTCCATGTTGGCAGTGCCCACCCCATCTGCATGTTGTCAGCTAGGATTGTGGCAGCTGCTGAGAAATGTGGATACGGCACCCAAATCTTCTGCTATACCTTCCCATCTCCTCTCTGCTGGTTTGTTTCATCTATCGAAATGAATGCAGCACAAATTTTTTTCCAATACATGTTAGGCTCAGATTCCTGACATTTACAAATGCAGGGAGAACATATTAGGCAGAGATTGCATCAAATTAAAAGCGTGCGCTTTTGGAAGAAAAGCAGAAAAGAAAAGGCAGGAGAGAGCACTTCATTTCACAAGCAAGAGTTATAGCTCATTAACGCTCCATCTCAAAGAGTTGGTTTGCTCTTAAGCTTTGCAAAGTACAAAGCAGCCTTGAAAGAGAATAGTCATCCTCTTAGAGTTAGTTAGCCTCAATTTGAGCACTCCTCTGCTTTGGCAGGAGGGCAGCAAATCAAGAGACATAACAAGAACAATTAGGCCGTGTACCTTTCACTGTAGCATTCTTCAGCAGATATGATATTGGCACACTCGGCATTTCCCCAACACCACAGTCAATGATCGAGGCTGGAGAAAGGGAAGATTCATGGTGCAGTGATATCACATCGTGTGTTGTGTAAAACCAGATGTTATTGGGAAGAAGGGGAAATACATACTCCAGCAGCAACAGCAGCCCATGTCTCTTCCAACACCTATTTAAGCCCTCCACCACGATATTATTTAGACATTCTAGGGGAAGCCACTGTTTGTCAAGTTGATCTACTCCAAAAGACCCCTGCAAAGTGACCAAAGCTGCAACGTCCAATCAAAACACAACTGGAACATGTAATTGGAATCCACGCCCTTCAGACAATACAGAAGGGAAAAGAAAGGAACCTTTGTAGTTCTGTAATCATAATGTAACAAACTCCATATCTTCCTCCAACACATCAGATGAATCTCTTACTTATTTGGGGGGGGGGGGGGGAAGACTGCCAGATCCTAACCTAAACAATGCTTCACTATCTAAGTTCTTTATTTCTAGTTATGTTTTAATGTTTGTAATTATAGGTTTACCCTGATATTTCAGCATAGAAATCAAAGAGAAGGACCATTCAGTGCATCATTCACATCTATAGAATCTTTACCTAATATTGTTTAAGTGTAATGGAAATGCTCAAGATCCCTTGAGGAGATAGGGTGTGGTGTCAACAGTGAACCCTTGCTCTGGAGCGAACATAGCTTTAAAGCCTAGGCCTTAACAGCTGCAGCCACAAGAGGCGACAAGGGCCTCAGGGATATAAGTAGCACCTGGAACAAGGAGAGTTGGTGTGTGGGTGTGGAAGGAAGAGAAAGCAGGAGAAAGGAGCTTGGAGGAAAGTGGATGGACTGACAGACTGAATGAACGAACAGAGACTACCGGAGACAGAATGCTGGTGTGTGGCTGCTATGCCCAAGAGCTACTGCAGCGGCTGGAGAAGATGCCAGTGGGAGATTTGAGGAACTCTGCAGCTTGAACAGGCAAGTAACCCTAGTGGTGGGGTCCAGTAGTGCTTTCTGCAGGATTAGGGCTATTCCAAGTGAAGAAGAGAACTAGTTAGCTTAAAGTGGGCAGAAGGTCTCTAGACCAAGTTTGGAAAGGGAAACAAAGTTATCATTCACTGCATTTTAAAACCTAAATTTCATTGTTACAAAAAACGAGTTTAACTGTTGTGAAATTATCAGAAGTATATTTTTGTTGGTCTAATAAAGTTAATGCTTTCAAAACATTTAACAGGTCAACCCCCACTAAAACTCAGAGGATATGAAAGTTCAATTCAGCTTCGCAGATAAGAACTCTAGACACTTTTCTTGACAGAACTCTTTCTAAGACAAAGTATAGAGTTTAGAAGCAGGAGTAACTTCCATAACAGCAGCAATTCTTTTACACCTATGATTTAGCAAACAGGCAAGTTGTTCCATAACCATTTCAGAGAAACTATCTTACCGGTTTCTTTCAGAGAAACAAATCATACTGGTTAAACATTTCAACGACTTGACTATACCATACAAATCTCAATTTCTATTCAACTTTGTACTTGAAAATATCATTGAGGAATTTGTGAAAATAGAACACCAATTCTCCTAGTAAAAATAAATAGTAGTAAGACAGAGAATACAGAATAAGGTTGATGCGATGACGAGCACTTAGAAAAATTACATACACAAGCTGGAACAGAGGTGTCAAACAAGGTACGTGGGCTGTATCCAGCCCACGTGATAGCTGGGCTCTCCTAGTGTCACCATAAATTGCGGAACTGCAAAGTGACGTGTCAACAGAAGCAGCACTGGTGAGAGGGAGGCCTGCATGATGAATTGGGTTCTGCCATATCTTGAAAATATGATCAAGATTTGCTTATTTTCTCTTCTGTCATGTGCAGCTAATGAGTCTTAATGAGAAAAAAGTGCTTATTTCTGGTCATTACCTGCTTCATGACATCACTTTCAGCCCTCATCAAATCAATGAATGCTATCTGGCCCACTGTATGAAACAAGTTTGACAACCCTGAGCCAAAATAAGGAAATTAGGCTTTCCAGCAGAGATTAAATGTTGTTTAGCACATACATATATACATGGGAGTCTATCAGAAGACAGTAGGGCTAGAGCTTGAATCAGTTGCAAGGAATAAGGGCTCTGTTCAGTCCTGGCACCCATTTGCTTCTGGAAACTAAACTCTCATTTGAATTTGTTTAAACCAAAGCAAGTTAGGAACATCACTCCTTGCCCTGTATAATGATCCTCCTGATGGCGGCAGCACTGTACCTGTCATGCTGCTAGCCGATACCACCACACAGCCCTGTTGCTCCACATGAATGATGGGACTTATTACAGAAAAGCTGCAAAGGTTCCAAATGGAGTTTCTAAGCTGAATTTGAACTGGTGTGTGTCCATTATGACACTGATGTGTGGTAGACCTGGAAGTATGATGTCACTGCCAAACATCCGGGTCACCAAGCTTCCCTGTGCACAATCACAGCAGAAGCTGAGTTTTTGCTACTGCAACTAAGCCACTATACAGGGAGAGACAAGTGCTGAGGCAAACAAGAGCTGAGCCTCCCCAGCAATTGCATAACCACTCAGAAACTGGGTGGTGCATGTGTGCAATACAATTCCCTGTGTTTGCACACACATTCCACCCAGTTTGAGTGGTTGTGCAATCACCAAGGAGGGTGACCTCTCATCTGTCTCAGCACTAGTCCAGTGGGAATTCATTATCCCCTGTGATCACATCACTCCTCAGAAAGTGGGTGGAGAGTGCCTAATCATAGGGGAGACTGAGGTTTGGAGTCTATAGGTGAAGCTCTGCCTCCCCTGCCTGCACGCTGCAGCAGGGAACCATTTGGTTGTAAACTGCATTGTGAACTATGTTGTTAAAAAGCAGTATATAAATTCTCAGTAATAAAATAGTCCAGAACAATATCTTCCCAAAAAAGTGAACTATATTCATAGTACTAGCATACCTGGGAGGGGGGTTGGGGGGAAATGCCCTGGGTGGCTCCCACATGGGTCAGTGCTGCAACCCTCCCACCCACCACCATTTTTTCAGGCCCATTTTCAAGGTCTTAGAAGGCCTTTTAAGAGCTAGGGAGGCTGTTCACAGCCTCCTTGGCCCCCTGCTGGAACCTTCAAAATGCCAAAAAAGCAACTTCCAGTTTTCTTTGAAAACCGAATGCCATTTTTCAAGCAGGAAGATGGCATTTTGTGGCCCCGCACTCCCAGGCAGCACTGGGGTCATGTCCACAATTGACTCACAGGGACCATTTAAGTTCAAGATAACTCACTGTTTCATGCTGCTCCACCTTCAATGCAAATATGCAAGTAGTAATGAGTTCATTAAAACTTAATCAAGGTGCTTTTTACTCAGGACAATATGGAAGCTTGCATGAAAAATGCACCACTTAACCAGTCACTGCCTTGTGTTAAGATGATGCAGCATTATTGAGCATTATGCAATCACGTATAGTCACGGAACGTGGCACTTAAAGTGTCTTTGGATATTGGCCAAAATCCCCAGCAGTTTATGATTACAATTGCACAGAGGAGCATATAGCCGGAAGCACACGCTGGGTCTTTGGAAGAAAAATTCATGCTTTTCCTTCCAAAGAGATCACAGTAAATACCAGCTGTGTATAGCTTACAGCCTATCCTAGTTTCTTTTAGCCATATGGACAAATGGGACTATTCCTACAAACACTTTTTCCAATCCATCATACTATCTAAATTCCTCCCAGTTACTGGTAGTTCTCAGTCGCATGCCAAATATTCTCTTCCCCCTTCTCCTTTATCTGCACCCTCTCAATTTAAATTCCCTTCTTGTCCCTTTCCGCCTTAACTCATCTCTCTACATCCATATCAATCGCATACCACTCATTTTGAACCTGTAACCATGTTCTTAGACCTCTCTTCTTTTATAAGCATTTCACTCAATTTCTCTCTCTACTGGGATTATTTTCAACTGCACAGACCTTCATCCATCCCACTATTTTGCATGCATTTCATTACCACTTCCAAAAAAACACAGCTACAAACACAAAATCCTGATTTTAAAAAAATGTTTAAACCAAACCAACCAAGCCTATTAAGAGAGTCAAAGTGCAACACAGCATTTGTGAACAATATGAAAAATGTTAATTATTAAATCTCAAAGATTTAGTTTTTGACATGCAGCAGTTTTCAACCTTTTTCATCTCACGGCACAATGAAAAGGTGCTAAAATTGTCAAGGCACACCATCAGGTTTTTGACCACTGAAAACACACATCCTTGACAGCAGGGGCTTGCATCCCCCAGTGGCCCTACTAAAAAATGACCCTCCACCAAATTCTCGTGGCCTGCACACCTGCAGACTATCTGTGCCACACCAGTGTGCCATGGCACAGTGGTTGAAAATGCTGTGCTAAACATTCATCCCCATAAACATTTCTCTCCTTTCTTCCTCCTCCCTCCCCACCATATTTCTTGGATTTTATGTCAACATTTCAAAATGTGTTCTTTTGAATTCATCCAGAAATACCCCCAAAGAACAGCCATCATTGTGAACATTTCAGAGACTTAGAAGTGCCAAGCTGCTCTAATTTCAAAGTAAGAGGAAAGGCTGACATGCACCTAAGTGGCAAGAGGCTGCAGCCACATCACTTTAGTATGGCACAGATTTGTTCCTCCCCACCCCCCTTTCTGAAAAACACTCTCTGCCTTTGTAAATAATGAAATACATTTCTAAAGATAATTTCAAAGAAATAAGTGGGCCAAGGCACTTTAGAACAACATGTGGAACACTGCTCAGAACATACTAAAGCTCCAAGCCCCAGCAGAATGGGTACATCAAGTACACTGATACATCAAGGAGCAACATTTTTGGCATTTGCCTGCACATGATCAAGCAGAAGCTACAAAAAAGACTGAAGTTGAGAAACAAACAAAAAGTAGTAACCAGAAAGCTGCACTTCAAATCCAAAGTTGTTACAACGATGTATTGGGTAAGAGGCACTTTTTCAAGTGGGTGCTCCTCTTATTTAGCAAGGGGAGAGTAACTGGCCCTCCTCACCCCAGCAGTGTCTTTTCTAGTGGCTGTCTGCTGGTGTTCTTTTGCATCTTTTTACACTGTGAGCCCTTTTGGGGCAGGAAGCCATTAGTTATTGGATTTTCTCTATAAAACACTTTGTGAACTTTTTGCTGAAAAGCAGTATATAAATACTGTTAATTATAATAATGGTTTTTTTTCTATGCAGTACTCTGAGATCTGGCAGCTAAAACTCCAGGGAACCGTCACGTATAGTTGCCCTTCCACAGTGACCTACTGGTTAACCTTTGTAGGGAATCGGATCCTCAGTGCAGTGCAGTCAGGGGACCAAGCTGGGGGTGGGGCACATGGAGGGCTTGAAATGGGGGCTCCCAGAAGTTTGAGTATGGCAACGTAACTCTTTGTCAACACCAAAGCTATTTCCATACTGTGAAGGTATCATCCAGGCTGTGCTAACAGTCAATTAATCCCAAGGGCCAATCCACATCCAACAGGCCCTAGCCAATGAGGCTTGCTTCTCATCTGAACAACTTGTCTCTACTAAGCAAGAACATGTCTCAGGCTCCTGCCTCCCTTGAATCTTGATCCCACTAACAAAACCACCACCACCACACATACTTTTGGCCTTCTGAATTCTCTCTTGGTACACTTGGGCAGGAGGTCTGGTCTAGAGGGTAGAGCCTCCATTGCCTGAAGATTAACATCCACAAGGTCGCCAGTTCGAGGCCACCGGCACCGTGCGACCTTGAAGCAGCTGGCAAGCTGCAGCTGAGCTGTTCCATCTGCTCGGAGCGTGGGAGGATGGAGGCCAGAATGTTAAACCAGATCGGAGTGTAACAGCTTGAATGTGGTGGTTCTTGAAAGAGAGAACCTTCTTTCAATTTGTAAAAATCCCTGCGTGGATTTAATAAGCCTGCCTATGTAAACCGCCTTGAATAAAGTCTTGAATAAAGACCAAGAAAGGCGGTATATAAATACTGTATATATGTGTGTGTGTGTGTGTGTGTGTGTGTGTGTGTGTGTGTGTGTGTGTGTGTGTGTGTGTGTGTGTGTGTGTATATATATATATATATATATATATATATATATATATATATATATATATATATATATATATATATATATATATATATATATATATATATATAGATCTTGACCTCTGTTTGGTTTGATTGAGCACCTGTCACCAGCCCTGCCAATTCACATTTGCTTGCTTTGGAACCCAACCCCTGACTCTTGTAGACCAGGATCTTGCCTCTGATCTGCTTGCCCTGGAACCCAGAAAGGCAGTGATTCCCAAACTGTGAGCCATGGCTCCCCAGGGAGCCATGGAAACTAGCCAAGGGAACTGCGGAATCATTGCTAAAAACTTACCACCCTAATGGTAGATTTATAGCCCTAATGGGAGCCATGGCAATGGCCAAGTAAGTCAAGGCAGCTGTCAGTCAAAAAAGTTTGGAAACCACTGCAGTAAGGTCTGACACTGCAGGATAAGAATTTGATTCCTCTTGCAGAGCTTCCTGATGCCCTCAGAGAAGGAAGCAGGAGACCAACCTAAGCAACAAAGGTCTCTTAACATAGTTTTAAAAGATGAGCTAAACACACTTCAGAATTAGAGCAAAACCCAACATATCAGAAATGCTACATTTGACTAATCTTTCCCATTCAAAACTCTAAGAGTTAATCTGAAAGGTGAATCATCTCCATTTTAGCAGGATTCACAGAAGTATTCCCTTTGGAACTTGTTAATTCAGAATGAACTTCTAAGCACTGCTTTGAGTGCTCATCATCACACACTCCTCAGGAATGAAATGGAAGTTACCAGCTTCTGTGGTAAACAAAACACACAAAATAAAAACAAAGTACCTTTTTTAAAAAAGCTACCACTCTAGCTGTTTGTCAAAACCAGCAACGTCATTGTTTTCAATTCTTACATTCAAAAAGCATTGATTTATGGGTCTATACAAAAATGAATTAAGTATCTAAACAGAGTCAGCACTCAGTGGAATAATCAGAAGAACAGACTATAAAAATTCATTTCACACATGATTGCTTAACGGCTGGAGTGCATTTCTCCTGAAAGAATGGCTGGCCAATAAAAAAAATTAGCACGTTTATTATTTTCCTAAACCATTACAAGTTCCTCGAACATACACAGCAAGGAGTTCCATCAGCGCTTGTCAATTCTAGGCAGAAAACCATAGGCAGAAGGCTTGAAAATATAGCAGCAAGCAGAAAAAGACACCCACCCTAAAACTCCCAGTGGGTCTGAATATCCAGCACTGGTTTTCCCCACACTTGAGGTAGCTGACTGGTCAGTATGACAAAGAGCAGGACTCCAGCAAAGAGTACTACTGGAGACCCTCCTTTTGCCATGCCCATTTAAAGCATTACGGAGAGGAAGCAAAAGCGAAGCCAGGTGGCCAAGAAAACCACTGCTGTCTGGGCCAAAGCACATTATCAAAAGCATCCCAGAGAGACTCCAAGAGCCAAGAACTAGCCACTTGACTAGACTAGACCAAAGATGCCTGGTCAATGACCAGTCAAAAATTGTCAGGCACCTGTCATCTATTTGAAAACACTCATTTAAATATACTGCAACAGAGAGAATTTTGCTAAAACCTGATATTCAATACATTGTTATTGGGCCCTTCCTCTAAAGAGATCTCTGCTATATTCATCCTCCTCCTTTCTCTTTAAATCCCTACAGCAGCCTGTAAGTTGGAACAATCACTAGAGCCCTTTTCAAACATCCCCATGTTGATGGGGAAAGCAGGATTGCAAGCATTAGCCATATCCCCTGACACAGAGCCATACTCCCCAGGTAACTGCTGGTCTGAAAAGAGTTAAGTTGTACACATAGAGGGCTCTTTTATACTTAGAGTCTGGGACTTTAGAGACCAACCTTGAACATGAAAGCACCCAGCCAAGGGTGGGCACAGCTGTCGGGTGCACCAGCATCCAAGGGTAAGGCTTGTAGGCATGTTCCAGCTTCTCTGTCCTGCATTCACTGAATGCAGATGGGAGTGTTCCAAAAAGCACTTATTTCTCAGCCTGATCTAAATTTATCCAGTGAGCTTCATGACCAAGTTAGGATTTGAACCTAGATCTCCTCAATCCAGAGCCAGTCTTATATCCAGCATAACACACTGGCTCTTTGTCATGGAACAATTTCTAACTCTAGCAAATTATTACTCCTTCCTAACATTATGCAAATATAAGAGGTATGTGAATGGCATCCAAGAGCTTGAACAGTTCTTCTTGGCCTTCATCCTGGAATCCCAGAGAGAGCACGAACAGTTCCCATTTTGTTGAAAATGGCATTCAACAGATCACACACACACACACACACACACACACACACACACACCTCTTCAAAAGAGAAATATTACATTTTAAATGTAGCTCTAGTTATAGTGTAAGGAGGCAAAGTTTGCTTCTAAATGAAGCGTATGCATGCACCAAACGGGCTGGAGAAGACAACATCTTCTAGAGTCAACTAGAGTTAACAAGAGATCACTAAAAGTTAAAAACAGAAGGAGAGGGGACCCACGTAATTATAGGTCAGTCAGCCTGATGGCTGTTCCAGGTAAGATGGTACAGATAAAGATAAAATCTTAAAACACATAGATGAACAAACCTTGCTGAGGGAGAATCAGCATGGCTTCTGTAAGGGTAAGTCTTGGCTCACAAACCTTTTAGAATTCTTTGAAAAGGCATGTGGATGTGGGAGAACCTGTGGACATTATATCTGGACTTTCAGAAGGCATTCGACATGGTCCCTCACCAAAGGCTGCTGAGAAAACTCCACAGTCAGGGAATTAGAGGGCAGGTCCTCTCCTGGATTAGGAACTGGTTGAGGTCCAGGAAGCAGAGAGTGGGTGTCAACAGGCAATTTTCACAATGGAGAGAGGTGGAAAGTGGACTGCCCCAAGGATCTGTCCTGGGACCAGTGCTTTTCAACCTCTTCATAAATGACCTGGAGACAGGGTTGAGCAGTGAGGTGGCCACGTTTGCAGATGACACCAAACTTTTCCAAGTAGTATAGACCAGAAGAGATTGTGAAGAGCTCCAGAAGGCACTCTCCAAACTGGGAAACTGGGCAGCAAAATGGCAGATGCATTTCAATGTCAGTAAGCGTAAAGTCATGCACACTGGGGCAAAGAATTGAAACTTTACATATAGGCTGATGGGTTCTGAGCTGCCTGTTACAGATCAGGAGAGAGATCTTGGGGTGCTGGTGGACAGCTCGATGAAAGTGTCGATCCAATGTGCGGTGGCAGTGAAGAAGGCTAATTCAATGCTTAGGATCATTAGGAAAGGCATTGAGAATAAGACAGCTTCAAGTCTGAAAACCTTTATTGGCATTAAAAGAAACAGTCAGCAACACAAAACAGTAAAACAAAACCAGCGAATGACTGTATACCAAGAAAAAAAAAACAAACAGGAAAATAAGAAAACAGGCGGAGAATGAAGAAACTACGAGTATATAAATCAGGAGGGGAATTTTAACTTAGAAACAGCAGAAAGATAATCTGCTACAACATTAGTGATAGCCACAGATCTATCACTTAATAGGACAAATAGAGGATCAGCAGAAGGACCAGAGAAAGAAGATAAGATAGGGATCAGGAGTGTGTCTCGAAGGGAAAAGTGAGCTAGACAGCGAAACAGTATATGGACCACGGTGTCTGGTTCTAGAGAGCAAAAAGGGCATAGTCTGCAATCATATGGGATCTTGGAGAATCTGCCAGAGTAAACGGCTGAAGGAAAAATGTTAAATCTCACTAATATAAACACTCTCCTCTTAATGGGATCAGTCAACATACTAAAATAATTAAGAAAACGACCACGTGAACGGAGAAGACCAAAGAACTGAGGGGAACAGGTAGGGTTAAGATTAGAAAAAAGTTGAATAGATTCGAGTTCCCAAAGTTTGGCTTTAAAAATTGAATGGGACCTATGGAGATTGATGTCGGCGAGGTGTTCGGGGGACAAACCCAGTGATAAAAGCTTGAGATCGATAAGATGGAACCACTTAGAAAGATATGAATCCTTTAGTAGGTCTTCCAAAAGGGACTCAGAGTGGATGTTTAAATGTAATCGAAGCCAAAATTTAAAAGTAAGGGACCACGCAACGGTGGAAAGGAGGTGGATCCCTAACTCAAGCACAAGGGTGGATAATCTGATTAGACTGGGGACTCCCAGAATTCGCCTAAGGAAAGAGGCAACGACTTTATCGAGATCCTGATTTGCAGCCTCTATCCAGATAGGGACACCATACAATAACTGGGAAAGAATTTTAGTTTTATATATGTGGAGAGCAGCCGGAACATACTGATTGTCACTGGAGTAATGAAAGCGAGCAATTGCGTTTGTGGAATGATAAAGAGATAATAGATTTCCTATGAGAGCGCCAGGTGCAACGAAAGTGAAAAATGATCCCTAAATATTTAAAGGTTTGAACTTACTGAAAAGAAAAGGAGCCTATCTTCCAGGGGGATGGGGCCCAGGATTTGGCAAAAACTAAAATTTTAGTTTTCTCCAAATTAATTGTCAAATCGTTGGATAAACAATCATCGTGAAAGGAAAACAGCAAGTGGCAGAGGCCCGATCTTGCAACAGATAATAGGACTGCATCATCTGCATAGAGGAGAATAGGGAGAGGAACACCATTGAGACAGGGAGCGGAGTTCTGACCACTGGAGAGGTGAGGGGGTAGGTCAGCCAAAAATAAGTTAAAGAGGAGAGGGGTGAGTATGCAGCCTTGGCGTACTCCTTTGTCGGTGGGAATTTTGTCCGAACTAGTACCCCGACCATCCAGCCGAACCCTACAGAAATTAAATGAGTGGAGCCAGCGGATTAAAAAAAGTAGGCGGGGATCTATTCCAAAGCTGGCCAGTTTAGTCCACAACATGGCTCTGTGGATAGAATCAAAGGCTCCACGAAGGTCTATAAAAGCCGCGAAGAGTTTGGCGCCATGACAGAGTACTTCTTGGCCAGATAAGAGAGCAGAAATGCATGATCAATAGTAGAAGCACCAGAACGGAAACCAATTTGTTCTCTGCCCAGAAGGCCTTTAGTAAGAGCCCAAGATGATAACCTAGTAAGTAAATATTTAGCATAAAGCTTCGCAATAAAGGAAAGGAGGCTAATTGGGTGATAATTCCCCGGATGGGCAGGGTCTTAAAGATAGGGACTAGAGTTGAAGAAAGCCAAGAGGCAGGTAAAAGACCAGAATGATTAATTAGAGTGAAAAAGTTAGATAGAGGTTCCGACCACCAAAGAGGGTTACTAATTAAGATTTCACACGGAATGTCATCAGGACCGGGACCTTTTTATGCCAGGATAAAATAAAAGGATAAAAAAAAACAATGGAGCTCCCACTCCCTGCGTCTGCACGGCTGGGAATCTCCGACACACCCCAATAAGACAGTTAATATTGTAATGCCATTGTACAAATCGATGGTTTGGCCACATCTGGAGTATTGTGTCCAGTTCAGGTCGACACATCTCAAAAAGGATATAGTGGAGATGGAAAAGGTGCAAAAGAGAGTAACCAAAATGATTACTGGGCTGGGGCACCTTCTCTATGAGGAAAGGCTACAGTGTTTGGGCCTCTTCAGTCTAGAAAAGAGGCACCTGAGGGGGGACATGATTGAGACATATAAAATTATGCATGGGAAGGATAGTGGTTAGAGAAATACTCTTTACATTCTCACATAACACCAGAACCAGGGGACATCCACTAAAATTGAGTGTTGGGAGAGTTAGGACAGACAAAAGAAAATATTTCTTTACCCAGCGTGTACAGGTGAAGCCTTTTTATGCACGCGAGTTTCGTTCCCTGACCCGCCGTGATTAGGAAAAAACACGTTGTGCTAAATCACACCCAGAAATGATGTGTTTTACACAAATTGCATAGTTACCCAAATACGCTACAGCCTAACGCTTGCGGATGGAAGGAAACTAAGGCAGCAGTTCTCAATCACCTCCTCCTCTGCTCCTTCACCTCCCACTCCTCCACTTCGTACTCAGCTCTCCCTGTTCCCAGCTGTCCCTCGTTTCTTTCACAGGTGGAATGCTAAGCTTTTAAGAGTTCAGTCCTATGCATTTCTACTCAGAAGTAAGCCCCATTGTAGTCAATGGGGCTTACTCCCAGGAAAGTATGGATCAGATTATAGCCTAAATCTCATGCTTTGGCTTGCTGGGAAGACTTGCTTGCTAGGCTGTTTTGTTTGTGTAGGCTAGAGCAAGGAGAGCCTGCACCATCTCAGTCTGGGGGGGGGGGAATTCGGCAAACACTCCCTGGGTTTTTTAAAGCAATCCCCTCTGTTATTACCACCTGACCCTGTGTGAGAGAGAGAGAGAGGGAGAGAGAGAAAGAGTGCTCCACCTTGCTGCACATGTTCTGGCTACAGAGGTTCCCCCCCTTCCCCTCTTTACTGGCTCAGGGGCTCCAGGAGTCTTACTGTTCCTTCGCAAGGGGAACCTCTTCCATGGCTCCCGGGCTATTTCCCTGCCTGTGCAAGGCGGAGCCTTTCTGCAGTGTTTTGGGCTGCCTTGAAACTGAGCGAGACACCAGCGCAGGGCAAAGGAGGCAAAGGTGTGTGCTACTTTGAATTCCCCTCACCAGATTCGAACTGAGATAAATCCGCAGATAAAAAATCCATGGATAAATAGGTTGCACCTGTAATTAGGTTGTGGAACTCCTTGCCACAGGATGTAGTGATGGCATCTTGCCTGAATGCCTTTAAGAGGGGATTGGACAAATTTTATTGCATGATTTTATTATTAGCTGCCTTGATCATTTATTGAAAATGGACTCATTTCCTGTCTGAGATCCAATTCACTGGTTACTGTTTTGGCATTCATTGTATGCCTGAATGCCAATGTCAGTCTTGAGACTGGATTCCTTCACACAATCACTGGAAAAAACTGTTCCCAAGATCAAATGGGCATAACTCAGGCAATGTAAACACACTGATGGCCAACTTGCTTCACCACAGCAATTTATCTGTTCTCTCTGCTACCTGCAAAGGCGTGCTTGTGCATTAGCAGCCTGCCAAGACTTGAAAGGAAGCAGCAGGCCACTTGAAAAGATGCCCTGTGGCAGCATCAGCTACAAGCAGAAAGATAAAGCAGAAACAAGCAATTCAGCAACAACTGTGCCAGGAAACAAGATCAGCAGAGATCTTCCGTACAGATTTCCAGGCGCTGCTTCCTTCAGGAAGGAATCCCTAATTCAGGGTTTGAAAAGCATCTGAAACCCACTAATGGAAGGCAAAAACAAGAGCTGAAATAAGGTCAGCTACATGAAAGAAACCACATAGAGGAGGGATTTTTCATAGGGACAACTGCCAAGAATCTGGGACTTGGATAAAGTGTTGCTTCAATTGTGACAAGGTATGCCATGTGCAAGAATGCGCATGCACCCACACACCCTTTTGCCTTAAGATCAGAAGCAAATGCCCTTCTTCAGGTGACCCCACCATCTGAGATGCAGCCAGCGACAACAAAACATAAGGCCTTCTGGTGGAATTCTCCATCTGGGAAGGTGTACCTAGTCAGCTCGCTTCTACATTACAGGAGAACAGTTAAAACTTTTCTCTTCATAAAAGCATTTGTTGGGACAGAGGAGCAGCTATTAATTGCAAATTTTAATTTAATTGCTCTACATTTTTAGCTTCCTGCTGCTAAAGTCTTAGGACTGACACGTCATGTTGTTCACGTTAATTGTTTTTATTATTGAAATATATTTTAAATATTGTTGTAAGCCAGCATGAGAATTGTTTGGCTAGACAACAGGATATACATTTTAGAAAAGAAGGAATAAATGCATAATAAAATTCAGTATCCAGAGAGTGGGTTAGAATTTTTTTTTCCCCGCTCTGCATATCCTGGCTCAATCATGGGTGGCTACTTCCTAAGGAAAGTTGGCACCATCTAATAAAGAGGGCTTCGTAGTTATGGAACACCTAAGCAGGAAGAGGTCAGAAGAGCTCAGGAATAAACATGGTTTCCCAAAAGACCTCTTCAAGAGGCAGCTTGGCAATGGTCCCCAAACTCTCAAGAAACAAACCTACACACAATGACATGCAGGGCGCAATCCTAACCCCTTTTGTCAGTGTTTTCCAGCACTGACGTAAAGGCAATGCAGCTCTGAGGTAAGGGAACAAACATTCCCTTACTTTGAGG
The DNA here is from genome assembly GCF_035046505.1 of Tiliqua scincoides. Classification (NCBI taxonomy): domain Eukaryota; kingdom Metazoa; phylum Chordata; class Lepidosauria; order Squamata; family Scincidae; genus Tiliqua; species Tiliqua scincoides. The sequence goes on from NC_089822.1 coordinate 147,605,242, forward strand.
AGGCCTCTGTGAGTGACACCCAACTGCAGGATGCAGCACATGTCCCATTGGCACCGCTATGCCAGTGCCAGAAAGCACTGACATAGGATTGCGCCCACAGTGTCATTACAACATTCTAGTGCAGAGTATCTCTAGCTCAGATAAGTCTTCTTTAACAATTTTAAATTGCCTTATGAATAATACTATAGGCAAAGCTTTACCAAACCCTGACTAAAATTTTGGAAAGGCGGTCAGGAGCAGATTAAACTCTTTATGGTCAAGGTATATTCACCCAACCTTTCTTCCCTGGAAATTCTTTCCTTCCCTGAAGCTTCCCACACCCTAATGGTCCCCCAGCTCTCAGAAGAGGCTGATGGGGGGGGGCAAGAAAGTTCCCTTGTGAACATGTCTTTCTGCAGACACTTCTGAGGATCCAACCCATTGTAACAGCCAATTCACATATATGAAAACTTCTCAACACCACAACATATTTAGTAGTTTTGAACTTATTACTGTGTTTTCCTGATTATTCAACAAGCCATCCCCTCATTAGGACTGGATACTGAAAAAAAAACTTTCAGCTGTTGCAAAATAACTTCAGGTGCAAAGTAAAATTTATTTAGGTGATTTTCAACCTGCCTTTTGGTCTCAAACGGAGCTCCTAAAGGCAGCTCACACCAATTAAAAAGCCCAACACACACACAAACCAACAACAGAAATTCTTCTCTCCCTTTTCTCTTTACTGTGTAGCAGGGCCATTGTGAGTGGCAGGAGAGAGACACACTCTTTTAGTTCTATTGTTCAGATACAATTTAAACAAATTTAAACAAAACGTGATCAATCTTGGCGTTTGAAAAATCTGTGTTGTATTCTCCTACCACATAGGGATAAGGTCTTTGTATTACACAACTGCTGACTCTTCTTGCTTCAGATTCCTCTATCTTCTGCATCAAGCAAAATAAAACGGCGTATTGATCAGGCCCAGGAAGAGGGTTAAAATTTGGTGGGTGCTGCTACTGCCAATCCCATCCCTTTTCCTGACCCAATCCACCCTCCTCCCTGCTACCATTGTGTCCTTGTTCTCCCCACCCCTTGCCCCATTCCACTATATTCCCACCACCCTCCTGACTCCTGCACAAACTTACCAACAGCAGCGGCTGTCTGCTCCCCATGGTCACACAGACCTGGCCACTTACTACTTGTGGTGGTGGCTGCAACAGCCTACTGCTAATCAAGGCCATAAACTAAATCAGGGGTCTCCAAACCCCGGCCCAGGGGCCAGATGCGGCCCACAGCAAGCCTCTTTCCGGCCCGCGGCCAACCTTTTGTCCCCTGAAAGCCTCTGGCCCACAGAACTGAACATGACCAGAACTGTGCTCTGATTGTGTCTGGAGGGTGTTCTGAGGGCCAGAGAGGTTGAATGAATGAGCCCATTCATTCATTTATTCACTCATCTAAGTTCCATCTCTATTTATTTAAATTTTATATTTAAATTTTTTTTCCATCCCTCAGCACCGTGCCAGATATTTGATGCGGCCCTCTGGTTGAAAAGTTTGGAGACCCCTGAACTAAATGACCTGATAACCCCTAGGCTCTGGTTGACACCAATCTAACTCATAGGTTTGCACCTCCATGAGTCAGATGGGCAGCTTCCCAACATTAACATATAAAGTCTTTTTAAAAGACTGCTCTTGGCAGTTGCAAATAACAAGCCCAATTCCTGACTTTGCCCTGGGCCCAGTTCTGGCTTCTGCCCCAGGGTGCGGAGAACAGCTTTAAAAAGGGTTGTGGTAGCTGTGGCAATGGTCAAGCAGTCAGGTTTGGATTCAGTTACACCCACAAATCCCCCCACTATGCTCAATAACACACACCATTAACAGTAAGTGCTTTGTTCTAGAAATTACAGTGGTTACATACAAGAAAGACGGACATTTAAGGATAACAAGAGAAACACAGCATGAACAATCCTCAGCAGCATACCAAAATAATAAAAACCAACTCCTACTCTATCACTCACCCAAAGTATCTCACTTCTCCCAGACGGGTCTTATCAGTTCATACTGCCACAGACAGCACAGCCAAATGTCCTTGATGGAAAAAAAACAGCCACAAAAAGCATGGCCAAGCCAGACCTCCTAGTAAAATGGTGAATTTTTATACTTGATCAGAAATGAGAGTCAATCAGAAGCTGGACCTGCCAAACTTTCTGAGAGTGATAATTACTCCCATGGGCCCTCCCTTGTTAACACTCATGGCTGCAACCCATCATTCAATCAAGGTGTCCTTAATCTTTTAATTAGTTCTCTAAACTCTTAAAGGAGTACATTCTCATGATACCCCAGCTATACTCAGTGCAAGTAAACTGACTACAGGCAAAAGCCCACACTGCCTTTAGGCACTTGGTCATTTCTGTCACACTGGCCAGGCCACACTCTCTGGTGCTGTCACAGTTGCAACTGCCATAAAACTGCTTATGTTGGTGGAATGGAACACTCCTTCCAGCAGTGTAAACAGCCCAGAGGATCACAACCATTAGAGCTTCAGTTTTTCAAACTTTCTGGAAGTTTGAGGACTGCAGTAAGTTCTTGTGGGGGGGGGGGAGAACCGGACTGCAGGGACTGGGATGCACTCACCAGTCCCTGCAGCTGCCTTCCTGGGGTACTGGGAGCCCTGCGCAAGCATCTGCAGGACTCCACAGGCTTCCAAAAGTGAAAGTGGAGTGATCACACTCCACTTCCAGTTTTGCAGAGGTGGAGCGCGATCGCTCCACTTTCACTTTTAAAAGGCTGGGGAGCCCTGCAGGTGCTTGCACAGGGCTCCCTGCACCCTAGGAAGGCTGCTGCAGGGACTGGTGAGTGCATCCCAGTCCCTGCAGCCCCCCTGAGCAACATGATCCTGGGGATGGGGCTGCCTTCCCCCTGCCCCCACCCCAAGGGGGCAGAGGCCAGGACTATCAGTCTGACTCTCCAATTTGAATACCTCTGCATTAGACTGAACATTCAAAATCCGTGCCTGAAAAGATCCATGAGCTCCCAATTCTGACTAGGGAACTGAACTTGGGTTAAATTTTCAATTCTTAATATTAGGTCAAGGATTTATTAATTTACAGAAATGGAGCAGGATATTCCCGGATAAATGGGCAAGAGATACTTTTTCAAGTGTTGTTCCTCTTATATTTAGCAGGGGGAGAGTAACTGTCCCTCTTCACCCCAGCACAGTGTCTTTTCTAGTGGCTATTGCTGGTGTTCTTCCGCATCTTTTTAGATTGTGAGCCCTTTTGGGAAAGGGAGCCATTTAGTTATTTGACTTTGTCTGTAAACCACCTTATGAACCTTTTGTTGAAAAGCACTATATAAATATTGATAGTTATGATGATGGTATAAAAAATAAATATGGGCTCAGGATACTTTTCTCTTAAACTAACTATAACACAGCGTTTTTCAACCGCTGTGCAGCGTCAGGTGTGCTCAGGGCCAGAGGAGGCAGGCAGCAGCCTTGGGCAGGAGAAGCAGGAGACAGCAGCTTTGACCCTCACGCAGCAGCAGTGAAAAAGCAGCATCTCCTGCGGCTTTGCATCTCCTGCTGCTGAATAAGAGGAAGGCTACAACCCAATCCTCATTTACCTGGGAGTAAGCCCTATTGACTATTATGGGACTTACTTCTGAGTAGACATGCCTAGGATTGGGTATTAAGTCCCTTGTCTGCCCTTCCTGCTGACTGGGCAGTGAGAGAAGCCTGGAGGAGGTCTGGGCAGAGTCAGTGGGAGCTGAGGGCAGGCAAGCAGGAAGGAAGCCAGTGAGCCTGCTGAGGCCACCAGCCTAAGAATGGGTTGGCTTAGGGTCCACGAAAGTCCCTTCTCCTTGCCACAGTTGCCTGCAGCTCCCCAAAGCAACCCTCCCTGCCTTGCCTTTGCCTTTCAGAGGAGGGGAATTGGGCCACAATTCTATCCACACTTTCCTGGGAGTAAGCCCCATTAATGGAACTTACTTCTGAGTAGACATGCCTAGGATTGGGCAAAGTGTCTACTAATCACACTTTTTTCTGAAATACAGGAGCAGGCAATGGGGGGGGGAATGTGAGGCAAGTGATTCTGGACCATTGGAAGGTGCAGACCAGTGAGGGGAGGGACAGTAGGAGAGATGCCAACTGCAATTATGAGATGGGGGGAATGTGCCTGTGGGAGGGGGTGGGGTGGGGTGGGGTGGGGTGGGGGGGAGGAGAGAGAAGCGCCAATTGCCTGCTCATGTATTTGAGAAAAAAGAGTGCAACCAAAAGCCCAATCCTAGGCATGTCTACTCAGAAGTAAGTCCCACAGGCACATTCCCCCCCCAATGTCCCCCCCAGTCTTTAGCTGCAATCCTAACCACACTTTCCTGAGAGTAAGCCCCATTGAACAAAATAGGACTTACTTCTGAGTAGACCTGGTTAGGATTGTGCCCTTTGTTATGCAATGATTTAATTGTATTAATTATATTAATTAAAGATTAATTGTAATGTAGTAATTTAATGTAAGTAAAAAACTGGGAGTGGGCCTTGACAATTTTAGAGACAGTGTCCCGTGAGCTGAAAAAGATTGAAAATGGCTGCTATAACACTTGCAGTTCCCACCAAGTTTAGTAGCGTACAGCCTCACTGTGCATAGAGATAAAAATGAAAAGTTCAACACTGTTATAAAATTTAACTGAGTATCCAGATTTATAGCTCTCTCTTAATTACCCTATAAGAATATTTATTTTCTGAACTCTTCTTTCTAAAAAGCTCCTTCTGTTTCTATGTGCCAATGCTGGAGGTCTACATACTGTACCCGAGCAGAGATAATAAAACTGTATTTTTGTTTACTGCAACACTGAGATTTTGTTTTACTCATATCTTCCTGCCTGGCAAAAGAACTAAGATCTACCTGCAGCACAATCTTGTGTAGAGTGAACTTGAAAGTAAATCCCATTGAGTTCAATAAGATTCATTCCCAGTATGAATGCTACCATGCTGGGCAATTCATTCAGGAAAAGAAGTCCCCATGTGTTCAAGATCTTATGTCCAGATAGGCATGCATAGATACTTTCAGATGCAGCAACGGCATCTCCAAGTATTATCTGAGTAAAATTCAAGGAAATTTACATTTCTAACATATAACAAAAAGTACAACTTTTCATTCTTGCTAAGATAAACAGTGTTTTTTTAAATGTAGAATATATATTTTGGTTAGGTAAGAAGCCAAAATTGCAGTATTTCAAATTTTTCCTCAAAATATATGTTCATTTTTACCCAGGAAAAAAGCAGCATTTCTTCATATAGCTCCAGAGTATCCATACATTTCACAACTCTAGCCAACCAGTTGCCAAGGAATTTTAATTAGTACATATGCGCTTTACTTTTTACAGATTTAAAATTTTAAGATGAATTTTTAAGAGAAAAACAAAACCAGAAGGACCCCATGAAAAATTTTTTTAAAAAATTTAGGTAAAGCAGCAGCACTTATTTTGCGTATAAAATTCAGTACAGGAACAAAAAACATTATCCTGCATCAGATTAAACCAGATATGGTCACATTACACTGTCGCACTTGTCCTCTAGGACATACCAGACCAGCATAGAATATGACTAATGTTGCCCAAATTCATCCAGTACCTCACGAAGGTATAATTATCTCTCAAGCAGTTATGCAAGAAACACTAATACAACCAGGCAGCCACCAGTAGCTTAAGAGACAAGATCAGGGCAGCACGCAGAGCAAGTTAACCAAAACAAAGATGTGCTAGACTTACCCCTGCAGCAAAGCCCAGGCTGCCATCCAGGACCCGTCTCTGCAAATTAAAGTAAAGAATTTAGCTTTCATATTGCTTAAAAGAGCAGGGTATGTCAGCTTATTGTGTTTGACCAATCCCCAGGAATGTGGAGCCTTCACCATAGCTAGGTTCAATATATTTCCATCTAATCTCCTATGGGGTAGATTTTCAGGGGTGGAGATAAGCAGAAGATTATGTCCTTGTGATAAATGTACTGTTGAGACTCTTGCACATATGATGTTTACTTGCTGCTTATATAAAGATTTGCAACTACAATACTTAGATCAGGTAGTTACTTCGTCAGGGTGGGAGGGGCAGGACATGGTGCGTTTCTTGTTAGCAGGAAGGGATCAAGAACGCATTTGTATGACTGCTAAATATCTTTGATTTTTAGTAGGCGCAATTTCATCTCCATGATTTATATATGACATTATTTATATTATATATGTATGTGCTATGATCACTGAGAAGCTGTGTACGGGGGAACTATGTGTGTCTTGGGCAGCTCTGTGTGCATTGAAAAATGTGTGATGTTTTAGGCTATTTTATTGGCTGTTTCTTTTTTGCTTGTTTTATTTGTTGTCTGTGATGCCAATAAAGGTTTCTGATCTGATCTGTGTAATGGTGCTGTTAAATGCAAAGACAGAGGTCTAGCACAATTCAGCAAGCACTCAAGCGCCCTGAATGTGAACATACACTGCACAATCCAGTTGCACATGCCTATTTTAGGATGCAGATATCAACAGCACTGTTCTGGGCCCTAGCTCTGGCAGCAGGTTCAAGGTTCTTTGGGATTCGCTGAGAAGCAAGTCAAGTCCACAGTTGTCATAAAAGATCTTTATTTGTCTAAGGCTGCAATCCTATCCATTCGTACCTGGGAGTAAACCCCATTGACTACAATGAGATTTACTTCTGAGTAGATATGGATAGGATTGGGCTCTAAAACAGTGGTTTCCAACTCATGGTCCAAGGACCACAGATGGTGCACAAGATTCTGAGAAGTGGTCCGCAAAGTCTCAGGGGGGAAAAAAAGAAGATGATCACCTTCTATCATTTCCAGCAACTCACTAAGCAAGCAAGAATGCCCCCCGGAGGGGGCAGAGAATGGAATTAGAGGACAGGTCCTCTCGTGGATTGAGAACTGGTTGAAGGCCAGGAAACAGAGAGTGGGTGTCAATGGGCAATTTTCACAATGGAGAGAAGTGAAAAGCAGTGTGCCCCAAGGATCTGTCCTGGGACCGGTGCTTTTCAACCTCTTCATAAATGACCTGGAGACAGGGTTGAGCAGTGAGGTTGCAAAGTTTGCAGACGACACCAAACTTTTCCGAGTGGTGAAGACCAGAAGTGATTGTGAGAAGCTCCAGAAGGATCTCTCCAGACTGGCAGAATGGGCAGCAAAATGGCAAACGCGCTTCAATGTCAGTAAGTGTAAAGTCATGCACATTGGGGCAAAAAATCAAAACTTTAGATATAGGCTGATGGGTTCTGAGCTGTCTGTGACAGAGCAGGAGAGAGATCTTGGGGTGGTGGTGGACAGGTCGATGAAAGTGTCGACCCAATGTGCAGCGGCAGTGAAGAAGGCCAATTCTATGCTTGGGATCATTAGGAAGGGTATTGAGAACAAAACGGCTAATATTATAATGCCGTTGTACAAATCTATGGTAAGGCCACACCTGGAGTACTGTGTCCAGTTCTGGTCGCCGCATCTCAAAAAGGATATAGTGGAAATGGAAAAGGTGCAAAAGAGGGCAACTGAGATGATTGTTGGGCTGGGGCACCTTCCTTATGAGGAAAGACTACGGCGTTTGGGCCTCTTCAGCCTAGAAAAGAGACGCCTGAGGGGGGACATGATTGAGACATACAAAATTATTCATGGGAAGAATAAAGTGGATAGAGAGATGCTCTTTACACTCTCACATAACACCAGAACCAGAGGACATCCACTAAAATTGAGTGTTGGGAGAGTTAGAACAGACAAAAGAAAATATTTCTTTACTCAGCGTGTGGTTGGTCTGTGGAGCTCCTTGCCACAGGATGTGGTGATGGCGTCTAGCCTGGACGCCTTTAAAAGGGGATTGGACAAGTTTCTGGAGGAAAAATCCATTACGGGGTACAAGCCATGATGTGTATGTGCAACCTCCTGATTTTAGAAATGGGTTATGTCAGAATGCCAGATGCAAGTGAGGGCACCAGGATGCAGGTCTCTTGTTATCTGGTGTGCTCCCTGGGGCATTTGGTGGGCCACTGTGAGATACAGGAAGTTGGACTAGATGGGCCTATGGCCTGATCCAGTGGGGCTGTTCTTATGTTCTTATGACCACCATGCCCTGGGAAATGCTGTCATTTCCAGCATTTCGCCAAGCGCTCCCCCACAGACTACTAAATGTGATTGTATTTTTGTGTGGAGGATGGGGGGTTGAGGGGTTGCATGTGGTCCACAATGATTCCAATTTTTGCCTCTGTTGTCCACAGGCTCCTCAATGTTGGGAACCACTAGCCTAGAGTCTAAGAGCACAAAGCTTACAGAAGCATTTTCAGATGACTCAATAGGCAACACAGCCTGCTAGCATTTAACAAAGCCTGAAAGCAATGAGCTAAGTTAACCACAAGATTATATAGGTTACTTGTTTACTTCATCAGAATTTTCAAGAAGAGACCAATTGGCCACAGAGTGATGCAATGTTATTGAAAATATCACTCAAAAACATCCTATCACACAGGTGGAGCAGATAATTGACCAGGCTGATACAAGCAAAAGATAACTTCTGGAGAAAGCACTACTTAATGCGCTTTCAGCTCTTCCCACCCTGATGCCACTGGATGATATAAGCAACCGAAGCCAAAGTCATTCGCTCTGAGTCCATCATCAGCTTTTCATGGGAACAGTCTAGTGGGAAAACTGATAGTTCCCAGAGGATGGGAGACACAAGACTTCTGCCAGGCATGGAAGGTGGTTACAAGCACACTCACCTATACTGACAGCTATTTTACTATACCATCCCTTTTCATTCTTCCTCACAATATCCCTTCAAGGTAGCTCATCACACTCTTATTTCACAGGTGGGAAAACCTAAACCAGCTTGCATGTTACCCAGCAAGTCCCAGCAAAGATTTCAGGCCTCCCAGACCTAATACTATGTATAATCAAATGCATAACTACAAGACAATACAGCAGTGGTTCCCAAACTGATGGGTCAAGACCCACCAGCCAGGGAAGCACTTGTCCCTACCCCTTTAAGGGGTGGAGAGGGGGGGAAGGTACCAACACGATCCCCAGGACAGTGCTGCTGCCAGCGATGGGAGGCAGTTTTTTTTACTTACCGGCAGCCAGCGCCAGAGTCCTGGGGGACCAGGGAGTCCTCCACAGGGCTCCCTGCACCTCCAAATATGTAAAAAAGAAAAGAAAAGACTGGACCAGTTAGTAACAAAACCAGATATGCCTTTTTCTTTTCTTTTTTTGCATATTTGGAGGCACAGGGAGCCCTGCAGAGGGTTCCCCGGACCCCCAGGACTCTAGTGCTGGCTGCCAGTAAGTAAAAAACCCACCCACCCCAAAGTAGCACAATCCTAACAATCGCATTGCTGCCTTCCACCCCCTCCCACACACGCACTTACAGTGATCCCAACTCCTTTGTAGGAGTTTGGGAAGCACTGCAATAGAGAAAGTATCCCTACTGCATATTCAAAGAGACAGAAATCAGCATGTAAGCTACAGAGACTTCTTCTTCCAGCACAAGTATTCCACTCAAATTTTTTAAAGTATGATGCTCTCCAAGGAAAACTCCAAGATTTAAAAAGTAGTGAGGCACGTTTAAATAAAATTGGATTGCATAATCAACTTTTCTTTTTATATGTTGATATTTGCTTCTAACTTATAGATCTGAAGGAGAGTTTGGTGTATTCCATATGCTTCTTCTGACATCTTGAATATTACTTGCTCTGGTTCCAGTTATCGATTCACTAGAGCGGTTATTCTGCATGTCTGGGATGATCAAACAAAACTAAAGACTCGTTCACATCTGAATGTACATCATTTGATTTAGCTGTTGTTGAAAAATCCATGGAAGCCATTCAAAACATTTTGTATCTGAAACTATGCAAGGCAGATCTGCCTGCAGAGTTAGATCTGCACTGGCCTGTTCACACATGCAAGTCATCCCTGAATGCTGCAGATACATTTATGTGATGAAGACAGGCGTCTCACTGAACTATTTGTCTCCCTGAAGCCAGCCACAGATTTTGAGGTCAGAACACTTCACATATTATCAGGGTACCAGACTTGCAGCAAGGGGTGGAAATGAAACCACATCAGTTGACATTCAGCTTATTCCCTGTAATACTAAGAGCAGACATGAGACTTTTTTAAAAAAAGCTTCTATCACACCCTATTTAAAAATCATTCCTCGCTTAGTTCAAACCACAATAAACGTGTCAGTCTTTAAAGTGTCACAGGACACAGTCATTTTTACTGCGACATACTAACTTGACCTAGAATGAAACCAAAAAAAGCAGTTCAAGATCAACAGCTTTATGCATTTGCAGCAATGAACTGCAAAAAATTAAAGCTGCATCATTTAAAAAGATCCAATATTTTAAATGTTGGGCTCATTTCCTTTTCATGAAGCCATCACCTATTGGTGTAATTCTTGCACAGGATGATCAGTACTCAGTCATGCTTGCAATATTGCTTCACATTTGCATCACTGACACCGACTACAAAATGCCAAGGATACAAACTGCATACACCGAGTTTCAAATTGCACCTTGAAAGACACGCTGAAGTACAAAACTCACCTGCCCACTGGAAAAGACAAATACAAGAGCTGAGCCAGCAGCTGTCAATCCCCAAGTAAGGAGGGTTCCTAGCAGTGCTTGTGACACAGGACTGTAGCCCAATAACATACTGAGTGCTCCTTTGCTTGACGACCTAGAAAAGACAAAGGTTATTAAGCATAATAGTTCAATATTAAAACCTTAGCCATTTAAAAACATTTTCCTCTTTGCAACAAGTTTTTCAGAGGTTCCAAGAATTTTTTTTTATATACTTCGACACATTTTCCTGTAGTGCAATCCTTGCTTGCACTACAGGAAATAAATACCACAAGGTCAATAAAACATACTTCCAGGTAAATGTGCATAAGACTGCAGCATTCATTCATTTTTCATCTCATTATGCATTATTGCGCATTACTGAATGTTTCTAGAGGACATAATAGTGAACTTAAAAGAGAAGTGAATTCAAGTTCCACAACAAACTCAAGCGGGGGGGAGGTGTGGTTTAAGCAAATCACTCTTAGCCTCAATTCTCCCTTGTAAAATGGGTTTATGGCCACAATTCAATCCGATACACTGTATGCTAAGGAATAAACCCCAGTGAACTCAGCAAGGCTTACTTCTGAGCAGGGATGGGAACTCGAGTTAAGTAACTTGAGTCAGAGTCGCGAAAACACTTGTTTTTCACTGACTCATGGGTACTCAAGTCACACTTGTCAATGACTTGGCCAAACACTCAAGCCTGGGACTACAGACTCAGAAAGCACCATAGATTTGGATAACTCGAGTCACCCAGACACAGTTTGGGGGTGATGCTTGTGTATTCTGATGCTGCACTGCTTCTGTGTTGCCCATAAGGCCTTGTACAGTGATCCAGAAGCCAGGTATTCAGATCTGCACGAGCTGCAGCAACCAGCAGCAGAGTACATTATATTCAGTTAGGAGGCAGAGACAGGGGCTGCAGGTGGATGGAAAAAGCCGCTTCTGTCCCCTCATTCACTCGCACTGCCCCCATCCCTTCCCGCCTTGCTGAGCTGGATGCATCCTCCCTCCCTCCCTCCCTATAGGTCCAGCTATGCCTGTGATGTGAAGGGAGGTGGGTTTCGTCGCGACTGGAAACCGTACAGCAGGAACCGATTAGGATGTTCTGCACTGCTGCCTTCACTTGAAGAACAGCATGGCTTTTGTTTACTGATGGGATTGGCAGGGACATCAGGGGAATGTTTCAAGAGAACTCTGACACATACACATGCCAGCAGCAGCTCAATTTTTTTTTCTGTGGAGTGGCAGCTGACTTTTTTATGGAAAAGACTTGGAAAGTCTTTTAGAGTCCCCAAAACACTCTGGGCAACTTGGAAAGTCCACCCATTGGAACTCATTTTAGAGTCAAGTTAAAAGGGGTGAAGACTCATGACTCAACTTAAGCCACGCTGGCTTCTGAGTAAAGATTCAAATATGGCACCATCTATGTGCATGGCACTTTAACAGAAAGAAAACATGGTTTCCTGCCCTAAGGTGCTCACATTCTAGAGACAGAGGAAGATAAGGTAGGAAAAAACTAGCGGAAGAATTTGTGATGATTTCCTATACAATACATATACAATATATATTAAAGACTTAATAGAAAGAGCATGTTTTGATAAAAGATTTGAAGGAACTAAAAGAGAAGCGAATGAGAGAGGCAACTAATAGGGATGAGATCCGCATAGAGAAGGTGGATGAATGCCACAATGCTGGAAACAGGACACTCCACCAGTCACAGGAGCTCTCTAGGTGTGGGGAGATCTAACAGTTGTCTTCTGCCTGGGCAAAACAAACTCTTCAGGGACGCTGTAAGCATTATGACATTGTCAATCTCACAGTGTAGTTGTGGGGATAAATATAGTTATGGTAAACCACTTTGTATTTTAAAAGTACTCCAAAAAATAATTTCATTCATAACAAAAATCACCTGCCCTCTCTTTAATTTACAGCCCAATCTTGTCCCACAATACCAAACTGTGTATATTCAAGATAACTATTGATGTTGACTAACCAAAGTCAGACATTTGCAACAGTCCCTGCCCATTGGTTGCAAAAATACGGAGAAGGTAAACCATATTGGGGGGGGGGGACACTTTACCATTATGCTGTAACAGTTACAGTCAGAAAACATTAGCCTGAAATATGGAGTTTTGAGCCAGTTCTCTGCAGATTTTTTTGGTTTTTGCTTGAACAACAATGGGCATGATCCAGCCAGTTAACACACTTCTACGTCCCATCTGTTTCACTGGGAGGGCAATAACAGCCACTGACATCAGTGAGATGTAAAAGAACTTAATGTCCTCTAGATTACACTCAGTGACATTTCATTTTCTTCTGACTTGCCAAAAACACACACTCCACAAACCTTCTTATGCACAAGCCGCATTGAAATGAATATGCTCTAGATCCTTAGCTTTTATTTTTACACACACCCCGTAGTCCATAAAGATAAACAGCAAAGATCCTCAGGATTCACATACACATCCTGCTGCTCTAACATGGAAGGAGGCAGAGACAAGGATTACAAGGTACTTTTGAACTTTGCAAATCAGGAATGATAATATGTAGGGTAACCACCAGAAAATCAAATCAAAGCAGGTATTTTTAAAATTTTCATCTACCTTAGAAGTTCTTGAAAAGAGCAACTGATAACGAAAAGACAGAAAAATGGGTTTGGTTCAAAGTATTATTGTTTTGCATTTGATTTACCATTGCCATGATAGCAAATGGATAACAGAGCTGCTCATTGTTCTCTGACTTCCAGAATTTTAATCATATACAGATTTATAAAGTTTCAATTGAGAGCATTTCTAAACAAACAAAATATGCTTTTTTCTTTCAGATGTTTGCATCTTGCCTCAGTTGGCTTCATAAGTCAGCTCCAAAGCAGAGGATATTAACATAGACCACTCCAAAAATGTCAAATTAGGAGGAGCCTCCAACTAAGAAATTAAGCCTCGCAAGACCTCAGACTGTTTTACTTCTTGCAGTTGTTTGGTTGCAAACAAGATAAACTGTAATCCCTTCTCAAGTGATAAACTTAGTAATTTTGTTCATAAAGAAAAGTATCTCTAGAGCAGAGATTTTCAACCTTTTTCATCTCATGGCATACTAACAGGGCACTAAAATTATCAAGGCACACCATGAGGTTTTTGACAATTGACAAGGCACACTCTGCTGTCAGTGGGAGGGCTCATATCCGCCATCAGCCATACTAATGAACTTTGCCCAATTTTCTGTGGCACACCTGTGAACTATTTGTGGCACACCAATGTGTCATGGCACAGTGGTTGAAAATGGCTGCTCTAGAAAATAACTTGGCATGAAGCACAAGATCTACTAAGTATGTGAAAGCCAATTTATGTGTACAGCTTATTGCTTGCTTGTGTCCAAATTGGGCAGCACATAAGGGCCATTCATTGTAAGAACAAACAGAGATACACACACACCACAAACCTTTCCAACCACAAATCTTTCCAACACAGCCAGAATGTCATAGCACCAAACTGCAAGTTGTGCTTGTGGCATCACCTATGTGCCTGCACTGTGCAATTGGCAGAGGTGCCTGAAAACTATTTTACTCAGAAGTAAGCCCATTGACTTCAGTAAAACTTGGGCTGTAAACCTATCTTACTAGAAACAAACACTGCTAGCAATCCGGCTGAACTAGAGAACTTGGGGGGGGGGGGATTGATCCAGACTCCTGAAACAATTTATAAGAAGTCCACCTGATCCTACAAACATCATAATCTTATCAGATAGAACAGCCACTACAAAAGACACTGTGCTAGAATGAAAGGGACAGTCACTCTCCCCCCTGCCTAAATATAAGAGGAGCAGCACTTGAAAAAGTGCCTCTTTGCCCAGCTACCAGGAATTATTCAGTTAGCTAGTATGTTGCCTGAGTAGTTATTCCATTGTTAAACCTTTCCTGGGAGTAAGTCCCACTGAACACAATAGGACTTACTTCTGAGTAAACCTGCATAGGACTATGCCCTAACACATTTTAGTGAAGCTCTATCAAATTTGTAATCACACAGTCTGATCTATCCAGAAAGCAAACTGCAACTGAATGAATGAATGAATGAATGAGCTTACCACACTGCTAACTACACGTTCAAATAAAGGCAGATGTGCTGCAATAGATTTTTTGCACAGTTCCAAAACACACACACCAGGCAGGAAACAGCTAAAAGCCTTCCAGCTCTACCTCCAGTAAAAAGAAACTTGCAAGCTGTAAATGCATGAGAGTATACAGTGTTGGGATTTGTTGGGTCTCCTACCTATTTTTTTTTAAATACATATTCTGCTTTAATTTTGGATTTCCATAAAGTTTTCCCTCCCCCAAAAAGGATGAGAAAATAAATCAACTCACTACATACAACAGTCCTCGGGACCCACAGCTCCTTTGGAACGTTATCACTCCAATTCCTGCAGTCACTTCCTGGTTCCTCTGTACACGTGTCTCTCAAACAGAGCTAGCCCTGCCTACCATTCCCCTTCAGCCACTGGCAAATCAGTCTGGAGGTGTGGCGTAGATTCTGTGGTGCACGGCTCTTGCGTTTGGAAAAAAGTGAAGCGGGCGGCAAAGCAAATCTGGCCACCTCCACTGTGTTTTCAATGGCATCGGAAGTGAATCTCACATAAGTTCAGTGTAACTAATTAATTGCACTCAGAACTGGGGTTTAAGGTTGGGATTGCACCCTGATTAGGAACACACCTGGAAGAAGTCATTAAACTCAGTGCAGCTTATTTCTGAGAAAACATACCTAGGCTTGCATAGTGTTCTAACACTGGGATCCTATGCTCAGCTACTCAGAAGTCCTATTGAATTCATTGCTACTTATTTCCAGATGTATGTACTGAAAAGGCCGATTCGGAAGTGACATTCCCTTCCGCACTGGGCAAGTGTAATCTGTCCCTGGTCTGTCTCCCTGGCTATGGGCCTTCCTTCTTTGCCTCTTTGCCTCAGTCTGTTGGGTAAGTATCTCTTCAAACTGGGAAAGGCCATGCTGCACAGCCTGCCTCCAAGCGGGCCGCTCAGAGGCCAGGGTTTCCCACCTGTTGAGGTCCATCCCTAAGGCCTTCAGATCCCTCTTGCAGATGTCCTTGTATCGCAGCTGTGGTCTGCCTGTAGGGCACTTTCCTTGCACGAGTTCTCCATAGAGGAGATCCTTTGGGATCCGGCCATCATCCATTCTCACGACATGACTGAGCCAACACAGACATACTTTATGTATACTATACTATAGTATACAGTATTGTATTGGCAACCTTCAGTCTCGAAAGACTATGGTATCGCGCTCTGAAAGGTGGTTCTGGCACAGCGTCTAGTGTGGCTGAAAAGGCCAATCCGGGAGTGACAATCCCTTCCACACCGGGAGCAAGTGCAGTCTGTCCCTGGTCTGTCTCCCTGGCTATGGGCCTTCCTTCTTTGCCTCTTAGCCTCAGACTGTTGGCAAAGTGTCTCTTCAAACTGAGAAAGGCCATGCTGCACAGCCTGCCTCCAAGCGGGCCGCTCAGAGGCCAGGGTTTCCCACTTGTTGAGGTCCATCCCTAAGGCCTTCAGATCCCTCTTGCAGATGTCCTTGTATCGCAGCTGTGGTCTACCTGTAGGGCGCTTTCCTTGCACGAGTTCTCCATAGAGGAGATCCTTTGGGATCCGGCCATCATCCATTCTCACGACATGACCAAGCCAACGCAGGCGTCTCTGTTTCAGCAGTGAATACATGCTAGGGATTCCAGCACGTTCCAGGACTGTGTTGTTTGGAACTTTGTCCTGCCAGGTTATGCCGAGGATGCGTCGGAGGCAGCGCATGTGGAAAGCGCTCAGTTTCCTCTCCTGTTGTGAGCGAAGAGTCCATGACTCGCTGCAGTACAGAAGTGTACTCAGGACGCAAGCTCTGTAGACCTGGATCTTGGTATGTTCCGTCAGCTTCTTGTTGGACCAGACTCTCTTTGTGAGTCTGGAAAACGTGGTAGCTGCTTTACCGATGCGCTTGTTTAGCTCGGTATCGAGAGAATGTGTGTCGGAGATCGTTGAGCCAAGGTACACAAAGTCATGGACAACCTCCAGTTCATGTTCAGAGATTGTAATGCAGGGAGGTGAGGCCACATCCTGAACCATGACCTGTGTTTTCTTCAGGCTGATTGTCAGTCCAAAATCTTGGCAGGCCTTGCTAAAACGATCCATGAGCTGCTGGAGATCTTTGGCAGAGTGGGTAGTGACAGCTGCATCGTCGGCAAAGAGGAAGTCACGCAGACATTTCAGCTGGACTTTGGATTTTGCTCTCAGTCTGGAGAGGTTGAAGAGCTTTCCGTCTGATCTGGTCCGGAGATAGATGCCTTCTGTTGCAGTTCCAAAGGCCTGCTTCAGCAGGACAGCGAAGAAAATCCCAAACAAGGTTGGTGCAAGAACACAGCCCTGCTTCACTCCGCTTTGGATGTCAAAAGGGTCTGATGTGGAGCCATCGAAGACAACAGTGCCCTTCATGTCCTTGTGGAAAGATCTGATGATGCTGAGGAGCCTGGGTGGACATCCAATCTTGGGGAGAATCTTGAAGAGGCCGTCTCTGCTGACCAGGTCGAAAGCCTTTGTGAGATCTATGAAGGCTATAAAGAGTGGCTGTCGTTGTTCCCTGCATTTCTCCTGCAGTTGTCTAAGGGAGAATACCATATCAGTGGTGGACCTGTTGGCTCGGAATCCACACTGCGATTCTGGATAGACGCTCTCTGCAAGTACCTGGAGCCTCTTTAGTACAACTCGGGCAAACAGCTTTCCTACAACGCTAAGGAGAGAGATGCCGCGGTAGTTGTTGCAGTCACCCCTGTCACCTTTGTTCTTGTACAGCGTGATGATGTTTGCATCCCTCATGTCTTGAGGTACTCCACCTTCTCTCCAGCAGAGACAGAGGATTTCATGCAGCTCAGTGACGATGATCTCTTTGCAGCATTTTAGGACTTCAGCAGGGATGCTGTCTTTTCCAGGTGCCTTGCCAAAGGCAAGGGAGTCCAGGGCCACGTGAAGTTCTTCTAGGGTTGGTTCACTGTCAAGCTCTTCCAGCACAGGCAGGCACTCAATGTTGTTCAGTGCTTCTTCGGTGACTACATTTTCTCTGGAATATAGCTCAGAGTAGTGCTGCACCCAGCGTTCCATCTGCTGCGCCCGATCCTGGATGACCTCGCCTGTGGCAGACTTCAGAGGGGCAATTTTCTTCTGTGTTGGACCTAGGGCCTGCTTGATACCATCATACATCCCCTTGATGTTGCCCGTGTCAGCTGCTATCTGTATTTCGGAACAGAGCTGGAGCCAGTAGTCGTTAGCACATCTCCTGGCAGTCTGTTGGACTTTGCTGCGAGCAGTTCGGAGGACCTGCAGGTTGCGCTCACTGGGACAGGCCTTGTATGCTGCTTGAGCTCTCCTCTTTTCCTCAATGACTGGTGTCAACTCCTCAGAGTGGGCTTCAAACCAGTCTGCCGCCTTGTTGGTCTTCTTGCCGAATATGGACAAGGCGGTGTTGTAAACGGTATTCTTGAAATGTTCCCATCTGTTGGATGCGTTTGCGTCGGCCGGGCCTGGAAGAGATTCCTCAAGCGCTTGTGCAAATTCCTCCACTTTTCTCTGATCCCGGGTCTTGCTGGTATCAATGCGAGGTCTTCCTTCCTTTTTCGTGTGATACAGTCGCTTTGTTTGCAGTTTCACTCTGCTGCACACCAGGGAGTGGTCAGTGTCGCAGGCAGCACCATGATAACTGCGTGTGATCTTGATGCTGGGAAGGCTGGAGCGTCTGGTGAGAATCAGGTCGAGCTGGTGCCAGTGCTTTGATCTTGGATGTCTCCAAGAGACTCTATGTTGGGGCTTTGTGTTGAAGAATGTGTTGCTGACACAGAGACCGTGATGACAGCAAAACTCTAGCAGGCGTTGGCCATTTTCGTTCATCCTCCCAGTGCCAAACTGACCTAAGCAAGTGGGCCATGAACTGTTATCAGCACCAACTCTAGCATTGAAATCGCCGAGGATGAACAATGGCTCTTTTACAGGGATTTTCTTGACAGTGGTGGCCAGGTCATCATAGAATTTGTCTTTGGCTTCTGCTGGAGACGACAGAGTCGGTGCATAAGCACTGATGAGAGTGATAGGTCCTGCTGATGACTGGAGCTGCAGGGACAAAATTCTTTCACTTCCCACAGTAGGTGGGATGATGGATTTCAGCAGGGTATTTCTGACCGCAAAGCCAACGCCATGTTCCCTGGTTTCGATTGGTGGTTTTCCCTGCCAGAAAAATGAGAAATTTCTCTCCTTGACAGATCCGGAATCTGGCAGCCTAGTCTCTTGAAGGGCGACGATGTCCATCTGCAGTCTGCTCAGCTCCATGTCGATGACAGCTGTTTTGCGTGCGTCATCTATTTCTTGCAGGTCATCAGAGAAGCCAGGTGTCATTGTCCTAACGTTCCAGGTGCCCAGCTTTAGGGCAGTAGTTTTCTGTTTTCTGTTGCATAGTGCAGAGTTGTCGATCCGCTTGTCGGTTTTCACCCTGAACCCCACGCACCCCATGAGGTTAACGGACCGTGGCGAGGCAACACCTTACTGGCTGGGGACTGCCCAGCTTAAGGCGGGCGGTAGCTGCCCAATGAGATGCAATGATCTCTCCCACCGTCGGAAGCAGCCCCTGGCGTCATGCTCTACGCCAATCGAGCAAAGACTTATAACCGGTAAACTGCTGCTTCCCGTGTTGTGCCGACGCCGTATGGCGAAGTTGGAGTGTCCTCTCCAGTGCGCGAAGCCTGGGTAAAGAAGGTATGGAGGATAGGCTGTTACCCATGCAGCAAATCCCCCCTCTCCACGTCGCTGGAATGGTCCAATGGAAAGGCAGAAGCCAATACGGTTGGTTCCAGCGGCGTCGCAGGAGTTGCCAGAACGTGACTGTGTTCAGCCATGAACTGCCTAAGGGACTCCGGCTCCTGATTTTGCCTCGAGGTTGACTCCTGAAGCCTTTTCCAGAACTGGATGTAGCCACAAGGCAGTGGAGGTTTGAGGTCAGAGTTTCCTTCTCTTAGATGAGCTGCCTTCCTAGGCTGACGAGTCCCATCTACCCGGTGGCTGTTTAGTCGCCTCTTACGACAAGTACAGCCAAACTGAGGGCCTATTCTTAGCCCCCAGCCCCCAGGGGTTTTTGACATATAATGCTCACAGAAATATGTCGGCTGAGCTCCTTTACAGTATACAGTATAGTGGTTCTCAAACTTCTTAGCACTAGGACCCACTTTTTAGAATGACAATCTATCAGGACCCACCAGAAGTGATGTCGTAATCTGAAAGTGATGTCATGACTGGAAGTGGCATCATCAAGCAGGAAAATTTTTAATACCCCTATACAACAAAATTAAGAAAGTAAGTAAATTAAAAGTTATTGTAAGTTTTAAAAACAAATTTGAAATAAAGAAGAAACTTCCTACACTCCCAAGCAGCTCTGATCTGTTTAGGAAAAGCTCCCCAAACATTCCAAAGGCTGCAATCCTATCCCCACTTATCCAAGACTATCCATTGACTCCTGTTGGCATCCTTTAGTCTCGGAAGACTATGATATCGTGTTCTGAATGGTGGTTTTGGAACAGAGTGTCCTCTCCAGTGCGCGAAGCTTGGGTAAAGTAGATATGGAGGATAGACTGTTACCCATACAGCAAATCCCCCCTCTCCACGTCGCTGAAATGGTCCAATGGAAAGGCAGAAGCCAATACGGTTGGTTCCAGCAGTGTTGCAGGAGTTGCCAGAACGTGACTGTGTTCAGCCATTAACTGCCTCAGGGACTCCGGCTCTGGATTTTGCCTCAAGGTTGACTCCTGAAGCCTTTTCCATAACTGGATGTAGCCACAAGGCAGTGGAGGTTTGGGATCAGAGTTTTCCTTCTCTCAGATGAGCTGCCTTCCCAGATTGAGGAGTCCAATCTACCCGGTGGCTGTCCATTGACTATCATTGTTAAAAGCATATACATAGTACCTGTTCAAAGTACAGATCTATAACATTTCCTCAAATGCAGTTGCATACTGCATTTTGTAACACATGGGAGCATCAAGTCTACAATATAAAAAAATAAAAAATACACACTGAAATGAATAAAATATACATTGAAATGAATGGGGACACACCTAAAATTGGCTCACGACCCACCTAGTGGGTCCTGACTCACAGTTTGAGAATCACTGGTGTATAGGATTCCACCTAAGACAAGAGGTGAATTATCGATCTGATCCAGCAAGTGAGGCTTTAGATTCTACTCATGCAGAAGGAAATCAAACCTGAGGGAGGTGATTATGAACTGGAGACACTGCATGAGCTAACAGCGGCAAGTATCTTTAGACTTAATTCGGATTAAAAAACAAATTCATGACATTACGAGTCCTTTTCTTAAACTTCACCCATGGTGCCATTTTTCTTTAACAGATATTTAAGATTTAACAATGGAATTACTACTTAAGCAACATACTAGCTAACTGAGTAATTCCTGCTAGCTGGGCAAAGAGGCACTTTTTCAAGTGGTGCTCCTCATATATTTTAACAGGGGGAAGAGTGACTGTCCCTTTCACCCCAGCGCAGTGTCTTTTGTAGTGGCTGCTTGCTGGTGTTCTTCGGCATCTTTTAAGACTGTGAGCCCTTTTGCGACAGGGCACCTTTTAATTACTGTATTTGATTTTGTCTGTAAACCACTTGTGTACTTTTGCATTGAAAAACAGTATATAAAATATTCTTATTGATAATAATAAAGCAGGCATATTTTACAATTATATTAACTCTGCCTTGCCAGTAAACAAACACTTCTAAATGGGGGTTGCACCCATTTTCTGGCAGAGCTGTGTATCTGGCACTGCATAGCAACTCAACAGGCAACACTTCACCCATCACCATGTGGCATGCCAGGAAAAACCACACTATTGTGGTTTCTACCAGCTGTGTCAAGTGACAGATTCCAGAATGGCCTCCCCAGGGGTTTCTCTGTTCTTGAAATGGAATGAGAATCCTGGGGACAAGTCCCTGGAACTTCAGAGGAAGCAAGGAAAACAATCCACTTCTCTCTGTCAATAGCCGTATAGAAAGAGGTTTATACAAAAAAGGAGATGTCCTGGACCTTGAGTAATTACAGTTGCTTGGGCAACCCCTTGAGAAGTGGTATTTTCTATAGAAGGTATATATATTACGGAGGCCTACACAAATTCTCACTCTTCCCCACAAGTGCTCAAGTTACTGGGGAGTTGGGGGCTACCCAACTAGCTGCCTTTCCTACCCATTCTCAAAGCCTACAAGGGTATGATTCGGCTATAAGAGGTTGTCAGGAGATAGGATTTAAATATAAGGGCCTCCTACTTTTTCACCCATATTTTAAACACTGGCATTGGGTGCTTGTTCACTCTTTCCTTTAGCCATGCTGAACCAAGCTACAACAAAAGTAACCTGAGCAAGGAATTGGGGTGGCAGAGAATATTTATCCAGATTAAACTGAGTTATTATTTCTGACTTGTCATGTTGTTTCCATTTGGAATGCTTATAACTCTCTGCTTTTGTTGGAAATCACTTTTAAATAGAACAGGGGTGGAGTGGATCAGATGGCCAGATTCAAAGAAGTCCATCTATTGTGTATATTTACATACCAAGGAATTTCACCAGGTGGCACTTTTCTCAATCCTAACAGAGATGCAGGGCAAATGCTAAGTACCGTATACACTATTTAACTGTGCTACATTATCAGAAATTTTCAAACTATAAATAAACAATATCAACAACAAGAAAAGATTAACCACTTGCTGTAGGTTCTTGCAGAAACTGTAGTTTGAAGAAAAACAGAAACTGTCGCCCCCTGACCAGCTCTTTGCATATCTACCACAACAGACTTGTTTGTACAACTGCAAGGAAATCAGTAGGGATTAATGTGCAGAAACCCACCTTGTGTATCAGTGAGTCATGGCCGTTTGAGTCTACCCATCAGGCCACTAATAGCCATGCTGCCTCAAACTTTGCCACTTTTTTTCCTTCCAGAGAGACTATGCTTGTAACAACAGTATACCTGGAAAAAAACTAAATAAGTATGGATGTTCTCCACACTGTATCCCCAAGCCAGTGAAGTCACACCTGCTTAGTTTCTGCCTGATGTTCTGATTTCAAAAGCATAGAGAATCTGCCAGGAAAAAAAGAGATGGCAACGCTAACAGTGTATTCTAGGCCTGTTGTTGGTTCCATCACAAACACAGCAGCAGGACATCTGATCCATGCGTCTGGCTTGCTGGATCACAGAAGTTGCCATGCAAAGAATGTACTGTGTTCTCCTGTTTGTTCTGTCTTAAAGGGAGTTTCTAGAATAAGCAAAGATCCTTTAAGACTGTACTCCAACGCATACATACCAGAAAATATTTCCAACCGAACTCAGTGGGGCTTAAATTTGAGTAGATGTAGATAGGCTGGACAAGTCAGCTTTGAGGGGAAAAAAATAAAGGACACCCAATTCCAGAAGGTTAGCAGTGTTAGGGTTCAATCCTATCCAATTTTCCAGCACTGTTGCAGCCGCAATACAGCCCCAAGGCAAGGGAACAAATATTTACATACCTGAAGGGCACCTCTGTGACTGCCCCCCTACTGAAGGATGCAGTGCATGCCCCATTGGCACAGCTGCACCGGCACTGGAAAATTGGATAGGATTGGACCCTTAGTTCCAAATCCTATCCAATTTTTCAGTGCCGGTGCAGCTGTGCCAACAGGGCATGCACTGCATCCTTCAGTAGGGGGGCAGTCACAGAGGCCTCTTACAGGTAAGAGAATGTTTGTTCCCTTTCCTCGGGGCTGCAATGCAGCTACACCGGCATTGGAAAGTTGGATAGGGCCCTACCTGTAGGGGCCACTCACAGGGAAATGGAGGACATTTAGGTTCTTTTCCAGGTTATGAAGCTAAAAAAGAGGACATGTCCTGGAAAAAGAGGATATCTGGTCACCCTGTTTAAAGACTAACAAATTCATTTTCTGTGGAAGAAAACCTACTTCATCAGACATTTGTAAGCTCCATAATAGTCAAGATTCTTCTTGGAGTTCACAGCCTCCGGATCTCTCTTCCTGCATTCCAGAAACCCTGGCAAAGAGAGGCTGTCTTTTCACTCATAATTCTCCTGGTTTGGGTGTGATTCATGGCATTACCTACTCTGCTAGCAGGCAGCATTAATGGGCTGTCACTTAGCGGAAGGCTACACTTATCGATTACCCATTTGCTCACAATTAAGAGGAAAACGGAATAAGTGACCCGCCTGAGCCTACTGGCCTGAGAATCAATAGCACAGTTTGATAGTTGGATGTTTGCTGTGGTTACATCCCTTTCAATGTGACTCACAAGATCTGGCTGTCAGCTGTAACCTTAACAAACTCCTTCCTCCTCCATCATCAAACAATAACTCTGTTTTGCTGAATCCTTGTTGCTCCACCTTCAAATGCAGGAAGAAGCCTGAATCATGCTGCAATAAATATGTGTTGGAAGTTTGCATCACATGCGCAATGACTATCACAAGTGACCATTTCTACCAGTTAGATACATTTATGGACAGAAAGCAGGCAACTTTAAGCAAGAGTAGCTAGGTGTCTATTTATGCCTAATTAGAGAAGGCAAGCACTGTGGAACAGAACATTTTCTTCAGTGTGCCATCTGTTCATCCTTTGGCTTTGCCCCTACTTTGCAGTTGTCATGTTAACAGTGGCATTCCTGGGGGGGTACAGACCACACTGGGTGGCACACATGGGGGGGAGTAACACCACTACAGGCCAAATTTTTTAAATCTTGCTATTTTCAAATAATACCATCCTGTTATATATCAATTGATGTGTGATTTCATGCAGAGTGCAATGAAATGAACCACATTGGAATATCTCTAGTCTATCAAAAGTTAGAGCCAAAAAACCAGCAGGGGAGGGACAATGGTACAACACCATGTCCACCACCAGGAGCGTTGCTCCGCCCACTGCATGGGAGGAGGTGCATAGGGATGACATAGGGGTGACATGCTGACCTCCCACACCAGCTGACACAAGTGCTAGTGACACCACTGCATGTTAATGGACGTAACGAAGGGTGGAGACAGTTACAGAGGACATGGATTAAACAGCGTGACCAGATGTCATAACCACAAAAGAGGACAAGGTACCCCAAAATGTAGGACATCCAGGGAAAATGTAGGACACAACAAAATAAAAGCTTGTATACTTGTATACACAAGCTTGTATAGCTTGTATACACTTGTATATTGATTTAAAGTGGTTAATTTAAACACTATATTTCTTATTAAATTTAAAACTATATTACATATAATTTCTTACATACAGTTTATTACTTACAAGAAGGCTATGCACTGCCTACAGGGGCCGCTCATAGGGAAAAGGAGGACATTTAAATTCTTTTCCAAGGCATGAGGCTAAGAAAGATAACATGTCCTGGAAAAAGAGGCTGTCTGGTCACCTTGGGATTAAATAATCATTCTAGGATATTTCCAATGCCCTTGATCTTTCTCAAGGGGAACTGGCAATTGTGGTTGTTCAAGTATAAACATTTTAATAAACAAATGTTAGGACCAGACACCAACTTGCAACCTTCAAGGTCACCAAATATGTACAGTATGACTCACCTACATTTGATAAAAGAAATATAAACAAATGGGGGGGTTGTTGCTTGACTGGGTAGCAGAGAGATTGTCAAACAACTGGACGTCCACCCTACGCTAAGTGTTGTTGACATCAGTATTACTAATCTGTAACTGAAAACATGAATTTAAAAAAGTCTTGTAGAGCCTTAAAGATTAACAGATTTGTTGTGGCATAAATGTTCCCTTTGATTATGCATGATTACCACCTTTTTAAATGCTTTGCCTCTGACAAAGAAATGTGGCAGATAGAGCTTTTTCTACCACTTATCTTTGTGCCAGGAGCACCTTCACCAGTTAAAGTTCTGTGCATTATGCTACTATGAAAGGTAAAGAAGCAGGGCAGCTCTAGATTCAACAGGCTGAACACTATCCATTCGTTATTTGATTTTTCTCTGTAAACCGCTTTGTGAACATTTTGTTGAAAAGTGGTATATAAATACTGTTAATAATAATATTATATTATCATCATCATCATCATCATCAACAACAACAACAATAATGACAGCCACTCTTTATAGCCTTCATAGATCTCACCAAGGCTTTCAACCTGGTCAGCAGGGACGGCCAAGATTCTCCCCAAGATCGGATGCCCACCCAGTATCAGCAGGTCTTTCCACAAGGACATGAAGGGCACTATTGTCTTTGATGGTTCCACATCAGATACCTTTGACATCTGAGGCGGAGAGAAGCAGGGCTGTGTTCTTGCACCAACCTTGTTTGGAATTTTCTTCGCTGTCCTGCTGAAGCAGGCCTTTGGAACTGCAACAGAAGGCATCTATCTCTGGACCAGATCAGACGGAAACCTCTCCAGACTGAGAGCAAAGTCCAAAGTCCAGCTGAAATGTCTGCATGACTTCCTCTTTGCTGATGATGCAGCTGTCACTACCCACTCTGCCAAAGATCTCTAGCAGCTCATGATTTGTTTTAGCAAGGCCTGCCAAGATTTTGAACTGACAATCAGCCTGAAGAAAACACAGGTCATGGTTCAGGATGTGGACTCACCTCCCTGCATTACAATCTCTGAGCATGAACTGGAGGTTGTCCATGACTTTGTGTACCTTGGCTCAACGATCTCCGACACTCTTTCTCTCGATACCGAGCTAAACAAGCGCATCGGTAAAGCAGCTACCACGTTTTCCAGACTCACAAAGAGAGTCTGGTCAACAAGAAGCTGACGGAACATACTGTCAGGGGTCAAGCCCTTGTCCGACCCCTGCCTTACCTGGCTGCAGGCCAGGAGCAGAACTGCCTAGCCATAGAGCCACCACCACCTCTCCAACTGACCAGGTAAGACATAGGGCAGCTGGGTGGGAGAGACCATCCCCCCAGGGTTCACCTGACCTGAGCAGTGAGCAGGGCCGAGTCACCATTAACCACCAAAGAGAAGGGAAGCAGGCCAGGGTCAGGGACCCTTTAAGCCTAGAGAGGGAGAAAGGGGAGGAGCCAAGGGTGTGGCCGGGGAGGATAAAAGCAGGGAGGCCTGTGATGACAGGCAGTTCTGTAGAGGGAAGGCAGGAGGCCAGAGCTAGAGCCAGATGACCAAGGGCCTCAGGTCCTGCCTCCAGGGAGGAGGACAAGGGTGTCGTGAACCCCCTCCCCCTGGCTTGGTCTGAGGCTTCCCCTACAAGGAACCCCAGGGAGCTGGACACCCCACCCAGGGGTCCCATTAGACCATCCAGCCGACCCCTCGGCACCCCACCAGATGATGCCCTGAGACCCCCCCCTTTTCGGGGCACCCCTCACACATACCAAGATCCAGGTCTACAGAGCTTACGTCCTGAGTACACTTCTGTACTGCAGCGAGTCATGGACTCTTCACTCACAACAGGAGGGGAAAC
This sequence comes from Tiliqua scincoides, assembly GCF_035046505.1. Lineage (NCBI taxonomy): Eukaryota > Metazoa > Chordata > Lepidosauria > Squamata > Scincidae > Tiliqua > Tiliqua scincoides. The sequence continues at coordinate 147,632,306 of NC_089822.1, forward strand.
TGAACATTTTCCACATGCGCTGCCTCCAACGCATCCTCGGCATCACCTGGCAGGACAAAGTTCCAAACAACACAGTTCTGGAGCATGCTGGAATCCCTAGCATGTATGCACTGCTGAAACAGAGACGCCTGCGTTGGCTCAGTCATGTCGTGAGAATGGATGATGGCCGGATCCCAAAGGATCTTCTCTATGGAGAACTCGTGCAGGGAAAGCGCCCTACAGGTAGACCACAGATACTATACAAGGACATCTGCAAGAGGGATCTGAAGGCCTTAGGAATGGACCTCAATGGGTGGGAAACCCTGGCCACTGAGCAGCCCGCTTGGAGGCCGGCTGTGAAGCATGGCCTCTTCCAGTTTGAAGAGACACTTGGCCAACAGTCTGAGGCTAAGAGGCAAAGAAGGAAGGCCCATAGCCAGGGAGACAGACCAGGGACAGACTGCACTTGCTCCCAGTGTGGAAGGGATAGTCACTCCCGAATCTGCCTTTTCAGCCACACTAGATGCTGTGCCAGAACCACCATTCAGAGCGCAATACCGTAGTCTTTCGAGACTGAAAGTTGCCAACTAAATAATAGTAATAATATCCTCCAGTTAGGCACATACTCTTTTGCAATCTAGCAGTGCAATCCTATGCACGTCTACTCAGAAAAAAAAAAAACCATTTACTTCAGTGGGACTTTCTCCTATGTAAGCATGTTGGATAATAGGCAGCAAAATCGGGAATTTTATTGAACCCTAGTAGGGTTTATTGAACCCCTAGTAGTGCATAACTGATGGATTGCATTCAACTTGGGGCGCAGTCCTAACCAACTTTCCAGCACTGGCATAGCTGTGCCAGTGGGGCAGGTGCTGCATTCTGCAGTTGGGGGGGGGGCAGTCATGGAGGCCTCCTCAAGGTAGGGCAATGTTTGTTCCATTATCTTGGAGTTGCATTGCCCTTATGTCAGTGCTGGAAAGTTGGTTAGGATTGTGGCCTTAGTGGGGCAGAACTACTTTGGTCTGCCCTAAGTGCCTCTATCACTGATTGGGAGTGATGATGGTGTGTGTGTGAGCTGTGATTAGTCATTGGAGAGGGCAAGGCAAGTCACTTTTTCCCAGCTCAGAAGTGCCCTCTATCATCATGATGTGTGTTTGAACAGGAAGTTATGATACTGAAAAGAAATGCCATAATTTGATGAACACTGCAATGATATGCTAAGCGCCATTTAACCCAATGCAAGAATTGAACTGGATGTCTTCTAATAAAGCTCCGTATAATTATGATTACCAATTTGGAAGGCATCTTTTATCTCAGGCGTTCTTCCCAGTGACTGTGTAAAATCATTTAAGAGAGATAAAAACCAAGAGCCAAGGATAAGAATCCAAAGTCATAATGAGTGTAACCTTTCCACCACCCAAGAAAAGATATGTAACTGAGCACAGGAAAATCATACAGACATACATGCATAACAGTTCAGGGATATTTTCTGTTTAGAAGAGGCTGCAAAGAAGAAGGCCCTTAAATCAATGTGCAGATTCTGAAATGCAGTGACTGTGTATTTGCTGAGTCTTCTTTAAAAGTGCATTTGAGTTAAATAGCTGGTCTTCATCTACCAGGGTGAGCCCCAGCTTTTTATGGAAAGATTTGTATTTTGAACATGTGAAATCATAATAATAATAGGAAGAGAGAATGCAAAATGAATTTATCTTGGCTTGCAGTGAGGAGACTGACTGGAGAGCTGGAACTGACCAGCTCATAAGGCAACAGTGTAGAGCAGGAGTGCTCACACTTTTTTGGCTCAAGAGCTACTTTGAAACCCAGCAAGGCCCGGAGATCTACCAAGGGGGAAGGAAACGTCTGACAGACACCCCCTTTAATGTATGGAGCCCCTACTGGAGTCTAGTCAGTTTCGTCAGTTTTGTTGCTGCATGCCTGAAGAGCAGCTAAAGTGTCAGTTTCAGTGTCAGTTTAGTGTCAGCTAAATATGTCAGTTTCGTCTAGCCACTAGACGAAACTGACATATTAACAGTTTGGAGAGACAGGGCTCCGCAATCTACTCATTTTGCCTTGCGATCTACCAGTAGATCACGATCCACCTATTGAGCACCCCTGGTGTAGAGTCTGTTACTTTCACCTTGGCAGTCAGCCCAGTTAAAATTTCAAGTCAGACTGTGAAGACTTGTGGAAGGAGGTGATACTATTCTCCCGCTTGTTCAGTGCCTCTGGAAATTATCTCTCTGCTTGCTTAGTGTCTCACTCAAGTTTAGCCTTGAGGGATAGTAACAGCAATGGAACTGCAACCAGGCCCAGCCTTACTATGCGGCCGTATATAGCATGTTGCTTCATGTGGAGAATTTGGGAGAACAGATTATTGGGAGCCATCCCTCTCCCTGTTTGCTCATCACCACTGTGGCAGACCACACCACAGAGCTGCTAGCACCTTTCTAGCCAGCCCACCTCTATGGGTAGAAGCCGCTCCTACTCTACAACTCTTGTGTACAGCCATATTCTGATTTGCCATGATCTCAGTTGTCAAAATGAAAACTAGGGTACACATTCAGGGCACCACTGTATATTTCATGTTGAAACATCCTGTTCCCCATTTTCAAGAAGGCTAAGAGTGAACCATGTCCATAAAACAATGTTGCTTTAGTTGCTTCCTTTTAGTTACGGCACATGTCCCATAGACTTCCCAATAAGATACAGGCTGCATAAATGGATCTGGGAAGAAAAAAAATGGGGGGGGGGGGGAGGTTTGAAAAACAGTTTTTAGATATATCTGCCACAAATGGAGAATGATTATTCCACTGAACATGGGAGGAAAGACAAACAGAGGAGCAACTTCCAGCTGTTCCAGGAACAGGACCATAGATATCTTTGCCTGCCTCACTGACCTGGTTCTCCAGCTGAGGTAGGGCAGGGGATATGTTCATCTGCTCCAAAAGCGAATGGTGTTATTGGCAGTGTTCACCTGCACCTGACAGAGGAGCTTTCCCTCAGGCCATTTCCCTCATCCATTATGTGTGATTGCTTCTTTTAGCTTGCCCTCAAAGGAATCTTCCGCAAATGCTAAAACTATGTGGACGTGTGCACAATGAATATCAGCTTGCAAAGCAGAGGCAGACTGGAGAAGCTGGAATTGACTTCTCACAAGTCAGAAGCAACATTGTCTAGAGAAGCTGTAAGGAATCATTAGTGCACTGAAGGCCAAACCAGGTATGGTATCAGGAGATATTACATTACTTTACCCCACTAAAATCAGAATTCCACCTCTTAGAATCCTAGGTGTGTTTGTGTTGAGGTGGAGAAGGCAATTACGATACAGACACACTTGATGTGCAAAGCCTGCAGTTCTGGGTCTACTAAGAAGTAAATTCCATTGAGATAAATTGATTTGCTTCCAAGTGTGTATGTTTAAGATTGGACTGCAAAGCCAGATGCAAGCTCACATGCTTGGTGCAAGAACATAACACACTGGTCAATCCCAGCTCACCTATGAAATTCACTGGGTAATCAATGTTTATCTCAGCTTGTCTTTCCTCATAGGGTTGTTGTAAAAATAAAGTGCATATGAGAACGTTACATATCTGTCCCAATCTGTAGATGGTGGGAGAGAGTGGGATATGGGTGAGAAATGCAGGACTTTTGTACTCACCCCACTTATGGTTGCATGGCCAGTGCGCTTTTATCTAATACAGCTGAGCTCCTGTATTAGAAGTGTGCTTGGCTTAGAGAAAATTTTGCAGTTTTTCACATGCGCTATTATTACTTTTAAAAATGAGCCCCGCCCCATTCAGCTCTGCAAAATTTGGGCAGATCCATGTTTGAACACACCAAACTGCCAGTGTCACATCTAGGTCAGCCTTAGAAAGAACTGAAGCAGGAGTCTATTGCCAAATGAGTATGTTTTAGAATTATATCTTTAAACTAATCCAAAGTGGTTTGAGAAACTACACACAGCCGTCTAAATTACATTCTTTCCCTGATTAACATTCTACAAGAAATTGAACCTCGCAGTCTTATTTGCAATTTTATTGCACTTAAATCTATAGAGAAAAAGTTCATGTCTGTAAAACAAATTGGATTCTTACAAAAATATAAATAATGCAAGCTGTTATTCCTTGCAAATGCCTATATCTATGCCCATGATAAATCTGACTACCTGTACCCTTCTCCTGTTTTCTGTATGAGACTCTTTTTGCCAGCTTTTCCATTTCCATTGTAACTGAATTAATCATATTTTCTTTGCCTGTTTACTCCCTCCTTCCTTTCTCTCTCTCTATGTTGCCATCCCGTGTCAAATTTTAGATTGTTCTCTCCTCAGGGCAGGAGCCTCTTCTTTTATATTCTCTAAAGCAGAGGTGTCCAAAGTTTTTGGCAGGAGAGCCACATCATCTCTCTGACACTGTGTCAGGGGGCCGGGGGAAAAAAGAATTAATTTACATTTAAAATTTGAATAAAATTACATAAGTTTACATAAATGAATATATTAAAGATGAACTTATATGAATGAATGAAGGTCTTGCAGTAGCTCAAGGCCTATAAAAGGCCTTGCGTCCAGGGTCATGCTGCCCCTACCTGGCAAAAACCCTCAGGGGGCCAGCTTGACTCAATGGCCACCAAGAGCTGATTTCTAGCATAAGATAACCTGGTTCCCAGGAAATCCAAGGAATATCAGGGGTGCCAGACTGTGAAACACATGCACACACACAAAATCAAGCAATTCTTAGTTATCTATGTCATACCCTAACACACTGACGTACATTTTAGCTCCTTGCCAGTTTTTGTCTGGCTTAGTCTTCATCAGGGCTGCATGCATGCTGCTACTGAACTGTTGTAGACTCCCAAATAAGCCTTTAAATGCACTTGTGTGTGGGGAGTGCCACAGACCATTGCCCTCTCCTTTCTTAGTCAGTACTGTTCCTGTAGGCACCTCACCATAAGAGAAAATGAACCAGGAGTACTGTCGATAGGGCCCAAGGTGGGGTTGGGCTGGCCTAGTCCAGCTGAAGAGGACCTGAAAGACAGTAATGGAAGACTGAAAGATAGTGGGTATCTATACCTCTACTATCAGAAGGTATGGGCATGTGGTTTTTGTAGCAAGTGTGGGATGAGAAGCTGACCCTTTAATGTTTTGTGGAGTACCAGCCAGCCTACACTACTCAGTGTTAGGAGTGTGTTTACCTGTATTGGGAAGGTAACCAGTTTCTGGGCTTATCCCAGTTAATCTGTGTCACTGGCTGCCAGGTATTGGCTAAGCCCCATCTTTCTTTATGACCATTCTTCTAGCTATCCTTATGTACTCTATTCGGTAGGAAAAAAAGTGTGTTTGGGACCCAGACAGGTCCATTGTCATCTGGGTGTTTTTTTAGGCTGACTTGCTTCAAGACATATCACTCCACTATATTTCTTGGGAAATTTGGTGCATTTGCACACAGTGGAGTAGCTAGAGGGGATGCAAAGCACTACCTTTTGTAGGGAGCCTCATCGAAGCATGCAAGCAGCCCTTCCCCCTCCCCTTCCATTCCATTCCAGGCCACTAGAACAAAACAGAGGCATTTGCCTCTGTTCACCTCTGTTTTGCTCTAGCTGGGGGGGGGGGAATGGGGGAGGGACCACTTGCATGCTGGTGAGGCTCCCTACAGAACCTAGTGCTTTGCATTCCCTCTGGCTATGCACAGCTCTCCATAATATCTTTAACAAAGCAATGTCAAAAGCAGGGACTGCTTTTAAAAAAGCAATGTCTGATGATCACTCCAACAGGACAGGGAGTTAACAGCCAAAACAGACAAACCTTCGGACCTGCTGTCTTTGGCTTAGATCAGACCACTGCTACACAAACAAAGGAGACATATATTTTGGAGGCAATTCAAAGGGTAAGTTTTCAAATACAAAGGAGAAGCCAGATTTGTAAACCAAAATTATGCAAGTATGTGCTGCTGTAGATGACAGTGTGCATAAACCTTTGGCCCCCACTAAGAAATAACAATGAAGATTAAAGGCCTTATTAGGAAAGCTCTGGTTTGAGACAAGAATTGTACTAAGCCTAGAGACAGATGGGGGTGGGAGATTGATCATAAGAATTTTTAAAAAATAAGGAGCAGTAGAATGAGCACTGACAGATCTGGGGGCTTATGTAGTAGGGAGCTGAAGAATTTTGGCTAGGCTCTGAGGCTGTTGGCAGTGAAGTTCATGGTCCCCTGATCTACACATGCAGCAGAATGAAGGCATATGATATAATAGACAGTAGTGCTTCAGGTGAGGAAATGGCATTTTATAATGCTCCTTCTTTTCAGAAAGCAAAGCATCCCTGCAAATAGAACACTAGTACCATCAGGAGCGGATTGCGCTAGAATGTTTTCCCTTGACTTGCTTGGGTTTGGTTATTGGTGCTTGCAAGGGGGGGGGGAGTCTTTTACCTTAGGAAAGATGAAGAAAAAACAATCTCCACCTACAGCCTGCAGTGGTACAATTCACATCCACTCAGGACTCATATCACCTCGTTCTTCTCTATGTGGAGACTAGGTCCATAGTCTAGAGATTGAAAGAAACTAAGCCCACGAGTTTGCTCAGACTCTGTCTCTCTTATTCCCATTCTTACTTGGTCTACAGAAGACTATCTGCAGTACAGTATTGGATGGTGAACCAGAGCCAAAGTGCTGGACAGCTGCCAATACTAAACTTGTCTGACTGTTTTTGTCTTTTCTACTCCATCTGTCTTTGGGTGGAAGGAGATGGTTTCTGTGTTTGTGTCTGTTTTAAAGTTCAGGCTTGTGATGGATAGCTGAACATTTCACAAATGAATCCACAAAGTTCTGTGGAATGGTCTCTGTTCTCATACTTTATGTACTGTCAAGCACACTATGGAGGCATGTATAGCACAGGTAAAGAAGAAGAAAAAATCCAGCCAGTGAGCTATAGTGAACTGTGTATAATTGCATTGATCAAAATTAGCATAACCCACAGCTGACTTACAGGTTTGCCAACTTTTCAACAACTATTGTAGCTGTGTCTTTTAATAACAACACTGTACTGAGATGTTACTGGCCCAATTCTATCTGTAAGTTATGACAACAGGATACTTGTCCCACTGTCATCAAAGGCCCTGCAGTGCCAATCCAGTGCCAATCTCACAGTGACCCACCAAATGCCTCAGGGAGCACACAAGACAACAAGAGACCTGCATCCTGGTGCCCTCCCTTGCATCTGGCATTCTGATGTAACCCATTTCTAAAATCAGGAGGTTGCACATACCCATTATGACTTGTAACCCGTAATGGATTTTTCCTCCAGAAACTTGTGCTTAAGCCTATCTCCCATTTTTGGACCTGCTCTGTTCCCTTTTTCTTTGACTTACACCAGTTATATGGCTGGCATAGGTTTGAAGAGAACCATAGGTCATTAGGGGGCCTATGCAGAGGTAAAGAAAAAGCATTTTACCTCAGACCTCTTGATCCTCCACTACCATAGCATGCAGTGCGCACCTCCATGGAGTGGCTGCATGTTTCAGCGAAGTGGGGGATAGAATTGGGCAGTAACTGTGATAATGTTTATCTCCATGCAGGGAAAAGTGACACCTGAGTTTTGCACAACAGGCATAACAGCAGGCCACAGTTTTATTAATGGGTCAGTTGGCAACCCTACTTAATGAAAAGCAGTGAGAAGAGCAGCTGTTGCTGAAGGCACTTTGTGTTCCATGGTGGTGCAGGAACAAATTGTTTATTTCTGTCTTTCACCTGTGTTTCATTGGGCTAATATTTTATTACTAAATAGTATGCTGTATTCTGAGTTTATCTGTCCTAAGACAAACCCTAAGTAAACTCTTTGTAGCCTATGTGGACTCTAAGCATTAAAGTAAGCCAAGATAATATGTGTTGCAGGGCTCTAATAGGAAATCGCTTCTGAGTGGCAATTAAATAATCAGGTAATTTTTCGGTTTATAGGCTCCAGGAAAGAGATTAACTCTATTTGTGTTCAAGGGGGTCTGATGGTAATTCAGAACTATGACCCATTTAGGAAATGAGTAAATGCAAAGCTTCTCTCTCTCCCATCACATAATTAAGTAGTATTGCTCCCTTGCACAAAGAAAACATGGTTATTTTTGAAAATAAAAGTGAGGCAAGAAAATGCCATTAAGGGCACAGTATGTTAAGGCGTATACAGATGATTGGTTTATAGTGGACAAGAGCACAGCAAAGGAATCAAATATGGGGAAGGGGTGATGGGTACATTTCCAGGACCCTGGAGGACATTGCCCACCCTGCAGACAGCAAGCCCATGGCAGGGGGGGGTCAGGGAGCTAGGCTACATTTTGAGTCATGCTTGAATATGTTTTTGGATTTTTATATCTTGGTAGACTACTGGTGATCTGTTGATGGAGGAGATTAACATAATTCCTTTGTCATGGACAGATCATTCTCCAGTAGGATTTTTAGGCTTACCACATCTGATTCCTGCAGGGGTGGAAAGTTATTAGAAAAGTCCACCTCTGAAAGCTCATGGATCCAAATGAAATTCTGATGGTTCTAGGGGACTTTTATACCACTTCTGGGGATGATTCTGTTGAGATCCTGATTGATTTCTGAAATGCAGAAATGGGTTTGTGACACAGTCACTACTGAACATCCTCTACCCACCATCGAGCCCAATCAGCTCTTCAGTTTTCCAAGAAATTGAGAGGAATGAAACAGCTGGGCATATGACTGGAGCAACAGTGCTAAACAACTCATGATGGCTCTGGCCCAATACAGACTAGGACCCACCGTCCATATCCCCCTTTGGTCTCGACCAGCCTTCCCAGATATACTTAGATTTGCACCAGCTGAATTGCATTCAGCATTCTTGGGGAGGAGTTTTGCCCAAAGAACCCCTCTGGGAACCGGATATCTTGGCCTCCTGGCAGCAAACTAGATCTACCAAGTCTTGGCCCACCAAGCTGCACATCCAAACCAATTGGAAGAGTGGGGGACAGGAAGGGAGTGAGTGCTTGCCATGAGGCATCACTGCTCTGTATCACCAGATGGTCACTGAAAGTCCCCCTCCTCTTTCATGACAGGTTCCTTATCAGCAAAGAGCAAAAAGGGATATATAGTATACACAAATCAATATGTACTGTATATGTACAGTATATGTACAGTATATCAATATGTACCTGCTGAGGGACAGTCCTATATCCTCTAGGCTAGGAATACTATATTCCCAGTAAGGAAATTTAAATGTCAACATGATTTGTGGGGCCACCTGAAATCTGTAAGCATTCACCCACTTCAGGGGATGAACTATTCCCCTGGGGCATCAGATAAAGATGATTCAGCTAACCAAAACCATTCCATTCTAATTCTGTTTCCTCTTTGCTCTTCCTCTGTAACAAAGGGTTTTGTTCAGTTGCCTGAACAATTGGGATGATTATCCTAAAAAATTTAATTGGAAGTCTGAAGCTCTAGTGGTGTGTAGCACCTTGTTTCCCCCCAGTCACTAGTTTTGTGGAGTTTTGTGGAGCATGATAATCACCATGAAGCAAACAAACCTGTTACAAAAGTGATTGTCTGGATGAGATAATTGGCGGAGGAACCTTACTTAGAGTGGAGGGACAGACTGGATAAATCTGTGTCCTCAAGCTTGTTATTTTAAGTATTTACAAAACAGCAATCAGTTTTTCAGAGTAATCCAAACGTTTACTCAGAGTAAATCCCACTTTCAGCAGGATTCACTTCCAAATAGGAATGCACAGCATTACAGCTGTAAGGACTTCCACACGGCTTCAAGATCACATTTTCAACATCTGCACACTCTAGTGTAAACAGTGTTTCAGTGTAGGTGGATGTTGCTTATCTTTTTTTTTTTTTAAGGTGGAGTTTGGCAAACTGCCTCAACATCTAAACCAGGCCTAAAAAGTCACAGCAATTCAGGCTCAACAAGCTTTAGAGCAGCAATAGCATTTCTGCTGTAAATAATTAACTAAAAGGGGCCCAGGCAGGTTGACCGAATGGATTGCATGGAGGGTGAGGAGGTGCCCTTCTGAATATCAGTAGACCACTGGAATTTGGAGCAGGTTTGAATCTTATTGTTTAACGCAAAAGCATCTCACAGGTAAGTCTTGTTCCTTCTGGGATCAGTTCATTGTATTAACTCTTTCTTCCACTGCCTCTTTATAGATCAGTGATTTTCAACCAGTGTACCACAAATGATCTGCTGGTGGGCCTTGGTAGTTTGGAGAAGAGTCATTTATTAGTAAGGCCATTGGGGATATGTGCCTCCCACCAGCAGCATGGTGTGTTTTGTCAATTGTGAAAAAAAAAAAGAACTGATGGTGTGCCTTGACAACCTGACAGTACCTTGTCAGCATTCCCTGAGATGAAAGAGGTTGAAAATCCCTGTTATAGAGAATGACAATGGTCTGGATGAACACAGGAAAACCAACTGATGTAACTAGGACTCTCCTGGAATTCTCCAAGGGCAGCTGGGGCCCTGGAAATTTGTAAAGATGAATGGAAATGCTGTAGCATCTTGAAAGCCAAACACTTTCTAAGCAAATGATACCAGGAGGAATACTACTGGTTCTGGTTGTAGTGCTGTACTAGCACTAGTCAAATGCAGCCAAATGCTCATCACCTCCAAATGCAATGGGGCAGGGTTCTCTTCTTATTAATGAACACCATGTCCACGCAGTGTTTCAAAGTGATTGACAATTAAAACCACTGAAGAGTTAAGAGTTCTTTTTCTTTTAGAGATGAGTGCTCAAGCAGAGGACAGGATGTGTATTCAACCACCAAAGGGAAATTTTAAAATGAACAAAGCTTTTTAAAACTGGCAAGAATTCAAACATTATTAATAATATTATTATTAAGATATTCACTATTTTTCTACAAAGCACACTTAACATACCAAATGAAATGAGCAGATAGGGCCCTGCCCTGTCCAACCGACTCACAGTTCTCAAAAGGAGACACAAGCAACTGAGGAGGAGCACTGTTTTGAGATGAAGAGGGGCTGTTGCTCTCCCCTTGCTAAACCCAAACAACACATTAACCACATGACATGCTGTTATTCTTACCTTTACTGCAGGCAGGAGGGCATGGCCTGGAAGAAGTAGTAACCCTTTTCTTCTGTCTATCCCCCCCCCCCCAAGTTTTAAGAGTTAATGAACTGCTCATGGGGGTGGGATGCAATTTTCTACAGGAAAATGGCATGGAGGTAAAAGGTTAAATACTCTCCACATCACTGCCAAATTTGTACCATGGCCCCCTAAGTAGGACTAAAGGTAAAAATGTAACTACAAGCAATGTAATAAATGTAGCATGCTGTTTGAGTTCAAGAGAGCCACTATTTTAAAAGAACTTTCTTCGCCCAGGGGTAATATTACCAGAAGGGATGAGAAATGCCTAGTAGTTGTGTTTGTCTTAGGCAAACTCTATTAACTGTGACTCTGATCACAAGGGCCATTTTCATTTCCTCAGGGAAAACTCTTGTGGAAATTGCCCTTGCTGGGACAAAATCCATAGCTGAGTAACAATTCTAGGCAGTGATCTTACTACTGGTTAACACTCATCGTTCCTCAACAGAAGTGCTTGCTGAATTAACACCCTCTGCCTCAGTTCACTCTCCCCAGACCAATAAACTACAATATATAGGTTCAGTTCAGGCAAACCATATCATTGGTTGTGTCATGATGAACCAGCAAGCCCACATGTGCCTTCTCTGCTCCTCTTTTCTGTTGCCCTCTGGTACTCCTTGGCTGACATTTTGTTAAACTTTGATTTAAACTTCAAAACAGTGTTTGATTTTCTAAACTACAGTTTCCCATGATGTTCAAACTAGGGAACTGTGGTTAGAACAGTTTTAGCAAACTAGGATCACATTATGGTGTTATTTCTTAATTTATTGACACTGGTGGTTGGCAACCTTCAGTCTCGAAAGACTACGGTATAAGCCTACAGCACCAGGTATTCCCATGTGGTCTCCCATCCAAGTACTAACCAGGCCTGACCCTGCTTAGCTTCCGAGATCAGATGCGATCAGGCATGTGCTCAAATCATAACCCCCCTTTTTGGACAGTGTTATGAGAGACTGCTTTCAGAAGTCAGTGTTTGAGTCAGTTGGGTTTGAAAAGGGAGGGGGAGAACCTAACAATGATCATATGAGCTTGTAAATGTAATATGTGATATCTTGGAAGGGAAGTGTGGTCTACAGGGCTGTACCTCATAAGGATCCACTTGGCCCTTACATTGCTCAACAACCTTTCTTCTGCTGCAAACTGCTGTTCCACTACAAACCAAGGCATAAGCCAAACATTCCTGCGGCAACATTTTAGAAGCCCCAAATTCACTTCCCTCTGGTTTAGTCCTATGTGGCTCTCATAACTTATGAAATTGGAAACCTCTTTTCCAATGTGTTCTCAGGAATCTGGCCCCCAAGTTTAGGTCCAGGGATATATTAATGAGAGTTGGCCCATAATTTTTTCATGACTAGTATCTTTTCATGACCTCATGCCACTACTTGTCCATTGTTCCTTCAGCAAGCAATTTACAATATGCCTATATTAGAAAACAGTGAGCTCTCATTCTGCATCTGTAACCAAATGTAAAGATTTGGTGTCAATTTGCACCCCTGATGGCGGTCCTGAAAAAAAATGGCTTTCTGAGGCCCGTGGAAGCCGCGAACCTCAGAAGTCTGTTTTTTTCCACCTCTGGTCTGCCATTGGGGTATGAGTTGGCACCCCCCTTCAAGACATGGTACCTGGAACAATGTACCCCTCTGCCCCACATTAATTACACCACTGTGTAAAATCAAAGGAGGATATAATTCAGCAGCTGTAACCAGTCTACCCACAACAGTAACAATGTTGATAAAAGGAAACTTTTTGTTTCTGTTGGTAAATTAATAGCTTTTTGGTTTGTTCAGGGAGTAATGTTTATTTTTGCCTGAGGCATTGAGGATGCTTGCCTAGCTCTGCACAGTCAGTCATGGAAACTGTATATATAGTTAAAAGCAACTTGTATTGAGGGTGTCTCTTTATTAAAACTCTCTGCCTAAACCTGAGGGTCTGAATGCCTACCTGGCTAGAAGCATCACAAGTATAACTATGGTGAGATGAAGTGAAAGGGATGCTATTCTATTGTGAAATGTGAATACAACCTAGGAGATGGTAAATTATCCAAAATGTTTGTTTTGTTAATTAAATATCTTTAGCTATTTCCCACCAATATGGCATTCCAATTAATTGATACAGTATCAATTGACACTGAGTACACTGGTATTATCTTGCACATGTGTTGGACGATATTTTTGTAAATAGAGAGTAATAATTAGCAAGAGTTCGCATTGCCAGTGAGAGTCTTCTTATCCTATGTCAGATGCAATATTATGTTGGCAAGTCGGTTCTGACATAAATGATTGATCTGCAAATATTTGAAATTTGCTGGATTTTCCATCTTGCTATTCAGATTTTGAATAAACTGTAATTTAAAACTAAAATGCTCATATTTAATTTTTTTTTAAATCACAACATTCAAATTTGAAAGCTTGTTGGCATCACTGATAGTTTCGATGCTGGCAGGTTTCCAATATGGGATCTCATAAACTGGGAATTGTCATTGCCAGAATAGTATATAATATGATACAATTAACATACAATACAACAATAACAGGTGCTTTTAAACCAACAGAAAGCAATAACATATGAGCAGATTAATTACAAAGTAAGAACTATAGACAAAGTCAGAATAACCAAGTAAAGAACTATAACCTATTAAAAGAAAGGCTCGTAACCAATGACTGAAAACAGTGACTTAAAAAGGGCCCCCAGACAACATCCCTCCATAAAGGTTAAATGAAATTGATGTGTTTTTAAGCCCTGCTGGAATCTATCTAAAGAGGCTGCTTTTCTGAGATTTTCTGGAAGCTTGTTCCATAGCCATGGTGCCACAACAGAGTAGGCCTTCCCTAAGTTAGTTACAGTTGATGAGCCATTCATCCCTAGCTTGGAATTTGTATGCTACTACATTCATAGCCTGATCCTATTTGAGTCTTATGCCACCAGAATGAGTGTTCGGGCCACGTTAAGTTCCTTTACGGCCATTGCAAAATGTAACATGCCATTTGGTTTGACCTGGCCGCCATGAGCCACCAGTAGATAACTCACCAGTAGATTGAGGACACCTACTGGTGCTTTTAAGTCAAGAGGGTGGTGGGAGACGGGAAGGGGGAGGAATATTGTGGGATGGGGACTAGTGGGAAGGAGGTGATGGCAGGGAGGTGGGCAGAATCAGTGTCAGTGGTGCATGCCAATATCCTATCCCCCTTCCTGTCCTTGACCTTTCGACACAGGCCCACATGGACTTGCACCAGCAATACAGCTGGCACAGGTATGAGTAGACCCAGAGGGCCAGTGTGGTCTTACTCCAGGGCAAGGGAGCAAATGTTCCCTTATACCAAGAAGGCCTTTTGAGGCCAAAACTCCCCCGTGGGATACAGCTTGTGCCACGTGGGATTTTAGTAGGATTGGGTTGCCCTTACATAATTCCATCAGAACAAGTGTGTTTCCTCCAGGTGTTAAGGAGAAAACAAAGGAAAGAAACAGTGTTTCTACTGCATCATACATAGAACAATGTGAGAATTTTCCAATACTTTTCTTCATCATTTTACAGATTGGCTAACAGCAAGAAAATATGATTTGTGGAAAAGCTTCACATGCAGGTGATGAAGGAAATCACCTCTCCTTCTTTGCTCCCCTGAACTTGTAATCTTCTAAGTACAGTGCCTAGGAAGGGATGTCTGTCACAGAAGGTAAAAGTTGGCTATGAGCTAGGCCCCCTGAAGCCTCCCTGTTGTGCAAGAAATGACATAGCTGGAATCCGAGCCTCGCTTTCTGACATTAGCACTAGGTCTTCTAGTGTTAGGACATGTTCAGAGACATACCATAATTTAAAATAGTTGCCCTTATTTTAGGATATTACTGAGTACACTGTGACAATGTAGCTGCCTGCTCTTTATTCTTGCAGTGCTGATTCAGGGCCCAGTCCTATCCAACTTCCCAGGACCGGTACAGCCGCAATGCAGCCCTGTGGTAAGGGAACAAATGTTCCCATACCGTGAGGATGCCTTTGTGACTGCCCTCCCCACCACAGGATGTAGTGTATACCCCATAGGCACAGCTGCATCGGCACTGGAAAATTGGATAGGTTTGCGCCCTCAAACACTCTTTTGCCCCGGTCCGCTCTGTCTCTGTGTCATCAGAATCTAATATAGCTTGTGAAGATCCAAACTCTGTCTACTTTTGAATATTGGTTCCAAACTTAATAACCAAGATTAAACAACACCAATCTGATAGGTCTTATTTGTTGGGACCAAATGAGCACTGTTTCTATTGGCACCAAAATCAGTAGACAAGCTGCCAGTTGATTCAGTTCAATGCATCAGTTGCTTTAGACAAGGGTGCAGATGATACCTCCATACTCTATGCAGCTGATGAGAGCCACCATCAGAAATCTCATTTCAGAACTGTGTCAAGTATTTCAGCAAGTGCTCCTGTGCTCTCAGGCATGGAATGAGAGCATCTATCAACAGTCAGAATCTGTGGCTAAGAAAATCACCCCTGCATTTAAATATTGTGTGAGATGCAGAGAAGTACACCCACCTTTCATTTTACATGTGTTTGACTGGGGCCCAAGTCCTAACCAACCTTCCAGCACTGGCACAGCTGTGCCAACGGGGCATGTGCTGCATCCTGCAGTTGGGTGGCAGCCATGGAGGCCTCCTCAAGGTATAGGAATGTTTGCTCTCTTATCTCGGAGCTGCACTGCCATGACCTCGGTGCTGGAAAGTTGGTTAGGATTGCGCCCTTAGACATTTTTGGAAGAATGCACTTTGTTTCATTAGTACCAAAACCTTATGTATGCATGCAAATTTTTACAACTCAGACAAATACCCTATGAACAGGACTCCCGCCTGTTCAGCTGGCAGTGTAGTCAATCTTATGGTAAAAATATTTTTAATTTACACATTTTTGAGATACTGGTTGCTTTTCAAAAACTTAACTTGCATGTAAAACAACCTAAAAGAAAATCTGGCTAAAGCACAGTGAAGAATTGGAAAAATTAAGAGTAGAATTGTCATGGATGCCAAGACAAGAGAGGTGTTGTACCACATGTAAGAGTTCAACCTGCATACTATCAGCCCTTCCTATTTATTTTTCTATAACATGCAAAGATACAGTTGCCAGCTTTTTTACTGGCCTTGCTTTTGTACTGTTAATATAAGCCTGGCATGTAGATAATTACGGCACAATCCGATGCATGTCTACTCACAAGAAAGTCCCACTGAATTCAATGGGTCTTACTCCCAAGTTAGTGTGTATAGCATTGTAGTCCTAACTGGTGAAGCTTTTCTTGCTAAGGAGATAATGATGGGGAAAGCATCACATGCTAAATGTCATGTTGCCTGCTATGGGCCCAGAAGAAAGGATTAAAAAAAAACTGGCAACCCTAAAAGCAAACAGACAACAGGGAGTCTGCCAACGCTCATTGTTTTATCATAAACTGTGACGTTTTAGCACTCAGATTGCCAAACTATATAATTTTTACAATCCATTTCAGAGAAGACAGCTGCCAGATGTAATGGATGTGATAGGTCAGTAACAAATGAAAATGCCTTGGCTGGCACTAAAAGCAGACCTCTATTTATTGCTAGTGGCTTCAGTGCTTAAAAGAAATTCTATGAATGTATTGAGCCTCGCTTTGAACTGTGAAAAGATAAATGTAATTCCAACTCTTTGTATTTGTAAAAGGAAAGCAATACATCTCTGAACTGCAATCACAACAAATTTTTGACACCAATGCTCAGGCATAACACTAATGCTGTGTTTTTAGACTATCTTTTCTGCTGTGCTACTATGTTTTCCTTGCACCCACCAAAAAAGGGTGGGATGGAGAAAAAGATTTCCACCAGAATTTGAGGGAGGGGAAGCTTTGAAGTGGAAAAATCTGTATTCCATTTGTGAAACCAATTTATAAATGTATGCACATTAAAATGAAAGAAGATCTACAGGTGGTGCAGCTTCTTTAAACTTGACCACATGTCTCCTGCATGCACTGATATTTGATTAAGCTGCTTTTATTCACCTTTGGGGGGGCATCATGAAGGCTAGAGTCATTTCAAAATAAAATCCATGTTACAGAGGTATAAGTGCATAAATGTGACCCTTATTTTAATTGGAAAAAAAATAGCATAGCTTGCCCTTGGCCGCTTTTCCAAAGGGATGCTGTTTGTGTTTAAAAGACTGTGCCAGCCGCCTCTGCAAATCCAGGGAGGTACGCATATCCCTCTCACTAAGGCACTCACGGCAACACCATCTGCTTTTCTGTGGTGCTTTGAAAAAAAGCACCATTAGCTTTTTAAAAAAAATGAATCTTATTTGGATATTTATGTGTCTCATTTGTTTCTTTGGGAAAGGTCATTTTCCTGTCTTATGAGTTATTTATTGTATCAATGGTTATTCCCTTGCACTCTGGAGACCCTGCCTCTTGAAATTTCTTGCCTCTTGTAGATTTCTAGCTGCAAATTGAGCCTTTCTATTTTTTTCTCCTCCTGGTGTTAAGTACCAGTCCTGTCCCTTTCATCTTTGTTCCAACCTGCCCTTAATTTCCGACATTCTGTTGTCTTGATAAGTGACAGAGGAGGAGGAAGAGATGAAAATCTGCTATTGAATTGGTTCTGAAATCTCAAACAGCCCAGTCGACAGGTTATCTTTCTAATGCAAACCGCTCCTCCTTGGTTTGCCTGTCTTAAGCAACTGTTACATGGTAACTAAGTCTTGCCGACAGATAGGTTGCAATCTGTAATAACACTTGACACATTTAATCCCATGCTTTGAAAACACTGCATCCGGTTCCTGCTTCTGCAGTCTTTACTCCAGTACTCGAAGACTGCTTTTGTAAGGGTGTGGTGGCACCAGCTGTTTTCTCAAAGTCTATTCCAAACAGACCTGAGGCAGCTGAAGCAGTCCTTACCTCATCTTCCATCATGTTCCAGATTAGGACTCCACTTCTGGGCTTTGTAAGAGCTAGGGCTCTGTCATTAGAAGGATTCTAGTTTCCCTGGCAATATGCCTTATGATGCCAAGAGAAAACAGTGAAAGCAATTTTATCTTCCGCAGCTGATAGATAGCAAATTGCAGATGGAGACACTTACTCAAAAGTAGATTTATCAGCAAGTAAACACCTCTTTCCTGCTGTATGACATGGTAGGTAGACCACAGCATGCACCTGTCAGTAGAACCACTATTAGCCCAACCATGAAGCAAGGTGAACCAGATTGCATCAGTGGTGGTTTACGAGGGGTCCATGGGTCTGCTTCACTCCATGTCTGCTACTGCCTCCCTCCAACCTACCACTGACCGAAGCTGCAATGATCTGCTTCCTGCTCACCTAAGTGAGAAGTGGATCATTCACCTCCTTAACTTGCTCCCCGTGCAGTTTCCTCCCCGTGCAGTTTCCTTAAACTTCCAGTGTTATTCATGGGGGTAGTGTGCACCATCCCTTTAAAAAAACCAGATGCCTCACACTTCCAGGTTTGACAAAACCATCTGAGAAACATGGTAAGAAGCTTCCCTCTCTCTTTTTATAATGCCATAGCAGCAACAGCATTACTGTGGAGTCATGTTCCAGGTCATGCCACCCCTGAGTAGATCTACTAGCTAATATGTACCCTAGTGTAAGGTTGTCAACGGACCAAAAAAAAAAAAAGTCTGTCTTGCTCTTGAATTTTTGACAGCATGTTGATAATCACATACAAATGTCTATAGAGCGAGCTCAAAGGTCGGCTAAAAGGATGATAGCCTTTCCCCAGCTTACCACTCAGCTAGGCATACCTGCAATTGAGTACCATGCATATGAACTTCAAGTGCAACAAGATCGGCACAGTCACATACTGGTATAAGGAGGAACAAACTAACCTTAAAAAAAAAAATCAAAGTGATATGGGGCACTGATGCAAGCACAACCTGATTCACAAAAAGGTCAAACCTGTGGCAATTGGAAATACTGTGGCTATTCCTTGCTAATTTACATTCTGGTCTTACAGACATATCTACCTGGAAGTATGTCACACTGAGTTGTGGAACTTACTTATAGGTAAATGTGCACAAGATCACAACCGTAGCTACTTTGCTTGATAGTTCATGATGTCATGGGACAGGATTTCTAATGGTAGGTATTAGATGTTTAAAACCCTATCCTCAATTAAGGTTGCATTTATATAAATTTTATGGTGTCAAGCAGTTATATAGTTAGGGTTTTGTGAAGGGTTGCCAATTGTTCTGATTTTGTCCCTGAATTCCCCATTACCATGGGCTGAAGCAAGACTTGGTAATGCCCCAAGTTTGTAAAACACATGCAGAAGGTTAATGTATTAGAAACACACTGTTCTCCTGAACACGTCCACTGTTTACGCACAGCTGGCTGGAACTACCTGTATCCTAATAGGGGGACAGGATGAAAGTAGAGGCACAGAACTGTGCATACCAGAGCCAGTATTGTCTCATAGGTGTTTTTGTTTTGTTTTGCATGCCCCTACATTTGTGGGTGTTAAAACATGATGTGTTTTTTAACCCTCGCTACTTGGGCACAGGGGCACCTTTGAAAGTGGGGCTCTCATATTTAGTAGGTGGAAGAACAACTGTCCCTATTCATTCTAGCATAGCATGCCCCCCAGTGGCCATTGTAGGCATCTCCCTTGTGTTTCTTGCAAGTCTTTCGGTCACAGAACCATCTTTTCATTCCTTTTGCTATGTCAACCGTTTTGTGAATTTTTTTTGTTGAGAAATGGTATAGTATACCCATTCTAAATAATAAAAACATGCAGTGGTTAAAAATGTACTATGTGAACACAATGCAGAGCATTTCTGATTACAGCGTACAGTACTTATGGTTAGCCACAGCAGATCTGTGTTGCTGAATATGAACTGCTTCATCAGGTATGCTGTAACATGTCCTAGCATGGTTACATTTTTTGCTCAGGTGTCAAAAACTTCACACAATAGCCAGTCATTATCTTTTGCGTAGTCCCAGGTTTAAGCAGGTGTGGCGGGTCTTGTGTCCCTGTGTACTAGCAACTTAGAAATAAAAGATGCTAGTATAAACTGGGGAGTTTAAGCCATTTCTGCCCATCATTGCATATATGCAACAGGGATCAAATGTGTTCACATGTGGGCTGGGCAGAAATGGGTTTTAATATTTTAATGACAATGTGAATGATGGGCCAGCATTTCAGCAATTATTCAAAATATTCTGAGGATCAGGTAATGGAGCAATGACAGACCATAATTTTCCTGACATTAAGCAATGACTGTATACACTGGAGTCATATCCTTTAGCAGAGGGAACAGAAAAAGCAAATATGAGCCAGGAGGTGCAGGGCTCAGTGTACTTAAACCAACATAAAAGAGATCCTGACTCCTTGGCAAACAAGCCACCAGTAGATTAACTGACAATGTGAGCCAGGGAAGATTTTGTAGGCTCCCAGACAACTGAAGTGAGTAGCAGCCAATCAGACAGTTTGATGAGACTTTGGGAAAGTTTCTATGACTGGATGAGGCTTCTGCCTCTAGAACTGAAGGACCCACTTAGATGCTAGGGCTATGCAGGGGACAGTACATGACTGGCAGCAGCCATTTTGTGTAGTTTGGATTCTGAAGAAAGCTCTGCCCAAGAGACACAGAGCCTCCAGATCTCAGTCTAAACAACTACCAAGTCTTCGATCTGGTGCATGTTATTGTGATAGCAAGGGCATGTTTTCACTAAATCAATGTTCTCCAACCTGTGGGTCAGGACCCCAATTGGGTCGTGAAGCCTCATTTTGGGATTTGCAGCAAGCTTCCAAATCCTGTGCAAGAGTGGGCCTGAGTTCAATCCAATAATGGTCCTGCCTTATCAAAAAATGAGTTTTTGATATACAATCCTGCACAGCCTCTTCTTGCTGTCTTACCCTGCTGCTCCTAAGACCAGCCCTGCTTAGGCTGCTACCTCACAGGGTTGTTATGAAGACACAAGAGGTAAGGGAAAATGGGGCAGGAAGGGGATGGGTGGCAATGGGGGCAGGTCCTGGGAGGAGGTGGGATTGGTGGTCAGTCTCAGACTTCAGTTATTTAATTATTTATTGGGGTCACAGCATGATAAAGGTGGAAGACCAGTGCACTAAATGTTTCCCAGAGGGGCCACCTCCTCTGCCAACATGGTGCTGCCCCTAAATTTTAGGGTAAGCAAGCTTCTGCAGACAGGTGCCCTATGTTTAATAATTCCCCCTTCACATACCCACAAATTTGCAGGCAGTCATTCAAAGCTCCTGGACTACATCAGTTCATTGGTCAGTTGTTAGGGCTGCTATCTTGTGTGCAACTGAATCCCTGTGCTTTCAGCCACTGCATCATGGACAGAAATTCAACAGGTCAGGTTTTTTCCTCACTTTTCTGCTGGGAAAATGCACCTGTTAGAAGTTAAACAGGAAGTTAAACAGTGTGGCTGCACCTGTGAAAAGCACAGTGCCTTGTCCTGAAAATACCATGGGAAATCCAACAAGTGGCTGCAATCCTATACTGTACACATTTTTGAACAGTCTTAAATAGGCTTGTACAGTACTGTACTGTCCACCCCTTCTTGCCAATTCCACTCTCCTCACATTGATTGAGTTGCTCTCTATGTCAGCTTCTTTGGATGTGATAGGAGGAGAAGCAACTGTATGTAATGTCTGACATCTTTCAAGTCTTCACCTTGTCCAAAAGTGAGATGACCACGCTAGACCAGTCTGCTGGGATTTCCTCTCCTTGTTTAGGTCAACCACGTGCTTCCTGCACTTGACATTTGCCTAGCTCATCACCTTTTGAGGCTGAACTAATTCTATTGCTCATCAAACATTTTCTTGTTGCTCCAGCTTTTCAGCTGATAAATGTGTGACTAAAATCTTTATAGAGGCAAAGCAATACAGGAGAGATGGGGGAGGAGGTGATCCATCTGACTGGTAGCAGAGAGTTTGAGGTTTACCCTATGCATGAACTTAGATCTTTCCAGAAAAGTGTGGAAACAAGGTGGTTTCGAAGTCAGGATTTCATTGAGTAGGCTTGCTTACTAAAATCTTAGAGCCAGCTTTTTCAGAGAAACAAAGCTTTCCTGACAAGAAGCTGAACTGCAGCTAGAGGTGCATTACATGCAAAGTCTCCTCACCTTTCTGAGCTTTTAAATCAATGAACATTTCTAAGAAATACAGGAGGTATTTCTCCCCCCCCCCCCCAACAATCTCGAATAGGGTACAGAAAATATTATCTAGCCCTTCAATCAGCACCTATTCCTCTATCATAAGAAGAAATTGTGGGGTGGCCACAGGGCCAACCCATTCATGAGGCCAACTGAGACAGTGGCATCAGGTAGTATATTGGTTGGGGGTGCCTACCAGTCACCTCCATCACTATTTTCCCTCTTATGCTCTCTGGATTTGAAAAGAAAGAGGGGAACAAAGTGGAAGAGATCTCCCAACCCACACTTCCTTTACCTCCCCATTCTCCTGTTTTCAAATCTAAGGAGCAGGAGGGAGGGGAGGAGGAGTGGAGGTGGCAACTGGCATGCTACATGGTAAGGGGGGAGTATTTGATGTGCTGCCTCAGGCACCAGAGGTTTGGTCCTGCCTGGGATGGCCCCTCTGATCATCCAAATAACCCCCTGGCAAATTCTCTTGCTAATGCCATACTTCATGTTCCTTCTTGATCTTTTTATTTTGGGGGGGAGGGGGGAGGTTTGGGATATCAATGCCAGGTCACTGAGTGCACTGGGTCAACTTCATACACAGAGGCCCCTTAGCTTCACTCACTCACTCACTCACTCCTGGCAATGCATTGGAAGCCACCTCTCCTACCATTGAGAGTTCAGGGGTTGACTCAGGCTATGATCCTATACACACTTCCCTGGGAGCAAGCCCTATTGGACATGACGGGACTTAGTTTTTGAGTAGACCCGCTTCGGATTGGACTGTCAGTCAGGCCCTCTGATGGGTGTGTGCATCACCCGGCAGACCTCTGATTTGGGGGGGGGGGGGAGGAAAGGAGATGACATGCCAGATTTGGCCCAGGGGCCACCAGTTGCAAACCCCCTCCTCTTGCCTAGGAGAGACAGCTGCACCCTCGGGGCAATGCAACGTCATTCACTTGGAAAAGCACACGCTGTGCAGCATTTATTTGCCCAGGAAAAGTGTGCAGCCTTTCTCAGCTGGCCATTAAATGCCCACGACGCCTCAGGCGCCGCCACTTTGAGGACCAGCTCCTTGGCAGCCGCAGCCCTGCCCTGATCCTACCCCTCTCCACTCTCCATGGGCTCCGACTCTGCCCCATGGCATGCCACCCCCTCTTCATTTTGGCTTCCAGGGGAGGCTGCCTCCTCCTCGCTCTCTGCAAGCTCCCTTTTGGAGACGAGGTGGACTTCGCCTCTCCCTGATTGCGTCTTTCAGACCTGGCGTGACACCGCTTTGTGCTGATGAGTGGCGGGGACCATTAATTGCTGGGGGAGTGGCTGGAGCGGGGGGCGGGCGGCGAGCGAGCTCCTCTCTGCCTCTGCTCGCCGGTGGGTAGCACAGCCGAGCAGCTCCTGAGCCTTGAGCTCCATCTGCGTGCCAGCCCCGCGCCTGCTGCTGCTGCAGGCGCTCTCCTTCCCTCTCCAAAGGCTCGTCCCGGAGCGGCAGCAGCAGGAGGCGCGCAGCTGCGGAGCTGCCCCGGCACTTCACAGGGGAAGGCAAGTCTCCCCTTGGCTCCTCTCACTGGGGACCTCGAGCCCTTCGAGCCCACCCAAGCTGGGGAAGTGTGCGGGGAGACGTAAGTGATCTTCAGTCCCTTCCTGTGTGAGAGATGGGGGGGGGGGGTTTGATGTCCCTTAGGGACAAAAAGTCTTCTGGGGTGAGACACTGGGAGACTGACCCACTTGCCTGGATCAAAGGTGGAGGGGGAGCTCCAAAAACTTCTGCAATCTGGAGCTGGAAGGAGGAGGTGCCCCTTGGAGGTGCGTTTCATTCTCCTCCGGACTGACAACGCAATGCTAGGCGCGTCTACTCAGAAGTAAGCCCCATTGTGTTCAGTGGGGCTTACTCCCAGGAAAGTGTGGATAGGATCGCAGCCTCAGTGACGAGAATGAGATGCTTTCTTCTTCGCCTTCCGATTGACAGTGTCTACTCAGAGGTAAGTCCCACTGTATTCAATGGGGCTTACCCCCAGGAAAGTGTGGCAAACTCAGAGACGAGGATGAGATGCTTCCTTCCTTGACAGTGGCTGCAATCCTAACCACACTTTCCTGAGAGTAAGCCCCATTGAACAAAATAGGAGTAGACCTGGTTAGGATTGTGCTCAGTGTCTACCCAGAGGTAAGTTGCATTGTGTTCAATGGGGCTTACTGTCAGGAAAGTGGGGTTAAGATCGCAGCCTCAGAGAGGAGCACGAGATGCTTCCTTCCTTCGCCTTCCGATTGGCAGCACAAGCCTATGCGTGTCTACTCAGAGGTAAGCCCCATTGTGTTCGGTGGGGCTTACTCCCAGGAAAGTGTGGATAAGATCGAAGCCTCAGAGAGGAGGATGAGATGCTTCCTTTCTTCGCTGTTTAAAAAAAGGAGGAAAGGATGCTGCACTTACTTGGGACGGATTCCAAGGCACACCGCGGGGCTTACTTTGGAGTAAACGTGCATAGGTGCAGACTGCCACCGTCTACACGGGAGACAATCCCGTTGACAGGAATGACGCTTATGACTAGTGGGCAAGTCTCTCTCCCTCCCCCCCCCCCCAAAGAGCTTGAGAGATTGGGCTCCATTATGGAATCCAAGGAGGCATCTATGAGCCCATGAGGTCTCCAGGAGGGCATCCAGCCAGACACTTACCTAGACCTGTTCTGCTCAGCTTCAGCAAGGTGCCTGCCTCATCATGTGCCCTCTCAGATCATGCCCATGCATCTTCCCCATCTGCTTCCCAGCCTACTTCCTCCTTTTTCATTTCAATTCCCCAGCAGCTGACAGCCCATGTAGTATAGTCGTTAGAAGACTGAACTACGGTAGATATCCATAGACACACCACCAACTCTCCCAGTCTTGCCCCTCAATAAGGGAACAATAATGAGATTGTGCTGAGGACCAAGAACCATCTCATTCCCCTCCCCACACCATTATTTTCTTTCCTCTATTAAGTTTAAATTGATGTGATCCATCAGATCAATGAGAAGAACTCTGCAGGGGTCTGCAAAGGGGTCTACAAGACAATATGTAAAATGGCTTGTGCCATCAGAGAGAGAGAGAGAGAGAGAGAGAGAGAGAGAGAGAGAGAGAGAGAGAGAGGCTAGTTTCTGCTCTAGTTAAGACATCAGGTGACAGCCAGGCAGCAACATGAGTTCATGTGTGGTGCCTAGAGTAACCATATGCTTGCTAACAGAGGGACTAATCTTATGCCTGGACTGAGCAATGTACCCAGTTTTAGGAAGTGTGAGACCTGGTGTGCACCTGGCAAGTCAGAGAAACTGAAGTAGAGCAGAAGGGAGGGATGTTGTCTTGGCAAAGGTGCAAATTTATTTCAAGAACTACTATTAAAACATTTTTCTCTTAAGACATTGATTCTCATCCCTCCTCTCTTTGCACAGTGAGGTTCCAGATGCATTTTCTAACCAAAATCCAATATATGGCAAACCCATTATCTGGTAGATAAGAAATTCAAAGATGTTCGCTAAAGTCATCATTAAGAATGCCTGGGTTCTAAAAGCTTAAAAGTGTAATCCTATGCATGCTTAGTTGCGAGCAAGGCCCATTGAACTAAGTGTACTTAATTTTGAGTAAACATGCACTATATGGGATTGTGAGTATACTCAGTAGATTGTATTTTGAGCCTGCAACCTAACCCATAGTTATGCACCCCTAAGCCCAATGATTTTAATAGATTGATGTCACTCAAATTGTGATCACTGATGATAATCTCTCTGTGTGCATGTGTCTCTCTCTGTGTGTGTCTGTATATAATCTCCATATACAGAGAGAGAGAATATATGTGTGTGTGTGTGTGTGTATTCTCTCTCTCTGTATATGGAAATATATACTATAAACACACACACAGAGAGAGAGAGAGAGAGAGAGAGAGAGAGAGAGAGAGAGAGAGAGAGAGAGAGAGAGAGACCATATGGAGCCTGTAAAGTACATTGCGACAGTGCAGTTTCTAGTGGGAAGGCCTGTGCCACAGCAGGGAGCAGCATGTGCTGGAGTAGGTAAGTTCCAGCCAGGCAACACAGTGGGGGGGGGAAGGGCAGGGGCGGGAAGGGTGCGGAACAGTGGAAGGGTGGTGATAGGGGTGGGAGTGAGTGGATCAGGCCTGGGAGGGGGGCGGGATTGGTGACACCAGTGCACTCTGTATCCTACCCCCCCTTCCTTGGCCTGATCCACTGACGTGAATCAACTCAAACGTGCCAGTGATTTTGCTGGTGCAGGTTCAAGTAGATTTTGCACTGGGTTTCCCCAGGGCAAGAGGATGAATGTCCCCTTACCTTGACAAGACATCCAACATGCAAAATTCCAGTGCTGGATGCCCTCAAATAGGAAAATGTGTCTTCTGAATTCAACACTTGGGTATTAAAAAAGGAAAGATCATGGGAGAAAGAAATACTAAAGGCATTTCAATTAATTGAAAGGATATGAAAGGCATATCCATTCAAAAGATGGATAAAGATGTAGGATTAAAGAAGTGACCTCGATTAGTGTAGCTGAATTGTGATATTCCTCTTATGGATAGTACAAGTTTTGTGTTAGTCTTCATATAATTTCTAAGGCAAAAGACCTATAGGATGCCATGTAAAAGTACAGCAGAGAACAGAGACACCGTCCTCTTCTCCACCTTCACCAGAATGGAACAATCACCCTTGGTTGGCAACCTTCAGTCTCGAAAGACTATGGTATAAGCCTACAGCACCCAGTATTCCCAGGCAGTCTCCCATCCAAGTACTAACCAGGCCTGACCCTACTTAGCTTCCAAGATCAGATGAGATTGGGCATGTGCAGGGTAACAGTTGCCTACCATAGGATTGTTGCCATGTAAAGAGCTGGCGCATGTAGTAGCAGTGTGTCAGGAAGACCCTGGTTCAAATGTAATTTTAAACAGAAATTCACTAAGGGCGCAATCCTAACCATGCATTAGTCCATAAAGTCCATACAAAAGTCCATAAAGTCCATAAGTCCATAAGGCATGTTTGTGCCACGCCAAGGCACAGAGGTGGATTGGCCCACGGAAGCTGTATCCAGACTCTGTGGCGGCTTGGAGAGGGAGCCTTGGGTTGGCCAACACAAGGCTCTGGGGTGGGCAGGGAGGAGGTCGAAGGGAGGCATTCTGGGGCAGGGGAGAGGGTTGCTCTGGAGGCGGGTAGGCGGAGAGCAGGAGGTGGGGCTGGGATCTGGCTGTTATGCTGGATCCCAACCCCCATTCCCAAGCAGCGCAGAGCGACTTCAAGCCACTCCACCCTCCTTGGACTTGTGCCACCTCAGGAGGTAGTACAAGTCTGAGGAGACTCATAGGGGCTGCAGTGGCTTACCCAGTGGCAAGGGGAAGAGTTTCCCCTTACCTCTGGCTGAGCCACTTTGGCTTCCTATCTTGGGTTGGATATATCGCAAACCTCTTGGCTTGCCTGATCCAGCGCAAGTTGGGATTGTGCTGTAAGGCTGCAATCCTGTACACTCTTTCCTGGAAATAAACCCCATTGGACACAATGGGACTTACTTCTGAATAGACAGGCATAGGATTGTGCTTTTAGGCATGCCACTCCCTCTCAGACCTCAACCACAATATGACAACAAGAAGAGATCCCATGTTGTGGTACAGTTAAAGTGTGAGAATTGAACTGGGGATATTCAGTCAGCCCTAAAGATTAACCTTCTCTCACCATAACCTACCTTACATGGGTGTTATGAGAATTTAAAAATGGGATTACCTCATATCAGCCACACTGTGCTCCTTGGAGAGAAAAAAGCAGGATAAAACTATGATTAATAATATAAAATCAATCCACTGTCTAGGATTGTTGCAAGGATGCCTGGGCAATGTATGGGAAGCACTTTGAAGAGGCAACAAGCACTACATAAATGCAAAGAGCTGCTGCAGTTAAACACTGCAGAGGGTGACCTATTCTGTCCCAGAGCTGAGTCTAAGGACCAGCACCAAATTGTCCCACTTGTGCCCATGCAAAGACTGGTTTGTCAGCCTACATTAGTCTTTGGGTTAGCTGTTTAAGATGATGAACATTAGGAGGGATTGATCTGTGAATTGTCCTATATACTCTTGACAGTCTCTCCCACAGCCAGTATACTGAGAGAGATGGCTGCTACTGTTACACCTGCAGTTGTAGTTCTGTTTAAAGGCAAAACCAAGAAGCCTTGGAGAAGAAAGTATGGCTTCTTCCAAATGAAGTCTACTCTTGATCTTTTAATCAGGCGGGCTCATGCAGCAAAATTTATGATGGTGGTAGAAGAAGCTTTTATTCCTTTGTTGTTCTGTGCTTGGATTCCAGATCATCCCAGTTGGGCTTGGACCACCCTGAACCACTCAACATGCTCCGAGTTTCTTTTGCCTGAAGAACAGTGTTTGCCTGGCAAACAGCGAGCGGAGGCATCATGGACCTGGAGGATGACTTGCCCAACACCACCGCTTTTTGGTTTCCCTCAACCTCTCAGTTTGATAGCTTCTCCGCAGTGACTCCTGCCTCCAATGCCTCTATCAACATCACAGGCCAGCCCTATGACCTGACTAGCAATGCGATCCTCACCTTCATCTACTTTGTGGTGTGCATTGTGGGTCTGTGTGGCAATACCCTAGTCATCTATGTCATTCTCCGCTATGCCAAGATGAAGACCATCACTAACATCTATATCCTTAACTTGGCAATAGCAGACGAACTGTTCATGCTCGGGTTACCTTTCTTGGCGATGCAGGTGGCTCTGGTTCACTGGCCCTTTGGGAAAGCCATCTGCCGGGTCGTCATGACAGTGGACGGGATCAATCAGTTTACCAGCATCTTCTGCCTCACCGTAATGAGTATTGATAGGTACCTTGCTGTAGTACACCCCATCAAATCTGCTAAGTGGAGGCAGCCAAGAACAGCAAAGATGGTGAATGTAGCTGTGTGGAGCATCTCCCTTCTGGTTATCTTGCCCATCATGATATATGCTGGAGTGGCCAACAACCATGGGTACAGTAGCTGTACCATGATCTGGCCAGATGAGTCTGGTGGTTGGTATGCTGCTGGCTTCATCATTTATGCCTTCATTCTGGGTTTCTTGGTGCCCCTCACCATCATCTGCCTTTGTTACCTGTTCATCATCATCAAGGTCAAATCCTCTGGTATCCGGGTGGGCTCTTCGAAAAGGAAGAAGTCAGAGAAGAAGGTCACCAGGATGGTCTCCATTGTGGTTGCTGTTTTCATCTTTTGCTGGCTGCCCTTCTACATCTTTAATGTCTCTTCAGTCTCTGTCTTTATTGTGCCAACACCTGCCCTCAAGGGCATGTTTGATTTTGTAGTGGTTCTCACCTATGCCAATAGCTGTGCCAACCCCATCCTCTATGCCTTCTTGTCCGACAACTTCAAGAAGAGCTTCCAGAATGTCCTCTGCTTGGTGAAAGTCAGCGGCATGGATGAAACTGATCGGAGTGACAGCAAACAGGATAAGTCCAGGCTAAACGAGGCCACAGAAACACAGAGGACATTACTCAATGGAGACCTTCAGACAAGCATCTGAAAGTCCTCTACAGTTATCCACTCATCTCCTTCCTGCTTCTTTATAGAAGGCAACATCCCATAACAAGTCAGATCAAGAGCCCTTGTCCTTCTCTTAAGTGAATGGTGAATGCATAAGAATGGCTTGGTTCGGGGATCAGACTTGCTTCTCAGCCAAAGGCAGGGTGGCTTTGAAGATACTAATCAAAAGGAGAGATTCAATGTGGGGTCATAGACTAGAAACACCCATGGGTGACTGCACATTTGTATATGCATGTTTGAATACATGGTATGATCTTGCATTGGGAGAATTTCTGTGGCAAATCTATTTGAATTAATCTGAGATAAAAGAACCCTTCAAAGGTAAGATTTTCCAGTGTGTATAGGATCTAGAATTTCAAATACTCCATCTCTGATATTTGCAATTGGTTTTTTTTTTTTTTTAAATACACACACTTGGCTGACACTTGAACACTAGAGTAAGAGCCACTAGAATAAGCATGCATGGGTGGGTAGAGAGAAGTGGTAACTGAGTTATTCTGTTTTTGTTTATGGACTAGCTAATGAAATGGGCTCTTTGGAATCAGGATCACAAATATTCATGGCTTGAGTCAGTGCGGATAATATACAGCAGGCTGATGGGAAGATGGCTAGCTGTAATGAGATCCCCTTAATATGATTTTACAGAAAATGACATTTTTTGCTCTCTCTTTGCAAGGTCGCTTCCATAATGTGTGTTTTCTTTTGAGAGAGAAATAATTTGTTGGCAGGGCCCAAGTTCTTAAAATGAAGAATAGATAGATACTAGTATCCATTGTCTAGCATCTACTAGTGTACTAGTCCAGTATTTATCAATGAGTGAAGGACCCAAACCTCCTTCGTCAATAACTCAGCCTTGCTCTGGCTGTTGGATGGAAAGAACCATGATACAGTCTCTATCGTCTTTCTATCAGGAAAAGTTCAAATGCGTGCTGATGATTGCAACATCTAGCTTATATTGCATATATGGTGAAAAGCCATCACTGATTAACCACTAGAGGCAGAGCTTTAATAACCTGTAGTAGCCATAGGGATATTGCCTTATCATTCAACATTGCTACTACCAATCAAACTGTCGAATCTGTCCAGGCTAATTGAAAACCAGCCAGGTTGCAATGTCAGACCAGATAAGGAAGGATCCCTTGCAAGCTGTTATACACAGAAGATGCCTATGTGCTGAGCCTGCCAGAGACTTGCCCCAAAGAGGATTCTGGTACCCTTACTATGCAATCCTACACATGTCTACCCCAAAGTAAATTCCACTATGTTTAATGGAGCTTACTGTCAGGTAAGTGTGTACAGAATTGCAGCTTTAGAGACTATGTGGATGAGATAAACTGTTTTGTGAATACACCAGCCTATCTTGGCATTAAGAACAAACTGTCAGTTGTGGAATTATATACTACATTTTATCACAGCAGAGCATGTGGGTGTGGGGTGGCACTTGGGTATTCTGCCACTGAAAATGAAAACAGAAAATGTTTTGGGCTAGCTGCATCCTGGTTCCCTCCCCCCAACACACACACCCCAGCTAATGGTGCTTCCTTGTTCTGTCCATCCTTTCATGTTGATTTTTGGAGTTCTGACATTTCTGAAAGCAAGAGGCATGACTTGGTCATGGGGGGTCATCACTGATTTGCAGACAGTCCAGAGCTGAGTAGACAGGCTTATCTTTTCTCTTTTCACATATACACAGAGGAAAAAGAGCTCTGGTTCTTCTCGTCTTTTTTTGGAGTTAGTCCACAGTGAGATTAAGTTTGTGAAAGCAATTGGATCACAATCAACACTTGATGGGGGACCTTGGATGCTTGGAGTCAAGATGCTATGGGGACAGGTATGAATAGTACAACTAGAATAGTCAGGTCAGAAATCACGTGCTTTGTTTAGACAAAAGCTTGACATCATCCCTCTTGTGGTGTCACCAGGGCTATACCACTTTGTTGTAAGTCCAGAAGACTGCACAAGCCTATTCATTTCTGAATTAGATCTGGCACGGCTCAATTCCACCTAGTTCCACTGATTTTAATGAAACTTGCTTTCAAGTAAATCAGCTTTGTGTTGCCACCTGAGGCTTATTTTCTGTAGAACCTCAGTAGGCTTTATACAGCAGATGGCAATCTATTATATGCCATAGGAAAGTGGCAGAGCTGTCAGGGCAAAATAGAATCCTGGGGAGCCTGAACCACTGATCTGACCTTGGATACAGGACTTGTAGTTTTGCTTTCTGATCTTGTTTGTATATTACCATTGATTCAATGGTGGGAATGTGTAAAATTCTCATGACTGTGACTATCCTATCAATCCTGGAATCAGGCTGTATTGAAAACAGGTAGACCATATCCTGTAAAAGTTCAGAACAGGAAGTGGAGAACAGGTAGTTCTACCAGGAGCAGAACATCTTTTCATTGAGCATCCTGTTTCGAGTATCAAGTGGCTGCAATAACTTCTTTCTTGCATTCGTTTTAATCATAGGCCCATAGAGCCATAAGTAAAGGAACTCAATGAGCACTATCTTGACAGGAGCTAAGAAGTCATTGCCGTGCAGTTCAATTTTGTTTAACCAAAAATATGCATAATCAAAAGTCCAGATAACCAAAGGAGTGGTTTCATTTTTTAATTAGCCTCCAGTTACACAGGGGACACAGAGTAGGTTCTGAAAACTATCTGCTCTATCTACTACTGGATGTTCTGGCAATAAGTTCTTATTTATTTATTTATTTTTCAGAGCTCAGGCTTTAATCCCATAACAGTGAATCCCATTGAACCTACTTGTGAGGAAACATGCATATCGTTGAGCTATTTGAATGCTACAAGCAAAAGATTATTGTGGAGCTACTGCCCATGTTCCCACCTGCTATTAAGTATGCTTGAGCCTCCCTTGGTATTTGTGCACATTTGATGGCAGTTAATACATGCCTAATAGACTGTAAAAGAGAGACATTTTAAATTCAGCCAGCATAGATTTGACATTTACATTTGCACAAAATACAAAAACCAATTTAAGCCTCATTTTTTGATCGTATGACATATGTCAAAGGTCTGGCTTTACGGAGCGGTGCTGTGTCTTTTTAAAGCAACATGAGAAATTACCAACAGCTTCCGTTTTCGTAACTGTAAAGGAAAGTTTGA
Source organism: Tiliqua scincoides (assembly GCF_035046505.1). Taxonomy (NCBI): domain Eukaryota; kingdom Metazoa; phylum Chordata; class Lepidosauria; order Squamata; family Scincidae; genus Tiliqua; species Tiliqua scincoides. The sequence goes on from NC_089822.1 coordinate 147,665,202, forward strand.
AAATCAGAATCAGAGAATTTGTGAGTTCTCCCAGCAGAGAGAGACTCACAAATTAAGTATGTATGACATATGTACATACATACTAAATTTGTACTATATACTTATACATACTATATACTTTGTGTATGACCTTTTTTACAGCACAAATGCCTTTCCTCTCCTTTCTGTTCTGCATCAAGAATGACTGGATGTACATCAATACCACAAGGGAAGCGTAAAGGAAAATTAAGCCCAATGTGGGAAAACTTTCTCTGTTTTTATTCCAGTTAAAACATTAATGAGACTTTGGAATCCCAATAAAGGCTTAAGGTGTGTGATACCAAAAAGGCCACTTTGAGGAAGGGATCGTGGGTAGACCATAGGTCTGTCAATCAGTTTCAAGCTGAAGTGTCAGGTAGACCTGTTTCCCCAGCCACAGCTCCCCTCCACACACACCTCTTGTCTCCAGATTGTGAACTGAAGGCAGCACCTGGTACTGTGGGGAGAGGGCAAATTGTCTAGTCTCAGATGATGCTACAGTTATCTCTAATAGCTGTGATATGATCACTGCAACTGACAAATGGAGACATGAGAAAGCAAGGTTTTTCCACCACCTCCTGCACAATCTCTGTGTAATGTTTGGTACCTCATATCGTGGGATATTTAATTATCTCTTGTGGACTCATAGAGGACATGCTCCCTTTTGTCCTCTCTATTAAAAGAAGTAAATATTAACTAAGGCTTCCTGAGGACTGTGTGGGATATGTCACCAAGGATTAGAGGAGAGAGCAGCATGTTACATTAAGATGAAAAATTGCCTCATGGCTGTAAGGTGCTGCTACAGCCAGGTGCTTTTTTTGTAGGTTACGGTTTAACATGGTGACCACGAGGTTGCATCAGAAAGCATTAAGAGGCTTAGCGTGAAGTGGGCGACACAGGAGCATGTGTGTATGTTTCTGGGGGGAGATTTACTTCAACAGAACTCTGATTAATACAATACAGTTAACGCAGCTATGCCCTCCTACTCAGAGATTTATATATCTTTGAGTACATCTAACAGTCACTTGGTTGACTTCTCCCACACAAATTGAAAGAATGACGGAGAACCTACAGCTGTAGTGAGGTGACTAAAGGATATGCAGAGTATACCAGTGGTAATGGAAACAAAATTGGCAATTGGTTCAATGGGATCAGAGACAAAGGACAGAGTGGATAAGTGAACAGCAGTAGCCCATGAGACAGAGGGGTCACTGAGTTCACTGAGAAGTATGGAGTGAACAATGGACCTCATGCAAGGACAGATGGTTTGCATCTCATTGGGAAGGGACAAGAGGCCTTAATGCACTAGGATGGATGGAAGAAGAGGCACTGCTAGACTCCAGAGACCAAGACAGGTTGGGGGTATCAATTTAATATTTTGCCTAAAAGAAAATACTTTTGAATGTTTTGCTTAGGAAACCAGGCTCAGCTGCTTGCACCTACTAATATTTTATGTTCTATACTAGAGCACTGGAACTCTGTTGAAAATGTGCAGCCCTATGAGGCAGCCTGGCAGCTTAACCATTCACAGGCTCCTGTTGCACTGGTCTAGTGTGTTAAAGATAACTGGGTTGAAAGGATCCTGCTGGATGACTTTGTGGTTATCTAGCTTTAACGACCTTATAATCTGAAGGTTTCTAACAGCCCAATTCTATTCCCCATTTGCAACAGCAGGAGAAACTATCCTGCTGTTGTGAAAGGCCCAGCGATAGCATGCAAAGTGCACTGCCACTGGGCTAGTCAGAACCACCCCTGCAAAATGGAGGTGACTCTGGAATCACAGCACCATGTTCACCCAGCTGCATCAGTTTCAGCAAGACTGTAGTAGGGGTGTGTCATGAGCAGGAAGGGAGAGGGCAAGGGGAGTTTCATGGCAGTTCACAGGGAAGGCAAGGGGGGCGTGGGAAGGAGGGAGTAGATCCTGGTGGCACCAGCGTGCAGCAGGATCCAACCATCTCTTTCGATCAGTCTGCTCCCTTTTCTCTCCTTGAACTTAGAGAGCTGTATAGTTGACATAGGTCCGAGGAGACCCCTAGGACATCAGGAGGCCTACAGAGAGGTAAGGGGAAAATATTTTCCTTACCTCTCCCAGGCCTCCTGATCTCCCCCTCCCTCCCATCACGCAGCGCATGTCTCCAAGCTGCAACTACATGCTGTGGCTTGGCAGGGGTAGGATTGGGCTTTTCGTCTACCAATTTTTAAACCTTTTATAAAAATTATCCAACTGCTGATATAGTGAACAGATGAAGCTGCTTAATATTGAGTGAGACCTGGCTGGCCTGGCCTGGCCTGAGTCTACCTGGCTCATTACTGTATTGTTTACTGTGACTGTCAGTGACTCTCCAGGGTCCTTGTAAGGGGTATTTCTCACTACCTGATATCTGATCACCGAAATGAAGATGGCAGGGATTCATCCTGGGACCTTCTCTGTGCAAATCATGTCCTCCTCCACTATGCTACAAGAATCACTGAGCATATTCTGCCAGAGCTTTGTTCTATGTACTTCTTATTTCAATCCCCATTTTGGGACGGTGATGCTCTAAAACTAAAGGGCAGCAGCTTCCACTGCACATAGAAAGAACTTATTCATAGAGCTCAAATATGTTTAAAACACTCACAGATCTGATTTATACCATTGGTGTTTCTAATTGCTTGAGCGGAAGATGGTGGTTTTATGATCCAGCCATTTCCCATTCTAAGGATTCCTCTGTGGCTATTGCTTTTAAACAGCAGCTTCATTCACTTCTCAGCTCGATAGCATCAGAGATCTTCACTCATGAAAGCACATACTGGCTGTTAAGGGAATTTGTCCTATCCTAGCTTTTTTTGTCTTCTTGGACAAATAGCCACAAGTGTGTGTGAAGGATCCAGTTTCAATCTACAGTGAGGACAAAGTCCCCTCCCCCTTCCATGGTCCCAATTTGCTCAGCTTCCCTCCCCCATTTGTTCTTTTTGTTTTAAAAAAATCAAGCGTGCAGCCTCCCATCATTCAATAGTCTAAACTTGCCCTAAGAGGAAGGCACGTGAATTCACACCTTGTTAGATGGACCAGATGCTCCCAGTGTTGGTGAATGAAACCTCCTCTTCTCACCTGGCTGCACCTCTCATCAAACTTTAAGCGGTTTAATGAGCATTGTTTAGCAATTATTAATCCTTTTAATCATTCATTTTGGGCAATGGTTTTCAATCTGTATTCCAGGGAATCCTGGGGTACTTTGGAAGCTTGTCAGTCAGGGTTCTTCAATGAAAAAGTCTTTAACGGGGGGGGGGGAAGGGGACGGGACAGGCTTTCCTGAAAGACAGCTAGCCCACCACTTTGGAGCTTTCCGCTGGAATGTACAAGCGAAGTGGAAAGCTGCGTGTGCTCTACAGTGCACTCACTAGTCCCTGAAGGCAATCATAAAGGCCAATAGGTCTGGTCTGGTCCAGAAGTACGCAGCAACATGCTCATCCACAACAGAATTTGTGACTGTTAAGCACTGTTCCACTGCCAGAATGCTAGTTCCAGCAGCAGACCCTGTCCATAGGGTTGGGCAGTAGGTTGTGGTAACTCAGTAGCTAGGGAAAAGGTAGATCGCATGTAGCCATAAGCATTCTCTTGAGGACAGGTTCTGGTACTAAGAAATTAGTCCTATTGGGACAGACAATTGCAAAAGATGAGTGTGTGTTTTAATGCAGGATTGCATTTCGCTTGCGGTCTTGTTGTAGGACTATTCTGCAGAACCCTAATAGCTGTGCAGGAGGGTAATGAGAGAAACACTCTTTTTTTTTTTGTTTCAGGGCTGTTTTAAAAGGGGGTACAGGCAACCCAAAGAGGTGACAGACGTAGTAGAGGACATCCTCTAGTCCGTTGGTCCCCAAACTCTGGGTCTGGGACCCACCAGTGGGTTGTGACCCAATTTTTGTTGGGTCACAAAACTGGCAGGGCAGTTTAGGCTAAGTGCACCAAGGGTAATCAAACTGCTACTGGGGGGCAGACTGCTGCCCAATCACCATTATAGAAACAACCCTTGGCATATATAAATCAGGCAGCATCCTCTAGGCCCTCTAAAAAGTTTGGAAACCACTGCTCTAGTCTATATCCTTAGTTAATAATTTGTATATGTGAGAGAATTTGGGGTGGTAAAGCTTTTCTTAAATTTGCAGCACTGAGACTGCATAACCTGCTAAAATACACTCTTCTGTTCCACTATGAAAGGTTCAGGAGCCTTGTCTTCTTATAGCATCTAGTTGCTGTTTAAGTCAAACCTTGAAAATAGATGAGATGCTTTTGATATTTTAATTTTAGGATGATAGAAACCTGGCATTTCGGCCAATGCCAGGTACCAGTGGGTCATCCACTCCAACAGGTTTTCAGACAGATTTAGACAACATCCTTGTCTGAAGGTTGACCAGCCTTTTCTGAGAAACCTCAAAGGAGCAGCCCACCACTTACCATTTTGTTCCATTTTTACTCTTGAAATTTGGAAGTTCCTCTTACAATTGGACTGTAATCTCATTCCATGTACTTAAAAACCATTCATTATTTTTCTATCCTTGGTGGATCGGGTGTACAGCATATTCTCTTCAGCTTTTCTGAGATCCTTTTAAATTTTGGGGAAAAAACCTTCTAACCAGTTCCTCTGTAAATTGTGCTCCTTTTCTCTAAACTAAAATACACCCTATTCTTTTCAATCTGCATCCATAGCCCAAAGACACCTTACTGTGCACACAAGGAAGTGCAATAGAATAGATCAAGCGGAGTCAATGAGGAACTCATGGTAGTAGAATGGTTCTGGTGAGGATTTTTTTTTTTTAATCCCCAGCTTTCTAAATTTGGGAACAAATGAGAAAGGATAAATGTGACTTCCTGACAGTTGGACATCATCTGGTATCCTGCTAGACATTTAGCTGTTGCACTTTCCCTGGGAGTATTTTTAGTTAGTTCAAAATCAGGAACATGCTCCAGCCACAAATGAGCACTTTGAAGACATATTGATTTCAGTGAAACGTGCTTAACTTTCTGCCTCTGAAAAAATCCATAGAACTTGAAAGAGGTTAATTTTGGTTAGATTATTCCACACACTTATCAACCAATTCCCTCTTCAGGTAAAGAGCAATGTTACATTTTAAAAGCAGTAGAGACACTTTAGTAATGTTTCCACCACTCTGTTAAAACAAGTGTACTTGTTTCTCTCCTAGAGTAAGCTGTGGAAAATGGTTCTGCAAGCATTTGGCTTAGATGGAGGGAAAGGTATCTGTGGCAGGCTCCTATTAGCTGTGGCATCATCTTATCTTCTCTCTCAATCCCTGGAGCAATTTTATAGCTTTTTTTAATGGTTGTGATATGGGGGAAAGACACTTTCCTGGGAATAAGTCCCACTGGATACAATGAGGTGAGGGGGGAGTGACAGATGAAGGGTTCAATCTTAACCAACTTTCCAGCACCGAGGTAAGGGCAATGCAACTCTGAGGTAAAGGAACAAACATTGCCTTATCTTGAGGAGGCCTCTGTGACTGTCCCCCAACTGCACATGCCCCACTGGCACAGCTCTGCCAGTGCTGGAAAGTTGTTTAGGATTGTGCCCAAATGCATCTATGAATAAATACGCCTTTGCCACTTCTTAAAAATGGTAGACAGTCCAAAGTACATCCTCAATATAAGGAGATGGGCAAAACTGAGGGGTGAAAACATTTCATTTGCTAGCGTTAGCTCTCTGATACCAGTTGTGAAGCTAGGATCACATTGTGGGTGAAGAATTGTCTGCGACTGCTCCTAAAATCTTACATCTGTCATCCAAAGTTGAAGAGTATTTATTTGCCTTCTGCTTACCATATTGACCAGACCCAAAGTAATACATCCTGTAGGCAGATCCATGGGGAGCGGAAAGGTGTTTGGCCCTCTGTTTCAACAGGGGGTAGGACAACATGACCTTCTTTAAAATGCCACAAAAGTAGCTTCAAAACTCCCCTGGCTAGACTGGGGCTCAGCTAGCAACAGATTTTGTCCCCTGTGAGTTTTAATCTTGAGAAATGTTACTACTGTACTTTCATTCTTTTGCATTGCTCGCCTCACCACATACTGCATATAAGGGGGTGCGTAGTATATGGCCTGATCAGACAAAGTGAAACAGAATGTGTATCCATGGCAACACCATGTATTACCCAACTATGCATATACACTTCACAGGGGTGGGAAACCATTCTTTTGTCTTCTTAATTTACATCTGGTTCCAGGCATGCTGCAGGGTATAGGGTATGAATGATGATAACATTTGATCTCTTTCTGTTCAGTAAATAGTTTATTCTCTACTGCAGTGATTTTTAAACACTGCTTCCTGCCTGTTCAGCCTTCTTAACCCATTTCCTTTCTCTGCCACCTTCATTGGATTCCTCCCAACCCATCTCATAAGCATGTTTGCAGTCCCTGACTTTCCCCCATGCCTCTTTTGCCTATGTAGTAGAGACTGTAAGCCCCTCTAGCAGATATGGTGCCATTTCTGTACAACACCGAGCACACTTTTTGTGACAGAAAAAACATTCATTAGTAGTATTGGTAAGTCACGACAAGGCAGTAGATTCAGGTTGCAGTCTTGTACACACTTTCCTGGAAGTAAGTCCCACTGGGCACAATGGAGTTTACTTCTGAGTAGACATGCCTAGAATTCTGTTTTCAGTCTCCAGCTGCCTGGATAGTATAGCATAGAAAACTTCACAAAGCCACTCCATGTGACAGAGAGAAGCTCAGTTTGGTTCTCAGTGGTACCTGAGAGCCAGACGCTTCTCTTCAAACAGTAGTGAAAATGGTTTGGTCAAACTGTAGAATAGCAGCTCAGTTCAAGTGTGAATTGAGCCTCCCCGTGCAGATGTGGACAGCCAAAAGTGGCCAAGGATTCTTGAATGTTCTCAGTGTATGACTGGATTTTGTAGAATAGTTTATTCAACATAGGATTAGGGCCAGGAAATAAGGGTGCCAGTTTACCTCAGGCCCCATACCAAGTTCTCTCCCTCACACCTGGAAATGTTTATTCAGGAAGTCTATGGCAGTCATATTCCCACAAGAAAGTTGCTTTCTTTCTGTGAGAAATGCTGTGAGATTCTTTTTCTTTGACCTTCATGTTCAGAATAGCCTTTGATATGCGGTGCCCTGGGTTGCAATGACACCTGGGAAGATTAAACATGCAGTTTTTATATTTTGAATCATTTGTGTAATCAAAAATGAGGGAAGTGTTGCCCACTTCCCCTGAAATGGTTGGTGAGAAGGTTCACTTTCTTCAATCACCTAGCTGGCATAACTCTTTGGAGTGCTTGTTTAGAGTAGAGTCAACTGATCATGTGAATGAGCTAATTGTATTTCCAGTTCATCATCAGACTCATACCCATCAGTGACAGTGCAGCTTATTGCACTTAAATCAATAAGCTGGTTGGAATCTGATTCTCATGACTGGTCATTGCATCACCACACCAACAAAGTCAACCAGTCTCGTTTGAAGTGAGTCTAGGAATGGGTCCTATGAATTGGCCTTTAGCATTGCTTCATACACTGCTTGTTTTCTATGTAGCTTGTATCGTTGTGGCAAAATAAAACACTGCCCTTTGTGCACATGTGCATGTTACCCCTCCCCCAGCAAGATAACTATGTTCATTGAGGAAAAATATAATTCTGAAATGCAACGGAGCAACAGATAGGCAACCCATACAATATTGTCATGGAGGGAAAAAGTAATTATGAAGCAGCCCAAACAATGGTGAGGCAGCTGTTGTGACCCATGAGGTGTAACAGCTAAGAGACTGAGGGCCCAATCCTATTCAACTTTCCAGCTCAGGTGTAACCACAATGCAGCCCCATGGTAAAGCAACAAAAGTTCCCATACCTTGAGTAGGCTCCAGTGACTGCCCCTCAACCACAGGATGCAGCACACACCCCACTGGTACAACTGCACCAGCACTGGAAAATTGGATAGGATTGGGCCCTGAGCTGTGAATCAGGAAATTGCTGGTTTAAATCTCATCTCCTCCATGAGCTCACTAGATGGCCTAAGGAAAATCTGTCCCTCTCAGTAGCCCCCTACCCCAATCTACAATGTGGGAATAATCAGGGTTGTTACAGGAGTATAAAAAGATAATACATGTGAACCAATCTGCTCTCTTGTAATTACTATGCAAATATGATTAAGCATTGGGCCAATGCAGCCTCTGACATGACAAACTACACAGGAGTTTCACAGCAACACCTACTTCTACACCTATTGCCAAGTCTCACAGCTTAAGATCATTCTTAAGACTCTGACACAGGGAATTCTCAGTGGAGAAAAAGGACAGATCTATCATGGTGCTCAATATTCCATCTACTGAAATCATTTATTAAGGTGGATGGGCAAGGAGTTTTTGTTTTTTTAAATTATAATGTGTTTTATAACAAAATCAAGTTGCATACAATAAATTCAAATGAACATATGAATCAAATTGATTAAAACTGAACATATGATTGCCAAAACATCATAAAACAAGTATTCAAGCAATGTATTCAAATGCCTAAGAAAGATTGCAGTGCTTCCTAAAGCTCAATACAGATAAGCTGATGTAGATTTCATTGGGAAGCTGTTCCACAGGGTAGAGGCTACCATGGAAAAGATCCTGTACCAAGTACTTTGTAACTTTCCTTTTAAAATGGAAGGGAAACCCCCCCCCCCCAAGCAAGGCCTTGTTGTAATTCCTTGCCTTGCTAAAACCTCTTGTACAGCTGCAAATTGTTTTAGCAGCTGTATGATCAGCAGACCTCATGCAGGGGAAGGATCAGGCTGTAGCTATCCTCCAGGCACCTTGCTGTTTGACATGGTTCCTCTGACCCTCAGCAGATGATTAATATGATCCACTTACAAAAGAAATGCATTACATGATAGTTTGACAAAATCTCCAGAGGTCTTGCCTGCTGATGAAGTTATGTACTGTCGCAACAATGGTCTGAAAGGAAAGTTGTACAGTGTACACTTAGACTGGCCTTTTCAAAATATTTTGGTGGTGGTTGGAGACAGAGACAAACTGATGTTTCAAGGGTCACCATTTTTGACTTCACTGGTTGAGTAAAAATCCAATCCCATATTTAGAACTAGAGTGTGTAAGATACATGCTGTGCTATTGAGGTTCAAAAATTCCTAAGCTACCTTTTACCTTCCAGTCTTGACATACTTCCCTGGAGATGTGCTGCTACTTAATTCTTGTGTACGTGACACAAACCCAAAAGTTGGTTTGGAGGTTGTATAGAATTTCCACACTGGAATAGCAAATGGCTACCTTATCATCAAATAATTTATTGTTTAATCAAAGGGTCATTACAAAGTCATGAAACAATAAAAGGAAGGTAATTTCATTCAGGGGGACTTTAAGCAATACATATTAATACAAATGGATTTCTTGCCAATTCACTGCATTTACTTCTGCAAACATTCTGCCCAGTTCCATGCTGCCCCTGCACAGTTAGCAACACTATACATTATATTTTTCTGTTGGCTGTGCAGTTCATATTCTGCTTTAGATGGATCACTAAGATTTGACATGCAGACCAACAGTTCAGATATAAATTACCTTCTAGGCATAGCATTTATGGGACAATATAGGATAATGTCATAGGTCTAATATATCTTTGATCCGCATATGCAAAATCATCAATTTAACAATTTTATGGCTGCACTGCTTGGGAAATTGCACTGGCGTCGTTTGAAAGCTTAATGTTAGAAATGATCTAGGAAGGAAGCTAGAGGTTAGATCAACCATTTTCAACCACTGTGCCGTGGCACACTGGTGTGCCGTGAATGGTCCCTAGGTGCGCTGTGGGAATTTGGGAAAGGGTCATTTATCAATTGGACCATTATGGGATGTGAGCCCCCACTGACAGCACAGTGTGCCTTGTCAGTTGTCAAAAAGCTGATGGTGTGCCTTGACCATTTTAGTGCCTTGCTGGTGTGCAAGGCTCACAGTGTGCAGCGAGCTGAAAAAGGTTGAAAATCACTGGGTTAGATCATGAAAGCAACTCCCTGATGGATGTGCAGCTGGCTTTTTGCTGATTTTGGCTTTGATTTAAACAAGGAAATGCTCATGGCTGATTTCTTGACATACCAGTTAGGCAAATGAGAAACATCACATTCAAAAAAAAAATGAGTTTGTCACTGAGTGTGACCTCCCTACCTGAAGCACCCCAGCAGAACCTGGCTACACATTCCTCAATTCTACATGGTTGCTGGTAGTTTAGACCTAACTACCTGTAGAGAGATGTTTCTCTAACCTTTCTGAGGACTCTACCTTTCTACACTAGAGACACACTACACTGTTGGAACATGAGGGCAAGGTGACAGTTAATGGGAGAGAGGGTTGGCTACAGATATTTGCTGTGGAAATTTCACTATGTTACTGCTATCTTTCCCATGTATTCATCACAAAAGTGCCAGTGGGCTTCTCCAAACTGACTGCAGGACTGAACTTGTGATACTTAAAAGTGTAGTTTCACCTTAATCTCAAACACACGTGGAATGAAGCACCAATGAGATCAATGGAACGGGATACTTAGGACTGAGATCCCAGCCTCTGTACGCTGAACACTGGTTTACACAAAATTGAATTTTACCCTATACTGCCCACATGACATGTGTATAGACATTTATGTTTCCAATGTGTATTGTGTGTGTGCTTGCTGTATTATATGCTGTAACCTCTATGACTGTGACACCAGTGTTACAAATGACTTTTCTGTACCAGCTTGATTTTAATTCATTCCCTTTGGATATGTACTTTTATAAGGTGTCTTAGTTGTGACCCCCCCCCCCCACAAGGGGGAGACTCCTTGTTGTAAACCTCTCTGTAGAAAATGAAAGCTCAAAGCTGGTTAGGAAAAGGTATGTGAATGATCAATATCCATTTTGCAAACAGATTCTGGTTTTTCAATAAAGTTGTGTGGATCAGAGTAACTTTTCTCGATTGTGGAAGGGATTGTCACTCCCGAATCGACCTTTTCAGCCACACTAGAAGCTGTTCCAGAACCACCATTCAGAGCGCGATACCATAGTCTCGAGACTGAAGGTTGCCAACAACAAAAGAAAGGAAATCTTAACATCTCCTGAATTTTACTCTCAAAATGATATGCCCAGCATTACTGATACCAGTATCAGTACTGATTTTGCTTATCAACAGACATTCACTCAGAGCTAGAGTAGTCAGGGTGGTAGCTTAAGTCACTGCATAGTTTCTCAGAAAAAATGAATATACTCCTTACCTCTAAAACAGCTTAAATAATTTGAGAGCTCTTAGTATGGAGTCTGTTCCTATAACAGTTTTGTTACAGCACTCTGTCCCGAGTGGAATTTTTTTACATTACTATAAAAAGATAAAAAGTTAAAATCTATAAAAGCATTCAAAAGTGTGGTGCAGACAAGCACAGCTGCCAGTGCTGTGCTATCACTGAACAGAAATTACATATTTTGGCTAGCGCTGCATCACTGTGAGGCATTCTGGCTAGCATGGGGCCAATTGCTTGGTACCATGAAATGCTTTGTGAGAGGAAACAGTGGACAAGGCAAACCCCAGATGCCTTCCTCAACAAGAAGCCTGTAATTCCCCAGGATGAATCACAATTCAACTCGTTCTCCTCAGAGTGACTCTTCCTATCAACCTCCACCACTACCATGTAGGAAGAATAACAGAAGCAGTGATAGATCACACATCAGGCTCCAACCTAATGCACTAGTGAGTTCAGTGTTGTGAATACATCTACTTTAGAACAGTGTTGCAAGCATCTTTCACAGTGCTCTTTCACACAGCAGTGTTCCGTTTTCTAGGAACATATCCACAGTGTTATAGTAATACTGTACTCATGCTAAGTCTGTAGTGCCAAAAAGACCTGCAGTACATTAAAGATCACCTGATGATTTTCACAGGCACTGATAGGCAACGACCTCATTCGTCGTCTAATAAAGTACGCAAGTGTCTACTGATTTTGATTACATCCCAGTGACATCAAGTGACATCTCTGGGCAATTTTGATTGCCACAAATCCCTTCCCTGTTTCAAGAAAGAACAAGAGTATGTTTATCCTGCTCTTGACTCCTTTGAAAGTCAATTCATTGTAGTCCAGAAGTACATGATGTTTCCATCTTCGCAACTCCATAATTGAGGGATGATTTCATGAAGTTTATGCAGTGAAGTGTTACAATAATGTAATATTGCAAAAGGATCATGTGGCATATTGTGGCAACTCGCTTTAAGCTTAATTGTGATCCTGGTCCATGTGCTGCCTGGGGCCAGGACCACAGAATGCTGCCCCCCCAGGAGACTGCCGTCCCAGGGTATCCCCCAGTTACTGGTAGCATCCAGGGCCTTGCAATGTCCTCTGTCACTCTGAAAGCCTTCTGATGCCTCCGGAGGGCCTTTAAACATTACTTTCAGTTTTTGTTGGGAAACAAAAAGTTATATTTAATGGCCCTGAGACCTCAGAAGGCTTTTGGAGGACAAGAGGATGTTGTGTGAGGCCTTCCTGGCCCTCAAAAGGATTCCAGAGGGAGGGTGGCAGCACAGTGGGGGTGGGTGGGCAGTAGTACCACCTCCACAGGCATGGCACCCCAGGGCATTTGCCCCCTAACCCCTCCCCTGGTATACCAGTGCTTCCCATCCTGCCACTACTAATAATGTTTTGCAAGAAGGAGGAAGGAGAAAAATAGCCCAGATTGTGACTTTCTGGAATTATCTTACAAATTCTGAGCCCAGAGACTGCAGGTTCCAGGCCCACATGGAAATACAAACAGCTGCTTCTCTCTAGTCTACTGCGATAATACAACTGGGTGGTAGACGTGGAAAGCCATAACAAATCTATTTTTTATTAGTCACAGTAACTTAAACAATTAATCTGCTAGCATACATTCGGAGTTGTGGTATATACAGTAAAGAGTTACTAATGGATTGCCTCTTGTATGTGCTGCCTGACCTGCAATGTCCAAGGAAGAGAAGAAATTATAATAACTTATTCATTTCTTGTTATCACTGTCTTGCTATAGCCCAGGCTCTTCTGTTTTGAATGGAAGACACATTTACATACTCCTGTGCCACATGACATGCAGTACAAGCATAAATTACACACTTAGTACTCCACATTAAGTCAAAACATCCCTGCTTTTGTACTAACGGTGCAGTTCAGCGATATATCTTAGCACCATCCATGCAAATGTTCAGGTTTTGCTCATTTTTGTTTCAGGTAGTATACCCACAGTAAAAGCATTTGGGAACTGAACCTGAGAGGTTTGTGAGGGATATCAATGAATACACACGTTATTTATCCCTAACTGCTTTGTGAAAAACACTAACTCCTCAAATTGCTGTTTGAACTTGGAAGCTAAAAGCATGGATCTGAATTGTTGCAGGCGTTCTCTCTTACACAGATTGGAATCTCTGCTTCCCCAGCAGAGTCATGCATTTTAATGGGGTATGTTTATGAACCTTCAGGCAGATCTGTGAATGTTCCAAATGAACAAGCAACGTGAAGATTGTAATTTATAATCGTTTGTATACTAAAAGCAGTCCGTGGAAATCTAATCTGCCGGAAAAGAACATTATTAGTGTGTGCTACAAGGAGAGATATGTTGGTAGGAAATAAAGATAGAGAGGCTTTATGCTGCGGTAAAAAAAAAAAAACTTAGCAGGGGGGAAGGGGCCAGCCAGCAGCCAAACATACCTGCCTTTCTCAAGCTCCTGAAAGGCACTCTGTTTTTCCCCCAAAAACTGCAGATCCAAGGTGACCTGGGGATATTTGTCAGGAGAGACAAATTCCTCCATGTGATGGCACGATTCCCGAGGAGATAAGCCCTGCCAGGGGGGCTTTCCCAGGAGATTTCGCCATCTGGCAGCAATGGTGAAGAATTCATGCTGAATTAAGCTGAAGGCCCCTGCAGGGAGAGACTGTGAAAGACTTAAGTGTTATTCCGTTTGTATATGCCTGGCGTGGAGTGAGTAATTGATTGCCTGATCTGGTTCTTTTTTGCTGTGAAAAGGGGGGAAGTTCCCCCCCCCCAGTTTATCGGTGTGAGGAGAAATCGTAGAAGAGATTTGCCAAGCTCGTTATGGATGTATGAAAGTATAATTACAACTTTATAACTGTGAACTTCGGTGGATTATAAATTAACTGTCGTTGGATAAAGTTTGTGCATTGGAGCATTTATTGCCTTGGTTTGATACTATTGTTTGGGAAAGAGCAGTTGGATGTTTTGAGATTCTTGCAAACGGAGGAATGTGGTTGCCAAGGCTACAACTATAAATATAAGGGAACAGAAACAAAAACAGTGCACCAGTGACATCTAGTGACATCTAGTGGATTTAAAAAGATATTGCAAGAACTAGATTTGTGTCTATGAGTGGAGCAAGGAAGATAATACACTGAGGACATCTAGTGGTCTTAAAGAGCATTGCAAGCAAAAGTTATTTGAGTTTCAAAGGAAGGAAGAACGAAGACGACTGGTAAGGAAGTTCAAAGTTTGCCAGCGTTGGAGATGGGATTTGGAAAATTAGTACAAGAGGAAGAGAAAGGGAAAGATTGGAAACAGATTATGCAAGATAACATGGAAAACTGTTGGCAATGGTACAGCAACAAATAAATCAATCTGCACAGACCCAAGACAGCGTGGATGCTTTAACTAAACAATTAGATGAACTTAGTGGACACCTGAGAGATGTGAAAATTACATCAGAAGACGACAAACAAGAAATTGAGAGATTGGGAGAAAAGATAAGAAAAGACCAAGCTAAAATATCAGAGATAGAAGAAAATCAGCATGACACAGAGACATGTTAATGGAAACTCAGATGGATAGTGCAGCTCGAGTGGTGAGGATACAAAATATTCCAGAAGAGAAAGGAGAAGATATGTTGTGACAGATTGTCAGATTAATATTAATCTGATTGATACAATGATGGAGAAGATACCTAAAGAATTGGATTCAGTGAGACGAATGAGCACATTTTATCTGAGAAAATATGAATTACTAAGATAAATTCATGTGAAATCCATCAGAAACTTTTACAGAGATAAATTACTGAAGGCTTCACAGGAAAAGAAATGGACAGTAGATGATAATAAAGCTAGAATTTTGAGACATGTTCCATGGAGAGTGAGGAAGAAGAGAAAGAAGAATTGTCAAGGCAAGGTGTGGAGATGGGCTGGTGGATGCACCTATAATTAGGTTCAAGATTTGGGGGAGACAAATAAGAAGGTTTTTATATGGAACAGATGCCATTTGATAGACTATTGCTAGAAACAAAAGAAAAATATACTTTAAAAAATGTATATGTTTATATTGGATTTTGAGATGAAGAAACAGTAAAACAATGTATGATAAAATGGGCACAAAATATAGGCCATAATATCATAATGCATCAATGGGAACAGATCTGGAAGCATAATATAAAACTTATTAGAGCAACACATTTTTTTTAAAAAGTATATTTTTAGATGTTATAAAGAAAAAGATGTGTATTTAGGTATTAAGATTTTAATTGTAGCAAGGATTTTATATTTTAGATATTGGAAGGACTGTAAAATACCAGTGAAAGATGAATTAATAGAGAAAATAATGAATGTGGCAGAAATGGACAGGTTTTCAGAAAATTTGGAAAAACAAAAAACACCAAATTGAGCAATGGAAATTATTTTATGCTTGGCTGAAAATGAAGTTTTAGAAATATATGATAGGGTATTTAGATTATTGTATTACATATATACTATGATATGATATAACAGATGAATGATGAATGAGAAATGATATTAAGAGGTAAATTTTGAAGAGGAAACTGATTAAGATATGTAATGATTTATTAGTTTTAGTGATATATGATAACGATATGCGATTTCCTGCACCCCCTTTTTGTGTAGTGAAGTCTGTTACATTTATGTGTTATGTGTTGTGTGTTTGTTTATATTTGTTTTGGAAAATTAAAAATTAAAAAACCTTGGCCCATGTTAAATTATGAAAGTACTGATAATAAACTCACTTCGCTGTAGCAACGATATGAAAAGCGCTGAAGTGAATAAAATTGTTTAACAAGAAAAGACACACAGTGGCTGCATTTCAGCCATTTGAATGCGCTTTAGTATGTACCAGTGTGAAGCCACATGCCTATGTGTATAAGACTGCAGAAATAACATGCTTTGGATTTGGTAGGGCTACAGCTCTATTTAGCATTACTTGGGAGTGTGCTAAGTAAACACAATGTGAATTTACTTCCAAGTAAATACAATTTAGATTGGGCTACCAATGCAACCTCGCACATGAAATTTGAAATCTGTTAGCAGCTCTTCCTTACTAGTACCACTGAGATTAACTGAGCTATTCTACAGTAAACGATTTGGAAAGGACACCCCAAACAACAGTCTTCAAAGCACTTACAATAACTGAACCAGAGAGGACCAAAAATTAATGCTCCTTCTACTGATAAAATGTGTATTGGGATCCTAAAATCATCTTCCTATTAATTTCTGTTTATACTCAGCATTTGTTTAGCCCCTTCTGACTGTGTATAGCATTATACTTGTCCTTTATTATGTTTATGTAGTTCTTACCATCATTCTGTAGGTATGTCAACCCTACACTGCAATTGAGGCTGACAGAGAGGGGCTTCCCTATGGCCACCTAGTGAGTTTATGAGGCAAGATTCAAACCAAGGAAATTCTGGTTTGCAGCTCAGACTCTTGGCCTCCAAGTTGCGCCAACTCTCATATGAAAACTCAGCCAGTTTCTGACATGCATCATAGAATCAGGAACAAGTGTTTCTTAAGCAAAGACCTACAGAAAGTCAAGTGATGCTTTGATACATTGTCTTCCTGGCTTGAGACAGAATCGTCCATTTCATTAATATAAGTGCCTAACTAGAACACCCATGTCCCAATTTGAGAGATTTTTTCCAAAGAAACTCATGGCCATGAATGCAATCTGAGAAGGAATGCACTTCTTTGAATCAAAACATTATGTTACAAGTATGTGGTCATGGGTGAATGACACAAAGACATGTGACCCAGGCCAGACTTATGTCTTTCTGGACCAGGGTTGATGTTAAGTCAGCATCAAGCCTACAAGACTCTTGCTAAAGACAAACTTATCCATGACTCACCTCCAACTTATCCAACTCCACCCCCCCCCCCAAAGATGCGCCACAAAGATTCCACCATGGTCATACTTTGTAATGCCATCTTATTCACCTGAAAGACAGTGTCAAAGAGAGCGACAATGTCAAAGAGCGACTAAGATGATTACGGGGCTGGGGCACCTTCCTTATGAGGAAAGGCTACGGCGTTTGGGCCTCTTCAGCCTAGAAAAGAGACGCTTGAGGGGGGACATGATTGAGACATACAAAATTATGCAGGGGATGGACAGATTGGTTAGGGAGATGCTCTTTACACTCTCACATAATACCAGAACCAGGGGACATCCACTAAAATTGAGTGTTGGGTGGGTTAGGACAGACAAAAGAAAATATTTCTTTACTCAGCATGTGGTCGGTCTGTGGAACTCCTTGCCGCAGGATGTGGTGCTGGCATCTGGCCTGGACGCCTTTAAAAGGGGATTGGACAAGTTTCTGGAAGAAAAATCCATTATGGGGTACAAGCCATGATGTGTATGCGCAACCTCCTGATTTTAGGAATGGGTTATGTCAGAATGCCAGATGCAAGGGAGGGCACCAGGATGAGGTCTCTTGTTATCTGGTGTGCTCCCTGGGGCATTTGGTGGGCTGCTGTGAGATACAGGAAGCTGGACTAGATGGGCCTATGGCCTGATCCAGTGGGGCTGTTCTTATGTAATGTCACAACCGCTGAATCAGCCTGTCCTTGGACAAACAGGGCCGTTCAGACTACAAAAGAGAGTCTCTCCAGCCCCGGCTTTTCCTCACCAACCTCAGTGGTAACTGAGATTTAAGCTCCTTGGGCAGTCAAAACTGGGTTCACCCAAGTTTCTCTAGGACTGGGCACAAAGTAAATGCAACTGCCCATCCCTTGACAATCAGGAATGGCCCATCAAGGACCATTTAGAAACAATTCGTTTGTCCGATATGACCTCATTCCATATAAGTCTATGATCAAGAGCACTCTAAAAAGCATAGCCACAAACCCCAAATTGTTCTCAATTCCCCATCTGCAAGGCTGAATTTTTGAAACTGCACCCATTGTGCTGAGTCACGCACTTGCCACTCATCCAAGGTTCCATTGGGCAACTAGGACAGGTAACTTGCTTCATTTCTCTTTCCTCATTCCTCCTCTGTGTCTCCCCTCTGCCTTTGTCTCTTGCCCACAATAATCAGAGAAGTTCCAGTTTCATGTCCACTTGATCCCCATTCTACATTGTTCCCCATCTTCTTGTTTGTGTTTTCATGTAGGTGTGTGAGCCTGCTGGGCACTCTAGATTTGATGCTCACACATCAGCAACTTTGACTACCAATCCAACTCAGCAAATGTGAATCAGTAAACTTGGTCTTTAGCTCCACTTTCCTATCTTTATGTCTCACTGTCCCATCCTAAAAATGTTCTGTCTTCCAATGCCCACTTTTTTGGCTAATTAACACGTCCTTATCTCTACAAACAACAGCTGTGGTATACAAAGGAATGAACACAGAACTCCTTATCTATAGCAATTAACCAAATTTATTGCTATAAACACAGACACTCCCTGCAATTCCTCTTGTCCAGAGGCTTCCCCCTCCCCAAAGCTCCACTTATCTTAGTTGGTAAAGGTCTGAAGCCTCCAGTCCAGTGTCCAAAGCACAGTCCGTTCTTCTGCAGCAGAGTCCCTCCACTGTGTCCTCTCCAGCAGAGTGTTTCCTTCAGCAGGATCCAGGCAGTCCTCTCCTCCCATAGGTCTGGGTCAGAGGTCCTGTTGGTCTGGGGTACCTCTGGCTCAGGTAGCTTTTGACTCCTTCTGAAGCTGCCTTTTATCCTGCAGCCCCCTTGTTAAGACCAAATTAGGCTCAGGTGAGCCATCCCTTTAGTCCATGCCCATTCAAAGTCCCATCAAGGTCAAATGAAGCTCAGATGTCCATCAGAGTCTCCATTGGTCTTGATTGATAACAGTTGTGGAGCCAGCCCTGCCCTTCCCAGAGCTGTCAACCAGCTGTCAAAACATGGGAATAGCTGTCAACACCACATCATCTACCTGATGATCTTCTGATCTTCCATTACACTCACACACAGCCAAACTGGCAGCACACTTAAGATGCAATTCTATCCATGTTTACCTGGGAGTAGGTCCCACTAACTTCTCAGTAGACATGCAAAGGGACTAACTTCTCAGTAGACATGCATAGAATTAGGCGTAACTCTGTAATCCTATGTGTGTCAGAAGTAAGTCCAATTGTGCTCAGTGGGGCTTACTCCAAGGAAACTAGGCATAGGATTGTAGCCCAAGTGATTTGTTTCATCACATATTCTGTCTGTGCATGTGTATGTGGCTTAGGTCCAGAGCCTTCGAAATCTTCCTCTTAGCTGGATAAGATAGAAGCCTGGAGATCAGTCCCAGGCACTCCTAACACACATCTCCTCTTAGCCAACACTGCACCTGTTCAAAGACTTGAGATCCCCAAGTGTGGAGGCCCCTCCCCCCCTTCAAGCATCTATCAGTTGAGGGCAATCACACAATAGCAGAGACTAACTTGCCCATCACAAATGAGTGAAACACTTTACAGCCTATTGAGAGGCATGTGCCCTGCCTATAGCTGCTTTCAGGTTATAGTGAATCATGGCCTCAGCACTGGTCTCATGCCTTGGTTTAAATCCCTTCTTTTTCCTCTTCAGATTAAGAACCCTCATTCAGATTAAGAACCCTCATTGCCCTTCTCAATTTCTTAGTTTCTTAATTTCTTCCACTGGGAAAGCCAACAGTTCTGCATAAAATGTTAACAGCTTTTCTCCCACTCCTCTGACCCCCCCTTCCTTAAAATGCTACAGCATCTCCTCAACTGCACTAGTAATTTACCCATTTCAAACACTGCTGTTATTACAAGTTAATCTGTATTCCCCCTTTCTTATTACTGTACATTTATCACCCTATAAATATAAGTGTGGGAAAACTGATACTTAATAATAATAATAATAACAGTATTTATATATCGCTTTTCAACTAAAAGTTCACAAAGAGGTTTACAGAGAAAAATCAAATAACTAAATGATATTTGGGTCTCTACGATTTCTTGTGAACCACTGGGTGTACCTCAAGCCAATAACTCAGACCCAAACTGCACATGAATGAGTGGATACACTTGTGGTAACAACGTTAAGCCTTTATAATGCAATGACTGCTCTGAGGCCATTGACAGTTGCTAGTGAACATTTGTCTTGCAGAAAGCAGAACAACTTGTATGCTATGCCAAGCACTTCTTTCGATAATTCATTAGGAATAATGGATGTTTGAAAACTATGGCAATAGACAGAGAGATGCTTTGGGCTCCCACAATGTGATATTTAATCATCTAACAGCTAGTGATTGGTGCAAAGCTTTAACAATCTTTACAATTGTTTTAACTTTAACAATAACCTGGTGGAAAGTCCTCTTCCAAAGACTAGTGAACACTGACCTTTTGTTCACACTCAGAAATATCAGGATTGTACAAAGAGAGATGCCTCCACAAACCAAGGGTGATACCTTCACTTGTTGACTCTTGCTAGGTTATTATTAAAATATCAATCCATTTTAAAAAATTGTTAAAACAGGTTTTTTTTTTGCTGGTTTTCATCACCACTTAATTCCCCATCCCCTTGGAACATAGTAATAACAATTTTCACTTTCTGTAAAAGTTGCTCTCAATTTTTGATTTTGGTTTTAAATTTTCATTGTTAAGCCCTTTGGGCCTTTTGTTTAAAAAGGAAATGCAAGATATAACTACTTTAAATAAATATATTCAACCACACAGTCTGAATATATTCAACAACAGTTTATCAGAAAGCAAAGCTATTAAGGCTGCAATCCTTATTACCTGGGACTAAGCCTCATTGAGACTGACTTCTGAGTAGACATGTATAGGATTGTGCCTTAAGTCTGCTACCACTTTTGGGGGGACTGGGGTAGAGAAGTAATGTTTTCTCTGAATACCTAATACCTTTGGAAGGAACCATATGGTACAGATAGATTGAAAGGTTATGATTGTATTGCCACCTAGTGGTTTAGCTGAGAAATTAGGACTACAGTACAAGTTATTTAGGGTGCAATCCTATGTCAAACTTGTGACAAATGTCACTGCTACAGCAATGCAACATCTGTTGTATCCTAAACCTGTCCAGCACAAAGGGGGAAGAGCAAACATGCTGGTGCAGCCCTCCCAGTAATTCGACCAATGTGAGTAGAAACCCCAACACATCCTGCTAACTATGGGTTGCAGCCTGAAGTTAGCCCAACATGCAAACAGCCAATCACTGCACCCAGCCCCAATGCCAACAGTCAGAGAAGCTGCACCAGGGTGAACTGAGCAGTAGGAAAGGACAAGCACAGGTGACCATGGCTATCACAATGCCTCCCAGGGGTCCCCCCCCCAATGCTGCAGCAACCACCACTGGCAACCATTGGGAGATGCACCCCCCCCTCTCTCTCTCTCTCTCTCACACACACACACACACACATTCCTTATGCCACTCACACAAACACCCGTTTACAAGATATTCTTTTTTACTTTAGCAAAAGTCAGGAAGATAACTCCTTTGAGAATTGGTAGCCATGTGAAATAAACACACAAATTCCTCTCTATGGCAAGGGTTTGGGTCCACCAGCAGAAGGGTCCACCAGCTGGAAGGAACCCTTTTGTCAGGGGACAAACTGGGACAAATCACAAGGGGAGTCTCAACAGCACTTAGTTTAAGGTGCTGATAGCCAACTGCACAAGGGCTGGAAGCTAGGTAAGACAATTTTGAGGCCAGGCAGGAGCTTGCTAAAACTAGTAACACGCTCACCCTGTGATGTAACTGGACAAGAACAACCATGGAAAGGACAAAATAGACAATGGAGGTAGCTTTGGACCTTACACTAGCCACCTCACAGGCTTTCCCTCTAAGCAGTCAATCACAACAAGAGGTAGTCAATGAATACCTTGTGGAACAGGTAGCAGAACCACAAACAAGCACACCTGGTTGAGACACAGAGACCAATCAAAGGGAGCACTGCATAGGCCAATCATTGGGCTTGCATGAAACACAGAGCATCTACTCCAGCACTGTGCAATTAGCCAAGCCTGCCTACAGACACAAAATGCCTTTTGCATCACTGTTGACACCTGCTTCACTGTAGCCCTGGCAACTATCATTATGATGCCTTCCTGCTCCTCCACAGCTGTCTACCTTATACACCATAGCAGCACAGAGCAGGTGACCTGTGACCAATGAATTGCTTTCCTCTGCTATTTGAGCCCAAGGAGTGAGCTGTGAGAGCAGACAGGTTTCTCCACAGTGCAATCTCTGGGCTACTGTTTTGGTTTTATAGTGTTTCTGTTTTATCTTGTTTTGTTGAATACCATGCCACTTTTATTACATATATTTCCTTATTGTAAGTGATAATTACAATCCTATATATATCTATTCAGAACTAAGTCAACGGGCCTTATTCCCAGACAAGTGTGGATAGGATTGTAGCACTGTGTGCCTTTATGACCAAAAGACAGAATATAAATGGCAGCTGCCTAGATGTAAGTAGAAGTGTATATAGGGGAAAAAAGGGCACGCACAAAGCAAGTGGAAATGTGAAAGGTGCAGAAGAGACTGACCAAAATGATTATTGGGCTGGGGCACCTCCCTTACTAGGAAAGGCTACAGTGTTTGGGGCTCTTTGAAAAAGGTGCTTGAGGGGGGACATGACTGAGACATAGAAAATTATGCAGGGGGTGGAAAGAGTGGATAGAGGATGTTCTTTTCCCTCTAACACAACACCTGAACCAGGGGACGTCTACTAAAATTGAGTGTTGGGAGAGTTAGAACTGACAAAAGAAAATATTTCTTTAGCCATCATGTAATTAGTCTGTACCCCTGGGGGCTGGGGATAAGAATAGGCCCTCAGTTTGGCTGTACTTGTCCTAAGAGGTGACTAAACAGGTAGGTGGGACTCGATAGCCTGGGAAGGCAGCTCATCTGAGAGAAGGAAAACTCTGATCCCAAACCTCCACTGCCTTGTGGCTACATCCAGTGATGGAAAAGGCTTCAGGAGTCAACCTCGAGGCAAAATCCGGAGCCAGAGTCCCTGAGGCAGTTCATGGCTGAACACAGTCACCTTCTGGCAACTCCTGCGATGCCGCTGGAACCAACCATATTGGCTTCTGAGTTTCCATTGGACCATTTCAGCAAAGTGGAGAGGGAGGATTTGCTACATGGGTAACAGCCTATCCTCCATACCTATTTTACCCAGGCTGGTAATTTACCCCCACAGTGGACACTCTGTTCCAGAACCACCATTCAGAGCGTGATACCATAGTCTTCCGATACTGAAGGATGCTAACAACAAATTAGTCCTGTGGTTTTCAAACTCTCTGGGAGTTTGAAACCTGCAGTAAGTCTTTGCGGGGGGTGGGGGGGCAGCAGGGGTGGGGTGGGGAGGCAGCAACATGATCCCCAGGATCTCGTTGCTAAGGGGGCTGCAGGGACTGGGGTGCACCCTCCAGTCCCTGCAGCAGCCGTCCCTGTGTGCGGGGAGCCCTGCGCAAGTGCCTGCAGGGTGCCCCAGGTCAGGGAAAGGGAGAGTGGAGCCATCTGCTCTCTCTCCGCAAAAGTGGAAGCGGAGCGTGATCGCCCCACTCTCCCTTTCCCTGACCTGGGGAGCTCTGCAGGCGCTCGTGCAAGGCTCCCCACACACAGGGACGGCTGCTGTAGGGACTGGAGAGTGCACCCCAGTCAGAAGAGAAAGCAATTGTGCTCCACTTCCGGTTTTGTGGAGTGGGGTGTGATCGCTCTGCTTTCACTTTTCATGACCTGGGGAGCCCTGCTGAAGGTTGCGCAGGGCTCCCTGCACCCCCAGGAGATTGCAGGAGGCTTGGGCAGCTGCCTTCCCCCTGTCTCCTGGCTGCCCCTGCCCCTTAAGGGGGCAGAGGCCAGGACCCACAGGTTGGGGCATCGCGACACCCCAGTTTGAATACCACTGAATTCATCTGTGGAACTCCTTGCCACAGGATGTGGTGATGGCGTCTGCCCCAGGTGCTTTCGAAAGGGGATTTGACAGATTTCTGGAGGAAAAGTCCATCACGGGTTGCAAGCCATGATAGGTTTTGCAACCTCCTGGTTTCAGAAGTAGACTACTTCAGAATGCCAGATGCAAGAGAGGGCATGCAGGTCTCTGGTTGTCCTGTGTTCTCCCTGAAGTACCTGGTGTGCCAGTGTGAGATAAAGGAAGCTGGACCAGATGGCCCTATGGCCTGATCCAGCCGGGCTCTCCTTATGTTCAAGCACACTTCTACATCACAAAAACCAGGAGCTCATACATGAATCAAGCAGAGGCAATGCCATCTGTTGGACCAAAGGTCCAACACTTGGGATCATCTGGCCTTTCTGCTACTTTGGGAAAAGTCTTGGTTTTTTTTTGCTTTTTGGGGGGGAAGGTTGTAAGCTCCTTGGGGCAGGGACTGATGACACCTTGGAACGCACCATGCCCACTGATGGTGCTGCATGTTGTTGTTTCTACTAGTAGGCGAGATACAGCCCAGTCCCAGCAGGAGAAGCAGAGCAACAGCCCACATGCCTGGATCCAGGAGCAGCTGACAGCCCAAGCCTCTGCATGTCTACTCAGAAGTAAGCCCTATTAGAGTCAGCGGGGCTTCCTCCCAGGAAAGAGTGGAGAGGACTGCAGCCTCAGAGCCCGGTCCTGTGCAAGTCTACTCAGAAGTCAGTCCCATGCTGTCCAATGGGGCTTACTCGCAGGTAAACGTGCCTGGGGCTGCACCCCGGCAGGCACGCGCTCTGCACAGTTCCGAGAACCCGCTGGGAGCGAGGCCGCGACAGGGCTCCGCACAGCCCCCCCACCCGGAAGCGCGCTGCCCTTCTCCAAGATGGCGGGGGCGACACGTGAGGGCGGCCGGTTCCGGGCGACGTCGGCAGCAGCGGCGGCGATGGCGGGCGCCGAGGCGGCGGCGCTGGACGCCCTGAAGCGGGGCGGCGCGGGGGCGGCCGAGGCGCTGTTCGAGGCGCACACGGCGGCGGAGCTGCGGGCGGTGGAGCGGCAGCTGCGCGCGGGCATCGAGGGGAAGCGCGAGGAGCTGCGGCAGATGGTGGGCGAGCGCTACCGGGACCTCATCGAGGCGGCCGACACCATCGCCGAGATGCGCCTCAGCGCCGAGCAGCTGCTCCACGCCGTGCGGGGGCTGCAGCAGCGCCGCGCCAGGGGCCGTGCGGGGCCCGCCTCCCAGGACGGCCGGCGGGGCCCGGGCGCGCAGCAGCAGGTGGGCCCGCAGCGGGGCTTGGGCTGCCCTCCGCACTTCCCTGGGAGTAGCCCCAGTGACTCTCATGGCACTTACTTCTGAGTAGACGGGGGTAGGACTGGGCTTGAGGCCACAGCCCTACCCACACTACCCTGGGAGTAGCCCCATTGGACAACAAGGAACTTGCTTCTGAGTAGGCATGCCTAGGACTGGGCTCTGGGGCTGCCATCCTGTCTACACTTACCTGGGAGTAAGCCCCACTGACTATAATGGGACTTGCTTCCGAGTAGGCGTGCATGGGATTGGGCTCTGAGGCTGCAATCCTACCCACACTTACCTGGGAGAAAGCTCCATTGACTCTGATGGGACTGACTTCTGAGTACATACATAAGACCTTTATTGGCATAGAGACTTCTGAGTAGACAGGCATAGGATCAGGCTCTAAGGCTGCAGTCCTATGCTGCTTCCCTGGGGGTCAGCACCATTGGACTCCGTGGGACGTACTTCTGAGCAGACACGCATAGGATTGGGCTGTTAATGTGGGGTGAGACTGGGGAGTGCAGGAGTGCTTTGCCAGTCTTGTCTGGCACCTAGATAAAGCAGGCAGGAGTTCAACGGGTTATGCTTTTGGTCTCAGTGTGACTGCTGACAAGCACATCACCTGTTGAATATCTGTCCACTTTTGCATCTTAGCTGCTGAAGGCATTATTCTTGTCCATCCCACTTAATCCCCTAATGTTGGGCAGGGGTGGGGCTAACTGGGAAGACTGATTTCCTGAAGCATGAGCCCTGGACATTTATTGATGTTTTAAATAGATCAGACCTTGCCTGGGGAGAGAATTGAGAATTCAAAGGTTATCCATGTAGCTTCCGTGTTTCCCTGTCGTCTTATGCTCTGTCCTGCAAAAACAGTGCTCTGGCATCCAGCAGTGTTTCATCTTGTACATGAAGCTCTAGATATCTTAGGACACAATCCTAAAATGGTCTACTCAGAAGTTAGGATTTTAGCCTTAATTTTGAATTGTCCTAATCCTAAGCAACTGCTCTGTACTGTATTAATGTTGAGGATATTCTCTCTTTAAGAATGTATTGAGGAAGCAGAAAGATACCTGTGCTTACCTACAGAAGCATGCCAAAGGATTAGCAAATGATCTAAGGCAGCAGTCCTCAACCTGTGTTTCTGGGACCCATGAGTGGGTCATGACCCAATTTTTGGTGGTTCACGAAACTGACAGGACAGATTAGACTTATCATCTTTACTTACACACACACACACACACACACACCACCTTTTATATAGATATAAAAGAATAATAAAAAATGACTAATCTGTGTTGAATGATTTTGACTATCTTGCCTGCAACTTGAGCTTCCTGCTGGTCATGCAGACTTGCCTGTCAGTAGCCATCCTTCATCCTAGTCAGTTGGCAGCATCTCCTATAGGATGCCACAGTAGCTTCTTTTATTTTCCTTTAGATCTGTCAGCTGGACTGATTTGGGATAAGCTGTACAAGTGTCTGGTTTTGTACATTCGTTCGTAGTTGTGAAACAGTGGATAAACGGATAGATACATTCTACCAGCAGTTTTTTCTCTAATATGCTTTCAGGCCAAGGGTTTACTTGATTAGTGTTATCTTCAACATAATGTGTGTTTCCCCCTGTTCAGACAGTCCAGTCACAGGAAAAGTTCTACTGTTTGGCAGCACAGATCCAATTGCTGCTGCAGATTCCTGAGAAAATCTGGAGTGCTATGGAATCCTCTCAGTACCTTTATGCCACTCAGTTGTACCTGCTGTGCTGTCACCTCCATAGCCTCTTGCAGCTGGATTCTTCAGGTTCCCGCTATAGTCCCATCCTGGCACGTTTTCCTATTCTTGTGCGACAAGTAGCAGCAGGTAGCCATTTCCGGTAAGCTGTTTCTAATTTGTCTAGTCTTACTACTTACTACTATACTGTCTTAATTTGAATGGTAGGCCTTCCTGACTCAAGGACTCTGAGTGAGAAATGGTATTGGAGAATGAAAGATGCATCTTACCTACTGGGGGATAATGTAGGAATCCCTAAGACTGCAATTACATCACTAATCACAGAACAATATGTTTTACTCTAAAACTGTTAATTCCCCCTGAATTTTGAGCATTCAAGTGTCTCTACCATTCATCATTAGGAGAGATGTATGTAAAAGCAAGAGGTGCATTTCTTAAAATGTTAAAAACATTTAGTGGTGTTGCAGGTGTGTGTGTGGGGAGGGGGTTAGAGGTGGGAGCACAGTCTCCTACAAGAACCCCAGTGTTTGACCTTAGTTTGTCCAGTTACTGTACTTATGACTCCCAGCTTAGCTGTCAGACCAGAATCTCTACTATTTTGCACACAAGGAAGTAGACAAGGAGTTCAAGAAGTTAAGTAAACAGCATTCAAACAATTTTCTGAGCTGCCACTAAAGACGTTCTGATGTCTCTAGTCCCCTGTTTTGTGTTTTGTTTAGATCTGATAGTCCATCTAGATTAGTGTCCCTTCTTTAGAAAGTATTTCCAATATTGTCTAATATCTAATACTTTGGAGGAAAATATAAAATTAGAAAAATACTGGGAAGCAGGTCCTGTTTAGGTCTATCATTTGCCCTTACTGGAGGTGGATTTAGATCTGAAATATGATAGTTTAATATTATTTCTTAGCTCATTAGCATAGGTCTGGATCTGCCACACAATTACCAAACACTTGCTCAAATTTGACATGCAGAGCATGATTTTCTCAGAACTTTTTTTTGTGTTATACAGCCTAAGCAACTAAACATTTTCTCTGGGTCTTGCTTTGAAGTTTTCCCTTCAGTAACAACCTGCTAATGGCATCTATTCATATTTCTTCCAATTAGGTCAACAGTCCTACAGGAGAGCAAATCACTATTGAAATGCCAAACTGTTTTGGACCAAGCAATTGCCGAGGCCTTATGCTCAGTCATGCTTCTTGAGGACAGTTCACCACGCCAGGCTTTGGCAGACTTCTTGCTGGCCAGGAAGTCTGCAATTCAGCAGCTTCTGAATCAGCCCCATCATGGTCAGTATGCACATTACTGCCTCTTAAAATAGTGCATGCATTGTCCAGTCCTTCTGACCTTTGTTTCCTCCTTCAACTTCTGAGACTGAACTAATCTGATGACCCATTGTATAACTTTCTTTCTACACTGGCAGTCTGTGTTGATCTAAAATAATGTCAATTTCATATGTTAGGCCAGAAGCCATTTCAGCTTACCCTGGGAACGCTACACTGTTTGGAAACAGTGTGAAGAACCTTGTCAGTCATCTCAGTAATGGTCGAACTTAGAAATCAGATAAGAGGGTCTTCACACTGGGCCCAGAGCTACTCATTTAAGAACAAGAAGGTGCAGCTGTCACTCTCCAGTTAGGCAGGAGTGAGCATGATTGTGTAGTGTTGCATCAGCCAGTGAAGTCATCTTCTGGAAGTTCTGGCTGGTCTGAGCCTCTGTTTGGCCAGAAGTTATCTTTAAGGCAGTGGTTCCAAAACCGGTGGGTCGCAACCCACCGGCCAGGGAAGCATTCCTCTCTGGCCCGTTAAGGGGTGGGATGGAGCAATGGCAGTGATGCAGTCCCTACGATTGTGCCGCTGCCAGGGTCAGAAGGGTTTGTTTTTTTTACTGGCATCTGTGCTGGCCTCTGGGATGTGCGGGGAGCCCTGTGGATGCCTCTGCAGAGCTCCCCAAGCCTCTGATTAAGTAAAAATAACGATTATAATGATTAGGAAGCACTTTCGGTTTCACAACTAGAAGTGAAAACCAGAAGTGGTTTTCATTTGTTATTTTTACTTAATTAGAGGCTTGGGGAGTCATGCCAAGGTATCCATGGGGCTCCCCATGCTGTCTGGAGGCCAGCACGAATGCCTGCAAGTTGCCAGGAGGCCAGCACAGATGCCTTCTGACCCCCGGCAACAGTGTGATCCTGGGGGTGATGTCGCTGCCGTGCTTCGTCCCCGCAAGCACTTAAGTGCTTTCCAGCTCCTCCATAGGAGTTTGGGAACCACTGCTAAGCTATATAAGTCTGTTACTGGGACAGGAGGGGGCTTTGTTCCTGTCCTTTCCATCATGGATCCCTGTCCGTATCACTGCTGGTATGACAAGTGGAAGAGCCACCCTTTGCCTATACTCAGTATTTGGATGGTCCATGTTAGGGACCATCCAAAGTAAGTGTAGAAGCTTAGTTTTATTGTTTGAGCACTGTGCACATGCCATATTTATTCTGTTAAGTAACCAAATGCCTTTCTTGTATTTGTACCCATATTTCTATTCTTGAATAAATCATCATATATTTACAGGCCTAAGTCTGTGTTTGTGAAGGAATTGATCCAGCTAAGTCCTGCCTAGATCACTTAAGTCACTCTACTGAAGCAAAGCAAAAGCTTGAGACTTGAATTGCTGAAGTTTGGGCAAGCTCAGAGCTTGCAAGGGCTGAGCAGGTAGCTCATAGGTCTCCAGCTTCCCCTTAGCTGAAGAAGTGGCTGTTAAAAGGGGTGGTGGCATCTGCCATTAGGCGAGTTGCCCTAACAATCCTGGTTTAGCTGATGAGGTGGGATGTGCGCGCATGACAGGTTGTACGCATTAAGGACAATTTATTGGAGATCCTATTGTTGCCCCTATAAATTAGTGACAATTAAATGAGCGGATCCTCCTTCTCATTGGGAAGAATCACGAACAGCAGCTCTGGGTCAACTTAAGTTTCCACAGTATTGATTCAAATTCATCACCATGTTAATATGTTTGTTTTCTGTTCTAAAGTAACTTGCAGCTGTGGCTAGAAGTAATAACTGGGCTGAACCTAGCTACAGACCAGTGCATCATAAGAGCCGGTACATCTTTCCCAGTGGACTTTCTGCATGACAAGCTTTCCAGCATTCCCACATTCAGTAGATAAAAATCTGACATCTGCTATTTTGTCCCCTTTAGAGCTTTAAAATTTGGAGATTATGGAAATATGTTAGTTATCCACTGCTCATTTTTATACTAATCAAGACAGTAGGTGGTGTGCACCAAAGATGCTTGTCTGACCATAGAAACAATGTTTCTGCCTCTCACAGCTGTCTAAAAGGAATGTGGGTATGGCTGCCAATATTTAATCAGCGGTTTTGTCTGCAAACAGATGCTGGTATTAAAGCACAAGTCTGCTCCTTGGTGGAACTTCTAGCCACTACCCTGTTTCAGGCTCATGCCCTTTTCTACACCCTGCCAGAAGGAACAGCTTCAGACCCATCCCTCCCCTGTGGTTTGCTCTTTTCAACACTGGAAACTATCACAAGCCAACACCAGGCAGGTAAGCACCTAGTTTAGCAGAATGAATATTCCTTAACTTTGTTTCAATTTCCAATGAGTTAATCTTGCTGCACAATTCTCCTAGGTAAAGGCATGACCATCTTGAAAGAAGAAACCAAGTTGAGCAGCTGGTTCAAATACTTGCCACCTTCCATCACAGAATTCCAGCCAACCCTCAGAACTTTGGCACATCCCATTAGCCAGGATTACCTTAGAGATGCGCTTCAGAAATGGATCAATATGTGAGTCAGAAAGGAATATCTGTTGCTGGAGGCACTTTGATCCAGCAAAAGAGCACATTGCATGTTCCTGTGAAGGCGTGCCACTATGGTTGTCTGAAAAAGGTTGTGGTTGAAGATTTTGCATTAAACACTTTCCAAATGTTGTAGATTGACAGTCAGTCCTGAGCTGCCCGGAGCACCCAGGCTCAGCGGCACCGAAAAGGGCTGCTGCCGAATTGTGTGCCTCCTGCGCTACTGCGGGAGGATCCTCAGGAGAAGGGGACGTTCGTTCCCTTCCCCCGAGTAAGGTAAGCAGCCCTGCAATGGGGCTACTCACTTTAGGAAAAGGCGCTCATGTAGGGCGCGCAGCCCTCCACGAGTGCCCTGGATCCTGCGGAGCTGAGATCCGCGGATCCTCCCACCCGCCCCTTGGCACGCCTCCCCGCTCCCTGGAATGCCTCCTCCACACCTCGGTCCACATCCCCACCTCCCATTCCGCTGCTCTGTGGTCTGGGAGACAGCGGAGCTGCGGAACCCGGGCAACCGCCCCGCGCTAGTCCGGCACTAACCGGCGCTGGGCTAGCACTGGCGGGAGCCTGGTGGTGAGCCCCGCAAACGTGCCTTATGGCATGTTTGCGACTGGTCGGCGGCACAGAGCCATGCCGCCAACCACAGAATTGGGCTCTGAGTGAGTTATGAAAGAGATATTGTTTGCAGAAGTGTACAGTACATGTAGATTTTTTTAACACCCTAACTTTTATGAACTGTCCTTAAATTGGTCACATTGTAGATACTACTGCTTCCATCTCTCTGGGGTTTTGCCTTTTGTTTTGATTCTGACATAACTGATAGCCTAGTGCAGAGGTCTCCAAACCATGGCCCGGGGGCCAGATGCAGCCCGCAGCAAGCCTCTTTCTGGCCCGTGGCCAACCTCTTGTCCCCTGAAAGCCTCTGGCCCACTCAACTGAACATGACCAGAACTGTGCTCTGATTGTGTCTGGAGGATGTTCTGAGGGCCAGAGAGGTTGAATGAATGAGACCATTCATTCATTTATTCACTCATCTATATTCCATCTCTTATTTATTTAAATTTTATATTTAAATTTTTTTTCTGGCCTTCCACACCACACCAGATATTTGATGTGGCCTTCTGGCCCAAAAATTTGGAGACCCCTGGCCTAATGCATCATAGGCTGCTCTTGCTACCAGGTGGAAATTGGGACTAAATTTATTATTATTATTTATATATTATAATATAATATTAATATAATATTATTGATATAATAAATAATATAATATATTATATTATGTATATGCGTTATTTCTATGCCGCTTTTCAACAAAAAGTTCACAAAGCAGTTTACAGAGAAAAATCAAATAACTAATGGCTCCCTATCCCCAAAGGGCTCACAATCTAAAAAGATGCAAATGAACACCAGCAGACAGCCACTAGAAAAGACACTGGTGGGGTAAGACAGGCCATTTACTCTCCCCCTGCTAATAAGAGGAGCACCTGCTTGAAAAAGTGCTTCTTACCCAGTTAGTAAGGATTTAGTAGTAATGGAGAGAAATACCAGCTTAAGAGTCTGCCCGCTTTCACTCCAAACACTGCAAAAGTGGAAGCTGAAGGTACAACATTTTTTAATCCCCTTATGACCAATGCTCTTATCTATCAACCTAACAGTGGTTGAATGACAAGTAGTGATTTGAATTCTTCAGGTATCCTTGCATTCAACAACTAGCTCTTAGCACAGTGCTTCTTTTCCAGAATTTCATGGGGCTATTTGTACTTAGAAGGGTCAAGACTTTTCCACTTAATGCTTTATGCAGGAAGAGTGTGACTTTTTGGATCCTGTTCTCATCACATTGGTTCATGATTCCATATGTCTGACCCTTGTTAAAACCAACACAGTAAAGGCCACAATTCATGTAATCACATAAGTAATATTCATTGCAGTTCTTAACTGTTGTGCAATAAGCAATATCCTTGCAACTCCAAAGGAAGTCCTGCACCTACTCGCCTTTCATCATGTCTTGCAGGTGCAATGAAGACATCAGATCTGGTATCACAAACTTACTGGTGTATGTGAAGAGCCTTAAAGGTCTCGCTGCAATCCGTGATGCTGTGTGGGAGCTGCTAACCAATGAGTCCATGAGCCAGAACTGGGAAATAGTGTGTAGCAGGCTCTTGGACAAATCCATCTCTTTCTGGGATGATATGTTGCAGCAGCTCTTCTTGGACAGATTACAGGTAAACTATTAGCAGACCCTGGCAAGATAGAGGAAAGGTTAAGAGTTTCAGCCAAGACTTATTCTGAGCCATGGAGATGGAATTTCCTGGTTTTGGAGAATAACTGAGCAGGGATAAATCAGAACTGTTCGTGATTTTTTTAAAGAATATTTCCCCTTTGTATACAATGAGTATGTTCACATGAGGAATGTTGTTCATAAGAGAACTATCATCTGACCATCATTGTGAATAGGAAATATTGTTGGAAATTTCCCTACTTATAGACAACCTACCTGGCATTCACAGCAAATTGAGATCCCATTTTTCTTGATTTACTTGACCTTTCCTCTTAACTCTCAAGCTGAAGATTTGCCCTTTCTGTCTGTCTCCACCTCCTTTCCCAAATAGAAACTCTCTTGGCTACAAGATACTTTGTTTGCTAACGAGCTTTCCAATTCTGATTTGTCACCTTCTAGTTTCAGTAGCTTTCGTTTTCACATTGTAGAACTGTATGAAGAATCTTGGGAGTGTAAGGAAGGAACAGATCTTGCAAATATCCCTAACAATCTCTAGACATTCATAACAACCTGAAAGTATAGTTTCTGTGCTTCTTACATGCATCCCAGGATTCTGGTTGGTACTGTGATTAGTGATGTACCAGTATCTCCTGTATAATGAGCATATCTTTTCTTTTCTAGACTCTGACAAAGGAAGGATTTGATGATATCTCCAGCAGTTCCAAGGAACAACTTGTTCTGGTTGTACATGAGCTTGAAGCTAAACCTGGCACACCTGCTTACAACAAACATACCCTGTTTGAACATAACATGGCCTCTTTTTTATGGTCAGAGAGTCCTAATGACTTGCCACCTGATTCTGCTTGGATCAGTGTTTCAAACCGCAGTCTGTTCAGCAAGAGTGGGTTGTGCATGAAGGCTCAGGCACATAGCCCTTGTGTTCAGAACTTTTGCAGTGCTCTGGATTCCAAGCTGAAGACCAGGTTGGATGATCTCCTGTCCTACTTGCCTTCAGAATCCTCTTTATTGAAAGAGACTGTGAAATTGCAGTCCAGGAACTCGGCCTTTGACAGATATGCTGATGCAGGTACCGTAGAGGAGTTGTTGCGCAGCCATTGCATCCGCTGTGTGGATTATTTACTGGGTTGTGTTAGGGAAGAGCTGCATCATGCTCAGGATGTGCTGAAAGGCTGCACTGATGCTTTGCGCAACCCTAAACTGAATACTGTACTCTTTATGGCACGACTGTGCCGGTCACTGGGAGAGCTGTGCCCACACCTGAAGCAATGCATTCTGGGTAAACCGGGTAGCCCAGAGAATGTGGTGAGGGAGCCCTGGCCTCTGAAAAAGATGGGCAAAGGGAAAACTCAAGAAGTGAACCCCATAAAGGCTAAATGGCAAGAATTAAAAGAACAGCTATTGCAGGATAGCCTGTCTGCCTACCGGATTTGGAGCACAGCTGTTGCAAAAGTGAGTGGCATTCTCTGGGTGATGTTTCTTTTCAGTTGTGGTTTGCATTTGGAAAAACGTCTTGGAAGTCTTGCTAGCGTGTGCAAACAAATCTTCTTAAGAGGGAAGTTTCAGACGCTATAGACAAAGAGCCTTGGCTTTTCTGTTCGCTCCCACCTGGACAGACATGGCATTCTGCTAGAATTGCAGGAGATGCAGGCTCCTAACTATTCCACCTTTCCAGACTATCCTGACAACAGGCTGAAGCAGCAATTCCCAAACTCTTTGGGAGCCACAGTAAGTCCTTGCGGGGGAGGGGGGGAATGCAGCAATGCAATCTCCAGGATTGCACCATTGCCAGGGGCACCAGAGGCTTTGTTTTACTTACTGAAATTAGCAGCAGCCTCCTGGGGATGTGGGGAGCCTCCCCAAGCCTCAGAGAATATAAAAATAATCACGACCACTTACAGTTTCACGATCATAAACCAGGTTGCAGTTATTTTTACATTCTCTGAGGCTTGGGGAGCCCTGCGGAGGCTTCCATGGGGCTCCCTGCACCACTAGGAGGCTGCTGCTGCTGCTTCCAGTAAATAAAACAAAACCCCTGGTAGCAGTGCAATCCTGAGGATCAAGTTGCTGCATTTCCCCCCTCCCCGCCCCTTAAAGGGGCAAAGGCAGAGCTCCTCAGGCTGGGCTAAAGGGAAACAAGTTGCTTCTTAGGGGAATGGATTTTTTCATATATAGGTTGAGTCTCATTATTCACATGGGTTCTGTTCCAAGAACTCAGGTGGATGGCAAAAATCACACTATAGCAAATCAATTTTTAAAAAGTCCCTTTGCTCCCAAGGCTCCTTTGCAGCCTTGCGGACCTTTGTGATGTTAATTAGGACCATCATTAGGACCACAATCCAACAATCAGTCCCTCTCCAGGGGCTTAGAAAGAATTATCTTTTCTTTCACAAGTTCAGGGGGAAGGGAGGGGGTTGCTTGGAGAGAGAATGATTGATGAATTGTCAGCTAGCTGTCTTCTCCCTAACTATGTTTTCCTTTAAAGGACCCTTCTCATCATGTTGAGATAAAAATCTCTACAACAGTAAGAAAAGCATTTTAAAGGTGTGCATTTTTCCCCTTCTCCAGAGATCATCACATTCCTTCTCATTTGCAGTGACCATTCGTGTTGAGTCAAATCTGTTTATAAAAAAGCTGTGTATAGCAAGGTTGGACCTGTATATATTTTATGTCAAGGGTTTAAAATTAATTACTTTGAGGTTGGAAGGACATTGACAATGTCTAGATTGCGAATGTCAACTTTCAGAATATTTCAGATTTGAACAATGGCCAAAGTGATTTATGTGACTTCTCTATGCTGAAAGCTTACAGACCCAGAAACTCACTTCGGCTTGACTCACTGTTCTGATGTTTGTATTTCATCTAGGCCCTGGTTCAGAGCTTCACACAGTCATTACTGAAGGGCGAAGCTGGATCTGTTCTGGCATCAGCTACCAACTGGGAGGAGATAGAAATTGAGGAAGAAACTGAGACTGGAAGCAGCGTAAAGTCCAAAATTCGGCTGCCTGTCCAGGTAGGATGGAAGGGGGGATAAGGCTGTAACCATGCATACTAAAAGCAGTGTTCTGACCAATAACCATCTTGTACATTGTCTTCAATTTTATACAAGAGGAGAGGGAACTGATATTCCAGATTACCCCAAAGACCAGCAACAGACCTGAACTTTGAGCCTAATCTGCCGATACCCTCCTTAGGGAGGGCACCAGAATGAGGTCTCGTTATCTGGTGTGCTCCCTGGGGCATTTGGTGGGCTGCTGTGAGATACAGGAAGCTGGACTAGATGGGCCTATGGCCTGATCCAGCAGGGCTGTTCTTATGTTCTCCTTGAGTAGGCTCCAAAATTCTGTAATATGCACAGTGTGACCTGATAGCAATTCTGGATTTTTATTTTCCTGATCACATTTCCAGCCTGGACGAAGGGCAATTGCTCAGCTGCAGTTCCTGCTTCTAAGTGGACTGGAGTTACAAAAGACCCAATTTGGAAAGGGACTGGAAGAGTAATTCACAATGGGCCTCCTGTCCCTGCTAAAATAAAAATCTGAATTGCATGATCGTCAATGCAAGTTTTGGAGAAAGGTGTGTAGAAATGAAGGCAACACCTCTAGTAGAGCCTTGTGTTGTCAGATCACAGAAATGTGTAGGTATTGACTACAGAACTTAAAATGTTTGCATGTAAACTTTAGCAAGGAGTATAGTTTATAGTACCATTTTGTATAGTTGATGGACAATGTCGCTACCGGAAGCAGTATGGGAATCATAAAGTTGAAAAAAGCCAAACAAACTAAGATCCCTCTTATTTTCAAGAAAGCATATTTTCTACATTGCGCTGTGTTCCTCTTCACAGCCATCCTGGCGTGTCCAGTCCCTCCTTTTCAACTTGTGCCAAGAAGTCAATCAGGTTGGAGGTCATGCTCTTCCAAAGATCACTTTGCAAGAACTACTGAAGACTTGTTTGACTGAAATACTAGGTGGCTATGAAAAGCTGTCAGAAGGGAACCCGGAAAAGGTATGTGAGAGGGCTTGGTGGACTGTTGCATAATTTTAGACCAGCTTATTTTGAGAATCTTCCTGCAGAAATGGGTTTGAAAATATGAATTGCTAAGAGAAGATCCACTGATGTGCTCCTGCTTTATCAGACTTGCTAATCAGGAAAGCTCTAGAGAATTACTGACCTTTAGCTACAGAATTGGATCTTTGAGCAGCTTGGATAGTCAGTTGTTCTGCACAATTGTATTGAATCTTGGGCTCCCTAGCAGTTATAAACTGAATGATAAATATATGACTTTAATGATTCATTGTACATTGTCCAGCATTCTGGAGAATCTGTAAGAGCAGGCAGATGACTTGGCAGGTCTGGGTCCATCTAGGATTCTGTCAGCCCGAACCTACACTACATTCACCTTTGCAGATCACATGGGACATTCCTATAGAGTGAGGACCCTTGATGGAATGATTCCTTGGAAAGACCTAGAATTTGCCAAGCCCTCAGATACACATGGGTCATTTCAGAGTGACTTCCTTGATTTGTATCAGGAGTGGCAACCTTTCAACTTTAGGGCTCCTGGACTTTTAGCAATTGTGTAGAGGAGGGAATTTCAGCAGGTGTAGCTTGTCATCTGTGAGGCTGACCACCTCTGATTTATATGAACACATCTAGTATACACCTGATTGAACTGTAGCTGTATTACATGAGAAGATGTTCTACTGGCCCTGTTCTTGATCTAAATGAACATATGGTGATATTTACTTATTTAGAGACAACATGTATAAAGCATTTGGTACTTCAAGTATATATCTTGAAATCTTTGCACGAAATTTTGTATTCAGATTGAACCTAATCACTTCCTTGAATTAATGTGAATTTCAGACTAGTCTTTAGTGATCAGAGAGCAACAGTGACAGAATCCAGGGCTGCTAAGGTAAAAGAGAGTAGTGAATTCTGCAGAATTAAGGAATAGTCTGAGAAATAGATGCTTTTAGTGCCTTTGGCTAAATGGTGTTACTGATGTGAATGTTTTATGTTGGTGCTACAAATATCCATCAGGGTGTGGTTGCCATGTTGGTTCCACAGCACAAGAGTCAAGAAAAAGTACAGGTGGCAGAATTTGTTCAAACAAGGTCTATTTAAAAAAATGCACAGTACTTTAGACACAGGATGCAATAGGAAGAGACTGTGAGTACTGAACCACATCTAACTGAGATTAAAGTAATAGTTGATTAAATTTTTCCCTTCTAAAATGTGTGGGAATGATTAGTGAATCAGGCACTCACTTATGAGTAAGCCTGTTTAGTCATGTCTCTTTCTTTAACTGCTTTCAGGAACAAGTGATGTTACCGATCACCCAAAATAGGGCTTTGCAACTCCTGTACGATCTTCGGTATTTAAATATAGTCCTTTCAACTAAGAGTGAAGATCTGAAAAGCAGCAGAAACAAGCAAGACTCCAGGTTCTGTACACTGTCAAAGGCTGAGTGTCTTCATCTGTGGGGCTACTCAATTTGTAACTGCCAGAATGTTGCTGTACTCTTAGTGAGGCAGAATCGGATCCTGTTCACCTAGTACTGGGGCACCTTCTTATCACGGAGTAGGTGTTGGATTTGCTGGTAGATGCATATGAGACTACAAACAGGACTAAAAAGTCCCAAGCACCTGGTTGGCTATAAATTTGGAATATTTTCAAGTCCCTGTGCCTGCCTGGCTTTTAATACTTCAATACTCCATTACCATCGTGACTATGTGCACACAGCAGTAATAGTGGATGCAAATTAAAGGTTTTTGAAAAACCCTTACTAAAGTGGGTGGGGTACACTTTTTGTGCATGTGAGATTGCACATAGATAAAAGCAAGTCAGCCTGACTAGGTCATTGTCTATATCCCTCTTTTCTCCTCTCTCTGTCTACTTTATTAGCAGTAATAGTAGTGATGCCTTACTACTTATTTGCATGGTATCTTTTTCCCTAATTTTGTAGTTTGTGCATAAAACTCTATGACCAATTATTTAACAAGGACCACTTACAGAAATTCATAATTGTGAAGTTTTCCACATGAATGTGTTGGATAAAAATCACACCGATTAGCTCATATTCATGTGCACACACATCAAATGATCATGGTAAGGTATGTGATTTGTGCATGATATCTTGCTCAACTGACTAGACTTGGACACTTGATATCCGGTGCATGTGGGAAACATGCAAAGGCCCAGGTTATAGATAAGTGGAGTGCCCCTGAACCATATGAATAGCTACACCCTTGGCTGGCAGGGAAGCAGTCCAGTTGTAATTGAAGATGAAATATTTAAAGATGCATTCTAAATTCCCTTCTTACTGGGTTAATGGACTGACCCATAGCTAGTTAACTTACTGCAGAGTTGTCTTTATTTAATCATTCCATTACGCAATAGTTGGAAACTGATTAAGATTAAACTCCTGCTTTGTATGTTTTCACTTATTTGTTTTGAATCTCTTCCTGTGAAAATGTAACTTTTTTTGGTTCCTGAGTTTGTGAAAATATCTCCTTGTCCTATTTCTCCCCCCCCCTTTTTTTTCCAGGATTGAGAAAGAGACAGACTTCTTGGAGAGCTACATAGATCCCTTTGATTTAGATGTCTTTACTCCACACTTGAATAGCAACCTTAACAGGCTGGTGCAGCAAACCTCTGTAAGTTCAGAGAAGCATTCTGTTGGAGCATATGTTTGCTGAGTCTCCTGGACCAATAATATTGGCTTCAGGCACACACAGCACTAACACAGATTAGTATATTTAAGGATAATGGCTAACTGAGCTAACATAATATAGAAATTGTGGAATGCAATTTTGTTCTAGGCAATTCCTGTAAACAGTACAAATTTTAAAAATGAATAAAGGGGGAAAAGTCACAGGCAGGGGTTATTCTTATTGGATTATACTAGCCCGGTTCCGATGTAATGGGAAGCCATGGTTTCCTGCTGTTGGGAACAAGCTTATTTTCTCTTACATTGGAACTGATAGTCGGACTGCTGCTCCTACAGCTGCACTGGCTACCAGTTTGATTCCAGGCACAATTTGAAGTGCTTTTAAAGCCTTTTATGGCTTAGGACCAAGGTACTTGAGTGACCTTCTTACTCCCTAGGTCATCTGGGGGGCCCTTGCTCATGTACCACTGCCAACTCAAGCTTGGTTGGAAGTGACATGGAAGAGGACCTCTTCTGTGGTGGCACAGTAATGGAACTCTTGCCTTCTGGCTTCATTTAAATACCTGTTTGACCATTTTTTAAAAATTTAGTTCCTTTGCTGTTGGTTGTTTCATTGCTCTTTGGATGCTGCTGCTATGTGTTGTAATTTATTTTGCAATATCACTATTTTCTATTTTAATTGTATTTATGGTTTTAAAATTGTTGTGACCAAAGTACCACAAGGTCAGAAGGGGAGAGACAGGTAGAATCTTTTAAGTAAATAAATAGGACAACTAGCCATCCTAGTAAATAAATAGGTCAACTATAACAATTAGTTATAAACAAGACTGTTCCACAAGGTAATATCAGGTTTATTCTTGGAGGTTTTATGGATCATAGTATGTGAATGCTTAAATTCCTAAATAGTACATTATACAAGCAAACTTAAAATTTGGAAGGGGAAAGTACTTGTTTTAGGCAGCTATTTCAGAGCATAATCCAGTATTTCTCAAACTGTGGGTCTGGACCCACTAGGTGGGTTGCGAGCCAATTTCAGGTGAATCCCCATTCCTTTCAATATTTTAAATATATTAGACTTGATGCTCCCATGGTATGTGACTGCATTTGGGGAAAAGTTACAGAGCTGAACTTTTAACTAGCTACTATGTATATTCTTTTAACAATGATACTCAATGGAACTTACTCCTGGGTAAGTGTGGGTAGTACTGCAGCCTAGGATTGTTAAAAATTTTCCTGCTTGATGATGTCACTTCTGGTCATGATGTCACTTTCGGTGGGGCCTGACAGATTCTCATTCTAAAAAGTGGTTCCTGGTGCTAAAAGTTTGAGAATGATGGACATAAACAAAGCTGACAAAGAGCATCCTGCTGTTAATGTATGTAAGACTTTATTAATGCTTGACAATGATTTGCAGTCAATCTTCTGCAGACAAGCCAACCATCTTTTTCATTACTCTAGGTCTTGTTTGGCTTATTAACTGGGGCAGAGAACCAGTACACTAGCCGAAGCAGTGCCCTGACTTCCCAAGAGTTGCATAACATTCTGCCTCTAGCATCTAGTCAAATCAGGTGAGCAATGCAAGCTACAGGTAGCACAGTACTCCTTGGAGACAAAGTATCTGACCTCCTTATCACAATCCTTTTTTTTTTAAAGATTTGGACTGTTGCCACTCAGTATGGCAAGCTCTCGAAAGACAAAATTGGCTCTAAGAAACACTGAACATAAAGCTCAGGTTAGTTCCTTTAGGCTAATGTGTATTTTTTCCTTTTCTCTTACTTAATGTTTGACAGAGGAACTATGTTGAATGTTCTATTTTCCTGTGGTGCCAGGGAAGAAGAACTGTATGTTCTTCGACAAGCTTCCAGTTAAATATTATTAGAATATTTCATAAAAATACTATCTGAAGAGGTTTACTGTACTTGAAAAATTACCTCCTGTTTCATAGTGAAAACTGAATAACAGCCCAATCCTGTCCACATGTTCCTGGGAGTAAGCCCCATTGTCTCTAATGGGACTTACTTCTGAGTAGACATGCATAGGATTGGGCTGTGACACATTTACTTGATGAAAGGTGCACTGAGTCTAGCAGGAGTTGGTTGTCTGAAACACATAGTATATTGTTAGTACTGTTAATGGAGTGCTTTTTAAAACAATTGTGTGTAGTTCAATCATGCTTTAGTTCAGCAGGGGAAGAATAATGTAGGTGAGGATGTAGGAGCACGAAGAATTTACTTAGTGCCCAAAAACCAAAAATTAGATTCAAACTGGGGCCTAACACGTACCCTTGCCAGGGTGAATTGCGTGACTAACAGTTGCACACAATCAAGTCTTGGGAAAAGTTATTAGAATGAGAGGAACTCCTTAGAAAGAGAAGGGGGTTGAGTAAAGAGGGAAAAACATGGGGAGGTGGAAGAAAGAAAATAAGGAGAGAGAACCTGGGAGAAGGAAGTATAGGTTTTGGGGTGCAGGGAAGGAGAGAAAAAGGGAGAAATGGTGTAAGATTTGGTCTGTGACAAAGGTTGAGGCTTGGTGATAGCTTTCTGTAGCCTGAACTACAGGCAAGGATAGGCCTAAAAACAGTAAATGCATCTCTCCTACTTGCTGTGGGGGTGCTAGCTTCTCTCATCACACAAATGCTCTTAACCAATAGCCCAAGTTCCCAGAGTGGAACGCCTTGTTGAGAAAGAAGTTTCCTATTGCTGGAGTCCTGAGCAATTGGCTACAGTTTTGTTTGGGAAGGAGATTTAGGGTAGACCTTGGGTCTACCAAAACAATACAAAAACAAAATGGCTTCACACATCCCACACAGACAGAGAAGGAAAACAACAACACTAAGTGTACCTCAATGGGACTAAGCATGAGATGAAGATAAAATAAGGGAGTTGGTGGGTCTTTGGTGTGGCTGCATCTGTGGACCAAGGTTACTTATCCTTATTCTGTGATGCTTGAGAATGTTGTATTGCAGGGGCCATGGGGGCAAGGGTATCAGGCAGGCAATTCTCCCTAAGCAAAGAGGGATCTCAACAACAGGCAGAGGGCTATGAGGCAAAACATAGCATGCAGTGAGATAGCAGCCCTGAAGGGAACAGGGCAAGGTTGCTGAGCTGCCTTCATTAGAGGGAAGAAACACAGAAGAAAGCAGCCCATGAGGTTAGTTGACAAGTCCATGCTGGCTCAGTAGTTTTGGTACCACTCAGGGAGAGAGAGAGAGAAGGTTGGAAAGGGGATTGTGTGATGTTACAGATCCTGGGTGCTGGCTGGCACAGTGGTTCTTGGCTAGAGGTAGCTTAGTGCAGCACCAGTGGCATTAACGGTCCATAGGCCAACAGCAAGACAGGATGTGGGGTGTGAAAGCCTACCTTTATAAAACAAAGGTTTATTTTCTCTGAATGTGGGAGTGGCGCTGGACATAAGGCTCTAGATAAGCTGCTCACTAAGATTTGGACCCAATAGGCATCATCTAAATTTTAGAGGTGTGAAAACAATTTGAGTAAATAAGTCTCTGTTCAGATTTGGAATAGTGAACTCTATAGAATGTAGATTACATCGTTTCAGCAGAAGTGTGGCCTTCCCGGCCCGTGGATCTGTGTGGCCTCTTGCTATCGGTGTTGTAAATAGCCATCTTAGTGGTCTAGACCTTGCTCTCCTGTATAAATGCCTAGCACAGCTTGAATTCAACCAAACTAAAATATTGGTCATGTAACACTATACATTTGTACAAAACTTCAGCTTTTTCTGTTTTTTAAAAAGGAATCAATGTGTGGCAAAGGGTTGCTTGTCTAACTCTGCTTTGTACCCTTCGTTCCAGTATGATGCTGACCAGTAACTCCTGAAGAAGCCTTATTGGGGTATTAAAGCTTGTGTGAACTGAGTGGTTTTCCCCTCTCTTGTAGGCTTCTATGCTTGTGTTTGCATTTGTACAAAACCGTTCCTTTACTACAGTGGTTTCTTGTAGTTCACAGAACTTGATAACTTCCTTTGCGAGGATATCACTGAATACAAATAGTTGTAGTAACAATTTCCCATTATAATCAAGCCAATATTTCTGCACAGTGGAGATTATTTTGAAGTACTATGGCTATTATTAGCATGCTTTAAAAATGGATTCCCAACTAAAGCTGAGCTCTGTTTTACGTTCACCACAATTTTTCTGTAGTGCTATATACACATCCTACGCAGTAGAACTATGTATATGCACCACAGGTAGACAAACTTGCAAAATCTTAACCTAGTCTAAAAACAAAATGTGATGTTCCCCTACAAAATGAATAGAGCTGGCCAGGGGCAGTAAGTCTTTTAGAGGGGAAGCTGTTGAATGGCATAGTTGCTGATAAGCCTGTCCTCTAGTAATTACACCACAACAGTTAGCCTTGATAGGCATTTAGTTTCCACTAACTTTGTTGTGTGCTTCCCCCTTGGCATGAATGGAGGACTCACTTTCACTATACTAAGCTTTAAAGATGCTTCCAAGCAGCAGGTCAATTCCTCAGTGGATGGTGATTTCTCACTTGCCTAGACAGCACAAAGAGACCTCCCCCTTTCTATGGAGGTACATGGGGCCAGGCAAATCTCACTTGATACCAGTTAGTGACTGCATTTGTACCTACTTGTCTGGCTCCCTGAAGCTATTCATGAGCCTTTTGTGTTCATTCCAGCTTAAAACCAAACATGGGAGAAACTGACTTTCTTC
Organism: Tiliqua scincoides; assembly: GCF_035046505.1. Lineage (NCBI taxonomy): Eukaryota > Metazoa > Chordata > Lepidosauria > Squamata > Scincidae > Tiliqua > Tiliqua scincoides. Next base: position 147,709,761 of record NC_089822.1, read on the forward strand.
TGTTAAAATTACCAGATTCCAGTTCCTGCCCTTACAAGAGCAGAAGAGACGTTTCATCCTGGCTCCCTGTTCAGGCAGCTTGCAGCAGAAGACGATACAGCACCATCCTTGTTCAAACTTGGCTGGCTCTCCAGCATGACTAAGTGATCCAATAAAATGTGAACTATTGTACTCTTGGTATTGTTGTTAAAGCAGAAACATCAGGTCACCTGTTTTATAAGCCAGTTCAGCATAAATACTACAACTTGAAATTCTTACTTTTAGCTAATCACCCCATCAGGTAGTAGCAGTGTCAAGTTGCCTAAACCACACATCCTGCCTTAACTATTTTAAAAGCCTGTTTGGCAAACAGTAAGAAAACAATGAGTTTACATTCCTGTTCTGACTCATACAGCCACCTCCAACTCAAGTTTGTTAGCAGAATTTACAAACCACCTGAGTATACATGAATGTTCAGTTTCGATAAAGATTAAATTTACCATAAAAACATATTCACTATTTATTGAAATTAAAAAAGACTTATAAAACTGAACACAAATGTTTTAAAGATTTTACATAAGCATCAGTTACTAATGAACAGATTAAGAAATCAGACTGGACTCATTAAGCTATAATACAGAGGTGGATTCTCAGACCCATCTTGACATGTCAAAGATACCCACCCTTCCCACCCATTTCCCAAAAGAATCCTATAAAAATTGCTCCAAAGCCCCTTTTGCATTGCAATAGTGCAGCAAACCACAAGTAAACAATTGCCTGTTAACCTGTTATTCCAAATACAAACTGAAAAGGCAGCAGGCATTTTGTGCAATTTTAACAAACTTTTAAGTTGAAATATCCTGTCACACAGTGTTGTCCCCCTTCACAGAAGGCAGGGAACTTGCTGGGCTCATCATGTTGGAGGACGACCCCTGCTCTGTAAGCTGTGGAAGTGTGCTTCCTTCAGGATCTGATTGATGTGGAAGTAAGGACCTTGGCATAGTGCAGACTGCTCATGGAAAGACTGAGGTGGGGTCACTGGGCTTGATCCTGGCATTATCTGGTGTAGGCTTGATTCTGGCCCACTACCTCTGTCAGGACTACTTATGCTGCTGCTGCTGCAACTACTGGTGCTGCCACTCTCACTGCTTGAGGACTGTGGAATAAAGACAGACAAGAATGCAAGTCATCTTTGCTTTAAACCGTAATTACCTGTACCTTTCAAGACAACATTTTTCAGTACACCAATTTCCTCTGCTGACCCAAAAAGCCAATGTTCCCACAGCAAATTCAGTCACTGACAAATTGCATAGTCAGCTGCATGAATGGCTGTAAGCATATGGGGAAAAATCAGTACTATCTAATTGCTATGTTTTCCTAATACACTGAAAAAGCCACTTGCTGAATTTGTCACAGACCTGAACTTGCTCCATTATCTATAAAAGCTTCTGTCAGAAATACAACACTGTATTTCAGTTTCACAGGTGTTGTACATTTTACTATTAAAGAAAACGTTACTAAAGCTTATATACTGATCTGCAACAAAAGATTTAATCTACAACAGCTGTTTGAAGCCGTACCCATCTGCTTCAGTTTCTGAATCTTTCACTGCAAGCAGAAATACAAAACTACCACAGTGTAGCTCAAGGATACCAGTTCTGGTGAAACATTTCACACAGTGGTACACTTTATGATGTCACCTGTATAAGGCAAATAACAGCACACCTTCTAAGCCTGTTTCAGGTATCTGATAAAGCAAACTGGCCTACAGGTTGCTCAATAATAAACCACCTACTTTCTTTGGTTTCTCTTAAGATACAAGAGAATCAAAAATACAGTAGTACAGTATTAAACATTGTTTCATTCATATTAGGTTATACAACAAATTGCCAGTTCCGGTTTCTTTTTATAAAGAGAAACTGTATGACTGATGAGGAAGGTGATCACAAGGTAGCATGTAAATTAAGCTATAGCAGCAGTTAAGCTACAGCAGCGTCCTGGAGGTTTTCTCCTATTCAATGCAGAACAGGGAGGCTGTGTGCCGCATTCTTAATCAAAGGGAAGGGGAGTGGACTTCAAATCACTTTTCCCGGCCTACCTGATGCTTGAACCAAGTAGGCAGGGAAAAGAAACTGGAGCTGAAACAAATTCTTTGTTTCCGCCAGCTGAACCCCAGTGGAGTAGCAGTGGACAAATTGAGGGGGGCTTATTCATTCACCACCTTTCCAATTGTGCTGTTTCACACAATTATGAGCATGCATCACTTAGTGACGTTCCAACCAACGACAGACCGAACATATGACAGTGGGTTTGCTGGTTTGCTGCACAGTAGCTGAAAACTCCTTACCTTTGTGCTGGTGTTGTCACTGGGAGGTCTCAGAGTTCTTCTGGGTTATCTTGGGCCTCCACAGACCTCAGAATGGCCCGTAGAAGCATCCAGAAGCCGTTACCAGTTTTTGGAAGCAAACCAGGAGTAGCTTCTGCAGGCCATTCTGAGGCCTGTGGAGGCCCAGGGTGACTCCGGAAGAGGCCTCTGGGACTTCCTAATGACAGCACCAACACAACCCCACGACTACCAACAAAACCACTTAATTACAGGTGAATGCACGGCTAGGCCAGTCCTGAAGTTTCCTGAATGTTAAAACTCAATAGTACTGTTTAGTTTGGTCTGCAGTGACAGAGACCTGGCCTTACAGAAGATTAAACAATCCTGAGTGACTATAATATTTAGTATCTATGGTGGTGATTCCCGAAGAAACGCCTCAACACTGAAATATATTCATCACTGAATTAGTAGCCCACATACAAAGGTGAAAACAGAGGCTACTTGTGCACAAGAACAGATAATTTTTGCAAAGGTAGTTGCCAGCTGTACTGAGAAATACATATTTTCAACTTGTGTTAATCATCTTAGATCTTGTTTTAGGCATGTACACAACTAGTAATAAAACAGTCATAAGGTAGTCAACTGACTAACTCTAAAGTGGGAACAGGATCTCCCTCACCCACACTGAAGTAATTCCGGACAATACTTTTGTCTGGGTCTGTCAAATCACATAGGGAGAACCAACTGCCTCCTCCCTACCAGTCCTGCTACTACAGAATTGTGTGTAAGGCACAATATCCATCCCATGCGATACATGCTGTTTAAATACATGGCATTATTTCCCAGAACTCATGTGGATGGCAAAAAACTGCATTAAAGCAAATCTGTTTAAAAAGCAATGCCCCTTTGCTAGGCTATTTAAAAACAGCCTTGCTGACCTTTGTGATGTAAGATAGAGTCATTAGGTAGACAATCCATCAATCAGTCTCTCTCCAGGTGCTTAGAAAGGTTTCACTCCAAGCCAGGGACCCCTCCTTTCACCAATACAAAGTTATTTTCTTTCACATGCTCAGGGGGAAGGGTGGGGTCACTTGCCTTGGACTGAAGTTGTTCTAAGTGCCTGGAGAGAGAATGATTGATGGATTGTCAGCCAGCTGCCCTTTCTTGCATTAATGAGGCTATTGTTAAATGACTTTTTTCCTTAATTTAAAGGGCGCTTCTCATCACACAGAGATAAAAATAATTAGGTTATTAGGTTATTAGGTCATCACACAGAGATAAAAATAGATAATTAGGTTATACCTGTAGATACTTTAATGTATTTACACAGCATGAATTCTTCTCCCCATGTGATTATGTGGAATGATACACTTGGGGAGGGGGGGAGGAGAAGAACATGCATGCTCATGCCCTTCACTGTATGGTAGGGCCAGGGCAGGGCCAGAGGACAGCATCATTTGAGTCAGCTCAATGATCAAAACTGATCATTTTTCTTAATAAATACCATATTACTCTAAACTAAAGTGTAATAGAATGGGGTTATACTAGTATATAGAATGCAATATATTAATAATGATCCTTCCAATATCTACTTAACTGCTCCCTAAGTGGTTAATGAACACAAATTCCAAAAGTAGTACTGCAGGAGTGAATTTGAAGCACATCCTACCTCAGTATCCCATGAGTCCTGAAAAACAGCATTTCGGCTACAGCGTTTTGTTTGTGGGATAAGCCCATCATCCTCTGTGCCATTTCGTCGTCTCTTCCTGTAACAAGCAACAGGAAGGGAGAGAGTCAACTGCTAGTTATTGCATCTCCCATGCTTTAATAAAATAATGACATTTTTCAGACATTTCTAAAAATAAGTCTGAACAATATCTTGCAGTTCTAAAGGCAGTTAATATTCTTACTGTTCATTGCCTTCCGCTAGACATCACTAAGTTATTTTACTTATCCAACTATATTGACAGGTCAAATCAATTCAGGTTGTAGAAAATATCCCCCAATGTAATTTATCCCCTGATGTATATTTATACAAATTAAAATCTGCACAAACCAGTTCACAATAAAAACATTAAAAAACAAATCCAGTCACACAAACCCATAATGATAGCACAATGTCTTTTCCGGTGGCTGCTGCTGGTGTCTCTTCTGTAATTTTTTTTTTAAGATAGTGTGCCCTTTGGGACAGGAAGCCATTTATTAATTTATTTTATTATGTAAACCACTTTGTGAACTACTTCTGTTAAAAAGCAGTATATAAATATCCTTAACGGCTAAAATTCCTTAAAAGCCAGACAGAACAGGTGTGGTTTTTTAGGTAACGTTTTTCAGGCAATGTAGGGGTCTAGAGATCTCCTAGGGCAGGGGTGGCCAAACTTTTTGGCAGGAGGGCCACACAATCTCTCTGACACTGTGTCAGGGGCTGGGAAAAAAAGAATTAATTTACGTTTCAAATTTGCATAAATTTACGTAAATGAATATATTAGAGATGGAATTTATATGAATGAATGAAGGCTCTGCAACAGCTCAAGGCCTATAAAAGGCCTTTCCTTTGCTGCCACTGCTGCACCACAAATGTGAAACAGCAAGCAGTGGAGGGAGCCCTCGTCCCACAGCTCACGCAAGAGGTTGAACAGTTGGCTGTCACGCTGAGTGCAGTTGCATCAGGCCAGTGCAGGCTCCAGCAAGTCTTTGGAGGGCCAGAGGCTCACTGGAGACTGGGGGCTCCTTGAGGGTCAGATTGGGAGTCCTTGAGGGCTGCAAGGGGCCCCAGGGCCGGTGTTTGGGCATCCCTGTCCTAGGGTAAAGTATCCCACAGGTATGCTACTACCACTCAAAATAATCCATCTCTGGTTGTCACCAACCAAATTTGCAATAATGCTGTGCCAGAGAGCAGGGATTAAGAAAGTGACCCAAGGGTTAAGATAGGCTCACATGGGCAAAGGCAATTGTTCAACTGGAATGGCCCCAGACCACATAGGGCTTTAAAGGCAATAACCAGCATCCTGAACTGGGCACAGAAGCAAACCAGAAATCAATGCAGGTGGTTCAAGACTGGCATTATATGTTCTGAACACCTCATACCTGTCAGCAGCCTACCTCTTGCATTTTGCACCAGCTAATGTTTCTGAACTGTTTTAATGGCAATCCTCAGTCTGGGCATGACCAATGCATGGGTAACTGAATTTAGGTCTGACTTTTCTAAGTCAACTGAAGCCAATAAAAGGCACCCTGGAAACCACTGGGTATCTAAGGACAGCACTGGATTCAGAAATATTCCCAAGCTGCATACTTGCATGATGGAACTGCACTCCTCTTGAAAGCACATTGGTTGTACATTTTGATCAGATTAGTAGATTCCCCCCAACTAACAACTCCTCCCTCTTGTCTAGATTAAATTTTAGCTTGTGTACCCTTATCCAAACCAGAATGGGTCATGCACCACTTAAAGGTTTTCGCCATCCCACTGGGGCAAGCAAAAGGAAATGAGAGGTAGAACTGTGTACATTGCATACTTTTGACATCACAGTCCAAACCTCCAGATGATGTCTCCTATTTTCATATAGATATTGAACAGCACAGAGTTTTACATCTAGAGTTTTGCAGTATCCCATACACTAGAGGGCATGGGGCAGAGCTGAAATTCCTCAGCACCACCAGAAGGTACTCTAGAAAGGAACAGAGCCATTGCAAAACTTTTGCTCCCAATTCCATAACAGGAAACCACCCAAGGAAGATACGATGGTTCCTGGTATTGAAAGCTGCTGAGACATCCAGGGGCATCTACAGAGTCACATTTGCTCCACCTGTCTTGGGAATGACCAAGCCAATTTCTGTCCCATTACGAGACCCTGAAGTCTTACTGGAAGGAATCTAAATAATGAATACTATTCAGAACCATCTGGAGTTGCAAATCCACAACATGCTTTGTCACCTTGTCCCAAGGGGAAATTTTATACTGGTTAATAGTTGCTTCAATTGGCCAAATTCAGCTATGGTTTCTTCAAAAGTAGAAAAACCACAGCCTCTTTTTAGGCTAATGAAACTACCCTTTATCTCAAGGAGGCATTAACCCACCTCTGACCCAAATTCATAGTTCCCTCTAGCTGCTCAAATTACTTAGGATGAGTAAGGGTCCAGAGCACATGTAGTGGGCTGCATGCTCACAAGTTGCCTGTCTACCTCCTCAACCTGAAAGATATCCAAAACAATAGCACTAGACAGAAGACTGGCTGTGCTAAACTCAGTTTTAGCAAGCAAGGGTGTTTTCAAGGATCACTTTGTTACTGAATGAAAACAGGTTGCACTCCATCAACAAAATATCATTTTGTGGAATCTACAGAGCAGTGACATTGTGTCAAAACTGTTGTAAACCTTTAAAAAAGCATTTAAGAAAAATGAAGTCTGCTTTCTAGGCCAGTTTTTGGATGTTAATTTTCCCTATGCTGTTATAACATTGTTACCTCATGAGATGAAATGAAACAAAAGGGAAAAAATTACTACAAACTGCTAATAAAACGACACAACACTGCTGGGGCAAGTCACCAAAAAATAATAATAATAATAATACACTGACATTAGGAAGAAGCTGTCATTGATCTCAAGCAGCTTTGTTATCTTTACTAGTACAGAATCTATGATGCGTAATGTGGTGGTTGGAAACAGCTCTTCAGGCTTTTGAAAACAGAGAGGGCAGAAAAGGACACGCTGACAGAAGTAAACCAATAGATGGTACATGGTCTCAAGCTGTTTTAAAACTATCCAACAAACAGTAGAATAGAAATGAAAGAGGCCTGGTGTGGAACAGTGAAATTGTGTACAATTATGGTATACGTGCCATGAGGGATTCCATCTGGAAAAGAAAGGTTCACAGAACAAATGTAAAAACTCATCTGAAATAGAGTTTAGTATAGCCTGCCTATGTGAACTGCCTTGAGTCTGTAAGATTGTCACAATGTTTTGTGAGAGTCAGTGAGAAAGGCTGTGTACAAATGCCATAAATAATAATACAAACTGAATTTGTATGGGTACACAAAGCAGGTGCCACACAGTGGATAACATGCACAGGGTTGCACTGCATCAGCACAAGGTATGCTCCCTGTTTGAGTCAGCCTATTGGTGGGTAATAAAAGCATCTTTCACAGAGTTATTGCAAGGATCACTGAGAGTGGTTTACAACTTGGAGATGCCCATTCAAATCCTTTCGGCTATGAAGCAGCACTCTGGGTGGCCTCTATGGTCCACCTAACCACCTTCACAGTGTTGTCCTCTTTCCTCTTCACAACTAAGTGTGTCACCCCAAGTGCCTTGGATGAAGAGCAGGTTGCATGTAATAACAAACAAACAGATCCTGAAGCACCACATGAATGCCTAACCCAAATGTAATTACTATCTGAGTGGGGGAGGGAAAGGAAGCAGGGGAGGGCAGTAAATGAGGGGGTACATGATTAAAACATACAAAATTATGCAGGAGGTGGAGTGGATAGGGGAATGTTCTTTTCCCTCTCACACAACACCAGAGCCAGGAGACACCTACTCAAACTGAGTGCTGGGGGAGTCAGGACAGACAAAAGAAAATATTGCTTTACCCAGAAAGTACTTAGCCCGTGAAACTCCCTGCCACAGGATGTGGTGATGGCACCAGACTGGATGCCTTTAAAAGGGGCCAGTGTATGAGAGTTGGAGGGAATGTATGGCCGATGGAGAGATGTATGGAGGGAAGGTCCATCATGGGTTACAAGCTGTGATGGGATGTGCCACCTCCTGGGTTTGGAAGTGGCTGCCTCAGAGCACCAGGTGCGAGGGAGAGCACCGGGTGCTGGTCTCCTGTTGTCTTAGGGGCTCCCTGGGGCATTTGGTGGGCCAGCGTGAGCTGCAGGAAGCTGGACTAGATGGGCCCTTGGCCTGATCCAGGGGCTGTTCTTATGTCAGCCCGCGGAACTCCCTGCCACAGGACGTGGTGATGGCACCTGCCTGGATGCCTTTGCAAGAGCGCCAGCTGCGAGGGAGGGCGCTGGGCGAGGGTCTCTTGTGGTCTTGGGGCTCCCTGGGGCACCTGAGGGGCCCCTGCGAGGTACAGAGGCTGGACCAAGAGGCCTTGGCCTGCCCAGCAGGGCTCTCATGTCCACATTCAGCCTGCCTTGGGAAGCAGCTGCCCAAGGTGCAACTGTCAGAGGAGTCCACTGACCGGCTCCACGTGCCCCAGGATCCTCGTCGTCACCCTCCCCACAGCCCCCCTCTTGGACACCTGCTCGCTCCCCCGAAGCCGCCCCTCCCCCCCAGCCGGCCGCGTTCTGTTGGAAGTTTGCCCCCGCCGGCCACCGTCCACCAGCGCCCTCCCTCACCTCTGTCGCGCTCCTCGCTCGCTGGGCAGAGCCCCCCGGCAACTCATGGCCGGGCAGAGCCGGGCGCCTCAGGCCAGAAGCCCTGAGAATAGCAGGCCCCGGCTGTGACACTCCCCCCCCCGTCCTCCTCCTTCTCCTTCAGTCGCCGCTTCCGGTGCGCGCGCCTCCTGCGCAAGCGCGTTGACAGTTCGGCGAGAGCGGCCCTCTCCCTCCAGAGACTCTTTGGCGTCTGCGATGCATTGGCTGCACAAGAGTCCCCGCCCCCCCCCAGTGCGCATGCGTAGTGTGACTGCACAGTCAGGCAGGCGCAGGCGGTTTGGTCCGTCCCCGCGCATGCGTGAACCATTGTTTTTCATGACGTCAGAGGGCCTCGTCACACTGGTGCTCACAATACAGTCCCCTATGTTTGCCCAGGAATCAATGGCGGGGGTGGGAACTCCAGTGAAACACTTACAGCCCAATCCTATCCACACTTTCCTGGGAGCAAGGCCCATTGACTTTAATGAGACTTACTTCTGAGGAGACATGCACAGGATTGGGCTGTAAGTCACTCATGGACCAGTCCTAGGCCATGGGTCCATGGAATTTTTTTAGTCCCATGGATTTATTTAGTCTGTGGAACTCCCTGCCACATGATGTGGGTACGACTACAGCACATACCCCATTGATGGCACTGGCCCTAGAAAATTGGATAGGATTGGGCTCTTATTTGTCAGTAAATACACACAAAGTTTGGCTGCACACAAGTGCAAGTCAAATGCACTCTCTGGAGAATAAGCCTCATTGAAGTCTTGGCTGGATTCACTTCCAAGGAAGAATGTAGGATTCAGCAGCACAACATTCCTTTAAAAAGGGTGACCAGATACAAAGGGGGGGCAGAGTGCCTCTACCTTTAACTATTGTATAGAAGAGGGAATGTTGCAGGTGCAGCTTTTTAAGCCCTTCCCTGTTGAGCTAAACCTGCCAGAATCTCCTATACAATAGTTAAAGGAAGAGGCACTTTGTCTTCCATTGTATTTGGTCACCCATCTCTGACCTTCTCCCCCTCACATCTTGCTTCCCTCAGGGCCCAATCCTATCCAGTTTTCAAGAGCTGGTGCAGCTGTGCCAATGGGGCATGCACTGCATCTTGTGGTGGGGCAGCAGTCACAGAGGCCTCCTTAAGGTATGGGAACATTTGTCCCCTTACCCTGGGGCTGCATTGTGGCTGCACCAGGGCTGAAAAATTGGATACGATTGGGCCCTCAGTCTCACCAGGCCACAATAGATGGGGGACTAGATACAAGGGGGACAGAGTGCCTCTATCTTTACTCCTTGTATAGAAAAGGGAATGCTGACAGGTGCAGTTTTGGCAGGTGCAGCTTTTTAAACCCTTCCATGTTGAGCTGCACCTGCCAACATTCCCTCTTGTATACAAGGGTTAAGGGTAGAGGCACTCTCTCTATCCCCTTTTGTATCTGGTCAGCCTCCCTATTATGCCCTGGTGAAAGTAAGCAAAGAAATGAGAGAGGAAGGCAGGAGGAAGCAAGGAGGAGAAGGCCAGAGGAGGAACAAGGGCAGGGTGACCAGATACAAAGGGGGACAGACAGAGTGCCTCTTCCTTCAACCATGTATTAAAGAGGGAATTCTGGCAGGTGCAGCTTTAAAAAGCTGCCCATCCCATGTTGAGCTGCACCTGCCAATATTCTTCTACGATTAAAGGTAGAGGCACTCTGTCTGCCCCCCCACCTTGTGCCTGGTCACCCTGTCTATTGTGGCCTGGTGAGACTAACAGCCTGATCCTATGCATGTCTAATCAGAAGTAAGTCCCATTAGAGTCAATGGGGCTTACTCCCAGGAAAGTGTGGAAAGGATTGGGCTGTAAGTGAAGAAGTGAGAGGAAGGCAGGAGGAAGCAAGAGGTGAGGAGGAGAAGAAGAAGAGGGCCAGAGGAGGAGAAGGGCAGGGTGACCAGATACCAAGGGGGTAGACAGAGTGCCTCTACCAACATACAACAAACCTTTATTAGGCATATAGAGTGCCTCTACCTTTAGGCACCCTATATAGAAGAGGGGGTTTTAGCATATGCAGCTCAACATGGAAGGGTTGAAGAAGCTGCAGCTGCCAAAATTCTCTCTTCCATACAATGGCTAAAAGTATAGGCACCTTGTCCCCCTTTATATCTGGTCACCGCATCTAATGCCCATGTTTAAAACCCCGTTAATTAAAATGGATTCTGGAAGTGTGTGGTGAGTGAGTCTCTGCAATGCCATTGAAACCAAAACCTTTCCAGTGCAACCTGTTGCAGGGTCCATTGTCGGAATGGACAGGCAGCAAGACACCCGTCCGATCTCTGCCGTTTCCTCGGCTCTTGGAAGAATGGCAGCTGCCCTGCTGTGTGTGTCGCACTTGCATCGTAGGAAGGTCATGTGAGAAGCCAATAGGACCGTGCGCAGCAGCAGCAGCGTCAACACTACGAGCCTCCTTGAGCACCACTTTCAGTTTCCATTGTGCCTGCAAAGAGCCTGGTCGCGGCAGTTCTGAGGCTTCTCCATCAGGAGGGGAATTGATGCGGATCCCCCAGCACCTCCTGCACTTGCAGGGTCGGATCTGCGCTGTGCGGTGTTGAGTTGCAGGAGTGGGCTGGTGTTTGCACAAGTCCTGTGGCTGTAAGTTCTGTAGCGCGAACTTTTTCTTGGAGCCCAGCATGAATCCATCTGCTGAGCAATTCCCCCCCCCCCCGTTTGGGCTCAAAGTCAAGGGGGGGGGAACAGTACTTTCAGTTCTTGGCTGCTGCCTGGGTTTTGTTTGCAGGTGGTTCTCATAAGCTTTCCAGATATTAAAATTCCACCCCAGCTATAGCAAATGAATAGTTTTAATTCAGAGCAGAGCTTCAAGGATGCTGACATTTTGGCACTCTGGGCAGAACCTCCCCTCACCCAGTTCGTTTCCTTCAGGTGCCCTCCCAGCCCCCTTTGTGTGTACAGCCTCAGCACAAACACAAAAGTAGCAATATTTTAATGGAATAAAGAGGCCTGTTATAAGGAGAATTTTCAAGTGGGTCAGGATAAAAGTCTTAGTAGCAGATTTTAGTAGAAGCCACATAGTTCCTTCCTCCTGAACTCTCAAGATTTCCTTAGGCAGAATGCATACATCTATTGTCAAATCACTTGCACTTTGTAAAAATGACAGATTGAGGCTGCAGTCCTATCCACGCTTTCCTGGGAGTAAGCCCCGTTGACTATAATGGGACTTACTTCTGAGTAGACATGAACAGGATTGGGCTCTGAGTGTTTTATGGGTCAGAAAATAGACATCAGAGGCTTAGTCCATGAGGATTTGTGTCTTAAGGCCTTTTTCAGATAGGGTGTTTAGTACAGGGGACACAGGGTTTGGTTACACTGACATTACAGAGTGTTCACTTGATATCAGTTTGTCACTCTTATGTTGCTTACCAGTACTTTCCTCAGACCACACATCAATTTTGTACCTGGTATAATACAAATCCTGGTGCAGTACAGCTGTGCTCATATCACAAAATCTGGATGGTAAAAGTGCTTTGGAACTTTTTTTCCTGATAGGGGTTGCTTAGACTAATAATGTTTCAGTTGTGGACCCTGCTAGTCACACCCCTTTACTTTGGCCAGAGAGCAACATTTACTTTTTAAAATATCTGGTTCATTTCATTTCATTTCTGGTTTTGGTCTGCCATTTAGGATACTGGATTGGCAGGCATTTAAAATTATGCAACAATGTTATATTGATTTTTGCCTTTATTTTTCCACAACTAATATTTAATGGGTGCTGTAGCTAAGACTAATCATTTGGAAAGGATAGCCAGGGGGCTTTCTTGGAGGCATGCTGAGACTATTGATCTGCTTTGGGGTAAGAGAAGAATACAAGAACAACTTAACTGTAGCCATCAGAATATTGAGACTTTTGAATGTGTGGTATAGCAGAAAAGTTTGTTGAATGCCGCATTTTCTTATTAACATAGTTACGTTGAAAGTGTTTGCCTGCAAATGCTAACATTGCAGAAAGTGTTTTGAATTTGAATGAATTAATCAGAAGAACAATTTTTTTCGGAAACCCAATGAATACTTCATCTAAGTCTAGGATTGCCACCTATGGAGTGTCACTGTATGCCCTTGCGTTAAAAAGCTGAGCAAGTGAATGCTTTTCTACCACTACATCCCTGTATTAGCAGTGGTTCCCAAACTATGAGCTTTGGCTCCCCAGGGAACTGTGGAAACCAGTCAAGGGAACCGTGAAGTCCTTGCAAAAATCTTGTTGCCCTATACAATGTATAGGATTGTAGCCCTAATGGGAAGCCATGGCCAATGGCCCAGTAGGTCAAGGAAGTCGCCGGTCAAAAAAATTTGGGAACCACTGCTGTACTTAAGACAACCACTGGATGTCTTACTAACCTGTAAAACTGCAAATACATTTTGACTAATAATAGCAAGAATTGTGTTTATTGGAGTCTTCCTTTTATTTTCACATAGGAAAATGGCAGGCACCCCTCCAGGAGCGGAAATCTGTCCATACTGCAGAAAGCCATTTAAGCGCCTCAAATCCCACTTGCCTCACTGTAAGCTGGCAGGAGAAACTTCATCTGCTTTTGACTCAGGGGAACTTTTCTCTCTTAACACAAAAACCAGTAATTCTGCCACACCTAAATTCTTGAATAATGAGAAAAAGCAAAGACAGGTGAAGAGCACAGGCATATCCCCCAACAAGGAAAATAAGAATGGAAAGCCCGACATTGTGAGGAACAAAGCAAAAATCAAAGTAAGTTCTATGGAACCAGAGAATGTGGCTGGATCATCAACCCATGGCAATCTGTGTGCTCTAAAATCAGATGACAATACACAGAAGGAAATGAAACATGCTTCTGAAAAGAGACACCAAACAAAAGGAAGCAAAGACAGAGTTGCTGAAGAGGTAAGAGCAGATGCGCAACCAGCTGAGAAAGTCCCTTCAGCAACAAAACATGCAAAGAAGTCATCCAGCAAACAGAAAAGCAGCAGTAAAACCATTGCATCCATCGCCACATTAGAACCACAGATTCAAAATGAGAAAGTGTCTTCAGAATGTACTAGTCAGACAGCAAAGCTTCCAGCCAGACAGAAGGAGACTAAGGAGGCATCTGCAGAGCAGAGGGAGCCTGGTTGTCTGGATTCTTCCATGGGTGAACTTCCACCTGCTGACAGAGTTGAACTAGTGATTGAGAACCATCGTGCCAGAGTGCTTAGGAACAGGAATAAATCCCCATTAAGTGATGCCACCAGTAGCAACCACAAAACAGAATGCCGGCCTGTGGAATCCTCATCAGGCAGTGCAAAGATAGCCTTGGCTAATGGGCAGCAAATTATTATGGATACAGAGATGGTGGACGGAGAGAGCGTTTTAGGTACTCTGCTTGCAAGGAATGTTGGGAATGGAGGGGGAGGAAATGCAGTGACTGAAAAAAAACACACATCTGATGATAATCACTTTGTAGGCAACTGTAGGAAAATCTCTGGTGTTGCTGCAGAAGTGGCTGCAGGAGTAAAAAGCATGCTTGGTGAAAACCGGTTATTTGTCAAAGGAGAGACCTATCCTCAAGAGTCTCCTGTTTCCCACAATCCTGAGTCCAACCCTTTCCCCTCATCCACAGAAGCATTCAGAGAAAGAGACAAAAAAACTAACACATACCTATGTTATCTGGAAAAAGATATTGCTTTAGATTCTGAGACTGTTGTGTCAATAAGTCAACGTCCAGGGCTGTCTTTGAACCAACTCTCTTTCCGCACCTTAGAAACAACTGTTGCTCAGTGGTCTTCGTCACCTGAAGGGGGTGCACAGCCAGGTTCTTTGGGACTGGAGTGGTTTCCAGAGCTCTATTCTAATTATCACACTCTAGGCTTATTTTCAAGGAGGCAGTCTCAGTGGGACATGAAGATTCCAGAAGCCCAGGTGCTTTTTCTCTCTTCTGAAGCCCAGCAAGGTAAAAGGGAATGTTTTAAATCACTTTTTACAGAAAGAACTTTATGTGCTGCTCCCCAGCAGGCTAGTTTGTTGATATGGTGATTAAGGGCCCAGTCTTGTCCAACTTTCTAGTGTTGATGCAGCTGCAATGCAGCCCCGTTGTATGGGAACAAGTGTTCTCTTACTTTGAGGAAGCCTCTGCCCCCACACCACAGGATGCAATGCCGACCTCGTTGGCATGGCTACATTGGTGGTGGAAAGTTGGATAGGATTGGGTCCTAAGTCATGCATAGTTTCTCCTGTAGGAAGAGCAAGGACGCACACACCACTTATACAGACTTTTCAGAATCTGTTAGTTCTCTGATATATTTGGTTTTAAAACATTCCAGTATTTGGTTGCAGGCCCAAGTTCAAAAGAAGAGCTGCTTATCAAAATTATCTGATGACCAAGAGTGATGAGGAAAAGCACTGCCTCTCCCTCCCCACTTCTCCAGCTCTGGGTGGAGATGGGGCTGTGGTTCAGTGGTACCATACCTTCACCTGTAGTTCAGTGGTACAGCAATCCCTGGCATCTGCAGGTAGAGCTGGGAAAAACCCCATCTGTCTAAATCCTGGAGAATTGCTGCCAGTCAGTGTAGAAGACAATACTGATCTAGGTGGACTAGTGGCCAATTCAGTAGAAGGCATATCTGTTCATCGCATGATTCCTAAGGGTCAGGGCCACCATCAACTCTTTGTGGAGTCCTTTAATTCAAACGTGTCTGAGATAAGGGAGAAAGTCTTAGTTGGGTCTGTAATGTGCGTGCACACATGCAAGCACAAGGAACTTTTCTTAAGTACAGTAGTCTACATTTCCTTTAATTGCCTGGGAGTTATTCTTATGTTGTTTGAAAGTAGCCTGTGGGCATATCTAAACTGCAAAAATACATTGCTTATATTGCACTTTTAATGGCTGTGGCTTCCCCCAAAGAATCTCTGGGGACTGTAGTTTGCTGAGAATTCTATGTTAGCAATCACTAGCTACTCTCTCACAGGACTACAGTTCCATGTCTCACAGAGAGTGGCTATTAAACCAAATCAAGTATGTAGTTGATGTGGTACCTCTCACATGCTGTAGCTTCATTCCCCGTGTGTGTGTGTGTGTGTGTGTGTGTGTGTGTGTGTTCCAACACATGCTGTAGCTTCATTCCCCGTGTGTGTGTGTGTGTGTGTGTGTGTGTGTGTGTGTTCCAACCAAATGTCTAGCCTTTCTTTTTCCTAGCTCCACTGGCAGAGAGATGTCTGATGGATGTAAAGCTTCAAGACTTGCCTGCTTGGTTAGCCACTCGTGAACTGTCTCCACAGGGGGTGCTTGGAGCACCATGCAGAGGTGAGAGCAAATCATTTGCAGTGTCTTTCAGTCTCTGTACAGAGATGGATAGGGAGCTTTGTTGATGACCACTGGAGGCTGGTATGGAAATTGAGGTGAGCTGAACAGCCCTGGTTTCTTGTATGAAGAAGGAAAGACTTGACAGCATTCTTCCTTTAAAGCTGTTGACATGAATAATCAAACCACTCCTCTCTGTCTTCTTTAACAGCCTGGAACAGATACTACAACAGATATATCAATGTGAAGAAGGGCAGAGTGTCTGGGATCTCTATGTTGCTGCTGGGCTACTGTGTCCTCAGCTATGGCTGGCACTATGATCACATTAGTAAGGCTTCTTCCCTGGCATTTCTCATTTTCTCCAAGGAGTTCTTTCTTTAATGCTAGAAATGTTGCGCAATTTGAGCATATTGTCAGATAGTAGAGGCTTTTTGTTCCTAGAGCGTGGTATGTAGGGTTTTTGCTGTTCAGGAAGGCAACTGTGCAAACCCTTGTGTAAAGTCTGTGGAATAAAGGCACAGCTGATCAGCAACTAAGAAAGAATGGAGGGTAGTGGGCCAGACTGCCCTTGAAACTTGGAGGTGAACTGCCATGGAGTTCTGCTGTCACAGCCACCACATACATCTCTTGCCCTTGACTGGTAACTGGGGGCCATATACTGCTTTCAAGGCGCTAGACTTTGCCTCCATGTGTTGATCTGTAACCTACAGTAACCAAATTCTGCTCTATGTCCCCAGAAAGAAATATAAATAGAAATTTTTTTGGCATAATGTGAGAGGGGGGTTTATGATGAACAGGGTATTTATGGACCATTGGGGATGGAAGTATTTAAGAATGAAAAATACATTTTTTAATTTTATTTCATATTTTTATACCGCTCTTCCTCCAAAGAGCTCTGGGCAGTGTACACAGATGCTCTCCTTCTTGTCCTCACAACAACCCTGTGAGGTAGGTGAGGCTGAGAGAAAGTGACTGGCCCAAGGTCACCCAGGAAGCTTTGTGGCTGAGGGGGGACTTGAACCTGGTTCATCCAGGTCTAAGTCCACCTCCCAAACACCAACCTGGCTCTCATTGATTATCATTCCTTCAGCATGTATAACGCATAAACTTCAAATTTAAAAATTGAAATCAGCATGATGTCCCTCTCAATAACTGGTTTCTCTCTTGTGTATTTTTTATTTTTTAGTTCATGAGCCCCTTTCAGGCAGGGAATCACCTTCCTATTGCTTTATGTAAGCCACTTCAGTCTTTTTTTTTGTTGGAAAATAGTATATAATTTGTAAGTAAATTGGAAAGTAGTATATATATATTGTAAGTAAATATAGTGCTAAGTTTGTTTTTTCTCTTCCTGCCTTAAGAGCACAGTCGCTGGCGGAAATACCACTGACGAGGATGAAAAAACATGGGACAGAAGGAGTTTAGACTGAACATAGATCTTGCTATAGACCTGCTCCTGGAGCTACAGGACATGTTGAAGAATGCTGCAAGACAGCCTTGTTACTCAGAGCAACACAAGTACTTCTGCTGATTAGGAAACAGATTAGCTATTTATAGTTTGGCAATACTTGGGAACTGGGGCATGATGTCATTCAAGGCATAGCTGGACCAACTGTTGCACTGACCTGAGAATTGTACTTCAAAGAAAAAACAAAGAGACGTAGAGATGTAGTACCAAGTTGGTGTCAACTGGTTTTTGAGTGCTATTTATTTTTTTAAATGGCAAAAGCCCTCCTCCTCTTTTCCTTCCTGTCCAGACCCAAAGTACATTAAGATTGCTCAGTCTGGATAAACACACCTGATATTCATCTCATGTGGGAATTCATTGAATATATGGCATTAAAGTCCAATTGTTTTTTGGGTGATCAACCTTTTCACCTTGGGTTCCATGAAGAGTTATGAGGGAAGATTATAAATGGTATAGATTGTCTGTCTTCTTCTGTCTCCAGACACCTTCAAAGCAGAGCCAGTGGAACTTTGACAGGTGTATACATTCTTGTGTAAATGTTGTAAATACATATCAGTGCTTATGACATCACTGAGACACAATTTCCTTTTGTCTCTGCCTGCACAGTTGTGAACTGTCTTTAAAGGGCAGGGATGGGAAAACCCAGCACAATACAACTTGAGTCTCTGCCCCCATGCAACTCAACTTGGCAATGAGTCATAAGGGGGGGCATTTTGTGAGTTGCCAAGTCACTCTCCTGCGACTTGATAGGACTCAAATCAAGCCCCCTCTTTAAAAAGCCAGCTGTAGCTCTGGCTGAGGAAAACAGGGCTGTTGCCTGGGTGCGTTCGAGTTCACTTTAAACATTCCTCTGATGTCCCTGCCCATCTATAAACAGGAGGGGGTGGGAGGGACTGTGAGAGCAGGGGGAGGAGGGTCACAAGCAGCGGCTTTGAGGCTTACCAGGATGACCTGCTCCTGGGCAGCTCCACTGAGACGTAGTCCCATTGCAGCTGGTCATTAAATTAGGCTTCCTCTGCCCAAGTAAGAACAAAGCTTCTCATAGGAGCCATACAGTGAAAAACATGATGGCTATGAACTGCTCCCCCCCCCCCCGCTTCCCTGCCTCTTCTCCATCTTCCCCCATTGGTTTCTGCAGCCAATGCCCTTGGCTCCTCCTTCTGCCCTACCTCAGCCAAAGAAAATACCAAACTGCCCATCCTTAGTCCAATAATTATTGAAGGAAAAGAGAGCCCAGTCCCGCCTCCTGCCCTCCTCCGTTTTCCTCCTGTGTCCCAAGCAGGATGTGGGCCAGTACCATCATAGGTTCACAAGTAAGTTGTTCCAAGCAAGAGATTGCTTGTCAAGCCATTAGGTTGTTCTAAAGGCTCAGGATTAAGACAGTACAATTTTCTACCCAAGTATCATAGCAGAAGTTGTTCACATCTATTCCATATCTGTTATGCCATTTGCTTCTCTGGGCAATTCTGATGTTTACCAAGATGCTAGTGGCACTGGAGGTCAAATATAATATAGGACTAAATAGGCTGCTTGGCATTTTTGGTGTCAGGATGCTCTGGCTGTTTAGGGTCGCTCATTCTTGCAGGTCCAGCATTATATAAGAACGATTATCATAATTGTGTTGAGAAAAATACACCATAGTTAGCAGAGGGCCTGTCTTTGTTTTAGCATGCTGCAAACATAGGGGGAAATGGAACAGATTCGACTGGACAGATATCCCAAACCAGTCAATAGTGCTACAGTAATGGCTTTTAAAGTGGCGCAGGAATAACATTAATAATGCACTGTTCCATTTCTGGAGGAAGTAATCCATGCCATTAACTAGCTCAGATGCCCTTTGGGCAGAACTTTGTCTGTACGCACAAAAGAGAAGCCGATTTAAATCAGAGCCAGCTCTTTTGTACTCCATAGGAGTGGATTCATTTTCCACTTTAGAATTTAATAGTTGTGGAAACCTCCCACCTACAATTAATTGCTGGGCCTGTATTACAAGCAATTTATTACCAGTAGGCAGGAGGAGATATACAGTACAATTACCACATTTTGCTCATTCCTGTGAAACTAACTCACACTGCCTGCAATGCCATTCTAAAGATTTTCCTAGTTTCTTTGACTCAGTGCTGGTGGGTGGGTATTTCACAAAGAATACCATCAGTAATACTTTGCCACAAACTGTGTTTGTTCAATCTATTACCCCTGTGGTTTCCCTAATAAAACTGTAAGACCACAAAAAGAAGATATACAAGGAAGTGAAATCTCAACCCAATTCAGGTTGATTCAAGCAATTTACCAAAGGCTAATGTGCCTATTCTGAATTTCAGTACCCTATCTGTAAAACAGAAATATTGGGTTACTGCAGATGGACATAATGACAGTTTGCATATTTTACAGTGCAATCCTACGTATGTCTACTCAGAAGTCAGCTCCATTAATGGAACTTACTCTCAGGTAAGTTACAAAGGATTGCAGTCTAAGTGTAACATAAATGACATGAAACATTTTATTATGTTTGGGAGGTTGTTTTTATAAACAACAAATTTGAGTCAGAAATAGCTTAGAACTCTACTTTGCCAGAGAGCCATTAAGGAGGGCTGAGCCAAGATACCTCCTCCACCACTATACCAGCATTCTGATGGATGTGGGGGTGGGGATTCATCAGTTCACTGCCCCCTCCAACGTGACCTTTTTAGTTACCAGTGTGGGCAGGCTGACCTTGGTGGATAGTATCAAAAGCTGCTGAGAGGTGTAGGAGAACCAATAAGGTTACACTACCCTGTCAGTTGTCTAGCTTAGAAAAATCAAGGAAAGTTCGATGACCAGGATACTCTTAGTTCTGAAATTTGGCTGAAAGCCAGACTAAAACAGGTCCAGATAATCTCTCCCCCCCCCCCCCAAGAGTTCAAATAGCTGCTTGGCCCATTCAACCACCTTCATTAAGAAAGAGAGATTGGACACCACCCTGTAATTCCCCAGATCATGCAAATCCAGGGAGGATGTCTTGGACTATGACCCATCTGCTGTTTCTTTCAAGCCAGATGGAGCAGGACCCTCCCTTAATGAAGCATTTCATTTAGAATCAGAAAATAAAGGAGAACAGGAAGAGTCCTTGATATGTCTTTTTTTAAAAAACATTTTTTAAAAACACACTCACAAAAAAACAAAACAAAAAACAACACAAAAGAGGGTGCAGGAAATCATACATCATATATTGCTAAAACTAATAAATCATTACATATCTTAATTTCCTCTTCTAAATTTACCTCTTAATATCATTTTTCATTCATCATTCATCCATCATATCATATCTAATTATATATATAATACAATCATCTAAATGCCCTATCATATATTTCTAAAACTTCATTTTCAACCAAGCATAAAAAGGTTTCCATTGCTCAATTTGTGTCAAAAATTTGCACAAAAATTTTGGTTTTTGTTGGTGATCCAAAATTTCTGAAAGTCTGTCCATTTCCACCACATTCATTATTTTCTCTCTCTTCTTCCTCACTCTCCATGGAACATATCTCAAAATTTTAACTTTATTGTCATCCACTATCCATTCCTTTTCCTGTGAGGCCTTCAGTAATTTATCTCTGTAAAAGGTCCTGATGAATTTCACATAAGTTTCTCTTGGTAATTCATGTTTTCTCAGATAAAAAATGCTCACTCTTCTCACTGGATCCAGTTCTTTAAATATCTCCTCCATCAACGTATCAATCACTTCTAATATTAATCTGGCAATCTGTCGTGACGTATCTTCTCCTTTCTCTTCTGGTATATTTTGTATCCACACCACTCAAGCTGCACTATCCATTTGAATTTCCATTAACATTGTCTCTGCGTTATGCTGATTTTCTTCTGTCTCCAATATTTTATCTTGATCTTTTCTTATAAGTTCATCTAATTGTTTAGTTAAAGCATCCACGCTGGCTTGGGTCTGTAAAGATTGGTTTATTTGTTGCTGTACCATTGCCAACAGTTTTTCCATATTATCTTGCATAGTCTGTTTCCAGTCTTTCCCTTTTGATTCCTTTTATATTAATTTTCCAAGTCCCATCTCCAAAGCTGGCACGCTTTGGACTTTTGCTGTTTTAGCTGCCATCTTTGTTAATGTTCTTTAAGACCACTAGATGTCCTCAGTGTATTATCTTCCTTGCTTCACTTATAAACACAAATCCAGTTCTTGCAATGAATTTTTAAATCCACTAGATGTCACTGGTACACTGTTCTTATTTTATTTTTGTTTCTTATCTACTGTGTTTATACTTGTAGCCTTGGCCACCGCATTCCTCAGTCCGCAAGAATGTCAAAACATCCAGTCACACTCCCAAACGATAGCAGCAAACCAAGGCAATAAACGCTTCAATGCACAAACTTTATCTAAGGACAGTTAATTTATAATCCACTGAAATTCAAAGTTGTAAAGTTATAATTATATTTTCAGATAACCATAACAAGCTTGGTAAATCTCTTCTACGATTTCTCCTCACACCGATAAACAGCTGGGGGGAATCTCCCCCCTCCTCTTCTTCTCACGGCAAGAAAGAACCAAATCAGGCAATCAAATTACTCAGTTCACGCCAGGCATACACAAACAGAGTAACACTTAAGTCTTTCAATGTCTTTCCCTGCAGGGGCCTTCAGTTCGATTCAAAAAGAATTCTTCATCATTGCTGCCAAGACAGCGGAATCTCCTGGGAAAGCTCCCCTGGCAGGGCTTTATCTCCTCAGGAATCGTGCCATTACATGGAGGAGTTTGTCTCTCCTGACAAACAATCCTCAGATCTCCTCGGATCCACAGTTTTTGGGAATAAACAGAGTGCCTTTCAAGAGCCCAAGAAAGGCACGCCTGCTCAGTGCTGGCTGGCCCCTCCCCCTCGATATGTCTTGTTTGGTGGGAGAAAAAATGACAGTTGGTCAGATAATTCCTGCAGAAAAACAATATGGATTTTGAAAAACCTCTTACTGTTCCCAGCTAAAGTCTTGGTAGAGTCTTATGGTCTGAAGGTGGAAATAGAAGCAGTATCAGTGACTTTAAATTTACTTACTCCTTTCTTTTAAGACCAAATATCTTTTACAGGTACTATACCTTTTCCTTCAGCTCCACTAAAAATTTCCAATATTTACAAAATTTATATCTTGCTTACTCTCCCTGCTGGGCACTCAAAGTGGCTACGTAGCAATGTCTATGTTGCAACTGTTTCCCTAAGCACTTCCTTTGTAATGTACTCAGGGCATCATGGGGTGCTTGGCTGCTGCCCCACAACTGTGGAATTAACTTTCCTTGGATCAACATATGAAACATTGCAAAGCCTTTTATTCAAGTTGGATTTGTGACTGGGGCTAAGCTGGTTAAGATAGTTTAGTATGAGATTTAGTCTGGAGTTACGGATTCAGCATTCATGTCCAATATGCATTGGTAAGCTTCTGAAAGCCTAGCAGAGAAGCTCTTCAAAGAACACTCATTGCAAAGGCCTGCAAAGAAGTGAGCAATTCAACATCCCATGTATGGGTTTCTGGACCCTGTGAAGAAATGCTTCCTTAAGAGCTCAAGTGCTTGCCACTCATTAAGCCTACCTTTTGTTTGAGACTACTTACATAATTTTGAACTAGAAAAATAGATCCAACGGATGCTATAGAAATCCTCACCATCTTTGTCAAAAGTGCAGTTTGTAGCAGATGGAAAAGCTAGAAAAAAAATTTAAGCAGGTGAAATGATTCCAAAACCTTTGAGGATTTTGTAGGAATTGGATGGAGCATTCTTGCTGTAGTTAGTTACAGTGGCCTGTAGATGGTGATAGTGTGCCAATGTAGACAAGTGGACAGATCACATAGATCTGGTACAGAGAAGTTGTCAAAAGATGCTTGACTTGACAGGTATGTACAACCTGTGCATTCCTTGCAAGAATGGAATTTATCTGCAACAGTGTTGCTGCTAGGAAGGTTTGTGTGGGAACTATAACAAAACCTCTCCCTCTCACTAACATACTCATGTGATTGCTTAGTGTAACTTATGTGTAAACTGGAGTTTTATTTATTTTTCACATTTTTATACCGCCCTTCCTCCAAGGAGCTCAGGGCGGAGTACACAGCTGCTCCCCTCCTTTTGTCCTCACAACAACCCTGTGAGGTAGGTGAGGCTGAGAGAAAGTGACTGGCCCAAGGTCACCCAGGAAGCTTCATGGCTGAGTTTCCAGATGTGTTTCTAAAGACCATGTTTCAACAACTGAGGGCCTAAATAAACCATCCCCTTGCAACACAAGACTCACAATCTCATCTTAAACATATTCTATTCATCATGCTGGAATTTTTTTCAGGTTTCTGTTTTCCAGAATCCCACTCTAATGGCCCATTGTGCATTTCTGTGTACACACAGCAACTATAATTGCACCCCACTCAAGTCACACACACACACACACCAAACACATTACCCATGCTGAGAAGAACCTGTGTTTCTGTTAGCTAGGTAATCATCAAGGGGCTATACCCTGAGTCCAGTCACCTTAGAAAGTTTACATCTTTTCAGAAACAGATAATCCTTGAAACATGCCTGACATAAGGACAGTCTTCCTTTGATACATATGTCATCTTGGTTTTCTTGACAAGTATAGCTCCTGTGCCAGTGAAACCCCCAAGTGCGCACCTTGCATTTCTCTCATATAAATATATAGATGCCATTCATTTCTCTAGAAAATGTAAAATGCTGCAGTTGGAGACAGTGTTGTGATGGGGCTAACTAGTTCACCATGCCTTGGCCAGCCTGATCTCCACCTGCAGTAACTCCTGTGGAAAAAGTGTAATGCCTGTATGGCTGCAGAGGTTTGATTTACAAGGCCTTAAAGCTTGAGGGCATGTAATGGTATCACCCCTCCATCCAAGCTTTTTCAACATTAGAGAGACCTAGATATATGCTTTCAAAAATACAATGAAAATGAATTGTCTGTAGAGCAACTCAGTTTTGTATTTTTGAAACAATCGAGATTCCAGGCTCTATTCTGGTTAGAGAAACACCCCCCCCCCCTTTATTGCCAACACTAAGTTAGCATTGTGAGAAAGGCTTGTATTGCAGAACTCATCCCAAAACAGAATTCAGACATGCTCATTGTTTCAAGGGAGGCTCTGTCGTTGATACCAGGTAATTGTATTATCACAGAAGATAATGCAACTACCTTGTTTCTAGGAGTGCAAAATGCCAGTAGCTTGACCATTTCTGACAACTGTATAATTAGCAGGGAGACAGCAAAGAAGAATTTTCTAACACTCCTTATGCAAAGAAGTCAAGCTCCTAAACAGAAACTGCTGCCAAATACATGCATTTTTAATATTGCACAAAAGAAAAGAACCGTGAAATTTCAAATCTTGCCTCTTCTTGAGAAGAAACCAGTGCCATAAAATATATCCTCTGACCTATTTTGTGAGTGTCAAAGATCAAGTGATCAAAATTTCCAGCAGGATTTTATTTTCCCCTAGGGGCACTTTCTGTAGTGGATTATTGATAGCACACCCAAAACTAGATAGAAGCCAGTGGCTGTGTATTAAAAATCCTTTCGAAATGTCTCCAAACCAGTGACTGCTCTTCAACAGGTTTGGCTTCTTCATTCCAGGATCCACAAGCAAATGATCCAGTTACTGAAATGAGAGATTTTATAACTCTATAGAACGGGCAGTTGTTTTCTGCAGCAAACCAGCATTCTAGGGAATTAGATAGGGGATGATTCCAAAGCGCAGTGCACCATACAGACAGCAGGTGACACTAACTTTCCATTTTCACTTGTATGCAGTAGGCGCATATCAATATAGGTCACTGGCTAATTGGGTGGGAAAAGGTAGAGGTTATGCCTGAATGTCAGACAAACAAAAATGCTTCTGACAAATGCTTGTATCAGGGTAATTCTGCTATTGGTACAAAAAAAAAAAATAGCATAGGAGAGCAAAGCTTCCCTGTTCTTGTGTGAAATTATTAATATGCACTGTGTTCATCTCGTCTCTAGATTTGCTGCATGGCTTAGGGCTTTGTGCTGCAGCTTTACATCTACCTCCAGCTAATACATGCTAAAGATCCAAGTGCAGGAGCATTGTTAGCCCCATCCCAAAGTAGTAGGATACAGTCATGTTGATTTATATAGCACCATCCATGCACCTTACAAACAGTGAGAAGGCAGGTCCCTGCATTATTTTAAAGGAATGATCCTTAGTCAACATCACTGCTGGTTCAAAAATACCAGTAAAATGGCCATCCTGGGCGACTGTATAATTCAAGGGTCACAGCAGGGGTCAGGCCCACATCCATCAGAGGGCCCATGACTAAATCCTCAGTGTGAGTGGCAATGGTAGCACCCAATCAGCCATTAGGGGGGCAGGCAGAGGATGCCATGAGGGGGCAAGGTGAAAACACAAATGTTCTTCCTTCCCTCAGTGCTCTACTAACAGCGATTCCATAGCAGAAGCGGGAACACTAACCTAGGTTTCCGAATCCAGACACCCAATCTGCCATTGGCCATTTCTGTAGCCAAATTCTTTTAACTCTTTTCTGCCCAGCCTACGGGTATACACATTTGATCCCTGTTGCATATATGCAATGTTGGGCAGAAATGGCTTAAACATCAGCAGGTATGGACAAGTGCACGGACAATGTCAGCATGCCAACTTACAACTTTCTAAATGTGGAAGGGATAGGTCTAATGTGATCTCAATCTGAGGTTCTACAACAGTGTTTCTTAAACTGTGGGTTTCTTAAACTGTGGCCCTCTGGATGGTGAGGGAGGGGAAGGGGAGATGAAAGGAGACTTAGAGATGGCAGAGAAATGAAATGAGTTCTTTGCATCTGTCTTCATGGCAGAAGACCTCGGGCAGATACCGCTGCCCAAACGGCCCCTCCTGACCGAGGAGTTAAGTCAGATAGAGGTTAAAAGAGAAGATGTTTCAGACCTCATTGATAAATTAAAGATCAATAAGTCACCGGGCCCTGATGGCATCCACCCAAAAGTTATTAAGGAATTGAAGAATGAAGTTGCTGATCTCTTGACTAAGGTATGCAACTTGTCCCTCAAAACGGCCACGGTGCCAGAAGATTGGAGGATAGCAAATGTCATGCCTATCTTTAAAAAGGGGAAAAGGGGGGACCCGGGCAACTATAGGCCGGTCAGCCTAACATCTATACCGGGTAAGATGGTGGAATGCCTCATCAAAGATAGGATCTCAAAACACATAGACGAACAGGCCTTGCTGAGGGAGAATCAGCATGGCTTCTGTAAGGGTAAGTCTTGCCTCACGAACCTTATAGAATTCTTTGAAAAGGTCAACAGGCATGTGGATGTGGGAGAACCCATGGACATTTTATATCTGGACTTTCAGAAGGCATTCGACACGGTCCCTCACCAAAGGCTACTGAAAAAACTCCACAGTCAGGGAATTAGAGGACAGGTCCTCTCATGGATTGAGAACTGGTTGAAGGAAAGGAAACAGAGTGGGTGTCAATGGGCAATTTTCACAATGGAGAGAGGTGAAAAGCGGTGTGCCCCAAGGATCTGTCCTGGGACCGGTGCTTTTCAACCTCTTCATAAATGACCTGGAGACAGGGTTGAGCAGTGAGGTTGCAAAGTTTGCAGACGATACCAAACTTTTCCGAGTAGTGAAGACCAGAAGTGATTGTGAGGAGCTCCAGAAGGATCTCTCCAGACTGGCAGAATGGGCAGCAAAATGGCAGATGCGCTTCAATGTCAGTAAGTGTAAAGTCATGCACATTGGGGCAAAAAATCAAAACTTTAGATATAGGCTGATGGGTTCTGAGCTGTCTGTGACAGATCAGGAGAGAGATCTTGGGGTGGTGGTGGACAGGTCGATGAAAGTGTCGACCCAATGTGCAGCAGCAGTGAAGAAGGCCAATTCTATGCTTGGGATCATTAGAAAGGGTATTGAGAACAAAACGGCTAGTATTATAATGCCGTTGTACAAATCTATGGTAAGGCCACACAATAACTGGAGTATTGTGTCCAGTTCTGGTCGCCGCATCTCAAAAAAGACATAGTGGAAATGGAAAAGGTGCAAAAGAGAGCAACTAAGATGATTACGGGGCTGGGGCACCTTCCTTATGAGGAAAGGCTACGGCGTTTGGGCCTCTTCAGCCTAGAAAAGAGACACCTGAGGGGGGACATGATTGAGACATACAAAATTATGCAGGGGATGGACAGAGTGGATAAGGAGATGCTCTTTACACTCTCACATAACACCAGAACCAGGGGACATCCACTAAAATTGAGTGTTGGGTGGGTTAGGACAGACAAAAGAAAATATTTCTTTACTCAGCATGTGGTCGGTCTGTGGAACTCCTTGCCACAGGATGTGGTGACAGCATCTGGCCTGGACGCCTTTAAAAGGGGATTGGACAAGTTTCTGGAGGAAAAATCCATTACGGGGTACAAGCCATGATGTGTATGCACAACCTCCTGATTTTAGAAATGGGTTATGTCAGAATGCCAGATGCAAGGGAGGGCACCAGGATGAGGTCTCTTGTTATCTGGTGTGCTCCCTGGGGCAATTGGTGGGCCGCTGTGGGATACAGGAAGCTGGACTAGATGGGCCTATGGCCTGATCCAGTGGGGCTGTTCTTATGTTCTTATGACCCACTAGGTGGGTTGCAAATCATTTTCAGGTGGGTCCCCATTCATTTCAATATTTTATTTTTAATATATTAAACTTGATGCTACCAAATGTTACAGACCTGTACTTTTAACAAGCTATATTAACAATGATAGTAAATGAGACTTATTCCTGGGTAAGCGTGGGTAGGATTGCAGCTAGGATTGTTAAAGATTTCCTGTTTGATGATGTCACTTCCAGTCATGACATCACTTCCGGTGTGTCCTGACAGATTCTCATTCTAAATGTGTGAGAACCACTGTTCTAGAAAATCTAGTTGACTCCTAAGGCTTGCAAACATATTTGTTCCCCTGCAAATTTTGCAATCTCAGTACAGGTTGAGTCTCATTATTTGCAAGGGTTCCATTCCCAGAACTCATGGAGATGGCAAAAATCACACTAAAGCAAATAAACTTAAAAAACAAAGTCCCTTTGCTCCATTGATTTAAAAACAGCATTGCTGACCTTTGTGATGTTAAGACAAAGTCATTAGGCAGACAATCCATCAATCAGTCTCTCTCCAGGCGAGCCAGGGAACCCTCCCTTCACCCACAGCAAAGTGATCTTTCTCTCTCTCTTTGCCTTGGAGAGAAAATCAGCTAGCTGCCCTCTATTGCATTAACAAGGCTATTGTTGGACTGTTTTCCTTTACTTTAAGGGGCCCTTCTCATCAAGATGGGATAGCAAAATCTGTGGAATCTGTGGATAATTAGGTTATACCTGCAATCCCTTGCATGACTGTCTCTACAATAGTAAGAAAAACAAGTTTTAAAAACTATTTTAAAGGGATGCATTTTTCCCCTTTTCCAGGGATCAGCACATTCCTTCTCATTTGCAGGGGCCATTCCTGTTGAGTCAAATCCATGTATAACTCGTGCAAGGAAAGCGCCCTACAGGTAGACCACAGCTGCGATACAAGGACATCTGCAAGAGGGATCTGAAGGCCTTAGGGATGGACCTCAACAAGTGGGAAACCCTGGCCTCTGAGCGGCCCGCTTGGAGGCAGGCTGTGCAGCATGGCCTTTCCCAGTTTGAAGAGACACTTTGCCAACAGTCTGAGGCTAAGAGGCAAAGAAGGAAGGCCCATAGCCAGGGAGACAGACCAGGGACAGACTGCACTTGCTCCCGGTGTGGAAGGGATTGTCACTCCCGGATTGGCCTTTTCAGCCACACTAGACGCTGTGCCAGAACCACCTTTCAGAGCGCGATACCATAGTCTTTCGAGACTGAAGGTTGCCAATGTCAATGTATAACAAGGTTGCACCTGTATTATTGAATCTTAGAGCTAAGAGGTGGGCCTGCTATGAGTGCACAGCAAAGTGCTTTAGATTTTAGCTGGGCAAAATTTTGCAAACTTTGATTTTAAAAAAACCATCTCAAAATGAAGATAGCCACATTTATCATAATCTTTAACAGTGTCAAATATGTAACAAGAGTATATAAAGCAACTTTTTAATATTTCTATAAGCCTGGGTTAGGCTTGCTAAAACTGTGAGAAAATCAGATTGGTCTGCAGAGCTTTCAGTTGCTAGGAAGAAGGAATTGATCCGCCCAACTTTAGAAGCCCTTAAGCCCCATTTATGTCAATGCAAACATATTAAAAACATGCTTAGGATGAAGTCAATCAATTCATCTATGGAAGAGGTTCCAGCATGGTTACAGAGACACACACATTCCTCGAGAGCTGAACTGCCACAGCTACAATAGTTTTCTAGGCTTTTCATTTTACAGACAGTAGTGAACATTTTAATGCTGATTTTGCCTGATGTTGCCAAATGCTGATTGGGCCCTGAAACTGCTTTCCCCCCTCACTTTGGCATTTAGAGCAGAGCACAGTGCTCTCATCAACTGCCTGCTCAGCAAGCCAGAGCACGCTTTCTGCTCTGTCAACCTGCAGCAAGTTGGTGCTGTCAAATGCGAGTCTGAAGACGACAGGTGTCTTCAGAGATAGGGAGTACAGTGCTTTGCTGCTTGGTGATGAGTCCCTTCTCTGACAATCTCTCTCGTGTTCTACCATCACCCATGCTCCACATTTCTGCTCCACATACAAAGGCGGCTGCATGAGTACTCGAGGAAAATACAGCTACTTTCAAGAATTCTAATCAAAGAAGACCAGATTCCTCATTTAGGGGTCAGTCTCAGGGGTACTACGGTTCTTTTAAGAGAGCCTGGATAGTGTAGCAGTTCTGATGTTGGACTTAAGACTTGGAAGGTCCAGGTTCACTCTCAGCCTCACAGGGTTGTTGTGAGGACAAAAAGGGAGGAACCATGTACACCACCATGAGCTCCATGGAGAAAAAGCATGGAGTATAAAAATGTGAAAAAACAAGATACAAGACTTCCAGCTACTGCACAAACCAGTTTATAGTACTTGCTTATTGGTCCTTCAGCTGTAAGGCAAAGGCAGCAGAGCATGGTCAGAGACCACGTACAGGGCAGGATGTCCGAATCACCCCTTCTCCTCCCACTTCCTTGCAGGGTTCTGGACAGCTGCATTCTTTGGGAGGCTCCAATGACTGGGGCTGCAGCAAATAGAGGGGATTTACAGCAGTAAGGCAAAGCTTAGCCAGTTCACAGTTCCCCATCTCCTCCAGCTTCCTGCTGCCAGCTATGCTTAATGCAGGGCTGTAATCCCATCACAAACCTGTAGGGTCAAATCCTTCGTGGAGGGCAGTCAAAACCCCTATTATCTTACTCCCACACAGACTCACAGTCCTAACAGCAGGTACTTGGGAGATCATGCTATTCTGAGTAGAACAGTTAACAGGATAGTAGATGTGTCCTTCTGGCTTCAGGATGACCCTGAGGTAAGAAGTGGGGCTCTGGGGGAATGGGAGGGATGGACCACCATATGTACACAGAGCAAAGCAGCAGACAAGCAGCTCAGAGCTGAGAATTTTCACCACGTAGCCTTAGTCAAGCTCCTCTGTCTCAGCCTAAAACAGAAAGATTATACTTACCATACAAACTTGTTGGAAGAACTACTTCCAGGCAACACACAAGGTGTTGTATGCACTCAAATTGCTAATACTACTATTTAGCATTTGTAGAGCATGTGAGGTGTGTGGTTGTCTGGACAATCTGCAAATGAAAGATCAGAGAGCCCCAGCCATGTGCAGTCACGCACATACTATAGCCTCTCTTTCTTCCCCTCCCCCTTCAAACTGAACACATGAAGGGTAGGATCAGGAAGAGTGTGTGCAATCCTGATCCTCCCTCAACTCCCCCCCCAAAAAATACATGAAAATATATTTTACAAAGTCCTGGTTTGCTCCCACATGGAGACAAACTTGGAACTCCCTCATGTGCATCAGCTTAACAGGTAGTAACCCAATCAAGGGCAGCCAAAAAGCAGGGGTGCAACTTCCACTAGCCTGCTGGACTGGCAGGCTGCAGGGATTCAAAGCAGTAAAAAGAACAAACCACTCATTTATTTCGAAGGGGAGCACCACCAGTTTTCCACAGGGGTTAAATGGACAAATGGCATCATCATCCAGCACATTTTGTGCGTATCATTTCACGTGACCTTAAATCCCAGTTCCAGCCTTCTCCAAATTCACAGCCTTGCCTTTTCTCTGACATGGTCATAAAACAGACTTTCCCCTTTATCTGGCCATGCTACCATGCACCAATGCATTGGCTGTTTTGGAAACAGAAGGCTGAACCTGCCATTCAGCTGAGCACATGGGCCTCCCCCAACCAGCTGCTGCTGCTGTTCTTTCTTTCACAGAACAATGGATCAGTGTCCCAGGCTAGCATTTCCATTGTATCAAGTACTGGATCTCAGATAGATCCCGCATTGTCTGTTTATGCATTGGCGTGCACAACAGGGACTTGCCTCTCCAACATGCTGGAAGCGGAGCCTTGATATTCTGTTATTGCTTGATGCATATCATTCCACACTATCCCGTTTTTGCACACGCACACACACTAGATTTAAGCCACCACCATTCCTAGCAGTTTTCATCCGAAATGTGCCAACAAATAAGGGTCTATTCTCACAGCCTCCAGCAGGCACAGAAAGTAAAACCTGAGATAGGCTGACACACCAGAAGGATAAATCTGAGGCAAGTCATTTCCCTGCTAACTTCAGTTGCTGCAAGTTCACATCACCCTCAGGGGGTGTGGAAAGTGCTGAGAGGGACACAAAAGATCAGATAAGTATTCTCAGAGGACAGAATGTTATGAAACCAGAGACGGCCTAGGCCCCCATGTTCTTTTTCTGTGTTGTGCAATGCCTAAGGCATTGCCGAAAAGGCTCTTTATGGAACAAAGTACACTGCTGTACATCTGTTGGCTTGTGGGTGAAGCCAATAAATTCAAAGCTCTAGAAAAAGGAACTACATCTAGCTAGAAAGTGGCATTCTACAGACTGGTCTTGATGTGGAGCTGCAGCTTGCCAAAAGTTAGGTGGCTAAATCTTTGATTATAAAGGAATTATTGTTCACCTGTTGATGGAAAATTGCAGTTAGCTCCCATCGTAACTGGAGAGGGGAAGCGATTGCGTTTCTTTTGATTATCACCTTGGTTAAAGGAAGAGGAAGTATAATTTGAACTTGCCTCTTGTGCAGAGCTGTGGCAAACCAAACCTGACAATCCAAAGCAAGTTTCTGTGCTTCTGCAAAGAATATTGCTGCTTTATATCACTTTACTGTGGCACTACTGGAAGATTACACCAGGCTCACACAGGGCTAAAACCGGGGGGGGGGGGGAGAGAGTGGAGGGTTACCCACTTTCTGACAAAAATAGTTCTTTGCATTTTGACCTCACCTAATAAGAGCTGTCATCTAATCCAGTTTTGCCTCCACCCCTCCCCCACAAAACCATACAAACACACTCACCCCCCCCCCCCCCGCAAACCAAGAAACTCCCAGAAGTTATTTAAAAGTGATTTTTCACTATAGTTTAATTTCTTTGCATTTTAAAACATACTTCCATTTTTAAAAAGTCCTCCATCAGATGCACAGAACAAACACCTGTACACACGCTACGAGGGTCGCAATCCAAGGGAAGGAGAAAGACTACTCCTTCAGAAGATGGGCACATCTAATCAAACAAAAGGCAAAATATATATATTTTAAAAAGTTAGTGTTCAATGCCCAGCAAAATGTGAAACAAGGCCAAAAAGAGAGGGCAGGGAGATAGGAATGTTAGGCGTACCGCCCACCGTGGGAAGGAGAGAGGGCCTTAAAGGAGTTTCTATGGGGAGAAACCAAACAATGCAGCACCTCCATTGTTCCTGGAACGGGGAGTGCCAAGGTCTTTGTGCTTTGGTCAGCCTTGCTGACATTCTAGAATCCTAGCTAAGACAAGATGAGGCTGTGTCAGGTTAGGCTACTTCTGGACTTTACTGTAGATGTGCAAGTAAGCCACATTCCTCCAACAGCCTCCATGGGTTGCCTTAGTAACACCAATGTCTCTCAGGACATCCTGTCTGCTTACACGAGGAGGAAACAGCAGACAGGCATAGATTTTGGTCTCTTTAGTGATAAGACAAGCTCAGCTGGCCATCACTCTTGGAATTCATCTCACACCAAGGAATTCCAAACAGCCTTAGATAAGCAAAGTGCCTCTAAAAAAAATGCCACTATAAAGAGATCCACCTGGCCCCTATCAAGAGTAAAACATTTTTTCTTCCAGGGCTAGGAAGGTGTGAGCAGTCTGCAGCTAGAAATGCTAGCATTTTGACTGTTCTCACCTTGAGGAGCCCCCCCCCCAAGTGAACCAAGAGGTCCCAACGTAAAATGCAAGAAATAATGGCTGTACATCTTCCCCTATCTCTGTTCCCAATGAGTTCTGACAGCTCTGATGTTTAAAGGACTTCTCAAATTCCTAGCTCAAATTCCAAAGTTTGTAGATCTTCTCAGAGGCCTGCCCACAGGGAGTGAAAACTGTTATGTTTTTGTTTTCTATGAATACACAACCTCCTCAAATTTTGTGCCAGGTCCAGAACAGTACTCTCCTGGGCAACAGGGGGAAAAAAGTAATGAATACTAATAAAAACGTAAAGGGAAATATATATATATTAATAGAGAAACAAGTGCTTTTGAGCTTTGTTCTAGTATTTCAGCTCTATATTGCTTTAAAAGGGTAGCAGATACGTTAGCCAAACCCTTAAAATAAGTTTCTCTTCTATTACACTGGAGTCCTCTTCTGAAAATAAAGGTCATCCACATATCCTTGAGTAATTCCTTTTTAGGCAACTCCAGGAACATATGAATAGTGTACTTTTAATAAAGAGAGAGCATATAAATCTGGTTTTCTAGCTTGGTCCCATCCTCCCCAAACTCCTCCCACTCATCAGGGGAATATAAGTCTTTTCAAGAACCCACTGAAGGGAATGATGGTAGTGAAGACTAAAGACTGAGAAAGCTGGCAAAGGATTTGACAACTTTTTCTGCAACACCATTTATTCCAAGATCAGTTGCAAGTTATTTCTTCTGGAGTCAAAGGGAATGTCAAGCTTAAACCACCTTTCTTTATACTCTTATCTCATCATCTTCCTCATCCATGAAGGAGAATTCTTTGTCTGGCTGCTTAGAAAGGTCATGCCTCACATCCTCTGGAACACCATGGTTTGTTCCTCTGGGCGCTGAACTGCGTTGTTCCTCCCCAACAGATGCACAGCTGGAGATAGAACTGCTGTCCATAGTCAGGCGACTTGTAACGCTGCGTGCTGAGCCAGGACTGTAGGTTGCTGCTCTGTTGTCATCGTAATGAGCCACGGAATCCTGGGGAAGTTTGTTTTCCTGGTTAAGCCAGGGGGC
Organism: Tiliqua scincoides; assembly: GCF_035046505.1. NCBI lineage: Eukaryota > Metazoa > Chordata > Lepidosauria > Squamata > Scincidae > Tiliqua > Tiliqua scincoides. Next base: position 147,744,597 of record NC_089822.1, read on the forward strand.
TGTTGATGGCTCGACAGTACCCCCACTCCTTCGGGAGTCTTCTGCACCATGGTAACCAGAATCCTCTTGCTCCCATGGGTCCTTATCCATGATGCTCAAGACATCACCCAGCATAGAGGGCCCCAGGTCAATATGGAAAGACATGATGGACTCTGCATGCTTCAAGCCATAGCTGCTCTTGGGCACCACTAGGGGCAAGTCAGTTATATCACCAAAGGCTCGCTCTTCCAAACCAGGACTGTGAGGGCCAGAGCTGGGGGCAGCAGCTGCTCCATTCATTTGTTTCTCTTCAGGGGTCTTCTCTTCAGGTGCTTTTTTGACAGGGCTAGAGGAGAGACTCTTGGGCAGCTGCTTCCCACCACTCCTGTCTGCTTCCTTCTCAGTGAGCTGAGGCAGGGAGACTGCGTTCTTCACAAAAATAGCAGAGTCCCTCAGGGAGCCCAACATGTCCCGCCGATCACCACGTGTCACAGACTGAGACCGTTTACTGCTACGAAACTTCCGTGACAGAAGACTGTGTTTGGAGGATGAACTCACCTCCTCAGTGACCTCCTGTTCACCCTCACCAGCCTTGCTGTTGAGAAAGGAGGTGTCTCCAAAGGCATCACCTGCTCGACCCACATGCATGGTGTGACGGAAGTCTCCAAGAGGGGCACTAATCATCTCTGCTGTCAAGTCTGCCCGAGAGCGGCGTTTGGAGTTGGCAGAATTTGTCACCAGCTGCTTCAAAATAGGCATTTTGGTGGCAGATGTGAGCCTCTGTATACAGAACCTGGAGCGTGTGGAATGATTTCTTTCAATTCCAGAGGGACAAGGTTATACGTCCACTACCTCACAGAGAGGCCTGAAACCTCTTGCTGGCTTTCAGATAGTCCAAGTCTAGAGGACAGAGAGGAGAGAGAAGAGAGGGTTAGGTCTCACCAAGACACTAGTGACATCATCTACTTTGTTCTTTGGATAGTGTTTGAATGAGAAGACACTTCCTACAGTCCTTATCTTCAATGGGCTCTAATCTATGGTGGCTTTACAAAATTGAAGAAGAGATGACAGTGAGAAATGGGGCACTTTGGCTTCAAAACTGCAGTGATGCAGAGAATTCCACTAACAGATAAGAGAAAGATTATTGTGCTAAATGTCTAGCAGCAAGTTATGTGCAGGAAACAAAAGAGATGCAAGGTTCAAAACGATACATATTCCCCCCCCCCCACGTTTCTAAAATCTTCTCCATGTTTGATTTACTGCTTGGAGGCAGGTTTGGCTGTTCCACTGAGCTTACATCACTGAGAGAAAAAGGAATGAGACAGAAATGATTGTCTGCTCTTAGAAAACATGGCTGATGTGCACATTTGCAGCAAATTGAGCAATATTCAAGGCATACTTTCCACTCCCCTTTTCAGCACAACTTGCACAATACTGTTATTTTTCACCTGTGGCCATCCATCCCATCTAAAATGCTGCTTAATTCACTCTGGAGTGTCTCATACATTCATAGGGCAGAGGTTGAGTAACCCCTTGAAGTACAGCCAAGCACCCTCAAATCATGAGATCTAGCTTATGTAGAACTAAGATTTTACCAGTGCTATTAGCAATTGCTCTTATGAATACCATGGCAAGTACATGTGCTAGTTCTTCAGAAGCCATGGTACACACCCATTTTTAGGTCCTGTCATATTCAGTAGTCAAATTGGTTTTGTATGTTTCAGCATTACTATAATCAATTTCTGGGAAAAGCTAAAACCACACAGTTAGCCCTGCTGCAATAGATACGTACCAATCAGTTATTAGTTAGTGCTGATGACATCACCTGTGATGAATGAAACTCATTCCATCTACCATGCTCAAAGTACCTTAAGGTTTTTTTGGTTTCTTTTTTTTTTTTTAAGGAAGTTTTTCCTTCTTTACAGTTCTATACATAGCTTCAGACCAGCCCCCATTTTTTTTTTTTTCAAAGCTGGGCATAATCAGATAGTATTATTCATAGCCTAGACGTGGCTAATGTGGTTACTGTCAAGGCAATAATGGAAGAATTTCTAAAAATAAGTGTGCAGATACCTTGAAGAAAGCAAAGGTAAATCAGTAACAAGCGTGGGTTTGCGAACAGGAGATCATGCCATCAAACCAGTCTAGCAAGGTGACGGGAAAGAATGAAGTAGTACAGATATGCCTTGTATAAGTAAGAGATGCTGATACTTCAGAGATACTAATACCTGGCTTACCTATACAAGCATATTCCTAAATAAACAGAAGAACCATTGGCAGGTAACTTCTTCCATCAAGTAACCTGGTCACGGACTGGCCATGGTTTAGGTCTCTTCCTGGTTCTACCAATTAAGCTATGGTTCTTAACCAGTGTCATATCAAAACCCTTGTTAGACACAGAAACATCTGTTTGGACTTTCCACACCATCCTTCCTTCAGACAGGAAGGAAGTGACAACATGATACAGGAATCTTGTTGTCTTGAATGCTCCATCTGGGCCATGCAGGAAGCTGCACTAGATAAGTCCTTGACCTGATTCAGCAGGGCCTTTCTTATGTTCTTAAGCTCTCAGGGTCACCACAACTGTTTTTAACCTGTAGGTATTGCTACAGGAAACAAGGATGCCATTCACTGGGTACATATCCAAAGCAAAGAGATTCTCTGCACAATACAGGCATCTGCCACTTAACAACGGTTCACTTCATGACGGACCACATATATGATAGTAGTCAAAGCACAATGAGGCTCTTAATGAGGCAATCGCACCTCCCATAGCCTGCACCAGATTGTCTGTTTATACAGCAGAGAGGTTCTTAATGCTAAGAAGAGGCCATCTATCTCCAGTAGCCTGTGCAGCCAGCTAGTATCTGGCAGGGAGTGTTTGTTTACACAACGAAGGCAATAGATTGGACTGAATGTTCACTTAAGGACCTAATCTCATAAAAACAGGGATAGGAGAACATATCCCCGTCATTAAGTGGCGCATACCTATAGTTTCAAGTGTGCCTCCAGTCCAGGCATTGTACAACTCTTATTTTGCTCATGTTTTCAGAATTACGCTGAAGTTATGAGACTAGAAGCAGATGGAATGGTAGCTGTGCTCAGCCTACAACTGAACTGAAAGGGAGTGGACAAGTATTGTATCTCCACCATGGCCATCTTACCGTGACAATCTGAGCTAAGCAGTTTGACAATAATTCCACTTATGTGCAAGAGAAGTACAACTCTGGGCAGCAGAACAAAAATTCTTTGCTATTTTGAAACAGTTCTTTAGAAGTTTGAATGTTTTTAAAAGGGGATTGGACAACTTAATGGAGGAAAAGTCCATCACAAGTTACAAGCTATATGCAGTCTCCAGGTTTTAGAGGGAGTCTATCTCTGAATGCCAGATGTAAGGAAGTGACAACAGGATACAGGTATATTGTTCTCTTGAGTGCTTCATCTGGGCCATGCTTCATCTGGGCCATGCCCTTGGCTTGATCCAACAGGGCTCTTCTTATGTTTTTAGGATGAAAAAAAGAGAGAAAACCAATCAAGAAGAACCGAGTACCCGCTCCCTCCAAAGATAGATACTCTTCATTTATTACTTGTATGTTTGAAATGGGCAGTTCAGAAGGCTGCTCAAGGTAACAGCTATATAGAGAGGGAGCAAAGGCACTTGGGAATTTGAAGAGAATAAAGAAAGCAGTAAGTCAGACACTGCAGGATTTGAGGACAGACAGTACAGGCCATGAGAAGTGGCTGCCAAAAATGCACTGTACAGAGCAAGCCAAGAGAAAACCATTAAGAACACCACACAAACACACACTTGTTTAGTTTACACAGAAGGACAAAGAGCCCATCAGTGCTCAGGATGGTGACTGCAGTCAGCCTTGCCCCCCCATCACTGTGGTTCTGTCAGCTCCAGTGTTGCCCTCAAGTTGGGCTTGCCCAGATCTATGTCAAAAAAAAAAAAAAAAAAAAGGATGGTGAGAGATGGAGAGTTTAGTTCCTCCTGAAATGCAACCCCCCCTTTTAGTGATCGAAAGGACACACACACACACGTTCATGGGACTTCATGGAACATGCCTCTTTTGCCATGATAACCAGGCTGACTCTCCCTAGCCTTAACCCAGCTATTTAGTTGCATCAGAATGTGAATGGGGATGAACATTCCATTAAAAATAATACAACATGGCCAGGCATTATCCTAATTTGTACACATCTTGGATGTTCCCTGCTTTCCCATGCTCTGCTGCAGTGAAACTGCCACATATTCCTCCGAGAGGCAACCACACTACCTCAACAATGAAAACATTCCCTCCCTTTTGCAACTTTAATTATGTGCTAACATTTGCCTTTGTACATATTCAGTGATGCCACTTATCCTAAACCAATTGGCTATGTGACATCATGTTTGCTACCTGATCCCTAATTGGCTGGGATCACTAGGAAAGAAAATAGCCCTTCCTGTCTCTAGTGGTACCAGAGTACAGTACCAGCAGAGTACCTCATGGAGCTTCACCCAGCCTGCAATGCCTCCCTGTCTTTAGTGGTACTAAAGTACAGTACCAGAAGGGCACCTCATGGAGCTTCAACCAGCCCAAAATGCCCTCATGGAGCTTCAGAATGATGTAAAGCAGAGGAGAAAAAGGAGACTGATTTTTCACACAAACCCTCAAATCTGAGGACAAGCATTCAGTATCACACTAGTTTCAACCTCACAGGCGGCTGATGGGCTGGCAAGACCTGAGAACAAAACTCACTAGAGGAAAGACCACAAGTTGCCACTTTTCATCCAACTGCAGGACCACAACCAAAGTAAAAATGGGGCCACACTCAGAATTTGCACTGTCAGAAACAGCCAAAAGTTCATGACTTTTGGACTAAGCAGCTTATGGTCTACAAACTCTGGTAGCGGGAACCCGAGGGTAAATTATTTGAGGGTAAACTGAAGTTACAGCCAATGTTGAAATCAACGTTCGCAGAGAAGCAAAAGCTCAAATTAGAGTATGCATGAAAAGAAATATCACAAATTTCAAAATGCTCCAGTTGAGTTTTAGCTCCTCCATCTCCTAGCTGTGAAAGCTAAGAGTTCCCACTGCAATATGAGAGACCAAAAACAGAGAACTGCTGTAGCATGAGCACACACAAATGCCAAGGGTATCCTCAGGGTTGTGTGCATTTAATGTCTGTATTTCTTCTGTGCTTAATGTGTATTGGCAGGTTTCGGCTTCTCAAGGTTCTCAGCTTTCATTTTTTCTTCAAGCTTCCAGCCCTTATGACTACAAACACAGGTGTACAAAGGGGGAAACAATGCCTGGCAAAATCCCCAAAGCCAGAGGAGTGATTGTGATATCCTCTCTTGTCACTAAGGACAGAGCTTTAGCCCTCTGCATAGACCTTTGCTCCTTCCTAAAACTTGCAGAATAAGTTATGCCAAGTCAGCAGCAATTGTCCAATCTGGATTAGTTCAGACTGTCTTGGTGCAGAATGCTGTATTTTGTTTTAAGAAACAGAATTACTTAACTTTGATCATGACACTCTTGGTTAAGATCACATAACAAAGTCACTGAAGAGGCAAGATCTGAACCTTGGGTTGATTAAACAAGTCCTAGGGCTGTAGACTTAATAGGTAAACATTTAAATATCAAAAGGTTCTTCTCTTTAGAGGTAGAATAGAATCTTCCTGCTTTATCTAGCAATGCATACTCCCTACTGAGTCCTACAGTAAGGGGAACATGAGCCTTTGCTCTGCCAGTTGTGCTTGGCTACAAAACACTGGATTCCCTGGCTCTTCTACACAAACAGGAAAATTCCCAGCAGGGAGCATCTGAGGTATGGGACAGAAAAAGGCTCTTCAGCTTGACCGTCTATCTTGCTGAACAATGGGCGGCTCTGTTATCAACTTTCATAGTTTATGCTTCCAGAGATAGGCCAATCCGAAAAAGCTATAGAGATTTTCAATTCGACTGTCAATCTTGATCTGGGAAGTGCTATATCAGTAACTCTAGGCTGTAGCAAAAATTGAATTCAGGAAAAAAGAGACCAGAAACTAACAAGCTTCCTTTAACCATACCTGGAGTCCTAAGAAATATGGACTCAGCCCTTGGGGTTTCCTGTCCTGCTAGGTTTTGGTACCTCAGAGAGGTCACTTGGCCATAAAGTGCAATCAGTTGTAGGGCATCGGTAAGTCACACTCCCTTATGTCTTATTTTCATCGTCCGACAAGGGACTGATGGACAGAAAAAGCAGTGAACCACTATGAAGCAGCTCAATTACTCTTGGTTTACATATTGGTGAACAAGTGGTTCAGGGTCAGCAAAGAGGACAATACTACCTTGGTTTACTCCTAGTGAAGAAGAAAGATACCCTCAGGGGTCACACTTGCATGCAAACAAGGTGCTGTTGATTACAAGGACACCCAAAGTACACCCCAAAGGTTGGGGTGAAAGGGTCAGAATGGAGAAGACACAGATACATCAGCATGCATAGTTTGCCACTGAGTGAAAGCATGTGGCCACTCCAGGTCTATAGCCAAGTAGATGCAGCAACAATGGTTGCATAGATTGGCATGCAAACAGCCTTTCATCCTCTCTGGGAACGCTGTCTTTGAATTTTCCACTTCTACAGACACAAGTTACATGAGAAGATACAATACAGTCAGAGTAAGCATGCAGCAGTGCTTTAACAATAGAAAAAGAGAGCTGAAATTTGGTTGGGATGCATGAATTGTGTCACATCAACTAATGTGATCTGCACTTGAATTTAATGAGAGAACCAATTGTTGATCAGTGGCAGCAGCAGAGGCGAGAGTTAAATAAGGTCATGCTGCTCTATGGCTTCTGCCAAGACAGTACTTGCAGGCTCAAAACTCAGGGGCTTTCCAGGCACAGAGGGGAATGGCCTGTGTTGGGTACACAGATGTAGAAAGAGCAATCCAACCACTGGTTAGTGTTTTCCACCTGGTGGATTTATTTTGTTCACACTTTATACAGAAGGGAATAAGAAGAAAATTCTCAGACAATTTCTCTCCCTACCTCTGTGCAACAAAAGCTGGCCCTCACGTGTGTCAGATCTTTTTTTGTTTAACAGCAAGATACTTTAAACTGGGGTGAGGAAATGCCTCATAAATGCATAGGTGATGCCAGAAGGGGAAAATGCTCCACCAGACAGGTAATTTCTCCACTACCGCCAAAGCATAAACTAAAAAGTAAAATAGAGCTGTAATTCTAAGCATGCTTACTTGATGCCTACTTTTACTCCATCAAAATTCATAAGACTGATTTCAGAGGAATACATTTAGGATGGGAGCATTAATGTAAAATATACCATAGATATCTGAAAGAGAAGTAACATAGGAGGCAATGCTTGCCCCTTCTCCAGAAGTGCACTGTGCCCATTTTGTGTTTCCCAATATTTTTTCTCTACCACTGCCCAAATGATGGGGCAACAAGCCCCATCCATTTTTCACCACTTGAAAGGGAATGGGGGGGGGGTCATTAGTAGGGAAGGCAATGCCAGCATGTCAGTGAAACCTATTCTTCCGTTCCGGGGAAACACAGAACTGTTTGCTGAGACCCTCAGCTTTCGTTTGAAGATAAGTTGTTGGCATCCTTCAGTCTTGGAAGACTATGGTGTCACGCTCTGAATAGTGGTTCTGGAACAGAATGTCCTCTCCAGTGCGCGAAGCCTGAGTAAAGCAGGTATGGAGGATAGGCTGTTATCCATGCAGCAAATCCCCCCTCTCCATGTCGCTGAAATGGTCCAATGGAAAGGCAGAGGCCAATACGGTTGGTTCCAGCGGCGTCGCAGGAGTTGCCAGAACGTAACTGTGTTCAGCCATGAACTGCCTCAGGGACTCCGGCTCCAGATTTTGCCTCGAGGTTGACTCCTGAAGCCTTTTCCATAACTACAAGTTATGGAAAGTGTACAAGTACACTTGTACAAGTGTATAAGTACAAGTGTCTAATCCTCATGCTTGCAAAAGGGTATGCTGGAAAGCAGGGAAGGCACAGCTGCTGAAATTTCTGTAGTTAGATGACTTGAGAAAGATTTCCACCAGTTGGGGAGGGAGCTCCCCATGACTACCAAAACCAGAACAAACTGTGCAAGATAAGATGCATCTTTCAGATTTGCTCAATTTATACAGATTGTGGGCACCTAACAAAATTGTATTTATTTTTTGAACCGAGTGCACTTGTATCTCCAAGGAAGACACAGCTCTGGATCTCCCTTTCTGCTCAGCTTCCCTAGAAGGAGGCCCTTATCCTATTTGTGCACTCAGATGTCTCTTTCTTTGAAAGAGTGTCAAAAAGCTCTGTGGGTAGCAGCAATAAAGGTAAAAGTAGCATGCCGGTCTTTATTGGCAGCTGGGAGGTTAGGGAGCATTTCTCAGGGAGGGCTGGAGCCAGTGCACAGAGGACATTTGCCAAACCCCTACTCTGCTGTGGCCTTTGGCAGATAAGCAGCAAACCCATATAAGCAACAGAGGAAATTTAGAGCACAGGCAATAGTAAAACATTATTCATGAACATATGAAGCTGCCTTACTCAGAGGCACACCACTTGTCCACCCTTGCCCAGTCTTCTCTGTTCTGCTTGGCTGCAGCTATTTGGAGTCTCAGGCAAAAGTCTTTCCCATCACTAGAAGTGTTTCTGGTAAGATAGGCTAGAATCCTAAGTCTTACTAAACCTCATAGACTTACTTCTGAGTAAAACAAACACCACCATTTTCAAACCATCTCTACCCATCACTTGCTGCTGACTCTTTTAGGTCAGAGGCCAGGGACTGGACCCAGGATAGTTTGCATACAAAGCACATGTTCTACCATTGAGCTATGGTTTTTCAAATGCTGAACTGGAGTGGCAGTTCTTCCCAATATCGGGTGCTACAGATCCTCCCTCGGCCACATCACTTCCACTATACCTTCCCTTTTTGAAGTGTCTTCTGCCTACCTGAAGCATGTTCTACCTGCTAGGTCTGCTGAAACCCCTTCCAATAGCTAAATGAAACTTCCATGTTCCAGAGTAAAACCCTTCAAGTATCAGAAGCTGGGGACAAACAGGGCAATTGCTGTTGCTTTTATGCCCTACTCTTATGCTTCTGCTGTCAAGAACAGAATGCTCAACTGGATGCAGCTAGCAACTGGGCCAGGCCCACAAATCAAAAGGCAGATAGGATCTGAGCACCAACTTAGCAAATGAATTCTCCTTCAGCCACCAAAAATAAAAACGTAGATTACTCTCACCCATGCCTGTCCAGTACTCTCCTTCCAGAAGAGTAGCTGTTCCGCTGATCCTTGGCCCCCAGCTTAAAGAACAGAGCTCAGTGTGGTATGAAATTTGAAACTAGCAAGTGCTATCCAACCAGCAGCCAGCCCAGCCTCTTCTCCACACACTCCCCAGCTCCAGGTTGCTCCACCTAGGCAGGCACAGGTGCAAGTGTGAAGTTCACAACTCCACAGTGGAGTCAAGCAGGGAGAAAATCCTGCAGACTGTTTTTGTGCACTCAGACTGATGCCATGCCAGCACCCTAAACATACAACTGAAGAAAAACAGGGGAGGGGGAGATTGTGGTCAGCTGACAACACCCCCCCCCCCAAGATGTTTGTTAGGTGTGCTGTGTATAAGGAGCTGCCATTGCTGAATAGTCTATTTGATACACATACTAGGGGTGTGCTGTTTAAGGATGTACCAGCTAAGAGCATATTTCAGGGAGCAAATACACTCATACTGTGTACAACACTTGAAGGCCACATGCACTGGGAGCTTCAGCAGAGGCTGGCTCTTTTCCAGTCACGTGGCTAACGGGTGACTGCATAACTAGAGCGTGTCTTGCCGGCTGTCTCACCATGTTTGCACTGTAACCACTGAGGGAAAAAGGCACCTGCCTTTTCAAGGACACTTCCAGTGTTTCTAGTTATACGCTTTCTAGTGTTCAAGGATGCACATGCAGCTGCCATGAAGACATGCCCCAAGGGGAGCCTCTCCTAGCCCATTAAAGCAGCTACATATGACAGAACTAGTTACCCAGAGCAAAAAATGCTCACTACAGTGACTAAAGCTTTAGTCGCTCCCAGAGAGGGGATAAAAAGGTCACCACACCATTTGCGTATTGTGCATGGCACAATTAATACATACTACAAAACACCCAACACTACGTACTTAAGGGGTGGCAGTGTGAAGGGAAAGAACCAGTTAGGCCAGGTGAATAAGAAAACAGGACCCAATGAGAAACCTTAAGGTTGGCCCTTATGGCACAGTGATTCACAGGAGTCTGGCACTGATGGTACATACTGTATGAAGAACTGGCATTGAGCAGGATCTTTAGCCCATCCTTTGCTCCAAGACTCTACTCTGACCCAACCCCCCTGCACTCTCATGACTGTTGCATTGCAGATTTGAAGTAAGCTGGCATGCTTCTTCACCAAAGGGCCCATTGATGAGGCAGGACAACATTCCCTGCTCCAAAAGCTGGACTGGCTCAAGTACACTTGAAATTCTGTGTGACCACACTACAGCCTGTAACTTGAGTTGTGATACTCTGCAGCTAAGGAATGACGGTTTATTTTAAAGAAAAAAAGGACACCACCCAACAACTATCCAACAGAAGCTGATTATCCTCAGTCATGTCTACTTTAAGACTACAAACTGATTTTTGTCTACTTTTATTTAAGGAAACCAGGTCATGACCCTGTCCCCTAAATGAGATGGGAAACCAAGACCAGCAGGTTTCAAAAGGTGACTTTTTGAAAAGGACTTTCAAAAGGTGACCTAGCTCAGGTCCATATAGGCCATGTTAACCCTTCATTTTTAGGGTAACCTAAAATCAGTCAATGTATCTAATTAGTCCTCAACTCCATTAGGTAGAAACAGTCACTTTTCTGGGACACGGCCCCTTATCCCACTAAGAACACAGTAACTGCTTTTCTAGAAAGTTCCTAGGACTGATATATGTCACTGTGGAGAAGCAGATTTCCAAGGATGTTCTCCATGGGCTTCTAGTTGCTCTTCTGTATCAGCCTGTTCTCTGTTGCTGGTGCACCTCTGCATTTTCTTCATGGTTCTGCTTCCTGAGCATCTATCACTCATTGCCCATGTCAGGCCAGAGCAGAAGATTAAAAAAAAATCTTAAAGAAGGTCCAGGTATGCTGCAGCACTTGCTAACAACGCTGCCATTCTCTTCCTCTCCCTTTACTCAATGGAGGTTACAGAATATGAAAGAGTATGATTACAAGTCTCCAGCCTGTCTGGGTTCGAGACCTCAATGCCGACTATTCATACTTATCTTGATAACACCACTGATATCGGACAAGTCAGTACAGCCATTTAGGATGGTCACCCAGCCAGTACTTAAAATATAAGCGACTTAAATAACCAAAGTAAGAGCAGAGGCAGGGCACATTTGGGTCAGTTCACTTAATAAAAAAAATTACAAACTACACAAACAAATCCAGCCTTGCAGGAATGCATTAGAAGTCCATAATGCCCAGAATGAAACACAGAGATCTCTATTCTCTGGAGCTATTGCATCCTCAGGGACCATCTGAAAGCACTCCACAAACCTGGCACCCTAATCTAGAATGTCTCTACGCACTTCTGACTTTAGAAAAGGAGACTGGTCACTTTGCATCTAAACCTCACTTACCCTTATCAGGAAAACCATGGATTAGTATCCAACTTTCCCACTCTGACACATCAGCCTTTGCCCTTTGAGTTCCCTTCCTCCAGCACTGGAGCAAAAAGGCGGCTTGCAGAAGGATCTCCCCACCACTAACCGCCTGCTTTGTGAACGAGTAACAAATACCTGTAGGATGTTGCATTGCTCCCTTTCTTTACTGCCCAGACCCATGATCAAATGTGCTGCACAAGAAGGGAGTCCACACTTCTCCTGCTTTACTCACATAGTGGGAAGAATAGACTTTTTGTCTCCTCTGAAGTTGAGCACGAACTGAGACAAGACCCTGTGACAATCATAGTACTCCTTCAAGACAGCTAGAGGGAGAGTAAAGCTTCAAGAACCATCTCCGGATAATCAGCACAGGAAGGCTGCCAAGGCAGTTCAAAAAATTCATAAAGACAACAGGTGGCTAGTCTCAAGGTCAGACAAATCTATCATATTGTTCCAACCCACTGTCTTTATGTTCAAATACACAGGGTGTCTAGTTTGTTTTTTGTATCCCCTCCTTTACAGAAGGTGTCTAGTTCAAGCTGATCAGCAAGGAAGCGGGGCACACGGAAGCCTCACTGGCCATTCTCTACAGTCAGAAGAGTAAATATTATTAGGCATTATTTCTCAAGCACCTAAAAAAACAAAGCACTGTACAAAGGCAAGACTAACAACAAGAAGGTTTACAATCTAAACATACAAATAAGAAAAGGAACATAAGTGGGGGGCCCTGCTGAATCAGGCCAAAGGCCCATCCAGTCCAGCATCCTGTTTCCCACACTGGTGGACCAGCTGCCTCTGGGAAGCACACAAGCAGAGAGAAGGCATACTTCTCTTCCACCACTGCACCTCTGTAACCAGCATTCAGAAGTGTACTGCCACTAAATCAGAGGTAGCACATGGGAAGGAAGGAGGGAAGGTAAGAAAAGACAATGGGGGAAGAGAGACATGAAGCTTCCTAGGTGACCTTGGGCCAATCACTTTCTCTCAGCCTCACCTACCTCACAGGGTTGTTGTGAGGACAAAAGGAGGGGAGCAGCTGTGTACACCGTCCTGAGATCTTTGGAGGAAGGGCAGTATAAAAATGTGAAAAATAAATAAGAGAGACAAATTTATATCTCAGCAACTCAGAGAAGGCCTAGAAAGCAGCCACCAAAGTTTCTCCAATCAGAATATAATGATTCTGTAGAACACAAAGGGCACATTCCACTCCCTCCTTCTCCATCTATCCATTCTCTGATTACTGTGCGTGAAGGTTAGAAAGGGTTGGTAAGGAGCCAGGGGAAGTAGGAACCGGGGAAGGTCCCAAAGCCCCATGTGGAAGCACAATAAAATAGCTAAGCCAGTGGTTCTCACACATTTAGCACCAGGACCCACCTTTTAGAATGAGAATCTGTCAGGACCCACAGGAAGTGATGTCATGAACAGAAGTGACATCATCCTTCTGTTCATCATCATCAGCAGGAAAAATTTTAACAATCCTAGGCTGCAATCCTATCCACACTTAGCCAGGAGTAAGTCCCATTTACTAACATTGTTAAAAGAATATACATAGTAGTTTGTTAAAAGTACAGGTCTGTAACATTTCCCCAAATGCAGTCACATACCTTGGTAGCATCAAGTCTAATATATTAAAAATAAAATCCTGAAATGAATGGGGACCTACCTAGTGGGTCCCGACCCACAGTATGAGAAACACTGAGCTAAGCAGTTTCCCTTTCTTTCTAGGCTCACATCCAGCATTAGTGGCACTATCCCGTGTCTCTCCCAGCTTTGAAGAGCTACACATGCATCCCAGACAGAAAGTAAACAGCGTTGGGGTCATCTAAGTCAAAAGATTAGCTTAGGGTCCAATCAAAGTCTAATTTTTGAATCAGCATTAAAAAGTAATTATACACATGTGTACTTGGGAGCAATTCCCTCAGGGTTCAGCTCAGTTTACTCCCCTGAAACTGTGTTTAGGACTAAAGCCCAAGTACTGTATTATAATTCAGTCTATAACATGGCAGTTCAATCGCCCTTAAAAAAAAAAAGCCAGATATGCAATCAATTACATCTCTGTTTTGATACACTGATGTAGTGATCCAACTGGTGCATACCCTAGCTTAAGTTAGGGGATGGCTCTATTATCCTCAGTATTCTGTGCCAAAGAGTCTAGGCACTGAATCAAAGCAAATCTAGACACTGAGCTGGCTATCCCCAGCTGGCTATCTCCCACCCTTGAACAGTGTCAGTCAGTGGAATTATTCATACCAAGACTGACCACCATCCAGTGGTTTTCCTGTCTCCTATCCCAACATCAATGTAAGCTGCCAAGAGAGACTGAAAACCTCATAACATGATGGGCAAGATTCATATGTCGTTCAACCAAATGATAAGACTGGATAGTGGTCAACTTATCACAAGAATGCTGGTCCCTGTGGCAAATGAAATCTGCATCATCAAGGTGGCAATCTTGACAGACTCTTCGATTCACCATAGAGCAGGCTTCCACAACTGGTGATCCACCAAGCTGAATGTGGCCCAACAACCAGGTATGATGGCTCTCTCATGGCCTGATTTCCTACAGTTTCTGCCTGCCTAGGACTGCAAAACCCATGACGGTTGCCATCAGGCACCCAGCATATTGCAGCATATGTTCCAGCCTATCTTATAGCCCGAGCACATAATACAGCATGAAGCTCAGGGTGGCCTACATGGTTCTCAGTTCACATATTTTTACGCATGCCCTATTCACTGTCTGGATCTTTCTTACAAGTGGTGGGGAAAGCTTTATCCACACAGAAATTATAGGGCATTCCTCTAGAGAAGCCCATACTCCTGTTTTATCCTCTCAGCAAGTGAATTTGCTGAGCAGAACAGACTGCATGAACCTGCCATGTATTCATCATTTCAACAAAGAGCACCTCATAGAAGAGATATTCCAAGTGCAATTGCATAAAGATACTTGGGATTGGAATAACTTAATTCTTGGGAATGTCCTACTACATCTTGTTCACAAGCAAGGGATTCTTTACCTTGGTGCTCAGATAAAAAGGGAAAACTCTCTACTTTTTCAGGCCTAGCTTGTCCCAACACAAATGCCTGCCCCTGAACACATGGCTAGGCCTGGAATACAGCCCAGAAAGGTCCACGGCACATTTTGGATCACAAGGCAGCACTATGTGGGAGGAAAAGGTCACAGGAGCTGAGCTTTGATCAGAATCACTAGAGTGCAAGTTAACCCTTTGCAATCACCACCCTTTAAAACAAATTAAGCGTTTCATCTAGAATAGGAAAGGGAAGGAGTAGGGAACAAAGTCTTCTTTATTTATTGTTTAATGCTGATTTCTCCTGTAAAGGCAATGAAGAGTATTCTGGAGAGCCCCTTCCCATGTGCTTTTAAGAAAGTACTGTAACTAGCTAAATGTGTAAGCCTATCAGTGCTACCTGGCTGTTGATGTTTCCTTTCGAAAAATCATTCACTCAAAAAGCAAGTTTGTTGGGGTAGGTGGATGGGTGGCGGGGAATTCTGTGGCACTCATATTTTCCCACCCCATGACTCCTCACAAAACATTTAGACTGGCATTCAAGACCAGCATCATCTATCCTGCTCATGACAAGAGAAGCACAATTTCCTCAAGTCACTGAACCAAATTCCTGATCCTGCACTCCAGTTTTACCAGCTGTCCTTGTTCCAGATCTACATTCAAAAGGTACACTACAGAAAGGGTGTGAAGAATGTAAATTGAACCAGCAGGCTAGTGTGGTTGGAGCAACGATAGCTGCTGGAATCTGAACAGACAAGCAACGAAAACAAACACTTCAGCATATATTGAGCCTACTATTTTATCAGTGCAAGGCTGCGTAGCAGCAAAAATTAAAACTATCCCCTTCCAAGACCAACAAATGCATTGTCACATAAGTTTTCATGAACTAGAGTCCTCTTCATCAGAGGCATGATGTTATCCTTGGGGTGCGCACAAACGCATATGTGCAAAGGGAGAAATTAAATCAAAAGGTCATGAAATGCAAGAGGTACAATCTGATGATTCCTATGTACATTTAAGTTTTACAAGATAAACACAGTGAGAATTTACAATAGCAACTATTTGTGATAATACAAGCAGAGCTCATTTACTTAATGCATGCAAAAGCCCAAGCAGGGCAATTCCTTTATTAGGGACCAACACAGATAACAAAGCAATGAGCAAGCTTTCTGGAAAACCTCTTATTCAGACTGGCTATTAAGCAAAACAAAGGAGGGGGGCTGGGGGGGAGAGACAAGAGACACAAAGTTGAGCCTGGGGGAGAAGTCCCAAGGTCTGCAGGTTGAGTGCAGGAAGCTTTATGCACATTTGAGTTGATTAGCTTCTGCTGGGTGCAGGACATGCTTCAGTTTGCACTAGGGTTTCTGTGACAAACACAGCAACTGCTACTCCCCATTTTATTGAAAATGTAAAATCTAGCAATTGCTTAGTTCTGCCACCAGCATTTATGAAGCGGCACCCCTCCTGAAGTGATATTCATAAAGCCCTTCAAGAATTCCAACTACTGAGCCTAGACCAAGGGTGTCCAAACCCTGGCCCTTGGGCCACTTGCGGCACTCGAGGAGTCCCTAGTCTCCAATGAGCTCTGGTCCTCCACAGACCTGCTGGAAACCGTGCTGTCCCAATGCAACTGCTCTCAGCATGATGGCCAACCTCTCATGTGAACTGTGGGATGTGGGCTCCCTCCACCGCTTGTTGTTTCATGTCTGCGATGCAGTAGTGGCAGCAAAGGAAAGGTCGTCTTTGCTTTGTGCGACGCCTTTTATAAGCCATGAGCTATTGCAAGACCTCCATTCATTCATATAAGTTCCATCTCTAAAGTATGCATTTATGTAAATTTATTCAAATTTGAAATGTAAGTTAATTTTTTTTCGGTCCCCAACACAGCGTTGGAAAGATGTGACACCTGCCAAAAAGTTTGGACACCCCTGGCCTAGACAAATCCATGTAGCAGTTTCCCTTTCTGGACACCACGATGCAATTGCACAACAGCCATAAGCACTACTTTATACCAGAAACCCTCCAGACTGCTACATGTACCTATAAACTTCTACCCAGAATACACCAAACCCTATGACACAACTACATTTGTTCCAGCTTGGATAGGGACTTACACATGAAAGTTTGTTTTTTAATCAGGCATTCCTAAAACTACAATACACACCCAAAGATGTGAAAAGACAGACTGAAAATGATATCGAGAAATAACCTAATGCAGGAGAGACCCAGAAGAGACAGTGACAGAATATCACTTGCTACTTATAGCTCCTAGCTAAAACCTTTCCTCCTCTTTATTAAGAAAATCTTCTTCTTCTGCCTCCTTCTTAATAATAATTCCTTACAGTTTCTAGCTGAAACCATTCCAGTGTATCAACCACCAACAATCCTTGACAATGACATTTCCTTCTTGTAGGACTTGGGTGGTAGACCTGCCATTGCTAAGAAGACAACCACTAACCAGAAACATGCCACATGTTAGACACACAAACATGGGGACCAGATCTTTCAACAAACCTCCTTGGTAGCACTGTCCCCATTTAGATTTAAACTGAGACCATGGCTTCCTCCCTCACTACATAACTTAAGAAACATAGCCAGGTAGATTGGTAATTATGGCTGTTGTGAATCTACACTATACTGTACTACTTACCTCTTACACTTAAACTCTATTTAAGAATGGTCAGAGATCTCTTGCACTTCATAGCCTTTTTACTTCACTCTTTTCTCTCTATGAAGCCTTGCATATGTTAGCAATTTAAACATCTGGTGAAGTGGGCTCTAGTTCAAGCAAGTTAACATTACAGTAAATGTGTTGGCATTCAAAGCGTCATAAGACTCTTGGATGGTTTTGCTGCCTCAAACATGGCTACTGCTATGAAGTGGTTTTCCCCTGTAACTATAATTCACAACCAAAACACCTTCAACAACAAAAGTTCAAGACCCATCTCTTTAGGAAACACCCAGCTTTAAAAGATGTATTGACATCAGTTTCAAAATGCACACTGTCCAAGTAAGTTACCTGTGGTTTCCTATTATTAGATGAAAAGCCACAGCCGCCACTATATCAGAGATACACACATGTGGGACGGCTGAGTTGCCAGCAGCACCACTCCCTTGCAAGTGAAGGGCTGATCAATGGGACATCAGAGAGGCCTTATTCAATTCCTCATAAAGCTACTGGACTGTGACAGCGGAAAAAGGGGCCAGATGGGTCTCTGCTTTGTCATGCTGTAGCCTTGCCCTCAAATGGTCTTCATGATTGCTTTCTCCCTTAAAGCAGCTGGCAGCCAAGTGACACCATTCTCACCATCTATCCAAAGGCCACAACCACACATGGGGTTACAAGTTCAAACCCATTTGTCAAACTGGACAAATGTAAGAGGCAAATCATCTTGGTTGTTTTGTTTGGGAAGGTTGACATAGGGACTGGTGTATCCCTGCAACCAGCACAATGACAGCAGAGCTGCTCATCCCATCTTATTCATTTCCCCAATTAATCACAGAAAAACTTGAATCTGTGTTTGATTATTTTGTTAAAAAACTCATTGTGACTGATTAATCTTCAACCCTGCATGGGGAAATCATGACCACAAGGTGCTACAAAATCCTGACACTCTCTCAAGCTGAAGTCATCTTTATAAAAACATTCAGATATTAAAAGGAGGTCTGCTTGCTCCAAAATATCCAAGCATTTTACATTCTTTTCACTGGGCAAGTTGCTGCCCCTCTCTAAAAAGGCAGAACAGGACAGTCACCCCATAGGGTGTCTGGGGACAGAGACAAAGAGAAAGTTTGTTTCTGTGGCTAGCAGGAGCAAGCCTTTGAATGGTCCAAAGGCAGCCATGGCCAGGTTTCTTAAAGCCAGGTGAAACAACAGACCTCTTGGTTGGTTGTAACCAGTTCAGGATACTGTTTAGGCTTTGAATAGTCATGTCAGATAATGAACTTGGAATGCATAGCTCAGCAGAAGCCAAATTGTGTCATCAGAGCCATTGTAAGTCACTACCCTTTGGGCACAATAACCTGGGACCCTACAGGCAGGAAAGCAGCACTCTTAACTTTGGTCTCAGTGGAAGTTCACAGGACTGCCTAAAGATTACTATCTCTCTCCTAGAGGTTCAACCTGGCCATTGCTCATTTGCTGGTAGTACTTTGCTTTAAGACAAAAATAGATTAAGAACTACTGACAAGCACTTCACCAAACACTCTATGCTGCAGAAGGAACTTCTCAGGCAACAAGCATTGCATTGGGCCTAGCAAGGCAAATAATTGCCGATTGTCAGAATGGAGCAGACTGCAAAAATTGAGCTGTTCCCAAGGAGTTTGGGGGGGGGGGATCAAGACATCTAGCCTCAAGTCAAACGAAACTTCTTTAAGCTGTGGCTTATTTTGCAAGCTGCACAAAGCTTATTTGTTTCTATGCTTGCCTGCTCCAGCAGGTAGCCAGGTTTACCAGTAAAGAAAAAGCAGGGCTAAACACACATCTTTCAACAGGGACTGGAAAAGCAAGTCCATGGGCAGGTGTGCTGAAGAAGAGATATTGACATGCAAGAACTGTGTAAGTGGCATTTAGCATTTGAGAGAAGCAAGACACCGACTTGCTACACCATATTAATCACCAAAGCATGAGAAGTGGAGCCCAAAGTCATCCCAGTTCTGGTCTTTTGCATCACCAGCATCTCAGGCATTGTATCAGAATAAATGAGATGCTCAGGAGTTTGGCAGACCCCAGTTTCTCAACTATCCCAACCAGAATCACAGAAACTACATCAACAGTTGACTAAGTTTAATCATGAATGGAAGAATCACAACACCTGCAGCTCTACTGCCTTCCCAGGAACTCAAAAGTTTGCATGTGCTGTGGCTAGAACTTAAATTGAGATTTTAAACTCTTAATTAACTGGTTCCTGCTCAAAATAACCAGTCACCAGTAATGACATATGCAGGACCAATGAGCTGCCAGCAGCTATAAACACTGAGTACAGAGGGTTTTGGAAATGCACTTTACTGATAAGGTTGATCAGATCTGGAAATCCTTGGACACCACATTGTACCTTGTTATGTCCCTGGGACACCTGTCTATTCTTCCAGCTGAGATTCTTTTCAGTTTGTAGAACGTGAGGATGTGGACAGGATTGTCTGGAGTGCGAGGTCAGCCCAGGCAGGGCTGGCCAAGTGGACAGGGAACATGGTTAATTCATCTCTGAGGAAGGGGGTGTTACCTCTGACCTTGAAGCAGGAGACAGGTGGAATCTGGATATGGGCAAACAAGCTGAAATTAAATCCTGAAAAGAGATTCTCCTGGTCTGGAAGTCCATGACCTGGTATTGGGCTATTTTCTTGTTCTGAATGGGTTTGCACTCCCTCTGAAGGAGCAGCTTGGGAGTTCCTCTGAATCCGCAGTTGCTCCTGGATTTCCAGGTGGTGGCTGTGGCCAAGGGATCATTTGCTCCGCTTTGGCTGATTCACCAGCTTTGACACATACCTGGGTTGCTCAGACCTGGCCACAGTGACCCATGCCCTAGTGACATGTAGATTAGATTACTGTAATACTTTCTATGTGGGGCTGCCTCTGAAAATGGTTCAGAAACTGCAGCTAGTGCAGAACATAGCCACCCGTCGGTTGCTGGGGCTCCCAGTTCAACTCGGTCGGATTGCTGCTTCAGCAGCTACACTGGCTGCCAGTTATTTCTGGGCTGAATTCAAAGTGCTAGTTTTGACTTTTAAAGCCCTGTACAGTTTGGGACCAGGGTATCTGAGGGACCACTTTGTCCATATAATCCTACCTGTCCTCTCAGGTCATTTGAGGGAGGCCTTCTGATTATGCCACCACCAGTAGAGGTGAGGGGGTGGCAGCTACGAATAGGGCAGGATAAATAAATAAATGCTATCAGAAGAAGGTTTTACGCTATATTTTACTTACTACTGAGTAAACATAGATGGGTTTTTTGTGTAAGTCCCATTGTATTCAGTGGGACTAACTCACAGGGAAGCATGCATAGGATTGCAAATTTAACTGCCAGTAGGGACCTTGTATTATTATGCTCTAGCCTTGCATGTAAAATGCCAATCTTCCCTTAACACAGCTGGTAGTCAAGCTATGCCATTCTCGCCATCTAAGGCTAAGGACATAACATTAGCCAGAGAATAAAGAGACGCCAGAAGCCATGTCCTCCCTGACTTGAAACTTTTCTTCAGCCATTTAACATTTTCCAGCCCCAAGCACTACAGAAAAGGAGAAACTTCACAACTGCACATTATGTGAAACTGATGAACCTATTTCTTTCCATGGCCTTCCCTGCATGTTTGACACAAATTCCGCAATCATAAATTCCAAATAGGAGCACCAGGCTAGTATTAGTCCAGAAAATGTCATGACTCAGGTGGAACTTCCTGGTTTGAAACAAAACACAAAGGGAAAAACTTAATAGCCGATGCCTTGCTAGATGCTTTAACACCGCTCTAGGTCAGACTGAGGATTGAATTTTCTTCATTCCACTTGGTTCCACTCTACCAAGACAGCAATCTTATGCATTTACTTAAGTGGAACTTACTTCTCGGAGTGCACATGCGTAAGTTCATCCTATCACAGTTGCTTTCTGTTTGGTGATGCATGTAAATCCTGAATCATCCTGAGTTTAAGGCAAGGCAGGGAATGGCTGATGAAGTTGAAAAGATACTGATGCTAGACAGGAGGGGGATCAAGAACACAAGCTGTTTATCAGCCCCCTGAAAAGGTTGTGTGTGTTGTGTAGGAACCCAGTTAAATAACTGAGCACATCTGTGGACTGCTGGCCCAAACATTGGCTGACATCCTGCTACTGACATTTAAGGGAGCATCATCACTGCTCAGACACAGAACACCCAGTTCAGATGGAGCCAGGCATGCAGATTTGTTTTGCAGGAGTGAAAAAAGCCGCCTTGGGAGCCAGCAAGAAAACATTCAAACAAGTTCATCCCTGTCTATTGTGGGAGCAGACCTCAGAGCTGCACAACAGAGCCACTCATCCAGGACTTGGCAGGGTAGCCTGAAATTTAAGCAAGGCAGGGGAACGAGAAGCGTAACACTAGCAGTTCCCTTTGTCTGGAACTCTGTTTCACAGCTCTTTGTGAAGCTGAATTTCAATAAGCCCGCTTGGGGGGGGGGAGGCAGCAGCTCTCTCTCACCCGGACACTTTGAAGCCATTACAAGGGATAACAAACCAATAGTCCTACTGCTAAAAGGGACTAGGGAAGAATAAGGATGAGAAGTGCCTCTGCTCCCCCAAGGCTGCAAAAAGACCCAGACCTTGCTGTTGCTGCTGCTTCAGGATGAGTAGCTGCTCACTGTGGTTTGTGGGAGGAGGGGACAACACCAGTCAACATACTCCTGCACATTCGCTCACATACTTCCAAGCCACTCAAACTTTGGATAGAAGTGGAGGAAAACAGACACCAGATCTACCCCACCACACTCTCCCAGCTTGCTTCCAGTGGAGAAAGAAAAGAAAGCACCGAAGAAGTTGTTTTCAGAGCCAAGCACAAGACTTTTCTCTGGCTTCACAGAAGCAGCTCTGCCCACCTACCTGCTCCTTTCCAAAGCCAGCTCAGTGGAGATCAAAGTGCCCTCCCTCCCTCCCTCTGGAGCCACACAAGCTCGACCCAAGGCTTCAAAGCAACCAGCGCACCGACCCCCACAGTCCATGTCCCACCAGGGGCGAAGATTCCCACTGAGCCATGCGGGGGGTGTGTGTGTGTGGAGGGGGGAGGAGAACAGGAAAGAGATCCTTTGCTTGGGCTACTCCTGGGTTGCCAGAAAGCCGCCAGCGAGCCCCTCCTTCCAAGGGTGTTAATTAATGATACCTAAGCAGATCCAGGGATTTAGTCACCCTGCGACTTCCTCCAACTCTCCCTCTTCGCTCTACTTTGGTCTCCACGCACACCCCGGACTGCAGCACTCCTCTCCAACCCGTGGCATTCATTCATTCACCGGGTTTTAAAGAGACACGCTCGCTTTTTTCCGAGACAATGGAAAAACCTCCCTAGATGGATCAGATCTCCTAAGCCATCCCAAATACTGAACCCCACTCTAAAAAAAGGGGGGGGCTTTGCTCTTCCACCAGTTATTAGAATGATGAAAAAAGCAAATCATGATTCCAGTGGGTTTTTCTCCTGCTCTGGTCGTGGTGGTGGTCCTTCCTCCCCCCCCCCTTGCCTGCCTTCCTTCCTTGGGAAGAAGCTACACGATGGGGAGGGATAAATGGGCAGTTGGGGAAGACCATCAATGGCTTGCCTGTCACAAAAAGCGATGGCTCCCCTGAGTGCCAGCCTGCCAAGGAGCAGCAGTTTTCAATTGTGCAATTTTGGGGAGCAATTTTTGGTTTGTGGCTTTTAAGGGGGGGGGGAGAGTGTCCCTGTGGTGCAAGCGCCTCTTGCCCTTCTTGATGGGCGATTCCCCACGCCCCCCTCCCCTTTCTTCTTTGGAAAATCATTTTCTGGCGAGCTAAGGCTTGCTCTCCAAATCGAAGAAAAGCATTTGAGTGGAATCAGATCCAGCGCCAAGCAGGGAGAGGAAGGTGAACCAGAGAGAGGCTTTTTGCTTTCCCCAAAGAAAGGGCAAGGCAGGCAGGAGGCACTCCCTGCCCGCAGAATCTCCCTGCACAAGGAAGCTGAACCAGCGGCAGCAGCAGTGCAAGCAGACAAAGATCCATCTGGTGCTCACTCCCCTTCCCGTACACACCCACCTAGCCCTGCGGGAACACCTGGGACCAGCCCTCCTTCCGCATCCCTACCTGCTTTCGATCCCCAGCTGGCTGGAAGGAAGAGGGCGGCTGCTGGACCCCGGCTCAGCCTCTGCGCTCCCATATTTCCATGGCACGCCAGCTGCCCCGGAGCCCCTCCAGTCCTCCCTCCCTCCCTGCCGTGCTTTCTCCTCTGGCTTCAAACTGATCAGGCCCGTCCCTTTTCGGGGCTGATGTCATCGTGCCGTAGGCCAATGGCTGGAGACGGCGTCAGCACACTGGCTCAGGTCTCCTCCATTCAAAATCGGAACGCCTCGCTCCCTCCGGCGCTTCCCGGTTCCTTGTTGTGGCGGTGGAGGAGGGGGGAGCGAGGAAGGGGTGAAGGCAGTGGGGTGTCCTCCCACCCAGGGCTTTGTCTCCCAAGCAGACCAGCCTGGGGTGATGCCAATCCTTGTGTCATCATAATCACTCGTAGGGACTGAGGGAAAAGCAGAGGCTTTCCCTGCATAGGTAGTTGCCAGCTGCCAGCTGTGTGTGTCTAGGGGAGGATCATCTTCTTTACCATCTTTTCCATTCATTTCCTGGGCTTTTAGCTGTAACCTTACAATTTTCAATCTTCCCCTTGCCCAAACACTGAGAACTAGGAAATTGTGCTGTTACAATGAAAGCAGAGGTGCTCTCTCTCTCTCTTACTCACGGGTGCGCGCACGCGCGCACGCACACACACACACTAGTCTGTTTTAGGAGGCTAGAACAACATCCCTCTCTTTATTTCTCCCTCCCTCACCTTTAAAGAAGTTTGATTTCTGTTTTGTGCAAATTTGTTGGCAGGACCAAGCGTATAAAGCTCCGATCCTTGAGATGCTAGCAAAGTGTTATACTGGTTCTCAGATCATAACCAGAGGCAACAGCACTCATAGTTACAATCTCTAGAATTGAATTCCAAAACATACTAGTTTGAATACATACTAGAATTGAATTCCAAAACAACTAGTTTTGTTTGATGAATTAAAAGCCATGTTTGGTCCTACAGTGGCTGTAGACATCATCAGGCATCCAAAGGCAAAATGGTGGAGTTGTTTTGGAATTTTATGACCGGTATACCCAGAGATTTTAACCATGAGTGCTGAAAGTGTTATACTGTTAAATCAGAATGCTCCCTTTTTGGGGTTTGATCCCACAGGCCCATTGCTTTTAAAGGCAATCTCTGCAGACCATAATGTCAGGTCTGGATGAATGTCCCTCTGCCTTTCTTATAATGCACCCATGTTTACTCCTTGGTACTGTTACAATGCTCTCTTATTGGGGGGTAGTCTCAGCTCAAATCCTGTTGCATATTTGATCACACAGAAAGACTCGGCTTTCTGCATTGTTAACTTTTTACTGATTCATTATAGTCAGTTGTTTAGATCTAAAATAAGAGAAGTTGTCTATGGTCCTGAAATTAAGCAACTAACATCAAACCCCATCTATTTGTTGGGCTGGTGCAGGCCTAGTTGTGCCAGCTCAGAGTGTTGCAAATGTGCTGTAAGCAGGTTTGTGCCTATTCAAGAGTTGTCAGTACTGACACAAAGGCAGTTGGCACAGGTAGGTTCATGTGTGCAGGAGGATGGAAGAAGGTGGCAGGAGGGAGTTTTGGAGGTGGGGAGGGGGCATTTTGGGTGGAGGAAGTGTGGAACAGGAGGCAGACTGGGCCCAGGAGGGGGATTGGTTTAGCAGCGGCGTCACACCCCACATCCTAACCCCCTTCCCAGGCCAGACAGCCCTACATGGGCTTCCTAGATTTGCACCAGCTAAATAGCTGATGTGGATCCAAGAGGCCCCATAGGGGTGGCAAGGGTTTTACCCACAGTAAGGGGGAATGTATCCCAGGGTGACCTCCAACTATCTCCTAACCTGAGTAGGACACAGTGCAGGCCATGCAGCCTAACTGTGCCACACAAGTTAGGATTGGGCTGTAATACTAAAAAGGGACACATATCACGTTCCCTTGGGTTGACCGTTCATGTCTGAAAGCTTAAGAGTACTTGAGTCAAACATTATTATTATTATTTACTATTATCATTATGAGTTTTTCTCACAGTCAGATAGATGTTACTGAAAGCCCAATCCTGTGCTTGGCAGCAAGGCTCCGTGCCGCCGAGCACTGTTGCAAATGTGCCGTAAGGCACGTTTGCAAGCCTCACTGCCAGGCTCCCGCCCATGCTAGCTCAGCGCTGGCCGGTGATGGGCTAGCACAGGGCAGTCGCTCAGCTTCTCCGGCTCGGCAGTCTCCCGGACTGGCGAGCTGTGGCACAGTAGGTGGGGGTGGGGAGGAGGCGTTCCGGGGAGCAGGGAGGCAGGCAGGGGGTGGAGAGAGGGTGGGGAGGAGGTGTGACAGGGAGGGGTGACATGGGGAGGGGGTCGGGCTGGAGCCATGCCTGGGGGAGGAATGAGAGGCGGGTGCGCGGAGCTCCACTCTGCAGGATCCAAGGCACTCGTGTAGGGCTGCGTGCCTTGCGGGGGCTGCTTACCTTACCTGGGAGAAGGGGACAAAAGTCCCCTTCTCCCGAGGCACCTGCCGCAGTAGCCCTGGAGGTGCAGGATCCTGTGGCAGCCCTTCTTGGTGCCGCCGAGCCTGGGAGCCCTGAGCAGCTCAGGATTGGGCTGCCCCTGGTTTGTTTAAGCCAGACATTGAGTCCTTCCCAAGGATCTGGGATGCCTGGTTTTTATCCTATTTTAGTGTTATAAATATCATTGCAAGATGTACACTGTACTCAATAAAGCTGCTTTTTGTAGTTGATGGGTGGCAATTTCTGTGACCACCGTGCTGTTCAGGTGCTCATCAAGGTGTTTTGGAATTTCACTGAAGGTACCAATCACCACTGGGATCACTTTGGTTTTCTTCTGCCAGAGCCTTTCAACTTCTACTTGTAAATCTTTGTATTTTGTTATTTTTTCCAGCTCTTTTTCTTCCATTTTGCTATCCCTGCTATTGCTATATTGATGATTTTGATTTGTTTTTCTTCTCAACTACAGTTATAACTGGTGTATTATTAATAATAATATTAATGTCTTGTGTACAGAACACAAGACTGGTACAGTGGAATCCAAAGGCAGAAGGCGTTCCTACTTAAGGCTCCCCAATGCCTCAGCATTAGACTTGTGGACTTTTGCCAGAAGCACTCTATATTCTTCCATCTCCACTTGGACAGCAGCCACTGGTGATGTTTAAAAGGGAATCCCAATCTGATGTGTCATCTGATAGAGAAAGCTTTTATTGCTCCCATCTGTGCTTCCAATGCAGAGAAATTGAGCTGTCTGAGTTTAACACCAAGATTGATTCTGGAGGAATGCATCACGCAAGTGATATCATGTGTGCAAACAAGGACTATGTTGGCCCTGGAGAAAACATGCCTGACTTGGGGTTCAGGACTCAGTACAGAGAATACTGACAGTGAGGAAGGTAAGATGAAAGCAGAATTGCTTTACTGGGTCTATTTGGTCTGATGCTTCAGTAGCCTCCAGGCACCTCTGGCATCACAAGCAGGGCATGAAGGTGACTGCCTGAACCAGCTTATTGGTCCTAACATCTGGGACTCAGGGGCATACTTTCCATGAATGGTAGGCTTACTGATTGATTAATGTACAAATATTATGTACAACCTACTTTTTTCTACAACAAAATGGTACTCAAGATGGATAATAATTCAAAGCAATATTAGTTTAAAATAGAGGTGGACAAACTTTCAACTTTAGGGATCCTGGACCTTTAACAATTGTGTAGGAG
Organism: Tiliqua scincoides; assembly: GCF_035046505.1. Classification (NCBI taxonomy): domain Eukaryota; kingdom Metazoa; phylum Chordata; class Lepidosauria; order Squamata; family Scincidae; genus Tiliqua; species Tiliqua scincoides. The sequence goes on from NC_089822.1 coordinate 147,771,743, forward strand.
AGAGAATTTCACCAGGTGTAGCTTGACATCTGTGAGCTTGACATCTTGACAAGCTGCACCTGCTGAAATTCCCTCTACTATACAATTGTTAAAGGTCCAGGATCCCTAAAGTTGAAAGTTTGCCTACCTTTGGTTCAAAACATTATACAATGATTTCTAGCATAAAAACATAATACATAACATAAAACAGCATTTTAAAGTGATTTTCATAGGGAGATAGTTCCTAAGGTAGAACAGGGCAGTTTTCAGTGCCTGCCAAATGCAAGTGGTTATGGGGATTGATGTTGTCTGGGCACCACTGCTGAGAAAGCTTCTTCTCAGAGGCAAGCAACCCCCATGCCTCTGATGGCAGGGGAACACAGAGGAGGGCCTATGAAGAAGGTCAGAGTCCTCTGGTAGCCTCACACAGGAGGAGGCAGTCCCTGAGAGGTCTGGTCACTCAGGCTGTAATCCTATACTGTACATACTTTCCTGGGAGCAAGATCTATTGAATTCAGTGGGACTTCTGAATAGACATGCATCTGCTACTAGGATTTTATGGGTTTAAACCAGCACATCTGAATCCTCAAGCTGTTCAGACTGGAAAAGCATCCTTAGAGATGGGATCCCCATGCCCACCAGTAAAGGCTTTGAAGGAACAATCACATTCATTTATGTTTCATTTCATTAATTGTGGGTAACTGCCATTCATAGAGCTATCCTCCACAAACATGTTGAATCCTTTTTCAAGCCATCTAAGGCTAGAATCATATTCATACATGCCTGGGAGTAGATCCTATTGAACTCTATGGGAATTGCTTCTGAGTAGACATGCATAGGATTGTGTGGTGAATCTTCTGGTAGATAATTCCATCTGTGTTATGTGATAAAAGAAGATCAGAGTAGTCCTAAAATACAGGCTGCAGACTTACAATACTAACTTGGAGATGAGTGCTTCTGAAATCAAAGGGGCTTGCTTCTAAGTAAATGCACCATATTAAAAAGCAGAATAAATAGTGAAGAATGAAGTCAACTTTTATGCTTTCTTGTAGTTTCAGGTGCTGAGTACAGCCTAGATTGACCATAGGTCAGTCCAGCCTGGTTAGTTGTTGGGTCCATTATAGTTCTGATGTAGGAGCATCACGTGGACTTCAGCATCCATATATTCAGGGCTTTTTTTGTAATGGAACGCACCGGAACGGCGTTCCAGCACCTTTTTTTCCCCCTCCTCCCTGCCCCCACCTTTTTTCCCTGCCTGCACCACCCCGCCCCGCACTGCTGGCTAGGGAGGGATTCAAAACTCCAACCTTGTGCTCCACAGCCCAGCCACTCTTTCCATTGCACTATAGGAAAGCCTATTGTTAAAGTGTTCAGAACTAGTATATAAGGTCTTGAGCCTAGCTGGTAGCCATCAGCGCCTCAAGTATTAGTTCCAAACACTTTGAGCCTGAGAGCTCTTATGGCTCAATGGCTAAAATGCTGGTCTGTGGGTTCAAATCCCTAGGAGGAATAATTTTTTTTTTTAGGTGGGGAGGTGCTCCATGGCTGCAAAATATAAAGGTTGGTTGCTAGTTGCCAAAAGAGGGGCCAGTTGAGGCTGCAAAACTCCTCAAAGTTCAGTCCCAGGCAGGCTTTTTTTTTACCTTTTTTTTTTTTTTAAGTCCCAGGTAGGACTTAACCCACAGTTAAGCTCCTGGAGTGAGCCCCCTGCTGGAGGCTGTGGGTTAAGCCCCCTGCTGGAGGCACGTGTGTGTTCGTGTGTATAAAAAATGGTTTAAAAATAAATAAATAAAAGAAGTTGTGAGTTCCTGCACCTTTTTTTTTTTTTTTTTTTTTTTTTTACAAAAAAAGCACTGCATATATTTAATACTGGATAAACACTTGGTTATTCCAACTGAATAGACTCTTGAGCTCAGTGGGAGACACTGTCTGGAAACCATAGCTTTTAAAACATCCAGAACTGCATGTTTGCATAGACTGATTGGGTGAAGGTGAGTAGTTTGATTCCCATTTTACTCATGGGGAAACGTGAGGTATAGTGTGGATTGCGCTTAGACTTCTGTAGGCTTTGGCAAGAGATACAGTTCTCCTGATCCACCATCCAGTGTGCCAGTTGCCTTTTCTTGTCACTGTTTGAGGAAGACCAGTCTTGAAATGCAACTAAAACTAATTTGAATGAAAATTGCACATAGCTTGGGGAGCTGCTCTGTGGCCAGGCGCTGCTGGTGGATTGTATGTCTGTGTGAGACAAGGCAGTCAGGAGAGATTAAGATCAATCTCCTGAGCTGGGCTGGTGGAGAGATACTGGATGTGAAGCAAAGGCCTGAAGGATCTCAGAACTTGGCAAAGCAAGTGTGTGGTGAAGATGAAAAAACTGCCTTTTGGGCAGCAGCCAGTCTTGATACTCAGCCACTTGGACTTGGCAGCAAGGCTGCACATAAGCCTACAGGCCTGGAACCATTTTCAACTCCCCATCCTTGTAGCAACAACAGAGATGCCGCCTGTTGTGGCAACTTCTCAATTCCTACTACCTCAGGAAGAGAGCTTTGAAAGTCCTTCAAGGTCCCCTTGCTGAGATAATGACTTTGTATTAGTTGCTTCAAAGGAGGCAATGGAAAGGAATTGGGGAGGAAAATAATTAGCCACTCTTATCTTTAAAAAAACAGACAAACAAACAAGCCATACCTCTAGATTCCTCTGAGCAATAATTGGGCCTGTGAAACAATTGCACATTGGCCTTATCTAATGAGATTCAACGGCAGCCCAGGGAGTTCTTTTGAAATGACACAGCCTGATAAAAGTGGGTTTCTTTCCCTAATTGGTTATCTTGCAAGTATTTTAAAGAAAGAAGCTGTTTTAGTTGTTCTCTTTTTTTATCATTTCTCCAAGAACAGTGCTAATGTGTTTCAAAGTAGCACAATACAGCATCATTTAAGTGCTTTGAGAAATATCTGAAACATTTTGGATAAATACAGATTGGAGGCCCTGCTGTCACAGAAGCTCTGGAGTCATGAACATAACACTAAACTATGGCTTAGCGCTACTGAAACAACCCACAGTGAGCCACAGACTTCAGCACTTCAACCGGTTCATAACTTTTTTAATCCTGCGGCCCTCTTCCTATTCTGAACTTCAGACAGGACCGGCCTAAAGAGCTGCAGAGCCAAATTTGTTTTGCAGGGGTCCCAGGGGGTGGAAATCACCCACACACTGCTTGTCCCCCTTACTCACAATGACGAGTGGTACAGCACCCAAAAGAAGAGTGGCAGTGACGTGATGTGTCGGTGCGTCACTGCCAGCTGATTCCAGAGTGCCCTGGTTCTGGACCAATCAGAGGCAGAGTAACCAGGAGAGCCTTCCAATTGTGTAGCTCTGCTCACTGCACTGGCCTCACAATATCTCTGCACGACGGTACCCACTGAAGTACCAGGTGCTACCTGCAGCTGTGGGTGATCCATTCTCTGTCCACCCTAGTGTGAGAGGCCCTCAGGCATGGGGCCTGATTGGACCCAGTTGGCCTAAGGCCAGCCCTGGCTTCAGATATCACAAAAACAACTTTGTCTGCTAGAATACTAATGAGTGCATGTGCAGATGTCAGTCCTTTCTCACAATTCAACCTGTGACATCTACGACCGTACAGAGATCATAGTCCTTCTACTTGTATTTAGAGAGCCAGCCAGATATTTAAAATTGCGGTACAGATATTTTGAGTTTTAGGGCTGCTGTTCCCCCATTATATGATGATGGGCAGCCCAATCCTGAGCTGCCCAGTGTGCGGGGCTGCAACGGCGTCAAAAATGGCATCAAAAACGGCCATTGCATCCTGATGACAACCTGGGCAGTGCAGGCAGCTCCTCAGGAGAAGGGGACTTTTGTCTCCTTCCCCTGGGTAAGGCGGGTAGCCCAGAATGGGGCTACTTGATTCTATAGCGACCGTCCCACTCAGCTCCATCCCCCCCGCACGCCTTCTCCTGCCCCGGAATGCCTCCTCCCTGCCTCCCCCCATGCACCCACCTACCCTCTTCACCACCTGGCGGTCCATGCAACTGTGGAGCGGCATTCCACTGGTGTTAGCTCAGCGCTGGCTGGCACAAAGCTAGCAGTGGTGCTAGACCAGTGCTGAGGGCTGCAGACAGGCCTTACAGCATGTTTGCAACCGTGCACGCCGGCAGTAAACCAGCGTGCACTGTATAGGATTGGGCCCTCAGTCATTGTCATGCATATTGCCGGAGGGGATCTTAATGGTGGCCTGTACAAGTAGTTTTTAGCATGCTTGCCACACTGAAGATAACTGCATGGGTGAGACCTCAATCTTGAGGGTACTTAGCAAAACGGTTAATCTACACTTTCACTGATCAACAAGTCAGTTGCAAATCTGGGGCAGCTAGGAACCTGAATCATTTACATTGTTCTTCTTGGCAGGTAATTTAAGGTGAGGCTTTTGGGCAGCCATGCTCTTACTGTACAGTTGTATTTTCAGGATTTAAGGCATTTGAATTATTCAAATGCACTAAACAACCCCTCCTTTCTTTCTTGGGAATTTGCTGATGCCACAAAAATCCAGCAATCGCCTCCAGTGATGGCAGCAGTTCCACGTTCAGGTCAGGGTCTTCTGTCAGGGTATAAAGGGTGATGTGGCATCCTGATGAGATGTAAACAGGTGAAGGGAGCTCCTTGGCTGGTGGAATCAGATTCCATCTGAAGTTATGTGATGTGATGCATTGTGCTTCAGAAGACTTAAAGGGACAGCCACTCCTGGTGAATCCCATGGTTTAATCACCACTGCTGAAGGAAAGTCTGATTGGGCTCCTGTCAACTTTTTTTCCTAATAAAATATGAGGACCATTAGAAAAACAATCAGTTCATACAATTTAATTAGAAGTGTCCTGGAAGCTCCTATGCCTGGGAACATGGTTGGTCTGCAATGAACAAAAACTTTCCCTCACTGTAATAACCCTGTTTGAATTCAGAGAGGAGAGCATCAGGAATGAAAATAGGATTGCCCCTGGAGCATCTTCTTGCATGGAAATGCACATATAGACAGCAAAGCTTTGAAGGATTGCCATATTTATTGCATCTGTAGCCTGCCAAGGAACTCAGTATGACATACATAGATTTATATCATTGTTAACTTCACAACAAGATGTGAGGTAGGATGAGCTGAGAGTGATTGGCTCAAGGTCACATAGTGAGCTTCATGGCTTGGTGCAGGTTTTTTTTAAGCTTATCTTCCCTGGACTCTTTATCTGTATTCAAACGCTTTCTCTCCTGTACCACACTGGCTCTCGTTCTAGTGCTCAGTTGCCTCACTTTCACACAATCCTCTGAATGTCTACTTAGTCCCATTTATTTCAACAGGGCTTACTCCAAGGTGTAGGATTGCAAAAAGCAGCCACAATTTCTTCAGACATTTGTGACCAACAATATTACCAAATATAAAGTTGATCCAATGATGCATGTTAAATCATCATCATCATTTTATAAGAGTACTTATAAACTGCTTTTCAACAAAAAGTACTTCACAAAGTGGTTTATATGGCAAAATATGTAGAATGCAGGCTAACCCTGAATTAAAAACAGGCAGGAAAACTTTTTATCTTGGATCAATTAATTGGCCAAGACCAGGAGTTTCTTTCATTTATCTTTAGGTTGTAAGCTAAATATCAGGGGTGCCCAAACTTTTTGGCAGGAGGGCCACATTATCTCTATGACACTGTGTCAGGGGCTGGGAAAAAGAATTAATTTATATTTTAAATAAATTTACATAAATGAATATATTAGAGATGGAACTTATATGAATGAAGGTCTTGCGATAGCTCAAAGATTATGAAAGGCCTTGTGCAAAGCAAGGCCAGCCTTTCCTTCACTTCACAGATGTGAAACAGCAAGCAGTGGAGGGAGCTCTCGGCCCGCAGCTCATGCAAGAGGTCGAATAGTTGGCCCTTGTGCTGACAGCAGTCATGTCGGGCCAGCATGGGCTCCAGCAAGTGTCCGGTGGCCAGAGGCTCTTTGGAGACTGGGAGCTCCTGTGGGCCACATTGGGGTGTCCCTGAGGGCTGCAAATGGTCCCGGGTTGGGGTTTGGGCACCCCTGCTAAATAAAGCCCCTGGGGGCTGGGGATAAGAATAGGCCCTCAGTTTGGCTGTACTTGTCGTAAGAGGCGACTAAACAGCCACCGGGTAGATGGGACTCGTCAGCCTGGGAAGGCAGCTCATCTGAGAGAAGGAAAACTCTGATCCCAAACCTCCACTGCCTTGTGGCTACATCCAGTTATGGAAAAGGCTTCAGGAGTCAACCTCGAGGCAAAATCCGGAGCCAGAGTCCCTGAGGCAGTTCATGGCTGAACACAGTCACGTTCTGGCAACTCCTGCGACGCCGCTGGAACCAACCATATTGGCCTCTGCCTTTCCATTGGACCATTCCAGCGACGTGGAGAGGGGGGATTTGCTGCATGGGTAACAGCCTATCCTCCATACCTACTTTACCCAGGCTTCGCGCACTGGAGAGGACACTCTGTTCCAGAACCACCATTCAGAGTGTGACACCATAGTCTTCCGAGACTGAAGGATGCCAACAACTATTGGCTGTATTTACAGTTATAACTTTTGTTAGTGACCACATTTTGTCTAAGTCTAGGGCATTATCAGCTTCTGAATCATCTGCAGTTTTAGGAATTGAATTGAGAAAAAGAAGCCTGCGATATTGGTTTATAAGTATTGGATGTTGCGTAACAAATATGACACTCAAAGCCTTAGAGAAAGAGGGAATACAGGTTGGAACGCCCTGTCTCATATAATAAGTGGAAAATGACTTTAGCTGCTATAATTGCTTATAGCTGCTAAAACTGCAATATCTCTGGATCTTAAAATGCAACTAATTCGGCAAAAAAATATTTTTAGAGTTTATTGGACACCACAATGTCTTCATAGTAGGAGGATGACCAAAGAATACAATTGTTGGTATTGTGATGTACCTGAAGCACCACCTAGGCACATGATGTGGTCTTGTCCAGTGCTACAGTCCTTTTGGAAGGAGGTTATTTGCTGCATTCACTTTGCATTGCATCAAACACGGACATCTGTAGATATGTTATTTTGAATTATCTACCTATTTCATGGAAGTTATCTGCAGGACAGTGAAAATGAACTCTTTGTGCCCTTTCATTAGCCGGGGTGGCCAAACATTTGGCAGGAGGGCCACATTATCTTTCTGACACTGTGATGGGGGCTGGGAAAAAAGAATTAATTTACATTTAAAATTTGAATTAATGTACATAAATTCATATAAATGAATACATTAGAGATGGAACTTATATGAATGAATGAAGGCCTCACAATTGCTCAAGACCTATGAAAGAACTTGCACAAAGCAAGGCTGGCCTTTCCTTTGCTGTTGCTGCTGCTTCACAGACATGAAACAGCAAGCAGCAGAAGGAGCCCTTGGCCCACAGATCATGCAAGAGGTCAAACAGTCAGCCCTTGCACTGAGAGTAGTTACTTTGGGCCACCACGACCTCCAGTAAATCTCTGGTGGGCCATGGGCATATTGGAGACTGAGGGCTCTCCACAGGCCAGATTGGGGGTCTCCAAGGGCCAGAAATGGCCCCCAGGCTGGGGTTTGGGCACCCCTGCATTAGCCTAAAGATTCATACTGAAAGCACTATTCTTCAGTGGACTGGGCTGCCTGTCTCTCTAAGTGGCCTGCCAAAATCAGTGAGTGGCAAGCTGCAGCAAAAGGGTAGCCCAGTCCTATCCCCGGCGGATCTGCCGAGTGCAGCTATGGGAAAAAGCCTACCACTGCTGGAGGTCTCCTTGGGGGAAGGGGACTTTTGTCCCCTTGGGAAAGCTCCAGGCCTGCAATGGGGTTTTTCAAGTCTGCACCAGCAAAATAGCCCGCACAGATTTGAGAGCCTTTGTGTTGGGCTTTGCATCCTTGACATGGAGGATAGGGTGTAGCAGAGCAGAGCTTTTCCAGTCCCACTCCCCTCCCGGGCCGCTTCCTCCCCCTGCCCTGTCCCCACTCCATTCTGCCCACTCCCCACCTCCTCCCACTCCAAAATACTCACTGCGGACTGGCCCTCCATGTGGCACTGAGGCCCAGCACTGACCTCCTCTCTGGGACAGCAGGGCCTCTGAGAGGAATTTTATCAGGGGGTACAAAGTTTCTTTTGGGCCCCTTCCCAAAGAGCGAGGGGGTGAAACAGAGTAGGGGGTGGCAATGGGGGTGGGCAGAATGGGGGCAAAACAGGTAGGGAGGAAGTGGCAATAGCCAGAATAATCTTTCGAGCCCAGGTCTACTAGTCTTCCCAATGTAGAGCTTGGGTCTATCTGCCTACTTGGCCCTGGCAGCTAGTAATACGGAAAACCAAACATACTTCTAAGTCTCTCTAAAATCTTTTAAATAGGAAATCATTGCAGAAAATTAGCATCGTCATATTTAGGCTCACACTGGAATGGGGAGTGAAACTGAGTTCAGCAGCCGCTGCAGTCCTGCAGCTGTGTCCCTGAGCTCCTATACACTCTTTCAAGGGGAGCAGATCCACAAACCAAAGAGCTACTGTAGCAGGTCAGTTTCCTCCAAGAGGTTTTAAAGAATGTATGCATTCCTGGGTCTGGTGTGTATGGTTTGTGGCAGTAGTCGCTGCCATGTGACCACCATAATGCCCCCAGTATTCTGTGTGGGCAGTGAGTCTGAGTGAGATAGTAAAATGTAAGATCCCAGGAAATTTCTGGGCCCCCTCCTTTGGCACCTGGGCCCCCTTTCTGACCCTAGGCCCGGGTACAAATTACCCTCTTTATCCCCCTCTACTAGGCCCCGTCTTACAGACATGCTGTACAGTACAGGTGCTGGAGCTCAGTGCCAGCAGTAGGGCCACATAGGATTGGGCTCTAAAAGGGTTGAAAAGGATCTGAAGGTCTCCTGCATCAGCCTGTGTCAGGAATGAGGCAAAAGTGATGCACTTCTTGGGTGCTGACCCTGCTCAATTAAGCCAGGGGCTGCCCTGCTCTTTTATTCAAGAATCCTCTCTAAGAAAGATGAGTATGTTATAGTTTATAAACTGCATTTGCACAAATCTTTAGGCATGCGGTATACACACCCACCACCACCACTTCTGTGTAAGTAACATGAGAAAAGAGCAGAGCAATTTGATCAAAAACCATTCCAAGTTGTCTAGAGCAGTGGTTCTCACACATTTAGCACTGGCCCACTTTTTAGAATAAGAATCTGTCAGGACACACCTGAAGTGATGTCATGACTGGAAGTGACATCATCAAGCAGGAAAATTTTTAACAATGCTAGGCTGCAATCCTACCCACACTTACCCAGGAGTAAGTCCCATTTACTATCTTTGTTAAAAGAATATACACAGTAGCTTGTTAAAAGTAAAGGTCTGTAACACTTCCCCAAATGCAGTCACGTACCATGGTAGCATCAAGTCTAATATATTGCAAATAAAATATTGAAATGAATGGGGACCCTCCTGAGATTGGCTCGCGACCCATGTAGAGGGTCCCAACCCACAGTTTGAGAAACACCGGTCTAGAGCTTTGTCTGCAGTTGCCACTCCCAAACAGAGGGAAGTATTGTGGTCACATTCAGGGCACAGTCCTAACCCTTTCCAGCACTGACATAAAGGCAATGCAGCTCTGAGGTAAGGGAACAAGCATTCCCTTACTTTGAGGAGCCTCCGTGAATGACACCCAACTTCAGGAAGCTGCACATGTCCCATTGGCACCGCTATGCCAGTGCTGGAAAGCACTGACATAAGGGGTTAGGATTGCGCCCTCAGTCTCTTAAATCAGACTTGGTATGGCATGATGGGGCAGCCCAGTTACTGATACCACTCCTGGATTTGTGGCAAACTATGATTAGGGGATAACCTCTTTGCCTACCTGCAGTGCAGTTCTATCATGGAGCCACCATGCATGGTTTGTATGCATCTGTTTTAAATCCAGCCTATACATCTGTGCTGGTGCAGAAAGATCCTAGCATTTGGGGTAGGTAGGAGCAAAAGTTGTATTGCTTAGGCTTTCCCAACCAACTTCCACTAGATTAGCAAGATTAGATTGCTAATCCACTAGATTAGACATGCATTTTTGAGAATAAACAGTAGCAAGCAAAGGTGGAAGGGCTTAGGAAAGCCAGGCTCTATTCCTCATAACTCTGATCATGGTGCTACCCCCTGCTACTTGTGAGATGCAGTATTTGCTGCCTCTTCCTGTGCTTGACAAAGTGCTGATAAGTGCCTGTCTTTTGCCCTGGGGGGACATTCAAGTCATAACAGCATAAAATTCAGCAGTTCTGTCAAGGCTGATTGACTCCCAGCAGTCTGATCCTCAAAGACAACTGGCTTGTCCAGCTCCCTTTACTGTACTCCCGTGTAAGCCTCAGCCTCTGGGTGCCTGCAAAACCCACTGACAGTCAAGCATGTGAAGCAGAATTGCAGCAAAAAATCTCTTTCCCTTCACTTGCCAGAGAACAAACAACACCCCCAAGCTCTGGTGATCTTAATTTACAAAGCTACTCTATACTGTCTCAGTCCTGTATGCAACTGAACCAGAGCAATAGTCTGCTTTCATTACATTCCACTTCAACTCCCCTTACTTCATTTTCCCTTTCATAACTTGGGAAGTTCTGCCATGTCTCGCCAAGCGGCAGAGTGGCAAAGCAAATCTCCATTGTCCCAGGTTTGATCTATGGCATCACTAGTTAAAAGGATCTCCATTCAGTTGGCAAAGATGGAAGAGATCTCTGCCTGGATCCTTAGAAAGAGCCTCTGCTCCTTGGAATTAGCAGGGCAGCAGACCTCCACTTTGCAATGGCAATCTATTCTGGAAACATCATTATATCCTGACAATATTGTAAGGTGAACCCAATAATGCAATGTTTTCCAAGACCTCAGAAGTTGAAATTTCTGCCTATAAATTTAAGCTATTTCATCTCTAAAAAGTGATTTATGGCATAGTCCTATTGTTGATGTACACCGATGCACCAAATGTAGGGTGTTGTAAGCATGCCATAAAGCACATTGCGAAACCCAGAGAGCAGTGCTTTTTTGGTTAAAAAAAAAAAAGGTGCAGGAACTCACAACTTGCTAATCTTTTATTGTTTGTTTGTTTGTTTGTTTGTTTGTTTGTTTGTTTGTTTGTTTGTTTGTTTTTAAACCATTTTTAATTGGAGAAATAAAATTTTTTTTATGTGCTTCCCCCCTAAAGATGAACTTACTTCTGAGTAGACATGCATAGGATTGGGCTGTCAATCTCCACATCCCCTTCCCCCTAGCTACTTTTTCTAGACATGGAGAAAACTACTGTACATGGGGAAAAATACTGATTTTAGGAATGCGTTAAGTCAGAATGCCAGATGTAGGGGAGGGCACCAGGATGAGGTCTCTTGTTGTCTGGTGTGCTCCCTGGGGCATTTGGTGGGCCGCTGTGAGATACGGGAAGCTGGACTGGATGGGCCTATGGCCTGATCCAGTGGGGCTGTTCTTATGTTCTTATGTACAGGTGCACTTGTAGCGTGTAGTATGTAGTGTGGCACTACTTCGAGGAGAGGAAGCAGTGAATGGATTCTGAAAAATGGCTTACATGAGTTCCATGTAGTAAAATTACTCTAAGCAACTGTGGGAGTAAGAACAAAAAAAGGCATTCTTACACGAGAGGGGTCTTTAGGTGCACATAGAAACAGCTATGTTTACAAAAAGCGATTAAATATGGTTTAATTCAGGTATCAGAATACTCTGTGTCTTTGGGAAGGCGCTTGGCATGCAATTGTATGTTCTCTGCTGCCCTGAGCAGCTGCTGTGCATTGCTGGAGAGGAGCTGCAAACGCTGGCTGGCGGAGGGCATGCTTGTGGGGGAAGGACGAGGAAGATCTCTGGCAAGGCTGGACAGCATGTTGTACACACGTAGAATCCCTTTTCACCTGCCCTTAGCAGGTGAAAACGGGTGCAGATAGATCTCTCTGCCAGGATTAAGAGCCCAATCCTAGGTATGTCTACTCTGAAGTAAGTCTCGTTCTAGTCAATGGAGCTTACTCCCAGGAAAGTGCCTAGGATTGCAGCCTAAGAGCCCAATCCTATGCATGTCTACTCAGAAGTCCACTTTAGTGAATGGGGCTTACTGTGGATAGGATGGCAGCCTTAGAGTCCAATCCTGTGGCTGTCTACTCTGCCTCTGGTTTGTTCCCCCCCCCCCGCCTGGAATGCCTCCGAAGGGGCCCCTGCAAAAAGGTGCCGGAACTCCGTCCCCCTGTGTTCCATTAGAAAAAAAGCCCTGCCGGAGAGTAAGCAGCACTGGCACGCCCAAAGGAGCAGGTAAAAAACCACTGGGTGGCACAAGGGCTGGAGGTGGGGAGGGGGTGTAATGGGATGGGAGAGATGGGTGTAATGGGACGGAAATTGGGCAGATAATTTGGCAGGCACAGATCTGAGTAGTCCCATTGTGCAGGCTGGGGCTTTACATGGAGTAAGGGGACAAATTGGGCTGCCTAAAGGTCCCTTCTGCATGCCATGGTTATCAGTTTACACAATGTTGTAATTATAAAACACAAATTTCATGGCTATATCCTTCCCTCCAGACACACAGCCATGATGTTAAAAACATTGCTGTTGGCCAAGATGTTTCCAAACACTTCAATTCACATCACTGATTGGCTTATCTAACACCCACAAAGTCCACAATTGGCAGCAATTGTGAGCCAATCGTAAAGCAAATAAGATACAGTGAAACTTGTTTTACTGTGGAGAATCCATTATAAAGTGGTTTGATCCAGAGATGGGCCATGACTCAGACTCAAGTCATGAAAACACATTTTTCGCGACTTGTACAGACTCAGGTCATATGTGACAAAAACTTGGGCACTGACTCAAAACTTAGGGGTTTGACCCTAAAAATGAAAAAAAATCAAATAGACTGAGTCAAGGCTCGCTTTTGTGTGTGTTCGCAACTCTGGTATGTGTGTCAGTTTGCTTGGTTGGTTTTTTTTGCCGCTTTTCACGACTTGACTCGCTTTTTGAAAAGACTCAGACTTGAGTTAAAATGACTTGAAAAATGGCTGTGGATGAAGCATGATGGCCACTGTTATGACTCCTGGGTGACTTGAGTCAAGGGGAGCAGAGACTTTGGATTCCATTAACCTCTGCTGAGTAAGAGGCACTTTTTCAAGTGGGTGCTCCTCTTTTTTTAGCAGGGGGAGAGTAACTGGTCCTCCTCACCCCAGCAATGTCTTTTCTAGTGGCTGCCTGCTGGTATTCTTTTGCATCTTTATAGATTGTGAGCCCTATTGGGACAGGGAGCCATTAGTTATTTGATTTTTCTCTGTATACCGTTTTATGAACTTTTTTTGTTGAAAACCGGTATATAAATACTGTTAATCATCTTGACAAGATTGTAATGTGAGCCTAATAATGCAATTTTTTTTTTTTTGGTAATTTGTTCTAAGACCTCAGAAGTTGAAATTGCAGGCCCAGACTCAGCTCTCGGCTCCAGCACATCCCTGATTTGATCATAGTGGGGGGTCCACTGTAATGGGCTAGAAGATGGAGTAATAATCTGCATCAGCACAAGGCAGCTTTGTGTCTCCCTTTGCATATGCCCATATTCATTGGCACATACCCAGCCAAAGTCTGGAGCAGGCAATTGAGATCTACTCACCAGCAAATTTTCCTCATCGCTTCCAACATGAAGACTGGAAAGTTTGTTCTCTCCGCCTTTCTGTCTGTGGCTTTGGGGAGGCATCATGTGCTTTCCATATGTGAGCATGTGCAAAGAAACTGTCAGCGCGGAGAATGTGGCTTTTGATTTAAGAAAAAGGGGGAGGGGACAGAATCCAGCTACTAAAAACTTGGAAAGAGCATAAATTTCCAAGCACATGGGAGAAAGGACTTTGCAAACTAAGCCCCACAGTACAGGAACCTAAGGGGCAGCCTGTCACAGATGTGTTGCCATAGAGATGGAAGATGCTCAGCACAGCTGCTGGGAAGCTGTGTGGGGGAAGGGAAGAACTTTCCTGGGCTCCTGGTGGGTTCAGAATTGCATTTCATTTTCCTTTCCCTCCCCCACCACCACTCCACTCTTCATATAAGGGTTAATCCTCCAGGCTGTAGCAGCAGCAGCAAGCCACATCAGCTTCCATCTTAGTGATGATGGATAGGATGTATACATGCCGAGGGAAGCTTTGCTTCATAGCAGGATCAGTAAGAAAGGCCCTACAATCTGATTCTGTCTGCTAAGCTCTTTCAGACAAAAACAGACGCATCAATGTCAGCGACTCCAGCTGACCAACATACAATCATAATAGTTTATGGCCAAGGAAGAGAGAGATGGATTTTTATTTGAAAGAGTTTTAGTGTTAGGCAGAGTCTGTGACATAGGATTTTTGTTGTCGGAAATGGGATCTTCCCCCACTCTGAAGTCTTAGGGGCAAGGCTTCCCAGGGAAGGCATTGAAAGTAAAATTCCTGCAGTGTGAAAAAGTGAGCATAGGGGTGCATGGTCTATCAGATGTGGGGAATGTCCATTTTTATCCATGATGCAAACAGTCTGTGAGTGTTTTTGTATGCGTACTGCCACTCTCTCATAGAGACACAAACAGCTTTATGGGTGTGTGTACATGCACATGCTTGCATACAGTATTAGTAAGCAGGTTACTGGAAATTACAGTAATTGCTTTGCACATGCATATACATGAGTGTACTGGAGCCTGCAGGCAGCCTATTTTGCCCTGTTCTTTCTCTCATGTTCAAAGTGTATGTTACAGGGAGACACACGGAGCCACCAATCCAAATCTTTTTAGTAACCTGTGACTGAAAAAAGCATAATATGATGTAATCTGATCATGTTGAAGTCTGCTTCATTAATTGCCACTTGCATGTGTGGTTCCCCCCTCCCCCAACTGCACATCACTGGGAAGAACAGGGTGGGATGCAAATGGTCAGCACCTATTGGTCTCCTTTTAACAGGAACAGATCTTCAACCAGAGTTCTCCCTTTATTATGTACCGCAGCTGATCACGCCAGAGATTCATTGTGGAGGCTAAGGGCAATAAAAAACAGGGCATGCAGCAAAGATGACCAACTTCTGTCATCAAAGTATTTAGAAGAAGGAGCACAGCCACAAGTGGGAGGGGATAATGCTAAGTGGGTGTGGTTCCTTGAAGGTAAGAGGTAGGGCTAATAATACAAAGCAACCACACTGCCAGTAAAATATTTTTCCATTGCCAATGTGTCAGTCACACATCACTTCTTAAAACTATCTACTAGCAAGTGGGAACTTCCCGACAAAGTTTCCCCTTGACTGTGGTAGCTTGACCCTTTCCCTCTGGATGATCACCAACTCCTCAACCTTGATCTTTAACGGCCTTCTCTTTAATGGGTTTCAGATTTGCCAGTTAAATTACCAGTCACCAGGGCAGCTGCTCTAGAGAAGCCTTTATTACCTATTTCCTCGCTCTGAGTTAATCTCCTTCCAGCAAGCAGTCACATCATCCAAGTCAGAGGTCTGGCACTCATATCAATGGTTAATTAAATCCTAGTCTCCAGAGTGCTAGCTGGCCACTTTCCTCTCTCAGTAACCTTTTGCTAACACTGGTGGGTTAATGATGGGATTGGGGTTAAAAAGCAGGGGTAGACCCACACCATAAATAGAGGCATATGAAGTTGGTTTTATTAAGCTAGCCCTTTAAAAAAAACAAAAAACAACAACACCAATTGGCAATTAAGTTGAAGTTGGAAGGCCATGTCACTGGAAGTACAGACTAGTTAGCTAGTCAAGCTGGACATTTTGTGACAATGTCTTGAGCCCGCTCATATTCTGCTTCATCTACCATTCCAGCCACTCATCTCTCTGAGTTTTACATGGGGAGCAGTCAGAGAACTATTGTCTTTCTGGTAGAAGTTGGACCAGCATGTTTAACCGAAGTGTATGGTATCAGAGGAAATGGCTGGATAACACAGGCACACAATTGCTTGATTTGCATACATGTTTACTGTACATGTTTGAGGTAACATGAACATGAACTCGTACATTAACCTATACATGTCTGAGATAAAATGAACCTAAAACATGAACATTTGTAGTTAAACATGTGATAAATACTTGCAGGTTATTTGACATGTCAAGTAAAGAGCATGGGTGTGTTGAACCAGCCTGAGACACAGCTGAATCTATTCTCACATTCAGCATCTGTAGAGGATGCTGAATATGAGAACAGAATATATTTTCTGTTGTTATGTTGCCCATCAGTTTTGTCTTAAACAGGATAATTTTCCTTCTGGCCACAGACATAGCTGCCAATATTGTTTCTGTTTGATTTTACTGCTGCAGAAATCTCAGGCTTGGTTTAGAGTTATTTGGCCCACCAGAAGTCTCCTCCCCTGTATCTCCAGATGACAAGACCCACAAGACATTAAATGCTTAAGAAGGCTTTCCCACTGCCAGAGCAATCCCACACTGCAATCTGATACTGGAGTACAGTTACAGTGGCTGGGTAGTCAGGGCAAGCCTTGCAGTCCACTGTTGACTGGCCATGGAATAAGTAGATGTGTTTATTATTCCCCAATATAGGTTGAGCCTCATTATTCGTGGGTTCCCTTCCAAGCACTCAGGTGGATGGCAAAAAATGAGCTATAGCAAATCAATGTAAAAAAACAAAGTTTCTTTAAAAACAGCCTTGCTGACCATTGTGATGTAAGAGAAGAGTCATTAAGAAGACAATCCATCAATCAGCTGTCCTCCAAGCACTTACAAAGGCGCTTCAATCAGCCCCTCCCTTCACCAATGCAAAGTGATCACCTTTCTTTCACGTACTCAGGGGGAAGGGTGGGGCCCGCTGGAGATAGAAGGATTGATGGATTGTCAACCAGCTGTCCTCCCTCCCTCCCTCTCATTAAGGAGGCTATTGTTAAAGGACGGTTCAGTTTTTTAAACTGATTTTAAAGGGGTGCATTTTTTCCCTTCTCCAAGGATCAGCACATTCCTTCTTATTTGCAGGGGCATGCATGCATACTGGTGATCGTGCACACTGCACATGAAGGAATGTTGCAGCTCTGTACATTACCTGACCAGCATATACCTATGGGGCCTGAATGTTGACCCTATATTTTTTAAAAATTACATTTATATCCTTCCAAAGAGCTCAAGGTGGCATAAATTGCTCTCCTTACCTTTCATATTCACAACAGCCCTGTACAGCTGAGAGAACGTGACTGGTTCAAGGTCATCCAGAGAGCTTCATGGCTAGGGGGGATTTTAACTCTGGGCTCCCTAGTCCTGCCTAACACTCTAATTGCTGCAATTAGCTTCCTCACTAGCTATTATGGGGAGTGTTGCACATTCTTTATAGCTCCTTGTGAGCATGTACAATGGTGTTTAGACACTGTTTTCGATTCAATGCACATTAGCCGCACCATATACATGTCATATTCCTCAGCAGGGACACTGCTGAAGGCCTTTCATCACTTTGTCAGTATTCTGCATTTGAGTAGGTTTGTTTAACGTGCTACCATAGAGATGTGGGACCTGCTTACTCATGACTTTACCCCACACTGCTTTGGGAACATCGGTAAGCAGGATACTGTGTAGGTCATCTGAGCAGCACAGCTCCTTGCCCAACTGCTATCCAAAAGGGGGCTGGGTGCAATGACATCACTAGGGTTTTGTCACTCAGTGCAGGAGGCTAACGCATCACCCTTGTGATGAATCTCCTCCCATGCTGCAGGCGTGGTAATGCCCTGGTTGGTAGGCGTGGTAATGTACCATTGTCCTGTCTCCGCTGTTTTTTTGCTATAACGTTTGATAGAATAGAGATATTTCAGCGTGATTTGTTTCATTACATTCTGCTTGAAATTACACATTGAATGATATATAACATGATGGTATTACAGATGTACCCCACTTAAAAACGGGGATAAGGTCTCTGATCCTTGTTGTTATGCGATTTGGTCATTAAGTGAACATTTGTTCCAATCTAGTGCCTTTGTGTCAACAGACACTCCCTGCCAGACACTCACTAGCTGCACAGGCTACTGGAGACCAGTTGTCTCTTCTTTGCATTAAGAACCTCTTTGCTGTGTAAACAGACACTGCTGCAGGCTGTGGAAGACCTGACTGCCTCATTAAGAGCCTCTTTGTCGTGCTTTGACCACCATCATATATGCAGTCCGTCGTTAAGCCGAAGGTTGTTAAGCAGCGCACACATACCAAGATTTAAAAAATTTTGACCAGTAGAGGTGTCACCTGCAGCAACTGTTACCCTGCACATGCCCGATCTCGTCTGATCTCGGAAGCTAAGCAGGATCAGGCCTGGTTAGTACTTGGATGGGAGACCGCCTGGGAATACCAGTGCTGAAGGCTTATACCATAGTCTTTCGAGAATGAAGGTTGCCAACCAGAGGTGTCACCCTCCTTGTGTGCATCACCCAGTGCGACCCACAACTCCTATGCCCCCAGTGATGCCACTGGTTGGGTGGCGCCATTGTTTAATGGGCCCTTGAGGTTGGCTGTTCTTTGATGGGACTTGTATACATTTCATGGCTTTGTTAGGAATTGCTTTGTCCATATTGGCACTTTGTCCAAAGCCATCATTTTTATAACAGTACAAATATTTGCTTGCACTAAAATAGAACGGGTTTGCTTATTGTCATGGGAAGTGAAATATGAACAATAGGGATATGTGACCTTATTGTTTGCTTATTATTATGGGACAATAGTGAACTATAGGGATATGTGACCAGTCACCAATGGACATCCTCATACCCTCCCAACTTCTCACTTTTATTGCTTCACACACTTGGCATACATCTACTCGGTCTGTGAAAAAAATCAGGTTGCTGCCTTCTCATTTTGAACTTTCTACTTTAACCTCAAAGGAGAGTTGTGATGCTGAAAAAGCTGGCAAGCGTAGCCCAGAAAACTAGATCAGAGCAGTGGTCAACCTAGCCCAATAACCCTGATGGATGAAACGCACATGAGAAAACGGTGCACTTGAAGGATACGTGACACCCTTATTCAATCCAAGCTTTGAAAGGCACTGAGATTGAGGAGCAGACTGACATGAGCTGCAGAAAAGACTGCTCTGCTTGCCTTTAATGCTCTAAACATACTGTCCATGAGCTTGTTTAATCCTCTTTTGTATTAAGTGAGGCCGCTGACTGTCACAGCATTGAATAACACATTGAGGATGCTTTTTGTCTGCCTCCGCCATTCAACAAACTTCACATTTGCTTCTTTAGATAGGCAGCTCCAATGGCTTGTGGCTATGAATTACAGAATTTATAACTGATGGCGGTAATTGCAAGACAGTTCTTGCAAGCAACAACATTAAAATAATAAAATAATTCGAAACATAATAAATAATAAAACAGCAGATCAAATTGCATTTTGATTCTTTATTAAAAGGACCCTATATGCCAGGCTCAGTTCTTTGTAGCCAGGCTCTGAAAACAATGTGCAAATAAAGGCATGGGGTGAGGTGAGGGAGGGGGGTCATAATGGATGTAGCTCTATCCCTAGCACTCCCGGGAAAGAAAGGAACCCAACCAGAGCGTGATGCTTATGTCCTCTTTCCCCCTACTGTTTTCCTGGGTTCCTTTTTTATTCTCTAACCAATGAATCTGTTAGAAAAAGAAAGATGGCCGCTGCAGACCCTGGGGCTCAGTAGGCACTCTATTTGTGTGTGTGTGTTGTGCTAGGCCAAAAAGAAACAAAAATAACTTCCTGCCTGCCTGCCCCACACCTTTGTGCTAAAACAGAATTGAAAAAAAAAACCAGAGAAAAGAGAGCGAGAGAAGTGACCACTTTCAATGCATAGCTTTAGCACTGCCCATCTCTCCCTCTTCCCACTCTAACGTTTGTGGGCTGTGAATTAAAAAAAAAAATCCTATATAAAAGGGGGAATTGGGGACAAACTCTCCTTTTCTATGGAATTGAAGAGAATGTTTCAGTTTGATACCAGGAGGAGAGAAAACGCTGCAGTGAGGCGTAAAGTACAGCCCCCTGAGGTTATCCATTCTAAAGCCAAGTACCAAGGGGCTGTGCAGCATTTGAATGATCAAGTTTATATCTATTCCCTGAACGCCCCTTCAAATTGCACTTGAATTGGATTGGGGCTTTCCCCCCCCTTCTCCTTCCTCTCTCCCTGTTCAATGAAGTGAATGGGGGAAAAAGGAACTGAGAAGAAATCAGGGCACTGAGAGACTATCCAACCATGTGGGATGGATTCTGCCTTGTGTCTTGGTTTGGCTGCAGGTGCTCAGCTCTCCCAAAAGCCAGGGGAGAGGGATTTTCCCACTGAGGTGATACTCAGAGCATATTTTTGCCAAACAACAGTATATCGACTACAATGTTCTCCCATCCATTCTTAATCATTACATCAAAATGCATAAGAACAAACTATGTTGTTTCTAGTTAGCACCATTCAGTTCCGAACTGTGAGTGGAAGAGCAAAATGGAGGCAAAACTGGTTCTGAGCATAGATGTCATTTGCCCTGCATAAATCCAGTCAAGATAGCCTCGGCAATTGGGATTCTCATCCCTGTTGTTCCAGCTTCCCAAAACTGACGCCCATAATGTCGCAGTGGGTGGACCTTGGAATCTTCCTTTGTCATTGGCCAGTTGTGAGGATACCTGGAGCACCGTTTCCATTGGCCAGTCTTTTGCACATCACTCTAACAGGTACTACATTAAGCTCCTTGGAGCCCTGGCTGCAGCTGCCCAACTGGCTCATATTTACAGTTTGCAGAGCCCTAACCCGTTCCCCTCCGAGGAAAGCTTTGGCTGGAGAAAAATATTCAAACCCAAAGAGACTATTCCGAGAAACGTCAATTCCACGATTCTTTTCTCTGTCTAGAAAGTCGACCTGCAAGGAGGTGGTCAGCAATGCCAAATGTTGTCTTAGCTTTGGGGCTTCCAATCTTTACCCTGTTGCCTTCTTTCTTTCAAGCTCCAGGCTTGCAAACAGGCTTATCTCCTGTCTTGCTCCAGGTGCGTGTTTGCAAACAGGTAATTCTTTTGAAGAGCACTGTGCAATACGAGAAGCTGCAGCAGCAGTAAATGATTCCAAACTTAACTAAGACTGATTGTCTCCCACATGATCTTCTCGTTGCCTCTGAAAAAATAATAATTCTGGACCAAAATGTTCTTCTTTATTGTTGTTATTATTAAATCCATTATTTTTCTTCTTAACTGTTTTTTTCCTCTCTTCTTTTCTTCAAAAATGTCAAACAAAAGAAGAAAACCCAGCAATTGGGGCCCTGGAGCCAGGAGCAAGGCTACTGGGGGGTCGGTAGAGGGTGCTCTGCTGGCTAGGAGGGTTGACTGGAGTTTGTGGGGTTGGAGTCCTACTGGGTTTGGGCCGAAAGAGGCTGCCCTGTTGGGTGCTGGTGCTGTTGGACATGGGGCACTGATCAGGATCACCTGAGTCGCTCTCTGTATAGCTGTAAGCCTGAGCCCGTGAGATGCCCTTCTGCTGGCGCCTCCAGGAGTTGTAGTAAGTCGGGTCACTGATGTAATGGTTGACAAAAGAATGGGCTTTCTGATTGTTCTGGTCCACTTCATACTCACTGTCACTTCCCTGTGGAAGGAGATAGAAAAATTGTGCTGAGTGAAGGATTAAGGAATATGGAAAGGAAACCCAGGAGCTTGGCGGACAAACACTGGCAAAGAGTAACCTAAGAGGCAGGTGCAGTCAACCCTCTGTTCCCCTGTACTTGATTTCCCTGTCTACAGCAGGAGAGGCTTACACTTTGTCAGGCCTCAGCTGAGATCAAACCCTGGTAAAGAAAGAAACTGCAACAAGCCAAACACAGCGGCAACAGATAACTGGTAGAAAAGAGATTGATTGATTGATTGGAGAGATATACAGTACTGCTAGCAAGAGACTCACATGTGCACCCCACTCCCAAAGGCATACATATGTATGCACAGAATGACTAGAAGCTTTACATCATTTAACCAGTAATCAACCAGTATTTAAGTCTTTAAGCTGCCATTCCTCCAAGGAGCGTAGGGTGGCCTTCATTATTCTCTCATTCCCCCAGGTAACAGCGTCGCAGCTCCAATGGGTTTCCTCAGATCTGTGCCAACTGTTGAGCAGGTGAAGATTTGAGGAGACTCATGTCGGGCTACCAGGCCAGGGTGGGAGGATAGGTTACAACAGCAGACACTGCTGCCATCTCTGCCCCCCTCCTGGGCCTGATCCTCCCCTCGCCTGCCCTCCCCTGCCCAGTTCTGTCCTCCCCCTGCCTTCCCCCTCCCCCGGGAAGCCTCACTGCCACCCTGTGGTGATACCATTGGTGGCTCCTCCACAGCATCCACCAGGCAGTAAGGCCTAGTGCCGACGCTTCCTCCTCACCAGGTACCGCAAACATGCTTTTTGGCATGTTTGTGACACCTAGATCTGACGGTACATGTGTATTGTTAGTGCTGGTGACAATAGGATTAGGTCCTTAGTTATCAGTCCTGGAGGTTAAAATTGACCAAACCACCCTATCCAAAAGCTTAATAATCTGCAGTTCTTACTTCACCTTCATTCTCCCCTCCCTGATTCTATGCTTCCTGAGCTTTTACAGATCACAGAACAGTTACATTGTTCCACATAAATGCAGATGATAGAAAATGGCATTTTTAAAAATTAATTGCACTGCTGACCCTTTAATCATAAATCTTGACTTTACCTTTTATATCCCTGGTGTGCCAACTCAAGTCTCTAAAGTCATGCTCTCTTGTCTAGCTCCAAAAGACAGAATCAGTCAATAACCAAGTGTTCCATCTGTGGGAACATCTGTATTTTTTTTTTTTCTTAATTGTAGCAGGAATTAAAAAGAGCTGGTTGAGGAGGGGCAGGCTTGGCTCTCTTTCCTCCTTTCAACTCTCCCTCTGCTTCCCCTAATTGAATTCAGCTTCTCCATTTGCAGAGGCACAATAGGGACCATTCATGAGAACCCTCAGCCCAGCCAGGGAAGCGATCAAGTGGCAGCTTTCAACTAGTTCAGCTCTTAACAGTTCCTCTAAGGTACTCACACTGCTGGGGGAAAAGGGAGGAGGAAGAGGATCTTGCCTTCTGTGTTATTGAGAAGAAATGGGGAGTCACAAAACCAAACTGAGAAAAATGAAAGCTGCATGTTACATATCTTGAATTTATAGGTGGGGTGGTGATGGAGTTCTTTGTCTCAAAGATATATAGGGATATAGCAGCAAGGTCAGAGATAAATCGATTTCAGGATCAAAACTTGGTCTCCAAGCACACCCGGGTTAAACTTTTAAACCACTTGGCTTCTCACACATTACAAGATGTTTTAGAAACTAGGAAGGTTAGTTAGAGTAATATTTTTACAGAATAGTTTTCAGGATCTCACTGAAGATCAATACCTTTGCACAGTAGTATACAACTCCCTTCAAAATAAAAGTATAATGCCACAGAAGTAACATTCCATGCTCCTGGTTGGTGAAAACCCCTGATTTTTCCCTATTTTATTTATTTTCCATTAGATCGGACCCTTCTAACCTCTCAGAAGCTTCTGAGATTTTTCCGCATCCTAAAAAAACCCACTGAGTCATACTAATGCAGCAGCTATTTTTCTGGGAATCTGTCCTTTGTTTGAGCATCTTCATCTTTGCCTTTGAGCAGTGATGTCCAAGACTTTCTGATACAGAAAATCAGGTAAACCAAATGACCAGTCCCCCAGATAAAGCAGAGTTAATGCTCACAGGCTACATAGAGGGGGCACATATTCCTTTGTTGTGTGTTGCCCATGTCCGCTGTTGAAAGATGCTACTGTTTCTTCAGGGGCTTGCATGCGCACTGTGTTATATGTGTGAATGGAAGGAGATGAACCCAGTAACAATGTGAGTAGTTAGGGTAGGGGTAGTACCTAGCTTTCTGTTTCACGGATTTGTTTTGTTTTCATCTCATCTCTTAACCTACTTGCCAACTTTTGCTTTCCCCTATTCCCTTTCTCCTTTTGTCAAGTGATCAATGTCTTACTTTAACTCCTTGCCTATTTCCATCCACTGTTCTGAGTCCTCAACCTGTTAGTACTTATTGGATGTTTACTGTTTTATCCACATGTTCTCTGTTTACTCTGGAAGGACCAGGTTTGCCCCTCTCATCTCTTAGAGTTCAATCCTGTGGGTTGAAGTCACCAGCGGAATGTGTGTTTCACTGGTGGCTGCTACTGAAAAGTAGCTGGAGTGCTGACAGGAAGGCCGGAGTCTTCCTGCCTGCATCACTGGACCACTGGCCACCAGCCAGAGCAAGTAAGACCGGGGAAGAGGTGGTTTGGGGCGGGGGAGCATTGAAACAGGGTGAAACTGGCCTGGGAGGGGGGTTGAAGGTAGGATGTGGGAGGGGATGGATCCAGCAGCAAAGGTGCATTCCAGATCCTATATGCTCCATAAGCAGCATTCCTGACCCTTTTCTCTCCTCAGACCTGCGTTAGCAAATTTGCTAGTACAGGTCTGAGGAGACCCATTGTGAAGCGGGAGGCTTATAGAGGAGAACGAGTTTTAAATCCCCTTTCCCCTCCAAAACCTCTCGGACAGCCCCCCCCCCCGCTGAATACAGTGTGCCCATTTTTTGTGTGGCCGCACCAGTGGGGGGGGGGGGGGAGGACAGGACTGAACAGTCAGACTATCATGCTTCAGTACTGTTTGCTTTTAAGGGGATTGGATTTTGGGGTTCATCATTAACCTGGTAGGGAGACTATCCTAAGGTGACCACCTTCTGACTAGACTTTCTCTGGGTGGTGGCAGCAAAAGCTATTGTTATTCCCTGTTTAACCACTAAGAGAGTGAAGTGGAGAGCAAAGGCCCTGTGTCTGTTTTGCCCTCTGGTTTCCCTATAAGGTGTTTTTATCTGTAGGACATAAAGCAGTACATACTTCCATACTGCAGGGTTCTGTGCATTCCTCCCCCATGGCCTCCACTATATATGTTTGAGTCAACAATTTCCCTTGTGCACAATGTGGATTACTACCTTAGCCTTCCAGAAAAGCCTTTAACCACTAGAAATCAGCAACACTGAACTGGAGCTGGGCTTCAAGTCCAATGTGTTGCCACATAGTCACTCTGTGAACTTGGGAAAGTCACTTACAATCCAGTCTTTAAAAATGTGTTTTACTACATCCAAAGGGGCCATCTTCCTACTAAGTATGTTTAGCATAGCAACCTTAGACTCCAATTCCATGATTAATTATCCTGCAGGTAAAGCCCTCTGAACACAGTGGGGCTTACTTCTGAGTAAAAGTACATTGGATTTGTTTCTTTAGGTTTTATTTCCTTTCATGTTTACATACAGGTGATGCTTCTTTATCCATGGGTGTTTCCAGACCCCTCACTGATAACAAATTCCATGTGACATCAAATCACAGACTTTGGGTACCACTGAGTTCTGAATGCGACCGGAGCCTTACTCCAGTTGCATCTGGAGCTGTCCTGAGGCCCACGGAGGCCGCATTCGAAAAACCAGAAGTACCCTTCTAGGACCTACAGAGGCCATTCTGACGCCCCCAAAAGCATTGGAAGGCCACTTCCAGTCTTGCCGAAAACTAGAAGTGGCTTTCTGATGCTTTCTGAGGCCTGTAAAGGACACATGTGGCCTTTATGGGCCTCAGAATGGCCTCTGAAGGTCCTAGAAGGGTACTTCTGTTTTCAACCAAAAACTGGGAGTTCCCTTGTAGGACCTCTGGAGGCCATTCTGAGGTGTGTAAAGGCTGTGCATGGCCTCCATAGGCCTCAGAAAAGCTTCCAGAGGAGCTTCCAGACTGGAGCACAACTGCAGTTGCCTCTGGTGGTTTCACGTTGGGCTGAATCTTGCTCAATGCGTGTCCTCCAGACCTGCATTGAGCTAAATCCATGGATTCAAAATACGTGGATAAATATATATGTATTTTGTATTTATGTATAATGTATATTGAAGCAGATTCTCCTGCCCTTGCCCTTTTAGAAAACAACCCTTTCTGTTGCAGTAACAGCAATTTATTTGCACATTGCTGCCATTAGCATAGCTAATGATTACTCTCATTTTGGAAAAAAAACAAATTTTATCTTTAAGCAGTTGCTTCACACTTCCTCGAACCTTCTGTTATCATTGGTGAAGGAACTGTCTTTGAGTCTGGTCTAGTTTTGAGTGCCCATTGCAAATCTTAGAGATTTACATAAAAGAAAAAAATTCTTCTCAGGAAAAGTGTGTGGTACTTGGCAGTACTTTGTTTGCAGAGCAGGTCAGTCCCTTGAATGTTCTAGTGCCCAACACAACAGGCCTAAAAAACATCAACTCCCTGAAGCCAATCACAGAGCCTTGCACCTGCAGCTGCTCTGTTACTGGCCTCATGCTCCACAGTACTTTCAGAATTCCTCTTCACACCCTCTTTTGTCAGGGGCAAGATATTAGGCCTGGATAGATTTATACCTAGATGCAGTTGCGTGCCTGCCATAGACCTGCCTGGGACAAATGCCCCAGGCGCCGGCCGCTGGGACCCCGCAGAAGCCTCTCTGAGGCTCCAGACGGGGGCGGAAACTGTGCTTCCAGTTTGCTGGAAGCACAGTTTATAGCGCTGGGGAACCTCACAGAGGTTTCCCCAGCATGGGAGGAGGTCGCACAAGGCTCTGTGAGCCTCTGGTGAATAGAGGGGGCGGATTTCTGCCCGGGGGGTTGTGGCGATAGCCCACCGGGGGGGCACCATTGCGGAACTTTGCCCCAGGTGCGGGGCTGTAGAGGTCTGTGGCTGCCTAGATGTATTTGCAGCCTTGGACACATTGCCTTGACAGCAATCCCTCTGCCTGTCTAATTGAAGCAGGAGTGCCAGTTGTGGGCCAGGCATCTGACAAGAGTTCTGTGCCTAAGGAGAAGACAAAGGAGCCATTTTGCTGTAGTCTGGCTGGACTGCCAGCCACCTCCTGTCAACCTCAGAATTGCTAGCATCTGTTGCCATTGACAACAGAGCAAAGGAAAGAAAGGTCCAGCTGTAAGGCTGAGTGTGCCCCAATCCTGACTTTGTGAGGCAGATGACTGCCTGTTTCTCCCCTGCTGGTACCCAGCTGGCTCTTCATCACAGTTTCTAGTATCTCAATGCACCTAGAATCTGGGATGTGGGTGAAAAATCAGTTCTGAATAGTATCTTGTTCAGAGTATTTGGTATGCAATGTGTAAAAAGGATCATATTTTCCTTTCTGCTCTGCCTCTGCCCCAGCACCGTCAGTCATTCCTCCAAAAACAACCTCAGGGATGCCACGAGAAACTTACTGACAAAGGCAGGGCTGGCTTTAAGCTCAGGGGCCAATTGCTCCCAATTAGGCCCTGCGCCCCCTGTGCTAGGGTAATCTACTCTAGTCCTGTCAAATACACACAACACATTGCAATGGACACCTAACACCACACTGCAGGGTTTACAGAGGACAGCAACAATTTTAGTTTCTATTCTACCATAGAGATATAAATTCTATAATAAATTTTATTTATATCTGTAAGATTCTATAAACCTACAGTATGAAACCAGGGCCCCACAAAAAAATGTTTTTGGACATTTGGTCCAATTGGACCCTGCAGCTCTTAAGGAAGATCCTGGACAAGGGAATGGGCAATGGGGAAAGGAGTTGGTCTTTTGCATGTATCTTTTTAAACCAGTTAACCCACATGATAGTAGCTCCACTGCCAAGCCTCAGGATGGAAGACTGGTGTGCATTACTTCAAGGCCCACTCATCCTTTGAACAATCCCCTCCGATCACAAAACCCTCACCAGTGATTTGTAGAGACGCATATCTTTTTTGAACATCATGTTATAGAAATCTATTACACCTTTTAACTTGGACATGGCATTACCAATCATGGTGTAGTTGGAAGTGCAGGAATATCTCCCATATGATGGCTCCTGTGGTTTCTCCCCAGACAGAGAGGTGCCAATTTGCTGAAACTTCTTGCCTGCAGTCATAATTTGAGTAGTTGGGGGAGCTTTATTTATTTATTTATTTATTTATTTATTTATTTATCTGGCGACACTTTAACTTTATTTGAAATGGAAACAATATAACCAAACAAAATGAATTATCTGAAAATAAAAGTGTCAATAAAAACATACTCCTGATGTATCCTCTTCCGCCCTGTTATTCGTTCAGGCAGTATTGTCTTGTCAGTTGTCCACAGGTCACGCGCCCCTCCCCCCATCATTCTAGAACCTGTTTCTGATTCTGATGGTGCCAGCAACAAAATGATCAAAGTCCTGCACATTCTGACAGGCTTTGGTAGCTCCAGATACTTCCAATGAAGCAAAAGGTTTGCATCTACAGAGGCCTCCTGTGGCAATGTGTCACAACAATGTTATGTTACGGCAGGAACTATGTTATGTTCATGGAACTAAGTTAACCAGAAGGCCTCTGCACACCTGCAACACCTGACACAACCTTTGTGTCAGTGAAGACTTCTACATCCCTCTACATCCATGGCAGAACTCTCAAGATTCCAGTAAGTGTCCAGTTCATTTTGGAGTGGGACCTTCCCAATTCATCTAGGGCAGCAATTCTCAAACTCTCTTGGAGAATTTCAGCTTCTGTAAGATTTGGTGAGGATGGGGGGAAGGCAGCGACGTGATCCCCAGGATCGCACTGCTGTGGGTGCAGAGGGGGCTTTCCTAGCAAACCTTACCTGCTGCCAGGGTCCGGGGGGTTCGGGGAGTATCACGGGGGGCTCTGCAGGGCTATCCGCAGCTTGGAAAAAGTAAAAAAATGTGACTGTGACCCACTTCCGGTTTCGCATTCACAATCCGGAAGTGGGTCGCAATCCTGTTTTTCAATGTTTCCAAGCTGCAGGGAGCCCTGCAGAGCCCCCTGTGAGGCTCCCCGGACCCTGTGGATCCTGGCAGCAGGTAAGGCTTGGTAGGGAAAGCCCCCTCTGCGCCCACAGCAGTGCTATCCTGAGGACCGCATTGCTGCCTTCCCCCCTGCCCCTTAGGGGCGTAGGGCCCAGGGCATCACGACGCCCCAGTATGAGAACCACTGATCTGGGGATTATATCCTGCCTTTCAGACTCCAAAGGGATCCCCCAAGGCAGCTCACAATAACGATTTTTTAAAATACAGAAAATAGAACAATGTGTGCAAAAACATAATTAAATTAACAATTAAAAGTACATATTGAAACATGACACTAACCAAACTGAGGAAAAAGAGTTAAACAAAACCAAAGAAAGGGGGACAATGGTGAACTAAAATGCCAGTTGAAATAAAAATGGCTTGATCAGGTAATGAAACTTGATTGGCATCCCCAGTCCTTTTTGGTCTATTTCAACCAAAGCTACTCAACTTCCAGCAACTCCTAGTGTGGCTCACCTGTGAGTCAGAGATTTCAGAGGGCTTCTCAGTAAGGCTGCTGCTCTCAGCTGGGATGAGGTCATTGTACTTGGTGACATCCTCATCTGAGTAGTGCAGAGAGCCAGGGCTGGGTCGTGGTGGGGACCTTAGAAGAGACATGGAAGCTCTGAGATTTCATTCAGAAAGGGAAAGTGTTTAATGTAGAAGGGTGCCGCTCCCAATTCAGTGTGTCCCCTCTCCATTCTCTGACTGCTCTGACAGCCTCTGGTACCTTGTGTAGATGCCATTCTTTCTGCAGAAGGAATTCTTCACTGACAGACGCCGGTTGTTCAGCTCCAGGGCAGGGAAACTGCTTTCGTCCAGGCTGACCATCTCTCCATGGCCAAGTGCATTTGACTTGGAGTTGCCCCCTGAAAAATAAAGACAGGTGAGTGTTATGGCCTGGTGTCAACTCCAGTCTTCCATGCACTGCCCAGGCGATGGCCATTGCAGCAGCCAGAATTAAGGAGGTGCCAGTGGGGAGGCCAGCATGGCAAGTGCTGGGCCTCCACACTGGTCAGAGGAACACCAGGAGCCAACAATAGTAAGTATAGCTAAGTGGCAGGGAGGTATTCTGGGATGGGGATAGGATGGAGGGAAGTTGGTGCAAGGGTGAATCTGGGCAGGGGAGAGTGGTTCATGCCCAGGAGGGGGCAGGGACAGGAGAATTAGCCACTGTAGCGCAGTATAGGCAACCCCATTAGGATTGGGCTGTTAACTGCTAAATTGAAACATATCTCAATAGGAGTTTGATGGAATAAGGGAGGGCTGTTCCAGTGTTTACAGGTGAAACAAGACTTTAAAAAATGCTATTGCTTGATCTATCTATTTTTATTCCCCACAAGAAAGTGACAGAATTTAAACTAAAGTTTTGGGACATTGAAGGAACTGTTCATGTGATGAACAGTTCAGGTACTAGGAACAGATCCTAAAAGGTCAGCATTTTAATCTCACATGTGCTTGCATGTTCTTCCCATCCAATCAAAAGTCACTTCTCTTCTCCCCAAAACTAAAGCCTCCTTTCCCCATACAAAAGCTTCAATCCAATAAGTCAAATGATCTTCCCAAAACCTGAGGTATGAAACCGGAATCCTCCTGCTCCAGCTGCCAGTGCACTTCCGTCTGAGGGCCTCTGGGAAGGGACCATGTGTGGGAGCTGATCAGTGGGAGAACAGATGCTTTGCATGCAGAAAGTCTTAGATTGGAGACCTGTCACCTCCATTTAAAAAGATCTCATACAACACAGCTGTGAAAGACGTCAGCCTGAGACGTTGGAGAGTTGCTGTCAGTCTGAGCAGATGGAGGTGATACTCTGGACCAATTGTCTGACTTCATATAAGACAGCTTTGTATGTTCATAGTGCTGCAGAGTGCACACATGGCTTTTCTCAACATGGTTTTGCAAGGACGTAGGGGAACAAATCCCTTGTGCATACCGCCATGAACGGAAACTGTATATGCCAGCTATGGATGGCTCCAGATCTGCTATATACATGTCAAAGCACATGTTTCTTCTCCTACATCTGGGTATACTCATAAAAGGAAAATGTCCTATGTGAAGCAGCCTTCAGAACTGAGAAAATCCTTACTTGTTCCCAAGAATGCCATTCCCCACATACTCCCCCTTCTCCATCCAGTGCATTTATCTAAGAGGAAGGTCTAGATTTTCCTTACAATTAGAGCAAAGCAAACACAGCCATATTCCCTTGCCCTGGTGACCTCTCCAGCTCTGTGGCTGCCTCTGGCAATGACTGAGGCATGAGGTTGTTTATTTAATTGTCAGCTTGGCGTGGTGTCAACAAGGCCATTGACTTTCCCCCCCTAACATCCCACAAGCCTTGGAGAGGAGATTTCACAGGATTACTTCATCCCAGATTATAAAAAGAGTGTCAAAGTTAGTTCTTTTATTTTAACTGAAAAGAAAAGGAACAGAAAAGAAACCCAGATTTTTTTTAATGGTTGAGAGAGCTACGAAGTACTAACAGGAATGATGGTGACGGGTTGAGAAATCTTGGCCATTTAAAGAGAAGACAGTCTAGACAGTGGTGATAATAGAATGGGAAGAGGATGGAACATAACCAAGAAACAACTGAGATCCTGATGGACAACTCATGATGGATTTTAGTTCTAACAGTTGGGCTTTATGATCTAATGCAGTGGTTCTGACTCCTTTAGCACCAGGACCCACTTTTTAGAATGAGAATCTGTCAGGACCCACCAGAAGTGATGTCATGACCGGAAGTGACATCATCCAGCAGGAAAATTTTTAACAATCCTAGGCTGCAATCCTACCCACACTTAACCAGGAGTAAGTCCCATTTACTATAATTGTTAAAAGCATCTTCATAGTAGCCTGTTAAATGTACAGATCTGTGACATTTCCCCAAATTCAGTCACTTACCAGGTTAGCATCAAGTCTAATATATTAAAAATAAAATATTGAAAATGGGGACACACTGGAAATTGGGTTCTGACCCACAGTTTGAGATTCACTGATCTAATGGATAGATCATGGCTTGGGAAAGGTTTTGGAGAAAAAAGTTCTAGGGACAAGAATATTTTTCGGTTGGAGCTAGAGGGCAGTAAGAGACCATCTAAAGGCTCTAGACCAGAAATTTTCAACCAGTGTGCCGTGGCACACTGGTGTGCTGCAAATGGTCTGCAGTTGTGCCATGGGAGTTTGAGGGAGGGTCATTTAATA
This sequence comes from Tiliqua scincoides, assembly GCF_035046505.1. Lineage (NCBI taxonomy): Eukaryota > Metazoa > Chordata > Lepidosauria > Squamata > Scincidae > Tiliqua > Tiliqua scincoides. The sequence goes on from NC_089822.1 coordinate 147,803,763, forward strand.
ATAGGGCCATTGGGAATGTGAGCCTCCCACCAGCAGCATGGTGTGCTTTGCCAATTGTCCAAAAACTGATGGTGTGCCTTGACAATTTTAGCGCCTTGTCAGTGTACCATGATATGAAAAAGGTTGACAATCTCAGCTCTAGAGTCAAGAGACAAAAGGAATCTACTCTGTTACCTTCTGCTTTTGGCTCATATTGCGCTCCTGAAGGAATAAAGCTTAAATCTCTCAAAGAAAACACCCTCAGATGTATAACCGTAATCAGAGCTTCCTCAAAATGACATTGGTACTCACCTGAGTCTGACTTCTTGGAATACTTCTTGCTCTGTCCACGAATAATAAGGACAAAGACTAGCAGAAGGATAAAGATGAGTCCCACCAAAGCAATGACCACCAGGAACCACCACTCCTCATAAAAAGGGTTGGCTTTTTGAGCTGCAAAACAGCAGGCATTACAGAGCAATCAAGCACTCTCTTTGTGAAAGGTGGCTTTCTGGCCTGTGTACATTAGGGTGAATGGGAAATAGAGAAGTCTGGCTTGAGAATGTGATATACTTTCAACCATTTACCTGAGACTGATGGGGAGGGGGCACTGGGAGTCCCATAGCCATAGTCATTGACAGCAATGACCCGGAAGTCATAGCTGACACCCTGCTTCAAGATGTCCATGCTAAAGGTGTACGAGGTCACTTCCTTGGGGATGTCCTTTATGAGAATGTCCCAGAGCCCCTCATCTGGAAGACAGAAACCAGTGGAACTGAGAGAAGTGCATGTGTATCTCTGTACACTCACCTGTGCACTGAACACTCATCCCCCCCCCTCACAAAACACAGGAGAATGATGGTCAGATTCTTGCCTGGGAAGTGGGCCCTATAAGGCTAAATATGTACACTAAATCCCCCATTGTCAGCAATTTAACAATAATGGATATGATATTTTCAGATATGTATTTGTAAATACTTTCCTAGCAAATACAATGTTTGCAAAATATGCATAATGCGTTCTTATTTTTGGTATATAGCTGAACAAAACCTTGGTCCAATAAAGCTCAAATAACTTTCGTTAAATGAGTGCAATTAGTGTGCATATAAAGATATTAAATAAAGCAAAAGCAACTCTTGAACTCTAAGAAACAGCTGATGGATGGAACAAGGTCCCCACAACAGGGTGTGAAAAAAAGGATACTGGGTATAAATCCACCAAGGAAGGCTAAGTTTAAAACAATTCTACATCTGTGCTTCTGGAGCCAACCCAGGAGATGCTCTGCCTTGCAAATTCACTGGAGCTACTGGAATTTTCATTAGGTGAAGACAATAACATTGGCAGGCTTTAGAATCAGCACTAAAAAAGGAGTCACATATAGTCTTATATGGGTGGCACATTATGATGGTTCCATGTCAGCACACACTGCTTTTTTTTTTGGGGGGGGGGGGGATTGGAATACTTCCAAACACAATGCAGTGCAGCCAATAAAGTGAAAATCAGATACACTTTGTAAAGCACTTTGCATTGTTAGGAACATTGTAGCAATTGAGTAATAATTCTGAATTGAACAGAGGTACTTGCAAGAGCTCACTGGAAGCCAAGGCAATCCATCTTCCTAAGAATCCAAATCACACTTTCCCCTCTTTTTCACTGCCATTAGATAGCATTGTTGTTTTTGTTGTTATTAAGTTGATTCTTTTAATAAAGAGCCAGCAATATATACAGTATGGTTCTTTATAGCATAAGCAAAATACAGGCTCCTGTCCCAAGGAGCTTACCTTCTAGTCTGATTGTAGTGTGAGGAGAAGGCTGGGGAGGGGAGAAGTTTAACTTGGAATGAATATGATCAATTGTTCACACGAAGGTAGCCTTCGTTGTGATAGGGGATGAAAGCGGAAGGGGGGGTTCAGCAAGAGTTTCAAGGGAAAGGTGGATTGCAAAAAGGGGTTTGAAGGCAAATAGGAAGATTGTAATTACATAGCTGGGTAAGGCAGGTATAAGGGCAGCAAAGCAGACTTGTGAGAATTACTTAAGACGGCAGGAGACCTTTGGGCAGCTGAGGGTTCAGAGTCAGAGGAACAAAGTTGTCAAATAGGGATATAATGGGGGTGGGGAGTGAAGGGCGGAAAATAAAGTTATGTGTATTAACCTACATGACTTATTTCATACGAGATATGAAAAATGTTTATTATTTTCCCCCTTGTGCCATTTTTCTATAATTGACAGGAAGTGGCTGATGCTACATTGGCTGATGCTACATCTGATTTACCTCCCTTTTGCTTTCCTTACTAGACTTGCTGCCATTCACACATACATAAAAACACCACAAGAAAAGCTCAAAGGTGTTTTAGTGACATGAGTTGAAAATGCCTCAAGGACAGGGACTGGAGCCTTTCCACCCAGGTTGCTCCAGGTTCAGACACATGAACCTAACTTGCCATTAACAATCTTCAAAGCACACCATCTGCTCTGTCCTGTGGTCTCTGAGAGGCTGTTATTCACAGCAGCCTCATTAAAAAGCAAGTCAGAGTCCATTTCAAAGCACTCAGAGTGATTAATCCCCCTGCCTCAGCCCTGTTCTCAGACTACTAGTTCATCTATGACCCCCTCCATTTGTATCACCTTAAAACAGGGAGGGGGCGGGAGGGGTAGAGTGTTTTATGGTTCTGAGAAGTCTCTTGGGAATGGGTATCCTTCCTTGAGTAGATCCTGAAAGGTGACCAGACCATGTCGGATGCAAGCAATCTGCCTGCATGAGGGAGCTGAGTTGTAATTTATCATTATAAATTATGTGCAAGGCAGATAAGGAAACCAATACATATAAAGAAGTCAGGGCAACTTTCAAGTTTTGCAGGGCCTCTGGTGAGCCCCCAGCACCCTCATTCCCTTTTTGTTCCCTCCATGCCCCCCCCCCCCAATGAATGAGCAGGTGACTTATGGTAGCAGCTATTGTCTCTTCTTGCTCCCTTCATCATGCCCCAACCTTAATAATGGCAGTCTGTTTCTGTTTCCAAGGGAACAAAGAACAGTGGCTAGGTTGGGCAAAGGGACATGGATCAAGCACAGTACTGGTACCTGAAGGCCGTGCCTCAATAACGTATCTGGTGATAGGTCCTTTGCCTGGATCACCACTTGACCAGTGGATGGTAATGGCTGATCCATACCTGGAGATGAAGGGTTCACCTGGGGGACCTGGAGCACCTGGGGATGAAATCAAGAGCCATTATTTTCAACAGAGAAATTATGCCATGAGACTGTGGAACACATAGCCAGGAAATTGTTCTGTCACTTTTCTGAATAGCCAGGACTGAACCAAGGAAGTCTGAACCAGGATGTCAATCAGATTGCTAGAAGTTTAAAAACACAATCCTAACCTGCGCTGGAACAGGCAGGCTGACTGGCCTGCACTGTTTCCAGCCCAGGTTTAGTGCACACTGGGGTGCAACTTGAAGTAAGGGAATTTTCTTCCTCTTACCTCGAACAACACCCCAGGCAACCCTATAGGGCTACTTGGATCTACGCCTGCAATTTCGCAGACACAAATCCAAGTGGCCCAAGTAATACCACTCGGACCAGGGACAGGGGTTGGGATCTGGTCTGTGCCGCTGCGGCTGGTCCCAGCCCCCTTCCAGGCCTGATCCGCCTCCCGGGCTGTCCTCCTCCCACCCAGAAATGCCCCCCACCTCTGTTCTTCTCTCCTCAGCCCTCTTCCACCCCTCTCCCGGCCTGCCCGGACCAGCACAAATCTATCTCCTCCAGCAGGTAGCTGGGGCTGGCTCCATGAGGCCAGCACACATCCATGTGCTGGCCTATCTTCCTCCCAAGTCATTGCGAATGTGCTTTATGGCATGTTTGAAATTGCTTGAAGCCGGCATAAGGGACTTCTGCTGACTCCCGTGGAAGAGGATTAGTATTGTGCTGCCTGGCTACTAAATTCTTATATTCAGTTTTTATTCATTTTCATATTTTTATACCACACTTCCTCCAAGGAGCTCAGAGTAGTGTACAAAGTTTCTCCTCTCCTTTTGCCCTGTGAGGTGGGTGCAACTGAGAGATAGTGACTGGCCCAAAGTCACCCAGGGAGCTTCATGGCTAAGTGGGGATTTGAACCTGGGTCCTCCAGGTCTCCACTAGTTGGATGAATTAGGCCTTAAAGTGGAAGGCCTAGACTCTATGTATGTTAATGGTGCTTCTAGGCAGAGAGTTTTTCAAGTACAAGGAAGCCAAATCAGTGGAGAGGGTTTCATTTGTGCCCAGGCCTACCAAGACGCAACATTTGTTTTCAAGGTCAGAACTCAACCCTGGAAAATATGAAGCAGGAAGAATGAAAGTAGCCATGGGCAGGTACAAATTACCTTTCTTTCAGAATGAAATAATTACAGAGTTCTCACATGTCAGAGGCTAGGGAGAAAGGCTTCTAAATAGGAGGGTGATGACTCCAGACAAACATGATTCCTGACATCTCTTTTCCTACAATTGAATGCTGGTGCCTGCCAAGTGGTATCCTCAACACATCTCTTTGGTAATCCCTGCTAGTTCAAGCCACAGAAAAGAGACTAGCAGGATCTGTGCAGCTAAGAATTCAGAGCAAAAAGCCCAGATGAGCCAGTGTATTCATTTTTGTTGCACCTTCTTTCTTTCTTGCTCCCACTTTAGTGTTACAGCAACAAACCAGTCAAAGGGACAATTGCTCTCTAGAACAAAAATATCTCTGAGCACTGCTTACATGACTTTGCAAGATCTATAGAAGCGTGTGGTCTGCCAGACAAAAAAGCTTCATGTACCTTCTCCTGGCCCTGTGGTGATGTTGGCTTCTACTTCTGGTCCATAGGTGAAGGTCTTGGCTCTGATTCGGAACCGATAAGTGACACCTTCTGCTAGGTCCTTGACCTTCAGCCACAGTGGGCTGTTTCCCTTTACATCCACAGTCACTATCTTACTGACACCTGCAGGATAGAGAACTGAGGTTTAGAGATAAGACACCTGACCTCATCAACCTCCATGAGAGAAGAGAAGACTTAAAGCTATGCAGCCTCTGTGCACTGAAACTCAACCTTCTGAGGTTTAGTTTCATTCCTGTGATTCAAAACCATGTTTGTCCTCAAAGTGGGGATATATATTATCAAGGAGTGGAAGCTGCTGCTGTTGAGCCAGAAGTCTGTTTTAGGACTAGCAGCCCAATCCTACCTAAATCTGCATGCAGCAATGCATTGCAATCCCCCCTCTGCTGACCTACCTGCTCTGGTGGGGGCTGGGTGCTCCACTGGTGTGTGCCCAGGGCTACCAGCCATTCAGGCTGGTGGCCCCAGCCCACATGCCTTCACTGCAGCTGCCATGCCAGCAGCCCAGGCTTTGTGCTGACAGTACAAGTTCCATCAGCACAAGACTCAGATAGGACTGGGCTGTCATTCACGTACATACAAAGAGACCCTTCCCCAGCCCCCTCACCATCCACAGGCATGCAGGGTTCATAGATGAGCCGGTAACCCTCCAAGATCCCATTGGGAAAAAGTGGAGGCTCCCAGGAGACATTCACGGAGGTGGTGGTGAGTTCGCTGAATTTGATGGAGCCTGGGGAGCTGGGGGCTATGGAAAGAGAAAGAAAGGCATTAGCATTAGTAGCAGATGTTAAAGTTTCCATTAACCCAACTGCCTTATGAAAGAGGGTGGCATAACTGTTGGCCATTAACCTCCAAAAGAAAATACAATCCATTGAGAGAAATTCAAGTGATCTTTTACAGTCATGAAGGAAAACAAGACTGCTTTAGAACATGGAAAAATGGCAGGATGGGAGGAAATGCAAGTAACTGGTCCAAAGCAGTGAAAGGAAAGGGACTGTATGGGTTAGGAGCTTAAACTCAGTGGCGTAGATAGAATGGCCCAGGAGATCAACATCTCTGCTCAACCTCTACTGAGTAGAGGTTCCCAAACTCTGCTCAAACTCTTCTGATGGGAGATTTGGGCAAATGAATTTTATTTTGCATCACAGCTGTTAAATGGGAATACTAGGCCAAACCAGACATTAATAAAAAGGAAATACAGGGATGCCAAACCAATGTCTTCCTTGTAGACATAGCAGGCTCCACCCTCTTCCAGCCTATTATTTGTCTGCTGCAAAAGCCTTTAGCTGGTTTTTAACATTTTTCTCTGGGCCAGGCTCCAACACCAGATTGGGTGGGGAAAAGACATCCTGGGAGTGGGAAGAATCAGCGCTTAATGGGAGGAGTTAAGCACCTTTCCCAATCTCTTTCTAATTCTCTCCCTGCAAATTTCTGTCACTCCTGCATCCTTGGGGGTGGGGCAGGACCACCCAACAGGGCTGTTGTGAGAACGCATATGAAGAGCACTAGAAAGCACTCAATATAGGAACAGTGCTGTAGAAGTGGCCAATAATAGGAAACGTCATAAGAATGCATTGCATACCAGAAATATTATGAACCAGGTAATAAATAGGTTATTGCCCCTTTTTGAACCCCAGAGGTAAAGGTACTAAACTTCTGCAAGCACTGGGCTGAAGGCCTCATGCTATTTTTAGGAGGCAAAAGCACTGGGGCAGAACATCCCCTCCTATATTTTCTTAGGTTCAGAAGGAGGCTCTGGCAACACAGACTGTCCTTGATCCTCCCTGTGCTATGAAGGAGGGGAACTGGAGGATACAATGAAGGGAGCTGCAGTGACGAGAGAAAGGGAAATAAGAGTGAAAGCTGAGGGAGATTGTGGAAAGGTGGAGGGACTGTGAGAGCTAGAGGTTGGAAAGCCAGACAAGGATGAGGAATGGCACGTGCAGAAGTCAAATTTGTCCTGGTCATTGGCATCCCTGGATATTTGTGCCTGTTTTATTTTGTGTGTGTGTCCTGGTCATTGGCATCCCATTATAACTGGGAAACAAACCTGAAGTTATATATGCTAAGCCTCTTATCCCAGCCCTAACCTTAACATTACCTTTGTGTTTTAAAAATAAAAATATGCATCTAAAATAACTATGTGTATATTGGGACACAAATGTGTGGGACACAAAAAAACTGGGCACAAATTTCCAGGGATGCCAATGACTGGGACACAGTTGTCAAGGACACAATGGTCTTGTTGCTATTCAATACACGAGGGCAGTGGTTCTCAGAGTGGTGGGTCATGACCCACCACTGGAACCAAAACGAGTTTCTTTCCCCTTAAGGGGAGTGATTCATTTAATGGGTGTCCTGACAGTGCCGCAGCGATCATAGTGCTGTGGGCACCCAGGCACATTTACACATACCTGAGGGGACTGTGCAGCCCCTCGACAGGTCCTGGATGCTCGCAGCAAGCCTCCCCTCTGCTGCAGTTGGTTCAAATTTGCAGTCGGAGCCCACTTCCGGTTCAGAAACTCTGTGCTCCGGAGCTCTGAATGCAAACTGGAAGAGGACTCCAACTGCAAACTGGAGCCCACTTTAGTGGAAGGGAGGCTTGTGGAGAGAGGGCTGTGAGCTTCCAGGACCTGCCAGGGGCTGCACAGTGCCCCTAAGTATATATAAATGCGCATGGGTATTCGCTGTGTCGCGAGCTGCCATCCCAGCCCCTGCTCCCACAAGCACTTACCCCTGGTTCTCACACTCCTGGGGAGCTTGAGAACCACTGCACTAGGGGTTTTCACTCTTCAACACACACAAACCTTACAATCCCAGGAAGCTAAATTTCTAATTTTTGAGGAAGCACTATAAACTGCTTACAATTTTAAAGTATCCAAGAGAATGCATAACAGTAATATGCCAGTTCCTATTGTTTGGTAAATCCATGCAGGTGCAGATTTGCTGGGGTTATTGTTTTTCCTTCTCTGACCCCATGCTCTGCTGCTGGTTTCCTTGACAACTAGAGCCATGCAGAAAGCACTTCACATGTTTGTCTTGGGAAACAGCTCCTGCTTTTGCAGGACCATGACACTGGGGTGAAAGAATGAGTGAATTAGCCATATCTTATTGTTAACCCATTGTGATGCTAGTTTAGAGAGTAGGTTGTGAGCCAGATCCCCAAAGTCACAACATTAGATTAAAACTGGTGAGGTTTTTAAAAATTACAATATTGGGCACTTGTTGGTTTTCTGAGTCTTTAAGCTAATGCTGTAATCATGCTGTCAAGATTTGCCAAGCCCTTTAGCAGAACGCATTGGGTGGTCTTGGACAAGACATTGTCTTTCAGCTTGGGCAGGGGGTGGGTGGGCTGGAGGGAGGATCAGGCCCGGAAAGGGGGGTGGAGATGGTGGAAGGTTTTGTCACCAAATCCTGTGCCCCCTCCCAAGCTGGAAAGCCCGACATGGGCCTTGGTTCTGTGCCAAAAAGATAGCAGGCGCAGATCCGAGGACACCCATTGCCAGCTGCGGAGTTTGTCATGGGGAAGGGAACATTTGTTCCCTTACCTCAAGGAGACTCCGGCGGCTGCCCTGGCCCCGCAGAATGCAGTGGCAGCCATTTTGGTGCTGCAGCTCCTCATGGTGGCCCCTGGATTTAGGACTGGGCTGTAAGAAGGGGGGAGACATGATTAAGACTTATAGAATTATGCATTGTGTGGAAATAGTGGATAGAGAGATAGGTACTTCTTCATACAACACACATTAATCTCTGGAATTCGTTGCCACAAGATGTGGTGATGGCTACTAGTTTGGATGGATTTAAAAGGGGTTTGGACAAAGTCATAGAGGACAGTTCTATCAATGGCCACTAGCCAAGATGGTTATGTGATGCCACAGGGTTCGGGGAAGGATGCCAATTGCAGGGGATTGATGGTTGGAGAGAAGCATGCCTTTCTCTCCAGACTGTGGGGTTCCCAGAGGGAGTTGGTTGGCCACTGTGGGAAACAGGATGCTGAACTCAATGGGTCTTTGGCCTGATCCAGCTGGCTTTTTCTTATGCTCCCACCAAGTATATTTTTAACAAAATAGGCACTTCCCACATTGTGATGCGCACAGTTTTCTTGAAAGGTTTATTAAATGTTCAAGTCAGGGAAGCTAATGTATGAAGTGAATTGCAGACTGTCCTGCACAGAAAAACCTGTAGGCTGGTCCACACAAACTTGCCTAACACCTTGAACCTACAGCTATCACATGAAAGCTCAGCTGGGTGTGAAATGCCCCTCATAGATTAGCTAGCACAGGCTGCATCACTGGAAGCAAGCTTATCAAGGAGGATGTTCATTATTAGATTAACTATCAACTAATTGTCTGAACTAGTCTTATTTCTTTAAGCAAGATGCATTGGCCCTGTAAGTAACAATAGTAATCCTTAGGATTTCTAAGACAAGAAACCCTTACACAGTAGCACCTTATGTGATGAAAATTGCATTTATTTTCAAGCTTGCAAACAGGCAGCGTCTTGAACCCTCAATTTTTTTCTCACCAAGGCACTAGGAGCTAACAGAGAGACCATTGTATCAAGCATTAGGCAGAATGCCAGGTTTTTTGCTGAGTCCATTCAAAATCACTGACTTGAACCTTTGGAATTGCAGTTTTAGAGCCGAGTGGGGGGCCTGCAAAGAGGGGAAATGGGAGAAAATATCCTAAACTGCTCTAGCCAAAACCATCACTGTGATTCTTCTTATGTTCCTTCATGCTGTGCCAAGAATAACCTCAAGGATACAAGGGGAGGGAAGCCAGCAAGGCAGATTCTGATACAGATCCTGCTTCCTCTCTGCTCAGGGGGAACTCAGAATCCAAGCCCAGATCCTCAGCAGTGCCCTTGGCTTCAATAGGGTTTCACTAGCAGCTAGCCAATGCCACTGGCTGTGGATATAGCCCGTGAGCCTCCCTCCTCATTTCCTTTTTTGTGGGCTTTGATCTCTAAACATGTAATCTGAGGATGTTGTGGAGGCATTGTTGGAAAGAAGGGGAAGGTAGCAGGTGATGCAAAGGAACAAAGCAAATGCCTACTGAGGATGGAACATAGAAGCCATACAGGACTTCCGACCAGAGAAGAACATATATCTTTGTTGAGCATCAAATGTAACCTGAGGTCACTGGCCCAACAATTCTGCTGGATCTCAGCAGGGTACAACCAGCAGCCTGATCCATCTCACTGCTCAGCTCCAGGTCAGAGAGGGGGTGCATGTTCGAGGGCAACAGAAGCTTGGGGCTGAAGCACAAGGGAAGCTGGAACTAAGGATGCATACAAAGGATTAAAGGGGTGGCTGTAGAGCAAGCCATTGGGATACAGATTTGAAGTGAAGAGGAAGAGTATGCAAGCCAAAGGCTGAAGTAAGAGAATGTGGAAGGGGAAGTGTATGCCAGCTGCAGCTATAAAGTGACATTCCACAAATACAACTCAAAGATTTACTGCTTTTACGAAAAAAGTCTTCTGACATAAACAATTTCCTTCTTCTCATGTATGCTGCATGGAGGGGGAAGACTGCGCTGCCTGGCCCTGCTGAATGTGTGTAGGAACCCAATTCTCACCCTTCCCTTGAATGTGCAAAGGTTTGGGGTGGGGTCAGTTGCCATGATCCTGTTTTTCCTCCCTGCATAGAGTCAATTCACAGAGCCTCTGTGAAAAGAGGGATGTTAATGTAATCTCACCAGTGGGCTTTGTAAATTCAGGACTGGGGTTATTTTGGGATTGTATACTCTTGATCTTGTCACTTTCAAGTTGATGACAAGTACATTCTGTACAATTCTGTCTCAGAATTGGAACTGCAAAAGAACAGTAGGGATGGAAGAATGCTAAAGTAGCATTAAGGACTAGACCAGAGGTTTTCAACTGCTGTGCCGCAGCACTCAGGTGTGCCATGCAGCCGTGGGCGGGAGAAGCGGCTGCTTTGACCCTCACAGGGCAGCAGTGAAAAAGGAGCAGCCGCAGCTACTTTGCATCTCCTGCTGTGAGCAAGAGGAAGGCTGCAACTCTATCCTCCTTTACCCAGGTGTAAGCCCCATTGACTATTATGGGGTTTACTTCTGAGTAGGCACGCCTAGGACTGGCTATCAAGACCCTTGATATCTGGTTGCTAATTGGGCAACCAGAAAAGCCTGGAAGAGGTCTGGGCTGAGTGAGAAGGAGGAAGGCGGGGCAGGCAAGCAGGTAGGAAGCCAGCCTAAGAATGAGTTGGCTGAGGGTCCATGAAAGTCCCTTTTCCTTGCCACAGTTGCCTGCAGCTCCCCAACGCAACCCTCCCTGCCTTGCCTTTCAGAGGAGGGGTGTTGGGCCACAATCCTATCCACACTTTCCTGGGAGTAAGCTCCATTGACTATAATGGGACTTACTTCTGAGTAGACATGCCTAGGATTGGGCAAAGTGTCTACTAGTCACACTTTTTTCTGAAATACAGGAGCAGGCAATTGGGGGGGGGGAATGTGAGGCAAATGATTCTGGACCTTTGGAAGGTGTGGACCCGTGAGGGGAGGGACAGTAGAAGAGGTGCTAACTGCAATTATGAGATGAGGGGGGAATGTGCCTGTGGGAGGGGGTGGGAGGGGGAGAGGAAGAGAGAGAAGTGTCAGTTGCCTGCTCATATATTTGACAAAAAAGAGTGCAACCAAAAGCCCAATCCTAGGCATGTCTACTCAGAAGTAAGTCACACAGGCACATCCCCCCAAGTCTTTGGCTGCAATCCTAACTACAGTTTCCTGAGAGAAAGCCCCATTGAACAAAACAGGACTTACTTCTGAGTAGACCTGGTTAGGATTGTGCCGTTTGTCATGTAATGATTTAATTGTATTAATTATATTAATTAAAAATTACTTGTAATATAGTAATTTAATGTAAGTAAAAAACTGAGAGTGTGCCTTGACAATTTTAGTGCCTTGACAGTGTGCCGTGAGCTGAAAAAGGTTGAAAATGGCTGGACTAGACCATTTTAAAAAGTTGCACTAGGTAAAACAACAACTGAACATTTCCTGTCATGGCACCTAACACCCACCCCCCACTTCAGGATAGTCCATGCTAATTTAATTTAATTTAATTTAATGAAGAAACGAGCTCAGCCATGCTCAGGGACAGCCAAAGGGCTGTGGCATCTCCTTCCATGTACCCCACCTGCTTGTTGAGTCCTGATCTTGATAGGGGCACTGCGGGGCCCGTCACCTGCAGCGTTGAAGGCAAGGATGCTGATAAGGTAGGACGTGTAGCCAGTCAAGTTCTTGAGTTTGACACCATTCTCCGGAAGGAAGAGAGTTTTCACCCTTTCAGTTTCATTCTGCCGCTGAACCTCCCAGAAAAATATCTGCAAGGAGTGGGGTGAAAGTAGAGGTCATGGTGAGGAAAAGAGGAAAGAGAAAAGGTTGAAAACAGCATGGGTGAGTACATATTTCTCATTCTGGGCTGTCACATGCAGCCTGCAATGCTGCCCTTCCACTCCCAAAATGTGGAGAGGTGTTTTTCAAATTAATTCTGTCCCTCTCCCCTAAGATCATATTCATTCTATTGCTAGAGATTATATATGGTCCCATTTTCATTGTCTAACAGCCCAGTCCTATCCCCCACCATCTTCTGCTATGCAGCTGTGCTGACGGAGCACATTCTGCACACTATGATGGGCAGGGGGTGTTCAGAAGCCAGCAAGAGGCGGGTAAAAATCTTTTTAAAACTACCTCCTGGTAGGCCCTGATTTCCTATGGGTCCCCTTGGACCCACACCAACTATTTTGCTAGTGTAAGTCAGAGGAGAGGAAGGGGGTGAGGCAGGTGGGTTGAAAAACTGGGGCTAGGATTTAGCATGCACCTTTGCCACTGGGATCCACCCCTTCTAGCCTGCCACCTGCCCTATGCCTTCCCTGCCCTGAAGCTTTCCTGAATGGAGAAGATGAGCTCTTTCCATTACATGAAATAGAATGGAAATAGAATGGAGTAGCTGAGGTTTAGTTCATCCCTAAACTAAGCAAGACAGCAGAGACAATCCATTTTCAGTCATGGCTCATGGCGCTAAATCAACACTTTGTAAACAGTGCTCTTCTGAAGTCACTCTTGGGCAATATCCAGATTTCCACAGAGAAGCTGGACCATCCCATCAAACCATGAAGTCAAGGCGTCCAAGAGACCGCAACAAGCTGGCTCCATGGCAACACTTTGCTGCACCCTTGCAGTTTCTTAGGAAACAGGAAAGCAACTTTCCAAAACTGTAGCTCTGCTGGCTTTTAAGATGTCCTACAGATCACTGATGGGAAATAAAGCCAAGATGAAGAGTGGCTCTGTAGGGCTTGAAAAGACAGAACTTCCAGCTTCACAATGTCATGATTTGGGGCACTGTCTGTTTGCCACAGTCCAAGGCAGAGACCGATGTTGCCTTAAAGCACTTTGCACAGAAAGACTATGCTGGGCTGAATCACACAAACTGCCCTGAATTAAGACCACTTTGAATGTCATATGGTGGCAATTAATCAGTCTGCAACCTAAGGTACATTTGCAAAAATGTTAAAGCCTGACCCAGTTCCCTTGCAGCACGCACCTGTAAGATATATGTGGCTGGAAACATGTGCCTGTCACACACATACACTGCAGTTTTACAGGTACACGTAAAATATTTTATGCACATCATGAACTATTTGTTTAGTATGCAGCTCAACAGCATCCTTCGCTGGTAGAATGTGGAACTGCATTTTTCCCAGAGGAGGAAAAAAATTATTTCTTTTTCATTGCCACTCTCCAATAGATCTGGGGGTTCTGTACTCTCAGTCCCTATAAGGCCCAAATCCTAACCAACATTTCAGCACTGGCATACCAGTGCCATTAGGATATGTGCTGCATCCTGCAGTTGGCTGGCACTCACAGAGGCCTCCTCAAAGTAAGGGAATTTGTTCCCTTACCTCAGAGCTACATTGCCCTTATGTTGGTGCTGGAAAGTGGGTTAGGATTGTGCCCTAAGTAAACCCAATCCTGTCTTTAAAAAGGACAGAGCACTCACTGAAATTGTACATGATATCCAAAAACTACCTAGCCCAACACAGGGACACAATTTTCCATGAGGACAAGCATTTCTAACTGATTTGCCTGCATAATAACTAAAGAAGAATGTACACTGTGATATGACTCAATGATAATGGCCAGAAGAACTGTAACTTTGCCCCACTTTCTACTATGCAGAAGATGCAGCTCCTTATTCCCAAACACTGGTGGCTGGAGTTGGTGGGGCCAATTCAACTGAAACCTCCCTGCACTGAGAAGACTGTAGTCAAGTTGTCTTCTCATGTGAGTCTCCAGTCTGGAGGTCTCTCCCTCTTGCCATGACAGCCCTAGAGAGGCCTGAACGAAAAGCCAGCTTGCAACTCGGGACTCAGGCATGAGAGGGAAGCAATGAGATTGGACAACCAGAAGAAAACCAGGATTAGTCAATGACTTAGCCTAGGTCACACATAAATCTTTAATTGATTAATTTAATGCAATTATGTCTTTCAATGCATTTTTTCCTTTTCTTTTTCTTGAGTGGGGGGAAAGCCCCAGTTGCCCCTATGGAGGAGACTCACTGCCCCAAACGTTCCCCAAGGTGAAAAGCACATCTACCCACAATACATCACCCAGACTCCTCTCCCCTTATTCGCTTATACCTTATAGCCTTGGATGTCTCCATTCTGTGCCTCAGGAGGTGGTGGCTCCCATGTGATGTCAAGCTGGGTGGCTGTGGCACTTTGGATGGCCACGTTCTGTGGTGCAGCTGTGGGAACTGGAGAGTAGAAAGGAGTGCCAGTGAGAAGGTGGCAATGTGAGAAACAGACATGTTTGCAAGGCAATAGGGATGCAAGTACAACTGGACTTTGAACTGGATGGTTATTCCTGAATGATTCACAGACAAGTTCAAGACTAAAGGCATATCTTGGAATCCAGGCCTGCTAGCCTCTTGTTGGCAACTTTTGCTTAACTGACTAGGAAATTGATCTTCCAGCTTAATATATGGTAACAAATGGGTGTAAGACTGGAACTGCAGCTGCAGACAATGTCACTTGATTTTAGCCCTGAGTCCTTTGGACAGACAAGCCCACAGTAACACAGGGATCTGAGAGGAAGTGAGTCCCGAAAAACCGATATGCCACTTACCAGCTTCGCCCACAAAGACCTCTTTTGGAGAGCTGGTGGGCCCTTCACCAACAGCATTGTAAACACTCATTCGGATTTCATAGCGTCGATGCTTGTTGAGATCTTGGGGGGAGTTCGAGAAAGCAAATGGTCAGGATGAAGTCAGAGGCAGGGCTCAACTGTCAGCCATACCTTACATAGTTCCCATGTTCTTATTCTGTATTGCATACATGCTAGAAACTCCTTCTTTGAGGAGCCGAAGGAGTGTGATTTGTAATAACCAGACATCTCAGTATCTAGTGGAGCCCAAGTTGTTTGGTACCTGCTCTCATTTCATCTGTCCTCTTTTCTCTCCTCCCATGGCACTATCCCTGTCATCTTCCTTTAAAGATATAAGTGTAGCAAGCATAGCTCCACAGAAGAAGGGATGGGGCAGGTACAGGGATGCCAGGTCATTGCATGGCAAAAAAGTAGGTTGTGAAGGTTGGCTTCTAGCATGTGAACCGCTGATGCCAGCTATTCTAAAAAAAGACAGGGGAGGGGCCATAGCTCAGCAGTAGAGCACTTGCTTTGCAGGCAGAAGGTCCCAGGTTCAAACCCTGACAACTGCAGGAAGGGCAAAAAAAAAAAAAATGCCTATCTGAAAACCGGGAAGACTGCTGCCAGTCAGTGTCAACAGTACCAAGGTAAATGGACCAATAGTCTGACTCAGTATAAGCTTTCTATGTTCCCAAAAAGCAGGTCCTCATGGTTGTGAGCAAAAGCTAACTAAATGCAGACAGTGTTTTCTCTGAGATTAAACTGTGTCTGAATGGGGCTTTCAATATGCAACAGAAGATATTTTTTACCTCATTGATGCTGATCTTTATTTTCTGACACTGCCTACTGCTCCAAAATATGCCACAAGGCTCATCCCTCCCCTTTCTATTATTCCCCTACTGAACAGTTTTGCAACTAGAATAGAGTATCTAACCTAATGTGGAAAAAAATTTCTCTTAAATAAACTATTGTTACATGGGCTGATATGGACAGAATTTGTATGTCACCCAGAACTGGTTCTATTATATGGTCTCAAGTAATTGTGCATAATTTGTGGATTCTGCTCATGTTGAATTTGCAGAATTTTCCTTTTTTAACTGCCCATTTCAGATATTAATTGGAAGCAAAAGCCACTGTCCTTGGAAATGGGAGACATTCTAGATTCTTGAAGCTCATTGTCTAACAGTACAGAACAGGAAGGAGCTGCCCTTTCCTGCCCATGTGACATTATGGGAATCTAGATAAGGACTGATGGAAGACTAGAAACACAAGCAGAGACAAGTGCATGGATGAAAGACCAGACACCCACTTACTGTCCAGTTCGTACTGCGTGAGGGAGGCCTCAGTCAGGTTCCGCATGGCATACGTTGCTGTGGGACGGCAGGTAGTCAGAAGGGAAAAGCAGTCAGCGCAGGTTAGCCACATGAAAAGAAACATTTTGACAATGCAAGCAGGACTAAGAGACATAACTGGGGGAAAAGTAGCCAGTTCAGAAACTCACAGTCACAGCAAAGAACACTAAGGGATATCCAACAAAGTATTAGGAAAGGGGATAAATACGCAAGGGAGGGATAGAAATTAAAGCTACCACACAAGACAAACAAAACTAACCAGAGCCAGAAGTGGGCATCAGGATGGCCTGAGTGTAACCTCCACAATGGCTCAGGTGTCCACTGCCTCTAGATCTTGCAATTCCATACAGGGAACAGTCTCCCCAGGCCTGGTCTGAGTTAATGTTTGCATGCCTGATTCCACCCCTCCCCCCAAGTTCACCCACATGTTAACATGCACATGTGTGCCCCAGTGCAGCCACCTCACTCACTAAACAACTGGAGTGGACAAGAAGAAGTGGCCCATAGCAGGGTAGAGCTCACCCCAGCCTCTCTACCTTGAGCTCCAGCACCACTGCCTTCCACCACACTGTCCTGTCTGAAATAAAGAGGACAGGCACAGCATGCTGGGCTGGAGCTCAAGCTAAGTGGACAGGGGTGGGCATTGCCTGCCACACTCCATCTCTCCTTGCTCACCCTGGCTGCTTAGTGGGTGAGGAAGACAAAGTGGCAGCAGTGGCTTTTTCCACCTTTTCCTCCAGCAGTTCTAGAGGAAAAGGTAGGCTGCTGCCACCCCTATCCTCTTCCCACTAATTTTCAGTGAATGATATGAGGATTTGGGAGCCAACTGAAGTAGCTTGGTGGTTAGCAGGCCAGAGGGGGACAGTCAGCAGATGCAGGACACCCCTCCTCAGTTCACTGCTCCTCCCTAATTCACCATTTGAAGTGTTTCACTCAGCCTCATCGCTGGATCGGCCCCAAGCGTTTCTCAGAGAAAGTTCCCTCTGGCATTACAGGGACTGAACTAGGCCAGAGCTGTCTACATTTTTCACTGCAAGTTTATCCAAATGCATTTGGGCCAGTGATTTGTTGTTCCAGACAGTTTATGAGTTAATGCCAGCAGGCCACAAAGATTTCCTATTGCAGGAGAGTACTGAACTGAGTACTGAACTGAGAGAAGGCACTGAACTACTTTCCCTGGTTCTGGAACCCTCACTGTACAATTGTACTCACGGGTCAGTTCTGTCCACTTTGCACTGGGATTGTTGACACTGCGTGCAGTGAAGCCCCTCATTCCTTCATATGGAAGCTCCCGATAGCGGATGCGGAAACCCAGCAAGATGCCATTGATTTTGTCCTCGGATGGCGCCTGTGTGAGGAGAAACAGGATATCGAGGAGGAACTCCCACACAACGTCCTCTTCCACCAGCACACCTAACATATGCTGCTGTCTTCCAATCAAAGGATTTTGTGCTGTCCTACTCATTTAGGCCCTCAGAATGCCTCTGGGCACGCCCGGTGGAGAGTGGAGCAGCATGAGGGGTGGCATTTTGTTGTCCTGGCCCTGGGTGGCACAGGGGTCAGGATAACAATTGTCTACTCTTGCTTTTTAATACTGTCACCTTCTACATTCCACTTTGGTGGCCCAATAAAAGATTGAAGAGCTGTTATCTTCTTTGGCTGCCTCTGCCATTGCTGGATGAAAGGAGTCAATGGAGATGCTTCCAAACATTTATATGAACAATAGTACAGTGTTGCCTCGCAAGACGAAATTAATTCGTTCCGCGAGTCGTTTCGTATTGCGAAGTGCGGTTTCCCATAGGAATGCATTGAAATTTAATTAATGCGTTCCTATGGGCAAAAAAAGTCAGAACAAAGTCAAATTTGGTTTACAAAGTGTTTATTAAGTGCTCTTTAAAGGCATACATACTGTACAGAGGATTTCAAAAATTTCAAGCACAAAACTTCAATGCATCCTGGGTATTAACGGTTGTGCGATTTAAAACAAACCAAAACAAACAAACAAAAAAATGCAAAAAAATTTGTCTTGCGAAGCACGGCCATAGAAAAATTTGTCTTGCGAGTCACCAAAAAAATCACAAAACGCTTTCGTCTTGCGAGTTTTTCGTTGTGCGAGGCATTCGTCTTGCGAGGCATCACTGTATTGAGATACAGAGGAGTGGACCACAATAGCTGCACTATCCATCTCAGTCCCTTCAGGCTTATTTACCTCAAGTCAGTGCTGTACATGTATCCACATTGTATCCACTCCATTCCTTGCTGCAACGAACACATCAACTGAGACTCCTATCCTCATTCTGCAAGGAGAGTCACCCCTTTTCAACATTCTCAGGGACAACTCAGGGGAACCACCACACATGCCGTGATTCAGCACCAGAATCACCCACCCCACTGCAATTGCAAAACTTTCCTTCCTTTCAATAACCTCCACACTGAAAATGTGGGAATGGCATGAAAGCAAAGCAACTAAGAAAACATCAGTGTGTGCAAATTTGGTTGCCATCTTACTATTTTTATTCGGGCTCAGGTTTCCAAGGTTCAGACTCAATTGAGAACTATGCCCAGATTTGGTGGCCATCAGAAATAACCTTAGGGTGCCTTGAAGAACCACCATATTATACACAGTGGCTGGAACCTTTTCCTCAGAATATGAACCCTGACCCAGCACTACTATCCAGACTTCCAATGGGAGGGAAGAAAGAAAAGATTTGCTACCATACCTGCCAGCGGATCAACACTGAGGTGGTGGTGTGTGGTGTCACTGTCAAGATAATTGGAGCTTCCTCTGGGGCTAAGAGGAGAGAAAAAGGATGGGTGAACCAAGAGAAGAACCAAGAAGAGGTACAGGATACCAGGAAATGGCAGGCTATGAATCATTATATATCTGGACTTTCAGAAGGCGTTTGACACGGTCCCTCACCAAAGGCTACTGAAAAAACTCCACAATCAGGGAATTAGAGGACAGGTCCTCTCGTGGATTGAGAACTGGTTGGAGGCCAGGAAGCAGAGAGTGGGTGTCAATGGGCAATTTTCACAATGGAGAGAGGTGAAAAGCGGTGTGCCCCAAGGATCTGTCCTGGGACCGGTGCTTTTCAACCTCTTCATAAATGACCTGGAGACAGGGTTGAGCAGTGAAGTGGCTAAGTTTGCAGACGACACCAAACTTTTCCGTGTGGTAAAGACCAGAAGTGATTGTGAGGAGCTCCAGAAGGATCTCTCCAGACTGGCAGAATGGGCAGCAAAATGGCAGATGCGCTTCAATGTCAGTAAGTGCAAAGTCATGCACATTGGGGCAAAAAATCAAAACTTTAGATATAGGCCGATGGGTTCTGAGCTGTCTGTGACAGATCAAGAGAGAGATCTTGGGGTGGTGGTGGACAGGTCGATGAAAGTGTCGACCCAATGTGCGGCGGCAGTGAAGAAGGCCAATTCTATGCTTGGGATCATTAGGAAGGGTATTGAGAACAAAACGGCTAGTATTATAATGCCGTTGTACAAATCTATGGTAAGGCCACACCTGGAGTATTGTGTCCAGTTCTGGTCGCCGCATCTCAAAAAAGACATAGTGGAAATGGAAAAGGTGCAAAAGAGAGCGACTAAGATGATTACGGGGCTGGGGCACCTTCCTTATGAGGAAAGGCTACGGCGTTTGGGCCTCTTCAGCCTAGAAAAGAGACGCTTGAGGGGGGACATGATTGAGACATACAAAATTATGCAGGGAATGGACAGAGTGGATAGGGAGATGCTCTTTACACTCTCACATAATACCAGAACCAGGGAACATCCACTAAAATTGAGTGTTGGGCGGGTTAGGACAGACAAAAGAAAATATTTCTTTACTCAGCGTGTGGTTGGTCTGTGGAACTCCTTGCCACAGGATGTGGTGCTGGCGTCTAGCCTAGACGCCTTTAAAAGGGGATTGGACGTGTTTCTGGAGGAAAAATCCATTATGGGGTACAAGCCATGATGTGTATGCGCAACCTCCTGATTTTAGAAATGGGTTAAGTCAGAATGCCAGATGTAGGGGAGGGCACCAGGATGAGGTCTCTTGTTATCTGGTGTGCTCCCTGGGGCATTTGGTGGGCCACTGTGAGATACAGGAAGCTGGACTAGATGGGCCTATGGCCCGATCCAGTGGGGCTGTTCTTATGTTCTTATGTTCTTATACAGAAATTTAAGTGACAATTTGGTGTTGGTGGTGAATGCTAAAGATCATTACCATCTCACAGGTTAGAGTAGAATTTAGATCCATCTAAGCGATGGGAAAATGTTTCCTGCATGTCATCAGTTCATCCCACTGACTCTCAACTGTCCCGCAGATTAGCTTTCTGCTCTGTGATCTTTTCATGGACCATCCTTAGTCTGCCTAATATTTTTACTTAAAGTTAACTGCAGACTTTCCCATCTACCTCAGCTTTCTGTCTGTCTGCCCAAGCCATACGCCAGAAAATAGAATTTGTCATCCAAAATGACCAGTCCTAATGGCAGCTCCTACTGTTCTAATACAAACACGGCTATGAATCAGTTCCAATTTTGTGGGTCTGTCCTACAACATTTATAGGGCAGATGATAGTAGATCTATTATGAGGACATCGTCTGTTGAGAGGAGACTAGGGCTAGGTGTGAGGTGGATTATTCTATGGAGATGTGATTAGATAGTATTATGGGAGAAGCAAAATCCTTCCAGACTCTATCCGGGTCAGACTTTGTGTTTCAATTGGCTTAATAAAAGACTGGACGCCAATGACAGGGTTACTCCAGATGGGCTGGAAGATATGATGCAATGGCTTTAAGTCACAGGCAATGCCTTTTACATTACATGACATTTTCGTTTCTTATAACTGGAGGAGCCTATTTCTAAAGCAACCCCAGATCCAATCGATTCACTTACCAGCCTGTAGTGTGGTGAGTGACTCTGACTCTTCACTGTATTCACTGTCTCCAATGTCGTTGGTTGCCTTGACCCGGAATTTATAGGTGGTGAAGGGCTTCAGCCTGCAAGGGGAGCATCCGATAATTGACTTGACCTTGCAAGAACAGTCTATTCTGCCTGCCCTCTGCCTGCTGAGCCATTAACTCCCAACATTTTTAGCCAACCTGTCACATCTAAGTGATCTGATGGATAGTCTCACTCAATAAGTGGCAGCAGGAAAAGTTGGCTCTGACTGGGAGGGCCATCCTCCAGATAGGAAGTCCAGCATAATCCTTTAACTTGAAGAGCCCCTCCAAGTCAGACCATAGAACAGACTAGCAAATTTGGGCCCCAAAATAGTTGTTGGAGGCAACCCTGCCTTCCTTTCCCATGAAAGACCTTCCTGCAACCCATCTGCTGCTATCTCACCTGCTGACAGTGAAGGATGTGGTGTTGTGATTGACAGAAGCAGAATGTAGTACCCATTTCCCTGCAGGGAGTTCACGTGTTTGCACAGTGTAGTACCGGACTGGTGAGAGCCCATCACTGCCTGGTTCCCACGACAACAACACACTCCTTGCCTTGACATCTTCCTGTAGTACAACTGGCTTGCTGGGAGGTTGGGGACGGTCTAGGAGTGACAGAGGCATATGTCAATGAAAGCTGGCACCACAGAATGAAAAGGTCAGGACAGTGACAGTACAGATGCACTACCACACATATGTAACAATACCATAATCTAGGACAAAATTTAACTAGAGCACAGTGTATTTTGCACTAGAATCCTGACCCTTTATATGCTTTACAGATAGAGTCTAGACATGCATCTTCACCTTTCTTATCCCATCCAACGTTTATCGTGTTGGTTTATTATAGCAAAGAATGTTAAGCCACAAATCATAGTATTAGCACGAGAGTCAAAAAGTCAGTGCACTTTTTGGATTTTGCATGAACAAAAAGACGAGCCTTCCAGCATTTTAGTACGATATTCCCATCAGACTCTTTAAAAAAGACAGCAGCACTATAACTTGTGTCCATGCAACAGATGAGGCTGGATAATCTTTTTCTAGGTGAATTGTGTTTGCCAATTTTTCCGATCTTTGGAGGAGAAAATTTTGCTTCTGAGAAAAGCAGAGTACAGGCATTCAAACAATTTGATAAAAACAAGAGAGGAAAAAAAGGAAGAAAAAAATATTCATGAATGGGCGGACTGGGACCATTGCTTGCAGAGGAGTGATGATGGGGGATAGCTCTTCTGATGTTCAGAGCTATTGCTTGTCTATAAAGCATAATCCTTAGTTTAGTAGGAAAAGAAGGAATATGCTCAGTGCTTCATGTAGTAAGAAGAATAAAATACTGTATGAATAAAAGCATCATTTACAAAAGGTCACCAAATAGCATAGGAATGAGATGGAGGTCAGGTTGTTCATCACCGGTCATGCTGTAAGCCCTATCAAACGGGTGCCTTTCACAAACATGCAATCTGGTTGCTTAGCTACAAATGATACTTCTGTAATTTTTATGGGTGGCTTAATTATTGGACATGATGAACATACAGAAAAGAAATCTGGTTGGCAGATATCTGTAGCATACTCATATTTTATTTGCAGTGAATAAAGACTTCTGTAGCTTGAGAGATGGATATCCATGTAAACACACCAGGAACCAGCCTCATCTTTATGTCAGGAAACTCCATTAGCTGAAGGTGGACACATTTTGCAGAATAAGGTTCAGATTAAACATAATACCCAATACTGCAGAAGGGAAATGGCTGGAGAAGAAAGTACAGTATTAAGCAACTCCCCACCGATCTTCTGCTTAAGCATGAAGCATTCTGGTGTTGCCTTTTTAAAAGAGTCATTGGGAGAAAGACACATGAGTTTGTGCATCATTCTAGTTTGCACCTGAAGCAAAAGAATTCTGGACCATGTCACTTCAAGAGGAGGCTTATTTTTTAATACCCCACCATGTAAAAAACCTCCCTGTAGGTAATAAATTAGTGCATATGAGAGAAAGGATGGTATAGCATTTTAGGCCTTCTATAGATATGCAAGAACATTTTAGTACATGCAGGAAACTGTTTATGCAAGTGAACAGTCAAGATATTATCCCCTCCCCCGCTAGATGAAGTGGAAGAGTCCAGCATTCTATCTCCCCTGCTACCAATTCATTCTGTGGGATGTGCAGAGCGGTACTGAGTCACAAACAAGTTCACTGAAATGCATTGGCCCTGGTGCATGGAGCATATATTAGTATACCTTGTGATCAAAAATATAACTCACATCTCATTTTAGCCATCATGGCCCTTCCTGACATATTTACCTCTCTTCTCTGTGGTGACCACTAGTGCCTCTGCTGCCTCACCCCAGCCTTTCCGGGTCTGTGCTGTGATACGGAAGAGGTAGGTGGACTCTGGCCGGAGATTAGTGGCAGTAAATTGACGTGCACTAGGGTTGAGTACTTCCACGCTGGCAGAATTGGCAGTGGTAGTGTTGAGGCGGTGGGTGATCTGGTATGCTGCATACAATTGGAACATGTTGCTGTTAGTAAATGCTTGGCAGAAAGGGAACTATCCCATATTGCTATCCTTGTAGCTGGCCAAGAGGGAGAAGCCATCCCAGGTGATGCAGATTCAATCACAGAAGTAATTTTAAAAGAGGATATCCTTGGACCTGATCCACAGTTTGTAAGCTGCGTTGGTGTCTCTTATCCTCCCAGGATTCCTCTGGTGGCATTCACTGCCATCCAAAATGGTGGACAGAGGAACAGAGCAGCAGTAGTTGCTTAAGCAACTCTGGTCTATAATCTTTGTGTAGGGGTTACCTGCTTACCCAGAATGATACCATTGGGAGCAGCAGGTGGCTGCCAGATGAGCCGTACAGAAGTGGTTCTTACTTCAGGGAAGAGGATACCCACAGGGGGCCCAGGTACTGTAATAAACCAAGGCAGAGAGAACGGGTGTTCAGACAGAGATATCAAAGAAGAGAGCAAGAAACAAAAGGGGAGAACGAACTGCATACATACACGGACACATATATTTGCACACTCACTGGCACACTACACCAAAAGATGACACTCTTGCTCTGTTTATTTTGAGATTGGGGCTTTGTTTAGTGAAATGGGCTTGCTGGTACTGCAGGGCCAAGGTCCTACAGTGATCATCAGTATAATGTACAGATCTGGTGTAGTGCAGTGGCTAAGAAATTGAGCTGGAATCAGAATTTCCCTGGTTTGAATCTTGCCTCTGTCATGAACTCACTGGGTGGTCTTAGGTAAACCACAACCTCACATTTATAATATGGAGAAAATAATATTGACTCATTTTACAGAGTTCTTGTAAGGAATGCAACAAGATAATATATGGAAAATGATTTGAACACTTGAAAGTGCTATACAAACGCTAAGTGTTATTGTAATCCCAACAAATAGTACTGCAATCCCACAATGCATGGGCTGAATTTGTCCACAACAACTCTGTGTGTGTGTGTGTGTGTGTGTGTGTGTGTGTGTGTGTGTGTGTGTGTGTGTGTGTGTTAAGGCTTCAGCTTTGGAACTAGGGCCAGCCCAAGACCTCCTGACACCTGAGGCAGCGTGTTAAATGCTGTTCTCCCTCACCTGATGATGTGCCAGCTTCTACTCCTTCCGATCTCTAATGTGCTTACTCAGCACTCCCCTCCCCTCCACATTTCCTCTTCCCCTCTGCCCCCTCTCCCTTTTCCAATCCAGGGAGGAGGAGCAATGAAGGCAAGTAGACAGACAAAGATGGATGCCCTCCACCAAACTGCTGCCTGAGGTGACCACTTCAGTTTGCCTTATAGATGGCCCTGCCCTGCTTCAAACACCTCACAGTTTCAACCATTCCAGAACACTCTGTCTTTTTCTAGATTAGTCTTCCCTTCCTCTAATACTATGTAATTACGGCAGGATGGACAGGGTGCTGGACACTTACCATCATCCAGTGTACGCTCGAGGATGGGTGTGTTGCTGGGTACACCGTCACCAATGCGGGTGAAAGCCAGTACCCGGATCTCATACAGAACATACTTGCTCAAGCCAGTGAGCTGGGCACTCCGTGAGGCATTGCCGTCCACCAACCAGAATTGGGCCCTTGCATCTGAGTCCTTCTCCTTATACATGACCTAAAAGGGAAGTGACAGAAATGATGGATGTGAGGTAGAGATAATGGGTCCTCCTTCTCCAATATTTCCTTCAGTACTACAGATGGGCTGCAAAGCTTCACACCTCATGAAGCTTGGAAGGTGATCACTGGGTTATCTCTTGTACAGAGACCAAAGATTTGGAGACAGAGGTACTGAGCATTGAATGTAAGTGGCCACAGCACAGTGGAAGAGCAGCAGCACAGCACTGGTATGATGGTGAGCATTGGGGTGGAAGATAGGGGCAGGTGCCTGGCATAGCAGGGATCTGGTGGTTGAAGCTAAGGGCCAAGGCACTGAGAGAGACAATGAAGCTTGGTCTGGAATGACAGGGGTCTTCAGTATGGGCTTGAGGAGCACTGGCAAATCTTGATGTGTGCAGGGTGGTGGAAGAGAAGGCCGTCTGTCAGGGAAAGGTTATTCTTTCCAATACTCACCTTGTAGCCCAGAACAAGCCCATTTCGTTCAGCCTCTGGGATGTCATTCCACCGCACCAGCATGGAAGTGGAGGTAGTAGCGAGGGCTGAGATGTTGGTGGGCCCAGATGAAGGCACTGTGTGCAAAGAGAAGAACAGGAGAGTCCATGCCACATTGCCCAAGTCCTCTGAGGGGGCTCTGTAACAGACACACTGTGGAGTCCCCACAACAAAACCCAGAACTCCACATGCAAAGTTCCAGGCAGGCAATGAGGGGACTGCTAGACTGTCTCAAAGCCTAGAGACAAGGCTGGGGTGGGGAGGGTACCTGACTCCCGGGTTCGCCCCATCACGGTCTGACTCCACGGCCCGGGCCCAATGGCATTGAAGGCCTGCACCTGCACTCGGTACTCAGTCCACTCTTCCAGGTCCTCAATGGTGAATTCACGCTCCACACGGTCATGGATGGTGTGGGCCAGCGTGCGACCACGCCCATCTAAGCGTGAGTAGCGCAATCGGTAGCCCACCGACTCAGGGCTGCCATTGTACTCTGTCTCTGGCAATGGCTGGGGGGAATAAAAGAAGTGTTATAGCTGTGGGCCTATTGCCTGCCTCTCACTTGTCCCAAGGGAAGGTCTACATCACAGAGTATGAAGAACAACGGGGGGGGGGGGGAATCTTGAAGTCATGAGATAGCTGTCACCAGGAGATTATTGTCAACAGTGATAACAGGAAGGAAAAGGGACTGTCCTTCACTAAGGGGACGAACCCAGTCTGTCAACCCAGACCGATCCTCCTCCCCTATTGCTGACTTCACACAACTGGAAAAAGGAATTTTTAATTCCTCAAAAATTAAAGGGATGATCTTCATCTTCTTGGCTTGCCTCCTAACAGGCAGTGCTGTCCTGGGCCTGAACTCCACCCCAAAGGGCTACGGTCCATTTTGGGGCTGTATCAGGTTCCACTGGCTTCCCTCTTGGGCTCTCATGAGATTCTCTTCCTTCTCTTCCCCTAATCTCTTTACTGCTTCTTTCCTTCCCACTTTCCGATTCTTTCACCTTAGGATTTCTGCACCCTCCTTCCCCCTCACTAGCATGTCCTTCTCTTTCCTCCCCTTGTCCTCCTCCTTTCTCCTCCTTCTGCTTTGTGTCCCCCCTTCCAACTCTCTTGCGCTGGCTTCATCTCCTCCCTTTCATGGTCCCTATTCTCTCTGCTTCTCCTTGGCTCCCTCCTCTCCTTGCCCTCTGCAAAGCTTCTTCCTTCCTTTCTGCCTCCTCATCCACCATCTGCTTGATGCCTTCCTGCTGCCCATGCTTGCTTCAACTCCCAGATTGATGCCAGCTGCGCAGCTGACAGAGTATGGGAGGAAAGTCCCATTAAGTTCACATCATTCAGGAAAAGAAGGGGTGTTAACCCATTTTCCACAGAGTTATTTTCTAGTTAAAAATCCCCCTTCTGCCCTTATTTACCCAAGAAGAGGCTACTTGCAGCAAATAGTTGCTTTGGGGTGCAAATATTTATTTGGTGGGGAATTTTCTTTAGTGAGAAAATGATGTGAGAAGACAAAGTGAACACCCCCTTTCCTTGTGGTTCCAATCAGGATTCGATCCTCTGCAGTGGTTGCTTTTTGGAAACCCCTTGTGATTCTAAGCATGCTAGATATGCATTTAGATGAGTGTGTTGTTTTGCCCACATTCAACCTTGTCTGGGGTTTCTAACACCACCTGCCTCCATCCAACCCTGTTGTTTACAGATCCATCCTACAGGTCAGCAGTGCCAGGGTGAACAATCCACTGTGATTTAGCCTCCACTGCTGCTTTGCTACTCCGTAATTTTCCCCAACCCCATTAGGGGACTTAGTGCCTGCTTATGCTCCTGCTCACCATCCATCGCAGCCAAAGGCTGGTTTCACTGGCTGTGCGCAAGGTAATATTGGCAGGAGATACATCAGGGGGAGCCTGCAATGTCTGGATCCTGCGAGAGGGCTGGCTGGCTGGGCTGGTGCCTACGATGTTCACTTGTCGCATGCGAAAGCTGGTGGGAAAGGTGGGGAAATGCATCAGTTCTGGGAGCCGGCATTAATTCGTTTATAGCCCTGTCCTAACTAAATCCCCTCCACCAATGCAGCCACACCACTGGAACACATGCCACATCCTGTGGAGGAGGGGGACAACAGTCACAGAGGTCTACAAGTAAGGGAACATTTGTTCCCTTACCTGCGGGCAAGCCTCAATCAGCCCAATGAGTCACCTCAGATCTGCAAAAGCTACTTTGCTGGGCCAGGTCTGAGGAGAGTAAGGGAGAGGGAATGGGGGGAAAATGGGACAAGGATATTGGCACAATTTGCTGCCACTGATATCTGCTC
This sequence comes from Tiliqua scincoides, assembly GCF_035046505.1. NCBI lineage: Eukaryota > Metazoa > Chordata > Lepidosauria > Squamata > Scincidae > Tiliqua > Tiliqua scincoides. The sequence goes on from NC_089822.1 coordinate 147,831,945, forward strand.
TGTTCCACCTCCCATTCTGCCCCTCCTTTTCCAGACACTCCCTCATTCTGTCCCCTCTCCACCCCATTCCCCCCACACCTGGCTTATTGGCTCCATTGGGGGCAGCAGGCTGCACATGCTATCAGTTAGTTAGGATTCAGCTGTCAATTATTTATATACCCCCTTAAGAAGAAAGAGTTCTCAAAGTGGTTTACAAAACCGGAATGAGATAGTTCCCTGCCCAACAAGGGTTCACAATCTAAAAAAAATATAGGAGAATGTTCCACGCCAGGCCTTTGGAACTTTCACACTCACACGGCCGTGAGTGGCCTCCATGCTTTTTAGCTCCTCTCCTTTCCTCTTAAGAAGAACATCAAGATGCAGAGAAGAAGAGAGAGTTAACACGCATTTCTTTAGTCCAGGGCTTCTCCAACTAGGGCATTGCAAGGCCCCAGCTAGAGGGCTGTGGACTCTGCCCCCTTATGGGGTGGGGACAGGGGGGAGGCACTGACATGATCCCCAGGATCACATCGCCAAGGGGGCTGCAGGGACTGGCATGCACTTACCAGTCCCAGCAGCAGCCTCCTGGGGGTGCAGGGAGCCCTGCACAAGGTTTCCCAACCTTCAGAAAGTGAAAGCAGAGCAATCGTGCTCCACTTCCAGTTTTGCGGAGGCAGGGCACGATAGCTCCACTTTCACTTTTGAAGCTCCAGGGAGCTCTGTGGATGGTCGCATCCTTCCCCCGCCCCTGCTGCCTTCCCCACTCCCCTGCGAAGACTTAGTGGCTCTCTCAGAGTTTGAGAACCACTCAGGCTAGTCTTTCAGATCACTCCCCACTTTGATCTATCTAGTCTATGAATTAAGGGAAGAAACACAGGGAAGCCCTTAATGACATTCACACCCATTCCATTTAAGCCACATCATACCCATCATTCAGGAGGTAAGAGAATCAGATCTCTGCCTTCCTACAATTTGAACACTGGATCAACCTCTCACACTCACCCTTTCCCTGCTGCTTACCTGGGAACACAAAACAGACAACTTCCCAATAAGTTAAGAGAACTACTCAAAGGGCAGCCCACTTACTTATGACAACATAAATGGGAGTGCATGTGTTTTGGAAGTTATGTGAGGGCATGTATCCCCAAAAACAGTAACCTGCAGGCTTGAGCAGCACCTCCCTTGACTCTATCCCAGCACCCACCTGTAGTATGTGTAGGGATTGAGGTTGGGTACTTCCATGGAGCGGGCATCTGGCTCATTGAACAACTGGTGGATAAGGGTCCATTCTTCACTCTCACCAACCTGACCCACCTGTGGGCAAGCAAAGCACACATGCAGGGCAATGCTGACAGCATCACTGCTGATATTACTGCCTGTTTTTATCTTTGCCCTTAATATAAAAAAATTATTAAAGTTTTTTTTAGCTTGGTGCTTGTTTTTCTCAGAAACTGAAAAGAGGACAACATTTGCCTTGTATTTTTACACTGTAAAGAAATCACTTATTGTGCCCGTTTAGACAACTGGGAGGACAAATTGCTGCTATCTTGTTATTCATTTTTACATTATTATTTATTGAACATGTTGGCTGCCTTTCTACAGGAAAACGATGTGTACTCAAGAAGGCAATTCTCAATAAACATACAAAGAGTACAAAGGAGAAAAACAACTACCAGAGTAAAAACTCTGCACATAAGAGCACTTCATAGCAATAAATTGGTATACTTCTGAGGAAGCAAACTCTGCCTTTCCCCAGCTTCTGAGATTTCACCAAGCACTGTTCACACACCTCCAAGCCTCTCAATGCAGCAAGGATTAGAAACCTGTTTCTTTAAAAGACAGAACAAAATCTCAGAATGATGAATCTGCCCCAGTTTCAAATTCTGTGATTACCCAGTATAATTGTGAACTACACACAGTCCTGCCAATGGTTATTGTTTTCTGTTCTCCTTTGCTTACTCTCTGTCCTGAAAATGCCTTGCCCTTCCCTTCCTCCTGGCTCTCTCAGTTATGCGGGGGTGGGAATCTAAAAATCTAAGTGACCTGAATTAACTAAACTGAGCAACGTTAATGCATACAAAAATTAATTTGTACATTTCACTCTGAATAAGAGTTTCGACTTTGTGCCACAGAAATGACACACGACTCATGGTAGACAGGATTCTTCAACATGAATACAACAGTACTATCCTGGGAAAGTGATGAACTAGAGAACTCTTGCCATTGTTCGCTTTCATGGTCATTGCTTACCTGAGCTTCCACCTGCCACCTAGAAATGGATGTCTTGCCATCATAACCAGGACGAAATTGAAGGGTGACTGAACGAGGACCGATGTTGGAGATGCCCAGGTTGGTAGGAGGGCCAGGAAGTTCTGTGAACACAGAAAAAGTAAAAATGGAACTCAGGTGTCTGTTACGCAAGAATGATAAGCACTGATTTGCAGCCCAGTACTGTTGGGTTGTTGTGTTGCCATAAAGTGCATTCCAGCAGAGCAGTGCACTTCATGGCTGTCACAAAATGCAAAGTGCATAGAGTGCATAGAGCTGGTTGCCGCCACAAACAGTGAGCAATAGCAGCTGGGCAACAGCAGTCACTGCGAAAGCCTCAGTGATGTTAAGTTGACACAAGGGTCAGGTGGTGAGTGGGCAAAATGGGGTGGGTGGGGGAAGAATGGGGTGGGAAAAGGGTAGGGGCAAGGGTGGAAAGGGGGTAGTTAGCAGAAGCAGCTCTGCCAATATCCTATCCCCCTTTCCAACCTTGATCCATCTACTTGTGTCCACTTGAAATTTTGCCAGCAAAACTGCTGGTGCAGGTCCAAGAAGACCCATCAGGGTCCATTTGCTATCAGGCAAGGGAAGTTTGCCCCAAGGCAAGTGAACAAACATTCCCTCATCTTGAAGAGGCCTCTGAGACTTGAAACTGCCCCCACAGGATGCAGCACACGTCCTGCTGGCACAGCTGCATCGACACCAGGAAAGTTATCTTAGATTGGGCTGTCAGTCATATTTTGTCTTCCCCAAAATCATAGAAACTCAAGCCCAAACTACATGCAAAGTTAAATGGATGTTAATCTTCTGCTTATTTTTCTTTCGTAAATGAAGAGGAGTGACATTTAGGACTATCGTATGGGGAAGGGGGAGATTTTTCCTCCAGTGTGGTAGACCTGACACAGCCCCCCCCCCCACTCCAGACATGGTAGCTGCAGTTTGTTCTGGCAACAATAGTACCAATATAATGAGCTGGTCCCAACAGAAGCTTTTGTCCCAGGGCAAATAGGTAATAAAAAGGATGACAATTTTCACTGGGACTGTGGCATGGGGAGGAAGGGTTAACCCCTCCACCCATATCATGCTTCCAAACCTGATCATCTCTCTGATTGCTAGTTACAAAAGCAAAACCAAAACAGAAGGGTAGACCATGCATTTCACATAACGGATAGTTTGACCCTAATTTTGCCCAAATCCTGCACTGAATAGGATGTCTTCAACTAAGAGATTAAAGGCACAATCCTAACCCCTTATGTCCGTGCTTTCCAGGACTGGCATAGCAGTGCCAATGGGATGAGTGCTGCATCCTGCAGTTGGGTGTCACTCACGGAGGCCTCCTCAAAGTAAGGGAATGTTCGTTCCCTTACCTTAGAGCTGCATTGCGTTTATTGACATAAGGGGTTAGGATTGCGCCCTAACAGAAGTAAAATAAGGAAGTCTCACAGGATTGTGTAAATTTCAGTTTGCCAGAAACAGACAGTGCTGGGAGCAAGTGTGATGCATGGTGCCAAAAATGTCTTTATGATTTTAAAAAAAGTTGTTGATAACACCACCGAACAGATGAAAGAATCTTTATGTGCCAAACATGATAGCAGATTGAGAGAGGGAAAAGTCATTACTCTAGGGGTAAAATCCTTACTAACCACAAGCATAAAAGCATGCTTGAGGTTATCCATTGAGCTTGCTCAAGGGTAAAAAAAAACAAAAAACACGTGTGCAAAATTCACCACAATGGAAGTCCCATCTCCATTTACAACCCTCACTGACACATCAAGTATAGAATCAAGAAAAGCAAATCCCACATTTTATGAGTAGAATGATTCACTGTTTCGTGGAATGCTAAGAAATAAATGCCACCATGGGACTAACCTAGAGATGAAAAAGATAAAATGCAAACCACAATTTTCTTTTCATCCTTACCAGTAGTTTTTGTCCACTGGGGTCATTTCCCAGGGACCAACTACACATTATGAACATATGCATGTAACAAAACTCTGCTGACTGCTTTTCTTAGGAATAAAGCAGCTTTTGAAGATGGTAGTTTTGAGCACAGAAGCAGCAGAAGAAGGGTGTACTTAATTCTTTCTCTGTCAACAACATCTCTTACACTGTCCATCCCGCCCCACAGCTGTTATTTCCAACAAGCGTTTCCAAGAGCAAGGCAAGTGCCACAGGGTTCCAAGGGCAATATGGGATCAGGTTCATATTTGGACCTGCTGGGGGCAAGAGGGGGAAAGATAAAGAAGAACAATTTGAGGGTTCCGTTTTGCTGCAGAAATCAGCATCCATCTCTCCTTCCCCATAGGTCCTCTGCTGGAGAAAAAAAAAATCTCTCTCTCCTGAACTTGCTTCTTCCTAGAAAAAGCACCCATGGAGATTGTTATATGCAGATGTGTGGTTTGTGTGGTTTCTTCCTCAAGCATATAGGAAGCATATAGGCCCAGCAGCAGTAAATTCTTTTATGCCAGTAACTAAACAACCTCAACTGTACCCAACAAACAAGCTGAGGAACAGAAAACAGAAGAACAAATGAGTTCCTGGAAGCTTATTAATGATGCATTATGAGACTGCTACACCCTTGGATTGGGTCTGCCAATGGCACAGCCTCAAACAAATATTTGAAGTGATTCGAATATTCATCAAATGCAAAACTCCCATCTCGTGAAGGTCACGAGGGGACCTGTCAGTGTTTTCTATAATTTCATATTCATTACTTCGATGTTTGTTAATTTAATAATGCTGAAGCTCGTGAGTAGTTGGTTGTTGTCGGATTGCGAGGGGCACGTTATCTGCTCGCACGAACAAGACGCACACTTGAATTAATTGAATTACTCTCAAGAACAAATACTGAACCTAATTGAGATTGGCAAAGTCAAAGTTCGCACAGCCAAACTGAATTAAATCAAATATGAAGAAAAACTATCTGTTCATGAAAATGCATCTTCAACATTCCGTTCACGAGGGCTTGAATAAACTAGATGTAGATTCATCCTTAGTAAGGGGAAGAGCTTCCTTTGTTCTCACTAAGCTCTTAATGTCATAGCTTTGGTTTAGTGCTTAAAGGTTAGAAAAGCAGCAGAAACATACAGAAGGTTTGAGTTAGTGTCTGCCTCGGTTCATATGCCACAGATTTCCATTTCCTGCCTTGAAGGCTTTGGCCACCAGAGTACAATTACAACAATGTCCAGTGTAAAGCTCTCGACACACACACACACACACACACACACACACAGAGGTCAGGTCAGGTCAGGTCATGTCAGGTACAGATGGGAAACATGTAGGAAGGCACAACTGTGTATCCACAGATTGGCTGTTACTCAAAAAATAATAAAAACACCACCCACTGAGCTTGCTATAGGATTGGAATCTCCAGAATAAACAGAAGCTTTCTGCAAGGCCAGAAGTTCCAAGAATCCTTGCCACCCTTGTACTGTACTGTCAATTAGCTTGCTGCAGGCAGGACCCCTAAGACAAGCTCACCTGGAGGTACTCCAGAGGAAATGGTGGAGGAGGAAACCTGTCCCTGTCCCTTGGAGGTCATGGCTGCCACTTCAATTGTATAGGTGGTAAGGGCCGTGAGACCAGTTACACGGTATTCCAGAGTGACGTTAGGCAGGTAGTGTGTTACACGTGTATTTGTACGGTTGTATTCCTCCCAGGAGATCCGGTAGCCTAAAAGAACCCAAAAAATACACAGGCATACAACTACAGAACTTTCACTACTACAAATATGTGAACAAAACACCCCAGCACATCATGTGGCCCTAAGCTTGAAGCTTAGTCCTTCTCAGCTGGCCTTTTCAGATTCTGGTTAATGTTGCCGCAGCACTCCCATTAGTCTTTTTTGCTCATTAGTCTTTTTTGAAATCTATTCACTACAGGCAGGTTTGCTCCATGAAGTATAGGAGAAACAGATGTCATGGTTCCTGTTTGCCTGTGCTGAAACAGAGCTGAAACCAAGATGGTTCCCAGGTTGGGAATCCTTCTACCTAGTTCAGCGTCACTATAAATGATATCATGGCTCTAAAGTACAGACAATCTCTGCAGAAGCTTTACCTAGGTAGTAAAAAAACCCAACAACAAATATAAGGTAGGTGGTCTTATTGAAAAGTGGAATTTGTAGACAGAACATAGAGTTTTAAGTTGCTCAACTGTGATTTTGCTAATAGCATAATGAAGAAAGAAGTTCCCCCTCTCTAACCTCTCTTTGTCCCCCTGTTGGCTGGTGGTGTCTCTTACCTGTCAGAACACCATTCTTTTCTAGGGGTTCTTGCCAGCTGACCTTCAGAGATGTGTCCAGAATCTCGTTGAAGCTGAGGTGTCCCACTGGGCCTGGAACTAGCCAAACAAACAATCCCACCACTCAGAAAGATAAGTCAGAACAAACAGTGTGAATTCTTCCACGAAATAAAAAAAAAGGAAGATCCTGGTCACTCACTCTTCCCAGGGAACATATTGAAAACCCCTCTTAGATAGAGTGAAAAGATGACTGCAGCAGACACAGCCAAGATGGCGTTACGAGCCTTCAGAGAGTCACTACATTCTCAGCAATGAAGTGTCAGACTCAACAACTGAGGCAGTAGCAGACTCAGACTTCCACAGTGGAAGATGATGTTTAACCCACCTTGACTAGTGAGTTAGGGGGTGGGTAGACCCCCTGTTTCATGGACATACAGGAACCCAAGAGCTGTGCCTGTGCGCAGCTCCAAAGGGAAGGGCCGTACCATCCTCATGGGTGCGCACCAGCTGTGGTGGGCTGCGGGGTCCATCGCCTGGTGTGGTGAAACACAGCACAGAGGTGAAATACTCTGCAAACTTTTTAAGTCCTGAGATGTAACCCACGTGGATATTGTCTTGGAAGTTGGGCCGCACTGTCACCACAATCATGTCTTCTTCTTGCGCTGGTTCCCAGGCAATCAGCTATGGGAGAATGAAAGGATATCATGGTTCTTATCAGAAGCAGACACCTCTGTGAATCCATTAATTATAAAGACTAGTGATTGCAAGGCAGGGGGCTGGCAAAAAATGCATCAGGCACACAGAAGTGTGTGTGTCACAGTGGTTGTCACCTGGCCAAGTTTTAAACTGGTCTGACTATTTTAGTTTGTCACTAAGAATCAAAAGAAAAAAGAAAAACAACCTCAGTGTAATGCAATTAATAATATTTGAGCTGCATGCAAATAAATGTATTAATATGGGAAAAAAGAGCAATGACTGGTTCCCTTTTCTGCCACATGAAAAGCACAACATGCTAAAACTCAAATTGCTCCAGGCAAGGACATCACTTATATGTTGCTGGGATGCTCAGGCCCTTTTGAAAGTGTCCCTGTCACATCTCCCCCCCTTCCCAACTTCATGATCAGAACAGAATGTTCATGATCATGTAGTCTGTCTAACCACCATCCTTAAGCAAGCAAGAGAAATTCAGCAAGTCACCAAAGCTGCCAGGGAAACAGTGAGGCAAAAAAAGTGCCAGCCTTGATTTAAAGACTCCCCAGTGGCAACCAATTGACCGCATTGGCAAACTGTGCCTGGGGTTAGTTAGGAAAGATTTAAAAACAGGATATTGTTATTGTGGTGTTGATGCTCTTCCTTTCTAAAAAGTTCAGAGCAGTTTATACAGGGCTGCCAAAGGTGTCCCATCTAGGCAGTGACCAAGTCCACATCTCCTTAGCTGCTGGAGATGATACAAAGGCCCTGTGTGTGGTAGCAGGTGAAGAAGGTCTGCCAACAGAGGTAAGTTGGAAGGGTGGGAGGAATGGGGCAGGGGGGGAAGGCATAATGGGGGAGGGCAGGAGGCATACCAGAGGCAGGAGAAGGTGGCACCTGATGTGGGCAACTTGTGCCAGATGCTATCCCCTTCCTTGCCTCTCAACACGCTCCCTTTCTCTTCTTGGATCTGCACCAAGAGCTGGCACGGGTCCTCAGACCCATTGGTGATTGCGAGGCTTATGGGGAGGGAAGGGTAAATATTTTCCCTTGCTTCTCCCAATCCTCCTGATCCCCCCCCCCATTGCAGCATAAAAGCACAGTCCTTTTTGGCACATCCGCATACTGTGATGGGGAAAACCATAGGACTGTGTTGCTAGAGCCCTCAAGTAAATGCTACTGTTTCTCCTTCTTAGGACTCATCTAGATCTAAGCTGACTGCTTTTCATCCTTCCCTGGAGATATGTTTTAGCTCTTAAAAGGGCAGCATCTGGTAAGTGATGCTACGTGGTATGTGGGTGCAAGTGCAAGTTCTGTAAACAGAAAATCTTATAAAAATATTTCTGAATTGTGTGGAGGTTTTTGTGAAGAAAAATGAAGAGCTATTATGTTCTTTGTTTTTGAACTGCCCCTGCAATCCAGTCATTACAGCTCATGCCCAGAGGAAATTATGAAGTGAAACTGACCTGCTTATTGTTTTTGCCCAAGTTCAGGGATAAAAACCACAAAAATTATAGGCTGGTTGAAAAAAAGAAATAAGGAATTGATTCTTAGATTATGTTGCATTCAACAACCCATGTGCTGCCGTGTAGGTGTAAATATTATACTTGTCACTGAAGCATTTCCCTGAACAATCAGCATCATTGTATAGACTGTTAATAAATGGCATACTTAATGGCTGTTGGTTTTCATGTGATGACAGCCTTTTATTAATGTTGTTGTCCAGAGTTAGAAATCTGCAGTACAGAATATCCAAACAGTGAGATGAACCCTGAGATTCTAGAACAGGGGTCTCCAAACCCCAGCCCAGGGGCCAGATGCGGCCCACAGTGGGCCTCTATCTGGCCCGTGGCCAGCCTCTTGTCCCCTGAAAACCTCTGGCCCACTCAACTGAACATGACCAGAACTGTGCTCTGATTGCATCTGAAGGGTGTTCTGAGGACCAGAGAGACTGAGTGAATGAGCCCACTCATTCATTTATTCATTCATCTAAGTTCCATCTCTAATTTATTTAGTTAAATTTTATATTTCAATTTTTTCCCGGCCCTCAGCACTGCTCCAGATATTTCATGTGGCCCTCTGGCCAAAAGGTTTGGAGACCCCTGTTCTAGAATAATCCTGTCCTCTAGTTTAGATCTTCCTGCTTCTAGCAGGGGGTTGGTCTAGGACTAGGTGGTCTTGAAATCCCTTTCCAACTTTATGATTCTGTGATTCTGATTATAGAAAGAAATGTTGAACAGCTGAAGTTCTTGAGCCATTTACAGTTTTGTTCATTAACCTTAGTGGAATATAGAACAGTGGAATGACTAGGAAAAGTGTTGTGAGACCTTCAGTCCTAGATCACAGTATTAAATGTTACTTACTTACACTCTCATTCCCTTACTAAAGATCTCTTACAGGGAAGGGAACTAGCGGACCTAGGGCAGGGCAAGCCGGGCAGATGTCCCAGCGCTGACCCTCTGGGGGAAGCTCCACCAGCCTCACCCCCTCCCCACCCTTTTGTCCTTTTCTTAAAGGAGAAGGGGTGCTCATGATCTCTGCTGGAAAAGCAGTGAAATGCTGAATGCTCGCAGGCCCTCTATGCACCCTCTGCACTCTTCTCCTCTCCTCCAACCTTTTCCAATCCCAGGACAAGGGGCACGCTGGGAAATGGGAGACAGGAGGGGAAGAAGGTTGTGTGAGGTGGATGAGGGAGGGAGGCTGTACAGAACGGGGGATTGTTCCGCAGGCACTCAGGACTCTCCACTGGCTAAGTATCAGCCAAGCAGCTGACCTGCTTCTGCAGCCCTACCCCCCTTAGCCAATTTCTGTCTACTCAGAAGTAAGTCCCATTGTGATCAATGGGTCATACTCCCAGGTAACTACATAGAGCTGAGGTATTCAGTCTGTGCTTGGGGCCTCCCTAGGGAGGTGTGGCTATCCTCCAGGGGTGTCCTGAGGCATCTGGGGGAGAGAGGTGGCTGTAGCTGCTCAGCTCAGCTGCACCTGCTGCCTACTTGCTGCTTTTCTGTGGCTGTGAACAAGGTGGGTGGGGCAGTGTGAGGTGGGGAGGTGGGAGAGAAGGCTGGCTGGGCAGTAGAGGAGGTGCTGCATCTCATCAGCACAGGGTGTGCTCCTGGCAGGCTTCAAACTGGGAGGGTAGAGTAAGTACAGGCAGTGCAGCGCTTTCCTCTGTTTGGGAAGGAGGGAGCCCAGCCTGCTCTTAGTGGGGGGTGTCCAAATGCCCCAGCCTGCATTCCTCCATCTTGCCTGGGGAATAGGGGTGGCATCTGCACCTGCTGGGGTGTAAGTGTGTGAGCAAGCCCCCATCTACCTCGGGGATGAGTTGTAATCTTGCTCTGTGTGGCTGCAATCCTAGTCACACTTTCCTGGGAGTAAGCCCCATTGACTCAAATGGAACTTACTTCTGAGTAGACCTACATAGGTGTGGGGTCTGTGTCAGCTTAACCAAGGATCTTCACCTTTCTCTTTTTCCTCCCCCTTCAAAAAAGAAAAAAAGCCACTCTTGATGACTTTGCCTCCAAAAATTGACTAAAAAAAATAAAAATACCAATTCCTTTTCAGCCATCCCCCCTTTTCCTCCTGCCTCCTTTTCTTTTGGGGGGGGGGAGTACTCTGTTGGCTGCTATTATATGACAAAAGGCACAATCCTAGCTAGGTCTACTCAGAAGTAAATCCTATTGTGTTCAATGGGACTTACTCTCAGGAAAGTGAGGTTAGGATTGCAACCAAACAGCCTCTGGGTCTCAATTTGCAATTAGCAGAAACACAAAACAAAGTCTTCCCCTCCCCCAGCAAATTAATCACTTCTTCCCCCCCCCTTTCCAAAACCCTCTACGTGTACTGCTAACAAATTCAGGGCACAATCCTAACCAGGTCTACTCAGAAGTAAGTCCTATTTTGTTCAATGGGGCTTACTCTCAGGTAAGTGTGGTTAGGATTGCAGCCTCAGGGTGCTGGCAGCTGTTTTTTTGTTTCTAGTGTATAATTATAACACCATCATCCCCATTTTGGGGGTAACTGAGGTGTTGTTTCCAAATAAATGTGCTCAGGATTATGATTTATGGGAAACTTCTTACATTGCATTTTAAAGATCCAGAACACTTTAGGATGCAGTTGTCTCTGAGAGAATGCTTTTGATCAGATATTTTCAGAGTTCATAATGCTACTTAAGACAGAACTGTATGTGTGGGAGATGTGCCAAGATTGTAAAATATTCATGACCCTGTGACAATTTAGGGCCCAATCCTATCCAGTTTCCCAGTGCCAGTGGGGAATAGCTATGCCAGTGGGGCATGCACTTCATCCTGTGGTGGGGAGGCAGACACAGAGGCCTCCTCAAGGTATGGGAATATTTGTTCCCTTACTTTGGGACTGCACTGCAGCTGCACTGGTGTTGGAAAGTTGGATAGGATTGGGCCCTAAGGCTGCAATCCTAACCTCACTTTCCTGGGAGTAGGACCAATTTAACACAATAGGACTTACTTCTGAGTAGACTTGCTTAAGATTGTGCCCTAACAAAGTAATGTGGCACAAGTTTTTGTAAGCTAAAGTTATTTCATCTACCATTTTTGCACTGCTATCATCTATAATACAGTAATAATAATAAATTTAATTAAATCATGGGGAGGGGGTGCCAAAATGTTAGTTTGCCCAGGTGACAGATGGGCTAGGTACACCACTGGGGAATGGGGTGTGTCAAGAGCTAGAAGGAGGAGATTATTGGCTGCAGTGGCTCTACTGATACACTACTTTTCATCCTGGCTTCAATACACCTTCCTGGGTCCACTCAGAGTTGTGCCAGCCAAAGGGCTGGTGCAGGTTCAAGTAGACTTATTGGGGAAATGGAGGCTTATGCTGTGGTAAGGAAATAATAATAATAATAATAATAATAATAATAATAATAATAATAATAATAATAATACAGGTATTTATATACCGCCTTTCTTGGTCTTTATTCAAGACTTTATTCAAGGCGGTTTACATAGGCAGGCTTATTAAATCCCTGTAGGGATTTTTACAATTTGAAAGAATGTTCTATCTTACAAGAACCACAACATTCAGGTGTTACTTTCTTGATCTGGTTTCACATTCTGGCCTCCATCCTCCCACGCTCAGAGCAGATGGAATAGCTCGGCTTCAGCTTGTCAGCTGCTTCAAGGTTGCACAGCGCTGGTGGCCTCGAACTGGCGACCTTGTGGACGTTATCTTCAGGCAAATGGAGGCTCTACCCTCTAGTCCAGACCTCCTGCCCAACAAATGTTCCTTTACCTTGAGGAGTCCCCCAGACTCTCCCCCACACTGCAGGATATAGTGTGGCTGCACTGGGGAAGGGATTTAGTTAGGATTGGGCAGTTACTTTATATGTAACAAGTAAGATCTTGGGATTCTAGCTGAGGCTTAGGGCAGTTCAAAGGCTTAGCCAGTGGGATAAGTGCACAGCGTATCTCAGGAAAGACCTTGTCGCTATTCCAGTAGTATTTATAGTTGACCAAGGAGCAATTTGCTTCCTGCTGGAACAGAGCCTTCTTGCAACTCAGGAACTGAAGCAAGACCACCAGTAGGCAGGTGCTAAAAGCCTCTGGGTAAAAGCCCAGGAAAAGCATTCAGCTCTTGGGGCTCAGATCTCCAGTATGCCCACTCATCTCTGACACATCAACATTCCAGGCTGGCCGACTGGCACCTATGCTCAAGTGACTTTGGTTAGACCTGGATGCGTGCAAGCGATTTATGATTCTGGCCTCAATGCAAACTTGCACAATTACCCCGAGAGTCTCCCTGAGAGCCACAAGGAGTTTTTTTAAAATCCTCTTCTTGGCTTTCTGTTCCTCTGATCTTTTTTCCCCTTCATCTGCAACTCTTCAAAGATGTACAGAAAACAGAAACTTGCTGGGATTAAAGGTTGCTGGTTGTTGCTCTGAAGCAGAGGTGTCTGCTGAAGGGGCCATGAATAGAGAGCTATTTTCTCTCCTCAGAGATCAGCATGGGACTGAATTTGTAAGTCTGGTCTAAGCAGGAAACAAATTAAAAAGCACTAAAAGTAGCCCATTCACAGCCCAGAATGGACACCAGAAATTTTTTCACTATTTGTGACTGAATCCATTTCTCTCATACAAGTGAATGACTGCTGTTCACGCCTATGGGGAAAAGTTCAGGACTGAACTTATATATTATCTTTCTGTGAAGAGTTCAGGGTGCTATACAGTCCTCTCCCCTCCATTTATCCTCTCAACTGTCCTGTGAGGCAGCTGGAAGAGTATACAGTCCAAGGTCATTCACTGAGTTTCATGGCTGAATGGAGAATTGAACTGAGTGTTCCTGGTTCAAGTCCAACATTGACCACTATATCACATTGTTTCTTTCACTAGGGGAGGCTGCTGCAGTGAGAGTAAAACCTGCCCTCCATCCCTGATGTACGGTAGCTCAGATTTTACAAGCAGGAAGCCTGTGTGTGTCCATACAACGCATTTCTGGGCGGAGATGCACTCCATCCCCCTCCTCCCAGAGGTGCTTGCAATGTGCAAACCCTCCCACCACACACATCCTACCTGTTGTAACAATGAAGATTTTGCTAGGGATTTTGTTAGGGATTTTATTGGTAGACCAGGGACAGACTGCACTTGCTCCCGATGTGGAAGGGATTGTCACTCCCGGATTGGCCTTTTCAGCCACACTAGACGCTGTTCCAGAACCACCTTTCAGAGCGCGATACCATAGTCTTTCGAGACTGAAGGTTGCCAATACATTATTGGTAGAGTTAACATTAGCACAGTGTAACAAAGCAGAATATGAATTCCTCACAAACCTAGACAGATCAGACCAGATTATACATATTGCATTTGTAGTCAGATATGCCTCAGTAGCTGTGTTGGCTTGAACCTTGCCCAATCTGAGCTGAGCTTTGGGCCTCTAAACTGCCCATTTATTGTCTGGCAGAGGGATGGCTAACTTCTTAAGTCTCCGATGCCATCTGTTCTAGCTGCTCAGAGAGAACAGCTCATTTGAATTCTCTGCAAGGGAAGACTGTTGTAGGATGCAGGACACCCAAGGCCATTCACATTAAGAGCTTAATGCCACATAAAATGAAAATGTGTTAACAGATCCCCCACACTGATTTTGACATTTTTATAAGAGAAACAACTGCGGAGAAGGAAGATCTAGAGCAGTGCTTCTCACTGTGGGCTCCTAGGAGCTCAGGGGCTCTCTGAGACCCCTTCAGGGGCTCCATGAACACACCACAAGTGGCAGCTATCTGCCTCCTGCCCAGTTTGTTCGCCCATCTGTCTGTGCCACCTCTCTTGCTCGTGGCTCTCCTTCCTCATTCCCCTCCTCTTCTGGCTCTTTGCCTGTGTTCAGCATTGGACTCAGCACTGCACCACTCTGTGAATGCGCCAGCACTCTGGGGCTCCCTGAGACTCCATACTCTTTTTAGGAGTGTAAAGGACTCCAGTGACCAAAAAATTTGAAAACCGTGGATCTAGTTTAAGCAGAGGAAGGATTAAGCCCTCCAAATCCCTTCTCCCCTCCAAATCCCTTCCTTCTAAAGCTGTTTGTTCTGAAGAAGGAAGAGGCCAAAGGGATTCTGTTACACCTGTTTCTATGCAATGCATATTTGCAGGGCCAGCATCCAAGGTCAGCCAGATGGGGCACTGGCCTTGTCCTGCCTTCCCATTTGCATCTGAACTTCCTCAGAGGCCCATGAGAGCTCCATTCAGAGAGGGCAGATGAAGTGGCTGCCAGGCATTCCTACTTCCTACTTCTAGCCAGGGAGCTGAGGAAGCCCAATGGTGCTCCATAGACACTAATGGTGCCAAGTGCCAGGGGCCTAGGAATCTCTTGCTATTGCAAGATGAGGAAGTGCCTTCTAAAATAGGTAAGAGCACTGGTTGGCAACCTTCAGTCTCGAAAGACTATGGTATAAGCCTACAGTGCCCAGTATTCCCAGGCGGTCTCCCATCCAAGTACTAACCAGGCCTGACCCTGCTTAGCTTCTGAGATTGGACAAGATCAGGCCACTCAAGGAATATGGGGCTCAGATCAAGGCATAACACTGCCTTCATCTAAGGCCAGCACAGCGTAGCCCAGAATTTCAGGTAGGTTTTTAAGGTTGAGAAAACCCATCTCCTAGGCTGGATGTAATTTATGACCTGCCAGGAGATGAAAGAGGGCCTAAAAGGCATCAGGGAAAAACAGATGGGACAATGTGGGGATGAAGCATATTGCATTTGCTGTGGTTAGGAAGAATAGCCGTGGCTCATTTGGGTCATGATAGCATCATAGTCTCATATGTCACAGTATCATAGCCTCTTGAAAACACTAGCGGTGCAATCCAATGCATGTTGGAAGTAAATCCCATTGATTTTTATTGGAGAATCAAGAAAGGAGTGCATTTGCTTTGGATGTGGGAGGAGACAGAGTGCCAAGTGCCTATGCAGTTTGAAATCAGCAGTCATTTTTCATTCTCAGTATTTTTGTCTATAAAATAGGCATTAGAAGACCCTACCTCTTGGATGAATTGTAAAAGCACTGGGTAAGATAGCCACTCTAAAAATAGTTAATATATTTTTTTAAAAATCTGAAAAGTGTTTAGGTACACTAGTGGAGCTTAAATTGTTTCCTTCAGATCCTCTCTTTATTTGGTGTTGATTAAATATCAATTAATGGCAAAAAGGAATGGTTGGGTTTTAATAAGTGTGTGTACTTATTCATCCAAAACAATATTCAACACAGGCTGCCTGATTAACTGACGCTGATAACAATGCATAATCAGCTACTTTGTCATGGTGTTACATTCAAGGATGTTTGGGTGTTTAATTGGCACGGTGCAAGATAGCCTATAGCAAGTTAATTAGATACTAATTAGGCCTCCAAAAATACTAATCAAAAATACTAAGTGGCATTTAATAAGTATGTTAAGTATCCTTCTTAACATTGGTTATCTCATTTGGCAGCAATTAAATTCCCGAACTTCTTTGGAGTAGATTAAGAAACAAGTTTTAATGTTTTAATTCAATTTAATTAATGCAAATTTGAATTAATTACAATTTGGAACTGAGCACACGAGGCAAGGCTCCCATATAAGTGCTATGTCATAGTAAATATATTTTAATAGACAAGCTTGAAGGAATGAGATTAACCATTGTTTTAAATTTAAAAAAATTAAGTAAAATCCTTTTAAAAAAAAAAGGCTAGTTATAGAATAACAGTAAGCTAAGAGGACAGTACAAATTCAAAATATCTACATGTGAAACAGAGAGCTTATTCTATCACCTGGTTGATCAACTAAAAGATATCAATGGTCAGTCAAGACAAACACTGGAGCAAATGTTTTACCTTGCAAATTAAGTTGCTATTTCGGTTTGGAGCAAGTAAGTGCAGTAGTTTCCCATAATGCAATGCAGAAACTAAAACAAGTAGCCATGAAGAAAGTTGGTTCATATAAGGAGTTGCAATTGAAAACTACTGCCAAATATATTTGAAATTATACCATTTGTGTTACACAAGTACGTGACATGAAAGAGACTGGAAGCAACTACACATTTTGGCACACCTACCTACTTTCTACTGTTGCACTGGGGATTGCTACCCTTTTGGTGGCTCAGGTATGGCTGTCCACAAAGAAGAGAGCTATGTGCTGTCACATTTTGTGTGAGCTAGAGCCCTATGGCTGTAGGAAAGCCGGGAAGAGCACCGTACTTGAGAATTGCAGACATGGCCATAGTAATTGGCAGCCTCAGGAACAACCCCATGCAATGATTAATGCACCTAAAGCAGCTAATGAAAAGAGGCAGACAGAAATATAGACAGCACAGCAGGAGCATTCAATCCCTCCTGATGGGAGGCTGTAGAGCTACAGAGCTGCTAGGCAATGAGGGAATGATGAATATAGATTCCCAACTAGTTTAAGGATCAGGTGAGGAGAAAGAGAGCCGCATGGGGCCTGTGATAGTGGGGCTTGAAATACACCAATTCTGACCTATTCAGCCTTCCTGAGACAAAATAATTACCTGCTTACTGATGTTAAAAGGACACACAGTGAGTCCACATCACCACTTACCTCCATAAAGCACTCAGTGGTGGAAGCTGGCGACAATGGCCGTGTCAGTCTGACTTGTCTCATAAACAGCCAAGAAGTGCTTTGACCTAGTAGGTGGGCCTCTAAACTTAGAGGAGAGTTGGCTTCTCCCCCTCCATGCAGTCCCTCTTACCTTGTAGCCTTGGTTGATGCCATTGACGAACTGGGGGCTGGGTGGGTTCCAGGTGAAGCGAATGGTGGTGGAGTTGGTGGCCTCAGCCTGCACGTTCCCCGGGGACACAGTGGGAACTGTGAGAGGGGAAGTGGAAAGGAAGCACCTCAGGATGAGTGGGTGGGAGCGGTGGCCATTGGAGTCAGCACCATCTGCCTGTTTAGGTGGCCCTCTTTATGGCCACACCTTCTAAACCCAGAATTAAACTTCTCATTGTGAATCTGGGCTGTGAGACATGAGGTACCTAGCTTGCTTTAATCCTGCCCCCATCAGTGTCTTGCACCCTCAAAACACACTGCCTCCACAAGAATGTGTGTGCAGTAGGATCCTGTAAGTGTCCAAAATCTGCAGTGCCCCAGGTAAGCAACCAAACCAAGCCAATAACTTCTGTTTGGCAGGAGGTTATGTTTTTAGGTCCACTGGAGCCGCCTTTTAAACCCACTGGGTATATGGAGCCACTGTGCAGCCAAAAAAATCCAAACTTCCCCTTTCTCCCATGCCCATGACCCAGCAGCAAAACTTACCACCCTGGAGAGTCCACTCTGTGACTCTGGCACTGTAGACACCCAGCCCAGCACTATTATATGCAGCCACCTCAATCTCATAGTTGGTCCAAATTATCAGATCTTCAAGCAACAGGTTGTTGACATCAGCGTTGGTGATGTTCCTGAACTGGTAGCCAACAGGTAGGCCAGACAGGCAAAATCTGAACAAGGGACAACAGACAACGTATCAGATCTGGTATCTGATATCACCAGTAGGGGTGATATCTGGTATCACCAGTAGGGGTATTCACACAGTGTGGAAATCTTCTGCTCTTCCTGTATCAGACCAAGCAGTGGAAAATTCCAAAAGCAGAATGGAATCTTCCCAAAGTCACTCCTGGAGATATCAGGCTAGAAACCCATGCTTGTGCTCACCCACCTGATGATGTAGCCCTTGAGGATGCCATTCTGGTGGTTCTCAGGTGGGGGTTGCCACTGGATCATGATGGACTGGTTGGTGCGGCCACTGGCAATGACATTTTGCGGAGGTGCAGTGGGTGGTTCCTCAGGTAGGGAAACCCTGATGAAGGGAAGATAATTTAGGAGGCATGTTCTAGGACTGGCTCTGAGTTGGGCTCAATGGCTATAGCAACTAGTCCTGACCAGGCAAAAATAAATGCAGCCATGTCATGGTGAGTGCTCAGTTATTGTTCTGTGCACAGATATAGCCACTTCTCACTGTATTCACATTTGCTCACATCATTGCTCTCACATGTTGAAGAACACAAGGATCACGTCATCAGTGGTGGACCTGCCATTAAGTAAAAGGGGCAAATGCCCTGGGCGTAGAGCCTCACACGCCTCTAGGATTGTGCAGAAGCCTCACTGAGGCTCCCAATGCGGTTGGAAACCTACTTCTGGTTTGCGGGAAGCACAGTTTAAGATGTTGGGGAAGGCTTCTTTGATGCATCAGGAGGCTTCTTTGATGCATCCTGGAGTTGTGTGAGCCTCTGTAATGTTTTGGTGAGTGTGTGTGTGGGGGGGGTGGATTTGCACGTGGGGGTGGCAGCATCCCATGGGGGGGTCTTCACAGACCTTTGCCCTGGGGCACGGGGTTGGGGAGGTCCGCCACTACAGGTCATGTTAGGTTCTCTAAATGATCATGTCATGATCATGGGACCTACTGGTGGGTCGCAACCTGATTTTGGGTGGGTTGCCAAAGGGTGAGGCTATTGAAAAATCAGATACTGTAGCTGCTAACTGCCCTGCAAGGAACTGAGCTCCTGTAGTTTGCAAGCATGTGTACATACAGAGAGAGAATGTTTGAGGGTCTTTTTTTGGTTATTACTACTTATAAATGAACAAATATAATATTATTTCTTTCTAGATCTTTTTAAAAAGTCTGGTAAACCTAGGTGGGTCCTGAGAGAGTGCCATTTAAAAAAGTGGGTCCTGGTGCTGAAAAGTTTGGGAACCACTGCACTAGATACATAGACAATTATAAACCAATCAACTATAAACCATAGTTGATTATAAGATCCAATGTCTGGTCAGTCTACACTACATGCTATGTTTTTGCGTACAACCCACTTATTATAAAGAACCATACCAAGACAAACCCTGCTGCAGCTATGCCATCTGACACTCACAAATGATTAGTCTCTGATTACTTTTTAGATAGCTGAATTTCTTTTATTGTTATCTGGGATCTGTCCTGAATGGGGCCAAGCCACCCAGTGGTCCTCAGGGGACAGGAAGATGACCCAAAACCACAGCAATAAAGAATGTGGCCCAGTGGCAAGCAGGGGAGCTGTCCCATTGCCCTGATGATGGGGATGCTGTCTCTGTCTCATGTGGGGCGTATGTAGGGTGTGGGGAGACATCCAAACTGTGGAAGAGAGAATGTCAAGGAAAAGACATGCAGGATGTCATTCCAGCTCTCAGAGTGGAGCAGACTAAGAGGGCTGCCTAGAAGGAAGAGAAAAGGGATGCCTGAGAAATTCCCTCCCATCTTGACATTGGAGGTGTGAGGGAGGGGCCACCAGCCTACTAGACAACAGTACAGTGTTTTTCTGCTTTCAAGCTCTTGTTGACTGCCTTGGGGCTATTCAGTGAAACGTGGAATAGAAATGAAATAAACAGATCCAAGCCAGAACTAATGCTCATCTGCCCTTACCAAGTTGGCTCTCTCCCTTCCAAAATGAGCCCACAAGCAGCTGATCATCTTCAGTTCCATTCCCAATTCCAATGCTATCAGCCCCACCACCCATCCTGCAGTTACACCATCCCTGAAGCACCCATAGGTGATGTGCCCTGCTAACTGGGTAAGCGGCACTTTTTCAAGTGGCGCTCTTCTTATATTTGGCAGAGGGAGAATAACTGTCCCTCTTCACTTCAGCACAGTGTCCTTTCTAGTGGTTGCTAATATTTCTTCTGTATCTTTTGGATTGTGAACCTTTCTGCAACAGGGGATCATTTAGTTAGTGGATTTTTTCTCTGAAAACAGCTTTGCGAACTTGTTTTGTTGACCATTGGTATATAAATATTTTAAATTA
Source organism: Tiliqua scincoides (assembly GCF_035046505.1). Lineage (NCBI taxonomy): Eukaryota > Metazoa > Chordata > Lepidosauria > Squamata > Scincidae > Tiliqua > Tiliqua scincoides. The sequence goes on from NC_089822.1 coordinate 147,852,408, forward strand.
ATAATATGAATGTGTCTGCCTCACCTCTCAGTGTCCTTGCTGAACTGGCCTTTGCCCACATCATTGACAGCACACAGGCGGAACTGGTATGAGCGGGCAGGAACCAGGCCTCTCACAAGCACTGAGGTCACTTCAGGGTCCACGCTGGCCATGAGCACGGTCCAGGGAGCATCTGTCAGGCACACAGGAAGGCATAAAGAGGAATACTGTGGCAAGTGAGCAAGGAGGAAGAAGGGTGATGGAATGGGCTCTGTAAATTTTTTTTTCATTCCTATGCAGGTTCCTTTCTGCTAGAGTCCCATGGACTGGATGTTACCCAGCTTAACCTAGAGTATGAATAGACAGGCCCAAAATCTGGCAGTCAGATCTCAGGAATATGAAATGTCCCACAGTCTTTGGGACCAGGATCCAACCTCTCTCAGCTGCATTCAAAAGAACATTGCTTAACAGAGGGAGCCATTCTATTTTTATGGGGAGAACATGGCACATTCAAAGTCTGACTCGGGGTGCAGGAAGACAGCCCTTTTGACATTGGATAATCCTTTACTTCTGTGTAGTTACAGATTCACTTTAAATGCTGGGACAATGATGGCAACAGACTATCTGATACAAAGGCAGCCCAAGTCTTTGAGAATAAAACATCTCATGCAGCTGAGCTGTGATGAATCACAAAGTGGAAAAGCACTTATAATCAGCCTTGGCTAGAAGCCACAGACACACTTCAGAATGCCTGGGTTTATCATTGTCCCACTCCCATGAAGTCTTTCTCACATCACTTTTGTGATCTGCCACTAGCCCAGCTCTGCCTGCCTGTCTGCCATAGGAATGGCTTCTCTGGCTGCACCCTGGTGCCTCTGTATGGTAGGAAGATGCAGAGCCTTACTGTTCTCGGAGACCTCAAGGATGTAGCGCAGCAGTGGGCTGTTTCCATCAAAGGGTTTGGTCCAGGTCAAGTTGATGGCACGTTTCTCTACAGTACTCAGCATGCCAACAGGGTTTTCTGGAGCGTGGGGGAGCTGTCTAATGAGGATGATGGTAGAAGAGACTTATTTTAGAAGCAGTCAGTGGAGAGAGTGCCAATCAATGGGAAAAATAAGTCATCTGGAGAAGGTCACAGGGCACCAGACCATTTCTCAGGTCTACCTGTTATAAGCAGCAATTCTGGGTTTGATAGGAGTCAATAGCAGGCATTCTGCCTAATCACATGGTGTGGATAGATGAAAGGCACCAAAAGACTACAGTGGTCAAATCATATTGTGTTAAATAAACAGGGGTTGGGGTGACAGTGAGGATGTTATGTGTGAGGGATACAGAGAAACCACATATCCTACCTAGTCAGACCACATGCTGTGTTTTTTACCAAATAGCACCAACCAGGAGAGCAGTTACTACATCCCCATGAATTTTCAGGTTGGAGTTACCAGGCAGAACTGTTACCTTTCCATGTAGGGGGGTAGAGTCGATTTATCTGCAGGGGTTCTGTTCCCAGACCCCCTGCAGAAACTAAAAACCACAGATAACAAAATCTGCAGATTTTGGAGCCCACCTGAGCTCCAAAGGTCTTGCTCTGGTTGCCTCTGCTGGCTCTTCTGAGGCCAGTAGAGGCCGCACATGGCCTTTATGGGCCTCAGAATGGCCTTTGGAGGTCTTAGAAGGGTACTTCTGGTTCTCAGCTTCTAAGACCTCTGGAGGTCATTCTGAAGCCTGTAAAGGCCTTGCATGGCCTCTACAGGCCTCAGAAGAGCTACTGGAGGTGACGAGAGCATGGCTCAGGTCGTCTCTGGAGGATTCAGGTTGGGCCAAATTTGGTTCAATGTGGGTGTAGGGGACCCGTGTTGAGCCAGATCCACAGATATAAAATCTTTGGATAAGTAGGCTCAACCTGTATGTCCAGCAGCATGACAATTGTTTTAGCAGTGGTGTGATCCCACATTGTTGGAGTGCAATTAAATAATGTGACAATGCAGACAGGTCCATTTTGTGGGAAAGAACCCTGTGATAACATTATTCATGTGTTTGCCTGTACAAAATAGAACCACACCATGCTTGAGATGCTCCCATGCTTCTCAGCCTGTCTATGGGTGCTGCCTGGATGTTTGAGATGTTCCCATGCTGCTGGGTATGCATGTGAATGGTGTCTGAATGCCTCTCAGGAATTTAGTGTAACATGGGAGAGAAGTGGGGTTGGAGGACAGTTGCAGAGTAGGTCTAAAAGAGAAGGGAAATTTATGGAGATTCCACAAGGACAGGAGAACAGACTCTGCTTGGTTTGTGGCCAAGTAATTTCTGCAACAATTTCATCCAAATGAGTGCTTTGTTCAAGAGGACATGCAGTCACTTCTTTGGGAGACCCAATCACTCCTCAACCTCCTCCTTCATGCATTAGGATATGTCGCCCCTCACCCGGTAGGAGATAGTGCCTAAAGATTTGGTCCTTACCGAACTCGCAGGTGGGCACTGCGAGAGTCATTCCCTCCAGCAGACACCACTTGACAAGTGTAGGTGCCAATGTCACCTGACCAGGTCTGGGCAATGTGTAAAGTGCCTGTGTTGTCCAGTTGCAGGCGTGGTACACTCTCTACATTCAGCGTTATGCCATCCTTCTCCCACACGTGCCTGGAGCAATACAATGAGATGAGGAATGCCTCTGCATGTGATCACTTTCTTTACACCCTCACCCTGCCCACTTTCCCCCGTCTCCCCAAATTGAAACTCCAAAGTCCCAACCCCTAAAAGCCAAGCCTGAAAGAATTATTATAATGCCTCTTATCTTGCTGAGCTGACTACAGCTGCCTCATTCTCTGAAACAATTCACTTTTGCAACTACTGTACTGTGACACAGGGTCCCTCAGAAGCTTATCAAGCTGTCTCCTATAAGAAGGTCAGCAGTACAGTACCTGGAAAAGCTTTCCTGAGAAGCAGTTTGCTCGCCACTACTAATCTTCCCCTCTAATGCACAGTTGCAGTGGGATGTTAGGTGTGCCTTAGGGTTCACTCTCATTACACTCAGGACAACAAGGACCCAACAGGTCTGGCCAGTACCCCATGTGGATTGAGTGATGGCCCAATCCCACCTGGTCCGTGCACTAATGGAACTTGCGTTCTGGCAGTGCAAGGCCCTTTGCAGTGGCTCAAAAACCTGGCCGCTGTTGTGCACTTCTAGTCCACTGCTGCAAATGGGCAAAGATGCAGTGCATGTGCCAGTAGCTCCTGTAGGCTCCACTGCTCTTTGTAAGTTGGTGGTGGGGGTGTGTTGTGGGTGGGGAGAGGAATGGCGAGTTTCAGGGCAGTTTGGGAGAGGGCAGGGGGCAGTTTAGGGGAGGGAGGGAGTGGATCCCAGCAGCACCAACATGCACCAGAATCCCATCCCCTCTTTTCAAACCTGCCCTGCTCTGTTTCTCTTCCTGGATTTATACCAGCTATATAGTTGTCATAGATCTGAAGAAACCCATAGATCAGCAGAATGTCTATGTAGAGGTAAGTAGAAAATATTTTTATTTGCGTCTACTAGGCCTCCTGATTGCCCCACCTGCATCATTCTTAGGGAACAGGATTGGGCTATGAGTGTCCTAGAATGTGCCCCATACAATGCACAAACATTTCACAGCAGATGGGCAGAAAAAGAGCTTGCTGACCTTATGGCTACAAAAACAGCCTTGTGAATTTATGTGCAATGACTGGGAAAATCTCAGAAGCAGGGCAGAAAGCTGAGCAGTCCTTGGTGACCTGCATAGATCTTTGTTATTTCTCATCACCAACAGAAGCAGAATAAATGATGCAAACTAAGTAAATATAGACACATTTGATTTGCATAACAGAATACATGTTGCAGAATTCAGCTTTTCTTAGTGCAGGGGATGCACACAGCCCTGTTTATCAACGCTTTCTCTTCTCAGCACCAGTATCTTCTGATACAAGGTCGTCACTGGAGTCCAAGACAAAGGTTCCTCGTGACATTGTTCCTTCACACCAAATTAGGGAACACAACAGTTCTATTTCAGCACAATCACTAAACTGGGCACCAGATGGCAATGTAGGCTTGTGGTTTTTATACAGGTGTTCCTTGCATTACTTTTCCCTGTTTGTGTTCTTAGGGACAAAGAGAAGTGGCTGGAAGATTCCTGGTTTTATATACAGTAATGCTCCAATGTGAATCCTCAATATGCATATTGGGTAAACGTGAACTTGACTATTCTCAGGTCATAAAGATGGCCAGATATTGGTTACCTCTCCAGCATTCAACCTGTACAAAACATGGTGCCAAGACTCAAACCTGAGCAATGCCATGCTAGCAGAGGCCAGGAGATGACCAAGCAAGGCATTAACAGTCCACTTTTTATGTCCCAGGGCTGAAGTCTGACATTGAAAATGCCCCTGGAACTTAGCAGTGGTTCCAATGATGAATTTCAAATTTAAAAAGAGCCCTGAAGCAAGAGCATTTATCCATAAAAAGATGTTCCATACCTTTGAGGATCTTGGGAAATATGTCCTCTCACTGCTCACTAAGCAGTACCTTGACTGTTCCTTGGAGCTGGCAGTATCCCTCAGCTCCAATCAGATGGGTTTGTATTTCTCTCTCCACCTCTCCTTCCCCAGCTTGTGCTCTAAAGGCTGCTAGATCCACTGATACCTTCTGCCCTTCCCACACTTCCTTCTTTCTCATCAATGTCTCCCCACATGGGACTGGACCTGCCACATACCGGACTATCACGCTGGGGTCATGAGTCACTCCACAGGTCATAGAAGCTTTGGTGCCTTTGATGACACTCTGATCCTGAGGTGGATTGGTAATGTGCGTCCGGGCTGCAGATACAGAAAAACAGAAGGCAAGCAGAGACAGTCAGAAACTGGAAGGAACTGGTACGGGGCAACAGAGCGGGTGGCTGTGCCAAGCCAGTGGTCACTTTGATCTGCTCAGCTCAGCTCCCTTTTTTGTACAATTACCTTAAAGTCCCAATGAAAAATATGGGAATTGCAACAATCATACCACAGCATGACCATTTCATGGTCTCATAAAACCGTGCATTTGAAAAGGGTCTAAATACAATCTCTAATCCAACCCGCAGCTGCAAAGCAGAATCAACTACTCACCTGCTCCCCACACATCAACTGGCACAATCCAGAAGTTGTTTGGTAGCACAGGTGGAAAACTGGCAGTTTCAAATTCAAGTCATTGCCACAGGAGAAGGGAAGAGGCTCATATATGGAACGCTTATGCTATGATAAGCATGTGAATAAGTTCCAGTGACTCTTGTCTTCTACAGAGGGTCTAGGTTTAGCCCAAGAGGCAGGATAAACACTGAACTAAAATAATAATAATAAATCCACCCTTATAATCCTGGAGCATGCTTGTCACCCAATGTAGGTTTTCTCAGGAGAGTATTATTCCCAATATGACCAGCAGGGGGCACTGATTCACCCCAGCCTTGTGCCTGGCAGACCTAATTACAACTGTTCTATTAAACCAGGGGTCTCCAAACGTTTTGGCCAGAGTGCCGCATCAAATATATGGTGTGGTGTGGAGGGCCAGAAAAAAATTTAAATATAAAATTTAAATAAATAAATTAGAGATGAAACTTAGATGAGTGAATAAATGAATGAACGGGCTCATTCATTCCACCTCTCTGGCCCTCAGAACACTCTTCAGACACAATCAGAGCACAGTTCTGGTCATGTTCATGAGTGGGTCAGAGGCTTTCAGGGGACAAGAGGTTGGCCGCAGGCCAAAAAGAGGCTTGCTGTGGGCCGCATCAGGCCCCTGGGACGGGGTTTGGAGACCCCTGTATTAGACAAAGTTTGAGCTGCTTTGAAAGGTGATGGAGATGCCCTCAAATCAAATTTGACATCCACAGTCCACATGCGCCAGTTACTTTACATTGCACTGGTCCTGTGCCTGGCTGCATTGCAGGCTGATTAGGAAAAATAAAGTTAGTATTTTGCCCATGCACTAGCACTCCCCCCTCCTGCAACTCTTTAATATTTGTTTTGCAATAAATACTGTATTTGGATGATTCCCCCAACATGCCCCTAACAAATATGACTGAGAGGGTCAAACTACCAGTGACATGGGAGTAACTGCATCGCCCAACATTTCCCCCCCCCCAATTTTTCCTTTTACTCAAATGCAGCCATGGGTGGTGCATGCATCTTGTATATATGCATGCATGCCAATTTGCTTGGGCAGCAGCAAGGAAAAGGGGCTGCTAAAACTCTTCCCCTGCAATGTTTTCCTGATAGAATGTTTCAACATCCACTCTGCTTTAAGTCTTGTGCAGAGTAAAACTAAGCACCCACACCTGTCCCTGCTGCTGCCCAATACTATGACCCAAGCCAGAAGCGGCAGTCAAATTCAGAGCAAGCGCTATCCTGGTCCAAAAGCCTAGGATGCACTAGCTAGCATGAGTGCTGGACCAAGACCCTATCATCCAGGAGCCTCTTCCAGTAGGGACCCCTGAGCGGGACACCCTGAAGCAAACGTGAACCTGATTTCCTCTGCATCAGGAGTGTTGTAATCCCCCCAAATCTGTTCACTCCTGAAAGCCAACAAAGTAGGTGTGAATTAACGGTGACAGAATGCAAAGTGCCAAGTGCCTGTCTACCCTTTTCAGGCTCTCCGCTGCCACTATGGAGGCTAGGAAGGGGAATGCGACTCAGAAGGCTGAATTGCTTGGAGCTATCCAAGACCCTGCAAACCTAGAACAATCTTACATGCTACTCTGACTGAATGATTGAGGCTGGCTACCCACCCACCCCCCTCATCTTGTTCCTCGGATTCCCACTTTCAATTAGAACAGAAAACTAAAGAAAATTGGTAGTCCACCCCCCCCCCCCATTTAAGGAAAAGAAAAACATTTGGACAGTCAATCACAACAATCTCCCACATCAAAAGGAGTTTGGTATCAGTGTGCTGAAAATGTGGGGGATAAGATAATGAAGCAGTCAGATTCAGCTTCTGGTGAAAGAAATTAGCAGAAGAAATTAGCAGGGTATCTCAGTGAATGGATGCACAGTACTGATGGGGTAAATTCACTGCAGGTGAGGAAAACAAAAAAGATTGAAAGAGGATCTAAAAAGGATAAGGACTAGGAAGAGAGAGAGTGTGAGACTTCTGTCCAGACTTGTGTGAAAAGATTATGCCTCTTCAAGGAAGCACAAAATTGTGTACTAAAACAAGGAAGTGGAGCACAATGGCAAGTGCATTCAGTCTATTTTGTGTTGGTACGAGCAACATGTTGTGCAAAAATTTATCAGTCTGGATGCACATACAGAGGATGCTCATTACCTGATGACTGCAAAGACATGTGATGATTTGCACATGTGAAAAAGCCATCAAGGATCTCACACCATGGAGAGGAGGACTACCATTTCACCCAATGTCATCTCAAACTTTGCAGAGGAATCCATTCATACATACTGTTGTGCGATTCTACCCACTGACATTTGTCAGTGCAAACTCCTCTAGGAACTGGCAAACAAAGTGAAGGACATTTCATTTCTGAAGAATTCCTCCAACTCCCACCATGAGCAAAGAACGAACACTTCACAGGCTCTTCCCTCCTCTTGGTTCCACAACATCTGTAATGTTATGCTGCATTATACAGTGGCAGTGCCATATAGAGAGGCCCTATAGAGCCAGCTGCCTGCAGAGCAGGAAGCTAATAGAAGAGGCACCTTACCCCAGACAACAAGCTCAGCAGATGCCTCATCAACACCTCGGGAATTAGTGGCCAAACAAGTGTAGCTGCCAGCATCTGAGATCCGTGTAGGACTGATGAGGAGGCTTCCTGACTCCAGCAATGTAAATCGAGGAAGTTGCACTGAACCGCTGGCAAGGATTCGCTCACCTGTAGAAGAAAGAGGCAGAGTTTTGTTGTTGGGCCAACAGTCCTCACCTTCACGGGTTTTGCATTGCAATGGAAGCTATCTCCACCGCAATAAGCCTCAAAGACCTAAACACTAATCCTGACCTCAGCTCTTCTCTGTCATTCTGTAAACCACACAGTAAAATCAAGGGAGAAAGAAACTGCAGACCTTGGGAGGAACTCCTTCTTCACATGCATTCAAAGGGTATGCTGCAATCTAAGGGCGCAATCCTATCCTGTGCTGGAACAGGCAAGCCAAGAGGCTTGCACTGTATCCAGCGCAGGATTGTGGCCATAAGCGGCTCAGCCAGAGGCAAGGCAGAAACATTTCCCCTTACCTCCGGGTAAGGGCCGCTTGTGCCTATGGGTCTCCTCGGATTTGCGTGCGCGGAGTCACTTTAAGCCACTCCATTATCCCTGGGAACAGGGGTTGGGATCTGGCATGACTGCCAGATCCCAGCCTTGCCTCCTACTCCTCACCCGCCCGCCCTCCCCCCCCCCGCTCAGGAACGCCTCCCTCCCCCCTCCTTTCTTCCTTGCGTTGGCCCAGCCGAGTCTACACAACTTGTGAGGAGGAAGCCAGTAAAGAGGCTTGCGTTGGCCTCTGCAGGTCGGCACTTCTTTGAGCGCTGGTCCACCTTCCTCCTGAGGAGGTGCAAATGTGCCTTATGGCACATTTGCGACCCTCCTGGGCTGGCGCAAAGGACTTGTGTCAGCCCGTGGGCGGCTTTGAATTGTGCCCTAAGTCAGCCCTACAGCAGATCATAAACACTTTGATTTGAACAGGAGTGCAGCCTGGGGGTCTAGGTCTATAGGTCCTGACTGAGCAGCATCAGCAGTTGTGTGTGCAACTTAGGTTGCAATCCTAACCACACTTTCCTGAGAGTAAGCCGCATTGAACAAAATAGGACTTACTTCTGAGTAGAACTGGTTAAGATTGTGACCTTAGTATTGGTATAGTAAAGTGGGTTAGGGCAGGTCCAAGAAACACTGAGGTAAGAGCACAGGGCTGAGGCTCTAAATCAGGTTAGTGTCATATCCTCCTCTGATCCTTGAGCAGATTGTCTCCTGCACTTGTCACCAGATGCATCAAGGACTAAGTTCCTCCTCCATAACCTGTGTCCTCCACCACTCCCATGTGCAGGGAGCTCAGACAGAGCTCATAGAAACAGCTGTGGTAAGTGGCAAGGGAGGGAATGTAATTTTGCTAAGGCCTGGCCTCAAGAAGTTCACTTGCTTTTTCAGAAAGGTTGTTCTTTCGATACAGTCTGAGGTACTGTAGAGTCTCCGCACCTTTCCTCCCCACTTCCTGTGCCTGTTCTCTTATACAAGGGTTTGCATCTGGGAGAGACCAGCCTTTCTGACTGAAACTTACTGATCTCTAGCACAGGTGGTCAAAGTCACAAATGGTTTATTGCAGTGGTATTCAAACTGGGGCGTCGCGACGCCCCAGCATGTGGGTCCTGGCCTCTGCCCCCTTAAGGGGCGGGGGCAGCCAGGAGACAGGGGGAAGGCAGCAGCGCGATGCTCAGAGGGGCTATAGGGGCTTGGACGCACTTGCCCAAGCCTCCTGCAGCCTCCTGGGGGTGTGGGGAGCCCTGCACAACCTTTAGCAGGACTCCCCAGGTCAGAAAAAGTGAAAGCGGAGCGATCACGCCCCGCTCAGCAAAACCGGAAGTGGAGCACAATTGCTCTGCTTTCTCTTCTGGTGGGGCTGCAGGGACTGGGGTGCACCCTCCAGTCCCTGCAGCAGCCGTCCCTGTGCGAGCGCCTGCAGGGTCCCCCAGGTCAGGGAAAGGGAGAGTGGGGTGATCACGCTCTGCTTTTGCCTTCCCCCTGCCCCTGCCGGAGAGTTTGAACACCACAGGTTTATTGGATGAGCCACTTACAGTATAATTCTATGCATGTCTACTCAGAAGTAAGTCTCATTGTTTTCAATGGGGTTTACTCCCAGGAAAGTGTGTATAGAATTGTGGCCTTAAAGTGGAAGTAGAAGAGGGCTACCCATTATACATCTGGTCATAGTTATCAGTGTGAAGTCTACCACAAGCAGTTTGAGTTCATGACATCAGGGACACTGAGAAATAGGCACAAGAAGGTAGTTGTAAGGAATGAACAGTCATATCTGGGGCTAGGAGATAAACAGCAGGTCTGACATAGAAGCAGCCCATGTCAGCCAGGGGAACAGAGGAGATGGAGAGACTTTTGCGAGCTAGTTCCTGCTCCTCTGTTTCTGCTGTGGTCCAGTGAGGGAGACTGATTAAGAGTCAGGATGGACTATCCTGCTATTTTTTTGCTGGTTTTCTTGTCTAACTGTATTTTCATTCTAATTGCAAGCCATCTTGGGCGCTAAGTGGAAAGGCAGCAAAAAAAAAATTCTTTAACAGAAGAAAGTAATAATATACACACCTGATCCCTATAACTAGCTTTGTAAAAATCCTTAGTAATTTCCCAACTCACCATTACCTTTCTGCCAGGTGATGGCTGGTCTGGGAGCCCCTGAGGTCTCACAGCTGAGAACCACGGCCATTCCATCAATCACTGTGCTGTCCAGGGGCCCTTTGGTGATGTTTGGGGCAATACCTACAGTGGGGAAAAAGGCAGGGGAAATATCCCTGGGAAGGATTCTAGAAAGACAAGAAGTAAACACAGTGTAATGTCCTTTTTCCTTCCCACCCCCTGTACACACTGCTGCAGCTTAATCTCAGATGGAAAAAAAGTCAAAAGAAACAGTAAGGAACCCCAAATAAGCCTCCAGTCCAGGTCACATCTAACTCACTGCCTGCAATGAGCAGTTTGCTGTGCTCTGATCCCCCTCACGCAGTCTCCCTCCTCACCAATCCAGAATGACTCTGAATACTGAAGAAGTGGGTAAGGACGTTTTAAAGTCCACTACTACAACTGTAGCGCTGCAGTATCTTTAGGTAAAGGTAAAGGACCTTTTAATGGTCATCTATTTTGCTGTCTGAAATAGAGAATCTCCTATTTATGAAAGCACTATACTGCTTCACCAATATTGGCCCACTTCCCACTCCTCAGGCTAATGCTCCTCAAAGAAACACCCACACTTCCCAGTACCTTTTAGGACCTGTGACTAGAGGATCCATCCTGCTCCCTACAGCACACCAAATGGGAGCATTGCCATTGCAAACTGATTGCCAGGCTCGACTGTCTCTCCACTTGCTGCAACAAGACTTCCCTATCAACTCCTGCTTCTTGCCGTCCATCACCACCTACTGGTAGTCTTGTGAAGAACACTGGGAGGGGGCCTGCCAAGAACTTTCAAGCAAAGCAGTTGCTGACACCTACTGGTAACAGCCAGGTACGTGGAAGACTGCACCTCTCCAGCAGCATTGCGGACAAAGCACTGGAACATGCCCGTATCATCTGGCACCAACCCACTGATCTGCAGGCTCCCATTGAGAAGAAGCTGGAATCGAGCGAGCTTCTCCACTTCAAGCAGCACTGCATCCTTGTACCAGAACATGCTGGGAGGAGGAATACCTGTAATGCAAACATACATTCTTTCTTTGTTTCTTTGTTTCCTCCTTCCTCAATGGATTTCTCATCTGTGGATCCTGCATTTGAAGTGTGTTCATACACTTACATGAATGTATCTGGCCTACCTCTGTACACCCAGACTCCAGTGAATATCCTTCCCTATACAAACCCACAAACGCCTAGCTTCTTACTTCATGTGTCTCACTCAGAAAACATTGTCCTTTGGAGTTAAGCTCAGACCACACCAGTATGGAACAGACACTCCAAAAGGCCTTTGGGGCAATGGACATCAAGGAATGTTCAACACTGATGGGTTTTGCAACAATACTGCAAAAATTCCCTCTGCTTCTCCCTTCTCGAAGTCCTTGGTCAAATGTACCAGCAACATGTCAGAGTTGCCTGAAATGATGCAACGGATTTAAAAATTCCAAGTAAATGTAGCATCTTTTGACAAAGCAATAGCAGAATGAAGGAAATGTGGGACTACAAAGGACTTCCAAGTCTCATTAGTGTAGAAAGCATGTATAGCATCGAAGAAACAATGGAACCAAGCCTCATCCCATCAAATACGGTTAGCAGCATGCTGTTTTTATGATGATTTAGTGATGATGCCTTAAGAAAATTCTTTGAGAACTCAGTAATCTGGCCTAACTATTCTTAGAACATGGCTGCTAATTCTTAACTTCAGGCTTGTATCTTGCAATTTAAACTCACAGTTGCTTCACAGGCAACTTTGGAACTGATTCAGGATGCTCTGTTCCTTTCACATTCAGTATAAACATTGACATTTCAGCTGTGAGTGCCATTCAGCAGTGGGCTCCTGTTTTTGGTCGCCTGAAGACTCAGGCAGATGTCAGTGTGCCACACTTGTTTTCTCCAGATTGTCTTTTCAAGATTAACTCTGCAACTTGTTTTGGTAGAAACTGGCTTGTTTTTACATGCAAGTTTAAAGCGGAGAAAAAAGGAAGAGAAGCAACATGTGAATGGTAAGCAGCTTCCTCTCCCGTTTCTGCCTCCACATTGAAATGACCCAGATTTAGTTCTCTGGAAAACTGTTTGTTAGGATTGCAATTGCTTGTTAGGATTGCAAAGGCATGGGCTGTAAGAAAGCCCCTGTCTCAAACCCTCAAAAGCCACTGCCGGTAGACTATACGGAGCATGATGAAACGATGGTCTGGCTTAGTATAAGGAAGACTGATACAGTCAAGTTTCTAGCAGAGTGTGCTAGAATGGCATAATCATAACTACCCTGGTTTGGCCTATTCCAAGAAGCTGGACTAGATTATTAGGAAACTCTCTTGTGAGTTAGAGAAAATTACCTTTCGCTTGACATGGAATCTGCACCACTTTCTCCATCTCAGCTGTGATGTGTCTCTCTGGTTCCTTGGTGAACTGGGGTGGCTCTGTAAAATAGAACCCTGAAAGGGAGACTGGCCAAGCTTCATTCCAAACAATTAGCTGAACTCCCTGTTGGTATAGGGTTTGTTGATGCCTGTCAACTCCAATGATATTTCATTAGGTTCATTGGCAGGGATCCAACTATACCAGAACCCAGTGAAAAATTCCTAGACTCTTTGCACTCTGATCCTATGCACGTGTTGCGCCTGGACCTGCTTCCTTCCATTCCTCCTTTGCCTGTTCCCATCCTTACCCAGCACGGAGAGGTAGGCCCCCCGGACCACAGAGGGTACACTGCTACTGCGCAGCACAGCTTCACATTCATAGTAGCCACTGTCGCTCAGTGTGGGGTTGAGGATAGTCAGACGGCGGTTGTAGTCACTGATGCCACTGGAGACTGGCACCCCGCCCTTCTTCCAGATGATGTGCAGCTTGATGAGTGGCCTGGTTAGCAGAGAAGCCTGTGAGGGGGGAGACCCTTTGCATGGGGCCAGTGTCACTGGAGAACCGACAGGACCTCAAAGACCTCTACAGTCCAAGGGACCTCATACCCAGTACTCTAGTTTCCCTTTAAAAAGGCATACAGGTAAACACAAGGTGACCCTGAAGGCAGGGATAAGTCTCTTCTTATGGGTATAACATGACAGACCCCTGAGGCCAATCACTGTTGCTGTGAATCATTATGTGATCAGGAGAATCCTTTTCACAAACAGGTTTTATTGTGTGAGGGGACCTTTGTGGGTAAGACAACAATGTGCCAAGTTCACAACCACACCTGAACCTTAATAGTCTAAAACAGACTAGTTTCCAGATCATAGCTTAGTACCCATGAATTTGATGCTCCAGCTTACTTCTGGGGAGGTCACAAAAGACAGGGCAGAACACTTTGTGAGTCTGATGCTGCACTGACAAAGCAGGCTTGCAACTGATCACACAGTCAACATCACAGTTCCATACAGCTATATACTGATTAAATATTCTATGGCAGCTATACCTCCCAGGCATTCACAACTGCAAGACACGAACTGCAGAACCTGTCAGGCAAGTAGAGACTCACCTGGCATTGGCTACGCACTCCAAGGTCACCTCCGAGGTGCCAGCAACTATGCTGGTGTTACGTGGTGGAATGATGATGGTTGGGGCAATGGGATCAGCTGGGCCACCTATATCTGAGAGAAGAATGAAGCGGGGTTGGCAACCCCAGACATTGACTCATGCACCAGACAAAAACATTCCCAGGATACGTCTCTGCAAGAGGGGTACACCCTCGACGCACCTCTCCCTCTCCTTTGGGTTGAATACTGCTGAGAAACACCAGGCTTTCCTGAACCAGGTGATGGCACCAAGAGTAAGTAGCCGTGATCTCAGTAACCATTTCATTTGATTCAAAATGCGGGTGATGAGTCTTCATCCTGTGATCAAGATCCACTATTTTCACTGACCTCTCCCAGCATACATAGCCATCCCATCCCACCAGCCCTCTGGAATCACTACCATGCTTCTGCCAGTTGGTCAGATGTTCATTATCCTATTCTGCCACATTAATTTCTCTCAAACTCTCTATACCATCTACTTCCATGACCATTCCTGCTAGGAATCTCCTTATAACCACCAGTGCAATCAGGACTCACCTATGACAGAACCCAGGGCTGTGTATTTGTCATGATTTGGTGGGAACACCAAAAAGACCAGTCTCAGCAGAGTGTGCTATTGGTTATACAACATGCAGCGCAATTCTATCTTGCGCTGAAACAGGCAGGCCAGGAAGTGATGTTACGTGAAAATCCCCTTTTCCCTTTTAAGTTGTGATTTTATATCTGGTTATGTTATTATGGACTAAAATATCATACAGGCCAAACCTCTCATACAGGCCACAAAGCAGTCACAAGCTCATGGTGACAACATCCCCCTCCCTAGGGTTAACAAGTTTGGAAGAGCAAATCATTGTTTAAATGTCTACTATTCCATGTATTGTTTTAACCCAATCACTGTGTCTCCTAATCCAATCACTGGTTATGCAAACACATTAAACTTCTCACACAGGCCAAATTCAGGTAAAGTCACAAGCTCATGGTGACATCATCCACCTCTCCAGGGTCAAGGAGTCTGGCATAGTATTGTTTACCATATGTAGATTTGAACTACGGCATTTACTGCGTATTGTGTAAGTTCCCCTAGCTAGGAAGCCAGCCATTAGACACATTGAATTTTGCTGATAAAGGACATCCTGACCGCAAACACCCTGGTGGGTGGCAGTTTTCCCCCAGCTCAGTGCCCAGCCCATCTCAGTCACACAAAAAAACCCTTTTAAGAGAGGGCTTCGCCTCATGCTCGCTCTCTCTGGCTGCCCCTCCAAGGCAGAGGTCCTCCTCCCAGGACTTCCCCCTCCATCCATCTGCTCCTCAGGACAGGTAACTATCTTGCGTTCTGGAACTCTTTCCCCTCTTTCTTTCCCACCTATTTCTCCCCTTCTCTCCCCATCTTTAGTTAGCAACTGAGTTTGGCAGACTAGGGACCCCTAAAATCCTTCCCTACAAATTTCCCTTTTCCTAATTTCCTCGGATGCACCGAATACATGTCACATGCAACCACCATAAGCTAGGTACACTTTTCAAGTACTAGAACCAAGAAATGTGCATTATGTTTACCTTTGTGCTTTTGTATTAAAATTATAATCTTTTATTAGAAGTCATCTTTCTCCCAGTCTCCTCCTTAAGCTAAAAAAGGAATTTCTCTGCATTACGCCGCCTTGTTATCCAGCCTGCGATCCTGAGGTTCCAATAAGGGCACTGTAATTATTCCCCTATATAAAGCAGCCCTTTTGGTAACAGTGGCTAAGCTGGAGGTAAGGGGAAACTCTTCCCCCGGGTAAGCCACTGCAGCCCCAATGGGTCTCCTTGGACTTGCACCATCTCCGGTGGTGACATAAATCAGAGGAGAGCAGAGCGGCTTGTAGCCGCACCATGCTGCTCAGGAACAAGGGCTAGGAACCGGCACATCTGCTGGGTCCCTGACCCGCCGCCTGTTCCCTGGCCTCCTGCCCCTGGGACTGCCCTCCCCCGCCTTCTTCCCGCCCTCCCCTGCCCCGAAACACCTCCCTCCTGTCTCCTCCCCACCCACCTTGGACCCCTGCATTGGCTGAGCTTGGCCAATGCAAGCCTCCCTGCCTGAGTTGGTGCAGAGACTGGATTCAGCTTCCATGGGCTGGCACACATCCCTGCACTGGCCCAGCCAACTCTACAGGAGGCGCAAACGTGCTTTACGCAAGTTTGTGACCTTCCTCGGCTGGCGCAAGGGACTTGTGTAGGCCGAAGGGCAAGTCTGAATTGTGCCCTTAATTACCTAAGAATCTCAAGGGTTTTTAAAAATAAGTTTCTAGTCCTTATGTTTGGGAAGACAGGCCTGGAAAAATGCCTAGTGAAATCTCAGAAATCAATACAGCTGATGAATAATAATATTTTTTTGTGTTCAGGAGGTAGAACGTCAATGTCCTTGCATGTAGTTAATAGAAGCAATGTAAATTTATTTTTAATGCAAAGAGTAAACAATATAGGCTACATGCTGTTTCAAATACCTGCCCTGTGTTTTTTTCTCATAGTTGGCCTGTCTCCACTTGGCACAACATCTGCAGGACTTCACTGAAACCCCTCTCCTACAATGGATAGCACCAACCCTGTTGTACCCAGCCAGTCAAGATTGGTCAGCCAGTATTGCAGGCACTTAGCAGGGACTAGGCATAGCAGCTACTCTGCTTTGCTCATCTGTTCCTGTTCCTCAACCACCCAACCAGCTCAACGCTTCCCCTTACCCCTGTTCTGCTCTTGCCCCCTCTGGCACTCATTGTCATTACAGGTCTTCCTTCCTGACTATTCCTCAGTGTCAATCAGTAAGCACAGCAGAACCCGCCCCTTCCTGGTGCTCCCATTCTGAATGAGGATGTGGCAACAGAAATAAGAAACTGCCCATTCACACATTTCTGCCTGCAAGACTGATTCAAATCTCCCACAAGGCACATGATGGTGTGAACAAGAGAAGCATTGTGGGGAAAAGTATCAGACTTTTGTTGATAGCAATTTATCTATGGAGATGGAACTCATGAGGTCTTTACCAACACAAGAAGGCAAAGATGTCTTACATTACAGAATAATGCCTTATTCCTCCCTGCACAACTCTACAGCTTTTAAGCCTCAGAGGAACAGTATGATCCAGTACCCACCTCAACCATGAAATGCGGCTGCGTTCTTCCACCTGCTCTTGATCCCCAGATGGGCATCAGCAGGTGGCAATGGAGAGGAAAACAGAGAGAACGGAGCAACAGCAGTGGCAGCAGCAACAGGATAAGTACATAGAGCAAAATAATTGCAGTGATAAACCCCCCTCCCCCTCGTGTGTTGGCTGGGATCACAAGGTTGCTGATATAGCTGAATCCATAAAGGCATACACTATCGTGTTTATTGCACACTGAGGTACGGCACTCCAGATTAATGGGGCAGGAACAGGGAGGGGGGATATAAAGCCAGGTTCAGAAGGCATAAAACAGCTGTGAAGTAAACATCATCTGGAGGGACTGAGGAATCACAGGGCTGATTCATGTGGATTTCATGGCTTGGCTGGGAGGCAGAATGCAAGGCCATTCCCAAAGAACTGAGCGTTATGGGAAAGTGAATTCAGGAGTGTTAAATGAAAGGGGAAGCTTAACAGCTGCAGGGGTGCTGCAGGTCAGGAGAATGGAAGCATTGAGATGAGTGTCTTATAGAGCTGAAACTGGGACCTGCAAAAGCACCTGCATGGTAGGTTTACTGTACTGTATAGAGAAGAGGGCCAGCTCTGCCATTAGGGAGAGTGCATTGGTCCACAGATGGCAAATGCTGGGGCCTACCATCAAATGCCAATTATTTAGGCCATGATTGTATTTTTACTGTCACAAGGAGGAGGTGATCGCCATTTGGAGTTTGTGCCTCAGGTACCCCATCTTGGTGAAAAACTGACAAAACTTTGAGGAGATCTAGTTAGCTGTATTCCGACTGGAGCAGAAAAAGGACCCTGTGATGGCTTTAAGGGCTGGATGAAATCCAGGTCTAGGGAGGTAGAGCCTTCATATGTGGATCAATGAGCAATACCAGAGATGGGGGCAGCAAGGCACAGGAGAATGAAGAGATAGCATGCAGTAACAGGCTATATTGGGTGTAGGAAGGTCAGGGTGGTAATAATAGAGGCTTGTGGGACAAAGGTGAGCTAACCTGCAACATTGTTTTGCAGTCAGAGCCCATGGGGGAGGTGCCAGGGGGTAAATTGTACACAGGCTCAGGGTCAAAAAGGGGGCCCAGAAACCAAAGGAAGGGACATGAAAATTTCCTGGGATCTTACATTTTCTGATCTAACCATGACCCATGTGAGGTGGGATGCAAGGGGTACATCGTACCTGGGCGTGGGGTCAAATAAGGTGGCCAAAGGAGCAGAGCTGAAAATGTCCTGGAATCTCCGAAAATGTTTGTGTATATTGTGTAATACAATCATTGGATTATCATTTCTACAAATTACATTTTGTGTAAGCCTACATAATTTTATAGATCTTAATTTGTAGAAATGATAATCCAATGATTGTATGAAATTCTGATCCAGTGGAAAAGGGAAGGGGCCCAAAAGAAACTTCGTACCTCCCCACGGAAGGGATAAAGCTCCTCTCGGAGAACCTCTCTGCAGTTATGTTGGGAGGACTCGTTCCGAGGAGGGAAAAGCACATTATACAGATTCATCCATAGTGAGATTCTCATGCTCTGTGCTGTAACCAGTAATCTTGCTTGCAGGGAGACTGCATGAATGGTGCAGGGAGCAGGGATAGGGGCCTCAGCCAGTGTGATGTAATTAGAGCCTCCTAGCTCTTGCAGCCATGGCCCAAAGTGTCTAAATAAATTTGGAGGCG
This sequence comes from Tiliqua scincoides, assembly GCF_035046505.1. NCBI lineage: Eukaryota > Metazoa > Chordata > Lepidosauria > Squamata > Scincidae > Tiliqua > Tiliqua scincoides. The sequence goes on from NC_089822.1 coordinate 147,871,092, forward strand.
GCAGAAATGTTTAGTCAGCACCAGCCGGAGCTTCGCCAGAGATTTACTGCAAATTAAATTTGGGCCCGAGCCAGCAGAAGCGATGACAAAGAAGCCAGATGCAAAGAGATGCCGGTGACTGTCTGAGCTTCAGGGGCTTTTTGGCTTACAAGAAAAACAAGCAAGACATAAACTACATTCTCGGCCCATCTCAGACTCAGGGTCAAATTAGATGGTACTTTAAGCGTGAGACTGGGGTTAGCGAGCTTAGTTTCTAGTCAACGAACAGCAGTCACATCAGAGGCACTCACAGACTGGAACCATGGCAGGAAACTTTTATTATGTCGGTATCTCAACATTTCATGGTCTGCATCTTATTTATTCTCAAAGCCTTCACCTCCCAGTCTAAGCAAGGGTTCCTACACCTTTAACAGATGCATGCCAGAAAGGAGATAAGCCCATCACCAACTCCATGGTAAGCCATACATGTTGAATTTTGCCTTGCCATGCTAATGCTATAGGCATAGGAACCCTGCCAGAAAAAAAGGTGGCAACTCTAAGCCCTTTCCACCTCAACCCAAGAGACACTTACTCTCCACAGTCAGTGTGATGGGTTGGCTGGTTTTATTGTCTCCATTCTTGTCGTTCACCGCTTGCACATAGTACCTTCCAGCATCAGGTGCTACTGTTGACAGGATTACAAGAGTGTTCTCCAATGTGATGGCTCTGAGGGAAAAGAAGAATGGTTTAAAGCAGAGTGTGCCTTAAAGGGTGTACATCCCTTTCAAGAAACTGCTAGAAGGCAATCACTCCCCCCCCTTCAGTATTTTGTTTGTGTATTGATTGGCTCAAGCAGCAGAGTGTTCATCCTTCCAAACAGTGCAGTATGGATTACGTGCCCAACTTTCTGTTGACTGGAACTATGAAAACTGATATGGGAACCCCACTTTTGCACAGGCACTTGGCTTTCTTTGCATTCTGTCCTCAGGGATCTTAATGCATAGAAGCATTACCTGCTGGGACCTCAGTTCTTAACTGACGCCCTGCTCCTTTTTCTGTGACAAAGCCAAGAAAAACAGTGTCTGGCACAGTATTGTCTAGATCAGGGGTGCCCAAACCCCAGCCCTGGGCCACTTGCGGCCCTCAGGGAGACTCCAGCCTCCAATGAGCCTCTGGCCCTCCGGAAACTTGCTGGAACCCACACTGGCCCGATGCAACTGCTCTCAGCGTGTGGGCGACTGTTTGACCTCTCACGTTAGCTGTGGGATGAGGGCTCCCTCCACTGCTTGCTGTTTCACGTCTGTGATGCAGTAGCAGCAGCAAAGAAAAGGCCAGCCTTGCTTTGTGCAAGGCCTTTTATAGGCCTTGAGCTATTGCAAGACCTTCATTCATTCATATAAGTTCCACCTCTAGGATATTAATTTATGTAAACTTATGTAAATTTATTCAAATCTAAAATGTAAATTAATTCTTTTTTCCCTGGTCCCCGATACAGTGTCAGAGAGATGATGCAGCCCTCCTGCCGAAAACTTTGGACACCCCTCGTCTAGATTATGCTTTGAATGACTGAAATGGTTTATTTTGTGTTGCTCTGACTTGCCAAGGAAGGGAACGGAAAAGCTTTAGATTATGAGATGGGCTTCTTTCCGCTGAAAGCAGGCAGAGGCCATGTCTGAGCCACATCCCACAGTTGAGCCACTGTGAGATACAGGAAGCTGGACTAGATGGGCCTTTGGCCTGATCCAGTGGGGCTTATGCTGCATTCTGGGAAGTATTATTACACCTGCTAACTAGGCAAAAAGGCACCTTTTAAAGTGGTGTCCACAGAATTAGCAGGAAGAGAGCAGCTGTCCATCTTCACTCCAGCATTGAGTCTTTCCAGTGGCCGTTGCTGATGCCTCTTTCGAATCTTTGTTTTAGATTGTGAGTCATTTTTGGACAAGGAACCATTTATTTGTTTAGCTATACAAACTGATTTGTGAACTTTTTATTGAAAAGTGGTATGTAAATATTCTTAACAATAGTAGGAGTAGTATCATGTGGAATTGTTACTTTCCCTGGAGTCCATTCTATTTCTCCCCCTGCCCACCCTATTTTGCCCACCCACTGTCTATAGCCTGCCCCCTGTGTTGACCTACCGATGACAGGGGTCATTGACAGACCAATGGTGCGTGCCTGCGACCACCTGCTGCTTGCAGCAGCAGCTCAGCTAGGCTGAATGGCATGTTGCATGTTTGAGCCAGCTGTAAAGGACTGTCATGGAGGTGGGCTCTCCCCCCTCTCTCTTGCTATACCATCACAGGGGGAGATGGGAAATGGTGCTTTGAAATGTGAAGATACTGCTTTGTACTGAGTGTGGGTATTTTGAAATGTATGGATCTCTTCTGAGTGACATTTAGTTACTGTCCTGGGGTATCAGGATGCTTTGAAATGTATGGAAGAGTGAATGTATTTGAAGTCAGCTTGAAGTTAGCCAGAGAGCCATGATCTGTCCGGTGAAGGAATAAAACTGTCAATTTAGATGGAAAAGTACTGCCTAAGAAGTTTGATAGGAGGATCTCACAGGTGGTTGTTATCTCTGCTGGCTAAGGAGCTGAAGATCTTCAAGGTTATTTCATAGGTGTCAGTAATTTGAAATTATGTCAATTACCTGACCTATGTGCCTGGCAGCTGAGTGGTCAGCTCTGACTCAGCAGATTTTTTTGAAACTGTCATTAAATGAGACCCACAAGGCGTTTTGAGAGTTTGAGCTATATAAGTGGGAAAGTGAGTCTACTTGTGATGCCATTAAAGGTTGTTGATTGATTGAGTCTACTGAGTGTACTTGTTCCAATTCACTGCCATGAGGATCCCCTTTGACAGCAATGAGATGGGGCGGAGATATCTCTCTGACTTACTAACATGTTAAGCTTTAATAAATTCCTTTTAAGTAAAGTGGCTGGTGGACATATAATAAATTGACCAGTGGGAAAGTGGCTGCCTCAAAGAACTTGGAAAGCCTGGGTATTTATCAGGGATGGGAAAGTTCAGCGTGGCTTGACTCGACTCAAGAGTTACCGCCCCCTTGTGACTCAACTCGAAAAAGAGTCATAACGGGCACTTTCCGAGTCTGCGAGTCACGCTTTAGTGACTCTAAAGGACTCGAGTCAAGTTGCCCCCCTTTAAAAAGTCTGCTGTGGAAAAAAACAGGTCTGCTGCTGGGGTGTGTATGTCGGAGTTCTCTTTAATGACTCCCTTGCTGTCCCATTGCCTCTGTAAACAGGGCGAGCAGGGTGGGATGGACTGTGACAGAGCGGGGAAAGAAGCAGCAAGAGGGAGTAGGGTCATGTGCAGCAGTTGCGACGCTTACCAGGATGACCCAATCCTTTGCAGCCCTACCCAGAAGTAGCCCCACTGTAGCCAGTCATTCACTGAGGCTCCCTCCTTCCCACCAGCCATGCGATGCAAACTGTGATTGCTATGAACTCCCTCCCTCCTTCCCTGCCTTCGTCCCCTCCCTGGGCTTCTCAAGCCAATCGTAAGGCAAGAACCCCCCTGGCTCCTCCTCCTGCCTGCCCTCAACCAATGAAAATATTAGAGTGCCCATCCGATCATCTGTTCCTGCCTTCCTATAAGACAGGGGTCTCCAAACTTTTTGGCCAGAGGGCCACATCAAATATCTGGTGAAGTGTTGAGTGCCAGAAAAAAATTTAAATCTAAAATTTATATAAATTAGAGATGGAACTTAGATGAGTGAATAAATGAACAAATGGACTCATTCATTTAACCTCTCTGGCTCTCAGAACACCCTCCAGACACAACCAGAACACAGCTCCAGTTATGTTCAGTTGAGTGGGCCAGAGGCTCTCAGGGGACAAGAGGCTGGCTGTGGGCTGGATAGAGGCTTGCTGCGGGCTGCATCTGGCCCCCAGGCCGGGGTTTGGAGACCCCTGCTATAAGAGATGGGAAAAGAGAGTCCAGTCCTGGCTTCCCCTATTCATTGCAAGAAGAAAGCATGAACACTTTCCTGCTTTCCAATTGGAACCTCTCTGCTGCTTGTCCGGTTGGGATGCTGGCCCCATGAGGTTTTTCACGCCACAATAACAGTAAGCAAGCACACCCAGACACAGGCATACCCGAGTTTGCATGCATGGGGATGAGTGCCGAGTCAGGGAGCCCCCGACTTGAGTATTTTTCAGAGACTTCCATGTGCGTGACTCACGAGTCAACAAGTCACCCAAAATCACACATTTTCTTGACTTGAGTCTGTGTCACTGACTCGAGTTCCAACCCTGGTATTTACTGACCAGCTCAGGAACTTTTCTCATTCCCCCCTGCCTTGCTTGCAACTGAGCTTTTGAGGAAGCAGAGAGATGCTGGCAATGAAGGGAAGTGTAGGGGTAGAAGTGCCTTGTAGTTTGTGAGGGACAAAGCCTTAGGAGGCAGGATGCAAGCTGTTTTATTTTGGGGTTCGTGTGACTGATACCCCTGTTGCTAGGGATGTCCTGAAAGCCTCTGAGATAACAGGCCCAGCATTACAAGGATCCTACACTACTGGCACACTAGTTCCAGCAGTGCAAGGCCTTCTTAGGATTGGGCCAAAATAAACTCTATATCTCTACCTGCAAATATCTAAAAGTATGTTTCCCTCAGTGAATTTTTGGTGTACAGTTCGGGGAAGGAACATTAACATATTGGCTATAACAGTAACACATTTTATGTTGTGCGGGGCTGATGGCTGTGACTCCCTGTCCCTTTAGAGGGCAACTGGTTCACCTGGGGCAGCCCAATCAGGCCCTGGGCTTACTAGGGCCAGCCTCAATCCAGAAAACGAGTATCACAGGAGCCGTGGACTCCCCACATAAGTGGGCTCACCTGAGCCCAAATGAAAAGAAATGGGTGAGGGAGGTAGTGGGGAAGTATTTAGCTCCTACAAAAGGAGTCACTGGGGAGAAAGGAGGGGAGAGTCTTCTGGCAACATTCCCATAATGGGACAACTGCTGTGCCCATGCAGGATCTTGGGTTTCCCAGGTCTACAACCACTACTGGGATCCAATTCCCCTGTCCTGGCAGGCCTTATTTGAAAGACCTTCCAGGTGGGTTCCCAGCTACTCTTTGCCATGAACTAACCTGCTTGGCTTCAGAAATGGAACTACAGCAGACACTTAAATCTGCGAGAATTCACATGTACTTGTGGAAATTGTTGGACAGATTTCTATAACTGTGGGCACAGGGTTTCTGTGCAGATCTACAGTGCATGCATGTACATGGAGAAAAGGTAAATGAGTTGGGAAGTTCTGAAGTGTAAACAACCTTCCATCTGAGGCTTTTTGGCAGGATGTGATGGCTGAGAAATGCAAACCACTGAGCAATTCACAATGAAGTCCAGGTGAATCTGATGGGATTCTAGTAGCTGCAATTGGGCTGCTGCTGAGTTAATGATTAATATACCACTTAAGTGCATGTGTGTGACTGTATGCACACATGCAATACACATAAATGGTCCCAGAAGCACAAAGAGTTGCGATGCATAAACCAAACATTTGGAATATACTGAAGCTACTTTCACCTCAGATGCAAAAAAAAAAAAAATCTTTCCCATTTCCCGTGCCCACCTTTAAATTACTCCAGTGACTAAGCGCTCAGGAGGGAGAACAAGTTGGATGTTCACAGATTAATAGTTTTCTTTTTTACAGAATGATCTAATCTGCCAGAGACATAAAATGGCTGGGGGAGGGGGAATATATTTTACCATTAAATTTGTGATAAAGGAGCTTTATCTCCTCAAACTGCCTTCACAAATGGAAAGGCAACCAATTCACTTCCTGCATAATGGAGGTTACATATTCAATTCCAGTACACTGTATGTGTGTGTGTGAAAGAAATATAACAGCTGTGCATGTTGAATCTGTGAGGTTAGGGGGTGCATGCTGGGTTTTTTTTATTAATAAGTGTACACATTTTTCTGCTGCATGTGCACACAGAGGGAGGTTTTGGTAGAAGGAGGCTGCAATCCTATATGCACTTGCCTGGGAGTAAATTCCACTACTCTCAATGGACCTTACTTCTGAGTAGACATGCACAGGATTGCCCTGTGAATGTCATATTGGTGAGAACTGCATTTGTAAGGATGTAAGTGCATGTAAAAAATTCCACCTAGTAAAGGGCAAACATATCTCTCAGGGCCAAATTAGACAAAATGCTGAGAGATATACAAACAATCTCCCAACTGCACTTTAAAACAAATAGAAATGCAATCATGACTCTGGTTAGAGCATCAGGTCTTCAACCCTTTCCCCTTAAGATGCTTTCAAAATCAACCCCCCTGCATCTGCTGTCCCACCCATAAGGAAAAAAAAAGATAGAGGGACTAATTGGCAGGTGATGAGAACAGAGAGCCTAGCAGGTTTCCTGGGCACTGTGTTTTAGCCATAGGTATTCAAGCGACCTTTGCAGACTTAAACCTCAATCATGACTGAGGGTTTGGAAGCAGGCCACAGAATTGTGCGTTCCCTCCTCTTTAACACACACATTTTCCCTGCCACACATAAACATGTTTACGTAAACATGCCACACGTAAACATGCCACACGTAAACATGTTTGATAGTTGTTTGCACCCAGGCCAATTGCCAGCAAGTGGTAACCTTGGAGAGTGGCTTGTGGCTCCAGAAACCCACACAATCTACTACCATTGCCTGCCTTCAGGCCCAGTCCAAGATTTGCTGGTGCTGCCATTTCCCCTTGCAATGCACCCAACATGGTGTCATTCTGGGGCATTTCTCTAGTGGAGGGACCCACTTTTCCCACACGATACCCAACACCAACACTAATGACTGGTGTGCTGTGGGGAAAAATGGCAGCTGTCAGCCAGCAATTATGGAAAGAAACAAAAGAAACCCACTACTGCTGCCATAATAAGTTGCCGTGAACCATACAGAGGCCCATGATGGAGGAGGTAGGTCATTATCCAGGATCCCCTAAAACCTAGAGCCAACCCTGACTACACTGATGTTAACCATGGTTAATGCTACTAACCAGAGTGTGATTGAAACCAAGGCTACATCTGTACTGGTCCAGAAAATGCGATCTAGGCTATGCACAAGATGATCTTCATCTGCATAGCCAGAAACATTTTGAAACAGGCAGACTTATCTGACAAGCATTCATGTGAGTTTGTAATCCTTTTCTACCACAAACACCAACTGCATGCAGTGGAGGTGTCAGGGTTGGTGAGGAGGTAGATGGACCAAGGACCCTTGCCCATCACAGAACCAACTAGGTTGGGCTAATCCCTGAAACGCTGTAGTGGCAATAGTAGCATCCTATGCAAAATCAGTGGGAGGGCAGGGGAGCCACAAGGGGCCCGGGACAGGGTTTTGCCCCAGAACCCCCAGGAACTCAGGAATGGCACTGAACTGTGTGCATATGTTATACCACACATTACCTGTATGGTCACTGATATTGGTACATGTGTGTGCATGTGCAATGTGAAATAACTTTTATTAGAAATAGGCTGATTCGTAAGTTGGTTGGATTCACTTGGGACAACATAAAAGAATTACATTATTCAGTGATGGAAATATTGTTACGTCTGATTTAATTTGTTGTCAGGTCATGTAACATAAGATTAAGATCTCAGCATTATTAAGATTTAAATGCTACTGGGATTGTGCTAAACAGAAAAATGATGGTGAGAACAAAAGTAAAGTGACAGAAATGACAAGAAAGCAAATTTACCTAATAGTTGGGTCTTGTTCAAATGTTTGAAATGCCACTCCTTCGGCATTTTGGCCCTTATGTACATACTGAATACATGATAACAAATAACATTTGTTCCTTGAAGAGGAATGGAGCTTATGGAATCATACTGTTCCAGGACTCAGATCCAGAAGTGCAGATGTGCTATGTTCCTCATGTGCCACTCCTTTGTTACAGCCCAAGTGTTCACACCTCCCAGGCTCCTAATGCTGCATTAGTCCTCCTTTATATCAAGTTCTACTTTCCACACGTTCTTATTTTTTCATCTTTCCTTTTTACAACTCATCATATTTAAACACACACACACACACACACACACACACACACACACACACACACACAAACGGATTCTCAGAAGGGTTTCTTCCACAAACAATTTGTTGAGGAAAAATATGCCTTTTCCGTGGCATTCCTCTCGTTCTCACTTCACTCACAGGCAGAGTTAAAGTGTCCTTGCCTGCTGAGTGTACTGATTGCTGAGAAACCAGTTTTACATACAGAATAGCAGCCAGCAGATGGGACTCGATTCTGAGAAAATGGCTGGGGTGTTAACACATGACAGTATGCCCAGTTGGGTGAAGACAAAGTGAAGCTACAGCTGCAAAGCTGCTACCTTGGTGGAAAATGACACAACCTTCTTCCACCCTTCAAAGGTTTTCTTCAACAGCAATTAGCATGAATGTTTAAATGAATCAGATTTTTCTTTGGGCAGAGAGGGACACAGTTTTTAACAAGTTTCTCCAGATAACCACTGATCTGACCTTGCAGCCTGATGAGATACACTAATTCTAAAGCTCAGTATACAAAGTTAAAGATAATATGTAAAGGTGGTAGTCAAGTTTATAGATATACTTTTCTTGTATGTCCCAGTGACAAGGGGTGTCTGTGCAAAAACAGCACAGAGCACCAGATCAGATACTAGGTCTGGTGGCCCTTGGTACTTCTGGGTTCTAAGTGCTCCACTGCAGGACTCTTATATGATGTAAATTAGTTCCCCACTTCAGCAAGGGTGGCACTGGGACAGATTTCATTCTGGCACAGTTTTCTGGGACAGTTTTTATTCATTCGCTCTGCATAGGATCCTATACAGATTCCAGGACACAAGGAAGGTAGTGCAAATCTGGGCCATTCATCTATTTATATAAAAGTCAGTTCCAAACATTGAGAGCCCAATCCTACCCAAATTTCAGGTTCTGATGGCAGCTGTGTCAATAGGACATGTGCTGCATCCTAAGGTGGGGGAGGCAATCATGGAGGCCTTCTCAAGGTAAGGGCCTTTTGTTCCCTTATTTCAGGGCTGCATTGTGGCTGCATCACGCTGGAAATCTGGATAGGATTGGGCCCTCAGTCACATACTAGCATGACCCAGGAACAGCTCAAGATGGGCCTGTGAAGATGCTAGCAGTCTCACTTCTCAATGGCTATGGTCATAAATGATAGGTAGTAGGTTTGGCAAGTACTCCAGGAGTGTTCCAAATGCACCCCTACATGGTCACCATCCAATCCAGTGGGGGAAAAGAGTGAGAAGATGCATTTGGAGACATTGTTAGGGTGAGGTTGAAACTTGCCCTCTGTCCATGACACTCGATGGCTTGGCTCTCTCTGACTGGGATCTTGCACACATGTATGTTTGTGTCATGATGATAAGAATGGCGAACATTTCTGACAGATAGCAAGGGACAGTGTTTCCCAGTAAGTAAGGGAAGCTACTTAGCTCTACCTCACTTGCCAGGCTCAAGCTAGCTTTGGCTGATCCAGTGCTGCTAATGCTGATGCACAGAGTCATATTTTTAGCCACTGCTAGAGGTGACCATAAGAGAAGGGCTGTAGCTCAGTGGCAGAGTGCATGATTACATGCAGAAGGTCCCAGGTTCAATCTAAAGGTAGGTCTGAAATGTTGATGAAGAGCAGCTGCCAGTCACTGTTGTTAAAATGAGCTAGAGAGACCAACAGCCTGACTCACTATAAGTTAGCCTTCCAGGTTCCTATGAGACCATAGTAGCAGGGTTAGCCTTACAGGGCCAATCCTATCCAACATTCCAGGGCCAAAGCAGTCCCGAGGTAAGGGAACAAATATTCCTTTACTTTGAGGAGATCTCCGTGACTGCCTCCCCACCACAGAATGCAGCACACACCCCATTGGCACAGCTACTTCAGTGTTGAAAAGTTGGATAAGTTTGGGCCCACAGACATGAAGGGCGGCAAAAGTGAAGGGATGGCAAACTGCCCTCTCCAGCCTGCAGTTCCAGTCGCCGTTCCAATCCTCTTCTGGCTCTCTGGGAGCAAGCTAGAAGCAGATCATGACAGTGGCAGCCCCCTTCTCCGTCAGACACTGCTGCTGAGAAAAGAAAGTGGAGAGGGGAAAAGCAGCAGCAGCAGCTCCAGATTGCCTTACATTGTCTCCTTATGGCCAGTATCTGAGTTGTATTGTGTCTAATTTAACTAGCCCATGCATTCCCCCTGCTGTTAGTATGTACATGTAGAGGGCTCACTGGAATGCAGTAGCATTACCTGTCTTGGCAAGACTTGGCAGTAAGCTTTGGTGGGATTTGGTTTAGGGAAATCAGGTCAGACAGGCAGGACGTAAGATTGGGAGATAATTCAACATAGGTAAAAGGCTCTGAAAAAGGGTCCAGCATTAAGGCAAACCAGAAAAAACAAATGAAAAATCAGGAATGCAAAATTGGAGATGCAAAATGAGAAGGGTGCCATTCAAGCTATTCAGTTGCAAGGCCCGACTGGACACCTTGAGGCTCCCGCTTCATTCTCTGGACTGTGGGTCATGTGTACGCCACAGCATGAATGTATGGATGCAACATTTACTGCACTTCACACATTTTCTATATGCTGGATCCCTTATGCTGTCACCATAGCCCTTAACTTCAGACCCTGTGAGTGAGCTATGTCTATGAGCATACAAGCAGATAGTTGGCTGCTAGGAAAGCTTCCATCCTTGAAAAATTATCCTTCGCTGGAGGGGGAATGCTATATCTCACTATGAACGTTCCTGTCTGCATAAGGAGACATGGTAATTTTTCCCCCCTCTTTCCTGAACAGAATATTACAACCCTTAAGAAAGAGCAAATGCCCTTCCTTACATCTCCCTCTCTTTCTCTCTCCTTTTCTTTTAAATTCATTTTCTCGATGATAAACAAAGCCATTAGTTTATCAACTCTATCTCTGTATTTTAATGTGATGTGCCTGAGACATCTGTTAAACATCCTTAATGTTAGTTTAACAAGGACACATTCAACTGCGTTCTCTCGCACTTTCTCCCATTAAGAAGGGACGTGGCAGGATTCTCTCAGATAAACAGCACAGCTAATGTATCTGTCTTGTGCCTTTACTGTGGGGGTGAAGACAGCAGATTGCTGATGATTTTTGTATAGGCCATGTTTTATACTTTTTCTATGAATGGAGGTACCATGGAGAGTGCCTAGAGGACACATTCTGACCTATCAATATTCACAATGCTGTATACCTTGCCATACCATATTTCTATCTATAGCCAGCCTGCTCACACCTACCCTCTCACCTCATATAACAAACTTGCAGCTTCATTCCTAGATGCTGCAGGATCTGGAAGCATTAAGTCCCTGGAGTAATCACAACGGCTTTAGGAAGATGACAATGGCTGGAAGTCCAGAAAATATAAGTAAACAAGAAAAGACACAGACAAAACCTCTGTCAAGAAAACAAAAAAACTAGGGAGAATTTGGCAGTTCTATGAGCTAAGGTTGGAAAAAGAAAGTGTGTGTGGAGAAGGGGAAGAGAATTAGCTGTTCCTTTCTGTTGCAGCAGATGTGTATGTTCACCCATTGTCCTAGAAAGATCCAAGCACTTCATTTATTTGGGGTGGAGAAAGGAAGAGGGGACTAGCAAGAATTTGGTTTCCTAAAGCTCTCTGTTAAATTAATGATGAAGGAAGTGAACCATCAGCAAGGTTAATACCACAGTTTTGGATATAGGCCACAATTTAGCATAATGGGACATGAACAGAGGAATCCTCATTTCACAATCATCATGAATCTGGGACTACAAATTCATTGCCTACAGTGGGACAGTTTCCATCAGTGACAAAAGGATCCAGGCTACTGATTCAGTTTATTTTAAAAGAACCCATGGCCATGCCTGCCAAGCTGACAGCATTAATCAGATGGGAATCTCCCATTCACAGATGCTGCTGCCGATCCACTTTTCAGGGAAGGACCCTTTGAGCTCTCTTATGAATATTAAACAGCTGTAATTGTTGTGAAATGGTTGATAGAGTCAGTACTGAACAGAACTGAAATGCAAGTAATGCTCAGTGGTGCCTCAGAGGCAGGGTGGGAACGCGGGCCATTAGGCACAGTGGCTCCTCAGGGGCCAGTCAGTGTGATGGAAAGCAGGAAATCCTACAGAGAAATACATGCGGCACTCCCCAGACAGAAGGAAAGGGAGAGCCAGCAAGCATTTCTGAGACTCCACACTGCATTTCAACAGGGAGGCATTCCTGCCAGAGAGAGAATGTTGAGATGAGGTATACATTTGTGCAGTTTGAAGAAAGAGGAAATAGGTGTGGTTCTGACAATATGGGTAATCTTTTGCTAGTATCTCTATGTCTGTTAGAATGATAGTAGGGAACCCCTACATTTATGTATGTGTGTGTGTGCACACACGTGTGCATGTATGCGTTTGCATGTGCATATGTTCTGCTATGGGTGTCAGTGTCCAGTTCATCTGTGTGAGGGCTATCTTGGATGAGACAATAACATTTGGGGCTGTGCAAGGACTCCATAGAGGCACAAATATACAGTGTCCAGATTTCATTCCTGTGCCTTTAATAGCTATGATGAAAGGGGAATTTTGCTAGGTGGAGATTCTCCTATTATGGACACTATGATAGAATTTAGGATACACTCACAACATTTGCACTACCTTTACTGGGAAATCTCTAGAGATCCTTCCCCCCCCCCCCCAAACTGTACAGTAACAACTGTGTACAAATGATGATCTAAAAACAGCCCATTATGAGACAAGCAAGCGTCCAAAAAGAATCGGTGTGATTTAACTAAGCTTGACAAGGCTCAGTCGGCACCACAAACAGTAAGGAAAGGCAGCCTTATCACACTGAAGGTGGTTCTTGTAAAATGGCCATTGCCTTTTTACTCACATGCGGCTGCTGGGGGGAATTTTGCGTCCATCACGGAACCATGTGACTTGTGGACGAGGGAAGCTGGCAATGCGGGGGGCACGGATGACAGCAGCTTCACCATGGGATACACTCTGCTGCTTCTCAATGTCTTCAAAGCTGCCCATGTCTGAAAAAGAAGCAACAGCAAACATGTCAGCTATACGTGCAGAGACCACCTTCTTGACATTCTTAGATGCTGGCTGCAGAGTAGGCTCACTTATGTCTTTGGCTTCCAAATCCAGGCAGATAAACTAATGGGAGGCCAGCAACCATGGGAAATGGAGGGCTAATCAGTCACCAAACGCTTTCAGGAATGCTATCATCACTCCTAAATATCACAATGCCTGCTTCAGAACCTTGTGTGATCTCCTCTGTCTGTGGAGGGACTGAACAAACACACTAGAACAGCTGTGAGAATGAGAGAGTGCCAGAGGCCCAATGAGAGCTGAACAAGCTATCAGGTCACATAGGTTTTACTGGGCAGTATTGCCAGAGCCAGAGGCTCGGAGGCATTGGGGAACAAAACATCTCAATGAGGCTGGCACAATTTGGGATTCTCTTCCCAGCTGAATGAAGCTCATCAGTCACATAGGGCTAAGGAATTTTGGCCTATTTGCCTGGGACTATAAGAACAGAGGTGCTGTCAAACATCTGACAGGTCTCTTTAAATGGCTTGTGGGCTACATTTGGCTCAGTAGGTCAGAAATTGTGCAGGTCTTACAGCCCAATGGTATCCATCTTACAGTTCAATGCTATCCAACTTTCCAGCATTGGTGAAGCCACAAAGCAACCCTGAAGTAAGGGAACAAACATCCCCTAACCTTGAGGAGGCTTTGCTTTGGGGAGAAGGCAGTCAACACATACGCAGCTGGCACTAATTGCAGAATTTCTGTCCACATATGCTTTTGTTCATGACATGGTATCAGGTTCCCCCCCCCCCCCTTGGTTGCATTGTGAGAGCTACTTCATGTAGCATACTTTGTTTTTGGTAATGGATTGCCAAGTGCAAAACACATATATATTGTGGAAGTGATTTATGAAACACCTGTATGCATAAATGGCAGTTTTCTCCTTGCAAAAGAAACCAAAGACAAAGGGCCTGTTCCATTCCTGATTACTGCTGATGTTTACTTTGAAAGGTGGCAATTTACACACATGAGCACCCTTCACAAACAACATGATACACATGTAGTTTGTACCTGGAAATCTGTTCCTGGAGAATGAGTGAATCGCATGAAATGGCCAGGAGTTGCTGTGAGGAAATTTGCCTTTCTTCAAACTGAAACACTTTTCAGTGAACCCTGCCTGTACAGATTTTGTACAGTAGAAATGACAGAAATGAGTGCTTCATGTGCTTTAGATTGGCAATGACCTGTTATAAAAAGCAAATGCCTTGTTCTCCCACACTCAATGCAATCTCTTCTGCTTATCCACTTGGTACACATTCATCTGTGCCTCACCCCCTCAAATGCCCACACTCACTGCCCTCTGCTTACAATTGTTTGACACCCCTCAAACATTTGTCTACATTTTGATGCTATTCCCCTCCGCACACATTTTGACCAACAACCTTGATATTTCAAGGATGGAGGTCGGTGTGGCGCAGCTGTTTGTGTGCCAGAAATTTATGGCACCTTTAATAATAATAGTACTAATGACAAAATGGGGGGTGTGGGGAGACGTTTTATTGACTTGCTTTAATTGCTGTAATTATAAACGTGTAAAAAAATCTCTTTTTAATGACTTGGCCATTAGCATTAGCACAGCTGCCTGATTAATTTCCCATTAGCTGCCTGATTTGCCACCAACCTTTGGGGGGGGGGGAATGACTGCTTTTTGGGGAGGGGAAGAAGTTGATAATGGAGTCAGACGGGGAATTTAGATATGTAGGTGTGATTTGAAGGAGTTGGAAATGGCATAGGGCATAAGCTATTGGCTAAGAGCTGAGGTAAAATCTACACCTGGCTTAGGGCCTCGCTCTTCATATTTGTTTTATATAGCTGAAAGGTAAAAAATTATTTACAAACTTAATGTTAGGATATGTTTATAGATCTTCCTTTTCCCATTTTTGATAGTGATTATTCCTTTTCCCAATTTTTGATGCGGATTTCACTTCCTGACAGAAAGGCATAGAGTCATGAAACTCAGTATACTAAATCTTGGATTTTCACAGCACTCGTTCAGGCTACAAGCAACAAGGTGCTCCATCTCCACACCCCTCGCCAAGCCTTTGCACTGGCTGTTTGGATTTTAATTTTCTCTTGTGGCTTCAGCTCATAGATCTTCATTCCTCAGAATGCTGATGAGGCACCAAGTCCACTTAGGATGATTCGTGATGGAAAGCGCTTCTAACAAGGAGCGTCAGAGGGAGGTTAAGCCCCCATAGTTGGAGATGGTGGCCTCAGGGCTTCCAGCACCCAGTAATTTCATCATGAATCTTGTCGTGATGGTGGAAGGCCTCTTAAAAACAGAAACCACAAGAGCTCTGGCATTTTCATTTTTCTTAAAGCAACTTCTAGTCTGCACAACTGCAGAGAAATAACTAAGTACACAATAGAGAGGAATGGTTACAATTTAGACATCGGCACAGTCTTTTTAGTGTTACTTCGGAGCAGCAGGTTACAGGGGGTGGAAGAATACATACATAATAAGCAGATGACGGACTTCGGTTCTTACATTATCTGCTGCTCCAAATAATAAAAAAAAATTGTTTAATTAAAAAAAACAAATAAGCCTCAGGCAATCTTTGAATTGACTTTTGCATTATTGGAAGCGTGACTTGGGATTTTGAATCTTAAGAAGAAGAAGACGAAGAAAAGCAACCCTGCAGTTGTAGGCAAAGAACACAGAGGGGCAACATCAAAGAAAGGGAAAGGGGGAGAGATGGAAGAGCCCAGGCAGGAAGGAGAGGAGGGAGGAGGAGCAGAGATGCTGCAGCTCAGTGCCAAGACCGACAGCAGAACTCCAAGCAAATCTTTCATCAGTCTTGATGCTCTTGTGCTCCTGGTTCCCTTCTAGCACACAGCCCTCCTACAAAGCATCACTTTCATTAGGAGTAATTGCATGGCATCTCGCTTTCCAGGGTGGCTCTTTTGTTCTGCAGGCAAGCATCCATGCATGATAGCACAGAAAACCTCTGAGGCACCTGTCAACCTCACCTTAAACCTGAAGGAAAAGTCCCCCTCCCTGCTGTTGCCTTCGCCTGCCTGGTGGTCATGGCTCTGTCCTGTACTCTTGGTTTAGCAAACCTTCCCCTTCTGCTCTGGGCTTCTGAAAGCCTACAGCAGACCTGGGCCTGACGTGCAGAATCTGTCAGGCCCAGGTCTTTGCCAAATGGGCCCTGTTTCCCACAGGTCCTGGATGTTAAGCTTGAAACCCCCAAGACACCTCAGAAGAGAAACAAACCAGGCAGTTAGAGGAATCAAGGACTCTTTGCCATCTGACCCCTTGTGGCCAGTGGGACACAGACACCCTCTCCATCACAAAAAGCAGCTTAGCAACACGTCTCTACTTGCAAGGCTGCAGCTTTTCCTAGGGGAATAGAGTGCCACATGACAGAGGCATAACTAGTACAACATTACACAGGACAAGTTACCATAGGTATTAGAACTGTATATACTGTAGAGAACAACAACATACAACAAACCTTTATTAGGCATATAGTTTTACAACTAATATCTCCAATATACTGCAGAGAACCCTGGAGATAGCCTAATGTTGCAGCACAGTGTCTCCTGAGCAGCAGAACACTGTCTAGCAAAGGATTCATAGGGTCAAGTACAGCAAGATTGGAAGAAAATAAATTGCGGTCCCCTGATGAAACCCGGTCAGTGTCTGGTGGATCACACAGTGCCTGATGGTTACTGGAAGTTTTGTAAAGAGGTGGGAGACAGGTGGACCTTGGCAACAAGGCACTTCTTATGTTCTTAAGTAAGAGTGCATGCTCAGGATCCCTAACACTGATTTGTAACACTCACTATTCCCAAAATTTCAGTGGGCTCAAAATGCTACTGTCAGATTGTTGTCTAGGGTGGGACAATCATATCACCCCACTGCTTGATCAACACTAGCTGCCTATTCATTTCTGGACCCAATTAAAGGTATTGATTCTTACCTTCACAGCCCTAACTGGCTTGGGACCTCTCACGTGGGTAGCTTAGGGGCTGCCTTTGTACTAAGAGTTCCTTATACTGTACGTTCCACCTCAACCTATGAGGCTTCTTATTCCCCCACCAGCTCTAGTATGGCACTGTCCCTGAGGAGCAGAGCCCATCTTGGTTGTGATGCCAACCTTAGGGAATCTTCTTCCAGGGAAGGTCCATCTTGCCATAACCCTGAATGTTTTCAGATGCAAATCTGCACCTGGCTTTTGAGAGAGGCTTTTGGCATGGGCTGTGAGCTGCTTGGTTATTTTGTTCTGCTGTTGCTGTGTTAGGGTCTGCTTTCCCCCTTATTGATCTGCTATTGTTTTTCTGTTTCACATGGTTTATTTTGGTGTTTTATGTTGTAACTTCCATTTTGTTTTTGATATTGCAGTTAACTATTGTGTTTTCATTGCTACCAACTGCACTGGTTTCTTTTGAGAAGAATGGAAGATTAAATTTAAAAGAACTGAACAAATATTCAAATAAGTCCTCTTGTATGTTTAAAACCAATTGGGGGAACATGAGGAAGGCAGCCCACCCCTAGAGTATACAATGCATATGAGAGCCTACCTATCTGGACTCTCCTCTAACAGCCAGTTTCAGGAAATTTCACTCTCTGATCTCTCATCCTGATCAAAGCCCAAAGCAAGTTTTGCAGTGTGGACAAGCCCAGAGGGGTCAGATATATTCAACTTGCAAGCGCTGATGTGCTGAAGCAGTTGCTCCTCAAGCTGCTTCCTCCCCTCTCAACCTTCCCAGCCCTACAGAATAGCTTCTCCCCAGAAACACACACCCATAGCTGCACTAAGGCATGAGCCCGCACTGATGCATCAGTGCCATGGAGGCAGCCCACTGATCTAGATTCTGCCACCAGCTAAAGATTTGTCATCTACATTCCGGCCTTTTCCCTGCATGTTGGAGAGACTAGGGCTGATTTATATGGGCAGCTTGTCCCTGCGTCAGGCAATGGAGCTGTAATTGTTATAAACATTGTTTGCTTTCCCTCCCTTCCAGAGGGTGCTGCCTCTGAGGAGAGCTGCTTGCTTTTGTTAAAAGCCATCTTAGGGATTTAATACTTCAGGAAAACAGTCTCCTCAGGCTGGCTTCTCTCTCGCACGTTGTTCTGTTAACAGTGCTGCTGATCTGAGACCTCTCCCTCCCCCCAGGCTATTCTCACTTTGAGAGGCCCCCCCCCCCGTCACCCCCACATATACACACAACCCAGCAGCTGAAGTGCCCTGACTTTTTTTTCTTCAAGGGGCTAAAGTTCAGCTTTCACATGAAAAGAGGACATTTCACTGGCTATGAAAGACCTGAAAATATGAATGTTGCAAAATTTGCAAAGACCTTAACAACAAAGGCAGCTAATAAAGCAGAAGGAGCATTTCTGTGTAATCCCTCAACCTGGAGGGAAAGGACATTCCTTATGAGATTTGAAGTTCTGTGATTTGGCACTGCTACAAAAGGTCAGTTTATTGTTGCCAGGGGATTAATAACGTGTGATAAAACTGGAAAGTGACTTCTTGTAGACAGAGCGTGGCTGCACAATTCCCTCTCATTACTGCTATATCAGAAAATTGTGCAGCTTGCCGAGTGGTGTCCTTTAGAAAGCCCTCTACTCTGTCTGAAGAAGGTGGAAGAGGCCCTGTTGGATTCTGTTCTGTCCCTCTGGCTCATCCCTCACTCCATTAAGAGGTTCTGCCATTCTTTTCATTTGCATTTCCCCATCTTCACCTTCCCATCTGTTGGCTTTCATTCCATTTTGCACTGCTCAACTGAAGAGCCCTTTAGCACCCAATAATTTCTCACCTAACATTTGCTCACCAAGGACCATCCCCGAACTTGATAATGGATGACCTTGACTGTTTGTTACATCCAGAGAGATACCTTGCTTGCAACAGAAACATCTTTGTGAGAAATAACATGTGAGAATGGGGAGGGGATTACCACCCAGCTGACCTCAAGCATCATTACAATAAGGTCGCAATCCTAACCCCTTATGTCAGTGCTTTCCAGCACTGGCATAGCGGTGCCAATGGGACGTGTGCTGCATCCTGCAGTTGAGTGTCACTCACGGAGTCCTCCTCAAAGTAAGGGAATGTTTGTTCCCTTATCTCAGAGCTGCACTGCCTTTATGTCAGTGCTGGAAAACACTGACATAAGGGGTTAGGACTGCGCCCTAAATGTGTCTGGATTATGATGCAGAAAGTATGTGCACATTTAGAAATGCAAGACAGGAGGGTTCTGGGTGGGAGGGAAGTCATTACAGGTGTATGGTACAGATATCTGTCCTGGGACCGGTGCTTTTCAACCTCTTCATAAATGACCTGGAGACAGGGGTGAGCAGCGAGGTGGCTAAGTTTGCAGACGACACCAAACTTTTCCGAGTGGTGAAGACCAGAAGTGATGGTGAGGAGCTCCAGAAGGCTCTCTCCAGACTGGCAGAATGGGCAGCAAAATGACAGATGCGCTTCAATGTCAGTAAGTGTAAAGTCATGCACATTGGGGCAAAAAATCAAAACTTCACATATAAGCTGATGGGTTCTGAGCTGTCTGTGACAGATCAGGAGAGAGATCTTGGGGTGGTGGTGGACAGGTCGATGAAAGTGTCAACTCAATGTGCGGCGGCAGTGAAGAAGGCCAATTCTATGCTTGGGATCATTAGAAAAGGTATTGAGAACAAAACGGCTAATATTATAATGCCGTTGTACAAATCTATAGTAAGGCCACACCTGGAGTATTGTGTTCAGTTCTGGACGCTGCATCTCAAAAAAGACATAGTGGAAATGGAAAAGGTGCAAAAGAGAGCGACTAAGATGATTACTGGGCTGGGGCACCTTCCTTATGAGGAAAGGCTACGGCGTTTGGGCCTCTTCAGCCTAGAAAAGAGACGCCTGAGGGGGGACATGATTGAGACATACAAAATTATGCAGGGGATGGACAGAGTGGATAGGGAGATGCTCTTTCCACTCTCACATAACACCAGAACCAGGGGACATCCACTAAAATTGAGTGTTGGGCGGGTTAGGACAGACAAAAGAAAATATTTCTTTACTCAGCATGTGGTTGGTCTGTGGAACTCCTTGCCGCAGGATGTGGTGATGGCGTCTGGCCTGGACGCCTTTAAAAGGGGATTGGACAAGTTTCTGGAGGAAAAATCCATTAAGGGGTACAAGCCATGATGTGTATGCGCAACCTCCTGATTTTAGAAATGGGCTATGTCAGAATGCCAGATGCAAGGGAGGGCACCAGAATGAGGTCTCTTGTTATCTGGTGTGCTCCCTGGGGCATTTGGTGGGCCGCTGTGAGATACAGGAAGCTGGACTAGATGGGCCTATGGCCTGATCCAGTGGGGCTGTTCTTATGCTCTTATATTGTGTAGATCTATCCAAGCCATTCCAGAATTTTGACCACTTGCAAAAAGGGTCCTTTCTTTTGCAGGGCAAGTGCTGGTGTTGCCTGCCCTCCTCTCAAGGCCTGATGCCCTGCTACATGCAAAAATGCGAACAAAGCCTTGGCAGTGGCTCTTTGTAAAGAATAGCAGCTTTATGAGAGTGGGATTTAGAGTGAGAAATGGAGGAAGAAGGGAAACTAACCCTTTCCTCATTGATTGCTATTTTGCTTCAAACTGCCTCCTAGACTGCTTTCCCACCTGCTGCAGGTTCCAGGTGCACATTCTCATTCAGCTGTTGGGGTTCTGTTACACCTGTCTGTGGGAGGCCAGCCTTTCTGTTACTACCTGGAAACTCTTGCACCTCCCTCCCTGGAGACCATTCATTAACTTTTCAAGGTCTTTTTAATCTTTACCTCCCTCCCTATCGTCTTTTGCTTCATTTTAATCAATGACTTACTTCTTCTTTTGGACAACTTTGCTCTTTCCCACTGCCTTGGGACAGCCCACAGCCTGTATGGTTCTTTTAAAGGTTGGGGGAAAGGAGTACATCGAGCTCAAGTCAAGTGCAGTAGTCTTTTTTATACCCAGTGCGCAAAGTTAACAGGCATAAAGTGCACAAATAAAATAGAGTCTTTATGCCAATAAAGGCTAAATAAATAAATGAATGAAATAGACAAGGCAGAGTAAAATGAAACTTATGGACTTTGTGGAATGGCGCGGGGGTATGGAGAAGGTTGAGGGTTGAGCGAATGTTGGGTTAGGGTACGGAAGTGCAGAGCGCTAATTGGCCAAGATGTACCAGTCATCCGCCAATGGAAGGACAGTCCCAGGCTGTTGTTGAAGTTCACAGCTGGAGGTAATCAGCCAGGGAGAGAGATACCTTCTCACTGCAGAGACAGCATAATTGGGATGGTGGAAGATGGGCCTAGCCTTTGAGTCTTGGGTTGTACCCAAGTTCTTGCTGTAGAGGGCAGGTACTGGCCTTGGCTGTTACACCCACCCATGCCCTTGCCTTGGGACATAATTCATGAACAGCTTTCTGGAACATCATTCAACCCTGGGTGCCACCATGTGCATCACCACTTACATGCCACCTGCACTTCTGTCTGCCTTTGTAGCAGGGCTCCCATCCGATTGCGCACAATGCAGCGGTAGAAGCCGGCATGGGTACGGTCCAGTGATGTAATCATGTACCTAGAGAGGGAAAGAGAAAAGGAGATGACTGAATGGATCAATGCAGTAAACAATCGATGAGGTGCATACTCAGGGCAACTGTAATCTCATACATCTCTTGATAGGCTAAAGTGAATTACTGTTGTATGCGCTGTAGTGGCATGGCCCGCATCTGCACAAGCCTTTGTTATTTACTTACTGATTGATTGTGCAGCAGCCTTTAAGCTCCGTTACGTGGACCAAAAATTAATAAAATAAAAACTAGAAGGTCTGCTGCCAGAACAGAGCTATCAGAGGGAGAAAAAAGAAAAGCAACAAGTGGGACACATTGGCAGCAACCGATTCTACATGGAGGAGAATTTTGCCTTTGGAGTCAATTTATTCAGGATGCTTGGGGTGTCATACTCACAGGCACATCCCAAGGAAAGGAGAAGGCTGCATACAGTGGTATAGCTAACGGGATGCAGGGGGTAGCAATTGCACTGGGCAACAAGCTTTAGGGGGGCAATAAGCTGAGCTTGACATTAGTGGCCCAAATTGTGAAAACTTCAGTAAGTATGAATAATACCATCATGATATAAATCACTGGATAGGTAATTTAATGAAGAATGCAAAGAAACAAACTGCATTGGAATATCAGTATTTTATCCAAAGTTATGGCCAATTAACTAGAAAATGAAAACACAACTGCCTTATGGAACAAAAAGTGGATATCCTTAACTCAGATCGTACCTATGAGACTGATTGTTCTGAGAGTCAAAGAGATGTTCTAATGATACAGCATGGAACCAATAAGGTGTTAATATCAGTCACCTCTCCTTTCCTTGTATTTCCTTTCCCTTGCGGCAGAGCAAGTGGGTGGTAAGTTGTGGGGTGAGGTTTTCCCCTGATTTACACTTTTTAAAAAGTCGGGGCATTTCCAGTTCCACTTCCAGTTGTGACATCACTTCCGGGGCATCATTTTCAGCTTGGCACCGGGCTATACAATTATTAGCTATGCCACTGGTTGCATGTCAGCGTGGCATCTGCTCTACTTGGACCAGACATGGTCCTTTGGTTCCAGCTCTACTATTGTGTGTTCTTTCATCCTCTGAGGGAGACGCTGGCCAGGCTTCTGTGGATGAAATGAGCTAGCAGTGCATAGGGAATGAATATTAGGGATGAAGAGGAAGGAGAGAGGCTGGAGAATCACTGCTCCTGGCTGCCATTTGGCTCTTCAGGACTTCTCTACCATCAATTCATGGCTGGTACCAGGGTCTTGGAGGCTGGGGGCAACAAAAACCCCAGGAAATTTTAGCAGAACCATCTCCTACTAGAATTATTCTTCCTCCTAGGGACCAGAACCAGGTCTGTCAATAGTAAGGACGGATGCATGCACGAGCCTTCCAATTAGGCCACAGAGTTAAGAAAAACAAGATGGGTATGGCGCAGAAAGACACAGGCCCAGGCAGAGAATGATGCTCAAAGGAAGCTTCTGTCCTTGGTCTGCGTACACCTTAAGCCTTACAGAGATATGATCATAAACTTGAATTCTTTTGTAGGACCACTGCAAGCTGAGTGGATATATCTTTCGGGCTGAATGATTTCGGGTGGTGGGCCATACTTGGCCCATAGGCCATAGGTTGCCTATCTCTGATCTAGAGGAAGATGAGACCTTCTGTTCTTAAGCTCTGGTTTGCTGCCATACTATTCTTTGAGGTACATGCGTGCTCTTGCACCTGAGTGGACATGTTGTATGCCAATGCACCATGACTATGTGGAACTGACATGCTACTGCACCTTTGAATCAGAGAATCCACATACCAGCTGAGGCCAATTGCTTCTGTAGTCACACTCTCCAGGTCTATATGTGAGAAGCCTTACTGAGTCATCCTATGACCCCATACTTTTTTCCCATGGTACAGTGAACTTTGCAAGAATTCCCTCTATTTTCAGCTAAAGAAGAAAAGATGGAATTTTAAAATGAAACCCAGTGTTTCTGTGATCATTACCAGACACCCTAACCCAGGCCTCCCTGTTGGATCATCTGTAAAAGGAAGGGACGCTGTGGGGGATATATGCACTGCTCAAAATGCCAGTGTCAAAGACAGCATTTTGGGGGAGAAGCTGGGCTGCTGAACTCTTGACTTCTGCTTGCAGACTCTGAGCTTCAAAGGCCTGTTCACATCTCTGCTCTGTGACACCAACATCGCAGAACTTCAAATGAAGAAAATCACAGCAACTGGTCAGAGCTCTTAAGCATGTACTATTTAAGGCCCTGCGGCATAACACTGCCCTTACAATGAGCAAGGGAATGACAACTTCCCCATAGATTTAGCAAAGGAAATGTCCATAACGAAATTCTAGCCACTGAAATCTGCTTCCCCATCTGTCGCTCCCCAAGTTTCAACCGGCCTCAAATATGACATTTACACCTTTTGTTAGCACTAGACAGACAGGAGTAGCAAAGAGTGACTAACAACCCAATCCTATTCAGGGCTTATCCTGACGGATCTCGTGATCTGTCAGTGTAAGTCCTGGAACAACAGTGTGAAAGTCATTCCATCGTTCTGTGGGTCACAACCACTAGGGCAAACAGACAGAGGTGCAGGTGACAGCGGCCTGCTGAACTTCTTCCATCCTGCACTGCCACTGATGAGTCAGTGAGAGGGGAATTGAATGGGAAAAGATCATGGGTGGTTCAGGGTGGGGAGTGGGTAAGGTAGGGGTGGTTCAGGGAAGAATCTCAGTGGCAGTGGTATACACCAATATTCTATCCCCCTTTCCTGGTCTGACATACCTCCGACTCTCCTCGAACCTATGCCAGCAAAAGAGCTGGCACAGGTCCAAGGAGACCCACTGGAGGTCAGGCAGCCTATGGAGAGGAAAATAAAAATTTTTTTAATTACTAGACTGTCCGATTGCCTCCCCACCAAAGCATGCAGTATGCGCTCCATCAGCTGCATTCTATGGGCTGGTGCGGGACAGGGTTGGATAGTAAGAGCCCAATGCTATACATATGTACTCAGAAGTAAGTCCCAATATAGTCAATGAGAGTTACTCCCAGATGTGTGGATAGAATTGCAGCCTAAGAGTGCGAGCTGCAAATCAGGACATCCCTAGTCCAAATCTTGCCCCTGCCACAAATTCTCACTGGGTGGACTTAGAGCCCAATCCTGGGTTCAACGCGCTGGCTTACTGCCAGCGTGCGCTGTCGCAAACGTAAGGCACATTTGTGTGGCCTAACGCCAGGCCAGCACCCATGCTAGCCCAGAGCTGGCCAGCGCTGCGTTACCATCGGGTGGGTGCCTGGCCTCCGCTGCTTGGCAGTTGCACGGACCACTGGGCTGTGGAAAGGTAAGTGGGGGCGGGGGGGGAGACGGGGAAGAGGCATTCCGGGGAGGGAAGAGAAGAGGAGGGGGAGGGCGGAGAGAGGGTGAGGAGGAGGCATGTTGGGGAGGCAGGAGGCAGGGAGAGGGTGGGTGGGAGGTGTGGCGGGGGAGGGAGTGGGGAGGGAGGAAGGTGGGTCTGCTCCACTGGATCCAGAGTGTGGGGCTTGGCACCTGACATGAACGCTCTTTCCAAAAGGTCAGCACTGAATCGAGTAGCCTCATAGTGGGACTACCTCCCTTACCTGGGAGAAGATCAAAAGTCCCCTTCTCCTGAGGTGCTGACCGCAGCTGTCATGGATGTGACAACAGCCATTTTTGGTGTCGACGCAGCCATGTGCCACGGGAGCGCAGGCTTGGGCTGCCTGGTAAGCTACTCCTTCTCAGTTTCAGTTCCCCAATTACAATATAGGAATATTAACACTTGCCAATTTACTTTACAGTGTTGTTGTAAAGGCAACATCAAAATAATACATGTGAAGTACTTTGTACACTCAGAAGGAGCAATCTAGTCCAGCCCGCTATGCAACATGTGGATGGATCTATGTGCCATCTATATGACTATTATTGCATCTTGTGGAGAAAACTGATCTATGTCTAAACAAGTCTCCACTTCACATTGGTGATGCTCCAAGAGACACAACAATGAGAAAAGTTGCTAAGGTAACTTCTTTTTCATCATGACTGATGGCCCTTGGGAGGACAAGGAGCACAAGATTGAGAATGTGGCTTGGGAAAGCTTGGGGAATATAACTGGGGAAAGCCTGAGGAGATTTGTAGAAACACTGAACAGGAACATTAGGCT
The DNA here is from genome assembly GCF_035046505.1 of Tiliqua scincoides. Lineage (NCBI taxonomy): Eukaryota > Metazoa > Chordata > Lepidosauria > Squamata > Scincidae > Tiliqua > Tiliqua scincoides. Next base: position 147,896,867 of record NC_089822.1, read on the forward strand.
GCGAAGAAGGACAGCACGGAGTGAGCTGGGAGCAGGGAATGGGGGTAGCTGTAAAACTCTTTCTTAAAGGCTACAGACCCATCTAAGCAATCTGAAAAGTCAGAATTAATCATGGTCATTCATTTATGTAGTTTCTCTACAGCAGTGAGAGAAACTAGATGCTGGAAACTCAGAGGAAATAAGTAGAGGAATTCAGCCTTCATCCAGCCCCCACACTCTTATATTTAATCAAGTACTAAAAAGTGCCGGAGGCTTCTTTGATACGAGTTTGTTTGTTCTTTCTAATACACAGTTTAAATTAAACTTTAATAATGAGGGGTGATGATCTAGCAGCTGCCTCAAAGTCTAGAGACACCTTCCCCCCATGCTGCTGCTTGCCTGCGGCAGGCACAAAAAAATTCATCTCTACCCCTGGATCAAGAGGACAAAGGACCCTCGTCTAACAGAGCGGGTGAGTTGTGTATTTGCACCTCTGATGTTGACACGGTGACTGCCCATGCCGCAGCCACAAACTGGGAAGCTTTGAAGAACAAAGGGAGGGGGACAGGATGACACGAATCATCCTGTTTCCGGGCTCCAAGGTAATGCCAGCGGTTTAGGTTGCTAAGGGCAATTGTGCATGAATGGCACTGGCAGTTGTTGTGGCTCTCCAAATGCTCTCTATTGATTGAAATGTCAGAAGAAGCCCCTCAGAAGCAGAAAACAAATGGGAAGCCAAAGGCTCATTTAAAATATCTGAGTGTCTATCTAGGGCAGGGGTGCTCAATAGGTGGATCGTGATCTACCAGTAGATCGCGAGGCAAAATGAGTAGATCGCGGAGTGCTGACCCCCCCCTTCAGGTGCCTCTGGGAGGAAACGCCGGGAGTAAGGCCCATTGTACTCAATGGGGCTTACTCCCAGGTAAGTGTGGCTAGGATTGCAGCCTCACAGCCTAATCCTAGGCATGTCTACTCAGGAGTAAGTCCTGTTATACTCAGTGGGGCTCAAGGTACACCAACATACATTGTACACATAAATGTTATATGTTATGATGGCGCAAACATTGTAAAAAAAACTCTGGTAGATCTCCGGGCCTTGCTGGGTTTCAAAGTAGCTCTCGAGCCAAAAAAGTGTGAGCACCCCTGATCTAGGGTAAGGTTCTAACCACACCATTGCTATCATCCACTGGGATATGCCCAAGGTTGCAGTTTGTCAATGACTTGGATCTTCAGTGCAGGCCTCCCACTCTTCCAGACCTAGGCTCATCACTTACAGAAACACAAGGGGCTACCATATTTCCTTCTACATTGCCAAGGACATGGAATAGCTATGCCTAACATGAAGTGCCAGTGGCATACATGGGGGGTGTCCAGGGGTGCAAGTACTCCCAGGTAGTACAGCTGGGGGCTACCCGCAACTGCTACCTCCCTATTTGGAGGCATTCCAAGGGCTGGAGAGGCCACACGCTGCCTCCCCAAGCCTCAGAAGTCCTTCTAAGGCAGGGGTGTCCAAACTTTTTGGCAGGTGGGCCACATCATCTCTCCGACACTGTGTCAGGGGCCAGGTGGAAAAAAAAGATTTAATATACATTTCAAATTTGAATAAATTTACGTAAATGAATATATTAGAGATGGAACTTATAAGAATGAATGAAGGTCTTGCAATAGCTCAAGGTCTATTAAAGGCCTAAGACAAAGCAAGGCTGGCCTTTCCTTCACTGCCACTGCTGCATCACAGACGTGAAACAGCAAGCAGTGGAGGGAGCCCTCGTAACACAGCTCACGAGAGAAGACGAACAGTCACCCTCACACTGAGAGCAGTTGTTGGGCTAGCACAGGCTCCAGCAAATCTCTGGAGGGCCAGATGCTCATTGGAGACTGGGGGCTCCCAGTGGGCTGGACTGGAAGTCCCCAAGGGCCGCAAGTGGCCCCCGGGGCGGGGTTTGGACACCCCTGTTCTAAGGCATCCGGAGGGTCTTAAAACATCACTTCTGGTTCTTTGGGGAAACTGGAAGAGATGTTTTCAGGCTCTTAGAAGGTCTTCTGAGGCCTCTGGAGGGCCTTCAAGCATCACTTCCAGTTTCCCAGAGAAACCGGAAGTGAAATTTAAAGGCTCTCCGGAGGTTTCAGAAGGCCTCTGGACACAACTGGTGTGTGTGTGTGGGGGGGGGGGGTTTCCTCAGGGTGAGGGAATTTTGCAGTCCTGGCACAGCACAAGGCCAGGACACCAGTGTGAAGTGTTGTCAAGAAAAATGTGACACAATTTTGGAGCTATTACACAGCAAATAAAAATAGGGGCAAAAAGTAATGGGAACCAGGTAGCTACCTTAGAAGTAACTAGATGATCAAAGTCAAATGCCATTATTCCAGTTAAAAGAGATAAATGTGAATTTACTTTCAGTATCCCTGGTCATGCAAAAAAATGTCCAGCCAAGATCTTCTGAGGGTTGTATACATCTACAGTCTCATCAATATACGTCAATGCTAGCAATTTAAACTGAGTTGTAGAACCTCGAGCCAACTTATGCGCTGTAGCCCCTGCTATTTTTCTAGTCCAGCCTGCCCATCAGAACTGTCTTGCAATACCCCACAACCTTAAAATGGTGCCTGTGCTACCTCCCTTTCTTCAGATCCTGGAGGTACTGAGTTGGTTCAGGTGTTGTGCCAGGCCATGGTTTGGTATTATACGAATGAGCTCCACGCGTGTGCACTCTTTCCTTCCTTCCTCCCTCTCTTTGCACATTCCACTTGATGAGCAACTGCCTTGTTTTCGTTTAACCATCATTTCGTTTCACGTTCAAACCAATCAGCTCTGGTATGTGTCAATCCTACAAATCAGGATTGGGGACTAGCACATCAAACATCTAAAATGATGGTCATTCTGCCTTGTCATGTTCTTGTCAAGCCTTTGTAAAGCTCCCTTCACTCCCATTCCCTCATAATGGGTTTCTAGGCTGCCTTCCTCCACACCATGTACCCCAGGGTCTGATAAGTTGCAATTACTTAAGCAAGTTGAACTTTATAGCAGGGTTTTACCCACAATAGAATGCCTTTTGGCCAGTTCTTCCTGGCCTCTGTGAAGTGATGTGCCCTCCACATTTGCCTCTCCCCCCCATTGTTCCCATATCCCTATGACACTGGAAAAGTCTCACGGCTTCACAACAGTGTCACAAAAGCAGCCTTCTGTTGGCTGCTGTACTGTGTGACTTGTAAAGTGCTGTTTTTGGGGACTCACATAAGAAAGGCCTTGTTTCTGTCTTAGTCCACTGATGAAGCTTGGCCTCAATCAATACCTTTACCGCTCTGCTTAGCAGTGCCACCATCCCTCCTGCACCAAAAGCATTCTACCAAATCCTGCTGTTTCAACAGTGAGCTTATAACACAACTGCTCAAACAATAACCTTCAGCTCATTCTTCAATCACCTTTGTCCCTTTCCTAGGGCAGCTGCAACTTTTAATAACATCCGTCTCAATGAAGCTGTAAACCTAGTGGTGGCACTTTGACTCGGCTTTCATTGCTTGAAGACTGCAAGTTCTGGCAAACTTTCTCCAGTCTGAAGACTCCATGTGAAGTCTGCACAATAAACTCTTACGTCAAAGCTGTAGCAAGAGGCTGACAGAGGAAACAAGGACCCAAAAACTGTCCTGACTGATTAGGGATTTGTGCCAGTCGCTGTTGCTGCTGCTGCTTCCTCTCTCTGCCTGCTTGCCCATCGCCTCACTTGTAGCTGCAAAATCCTATGTCAGCTGACTAGGAAGTCAACCTGCATTGATCAAAGGGCAAGTGCCATATGTGAATTTTAGTCTCCTGAGTATACTGCAGGCAGGCAGCTCAGACAGGGGAATGGCAGTCACTGATGTGAAGGATACTATCACAACCACATGCTCCGCACTCGCTAGCCTTATGAGTTTGAGAGGTGCATTTGAAATTGTGTTGGCTCCAATTCAACTCATGGGCTTTCTTCAACCCCAGGACTGAAGGTTCTGACATTCTGCCATGAGGGTGAATACTCCAACTGAGTCTCTAGGTGGCAGCATAGGACCCCATACTCAGAAGCCACGAGTCAGGTTAATTTAGGTCAAGGGCTATAGGAATTTTCATAGAGAGTTTGCATCACTCTCCCTTTTTTCTCCAAGCCCTGATACTGGTCCCATATTGGCAGAGTGAAAGGGCAACAGAAGAGTCTGAAGAAGGCATGTCAGATGTGATCAGCGTATGATCCTTTACCCCAGTGGGTGAAACCACAGAATTCATTTATCAGTTAGCATAAATGAACTGTCAACTTGCAGCAGCCATCAGGTTCCAGTCCTGGGTCCCCGTTGGGAACTAAGTCAACAGGCAAATAATACCCAACGTCATCGGCAATGCCTGAAATGAGACTTGGCTTGATGGTCTGTAATGAGGGAAGCCTACCCTTGGGAATAGAAATTTCAGGACTTTGTTCTGGGGGAAACGCTAAAGACAAAAAACAAACAAATTGGTTGCTAGTGTTTACACCTCGGACTTGGGCTCAGGCAAAAACAAGGAAAAGAAAGTAGTGAAACTGTTCAGTGGAATCCTCCTCATGCTGATATAGGGAACATGAGCGTGCACAGGGCCAAGACTTCCTGACACTGGAGGCAGCATGCCAAAGGCTACCCCTCCCCCTTATTGGAGGATGTGCCAGCCTCTGCTCCTTCCACTCTCCAATGCTGTAGCTCAGCGCTCTCCTCCCTCCACATTTCCTCTTCCTCTCTGCCCCCCTTTTCCAGTCCAGAGAGTGGAAGGAAGAGGAGGACCAATGGAAGCAAGTTGGTGGTCAGACCCAAGGTGCCCCTTCATCAATCAACTGCCTGAGGTGAATCTCCTCCCTTTGGTTGGCCTTGTGGATGAGCCGGCCCTGAGTATGCATACTGCACTGAAGCTATGACATTCTGGAATGTGGGCTGTCCCTTATGAGATTGGCGGGGGGGGGGGGAGGTTTCCAGAGGCCACAGTGTGAAAACAGGGGTTTGATTTTTTTTAAAGTCCAGTCCCAATGGATGGCTTCTTCATGTGAGCCAGACTGCACAACTGCACTGCAAACATGCATACTAGCCCTTGGTTTTGACCTACTCTTTGTGCATCAAATGGATTTTCCACCTTTAAAAAATACTTTTGTAAGTGGTAAACACATATTTATTTGTAATTTATTCATCCTTCACCTTACCCCCCCCCCCAAAAAAAGTCACAAACACTTTAAAAATAGTATCAAGCACCCCTGGGATTGTGAGGTGGGTAGGTTTGTTCATGATGATACAGACATTAGCCAGTAGACATTGTTTTCAGAGCAGTGGAAGCTCTATTAAATTGCTTCTGCTATTCTTAAAGTGGTACATCTGTCTTCATTCAAAATATTTTCCATAAGACTCAAATTATCCTAGCGGCCTGACACTTCCATGTGTTGTGCCTGCTGACAGTTGCCTGCCCCCTAGTGGTTGCTACACTTCAGCTCTGCTGAATGATCTACTCATTATTCACCTAAACTGGGAGCTACACAGTCTCCTTCTGTGCCTGACCCAAGGAGTGTACATAAGAGAGGGTCTTATGTACCTAGTCTACCTCTTTAGATTAAGCTATTGAAGCTTTACATCTTTAATGCTACATGAAGTATGATATCAATAAACAGTAGTCATTTCACCATGATAGATGGAGAGAGACCATTTTTGCACACTGCTGCCCAGCCACTCAGAAAGACTCATTTAATTCCATGAGATTCTTTCAGGAGGCAATTTAGAGAGAGAGAGAGAGAGAGAGAGAGAGAGAGAGAGAGAGAGAGAAGTTAGAAGGCAGATATTGAAGGGAGTGGATTACCCAGATGGGGCACTACCAGCACAATTCCATACATATATACTCTGTATACTCAGAAGCAAGTCCCACTATATTCCATCCCAGGAAAGTGTGCATAGGACTGTAGGCTTAATCAAGCAAAGTTTGGGTAATCAAGGAGGAATAAAACAACCATAAATTAAACCTGAGGACTATAACTGCAAGGTCTATGCCAGGGGAGAAGTGCTACTGCTGAAAGGGCAGTCTACCTGAAAATTAGGCTCTCCTATATCTTGAAATGCGATCAGGTTTTGCATATTTTCACTTTGTCATTTGCAGCAAATGTTCCTAAGGGTGCAATCCTAACCAACTTGCCAGCACTGAGGTAAGGGCAATGCAACTCTGAGGTAAGAGAACAAACATTGCCTTAACTCGAGGAGGCCTCCATGACTGCCCCCCAACTGTAAGATGCAGCACATGCCCCACTGACACAGCTATGCCAGCATTGGAAAGTTGGTTAGGATTGCACCCTAAGTTAGAAAAAGTGCTTATTTTTGGTTATGGCCTGTTTAATGACATAACTACCTGCGTAATGACATCACTTCCAGACCTCAGCAGGCATCATGAATGCTATTCGGCCCTTGCTATGAAACGGGTTTGACACCCCTGGTTTATGCAGTACCCACCTAGTTGCTCAGTTAATTTTTTGTTTCCTGACACAGTCTCTCATATTCTTATCTTGCACAGACTTACCAACTAAGAGGCTGGAGATCAAATTTCACATCAGCTGGGGGCCCAGCTGCAAAATATATGGGGAACTGTTTTGTATCCATTATCCCCAAATTAAGTGCTAAGATGGCCAACTAGCACTGTATTAAACAGGTTTACTTAGACAGCTCAGTATATCTTACACACTTCATTTTTCCTCCAGGGTCTCCAAGCGGTACCAAAAGTTCCCTCTTCCAGCATGGTGCCACCAGATGGCAAGCAAACAGAACAAGAGGAGTCTTGCCTCTCACTCTCAAGAGTGGAACTCTCTTCCTCTGACCATGCTCTATAGCAAGGGTGTCCAAACTTTTTGGCAGGAGAGCCACATCATCTCTCTGACACTGAGTTGGGGACTGGGGAAAAAATAATTTACATTTCAAATTTGAATAAATTTACATAAGTGAATATATTAGAGATGGAACTTATATGAATGAATGACAGTCTTGCAATAACTCAAGGCCTATAAAAGGCCTTGTACAAAGCAAGACTGGCCTTTCCTTCTCTGCCACTGCTGCATCACAGACATAAACAGCAAGCAGTGGAGGGAGCCCTCGTCCCACATCACACAGAAGAGGTTGAACAGTTGGCCATCATGCTGAGAGTAGTTGTGTCAGGCCCGGGTGGGCTCCAGCAAGTCTTCAGAGGGCCAGAGGCTTATTGGAGACTGGGGACCCCCTGCGGGCCTGATTGGGAGTCCTTCAGGGCCACAAGTGGCCCCAGGGCCAGGGTTTGGGCACCCCTGCTCTATAGACTGGAGGCTTATCCTAAATACATTTCAAAAGGGCTGTAAGGTTTTTTTGTTTGTTAGGGAGCCGGGTGGCCACTGTTAACCCTATCTGTTGTCATCTTACCTTTAATAACACTTTTTTACATAGAAGTGGGAATGTTATTACATTGGTTGGTTTGAGCCCTTGGGAAGTAATGGGTTCAAGGATCACAATAAATAGCAAGGGGATGTTTGTGTGTGTTGGGTCAGTGTCACCCCAACCTCAAACTTTACTGCCTTCTTAATTGTTTGTGCTGTGTTTTCTCGGGACATGAAATGCTGAAAGCTTACAAACCTTCTGCAATCTACACCTGAACAGAAACCAAGCATTCAGAATCTACTGGCTAACAATCTAGTAGGTCAGGAGTGGTAGTCTGTAGGTAAGCCAGGATGCAGACAGGCAGAAATACCAGGATGGACAGCCAGAGTGAGGAGTTAGACCTTGGTCTGACCACCAACTTGCTTCCATTGATCCTCCTCCTCCTCCTTCCACTCTCTGGATTGGAAAAGGGAGGCAGAGAGCATGGAGCAGCTGCCCAAGTGGCACACGGAGTGCCTAAGTGGCACAGAGAGTGCCTTAGGCCTAACAATTGGCCTAAGTTCATTTGCCAGAGTCCTCATTTTGAGACCCCCATATCTCCTGCAGCCTGACACTGTAAGCATCTCAGACACCAACATCAGGCTTCTTGTGCCACCTGCTGAGGCAATGGGACAAGAGATTTCTGGCAGCAATGTGAGGACTGGTGAGATGGATGAGTTCCTAAAGACAAAAGACATTAAGGAAGTAAAATAACCTGTGGAAAGCAGTGGGGACTGTGGTGGGAGCATCTCCTCCCCATCTGTTGTTGTGCACCCTTTCAGCAGTGAGTCCTTGAGTGTCAGTGCTGATATTTAAAATGATCCTCACTTGCTTTAAATAAGATATTTCAATTCCACCAAGCTGTCAGGGGCTGAGGCGGACACCGGGAATAATGGGCAGAGTCTCCTTGTATTGTCCTAGTTAATAAATCAGCCACAACAGGAACACAGACAAAGGCTGGGAGAGAAGGAGAGAATACAGAGGTAGGGACACTCACACAAATACCTAAATGCACAGACTAAAACCGCTCCCACACATTTAGACTCTCATAAAGGCACACAATCTCTCTCTCTCACACACACACACACCCCTAAACTAGCCAAGGTATAGCATTTATTCTGTTATTCTCCCCCCTTCCCATTCAATGCATCATGCGTTCCACTGCTACATCTCTAGATACCATTCATCTCTTTCCCATGCCTAAGAACAAGATAAAGACTGTGGCTTATCACGATGAAGGAAGCTGTTGATTGACTGGACACACGAAATAATTGTAGGGGGGAGTAGCCAAACACATGACACAACCCTTTTCTAACGGGGGGGGGGGTTAGGCTTAATGTTCCCTCTTCACAGCCATCTCTTCCACACACAAAGGTAGTGAGTTGGCGAATGGATTCTTGTTGCAAAGTAGACACCAAAACGATGGTCAGAATCTACGCTCGGGAATTCAATTAAATAGGACTTGCTCCATTTCCTTCTTCTAGGTGGCAATTCCAAGTGTTCTAAGGGGGGCTGTTTCCAATAGCCCTCCCACCTTGCCAAATTCCAAACCTTGTTCTTAGAGGCCTGTGCTAAGCAGCCAAGAACAGTCATCCCACTGTCTCATACCAAAGATTTTCCTTTCAACTTATATTAACATATAAACCTGCCTTCTGTTGGATCTGTTCAGGTGATACTATGCAATAAAGGGCAGTTTGGATGTTTCATCCTCCTCATAAATATATGGAGCAGGTCAGTGCAGTAGTGTCAGGAGACTAACAGGTGGCATTATTCAAGATGGCCAGTGAGTCTGTTCATTTAGCTCAGTATTGTCAACACTGACTGACAACAGCTGTCTAGGGTCTCAGACAAGAGTCCTTCCCAGCCTTACCTGGAGATGCTGCCTGAGATGGAACCTGTGACCTTCTGCATGCAAGGTATGCACACTATCACAAAACTACAGCAACTCCCACCCCCCACATGCATATTTGTGAATTCAAAACTCCCCATTTTGAAAGGAATGCATATCACTTGTGGGCTAAGAAGAGAAGCCCCACAATTTTGTTTTGTAAGTCTGCTATTTTTTAATAGAATTGAGCTATTTCCCAGGGCACAGAAAATTTATCAGGAGCTTTGAGGTTGCGAATCACCCAAATCTGCCTGTCTTATTTCCAGCAGACCATACCTTTCAGTGTACTGAGAAGTCCTCTCCTCTTTCCAAAAGGTGTCAAGATACCACAGGTGCATCATAGGAAGCCTGGTGTGATTTTCTGATCAGAAGCAACAATAATGTGGCAGAGTTTTGAGGCTACTCATTCAGTTTCCATATACAGCCATTTTTAGCTAGAGGTGATTCTAGGCTTGGTACACTTTTGCTGCAATCCTAACCACACTTTCCTGAGAGTAAGCCCCATTGAACAAAATAGGACTTACTTCTGAGTAGACCCGGTTAGGATTGTGCTTTTTATATCTCAATAACATTACCACTCCATTTATTCCAGTCAAGGGGCAAGTGACAGACAGTCTCACAGATCCAAAGGGATGTACTGGAAGCCTGGTCTGTCACAGGTGCTTCAAATGGTTACCAACTTGGAGATGCCATCATGCGGTTTCATTGGAAACTCTCTATGCCACTGATAATATGCAGGGAGGGGGGGGACAGTTACCATTTTTTTCAGTGTCTAGAGACAATCCATAGTAAGTTACACCTTGTATTTATTGCCATCAGAGTGTGAGATGAGCATGACTACATCCAGTACGTCTTGATCACTAAGCCTTTGTAGGCACTTACCATGTATGCAAAGGAAGGAACAGTTTGTTCGCATCACACAGAAATCCTCGCTATAGAATTCTTCTCATAGAATGTTTCCCTCTCCATACTTCTGTTTACCCCATGCCTCAGTGGAAGCCAACAACGGATGACATTTTGCACCACAGACTGAATCCCTCCCTTCTCTCCACATTCAGCTGTTTTGTGAGTGAACATTGTCCATATGAGATTGATCAGTCATTCAGAAACTTCTCCAGCCATGAGTCAGCAAGCAATGATCAGTGGGGCGCAGCAACCACTCCATCCAGGCTAATATCTCCTTCTTTCTCCCAACCTCCGAGTATTGAGGAGGACTTGGGCTTGATTGGCTTAAGCCACGGCTCTCCAAGATTCCCTCTTCTTAGACTAACAATGCAAAAATACCCTCAGCAGTAATCATGAGAGCGTGAGACTGCTTGCATGGATTTCATTTGGGTTGGTGTGCTGATACAGAGATCACAGAGCAGAGATCTTATAAACGTTGCAACTGGGTATTCAGCACTGATATGCAACCCCTGTATTGTCAAGACTGAATCATCTACCCTCTTGTATGCTGATGACTAATATCTCTGCTGTGTACAGTTGAAGGAAAAAGCCTTTGCACATGAAGAAGCAAAGTGTTTTTGTTGTGGCATTCTGGTGCCTTTCATCTACAAAGTGCCCCCTCCCTGTGGTCTGTGCAAGCATCATGCCCAGTAGGCATTCAAAATCATGCCCAGCAGGATTTCATTTGGGGTTGGTGTGCTGATACAGAGATCACAGAGCAGAGCCATCTCATAAACGATGGAACTGGGTATTCAGCACTGATACGCAACCCCTGTAAAGACTGAATCATCTACCCTCTTGAATGCTGATGACTAATATCTCTGCTGTGTACAGTTGAAGGAAAAGGCCTTTGCACATGAAGAAGCAAAGTGTGTTTGTTGTGGCATTCTGGTGGCTTTCATCTACAAAGTGCCCCCTTCCTTTGGTCTGTGCAAGCATCATTCCCAGCAGGCATTCAAACAGCACAATGTGTGTAGACGTAAAATAGTTATGCCACCTGCATAGACATAAAAAGTATCCCTCTGACAGAGGCAAACACATCTTGTTACTGAGCAAACATGCCTTTGCTTGAGACAGCTCCAAAGTTCATAATCATCTGGTTCAGAATATGAATTTCTTCAGATGGAATGGAGCATCACCCCAGAAATTCTTCAACTTGAAGCGCAAAACAAAATATGCGCATGCAAGGCCAATGTTCAGGCTGCTATATAGGCACATGTACAAACATTCTTTAGTGTAAACTTCTTACTGTGATGATGAAATGCTCATTGATGGCTGAACATACCATCTGACCATGCAGGTTTTTGCTTGGTGAGTAATTTCTCTATTTGGCTCAATCAATTCTTTTGATTGTTTTCTGTAAACATTTTTTGTGGATGTTGTCTTCCAGTCAGATCTAAAACACTCTTTTATACCCCTGCGTGTGTGTGTTTGAATTTCCAGGCAGCTCTCTGCCACAGATGGCATGTGAGATAGATGCAGGGCAGGTGAAAAGAAACTACAATTCCCAGGAGGCAATATGGTAATGTGCATGCACAAGGCACAATCAACATGCAGGTGCCTACATTATAAACCAGGAGCAAACTCCTCCTCCAAGAATCATGAAGGAAAATCAAGAGTAAGAAGATGGGTTTTCAATCACTTCTCAAATAAAGGAAGGTAAGAATCCAGTTGTTAGATTAATGGTGGATGAATGTTCCAGTCATATACAGCAAATAGATGAAATAAGAACAAAGCCAAGAAATAGCACATGGAAGATGGCTTTTATTTCCCCTCATTTTTTATTTAGAATGGCAGTTCAGTCATTATCATACACTCTAGGAGTAGCTGTCAATGCCAATATGCCATGCCACTACACAGGGCCAGCCCAAGAACTCCTGGATCCTGAGGCAGTGAGCCAAAGGCTGACCCCCCCCCCAACCTGGTAGCATACCAGTCACTTCCAGAGCTGCTCCTCTTGCTTTCTAGATTTGGAAAGGAGGAGGACAACAAAGTGGAAGTGTGGAAGAGAGAAGAGTAATGCACTAGAGGTCTCCAAACCCTGGCCCGGGGGCCAGGTGCAGCCTGCAGAGAGCCTCTATCTAGCCTGCGGCCAGCCTCTGACCCTCTGATAGCCTCTGGCCCAGTTGACCAAACACAATCAGAGTTGTACTTGTGGGATGGGGGAACTGGGGTCCATTTAAATGTGTGCTTTGTTTCTTGGGCTATGTTGGTGTTTGGAGAAATCCTGGACATTTAAGCCCATTCATTCATTCATTCATTCATTCATTCACCTAAGTTCCCTCTCTAACGTATTTAAATTTTATATTAATTCTTTTTCCAGCCCTTGACACTGTGTGGCCCTTCAGTCGAAAAGTTTAGAGACCCCTGCACTAGACCATCTATGAGTACGATAGGCAGAAGTAGGCCCCTCCCCCAGCCAATCCAGTGCTTGAAGCAACTGCCTCAATAGGCCTCAAAAACAGACTGGCCCTACCATTAAGAGGCAGGTCCATGCTATAGAGGTAAACAATTGTGCAAGAAGCGGTATCCATCTTCAGTTACTCCCTCTTTCTGGTGGCAATGGTTTAGCTAGCAGCAATCATTAATTTGCTGCCATTTTTCTGACTTCTCTGGTTAGACTCCATTGCTAATTTGTCTGCAGTCATGGATCTGTTAGGAAAATATCCTTGAAAAAACACTGAGTGCCACTTCTGAAACTGGCTTATACGAACTGGCTAGATAGACCACTGGCCTATCTAGCCCAATATTGTCTGTGATGGATCACAATGGTTTTCCAGGTCTTTCACCACAATACTACCAGAGAATCTTCTGAACTGGAGATGACAAGGACTGAACCTGGAAACTCCCGAATGTAAAGGGCGTGCTCCAGTACTGAGCTGGTGTCCGTCCTTGAAAAGGGCAACAGTCCTGCAGTACAGACATGGCCCAAGCTTCACTTTCACCCTAAGATGTATAGCAATGCCCTTCACAACATCTTAAAGCCTGGATTCCAAAGGGAAATTAAACAAGCACTGTTTCACCCTGCAAGCTGCTGGTTTTAAACTTGCTATCTGTGAAAGTAATTAAGTGGCTCAGGAATTATGAGAAATGCTGAGCAGTGGTTCCTTGTTCATCTTCCTCACACTGCTCATGATTTTATAGGCCAGTAATACACACAATCAATAGACAAATAACTAGAGAGACAAGTCAGACAAAGACAGTAATGCTTCATGAAGAGAGCAGGGAGGGTGGAGCGCATTTACAACATTTGTATAATAGGGAGCCTAGGTCAACAGAAGAGCTATTTAAACAGGCTGACACTGAGGGCCTATTTATATGATCCTTGTAGTATATGGTGGCAGCCACAGTTTTCAGGCAGTCTGTGGCTAGTTACCCGCCACAGCAGCTACATGGTGAGACACTATGTGAATGCGGATAGTTCATGCACTGTGTTTAACAGCATAGAAAGTTGTTGAGTGTTGAAACTGTGGCTCTTTGAGCAGTTTGCAAATGTGTCCTCAAGTCCAAGACATGCTGCCTTGAGTGCTCAACTTCAGCAGTCACATGACCAGCTGCAGCTGGGAGCCAGCTCAGGTTGACTGAAAAACATGACTGCCACAGGCTGAAAGGGCTATGAAAAATTGGACCAGAGATGAAGTAACAGCAGTGGCTGCTATGAGGGGCACTGTAGTATCTGGTGGTTGGTGCATCGGGTGTCTGGTAGGTTGGAGTGTTTCCCCACCACCAAGTGTGGATTTGCTCCTCCATGAATAGCTGGTACGGGCACATTGTTGGCATGCCACTCCACAAGTGGTGCGAGTTGGCAGTGTTGACAGGGGTGCTGGGGAAGTAGCTGTCAGGGTTCCTTGGTTCTCTGGTCTTTGCTGTAGCTTTCTTCTCAGCTTTGAGGCTGACGGTACATGTGATCCCTGCTCTCTGCTGCCAGCATGATGGTGACCATAGGGTTCCCCCAGTGAGCTCCTTTTACATCACAATTAAATAAAAGGTAAATAAGAAATTTTTGAGCTTTATGATTTTTTGATCGGATATAAACTGAGAGCCCATTGGATAAAAACATAACTTTAATGTTCACGGTGAGAAAATATATTTAAGAAATTAAATGCTTCTTAAATATTGTGGCTCTCAAACTTCAAATCTCAGAGCAATTGGTACTTAATGGTATGTGTGTTTTTATTGATCAAGATCCTGCTTATACTGCCTGCACGTCCATGCTTAGCGCACCTGTTCCCTGGCCACTTGGCAATACAGACTGAATGCAAGACCAGGCTCAAAAGTCAATGGGATTCAACCTTTCACTAATGATTATTCCAGTCTCTCTCGTCTCTCAGGCTGCTGGGCTCCTTTCTTTCCATTCTCTGCCTCTCTAGAGTGTTTCAGACAAAGCTGTGAAATCTCCTTTGGCCTCTGATGGAGAATTGAGATATTTTGTCCCTTGCCCGTCAGGTCTGTGATGTGAGCCACCCCAGCAGGCCCAATTAATGGGCTTCTTCACTGCACCAGCAGAATTTAAGAGACCATTAAAAGAGTCTCTCTCTCTCTCTCTCTCTCTCTCTCTCTCTGTGCACATCTGAACACATGAAAACAGCCCCTTAGAAAGGAAATAAATTATCCAGCATTGCTTGGCTTTTTATTATTAACTAAATAGAAGGAGAAGAGCCTTTGCTATGTGTTGGCTGCTTGCTTGCACAAGCTTTTATCAGGTTAGCTTTAATTTTGATTTGTCTCTGATCTGGCTCAGCAAAAAGTTTCCAATGGCTCTTGACAAAAGGGAGCACAGCAGCTCCTCCTGCATGAAGAGAAGTTAATTGGGAGTGGGAATATGTGGGAGGTAGCCCCAAAAGGTTATGGTGCCAGTGTGTGTCTGTGGTGTGTGTGTGGGGGGGGGTATCGCACACACACACACACACACACACACACACACTTACACACACATGAACGCGTACACACACACTGCCAAATTCCTAATTCTAGTTTATTTAAGGCCTCTCTCCTTCTTTCTTCTCCAAAGTTAACCTGAATCAATTTCCCTTTCAGGAATTGCCCCTCATTTCCGGGAGGGTTAGAATCATACTGGCTTTGTGTCTTTGGCTGAAGAAGTACATTTTTCATTCTAGGCCCTTAATATGTGATATGGAACAGAGGGAAAGTCCTTCTATTACAAAAGTGGCATGGTTTGCACTCCCTTGTGATTCACTCAGAGGTCTGCTGAGTTTCAGCGTATCTTCAGTCCATACCCAAGGCAGAGTACATCACAGGGGTGTTGGAAGACTGAGGCCAGATATGAGATGTGGTTACTTCCCAGACCAGCGTTGCTGTGACCTTCCAGGAGCCTGTCTTTTAGGACGTCACCATGGTGTCAGTCCCTCCCACATGATCTCAGTGTTCTTCAGAAGCATCTAGAGTCTCCAGAACCACAAGCACATCACGCCCCTCACATCATCCCATGCAAGAGCCAGCCCTTGGTCTAAGGAGATGCCTGTAGATGCCAAGGAAAGTGAAACACCCCCAAGTCCAGTTTTTGTCTATGCCTTAATTAGGCCAAGTGCTAACCTCCCCTCCTTCTTAAATCCAAACTCTGATGCAGAGCACAACACCCTTGGAAAACAGCCTGTCAAAATGGAAAGTCTACAAGGAGTTTGCAGGAAAGATGCGTGAGCGGGAGGTGGCATCTAATCTCCTGTCCTTTCCTGTAAATCCTGTGAGGCTTTTGCATTCCAGTGAGACACTCTTCACCAGAGGAAAATGTTGTGTCAGGACAGGCACCGCTTCTGTCTGCTACACCTGAAATCTATATGGGAATGTTCAGAGTGATAAAGTTCTCAGTATCCTAGCTAGGACATAGGCACTGCTGCAAATACATTGGCTGAGAAAAAAGGGGAAATACACACAACGGGACAGAAGGACTGGCTGGAACTCAGAAGGATAGGGGTTCTATATTTGGCTCTGATCTCCTGGAAAGACTTGGGGAAAGTCAGCATGTCTCAGTGTTTCCTATGTACAACATTTATCTACTATATTGGCATTCAATAACAATAAAGTTATGGTTAAAACTATCTCCAAAAAGAGGATTATTAAAAGAAACAGATTTTTAAGTTCATTTTGAATGAATTCCAATGTTTGCTCAGTTAATTCAGATTCAGAGTTGGGACAAGGGGGAGAGTTAAATGGCTTGTATGATTAGAATTCAACCAGCCAGTCTCAAGTTACAGAACTAAAAATGTTTAATAAAATGCTTCAAGTTTTCTTCAAAATACTGGCTAAGATCCCAAAGACATGCTTGCTTAAATTCTATTGATTTTAATAAGACAAAAGTATGGAGAACGCCAGATGTCAGTCACTGCTTGTAAAGCTTGTGGTACCCCAATTCAGATCTGAACAACTGGACAATTATTATTAAAACAATACCTCTGATATTTGCTTTAGTTCAGGTAACTAGCTACTGTCAGTGAAAGTTACTTGTGAAATGTGGGGAATGCAGGCTTTTGCCTTAACATAGATGGAGCAGAGCCTCAAAATGGGATATGTCAATTCAGATTGCAGACAACAGATTTTATTGTCTGCCCCACTGGTGAGATTTTCCAGTAAGATCCAGATCTTGCTGTAGTCTGGGTGGAACCCAAATGGATCTATATGGGGTACCCAAAGCCCACTCTAGCTCATACCCTTTCAAAACTTGTCTGGGTGTTGTAAAAGCAGGAAAAGATCTATCCACTGGCTGCATTTGTTTTTCAGTTTCCAGTTTCCACTAGAAGTGCTAAAAAGCTATTTTTTTCCACCTCCTTCCCGCATGCTAGGGAGCATGTTCATTTTTCATGTTCCAGCACTCTTGTCATGCTAGCTATCTTTCCTGTGATCTTGGTGCTGGAAAACATGACTGGCTTCGTGAATAATGTTATCCTATCACTCTGTTCTTAGGAAACAAAATGGGCACAGCCATTTTGTATGGCAAATAGGGGAGGTAGTGGAGGAGGCGTTTTTGAATGTGGACAAACAGAGCCATCCTTTCTTGAGATTTTAAAAACATTATGCAGAAGTTAATAACTTTAAAGTTACTTTAATAACTATAAGGCAATGATTAAACTTTGCGAGAACACCCTGAAGTATGTCTGACACAATTTTCCTTCTGTTTCTTAATGAATTGCACTTCTAGCATGCTAGTGACTTCACTTCCGGCTATTTTCTAGCCAAAAAACTAACACAGTCACTGTTGTATGTGAGACTACATCAAGGGCGACCTGGAACCATGGGAAATGTAGCTCTCATGGTTTCTGATATCCTTGGGAACAGCTGAACATGCTTGTGGTTCTGGAGACTCTAGATGCTTCTGCAAGCAATCCCTGTAAGTTTAAGAGTGGCAAGCAGTTGCAGGCAGGGATCTACCAGGCTATTCTCATCTCCATTTCTGATGGAGGGACTAGTCTAGTAGATCATGTAAATGCTGCAGACATAGTGTATCTAGAGTTCAGCAAAGAATTTAACAAAGTCTTCTATGAAATCTTGTTGATAAAATGGTAAAATGTAGGCTAGATGGTACTACTGTTAGATTGGTTCAAGGCTAGTTAAACAACTATTCCCAATGAAAGCTACAAAATGGCATGTCAACCTGGAGAGAGGTATCAAGTGTGGTGCCACAAGGTTCTGTCTTGAGCTGTTCAACTCTTTTATAAATTACAAGGACTAGAGAACAGAGAAGATGCTTACTATCTTCTGGATGACACAGAGCTGGGATGCAGGGATAACTAAAATCCTGGAAGACAGGGATAGCCACCTGCCAGGGTTGCTGCCTACTGAGCAGGGGACTAGACCTGATGACCTCCAAGCTTCCTTCCAACTTTAACATCTATGATTGGGGGGGGGGGGGTAGTGGTGGTTGGGCACTGATCCATAACAGACCAAATTGAAGATATGGATTATGTGGCTGATCTCTGCCAGATGTTTAGCAATATAATCCAGTTTCTCCAAATTATTTCTGGTGTACTGGAGGTAGGGTGATTCACACATCAGCATGCATTATTGCTAACATGGATTGCTATTTATAAGAGTTACATCTACAACAAAACAATGAGGCAGTAGGTTGTTCAAGAATATATATAAAGAAATGAGACATTCCACTGAAAGGGGTCACATAGGCAAAGCAATACTATGGGGACAGGTCATGATGTGAGGATTGGGAGGAACAATGAACAAAGGGTAATTTAATATTGCACACAGGTCTATTCCCTGATGGCAGGTTTAGAAATGTTAATTACATTGGACCCTACTGATATGCTGTGACATGGCAATAACTATGCAGAAAGGGGTCAGAGGTGAGCTCCAGTGAGAGGAAGAGGGGACTGTCCTCACTATTCCCATTTTCTACTTCACACAGTCCACAGAATTATTGAGGCGATACAAAGGCGACTCGGTGCTTGCTGGCAGCTGCAAACAGCCATAAACTATTTTTCTAAGTGTGAACTATGTATCTAAATCAGGTTCCAATATTGTGGCTGCATGTTCTGTCATCTTTCCAGGACACCGGAAAATAAATGTTTCACCAGGAGATGTCCTGGAGAGGAGGGGTCACATGGGATGGTTCTATCTTGGTGCTTTTGAACGCTTTTGCTCTACCTTACAGTGAATTTCCTCCTTGATTCACTGGTGGGCAAACCCTTTGCTAATTGACATCCTGATGCATAACTGCTTAATTAAGCTCCCGTCCTGGGCCCATCAGAGGAAGTTAAGTGGCCCAAAAGGTCAGGGCCAATAGATGCCCCTATGCTGCCACTATACATTAGTTCCCAGTATTCAATGACATGTTTTAAATTTCATTTACTGCACACTAAATCGGAGTGATACAAGCTGGTGGTGTTTATTTTTGAAGCCTGAGAGAAGCATGCTGAACAGACAGCCAGGCTAGTGAAGAAAAACGAATGGGTGTCCCTCTGAGCCACTGAGCAAAGCTTTCTGCAAAAGGGGGTCAGTGTGAAACTTACAGCCCAATCCTTACGAGGGACTAACATGCGTTTCTCTGGTGTGCGCTGTTGCAAAAATGCTGTAAAGTGCTTTCCAAAAGTGCAAGGCCCAGGTGCACTGGGGGAAGGCTGTAACCTTCCTGCTTGCACCAGCAGTCATTGGCTCACCATAGCAGGAAGGTCCAGTACAGGGGCAAAGGAGGGCGGGGAGGGATTGGGTGGGGAAGAATGGAACAGGACAGCAATGGTGGCAGGCAGAGGTCAGACCAGGTCCAGAAGGGGGGCTGTGCTGTATCCAAACCCTGGTCCTGATCCACCTGTGCAGATCAATGCAGATTTATGCGATATTGCTGTGCAGGTCCAAGGTGACCAGTTGCAGGTACTGAGGTTTACCCTATGGCAAGGGGACAAATATCTCCTCACCATGAGAAGACCTCCAGCAGTCAAAAATTGTCGATGGGATGAAGTGTAGCCTGTGTCTGCATCACTATGCTGGGATTTACAGGCAGCCACTGCATCAATTCCAAGAAATGATCAACCTGGGAAAGCCTCCCCTATGAAGGTACAGTCCATTTTCCAGTGGATCAGAGATCCTGTCTCTTTCCCAGAAGGGTAGATTCCTCAAGAGACAGTCTTGATCGTGTCTGCTACAAGAAGCAGGTTTAAAAAAGAAAAAAGAAAAGAAATTAATGGTAGTTTTGCAGCCTAGCTCAAGACTTTTTACTCTTTACACTGGGGATTCTTTTCTGAAGGGGAGTGACTTCCCCTCCAGTAGACTTATCTTTCTTAGGTGATGCTAAAGGGAATGGGACACAGCTCCTGGTATGTTAGGAACCTAAATGTTAATAAGACAGTACAAAAGTCTGGGCACTGAGCACCAAAATAAAGAGTCACATCAGAATAATGACCTATGTTTAGAAATCACCAGATCAGCAAATATACTGTAACAAACAGGAACAGTGGGACTGACTACTGAGTACTTCCTGAAATCAATTCTTAAAATATTCCTCAAATGATTTTCTGAAATTATTTGCAGGACTAATTGGTGCTTTCTTCTCTATCAACCCAGCATGGATTACTTGGCTAACTCCTCAATTCTCACTTTTCAAGCAGTCTCCTCCAATGTCATACATAGCTGAAGACTCTCTCCCACCTGTTGTATGTTGTATTAATTTACCCCCAAATTGCCCTGTCCTGAACTGCATTTAATGCCACAAGACTGAAAAACAAAACTGATATGTTATCAATAGTGCAAAATCTACTTTAGTATTCACAATGAGTGAAATGGCAGGCTGTCCTATGCGTAGTGTGCTAGAGTTCTTTGCGCATGCATGATTTCACTGGAGCCAAAATGCATCCATCCATCTACTCAAAGATTTAACTTTCCTGGAGAAGGAGAATTACCCTTAAGAAAAACAAAACTAGCAGCTTACAGTACCAAAATTTTAATTAGGTATATTCTCCCAAAGGTAGATAATGATGATGATAATGATTCTGAGCATGCAAAGGGCTTCACATATATTGCCTTGACACCATCCTTATAGTGACACCATCCTCTTAAGAAAGCATTATTGTCCACATACTGCAGATGGAAGAGCTGATGGTCAAACTAGTCGTGTGCCTAATTTACAACATGGCTGGATGTGGGTTTAGTTTTATTTATATATAGCAGAGTAGGAGAAGTGAAGCATGGCAAAACTGTAGCAGAGGGTAAGGACGGGCTTTAATACTTTGAAAGCAAATAGACTTTTTTCAACTTGACATAGCATGTAGGAATGAAATCAGGATCAAGATTGTGGTGGAGGCGAAGTACTAAAGCCCCTCTACCATCTATCACAGTTTTGTCCCCCAGGTTATATGCAATCCTATCACATTGTGCAATTAGGAGCATATCTAATTTGGCCCCAGAAGGGTATGGCTTGCCTGATGCCACCTAGTGAGTTCATGGCAGATGTGAGATTCCATACAGGGAAGCCCTGATTTCCAGCTGCAAATCTGTAAACAGTTACTTGGGAGTAAATTCCACTAAACTCAATGAAACTTACATCTGAGTAGACATGGCTATGATTGCGCTGTTGCACTGTTAGTGTCTTAGCCATGACAATATGGACAGACCCAGGGGAAAGATCTATCAATAAGATATGCCAGAAATCAGAGACTATCCTATCCATGTTGGAGCACGTATTATTATTATTTAAGAACATAAGAACACAAGAACAGCCCCACTGGATCAGGCCATAGGCCCATCTAGACCAGCTTCCTGTATCTCACAGCGGCCCACCAAATGCCCCAGGGAGCACACCAGATAACAAGAGACCTCATCCTGGTGCCCTCCCTTGCATCTGGCATTCTGACATAACCCATTTCTAAAATCAGGAGATTTTAGAATGCTTGATTTCTAAAATCAAGCATACACATCATGGCTTGTACCCCATAATGGATTTTTCCTCCAGAAACTTGTCCAATCCCCTTTTAAAGGCGTCCAGGCTAGACGCCATCACCACATCCTGTGGCAAGGAGTTCCACAGACCAACCACACGCTGAGTAAAGAAATATTTTCTTTTGTCTGTTCTAACTCTCCCAACACTCAATTTTAGTGGATGTCCCCTGGTTCTGGTGTTATGTGAGAGTGTAAAGAGCATCTCCCTATTCACTCTGTCCATCCCCTGCATAATTTATTAACAGTATTTATATTTTTCAACTAAAAGTTCACAAAGCAGTTTACAGAGAAAAATCAAATAACTAATGGCTCTGCCTATCTGCCTATCTGACTGTTTTGGGTGTTCCCTGAGCCATTAAAAAAAAAAGTTGTATATTTTGGTTAATGGGAGTGAACCTTTATATTAAATCTGTGAACTGAAAAAGCCTAGTTAATTCCCACCCCCATTTGTTGTTTTCAAGGAAAAGGAGAGAAAAATATAATCTTCCCTTAGCAAGCACATGGATTCCTCAAATAAAATACAGTATTGTCAAGTTGTTTTAGTGGAAGCCAATAAGGATCTGGAGCAGGGTTTGGATGAAGAATCCTGGGCACAGCCCCTCTTATTAATATGCCATCGAATGACTAATTAATTCTAGTGGGGGACATGTATTTGAATAGTTATTGTGGAATAATGAAATGTCAAGTGAGCGCTAAGCCTCTGCTAAGTGTGTTCTTAAACAGCTCCTGGCATCTTAACGGGCGTACACGTACCCAACACCTTCACAGGCCGAGCGCTGTCCTTGGCATGCAGCAGCATGGGCTTCAATCAGTATGTTTTTAACAATCCCCCTGGTATTCAATCAGTGCGTGCTAACTGTATTATTGAATCTGATTCAGGGCAGCAGCCTCTTTTGACACACTCATGGGCAAAACTGTTGCTACTGCCAAGTTGCCAATGGAAGGGTTTTCCTTCCCACGTGAGCCAGAAGAATTTCAGGCCTTATAAATCACCAGCTCAGTGGCCCTTCTAGGATAATAAGGGTGCAATCCTAACCTTGTGTGTTGTAAAGCATGTTTGCACCTCCTTGGGAGCAAGCTGCGCCAGCGCTGTTGGTAATTTAAAAATGTATGCATGTGCATTCATCAGTATTCCATTTCCAAGAAATGCAGAAAGCGGGGAGTAGGAGGAAGAGAAAGAGAGAGGCTAAGACAACTAAGTGTTGAATGGTATTTCAACGCCAAAAGGCAACACAATCAAGGTCAAATGGCCCAGGCCCCATCCTTGGTACACATAACACAGCATCTCGCATGACTGTTCACACTCCTGGACTAATGATCAGATGATGGCAAGGGCTGTGATGTATTTTAATTATCCAGAAGTCTGAAAAGGAACAGAGGTCAACCCCAAGCTTTCTGAATCATAACCAAAATTGAGAAGTTATGGCTACAAGACCCTGTGACATGCAGTCCAAGCCAGCAGGAACAAGTTGCCCTACAACCACACGAATCCATTTGGAAAGAAAAGCAAAAAAGAGAACACAGCCCATTACTGCGTACAGAAAATTAGTTCATCATACAGACCATAGGAACAGACTCATAATCTATGGCAAACACAGCCCAGTGCATAGAATACTGACTATTATTTTACTTATAATAAAAGTCCTCACATACATGACCTAGCAATCAGATGACTTACAGTAACAGATCCCTACAGGATCTGCCTGTACTCCAAACTGCTCTGCCAACATTACACTGAATGAAATGAATGAGGCTGCAATCCTATACCAGCTATTGTTAACAGACATACATATCATTTGTAAGTCTGGTACCACTGAAGGATTCATGGAACTGGAGCCTTACTGTCCTATGAAATGCACACTTTGTCTCTGATTCCTACTTGTAACAAATATGACCTTCACCAGACTGCTTGACATAGAGCTGCTCCCTTGGGGGGGGGGGGTGCTCTGGTCACAGATAGACAGCACACAATGGGATACAAGAACAAAGAAAGGAAGACCTGAGATTGAATACCATCACACACTCTCTGGATAGAAAGCCTCTTGATGCTTCTTATGAAGATCCTTGTATAGTGAAAGTGGCTAATCATAAGTCCTTTGGGTGGGGGAAGCTGTGACAGGGGTTTAAGGAGGGAGACATACTTTCAAAGTGAAGGCATACGTTCCTCTCTCATGTTCCATCACAGGTCTAATTTTCTCAGAGGTGGCAAACCTGTTCCTAAGCTGTACCACCAAATGGGAGGGCAGAGGACACAAGATAAATGCTTTCTCTCTCTGGCTCTCGCTCTCTCTCTACACAAACCCATCCACCCATCCACACACAAGGAAGTCTCTGTAAGGAGAAAACTAGCCTCTCAGGAAGAAGGCTAGGTTAGAATTCTTTTCCTAATTATCTATGCAGAGGGAACAATAGCTTCTGGGACCCCTTAATTATGCACATCCCAGAGTCAGCTACTACAATTTTTCTCAGAAATAAGGGGGGGGGAAGGGCACTCTGAATTCATAATGGGTAGAACCCTTTGGCAAGAAGACCACTGTGCTTTGTATTTTAAAAACACCAAAACCACACACAGCCTCATACATACTAAAATGAGTAGGATGAAGGAAATACAAATTATAATGGGAAACAGTGTTTTTCCCCCCTCATTTTTTAGGCAGAAGTCTTCTGGGCCATGGTAGCAATGGCAGGTTCTTTACAACCCAAACTAGAGCATTTGGGAAGAATTATTCATGTAAAGATTTCTATTTTCCTGGGTAAGCTGCATGTCTGCTGAAGCTAATATGTGAGTCAAAGACCTAATTAAGTTTGCCTCTGACAGAGGCTCTCAGGGAGACATGGGAAATCCTTTCAGTGACTTCTAGATTCTCAAACCAGATGTGATATGGAGCCAGTGTGAAGGCAAGAAGGGACCATTTTGGAGGAGACAGATGTGCATTTAATACTTCTTTACCTATCCAGCCATCCTCGTGCCTAAGCCCACAAAGTTATACTCATACATACCTCCAATAATTTTGAGTGCCAGAACCCTAATAGGACAATCTCATGTGGTAAATTATCAGCCCTAACCAATCTGCATGTTAAATTTCTTGCACAAGAAGTAAATATGTTCAAATCGCTAGAGAAGCTCCTTTGGATAGGGAGGATTTCATTAAAGACATCAAAACTGCCTGATTTGCATGTGATGATTCCTCACAGGAGAAAAGAACCCTGCAAGCCCACAGGAGATCCATGCATGGGAGAGATTAAAGCTTAAAAAATCATATTAGCCTAGGGATGGCAAAGTGCACATTGGAAAAAAAAAAGAGGGAGAATAAATGAGGATGCAAAGTGCACAAGGCAAGACTGGAAAGGAGGGGCTTCCACTCCCCTGACCTTGAGGAAGGTCACACACTTTGCTGAAAAGGAAGTCAGTGCTCTGAAGCCAAGCGTTCATCCCACCATAGCTTCATTTAGATAATCTCAAAGGTCTCCTTCTGAACTTGGAGATTTATGAATCACTGCAATGGGCAGGCAAAACAGTAAGCTGGAAGATGGGTGCTTTGCAGAGGCTGGTGCAGCCAAAACACAACAGGTGGGATACAGAATTAGATCAAAGTAGTCTCTGTTAGGTCCTAACCTTGACAAATCTTAGCAAGTCTGCTTGTCAGAAACCCCAGCAAGGAGCGAAGCTTGGCAGGAACCCACGTATGTCACCAGGGAGTCTCACCAGGTCTTTTTTACAAGGCCAAAGATACTACTCAGCAAGGAAGGGGAGGGGAAAAATATCCTACAGACATAAAGCCTTTGCTGAATGAAAGGCCTAGCTGCACAACAGCTCTGCTCACAGCCAACACACACTTCTGAGCCCCCTCTTAGCATTTTTCTCCCCTCTCCTGTAGTCTGGAAGCCACATTAGGGAGGGAAGGAGAAAGGGCGGTTGCTATGGAAACAATGCAAATGTTAGAAGATGGGCTCCTTTCTTGAATGGTGAGAGGGGAAAAGGGAAAGAAACCAACTTATTAGCCTTCAGTGACATAATGAGTAAAGTGTGGCTCTGCTGAGGGGCCGCTGGACCGCATGCTGGGTTAATCAGCCTGCATCAAAGCGTCACTCCTTTGCTCCCTCTTTACTTCTCTGCCATTAACACACACCTGCTCTAGTCTTTATACAACTCATGGAAGTGGCCAAAGAGGCAACGTACAGGCACAATCCTGGCAAATTGGACACTAGTATTCAAGAGCTGTTTAGAGAAGCTTCAGTGCCTTGTGAGAGTTGCAAGTGTTTTTCAGGCTGGATGTCATGTGTCTCATGCCTTAATGAAGGAACATTCCACCACTTCACTCAAGACCCCATGTCAGGAATGGAGGTCAGCAATGCTCTGAACCCCCAAACCATGCATTGCGAAAACATGCTTTGGACCATCACATGTACCTAACCCTGCCCCAGATTAGGCATTCAGAACAAGCATAAGTCTGTGATCACAGAATAATTCTGGTGACACCGTCGCAGTGTACGCACAACATGTCTTCAGGGGCAAAGAAACACTACTGTGGAACTGTTACAAACTGTCATGTGTGCGTATTTTTAAAAAAAATCCCACCATGTTCACTGGTCAAATCAGATTTCCATAGCACTTCAAGCAATCCTTGAGCTAACTTTTATACTGTTTTGTATGCTGCTCATGACAGATAATAAGGCCAACAATAAAACACCTAATGAAAAGATGAAATTAGCTTCCACAAGTGGCCTTGGCACAGCTGCAACTATCATAACAATCTATTGGTTGGCATTGGTGACGTCAGTGACAACTATCTTCACATACATCCTCATGTGAACATACGGAAGGGGTGCAAGACTACATTGGGCCAGAGGGCCAGTGCGCCCAGTTCCATCCCCCCCACAGAAAGTGGAGGCATTTGTGGAAAGAAGACTGATTACTAATAAGTTTTTTTCCCCCCCTCTCTCACTACTACTCCAGCCTAGAGCCATTTTTTAAATACAGGAAGTTTTTTAAATACAGGAAAAGAAATTTGCAACTCCCCTTATTAGAATATGCAGATGTCCCTTATATAGCATATAGCCTTTCTAAGAAAAAAGAAAAAACAAAAAGGTCACGGTGCCTGCTCTCACACAGCAAAGCCTCAAAATTTCAAGAAATTGTTTTTTAAGGGAAAATTTGTTTGAAATGAGCAAGCCCCCTTCTCCAGCATATTCAGGAACATTTTCTTTTTTCTTTCTTTCTTGTTGCTGTTGTAAAAAAGTTTCCCTTAGGAATAAAATTGATTAAGACTGCAGTTCTAAGCACACTTGCTTTGGAGTAAAAGAGATTTACTTTTAAGGAAAAAATACAAACAATTCTGAAGCTGCTGACTGCTGCTCAAGGTTATAGACTCAGAATTTGCTCCTCTGCAGATGTCAGCCACTGCTCATCCTCTGGCTCATCCTTATCCACGCCCAATATCCTGGCAGCCAGCACAAGGACGCATGAAATGGGTAGCACTTGGTACAACCTTGGGTTGGAAGGTAGGTGTGTTGGTGCCAGTCTGTTGCTTGCTGCTGCCACCTGTCCTCTGATCATGGCATGGGGTGGGCAGAAGCCCAGTACTCCTATGGTTGCAAATGCCATCATCACGAGCCCAACTGGGTTAGGCTGGGCTAAGATGAATATTGCTCTCCCTGCCACTGACACTCAAAATGAGGTTGGAGCAAAGAGTGAACTGAGGGCCCAATCCTAAAGAGTTTGCACCAGCTCACCACCAGCACACACTGTGGAGTGCCAGTGCTAGCCCAGCGCTGGCTTGTGCTGGGCTAGTGCCTGTGGAGCACTGGACCTCTGCTGCTTGGCAGGTGTAGGTGGAGGCAGCGGTAGTTGGAGGCATGGAGTGAGGCGGAGAGGAGGTGTTTCAGGGTAGGCGGAGGCGGAAGGAAGGCAGGGAGAGGATGGGGAGGAGGCGTGCTGGGGGAGGGAGTGGGGTGGGAGGGAAGTGAGACTGGTGGAGCTTTACTCCACTGGATCCTGAGCCTCCGTGATTGGCTGGCTGCCTGACACAAAGGATCTTCATTCTAAGCCGACTTTTGGGTCATCATAAAATCGAATAGCCCCATTGTGAGCCACTCACTTTACTCAGGGGAAGGGGACAAAAGTCCCCTTCTCCCGAGGAGGAGGTGGCAGGAGTCTGGGGTGTGCTGAATGCAGCAGCAGCCATTTTTGGCTCCTCTGCAGCCCTGCGCATTGGGTAACTCAGGATTGGGCTGATAGTCTCTGACTCCAACTTCAACCATGCCAACAGCCACCACTGCTGTTGCTTGCTGCTCAGGAGGACAACAGGTTTGCATGCATGGGTAGTGCCATGACTACTAAGACAGGTCTTCTTATGGATTGGCAAATGTTTAAAAAAGAGGAAGCGGAGAGTAGGAGTAACTAGACCATTTTCATAGTAAAGAGAAGAAAGAAGTGGGGTCTGACTCAGTAAAAGGTAGCTTCCTACATTCCCAAGCTGCTTGAGACTTGAGATCCAATGAAATGTTATGCAACTTGATTGATTTATATAGGAAACAGCTGTAATTACTCATTAACAAATCAGCTCTCCTTCATTCAGCAAGTCTCCTCCAGCCCTCTGTTATATTGTACCATTGTGGCTAGAATATCAAGCCATTGTGGCTAGAACAACATTGCTGCCACAAGACTGGGAATGGAGAATCATTCCAGTTGCTCTGCAGTAACAATAATTCATAGCTCATGAAACAGTGTAATTTTGACATGTGATACATAAACATAAAAACCACTGATGGGCCTAGTTTCAGACAACTGTCCAACTCTGGTCACTATTAGACACTTAAATGGTCTTAGGTTTCAGTGAGATCAAACACAGTCTTTTTGCAAGTCAATTTGCCAAATCTGATGGTTTAAAAGGCCTTCTTGGAGGATACTGGAAGACTGCCAATGTCTTGTGGACAGCTTTTCAAATAGTTATATGTCCAGGTAGTCAATAAAGTTGGAAACAGAGCAGGATATTTATTTCTGAAATTGGAATCTATCCTTCCTTTTGATGGAACCCTAGGTGGGGAACAACCATTAAAACACACCAGATACCACAAAACTACATAAATCCAATATGTCGCTACCTGCTGCAAGCATGGTTTGCCTCATAAAGAGGGAAGAACTGGTGTGTGGGCATTTATTTCCTTCTGGGTAATGGATCAAAGCACTTTCCTAGTAGGGGAAAAAAGAAATTTCCTCCGCTTCCCCAGATGTTTTAAAAGCTGAGAAGATTTCCTTAGCCACAGGATCATGGTCACCCCAATCCAGAAAAGGACATTTGCATCAGGAAAGAGGCTTCCACGTGTGTGCTTGATCAGAGTTGCTCATCTGAATGTGCATTGGCATCCACATTGCAATGCTCATTGAACTGGCAGGATGTATCTTGCAATGGGGGCAGGAAGGTGCATCCCAGATGGGGCTGCTATTTATTACACTCAAGACTAGTTGGGCCAACTAAAATAAGGGCAAATATCGTCATGTCACCGTTTTCCCTCCCAATCAGGAAATGTGTATGAAGGTTTCCCATGTCTCCAAACAGCATTTAAAACATTCAACCTAGACTACATTAACATTGTAGTGAAGACTTCTAGCTACTACGCTGGAATAAATACAACAGATAAATGTAACTGTGGAAAAATGTTCCCCAAAACATTGTACTTATTCATAATTTCTAGCCTGCCTACTCCTTACACAGTAAGGGAGTGTATTCATTATACAAAAACAATATCATGTAACTTGACAAAACAGGTACACCACCAGCAGAAGAGCATCATAGAATGTCCTGTAACTTCCCCCCCCCCCCCAAAATAATATAAAGCTTGATACTTCCTTTTAATGATTACACAGGAAGGATAGTGGTTGACTTCCACTATATGACATATTCTGCAACCTTGGAGCCACTGCTATGAAGTCCCTGCTCTGCCCCTTTAATATTCTGTAACTAAAGGAATTCTGGGTAGGCCGTCTCTGCCCGATTCCAATATGTAGGACAACTAATGTGGAGAGAGGTCGTGCCTTGTTATCCACTGGGGTTCTGTTTCCAGAACCCCCAGTGGATTAAAAAAAAAAATCAGTGGATACCAAAGCAGTGAAAAAATAGCTTTAAAAACCCACTTCCAGATTTCCTGCTCCTCCATTGTCGCCCCAGAATGCATTCTGGGGTGACAAAGGAGGAGCAAGAAACCCAGAAGTGGGTCTTTAAAGCTATATTTAACTCTGAGAAGCTTGCAACTGATACAGTATAAAAGCGCAAAGGTAGGAAGTTGGATTTTGATACTTTTTCCCCCCTGTGTTACAAGTCATTTTAAGGTGGACCCCAGTATCAGTGGTGAATCAAATCAGTAGTTGCCAAATCAGCGGATACTGAGGTTCCACCTGTATACCTAAGACCCAAACCTGCAAGAAAATGCTTCCCCCCCAAAGTTGTGTTGGTGATTCAAAATAAAAATCTAATGATGGTGAGACTGGAGGGAAAGGATGATGCTTATTTCATGGTCAATACAACCCAACAACAGACTTGTTTAAATAAATCTAGGAAAATGAAGGACCCATGGTAAGCCATGTTGCTGCTGTACATCCCAATTAGTTATAAGGAGGCAAAAAAGCTCCCCCCCCCCCACAATGTAGGAGTTTTTGCCTGGCTTACCATACCTTCATCCTTCCTCCCTGTGGAAGTGAGGGGTAGCATATGGAATAGGAGGCAGCTAGGGAGAAAGACTGAAAACATGTGGGGCTGGGGGAGCCTTCTCAGATTACGTTTGGAAGGAGTCCAGCATAAAGTTGGCATTATGTCAATGAATGAAAACTGCTGTATTTTTCTCATGAAAACTGCACACACGTTTAGTGCATTAAAGACATGTGTGTGCAGCCAGGCATGGGTTAAAGATATTGCCTCGTTGCTTTTGTCCCAAAGGATTCCTATGTGCTTTGCAGAATTAAACTGTAGATGAGAATAGCTTCTGCCACCACTGAGATACAACCACCTGTTGAGCTGAACAAGACAGCTGTTTAACACAAAACAGCAGAGTAGGACAGAGAGAACAGATAAAAATTCAAGGCTGGAGAGACCACAAATTATACCATGTGAACTGTCCAGGGGAGCTGGGTTCATGTTTCAATGTGTTTCAACGAGTGTTATTACTATTTTTTCATAATAGATGGAAGCAATCTGGGGGTTGGTGGGCCATGCAGGACCTGAAAGTGGGCATGCTGACCACTGCAGATACTTCTGAACTTCAGAGATGTCAATGACTCATCAAAGTTTTACAATAATGGAAACATGCTTATTGCCTATGGATTTATTTACTGTAGACTGCTGCTTGGGAGTAAAGGCCACCTCCTTCTGAAGTACATCCTTTTCTAATCCACAAGGATGTGAGCAATTCTGCAGTACCAATATAACAAATCCCAACCTTGGACAGACTTTAACAGACAGGATGAGGGTCAAAATCAGAACTGGTGCTATCAAGTCAGAATACGATTCAGAATGAGAACAGGCACATGAAATCAGGACTAAATTCAGATACGTAACAGGCATGCAGGATCAAGGACAGCCATATATGACCATGAAAGGACAAAGCAAGGGTGCTACAAGTTACAATTACAGCAGGTTTCATTGGATAAGAAATCTGCTTTCTGTTTCCCAGCAAGTCTTTGAGTGATTGACCAATCGTGCAACTTTTCTGGGGAAGACAAACAGGAAGGCATGTATAGCTGCCAAAAATTAAACAAATCCCATAATAAGATGAACTTGAGGTAAATTGCCTGAAAACACATCCCAAATATGAAATTGTAACATAAAATCCAATTTAATGCATTCAAGCTTCAGAAAAGTAAGACTTTTTGCAGTCACCAGAATATTAAAGACTAAAGTTGTCAATTCTTAAAATTAATTAAAAAAATTAATGGTACTTGGGTGGAGGCAGAGCATGGAGCAGGTCTAGGGATGTTACCAGTCATTTTGAGTGATTATCATGATATGGGTGGGACTGGATTCAGAGCCCAAGACAGGATTTGCATGTTCACTGGAGGTTTACAACTAAAGAAAAAAACTAGACTGGGAAAAAAAATACAGCCTTGTAGTTCTTCTGGAATCTTGTCCAAAAATGGGGGGAGGGGGGAACATTGCCAAACCAAGTTCCCCCTCCCCCCCGGTTAGTTGGCAACTCCATTCAAAGGGCCAACAATAGGATCCTGACAGTGTTTCACAATGTAATTTGGGGCCACATGAAAAACATATACAGGTGGAGCCTATTTATCCGCGTTAGTTCCGTTCCGTGACTCAATTTCATGACTCAATTGCGCGCTCCACCTTGCTGCACGTGTTCTGGCTACAGAGATTTTCTGCCCCCCTTCCCCTCTTCAGCCTCTTTGCTGGCTCAGGGGCTCCAGGAATGTTACTGATCCTTTGAAAAGGAAATCTCTTCCAGGGCTCCAGGACTATTTCCCTGCCTGGGCGAGGCAGAGCCTTTTTGCAGTGTTTTGGGCTGCCTGGAAATGGAGTGAGATGCCAGTACAGGGCAAAGGAGGCAAAGGTGTGTGTAACTTTCCGTTCCCCCACCCCATTTGCATTGAGACAAATCCGCAGATTAAATAGTTGGCAACCTTCAGTCTCGAAAGACTATGGTATAAGCCTACAGCACCCGGTATTCCCAGGCGGTCTCCCATCCAAGTACTAACCAGGCCTGACCCTGCTTAGCTTCCAAGATCAGATGAGATCGGGTATGTGCAGGGTAACAAAAATCTGTGGATAGGCTGCACCTGTATAAGGGTTCCAGAGCTCCTGACAGCTTCCAAAATGCTTCCATCAAGATGAAGCAGGAGTGCTTGCCTGTGAGAATGACATACCTTTCAGAAACAGGTGGGAAAATCTATTAAGGGCCAGAAAGATAGAATAACTTGCCTGCTCCCAACCCCTGAAAGATCCTTCTCAAAATAATGCAATTGCAAATATTATCCCTGAGTACCTCTCTTCCATCCATGAATCGGCATAATGGGAACTATGTTGGCAGCCATGGCAATTCATATATGGAGCCTTGCTCCTTGTAAAGATATCATTTTTGGATTATAAACTTCAGCTCAGTCAGTATATATTATATTATCCAGCTAAAGGGAGTTGGATGGAGTAGGAAGGAGAGAAGGGAATTCTAAATAATTTTCCTATGTTCAGATAGTGGCATAAGCTCCTAAATCAGGCTTGATTTGAATTGCCACTGAATTTTGTCAACATGTCAGTGTGAAGCTGGAGGCTCCTGTTCAGGTAAAATATCTGAGAAATTCAAAATGAAGGACCAAAAAAAATCTTTCATTGTTTCAGAATGAAGCCAGATTGTTTGGTGTGATTGGTGTGAGGTATTTCAATCAGATCACACCAGGTTAGCTCCAGTTACACTGGTTATCAATTTCTTTCCAGGCACAATTCAAATTGGGACTTTCAACTTTTAAGACAGGTTTTTAACAATTTGAGGCCAGATTATTTTAAGGAACACCTGTACAAACCTGTACAAACTGTACAATCTGTACAAACCTGATCAGGTGATCTGTTCAGCAACAGAGGCTGTGTTGATGGTCCTGCTGCTTGCTGAGATATGACAAATGGTGATGAGAGGTAGTGTCAGGAGTGATTTCAAATTTTTGATTTTGAATAAATGTTAGATGATTGCAGCCAGAGTGCTTGCATGTAAACCATTAATAGTAGTGTGGCTAGAGCAGGCTAAGAGATTCTGACATGGCTGAAGTTAATTTGAGGATTTCCAGTTTCAAGCAAAGAATATGAATAAAGTGGCAGGAATGCAAAATGGCATTCCTTGGCCTTTGGGAGAGAACTTCATACATTCCATGGCCATCAATTCCCTCATAACATTATGGTGCCATGACTGGTCAGGGACAAGAGAGGATAAGGCAATAAGAGAGGAAGGGTCACTGAACTTAAAGGAAGGAGGGAGGGATAACACCAGATTAACAGACTAATGACTTGTAAAAGGAGAAGGGAGTGACATATTGAATAAGAAAATGTGAAAATGTGAATAAGAAAAAAAACACCAAAATGTTAAAAAGGAACCCAATACAGCAGTTCATCAGAGATGGACGGTGAAAAGAAAAAAAACAACATCCATGTGTCAGAACGACATCAGGGCTGGCTACTTTGGCTGTATAGTGTTGTAAGTACTATATGTATCTGATGGCTGACATGTAGGATTTCCTCCTACACACTTCCGAATAAAACGTAAGGAGGAAAATGCTTTCTAAGCTGCATTGGTTTGCTTTTTAAGTTACAGGTCCAGCCTATTTATACATGGATTTTTTATACACAGATTTGACTCAACACAAATGGCCCTTGCAAATGAGAAGGAATGTGCTGATCCCTGGAGAAGGGAAAAATGCATCCCTTTAAAATTAGTTTAAAAAACTGAACAGTCCTTTAATAGCCTCATTAATGAGAGGGGGGGGGGCAGCTGGCTGACAATCCATCAATCCTTCTGTCCCCAGCAGACCCCTCCCTTCCCCCTGAGCATGTGAAAGAAAGGTGATCATTTTGCATTGGTGAAGGGAGGGGCTTAGTAAAGCACCTTTCTAAGCTCTTTGAGGATGACTGATTGACGGATTGTCTTCTTAATGACTCATCTTACATCACAAAGGTCAGTAAGGCTATTTTTAAATCACCGGAGCAAAGAAACTTTGTTTTTTAAATTGATTTGCTATAGTGCGTTTTTTGCCATCCACGTGAGTGCTTGGAAAGGAACCCGCGCAAATAACGAGGCTCAACCTGTATAGGGCTTCTCTTTCCTTCCAAGCTTGGATGCTCAGTGCCGAAAGTTGGATGGTCTTCCTCCCCACCATGGTGATGGTCTGTGCTGCAGCATTATGCAATTTCTTCCTACAGAACGGGAAATGGTGCTTCCACCTCCCCTATAAAATCCATAGGTGTGTAAACCATGCAGCCAAACCAGGAATTCTGCATTTTACATTCAGTAACTCCCTGCAGTGAGACTCACTTGACTCAAGCTGATTGTGACAAACTGATTGTGTATCCTGGAGTCAATCCTGCAAGACAATCAAATTCACTGAGAGACTTGAAACTAAAGAACAGGTACATCATTCCTACTTATCTCTGGATTGTGTTCTCCAGGGACAGCCAGCTTTCCAGCATTTGGGGCTTCTGTATCCTTAATAGTTGCACAGACTGGAGGGGGGAAATTTGAGCAGGTATAGCTTGTCACATCATTGTTCAGCAAACACTTTGTGAGTCTGAAAAGCTGTACATCAAGATGGTCACAGCTTTGTAACTCTTAAAGGTACAGGAGCCCAGATGTGAAAGGTTGGCTTTCCCTTGTGATCATAAGAGAGGAGTTGCCCATGTTCCCTGCTTAGCCTGTCTTTTTCACCCCTTTTACTCCAGAGCTATCCCAGTTAAATCAACAGAATCCAAGTCCTGTATGGATTTTAGACTTATTTTTCTCATTGACTTGCCAGTTGTTTCTCTTCAGGTTTACCAGAGATTCCAGCCAACGAGGAGATTCTCCCGAAACCTTTTATTTTGTTGCTTAATTGGGAGACAAGGTAGTGGCATTTTCTCCCACTCATTTGTTTCCCCACTACCATCTGTCCTTCCAATCACTCTCCTCTCCTGTCTGCTGTAGCCAGCAGGCCACTTGGTATGGAGAAGGAGGAAAGCACTGCAAGGGGCAGACAGGGAGGAGAAGCTTGAGTTGCACTTCAGGAACAAATTTAAAGGGGCAGGGAAAATTTCAGCCCAGCAGCTCTATTCCTATATCATTGCATCAAACATTGGGACAAAGAGCAATCTGCCACTGATGTATTTCTACTAGGTGTCCACAGATGGAATCTCTAGCATCTAACATATGGGGAAAGATGCTTTAAAAACAATAAGATGATTAGGTACTGTGGAAGTAAGGGGCAAGAACATGATACCATTTGAAATCACACAAACCTCTTTTTTTAGGATTCCTCCCTTCCCCTGTTTGCAGCTCCTCTTCTCTCCATGTAATGGCAAAATGAGTTCTCGGGCATTCAGGGATAGATTTGCATAGCAATTTAAATTTAGGGATGAGCAACTGAAGACCCAGAGCCAAAGCTAGTCAAAAAGGAGGACTAGCTGCTCCCACCCACTCCTGCCAACCAAGAGCCCAGAGAATGATGGCTCTGGCAGTTCACTGAGAGGAGTGGAGGGGCTCTCCAACCTCAAAGTAGCCCCAGTACTGGACTAAGTACTGGATTGTATTTAATTACATTACTTTTTGTGTCCAATCCTTTTTTCCAAGTTGGCCCTTCACTCACTTTTTTTTTTTTTTTAAATTCTATTAGTTTAGGCTAAAAGGCAGTGGCTGTAGGGCCCAAGGTCACTCGGTGAATTTCATGGCTGAGTGAGGATTTGAACTCGGGTCTTCCTGATCCTAATCAAATATGCTAATCGCCATGCACATTGCCATGGACTCTGCTATTGGTACCAGCACTATCTACATGACAGGTGGAGAAACAGAGGGACAAACAGACAGGAAGAACTGGTTCAGACTTAGGCGCTGAGTACCATGGCTTCAACAACCTACACCCCCCCCCGCTACTAGCCCAAGAAAATCTATAATGCAATTACATTTGTTTGACGCACGTGTGAGGCAAAAAGAAGCTCGCCGTCGGCAGCACCATTCACTGCTAATTGCAGTGCGCCTTTGCTAAGGGACAACTACAGAGCAATTTTGTTGAGCGCAGAACAATCAAGAGAAGGGGAGCACTAAACACTTTTGACTTGTGCAATTATTCCCTCTCTCACCCTTAAAAAATTGTTAAAATTCCCCACAACCCCCTCCCCCCTGCTGTTCTCTGAAACAAACCCCTAGTGAGTCTCTTTATTTACACAAAATGCCTCACAAATGCAAGAATTGCAAAAAGCCAGGAAGGGAATCCGCAGCAGGACCTGCCCGCCTCGGAATCAAAGGGGAGGCTGCCACGTTGGATTTCAGGTCACGTTCCTGCATCTTGCAAGGAGCCCTTTGGGGGAATGTGTGCCTGTAAAGAAGCACACATTTGTGTGCTTGTGTGCTGCATGGCTTGGAGGACAATACCAACACTGTGCAACCTGACAGGGGCGGCCCACACGGTGCACGGTGTTTTGGGTATGGATCGTGATATAGCAGCGATTTTCAACCAGTGTGCCGTGGCACATTGATGCACTGCGAATGGACCACAGGTGTGCCATGGGAGTTTGGGGGAAATGTCATTTATCAATAGGGACATTGGGGGATGTGATCCCCGTGCCAGGAACATGCTATGCCTTGTTAATTGTCAAAAAACAGATGGTGTGCCTTGACAATTTTTACACCTTGTCAGTATGCCATGAGATGAAAAAGTTTAAAAATCACTGTGCTATAGGGTAGCCTCCTTTCTGGAGGAAGTGAAGTTACTACCTTACCTCTCAGAAACACAAGCCTAAGCCATGTCTTCCTTCACAAATATTGCAGTAACATGTGGGGTTCCAGTGACCCTCCCATCTAGACTTCTGTCCAGCCCCATCCCTGATCAGCTTCAGTAAAACTACAGCAACTGGTGTTCCCAGACTATTCACCATGCCCCTAATGTTATTGTCCAGGTAAATGCCACTTCCAGAAATAACCCTATGCAAGAGGTCCATACTATTTCCATTTTTTTTCCAGATAGGCAGTCAGATAGGTTGAGAGAAAGCAACTTTTTCCCAAGGTCATGCTGGAAGAACAGAATCTGCAAATGTGGCTCACAGCTTCTAGTGTGATAACTCATCCTGCCACTCTAGGGTTCAATTTGGCAGGGCCAAAAAACCTCAACATACAGTGTGATAAAAAGGAGATCCAATGAAAGACATTCTGAAGTTGCTGAAATTCTCACTTGTGAATTCAAGCTGCCATTTAGTAATTCATAATGACAGTCAAAGGAAACAGTAAAAATAAGGCATCAGTAAGGGCAGAGGAGTTGTATACCTGATCTCAGAATGCATACATAGCTATTCCAACCCCTCTCATGGGAACAGGAGAGATTGTCAAAGGCACATGACTACATTTTCCAGAAAGTATATACCACCAAAATCTGGAAAACTGCACTCCATGGACTACTATGCTCATAAAGCAAGAGGCAGAAAACACTTGGGTGGGACAGAGGACAGCTGTTTTGAAGGTATTGTCTAAGATCTGGTATAGCATAACAGCTAAGAGTACAAGTTGTTAGCCAGGAAGCCTCCACTCAACAATGAACTCAATAGGTGATCTCTGTTGGATAATTATGTCTCAGCCTTCATCCCAGATGCCAAGTGTGGAGATGGTACTACTGACCAACCCTTAGAGCCTAACTGCACAGCTCAAGACAACAAAATTCTGTGATTGGATCTCTTATTCCCTTACATTTTAGCAAACAGAAGTGGTGAGTAAGAGAAGGGGAACAGATAAGCACAAATTGGAACCATGTTGCAGTCAGATGGGGCTTAAGCTTTTTCCAACTACCCCACTGGTATTTGATCCATCAGGAGGCCCTAATATATAAATATAAGCTTCCCCAACAGAGAAAATTGCAAACAAAAGCTGGGGTATGGCCATTTTTATCAAGACAAAAGTGCTAGGGGAAATTGCTAACTTCTCCCCTAGCATCATAATTCTGATTCAGATTGCTCAGCACCTGTTATCTGCTAAAATTTAAAGAGATGGAAGATCTGATCATAGATTTCCATCATCTCATCTAGTTAGGGCCATTAGAAGGTTGTTGTATGGATTATTGATAAATGTATGCAAAGGGCTTTGAAAACACACAAAAAGCACTACATAATGATATGGAGAAGCAAGATGACATAACATCTTCATCAGTACCTAATGTTCCTTAGTGGGGTAAAGTCCCAGAGTGTAATCATTCTTGGGAAGCGATGATGGAGATAGAAGTGTATGCAGTGGCCTAATGTATGCCTTTTTTTGTTTAAAAGTGTTTTCACAACTTAAATTAGAATCAGTAATAGAATTTTCTGCATCTCTGACCTAAGTGAAAGAGCCATGTTGATTACAATTGTCAATCAATTTACAAAATCACGTCAACAAGTTTCACAAGTGGTGAATTGGACACTGAGAGCATTCTTACAATCACTCCTGAAACATCTCAGATGTCTTATGCCTTTTCTAGGATCCAAAGAAGAAACACAGCAAGCTCTGATTTCTTTTGTCAATTTCTCAGTTGCCAAACTAGTTCCTGAAACAGAAAGCTGAGCTGAGCGGAAAAGTCGAGACACAATGCCCCACGTAGAAAAGGGACCTCCCTTGTGATCAAAAGCAGCTCTCTCTTTCCCCAAAGGATTAATATGTTTCTAAACCCGTTAACTTTTAATTACCACCTGAGCAAGCTGGCTGAGTGCCATCTACATCTCTATTAAAATTCAATTTATGCCCATCATAACTAATTCTGCCGCCCTAGCTTTCTCACCGGCAGCCTTCAATTTCCAGACAAGATGTCCAAAGCTTCATCTCTCTGCACTAAATCTCCAAAGGGGCACTGGGTGTGTGTGTGCTGGGCTGCTGGGCTGAGGGCAGTAGGCTGCATCTTAAGTGAATGAGGAAATGGGCCAGGCTCCATGAGTAATTTTCAGGAAGCCCCTTGTCTCATTAATTTCATAGAGACGATTGGCTCATTTGGATACTCTGTTCTTCTTAACTTACACTTATTCTCAATTTAGCTGCTGTAAGGACAGCTCTACAGTCACATTAGAATTGCTGCAGCAAACACAGAACATGCAGAGGTCACATGCACATCTCTAAAACACCATACATCTGTATGATCCAGGTTCAAATTCCGCCTCAGCCATGAAGCTTCCTGGGTGACCTTGGGCCAGTCACTTTCTGTCAGCCTCACCTACCTCACAGGGTTGGTGTGAGGACAAAAGGAGGGGAGCAGTTGTGTACACCGCCCTGAGCTCTTTGGAGGAAGGGCGGTTTTAAAATGTGATAAACAAACAAACAAACGAATGGAAACCCAATGAAGTTTTTCATAAGTATATGCACAGTGGTGTATTAAGGTTGTGCATACATATGTAGTATCACAAGTTTGCTGACTGAGGGAAATGTTGAGATAACATCAGTATATCCTGTAACAATTGTAATGTATAAAGCTACCCAGCATGGAGCCTGGATCTAAAGAACTGCCCAGGAAATTTAGGCTTGAGATAGGTAATGGGTTTTAAGAGAGTGGAAAATGTTACAATAGTGTTATCACTCCCCACACTATAGTGTATCTCAGTTTATTTCTTTTGTCTCACTGCTGTTTGTGGTGAAACAGATTTTATAGAGTTCTTCAAGAAGTACAAAAACTCATGAAGATCAAGCAGATCAAACACTGCTTGACCAGAGAAATACCACTCTTTGTGTGTACACAATGGCACTAGGCCAACCACTAAGTTCAGGACAAACGTGGGAATTCCCAGCTACCACTACTCTTACAATGGGCTCCTTCCCTCTGTCAAAGCCAAGAATTGCCACTGCACCCTGCTCCTTTCCAGCAAACAGAATGTAAGAGCCCTCTCATTCACACCCACCTCTCATACCAGAACCAACACTGCATGGCTCCCATACTACGATTTGAGCCATTAAAGTAACATTGTCTTACACGCTTTGTCCTGAAAAGCCCAATAGGTAGCAGTGTAAAAAGGACAACAGGAGTTCTAATCTGACAAATTCTCATTGACATTACCAGGACATATGAGAAGATGGTAAAGACAGGGAGGATTCTTGAGCATCAGCCACCTGCCAGGTAACCTAGGAAGTTTGATGGGGGGAAGGGTAGAGGAGGTGTGACCAGTGATGGAGAACCATGCTCTTGTGCATTTTGACAGTGGATGGGACAGATGCTGAACGCTTTGTAGAGCCTGATTAGCCAAATGTGCCTCTAAACACATCCTCTCCGTGCTGCCAAGTTTCATGTCCAATTCTGCATTATCCTGATTCGCAAGAAGAACTTATAAGCACAAAGAATATTATACACAAAGAGCCTAGAGTTTTTCTCCCAGATTTACTCCACTTGATCTTCCCTTATTTAGCCCAGGCAGTGATAACACATCAAAGTGGAATGTTTTGCAATTGAGGAATAGGAGAATATTGTTTCTGTGTTATTTGTTTTCATTTGTGGTGGCACAATAAAATAATGTGTCACCACAAATGAAAAATGCTTTGCAAATGGAAAAGTCACCTGGTTTTTGCACTGTGGCTATTCTGAAAAGTATTCATGCTTAAAAACAAAGAAAAAAAGGAAAAAAAAACCCTGTAAAAGGGGTTCTGTTTGAAAAACAATCACTACAAAAGATTTGAACACTGGAGTGGTACCATGAATTTTTGCCATTATTAAGATTAAAATCCTTTTAAGCAATTGCACTAAGTGGCATTGTCATATTGTCCCTTGTCCTCTGCTGAGAAAGATGCCCAGCACCTCACATTCCCTCCCCTAAGCTCTCAAATGTACCGTGGATTGGAAATGATAAGAAGCAACAGAAGGTTTTTGCAATGTAGCTATCTTCTCCAAAGCTCAGTGGGGGACTCCGTGTCTCTCCCGTCCTCTCTCATTGATGTTGGCATCCTTCAGTCTCAGAAGACTATGGTATCGTGCTCTGAATAGTGGTTCTGGAACAGAGTGTCCTCTCCAGTGCGCGAAGCCTGGGTAAAGTAGATATGGAGGATAGACTGTTACCCATGCAGCCAATTCCCCCTCTCCACATCACTGAAATGGTCCAAAGGAAAGGCAGAAGCCAATACAGTTGGTTCTAGCAGCTTCGCAGGAGTTGCCAGAACGTGACTGTGTTCAGCCATGAATGGCCTCAGGGACTCTGGCTCCGGATTTTGCCTCAAGGTTGACTCCTGAAGCCTTTTCCATAACTGGATGTAGCCACAAGGCAGTGGAGGTTTGGGATCTGAGTTTTCCTTCTCTCAGATGAGCTGCCTTCCCAGGTTAACAAGTTCCATTTACCCGGTGGCTGTTTAGTCGCCTCTTACAACAAGTACAGCCAAACTGAGGGCCTATTCTTATCCCCAGCTCCCAGGGGAGTCTCATTATTATCCCCAGCCTCTCTCATTATTATTATGAGTACTTATATACCACTTTTCAACAAAAAAGTGCTTAACAAACCGGTTTACATAGTAAAATAAATAAAAAAAATAGTTCCCTGTCCTCCAAAAGACTCACAGTTTAACAGCAGATGCAGAAGAGACACCAGCAACAGCTGCTGGAAAAGATGCCATGCTGGTGGCAGTTACGCTCCCCCTGCTAAATAAGTATAAGACAGTTACGCTCCCCCTGCTAAATATAAGAGGACACCAGTTTAAAAGGTCCAGTAGCAGTATGGCT
This sequence comes from Tiliqua scincoides, assembly GCF_035046505.1. Lineage (NCBI taxonomy): Eukaryota > Metazoa > Chordata > Lepidosauria > Squamata > Scincidae > Tiliqua > Tiliqua scincoides. Next base: position 147,938,842 of record NC_089822.1, read on the forward strand.
CTGAATTGCAGGGGAGCAACTATGGGAGAGGAGTATGTCTTTCTTCCCAGTTTTTGGGCTTCCCACAGGCAGTTCATGGGCCACTGTGGGGAAAAGGATGCTGGATGGGCCTTTGGCTTGATTCAGCAGGGCTTATCCTATGGTCTTATGGGAGAGAAGGGGCTTGTGACCAGCACAAGCAGAGGCTGGCTAGTAAGATAGCTGATATTTGTGGACCCCTAGCCTGGACTCAACAGAAACATGCTGCATTCTATCAAGAGCCTAAGGGCAATTCATGGACTGAGGTTGCAATCCTATACACACTTTCCTGGGAATGAGCCCCACTGAACACAGCAGGGCTCACTTCCAAGCAGATGTGCACAGGACTGTGCTATGAGTTTCTTAGCAAAACAGTCTGGCTTTTTTGCTCAGCTCTGAAGGGTTCAGCTTGACAGAGGCACTCAGATAGCCAGTTCAATTAAGACATAGCTGTGTGATACTGCCTTGAAACAGGAAGTTTTTCCTCTGCTTCTCTGAGGGGAGATTTGAGCCTGCTGTCCACAGCATGTGATGTGGGCCAGGCATCCAATAAGACCCTTTTCCGCAGCTGTCAGTGAGGGAACTGTACACTTGGTGACATTGCCTTCCTTCTGGGGGGTCCTAGAATGAGGAGGTGTTGCCATGGCAGCAAGATGCCTTTAAGTTTGATGCCTTTCAATGGGGAAATGGCTTGTCTCGGGCTGAATTATTGATTAAAATGGGGAGGATGACACACATACACAGAGGAGATGCAGAGAAGAGCTCGGCTTGATTTAAAGACAGGCCTCAAGTGGCCATGACTCCATGACACTGGCTTTCTTTTCAAATTACCAGCAGGGCCCAAGTGAAAGGGAAAGAGATGGAAGGAAAGTTTTTGATGGGTCTCCACAGTAGAATGGAGAGAGAAAGGGAGAGGGAGAAATTGCTACATAACCAGAAGCAGAGTTATCAGGAAACTGGATGGATAAACACTGGCAATCAGAACAGAGGATAATTAACACACTATTTGAAGAGGAAACAACTCCTCAAAAGCACCAGTCTCTAGAACACTAGTGAGTAAAAGTGTTTTTCATCTTCAGGGTGCTCTAACTAAATGGTACCAAATTAGAGAAGACAAGTGCTGCAGAAATTAACAAGCAGTGAAACCCAGTTTGGCAATTGTGCTTGTGTGCCTTGTGTCTTGCAATGTATCTTTAGCAAAGGCATAAGGTATTGCCTTCAGGAGTCATGGGATGAGGGGAAAAAATCAGTTCTCATTTGATTGATGAAGTACATTTTATCCCTCTTATCTGAAAAGGTAAAGCAAAATAAAATAAAAAAAGAGAATCCCAGAAGCATGAATTCTGGAAGGGAAAAAGTCACATTTTGAAAGAGGTCTGGAATTTGTTTTTGGATCACTAATGCTTTATCCATGCATCCGACTTGTACTGGACATGGTTATTACAAGATGGATGCTTATATCGGACAGTGAGGGAAAGCAGTAAAGGAAATTTAGACAAATGTTACATTTTGTCATGTCATCACCCCACACTACAGGCCTCCTCACATTGCTTCCCAATATAAATTTCCCCCGAAGCTGCTGTTAGTCCAGCTGATGAAAAACAAGCAGGCATCATACAGGTTCATGTGCTTTCCCTCCAGTGAAGTTAACAGTTAAAAGCGTTTTCTCAGATTGAGAAAATGGGCAGGGGGCAAAGGTGAAACCTCCCTTCACCCAGCACGACTGCTCTGAGCCCCCAATGGCTGTGTTAAAAATTGAAGTTGAAATAGTGTTCACAGATCTCCGACACCATGTCAGCTTTGGTCCTTGGTCAAATGACTTGTTGATGGCATGCCATGTTGGTGGCAAGGCTGAAGAAATAAGTGGAGTCGTGAGGGTGGCGAACAGGCACACCCTTTGCCCTAACCAAAAAGCCCAATGGCACCGACTAGGATGAATCACCCTGTGCACCTCTGCCATCCTGAACCACGGAACCTGTATGGATGCAGAAGCAGCTTCAGCCAGGGACAGGCCCAGCCAAAGCCTGGCGGTTTCCTGAGGCTGCACCACATTTTACTGCCCTTCTGTACATATGCACCACCACCTCACACACTCAGCAATGGCCACTTTCCCCCATGTTTTCCAGCCCTGCTACAGGAAGGGGGAGAAGAAACCTGCTGCTGCTACTACCACCTCATCCGCCCAAGAGTTCAGGAAAGCAGCTGGGTGGGCAAGTAGGGCAAGGCAATCCTTACCTTGGGCTCCAGTACTATCTCCTTTCTCCACACTGTCCTACTTGAAATAAACAGGGTGAATGGAGCTCAACCTATTTAATTGAGAAAAGATGGCATGCAGGAAGGAGGTGGCACCAAAACTCAAGGAAAGGCAGTGGGAGTTGGAGCAGACTCCAGATCACTTTGCTCTGCCTCTCCTAGCTCAACCTGGCTGCTTTCCAATGCAGCTGAGTATGCAAGGAGGTGTGAGGAAGTTCCTCCCTTCTTCATCATTGAAAGAAGATGTGGGCTGCCACTGCCCTGATCCTCTTCCTGTTCACTAAAAGACAAGAGGAAGAAGATCACAAGCAGCTCAATGGGCAGCAGACTGGAGGGGGCCGCAGGCAAGTGCAGGGGCCCCCTCTTTGTTTCACCTGTCCCCCTAACCCGATGCTAAGTGCAAGCCTTTCAGTCAGCATCATGGGTGGGCTGGCCTTGGCTAGGACATGCCTAGCCATACCACTGGTCACACCAGAGAGCCTAGACCTGGCCTAGGAGAGACAAAGGACCAAGTAGAAATCACCTGCACCCTGCTGGGTTTTGCTAACACCTGGCTATTGATCAAGACTATCCGCCTGACCGTGGCCAAGGAACTGACTCTGAGTTTCCTGCCTCTAGATTAGTCAATCAGAAGGGTAAACATCAGAGCCTGCATAATATCACATAAGGAGCTGGCTAGTTTATAAGCAGAGTGCATTTTATTCCAGCTCTGAACAAAGGTGGTTTGTACATTGCTGACTGCCCCCTCTCTCCACTTGGAGGTTAACATAGGAAACTGCAACAATGAAAGTGATTCCTAGACAGGTTTATGTAGGCTTTTATTGTTCTCATTTTGTCTCTGATTGCAACTATTTTGGCCATTTGTCCTTTCCCATTCCTTAATTTTCCTTTTTAAAAAATGTACTCTTGTTATTACATAAGAAAATAAGAACAGCCCCACTGGATCAAGCCATAGGCCCATCTAGTCCAGCTTCCTGTATCTCACAGCAGACCACCAAATGCCCCAGGGAGCACACCAGATAACAAGAGACCTGCATCCTGGTGCCCTCCTTTGCATCTGGCATTCTGACATAGCCCATTTCTAAAATGGGCCAGGGTGGTGTAGTGGTTTGGGAGATAGACTCAGACCTGGAAGATCCAGGTTCAAATCCCCCCTCAGCCATGAAGCACCCTGGGTGACCTTGGGCCAGTCACTTTCTCTCAGCCTCACCTACCTCACAGGGTTGTTGTGAGGACAAAAGGGAGCAGCCATGTACACCACCCTGAGCTCTTTGGAGGAAGGGCGGTATAAAAATGTGATAAAATAATAAATAAATAAAATAAATAAATAAAATCAGGAGGTTGCACATACACATCATGGCTTGTAACCCGTAATGGATTTTTCCTCCAGAAACTTGTCCAATCCCCTTTTAAAGGCATCCAGGCCAGATGCCATTCTTATGTCTTAGTCTTACAATCTGCTTGTCTACTTATGTTTATCCAGAGCAATGAGCTATTGTCCCTTGCTCCCTGACAGACTGTGCAGGACCGTTTTCACCTAGGTCAAGTGTGGGTGCTAAAGAATTGGTATTTGTCAGGTTAGTAGCTCCTCAGGATCTGCCTAGAGCGGCGGTTCTCAAACTGTGTGTCCAGGACCCACCAGTGGATCATGACCAAATTTTTGATGGTTTGTGAAACTGACAAGGCAGATTAGGCTGTGTGCATCAAGGGTTAGGCAAGCTGCTACTTGGGGGTGGGGGTAGCACTGCTGCCTAATCACCATTATAGTCACACACCTTGGCATTTATAAATCAGGCAGCAACCTCTAGGGCCTCAACCCTAGAACCCAGCCTCTAGGGCTCTCAAACTTTTTAAAGAAAAGCCAACTTTTAAAGTTTGAGAACCATTGGCCTAGAGCAGGGGTGTCCAAACTTTTTGGCAAAAGGGCCACATCATCTCTCTGACACTGTGTTGGGGGCCAGGAAAAAAAGAATTAATGTACATTTAAAATTTGAATAAATGTACATATATTTACATAAATGAATACATTAGAGATGAAATTTATATGAATGAATGACGGTCTTGTGATAAAAGGTCTTGTACAAAGCAACACCAGCCTTTCCTTTGAAGCCACTGCTGCTTCACAATGAAAAAGTAAGCAGTGGAGGGAGCCCTCGGCCCACAGTTTGTGCGAGAGGTTGATTGTCGCACTGAGAGCAATTGTGTTGGGCCAGCGTGGACTCCAGCAAGTCACTGGTGGGCCAGAACCTCATTGGAGACTGGGGGTTCCCCGCAGGCTGGATTGGGGGTCCCTGAGGGCTGCAAATGGCCCCCGGGCCAGGGTTTGCGCACCCCAGGGTAGAGCTATTATCTGAGGGCCATTACCATGCTAAGGGATCTCCATAATTGGATTTCCTTCAGACAAAAGGTAGGGTGACAAAGGACAGCCACATTTTGGGAGCTTTTCCCTTCCTGGTGGCAGCTACTCTTTTTGACTTGGTACCTAAGCCAAATGATGGAAAGGTCATGATTACAGGCTATGTGACTTGCTTACACCACATCCCCACACCAATGGCTGTGAGGCCTTCTCCAGATCACCACAGAGGGGAAGAAAGAGATTAATGTGAATCTACAGTTTAATTTAAGGTCTTCAAAACCTGTGAAAAATAAAGGCCTGCTCTACTCACCCCATTATCTTCAATCAACAAATGGCATAAGGAGGTCATCACAGATGGCCCTGAACTATGCTTCTTGTGACTTACAACAAACACTGAACTCAGAGAATCAAATAGTTTTTCTTCTGGCAACTGTACTGGCCTTGTGGAACCACTGACTGTAGAAAACAGAAAACCTTGGGGAAAGAGCAACTTTTGAAATAGTTGGTGCCCACACCTTTCCCATTTTCTCTCAATGAGAACTTAATCTATTTGGCCTGACAAGAAGAAAACTGAGAGGTGGATGTGATCAATGTATATAAATATTTGAACATGGGTAAGCCACAGCTTTGCAGCATGCTCTTCAATCTTGCCATCAGAGGACTACCAAGTTCTAATACCTGGAAGAAGGAATTGGATAAGCTTAAAATAAGTGTGTTTCCTAGCAGTGACAGTAATTAAAACACAGAAAGTGCTCAGTAGAGGAAGGAGGGAGGGCCCAAAATCACTTGAACTTTTAAAATCATGTCTCATAGGGATGCTTTAATCCAGCTAAAGTGAATCTTACGGACAGACTACATGTTACTTTAAACATGCAGTTTGCTCCTGTGCTTCTTTTTTAAGTAGCAGCTGTTAGAGGGCCCACTCAGGATCAGGACCGCAGCATGGCAAGGAGGGAGGGAAGTTAACTCCAACAGGGCTGTGGTTCTCATGGAAATCACATGCACACATGGATATTTGCCTGCACATAAAGCTGCTATATATGTCCAGGAGAAAGGCTGCTCCTGAGAGAAATAACAGCTTCAGGGGTCCGATTTCCACTGGAATTACAGCACAAGAAGAAAGGGTTAAGCTGCTTTCCCACATGCTGTGTTCCCCATCCTGATTCCCTCCCCCCCTGCACACTGCTATTTAAAAAGAAAAAAGTAAAGGCAGACTACATGTTTAATCTAACATGTAGTCTGGCTGTTATACTTGCAGAATGCAGAACACCATGTCAAAAATTATCATTTGCATTTCCTCCTGAACACAAGGAATATGAAGCTACAAAATCTCTGAACGGCTGGGCAAGTTTGTGGTCCACGGGAAGTCGATTTTACACTGATGGGCCATTTGTAGCTGGCCAACTGTGGTGGCTACATGGGTGATTCTTAAGAAATACTAAGAAAGATAAACTCCCTAGGATATGCTGAGTCTGAATGCCTCAATCCTAATGTTTGCCAAGTAAAAACATCCCACGATAGACAGACGGGCAGACAAAATTCCATTAGGAATCTGTTCCATTAGGAAAAGAAAATCCAAACAAGGAAATAAAAACAATACTTTTATTGAGACTAACCAAAATTCAAGCTTTCAGGTTGCACGGAGCTCTTCTTCAGGCTAGCTGCTAATGCACACACTCAAAACTGGAAAAAGAGATTTTTTGAGGGCATAGTACTAGGTGTTGTCTCTAATTTGTTGCAGTCTTGATGGTAATGGAGGAAGCTGTCTGCACACTAATTTAGTTAGGTCTGTGTCTTATGTGAGAAGATCCAAGGTCATTCAGAGACAAATTGAGACAGAGGGACAACTGAGTCTCTCTTTTTGAAAATAACAAAAACCAGCCCTAATGGAGCATTACAGCACACACATATTTGAAGAACAAGCTCTTGTCAAATGCCAACTACAAGTTCTGCTAATGTTCACTTGGAAAGTTCAGGTTTGCACATCAAGCAGCTGACCTCCATCTTGGTGAGTCAAGGTGTTAAGGTTTTTCTTTGCAGATCAATAACAGGAAACAAAAAAACTGGAGATAAGGAATTTGCTTTCAATGGACTGAGTCATCCTGGCCTAATAAGTATGATATCATGATGGTCAGAGCTGTAGAATTTTTCTAGGAAAGTTGTTTCAAGGGAGTTCAGAATGGTCAGCAATGTCAGGAGATGGGAAATTCATTGGTAATTGGGGCATAGTACATGAAACTGTTCAACTCCTTGGGCATAAGGCAGAGTTAATCTGGCTGAATAAGGCATAAATGCAGCTTGCCTGAGGAATTCCTTCCATTTTTGCTTTTAAGATTCAAGAGTTACAGGTCCATCACTCTCTGGTTATAGTAAACAAATTTGCTAATCAAAGCAGCCCTTTGGACACTGCTTCCATTCTCCACCTTTCTAGTTTTTCCAGAGAGTGGAAAATGTCACAGTTCTAGTATTCTGTGCATGACCTTTGCATGCAATGAACAACAACTGAACACTCTCTACCCCCAGTCCACCTTTCTGTTTGCTCCACAAGAAAATAAATTGATTAAAGAACCAAGAGTGGTTCCTCTGCACAAGCTGAGAGTTACAGATGACACATGCCTCAAGGGCTTTTACTACTACGGGGATAATGACAGACAGCAGCCTGCAGGGACAGAATTGAAGGTGGGAAGGAGGAACATTCATTGCAGGCTCACAATCCCCTGGGAGTGAAAGAAGGCCACTCATGTTGTACCTGTATTCCAGTGAGAACTTGGTCAGCTCCTTGTTGTCATGCAACCATTTGAACTCCAGAGGCCAGCTGCCTTCTGCCATGCAGGTCAGAACCAAGCGGTTCCCCTCCAGATGGACCTGGGTACGCACCGGCTCTGTCTTGAAATATGGAGAAACATCATCTGCAAAGACAAGAAAAAGGAGTTTTTAGAATAATGTACTCTTTCCAAGTACTCCCTAAAGAGCACAAGAGCTTTGAAACTGGGTCAGACAAATAGTCCATTGATCCTATATCTAATCTGTGACACAGTCACTATTGCTTGTTTCAGGGGAGAATAATGAGAAGCTGTCGAAAAATTATAGAAAGATCTAGTCTCTGAATTCTGCAGTTATAATACTGTTAATACTGTTAATAATTATAAGAAGCCCTGTGTGTAAGAAGCTATTCTTATTAGGATATACAGTATTAGAGCTATGTGTTATTAAGTGTTGTCACTGTCATTAGATTGATTTCAAATATCATACGTATATAAATAAATACAAACAACTAGTGAGACAATCTGAATCAATTTGGTAAAGCGGTTGACCAAATTAAGGACAGCATCTTGGTGCTTTCTTCAGTTTTATTTACCGGTACTATGGTACTTGTGTCCTCAATGATTGTGTTATGGTCAAATGCATCCAGGCCTCTGATTGCCAGATGCAGGGGAGGGGACCAGGATGCAGGTTGTGCCTGTTGTCTTGTGTGCTCCCTAAAGCATTTGGTTGGCCACTGTGAGATACAGGAAGCTGGACTAGAATGGGCCTTTGGAATGATCCAGCAGGGCTCTTCTTATGTTCTAATCTAGGTAATTTGTGTTCCCGGACATTTGCATCTGGCTTTTTTTTGAGTCTGGATCATTTGCATCCCAATATAACAGTGCAATAAACCCCATACTATATATCCTAAGCTTCTTAATACCAGCCCTACCTTTACATTTTAAAAATAAAGAAGTACACCTAATAAAAATATACATATATTAGGACACAAATGTTGTCCAGGATGCAATGATCCTGTTACTTTATTTACCAATTCAAACTGAGAGTCTAACCCAGAATGTTGCTTTTTGTTGAGCCAATACTCCTGAACAAAAGCGTGTTGCTTGGTTTCCATGGCAAAATGTTTAACACAAGGTCATTTAGATGTTGTTTCAAAAATAAAAGGTTTATTTCAAATACAACATCAGATTTATACTGTGTGTGCATTTGAGCCAATTGAAAATATTTCACCATTGCATTGTTACCCAGAGAAGGCAGCAGCCATTTGATGAAGCAGATCTCTCCCCAGTAATAACAGAACTGAGCTCTTGTTACAATATTAAAGCAAAGGCACTGCAATCCTTTCAACATGTGAGTTAGGCCCACATAAACCTACATTTATGGTCATTAGGACTGGTACAATTTCAGATACAGACATTATGCATTGACTTAGCACAATCAGCTTGCTACTAGCACCCCAAATAAGTTGGTAAAAGGTAATGAAATGACAGAAATGAGTGACAATTAGAGGAAAAGCTGGGGCACCTTGTAAAAGGCAGGGCCATGAGACCAGCTGAACAGCCACTTCAGCCATAAGGAACCCACCTGCATGCCCCTGATTTTGAAGGCCATCTGCAACAGGAGTTTTATGGCTTGATCCTATAAGGCACATATGCTGGCAGAGCTCCTGGTCTGCTGTTGTAAGTGCCACTGTGGCATTGTCAAAGTTATGCTGCTGTCACATGTTTCAGGGCTGTCAGCACAAATAGCCAGAGGCTTGGATGCTGTGCTGGAGCACTTAAGATGGTGGAGAAGAGACCCATTGATGGTTGGGGGGGGGGGTACAGAGGGGTCAGTACTTACCCTCTCCATCACAGCATGAACCATTGTGTTGGTGGCACTGCATGCTATGGTTGGCAGGAGATACGATTGGGCCCTAAGTGTAGTTGCTTTTATTACTTATTTATACTTTCACTATTTATTGTTGCAACCCCCTTGAGTGTGTTACTGCAGAAAGGCTATATAAATAAATACAAACATTTATTTATTCTCTGATTAATTAATTTAAAGCAAGCTTTTCCTTACCACCTTTTGCCCCTGATTCTAATGCCCAACATTTGAAAGCAATTCCATGCTGACAAAATCTGGTGTCCTGCCTCAACGTTCCTGGAGCCCAACTGCATGAAGAGCACCAGTCTCTGCTAGTCATAAATTTAACTTCCTGCCAGCAGAGGGCACAGCTGTTTCTTCAACCTGCAGGGTGTCATCAGTTCTTGGGGGTGGGGGAGAACAGGAAGATAATTGCCTATTTGCACACATTAATGCATTCATGTGCATGAACCATCTAAAAATTCAAGAAAAGATAGAGTGCCAAAGCTCCAGTTAGGCCACACAACTGCTGCCTGCAAGGCAAAACACCTCTCTGCAAAGTGAGGGGACAGAGAGCACAGATAAAATGCAAGGCAGGAAGCCTGACAAGAGAGAAAGGAAGGTAACTAGGGAGGTGGTTGAGGTTAGGGCCCCTCCTTTTCTCAAGAGGAGGGGGGCATGACTCCTTTGAATTGGCTCCTTTACTTGCATGTAGAGATGTTTTTACATCTTTGCCAATTTCTCTCTCTTCCCATTGGCTGTCAAGCAGAGTCAAGCAGCCATCCCTTATTTCCTTCATCACTCCCTACTACTTGGGTGGACATGTTCTTGTCTGCCGTTGTGCCTATAATTTGTCTTCCTTTTCACTGGCTGCTACCCCAAACCTATATTGCCTCTCATTGGGCAATATGTATGGATATGCCTTCCTTTCTCACCAGCAAACATGTTGCATCCTTCTGGTTACTGTAATTGCTGAGATGAAGCAATGAGAAAGCTTTCCTCCTTTTTTAGAATACACTTTAGGGCCAGAGACTGAGAAAGCGATCCAAGGACTTGCTGGTTTGTGGTTTGGGCAATGCAGTAATGGGCTGGATGCCCTCTGTCTGGTTAGACTGCACAAACCATTGTGAGTTGAATACAGTAGCTACGAACCAGGAGACTCTCCCTGGTGGCTTTAGGAAAGAATTTAAAGCCCACTATTCCTGTGAATGCATATCGTTGTGGTACTCTGTACTATGAGTACAAGATGGATGATCAAGCAATTGAACAAGCTATTACTGTTCACTATTACTTGCAACAGTACTTTAATGTAATACCTGTACTTGAAGAAATAAGACTGCTCACAGACATACCACCTTATAGATTTTTAGTAAGCAGTGATTTTTCACCTTTGTAAAGACGTTCACAAAAAACAAAAATCACACACAATTTAGTTCTAGCCCCACCCAGGGCCTTGCCAAATGCTGCTGATCCTTACCTAATGCTGTGCAAGGCTCTGCTTCTCCCGCTCTCTAATAATCTCACTCAGTACCCTTCCCCATCCACATTTCCTCTTCCCCTCTGTCCCCCCTCCTCCTTTTCCAATCCAGGGAGTGGAAGAAGGAGAAGAAGGAGCATCGGAGGCAGGCTGGTGGACAGAGATGGATGTTCCTCCCACCAATCTGCTGCCAACTACTTCAGTTGGCTTCCTGGATCAGCCAGCCCTTCCCCCTCTTGTTGATAGGAACAGATCTATGACAAATACAAACAACTTTAAAAAAATGTTTCTCTAACTGTACATTTGGGATTGTCCCCCTGCATCTCCTGCCAACACACCACAGAGTCATTTGACAGCATGCTTTCAGTATATTAAAAAGTCTGAGGATTTTGCATACACATAATTGAAGACAATGAAATGCCCATTAGGGATGGGTGAATAGCCTGGTTGGTGTTCACTCCCTAAATCAATTGGGCCCTTTGAGAATTCCTGTCAGATGCTCAGAAACCTTTGATGGGTTTTTTCAAGATTTCAAAATAAATGTTTAAAGGGTCCAATTGGAGTCAGTCCTCCATGGTACCTGAGTGTCAAAAATTCTTACATTGGTAAGGGGTACAACAGATCAAATACAGGGCCGCAATGAAGACTGGAGGGACTGACAGGCAGAGCATGCTGACCAGACCGCAAGCCCCATGGTGCTATGGCAGGAAATGACTCCTTGCAGATGTCTGAAAAAAAAAATTTGCTATGGTTATTTTCATGGATAATTCAAATGAACCCTGGAGTGTACAAGTACCTTGTTTTTTTAATCTCCACCCAGAATGCAGTTTGCTGCCCACTGTATTGGAGAACAAAGCATGAGGGCTATCACAGTTCAGAATTATGGCCAGGGATGCCACTACAACTCAACTATGGTGAGCTCCAATCGTCTGGGCTGTGTTATTTATTTATTTACTCCACCACCACCACCACTCACTTTTGTATAGCACCCTTTATCCAAGGAGCTCTGGATGGGGTACATGGTTAGAACCTCAAATGATGCATTCACCATAAGCAAACCAAAATTCAAGTCAAAAACCCCAAAATCAGTTCCATGCCCAGTATGACCAGGCCCTCAGGTTCATTCTTCTTTAAAGAGGGAAATGCTATCACTGTGGACCTTTTATGTATAAACAGGAATGACCCATCCATAAGGTGTGGCAAAGCAGCTGCCTCCAGTGGCTGGCTAGGCAGAGGGTGCTCTGCACCCTGTGCTTGCCTACCATCTGCCCAGTGGCTCTACCATGCTACATCTTTTTCTTTCTACTTTCTACTCTCCTGAGAAGAGGATGGGAGGGCGGCTTACTTTCCCCTTCACTGCTGATTCTTCAAAGCAGACCAGGAGGAGAGGATACTGGAAGCTCCCAGGATCCTCTCTGCCTGGCCAGTTTCAGTGGCAGGTGGTGGAGATGGCAATGGGGGAGGGGGTCTAAGTGTACACATTCGTGTGCATAAAAAGGGGGGGTTGGAATGTGGGCATGGCTTCAGGAGCCACTTTGACTTTGGCTAGATCTATGTATGACTGGAACAGAGAAAAAGACATGTGCAAGGTTATATAGAATTATTACACACTTCAGAGAACTCAGTCTGTAATTTACAGACTGACGGAGCTGCCCCCCTCCACTCCTGGCATTCTGTGCCATATTGTCGACAGTGACACAGCTCTGACCTCTTGGCCATCTCTTTTCCTACTTGAGCCATTTAGTAACCATATCAACAAGAGCTTAAAGTCCATCTAGGATTTCTCTAAGCTGCTTTGCTTCCTTTATTCCAGCCTGGCTTGGTAGCGTTTCTGAAGTCATGCTGGGCTTTTAAGATAGAGGGTGGAACAGGGTTGGGGGAATCTGAAGAAGGAAACAAGAAAAGCCCAGTCTGCCATTTTATTTGCTATGTAAAACTGTTCAGTTGAAGTGCACAGCTTCATTTTCTGTTTAACAAATGGAATTCCTTTTCACTTCAAAGGCACATTCATATTTCCCAACAGCTTTCAAGTGTACTTTGAATCACATTATTCTCACGTATACAAAAGAAAAAAAGAAAAAAAATCCCCAACACCCTCCTCAGTTCTTTAGTTCTTGGTATCAATTTGTTATAAAACAATAACATTCCAGGGCTTGTGTGATTAAATTCCTCTTTACATGTGGGACCAATTCAGAAAAGGGGGAAAGAAAAAGCCTCTTCAACCAACAAACAGTGCGTACACACACACACACACACACACATGCAGAAAGCACCATGTTAAAAGGGTTTAAGCTTTTCAAGCCCCCACGCAGGGCAATTTGCTGCAAGGTACACATTTATATTTTATTGCTTCTCTTGTCCTCTGGGGCTTTTTAGAAGCTGAACAAACTAAAGAGTGTCAACTTCAAGGCAGTAAAACGTTTGAAGTGTGCACTTTCCTCCAAAGGTATCACAGTTTCATGCAAGGGTTAGGGATCTGACAGCCTTCTGAGAAGAAAATAGAGTCAAGAGTAATCTTCATTTCCTTCATTCCCAAGGAATGCGGCCTTGCCCTACACTGTGAAGAGGATGCTCAGGTTACATTGCACTAACTCTAGCCTGCAGTTTGAATGGATGCTGAGAAGATGAAGCCCAACCGCAAACCCATTCACCAGTTCTAGCTTCTGGCCTTTGAGTTGCTTTGCTCTTAACACACACTACTAACTCCTCACTCATTAGGTTCCTGTGACCTACTGCTTGATTAAAACTAGGGGTTCCCAATTCTTTTCTGACACACTTCCAATGCCCAACACTTCCAATGCCCAATTCAGCATACAAATATCTTCCATCACTTTGCCTCTCTGCCAAGCCAAAATAGTACAGCTATGGTATTTTTGACTGTAATAAAATGGTTTTTAAGATACAAGAGCCCAGGCAGGGGAAAAAATAACACCTTAGCAACTCCATTTGGAACCGTCCTTTTGAGACTCAGAAATACAGGGGATAATGCCATATCACAAATGTGAATTACCAACTTTTTGGTGAATTACCAACTTCCCAACCAACTTTTCAGCAGGCCATGTACAGCAGGATATAGGCTCGGGCCAGATGGGAAATGTAGATTCATGATGGCGGTGGCCAGGAAGGGCTGCAGGGGCGGCAGCAGCGAAGAGGAGGAGGAGAACCTGCAGCGCTGTTGGGAGGCCGCCTGGGACACAGAGGACGAGGCTTCCCAAGCAACCACAGCATCCCAGTTGTGAAAGAAGCAGGACAGCTGGTAATGGGAGGGCTGAGTACGGAGCAGAGCAGAGGGGGACGATGACTGAGAACAGCTACCTTAGTTTCCTTCCATCCGGAAGTGTCAGGCTGCAGCGAATTTGCATAACTCTATGGAATTGAGCACAGCGCGTTTTTTTTTAATTGCGCCGAGTCACAGAACGGAACTAACGTGGATAAATAGGCTCCACCTGTATTTATATACTGCTTTGCAACTAAAGGTTCACAAAGTGGTTTACAGAGAAAAATCAAATAACTAATGGCTCCCTGTCCCAAAAGGGCTCACAATCTAAAAAGATGCAGAAAAATAATTAACAGCAGAAACATCCAAATATTCAATACCAAACGTCTTGTCAGAATTTTTCTGTACCCCCCTTGTTTTCCATGAATTGTCACTTAAGTTTAGCACAGAGTTGGTTTCTGTTACCTGCATTTATTTGTTTATATTTTATCTGTACTAATCTTTCAAATTTTAATATTTAGTGCTAAAGGATGCCCCTTAACTCTCTTGGAGAAGGCCTCCTCAAAATCATAGGCCCATGCCAACTGGCCACACTGCCGCCCCTTCTGGTCTGAACAAGAGGCTTGAGTCTCAAGAGCAGCAGGCAAGGCAGGAACAATAAATTTCTGATATTTATAAACTAGATTGGGCCAATCCACTGGTTTCACACTGGCTGCCACTAATGGGCTAATGTTGCATATCTCCTCACTTCCTTTTGTGCCTGAAACGTACCCTGAAGCCTCACAGCTAGTAGTAGCTCACTAGGCAGACCTTACCCTTTACTCACATGGTTAACAGTTTAAGCCCTGAAATCCCAGATGACTACAGCATGAAAACCAACCTATTTTTACAAATCTGACACAACCCAGTTGGCCATAGATAGTTCAACTGATATGAACATCAGACGTGTTCCTGATACCGGAATGCCACAAGGCACAGACAACCAGGTGCTAATGTGCTGGAAAGGCTGTGAGCCATCACCTCATGAAACAGAGACTAATTAAATTGTTTGTGCAGGTTAACCTAACTGCACCTGTGAATAATAGTGAATGTGTTGATCTTCTTCAAGTAAATGAAGTCAGTGCTCCTGCAGACTTTTCAACTTAGGTTCAACACCTGTTGAGTTATATTGATCTAAATCAGCTTAAAGGAAAAGGCCAATCAGGAAAGCCAAGTCTGCCCTCATTTGCAATCAAGGGAGTAATTAAATGGGGTCTTTAAAAAAAGCAAAAAAAAAGAAGGTGATGGGGAGACGTTTGCAAGGGAAAGCTTCTGCCCTACTCTATAGGTTTCTCACAACAGACAAAGCACAGATACACCAAAGAAAATAATTAAAGGCATTTTGACTCGTTGCAGTCATTCACGCAGTAGTAGGAGCTTTTGATCTCTCTCACATTCTGTCCAACTGCGGTCCCTTGTGCGTTTAAAATTCACCCACTGAAAGCATCTTTTATAGGCTTCAGATTCCAAAGACTCATTCTCTTAATGGTTTCTGTGATGGCTTCTGAACTACCTTTCTCCCCCTCCCAGCTTTCTTTTCCATTTATTTTTTAAAATATAGTCTTCTTCAACAACTTTATTTTCCGTCTAAAGTCAAGCACTCTAGCCTCAGCAAGAATTCTGAGGTCTTGGGGGAAAAGAAAAGAAAGGACAGCAATGCCAATCAAGACAAGTGTCCTCTGTTTGCAAGCCACCCCCACCTTGATGCATTCCTGAAGTGGAAACGGCCATAAAAGAGAGGCCTTTTTATGCTTCTACTTGCCCTGTTGGCTAAAAGAGAATGGGATAAATAATGCTTTGGAAAATAAAAAGGGTTATTTCCTACCAGCTTGACATGACCCATGAATTCCTTACGTCTTTTCTGCTTGTATCTGCTGAGACCCTTTTCTGAGTGCATATGCCTCTGAGCTCTAGTAGTGCTTTTCCCAAAATGATTGCTGTAGGAAAGAGGTAATCTTCTTCTATCCAGAAAAGATGGGAACCAAGTACGGATTGAGGAGAACAATATTGGGGCTTTGTTGCTGAAATACTGCAGCTGTAGCCAAGTACTTCAAGCAGTAGAAAGCCCAAGTAAAAGGTCGCTGGGACGGGAGAGTGGGAGGGTACTGGGGATGGAGAACTAAAGGCTTTAAGGTGTGAGTGGTAAGGCAAGTGAGAGTCTGTGTAATAGTGATGGGAGCTGCAGACATGGTCAGCAGTATTAGGACAAAATGTGCAAAGGCAGGTCCTCTCATGGATTAAGAACTGGTTGGAGGCCAGGAAGCAGAGAGTGGGTGTCAATAGGCAATTTTCACAATGGAGAGAGGTGAAAAGCAGTGTACCCCAAGGATCTGTCCTGGGACCGGTGCTTTTCAATCTCTTCATAAATGACCTGGAGACAGGGTTGAGCAGTGAAGTGGCTAAGTTTGCAGACGACACCAAACTTTTCCGAGTGGTGAAGACCAGAAGTGATTGTGAGGAGCTCCAGAAGGATCTCTCCAGACTGGCAGAATGGGCAGCAAAATGGCAGATGCGCTTCAATGTCAGTAAGTGTAAAGTCATGCACATTGGGGCAAAAAATCAAAACTTCAGATATAGGCTGATGGGTTCTGAGCTGTCTGTGACAGATCAGGAGAGAAATCTTGGGGTGGTGGTGGACAGGTCAATGAAAGTGTCGACCCAATGTGCAGCGGCAGTGAAGAAGGCCAATTCTATGCTTGGGATCATTAGGAAGGGTATTGAGAAAAAAACGGCTGGTATTATAATGCCGTTGTACAAATCTATGGTAAGGCCACACCTGGAGTATTGTGTCCAGTTCTGATCGCCGCATCTCAAAAAAGACATAGTGGAAATGGAAAAGGTGCAAAAGAGAGCGACTAAGATGATTATGGGGCTGGGGCACCTTCCTTATAAGGAAAGGCTACGGCGTTTGGGCCTCTTCAGCCTAGAAAAGAGACGCCTGAGGGGGGACATGATTGAGACATACAAAATTATGCAGGGGATATAGAGTGGATAGGGAGATGCTCTTTACACTCTTACATAATACCAAAACCAGGGGACATCCACTAAAATTGAGTGTTGGGCGGGTTAGGACAGACAAAAGAAAATATTTCTTTACTCAGCGTGTGGTCGGTCTGTGGAACTCCTTGCCACAGGATGTGGTGCTGGCGTCTACCCTAGACGCCTTTAAAAGGGGATTGGACAAGTTTCTGGAGGAAAAATCTATTACGGGGTACAAGCCATGATGTGTATGCGCAACCTCCTGATTTTAGAAATGGGTTATGTCAGAATGCCAGATGCAAGGGAGGGCAGCAGGATGAGGTCTCTTGTTATCTGGTGTGCTCCCTGGGGCATTTGGTGGGCTGCTGTGAGATACAGGAAGCTGGACTAGATGGGCCTATGGCCTGATCCAGTGGGGCTGTTCTTATGTAGCAGTGATGGCCTGGGATCAATCCAGGCACTTGCTTTCTGCCGCAGAAGTAAGTAAGTCTGAGTCACGGAGTGCAGTGAGTTTGCTTTCCTGTATTCCTTAATTAATAACACAGGCCTACAAAACTGAGGATCAGAAAAGTTTTCCCCAAACTTTATGGTGGTTTGATATGAATTTGGGGTGCCGATTCCAAAAATGGCATCCATTTTGCCCTATCACTGAAGGAAGGTATGGTCAGGTATGTTATATGTATGGTTTAACAGGGATGTTTACCTGAAACATAAACAGCATCTTTTTGGTTGGTCTGTACCCGTATGTACAAGTTAGAGAAAAAAAATTGGTTTTGTTTTAAAGTCCAAGCCGTTTGGCAAAATCTGGGCAGCATGAAGAGCCAGGGTGGTGTAGTGGTTTGGGAGGGGGACTTAGACCTGGATGATCCAGGTTCAAATCCCTCCTCAGCCACAAAACTTCCTGGGTGACCTTGGGCCAGTCACTTTCTCTCAGCCTCACCTACCTCACAGGGTTGTTGTGAGAACAAGAAAGAGGGGAGGAGCAGCTGTGTAAACCGCCCTGAGCTCTTTGGAGGAAGGGCAGTATAAAAATGTGAAAAATAAATAAAATAAGAATACATTAGAACAACAGGCCTTTGTTTTCAAAGAAGAGAAGAAAAAAAAAGTTTGCAGTTTGAAAGTTTGGTTTAAAGGCTTTTCGGAGCAAAAAGAGTTGCACACAAATGCTGGATGGCAAGTATTTACAGCAATATTATAGAAAAACACTAGGCAGCTTAGTTTCTGACTTTCTTTCTTTTTCAGCATTTTAAACCCAGTTTTGAGCTCAACAAGTGTAACTAACATATAACACATTATTTTAAGTAAGTTTTAGTGATCTAACTGCATTAAGAAGATATAACAAAGCCATTTCCGGGTTAACATCAATGGTCAGGTTCCCAGAGAAAAAGCATGAGGCAGCAAGTTTTTTAGCTGAGCCCGCAAACTTTTTTTCCAACAGCAAGTAAGTTGCATTTTAAGGGTTCGGTGGCTACAAAGAAGGCCAAAGAAAGTGGTGAAGATGGTTATGAGATGAGATCCGTTTTGAGCAAAATTGAAATTGCAGTACCACCTACTGCCTGGTCAAAATCTGTAAATTGTATATGTTGGATGTATGAAATCAAGAACTGGTGAATTGTAACCCACCAATCTAATGTCTGGAACTATCCCCAGGCAATGAGAATGTGTCTCAAAGAGGGAACCCACGTTGTAATAAAAATGAGCTGGAGAGGGCGTTCTGGGCTTCTCTTCTTCCCACTTCTGACTCACACACACTCTCAAAGCTTGGACATGAATCCCTTGAGATGTGGATGGATTTACAATAAAGGCCTGGATTGATCAGCACTCTTGCCTCCTGAGTTTGCTTTTGAACCCTGCAACATCTGGGGACACCCTGCAACATCACATCTAGTTGTGGAGATATAGTATAGCCTCGTTAGTGAATGGTTCAAGCAGCTTCCTCATGAGAAAGTCATGGTGTAGGCTTCCTCATGAGGAAGCTGCTTGAACCATTCACTAAAGAGGCTATGCCATGTCTTCAAAACTAGACGTGACAGGGCAAAATGGATGCCATTTTTGGAATCGGCACCCCAAATATACCCAGGAATTGGTGTAATGTTTAAGGAAGCAAAATGTGTGTTGGACTGTGTAATCAGCTGTTTGTAGGTATGCATGCACATGCAGGGATGACCAGGGATTTTGTAGCATCTTTTTAAACTCCAGTGATCTAAACCAGCGCTTTTCATCCAAGTCCAGCAGGTGGCACTTTGTCCCATTTCAATGGTGACCACATGGCCTAATGCCACTGGAAGTGAAGAGAGTTGGGGCAGTGGTGCACCGGTGGTGCACAAAATGGCTGAAAAGATCTGAAGCATCTGTGGTGATGGGTGGGACCCTTACGCTGGTGCTCCACCCCTTCCCCCAGATCTGTTCCTATTCCAAGGCCAAAACAGGAGTTTCTTGCTGCCAACATGAAAACAAAAGCCAGGCAGAGAAAGGCCATATTTGAAAGCCTTCGTCCCTGCTTCATGGAGGATTCCCCAAAACTATACTACAGTAGGTAGCCAGAGGGGTCCAGAAGGACTAGGGCAAAGTTTTGACTGAGGTCATCCAATAGCTGGCAGGCGAAGGGTTAAAATGAGTTTATTGGTGAAGAAATAACACAAGGCAAAGGGAAATAGCAAGCAGGCTTACAAAGGCTGGCTTGGATCCCAGCAACAGTACAAGCAAGCGATTACAGGCAAACCTTAAAGCAGAATCAAATCCCCTACATGCTTAGCTCACTGATCCCTAACTGTGCTTACTGTGGGCCTCAGCCTCCAAACTCCATTACATCTCTGCAACCCAAAGGAGGTAGATAGCACTGGCCACACACAGGCAGACTCTGAGAGAGTTGGGTTCCAATATACTCAAGCATCCTTGCTCTTGACCTTCAGTAGCCTATGTTCCAGGAAGTCATTATCCCATCTGATTGGATGTGTTTCCGAACACTGAGGCATCCCACCCAACTCTGTCACATGATCAGGTGAGCCTGAATGCCCAATGACTAGGGGCTATTGCTCTTGCTGGACTCAGACAATGGAGACAACCCACAAAACTACCTGTCTGCCTGGTCATGAGGCCCTTCTGTAATGAATGGCAATGATTTCAACATGTCTAGGAGAAGCCTCCTTCCTCCTAAACTTACACTGAGGCTTCTCTTAAGAGAAACAGAGGGGGGAGAGCAAGGGGAGTTCAGTTATCACAGCATCACAAAGTGCTCCTGCCCTTTCCCTGTTCAGTGAACAAAGCTGAGGATTTGCCTCAAGTGGCTCCCCACCCTGCAAATAAATACGGCTTTTATACCACCAATCCAATGGTTTAGCTGCATAGATATAAAAAAAAAAATCCATATAGGCACAACCATAAAATATTACAATAAAACCCGTAGACAATTTCCCCCTCCTCCCCCAAAAGAGGCAACAAAATGAGATCACCTTTTTGCAGACTTTGAAAAAGCAAGCCTATATTTAAAAAGTTTGTATTGTCTCTAGGATTATAGTGAGGTTTGAGCTGAAATTAGCCCCCAAGGATAGGGAGTTCCACACCCTGGGACCTACAGCTGAGTCTGCCTCCTCACATGCCTATGATGTTGCTACTTGGGACAAAGATGGAACACTCGGGACAGCATCTCCATGTAATTTAAGGGCTCTGGCAGAGCATACAAGAAAAGGCAGCATTTGAGATCTGTAGGGCTATGACTGCAGTGGTGGGGCAAGCTGCCTATCACTGACATTAGCAGTGGTTAGTTGGAGAGAACAACCATGGATCAGCACAAAGACCAGAAAAGTAGAAGCGACATTGCTTCCAGGCTCTTAAGTACTGAAAAGAGACCCTGGGTGCCAATGAGGGATGAAGAGAACTATGTAAAGGGATAAGTGGATATAGGAACCCAGGCCAATGCCCACATACCCCACTGGCTGCCCTTTTCAGTTGTCTTTGTTAAAGCCCCCTATTTGTATCCTGATTTATCTCTATGGCAATAGGGCATGTGTATATATTAATCCTACATGAATGACATGCCCTTTAGACACCATTCCCTGTCCCTGGGATCTAGTATCCCTGGGATGGAGTGTCAGCTCTCCTACATGCTCTGGAGACCAGAGGCCTAATTCCTTTGCTCACACATAATTCAGTGTAACACCACAATTCAAACTGAAATAGTCCAATACGTATTCCAATTCCCCAAAACTTGTCTATTAAGAGAGATAAAAGCTCCCCAGTGTCTGAGGGCCTTTCTGCACTATCAGTCTTTTTTGGACAATAAATGTGCATTTGCATCTTGTTCACTGTGCACATTCTGCACATCTTCTCTCCAGGTGGTACTTTGGTGTCACATTTTACCCACATTCAAACGCCAACAGCTACTGTCTGGGAAAATGTGTTGCCATCCTGAGATAGCACATGGATTGCTATTGTGATGAAATGTAGTTGGTGGTAGTTTCCCTGTTGGATATTGTTTGTGATGCAATTAGTGATGAAGACAACCCCGCCCACTCCGTAGACTATAACATTACAGAATCACTAGGAGCACACACAGGGGTGTGCTCAGTGCTATGAATGGCTGAGAAGAATGTGCTTCCCTCTAAACCCCCCCTCCACCTTTCTTCAACAGGTTTCATTCTTCCCTTATCTGCAGCATAAAATCTGCATTAAACAAACAACAGCCCTGATTGTTAAATATAGATGAGCCCATTTGCTACACATGTTCATTTAGTTAATGTCACTTGCCAACAGAAATTAAAGTTCTTTTGAACAGAAATGTTTAGAACATATTTTATATCACACTGCGGGTTTTTTAAAAAAAATATTTTATTCATTGCACTTGTAGCAGGGCTGTGTTTATATTTTATTGATTCTTGTAAAATAATATGTGTCAAAGCTACTATCGATAGAGTAATTGGATTGGACTGGCTTCTTTTGTGGAAAGAGAAGCTGCTCCCTGGTCTTTGGGCAATTGCTGTGAGGGGAAAAAACATGGAGCCCCTGCCCAGGATGAACTGCACTGCACTGCACTGCATCAAGTAGTAGCAAATGCTTTCAGACACTGCACAACTGGGGGGGGGGCACACAGCTCCACAGATGAAGTGGACTCATCAATCCAAGACTGAACTTGGATTTTACAGCATCTGAAAACATACACAAGGATATTCTGCTGGCATGAGAAGCAATTCAGGTAGGAAGGGTACTTGGAAAGTTGCCATTTGGATGGTGCTAATGTGCGGCCCAAGACTAACTCACACTCCATCAGGGCAATGCCTGGGCTGCTGGTGTGGCAGCTGTTGCAGTGACATGCAGGCTGGGGCCACCAGTGCAAACAGCTGAAAGCTCCAGGCACATAATAAAAACTTCCTGAACCCTTGCTGGAGCAGGTAGGTTGGTGGCTTTCCAGGGAGTATCAGAGAAGGATCAGGGTACTGATTGTGCTGGGCCGGGGTGTATTGAGGACAGACTGGGGGCAAATAGCAGCAGCAGTGGTGGCACCGATATCTTATGCTGCTGGCCTGGGCTCAACACATCCCCTTCAACCCATTTGGTTTTATGCCAAAGAGCTGGCACAGATCTGAGTAGGGGACCACTGGGGACCAAGCAGTGGTGGCATTGTTAATTTTAAAGGATTTTTATTCCTCTCTTTGCCACTGCATGGGCTCCAGTTGGCCCATGGCATGCAGTGGAAGCTGAGCTAGTGCCAGTGACCGCTCTGGGCAGGCCCAGGATAGGATTGGGCTGTTAGTTTCTTTTTTAAAAGCATATATCTTGTTAGTCAATTTGCTTCCTTAAACATTTACACATGTAACTTAATTCACATATGCTTCCCACCCTGCCCTTGGTCCACCCCCAAAACTCTCTGTGCCTAAAGCAGCATGCCACATGCTGTCTTCCTATACCTGGTGGTACACTAGACACCAACTCCTCCTTCCTGGATTGGAAAGGGAGGAGGGAATGGAGCAGAGAAGGAAGTGTAGAAGTGCTCCTCCATTCTCCTCTTTGTATCCAGGGACCAGAAAGAAAAGCAGGAAGGGGCAGTGGGCAGATGGAGGTGGGAACCTCCCACCAAGCTGCCATCTGAGGTGACAAAGTTCATCAACCTCATGTGAAGGCAGTAAACTAAGGTATAAACTATGGTAGGTGCCTTCCATTCTTATTAAAACTAGATACTACCTAGGTACAGAACTCAATGCCCACTGTTTATAAACTAGTTCCAGGCTAGCTACAGCAATGATTGACTAAGTTTCCATGGTTCTCATTATTGGAGAAAGAACAGAACAGGCAAATTGTTCTGTTCAAATTGTTCTGTTCAAATGGAGGAAAAGTTCATTACGGGTTACATGTCATAGCAGGTATGTGCAAGCTCTTGGTTTTAGAGGCAAGCTGCCTCTGATTGCCAGATGCAGGGGAGGGCACCAGAACGCAGGTTGTGTCTGTTGTCTTGTGTGCTCCCTGGGGCGTTTGGTGAGCACTTTTGAGATATAGGAAGTTGGACTAGATGGGCCTTTGGCCTGATCCAGCAGGGTTCTTCTTATGTTCTTAAATGTGGTTCCTTCTAGCCACTAAAAAAATTCACCTCTAGAACTGAATTGTTGGGAGAAACACATTTTGGGGGAGAGTGGTGTGGTATTTATTTTTATTTAATGACTCCCAATTAGGGTCCTTCCACTTAGAAAGCTGCTAACTTGATTGAGTAGGATGTCCGCCTTGTTTCTTCTGCAATGCCATGCGGTTTGAGCAGATAATCAAAGCCAATTCAGAGCCCCATTACCAAAGAAAGTCATGGCTGCCAGCCCTGGGCACAACTGCCAGGTAATTGCGAGATCAGAGGGGGAAGATTGGAATGTCTGTGCAGCTGGGGAAAGCCTATTTAGCAGATTATTGGAAAAAGGAAGGGAGTCACTTTGAAAACAAACAAGATGAAAATGGATTGGCTACAAATTAGTGGCAAAGTGGAGGAAGGGTGGAATACAAATTGGAGGGCTGAGCATAGTTGTTTTGGAGCGAAATAAAGAATGCTGCAAGGGTGTAGCATTGGGACCCTGCCAAAGAGGAAAGGGACACAGCTTGCCCATTGTCTACAGAAAGCTCTGTCATCTGTTGCATGGTTTTGACATGTGTCTGGTTTCAAACCATCTGACCTGTGTGTGGGTTTTCTTTAAAGCTCATTCTCAGCGTGGGTAATGCGACTTCTGAAATTCGTACACATTTAAATAAATTAAAGTATGCAAATATGTAATGAGCATTATGGCTGCAGCTGATTTACATCTTTTCTGGCATGTAATTAGCCAGAATTTGCATAAGGTTTGGATGAGTGGAACATATTAGGAAGTACAGTGCTTCTTTTATTGTACAATATTCTGATTTTTAAAAATGTGGTTCAGTTCTTATCTATTCTTTGTAAAATGATTTGGACAAGATGAGAGTTGGGGCAGGAAAGAAAAGAAATTGGTTTTTACTTACTACTGTGTTTCTGTTGCTTTAGAATTTTTTTTTCCTGCATTTTTACATAAGCATCTTTGATCATGGGAGCCAGAAGCATTTTTTTAATGGAAGGATTCTTAGAACTGTAGCTGCTACCTAAGGGCCAAATGAAAGCACTTCAGGAAGTCATATGATATACAGGCATGGTATGCAAAAGACTTCATTAATATGTCTAAAACACATATTTTAGAAATTCAAGCTGGAGACAGAGTTGATGGTGGTATGATAATGCCTGAGATGGGTAAACCTATCCCATTACTGCCTCTGGGCAACAGGTTTTGATGGTTTTTAGGGTGCTCTAAGGGGACAGAGGGACACTAGAAGTGTACGTACATATTAGGGGCAATAAGTAACACACCTCTATCCATTCTCAGAAAAAACTATCATTTATCTCCAGTTTAACCATATTTTCATCTGGAAAATGCACATTACTGGGAATCCAAACCATTCTACCACCATTCTTTTTCACTAATTATTTAGCAGCTCATTCCAAAGGTTAACTGTTCCCAGACCTTGTTCACACAATGTTCTACATACAGGTGGGACCTTGGAATCCACTGATTTGGTATCCACTGATTTGACTCACCACTGATACCAAGGGTCCATCTTTAAATGCCTTGTAATGGAGGGGGGAGCACCAAAATCCAATTTCCTACCTTTGCATTGTTAAATTATTATAATTTCATTCCATTAGATTCCATTATTCACCCCATCTAGTGGCTGAATGCAGTATAGCGAGTGTCAAATACCAATTCTGGGGTGACAATGGAGGAGCAAGAAACTGGAAAGTGGGTCTTTAAAGCTATTTTTCCACTGATTTGGTATCCACTGAATTTTTTTTTAATCAACTGGGGATTCTGGAAGAGAACCCCAGTGGATAATGAGGCATGACCTGAAATGTGTAGCGAGCATTATACTGTGATTTGCTGTTTCTAACTGGAGTTTGCTCACCTTGGAATGTTTCGCTTGTGATAGGTTCCCTTATTTTTCCACCTCTACTGCCCAGGACACAACTACAGTATTCTGTTACTGTATATGCTTGCACTGCTACAAATACTCTCAAAATGAACAGCTATCTGTACTTTTGAATGTGATTCAAGCATCTATGTATAATCAGAACTCTTATTAAGCAGGTCTCCTCCAAGAGTGTGTGTTTATTACTGCTTCTCACTGTAGGGAAGAGGGAGTTGATAATTCCCTCTAGTTCTCTCTTCTTGCTGCTGTCTTTGAAAGAACACCCCACTGAGAACAAAGTGTGTACAGATATAACTGGTTTACTGCAGAATCTTAGTAGACAGGAGGTCTGGTCTAGAGGGTAGAGCTTCCATTTGCCTGAACATAACATCTACAAGGTCGCCAGTTCGAGGCCACCGGCACCGTGTGACCTTGAAGCAGCTGACAAGCTGAGCCAAGTTATTCCATCTGCTCTGAGCGTGGGAGGATGGAGGCCAGAATGTGAAACCAGATCAGAAAGAAACATCTGAATGTTGTGGTTCTTGAAAGATAGAACCTTCTTTCAATTGTAAAAATCCCTATGGGGATTTAAATAGCCTGCCTATGTAAACTGCCTTGAAGAAAGACCAAGAAAGGCGGTATATAAATATCTGTTTTATTAATTATTATTATTATTATTATTATTATTATTATTATTATTATTATTATTATTATTAGACCCGTAACCAGAGTGGTACAATGGGACAGTGTATTGTCCATCTCACTTGAGCTCTGAAACAAGCAGCAATGCTTTTTATGATTGGGAGTATAAAAAAGAAGTCAACCTGAGATGGACTCTGAGTCCAAACACAAGAGTTATTGTTTTTAACAAGGAGGGATATTAGGGTTCAGCTCAGATCCCCTGCTATGTTGATTCAGCTTGATTCCAGCCCTGTTCAGGTTTGTTGAGTGTTCCAAGAAACTATTTCAACTGCCTGATGAACTGATTTGTAATCCATGAAAGTTTATGCTATAATAAACATGTTGGTCTTTAAGGTGCCGCAGAACTCTCTGTAGCATCAAGGAGGGGGGAAAAATAGTTATTTCCTGCACTCAGCAAGCCAGGAGGTAGTCAAGACTTCTCCTTGAGGCTAAGAACTGCATGGACCTTCTGTTGCTTCTCCATTTTTTCTCCACAACTGCTGTCATTTTTGGTATTTCCTTGCTGCAAACCCCAAATTCTTAGTTTGCATCCATCCTACATCTCTATATAAAACCTGTTTCCAACTCTGTTCTTCCCTTACACCCCCCACTAAAGAGGTCTTCCTTTTCTTTTTCCAGACTTGGTCCTTAGCACCAATGTTGGAGCTCTGCTGATGAGGTACCTGTTGATGCTAACTCTGTGCCTTCCCTACTACATCTTCTTTCTTTTGAGCTCCCGTGGTCCTAACCCTTGCCTGTGAAAGAGCTCCTGTCTTTCAAACTGCCTGGAAGTTTCATATTCAGGGGTTGGTTAGGGAACAACATGCTGCTTCAGGGCAGTTCAAAAGAGAACATTTCAAAGTTGATGTGATGAACCTGGGTCTATGAATATAACACCTCAGGGTACTTCAGGGAGTTTCACTGCTACTCTTTAGCACACCACAGTATGATAAACAGAGAAAACTTGAGGCTTTGTGTTTATTCCTAGACCCAGGCCTTCAGAGTTAATACAGCTCTCTGCGCACAATGGATCGTGGCCTTATTTTTCTCGAAAGAAACATTTCTATACTTTCCTTTACATTTTGGTTCAGTTTTAGACATTTCTTAGTTCATCTCTCTGGCTGTGTTCAACTCACACAAATGAAATGCTAATTTATGACTGAATTGCTCCTAGCATCCTGGCTTATGCCAGCCTTGCCCCTCCCTTTCCCTTCCCCTTTGTACAGTCATGTAGCATCTTCCCAGCTGTATAGGCAGGCACAAGCAAAAGCGTGGAGTTATTAAACTCATGAAACTAGGAAAGATTCATCAGCTCCTCCCTCAGTTTTATCTCTCCAGCCTTCACCTTCAGGACGATGGCGTCATTTAAGGTCGATTCTGCAAGCATGCCATGATCAATCACTGCGTGGCAGCAGCACGAGTTTCCCATCCCCATGGAGTAGCTCACCAATTTATCTATATCAGTGCTAATCTGAATGTAGCAGTCATGTAACCAGGGCTGAAGAAAAACGACTCACCACCCAGAGGGAAATGGGTATAGATCAGGCCTTGGTTGCCAGTGCCACTGCTACCTTGGAGTTGCTAAGTAATGGTGAACAAGCCCACCCACTCTTAAACTAAGGAGAACCACAAAGAGAATTTACTACATAGAATCCTACAGAGGATACTATTTCCTCACCTCCTACAAAGAGACCTTGGGGAATTTTCTTAGGGAACATATATATGATCTAATTTTGGTGGTGGTGTGTGCGTGTGTGTGTTGGGGTACAGAACGGATCTATCACACATACCCCACTCTTCCTCTGAGATGCTCAGAACAACTCATATTTGGTTCCCAGGTGGTCTCCCATTCAAGGCAACTTCCAAGGCTGAGCCTGCTTAGCTTCAGCAGAACAGCATCATATGCCTTCAGAACATTACCTAGTCCAACTGAACACATTTTTTAATTATCTCTGCTGTAGTATTTTGCCTGCACTGATTCACAGACAGGGAGAGTTGGAAACAGAAGGTTTTCTTGTGTAATGTTGTTCCAGCTTTGTGTGTGTGTGTGTGTGTGTGTGTGTGTGTGTGTGTGTGTGTGTGTGTCCATCTCTCTGTGCTTTATATGTCCTCATGTTTTAAATTTACTACACTATGTACAATTCTTTGATTAGCAACCAGTCTCTCCTTTGTGCAATTTTCTGAGGATGGCAACCATTTATCAGGAAGCATTGCAGGGCTTCTTAGGAATATAGGAAAGAGGGAGCATTGCAAGTTATAGGAAACATCATCTTGGGGAGGGGTGAGGAAACTGGGGGGGGGCTCTTTTTGAGTGTCATATTTTCAACCCTGTCCAGGGGAGTGACCACTACAGTGAAGATTTTGAATTTAACTAGCATCCACTAAGCACTATCTGAGAAAATAATCTCCTATTAGCAGCACTGTCACCACTTCAGTGTCTCTGTGAAGCAAGCTAGAGCCATACTTCTCATCTAGTGGACCAGGGTGGACCATGGGCTGCTTTGTAACAGTTCCCAAGAGAGAGAAATGGCAGCATATTAAATATTTTTATTATCTATTTATGTTTAATAAACAGAATTAATGTTGCCATATTTGGAAAGCAACTAAAGTTACAATAAAAAGCAAGCTATGCTCAAATTTTAAAATTTTCAACCTTTTAGATCACATCCAAGGAAAGCAACCTATCATTTCACATGGCTTTCAGTCCTATTATTCACACAGATTGAGATATTCACATAGATGTCCAGAAATATTTGGTAATAGGGAGTCCCTAAAGAAGTACGCAACCCAAAATCCAAATGATTTACCCATGGAAATGTGATCACACAGGAGTGAGTATGGAAGTACAGTACTGGAATCCAGAACTAACAAGGTAAAAGATACACTTCTGTACCTCCAGTTTCTGTCCCACATTCTAACCAGTCCAGTCATTCAAAAGCTTTCCCCTATCCCAGAATTGTCCAAACTGTAAACTTGACTTCCTTATGAATAGTTCTGTTGCAGGTCAGTGAAACAATACAACTGAAGCTAGGAGATCTACTTTTGTTTCAAGGATAGTAGTTGTCCAGTAGAGAGACAATTTCCATTGAAGAGACTCCTTGAATAGTTTTGAGATCATGAAACTACTCACTTCAATGAGTAGCATCCACAGGCTTCTTGCTCTGGACTGGAAGGCAAACTGTAGATTCTACCCACTGTCCTAGCGATTTTCTTCAATATACAGTTCCCTACTCCAGACTTTGTTTTTCTCAGCCATCCACGCTGACTCAGTGACTAGTCTCAATCTTACTACTCCCTTCCAGCTTCTAGCCATTGACTGCTACAATGTCTGTTTGTTTCTCACTTGGTTTCTGAGGCATGGCATGGCTTATGCTCCTGCCTGGCAGACAGCTCCAGTCTCTTTAGTTCCACCACCCACAACCCCCCCTCCCTCAGCACTGCCCTCCCTGCTGCAAATGATACACCACAGCAATTCCATTAGCTTCTCCCAGAAAAAAATTGGCAAAGGGGAAGTGAGATTTCATGGTCCTTTAATTAACCCCAGGCAGGGATGAAATGAAGGCCACAGAGAGGGCAAACAGCTCCCTGCCTCACTAGAAATAGTCTGGGGTGGAGCTGACAAGAAGGGACTTAAATGATGGAGGGGTGGTTGAGCCAATTTAGACCGGGATGGGTAGGTGGGTTCTATTCCTAGAAAATGGAAAGACAGGAGGAGGAGGAGGAGAGCTAAACCATCATCTTTCCCCCACCCGCCCATTTTCTCTTTGGCTAAGTCTGTAATTTCTGTCATTTATGTCAGCAGTAACCCACTGTAATTAAAGGAGCAAATAAAACATGCACCAATTAGCTGTGCAGTCAGCGCTGTAATGGAGCCACTTCTCAGTGAGGCACAAGGCCACTCTCTGACAAACACACAGCACTGCTGCCCGGGTATCAGTCACTCAGCAATGAAACACAGCCATCTCCTGGGTAAGTCATGGCAGATGTTTTAACCCACACACAGAGGTGGGTAAGCACAGCAAGCAGCTATCAACAACGGAAACCGCTTCACAGAAGACTGCCTCGTGCATCCCTTGTGCAACTGGCCAGTCAACCGGTCACTTGGTTTCTCTTCAGGCTGCCACGCGTCACTGTACAGTTTGTTTCCTGTGACAGAGGAGCCTAACAAACACTGTCCCACAAACGTGTCAGAATCGAAGCTGATGAAAAATTGCCACTGAAAGAGGAAAGGAGCCATCACACCGTCCTTGCCAAAGCCTCCACTTGCAAAGCAGCCGAAAAACAATTACTGTTATTACTAAGTATATTTATACCCTACTTAAAAAAAATATTAGTGGAGTCCATGGCCAAAAACAAGACAATAATAGATGGCAAAATGGTTCCCAAAAGGAACCACACTCTAGCAGACACAATCTGCAAAAAGATATAAGGAAGACATCAGCAACAGCCAGTGGGAGAGAAGCTATTCTGGGATGAATAGGGACAATTACTAGTTCCCTGCTAAAGAAAAGAGAACAGCCACTTTAAAAGGTGTCTCTTTAAGCAGAAGCAGCCTCAATCAATCTTAAACCATCCCATCAATGGCCACCTAAATTCTTTTTATTATTGCAGTCAGTAGTGTAGCCAGAGGAGTGCAAAAAAGTTAGTAGTGCAGGCTTCCGAAGGTGAGCATAAGCAGCCTGTCCCACTCACCCTCTGAGCCATTTCAGAGGCTGTTGCTGCCGGAATGGCTCAGAGGGCAAGTGGGAGAGGCTGCTTACGCTCATGTTTGGGAGCCTGCACTACTTACCATTTTCCACCGCTTTAGCTACTCTACTGTTTGCACTACCTGTATACCTCCAAATAGGGCAGGTGAGTTACACGTGATTCTCCATAAGTGTCCCATTCAGCCAGACCTGTTTGCCTTTAATAATAAGACTGCTTTGCTCAAGAAACTGGTGCAGATGGTGAAAGAAAAGATACATTTGTAGGTCACATAGTGATTTCTGGAAGATGTTTTCCCATCTGCAACAGATAAGACTCATTCCAAACACATGCGTGTGCACACAGTCAAAACCCAGTGTCTTTGAAAGGATTAAGGACTGATTGGATACATTAAGTGTTGCTGTGCTCTGTCAACATGAGCCCCAATCCCTGGTGGATAGTGTGATCCGGCTGGGGTGGGAAAGAGCTACAACTTCCCAAATGGTTTGTAATGTGGTTTGTGTGACTTCTAATTTGATTGTAGAACACCCAAGGTTCTTCTTACCTTTTTGAAGTGCCAGTGCCATCTGCTCTGTGTTCAAGGCAGAGAAGAAGTGCAGATGCGGGAGAAAAGTGTTCCTTAATTTGGCTATTGATCATGCAATTGTTAGGACACGGTACAGTCCTCGGGGTTAGCTATTTCAATGCTCCCTGCTCCTCAATGCCATCTGTTACACCCGCAAACAAACCTTGGATCAGAGACCTCTGTAATGTTCGGAAAGCCTGGCTTGTATGATGAAATCTCTGAACAACCTGATGGGTAGTGACGGGTGGAATCCATTTCAAAGAGGGCCAACTGCAAACTGGAGAGGCTTCTAAGCTACCAACGATGCTATCAGAAACACAACATAGCCCAGAGGCTCTTCCTGGTGATGATACTTACTGGAAGTGAGTGGGCCAATAAAGAAGATCTCCATCATCCCAGAAACAGCACTGGGCCTACTGGTGTCTCACACACAGCAGTTTCAAGATTGTACAATTTTTCACACAATAAAACAGATTTGGTGCTTTCTAAAACAACTGTAAGTTTTATTTAAATAAAGATTGTAAAGAGTTTCCTCATTTCTTGGCCCCGTTTTTTTTCAGGCCAGGAGGAATACTTGCTGTTTAAAACTAGTTTCTAGTTCTTCCCAGGAAGTATGACTCAACTGGCTTGTATCCAGTGGTTCTTTTCCACATTTCTGTAACAGCCACCGAGTGCATGGCATGTTGAGGGTGCTTGGACCTCGTGAGATGAGGCCCCCCACCACTGATGAGGCCATCTACAAAGCTTCCTGACCTCTGGTAACTAGCATGAAGGGAGGGCTTTCTATTCCTGCCAGAAGGGGCACTGGGCTTTCAGAGGCTGCTTCGGTTCCTTTTCAGTCTGCTGTCTTCATGCGGACTCAAAAATAGAAGCAATTAAAACTGCCCCCCCAAAAAACTCCATCAGGCAGATCCAGACTAATCCAGATTCTGCCCCATCTTTGGGGATTCAGATAGGGGACAAAGATTTTTGTTAGGAGATGTGCATCTGGTACAAACTTGACCAGCAACTAGAACTGGGGTGAGATGGACAGCTCTTTATCAAAGAGGGCTAACTTAACAGTGACATTCAGCTGTTTCTGGAAAGGAACAGTATGGAATCTCTTCAGTAGCACAGCATAGTGATGTGAATAATAGGTGGTTCTCTCAATACCACAATACCTTTGGTGGGGGGAATACAAAAAACTCCTATTAATACTGCTGAATTCCAAGCCTCACTGCATTTACTAAACAGACTATCGTTCAGACAGTATTTGCTGTGGACACAAGTAGGTTTACCCCAGACAAGCTTTGCCTGCTTATTCAACGGTCAGCTGCCACTCTGCCGCCTAGAACTGGCTGCATTTCAGCAACATGGCTGGGTATGTAGGTACAGTCCAAATAGTAAAGCCTCATTATCCTTTCACAGCTGTTCCCTTCACTTGCACAACAAGGCCACTGCCTGAGGCAGCCACTTTGCTCATGCCTGGGAAAACTGAAGCAGAAAAGCTGCTAACAAGAGAGGGATCCTGAGCAAGAGCCTTGACTTGGAGAAAGTTGGTGTGCATCCGGGAAAAAAGCTACGGTGACAGGTAAGGCGGGAGGGAAGAAGATATGTAGGATACACAAAACATGAGCACTGTGAGTGAGACAAGGACGAAGCAGGTGGGACAATGTGTATGGTATGAAAGATGTATATGGTGAGCTGAAGGGAGGGGTTGGAACTGATATAAATATACAGATATAGGGATAAATAGAAGGAGAGAGAAGATGCAAAATGTGTGTGAGATGAGAAGATAAATTCAACTGTATATATGCCACCCAGATAGTCACAGACATGTTTGCTTCTGAGGTTTATGTGCATATCCCCTACTTGTCTCTCCTTCCCCTTGGCTCTCTCTGCTGTTTTCTTTTCTGACAAGAGTTATACTGTAAGCTCATCATGGCAGGGACCTGTCTTCTTTGTCATGTCACTGTGTAAAATATCATGCACATGGCTGGCACTGCATGTGCACATAAAAGAGAGCTATTCTCTCAGGACTTGGGAACTGGCTTCACATGCTACAGAGTGAAGTGGTAGAATGGACTGCGTTGCTTCGTGCTGCAGTGGTGGGGATGTATGGGGGAACCACAGTTTTTGAATGCTCCCCTACTGTAAAAACTCCTTGCACATAAAAACTTGCATGGCAGGCAACAGGCCTGGACTATACTCTGATGTGCTAGGTTTCTGTAGATTTCAGGGTACTCTGTTGGGAAACCATTAAAAATGGCATCCCCAAAAGTGGTATCCCCCAAGCTGCAGCCTGAAGTGGTATTATCCATTTATCACATCTTCATTTTACCACTTCATTCTTCGTTTACATGAGCAGACCAGGCCTAATAAGCAGCAGGCACGCAGGAGCAATAGGGAGTGGGGGCCAATCAGGTAAAGAAAACACACACACACACACACACACACACACACACACACACACACACACACACACACCCCAACAATGAATTCTTAGCCATATAATCCTAGATTCCATCTAACTCCTCCAGTTCTCAGAAGAACAGCATTAAGTTTACCTGCCTGTTCCCTTATCACCCCAGCTAGTAACTCCTCCAGACATCTGAGTGGTCAACAATTTCGTACATGGTTTGGGAAACAGGGACTACCTCATTGGCAGCATTAATGGTAACTGACGATGTCATTATTCAGTTGGAGCAGGGGACAGAGAATGATTGACATTTTGTCAGGAAGGAACTTTGGTGACACAGCGGTGATTGATGGGCTGAGTGTATCAACAGGCCATTTCCAATTCACTCCCTGCAATCAACGGCTGCCCGGGAGAGGAGTAATTCATTCCCCTTTGCCCCCCCACGACCAATCTGCCGCTTCCCTTCCAGCATCAGAAAATATCCAAGTGACACCTGACACAGTTGCCTACAAATCATTCCCAGACCAGTCTATTCCATTTGGCAGAGGCAACAGGAGAAAGATGCTGATCCCAGAGGTGTTGCTTCTAGGCCTGTTGGGCAATGGAGTCACTTGGGAGCCTGTTTTGGAAAAATGCTGCACTCTGGAACTCAGAGACATGCCATCCCCTACAACTCACTCTAGCCCAGCCATTCTGTCTTCATGTCTTGGCACACTACTGCAAAGCTGCAGTCCAGCCCAGGGCTCATCCAGGTGGCACTCACTGTGGGAAACTATGCACCACATTTTTTTTCTCAGCCTACAGTAATGGTACGAATGCAAAACTTTAGATATACATTATTTTAATTTTCAGGAGTGCGCACACAAATTTTTGGTTTCTTCAGACAGATAGCGTAGCTGCAGCAGTGTTTCGAAATGGCGTCTGTAAGTGATGTACGTTACAAGCAGCGTGTCGTCATTGAATTTCTCACTGCGGAGAAAGAAACTGTTGGGAACATTCACAAACGTTTGTGTACAGTTTATGGAGAATCTGCAGTTGACAGAAGTACGGTTAGTCGCTGGGCACAGAGGGTGAGGCCATTAGAAGGTGGTTCGACAGAGCTCCAAGATTTGCAGCGTTCGGGGCGGCCATCCACGGCTGTCACACCTGACAAGACGCAGCTTGCTGATGTGCTCATTCGCGAGGATCGACGCATAACGACTAGGCAGTTGGCGCTGAAGCTGTCAATCAGCAAAGGAAGTGTGGATGCAATCATCCGTGCTCTTGATTACTCAAAAGTGTGTGCACGATGGGTTCCGCGCTGTCTTACGGTGGACCACAAATCTCTCAGAAAAAACATTTTTTCTGAGTTGCTGAAACGTTTTGAAAATGAGGGGGAAGCGTTCTTGTCCAGGATTGTGACAGGTGATGAAACCTGGGTTCACCATTTTGAGCCCGAAACAAAACGACAGTCGATGGAATGGCGTCATCCTCAATCTCCACAGAAGAAAACATTCAAAGCAACTGCTTCCGCCGGTAAGGTCATGATCACTGTGTTTTGGGACTGTGAGGGCATCATACTCATTGATGTGATGCCAAGAGGCAGCACCATTAATTCTGAAGCTTATGTGAAGACATTAACCAAACTCAAGAAGCGCTTCCAGTGACTTCGGCGCCATAACAACCCAGGTGAATGTTTGATTCAACATGATAACGCTCGGCCTCACACAAGTTTGAGGACTTCGGAACACATCACTAAACAGGGTTGGACTGTGTTACCCCGTCCACCCTACAGCCCTGACCTAGCTCCCTCAGACTTCCACTTGTTTGGGCCATTAAAGGATGCCATTCGCGGAAGACATTTTGAGGATGACGAAGAGGTGATTCGCACAGTGCAGAAATGGCTTCGTGACCAGAACAAGGAGTGGTACCGACAGGGCATACATGCCCTTGTGTCTCGCTGGAGGAAGGCCATAGAACTGGACGGAGATTACGTGGAAAAATAGGGAGTGTAGAAGAAACATCATTCTTTCTTGTGTGTAAGTTTCATTGTGTTCAATAAATAATTGTTGAAGAAAAAAAATGTGGTGCATTACTTTCTGGGCAACCCTATGATTTCAGAATTCATAATGATCCCCACAGTTCAGACCAGAAAGGTACTTCCACCTGGGCCAGGAACTGGCAGAGATGAATTGGACTAGCAAGGGCTCTGCAGCCTGTGTTGCTGGCTTTCCATCATAAATATGTGCCATCCCCCATCCCCCCCCCCCACAGGAACAGACACTTGTTTTGGCTTGGACACATCTCAGCTTCAGCACTAAACCAGGAATACATGAAGCTACCTTCTCAGTAAGCTCCTAAGCTCACACCTTTGCCCTTCTGACTGACATCAGTTTTCCCCCAGTGACCTCCAACCTAAGGCCATGGTTATTAAAGTGCTGGACTTGGAAATGGATATAATACACTAATAATTATGGGAAGCCCAAGTTCAAATCCCTGCTCAGACAAGCAGCTCACAGGATATCCTTGGGCAAGCCGCTATCTCTCCTATGAATCTACCTCAAAGGTTATTGCAAGGATAAAATCTTAACCCATATGTGCTGACCTGAACTCCTTGAAGCAAAATAAATGGGCAAAATAAATACAGTAGTTACATCTATTCCAACTGCCTGGCACTCTATTGGCTTCTTCCCCTTCTTTCCCCAACCCATTCAGATATCAGTCTTCAATCCCCTCTCTGCTCCTTCTAACAACTCAACAACACATTGCTTCCCTCACTCAACCTCCCGTTCCTACCACCTGTAGTTCCTAATGATGTTATCTTCCATTTAATTTCCACAATCCCCACTTATATTCAGCCACCCTGATTGCAATCCTTCCATTTCCTGTGGGTGGCAGCAGCCACACAGGCCTCCCACATCATACTTCATCGCTACTCCACCAATCCCTCTCATTCCCATTCCAAATCCATTCATAAAAACCATAGGATGGTAGGGCTGCATGAACGGCAAATGTCACTGGTTCCAACCCTCTCATAGAGGCGGTTTTCCTCCTTACCCAAAATAAAACATATATAAACACATATTCAAAGCTGACAAGTTAAGGCACATTACATCATTGTGAGGTTTACAGTGCAGAAGGGAGCAATGCAAGTACCACAGCTGACGCCAGTTCCCCAGCTTGGTAGATGTGGTAAACTTTTATTAATACAGTTGAGTGGGCGTCAACCCGAGACACTGACAGTCCAATCCTAATCACTGTGTTACAACAGCAGAACAGAGGCCCTATGGAATTGCACACAGCATGCTGTCAAATGGTGGCAGCAGCCAGCTGGCACCCTGCTCCAGTGCAGGTGTCGGCTCATGGATGGAGAAGGAGTGGAAACAGATGTTCCAGGGGAGGAACAGGGGGTGGGAGGGGTGGATTCAGTGGCAATGACACATATCAGATCTTATCCACTCTTTCAAAAAAAAAAACAACCCCACACCTTTTCCCTCCTCAGACATATGCTACCAAAAGAGGTGCTGTATGTCCGAAGAGACCCAGAGGCATTCCCAAAGTATTTTTACTTACCTCTTATTTGCCCTTGGGTTATTCCCCATCCCCCACCATAGGATGCAAAACATTCCTCTTTGTAGTGACTACATTGGCGCTGGTGACAGGGATAGCATTGGGGCCCTTCTCTGGGAGCAGGCGTGCAAGGGCACTTGCCCTGTCAGGCTTGAATTAGATGCAGGTATGAAGGACAATTCTACAGCATGTGAAAAAGCCCAAGCACCAGAAACACTTGTGCACTTCCCTGCATGATATTCATGCAACCCTGAAAATGCCCACTGATCTATTCCAAGATCTAATTGGCATGTCTGTACACAGACACAGCTTCTACATAAATTTAGATAAAGCCAACATTACTGTACTTCTTCTCTCCATACACACTAACACCTCCCACATTCTGCCTACACAGCCTGTGCACAAGCATAATATACACTTGCACTCACTCACACAGCCCATATGTGCATGCACACATGCCCAAGCCCGGCCCACGCCACTGGGTGCATCTGCGTTGTTGGCGGTAGCCCATTCCCTCTGCCATGCTTTCCCACTGGTGGCGGCTCAGACTGGTCCCCGCCATCAAAGGTTGTTCATTCTAATCCTTTCTTTGCCCATCTGCTGTGGCTGTTTACACTCTGCTTGCTAATTAGAGACTAATTAGTGAGTGCAGAAATTCATCACTTTCCAAACACATATTGTGGTGGGGAAAAGCCAGAGGCACCGCCAGCAACATCTGTTCTGCTGCTCTCAGCCAGGGTGGCCGAGCTAATGTGGTCGGGATAGGTCACTGCCCAGTTTTTGCCAAGTACAGAGACCACATAAGGGCACACTTCTTCCCCTTGCCCAGCAATTCTGGGTGTGCCTCTAAATCCCTTGTCACAACACCCTCACCCCACACTCCCTTGCTCTCACAGTGCTGGCATCATCCTCCCCTCTACAAATGCTCCTAAATTCTGTCCCTCCTACTGCTTTGGTTGTTGAATTGCAGTCACAATGTCAGAGTCCTCCTGCCATTATAACACTGAGTTCCCCTATATTCTGCTTTACGGTCATTCCCTCCCCCGCCCCCGATTATTCATTCAGGGAAACTGTAAAGGTTGCAGGCAGGAGTTTGCAGGAAAGACAACCCATTTATCTGCCTGTGCCCCAAGTCTTTTCTGGCAAACTAGAACCCTCTGGCACCACAAAAACTTACTTTCTTGTTGGGAAAAGCCAAACTGCTTTTTCCACTGTAATTAGTCACTCATATTCATGATAGGTTTTTATTAATATCTCTGATATGGGTGGTATCACTCTGGTGCAGTCCACTCTCAACCAATCACAATACCAAGTATAGGCATAAGAGTTAACAGTGGTTAAATGCCATTTGGTGCCTCTCACAGTTAGATATATAAAATGCCCTGCTTTGCTTTAAACCTCAAAAAATTGCACACACAGTCGAAGAAGAAAAACAGTATGTTGGCCCTATTTGATCGTATATCTGACCCCTTAAGTGACTTTTCTGAAGGCTACACAAGAAGCAGGAGGCAGATTTCAAGAAGGAGCTGAGAGGAAGACAGAACAAAGTCAGTGTCTGCATTACAATGCCAGAAGAATATTAGAACTCAAAAAATCTTGGTGGGAGAACCAGCCTTTGAGTGCCAAAAGCATATCAAAGAGCTGGAGGAAACGACCCATCAATTGAAGACAATAAACTCCAAAGCAGTGGATACCGATTTTATTACCCAGACACCAGCCTGGAAACCTTTGTTTGAGGGCAGACTTTTGATAGTCATTTCCATTCCTGTCTGGAATGGAAAGGCTAGATATCCCTCCCTGTGTGCCACTGTCTTGATTCTGATTGGGCCCCTTGTGGCTGCTTAAGTCAATATACATACACATACAAGCAGGGCACAGCTACAAATTTAACACAGCACCTAGTTACTCTCTTCCAATTTGTAGAAACATCCTTGCTTGCTGAGACAAGTCGCTGTTTACACCTGAGTGACATTTATGAGCTAGTATAATGTATTTTGTATGCATTTTGTTTTAATTGTAGGAAACCACCCTGGTTTCAAGAAGAGGGCAAGATATAAATACCTCAGATAATTACAGGTGTGGTAGTTAGATAGATGGGCACAGGGTGCAGTGCCTAGCAACTGGCACTTGTGGCCCATCTTGTCTTGAAATAGAGTTGAAAATGGAACAGCAAATTGCTGCCGCCACCCAAGGCCACTGGAAACCAAACAGAAGGAAACGGCTTTGGGTAAACCTCCCTCCTAATAGAATGGGGAGTCCCAAATGCCCCAGACCCCCTCTTAATAGCTGGGCAGTAGTGAAAGCTAGCACTCTAGGAAGGTGGGGCAAACCACCTCCCTCCCATGTGAACTATGAGCAAGCAACAGGCAGCCGTATCCTATGCTGGAACATACAGGCCAACTGACCTGTGCTATATACAGCGAAGGATTGGGGCTGGCTGCAGTGCAACCTGGGACAAGGGGAATCGACTCCCAGGTAACCCAGCGGCAACCCGAATGGGGTTACTTGGATCTGCGCCACCTCAAGAGGTGGTGCAGATCTGAGTTGTCTGGCACTAGGCCAGGCTGCCCAGGAGAGGGTTCAGTATCCAGCCTAAGTGCTGGATCCTGGCTCCACACTCCTCCTGGGCCCAATATAAACACGGGCCCACCTTTCGTCCACCCCCCTCTGCAATGCCCCCGCAACCTCTCCTCCCAGCTTACCCAGACCCCCGTGCTGGCGGCCCACCACTGGCACATGCTTACCCTCCACCGGTGCTGCTGGGGCCACATTCAGCCTCCGGAGCTGGCACAAGTTCTCTGCGCCGGCCTCCCAACTCACCGGTGGCACAGAAGTGCCTTATGGCACTTTTGTGACACCAGGAGGCTGGCACAGGGGACTTATGCCAGCCGAGGGCGTTCTCTGGATTGCGTCCTAAAACAGTAAAGCAAAGGAAGTTTGCTTAAAGGGTTTAAAATTACACCAAATGATGCAAAGAGGATAAAAGAGAGAGAACCAGGCCTTTGCAAGGATGAAGCAAGTACCTGCAAAGGCCACTGCACAGGCCTAAATAAAATTATCCTAAATGACAAAGGGCTCAAAAACGGGTGAAAAATAGGGGAAGACTAGGGGTTTTCATCACAACATCTTTTTGAAAACCTGACTTCTGCTCTGCCCAAACCTACAGAATGATCTGCAGTACCAATAACCAAACACACTGTCTGCTCTTGTTTTTTTATCTTGTCTTCTCAGACACCCATTAATAGCCATTCTGTTAAAACTGTTACTGCCATAGCAGTCCCCTCCTGGAAGCCCATCTCCAGATCAAGTTGTCTGAGACATGAAGATACTAAGAGGATCGGAATGGGATGAGGAAGAGGCCATCAAAGAGGAAGGAGAATTAAAATAATAATAATGGAGAGATATCCCCCTCCCCTCTTGTTCCTGCTGGCCTTTTAATACTAAGGGGGGGGGGGAATAATCTCTCCTAATGAGATCAAAACCTTTGCCACTTTATTTACATAACGGGCATTCTATGCTTCACCCATGCATTAGAGAAAAGGGGAAAGCATTATATAGGGCAGGAGAGCATTGGGACAGCCCAAGAATGATTCTGATAGTGGGTAATGGAATCTAATACCACCTATAATGAGCGGGGGTGGGGGGAGAGAACATGAGCAACTGTCTCCACCACTCCCAATAAATCCCTTTGTACATAGGGGACAGCAGTTTCTAAGCCTGCAAAATTGACGTGGATTCCCTGCCAGGCAGCCAAATGGACAAGGCTGCTAACAAGGCAGATAAAGCAGAAGTCCATCAAAAGGGGATTAGAGACTGTCCATTCTGCCACAGAGCAACGCACCAACAAACACAGAGCCCAGTACTAGAAAAAGGTAACTTTTAAGGTTAAGTCTACTATTTTTTGTTTGAATTTTATGTTAGCTTTCCTCCAAGGAGCCAACAGGAGAGTACGCAGCCCCCCTTTCTATCCTCACAACAATCCTGCGAAGTAGATTCAGTGGAGAGACGGCAAGTGGTCCAAGGTAACCCATTTCATGGTTAAGGAAAAAGCCCTAGCCTGCCACTCTAATCAGTATACTGTACATGTGCTTAGAGTGTGTGCCTCTTTCACAGGAAAGAGAAGGTGGGCAATGTGAAAGGGCGTGGTTTTATTGAAACCGAGTATTGTACTGGCAAAGTCCCAGATATGGAATTAGGAAATAGACAGTGATGGGGTGGTGGAACATCAGACTTACCCAGAATCACTGGGCTGAATGAAGGAGGAGCCATGAAAAAAGCAGGGGAGTGGACACATAGGAGGACAGTCCAGGACTCTCCAAGGACAGCTCTGTACTCCTCTACCTTGCTTCTTCTGGTGTGGTGTGCTATGTTGCTTACAGCACATGGGGTATCAGATCATTCCAGCACTTCTGTATTAGAAGCACACTCCTGTGTTGCATGTGTTGTGACCTTCTGGGGTTGTTTTTCCCTAGAGCTATGCATATGGCCTGATTTGACCTCCGTCAACAACCCTTTCACTTTCAGAAGCATTTGATCAATTCATTCATGCTTCCTATTGCATCTGCGTGTCAATCATCAAGACCTCTACCCGCTGCTCAAGGCAAACATCCCTTTTTTTTGAGCTAGGAAAGTCAAAAGGAAGAGAAGGGCATGACAAGCTCTGCTTGCAAAGGACAGCTGTGATGTTGCAAGATTTCTTTTTCATCTGCACATAGTCTTATAGAGGGATAAGATAAAGTGAGGCAATTTACTCTCCTTCAAAGCTGATACAATTTTCAGCATGGTAGCACTGCAACAACATGTGTCTGTAAAGCTTCCTAGACACCAATATCTCTCTAGTTCAGTCCTGCAGCCATCACTAGCCCTGACCCAACTAGGCCTAGTTCCTCTGTTGGGGGCTGCAACGAATGTATAGTGATGCGGCTTCATGCATCCTTTCTTGATTGTGGCACAGAATATTGATCAGACCTCACACAGCCTTAAAAAGACACCCCTGGGGTAATTCGTTAGTGGTAGATAATTCCCAATAGTGTTGCTAAAGAACAGGAAGGGAAAGAGAGAGCGAGAGAGAGAGAGAGCTGTCCATTAGTAAGCAATATGTTCCTGCAGGCAATGAGAAATACTGTTTGAATTCTGGTATTAGCATTAAGACTTGGAGGGCTTTCAATGCCTGTTTGCACTGCGCTGAGAACTGAAAGGATGGAGGGAGGCAGTGAAGCATAGGAGCTACAGGTTTCTGTCCCTGGCCTAGTCCTCATTTTGTTGCAAAAAAGATGTTCACAAGGCCACAGGTTTACACTGATAGTCCCTAATGCTGATTTTATTTTGTGTCATGCATCCAATGTCTTTAAAATGAGACAGTAAAATTTAAGGGTGTTGCAAGTAATTTGAGAGAAGCAACACTGGCCATGGTGTGCATGAGCACATGTACTTCTATTGTCCCTCTGATGCTTCTGAAACAGGTTTTGTAGGTTTCATAAACAATACAAAAGCCTCATTTCCAGAAGCAAAAGTGGGATGAGTGTATATGCTACGTGTAATAATCCCTCTTGCAAAGTAGGTTCAGCACCCTGGAAAAAATGCCATCAACCGTCTCCAGTCTGAGTTGTACTCATGAGTCAGGCAGGCATTCTGCGCTGCTTCCTTTCCCCATTCATTAAAATTTCAGTCAATTCAGTTCTCCAGTCAATTCAGGAAAAAAAAATGTGCTCATGATGAACATGTGTCCATATGGGCCTCCTGGGAAAGGGAATTAGTTTCAAGTATTCCCTGAAGATGTTTGTTTCCCACAAATCACAACCACACAAAGTCGGGGCACCATAAGGTCAACTGGAATAAATGGTCACCATGAGCAACACGTTGGGAAAGGTGGAAGACTGGCAAAGGTTACGACTCTGGGCCTTGGGAAGCTTGTCACACTTCCCTGCCTTCAATGCTGGCCTCACCCCACCTTTCTCTGAAATGAATCTGCCCCTACCTTTCTGTTCCCTCCTTTGCCATGTATGCTAAATCTGCATCAATGGCATTGTGGTGTTTTTAATCCCAGCACAGCTGCTGGGTGTGAAAT
Source organism: Tiliqua scincoides (assembly GCF_035046505.1). Lineage (NCBI taxonomy): Eukaryota > Metazoa > Chordata > Lepidosauria > Squamata > Scincidae > Tiliqua > Tiliqua scincoides. The sequence continues at coordinate 147,982,201 of NC_089822.1, forward strand.
TAGCTGGGTAGCACTAGTGGCTGACAGCTGCATATCGCAAGCCCTTGCCAGCTTACTGAGCTGGTGGTACCTCACAGCAGCTGCTAGGAAACAACATGAGGTGCCTATGCAAGCATGGCAGGGAAAAAAATAAAAATAAAAAAATAAAAAGATTCCTCAAGGGTCATCCATCCCACATCCTTTAAATGGCAAGATCTCCTACTGCTCAACCACATTTTAAGGATATAAAGATCCAAGGAAGATTCTTTTTAGAACTTCACCAGAAGAAGCCACCAGAGAGACAGAGGGAAACCTACAGAAGTTGCCAGTGCACTGAGAGCAAGGAAGAGTGGGTGATGAGAATGAGCTGAAGAGGCAGGACAGTGTTCTGGTAGGATATATAACACTCCCCCCCCCCCCGAATCTCTGATTGACTCCAGTTGCTGCTCTCAAAGTATACAGAAAGTCAAGCAAAGTATCTTAAAATTGCAGTCTACATATTGTCAGAACAATGAATACCTATAGTAGGGCTATTTTCTAAAAGTAGATCCCCCCCCCCCATTTCTTGAATGCCATGAGAAAGGGAACCAAATTAATAGCTCATGGGAAATATCTTCAAAACTCTGGACAGCAATACATAAAGATGCTCACATGCATCTAGAAGCAGCATACAAATCAAACAATGTCCAGACATTGCAAGTTGATTGTTTAGAAAGTGGTGTTGAGTCAAACCACTAGCGCTGGCATGTTGCAGTGAACACAAAGAGGGCTTTTCCTTCCCATTAGATTTGGTCATTTTGCCAGTCATTGACTTTGTTAGCATTTGGATACAGACCCAGATTTCAACTTAAATGTTGCTTGAAATGTATTGGCAACTGGATTGAACAAGGTTGTCGCAAAGACACTTTCACAAGTCTGGTCCGATTGGCCAAATCTGGTGAAGCCTTTAGTGTAAAGACAAAATGTTGTGTGAACTAGCCCTAAATCTTATACAGACATGCGTACATGCATTAATGCACACAGAGGAAGCTAGACTCCCTACTGCACACACCTCCTTTCAGTCTCAGCTTTTCACAATTCACTATACAATTTACAACTCCAACCCATAATTTTCTTGCTGTCTCTACTTTTCCCTTCTCACTCTTACCAGCTACTCTCTTATCAGTCCCACTGCTCCAGTCCTTTGCCCACAGATCTGCAGGAGCCCAATACACACTAGTCGTCTTCAATTATTGCAGTCCTGGGAGTTCCAGCTGCTACTCATTGCCTAGCTCTTGCCTCTCTGCTTTGGTGGCCCTGTACACACACATATCTGTCATGCCTCTCAACCCCAGCTAGTAAACAAACTTTTCTCCTCCCCTACATCTTTAACACCCTAACCCAGTGGTTCTAAAATTTGGGAGAGTTTTAGTCCCTAAGTAAGTCATTGTGACGGAGGGGCCTTGGCAGCAACACAATCTCCAGAATTACGTCTCTAAGTGGGGTGCTTTCACTTACGGTGGATTTAGCAAGCAGCAGGAGTTGTAGGGAGCCCTGCACAGCTCTCTTCAGGGCTCCCCAATGCTTAAAATGTTGACAAACAGTGCACAAAACACCTCCTGGTTGCACCGCGAAACCAGAACTGGTTTGCTTGTGCTGTTTGTCAACATTCAAAGCCTTAGGGAGTCCAGGGGAGGGTGGTGCAGAGCTCTTCGCAACTCCTAGTACTTGCTGAAGCCCACCATAAATGAAAGCACCCTCCCTTGCCCCCCTTAGCGATGGGATCCTGGGGATCGCATCGTTACCTCCCCCATTCCCCGCTCCTTAAAGGGACAGAGGAAGCTTTACTCAAGCTGGTGGGTTGCAACCCACCGGTTTGAGAACCACTGCCCGAACATATTCAGCCCTAGTTCCTGGCATGCATATGAAGACTGACAATATGAAGCTAGAGGCTGGCATAGGGTAAGAAGGAGAATGGGAATGAAATAAGGGAATTTAATGCTGTTTGAATGCATTGGCTGCAAACACAGAGCCACCAAGGCATTGTTCGCTGGAGATTTAAGGGGCTTGGGTGCCGTATGGTTGAGATAACTGAGGAATCCTCCACAACGCACCCCAGGCTGCTGAACAAACAGAAGCCTTGCTTCCATGCTGAACCCTGCTTGGCATTGGGAAATCTTTGGGGTTGGAAATTCTGTCCTCAGATGGTCAAGGGGCAGCTACGGGTTCATTAGCCTAGTCTCTGCATGGATGTGCATGTAACAGCTTTGATCAGGTATGGAAAAATGTATCTGAACTTGCCCAATGCTTGAACTCGAGAGGGCAAAGCACAGAGGTGAACAGCAGACAGAGGGTTTTTTTTTCTTTTGCCAACTTCACCTCCTTCCTCTTATGCCTTTGAAGAAAAGCAAGGCTCCCTTCAATCCTTCTCTGCTGAGCTGAGCATCTGTTCCCCACTATATCAGTGCTTCTCAGATGTTCTGAACTAGGATCTCTCTGAACTAAGATCTCCTCAAAATCTTCAGGCTCCCACCCCATCCTGCACCCATCAGCTGCTTGCTGGACAAGTGTGGGGTGGTTATACACAATGGTACACATCTTGATGCTGCACACAAGACTCTGTGGAACAGGTTGGACAGATAGCAAAGATTATCTTTGCAGGAATTCTTATTAGCCCGGGTAGCCCCCAACTTTAGCCTGACAAGGGGACTCTCTGGGGGGCTCACCTCAGCATTGACCCAAATGACAGGAGCTCCTTCCTCCAGCTGCAGCTTGCAGTTTTTCTGCTTAGGGAGAGGTGAAGAGCTGCTGCTTCCTTTCCAGAAGTAGTGAATCACATTCAGGGTCCCAGCATTCATAAATTCCACTGTGCAGGTATTTCTCATGAACCCCTAATTTGTTCTGAAGCACAGTTGGAAAAGCTACACTCCAGAGTGAAGTCTCTGTTGCAGACTAGAAAGGAAGCACCCTCTGGTGGATTCTTAGAGTTCTGATCTGTAACCATCAAAATAGGACAAAAGACTGGAGGAGATAATGTAACATCTCTGGAGATATCCTAGTGCAGTGGTTCCCAAACTTTTTGGTCTGGTTGCTCTCTTGACCTACTGGGTCAGTGGCCATGGCTCCCTATTAGAGCTACAATCCTATACAATGTATAGGGCAGCAAGTTTTTTGCAAGGATCCTAAGGTTCCCCTAGCTCAGTGTTTCTCAAACTCTGGGTCGCAGGCCAATTTCAGGTGGGTCCCCATTCATTTCAATATTTTATTTTTAAGATATTAGACTTGATGCTACCATGGTATGTGACTGCATTTGGAGAAGTGTTACCGACCTGTACTTTTTAACAGGTTTCTTTGTACAGGTGCAACCTATTTAACCACAGATTTTTTATCTGCAGATTTAAAAGGGTCACACACACCTTTGCCTCCTTTGCCCTGGACTGGCAACTCGCTCTGTTTCAAGGCAGCCCAAAACACTGCAAAAAGGTTCCGCCTCACACAGGCAGGGAAATAGCCCTGGAGCCATGGAAGAGTTCCCCTTGCAAAGGAACAGTAAGACTCCTGGAGCCCCTGAGCCAGCAAAGAGGCTGAAGAGGGGAAGGGAAGAGTGCTCACTCACTCACGTGCGCACACACACACACAGGAGCAGGTGCGGTAGCAACAGAGGAGATTGCTTTAAAAAACTCAGGGAGTGTTTTCCAAATCCCCCCCTTCAGACTGAGATGGTGCAGGCTCTCCTGCTCCAGCCTACACAAACAAAACAGCCCAGCAAGCAAGTCTTCCCAGCAAGTCAAAGCAGGAGATTTAGGCTACAATTCAATCCACACTTTCCTGGGAGTAAGCCCCATTGACTACAATGGGGCTTACTTCTGCATAGAAATGCATAGGACTGAACTCTTAAAAGTTCATCATACCACCTGTGAAAGAAGGGGGGGACAGCTGGCAAGGGGAGGGATGAGTACTGAGTGGAGGAGGGGGAGGCAAAGGAGCAGAAGGGAGGTGATTGAGAACAGCTGCCTTAGTTTCCTTCCATCCACAAGCATTAGGCTGTAGCGTATTTGCGTAACTATGCAATTTGTGTAAAACACATCATTTCTGGGTGTGATTTAGCACAACGTGTTTTTTCCTAATCACGGCGGGTCAGGGAACGAAACTCACAAGCATAAAAAGGCTCCACCTGTATATGATTTTAACAATGATAGTCAATGAGACTTACTCCTGGGTAAATATGGGTAGGATTGCAGCCTAGGATTGTTAAAAAAGTTCCTGCTTGATGATGTCACTTCATCATGACATCACTTCTGGTGGGACCTGATAGATTTTCATTCTAAAAAGTGGTTCCTGGTGCTAAATGTGTGAGAACTACTGCCCTAGCTGGTTTCCATGGCTCCCCAGAGAGCAACAGCTCACAGTTTAGGAACCATTGTTCTAGTGCTATGAAGACTGGTCCAAAGAAGCCCAAGGCACACCATGAATGACAGCTGCTGAGATCTGGCAGATCTTTCTGCATTGTTTTCCGTTTGTTGCTTGATATATCTAACATAAGCCCTTATGATGTGGTAACAATACAGGGTGCAATCCTAATCAATTTTCCAGCACTGACATAGCTATGCCAATGAGGTGTGCACCACATCTTGCAGAGGGTAGGCAGTCAAGGGGGCCTCCTCAAGGTAAGGGCATGTTTGCTACCTTACCTTGGGACTGTATTGCAGCTAGGCCAGTGCTGGAAAGTTGGTTAGGACTGCGCCCACAGTCTGTTTTCAGTTCTTCGCCTGACTCTTATAAGGCTAATGGCACATCTACTGTCATCAGGGCTATCATCTCATTGACAAAGTTAAAGGAAATAGCTTGCCTCCTCATAGAAGGGTCATACCTCAGTGATAAAACACATGCTTTGCATGCAGAAAGTCCCAGGTTCAATCTCTGGTATTTCCAGGTAGGTCTGAAAATTGCCAATCTGTTATCAATCTGTGTAGGCAATACAGAGCTAGATGGGCCACACATCTGATGGCTTCATACATACTTGGTGTGTTCTTCACCTGAATGGTGGATTTCAAGATATTCCAAGAGCCAGATCAGCAAACACATAGGGCTAGTTCCTGCACTTGCACATTGGTGCAAGGAAGGAGACCTGTTGAGATTACTTACTCATTCTGACTAATGATGGGGGTAGAATTCTGGACTGTACCACTGCAAACTACAAGTGGGAAGGTGTAATGGAAGATCAGAAGGTCATCAGGTGGATGATGTGGTGTTGACAGCGATTCCATGTTTTGACAGCTGTCTGACAGCTCTGGGAAGGGCAGGGCTGGCTCCACAGCTGTAATCAATCAAGGCCAATGGAGACCTGGATAGATACCTGAGCTTCATTTGACCTTGATGGGACTTTGAATGAGTTAACGAGGTAGCTCACAGCTGAGCTGAATTTGGACTTAACAAGGGGCTACAAGGATAAAAGGCAGCTTCAGAAGGCACCCAGAACTATCTGACCAGAGCTACCCTGACCCAGAGGGAGAGGCTACCTGACCCAGAGACTACCTGACCAGAGGGACCCCAGACCAGATGCTACCTGACCCAGACCTATGGGAGAAGGAGACTGCCAGGACTCTGCTGGAGGATACAGAAGAGAGGACTGCCAGGACTCTGCTGGAGAGGACACTGCTGGAGAGGAAGGACTCTGCTGCACTGGACTGTGCTTGGAGACTGGATTGGACTTGGACTGGAGGCTTTGGACTGAGTTAAGTGGAGCTTTGGGGAGGGAAAGCCTCTGGGCAAGAAGACTTACAGGGAATAAGTGTCTGTGTTTGTAGCAATAAATTCTTGTTACTTGCTCAACTGATAAGGAGTTCTGTTCATTTCTTTGCACACCACAGCTGTTGTTCTTGGAAAAGGAGGATGTTAATTAGCCAAAAAGTGGGCATTAGAAAGGAGTTGGAATATTTGGCATAGTCGGCAGGATAGGGAGAATTTGGGCAAGACAGAAGGTTGTATTTCTGAATGTGTTATTTACTGTATTTGTATTCCAGTTGTCCACCCATATAGGAAACTCAGAGGGGACTATGCTCTGAAAAGCTGTATGCATACGATATCAACAACATAGCTGATAACATAAAATCTCATTTAGAATTTCCACTTCAGTCTAATTAACCAGCCAGCAGTAAAATCCCAGACCCTTTTAAAGAAGTCTTCCTAAATCACTCTCTTCTTCCAAAATAGGAAGGGAAAAGTTCTGGCAGATCTGCTTGCAAAGGAAATTCCACAACTGCAGTATTACATGTGCACTAACTGAATCTCTCTGGCTGATGGAATTTAAGAGCAGTGCATCACCACTCAACCTCAAAACAGGAGGGGAAAGTTCAGAAAGTGTGTGTACCCCCCACCCCCACATACAAATCTACCTGCATGAAGCAAATGAGTACACCTAGGAAAAAACATCAAAACCAGTTCATTTCCAACTACATAAATCAAAGAAGCGGAGGCCTTCCTTTCATCCCCATCTAGGATTTAGGCTAGGTACAAAGCTGCTTTGGTAATCCATCAAGAAGTTGTAGACCTTTTTTCTCCCTCTAGTGGTGGGGCTAAGCCACACAAAAGCTCATGAAACTCACAAAATATACTAGCCTGAGCCAAGATATTTGTTAGTTCTAACAGAACAGGCTTTGTCTTGGAAAACTGGTAGAGATTCTTGCTTCAGCTCCTTCTGGTAACACCTCAGGAGCTGCCATAACTGCTACATGTTACAAGAAAAGCAACTGCCAAATGTGTGAGAAAGACTTCTGAAGAAATGCTGAAACTCCACTGAATCCGCTCCAAGCACGGCACACAGAAAACAAAGGGTTGGTGGAAAACAATCTGTAGTAACAAAAGATGCAGTCACTTTTTCACATGTACAAGGATCACAAAAGGCCAGTACTGGGTGTGGGCATCACAGGTGTGATGGAATAAACACACCATCAGAGGAACACGCACAAAAGGCATTAAATATAGGGCTAAGGAGGGACCATTGCTTAGCAATATTTTTCCATGTAGGTTCAATATTGCCTAGTTTTTCCCAGGTTCAGTATTTGGTATTGCCAGGCTGAGGAAGATGACTACTGGCAACTCTGGAGTGCTGCTACCAATCACCACAGACAATACTAACCTTGATGGACTAATAGAGTAAGGGTGCAATCTTATCCTGTGCTGGAACAGGCAAGCCAAGAGACTTGTGCTATATCCAGCACAGGATAGGGGCCAGAAGTGGCTCAGCCAGAGGAAAGGGGAAACATTTCTCCTTACCTATGGATCTCCTTGGACTTGTACCACCTCTTGCGGTGGCGCAAGTCCGAGGAGAGTGGAGCGGCTTAGAGCCTCTCTGTTCTCCCCAGGAACCTTCTGGGCTGGTGCAAGAGACTTGCGCCAGCCCAAGTCAAGGGCTGGATTGTGCCATAAGGGCCCAATTCGATCCAACTTTCCAGCACCGATGCAGCCACAATGCTGCCCCAAGGAAAGGGAACAAACATTCTCTTACCTGGAGGAGGCCTCTGTAACTTTCCCACCACTACAGGATGCAGTGCACGCCCTGTAGGCACATCTGCATCAGCACTGGAAAGTTGGATAGAACTGAGTCTCTACTGACGTTGTTTATATGTTCACACATAGATTGGCATGGGAGTAACTATGAACTCTGGAAGAGCATGGATCTGGATTTATATCTCTTTATCATAGATTCATATTATATTTGACATGAAAAGGTTGTGCGAAAGAGTTGTGATCTGACCTGACTGTTCCAAGTCTAATCTAATAACCAGTAGTTCCTATTCTTGCTTGATAAAAGGGTACATGACGTTGTAGTTTCTGTTAAACACTACCACATCTATTGTCATAGTCAAGGATCACTTTAGTTGAAGATACCGTTTGCTAAATAGAAATTGTTCTAGCCAGTCTCGCAGAAGCTGCTGTTGTGAAAAAGCCAGAAGTTTTCTCTAGGTCACACACTGGGCAAAAGAATACTTGGGGGCAAACAATATGAAATAAGACTAGACTTTCATCCCTTCCTCAAGTTAATATATAAATAATCTGGTCAGCAGAAAGCAATAGTCAAGCTACCATACTTTCTCATTGCTTCCTATTTGTTAGGTGTTTCTCAAACTATGGGTTGCAACCTACTTAGTGGGTCATGACCGAATTTCCGGTGGGTCCCGCAGAGTCTCCAATGAAAACTTGGGTGATGGAAATATCAGATAACTAATTGCTTCAAACCTTGAGGCTATTCAAAAATCAGACAGCTGCTAACTACCCTGCAAAGCTGAGCTCCTGCAGTTTGCAAGCTAATGTAAATTCAGGAAGATGCTTGAGGGTCCAATCCTATCCAATTTTCCAGTGCCAGTGCTGCTGTGCCAATGAGGTGTGTTCTGCTTCCTGTGTTGAGGAGGCTGTCACGGAGGACTCCTCAAGGTATGGGAACATTTGTTTCCTTACCTCGGGCTGCACTGCAATTGCACCAGTGCTGGAAAGTTGGATAGGATTGGGCCCTGAGTGTCCTTTTTTTCTGGTGTTATTTTTTTCTTCAATTCTGTCAGTGACAGGTAGTGGGGGCAGGTGAAGATTGGGTCACATAACTAAACCCCTCAAGCTTTGAGGCTATTCATTAGAGTTGTCTCATTTCAAGAAATGGATAGAGTTTTTTGAAAATAAATTCTTGCTTGCAAATAAATGAATAATACTAATAATAACTAGGTATTTATATACCGCCTTTCTGGTCATCGGATTACTCCTCTGACTTTATTCAAGGCGGTTTACATAGGCAGGCATTTCTAAATCCTTCAAGGGGATTTTTATAAACATAGAGGTTCTCTCTTCCAAGAACCAACAACATTTCAGATGGATCTTCCTGGTTTGGTCTCACTTCTGGCCTCCAGTTCTCCCACACAGGCTGACAAGCAGCTCCATCTCTCACATGGAGGGCAGCCAAGACGCTTCTTGCTCACACCAAGCAGCTTGTCAGCTGCTTCAAGTTCTCGCCCTTCTCAGCTGTTCAGGGAGCTGCTGGCGTCCTCGAACTGGCAACCTTCGGATGTTATCTTCGGGCTAACGGAGGCTCTACCCTCTAGACCAGACCTCCTGAGCCTCTGCCCAAATAAACAAACAAATAAAATTTTCTTCTAGATCACCTTTTTTATAGGTAGGTCCTGATTTGTTAGGTAAATGTTTCTCAAACTATGGGTTGCAACCTACTAAGTGGGTCATGACCCAATTTCTGTTGGGTCCTGCAGAGTCTCCAATGAAAACATGGGTGATGGAAAAATCAGATAACTAATTGCTTCAAAATTGCTTCATTTTAAAAAGTGGGTCCTGGTGCTAAAAGGTTTGAGAACCACTGTGTTAGAAAGTTCACCTACATCATTTTTGTACGTAACCTGAAAACTCTTATAATTTTGTGATACTGCAGGATGACCGTGCTTGTAACAAATGCCCAGTATTTCTTTCCATTTTTTTCTGGATGCAATTCTCTGACCATATCTCTTCCCTCCCCCCCGCCACCCTTTTCTGGCACATGTGAAGTCCGTCCCCATGCCTGTGAAGGCTAAAAAACTGGACTAGGGAGAACTGGGCCTGCAGACCCAGATATATTTTGACCCTGTACTCTGCCTGACCCTTGCCTGTCTGAACATTTTTAAAAGGAGTGAAACTGTACAGTCTGTTGGAACTGTGAACCCACAGATCCCCTTTTTGACAGTATGTAGTCCTATTCTGTGCATTTCCAGAAAGCTACTGTAGCTTCCTGCCCCATTTTACTGAGGGAGGTGTGTGGGTATGCTAAGATCAATGATATGATAGTCAGAAAATTGAAGTCACCTGCCTACTCTTGACCTTGAAACAGTCTTCAGAGGCACATGTGCACGGTCAGTCAGTGAAATGCATACTTAAATATCTATGCAAACTGATCCTAAGCGCAACCTTGAAGTATAAGGAAAAAATTACCAGTCAGCAACGACCAATTACCAATCAGCTAGCTATCATGTATCATAAAGTGGTTTTGAGTAGTATGTCTGGTAAACTTCTCACCCAGAAGGGTTTGCCTCAGGTGTGGGGAGCAGTGGCTAAGGCCAAAGCAGGCTGACAGTATGGAAAGATCGAAGTATATATGGCTGTGCAAATGGGGAATGAAAACGTGAGTAAGCAGTTGAAAGACTGTGCTAACTCAGAGGACAAAGTACCTTCATTTTCCACGGTAACTTTGTGAACCAGAGAAGAAAAACTAACACACATACTCTTTTCTAGACACCACCTACTCCCTGGAAAGTCCACACAACAGCCCAGCTTGGGTCTTTTTCCAGATTTGGGAGTTTTTCAAATTTGCTGGCATGCTAAGTGGAAAAGACAGACTAGCAATGGGGGACATCTCTGTGGCAGGCACAAAGTTACTCAGTGCTAGACAGAGGTTCTGAATGAACTGGATTTGATTATGTTCCACTCCAAATGATAGTGAGTTTTTTTTCTAGCACTTAAAAGTAATCTTGAAAACATAAACACAATCTATTAAAAGCAACGAACACAGAGAGATGGACAACTCTAACAGAAGAAACCCCAAAGCTATGAAACAGATCCTTAGAAATAACAACTAAGTCAAAATTGTTGCTTGTGTTTCCCTTCATTCACATGCACAAATTGCTCAGTGTTCAGATAAACATGGAATTTGCCCTCCCCCCCAAGTTGAAATCAGTTTTGGCAAACTGCACTCGTCTCAACCTTGGTTTCCTTGTAGCACTGGTTTTCAATCCATCTTCCAAAGAAATCTGGGTTTCTTTTCAATCTTATCAGGAGTTCCTCAATGAGAAACTCAGCAATGGTGAACATGCTTCCTTGAAAATTAGCCTGCCTGCAACTACAGATTGCCTCCTGCCATGCACAGTGTCAGGGTGGCTACATTCAAGGGCACATTCTCAATTCATGCAGAGCAATAATGAGATGCCACAGGCCTGGTCACACAGTTCACAGGCCTGAGTGAATTGCGTACCCTGAGACAGGCTCCACAATGCACAGGGGATTCTTGACACAGTGTGGAGGGGGGTTCCCTAAAGGCAGAAAGTCTGAAAATCCCCGCTTTTCAAAGGAGTCAAGGCAAAAAAGCCTGGAGGCTGAACGGAGCCCTGCAGTCTGTACAAGGCCATAGCAAGATGGATTTTTGTCTGTGACATCAAGAGCTACACTCCAGCAGATGTTCTGTTAGGTAACAAGGCTGGGCTGGGCTGCACCGCTTGTGCAGGCAGGGAACTGCTCTGTTCCAGGATCACACATGAGGGAGGAAAAGGCCAATGTTTTGGCTGAATATGGCCAAGCTCATGTCTCCAGCAGAGCCCTGGGCACAAAAGGCATGCTCTTTCCTGCAAAGCTGCCTCAAGCATTTCTCATTTGTGTTCAGGCCCACAGCCAGCCAAGGCTAGGTTATTTTAAACCAACACACTTCCAGTAAAAGCCCAACTGGGGGATGCCCTGAATTCACTCCCTGTCCATTAGCTAGCTGTCCGAGAAGAGGCTGCATGCAGCAGGAAACTGGATCACGTGCATGATGCAGAAAAGGACAGGGTTCCCTAGGCAGCCAACCAGTCCAGCACCTCAACGAATAAGACTCGTAAAACATCCAACAGTGCTGTGGAGCTGCAGGCCTGGAACGGCTTTCACCAAGGCCAGTGAGATGCAACAGCTGGGAAACATTATGGGAGAAACTGCACTAAAGACTCATGGAGGAGTTCCAGCTCATCCTCGCCAAACATGCACTAATAGGCTGCAGTCTTGCCTAATTCACCAACCTTCTGGGAGCTGAACCGCAGACATCAGGGTGAGCCAGGCAATAGCCATCCTTTGGAACTGGAGAGATGGTTCAGTGGCTTAATTTCACAAACCTGTTTCAGGATATCCCCGAACACACACCTGCCAACATTGGAAAGCCCAAAACGGAAGAAAGAACAAGGAACATCTCGGTCCTTTCCGCATGATCAGTTTACTGCACAATTATGCACACTGGTTTCTCCTGCCTTGTCTGTGCCTGCCTGTCACAGAGGCAGGATAGGACTTGTCTGACTATTGATCTGACCCTGTATGGCAGTTTTCATGCGCTGTTATGATACCCTAGAACAAGGGCTTAGGGAGTCAGTATTCATCGCTCTTTTCCCCCCAGCACATGGATCAAGAGTAAAAGAACTCTTCCACTCTTTATTATTCCTTTCTGACCCAGTGGCACTTTCAACTTGTATTTATCTCTCAAGGGATAAAATTAGGGCGAAACATTTTCAAGGAGCAAGTCAAACGATCCCTGAACAAACCTCCAATGGTATCTCTTTTGCAGCTGTTAGGTGGCAGTTCTTGTTTCTACCCACTGCTGCTACTTTGTGTCCCACCCCACCTGGCCGCTTTATCCCCAAGTAAGTACAGTCAATCAGGGATCATGTTGGAAACCCAACTGCATCACATCACTACAAAGTGCAGAGATGCCCTTCCACAAGATGAGGCAATATGGGTTGCATCATGAGAAGATTGTGGGGGGCTGGGGGAGAAGGGTGGCAGATTTGGGGTGCCCTTCACCTCAAGTTGACCACTGCTGCCATATCCCTCCAGCTGCTGCACTGATTTACTTTCCACCTGCTAAAAGCAAGCAGAAAGCAGATCACCGACCTCCTTATCATGCTCAGTTTCCTCAAACCCCAGAAGTGCAGGACTTCTGGTTTTATTCACAGGAACTGCATGAATGAAGGAGCAACTCTAATTGCACGTGATCCCTTTAAATCAGTGTTTCTCAAGGTTTGTCCTCTGCCAAACCACTTTACATGGTCCACTTATTTGAAGTACCACTGGTGCTTCATTGCCAGTTACTTCTGGGTTGGAAGACCGGATACAATTGGACAAACATCAGTAAGAAGCTTAGGGTGGACAGGAGGGCTGCTTGAGCATGGAAAAGTATGCTTTGGAGCTCTGCCCACTGAGCTGAGCCTCCTATGACTGTTTATTGCATTGTGTTTCTGGTCTTGCTGCCAGGCGGCAGGTGTCCAAGGGTCTTGCAAGTACCACCAGACAGCACCTCAAATACCACTGGTGGTACCTGTACCACTGGTTGAGAAACACTGCTTTAAATTAAACTGGGAATCCCACTCTTCTGGAGTTGCAAAAACCACGCAATGAGCACAATAAGGGTCTTTTTGTTTTTGTAGTGCAGAGGCGGCGGCAACAGATCCAAGGCATTATCAGGCGGCATTCCAGGTCACGCCACCCCCGTCATTTTGTAGTCAATACAATTTGCTATATGCTGACACTACTGTGGATAAGCAAAGCAAATGTACTGCCCTCATTCTACATTAGTTTATGGGAGATGCAGTTGAGTGTGCAAGAAGTGACCCCACAGGACACTATTGATTCCTTCTCTTCCCTTCCCCTCCCACTAGCCCTTAGTTGGGGGCATACAGACCAGGAGGCATTGCAACTCACTCAGTCATTAATTTCAATTGGAGATCTCTCCTTGCCGTCCATGGAGAAATTCAGCAGCTGAACTACTTCCCACAGCCCTGTGATGCAGACTATTCATGCTCAGAGGATGAATAGACTGCATGTTCAACTTTGGAGAGCTAAAACTTTGGAGAGCTAAACAGCTAATATTACGGTTCAACTTTGAACTTTAAATTTATACAATGGCATTATAATATTAGCTGTTTAGCTCTCCAAAATTGAACAAAGTTCAAAGTTCAACTATGGAGAGCTAAACAGCTAATATTATAATGCCGTTGTATAAATCTATGGTAAGGCCACACCTGGAGTACTGTGTCCAGTTCTGGTCGCCGCATCTCAAAAAGGATATAGTGGAAATGGAAAAGGTGCAAAAGAGAGCGACTAAGGTGACTGCTGGGCTGGGGCACCTTCCTTATGAGGAAAGGCTACGGCGTTTGGGTCTCTTCAGCCTAGAAAAGAGGCACCTGAGGGGGGACATGATTGAGACATACAAAATTATGCACGGGAAGGATAAAGTGGATAGAGAGATGCTCTTTACAATCTCACATAACACCAGAACCAGGGGACATCCACTAAAATTGAGTGTTGGGAGGGTTAGGACAGACAAAAGAAAATATTTCTTTACTCAGCATGTAGTCAGTCTGTGGAACTCCTTGCCACAGGATGTGGTGATGGCATCTGGCCTGGATGCCTTTAAAAGGGGATTGGACAAGTTTCTGGAGGAAAAACCCATTACGGGGTACAAGCCATGATGTGTATGTGCAACCTCCTGATTTTAGAAATGGGCTATGTCAGATGCAAGGGAGGGCACCAGGATGCAGGTCTCTTGTAATCAGGTGTGCTCCCTGGGGCATTTGGTGGGGCCATTGTGAGATACAGGAAGCTGGACTAGATGGGCCTATGGCCTGATCCAGTGGGGCTGTTCTTATGAAAGGAGCAGGGCCACACTGGATCTCATGGGCCTCCCACTGACTGAAGATAAGAACTAGTCATGTTTCAGTGCAGTTGGTAGCTTGTGGGTAATGGGAAGGAGGCATCAATAGTGCGCAAGGAGGGGTTGTCCTGTTAGTTTTTTATTTTTTCAAACAGGAAAGCTGAATATAGCATTTGATTGAATCCCAATGCCAAAAACCATGAATGCTCATAATAAAATTGCCAGCAGCAGCAGCAGTGCTGAACCAGGTGTTCCAGCCAAGAATTGTCAATCCCATTTCCACCAACTGGGAGCATTTTGGGGCACTGAAGAAAAAAAATAAATAGAAAAGACCAAACAACTACGATTAGAAAATTGATCCCAAAAGGGAAGAGCCAGCTCGACGTTTGCCTAAAAGCCCGTGTGCTATTTATACACCATTAAACACACACATGGGGAACCAGCTAAAAGCTGAGATGTCTCCAACTCCTATATAGCATTTTGTTTGCCTGTAATTCTATGGAAGGGAGAAGGGGAGCAAGAGGGAAGTGGAGGTCTAATCATTTGCTTTAGGAGTCAATGGAGACAAATCCATCCATTTAGAGCCCTGGTTACTTCTGTACATCCTGGAGTACATTGCTTCATGCAACTTGCACCAGGTCTGAACACTTGGCCAAGTGCCTTGGGTCCTTCAATACAAGCAAGAAATTTAAGCATCCTTCCCCACAGCACCCCCCCCCCCACAACACCACACACATCCGACCTCACATTTGAAATGTATACAGCACTCATGTTCAGTGTCAATGTGTGTCAAAACCCTTTGGGACATTTAAACGCAACAAGTCATTACAACGCTTTTGTTCTCTCTTGAGGCAGGTGCTGCCATAGGACCATCTTCTTAAACCTCATGCATTTTATTTTCCATTCTCAGCAAAACGAGAAAATGACAGTCATTTGGGAATGTGGGGAAGTTCAGTTTTCAACTAGGAGGATTTGCTATGCTGTCCTCCCAGAGTGGGAAGCAGGGGGAAATCCCTTGGTCCTTGCAAATATGCTCTAGTACCCTTAGATCATTTCAGAGCCTTTCCAAGATGCAACTGCTGTACCTCTCCCCTCCCCTTCCCTGGCCACCATTCCTCCACCAAGATCTTCAGCTGAATGAACTCTTTTCTCCTGCATCTTGTGTGGTGATAAACCTAGAGTCTTGCTTATGATGCAGGTGCAGGGCATAACTTTGTAAAGGACAAAGGCAAAACTTTGTAAGGGACATATAGCACTTCTGAGTTCCAGTCTAGCAATCTTACCTGCCTTGACACCAGTCACTTCAGGATTTTCCACCCATAATCCCATCCCCAATTTCTGGCATGGTCACTGCCTCTGCACACTACTGAGCCCCAGTCTGTCTTCTTCTCTCAATGGTTTCTTGTGAACTTACATCTCCATCACTTCTTCATTGGTGGGCCACTGTGAGATACAGGAAGCTGGACTAGACAGGCCTATGGCCTGATCCAGCGGGGCTGTTCTTATGTTCCTATCACCCATCCTCTTCCCTTCTCACATCCAGAATGTTGCAACTTTTGCCTAAAAGCAGCCTCAGTGATAGCCAGGCTCCAGTGGTGGGATTCCACTCCGGAGATGGGGATTTGCAGTCATTAGGACCCCAAACAGGCAGGTCACATTCCCAGGCAGCGATTCAAGGGTCCAAAAGAAAGTGCATGGTCAAAAGCAAGGAGGTCCAATTCTAAAGTATCAGTCAAGAATGGGGGCAAGGGGAACAGCACATAGGCAAGCCATGTCCTAACAGAAGAGATAAATTGCTCAGACATAGGAACAAATTATGTGGCTGCCTAGCGCTTAGGAGGGCCTGGTAGGGTGAGACTTGGGTTGGCTCACTCCATATTCAGGCAGGAAAGTCCTGCAGCTTGGTGGCACTGCCAAACACAGAGTTCAGCCTGCCACACTGGCCATGTAGGAAGTGGTCAAATGATTGAGCCTGACCACCGAGAGACCCCACTCCTGACTGTTTCAAGACCACACAACAGGTGCCTTACAGGAAGTATCAGTGCAGAATTCTCACACAGCTGGTTTGTAGTCTTGTGTCACCTTGCAGCTGCCATTTTGAAATCGAAAAATACACAAACTTAGCCAAAACTTAGCATGCTTGTGAATCCCACAGACAGACAGACAGACAGACAGACATGTGCTTAACAGATTCCATTGAAATGAATGGGGTTTAAAGACTTCCTTTTGGCTAGAGTTTGTCCAGAAGGTATTAAGACTATGGGTGGATGAATTAGCCCATCAGGGGCCCAAGCCCCCCATGTCACACACTGTCTCAGCCCACTCAAGCTGAGAAAAGGAACAACTGTTGTCTTTGCCATGTCTCCTCCCAACCTTTTCTGTTTCCCTCCCTCCCACCAGGGATATTGTTCTAAATCTCCTTGCCATCAAAATATCATCAGAGCTGCACGGCACGGAGAGAGATTAAAAAACAATAAAGAGAAAACGAAACCCTCCGCTATAATTACCAACCCTTCGCCGCCAGCAGCAGTGGGGAGGGAAAGGGGGGAAAAAAGAAAGAAAGAAAAGAAACCCACTAAAATTTTAATAGGAACCACTGCATTTAATTTAACGACACATTTTTTCAATTACCAGAATAATTGTTTTATTCATAAAATGAGTTTCCATAAAGAGGGTCATTTTCTTTTGTTTTTATTATTCATTTGTGCAACATATTCAAGGCATAATTCTCCATCCCTGAAGGGAGAGGGTGTGCATCTGGGTAAACAGGCTATGTGTGTGTCTCCATTTTAACCCCCCACCAGCCCCATCTCTGATCGTTTCACACCAGTTGGGCATATCTGACCGTAACGTTTTAGAGGCCACTGCTTCAAAGGCCACTCAGTACAAGCTGTTCACCATGTGTCGGAGCCAATTTGTAAAAGGCCTCTGACCTGTGCCATTTACACAGAGAGCTGGATTGCACAGCCCTGCATTGCCAAGCTGAAAGTTAAACTCGTGTGAAGAGAGGTGACTTTCATGACTTCTACAGTTAAAAGCATGGGCAGCAAGGAATTCTGGGAAGGGACCATTGTGGCAGTTGTCACTTGTGCACTTGCGCACATAGCAATATCACCCTTTTTGAAATGGGGTGGTGGTGGTGGGGAGAATGCAAAAGCAGGCTTAGCAAAGTTTTTTCTGTATTACACTCTGTGCAGCCATGAGATGAACTGCGAGATGAACTCTGTGGCTTCCATTCTGGAAATGTGATGGGGAAATGCACCAGAGCATTGTAGGGAAGGATATGAGTGAGGAGCAGACCCTTGCAGATGTGCACCTTTTTTTTTTTTTTTTTTTTAAAAGAGTGACTTGAAATTGCTTCTAGTGGGTTGCAGTGAGAAAGAAAAGAGTGGTTTGAACTACCTGTCTTTAAGTACACATCGCAGATCAAGTGGGACTAAAAGGATACATGTCTTCCCAAGTGTCATTGAAAAATGGACCCTACAACGGATGGATGGGTTGCAAGATCAGCAGGAGGATGTCTGGGGCTGAGCCAGGACATGCTGAATCAAGGGGCTCAAGAAAAGGTCCAGATAAGATCATGACAAATGAACAGCAAGCATGCAGGGAATAGACTAGACAGGATTTAGCGTATTTAGGAAGGGTCAAGGTAGAGCACAGTAAAGCAAAGAAGAATACACAAGCAGGTTTAAAAAGGCACAAGTAGTGAACTCTATGCAGGAACTGTTGACTAGACAACCAGCAGCTCTCCTGTTTCCTTTTATTGGGACTGCTGGGAACCTGGAGCTAAAGAGAATACCTTCCTGCAGAGATTCCATTTCAAGGAAGGGTGGGGTTGATAAGAAATTCCTGATAAGAGTACAGGTGGACCTGCTACAATCCTATATATACTTGCCTGGGAGTAAGCCTGACTGAATACAATGGTATTTACTTCTGAGTAGTCATGCAGCTGTGCTGTTAGGACAGTGATTTTCAACCTTTTTCATCTCAGGGCACACTGACAAGGTGCTAAAATTGTCAAGGCTCACCATCAGCTTTTTGGTAATTGACAAGGCACACCATGCTGCTGGTGGGGGCTAACATTCCCCAATGGCCCTCCCCCAAATTCCCACGGCACACCTGCAGATTATTTGCGTTTGAAAATCGCTGTGTTCGGGTATCACCACTCAGGAAAAAGAAAGACTGTCAGTTGTGAAATATGGCAACCTGCCCATAGTAATTGAGATAGGGCTATAGAGCTGGAAAACGTGCAAAAAATTTTTTTGGGGTAATGTTGAGAATCAGTACTATTCATAAGGGACTGTTATCCTGCCATTTCCCCCATCATGGAGCACCCAAGGCAACTTACAAAAGACATAAATTACAAGGCAAAACAAATACAAGTAAATTCAAATAATTAACACTCAAAAATAGAGAGCTGCACATACAAAAGAGCACTGATAAAAGCCATTAGCTGGGAAAAGGAAGCCAAACCACATTCAACTAGCTGTAGCCTTGTAATTTCAGATTCATTCTTCCTCTGTGGACACAGGTTACGCCCAGGAGTACTAAAAGGAAGACACCACTTGTCACAATTTCAAATATGCTGCACAGAAAACCAACCATTTCCACATCAAGCCACATTGGCCAGAAGCAAGGTAATTCACCAGGCTTACATATGGGGTTGCTGACTGATCCCAAATTGCCAAATTTCAGACAGCCTTGGAAAAAGCCATATGCACATATTTCACATTGCAGAGGGCCTCACAGTATTTGCACAGGCATTTGCAGACCCAGCATTTCAGTTAATCCAGATGAAGTACATGCCTGGGGGATAGCAAGTAGGTTGAGAAGACATGAGCCCTCTCAGGACTAGCCAAAGAAGCATATGTGAAACCAGAACTTTCAACCATTCTTGTACTAGTTGCACATGAACATCAGGGGCTAATTACATAGTACTCTCAAACATATGTAACTGAGCGCTGACACTGTTCTGCTAAATGAACAGCTGCTTCAGAAGGAGAGAATTTAAAGTGGAGAAGTAACAGGATGGAGAAGAATGTGTCAACCTTTCCCTGCCAGTGACCTCTGTTTGTGATTGTACCACTTCATACCCTCGCCCCCAGTCTTCCTACCAGCCCCGCAAGGTTCCAAGCAAACCATTTTTGAATTCTGTGAAAAAAATGATATGTGATGGTGGTGGGATGACCAGGAGTGGTGAAGGTGAGAGGGGAAAAGGTTAAACTCTGGCTCACTCCCCTGCTGCTTTTGTGCTCTGAACTTTCCCATCTCAAAATGACTTTTTATTTAACAAAATAACTATATGTAATATTTACATAGTTGATCCGATGGATCACAGTTCCTTCAGATCTGGGATTGACTATAGGACTCAAAGAGTTTCAGTGCAAAACTTTCAGTGGACCTTGAGCCAGATGTGGGTGTGCATGAATGTGTGTGCATGTAAGAATGCATCCAGATTGCTACCATCCAATTTTGTACCTGGGGCAGGGAAGGTGTTACAAAACAGTCATGGGGCCTTGGGTGGCATAAATTGGACACCTATGCTCAATATTCTTCCCACACCCTAGCCTGCTGTGTAGACAAGTGAGGATCAGCAGAGTCACCATGTGGTTTGGTATGTTTGGGGTTTATCATTCTGTTAGAATATGTAGCACTCCACCCAAAAACCCTCTGTGGAAGTGCCCAGGACTGAAGGGGACAGCTTTGTGCGTGCATTTGTGCTTCATGTCATTACTTCTATCATTTTGTAGAGGTGTTTGAAAATGGTGTAATTGATTTTACTCAGACGTAAGCCCACTGTGTTCAGTAAGACTTAGGCTGGAATCCTACCTTACCCATAAAAAAAAGGACCTCTATTTATAGGCTGATTTCCACCCTGCTTCTCTTAAATTCCTTGCTGCCTAAATCTTTGCAGGGGCTCATCCTTACTAAATTTCATCCTCCAGATGAACTCCAGAACATTGTCACCCTCTTAACTGCAGACACAATGATCAAGTAAATCCAGAGCTTAAAAACGAGCATCAAGTTAGAAATGAGACATTGCTAGTTGAGGCAATGCCCGGACAATGCCCAATTGTCTGCATTACTCTCCCTTGTCCGGGTGGAACTTTGTGGCTGATCACAGCCATTCAGAGCAATCACTCAGTCTTCCCTTCACTGCTAACCCCTGCAGAATGCACTTCCTTGGCCTGCCGCTGCTCTCCCTCTCTCTGGATGAAGCAAGATTTTCCTTCTGCTAAATATAGCTCAGTTGGCTACAGCATGTACAAGCCCTGCTTCCCAGACACGGCCTCCTTTGGCTGGACTCCCAGCTTCACAGTTACAGGCATCCCCGGCCCCTAGAAGGCTGCCAAAACCTTTTCCACTGTTTTCATCAACTGGAGAACAGGCTCACGTCCTGTCATTTTTGAGCATCAGTGGAACCTTCAGACTGCTGCAAGGGCAAAACAAGCTTTCTTCCTCTAGGGCTCAGAAGCAGCTGGTATTACCCAAATAGCGTGGTGAGGAACAGTGTGCATGAACATAGACACACCAGTCATGGACACATGGATGCAGGGCCACCTTACAGAAGTTATTTGTAGGCCCCTGAACTTAACAAGACAGAAGTACGTCTGTGCGCACCAAAGTTCTAACAGAGTTTCATTCCAGCATACTATAGGGAATTGCTCCTCTCTAACCAACATGAACCAGTCTTCCCACATACAGCAGAATGAGGTCAAAGAGTTTTGAGGTGGCAGAAGGGACTGTATTTATTTTCGTTTAAAGCATTTTATACTTAAAAAAAAAAAATGACCGGAGTGATTCATGGGTAAAAATGGCAACACGAACCAAGTGAAAATAAGATCAAAAACATACCTGAGGTAAACAACAGAATCCAACGAATCACTACGCAAGGCAAAACGAAAAAGAAAAATTTTAATGGGCCTTCAAAAAGAAAGTCATGCCCATCTCTCCCCAGGAAGGCCATTCCAAAGTTCTGGGGTGGCAAGAAAGAAGACCCTGCTTCTCACAGAGGTTAAAGTAGCCCCTGTGCTTGAGGCCATAAAGATTAAGAACCAGCATTGGGTCCAGTATGATAGCCAGAGGAGTTGTTTTAAAATACTATGGTACCACTTCAGACTGTGGGGTGCTGGTGGAGGAATACTGTACTGCTTTGGAAGCTCCCCTCCATAAAACACTCTCTGCAGTTAGAAAACAGGCACAGCAAGAGGCAGGCTGGGCTAGATCCTTTCACCCCAATGTGGTAGACTTTGACTTGCTGGCAGTTTATTTAAAATATGGGGGGATATTTAAAAACAAACAAACCACGCTACAATGCCCAGATACTACTGCCTCATTCTGCTGCATGTGTCAACCAGGATACACACCTACCACCTTTTAAGATTCATTAGAAAGACCCTGTTATGGGTACCTACAATGCACAATGTAACATGCTACAGCACATAGCAGGCCTTTCTGGATTACATCACCACAACTGGAGAACTCCCTCTCTAATTTGGGCCACAAGAACCTGACATTCTATTCATTCAGAAGGCAGACGAAGGTGTTCCGCTGAAAATATTAAGAAAATGCTTGCCTAATCTATTTTACACAAAAAAATGCTATAAAGTTTCAGAAATAATAGATTATAATAGCATACAGGTCATGCATACCTTATCCAAACCGCTTGGGACCAGAAGTGTTTTGGATATTGGATTTTTCTGTATTTGGAATACTGTACTTGCATATACATAATGAGATATCTTGGGGATGGGGCCCAAGTCTAAACACAAAATTCATTTATGTTTCATATACCTCTTATACACATAGCCCGAAGGTAATTTTATACAATATTTTTAATAATTTTGTGCATGAAACAAGGTTTGTGCATGGAACACAGTTTGTGATTTTATTTCTTAAAGAAAGAAAGAAAGAAAGAAAGAAAGAAAGAAAGAAAGAAAGAAAGAAAGAAAGAAAGAAAGAAAGAAAGAAAGAAAGAAAGAAAGAAAGAACAACAACAACAACAACAACAGTATTTATATACCGCTTTTCAACTAAATGTTCACAAAGCGGTTTACAGAGAAAAATCAAATAACTAAATGGCTCCCTGTCCCAAAAGGGCTCACAATATAAAAAGATGCAAAAAGAATACCAGCAGACAGCCACCAGCAGAATACCAGAACAGACAGTGCTGGGGTGAGGTGGGCCAGTTACTCTCCCCCTGCTAAAAAAGGAGCACCCACTTGAAAAAGTGCCTCTTACCCAATTAGCAGGGGTTCAAAATTTTTAATAATTTTGTGCATGAAACAAGGTTTCTGCATGAAACACAGTTTGTGATTTTATTTCTTAAAGAAAGAAAGA
Source organism: Tiliqua scincoides (assembly GCF_035046505.1). NCBI lineage: Eukaryota > Metazoa > Chordata > Lepidosauria > Squamata > Scincidae > Tiliqua > Tiliqua scincoides. The sequence continues at coordinate 148,004,909 of NC_089822.1, forward strand.
AAGAAAGAAAGAAAGAAAGAAAGAAATGTTGTCGCTCAAAAAAGTTCTGTATTGCGGAATACTCTGTATTTTGGAATTCTGGATAAAAGGTACTCAACCTGCATTTTTTTTTTTGCTGTATATTTTTATCAGTTTCACTGCACAGATGTTCTTGTTTTGTTTTACAGGAACATTATGTAGCCCACGTGATTTTTGGGACAAGCTGAAATGGGCTCACATATCATTAATCCCAAGACTCTCTTCTTCCATGCCTACTCACATTCTCATAAAAGCACAGGTTACTTTCTCTCAATAAGTACACAAACCACCAGCAGCCAGTTTGGATCTGGTGTCGTCAAAGTCGCAAAACAAGGAATCAAAACTGATCCAGAAAGTGCATCCTCAAAGTGCAGTCAAAGACTCAGAGTTGGAACTAATCTCCAACTTTCAGGTGTGTGGCAAGCAGGCTACACTCTCAGCCATAGACTCACTGCTAGAGCACACAAAGCTGATAATAAGAGGAGGGTGGGAGATAAGAGAGCCAGGAGAAAGAAACTAAAATGGCTTAAGGCAAACAGGAAAGCCTGAAAAAGGGGCTCAAATGTCCTACTAGAACTTTCATTAGAGCTGAACTGTGAATCCTGGACTTGCTGAAGCCTAAGATGCTCCCATCTCACAGTCCTCAGTCTCAGCCCAAATCCTTGATGCTTCAGGGTTAAAGACCAGCGGTGCATCACATCTATTACTAGCCACCTGGTTCTGTTGCCTGACTCCCCCTATGCTGAGCAGCGCTCCAATTCAACAGCATGCCAGGGCCATGGTTTCTCTTTAATGATCACGGATGCTCAGGCTCTGTGAGAGGGAAAGCCAGGTAAGGAGACAAAGCCTGGACACAAAAGCCAGAGACGGGAGCGTGCTGTGCCTTGTCTTCACTCTGGGACTGGAGGAGCTTCATATTGTGCATGCTACATTTTCCGCTTGTTAAATGTCAGCATGCGGTTAGGAGGCATGAATGTTTCATCAGCTGTTGGGAAAGCAGTTGTGCTGATTAAATGGTGCAGATTGTGCATATGTACACACCCCCGCAAGATGGAGTGAGTAAAAGTAGCTGGTGTATGTGTGTGTGAGTGCATGAGTGTGTGAGAGAGAGCGTGCATGGATGTGTGAATGGGTAAATAAATGATGTCTGAAAGAGCAAGCATGGGAGAGTTGGCTCCATATAAGGGTTTGTAAACAACAGAGACCAACTCCATGAATGAGTGCTGCATGTGTGAGAGACATAGTAAATACCCAATTCAACATTAATTTCCTGCAGAGGCAAGTGAGAACTCTGTCAATGAGCAAAACAACAGAGTCTTGTGGTATCTTAAAGAACAGCACATATTTCCGCCTTCATGGACTAGAGCAGTGGTTCCCAAACTTTATAGCTCTGGGATGCACTTTTTGAAATGACACTCTGTTGGAAGAGATGTTTATTCCACCAGGCTTTCTGAGAACAAGGGATGGTTCTGTTCTAAAAAGCAGCAGGAACTGCTTTGAGTTTTTGTAAATTCATTTTATAAATGAATATTGGTATGATGTTTTATTACAATTTAATTGTAAGCAGCTCTGAGGGAGCAACCTAAAAAAATAAGTATAAAGAGAGAAAAGAAACCAAATGCATGGGGTAATTCTGTACAATGAGAGGCATGTTGCAAGCCTATTTTGTTGTGACCCCACCAGTCCAGTTCCTTCTGTCTCCAACCTGGGATCTAAGGCAAGCTTGTTACTCTGAACAAAATGAATTTTCCATGTGTCCAACTCTCCTTAAAATGCACACATTAGACCCTTTCTTACTTGATTCTAACTGGGTGAGCTGCATCCCCTTTTATATTTCTGTCTCATCCTGTGAAATGAGGCTAAGGTAAATGTAAACTCTGATGGAGATAGGGCAGGCTACTTGCTAGGAACAAAAGTGTAGCAAAAGAACGGGAGTCTGAAAATGAGAGAAGCCTTGGCAAACAGATAAGAGAACACATGCCAAGCAAGATGAGAAAAGATGGGCAGCTTCACAATGTGAGGGACATGCATTAGGAAAGAAAAAAACGAGGCTGCAATGTGACAAAGGATGGATACGCTGTAGCTCCTGTACATATGAACATTTGTTATTAAGATCAAAAGATCAGAACATTTAACCACTTTTCCTCTGAATGTTCCATCCAAGAGGATGCCCACACATTCAGTGATGGCTGGGGGCATTCCAGTGGGGATTTTGAGCTCAGGAGACTGGTGGGGTGGATGCCTATGGAGCAGACACACACAAACGCACATAAGAAAGCTCAGTTTTTTTCTAAATGAAAAGCAGCCCCAGGAAGCTGGAATCCTGAGTGGAAAAATGGAACCCTTTCCCTACCATCTTTCTATGTTAAGGAAGGAGAAGCCTATTTTGCAGCCTGTGGACAGAGAGGCAACATGGGGTGGGGGGGATTTAGCTCAGCCCAAATGGTTATCCTTGTAAGGATGTATCTAGACTTGAACCCCATAGGGAAAAAGTAGCTTATGGGCAGGTGGGAGAAGAGTACTTTAGAGCAGAAAAAGGTCTAGAATGTATAAGTACCCCTCTTTCTAATTTCTCCACTTGAAAATCACCATCTCCCAAGGCTGTTTTGCATTTAAAAACCTGAGTAGTTTTCGTTACATGCATTTGTTGGACATACAGCTTGGCCCCGTGCAGACAAGGCATTTCAAGTACTCTGACCATAGCATGTCCATGCTTCAAAAAGGGAAAGGCAGGTCTTGGCAGGCACACAAAGCCCTACGAGTAGCAGAGAGTTTAAATGGGTTTCTTTTCTCTATTTCTTTGTCAGAAGTAGCAAAATCGCAAAAGCGAAAAAAGCTCTTTTTCTGCCACTCTAATCTCCCTCACTCACTCAAAGCGCCACAGGCAAAATCTAACCTCAGTAAATATTTGCTAAAGCAGGAAAAGAAGCCGGAGGGGAGTAAGTTGTTTAATTTTTATGCATTTGTTAAAAGTGAGAACATTAAAGGGAGAAGCGTGGGGCACCTCGCAGATGTGGTGGGGGGGAAAAAGGAGATTCATACAGAGCCAGTGCCCGTGATCAGCTTCAGGGAAAGCTTTTATTTAGAGTTAAATTTCCTTGGGGGTTCTGTGTGTGTGTGTGTGTGTGTGTGTGTGTGTGTGTGTGTGTGTGTGTGTGTGTGTGTGTGTGAGAGAGAGAGAGAGAGAGAGAGAGAGAGAGAGAGATATTTAAAGTAATAGGTACAATATGGGTTTAAAAAAACCCTGCTCTGATAACCATAGCCCAATCCTAACCTGTGCTGGAACAGCTGGCCTGTGCCCCAGCGCAGGTCTGAAGGTGGAAGGAGCACAACTTGGAGTAAGGGGATTTATGTCTCTTTACCCCTGAGGAATGTCACAGCCACCTCAAAGGGGCTATTCGTATCTGCGCCAGCGAAATTGCTGGCCAGATTCGAGCAACTCGTTGTTATGCTGGGCTGCTCAGGATTAGGATCTGGCCTAAGTGACTGAGGTAGGTCCCACCCCTCTCCTGGGCCCGGTCCACTCACCAGCCCGGATGAATTTTCTTCAACATGGCAGTAAGGCGTGTGGTGAGTAGAGAAATGGTGTGGTGCACTACTCCCCACATGGTGACAGCTGCCACATGTTTTATCGCAGCTTCCAGTCATCAGAAGCATCATACATACCAACCATCAGCCCTCCTTGCATAAAGCCCCTGTATCAGATTCCACAAATACCTTAGAAAGATGCAGCAGATGTACTTGTCCCACAATCTTTTCCCCTTCCATTTCTGATCAGGCGTCCAAATACTTCTTGGAACAGCTGACACTTGCATACTATAAACAGCCCTTAAAATGAAGTCATGCCCCAACTCCCTCAATAAGCCTTTGCCCCATCAGCCCCACCCCCTTGTCTTAGCAGCTTCAGACTATGCAGGAATCGCAGGGGGATGGGAATGGGGCTCAAGTTCAGTGGTAGAGCACCTGCTTTACATGCAGAAGGTCTCAGGTTCAATCCCTGGCTGAGTAAGACACCCTGTCTGAAACACTGAAAGGCCACTGCCAGTTGGTGTGTAGAAAGCATGGAGCCAGATGGTCCTCTCATCCAATTCAGTAGAAGGCATCTTCATATATCTATCCATACATGTTTGTACAGCCTCCATTTCCTTTATCCTCCTGCTTAATGGGGATTTCAGCCTCCACCCCACCCTTACTGTTCCCCTAAGATGACAAATATCAGAAGCAACAGGTTGCTCTTCTGGAAGTCCCTCCTGCTTTATGTGCCCCCAGCTCTGTCAACCCCCTTGCAAGCCTACGACCAAATCACTGCTTGGCCTAATCCCAACCCAGACAGCCTCTCCATGGGGTTGTCCCTGCCTGACGACAATGTTTTGATCCTAAAATATTCTGGCATGTGAATGGCTAAGACACATGTCTGACAGAGGAAGAAAGACATACCACTGAGCAGTGCCACCTTCTGGAATTTTGTGATCAATTCATACATATACTCCCTTTGCCCCCACACTTGTGGAAAGCCTACTGGAGACTGAGCTCCAAAAACCTAACAGTTCAGACTGCTGGGGCCTTAAATCACCTGGTTGCCCTGATACAACCACGTGGTCAGGTTTCCAACTCCCACAAAAGTCTCAGGACCTTTTTATGGATGGACAACTCATTTCTAGGACACACAAATGCACATCATACATTTTTGTTTGATTGTTTAAAGGGGTGGCACCAGCTACACAGTTCTTCACTCACAAGGTTTCTTCTCCCCAGTCACAAAGCATATGGTATTGCTACTCCATTAAAATGCAGTAAGGTCATGCTCTGAATTGGATAAACCCACCCCAATCATCCTTACAGGAAGCACCTCCTGTATCACTGGCCTTGCTAGTTGGATGGGAGCCCTCATTCAAGCTAATGATCAACCCATCCCAGTTCACCAAACAGCCTGAAGGGGTGTTCCTGTTAGCAGGACACTGGAGCTCTCATGGCCCAATTAGCACTCTCCAAAGCTGGTGAATAGCCAACAATATTCCCTTTACTGTTAATTTTGGTTCGTCAACAGAAACTACAGTAGCTCAGCACAGTATGGAAAACTGGACAGGCTGTTACATTCTAACCCCCCACAACTGTTCAATCTGGCCTGCAAAGGAGCTCCAACAATATGGACCTTCCTGGCCTCGATCTGCATCCAGAGTGGATTCGTGTGACCATTTTTGACAAAGTTGTCACCGGTTAACTCTTCCCTGAGCTTCTGATGAGCTGAAACAGCATGGTGAATATTTCAACAGGTGGCAATGCTGTCTGCAACCCTAAACTCAGAGCAAGGGTAGATGGGAAATCTTCTTCTACCACCGCAAGCAACTATGATATTCTTTAGCCAAAGCATATGGGAACAGCATTGCTAATGTGGATATATACAGCACCGACTTCAGTTTTGAAGATAAAACCTTTCATTCCAAACTTCCAATATTCAAACTTTTAGGGTCATCCTGAACACATTAGTTAAGTATCCCCTGAACATTTGAGCTCACAGGTGGCAACATTCTTATCTTTCTTAAATCTGAAAGCAAAAACTGGGGTTAGGACAGAAATCAGTTTGTATGCTTTAGGGAGGAAGCTACGAAAGGAACCAGGGCAGACTCTGGTAAAAAACAGAGAAGCAAAGATAATAAAGCAAAATTAATTTAGTGGGCATCTCTTGGTGCCAGAGGTTGAATGGTTGTGTTGAATAGGTGCACCGCCTCTCCCTCCCAAAGGCAGAGAAAACATTTACAGATGTTAATTAATTTCATGCATGCAAATTTGCAACCCCCACTAACTGAGACTCAGCTAAAATGCTAGCCAGAAGATTAAAATACAAAACAGGCTACCACAACATAGCCAAGTGGCATGGCAGCCTTCATTTTAAGGGACTTGGGCTGCAATCCTAACCTCACTTTCCTGGGAGTAAGTCCCATTGAACATAATAGGACTTACTTCTGAGTAGACCCGCTTAGGATTGTGCCCTTAATCATGCTTCCAATAGTTACATTTGTAATTATTCTGCTGGCAATAAAGTAGAAAACCTTTGCCTTCTAGGTCACCAGTTCAAACCCCCCCCCCCTGCTGTTCATCTGGTGAGTCACATGGTTACAATATGCAGAGAAGGTGCATTGTTAATTGAATTGTTTTTCACATATTAGCAAAATCTACGTCTGAGATGTATTCTACATATCACTGTATGAGGTGGTAGAGGGAGGTGGCAGAGTTATGGAGTGCACCACTTGCAGACCACAGATGTGTGTGTGTATTACTGTTCTGAATTCTTCCCCAAAGTAAAATGCTACAGCAAACTGTGGAGGGCTACACTAAACATGGAAGAAACATTCTAAAATATGATATTCCCACACCAAGTAGTACAGCGCAGCATTCCACCACCTCAGTCTACTGTCTCATTCTGCTTGAAACATTGGATGTGCCACAGACCAAGCCAGTAGCCCTCATTCTGACTATCTGTGGCCAATGGGGGAATTCCAAAAAACCCAATGTGCTTCTGCATGCCCTATGAGAACATCTCTGGTTCCACAGGCAAGTCAACAGCCGGAACAAGAGAATAGTCTTCCTGTTTCTGGGTTCTAAGGCACAGGAGGGGGTTCATATGGGTCAGTTTTTCCAGCCTGCTTCTGGGGAAACAGTACAGTACAGCCCATCTCCATATGACACTCCCTCAATATGTGACAGAAACAGCATGCTAAGGAGTGCAGTGAGAAAAAGGAAAGGATTACACTGAGAGTGGGGGGCGCAGAGAGACCCGTGGTAGTGCAGAGGAAAGAAAGAGTGCTTAGTACATAGAAGTGGGGTTAACAAATAATAGCTTTAAAATAAAATAGCAGATTACAAACATAGGTAGAGATGCTTTCCAGCTGTAAATATAGCAGTGTGGCCCTCTTTAGTTTCCCCCCCCCCCCAGATAAAAATGGTCCTAGCTGTAATGTGAGTGCTGCACCTTTGCCACTCTCTTTATGCCCCTAGGGACAGGCAGAATGGTGCGTGGGTGACAAGAAGGCCCCATTTAATGCAGAGTAAATGTCACAGCCTGTGGAGCTGATGTGAGAGCCAGTTTCAACCCTGTTTCCTCATTAGAAAAACAAGCTGCAAGGCTTCTCAGCCATCAACAAACCACAATCCAACCAGCAAATAAAGTGCTTCTTCTCCACCCCCAATGGTGGCTGTAAATCTCTGGTAAACAGCAACTGAATAACATCACATTTCCATACTTTGATTGCTGACGTGGTCAACTTTATGAACCTAAAAGGGTGGATTTAAAGCAGTAAAAGGGCAGGCTGGGTAATATTTCACCAGGAAGAAGTGCCAGTCCGGGGAGATGAAATTTGATGTTGTCAGAAATGCTCAACTCTTTATCAGATTCAATGCTTTTTCTCCCCCACCATGTAGCTCTACCTGAACTAGGAAAGGAGACGAGACTGCCAAAAGAGATAACTGGCCAAGTCTGTCACTATTTGGCAACATTAGTCCCAGTCCTGTTGATTCCAGCCTAGTGTGTGAAAAGTAACTACAGTATAGCACAACTTGTAACATACACTCCTACAGTGCAATCCCATGTATGTTTACTCAGAAGCAAGTCTGAGCAACTTCAGTGGGCCTTACTCCAAGGAAAGCATGAATAGAACTAGAGTTGACTATACCTGGTTCCCTCCCCCCTTTTTAAAAATCTTTCCTCCAATGAGGTTCCTGTGTTGGATCAGTACAGTATTATGGAGGGTAGCTTTCTCTCCAATGGACCAGTAAACAAAGAACATCCCTATTAGCTGGCTCATAAGACCATGAAGCCCACCTGACTTACTGGACTGAAGTGAGAACATACGGTAGAAAAGATATCAAGAGAGACATGTTGGTTTAATCATTTTCTTTCCGGTTGCCTTTTAATCCTCATGACTGCCAGCCTGGGCTCCAACGCTTTCACTGATCACTTTATTCCCAAGAAGGCCTTGCTTTCTTGCATATTTCCCCCCCCCCCCATTTTGGTGAGTTTTTATCAGGGCTTTTTTTGTAATGGAACGCACCGGCACCTTTTTTTCCCCTCCTCTCTGCCCCCACCTTTCCCCCCCCCTGCCTGCACCACCCGCCCCCTTTTATCCCCCTCCTCCTTGCCCCCACCTTTTTTCCCCTGCCTGCACCACCCCGCTCTGCACTGCTGGCTAGGGAGGGATTCGAACCTCCAACCTTGTGCTCCACAGCCCAGCACTCTCTCCATTGGGCTATAGGAAAGCCTATTGTCAAAGTGTTCAGAACTAGTATATAAGGTCTTCAGCCCAGCTGGTGGCTCTCAGTGCCTCAAGTATTAGTTCCAAACACTTTAAGCCTAAGAGCTCTGGTGGCTCAGTGGTTAAACTGTAGGGGTTCAAATCCCACTGAGGTATAATTTTTTTTTTTTTTTTTTAAGGTGGGAAGGTGCTCCATGGCTGCAAAATATAAAGGTTGGTTGCTAGTTGCCAAAAGGGGGGCCAGTTGAGGCTGCAAAACTCCTCAAAGTTCAGTCCCAGGCAGGCTCTTTTTTGACCTTTTTTTTTTTTTTTAAGTTCTAGTTAGGACTTAATGCACAGTTAAGCTCCTGGAGTGAGCTCCCTGCTGGAGGTTGTGGGTTAAGTCCTACCTGGGACTTTAAAAAAAAAAGTTCAAAAAAGAGCCTGCCTGGGACTGAAGAGGAGTTTTGCAGCCTCAACTGGCCCCCCTTTTGGCAACTAGCAACCAACCTTTATATTTTGCAGCCATGGAGCACCTTCCCACCTTAAAAAAAAAAAAATTATTCCTCAGTGGGATTTGAACCCCAAGCCTCACAGATCTACAGTTTAGCCACTGAACCACCAGAGCTCTTAGGCTCAAAGTGTTTGGAACTAACACTTGAGGCACTGATGGCCACCAGCTGGGCTCAAGACCTTATATATTAGTTCTGAACACTTTAACTACTGTATAGGCTTTCCTATAGCCCAATGGAGAGAGTTTCCTATAGCCCAATGGAGCACCTCCCCACCTAAAAAAAATGGGGTGTTTCACTCCAGCTGTGGCAGGAGTGCTTTTGCTATCAGGGAGCTCACACGGGATGGACGTGTGTGCGCGCGCGTGTGTGTGTGTGCGCGCGCGCGCATGTATAAAAAATGGCTTAAAAATAAATAAATAAATAAATAAATAAATAAATAAATAAATAAAAAGTTGTGAGTTCCTGCACCTATTTTTTTACAAAAAAAGCACTGGTTTTTATTCTTTTAATAAACTCTTACTATTGTTCCACCTGCCTAGTATTAGTTCACTCAAGAGGGAGCTGGTTACCTCACTTCCCCAAACTGCCCATTTTTGCTACTGTCAGGCTTTTAAGGGAGTCCCCTCAGATTCTGGTCTCTGCATCAGTGGTTCTCAAATTTTTTACTGCTGCAACCCACTTCATCAGCTGTGACAGTTGTATTGTGCAATACCTGGTCCTGTGATAGACCAAAATTTAGGTCGCAACTCATTTGTGGGTCACGACGCGCAGTTTGAGAACTGCTGCTCTCCACCATTTTCTCAATGTGGCCTCTTGTCTGAATTATCTCTAGTTTTGGGCAGCATTAACTACCATGCCAGTCTGTATACCAACCTTCCTCTAAGGAGGCTCAGATGATTTCCTTCCCTCCTTTTGTCCTCACAATAACCCTGTGGGGTAGGTGAGGCTGAGCGATAGTGTCTGGCCCAAGGTCACCAAGGAAGCTTCATGGCTGGGCAGAGATTTGAACCTGTATCTTCCAGGTCAAAATCCAACTCCTGAACCAATACACTATCCTGGCCCAGTTCAAGGTAGAAACAGGGTCAGGGAGGTGGCTGAAGATTGCTAGTTGGAGAACCCTGCATTCCCAACTGTCCCAACAGGACTGCAGCCTCAATTACTTCAATGAGATGGTAGTAATACTGAACCTACTAGGATTTGAAATCCCAGTGCTGATAGATTTGGGCACTTGGCCTTAATCATGTTTGGCTACTTTCATCAATCCCTGACCCATTTTGAAAGGAAGCAGAATAAAACTAGGTGCATGTTCACTCTGCTCATTCACTCTACTAACGTCAGGGAATAGTTCAAAGCATACTTTCTCAATGTGTGCTCCACGGAGCCTGGGGGCTCCTCAAGACCAGTGTTAGGAGTAGAAAGGTCTCCAGAGACCAAAAAGCTTGAGAAACACTGGTTTAAAGGATCCTAGTAGAAGCCTCGGGTTTGAAGCTAAAGCTGAGCAGGTCTGTCTCTGTAAGCAGCTTAGAATGGAAACAGCTTGGGAACCATGTCCAAATATCTCCAAGCAATTACTTGGGGAAAAGAAGGGTACAATACTGACTATATGCTTTCATGTAGGCTAACACTGAAAATGCTCTATATGACTTTTTAAAAATTCTTCTCTGTGTCAATTTTGACTTGAAACTGACCTCTTGCAAAGCTTAGCTTGTATTAAGGGTTGAGCAAGGAGTTCTGGTTTGATATAAGAGTTTGATACCTAGAAAATCTTGGTTCTTAACTGCCCTGAAAATCTCTGTGAATAAACACACACCTAGCAGCACTATAGATGAAACTGATGAGGAAAAATACCATGAGTTAACTGTACATCAGATTAGAAGTGCTTGGTATCAGAAGTCCAGAGCTGGCAGAGACGGAGCTGGTAGATCTATAGATCTCAAAAGCCAAAGTAACCCCTTTTTAATAGAAGATGCTCCCAGGCCGCTCTTGTAGATGGGGTTTTAACTCCAGCCAAAGTAGGCAGGAGGTGATTCTTCTGCTGGCAATGAGGTATTATTGAACAAAATGCCATAGGCACAAAAACAAGCAAAGCCTTCAAACACCCATTCCACATTCCAGGTTTATTTAAGGAGTGAATACACCAGTTCTTCCCTGCATCTACTGTTTTCTCTTGCAGCCTCTACCACAAAAGAGCAACTTGAAGATTAGCACACATTATTGCATTAAGTCAGTTGGGCCAACAGCAGTCAAGGACAGAGTGGTCAGAATGGGGCAGTGGGTGGGTTTGTACCAAGAGATTTTTAGAGTGCATCTGGGCAGACATGCTGCAAACTAGGCTGGCAGGCTCCTCAGAGGCACTGCACCCCGCTCTCTCCCTCTTGAATGCAGGCACCTGCACTTTAATCGCTTAGCTCATCCCCGTATCCCAAGGTAGCCTGGAAACAATTACTCACTAACAATAGTGACATGCCGGCATAATTAAAATACACAAACAGATGATTTGCGAGGGAGGGAGGCAAGGGATCAGGAGGCACTTCAGAAGGCAAACCTACAGCCACGGCACATGAAGCAGCACAAAGAAAAAAAAATAACCATCAGCTATGCATTCAAACAGAGCAACAATGCAAGAACCCCAGGAGAAAGGTCTGTACCCCCTACTTTACACATGGGGAACTGAATGACTCCACCACAGAAGTTATGAAATGGGATTAGATGCCATTTCTCTGAATTCAGGTACCTGCAATTCTCCTGCTGACCCATTTTCCTGACGACTCAACAAATGCTTCTGACATTCACTTATGTCTAGAGCAGAGGTGCCCAAAACCCACCCTGTGGGCCATTTGCAGACCTCTTGGACCCCCAATCTGGCCCGCAGGGAGCCCCTGCGCTGGTCCAATGTGGCTCCCTCCACTGCTTGCTGTTTCATGTCTGTGAAGCAGCAGTGGCAGCAAAAGAAAGGACAGCCTTGCTTTGCGCAAGACCTTCTATAGGCCTTGAGCTATCACAAGACTTTAATCCATTCATGTAAGTTCCACTATAACATATTCATTTATGTAAATTTATTCTGATTTAAAATGCAAATTAATTCCTTTTCCCCCCAGCCCCCCAACACAGTGTCAGAGAGATGATGTGGCCCTCCTGCCAAAAAGTTTGGATACCCCTGGTCTAGAGCAGTGGTTCTCACACATTTAGAATGAGAATCTGTCAGGATCCGGAAGATGTCATGACTGGAAGTGACATCATCAAGCAGGAACATTTTTAACAATCCTATGCTGCAAGCCAACCCACACTTACCCAGGAGTAAGTCCCATCTACCATCATTGTTAAAAGAATAAACATAGTAGCTTGTTAAAAGCTCAGGTCTGTAACATTTCCCCAAATGCAGTCACATACCATGGGAGCATCAAGTCTAATATTTTAAAAATAAAATATTGAAATGAATGGGGACCCACCTGAGTGAGTCCCGACCCACAGTTTGAGGAAACACTGTTTTAGAATAGCCTCCAGCAGCCAACATGCTGTGGCTGTTTGTGGGTGTCTCCCTTGCTTCTTCTTAAACTGTGAGCCACTCTGGGACAGGGAAGTATCTGTTCATCTGTTTCACTATGTAAACCATTTTGTGAACATTTGTTTTTTTTTTTACAAAAGTGGCATATAAATGTGCTAAGTAAATACAACAAATAACTTCTTCCTTTACCACAGCTCATTTAAAATTGAAGCTCTTCCACATAAGTAGCTCACTTCAGTTGGAGCAGCATTACTTACGCCCTGCAACAGTGGTGTAGCTAGCAAGGGTCAGAGGGGGTGGTTCCCAAATTTGCATTCCCCAAATGCAGTCACATGTCTACTGCTGGTTTTCTGGCTTGCACTGTATTTTATGCATTCACTGTGTTCGTACTGCTGAAATTTTATCAAATTTTTCATTGTGAATTTGAATCTGCAAATTGCCTTGATGGTGCTGTGAAAGAGATGAGAGACTGAGTAGAAATGTTCTCCATAATGATTCCCAAGGCCCCATTTTCCAATTTAAACCCACCCAGAAGCTCTGTTTGAGAGTAGCTCTCCAGCAACATCAGAGACAAAATTTCAAGCCTCCCCATTTTCAGCCTCCCACTAAAACCTCAGTATTCCATCACTGGATCCTCATCATGTTATTGTATCCATCTGGGATTTAGCTGGAACCACCTGGGAAAAACTGGCTAAATTGTGTTTCCTGGATGCTGGTGGTGAATCCTCTTCTGCGCTCATTTGACAGCCAGTAGAAGCTCATTCAAAAGTGCTGAAAATGGGCTGAATTTGCTACTGGGCAACCCCAGACACAGTGATGAAGGTGGCACAAAGGTGGCACCTTTCCTTCTCAAGATTTTTACAGTACTGCTGAAGAAGTGCTAGATGTGAAAAGATGACCAAGGATCCAACATCTCAAGGAGAGGCTGGAGCAGGGAGCAACAGCAGTCTGAGGGCTGGAGGCCTGATTTCATTCAGAGACAGTTCCTGAATCAGGCATTTAAGGAGAGAATGATTCATAGGATGCCAGCTCTTTCACTGGTCAAAACTGCTTCAACAACAGAAAGCCGGCAGACCACAAAACGCTAATAACTTGGGACTGACTTTTGTCTCCCACATATTCACTCAAGTCTGTTCAGGACTGCCAGTTCAATTTCTACAAGCTGTGTCATCCATTTTTCTTTTAATAAGACAAGAGAACGTTTGCATGTCTTAGATGAGGCAGGAACAGCAGATAGTGGGAAAGGAACCATTTCAATATCCTGTAGAATGGAAGGGAAGCCTGCTGGCTAGAGGTTTAAAGACCTCTGGAAGGGTGCACCAGGATGACGCTCAGCCTAACCTACTTTTCAGGGTTGTTGTGAAAGGAAGAACCAGAACAAGAGAACCTTGAATGCTTCTCTGATTGAAGGATAAAAGATAAAAATTTAATAGACTAAAACCCAAACCTCCAAAATAACAACTATCTCTGCCTGTCCTAGTGGACAGTGTGGCTGTTTTGCAGATAGACAGTGAAAGAGCTGAGATATGAACTCAGGTGCTCAATATTCTGTTCCTTACAAACTGCAGCATGGCAATTTGTGGTGGGAGGGATATACAGTACAAAACACCCCTTCCGTTCAGACAGAGCTGAGCCACTGGGGAGAGGCTAATTCTCAACTTTGGAAGGGTTGGTTTTTCCAGCTAAGTGTGTCCAGCTTCAATCTCTCTCTCTCTCTCCCTCTCTCTGAGCAATTGATCCTTGCTCCCCTGGGGCTGGCCCTTGGCCTCTGAGTTATACACACTGCTTGTTTAATGACTGCCAGAATCTATTAGGTCTCACTTAACTGTAAACAGAACTGTGTGCTGGCTCATTATGCCCAGTCAGAGTTTGGGAGTCCGTAGGCAGGGGGTTGGAATGGGCAATGCACTGTTACTGGAACAAAGGCCCTCATTTGCCTGCAGCTGTTCCTGGAATGGCTGATGTGCGGCTACTGTCCATTGCCCAGGTAATGATTCAAATGTATCTGAGCAGAGGAGGAAGGAATAGGTAACAGTTGGGGGAAGAGAAGTAAGGTACTCTGAGAAGCAAGCTTCAAGAAGTTCCTGAAGCGACTAAGTTCAAGCATAGACAGAGTTCATATACATATACTCAGTAAGGCAGGGTGGGCAACCTTTTTGGCCCAAGAGCCATGTAGGGATATGGACATTGTACAGAGGGACAAGATACACCAGTGGTGTTATAATTACTATCACAACTTTGATTTTCCAGCTCTGTAAAAATTATACACTTACTGAATATTTTACATTCCATTCTTTTTTTGGACACATGACATCCGCTGTCCACTTTGCGTTCTTTATGTTTTTCTTTCTTTCTTTTTGCCTCACTCATTTTTGAAAACAGGTAGTTTTTTCATTCCTGCTCTCTTTTTTCCACAACCACTTCTTTTGGGCCTGCACTGCTTCCAGATAAGAGAGGTTTTGTTTATGCTTAGTCCTGACACTGCTGGTTGGCTGGCCTACACCTGCACCCTTCTTCTGTACGTGTGTGCTCGTGCATACACTCCCCCACATCTGGGAGCAAGGCTGCTACATTTGAGTTTGCAGTACCATCATTGAAGCATGTGTGTGTGTGTGTGGTGGTGGTGGTGGTGGGTCCTGAAGGCTAGACTGTTAGCCATAAAAGGAGGACAGCTGAAGGGTGATATTGGAGGTCCTTGTGGAGCCACCTCTGCTATAAGACCTTCCTCTCAGCCCACATGATTGGTAAAAGCCCCACTCACAGTGACACATGCTGGGGGCTTAGGGAGGACACGTATTGTGAGCTTTGGCTGAGTCACCAGGAAAAGCTTCTCTGAGTGTGGACAGATAAGCTGGGATTCAAGGCTTTCTAGGCTTGGGAACTTCCCTCAGTTGTGCTTGGTAAGCTAGCTCAGGGGTTACGCAGTTCTCCAGAGTCTTAGAAAACTGTTAAAGTCTGTGCATAAAGGACTTGGACAAAAAGCAGAGAAACACTTTTGTTCTTGGCGCACTTTGCTGAGCTGCTTGATGAAAAAGTCTCTTGCATTGAGCACACATGTGCTGGCATGAAAATCAAAACTCACAAAATTCCATCCACCTCTAATGCTATTATTGCAGCCAGTTTACCCATGAAAGTCACTGTTCCATGACTTGATTTTTTTTTCAAAAGATGAGGGCTCTTATTCAAAATCCCTCTGCTAATGTTACACCACTCACACAAGCAGTTACTTCTATGAGTAAGCAAACTGCAGTGACTCTGAAGGCCAAACCACATGTTACAATAAGCCTGTTATTAACTGGTGGACTTTACACAGGATATGGGCCAGAAGTGAAACAACAAAACCATTTGTAGGGGCCCAGTCCACTGTGAGACCGAAGCATACAGAAGCCTTGCCATTAACTACCCAATTTTACCTACCCACAAAAATTCTAGATCATCTGATGGGGAGGAGAAAGTTTACCTTTGATAGTGCCAGTAGGTGGGTTTTTTCCTTTTCTTTAAAAAAAACAAACAACTTTTTCCCCTCAGCATTAGGACCTACTGGTTGCCATCCCCTCCCCCTTTGGAATGTGCCAGAAAATGGCTCTGTGAGTTTGAGGCATGCTGTGGCCTGCATTGCCTGGACTGAGCTGAAGAGCTCAACTGGTGGGAAGATGTTTCTACATTTGAGCAAGAGGTTCGATTAGGCAACTTTCTGATGCCATATAACTTGGACAACCCAATCCTGAGCTTCCCAGTGCCTGGGGCTGCAGAGGTGCTGAAATGGCTACCGCTGCATCCTGAGAGGCTGGGAAGTGCCGCTGGGGCTACTCGGAGAAAAGGAGCTTACACTGCCTTACCCCGTGAAGTGACCAGGCAGCCCTGATGGATCTCCTCAGATCTGTGCTCGCTACTTAGTGGGCACAGATTTGAGGAGACCTGCCTTGTGTCTTCCAGGCCAGGAGAGAGGGTCTGGATATGGTAGCAGAGCCTGCTGCTGACTCCACTCCCCTACTGCCCTGTTTCCTCCCCTGCCATGCCTTCCCCTGCCCTACCCCGACCCAGAAAACCTCCCCCTGACGTACCTCTCCGCGACCCAGCACTCACCTGGTGCTCCGGGAGGCGCTTCGCTGGCTGGCACTGGCCCAGCAAGCCAGCTCCGGCACCAACCCAGGGCAGACTGTTGCAGACACGTTTGCAATAGTGTGCAGTGGTGCTGTGCTGGCGTGCATTGCTCAGGATCGTGCCCTTATGTCTTACAACTAGGGGCTCCCAAACTGAGCCGTGGCTCCCCGGGGAGCTGTGGAAACCAGCCAGGGAAGCCGTGGAATCCTTGTGAAAAGCCCACCTCCTTGTACAATGTATAGCAATGTAGCCCTAGTGAGGAGCTGCAGCCAAAGACCCAGCTTAGTCAAGGGAACTACCAGTCAAAAACATTTGGGAACAATTGGCTTACAACTCTACCTTTGAACACTGAAGGATGGGCTGGTGCTTTGGCTCAGTGTCTGGGGGCAAAGAGTTACCTTTAGACTCATAGTTCAATAACTGAACAGTTGGCTGGGAATCCTAGGACCAAGTCAGCAAAATCAGGTTGTAGAGTCTCTCCTGATCTATACCACTTCAAGCTGCAGGTAAGGTTGTATTTTTAAGTACGTTCTCCAAAGAGAAACACATCCCCCTCCATTTGGGAATAAAAGGCACATGAGAAAGGCTAGCCTGAGCCCCTCTTCCTAATATGCTAGTTTTTTGCATGCAGGGAGTTTTTCACAGAGGAACATACTATCTGCCACTTGCTGCAACCTGAAGTGGTACAATATGGCAAAGCTTTACTCCTTGAAGCCCTCTTCATAACTCGTATTCATTGGAACAATCTCTCCCCATGACAGATGCTCTCTGCGGGATAATGGGGAGGTAGGGCTATGCCTTGGGTGTTCTGCAATCATAAAGATTCCCACAGTCACCTAACATGTGAACAAGGTTAATTTCTGCTGAATGTGTAAGTTGCCCTTATAAAATGTATGCAGCTGCCTGTTCAGGGATGTGAGTTCATACAGCCAATGACCTCTAGAAACCCCCTTTCTTGAGAGAAACAAGAATAAAGTATTGCACTGTGCAGTGTTGTCCCCCATTACGGAGTGAGTCTCTCAAGACTCTATTCTGCTCCTACTACCAACGCCTTATCACCCAGATGCTTCTTCTCATTCCCTGAGCCAGCCTCCGCTCCCCTTTAAGTAAAGAAGCCATTCCCCAATCTTTGACATGAAGCTGCCATTCACTTTAGCAATGCAGGGGGTGACAAGCAAGCAAACTTGATTCCCCCAGCCCCAGACTAGCCGTCACTGCTTTTGCCAATGCACATGCTAAAGCGGATTTGTACGTAGACAGTGCCCTCGCTGTCAATCAAAAACTGTTTCACGTCCCAGCCTGGCCAGGCTTGGATCTCTAAGCAACTCTGGCACATAGAGATGGACTGACAGCTCAGTAATTGGGAAGGGAGCAGCCAGCAGCTCAGGCTCCCCATGTTTAACTCTCTGTATTTGCAAAAGGAAATTGGGAATGAATTTCCTGCGGCTGGAACATCAAGAACCCCTGAGAACAGACATGCTTCTGTATCCAGGGGATAAGCATAATGGGGAAGGCTGCTACTAGCTCCCTCCACAGTCATTGTTGATGCTCAGTTCTATGCAAGAGAGGCCCAGGTAAGGCTAAACCATATTCTTGACCTGTACTAAATATACAGGGAAAGACAGGCAAATTGAGTCCAAAATTTGCTCAGTGACACTTAAGGAAAAAGAAAGAGAGTGGGGAATGAAATAATATCTATTGTATATCTATATACATGTGTGCCTGCTATGAAAATTCAGAAATCAAAATGACAAGTCTCTCCTTGAGCGAGCTGTTGAATTCTCACTACTGGAACAATCCACACAGAATTCGACTTTACTTAATACACACAGCTTGCTGGGCAGCTGAAACATAAGCCACCTAAACAAATTAAAACAAGCAAATGTGATAAGCAAATGAATATCCATTAGCTTAGGCAGATAGACCCTTTGCTTCCCCAGCTGCTCATGACAGGTGGGGCAACAGCAGACAGTGAATCACACTCTCTCTATATATGGCAAATTAAATCCCCCAACATTGAAATACGTGTGCTAACAATAAGTGACAAATTCACAAACAGCAAAAGGCAAATTAAGATGTTATAAAGCAGTGAAAGGGGAACTAACTTAAACAGCCACTAGAGAGCTGCCTGTCAACCTTGCTGCAAAGTCTGAATATACGATATATATTAACCCATCTTTTTTAAAAAATAGGAATTGGTAAAATTCTTTTCATTTTCTATGCACTTTGAATTCTGACTTCAGTGCTAGTTAACTGCCCTGTTTAACTATAAGTGACTGCAAGATACCAGTGAATGAGTACACAAGGGGGAAGACAAGGCGCTGACTAGGGTCTCTTAGCACACATTCAACCCTTCAAAGTGCTGTTACTCAGAAGCAGGGCCAGGATTCTGTACTCAGTTTTCAAATTGAGACTGAGCTGAACACATTTCTCAGTTCTGAGAAATGTCATAAAAGCAGGGGGAGAAAATTTCACTGCCATGCCAGAGAAGGCCATTTCAGAAGTTTCTTATATAAGAAATGGGTGCGCACTTCTGCGTCTTGTAATCTGTGCAAAAGTAATACATAAGGACACCTATTTTGCAAGGAAGATACACTTTCTCCAGAGTTAGCTTTTCAAAAATGTGCAGCTTTTAGGAACAACTGTTCAAACATATTATTTAATGCATTTACAGTACACCATGCAGCTAGCCATTTCATAAAAATAAAATCAAAACAGTGGCTAACAAAACATTTCAACAACAGATAC
Organism: Tiliqua scincoides; assembly: GCF_035046505.1. Taxonomy (NCBI): domain Eukaryota; kingdom Metazoa; phylum Chordata; class Lepidosauria; order Squamata; family Scincidae; genus Tiliqua; species Tiliqua scincoides. The sequence continues at coordinate 148,024,027 of NC_089822.1, forward strand.
TAACAGCACAAGCCTTTGCATGTCTACTCAGAAGCCTATACATGTCTATTCACTGAATTCAATGTGACTTACTTCTAGGATAGTGTACATAAAATTGCAGCATAAGAGCATCAGGAAAAAACATAAAAGAAACCAAGTTCACCAAAGGCTGAGAGAACAATAAAGTCTTCAGCTGGTGCCTAAGTGATAATAATGCAGGCAACTATCCCAGAAAGGTGCCACTGTAGAAAAGACTCAGCCCCCGGTTACTACCTGACCCACTTTCAAAGGTGGGGACACCTGAAGAAAGACCTCTGAGGACATAGATAAATGGACAACTTCATACGGGTGAAGCAGTCCTTCAGACCACTTGGGCCCAGGCCATTCCGGAATTAATAGGCCCAAACCAGCTGTGACAGCTGCAAACACTTGGGGTGAGGGAGCTTCAGGAATACACAGTCTGATATCCTGAGCACCATCACTCCACTGTGATGGAATGAAGAGACAGGAACTCACTTGATCAGCAGCAGCGTGATCCAGAATGCTGCCAATGCCATCTCAGGTTCGCTGTCACTGCACAATTACAATAAGGAAAAAAAAGTAAAGGTTTACCACTCTTCTTTTGCAACTCCTTCAACTGCAGAAGTGTAGGACTTCCGGTTTGATTTAAAGGACCCCCCTGCCCCAAATGATGGAGCTCCTTCGTTCACATCATCTCTGTAAATTAAACGGGAAGTCTTGCACTTCCGTATTTGAAGAAACCACACCTGGAGCAAGGTTAGGAGGCAGGTGATCTGCTTTCTGCTCCCTTTTAGCAGGTGCAAAGTGGATCAGTGTGGGTTGCAGGCTGGAGGGAGGCAGTGGCAGTAGCAGGTTCTGGGTGAATGGCAACCTGAATCTACTGCCCTCTCACCCCCCCCCCACCATCTGATGCTGATGCAACCCGCATCACCTCACCTAATGGATGTTGATCCTTGGCTTGGCTGCTGAATGTCCCAAGCTCCTCCCATCCATTCTCCTCTTCATCAGCTCCTGCTTCTCACAGGCTATGGAATGTGCATGGAACAAGAACAAGTTCCATGTGCATGGAACAAGAAATAGGGTCTGTGCCTGTGTGCCAACAGCGGTTTGCCAGCTAAAGGAGGACAGGCCAGATTGCTTCTCTTCTTGTTGCATATCATTCTTCTTCCTGCTCTTCTTCCCATCCCAGGGGAGAGGCTTTTGTCTTTTGCTTCAGGGGCTGGGCAGAGCACATGCAGACTGGCACAACAACAAGGCCATTCCAGCCCAGATACATAAATATTCAGACCTCTGACAGATATAAGCTATCTCCAGACTCAGAGACAGCTTAGTTCTGTATTCCAATAGCTGGGAAGGAACAGAAAAACAGCACAGGTGGGCTGTTGCCTACATTGAGAGCTGGTGTAGTGCAGTAGCTCAGAGACACCGCTGAGAAGCAGGACTTCCCTATTTTGAATATCACCTCTGCCACATATTTTCACTAAGTGACCTTAGGCAAGAGTCTCCCTCTCAGACTCAGTTCCCCAGTTTCAATATGGGGGTAATAATTCTTACAGGCTTGTTATGACAATATCAGAACAATATATGTGCGGTAATCTGCACACTCTGAAAGCACGACATCAGTGTTAAGTATTATGGCCCACGTTTGGCTCATAATAAAGCATCTGGTTGGCAGCAACAGAAAACAGGAGGTTGGATCAGGTGGAACTTTGGTCTGATGCAGCAGTGCTCTTCTTGGGTTCTTTTGTTAGGCCTCAAAGTTGTGGCAGAGCCTGATGTGGCCCCTGAGTCCTGACACAGCACTTTGGAGTGTGTTCAGAAACAAATAGGGAGCCAGTAGATCTTTCAACAGAAGACAGATGTGTTCATCACAACAGGTCCCAGCCAATAGTCTGGCTGCTATAATCTGAACCAGCTGAAGTTTCCCAGTGGTCTCCAGTGGCAGCACCACATACAAGACATTACTGCAATCTTACCTACAGCATGAGCCACCCTGGCAAGGTACTTCTTGGTTCTTGCCAAGAAGGGACATAGTCTGCACACTACCAGAGTTGGTCACTTCATGTCACAGCTGGGCACTGAAAGTCTAAAAACATTTCCAAGCTGTATATCTGAACAGGGGAGGGGAGCAAAGGTTGAATATCACCACTGAAATAGGCATTCATGCTATCTTTCCTACCATAAGTCTTTATACCACTCAAGAGATGGGTGTGTACACCTGAATTTTTTTTAAAGCATCCTGAAATCTGTGGTATTATATGACAACGTTTATGTTTGTGAACCTACTTTGACTTCTTCAGGGCTGCTGTACACATAGCTGATCTTCAGTACATAACAGTTCACAATATATGACCTCCTCCCCCTCAAGGATCTGGCTTCTGGCAATACCTCCTTTCCTCCCATCCCACTCCCAGTTCCTTGGTTGAGAATCTGAGGCTAAGAACATCTCGTAGCTCCAGGTCTCCCTCTCCCCTCCATTTGATTTCTAGCAATATCTCTCACTGACAACTTCAGAGCATGAAAACAAAGATGATGGGAAATGGCAATCACGGACAAATTGCTTTCCGTCCCAAATGGAACCTATTCTGTGAGCCACCTCTCTATTCCAGAAGCACCCACGCCAGGACAGGGGATGGCAGGGAGTTAAAGTGTCTCTGATGCACAGCTTCCTTTTTCCCACCATAGACCAGCTCCTATGTCAGGGAATTACTGGAAATGCCTCTTAATGAAAGGAAGGCCACTTCCTCCAGACTGAGTGTCTTCCTGTGCATGTGCACTAAAAGAAAGCAATGTGAAGAAAAGGACAAAAGCAGGGGAACCCTAGAATGCCCACCTTATTTTGCCAGCATTGTAAAGGGCTCATATCTGGTATACATGGGCCTGCATTCTCGACCTCCTGGCAGCACAGACGCAAATCATATGACCGTAAACCAACAGCTAATCCAAGAAGTATGGCTCATGCCAAGGGAAGAGCCTCTCATTGACCCTTACACTGCCCTGGACAGTCATTGTTTAATAGCTCCTATTTAGCAGGATTCCTCAGAACTGCCCTTTCAGTGCAGAGCTATGGACACCCTCTCCATGACCTGAAACACCATCCTGATGCTCCACACCTCCAAAGCACTCTCCAGCGAGAAGGCAGTTAGCACAGTTATAGCTCAGGCAGATGTTTTAGGAGAGCCAATTAAAGGGACAGCAGACAGTTTAATAATGCAATTTCACATGCACACAAACAAAACACACAGGCACTTCTACATTCCCAAATCCCCAAATGAAAGGGACAAAAAGCAGAGCTTGGTGGTCCTGCTTCTCAGTGGCAATCCTATGAAAAACAATTGAGAAAGTCAGTGCTGCTCAGTGCCAGCAGCAGGGTATTTACCTGAGTGGTTTTTACCACCCTGGGAAACAATTAATTAGTCCCAGTTTAAAGCATTAATATCTTCTTCAATTATTTTCTATTACAACAACTGCTTTACTACGTGGAAGATTGCAGTGGATTACAGATGGTTACAGTTTAGTTTCATTATCTCAGATAGCCTCAGAAATAAATTTATGGCTCTCCGATCATAAAGGCAAATTCTACGGGTAATGCTCCTCCCTGATGTGGAAGGTGATGTCATCTGCTGCACAGAAAGGTGGGCTTGCAGCTGGGAATCTTTTTGCTCTCAAGTACTGTACCAACTTTGTTACTTACATCTGGTGTTGTCTCAGGCAAATCATCCTCTATTAACCTCAGTTCTTCAGCTGTAAAATGGGATACTATAACAGTGACATAGCACTGGGTTTGTTGTAGACAATATGCAGCACCTTAACTAATAATGTATGAAACCGTATTGGAAGCAGACATATTGGGTCGCCAGGATGCAACCCTGGAGCTTCCCCCTTTCCCTTTAACTCTCCTGCTGCACTGAGCCCAGCTCAGGAGCACCCAGCAGTTGATGTGGCATGCCAAAGGCCCCCTTTCCCAGGAGCCTAGCTAGACAAAGCAAAATAGGAAGTACTCCAGGCGTCGCAACACGCCATGTAAGCGGTCCCACCAACTCGCCATCGGAACCAATCTGGGCAGTGAGACAAGGCAATGCATAGGAGACATTGTTTGGTACAGTGAGCACCTGGCAGTGCCATCACTGCCTGGAATGGCTCTGATGGTGAGTGGGGGGCTGCTTACACAGTGTTGCAGTGCCTGCAATACTTACCATTTTGCACCCCCCAGCTACTTTCCCTGGTAGTGTACTCACTGCTCCTCCTCTTCTTCCTGCCCCCTGGATTTGAAAAGGAAAAAGGGAACAGGGTGGAAGAACTACAAAGAAGAGGAAAATGATAGGTGAGAGCCCTCCAGTCTCCTTCCTCGAAATCTCTTTTGTTCCATTCCCCACTTCTTTTTCAAATTCAGGGAGTGAGAAGAAGAGAAGCTGTGGAGGCAGGTAGCTGGAGGAAGCTGCCCTGTGGTACTGCAACCTGAGAAGACCCTCTGCATGGATGGACCAGCCCTGGAGGCACTTGTGGATTCTTCCATGAGCCCACCCTAGTACTACTGTTTGCCCCCATCCCTCCTATCATACCACACAACCATAGTCCTATAGATACAGCAGACAGGGGAGTGGGCAGGTGTCAGAACTGGAGGAAAATGAGTAGGAGAAGCTACAACTGCCTTCTCTCCCACTTAAATAGCAGATGAAAATATAAATGGGGGGGGGGGGGGAGGACCTCCAGGCTGTTGGTAAATCTACATTTCATGCCCTCCAACGGTTCTTATTTTCTGGTACTAACGAGTGTTGCTGTTTTACTCTTAATTTGTCTTTTGGGAATTTCTTGTTAATTTTTTTTAAGGATGTATTCGCTTTCCTTCTACTGAGTTAGCAAAAAGGGAGAGGCTATGGTCAGTTTACTCATAGTGTACATCTGTTTCTGAAGCCAGTGTGTGGAAGTGATTGGCTACTGCAGAGTAAATTAATACCCCACAGCTAGGGTTGCCAACTTTTCAAATGCTTTGCTGCAAACCACAGCAATGTGCAACAACTACAGCAAAAACATCTACCAACATGCTGTGCTGTGATCAGGACACAGTTAAAGGCACAGCAGCAAGGGCGGGTTAAAAAGTTGGCAACTCTATGTGCAACAGGCAAAGCTTTTAGCTGTTGTAATAGTGGAAGTGCAAGGGAGGAGAAGGGAGATGACCAATAATTCCTTTGTAGATTAACAAGGGTGTGCAAAATATGGGAAGGGTCTTTATTTTCATCTGTGAAATATGAGGGTATGATATGTGACTTAACTTTTAAATACTGAACTGTTTTGGCTTGTCATTTTATTACTGTTTCCAAAGAAATTAAGCAAAAATGAGTTCGGTTTTTATGTAAAAATTAAAGTAAAACACATACACAGAGTGACCACAATTCTATCCATGTCTACTCAGAAGTCAGCCCTACTGAGTTTATTGGAACTGACTCTATTCTTCCTAGGCAAGTGTGTACTGCGGCCTCTGAGAGCGAGAGTCCTGAAGCATCAAACCAACATGAAAGAAAATGTAGATTATCAATTTTGTTTCAAAAGGCATGCATTGTTCTTGAATAATAGCAGTTTTGATAGGGGGGGATAAACCCTGTTCCTTGGTCTGGAACAGACAGTTTGATTATTTAAGCTGTATGCATAAAAATAAATATACAGTTTTCGAAAAGTATACAAATTGAACAACACACACAGAATTCAAAACTTATGTGGTTTGTATTTCCGGAACTAGCTGCATCAATGGAAATTACTTCATCACTTCTATGAATGTATGTTCACAGAGCTTTGTGAGGTTCTTTAGGTTTATCCCCCCCCCTCCATTTTTCCCAGCTGAAAAAGTTGGGAAAATGAGCAAAATACTGCCTTTCTCACTACCCTGCCCTCCAACTTATTTTATCCAGGGAATCTGCAACTCAGTCATGCCTCCCACGTACCTCTACAATATGTCCACATCAGCACTTGTTCACCACTGGTTAATAATCATTTGGGGGCACCATTTAGAGAGGGGGCACTTCCCCCTGCAAAGTGATTCAAACTTCATGTGTTTATTCTTCAAGAGCAGCTACCCAGTAGTCAGCTCACTCGTTCTATATCTTGATGGACTATTGTTTAAAACAACCTTATCAGCTAAATGTGTCTCTCAAAGTTCTTAAGAGTTACTAAAAGCATCCATAATGACTGCTCTTAACATTCACACTTTGGTTTTGTTTTTGCTTTTTAATCCTGAATATATCCAAGAAGAGGCCTTGATGTGAATGTTGTACATACCCAAGTGGGCGGCACACACATGCATGCACACTCCAGCTGAAATCCAGCATCCCTGCATTGTCGTAAATGTTCTAGTGTACAGCCTGTGGAGATACCTTGCACTACAACTTGGGTGCATTCAGTTGTACGTTGAAACGTGATTTGTACTGCAGCCCAGTGCAGTTGAGTTTCTGGGATCTGCCTGACATCATAAGTAGTATCACTGCAGTGCCTCCTCATGCCACATTGTTTGTGTGTTGGAGGTATAAAGTGTCTTGCAATTTTTCTTCAGCTCTGTAAGGAAGGGGTAGGTATAGCCTAGAGCAGGGGTGCCCAAACCCCGGCCCAGGGGCCACTTGTGGTCCTCGGGGGCTCCCAATCCAGCCCACAGAGAGCCCCCAGTCCCCAATGAGCCTCCGGCCCTCCAGAGACTTGCTGGAGCCTGTGCTGGCCCGACGCAGTGTGAGGATGACTGTTCAACCTCTCAGCTGAGCTGTGGGATGAGGGCTCCCTCCACTGCTTGCTGTTTCATGTCTGTGATGCGGCAGTGGCAGTGAAGGAAAGGCCGGCCTTGCTTTGTGCAAAGCCTTTTATAGGCCTTGAGCTACTGCAAGACCTTCATTGATTCATACAAGTTCCATCTCTAATGTATTCATTCATGTAAATTTATTCAAATTTTAAATGTAAATTAATTATTTTCCCCCCCTGGCCCCTGACACAGTGTCAGGCAGATGATGTGGCCCTCCTGCAAAAATGTTTGGACACCCCTGGCCTAGAGCACTGTTTCTCTAACTGTGGGTTGGGACCCACTAGGTGGGTCGCAAGCAAATTTCAGGTTGGCTCCCATTCATTTCAGTGCGTACTTTATTTTTAATATATAAGACTTGATGCTACTAAGGTATGTGGTGCATTTGGGGAAATGTTACAGATCTGTACTTTTAACAGGCTACTGTGTATATGCTTTTAAAAATGATAGTCAATGGGGCTTACTCCCAGGTAAGTACTGCAGCCTTTGGGATGTTTGGGGAATTTTTTTTTAAACAGATCAGCAACTGCTTGGGAGGGTTCTTCTTTATTTTAAATAATTTTTTGAACTTATGCTTATTGTAGTCTTTTAATTTACTTATTTACTTAAGTGACATAATCAAGCAGGAAAATTTTTAGCACCCCCATATGACTTAATTCATTAACTAATTAACGAATTAATTAATTTTGACATATGGAGTACTAAAAATCTTCCTGCTTCATTATGCCACTTCCCAGTCACGACATCACTTTCAGGTTAATGACATCACTTCTGGTGGGTCCCGACAGATTGTTATTCTAAAAAGTGGGTCCCGGCGCTAAAAAAGTTTGAGAACCAATGGCTCTCAAAGCATCACAAAGGAATGCTTACAGTTCTTCTTTGGACTTAGAGCTGTAGTCCACATATACCCTGTTGTGATTTGCACCTAGCTTTTTCTACAGGTCTTACTAGATGAGATCTATAGAGGTCAATGACTGGTTTGCCCTTCTCTTTACATTTTAACAAAGAGCAGCTCTAGGGGAAGCTGGATAAGGACTATGGCATCTGTGAGGTGGGCTAAGCCCCCTCTCCCCTGAGCTGTAGCCATCATGATTCATGCAAATTCTGCCCTCCTCTTGCAGCAGGTACTTGCTCAAATTTAAAAAGAGAGACAAGCAATCCAGTTATGGATCCCTGTTCTCTCATCCAGTCTTATGGTTAGCAGGTCTTGCACGTGGTTGATGCTCACACTTGCCCAACAGTCAGCTTACCTCTAGTAGCACAGAAGATGGTAATCAATCACCTTTGATGCTAGCAGGAGCACAGTATTGTGCAAAGTGTGTGTGCATGCAGAACTCGACTGTACTAAACCAAATTGCACTTGATCAGGAGGGGGTAAGCACAATACTGTATATGAACTTTGAAAATGTTTTATTTAAACATGTTTTGAAAATGTGTTTTTAACAGAATGTGACTGGCTATTAGCAATTTCTTCATCAGAAATGGAAAATCAATTATAATTGGCTACTCAGTTGTAATAATACGCATTATTGTAATAAAAGGCATCATCCATTGATTTGAATTTGCATCGATTAGATGACTGGTTGGTCAATTATCTATGTAATTGGATATTTGACTTCAAAAGAATATAGCAGCTAGAGGGGAGGGCTGTTTTCATTGGGAATGCCAGAAAGGACAAGGACTTGATCTTGATCCCGGCATTGCTATTTTAATAAAGAAAAAACAAAACCACAAGCACAAACATGATTAGCATTATGTCTGGTTTGATTTTACCGCTCCCCCCCCCCCAAGTAGGGATAATCTCTGCAAATCTTCCCGATGACAGACAAGTTGGCTACTTTTCTTTCTGCACAATAAAGCTGATCTATATATTTCTTAATCATTCTTGCAAGGAAAAAAGGATTCCCAAAATACTGGCAAACCTAAGAACCCTCATTCTTAGACAAGGCTATTCTCAGTCCCTCCAGAAAAATAGCACAGGCCACCATAAACAGCAGTGTGGTTTAGCACAAATGTATGTACAGTAGCAAACCAGCAAGCAAGATCCCGGTCTCAACCAAAAGCCTCATCATCAGACTCTAAACGCACCTTGTTGTCACTCAAGCAACTTGACAGCAGTCCAGTGCCATAACATGCATCAAAACACAATCCAAGCCTGCCCAGCCACATCAGCCCTAGAGGAAGCAACCATCAGGCGCTGTTTCAAGTGCCAAGCACAACGGGATGTAACCTGAGCAATCAGCACAGACCTGGGCAGCAAGGTCAGCCTAACTCTGCCTACAAAAGCCAAGCAGCTGTGACATTATACCTGTTATGTGTGCGGGTGATTACCGCTGCTTGGCTATGCCAGGTTGCTCTGTGAATGACAATGGAGTTTTGAGGAGCTGTGTCCATGAGTCCAGTCACCTACAATCTGTCTCCTCCTATGTTCAGAAATGGTTGAAAAGGCAGCCTGGAAGAGTAAGTAAACTGACTGACCGAGAAGGCAGCACTTGGAAGGCAAGAAAGAATCTGAGCATACGCCTCAACCTCTACAAGGTGACAAAGGCACCACAACTGCAGGAATAGGGCTGCCAACTGCTAAAGCTAGCAGGGCTGGAAACTGGGAGCTACGATGTGTTGTCATGCTACCATTTTCAGAATCAATGCAGGTGATGCAGAACAAACTGGAACATTAATGAGGGAAATGATATTAGATGACATAATGTAGGTCTGAAAGTGAATATATTCAGAGCTATGTGACTGGGGGCGCAAACCTAACCCGTTATGTCAGTGCTTTCCAGCACTGACACAAGGGCAATGCAGCTCTGAGGTAAGGGAACGAACATTCCCTTACTTTGAGGAGGCCTCCATGAGTGCCACCCAACTGCAGGATGCAGCACATGTCCCACTGGCACCACTATGCCAGTGCTGGAAAGCACGGACATAAGGGGTTAGGATTGCACCCTGGGTGGTAGATTACCAATTGTAATCATGTACCAAAAGTGACATGTCTCTGCTGAAATGACCCCAAACAGTTCAACTCATTTGAACCCACAGTCAAAAGTGTGTAGCCTGTACTTTGCTTTATTTATTTTCCATATTATTAAACTGCCCTTCCCCCAAAGAATTCAGGTGATGTTCATAGTCCCTTCCCTCCTTTTGTTCTCACAACAACCCTGTGAGGTAGGTGAGGCTGAGATATAGTGACTCGCCCAAGGTCATTCAGGAAGCTTCATGGATGAGTGGAGATTTGGATCTTCCTGGTCTAAGTACAACTCCGAAAACACTACACCATCCTGACTCTCTATATGTGCTGTTTGCTTTCTCAAAGTTGCTCCCTGACCTTGGATTTCAGTCCTCTTTAGAACTCAGGTCACCGACCCAAGGCTGCCCAAGACATCAGCGATACAAGACCAGCAGCAAAGTCAAACAAGTCAGTCAGAGGCGTTATGATACTCTCTGTCTGGACCTTTCAAGCACTAAACACTCACTCTGGCATCGAGAGAGCAAGGCCAGGCAATAGAATGAGGGGACTGAGAAGGGGAATGTAGTATTTCGTGCACCAGGACACACAATGAGCAAGGTCACTGGTGCATGTCTCAGTTCTGAAAAACAACTGCAGGCCTGCCTGGAAATAAATGTTTCATAATGCTGCTTTCTAAAAGCCTGTCAGGACCAGGCCAGGGCTTTGGGCTAGTGCACCTTGGCGTGCGTGTGCTGTGTGTGTTTTCTTCATTCAACCCAAGGTCCCTCTGCTCAGTTGCTGGAGCTGCAAACTGGAATCTATGAACTGCTTCAGGCAGAAGAAACGGTTGAATCGACCTAGCAAGAGCAAAGGGCCAGGCGCCTACTAGGCCTGGTCAATGTAGGGGATTCATATGACCTGCCAATCACAGAGCTTGTTGGTGCAGACCCCATCTGAAATGCATTTAATGGTTGGCTGTATGCATTTTAAAACAAAACAATTTAAACTTGTTAAATAGATCAGCAACTGACATAATTAGCTAGAACAGGGGAAAAGAAATCCACATAGGTAGAGAAATCCATACATGTGCTGCAAGTGTTCCTGTAGATATAAATGCCCTCTAGCCCCCAAATTGTCACTCCTCTGGTTCTTTTCACATTCAGAACTTAGACTAGAGAAACCTATGGACTTTGCATGGGCTGCTGGATGCTGCACAGAGAAAGAGTCTGGAGCAGGGATGCTTTTTTGATTTTCTAGCCAGCAAGGCAGTGTGGGTAGGCTTTGGATGCTTTATCAGGCTTTTCTACCAGCCTGACAGCAGGAATAAAGTCTTCAGAAGGCTCCTCTTTCTACAGCAGGGGCGGTTCCAGCAAGTCATCCACAGTGCCCATAAACCGTAGCTCAGTTTGGGAAGGAGATTTTAAGTGGCCTATAAAACCTTTAATGGCAGCAGCCAGGGCCGCCTTTCAGAAAAGGCCTCGTAATAGAAGTGGTCTCCTGTTCTGGATAAGCTCCAGCCCACTGGCTGCAGCTGGCAAGGTCTGTGATCTCTGCTCCAGGAGGATGTCCGAAGGAGGTGGGATCCCCGTTGGGGGTGGGCTGCCGCCTACCTTGCCATGGGAGATAATCAACTCCTCCACTTGCCAGCATCATCAGCAAGGGACTTGATTAGCACTTCCTAGCAAGCACACAGCTCCCCATAGTTCAGATCACACTGCAGGAAGCATTTGCATAGCATAGTTCACTTTGTCTTGATTGATCCCATTGGAACCGAGGAACCAAGCAGCTGCAAAGAACATTTTTCAAGCCCCAGTAAGAAGAAAATCATCTTCTCCCACCCTTCTCTCCTCCTCAACTTTTCAGCCTGGTGTCTGTAATGGGGGATGCACTCTGAATACCATGATAGATGGTTGGCCCAGGTGCAGACTAGGGAAGGGGGACAAAAGTTCATAGTTCTGATGCACACTCACCTTATCAAGCATAACAGCAAGCCTTCGCTGGGTCAGTGAAAGAGTGCTAAATACAGAAACAAAACTCTTGCCGTGCAATCCTGTCGTCTTAGAAACAAGTTCCACAGTGTTCAATGGGACTTACACCCAGGCACATGTACAGCCTTAGGATCAAATTAACCTACTTTTGCATGGCCAACAGGTGTATACATTTGGTTCCTGCTGCATATATGCAATGTTGGGCAGAAATGGCTTAAACATAGCAGAATTGTGTTGCTCAAAGATGCCCTTTAATCAGAAGCATCATTTTTGTTTGTTTGTTTACAAAGGCCATCAAGACCAGGGAAGGGGAGGTTAGCTCTTTCCCTTGCATGGTTTTCCACTGAAAATCAACCCCCAACACTGCTATTTGCCCCCCATCACCCCCCATCAACTATTTACTACAAGTAATTTGTATACAAATAGCAGTTTGAAGTGTGATGCATTTTTGTTAGGAAAAGGGCTTTGGGAAAACAGTAACCTCTTCCTCCCTGTGCAGTGTAGACTTAATTAGGATTCCCACCCCTCATACTTGCCTTTTTATGAAGAAAGAGACTCTTCCAATTGAAAGAACACAACTTAGAAATGCATTCTCCCAAACATCTAGTTCAGCTCTTACACTCTTACCAGCAACACATCATGTCACTGTGGTGAATACCATAGTCTTCCGAGACTGAAGGTTGCCAACATGGCCCATCTGTTCATCTATTTGGGACCTTTCTAGCTCCTCAGAGGTGTCAGCCTTTTGGGGCTGTCTTTTGGTTACATCTGGTAACCTGGGAAGGAGACTCTCCCAAGCTGGCTTCCTTCTGTCTGGGGTCTCCAGCTTTGGGCAGTGGTGACAAACTAGCTTTCCCCAATTCATTCCCAGTTTCCTTGGTACAAGGCAAAGCAGAGAGCAGGGTCACGGATGTCAGTTGCTAACCACTACACTCTGTGTGCCCCCCTTTGCCGTGTCTTCCCTTACAGTTACACTGTGTAGTTTGGCCTTTGTGTGCTTGCTATTCTAATAGAAGTAAGCTGGGATCTGGATTTGGATTTGGTTTGGATGAAGACTGTGGCAGGGCCTAAGCCTCCCATTGATGCCATGGTCCCAAACCAGGTTGAGTGTCTCTGCAGTGCTGTTTCTGTTACAAGAGCCAAACTACACATGTCACATAACGATCATTAACAGGAGGAGGGAGACAGCACCAGAGTGATGGATGGATTTTGGTTTTGGAATGGGGTCACAGGCAAAGGGATTCAGATTTCAGTGTTATAAGGTAGTATAGTGGCCCGCCTGCTATCACAACCCTGGGTATGTCCTGCCCACATGAAGTTTTCATGGAGTTGCTGGGCAATGATGTCATTGCTGAGTGCCTCTGCTGCCCAGCTGATTGGTGGCGAGCCCAGTCATCAGATGGCAGCTGTTACCAAGAGACACAAAAGGGGAAGGCAAGCAGAGGAGGGGCAGATGCTCTGAGAACTCTTGACTGCCCCCATTAATTTGATGAACCCTATCCTTCCTGAATCTGGAATTTTGCCCTTGGGTGATAGGTACATGTCACAGGCATCACATTACATCATGCCAAAGTTCACATTTTGCAATAGATTAAGGGCCCAGTGCTATCCAGTTTTCCATTGCTGGTGCAGCCATGCCAATGGGGCATGCACTGCATCCTGTGGTGGGGAAGCAGTCACAGAGGCCTCCTCGAGATATGGGAACACTTGTTCCCTTATCTCTGGGCTGCATTGTGGTTGCACTGGTGCTGGAAAGTTGGCTAGGATTGGGCCCTTAGGCAAATGTGCATAAATTCAAATGACATTATACAGGAGGGAAATAGCATCTTTCGTAACAACTAACTGAAACAAAGTATTTAGTCCAAGGATAAAGTGAAGAACTGGGGGTGAGGCGTTCTCCTAACCTCAATTCACTCCCCACATCTTTTCTGGGCTACCACAGAGCCCAACGCTCTTTTTAAAAAAAAAAACCTAAACAGAATTGCTCTCAGTCTGGCGGAGTTAAACTTGGATAGCAAGGCACAAACATGAGTGGGAAGAGTGTGAATGGCCCCACTGCACAGAATTATAACTAAAAAGCAAAAGTGAATTTTCCTAAGGTAAGCACAGTAAATGTTTTTAAAAGTACAGTGCTAGAAAATGAAACCTCAAATTTCCTTCAGTGCAGAATCTGGATTTTTGAAGAATTTGGAGGTTATACAGCAAGACCTGTGGGATGGAAGTTAGATCAATGATGATGGGGTGGAGGCGGGGAGACATACAGAAATCCAGACTCCTGATTACTCTAGTTCCTCCACGATTACAGTACTAAGCCTTTAAGTACTCAGGGTACTATTTTTCAATACTGTACACCTCATTAGCAGCTTCAGTGAGTGAATGAGTCTGTGCGTATGCAGAATAATGTCCTAAGAATTCTGAATGTGTCACCAGACACTGTGCCAGACAGATAAGTACATTCTCCAATGAGAGGCACAATGATAACCACGCAGATTTATGTTCCTACTCTTGATCACAAGGTTCAACCTCAGCAATCCTTTCTCAGGAGCTGAACCCTGGAAGTGTAAGCAGAACATGAGATGGAAACAAAAAATGTTGGCTGCTTCAGCAAACTGACATTTTTGCCATTGGCTCACCTTGCATGCTCCCTACTTATGCTCTCCCACACTATGCCAAAAGATCTGGTTGTCTATCAACAGGAGGTAATCGGTGGCAGGATGACAATATCGTATCCAGTTTTGCCTCCCAGAGACAACATGGTGACAACAGAACAATGCTGAGGATATCAGCAATGGCAATGTAACAGCAATGTTATTAGGTAAGCATGAAGCCAGCAGAATTCAGCTTTTCTTGGTGCAGACTTAGAGTTATTTTTGTGCAAATTTTTGAGTTTAAATAATATAAACAGAAGGGGATAAGGGGAGCTCTGCTAGTGCAGACCAGAGGTCTGTCTAGTTTATCATCCAGTTTCCTACAGTGACTATCCAGGTGCCTTATACACAAGCAGAATTCAAAGGCAATCATCCCTCTGTGTTGTTGCCTACCAGCAACTCTTCACTGGTTTCATATTGCCTCTAAGTGTGGAGGTCTCACTTAGCCATCATGGCTAGTAGCCACTGATAGACTGATCCTCTGTGATGAGACTAATCCCAAAATACACACACCCTTGGTTCTGAGGCTTAAGTAAAAGAGGAAGTGTTTTGATGAGAGATTTATAGAAAGAAGGGGAGCTTCTCTGAAAGAGAGAGCAGGAAAGGCTGTTCTAGGTACAGGCAGCTGCCAGAAGGAAGGCAGAAACAGAAGAATGGAACAAAAGGAGACTGAACAGTTTGTGTGGATTGGAATGAGCAAAAAGGTGAATCAGACAGAGAGTAGATGAAATCTAGTTGGGATTGGGGAAAGTGCAAAAAACAGCCTTTGAAAACAGTGATAGGTCACCAGTTTAAAGGATATTCTACAATGTTATGACCATATTAAATATAATATGATGCAGTTATTTGGGTTCCCATATTTGATGCCAAATTATTCTCAAACATCCAAAACTCTCCTCCATTCCTGCTCAGTTTCATCCCACCCCCTGTCACTCGGCAATTTCTTAAGTTCTTGACCTCAACATAAGAAAGAGGTGTAGCGCAATACCAATGGAATATTGGATTCTCGGAAGAGTTACAGAAAATGCTAGAAGGCTGAGTATTTTTTTAAGACTTGTGCAATCCGCTACCAAGAGAGGCAGCCAGTCCCTCCTAAGAAAATATGGAGGTTTTTAAGTCTCAGCTGAGAAACAGCTGGACAGAGAGCCTTTCAAAGTGACCAGCAGTTATCAAAAATGATGCTTCCAAGGTAGGATGTACTTATTTTCATATAGCTCTGCGGGCACAGGTCAGAATGCTGACTAGGTCTTATCTGGCTGGTTCTCTGAGCCAGCAATTTCCATAACACAGCAGCTAGTCACAGTTGACAGCAGCAAAACAGCAGCTGCTTTTAGAGGGCAGAAAGGTCTCCATCTTAATTTTCAGTGGGGAAAAATTATTATTTTATTTCATCCACTCTGGTGATCAGAAATGGTTGAGAGCAGAAATGGAAAACTGAAAGAGATGGCATCATTAAATGGCATTAAATAGAGATTTGCATGCATGCAATTGACTGTCTCAGCTAGTGGAACTTTATGTTTTGAGTTTATTGAACCTAGTTGCTTCCCATAGAGGATTATTTTAAAAAGATGCTATTTAGCTTGGATCACATGGCTTCTCTTGTAAGTCTGATGTCCCTAAGACTGGTGAGGAGTTTGTTGCGAGCGTAAGGCAGTTCTTCCTTGTGTGCATGTCAACTGGATAACATAGTTCCATAGTGATAACTCAGGAGGAAGTATTTTGCTCTTTTGCCTGATCTCAACTATTGGAGAATATTCATTCACAAATGGACAAAGAGGCGTTGAAAGCACACTTACGCTTTGCACAGTGTATGTATCTTTCTGTGTTCCTTTTTGTCTGTAGATGGGAGTGGAGATAAGGCAAGTGGAATGTCCTTTTATGTAACCACCGCTTTAAACTCAGGCTAGTCCAACAGTTCCAATTATCTTGGCTAAATTATTATTATTATTATTTATATACCGCTTTTCAACAGAAAGTTCACAAAGAGGTTTACAGAGAAAATCAAACAAACAACTAATGGCTCCCTGTCCCAAAAGGGCTCACAATCTAAAAGGATGCAAAAGAACACCAGCAAACAGCCACTAGAAAAGACAGTGGGTTGAGGAGGGCCAGTTACTCTCTCCCCCCTAAATAAAAGAGGAGCACCCACTTAAAAAGTGCCTGTTACCCAGTTAGCAGGGGTAAATGTAACACTTCTTGAATTTCTGTAGACCAATCTGATGTGCAGTGGTTCTAAATAGATCCCACCCCCTGTGGCAAACTCTTTTTCACATATTAAATAAAACCGTCCCTCTTCGTGATCTTGGATTTGTCCCAGCTCCACATCCTTCCCACTCTTGATCCCAACTGCCTCTTCCTTCACAGTCACCTTCCTTGACTTCAGGAAGGCTAGAAAACAAGACAGATGCAGAACCAGCATGAACTGGACTCCAGCTGGACAGACATCCAGCTGCAACATGCTGGGTTAACATTTCCTTTCGGTGCAGCCAATAGCCTTTCAGGAACTTGGAGGTGGTATTGTAGAACTGCCACTGTCCACAGTACACCCAGTCTTGATTTTTCTTGCCCTTCTATGGCCTCCATTGCTCGCATTTGTTTAGCACAGGGGTGCTCAATAGGTGGATCGCGATCTACCGGTAGATCGCGAGGCAAAATGAGTAGATCGCAGAGTGCCGACCCCCCCTTCAGGTGCCTCTGGGAGGAAACGCCGGGAATAAGGCCCATTGTACTCAATGGGGTTTACTCCCAGGTAAGTGTGGCTAGGATTGCAGCCTCACAGCCTAATCCTAGGCATGTCTACTCAGGAGTAAGTCCTGTTATACTCAGTGGGGCTCAAGGTACACCAACATACATTGTACACATAAATGTTATATGTTATGATGGCGCGAACATTGTAAAAAAAACTCTGGTAGATCTCCGGGCCTTGCTGGGTTTCAAAGTAGCTCTCGAGCCAAAAAAGTGTGAGCACCCCTGGTTTAGCAGGGGTGCTAAACCAGCACCCCTGCAGTTTGCTGCAGTTTGCTGCTGTGTTTCAAACAGTACCTTAGAAAAACCAAAACTAGCTCCCAGCATTTCTGTAATACAGTTGATGCAAGTGTATCTTGAGGCAAATCATCTCAGGAGTACCTGATAGTCACCCACTGATAAATAGTGCATGCAGAAGCACAAACATACCCATCACAAGCAGTGTCGAAAGTAATTTTGGAACTGTTTTCAATTTCTAACTGCATGAAAATACAATGGTTCGTCTACACCTGCAATCCACTAAAGATGGGGAGGGGGAGAAACACCACCATAGCATTACAAGACCCCTTCTCTGCCACTAATACCCCATGAATAGAGGTGTTCAAAAATGGTGTTGATTATTTTACTCAGATGTAAGCTCACTGTGTTCTGTAAAGCTGTAATCCCATCTTACTCGCTGGAAACAAACACCTCTACCCATCAGCTTGAAATCTGGCACAGTCAGTTTCACCATTGCATTGTTTTGTATGGGACATGGGGAAGAGGATGTAAATTAGGAGAAAAACTGGCAGGCCCCTCCCCCTTCCTTCCCTTCCTCTCATTTGGAAATATCATCTGTACAATGGATTCTGACCTTCCTTAGACCTGGTATTCCTTCTCTACCGAGGCAGTTTTTGCTACTGAATAAAGCTCTTCTATTTGTTTGGGGGTTCTGGGCCTTCCCCAGTTTCTGCTATTGTATCTTACATATTACCCTGCCAGAAGCAGCATGTTTTACAAGCCAATAGCTGTTTCTTGACCTTCCCCCAAGACTGAGGTCTGCCATCTGAGAACGTTCCCCTTCACTTTGATTTTGGCCAGCTTGGCCTGTCCTCCCCGCAAAGCTCATTTATCACCCAGTTTTCTTGCATAGAATGGAAGGCACGATGGGGCTGACATCGTTTATTGCTGCGCCATTATTGATGACCTTTCAAAGCGTGCTCAGGGCACCGCTCCACTCCAACACTCCTGAATTATGAGGTCATCAATTATCCAGGTAAATAAATGAGATGTCCAAAGCTGTGACCCATTCTCATCCCCACCTCCACCCACAGTATTACACTTACTGTTCAGGTTCTTTAGACACCAAACTCATTTTCCCTTCTGACCTTTTAGCCAGGTGGGAGTATTGCAGAATTTGGGGGATGGTGCTGGAGTGGCACTGCTGTTGGAGACTGAAGAAGTCCATGCTTGAAATATTTTAGGAGCTATGTATGAGTCAGAGATGCACTCAAGGTAAAGATGAAAGTCACCAGTGAAAGAAAAATAACTTGACACTGACAGGTTGACAAGTGCCATATTCACCTTACCTGGATCAAGAATATTTTTAGGTACACAATAGCTTCATAGTCCACTGGATCCATTCTATAATTCTATGCTCAAGGGTGTGAGAATAAAGTACAATTACATGGTAGTAACAAGCATAGGTGCTGTCTAAAACACGATGCCCACCCAAACAGCTGTAAAAGGGATAGGCTCCCCAACTCAATTTCAATCACCACTTGTCTCCATCCTAGGTGGACAGCAGAAGCATGCAAAATACAGGCGTGTGTCGCTTAACAACGGACCACATAATGATGGACCGCATATATGACAGTGGTCAAAGCACAACAAAGAGGCTCTTAATGAGATAATCAGGGCTCCCACAGCCTGCAGCAGTCTGTTTACAAAACAAAGAGGATCTTAATGCAGAGAAGAGGCAATTCATCTTCAGTACCCTATGCAACCAGCGAGTGTCTGACAGGGAGTGTCTGTTTACACAACAAAGGCACTAGTTTGGGTGGAATGTTTGTTTAACAACCTAATCGCATAACAACAGTGATCAGAGAATGTATGTTGTTAAATGGCACACACCTGTATACATAACATTCAGTGCCATTAGTGCTCTGGCTTTTGAGGTTCCTGAAAGCCTATGGCAGTCAGTGGATTGCCTTTCCTGCAGACTCAGAGGAAACTGCCAATAGAAAACTACAACAATTTCTCAGAGGTATAGCTCGTTTTATCTTTTCTTCCTGATAAGAAGGAGATAATTGAAATGGATAATTTCAGTGCCCAGTAATAAAAGCAAAGACAGAATACTATTTCTCAGCTACCAGCCTAGGACTTTGACTGCTTCAGATCAGTTCCCTAAACAAAAGAAGCCTGACAATGTATTTTAAGACTTCTAATGTGGCACTTTTGTAATATCTCATTTCTAACCCCTACTTAAGAAAACAGTTACTAAAGAAACTGATATGGAGCCAGATGGGCTGCTAATGAGCTAGTGGGCAGACTCACTCTGACACAATGTTTTACAAGCACATAAGTGTAAGACTCAGGTGCACACACCACCATCAGATTCACAGTGGTGCAGATCTTCATTTACCACACCCAGAGTCCAAGTCTATGTATGTCTACTCAGAAGTAAATCCCATTATAGTCAATGGGGCTTACTCTCAAGAAAGTGTGGATAGGATTGTAGTCCCAGTTTAAGAGGAATTTCTCATGGATTCCCAAATATGGTTTTCAGGACCTCACTCCTTCCCAGAGGTCCGATTCCCAGGGTCCAGGGTTCAATGAAAATTAAAACTTTGAAAATAATGATTAAAAGAAAGATTTCAGATATGAGAGCTTGGTTTTGATTTCTTCCAGGAGGCTGTGTTGCATCTCTGAAAGACATACACCTTTGCATGTAGTCAGAGGAACTCTGTGATTGCTGCCATGTGTGCTGCCAGATGTCAGCACTAAAGACAGACTCCAGGGATGGATCCTGGCTCTTCCTCACACCCAGCTGCCCACTGTCATGATTTTGTCCTTGCATTAGGTTTGCAAGTATTTTAGCCCTATTACCGGAAACAGAATTGGTCATTTCTGCAGTCAAGAAAAAAGCTTTGTCCTTGAATGCTAAAGGACACTGGGCTATGAGATAAGGGTGATGATGCCAGTGCATTTGTTTAAAAAAAAAAAAAAAAGACTGCAAAATGAGGACCCTGCAAACATCCTTCAAATCACAGTCAGTGCTCTGTCCTCAAGCTGGCTCCCACTACTCTCCAAGGTGAATCATCTATCATTTTTTCCAAGGAAGTTTTGACACCTGCCTTTCAAGCCCTTCTAGCCAATGAGAGAATGAGAACCCACTGTCCCCTCCCACAGCTGCATCATTCCTAAGCCTTGACCTTTCTTCTGTCTCTTTCACCACTGCTGCTGGTAATTAGAAAGCTTTGTTCCCCTTAGTGCTTCAGGGAAAGTGTGTCACCTGATGAAAAGTCAAAATCTACATCTCAATAGAGATCCCTTCCCAAGTGGAGCTGATAGCCACAGGCCTGTCATTGATTCTTATATGGAGGCCTAGGCTGGGAAGGAAACCTTATCACCTTGCAATGCAGGCAAGGTATTCTTTCTCTTTATTTCTTATTACCTTCTGAGCAAACATTAAAGAGAAGGTGAAAACATAATTTCAAACTGCTCATGCATAATTATGTTCAGAAGAGATTCAAAAAGATGATGTATGTTGTATGGGCACAATCCTAACCCCTTATGCCAGTGCTTTCCAGCACTGACATAAGGGCAATGCAGGTCTGAGGTAAGGGAACAAACATTCCCTTACTTTAAGGAGGCCTCTGTGAGTGACACCCAACGGCAGGATGCAGCACACGTCCCACTGGCATCGCTGTGCCAGTGCTGGAAAGCACTGACATAAGGGGTTAGGATTGCGCCCTATGTTACATAGCGAAGTGGCACAGAATTGATATCGGTACACCATCAGAGTACGTGGTGATTTTTAGAATCACAAGAACACCACTGAGGTCCCTGTCCCAAAGAGATTACCATTCAAATTTAGAAACAATGAAGGAGAAACATAGGTAACAGGGAATAAGCAAAAGAAATTGCATGTTCTTTAAGTTTCATTTAAATTGCAGATAAGGATGAAAGGGTTATGTCAAAGGCTTCATTGCAGTGACAGGTTTTAAAAAAGGGATATGAAGGAAGAGAGAGATGTCACCATGAAAGTGTTCTAGAAGGGAGTTTTGGGTATAAGCCGCAGCAAGAGAGAACAGGCAATGTAGTTCAAGAGGACATAAGAACCTGGAGTTGCTGCTATAGTACATCCTTAAGAGTCCCTGTTTCCACATCACTAGAAGAGATGGAAATGATTACAGATCTCCTGAACACTGTTGACGCTATTATGCTCTCAATTTCAGCCAAGCTGGTAAGTCAATTGTTGGGAACCAACAATTAAAATCCATCATCTCATGCTGCCAAGGCATGGATATCTCTGGGCAAGGCATCCCTTACTGAGGTTGCGTTGGAAATGAATTATGACTCTCTTCTCCACAGTGACATTAAAAGCAAGGTGGGGGGAGAGAGGCACTGTTCTCCATGGTCACCCTAGTCCTCCTGGTGTCCCAGGCACTGCTGCTCTTCATGGGCAGCAGTGGTCTGGAGATCTCCCCCTCCACATTCACACACTGCAGAAATGAGCTCACAAGAACAGGCCCATCATTAAACAGTGGTCTTTATTAAACCACTGGTTCTCAACCTTTTTTTGAGTACTGGGGCTGGTAATTTGAAAGCAGTATATTCCATATGGCTGGCAACAATGTTTTTCTCATGGTTTTTTCCACCTGGGGTAAACAGCAGCTGGGCAATGGATTATCTGCCTAGTAAAATGATACAGGAAGAGACCTTCTCCTCCAATAGGGATACCTCATGGGTGTACCTACCTGGACCTCCCCCACACCCCCTGTCATGACTGCTATTTTTTAAAATAAAAGATAAAATTGCGATGATGCATTTTTTAGTATATCTAACTCAATTCTAAAGTGCCATTCCATGGCCACTCCTCTGGGATGGGCAGCCCAAACCTAACCTGTGCTGGAACAGGCAGACCAGCTAACCTGGACTGTATGGCTGAGGCGCAACCTGGGGCATGGGAAATTACTTCCCTTACCCCATGTCACATGGCAGCGGCCCAAATAGTTGGCACAGATCCAAGTGGCCTGGTGCTAGGCCGGGTCACATAGAAGTGAGGGTTAGGATACAGCATAAGTGTGGGATCCTGGCACCACCACACTCCCGAACCTGGCCTGCCTGCCACTTGCCCTCCCCATGCCCTGGAATGCCCCAATTTCACCATCTTCCTGCCCTCTCGAACCCCCCACGCTGGCCTAGGGAGGCTGGCGCAAACTTACCTCTCTGTGTTAGCATGTAGGCCAAATCTGGCCTCTGCAGATTGGCACACAGACATGTGCCAGCTCAGCTGACTCAGAAGTTGGCGCAAACGTGCCTTACGACAATACTGGGTAGGCAGAAGGAACTTGCGCTAGCCCAGTTCAATCCTAGGATTGCATTCTGAGGGCACAATCCTAACCAGGTCTATTCAGAAGTAAGTTCTATTTTGTTCACTGGGGCTTACTCTCAGGAAAGTATAGTTAGGATTGCAGCCTAAGCCCCACTGAAATCGGCTATCAATCATGAAGTGCTGTGGTTTCTGCAAAGCAGAGTTTTGTGATTGCTAGGGTATTTAAAAAAGTTATTCCTTCTTGTAAGAGAAAATTTGGACACAACAATCCCAGCTGGAAGCATATGATATGACTGCTCAGTTTTCACAATGACTTAAGCTTACAGCCATCAGCTGTTTTTAACAGAAGGAAAAGGGTATTACATTCACTAGTTCTACAGTTCAGTCAGGGTGGCCGACGCGACATGATCCCATTAAGCCTACACATCAGAACGCAGGGGGACTCTAATGGAGAAAGAAGCATTTACAAGGCAGAGGCCTGCCGGGAAATTAACCTTTCCATCCTGATTGCCACATAGCGGGTACTCGGCCAACAACTGGGAACTTGCTAGTAGAAGGAGGCTTGTCCCAGCACTGACTACAGAAGTAATCGTCATGCCTCTGAATTTGTTATCAAAAGCTTTCTCCTCATACTGAAAAGCAAAGAGGCATAACAAGGCAAGTAGGTGTTGGAGCAAGATGACACCTGGATGGGCCTATATTTTTATTTTTTATTTTTTTTTGGGTGGGAGGTGGAACCATATACAAGAAGAAATCTAAGCTGGACCAAAAAGGGGGGGGAGTACTTTTGCAAACATTTACACCTCCCTTAAAATATCCCTTTTTTGAGATTTGGGGGAGAGGCCACAATCACGAAGAAAGTGTTTGCCTATTCAGAGGGAGAACAATATTTCAAATCTGATTGGCTACCTGATGCCGCCATCACTCTCACAACACGATTCTCAATTGGCTCAGATCATGCAACCATAAAAGTAGATGCTGTTCAGAAGTATAAAAGGAAAAAAAAATGTGTGTGGTAGAAAAACGGCATGGCAGGGAATGATTAACGTTACAGGCCCCTGAATCCTCCCTCTGCCATTTTGTGCAAAAATGTTTGACTATAAACATCTGGTGCATTTGCTTGATTAAGGACTCCCAGCTCTATGGAACAGGAGTCTGCTGGAGTGGTAACTGTAGCAACTTCACAATTAGGAGGCAGCAGAGGGAGTTGGGAATTGTGAAGGACAGAGAAGGAGAAGTAACAGGCAGGAGGTGAAGAGGAGGCAGCTGGGCTTGCTGGATGCTCAGGCCTAGGGAAAAACATTCTTAGCAAAGGAAAGAGAACTAAGGCAACCCCAAAGCCAAATGTTTTGCACAGAGAAGGAAGAACTTTGCTGAAAGGGTTTCCTCTACTAGAGGCGATCTCTGCCGCCTGGCACTCTCACCAGTTTGAACATCAGTTTTAAAAGTTAGGACCTGCCTATGCCCAACACTGTTCACGAACCTTTTTTTCTAGGGGAAGGGATGAGTATAGCTAGACAGCATATGGGGCCAAGTTCCACTCCCAGGCAGAATTGCCATCAGACTCATCCTCCCCACCTCACTCTAAAAAAGGACAAAAGGCCAATTAAAAAACAATCTACAAACAACCCCCACCACTCCTTCTGTTCTGATTTGTGCTCTTCCCTTTTTGTTTATAGCAGATTATTGTGGGCACGGCTATTAATCTTTTTAACTCACTTTGTTCCGATCGCATTCGTCTTCCTCTTCTTCTATCTGTCCCCCTGCTGAGACTGGGAGTTTAAAATTCCTTCTGGCTATTAATTAAAAGCAAGCTCTCTGTTATAGTAAGTGTACTTGCCACAAATTAATAGCGGCCTTTCTTAATCAAATCTTATTTCCTCCAAACGTACGTTGCGGGAGTTTGGTATCTTGGTCCACCAGGGCGTAAAATTTAATTTCCCCTACCCCAATTCCTCACAATTTGGGTCAGATATTAGGAAGGAAGGAAAGAAATAAACATCCCAACCCATATCTGGACAAGTGTGTTTATGTTTCTTGTGAACTCAACTGACACAAAGTCTTTTTTAAAAACAGGAGATCAAAACAGTCCCAGAATCATCTCCCCAAAGATGCGTTCCATTTCTCAGCCATTTACCTCGTTTAGACGCAGCTTCAGAGGACAGTCTTAACATTTTTGCATTATTTAAAAAGTACAGAATGAATGAGCAAGTGGGTTTTATATTTCCTGATCTGTGTGTGGATTTCAATACATTACAAGACCCTTTCCCCCATGTGTCAGCTTCTTTGGGTAAGATGAGAATATTAACATCACACACACTTGCTACTTATGACATTCAAATCATTTATCTGCAGGAATAGTCATGACCTTTGTCTCCACAAACATGTTGCAGTCTCCACTTACCCTGTTGTCTTGTACCTGTGGGCCTCTGTGGGCCTTTGTTTGACTTCTGAAAGAGTGTAGCGACCAATAGTGGCTATAACCAGGACACTGCTGGTACAGATCTCACTTCAGCTCTGAAATCACTAGATGGCTTCAAGCATCTCTCAGCAAGCCTCTACTCTACCTTACTTGCTTGTTGTATGGATTATTGAAAAGATATGTGCATGGTGCTTCAAAGATGTTATCTCAACCATTGTTATTTTAATTATGCCACTGACCTTTATGACGGAGAATTCCCTTAGCACCCCTGAGGGCTCCGGAGAACACAGCAGCAGAACAGGGAATCTCAATCAGGAGTTTTGAACAGCTTAACTAATCTTTGTTGTTACCTCTTTGGGACTATAACAATTCCCCATAGTACCCAAGGATGTACCCAAGGGACTCTTTTTGAGGGTAAATTAGTACATTATGGCAATTGCACAGAAATTTAACACATGGTGCCTCTAATGGCATTAAAAGTTGGTTGCTTAGAGTCATTAGTCACATGGTGCACTGAGAATTACCTCAGCCCTACAACCACTCAGGAGTTCTCTTAAGTGAATATGTCCTTGATGCAATGAGCTCCTGGCTCCCAGGGAACAAGTCTGTTTCCTTGAAGCCAAGGGAGCTGACCTGGAGTAGATGAGAGAGACAGAGAGGTAAGTGGATGAAGCCTTCAAGGGATACAATGGAGGCATCCTACTCCTGAACTGACAGCTCCACTAATGTCACAGAGAATGAGAGTCAGCCCAAGGAAAAGGGAAATTAACCTTTAGAAGGGACCCATCCTTTGGATTATGACTCCACATCCTCTTGTGCCAGGGATGGTCCCCTGGGGCTCTGGGGAGGGGGCTTCTAAGTAGTAGGTGTTTCAGTCATTTTGAACATAGAAAGATGGGTTTTGTGACAAGTGTGTAAACCACATAGTAACTTGCCTGCAGCGATGACATTGGGAAATCGAATTCAGAAGTCCTGGAATCCAAATTTAGGTTCACTGTTGAAGGTAGGGTGTGACGTAGGGTGTGGAAAGCTATGACCCCCAGAGCAGCATTTTCAGAAATGCTGTTCAACATGCAGGGCCAACTAAACAGGCAGACCTGAAGGGTCTCAATGTGTGATGGTAGCGTCAGGAGGAGGGGTTGGGTTTTTTAATGCACTGGCGAATGTTTTGGGACAAACTAGGTCTATAAAAAAAAGGGTGGGGCTCCACTTGAGACTACTGGTGCTTAAGATCAAAAAAGGTTGCAAGCAGCTTTTAAACTGACCACTGGGAGAAAGTCAACAAGAGTTGGGCAACATCTGGTCCTAAAGAATGAGAGTGTAAATGTTCTAGATCAGTGGTTCCCAAACTGTGAGTTGGGACCTAGTGGTGGGTCGCAACCTGATTTTGGTGGGTCGCCAAAGGGCAATGGAAAGATCAGATAAAAATCAGATACTGTAGTTGCTAATTACCCTGCAAGGTGCTCAGCCCCTGCAGTTTGCAAGCATGTGTAAATATAGGGAGATAAATGTTTGATAATCTTTTTTCTGGTTATTTTTACTTATAAATTAAATAAATGTTATTTCTTCCTTTCTTTCTTTTTCAGGTCTGGTAAACCTAGATGGGTACCGATAGAGTGTCATTTTAAAAAGTGGGTCCCCATGCTAAAAAGTTTGGGAACCACTGTTCTAGATTATCCAGAAGAAGAAATAGTACCATTGGGAAATGAGCATATGATAGGTTAAGAAAAATGGTCAAAAAGAATAAAAGGTCACTGTAGAAAAATGCAAACGCCAATAAAACTTGAAAGAGGACAGAGTGCAGAAGTGTTTAAAATGCCAGAAGTCTATGAGCCGAGACTTTCTAACTCTCTAGAAAGGACAGAGGGGGCATATTGGTGGGGCTGCACTATATGTAAAAGTGGGTATAAAGTTCAACAAATAGGGGATCAGAGTCTTCCACGGAAATGCCCAGCCAATTAATAATTTAGTTGTCACTTTGCTGACAAAGCTGTCACTTTGATATGTCCTGTTCAAAATATTGAGGGTGACCTTGGCTTGGAGAAAGAAATCAGGGAGGCATCCATAAAGAAAGTGTTGTAGTACTAAGTGCCCTCAATTACCCTCACATAGATTGAATAAATTCAGGTACAGGCCATGACAAAGAGACAAAATTTATAAATACACTAGCAGCCCAAACCTACCTCCAACATTTTCCATCTTGCTGTTGAAGGAGAGCATCCCGCATGCTCTTGGGGGGGGGGGGGCAATCAGATACCCAGAGAGAGGTAAGTTAAAATTTGAGTCTCCTCAGACCAATGCTAGCTTGCTGTTCAAAGAGAGGAAGGGTGTGGGGTGGGCTGAAAAATTGGGGATAGGATCTGGTGTGCACTTTTTTCCTCTGAGACCCACTCCATACAGCCTGTTTTCTGCCCTCCCCAGTCAGCTCAGGAGAGGTAAGTATAAAACATTTTTACTTATTCTTCTGAAGGCAATGTGACACCTCAGACCTACACCAGCTCTTTGGCTGGAGTAAGTCTGAGAAGACTCCTAGGGGAGGGTCTGGGCCACAAAAGGGGGATAGAATCTCGGTGTGCATAGCTGCCACTGAGATCTTTCCCTGAACCACCTCTGAACCACCTCTGGCCCAACTTGCTCCCTGGCCCAATGCACCTCCAATTCTGATCCACCCCCACTGCTGACCTGCCTGCTCCAGTGGAGGTTCATGACCCACTGCTGGCAATACAGAGCTTACCAGCTCCTGTGCCTTTGGTACAGAGCAACCTGATTAACAACCTGATTAACAATAAGCAGGTCATGTGATAGTAGGCCCAGCCGTATGCTGAAAGATCATGAGATCAGCAGCATAAGGCCCAATCCTATCCTCAAGATTCAGCAGCGTATCTTCATGTACACAGCATAACGACAGCCCCACCAATCTAAAAGCTTGCCAACCAACGAATGTGCCTTGGACGCCAGTACAACCCTGGAAAATGCTGAGCTGACGTAGCTTGGACATAAACTTGGATGCTAGCACAACTCCATTGGTGAAGAAGCCAAAACAGGAACTGGAACAAGACATGGGGGCAGCCAATCTCAGTATACCAACCCCAATACTAAAGCCCCGGTCTTAATACAAGATATTGTGATGTCAGTTAGCTTGGATAGGTTTAAAAGAGGATCGAACAAATTCATGGAGGATGGGTCTATCAATGGTGGCTATTAGTCGTGGTGACTATGTGCTACCTGTTGATCAGCAGCAGTATACCTCTGAATACCAGTTGTAGGGGAGCAATGGTTGGAGAGATATACTGTATGCTTTTTCTCTTGCTTGTGGGCTTTCTAGAAGCAGCTGGTGGGCCACTGCAGTGAACAGGATACTGAACTAGATGGACCTTTGGCTGGAACCAGCAGGACTTTTCTTATGTGGTATCTCTGTTCATTGGAACTCCTACATATGTTGTGCCTGATGGTGACAAAGGATTATCTTGCGTGCAGGAAATGCAAAGTGTCAGCTTATCCCAGCTCAAAGAATATCATGGAAAACTTGGAAGGGGTCTCAGAGACCATTCGGTTTACTGACTTTGAATGACAGGATTCCTACAATAAACCAGGTAACTTTCCTATCACCAACTTCTCACCTGCAGCACCATTCTGGACCTACAGGGGCCTCTGGGCAGCAGGGAAGAGCAACTCCTGGAGGGAAAGTGGTGCTGGAACGATTTGTGCCGTGCTTATTTCAGAATAATAAAGTGCCTCAAATACTAGGTACTGTGCATCTTGGGGGGAAAAAAAGTCTGCTTGCAAGTTTATCCTCTACAGCAGTGCTTCTCAAACTGTGCGCTGGGACCCACTAGGTGGGTCACAAGTGAGTTTCAGGTGGGTCCCCATTCATTTCAATATTTTATTTTTAATATGTTAGACTTGATGCTACCATGGTAGGTGACTGCATTTGGGGAAATGTTACAGACCTGTACTTTTAACAAGCTACTATGTATAATCTTTTAACAATGACAGTAAATGGGACTTACTCCTGGGAAGTGTGGGTAGGATTGCAGCCTAGGACTGTTAAAAACTTTCCTGCTTGATGATGTCACTTCTGGTAATAACATCACTTCTGGTGGGTTCTGACAGATTCTCATACTAAATGGGTGAGAATCACTGCTCTACATATGATAAGTCAATTAGAAAAAAGGAAGGGACAGAAAAGGAAGGAAAAGCAGAGTTCAGAGGTTAAAGGTTCAGAAGAAGAGACACATTTCAGAAGCTGTTTGAACACTTGTGAGGAGGGAGAAAGAAAGGATGGAGTAGTGAAAGAGAAGATGTAACTGACATGTATAGGCAGAGTATCAGATCAAGAGGAGCTAAACAATAAGATTTAGAAGCAGCAACTTACTGAATTCAACAGGAAATGGGAGCAAGTGAGAAATTCTGCTTCTCTGCAGAAGCGCGCGTGGCCTCTGGGACACCAAGTGCCTCTGGGAACAAAGTGCCAGGTAAGGCACCGCGAGTTCAGTAGCAGGGCGAGGAAGCCAGGGCCCCAGACACTGCCCTTCTCTTCCCTGAGAAGAGGGCAGCAAACCAGTGCAGGATTGTTTAAGTACCCCTAAATAAAAACAACAAAAAAAGCTATGCAGTCAGACAGCCAGCAGCAGGGCGGGGGCTATCCAGTGTTTTGCATCGAGTGTTACATGTATGACTATATGCCTCTGGGGCATGTCATGGGTGTATCCTTGGTGTAAGGAGCTCCAGGGTCTCAGGGAACATGTCCTTTCCCTTGAAGCCTTGGTGGCTGACCTGGAGAAGCAGAGGCAGGCAGAGAAGGACCGTGGGGAGACTTCCCGGGACGATCAGGCTTCGTCCCAACCTCAGGCGTGCAGCTCCTCAGCTGCCCAGGTGGGAAGTCTCGGGGCTGGAGGACATCATCCTGGATAGGAGGGAAACAATCCTCTAGGGTGGACCCCTTCTCCAGGGGACGGGCCCATATCCGAACACACTCAGGATACTCCTCGGCGGGGGGTGGGTGGGTCGGGGGCTTCTTGTAGTGGGGGATTCGATTATTAGAAACATAGAGGGGGGGGTTTGCAACAGATGTGAAGACCATATGGCGACTTGCCTGCCTGGTGCGAAGGTTGCGGACATCACCTCGTCTAGACAGGCTGGTAGACAGTGCTGGGGAGGAGGTAGCGGTTGTGGTGCATGTCAGCACCAACGACGTGGGCAAGTGTAGCCGGGAGGTCCTGGAGGCCAAATTTCGGCTATTAGGTAGGAAGCTGAAAGCCAGGACCTCAAAGGTAGCGTTCTCTGAAGTACTACCTGTTCCATGCGCAGGGCCAGCTAGGCAGGCGGAGATCAGGGGTCTCAATGTGTGGATGAGACAGTGGTGTAGGGATGAGGGGTTTAGATTCGTTAGGCACTGGGGAACGTTTTGGGACAAGCGGGGCCTGTACAAGAGGGACGGGCTTCACTTGAACCAGAATGGAACCAGACTGCTGGCGCATAACGTTAAAAAGGTGGCAGAGCAGCTTTTAAACTGATCCCTGGGGGAAGGCCGACAGGAGCCGAGGGGCATCCGGTTCGGGACTCCTCATCCCTATGGGATGAGGATGGGGAGGTTAGAGAACAACAAGGTAAAGGCAGAGTAGGAGAAGAAATTGGGAATGGTAGCATGATGGGATGCGATAGATGGTTTGGCACAATAGAGGATGCGGAGACAAAGGAGCGAATAAGTAGCCCATCCTGGGGCATTCCGTGTACAAATACTTTTATGCAAATGTTCGAAGTCTCCGAGCAAAGATGGGAGAACTGGAATGTCTGGTGACAAGGGAAAATATTGACATAGTGGGCATAACAGAAACCTGGTGGAATGTGGAGAATCAGTGGGATACCGCAATCCCGGGCTATAAACTCTACAGGAGGGACAGGGAGGGGCATGTTGGAGATGGGGTGGCCGTTTTTTGTTAAGGAAGGGATAGAATCCAGCAAAGTAGAGATTGAAGGTGGGTCTGACCACCGTAGAATCTCTGTGGGTTAAATTACCAGGCCTGAGGAACGATGTAATACTGGGGGTGTCCTATCGTCCTCCAGACCAGAAATCAGATGGGGAAATGAAATGAGGAGACAGATCAGGGAAGTGACAAGGAGGGACAGGGTTGTAATCATGGGGGACTTCAATTATCCTCATATTGACTGGGTCAATTTGTGTTCTGGTCACGAAAAGGAGACCGGATTCCTTGACATGCCAAATGACTGTGCCTTAGAGCAGCTAGTCATGGAGCCCACCAGAGGACTCTGGATTTAATATTGTGCGGTACTCAGGACCTGGTTAGAGATATCAATGTTACAGAGCCATTGGGGAACAGTGATCATGCTGTTTCGACATGCACGTTGGTGGAAGGATACCGGACAAATCTCTCACAAAAACCCTTGACTTCCGACGGGCGGACTTCCCTCAAATGAGGAGGCTGGTTAGAAGGAGGTTGAAAGGGAAGGTAAAGAGAGTCCAATCTCTCCAGAGTGCATGGAGGCTGCTTAAAACAACAGTAATAGAGGCCCAGCAGAGGTGTATACCACAAAGAAAGAAGGGTTCCACTAAATCCAGGAGGGTGCCCGCATTGCTAACCAGCCAAGTTAGAGAGGCTGTGAAGGGCAAGGAAGCTTCCTTCCGTAAATGGAAGTCTTGTCCTAATGAGGAGAATAAAAAGGAACATAAACTGTGGCAAAAGATATGTAAGAAGGTGATACGGGAGGCCAAGCGAGACTATGAGGAACGCATGGCCAGCAACATTAAGGGGAATAATAAAAACTTATTCAAATATGTTAGAAGCAGGAAACCCGCCAGAGAAGCGGTTGGCCCTCTGGATGGTGAAGGAGAGAAAGGGGAGATAAAAGGAGACTTAGAGATGGCAGAGAAATTAAATGAGTTCTTTGCATCTGTCTTCACGGCAGAAGACCTCGGGCAGACACTGCTGCCCGAACGGCCCCTCCTGACCAAGGAAGGTAAGTCAGAGAGGTTAAAGGAGAAGATGTTTCAGACCTCATTGATAAATTAAAGATCAATAAGTCACTGGGCCCTGATGGCATCCACCCAAGAGTTATTAAGGAACTGAAGAATGAAGTTGCTAATCTCTTGACTAAAATATGCAACTTGTCCCTCAAAACGGCCACGGTGCCAGAGGATTGGAGGATAGCAAATGTCACACCAATCCTTAAAAAGGGAAAGAGGGGGGACCCGGGAAACTATAGCCTGGTCAGCCTAACATCTATACCGGGTAAGATGGTGGAATGCCTCATCAAAGATAGGATCTCAAAACACATAGACGAATAGGCCTTGCTGAGGGAGAATCAGCATGACTTCTGTAAGGGTAAGTCTAGCCTCACGAACCTTATAGAATTTTTTGAAAAGGTCAACAGGTATGTGGATGCGGGAGAACCCGTAGACATTATATATCTGGACTTTCAGAAGGCGTTCGACACGGTCCCTAACCAAAGGCTGTTAAGAAAACTCCACAGTCAGGGAATTAGAGGACAGGTCCTCTCATGGATTGAGAACTGGTTGGAGGCCAGGAAACAGAGAGTGGGTGTCAATGGGCAATTTTCACAATGAAGTGAAAAGCGGTGTGCCCCAAGGATCTGTCCTGGGGCTGGTGCTTTTCAACCTCTTTATAAATGACCTGGAGACAGGGTTGAGCAGTGAGGTGGCTAGGTTTGCAGACGACACCAAACTGCTCCGAGTGGTGAAGTCCAGAAGTGATTGTGAAGAGCTCCAGAAGGATCTCTCCAGACTGGCAGAATGGGCAGCAAAATGGCAGGTGTGTTTCAATGTAAGTAAGTGTAAAGTCATGCACATTGGGGCAAAAAATCAAAACTTCACATATAGGCTGATGGGATTTGAGCTGTCTGTGACAGATCAGGAGAGAGATAGAAGATCTGTCTGTGACAGATCAGGAGAGAGATTGGGGTGGTGGTGGACAGGTTGATGAAAGTGTCGACCCAATGTGCGGCGGCAGTGAAGAAGGCCAGTTCTATGCTTGGCATCATTAGAAAAGGTATTGAGAACAAAATGGCTAATATTATAATGCCGTTGTACAAATCTATGGTAAGGCCACACCTGGAGTATTGTGTTCAGTTCTGGTCGCTGCATCTCAAAAAAGTCATAGTGGAAATGGAAAAGGTGCAAAAGAGAGCGACTAAGATGATTACGGGGCTGGGGCACCTTCCTTATGAGGAAAGGCTAACGTGTTTGGGCCTCTTTAGCCTAGAAAAGAGGCGTCTGTGGGGGGACATGATTGAGACATACAAAATTATGCAGGGGATGGACAGAATGGATAGAGAGATGCTCTTTACACTCTCACATAACACCAGAACCAGGGGACAGCCACTAAAATTGAGTGTTGGGAGAGTTAGAACAGACAAAAGAAAGTATTTCTTTACTCAGCGTGTGGTTGGTCTGTGGAACTCCTTGCCACAGGATGTGGTGATGGAATCTGGCCTGGACCCCTTTAAAAGGGGATTGGACAAGTTTCTGGAGGAAAAATCCATTACGGGGTACAAGCCGTGATGTGTATGTGCAACCTCCTGATTTTGGAAATGGGCTATGTCAGAATGCCAGATACAAGGGAGGGCACCAGGATAAAGTCTCTTGTTATCTGGTGTGCTCCCTGGGGCATTTGGTGGGCCGCTGTGAAATACAGGAAGCTGGACTAGATGGGCCTATGACCTGATCCAGTGGGGCTGTTCTTAAGTTCTTATGTTCTATGTTCTTATTGAGAAGTTGGATACAGCAAGTTTTTGACAGTAGTTTGAATAAAAGAGAAGAAGATAGACGAATCAAAGTGGACTCTAAGGAGGAAAAATATAAAGAATGAATAAGAAGATGAATTACCACTCCTGGCTATGAAAGACTGCCTCAAGAGAAACCAAGAAAGCATAAGTCCACCATAATCAAGGAGCATAATAAGGAGAGATGAAGAGTGATCCAGGGTATCAGACACTGTGGTGCATCAAGCAGAAGAACAACAAAGAACTGATCATGTATTTAAGGAAGTAAGAGATCATTTTGAAAAATGCAAGTGTGAGTGCTGCAATGACAAGAATAAAAACCAGTCCAGAAAAGGATCTAACCATGAAGTATCAGAAAGAAAATTAAGAGCCCAATCCTACATATTTTGTCTCTCCCACCAATGCAGTGACACCAACATGGCTACCTTGGCATCCTTTGGAGGGGAGGAGTTGTGGAGGTCTCCTCTGAGTAAGGGAACATTCAATGTCTTACACAGGGTTAGCCTCTGCAGCAGAGAGGCATCTACTTGGACCTGCACTAGAGAAATCACTAGTGCAGGTCTGTTCAGACCCATGCTAAACAATTGGGTCTGGGAAGGGGCCTAGGAATCTGCTCCCGTCCCAGACCCAATCTGCCCTTCCCCACCTCCATTGCTACCTCATTCTGCCACAAAGACTAAGAACAGGCCAACCTCTTCAAAGGTCAACGTAGGCTCCATCCATTTAATCTCATTTCAACCTCATTCCAGAATAGCAACCAGTCTAACTGCAAGCCTTGTTTGGAGGTCTGTAAATGCACTCACAATGCCCTGGCAGAAGATGGTGGGGTGAACACCAGTATTGCAAAGTCATCATCTCCCCTTCATCTTCTTGTTTGTGACAGATTCTTCTTTGCTGTGCAGATATTTTTCCATCAAGCCAACACATGCTCTGAATATTTCATAGTATCTAGTGGTAAATGTTTTGTACACAGACCCTGATTACCCAAATTTCATTTGAGTGGGGTAACCAAGATGGGGGATAGAGGCATACACAATGCAGTGACTCAGAACATGGAGTAAATTGCCTGACATGTTACAGAGGGGGACAGACACGAAGCATAATTTTCAGAGGCAGCCCCATGATTTTCATAATGACTACTTTGATGCTGAATTCACCTTCACTACCTAGCCACTTTTCGGTCCAACCTTATGACAACATGACTATTATTTTCATATGCACCTGTTTGGGCGAACACTCTGACAGCTCACAGGCCATTTCTTTTCTCAAACAGAGGGCAAGAGTGAATTCTTACTTGAATGATTACTGTTTTCTCCAAACTGCATTAACATTTATACAGTAGTAGCAGTAATTGGCTGAACTCCTGCCCCTGCTGAAGTCCACAGCAAAGCTCCTACTGATGTAAACTCATTCCTAAAAAAGAGAGCTGTTCTCTCACTCTAAGAATGGGCCTGGTCATAACATTGAGATACATTTCACCCCTGGAATGTTTCACTGAAAACATTACAAACAGGAAAAGAAATGTATGACCCTCATTATACAGAACAGAAAACAAAGAAACGAGAAATTAAATCACTACTTCAAGTCCACAGCAAAGAAAAAATGGACATCAAATCAAGTTCCACTCACCTTCAGACAGAGTCTCTGGACACCATCTGCATCAATTTGTTCCCCAAGATAAGCAGTTATAAAGATACACAGCATGGAGAATACACATTCCTAAAAAAGCAAGAACTTACAAAGCAGTGGTTTTCAAGCTGTGTTCTAGAGAAGCCTGGGGTTCTTTGGAAGTTTGTCAGGGTTCCTCAATGAGAAAATCAGAAATGGTGGATAATATTTTCTTGAAAGACAACTTGTTATATCAGCTAGTCTTCCCCTGCAAAATGCAGCCACAGATGAGTGTTGTACGGACACGTGGTTAGTTCACATGTGGCAACAGTGAAGCCCCCAAAGCCTGGCCAAAGCCCCATGTGATCCTCAGGTGTGCTTACAACGTCCAAGAATCTTTTGCAATGTGCAGAGGATTCCATGACACAAAAATCAATTTGGATACTTGATTTTATTTATTTATTAATTTATATTCTGCTTTTCCACCCCACTTAAGGCCCTCAAGGCGGCTTACAAAATATGTCAATACAGTAGATAAAACAATGCTAAAACATTAATATAAAAACAATTAAAACCATAAAAACCAATAAGACACAATTTGGATCACAAAGATGTTTCATAAAAAATGCCAGTCCCCCAATGTCAACATTTAAAAGCTTCCCTAAATTAAAATAGTCTTGAGACCTCACTGAAAGAACTTCAAAGAGGGAGCTCTGTTCTCAGTTCCAGGGGGAGGAAATTCCATAGATAGGGAGCCACCACCAAGAAGGCCCTATTTCTTGCCGCCACCCCCCTCAACTCTACTGGTGGCACCACAGTTAGAAGGGCCCCCTCTGGTGACCTGAGAGAACGGGTAGGGTTATATGGAAAGAGGTAATATATAAGACTAGAAGAACACAGTATTTTTGTGAACTTCCATTTTATTTTCGTTAAAGCAATGACAAAATAGAGTGGAACTTTTCTTTTGTTTCATTTGACAGCAAACAGCATCATCTTTCTTTGCACTCCAAAGCATTCCCACGTTGTTTGTTGCTTTCCTTCTTGACAAACACTCCTTTGGTGCCTCTTGAATATGCAGTTGTATCTAAAGTTGACGTAGCTACCATTTGTTCGCTCTTCATTCAGGCACCAAGGTCACAGGGAAAAAAAAATGTGAGTGAGAACATACAAGAGAGCCACAGAGAAGGCCTGCATTATTAGGAAACTATGCTGATTACTCTACATTCTAAAGTACTGATAATGTACTGAGAACACAAAAGCCAAACAAAGAAGGAAGTAAACTGCTATAGTCCTCTGACCCAGCCATTGCAATAAGAATACTTTATCACAGTGGAAACGGCAAAAGAAAAACTCACAACAAATAGGTAATCACTCTCCTGCACATGCCCGATCTCGTCTAATCTCGGAAGCTAAGCAGGGTCAGGCCTGGTTAGTACTTGGATGGGAGACCACCTGGGAATACCGGGTGCTGTAGGCTTATAACATGGTCTTTCGAGACTGAAGGTTGCCAACCAGGAGACAATGTATACTGCATATTCTAAGCACTTTGCGCACAAAGGATTCTGTAAAAGTATTCAAAGGAAGAGGGTACATATCCTGATCCTTGGAGAATGGTTAAAAAAGAAATCAAATCATGATCTTGGAAGAAAGAAAGTTTATGCCCCAATCCTCACAAGGGCCTGCGCAGGCGGAACGTGCGTTCCACAGGTGTTCGCTGTTGTGGAAACAACAAATAGTCTTCCAGTACGCGAAAAGACTATAATAACGTGTCTCAGTTAGTGGCAATCCAGAATCAATAAGGATGAGATATCCTGTGCTCACATAAAGAAACGACAGCCTTGCTACAGAACAATTGCTGTATACTTTTTCACCACTTTAAAAATACCAGAGAAGACAGTACTCACGCAGAAACATACACAACTTTTGAGAGGGTCACAGAATGTTTGGGGGGGGGGGAGGAGGAGGAAGAAGAATGTAGCTGTGTTGCTCATTGTAACAGATACCATTCAATAGGTCCCTTTGATATTGTTGCAAGCTCATTCTGGGGAAAAATAGATTTTCCCAGCAATAAAGTATTGCTGTTTCAAGGGCTGAAAACAATATGATTTTCCCCACAACCAGTTGCTACAGCACCTTTACTATGCAGGAAAGAAGAACAAAGCAAAGCAAGACAAAAGGTTTGGCTGGAAAGGCCCTTGAGGGACATGACAGTGTAAATGGACAGACTCCGAGAGGGTTGAAAGAACTGCCAGAACGACAAGCAGGTTTTCAGTGTCTGAATCACAGCTGAATAGTCTTCTCTTTTTATACTTTAATTTGATTTCATACTTTTTCAAAACATTGGCAAAAGTCAATTAGCTAATTTGCTTTGTTTGCAATTCATAGATTTACAATTTGACAATTTGCAAGCTGTTGTTTTGGTATTGAACTTGCTCAAGTTCTTGCCCAACCTCTAAGGCACGTTAGCACATGGTTCAAACCTTGTTGACTCGATAGGTAATTTCAAATTACAACACTGGGAATTCACAAATTGCAGAGCAATAAAGAATAAGTGGACATTGCCTCTTGCCTTCCTAAACCTGAGATAAATCTCAGTTTGAATTCATTCCCCTGCACATCTTTTTAGCACTGGTCTAATCAAAGGCCACTGACAGTTAAAGGGGAGCAAGGAAAGGTTTGAGGGACTAAAGTAGCTACATACTCTGGCTGCAGCGTCTTTGCATCAAACTTTACCTACCACCTGTGCTGACATTCCACATCTCTATTCAATGGTCATGTGTCCTCCTCCTCTCAAGGTCACCCCTGCCCTTCACAAGGATACTCTTCATAGGTGATTGATGGGTCTGGCTGGAACAACGTACTCGTAGTTGCATCTTGGTCAACGAACTGGCACCACATTTTCTTCCTGCAAACTCTACTGTTTGG
Organism: Tiliqua scincoides; assembly: GCF_035046505.1. Lineage (NCBI taxonomy): Eukaryota > Metazoa > Chordata > Lepidosauria > Squamata > Scincidae > Tiliqua > Tiliqua scincoides. The sequence continues at coordinate 148,062,387 of NC_089822.1, forward strand.
CACCAGGACCCCATGTACAGTGCAGCCATCTGCTAGGCCCAGCTTACCTTGCTTGCTGAAATGGATCCATCTAGAAGCTGACAGGCTCCTGCTGAGAGCCATCAGGCAGTGAATGGAGAACACAGTGAGGAAGTGTGGAACACACCACCAAGGTTACTAGAGTGGAGGTCTTCTTTTGGCAGCAAGGGCACCCCCTTCCATCCACTCCTCCTCCCACTTTATGGACCTGTGTGCTTAGGATCCTCTGAACAGCATCTAGCATCCTTAAGGAAGGCCCTGATGCCATTATATGTGTCAGCTGCTTAAAAGTCTAAGAAGTTTCTGCATAGCTGTTTTTCTTTCTATTCTAAACAATACCTTCTTATCATTGCCTGAGAGACTGTGACTTGCAAAGGTCACTCACGTCAGTTTAATGATGAATGTGGGTTGCCCAAATTCTAGGTAAACTCTTCCTCCGTGGGAGTGGATAAAGGACGAAAAGAGCTCACAGTAGGGTCAAGAATTGGTGCCAGACAATGCTCTTACAGTTTCTGGCCCGTATAGATAAAAGATACCATCCATACAGTCCTTGCTTTGTTTGCATAACGAAGTTCAAAAACAGAAGCGGTGAGACTCAAAAGTACTCTCCAAATGGCAACTAAAAGGCAGCAAGAGTCTGGTTAGAGAACCCAGGAGGCAAAGGATTAAGCACGTCCAGTCAGCAGCAGCTTCAAATCCATGCAAGGAAGCCAGAAGCCAAGTGGGGTACACAGGAGACAGGTCAATGCAAGATGCTGCATCACTGGTGCCTGCCTTAGCTCTGCAAAGGAAAGACTCCACTTCTGCTCACACTTATACCAGTGCAATTTGACAAGCCGTCCAACATTACAGCCAGACAAGTTTTCCCATTTCCCTTTTCTGGCTTCCCACTGGTTGCACTACCTTCTGAGGGCTTCATATTCCCTTGGGCTCCTGGCATAGGATGCAGATTCCCAGAGCCAATGGGGAATCCTGGGGTTTCCTGTAGCAGCACCAGGAAATTCTTGGGAGGGAACCCACAAGAGTCTCTGTCTGTAAAGGATGTTCACCACACTTTCTATAGATCTACATCTTTCTATGATGGAACCTAATGAAGTGGGTTTTTCATAGGTGAGGTGACCTTATTAACCCTATGTATTTGCAGACCCTTTGGGAGGCAGGTCTCTTCCATCCTCTGAAGAGGACATCAGTGGCCTAATCTTAAGATCAGGCTAGCTCATGACAGACCCCATCAGTGCCTGAGTACTAGATTTCAAAGAAAATGATGCAGCTTTACAGAACACCAGGAAAGAAAGGGGCAGGATAATAATGTTTATCAATGGGGGTGGATGGGGAAATGTGTGTTTGGGGGCCCTGGGCCAAATGCATGTTTTACTCTGCAGTTTTTAGGTTTTACAACTTGGAAAAGGACCATTGTTTGGCAGTAGCATGCATGTAGAAGCTTCCAGGTTCAATCTTTTGTATCTCTAGGTAGGGAAAGAAAAACCCTTCTCTGAATCCTAGGAGAACTCTTGTCATTCAGTGTAGATAATACTGACTTAGGTATCAGTGCAATAAGGCAGCTTCTGATATTCGACATGGAGCACTCCTGCTTTAAGCTGTGATGAAAGGTTCATGAATCCATCTATATTTGGACCAAATTATTTATCCTTAAGTCTCTCCTGTTCCTCCTGTAACCCTCCCAGTCACCAGGAAAATAAAAGCAGAAGAGCACTAAAAAACGAGAGACCACAGTTCCAAGGCAACTCAGCTGCTTAAAGCCAAAGCTTTCCCAGCAGGACGTGGTGGCCAATTCCCCTGCAGGAACATATGGTTATAAAATCACCTCCCGCCCACAACCCCTCGCTTGCACTCATATGACTGTGTCTGATCAGATTTGGGATTTCTTACATGGGATAATCAGATTGCAGGAGGGCAGTAACTGGATTAGGCAGAAGGTTTCCAAAGCGAGGGAGGCACAGGCCTGAAGTAGCTGCTAAGCAGTGCATAAACTTTGAAGCGCGTGATGTGTACAAGGGCAGCCTAGTCTGGCTCTACGGGTGTATTTCATTGCTTCAAAGCTCCTAAAAAGGCAAAGTCCTCAAGGGTGAAATAACTGTGCTGCCTTTCCTGATCCTGTGACATATTTGAGGAGGGCCTAGTGATTGTGTCAGACTGACTCTTGGGTTTATAGTGACTGTTCCTGTCATCAGTGGGGAAACTGGGCTTTTATAAAGTGAACCAGGGACCCTAGCAGTAGGGTTTAGGTGCTTTACATCCTGTGCCACCAGGGCAGCAGCTCCTAGCTCTTAAATCAGCTGAATCTCTGTTGTGTTACAGCACCACTATTATAATGGCTGGAACTAGCACTGTGACTTCAACAGGTCAGACACCCTGAAATGTGCCCCCGATTCCCCTGCAAAACACAAACGTTCAATGGCAGGCGTGCAGAGGTTCCTTGACATATGTCAAATTGGAAAGCATCCTGTCAAGGGAGGAAGTTTGAACTTGTGATACTCCATTGTGTATCAGCTACAAGGGCTGTTGAATACTAAATACTGTTGCATCTCAACTATCAAGTAGAATAAAATATCAGTGGTCAGATATCAAAACTGAAACAAAACATCCCTGGATGTCAAGCACAACTATCCATATCCATACTTCAAAAATATGCAAACAATTAGAGATGGTTTAGAGAATATTTGACACCAAGAATTGCAAAAGAGAATTTTGAGGAGCATTTGTGGGTGAAAATTCAGTTCAACTCCAGATCCTTTGCATATGGTTCTGGGCATCTTCGCACTGCAGGCCAACCAACATGGATTTTCTAATGCTTTCAGAGCCAACATAATTTGTGAATGAAATGAAAAATGGGAAGCTGCTTTTTACTGAGACAATCAGTCTACCTTGCTCAGTATTATCCACACTGGCTAGCAGCGGCTTTTCAGGGTTTGAGGCAGAGATCTTTCTCAGGCCTATTTGGAAATGTTAGGGATTGAATGTTAGGCTGGCTGAATTAAGCTAGTGTGGAGTCTGTGGCATATGTTATAAAGGGGCACCTGCAGCACATAGGCCTGGCAGAAGTGGCACATGGCGTTGAGACTGAGGTCCAGCAAGTCAGTGAAGTACACCGTCTTGCAGCATGATGGGCTCTCCTGCAGCATTGGCCTCAAGTGCCACTTGGCAGGAACCAGCAGTAATTTGGCCCACCAGCACAGCATCAGACTGGGGGGCACCGATGGCAACACGGGCTCTCAGCCACAGGATGACGGCAGCAGAGAGAGGAGTGGTAACAGTGAGCAAGAATGGGGTGGTGGAGGCTACAGTGGTTTATTTCCACTTGCCATGACTGCTCTTTCAGCTCTCAGGCGGTTGCCAGATTGTGAGATGCTGATTTCGCCAGAGATAGGTTGCAAGTTGAAAGTGCAGAGCCTGTAGCATATGCTACTTTTGCTACATCAATCTGGCACTGGTGTTCTGAACCTTCTGTCTACAGAGCAGGTGTATTTCTTCCACTGAAATACGCCCCCCTCCTTAAAATATGGAACTTTGTTTCCCTATTGGGTACAAGGAGGATGATAAAAAAGACAGAAAGAAATATTAACATAAGAACATAAGAACAGCCCCACTGGATCTGGCCATAGGCCCATCTAGTCCAGCTTCCTGTATCTCACAGCAGCCCACCAAATGCCCCAGGGAGCACACCAGATAACAAGAGACCTCATCCTGGTGCCCTCCCTTGCATCTGGCATTCTGACATAACCCATTTCTAAAATCAGGAGGTTGCGCATACACATCATGGCTTGTCCAGTCCCCTTTTAAAGGTGTCCAGGCCAGTCGCCATCACCACATCCTATGGCAAAGAGTTCCACAGACCAACCACATGCTGAGTAAAGAAATATTTTCTTTTGTCTGTTTAACTCTCCCAACACTCAATTTTAGTGGATGTCCCCTGGTTCTGGTGTTATGTGAGAGTGTAAAGAGCATCTCCCTATCCACTCTGTCCATCCCCTGCATAATTTTGTATGTCTCAATCATGTCCCCCCTCAGGCGTGTCTTTTCTAGGCTGAAGAGGCCCAAACGCCGTAGCCTTTCCTCATAAGGAAGGTGCCCCAGCCCCGTAATCATCTTAGTTGCTCTATTTTGCACCTTTTCCATTTCCACTATGTCTTTTTGAGATGCGGCGACCAGAACTGGACAGAATACTCCAGGTGTGGCCTTACCATAGATTTGTACAATGGCATTATAATATTAGCCGTTTTGTTCTCAATACCCTTCCTAATGATCCCAAGCATAGAATTGGCCTTCTTTACTATTGTGTGAAGATACCAAGTGCGAAGCTTGAGTTTCAAGATGCAACAAACTGGAAGGGAGGAAAAGATGGTAAACATACAAGCCCTGAATCTGAGACAAGAAAGATGGTTCCTAACTCCAGCTCTGAGCACTGAGCAACTGGCATTTGCTTTGCTCAGACCCTACTGTCTCTCAAAACCAGATGGTGACAGGAAGTCTATAGCTTATCCTTTTGTGCGCTGCACAGCAGCCACAGCTAGCAAAGGTCCTGTGATTGTCCAGCGAGGAAGACAACTGAGAAGGCAGAATGCCAGAAGGAGAATGAGGAATCTGGCCTTGGCTGTTGTGTAGGGGCACTAGAGGAGAAGCTACAGGGGCTGAGGTGAGACAGCAGAGTAAGCCATGGGGCAGCTGAGATACAGCTAACATGGCTATGCTCTGGGCACCTCCTCAGTGTTGGACAATTCACACTACAGGTTAGATCTGGCACAGTGACAGCTTCTTCCACTGCACAGCATAACTATGTGCAAAGATCAAGCTTCCATCAGAAGACCCTGCCAGTGTTTTTTTGGGGGAGGCACAGCCTGCCCGCTCCCTGCAGGGACATCCACATACGTGTGACAGAAATGAAACGTGCTGACAGTTTACAGCACTGACAAGCGATTTGACAGTGTCCAGAGACAGGCCGGGCTTGGAAAGAGCGCCCCGGTCTTGTCATGGGCGATGAGGGAAAAGGTTGAGAAGGTTTCTACGCCTCTTCCTACCATGTTTATACAACTGTCTTGCACTCGGTAGATCGCAGGCTGACAAGTTCCTGATAACTTTTGTCCTAGTGACCTCAGCTGCTTTTAGCTGATGGTCCTGGAGTTGCACAGAGGTGTTCAATCTCTTTGCTCTGTGTGTATATGCACACATGCAAACAGGCAAGTCTGCTTAGAACAAAAGAAACAGAAGGATGGAAGGGCTGCCAAGTCTACCCTCTTAGAATTTTGACAACTCTAGGCACACATTCCCCCGACCCATTACTAAAAACAAGCAGACTCCATGACTTCCATATGGACGTAGTTCTTCCTTCAGCACTACAAAATCTAAATATTTAAAGTTGCTCTGGTTTCTTGTAATGTAAGACACACACACACACACACACTAATACACACACACTCCCAATCCTTTCCACAGTACAAAACAGAATGTGCATATGGAAACGCTGTTTGGTTCAAACTCCTTGCTTGTTGCTGTAGCCACCAATTCTTAAAGAGAACTGAGAAACTGGAAAGCTTGTTGGTTCCTTGTACTTACACAGATGAAAACATATGAGAGTATTATTTTGCTCCTGATATTTCAGATAGGTTGAAATCTGCTTTGAGAAGCACGATGATCAAAGGAGGAGGCTACCCTCCCAAACACACAAACCAACTACGTATAACAATAGGAAAAAACCACAAAGTGAACCTTGTGACACCTTAACAAATTTATTGCGGTATAACCTTTGTTTTTCATCCGTGAAAGCTTATGCTACAATAAATTTGTTAGCTTTTAAGGTGCCTTAAGACTCTCTGTTGTTTTTGGCATGGCAGATTAATACAGCTACCCCTCTGGAAATAGGAAAAAAGTCAAAATGAAACAATAAACCAAAGGAGAATTGCTACGAAGTATCTTTCCAATATACATCACAGCACTGAAAAAGACTGGGCACCATAAAACATCCTGGGATTATTGGAATCTGCCCTGAGCCTTCAAGGTAGGGTGGGATAGAAATCCAGCTTCATAAATAAATCTACAGATTCTAGATTGGGCATTTTAGTGCATTAATGTTCCCTAAATTCTTCCTAGGATATTCCAATTTACCATCTGCCCTTAAATATACCACCATTGAGCAGAGTGCTTGGCTAGTAATGGAATAGCCTCCTTCTGACAATTCTGGGGGGTCCTTGATGCTTTGTCAGCTGCTTTTAATTGTTTATCCTCAGGCCTTGTTTATGAGCCGATAAAATCCATTGCGAAGCAGGGCTCCCCTTGCTCCCTCCCAAGGTTTCTCAGGGGTTCAGTAGCATTTACTGCGCCATGAGCTCTTCAGCCTCTCACCAGCCAATTACCAGCTCGATGTGTAGTCTATAAAGGAGGATTTGTGTGATCTGCCTGTAGAATCCTTGCACATACAGAATTCACTGGAAGTCTGCAAACAACAGGTCAGAAACAGACTTTCTCCAACATCCTAGTTTGGGGACTACTCACAACGATAAGGAAAACACAGCATGACTGTCTTGAGCTAGAACTTCCATGGTTCAAGATGACTGTAGACAACCCTTCCTCCCCCATCTCTGCCAACACACACAGCTTGCCTTACAATATGAAACAAAGAATGCAGCTTCTTCCCCCATATCAGTAGCAGAATTGTAAAGGCCAGACCAGACCAGAGAACCATGGCTCTTTAGGGACAAAGAGTTCCAATCTAATCTAAGCTGACAAAGTCCTCAAATTGGCTAGGCAGCCAGGAAGGACTGCCACTCTTTCCTGCTTCTACACCCCATTGGAAGGGAAGATTAAATGGAAAAGTATCACTAGAGAAGTATCACTGGGGGCAAGGAATGAATAAATAAATAAAATGAAGGGGGCTTGTAACTTCAAAGGCTGTCCCAGACTCAGTGTGTAAGCCGACTAGTCAGCAGTTGATTGACAAGGCAATGCTAACTTATAGCCCATCTCTGTTTAAAATTTAAAAAAAAAGAGGAGGAAGCACATTAACATTAACAGTATTTATATACCGAAAAGAAAAACCACAATGCAAGCGTGGACTGGACATATCACTTGGACATAAAATTTTAGAGAAATGCTTACCATGAAATTATACACCTTGACCACCCCCAAGTTACATCCACTAACATAACAGATGTAACTTTCCTAACTAGTGACTCCTGGTTTTCTGTAAAGAGATGCTGGGCACATCTTGCATGCTCCCTTTTCCTGTGTGCACGCAAATGTACGTGTGCATGTCTGCGGGTCCATTTTATTACATTTTTTCTAATTAATGTCTGCTTCCAGAACAAATGCTCAACTACTGTAGGTCTCCAAAAAGCCCTGGGGCTGGATTGTTAACGAGGATTTTAATTTGTTAATTAAAAGCAGGATGCCTTCGTAGCAAGCTGCTGTGCTACAGCCCATCTCTCTGAGGAGGCACAATGGAAGGAAGGGACTCAAGACACCTTCAGACATGCAGCGCATGAAATTAGGTCCAAACAAAACAGGACTTGACTAGGATACAGGAGACAAAGGGTTTGTCTGGTCTAGCACCATAGCCAGCCCGGTCATTGCACAGATGGGGCATTTGGGCTTGCAGAGAGCAGCAAGCAGCCAGCCCTCAGTGTTCCTCACGGCAGAGAGATGGAAGGAAAGCTCTTGCCCATTCTTAAGAATTCCCCGCTGATATTATGGTACATATACTGCAATGAGGCCCTCATGTTTGGCCTCTTATAATGTCTCTTATAGACTGTGTCAGTTATATCTGTGGAGCAGCAGAAGCTGCCAGCAAACACTACAATGACTGAGGTGTCATTTCTCTGTGAGGAAAGGTCACACCAGCATTTTTTCAGAATGGTTTTGGGCCTAGCAGAAATTGCCTTATCCCCTTTCACCAGTCCCCTCACCCACCCTCCCACATCAAGGGAAAGGGACTATCTGGCGTCAAACAGTTTTTGCCCCAGGCACATTTTTCATTTGCATCTCTGGGCCTGGCCCCAAATCAATCTTCTACATAGCTGCTGGAGCAGCCTTAATCCCAGCTGCCTAACAGAGTTCCATTCACTCCGTGGGCTGTTGACACAAGCTCAGAAAGAGCCTCTGTGTGTACGAGCCTGGAAAGAAATAGAAGCGTCTATTGAGGCAGTTCCTCACTCTGGTAGAGAAATGCCAGCCTTGCCCTGCCCACCACATTGGAAACGCCAATATTTCCCCTTTCAAAAAGCCCCCCAGCACACAGGCTTTTTGTTCAGCTCCAACGGCCAAACTGGTCCCTCTAAGAGAAGAATATTTCTTCTCAATCTGCCGTTGAGAGGAGCACTGGAAAGCTTTCCTCTGAGGAGAACAAAGAACTCCACCTCAGAAAATCACTCTCTTTTACCCCCACCCAACTTCCCAATTGCCTACAATTCAAATTATTCTGTTTGGTGACCAAAATGCACACCGCTGATAGGATTGCCAACCTTAGGCCCAAATCCTAACCAGCTTTCCAGCACTGACATAGCGGTGCCAATGGGACATGTGCTGCATCTTGCAGTTGGGTGTCACTCACGGAGGCCTCCTCAAAGTAAGGGAATGTTTGTCCTTTACCTCAGAGCTGCATTGCCCTTATGTCGGTGCTTGAAAGTGGGTTAGAATTGTGTCCTTAAGGTTCAAAAATATAGCCCTATATGTGCCTTTCCTTTCTCTAAGGAGCTCAGAGTGGTATACATGTCGTACCTTTATCTTCACAACAACCCTGTGAGGTAGGTGATGCTAAGAGGCAATGACTGGCCCAAAGGCATCCAGGAAGCTCTGTGGCCAAAAGGATTTCTTTCAGGCTTCAGTCTGAGTTCAATACTCTTTGCCATTTAACCACGATACCAGCAATTTTCAACCAGTGTGCCACAGCATGTTAGTGTGCTGCTAACAATTCGCAGATGTGCTGTGGGAGTTTTGGTCATTTACTAGTAGGGCCGTTGGGCGATGTGAGCCTCCCACCGGTAGTGCAGTGTGCCTTGTCAATTGTCAAAAAACCAAAGGTGTGCCTTGACAATTTTAGCACCTTGTCACTGTCCTGTGAAGGGAAAAAGGTTGAAAATCACTGCGCTATACCACGCCCTGCCTGGCAGTACAAGGTTGCAAACAAGATCAGTTTCAATCAATCAGTCAATCAAAAAAAGAAAGAGAAAAAAAGAAAACAACAAATACTGTCAGGTTTTCACTTAAGTTTAGTAGCAACAGTGTTGTAGTGGTCAGACCAGTAATTTTCTCATTTTACTTCCCTACTAACTTAATTTTAATACCTTTATTCCTCCTTTTTCATGTTAAAACAAACCTAAGGTTGCTCATAACAATGGGCAGCCAGTAACACTACTGTAGCTGGGCAATTCCTTTCCCCACTTCCACAACCTTTGCCAACCATGATCATGAATGGTGAAGAGCCTCCTCCTGTAGAAGTGCGTGTCTACCTACTCTGACTACCTGGCTTTTTTCACTGCTCTTCCAATCTCTTCCATAATACCAACAGTTAATCACCTGTGCTTCCTTCACCTCTTAAGCTCTACCTGGATGATCTGAAAGAAGAAAGGCACCTTTCTTTAAATATCTCTTGACAGCTGGTTTTAGTTTTAAACACCTCAAATCAGCTTTCTGGGTTCTGCTGTGGACATGGCATTGTGGGCAACAGAGTACATAGCTTTGAGATGTGCATGTATGCACTTATGGATAGTGGAAGCAACAAGGTTAATCAGTCACTGCTCCATCACAAGTCTGCTGCTGGGTAAATGTGGCCCACAGAATCATAAAGCCATTAGATAAGAAGGAAAACTGAATAGACTAGAGAATCTATTTGTACAGTCAGAGAAAGACCGCCCCTTGATGCACATTTGTCTGGACATAAACACTGTGTTTCAATTAAAAAGAGTTAAAGAGACTCTTCCAATATGGAAATTCTCTGTTTCCAAGTACTAGTAATGCTTGACATTTATGTGTGTGTGTGCGTGCGTGTTTTTAAAGATCCAACTACTACCATGCACCATGGATCAAAACAAGTCTCTCTTCATTGTAAAGTCTGCATTTGCCTGGTAATTCTGCAAATGAGCTCAGTTTACATGATGTACAAATCAAGTTGAAGATTTATTTCCACTAATGGCTGCTTAGATTTGATCCAGCAGTTTGAAATCTTTCACACCAATCTCGGCCTGATTAAATTCTATTTGCAGGCTATTTTAAAAACAACAACAACACTAATGTGTAATTATTTCTGAAGTGTGTAGCTTGGGTCTGATTAGTGTGCAGTGACATCTGGATGAATCAAGTACCATAATTTTTTTATCAGTATTATTAAGTATTATTATTATATAATTTAATATAGATAAATACTGATATTTATCAGTATTATTATACCGCTTTTTAATCAAAAAGTTCACAAAGCAGTTTACACAGTCAAATAAATAAATGGTTCCCTGCCCCACGGGGGGGGGGGGGTGGATGGGAAGCAGGAGTAAGATATACTGCACTGGAATTAACAGGGTCACTAACCACCCAATCACATATTAGCAAAGAAACAAGCAGGTAACTAATAAGGTTCTATCTGCTAGAAGTGATGAGATCAATACTAAAGAGTACATTTAAAAACAAAAAAGCAGTAGCCTCATAAGCAACATTTTCAGAATTCACAAATGAGAAACATACGTACTTTCAAACTGAAATTTCAGTAAGCATTAAAAATTATGTTCGTATTTGCTTGCTCATTTCTTGTCAGCTTTGCACAGAAAAGTAATGCATTTTAGAGATTAATTTAAAATTGTACAGCCAGCAAACTGGCCGTGCTGCCCCTAAAACCAAACCAGCCCCCCCAACCTGATTGCTGATCTCCGCCTCTATGCCCTCAGCCTTTATAAGATGATGGCAGACTGTCCCTCTGGGGGCAAACCCAGGTGGAGAGGGGCTCACAGAGGGTAGTTCACCAAGTGCCCGTTGAAACCAAGAGCTGTCTCTCTGCTTCTGCAGCCAAGGTTGGGATCCTCATAGTTGCCATTAGGTTACAAGAAGCCACTGCAAGCTGCTTTTCAGGGTCTTTGCAGCCAAGAGCAAAAGTGTCTCTGACCAGAGAAACATGGTTTCATGGATGCGCAGTGCACTTTAGCTGCCTTCTTACTTGACATGGGAAGTGGTGCTGTCCACCTTCCTTTAGAAATAAACTAATGAGCCCACACCAACTCTGAGTCTGAAGATAGCTGGCTCCCTTCTAGCACACACACCTGTAGATAGGTGTGCATAAGAGGTTCCCACAGGGACAGCAGGCCACAGCCTGATGCTTCATCTTCATTTGCTGCTTGTCAGCTTGTATGGTTTTTTCTCAGCCACCCCTGCACTCTCCCCCCTCCCAAATGTGCTGCCAATGTTATAAATCCACATTTTCAGCACAAACCCACTTGTCAGGCAACATCAGCACGTAAGGTTGGTAGGGACTGGCCTGTTCCTTTGTACAACCAGACGTCTTTCCTAATCAATCAGTACTAACACAAGCTAGGTGGAAAGGAAATGAGAGGACATCATGGCTGGGGTGTGGGGGTGGGTGGGAGGGAGGAGTAGGAAGGATCAATTTGTCATTGTAATCAGTATAAGAATGGAAGATGTGTGAGTTGGCTCAAGCACTTGTTAGTGCCCAACTCTTGCCCTGCATTAGCTTGGTGCAAATGACACGACCTTTCTGACCATATATTTGTGTCAAGCAATGGTAAACGTGGAAATGAAGTTCAGTCAAACCCAACATCCAGTCCCTCAGAAGAAATGGAGCAAAGGTGGACCGCCTGTTGCGTGCTATTTTGTCATATACTTGTTTGATACAAACCTGGAGATTTGTATCTTTCCCTATCGTGGAAATGAAAGATATGTGAATTTATGCAGAAAAATATTAACACCATCAGAACACTGCCCCCTCCACTTTCACACATCAGATTAAACTGAAAAGCCTTATGGAGAGTTAGAGAGAAGATAAAGCGCTGAAATTTATCCTGGTACTGCTCTGTGTATAGAAATGAACATAGGTGACCATGATCATTTTTGTAAGCTTGTAAGTCCTTTATAAGTATAGATGGCTTTTAGTGTTCCACTTGAATCATTTAGGCAGATTCAGACACCGATACTATCCATTTGAACCAGAATCAAGGATCTAGAAGCTTCCATGTCCTGTGTTGTTTACGGGACATTCTATAGATTCAGAGCCAGAAGACCCTTTGTACCTCTGTGCCAAGAGCCTAGGCCATGTGGAAGCTTAGCATCAATTAAATGACAAGAGGTCGAGCCAACCCCTAGGCTCTGGAAGCCATAGCAGGAAGTTTATTTTGGCTTGGACTATTATGTATTCAGGAGACCAAAGACTCTACTGCATCTCAGTGTATTCATCCTGACCTCGATACTGTTAATTGAGAGTCTTGTTTATACCTGTGATTGTGATGCCAAGGATAACAGCAACAGTACTACATCTAGATCATGTTCATAGCAGGGTGTGAATAGAGGATGGGACCCTGCCCAAATGAGGCCGTTATGCCATGGCACCATGAAGAGGGGAAATAGATTTTATTATTACAAGTCCAAGCCAGCGACTAGGCAGGTGCACCCTCTGTTCTAAGAACAAAGGAGGCAAGAGAGCAAATTACACGCACTGAACGTAATTACTGTACAAGTTTTGTTGGTTTTCCCATCCCTGGTTAGTGAACCTTGTGTTATTTTGTTTCTTTGGTGTCCTTCACAGCGTTTACTCAGGGAGGCCCTGATTCCATTTGGGAACCCTGGCAACACTCTATAAAACAAACCCTGCCTAGGGGACTCCCAGTTTTGTAATTTGTGTTAGAACAACACTTGCACCCATCCTTCTTGTGAGCAGGCAGAACACTCCTGCTGGCTGCTGGACCGACCCTCTGTTTTTGGAGAGGCACACAATGAAGTCGCTGCTCTTGTGTTTGCAGCTCCTCAGGCAGACCTATCCTATGGCGGATGCCTCCTTTCACCTACCCTATGGTGAAACTTGTCACACGGAAAATAGAGAGAGAGTCCTAGGAAAGGTTTCAACAGCTTGCTGTCCAGAGACTGCATTAACAGGCAGCACTTTACAAGGTAGAAGAGTTGCAGTGCTGGAATAAAAAAATTTGCCTGGCTGAAACAAGGAGAAAGCCAGCTGCTGCATGTAATATGGCAGAGTGCTCCTGGGAGTTCTCTTCACACCCAGGTTGCTGGAATTAATGAGCTCGGGAGCAGAAGAGAAAGGAGGACAGGAGGATGCTGGTTAGCTGATTGGTGGTGCAATCCATGTGTGGATTCTAACCTTAGGCCTCTGTGTAGCTAGCTTTCAGGGAGTGTTTCAAATGCCCTGGAGCTGCCCCTCCCACTGGCTGAGCGGTGATGCATTCACAGCTCAGGTTAACGGGTCGGTAGCCAACGCACCTGTCAGAAGATGATAGTTTAAAAATAGCACCTTTACCTGCTGTCACCTCAGATATTCAATGAGCTAATAAGGCACCTTGGGGCAACAGGAAAAGAGAGAGGGAAGGAGAGAATGGATGACAGGGACTGGTATCTAATAAAACTTTCAAACCACAGGTTTCCAGGGGCCTTTCCTGCTTGGCCCCCAGTCATCCAACACTGTTACCAGGGGCAATGCCATCATGAGACCAGCTGAACCCTTTACTTCAGATGGTAGTCTGGGAGGCAACAAGATGGTAGGGGATACCCTGCACTTATGTGACCACCAGCTCCTCAGGTCAGTGGCATGCAAAGGGCAGGGGGGTGGACTGCCCTGTGTGCCAGCTAGAAGTGGGAGTGCCCACATTATGTGCCTGTCACTTCAAATATTGGGTAGACCTTGCCTTACGCAGGGTATCTTGAGGAGGAGGCTCGGCCTACCCTTTACTTCAAACAACCACTAGCCTTGGCCTCCACTGGGTGTGTGTGTGTGTGGGAATCTTCATGTGGAGGTCAGGTCTACCCATTGCCTTCTAGGGGCCAAGGGAGGGAAGGTGAGACCAGTCCACCCTGGGTGTCAAATGCTACATACACCACTGCCTCAGGCCTGCTGCTTATCCGGCAACTCTACCCAGCTGCTTCATCCTCCTCTCTCAAACACTTTCCTTGCAGTAGGTGAAACGTGGATGGGGCTCCACTTCCACTGCCAGTTCCACTGCTACAACAGAGCTACTACTCCCTGTTTTCCTCCTCAGCCTTTTCTGGTAAAGAGGACAGCTGGAGAAGATGGTGGGAAAAGGGAGGTTCCACTTGCAAGATCTTCCCCACGGGTCACTTTACAGAAAGCAGCAGCTGAGATTGATAAGGATGGTGAGATGCTCACTGGGAGGCTGTGATGTGTGCTGGCAGGGGTGGCGGATCTTGAGCAGTGGATCAATTTGGGTCACCCCTGACTGTCACCACATCTAAGAGCACACAGTATAACTTATTCTAAGTGCACAAGGGAAGAAAGAATAAAAGACCTCATCATCTTTCCCCATTATTACCAATTCTGAAGCAACGGCCTTTCCCATCTGTTCCAACCTAGCCAGAGAGAGACAGAGCTCTTTGCTGCCTCCAGCATACTAGCCAATGAGCCTAAATGGAATGCCTCTTCTCCTAAGAAGACCATCAACAGCTGAAATTATGTCACTACCACAGAACTGAAAGAGGGAATGGAATGAGAATGGAAATATCTTCCTGACTCCAGCAATAAATAATAACATATATAATTATGTGGGAAGGGGAGATTTGAATCATACAATCTTAAGAATTAATAATTCTTGATTAAGGTCTAGTGGGGTGAGCTGTGGGAAAAGCCCAACAAAATTGGGAAGGAAGGAGTGTAATCAGCTGCATGACAACACTACATACGTCAGAAAACCAGAGATTAGCAGCAACCTGGCTTTCTGCTGAAATTGGAGGGAGGCTGTATTTAGCTGGAAAGTCAAAGCCAACAGGAAGCCTCCTAACCAAAACCAGCTATTGCACAGAGAATAATATTAACAAATACAGTCCTAAGTCTCAGGAACTGGGGAGTCTAGGGGCTGAAATAGCTCCCCAAGAATGGATCACGTTCACCAACAGCTTCACTGCTTTGCTAATAAATGTACCCACTGCTATCCCCATTCATGAGGGACAGCAAAACTATGGCAGAGTAGGACACATGGCAGAGAGAAGATGGGGCATGAGTAATGAGATTGTGCTCCAGAGGTCTCTGCACTGTTGCAGCAGAATCCAGGGAATACTGTTAGTCTGAGCAAGATGTTTGCCTGGGTTTGACTCTGAACTAGTACACGCCTTTCTTGTGGACCACATTTGATATGTTCTTGCAAAGTACTGTGAAAGCAAGCACTTCAGCCTCATGCAGGAGCACATTCGCCAGTGGGGCCAAATGAATTATTACTTACTAATGCAGTAGCATCACTAGGAAGTGCAGGAAGATTTCCTTAACTCAAAACTGACCAATGAGACTGATTGTTCCAAGAGCCAATGAGGTGTCATTATTTCAGAGTGTTCCATGACAAATATGAGTTGCCCACTGGGAGAATACAGTGAGATTCTGTCTTGAACCCCTCTGTCCTTTTATTTTAGCTCCCATACATCTCTACCGTCACAAGTCATTTCAGATAGTCTCACTATGAGACCCACAGCACTGATCCAAACCTCTTGAAAAGTCTTTTACTGTGATAGGGACATCCTGCAGGTAGGTAGATGAACAGGTAGGTAGATGAGCAGGTAGGGTTATGCTGTTCCAATGGGAGAAAGCAAGTCAGCATTAGATAAATCTAAACATGGGATTGTACCCTTATAATGAAAAGAACTAGGACGTTTTAACCTTAAGCCCTATATTCTACATTCTAAGTTTTCAGTGCTAGTTAGAAAGCTTCAAAGAATAATCCTTTCTTTAAAAATGTAATAATGGTCCTATTTTTCAGTATTCCAAGGCAATGCGGGATGACCTGTGACCCGACCACCCATTATTACCAGATGTATTTCTCTCCAGTGATTGTATGTCCTTCCTTAAATGGCTTTTGATGTATTAAAAGGCAAGGCACAACTAAAAAAGGGGAATAAAGTTGAGAATGGGGATAAAAAGGGGACAAAGTTGAGCCACCAGACTAAAAAAGATGGCAAAGAGTTATTGAATTGTTGTGAGCTGTCTTGAGCTTTGTACAGGCTGGATATACATTTCGTATATAAATAAACAAATGAGAGCCTAAAACATTTGTTTAGTTATTAAAATGGTCCTATGAAGAAACATGCCACACAGATGTTAACAATTGTAGGATGCCTTATTTGAATTGAAGTGCTTACTAGAGAATACAACCAGTTTAGTATCTGAAGCCGCTTACCTTTAGTCACATTACATTCACATCTTCATAGGGGATACAGAATCATAGAATGTTAAGAGTTGGATATGACATTGGAGGTTATCTAGTCCAACCCCGATTCAGCACAGACAACCACAGCATCCCTGACAAGTGGCCATTCAGCCTTTGCTTGAAAAGCAACAATGAGTGAGAGCCCACAAGGACATGAGGCAGGCTATTCCAGTGCCAGACTGTTCTTACAGCTAGGGAATTCTGCCTCATGTTTAGCCTAAATTTAATTTTTTGTAGTTTCAGCCCACTGGATCCCTGCACTCAGGAGCCACAGAAAGCAACACACACACACACCCCTCTTCTGCACGACAGCCTACAATACCCCCCCTTTAGTTTTCTTTCCTCCAGGCTAAACATACCTAGCTGTTTCAACTGTTCCTCATATGGCCTGGTTTCCAGATCCCTCACCATCTGCGTTGCCCTTCTCTGAACCAGTTATCAGCTTATCAATGACCTTCTTAAAATTTGGTGCCCAAAACTGGACGCAGTATTTCAAGTGAGGTCTCACGAAGACAGAATATAATAAAACTATCATCTCTCATTATCTGGACTCTGCCTTTGCTAATGTAGCCTAGCAATGCATTTGCTTTTTTTTGTAGCTGCACCACACTGATGGTTCATGTTCAACTTGTGGTCTGCTAATGGTCTGCTAATCCTATGGGCCACTTATGACAGTGGAACTATCAGTCCACTGTTGTAAATGACCCTGCAATGGCACAAACATTGCACCGCCATCATGTGCGATGGAGCTGCTGGTGGACATGGCTGGTGGCTCTGTGAGTGCACCAGAATTGCTTGGTCTCTTTACCAACCCAGGTAAAATGGCAGAGGGGGTAATTTGGGGGAGGTTTGGGGTGGGGAAGGGGGAGGGCAGGGAGCAAGATGGACCTCAGTGGCAAGGACACATGCCAGAATCTATCCCCAGTTTTTTAAACTGCCCCTTCCTCTTTTTATCCTTGGAGATAAAAAAAGCTGGTGTGGGTCCAAGGGGACCCTTAGGCAATCACATGGCCTATGGGAAGGTAAGTAAAAAAGATTTTTACTTTTCTCTGGTTGGCCATCTGACCACCTTCCCCCACCCCCAAAGTATGCAGCATGCACTCTATCAGCACAGCTGCATTGGCAGAAGATTGTGGGGGGTAGGTTTATGCTGTTTGATACCTAGATTTTTTTTTTCCACATATGCTGCTAGCAAGCCAAGTTTTCCTATCCTGGACTTGGGCCTTTTATTTTTTGCTGGACTTAACATTTGCCTCCATTGAACTTTATTTTGTTGGTCCAGTTATCAAGCCTGTCAAGATAATTTTAAATCCTAATTTAGTCTTTGAGTGTGTTAGCGATGCCGCCCCTCCCCAGCTTTGAGTCATCTGCAAGTTTGATAAGAATTCCCCCACCCCCTCATCCAGGTCACTTACAAAAATGTTGAACCGCACTGGGCTTAAGACAGAGTCCTGTGGCTTCCACTCAATACTTCCCTCCAGGTCAATGTGGAACCATTTAATAGCACTTGCTGGGAACAGTTTAACCAGCTTATACAAATATTTTCTCTATGCATTTCCAACCATCATTACACCCTTATTAGTCTGTTACCCTTCTCCCAAGACTAACATGCAGTGGCATTCTAGAGTCTTTCCAAGATACATCTATTTACCAGAAAGCCATTTCCCAGCATTCTGTCTTACTCTCCAAACACTGTGTCTCAATACAGTGTGACCAAGCAACAAAAACCCAGAGCAAAGCTAAATGTATAGTACAGTATTAGGCTTGATTCTTAACCACTGGTGTCTCCTGGGGAATAAAGCAGGTTTGGTCCCCATACTAAGGGAGTGCCCCTTTAGTTAGATTGCTAGTCATTCCTATGGTGAAAAAAGTTTGGCATGTCTGAATAGCTTTGTTGAAACATGCCCTCCTGGCCTGACACTGTGTGCTCCAGTTCACACCAACCATCTTACACACACACCCCAGGGTCCATGTTGTATACAAATACTCCTTCTGCACATACTAGGCCCATCGTAACATTGAGCATTTTAATAATATGTTATAAAGCCAGGAGAATTTTTAAGAAGTTTCAGTAAGGCAAGTAACCATTCTCAGGGGGGCTTTGCGCATCCTGATGAGAGAGACATTCTTGTCCACAAGAGAGTGCCAAAGATGCACTGAGAATACACACGATTCCCCTGAATACCGCACTAGATTGTGACAAACTGTACACACAAAGCAACAAAAACAAGTTTCTAAAGCACAAAACACCCAGAACACCTACATGCAATTACAGAAAAGGCACAAACAACCTACCTACCTAAACAGGTATGCCTACACAAAACATGGAGGAACATTCTGTCAGATAAAATCTCAGATATCCTTCACCTCTAAGCCTTCACAACAGGCACACAGAAATTCTGAAACATCTATAGAAAAGATGCACCAAATCTGCAGCTAATAACTCTTGCCTATGATTTCACATTAATATCCTCTGTGAAAGGCCTTTTGCCAACAACCACTGTCTTGACCAATCCAACTGTAGTGTAACACTCCCTTGCTGGCCTCATGTCATTCTTCCCACACCACAATTTATCAATACATTGCTCTGAGCTACCAGCCCTAATCACCTTCCTGCCTAAACTTCTTAAAAGGTTATAAATCCCTCTGACTCGAAGCCGTGCTATGGCAGTGCCTCAGATTCTGGGTCACTCTTCCGGTCTCTGTGACTCACTCTGATGAGTGAGTCGATGTCGGTAGTGCTCTGGCAAAGAGAGGGAGAAAGAGGAGGCGGCCGTGCTGCCAATGTTTTCCTCAGGAGCAGCTTTCAATAGAAAGAAAGGACCTGAGGGGAAGGAACTGCACTCATGGGTTGCAGCTTGGGATGTAAGAAGAGAGGCCAAGACATGATCCAGGTGCATATGAATGCGTGAGGTCTGCAGGAGTTCAGCATTAACAAAAAGGCAGCTGTTGCAGCTCCAAGCTGCCAAGCCAATTGTGTGTTTCTAAAAAAGAGAGGTGATGTAGCTCAAGCTTGCATTACAAAGTGATATTGCTGTGTCCTTGGAGCTTTGCCCCCACAACCCAGGTGTACGGGGGTGGCTCCAGTTATTGGGTACTAAAGGCAATGCATTTTCTTTATGTTCAGTTGCTCGGTTAATCCCTGTGCCAAGTCCTCTACACCCCCAACACCGTACAAGAAGTCTGTTCCATCATCACAGTGACAGCACTTCCTCCCTCTCAAATCAAGACAAGATACGTAGTAATCTTTGTGTTTTCAGTTACTGATATATCCCCCACCCATCCCATGCTTCCAATCCCAAGTTCCATAATTCGTGGTCATTTTCTGTAAAACTCTGATTCTGAGATTACAGGACAAGAAGATGCATTTAGCCTTGTCACTTCCTTTCTTTGTCTTCATTACCCTCTTGATTGTCACTTTCTTCATCTTCTTCTTTCTCATTTAACACCTTTAAAATCCTGGAGTGCTGCTTGGAGGTAGCTGGGCACTTTATGCATTATGAAATAAAATCCAGGCCAAACGAAGATCCTCCTGTGACTCAGGTGCTGGATAATCAACCTGTCCTGAATGGGGTTGCACTCCCTCTGAGGGAGGAGCTTGGGGATCCTTCTGGATTCTCTGTTGCTCCTGGATCACCAGGTGACAGCAGTGGCCACGGGGGTATTTGCCCAGTTGAGGCTGGTGCACCAATTGTAGCCTGAGAATCAATCAGAACTGACCGTGGTGGGCCATGCCTTGATGACATCAAGATGACTAATACAACTATGTGGGGTTGCCCTTGAAGACTGTCCTGAAAGTGCAACTACTGCAGAATGCAGTAGTGGCCCATGTGGTCTCAGGAGTTTGGTGATTTGATTCCATCAGACTGCTGCTGCTCTGGAGGCTGCACTCACTACCTGTTTGCTTCCACGCACAATTCAGGTTGCTGGTCTTGACCCTTAAAGCCCTTCACAACCTGGGACCAGGATATCTTAGGAAATGCTTTCATTCGTATGAACTAGCTCATCCTGTAAGGTCATGGGGGGTTTCTCCACGTTCCATCTATGACCAAGGCCAGACTGAAAGCAACAAGGGAGAGGGCCTTCTCTGTGGTAGCGCTGATACTATGGAACTCCCATCCGAACGAGTTGAGATCTACATCATCCCGTTTGGCCTTCTGGCAGGGGTCAAAAGCTTTTTTATTCTGATTAGCTTTCTCATCTTAGTTTCTGTTGTTCTTCTTGGTTAGTAATCTGCTCTGCTATAATACTGATTTGTTTTGTGATCTGTTTTCATGTATTTTAATTTATAGTTGGAATCTACCCAGGGTACCCCAATGTTCAGTAGCAGGATATCAAATTCCTAAACAGTTTAGGATTACAATATCTAATGAACTGCCTCTCTCCATATGAATCTGCCCATCCATTAAGGTCATCTGAGGAGGCCCTTCTCTGAGATTTATTTGGAGGGAATGTGTGAAACGACCTCTGCTGTATGTGTCCAGGCTGTGGACCTCCTTATTCTACAAGATTAATTTTGCCCTCATCTTGACCAATACTCCGCTAATATCTGAAAACATTCTTTTTTTCCATAGCCCGGTAATTTGTCTGCTGCTTAATGCTGAATGTTAATAATGGTTGGCAACCTGCAGTCTCGAAAGACTATGGTATAAGCCTACAGCACCTGGTATTCCCATGCGGTTTCCCATCCAAGTACTAACCAGGCCTGACCCTGCTTAGCTTCCAAGATCAGATGAGATTGGGCATGTGTTGAATGTTAATTGGCTTTATATGCGGCTTTTGTATTTTATTGTTCTGGAGGTGGAAAGGCAGGATATAAATCCTCTAAATAAAATTATAGATAAATAAATTAGATGGAGAGAAAAACAGAAGGAAAACATGAAACATTGCAATGCAAGTCAAAACTGAATTACGTCAGGGAAACAGATAGCACTTAACTTCTACCCTTTCTTTCTTTTTACCTTAACTTTTCCACAAGCTCAAAGTAGCTTGCAGATTGCTAAGGGTAACATTTTGCAAGTGACCCACCTCCTTTCAACATGAAATGATCTTAACAATATCTGTTATCTGAAATCATCTTTCTTGTGCAGTTGGGTTAATTAGCACTTCACTACAGATACATTCATATAATACACAGAATGATCACCAAGTGTCTCTCAGATCTTACATAAAACGGGGTGTGTGTGTGTGTGTGTGTGTGTGTGTGTGTGTGTGTGTGTGTGTGTGTGTGAGAGAGAGAGAGAGAGAGAGAGAGAGAGAGAGAGAGAGAGAGAGAGAGAGAGAGATAGCAGGGTCATGCAAACTTTGTTATAAAGTTTGAGAAGGGAGTTGCCCTCCCCACCTCCCAACCCACAACTTTACCCAACTGATTCAACAGTAGTTTTGCATGATGTCTGGACCAGGCTGAAGAGGTGCCATTTATTTCTCTGGCCTGAATTCTCTTTTCAAATAAATGCCTGCCCTGAGGGCGAGAAGGATGACAGTCTATGTGATGTTTGTTAAAGGTGATGGGGAATGTCAGGCGAGGAGTGCTAACAGCCACAGTGGAGGAAAGGTCATGTCGACAGCAATAAGCTTCTCCAGGAATGACCGTTCTCTGTGGCTGAGAACACGAAGTGCTTTTGATGCCCTTCGCCTAATGCTACAAAGATATTTAGGCTGTTCCTGCCATTTCTAGAACCCAAGTCCTAATAGTTTCTGTCCCAGTCATAAACCATGGCTTCTGGTACACTGACCTACTTCTCATCATGCAGAAGTTCTGAAGAAACTGAAGACACCACCTCTGAAACATGATTTGTTCTGAGAATCACAGAACCCTTCCAAGGTATGACAGGACCTGTTACTTACTCTCTGTCATAGAGAATAACTGAAATTCCTTCAAATCTCTCCTCATAACCCTCATTCTTGGCATGAATCTTCCAATGTAATTCCTCCGTTCTCCATTTGTCACTGCATTTGTCTTCATTTGCTCTTGACTCTCCCAGTCGTCATATAATGTTCTGTGAGCCTTACCAATCACCCCAAACTCAGAATGTAGACTGGGAACATGTTGGAAGCAGGATTTGTCTTTCTTTTTACTCATGACTCTTCAAATTCCATGCACACTGATGGCCTTGTATATATAATCATAATGATAAGGCTCTGCACTATAGTACTTGAGAAATGGAGGAATGCTGGCTTGATGGTCACAGCAGAGTTTACGGGAAACTTAGTTTTCCCTCCCAACTCCCTCTCAGAGAGATGCTCTGATTTTTGGAAGGTCACTCAAACGTCAGCTACGAAGACAGACTGGAGGTGCTATTTCTACCCTTGGGTGGCTCTTATTTACATAGTACTATGGACATTTTGAGATACAGGGATGAGAAATTCAAATACACGGCCTTGTATTCTTCAGTCATTCATCTCTTTCCATACATCTCTAAAGTAGGGAATTCCCACGCCTCCCTGCCACCCCCTTGTTGAAATCTTGCACCAAATATGTTACAGCTGTCATTTTTGGTTCTGTCCTGTCATACACAGGATACTGTGTAAACAACTTCTGCCCAGTGGTGATCCTGGTTCCGGTACTGCCCGGTAGGGTCATGACTGCAAAGCTGCTGCCCCCACCATGGGCTGGGCTGCCACCCCCTGCCTCCCTTCCTGAGGCCCAGGGAAGCCGTGCACAGCCTCCTCAACCCTTCAAAAGCCCTTGGAGGACCGGAAAACATTACTTCTGGTTTCACAAAGGAAACCAAAAGTGACATTTTTAAGCCCTTAGAAGGCCTTCTGAGAACCAGGGATGTTTTTTGGCCCCGCCCCCTGAGGGCTTTACAAGGCCTTTGGAGGGTCAGAGAGACAGTGTGCTGCTTCCCCAGCCTTAAGAATGCCTCTGGGCAAAAGGCCTCTAGGGAGGCCCTCAGATTGGTGTGCCAGCCAACTGAGTGCCACGGGAAGGCGTGGGGGTGGATGACAGCGTGGTGCCACCCCTCCAACCCAGTGCCAGGGGCATCTGTCCCCTTGCCCCTCCAGGTATGCCACAGCTTCTGCCTGGCTGCCAAATTAAAGGAAAATGTTGCTTCATGCTGAGAACTAACTAGTTCAGACAATCTGCTCAAGACTAGCAAATGAAACTGCAAAACATAATTCTTTCACAAGTGTCTAAATAAGATCTAATAGTGGTTCATCTTTTTTAAAAATTTTATTTGGAAAGGTTCCCTGATTGGTTAGTCTAGCCATTTCAACAATATCCTGAAAATGTCATTAAATTATTCTTAGATTTAGTGGTTTCCAAATGCGGTTTCCAGTAGTTTCCTAAAACAACTATAAAAAGGTTAAGAATTGAAAAGTCATCTAGTCCAAGCCCCTGTTCAATGCAGAGCACTGCTACAGCATCCCTGGGAAGGAGCCATCCAACCTGTACTTTAAAACCCACTTCTTCACAAAGCAGACTGTTCCAATGCTTGACAACTCTTACAGTTAGAAACTTCTTCCTTATGTCTAGCCTAAACTTACTTCCCTGTGGTTTCAACCCATTGGTTTTAGTTCTGCCCTTGAGAGCCATAGATCAGTGTTTCTCAGACTGTGGGTTGGAACCCACTAGGTGGGTCGCAAGCCAATTTCAGGTGGGTCGCCATTCATTTCAATATTTTATTTTTAATATATTAGACTTAATGCTACCAAGGTATGTGACTGCATTTGGGGAAATGTCACAGATTGTACTTTTAACAGGCTACTATGAAGATTCTTTTAACAATGATAGTAAATGGTACTTACTCCTGGGAAAGTGTGGGTAGAATTGCAGCCTAGGATTATTAACATTTTTCTGCCTGATGATGTCACTTCCAGTCATGACATCACTTCTGGTGGGTCCTGACAGATTCTCATTCTAAAAAGTGGGTCCCAGGGCTAAAGGAGTGAGAACCACTGCCATAGATTATAAGTTCTCCTTCTTCCATGTGATAGCCCTTCACATACTTGAAGAGAGAAATCATATCCTCTTCTCTAGGCTGTCTCTCTTTTTTGGACATAGCCAAAATCCTGACTTTGTTGGGTGTTTTTTTTTTTTCCAAGCCCCAGCATATTCTGTTCTTTAGCTATCCTGATATCATCCCTGGAAGTGTAAGCTATACCAGGGGTGTCCAAAGTTTTTGGCAGGAGGGCCACATCGTCTCTCTGACACTGTGTCGGGGGCTGGGGGGGAAGAATTAATTTACATCTAAAATTTGAATAAATGTACATAAGTTTACATAAATGAATATATTAAAGATGAACTTATATGAATGAATGAAGGTCTATAAATAGCTCAAGGCCTATAAAAGGTCATGCACAAAGCAAGGCTGGCCTTTCCTTTGCTGCCGCTACTGCATCACAGATGTAAAACAGCAAGCAGTGGAGGGAGCCCTCATCCCACAGCTCACGTGAGAGGTCAAACAGTCACCTCAAGCTGAGAGCAGTTGTGGTGGGCCAGTGTGGGCTCCAACAAATCTTTGGAGGGCCAGAGTTTCATTGGAGACTGGGGACTCCCTGAGGGCCGCATTGAGAGGCCTCGGGCCAGGGTTTGGGCACCCCTGAGCTATACTAATGTAATGTTCCTTTGTTTACTGCCCCCTCCCCCTCCAAATGTGTTGGTCTTTTTGCTTCTCACCTTTTCAAACAGCTCTTTGTATCACCACTTTGGTTTCCTTATATGTTCCCCGATTTTTCTTCTCATGGGAATAATTTGTGATTGTGCCTTTAGTAACTTGCTTTTCAAAATATTCCATTCTTGGACTCTTTTTTCCTTTAGAAGTTCTAGCCAAGGGATACAACTTTCCTCTCAAACCATTAAAATCAGCTTTCATGAAATACTGACTGCACAACTGACTACGCTTAGCTTTCCTTTCCCTCAGTATCAAAAATTCCAAGAAGACAAGGTCACTTTTTACCAAAGTCCTTGCCATTTTCACTTCTTCAACTTCAAAGTCTTGTGTCAGCCATTTTCACTTCTTCAACAAATTCTTCTCCATGACTGGTGTGTATATAAATGCCTCTCTCTCTCTCTCTCTCTCTCAACAGGGAGTCCCCCATCACCGCCTGTCATTTTCTCTTTGGGATGGTGGTTGGGTTCTTTCCCAATACTGGCAATACTTATCCAGATGGTTATGAATCACCCTTCATAGGAATAGGAAGCCCAGAATGTGGACCGATTCTCTTGCTCCCTCTTGTCACATACTTACATGTGCCCATCAATAGAACAGTCTTTTTTGCTTCATATTTTAGCTTGATAATCTTGTATGTATCCCTGATCATAGATAGGATTGGGTGAATTAAAAAAAATCAAGTTCTGAATACAAAATATATTATGGAATTTGGGAACAATGCATATACTTTTAACTATGAATATGTTTATTTAATTTGCATTATTTCAGATTAGTGCCATATTTGAGGTTTCACATAATTTGTCGCTAGGATAAAGAACAGTGCGTGTAAGAAAAGAGTGGGTTGGAGTGATACTAGAGAATGAGTTCTGAGCTGTCTGTGACAGATCAGGAGAGAGATCTTGGGGTGGTGGTGGACAGGTCGATGAAGGTGTCGACCCAGTGTGCGGCGGCAGTAAAGAAAGCCAATTCTATGCTTGGGATCATTAGAAAAGGTATTGAGAACAAAACAGCTAATATTATAATGTCATTGTACAAATCGATGGTAAGGCCACACCTGGAATATTGTGTCCAGTTCTGGTCGCCACATCTCAAAAAAGACATAGTGGAAATGGAAAAGGTGCAAAAGAGAGCGACTAAGATGATTGCTGGGCTGGGGCACCTTCCTTATGAGGAAAGGCTACGGCGTTTGGGCCTCTTCAGCCTAGAAAAGACACGCCTGAGGGGGGACATGATTGAGACATACAAAATTATGCAGGGGATGGACAGAATGGATAGAGAGATGCTCTTTACACTCTCACATAACACCAGAACCAGGGGACAGCCACTAAAATTGAGTGTTGGCAGGGTTAGGACAAAAGAAAATATTTCTTTACTCAGCATGTGGTTGGTCTGTGGAACTCCTTGCCACAGGATGTGGTGATGGCGCCTGGCCTGGATGCCTTTAAAAGGGGATTGGACAAGTTTCTGGAGGAAAAATCCATTACGGGGTACAAGCCATGATGGGTATGCGCAACCTCCTGATTTTATAAATGGGCTATGTCAGAATGCCAGATGCAAGGGAGGGCACCAGGATGAGGTCTCTTGTTATCTGGTGTGCTCCCTGGGGCATTTGGTGGGCCGCTGTGAGATACAGGAAGCTGGACTGGATGGGCCTATGGCCTGATCCAGTGGGGCTGTTCTTATGAGTCTAACAGCCGAAAAGCTTTGCTGAGTACGGGCTCCCAGAAGCCATGCCCAAGGTTGTATTTGGTTTTCAATCTTCAGTAAGCATTACCTGCACATTTTCGGCCTTTTTCTTGTAGCTAGAAGGGATTTACAGCCCAATCCTACCTAAATCCCTGCACGGTGATGCAGTGGTGCCAGCACAGCTACAGCTGTATCCCAGTGGGGGCTTTGTGGCTGCTGGAGGTCTCCTTGGGATAAGGGGACATTTGTCCCCTTGCCCCAGGGTAAGCCCCAGAAGCCACTATGGGTCGATCATTGGTACAAGTGACTACTTGTTGAAAAGACACTGTATATCATTAATATCAGTATTATCAGTACTTGAACACTCGAAATGTTATAAACTTGCAAGAGAGCAGTCTTCAACCAACACGTCCTCCTGCACTCTCTCTCTCTCACACACACACTCACACATGCCCCCCTCTCTGAGAGAGAAAATTCTACTAATTGTTTTCAGTTCAACACATCTAGTGACAATAAATTAGCCCCCTATTACATACAAAGCAAAACTGCTCTCAAGCTGTTGAATACCTTAGCAGTTTCAATTTGGTTTGGAAAATAATATCCATCAGTGACTGACTGTCAACTTTTACAGATATATCTCCTTTCTTCCCAACTTTTCAATTTTCAAAATGCCCTTGTTTTGTTGGACTGCCAAGGAGAAGTCTTCTGCTTCTTTCTGGTATCGTCCACCATCCCAAGATTGCAATCCTTAGTATGTATACTCATAAGTAAGACCGTTAGGGTTAAATTGGACTTACCTTTACTAACGGCACAATCCTATCTTGTGCTGGAACAGGCAAGCCAGGAGACTTGCACTGTACCCAGCGCACGACAGGGCACCACAGTGGCTCAGCCGAAGGTAAGGGGAAACTCTTCCCCTTACCTCTGGGTAAACCACTGCAGCCCTTATGGGTCTCCTTGAACTTAAGTCACCTCCTGAGGTGGTGCAAATTCAAGGATAGTAGAACAGCTTGAAGCCACTCTGCGCTGCTTGGAGAAAGGGGTTGGGATCCGGCCCTTCCCCCGCCTTGGAACACCTCCCTCCCATCTCCTCCATGCCCACCACAGAGTCTTGCATCAGCTGAGCTTGGCCGATGCAAGACTCGGTGCCACTGTCGGCATGGAGTCTTAAGTCAGCCTTCGCAGGCTGGCGCGCCTCTGTATGTGGGCCTAGCCAACTCATGAGCACATGCAAATTTGCCTTACAGCACATTTGCACATTTGCGACCCTCCGAGGCCGGTGCAAGGGACTTATGCTGGCCCAAGGACGCTTCAGGATTGTGCTCCTAGTGTGTTTAAGACAGCATCTCAAGCAGCAGCATCTCAAGGATTAACCTTTCAGGCCTTTATATCAACCATAAAAACAGAAAGAGAAAATAAAGGAAAGATTAAGGTTTTTTACGTTGCAAGAATTAAAAGACATTACAAGACATTAAGAGATAGCAAGCAACAAACACGCAGTTACTTTTTTGTACAACACATTATCGCTTTTTGGAACTTGTTGCCATGGGATACTGTCAAAATCAAATTTTATAACAGCATAAAAAAAAGAAAGAAGAGGCTTGCAGGAGGCGTAACAAGAGTTTTAAGCTTGGACTGTTGGGGAATGAAAGCTACATATCAGAAGTCCCTTATGCAACCTCTGGCACTGCTAGATGTTGTAAGTAAGCACAAGAGGACAGCTTATCCTATCATGCTTGTACCCCGTAATGGATTTTTCCTCCAGAAACTTGTCCAATCCCCTTTTAAAGGCGTCCAGGCCAGACGCCGTCACCACATCCTGTGGCAAGGAGTTCCACAGACCAATCACATGCTGAGTAAAGAAATATTTTCTTTTGTCTGTCCTAACCCTCCCAACATTCAATTTGAGTGGATGTCCCCTGGTTCTGGTGTTATGTGAGAGTGTAAAGAGCATCTCTCTATCCACTTTATCCTTCCCCTGCATAATTTTTTATGTCTCAATCATGTCCCCCCTCAGGCGCCTCTTTTCTAGGCTGAAGAGGCCCAAACGCCGTAGCCTTTCCTCATAAGGAAGGTGCCCCAACCCAGTGCTTTTTCTCCATCCTGCAGCATTTGAGTTCCTATTAACATGCTTTAGCTAAAGTGAATTAATCAGTCACCATTCGAGACTGTACTGTAATGAAACAGTTGCAGTATTACTTATGGTGCAATCCTAGACTTATCTACTCAGAAGTCCCATTGTCTCCAACTGAGCTTACTCTCAGGAACGTACACATAGAACTGCAGCCTTAGACTATGCCCATAACGGAACTGTGGGGCTCTCTACTATAAATGCAATGCACCCCATAAAGGCCACTATTTTTTTTAAAAGCAAGTTCTACAGGGTATACTATACCTTCCCAATTTACTTCTCATGACTCGCGTTCCTCTTATGTTACTACATGAACCAATTAGATGATACTCCACCAATGCAATTAAACTTCTAAACTGCTCCAATACGTTGTTTAAATACTATTTTAAATTGTTAAACCATATGTTAAAGGGCAGTTCAAATAAACCATCCCTCTATACGACTAAGCACTAGCGCACTAGGCACGTACAGCCATGCTCCTCCCCATGTATTTAAAAGGACCAGTTTATCTCAACCAACCCACTATCTTCCAATAAATATAACAATGATCCATTAGAATGCACCTAGGTAACTTGAAAACAAACAAAAATATCAATTTGACTAACCGAATGCATTTTGACCTCTAGTTCTCCTCAGGGACTTAAATTCAAACAGGTGCCTGTCATGCTGACCCCAGTGGCGTCGCTAGAGGGGTGTGGGCTGCACTAGGTGATGTGCACTGGGGGGGGGGGAGGTGACACCACTACTGGCCAAAAAATTTTAAATCTTGGTGTTCTATCAAAAGTTATAGCCAAAAAACTCCAGTGGGGCAGGGTAATGGTCCATCACCACACCCACCGCCTGGGGGTTGCCCTGCCCACTGCATGGGAGGAGGTCCATCAGGGGGATGATGTGCTGGCTTCCTGCACAGGGTGATGCAAACCCTAGTGATGTCACTGGCTGACTCCCTGGGAAAATTATATTTCTCAACATTCCTACTGCCTGCAACACTGCTGTGACAGCGTTTCAAAGGCCAGGGAGACAGGGGAGTGCAGGAATGGAAAGAAAGGGAGGAAGATCTTCCTCTCTGCAGTCACAGAGGTCACCAATGCCAATGCATCAGCCATATAAGAGGCTTGGGGGGTTCAGGGATGGATTGGGGGAGGGCTTCTGGTCCTGTCATATTTCCAGTGATATCATCAGGAACATGATAAGGTGTGAATTTGGCTCAGAATCAACTAAGCTATTTTCCATTTGGAAGGGGAAATTTCTCAATTTGCCATGTCTAATTCTGAATCACACCAGGGTAGAGTGGGGTTGGGAGAGGCTCGTCCATCACCAATATTCTCCAGCCCAGGGCTCATGAAGTCAGAAGCTAAAGGGCCAAAACTGGTTGGGGCTTGGAATGCAGCAGGCAAAAGTTTCTGATCTGTTGACCTAGCCAGCCTCCTTGTATTCTTATCACACCTGGCCAGTCCACACCGTTTTTCCACCACTGGATCTCAAATGGTGCACCTCTCCATTGCCTGAGGATAGCTCAAGGTCCTGAGTGCACAAGCACACACCGTGGTTCCAATAAGTCCCAACCAGATTGCAGGAGTCTGTTTTCCATATTTCTGCTTTTGCAGTGAAATGTCAAATCAAAAGTGCAAGACTCTCCAATATGGGCACAACCCTGTTCAAGGCTGGCCCGTCCATGAGGTCCACTGAAGCAGTCACCTCAGGTAGCAGATAAGTTGGGGGGGGCACCCATTTCTGTCTACCTATTTTCCCCCACTGCTCCTCCTTCCACTCCCTGGATTGGAAAAGGAAGAGGGGGACAGAGAAAGAAGACATGTGGATGGGAAGAGAGTGCTGAGTTAGAACACTGGAGAGTAGAAGCAGAAGAGGCTGGCACAGCATCAGGAAAGGAGGGCAGCATTTGGCATGCTACCTCAGGTATAAGGAGGTCTTGGGACCTACTGATCATATACTTTTAAAATCCAGAGACTAGGTAATGAACTTAACCCTGAATATTGACTACATCCATATGTGTTTTCAGACCAAATCACATTTGGACTACTCTCTCATCACATAATTTCAGTTACAAATTGATATGGAATGCTCTCTCTCTCTCTCTCTCACTCTCTTAAAATAATCTGTTATCAGATCAAGGTTACAGATTCAGGTTTAGACAGAGCCTCCTCCTGGCATCATGCAGCATCCTATACAGGCAAATGTTGGAGCCAGTAGTTCTTGCATTCGGACAAAGAACTCAGACAGAATTTTCTGCCCCATTATTCTCAGCCTGTCTGTCTATGTTGACACTACGTTCTCTGGCAAGGGTGCTAAAATAATTACCCATCAGCCACTGCTAAGGAATCTCCCAACAGCTAAGTTGGGAATTAAACATGCTTCCTCCTAATGAGTTGATTTTATTAGTTTGTGAACACATCAAGAACTCATTATCAAAATAAACATCAATCCACTTAGCCTGCTGCAGATCCCCACACATGCTGGCAGACGCAGATACCAGCAGCATCACAGCTGCACAGGGAGTCAAGCGTGACTCGGCAGGAGGAGGCACACACAGCCTTCTCTTCGCACAGCATTTCAGCTCCCGGCCAAGTGTGTTGCCAAAGTAACCAAGGCCTGGAGCAGCAGCAAGGTAGGCTCCACCTCTCTCCAACCCTCAGAGACAGAGTACTTTTGGAAGCCAAGCCAGAAGAGAACGGTAGTCACATTGGGGAAGGCCTTGCTCAGTGAAGCAAGTGTGCAAGACTCCCGGGCAATTCCAGCTTGTGTCCCCAGAACTGGTTCTTCCAACTGTACTTGAGACAGATTCACCCAACCAGTCTTTTTGCCAGAGCATGAAAAAGGGGTGAGAATATTTGCATGCATGCACCTGCATGTGCGTGCGCACCATGAATGTGCACAAACTCAAGCATCCAAGTTAAAATTCTAACTTAAGAACTATTAGCAACTGTAGCAAAGTCAGGCCAAGAAACCCGAAGGCTTGAATTAGAAGCCTAGAAAGGAGTTAGGTGAAAATTGTGTGCAGCTTAATGGAGGAGCAATAAATGTGTCTAACTGCCAAATCTTATCCCCCAACAGCACAGACTGCAACCAACGGTGGGAAGGGGGCAAACAGGAGGCCTGCCAGAAGTAAATTTTTTTTTTACTTACCTCTGTGAAGGCCTCCTGGTGCATGCCAGTTTTATAGCAGGTGTACGTTTGAGGAGATAAAGGGGGTGGGGCAGGTTGAAAAACAGGGGGATATGACCTGGCATGTGTGTTTGTCACCAAGATCCTCCCTCTGTGGCCTGCTCCCCAACCTGCCCAGGACCTCCAAACCTCCACCTTCACGAACTTACCAGCGCCTGCAGAGCCTCCTGGAGCTGCAGCCATGTATGCCATGTCTCTCAACATTCGTGGAAGCGGCCCAGCAGTGCAGAACAGCAGTCCCTGCTTTCAAAGCGCATGAAGTAGCCTGCGCTGTCAAAACACTATTTCTTTTAATACAAGGCCACAACAGGATTGCAGCCTCAGTGGGCAGGGGGGAGGAATCATTTGGAAGGTCATAGGGAATTTCATTGTGGGGATTTGATGTAAGGGAGGGAGAGTTGAGGATTCTCCTGAACAGAGCAGTCTGTGCAATAGCCCATCCCTAACAGGGCACAACCAACTCACTCCTGGCAGCATTAAGTATGAAACCACAGAGAAAACAGATACAATGTAATGCACTGCTGTCTGTTCTTTCTTTGAACAGGAAGGGCTAATCTCACTTCATCCTCTTTCATGGTTGTCAGCTGTTTTCAGGCATTTGGGCAGCCATGAGATGGGGAGGGCCCCCTGAAACGGGATCTATTGTTTTCTATTCCCAGCTATCATCCTGCCATGCTGGGGCTATTCATCAATGCCAGCAGGGAATAGTTCTTTCTTACAGTGTTTTTTCTTGCCCCCCCCCCCCAGGCTTTTTCCAGTGGCATTCTTCCTGCATGGTTCGGGAGCCAAGCCCTGCCAAACCCAGCTGGAGGAGACACTTTGAGATGCTATGAGAGCAGGCTGACTAACAGCCCAATCCTGAGCCCAAGGCTGCAGTGGCATCAAAATGGCTACCACTGTATCCCAAGGGGCTGGGAAGCACCACTGGGGCTACTGAAGCAAGGAAGCTTACGCTCCCTTACCCTGTGTAAACCCAGGTGTTCCTGATGGGTCTCCTCGGATCTGCGCCTGCTATTGAACAGATTTGAGGAGACCTGTGTGGGTCTCCTGAGCCTGAAGTGGGGTTAGGATATGGTGACAGGGCCCGTCTTCCACCTCCACCCCTCACACCCCCACTCCCTCCCTCACCCCCCCACTTACCTCTCCATCGCTTGGTGCTTCGCTTCCGGACCTGGGTCAGCACTAACTGCCACAAGCATGCCTTATGGCACATTTGCGACAGTACACACTGGAGTGCGTTCTTCTGAATCAGGCCCAAGGCATCATAGATATGTGGATCTGAAAATAGTCTAGCTTCCTGCCCTAAACCAAATAAGGCCAATTCCTCCCCACCACTCATGCTAACATAGCACGCTTGAAGCAAGAGCACCAAATTAAATAAGATGCACCATGCTAAAAACACATTTACTAAAACACTTCCTGATGGATCAATCATGTAGGCCATGTCAGGGAAAAAGCCACATAAAAATGTTGGATCATCTGCTCAAAAAGAGAAATTTCTTCCCATCCCCTGCTTTAGACAATAAAAGAAAATCCTATCCATTGAATCTGCCCAAGCTTTTTTTCTCCTTTATGAGCAACATGTCTATCTGGACCTATCCAGTATCTCATGTATTGCTCTGGAGATAGCTAAAAACGTAACAAAAAGGACAGTATAGGGGAAGGAGTTAAGATTCTGGAGAGGCCTCTCATCTTGGGTTTAACATGTGAATTGTTGAGTCACAGAAGTCATGCTAAAGAGTTTTCTTCTACATTTAATGTTCGCATTCCCCCCTCCCCCCCAAGATTATGGGTGGCTTGTTGGGTCACAACCGCTTCAGTGCTTGTTCATCAAAATTCAGTTTCTCTATGTGTGGCCAAAATGAGCTATTCAGGTTGAGAACAAAAGCAAAGTACATATCCCTTCCTTTTCTGAACATAGACAGGCAGCCCTCCTTTAAAAGGAAAACTAGAACAATACAATTGTCCAATTGGAATGCAGAAATCAAACTGGGCTTTATACTCTGTCGTTAAAAACAAACGTATTTTACCCAAAATCCTGCATCTAACAGGTTCACTGGTTATAGTGAGTTGGACAAGAGCTGTTTCTCATTGCTGTTGAAGTTAAATACTGGCTCTCATCATTGGTGAAGAATAATCTCTTGCCGCGTGTCCATGTGTGGATACAGACAGTGCCTTGGCATGACTCAGCTGGATGCTGCCTCAGGGCCACTGCCTCTGCACAGTTGCAAACATTGCAGAAATGCAACTGCAGAAGGTTTGATTAAAGGGACTGTGTGAACAAAGGAGTTACTTCATTTACGTGGGGTGTGTAAATCAAACCAGAAGTCCTGCACTTGCATGTTGGAAGAAACCACGCCAAGAACAAGATAAGGAGGAAAGTGAAACACTTTGTGCTAACTTTTAGTGGGCAGAAAGTGAATAAGGGAGATTTGCATGAGCGGCAAGCTGGAGTGAGATGGTGGTGGTGGCAGGCTCTGGTGAAGGGCACCATGCCAACACTAAGTCACTGGAGACAAAGCTCTGAAGTGCTCCATGATATCCTTACCTGCTTCCCAATAGTGCAATATTAGGTGCAACCACTGCCACTTGTATTGATGGTTCAGGGATTAGCCTGGCCTAGTAAACTGTTTGGTGAGCTTGGGCCCTCAGTCAGCGACCAACCTAACCAATCCATGACACTTCCACTGCTCCCTATCTTCTGGATCCTGGAGGAGCTCTCTTGCTTCCTGCTTATCTGATCAGGAAAGCCAGATCCTGCCATTCCCCCAGACTGCTGGCACATACACAGGATTTGGAGAAGGAGGGAGAAGTTGGCCTCTCATGGTGAGTCAGGCTCGGACATGCTCAGAAATGATGATAAGAGATTATCAGCACTTTTGTACCTTCCCGAGTGAAAGGGGATGTACAGGTGTTGTGGCTGATTTCTGTGCAGTTTGATCCTGTTCTCCCCTATGCCGTTGGGCAGGTATGAAAACTTGGTGGAATGTCTCAGACATCTGCAAGATTTCAAACAACAGCTGTGCGTGTGTGCATTCCTCACCTTTCCTAAAGGTGTTTTTGTCCCTCCATGCTTGCTTGCACACCATAATGAGTTTCATTCACCTGCCACTGGTCTGGGACACATTCTCAGAAGAACTGAGATTCTCTCATGCCACTTCTGAGTGCCTCCCAGCCTATGATGAGGTAAATTAATAAGCCTGTCTGTCCCACAAGGGAAAAGATTAATCTCTCACCAGATAATGTGCTTTGAAGGCACTCTGAAGGGGAAAGAGCAGCATTTGCCACGGTCAACTGTCTCTTGGCCCAAAGTGAGGTGATAAGCAGATCCTTTCCCTCAACTCTCTCAGTTCTCTAGGTGGACCATTCACTTACTTTGTGTCTCTGGACAGTGCTTCTTCTTTCTGAGTATATTCCATCCCAATAAGAAGTGAGTGAATGACCCTGATGCATCCTTGGCAGTCTTTCAACCTGTGCCAGGCTACTAGGCAGTCCTGCATGAGCTGACTGAGCCCTACATGAGGTAAGAGGATTTACCACCTCTCTCCACACATGCTATAGAAATGGAGAGGGAAAGATTAGGCAATCAGTCATCTTTAAGCACAGGCTGGCTATCAATGCCAGCCAAGATTTCTGGGCCTCTACTTAAATGCAAGATGCTGTCTTCTGGCTTCTACATAAAATGCTTCTTTCTTACTACAGTTATAGTATATCCAAAATGCTGGAGATCAGAAGTGTTTTGGACTTTGGAATATTCACATATACATAATGAAATATCTTGGGGATGGGACCCAAGTCTTACTCACACATAAGTACTTAACAGTAAAAAATATGATACACCATTGACACAGTGACAGACCAAACTTATCCCGCACTGGAAAGGGGAGGCCAGCTGGCCTGCTCCATATCCAATGAGGGACTGGGGCCGGTTGTAGCTCAGCCAGGAGCAAGGGGAATGCATTCCCCATACCTTGGGAAATGCCTCAGCAGCCCCAATGAGGCTACTTGGATCTGCACCACCTCAAGAGGTGGTGCAAATCCGAGCAGATCAGAACCGGGGTTAGGATCCTACCATGGGGCTGCCTCCCCCCCCCGACCTCCCCCTGCCCCAGAACACCTCCCTCTTGCTCCCCATGCCCCCCATGCCAGCCTGACTCAGCTTCACAGCACGTTTGCAACACTGTTGGGCCGGCGCAAGGAACTTGCACTAGCCTATCATCGGGTCTGGACTGTGCCCTCAAACAGGTAACAACACAGTAGCATCGCCAGAATCCCAGTATCAGCTATCAAACATCAGTAACAATGGTCAAAATGTCAAAATTAGTAAAAAAAACTCCCATACAATCCTGCTCATCCTCTTAGGTCAGGGGTGTTCAAAGTTTTTGACAGGAGGGCCACACCATCTCTCTGACATTGTGGCAGGGGCCGGGGGGGAAAAAGAATTAATTTACATTTAAAATTTGAATAAATTTACATAAATTAATATACTAGCTTATATGAATGAATGAAAGTCTTGCAATAGCTTAAGGCCTATAAAAGGCCTTGCACAAAGCAAGGCTGGCCTTTCCTTCACTGCTGTTGCTGCTGCTGCTGCATCACAGATGTGAAACAGCAAGTAGTGGAGGGAGCCCTCATCCCACAGCTCATGTGAGTGGTCAGATAGTAGGCTGACATGCTGAGAGCAGTTGCGTCGGGCCAGCGTGGGCTCCAGCAAGTTTCTGGAGGGCCAGAGGCTCATTGGAGAACTGGGGGCTCCCTGAGGGCCACATTGGGAGTCCTCAAGGGCCGCAAGTGGCCCCAGGGCCAGGGTTTGGGCACCCGTCTTACATAATCAGAGAAGGCCTTTTTACAAGTGCCACCACCCAGGGAGGTATGTGGGGCGGCGGCAAGAAATAGGGCCTTCTCAGTAGTGGCACCAACACTATGGAATTCCCTCCCCCTTGACTTACGAACTGCTCCCTCTCTTGAAACTTTCCAGTGAGGCCTGAAGATTCTTCTGTTTAGACAAGCCTTCTGAGCTCCTGGTCTTTTTAACATCATTTTTAACATCTTTTAATACCTTTTTAACACCTGTTTACAGGCTTGGATCCTTTTATAAACAGCTGCTCAGTGCTCTTTTACACTTTTATTTGACTCCTGTTTTTAAGATGTGTTTTTGCAAATATGTTTTATCTTGTTTTTAAATTATGTTTTTAATCTGTGTTTTTAACCATTGTTGTAAGCCGCCTTGGGTCCCTGTGGGGAGAAAGGCGGGATGATAATAATAATAATAATAATAATAATAATAATAATAATAATAATAATAAGGGATACTCAACCTGTAAAGTCAAGCAAGAGAAGAGCAATCCATCCTAAACAATTCATTTCATTCGCATGTATCTACCCAAGATTAAAATGGCAAAAGGTTTTAACGAGAGAAGAGTGGCAAGACATAACCAACATATTCAGCTACTTCAGTTTTCTCATGACATTTCTGTGGAAGTGCAAAGTTCCCAGAGATTGTCAGGTCTTGCTTGCAGAATATGAATTATTCTCTGGACCTGGAAAAATAGTTTGGTAGAATTTCAACTAGAGCAGCCATTTGCAACCACTGTGTCGTGGCACACTGGTGTGCTGCGAATGATCTGCAGATGTGCCACAGGAGTATGGGGGAGGATCATTTGTTAGTAGGGCCACTGGGGGATGTAAGCCCCTGGTGTCAGTGCAGTGTGCCTTGCCAGTTGACAAAAAACTGATGATGTGCCTTGACAATTTTAGTGCCTTGTCAGTGTTCCATGAGATGAAAAAGGTTGAAAATAACTGAACTAGAGAGTAGAGTAGTAGAATTTCTACTACTATATTTAGTCTAGGTCAGGTGCATGTTCTGACACCGAGGCTGCACTCCTATACATACTTACCTAGAAGTAAGCTCTATCAAATACAGTGAGATTCCGGAGTAAACATGCACATGGTTGTGTTGCTAGTCTTTTGCCTACAGACAGCAACAGGAGGCTTATAAAAAACTCACCCCTACCACAAAACAGTGACATTCAGGTTCAGAATTTATGGCCCAATTAAGACACAAATAATTTCTTCAAAAGGGTTACACAGAGGACACCCAATAGACACAGATTGTCACAAAACAGCACTCTTTAAAAAAGAAAGAAAGAAAAATGCCAAGGGCACTGCATCCTGCAGGGAAGTTTAGCAGGCAGAAAGTCTCCCTGAGGTAAGGGGGCATTTGTCTCCTTGCCCCAGGGTAAGCTCTGGCCTGCACAATGGATTAACCCAGACCTGCACCAGCTATAAAGCTGGCACAAGTCTTCATTGATCTGTGTTGCCAGATCGGTCCCAGGAAAAGGGATAGGATATTCCACACACCAACACCATCCCCTCCCCCCTTGCGGGTCTAATTCACCCACCCCCTGCCCCCATTGTTGCCTCTCCCCACCCTTCCCCAGTGCTGCTCAGCATGGAGCTTATCTGCTCTGGCGGTGTTCTCCTTGCACAGGTGCTGGTGGTAAAGCTCCAGCCTTCCTGCGGGCGTTATTAACTCAAGCGCAATGTGCTTTACGGCACATTTGTGACAGTCTGCGCCAGTGGAACATGCACTCCACAGGCGCATAGGCTGGATAGGATTGGGCCAAAAATGCTGTATTCCAAAATATCTATTTCTTCCCTGTCAATTGAAACCCTATCTAGTTATAAATGTAATTTCATCTCAGCATATTCAAAAAGGATAGACAGATTTCACAGAGGAGTAAA
This sequence comes from Tiliqua scincoides, assembly GCF_035046505.1. Taxonomy (NCBI): domain Eukaryota; kingdom Metazoa; phylum Chordata; class Lepidosauria; order Squamata; family Scincidae; genus Tiliqua; species Tiliqua scincoides. Next base: position 148,101,146 of record NC_089822.1, read on the forward strand.
TGGATGTCTTCAAGTTTGTCCTCTACATCAAGGTTGTCCTTTTTCCGCCTTAAAAATTCATGATGAATGGATAAGTTTTTACAGAAAAGGGTTAGTTTCCTACATGGTCCAAACAATTGATTTTTAAGCATCAGAGAGGCATATATTCCTGGAAAGAAGATGTTGAATAAATGAAACAATAAAAAGGAGTAGTCAATGGCTAGCACTTAAGCAAGATTAAATCCAAGTTTTCTTCTCTTCAGTGTTGATTTATGAATCCTCCTTTAGAACTATGTTGATAAGCAGATGCAAACCACAGTCAGCAGCTCTGAGAACAGGCAAACCTATTCACATGGGTTGATTTCTCATCCAATCTCATTTCATCCTCATGGAAAAGTTGCAAAAAAACAGTAAAGTCATGGGCTTTACCTTGTTTGTTCTTTAACCTCTTTCAGTCACTGGCATGCATGGGTCATTCAGTTCTAAGGGCAGAAGCTTTTGCCGAACCCAAACACACACGTGAAGCCATAGACCTTTCCACCATTTTATGGTTTCTTCAGGCCCTGTTGGCTGCATCTCCTGAACTCAAAAGTATTAGCATAATAATAATAATATAATACAGGTATTTATATACCGCCTTTCTTGGTCTTTATTCAAGACTTTATTCAAGGCGGTTTACACAGGCAGGCTTATTTAAATCTCCGTAGGGATTTTTACAATTTGAAAGAAGGTTCTTTCTTTCAAGAACTACAACATTCAGATGTTTCTTTCTGATTTGGTCGCAACATTCTGGCCTCCATCCTCCCACGCTCAGAGCAGATGGAATAGCTCAGCTTCAGCTTGTCAGCTGCTTCAAGGTCACACGGTGCCGGTGGCCTCAAACTGGCGACCTTGTGGATGTTATCTTCAGGCAAATGGAGGCTCTATCCTCTAGACCAGACCTCCTGCCTAGAAGGAGGAATGAAGGCAGGGCCCCTCCATGCCGCACTACACCAGCTCTCTCTTGCCACTATTTTGTATTTGCTACAGTTATGCAAGTTATCATTAGTTGTCCATTTATCCACACTGAAATATGCTACAGAAATGGTTAAAAACACACTAGGACTGAGTTGAAATGGGGGCGGGTGGGAGCACACTCATTTAATGAACACATTTTAGCAATGCTGAAAAGAGATCCTCCTTTTGTGCATTTTTAAGTACTGCATTGAAAGAGGGATGAAACATTAACCCATGTAGAATGAGGGCAGTGCTTTCTGACTTCACTTTGCTTGCCTTCAGTAACATCATCTAATTAGGCAAATTAGACTGCCTATGAAGTGCTGTGATGTCATCCAGTTTACTGTGTGTTATCTCATTGAAAGGGCTCCCTGACTGGCTGGCAAGTAAGGTTGAAAGCTGAAACAATGCCAGCAAATAGGCTCTGCAAAGAGGTGGGCATTCTAACAATTAAGGATCTAGCAGGAAATAGTTTGCACCCAGAAAGCTCTATTTTCAGCCCTAAAATCAAAACAGGCAAACATTTATCACAGTCCTAAAAAAACATACACACTTTGGATTTTTTTTTAATTTATTTTTTGGCATAGTCACTGAGACAAATTTAAGTAAAACAGTGAAACAAATTAATTGGAAGCTGAAATGTTCATAGGACATGGATGAAAGTTCTTCAAGAGCAAACACAAGCGCACAATTGACACAGAAATTCAAGAATCTCTATTCATTTGACTGCATAATCTCTTTAAACTCTCTGGGACCGAAAAGCAGGATTCTTCATAGGAACTGGTTGAGGGGAAAAAAAACTGTGCATGATCCAAGAGAAAAGGAAATGAAGAGGACAGAGAAATCATTGTATTATTGAATAATCGGAAACTGGGACAGAAATGAACAGAAGTTATAAAAGGTGATCAAACATCATTACAGCATAAGATCCCACCTTAGAAAAGCCCTGTTAGATCAGACCAACTAGACCAGCATTCCGATTTCCACCATGGCCAACCAGATGCTCAGGGAAGCCCACAAGAAAGGCATGAAAGGAATAGCCCTCCTCTGCTGTTGCCTTCCCCCTGCAACTGGAACTCTATGTATACTGCCCCTGAACTTGGAGATGTCCATTGTGATTAACAGCCATTGACAGTTAGTGAACTGGTTCAGACAATACTCCAACTGGGCCCCTTCTGGCATATGACGGAGGAGTGTGAGCATGCATGGTTCCCCTCTCCATCTGGTGTGCACTCACCTAATCACACAGGCTGCAACCCTTAACAAACTTACCTGGCAGTAAGTTCTATTGAACAAGGGTGGGACCCACTTTTGAGTAGACACACATAGGATTGCATTGAAAGTCAGATGGAAACCAGAGTAACATACCCCCTTTTTTTTTAAAGCATTGTCCAAACATGCTCAGCTGAGGCAAAAATAAATAAATAAATAAATCAGCATTTCTACATCCAGCACCATTCCTTGTTTTTATTACATTTTTAAAATTAAAACTTGAAAAAGAGGGTTATTCACCTCCTCATTCTTTAACTGTCCCACCATTTCAAGAAGGTTTTTGCTGATATATTTTTAATTATCATGCAACCTTGTTAGGAATGTTAAAAAACTACTGTGGACAACAGTGGAACTATTTTGACCCTCCCCAGCAGTAAGGTTTTCCTACATCTACTACACAGGATAATTGGAGCTGGTGTGCATTTTGCATATAGCAGGAGGAAGAAAATCCTGCATTTTGATAGGGTCCTTCTTGCCTATTCTGCTTACACAGGACTTGCAATTGCCAACCCAGGGAAGAGAAAACAGAGTAACAGCTCTGCAAGTGCTTCAATTAGCCATTGCTAAATTTAGGGAAAGTTGCACATAATACAATGCCTGGATTTTCTTTTTTCTTTTTTAAACCAAAACCATTTCTCTCCCTTTCTGTGAGCTAATTGTCCCGTGGAAATGCCCTCTCATTAGAAGGAAAACTTACACAGGCGCACAAAAAGTGATCAATTAAGAGGCACTAAAAATAACCCTGCACTTCATCAACTCATTATGAGTCATAAATAAACTAATATGGCTGGGTAACTCATCTGCATGAAGCTGCCCTCTCTGACCTCAAGCCCTCAGCCAAGCTGGGAGGAAAAGCTTCCTGTAGCAGAGAGGCAGTTGTATGTGTGTGATACACAATACAGAACAAATGAAAGCAGGCAGGGGCAGGTTCCCTCACAGCCCACCTGTATTCTCCCATTCAGGCTCCAGCTCTGTGCCTGCCTGCCTTATTGACAGTAATGCAGTTTCCCTGAAGGCTCATTTTACATTCACTGTTGCATAACAATGGATGGCAAGGGATGGAGGGAGAAAGGTCCCTAGAGGGCATGTGACTTTCACCTGAAGCAACAGAAGCTGTCACACCTTCCTAACACTGCCTTCTATACTTTGACCACCACTGTACTCTGTACTTGCTGTTCATTCCTTTATTAAGTCCTTTCCCCTGGGGGCTGGGGATAGGCCCTCCGTTTGGCTGTACTTGTCCTAAGAGGCGACTAAACAGCCACCGGGTAGGTGGGACTCAATAGCCTGGGAAGGCAGCTCATCTGAGAGAAGGAAAACTCTGATCCCAAACCTCCACTGCCTTGTGGCTACATCCGGTTATGGAAAAGGCTTCAGGAGTCAACCTCGAGGCAAAATCCAGAGCTGGAGTCCCTGAGGCAGTTCATGGCTGAACATAGTCACGTTCTGGCAACTCCTGCGACGCTGCTGGAACCAACCATATTGGCCTCTGCCTTTCCATTGGACCATTTCAGTGACGTGGAGAGGGGGGATTTGCTGCATGGGTAACAGTCTATGCTCCATATCTACTTTACCCAGGCTTCGCGCACTGAAGAGGACACTCTGTTCCAGAACCACCATTCAGAGCACGATACCATAGTCTTCCAAGACTGAAGGATGCCAACACTCATTAAGTCCTGTTCTCTGCCTTCACCTTGTCCTGTCCAGCTAAGGCTGCAAGCTCTCTTCAGGAACCATATCTCCTGAAAACCATTAGGTGGTGGTGTGAGGATCCAATCCTATCCAATTTTCCATGTGGCTCAGTGAGGTTGGCGCCCTAAGGTGCAGTTATGCCAGTGGGGTGCACACTGCATTCTGTGGTACAGAAGCAGTCACTGGGGCCTTCTCAAGGTATGGCAACATGTGTTCCCTTATCACAGGGCTGCATTGTGGCTACACCAGAGTTGGAAAGTTGGATAGGATTGGGCCCTAACAGACAGTGCTGGACTAGGACCAGGTTCAAAGCCCCATTCAGCCATGAAGCTCACTGGATGACCTTGGGACAGTCACATGCTTTCAGTCTCACCTACCTCACAGGGTTGCTGCGAGGCTAAAATGGGGAAGCTCCATGAAGTACAGGTGGGGCATAATTGTCATATGAACTGCCCTATTGGATTGCTTTATAAGTCAATCTAGTCCTGCCCTCTGCCTCTTACAGTGTCAGCTAGATGCTGCTAGGCAGAAACGCTCACAAGCACAGCATGATGGCAACAGCTTCAGCATCTGGTAACACAGGCCAACACACATTTTGCTTCCTTAAACATTACACCAATTCCTGGGTATATTTGGGGTGCCGATTCCAAAAATGGCATCCGTTTTGCCCTAGCACGTCTAGTTTTGGAGTATAGTATAGCCTCATTAGTGAATGGTTCAAGCAGCTTCCTCATGAGGAAGCCACGGTGTAGGCTTCCTGAGGAAGCTGCTTGAACCATTCACTAAAGAGGCTATGCCGTGTCTCCCAAACTCGACGTGATAGGGCAAAACGGATGCCTTTTTCGGAATCAGCAACCCCAAATTCATATCAAACCACGATAAAGTTTGGGAAAAACTTTTCTGACCCTCAGTTTTGAAGGCCTGTGTAATCTGAGACATTTGCAGGGCACTACTGCCAAATACGGAAGTTCCTGTTAGTTATCCGATACCTATTTGTGTGCACGCATACATCCCCACCTCGAGAGCTCCATATGTGCATATATGTGACAGGGACTGGCAATCCAAGCAAAGTTTCTCCCCCTCCAGAAGGGACTTTCAAGGCTTTCAGGTAGATATTGGGGACAATCCATTCCACACCCCACCCCATCTGTCCAATCCAACACATGCGTAGCAGACTCAGTCTGCCGAGATTTTTCTAGCAGGCTCTTTCAACACCCATGGCCAACTGGGCAGAGGGAAGGGGCTGGATTGAATGAGGGTGTCCTGAGGCAGACCCAAGCAGATGAGCAATGCTTGCTGAGTGCTGTCGCTGCTCCCACCATCACCACCCAAAAAGGATGGCAACAACTTTGAAACCTGTTACCTGTGCTTGGGTTGTTTTGCCTTTGCATAGTGCTGGCTAAATCTTATTAGATGGTAGGAGCAGGAGCACCACTCTGCTGCACTAAGACTTCTCAGATTCTTCCATTCCAAAACAGAATCAAAATCTCTGTCTTCCTCCCCCAATCCTTATGAAAACAACTCCCATTGTTACAGGAGGTCTCTCCCTGCACTGTCAAGGCCAATTCTGCTTTTAAAGCTCTAAGCAGGAGCACATGGCTGCTTGTCTCTCCATCCTGGTTTCCAAAGCCCTGCAATGGATCAAGGATGGAGGAACGTAACCATGTTCCAATCCTTAGCTTCAGGGTGAAAGCGCTGCCTTTGTGGGAGACCACACGCATGTGAAGCTACAATTGAGTATGTCCTTCCTTCAAACTGGTGGCAGCCCAGCACAGATCCACAAAGTTGTATATATGTGTGGAAAAGGTTATTGCAACGCCACGCACTGTGCAAAAATTAATAGTCTGGAAAAAGAACAGACTCAGGGCAGAAGCAATTTCTAGCATGCATGGCAGGACTGAGAATATACTTCAACTGTCTAAAGGCCTAGCATATATATTAAGATACCAGTAGTGCATCGGGAAACCCAGGCTCCTCAGCATCATCAGATCTTTCCACATGTTCCACAAGGACATGAAGGGCACTGTTGTCTTCGATGGCTCCACATCAGACCCTTTTGACATCCGAAGCGGAGTGAAGCAGGGCTGTGTTCTTGCACCAACCTTGTTTGGGATTTTCTTCGCTGTCCTGCTGAAGCAGGCCTTTGGAACTGCAACAGAAGGCATCTATCTCCGGACCAGATCAGACGGAAAGCTCTTCAACCTCTCCAGACTGAGAGCAAAATCCAAAGTCCAGCTGAAATGTCTGCGTGACTTCCTCTTTGCCGACGATGCAGCTGTCACTACCCACTCTGCCAAAGATCTCCAGCAGCTCATGGATCGTTTTAGCAAGGCCTGCCAAGATTTTGGACTGACAATCAGCCTGAAGAAAACACAGGTCATGGTTCAGGATGTGGACTCACCTCCCTGCATTACAATCTCTGAGCATGAACTGGAGGTTGTCCATGACTTTGTGTACCTTGGCTCAACGATCTCCAACACTCATTCTCTCGATACCGAGCTAAACAAGCGCATCGGTAAAGCAGCTACCACGTTTTCCAGACTCACAAAGAGAGTCTGGTCCAACAAGAAGCTGACGGAACATACCAAGATCCAGGTCTACAGAGCTTGCGTCCTGAGTACACTTCTGTACTGCAGCGAGTCATGGACTCTTCGCTCACAACAGGAGAGGAAACTGAGCGCGTTCCACATGCGCTGCCTCCGATGCATCCTCGGCATCACCTGGCAGGACAAAGTTCCAAACAACACAGTCCTGGAACGTGCTGGAATCCCTAGCATGTATTCACTGCTGAAACAGAGACGCCTGCGTTGGCTTGGTCATGTCGTGAGAATGGATGATGGCCGGATCCCAAAGGATCTCCTCTATGGAGAACTCGTGCAAGGAAAGCGCCCTACAGGTAGACCACAGCTGCGATACAAGGACATCTGCAAGAGGGATCTGAAGGCCTTAGGGATGGACCTCAACAAGTGGGAAACCCTGGCCTCTGAGCGGCCCGCTTGGAGGCAGGCTGTGCAGCATGGCCTTTCCCAGTTTGAAGAGACACTTTGCCAACAGTCTGAGGCTAAGAGGCAAAGAAGGAAGGCCCATAGCCAGGGAGACAGACCAGGGACAGACTGCACTTGCTCCCGGTGTGGAAGGGATTGTCACTCCCGGATTGGCCTTTTCAGCCACACTAGACGCTGTGCCAGAACCACCTTTCAGAGCGCGATACCATAGTCTTTTGAGACTGAAGGTTGCCAATACAATCTAGTAGTGCATCGGGAAACCTGATTCCCAGCATTGTACATCTAGGAACTACACCAACAAAACCTTAGGACTTCACAGCCCTGATATAGTAGGTTAGCTGACTGCAGAGCATGCATCTTGCATGATGCAAATATGCCCTGACATTACAAATACAGAGGCCAGCAAGGCAGAGTGAATAGAAGCAGGTGGCAAGACTGGCTCAAGACTCCCTGGCTCCTCTGGCAGAATGCCAAACGCTGTCCCCCACCTTACCTGGTGATGTGTCAGCCTTTGCTCCTCCCTGTCCTTGGATTGTAAAAGGAAGAGGATGATGGAGTGGAAGAGGAAGTATGGCGGAGAGAGACTCTAGACCACCATTCATTTCTCCACACTCTCCCCCCGTCCTCCTCTTTGTTTTACAATCCAGAGTGTGTGGGGGCAGTGGAGGTGAGTGAGAGGACAGCGGTGGACACCCCCACCACTCTGCTGCCCAAGACGACCACTTCAGTTGGCCTCATGGTTGGGCCAGTCCTGGCTGATGGTGTTCAGGGCCAACCCAAAACGTTATTGGCATTAGGCGACTGAAAAATGCTGCAACACATCAACAACTTCATAACACTAGTGAGCCGTTTACCAAATGGGTTGGCGAAGTCACAGAGAAACAGTTCACACCAGTGCCAGCCACTGCCAAAGATACACTTGGGGGCCATAGTTTTTCAATCAGTCTGTAGCTCCTCCAAATTAGCTCTCTCTTCAGTTCTGTCTCCAAGTTCCAGCTTATACTGTAACAGACAAGACAATCTCTTTAGCACCCTGACAATGCAAACGTAAAGAAGCCTACTCAAAAGTAAGACCTACTGAGTTTACTGGAATTTACTCCAGGTAAGTGTGCATAGGACTGCAGGTTTAACCTCATGCAGCACCTGCACCCACCTCAGAACGGACTGCAGTAACCATTCTGTGCATCCACATTACTCACACATACACAAATGCACTGTCTGATCAACGCCATGTGGCCACTGCACTGAAAGTACAGGGCTGCTAACATGATGGCTGTCAAATCCAACCAGCCATCCCAGTGGAGAGGCCAGTCAAGATAGGTAAGAGAAGTTGTGACCTGGTTGCTGCACAGTCCCCTATGGGACTTCTCATAGCGACATCAGCTCTTTTGGGAGCAGTGCTGTGGAGCCACTGGGGGTGTGTCTTGCTCAGTTGGGGGGGGGGGGTTCAGGGCCCAGTGCCCGCTGACCCTGCCTCATCCTGCACCCTATCTCATCTCCCCGCTGGTGGGGTTGTGCCAGCAGCCAGTTTATGCCCTGTTGCCAATGGTGCACAGCTTTCCAACTGCCACGCTAGCATCTGTGCAACAGCTGGTGACAGAGGGGCTTCCATGACAATGTAGCCATCTTTTCTCTGGCATATCTAGCTGTACACAGCTGTTTGCCAGGGACAAGATTGGACTGTTACTTTCCTTACTGTTTCAGTTCCTGCATGGAGGGTGGGGAAGAATAGCTAAAAAGTGGGTGTCTGCCTTGTCCACAGTTTTTAGAGAATGGATGCATTAATGATACTAGAGAATGGGGGTGGGACTATGGCTGCAGATGGAATGATTTAAAGGTTAGGGTTGACATAGTTGGAAACTATAGGGGCTGGACAGTACATGAGTTGTATGGATTGCCCTTTCCCCAAGTAACTTGAGATGGAAGTAATAATGGAAAAGTAACAATGGCTGGTCTTAAAATGCCAGTGATGCTAGCAGATACTTCACTCTACCATTTGGATCAAAACATCACACTGCATTGCCCCGGAAAGTGACCAAAAATTCAGAGTAAACAAACGCATGGAGGACCGTCAGCCAGTCGCCTCAGCTTGCTTTTAACCCCCCAGACCTTCCATGTGTCCCACAGCCAAGCTTTTCCCAGATCCAATTTGCAGTATTAGCCACCTTTGCTCCATTGGTAGGAAACAGTCATTCATCTCCAGTCACTAGCTCAACTCATTTCTCTGCGTGAGCCTCCGGGGCTTGGAGAGAGGAAACTGGCAAACTTTTTGATAATGAAAATCTATCACTGCCTGGCTACCTTGGGTGTTGAGCCCCAAGTCCAGGCAGGAGCTCAAGGTTAAAGGACAGAGGGAGCTTTCACAGGTAGCTCTGTTGCATAAAGGCAATTAGCGAGTGCAGCTAAAATTAGATCAATGATTTCCTGCTGTTAATGGTCGAAAGCATCACAGCTTCATTTCCTTGCCTCCCCCCCCCCCTATGAGGACCTTGGCATTCTTGTGCAAGGCTTGGCAATGATTTATGAGGTAAAAAGGTATCATGCACATGCAGAATAAGCTATGGGGAACGTAGACCAAAAACCAGCTGGCACTTCTTCTGGAAGACCCTACAGTGCATGAACAGCATCCACACTGTGATGAAAGCAGAGTAATACCAGCCAACACTAGAGAAATCAGAGTGGTATCCTCAAGGCTCTTCCTCTGACCTATGCTGAAAAATTAGTCGGTACCATGACATCAACTAGTCCCACTATGATGAATGGTAATGATTAGAGTAAGGGATGTGAATCCAAGAAATCTGGGTTCAAATTCCAGCTCAGCCATGAACACACTGCTTGAACAACTGAGTGGGTGTTCTATGTTGGTAAAGTGGGAACAACAGTGACCTGCCTTACAGGGTTGTTGTGAGGATGTATGATGCAAGGTTTGAATTTGTGCATTTCAAATGCTATAGAAGTGATTGGAATCAACAGCAATTCATTGTATGTTAAAACAGACATGTTAAGATAATTCACAGCTCAATTTTGTGCTAGCTGGAGGCCAGCATAACACACGTTGCACCAGCAGAGCTGCTTTACAGTATGGCGGTGTATGGCCAAGGAGACCCATAGGGGGCCCTGGAGCTTACCAGGGAAGAGTATAAAAGTTTTCTAGTTACCTCCTGTAAGCCCTCAGGTCATTCTCCCACCTCCACCACCCAGGATGCAGTGCAAGCTTTTGGGGCTACATAGGGTAGGGGGGAAAAGCCAATCCTGTTTGCTTTGGTCAGTTAGTCTGTAGATTTTTTTTCCCCAATTAAAGGGGCACCACCCAAACAGATCAAGTGGTAGATCTGCCATTAACAGATTTTGGGCACAATTCTAACCAACTTTCCAGCACCAAGGTAAGGGCAATGCAGCTCTGAGGTAAAGGAACACACATTCCTTTATCTTGAGGAGGCCTCTGTGAGAGCCCCCCAACTGCAGGATGCAGTAAATGCCCCACTGGCACAGCTATGTCAGTGCTGGAAAGTTGGTCAGGGTTTGGGCATTTCTTTGCAAAGCAGATGATGGGAAACTGCCAGGTTGCTCAATCTTCAGAAGCTGGTTGATTGGTACTTTTACACCCGACTAGATCAAGCAGGTTCCTGCCATTAATGGCCGAGTAGCTTTGCTGCTACTCAGCACACAGTTCTTTGATCTGCACAGTGCTGCTATTTAATCAATCCAGGGCAGCCACTCCAAGCCTGTTTTTTCCAAAGCAAATGCCCAAGGTCCATCGAACAGTTTGTTTGTGTTTTATCAATGAAGAAGTGCATTTGGACACTTTATCTAGGATGCTGAGCGAGTTGTTTCCAGCTTCTGTTTACTCTGCGGTGAAAGAGGGTCTGCCTAGGCTCAATGAGAGGGCTTTTATTATGATTTCCTATGCTCCCAGATTGAACCCTGGCAGAGAAAACAGTTTCCTGGACCGAAGCTTTGATGAGTCTTTGCAGACATTATGACCTGGTTCTATTTCTCAGCTTAAAAGAGGGGAAGTATTGGGAGCCTAGTCTGGGATGACATTAAAATCATGATTTGATCAAAGTCATACCTCTTTAGTTCTGTCCTTGGCTAGGGAAAAATGTGTAAGTTTTGGCAACTAAAAAGGAGGGCTGCTGAGATGAAAGTGAGGAGAGATCAGGTGAAAGTAAAGGCATTAATAGTCTGTGAAGAGAGACAGAGAAAGAAAGAGGGCAGCCTGATGCTAAGCCCCTCTGCCTCTACAGACAGCACTAAGATGACACCTCACGGCAGCAGGACCAGCCCAGGACCACCTGGCACCTAAGACAGCATGCCAAATGTTCCTCTTACTTACATGGTGATATGTCAGCCTCTGAGATGCCCACTCCCTGGACTGTAAAAGTCAGTGAGAGATGGAGTGGAAGAAGTGCAAAGAAGAGGAAAGATTCTCCACTTTCCTCTTCTCCAACTCCCCCCCATCCCCCCTTCTTTTTACAATTCAGGGAGTGGGGGGGAAGCAATACAGATGAGTGTGCAGGGAGAACTGGTTGCCCCCCCCCCCACTCTGCTGCCTAAGCCAATCGCTTCAGTCGGCTTCATGGATGGGCCGGTCCTACATGCCAGACTTTTAAGGGTATACAGAGGGGAAATTGAGCTTTTCAGAAGAGCTGCTTCACTATGAAAAGCATGAAGTTTGCTGTACTAAACCAGAAGTATGAAATGGAGGTGCACATTTCCTCCTACTTGGAGACATTTAGTGGTACAGCGTTGGGGATATATAAGTGTGAAAGATATATAAAAGATACTGCACGATTGCTAAGGTTATGGATGACATTAGAAAGTCCAAGATTGCATGAAAAAATGCAAACCCAAAGCAAGCAAGCGAGCAACACATAAATAAATCCCTTCCCCTCTCCCATAGCTTTTTTTTTTTTACAAAATAAAGATGAGAGATACAAGATGCCTCTTCTGAGCACACATATTTAATAGCTGTATCTACTATAATGAAACAGAGGTTAAACACCAAGTGCCATGAAGAAGCTCTAAGAGGGATGAAGGAGAAGGGATACTGTGAATAAGGGAAGCAGGAAAAAGAGGAACAAAGCAGGCCGAAGACAAAGGCAAGCCAGCTACTCCCAAGGCATACACATGCCAAGACATCAGCCACTGCTCCGTATTTGGGTGATAGTATTAAAAGTAGAGAAGGTAAACCCCCAAATATTCCACTGTGACTTTCAACAGCAGATAACCTGCCTTGGCCCTTGTCAAAAGCTCCATGTTGCACTCCAAGAGATTGACTGGACAGCATTCATCCCATCTCCTACCTCTGTGCTGGCCGATCTCCTTGCAACCTTGGCCAGCCAAGGCTTAGTGCCCAATGCTGTCTCTTGCCTTGCTGCCAAAGGCTGCTCTGCAGTTTTGGCCCCATTCACTGGCTTAAAAGCTCTACTGATGCTATTAAGACACAATTCAGTTTTCTGAGAGCGACCTCATGCCTCTCTCTTGCCAAGGCTTTTTGCTTGCAGGAAGTGTGAAATGAATTAAAGCCCCTCTCTTGGTTTTAGATGCTTCAATGTTGTCTCTAAAGTGATCATCCTAATGGTGACATTAAAAGACATTTATATAGTGACAGAATGAATGCAGTGCAAAGCAGAAAGGTGAATCAGAGGATTTTTTTTTAAGTTCTCAATAACATTTATTCATCATTGTCACAGAAATGATGGCTAAGGGCACAATCCTAACAGGTCTACTCAGAAGTAAGTCCTATTTTGTTCAATGGGGCTTACTCTCAGGAAAGTGTGGTTAGGATTGCAGCCTAAGTGTGATACATTAAAAACTCCTGCAATCAGAAAACTCTACAGGTTTTAAGAGTTCTTAGAGTTACCAGTAGTTACGCAAACTATGATTTTAGTGGACGGAGTGCTCATCATATGAGCTGTGTTCAAACCCTAGGCCAGCCATGGGCTTGCCCTACTTAAGTCACCATATCTCAATCTGTTTTCCCATCTATACAACAAAAGCACTGATCACCCTCTCTCAACACTGCACTGATCCTAAAGGCAATTACTGCAAAGCACCTTGCTCTTTTGAAATGTGTCAGACCCAGGAGGGGGTTAGGACTACCAGAGGAGGCCTCCACTGTATCCTGCTAAATAGCTGGTGCAGATCCAAGAAGCTACATAGGGATGGCTGGGGCTTTACTCGGGGGTAAGGGGAAATATATCCCCTTACCCCAAGGAGACCTCCAGACACTTTCTGAGCTGCACTGGATGCGGTGTAGGCCATGCAGCCTCAGCTGCTCCAGCTCAGTTTAGAATTGGGCTGCTCATTGTGATGTGAATGTAAACTTAGCCACCAGTGTTCTGCTGAAATCCACACTGCAGACTAAGAGACATCAGGTTCAGCTATACCTACGTTTACTTTGAATCTAGGCTGAACTGCATTAAGTTTATCCAATTTGCTAACCAAATTCAAAGATTGCTAACCAATCTTTTTTCTGATTTTAGTTATAAAGTTTGTTGTAGTTAACTTACAAGCTTAATAGGGAATTCGAATTTAATCAGTCTGCTGGGTTATTTAAATAGCCATTTAACAGATCTGCAAGTACAATCACAGTGAGTGCTCAAAAATTCAATTCCAAACTTTTTTTCTAGCACACAAGGGATCAGTTCCAAAAATCAAATGTACAGTATACTGTGTGAAATTCAATATACAAATTCAAAGAACTAGTCTTCAGGCTCCAATAATAAGGGCAGCTAGATGCCCTTCAGAGGTTAAATCAGCAGTGTGAGAACTGCTTTTTCCATTATGAATCCAACAGCATGGCTGTTAATATTTAAAGGCCCAAATAGGCAATGATTGAGTGGGAAGGACCTGCACAACCAGCCCAGTCCACATGGTGACTGGTCTTTAAATATGACAGCAACACCACAGGATGGAGCCGCGGAAAAGCAACCCCCACATGCTGTAATGTCAAAAAAGCACCTTGCACAGAAATACTTTCTACTGACCTCTTTGGAACCTCCTTCCAAGATAAACTTGTTGAGGAGTGGAAAGAAAATTTGTTTATGCTGATCAAATATTTATTTTCAGTGCTTGTTCTAAACAAAGCAGAGAATGTTTCTTCACTGAGAAAAGTTGATTCGTATACTAAATGTCACATTTGTCAATTGTTTAGATGCTTAGATGTCCAGTTTGTTCTAATGGATATGTGAAGTATCTCGTACTTTTAAATACCATAAGGACCTTAACAACAGAGATCTGACTGATATATTAAATGCTGATCAGCCTGAAGCAAGGCGACCATCAGGTACTAAGATGAATGCCCAATAGTCCATCTATTGGCTTAATGCAGTGCTTCTCAAACTGTGGGTCAGGACCTACTAGGTGGGTCACAAGTCAACTTCAGGTGGGTCCCCGTTCATTTCAATGTGGATTTTTTTTAATATATCAGGCTTGACACCTCTGGCAAGTGCAATGAGTCCGCCAGGACAACTGAGCTCAGCACCAGATAATTAGTCAGTGGGCACAGGTAGTGGGAGGGATTGGGGGGTGGAACTGAAGTGTTTCTGGTGGGGAGGGGGGCAGGATCAGTGCTACTTTTGTGTGGTTGTATCCTCTCCATTTCCTTCTGCCTTACTTTCTTCAGGTCTGCACAGCTATTTTGCTGATGCACATATCCATCACATTTCCATGAGGACAAACCAAGGAGATTGAGAGGGGAAGTCGAGGTTTTCTCCAGGTAAGGAACTGAGGAGACCACTGCAACTGTCCCACCACCACCACCACAAGATGCAGTACACGTCTCCTTGGCAAACATGCACTGCAGGACAGATTTTGATAATATTGGGCTGTTAGTTTCTTTGAATACAACCCAGGCAATCCAGCCTCAATCTCATTGATTTATGGGAGTGATTTCAACACAACAGACCATGACAAACGCATCAATAAATCCTTTTAACAAACAGGCTGCTCACATTTTACACTGTACTCATCTACAGGGGTCTGGGCATACAAACACAATTTCATTTGAATATGCATGCATTTTAAAATGGGACGTGAGAACTGGATCCTTTGAAACTATACAGTACAGATTGCATCAACCGCTATATGCATAACCAAGGGCTGGATAATAAACTCCCCCTTCAGTATGTGATCAGCTGTTTTCTTCCTCTGCTTGGATTAGGACATTCAGGTGAACATAGTCAACTTAATCATCGGCCGCACAGACTGTCACAAGACAGCATGCCACCAAATCAAGTCACTCATGTCCGAAGCAGCATGTTAAACTGTGGCATACTTCAGGCAAGTGAATCAAGCCACTTGTGGCCCTGAGGTTTGGTTAGCATATCTGGCACACTGGGACACAAAGACAGGGGCATGTCGTTGTGTGTTGTGGAACGCATTTTATTCAGAGCATTCCTTCCTGTGCACTTCTCTGTCGCCTTCCACTTAAGAATGCTTCCAGCTCATTCCCAACTGAAATTCTAGTCCATAAAAGGTTCAGTCCATCCAGGAACTTTTCCTACACAACTGAAGCCCCACCCCCACCCCGAAATGACTGAAAGCCGGACAGGAACACAGCTGGTAGACTGTGCCCAAAATCAGCAGAAAGGAGCCTCTCCGCCTCCTGCAGCTAATTTTACTTGCTCACAGAAAACAAAGGCACAGTGGTGGCAGGGGCTACATACCAGTTGCTGCTGTCATGGAACAATTGGGCCCCTCCAGAGCAGGCAGACCCCAGTTCTCAGCATCAGGTTACCAAGTTCCCAAGCAACTGAACTGGCTGCCAAGTCTCAGCAAAAGCATTCCTGGGGGGAAGCAGTGGGAGGGATGGGACTGCTCGCCTCCTGAGAAACAGGTGGCTTTTGTCAGGTTGATGGGGCCAAAGCCTGAAATTGGAGATTCCCATAGGAATGCAGGGCATGAGAGAGATCTGATGGAAGGAAAGGGGCAACTGGAATTGATGGGAGGAAAGGATTATGCTGAAAATAGCGCAATAGGTTTTGGCAGTGGTGGACCGACCTGTCTTGGACTTGCACTTGTATCTCATGCCCATTTGTTCCCACTTCTCCCCATCCTACCCAGTGTGATCAGCTGCTGTTGCTTTCTTCCCAGGAGCTGAAGTGTCCATTTTCCAGCCAACTCCCAGGAAAGACAATAGAACAAACAGCCATGAAGTATGCAAATTTAAAAAAACCCAGGGCACATCTCTCAGTCTCTAGGCCATCAAGAGGACTCTGTGTCTCTCTTTTTCAGTGTGCCTACAGAATCTGGCAGGAAGGCAGCCAAACTCAACTGAGAGCCCTGGCACTGGGTTAGCATATGTTCTTGCAAACATTAATGGGTGGATGTTAGTCTGCATGAATTATACATGTAAACAGCTGTGGGGAGAGAAAAATGATTCCTGAATAAACTTGGGGAAGAAGGAAACAAAAATATAACTTCACATTTAGTCTTTCCCTGGAACTTGGTGAGCTCCAGCACCTGAAAGGCCAAGTGGTCAGCTGAGTCTGATCCCATTATGCCAAAGAAGCTTAGACGGCAGTTTCTCTTTTACATCCAAAGTGGGTCATTCCTCCAACACCAATATGCAGACACCAGGGATCTGCTCCATGACTTAATGCAGGTTGCCACAGAAGTCTGAGGTCACTGCTGATACCAGCGTGGTACCAATGTTTTGTTTAAGAGGCACCACTGGGACACCAAAATAAGTCCTAACATAGTTTAGCTTCTCAACAAGTCAAAGAAGCATTTCCTAAGGAGATGACAAAGTCTCACAGGCAACTCAATGATGGTTAGAAAAAACATGTCTGTGGGTCACTGATGTTCCTGGAATGAGCTCAGACCAAATGAGGAGTTGCTCTCACAATAAATCAAAAGCTCATCCGATTGGCATAGGTGCCAGTGGACACTGGGACTGAACAAGCAAATCCTGTAGTCTTTGGCCTAATGAAGGAGAAAAATGCTTCCAGCCACAATGCCTTGGCTTCTGTAGCTGCCAAAGCAGGGGACAGCAGAAGCCATTCCCCAAGCATCCAAGAGGCAATGCAGTCTTCCTGACAAAGCAGGATGAATGGTGCCCTTGGATTACCCTTGACAGCCTCAAGAAAACAGCATCATAAAGGCTTTCTCATTTGCTTTAAAACTGGAGTGCTAAAAGAATCAACGATATTATACCCAGCTCTGCCAAGGTATGCAGGGCCAAGCAGCACAAGACTGTCCTGTGCCAGAAGCAGAGCAACACCCTTCCTAGTTAAGCCCTTTCTCAACTGATGCTACAGCAGAAACCTCAGAGGATACTGCCTCCACTGAAGAGCAAGGGGTTGGAACCAAAGCAACACACATTTCAGACCTCCTTGTCTACCCAAAAATGATGTGTGTGGTTGCTGCCAATTGTCAGGATTACGGAGGGAACAAAGTAGCCAGCAAGTCATCAGACGAAACCTTGTACGTTCCCATTAGTTTCCCCTTGATGGAAAGGAAGGCTATATCAGGGCAGTAAGTAGGCTTCATGGGGGCACAGTTTAATTACCAGCTCACAGAAACCCGCTAAGTAATAAAGGGCCTCCCTGCTTAGAGGCCTTTGCAGACAGACTGCCAGAAGGAACTGAGCGGGCACCCTTATGCCATCAGTCATTTTGCCTGGTAGAGAAGGCTCCAGCTGATAACCCCTTCTCTGCCCTGTTTCTCTTCTGCTATCAGGAGTCCAAATAGGAAAACTGAGCTCTTTCCCCTCCAGTGCAGACTCATTTACACAGACCCATATTGCAAGGAACCAGACCACTCGTTTCCCTCAACTTTACATCTGCTTACATAATTGAGCGTAAATCCCTGGCTGAGGAGTGAGAGCTTCTGGACAATCCAGAGCTCTTTACATACCCATATGATAACTGTACAGTCTGTTATCCATAGTCAAAGGAGCATCCACCTTGGGTTTCTATTCATAAACTGACTTAGAATGACATAAAGGGGAGGACAGTTTTCCAGAGGCATCTGGTTGATCATTGTGGGAAACAGAATGTGGGACTAGATGGATCCAGCAGAGCTCTTCTTACGTTCTTACATTATCAGGACTATTAACTAGGATTGTCTTCTCAAAGCAACAATCTTGTTTAAAGTTTGGTTATACAAAGACAGCTAACATAAAGAGCACATCAGATGGAGTAGGAGCATATAAGAGAGTTCAATACAAGTATATCCTGTGCCATATTGCCCATCTGATGCACAGGGATGTGCCAGATAATGGGAGCTCATGGCCTTTCCTTCCTTCCTCTCAGTGTCCTCAACTATGTCTATCAGAATTGGAGTAACAGTCTTTATTTATGGTCTAAATTTATGGTCTGACATCATGTTCATTTGAGATTGTTACACTAAATCAGCAACCATGGAATCCAACTATGAGATATATTATCAAGTGTTGAACAGACTCCAACCACACAATTCCAGCTGAGATATTTGCCAAGGCTGGTGAATATCTAAATGAAGTATCATTTAGATATCTAAATCAAGATGCTGCAGGGCTGGACCAAACAGAATGTTCCCCGGATAGCAAATATATACCCCAATCCTATCCCCTACCACTCCACAGCATGCAACATGACAGAGCAGGCACTGCATGCAATGGTGGGAAAGCAATCAAATGGTCAGTGGAGGGTAAGTAATTTTTTTCTTACTTACCTCCAGGCAGGCCGCCTGATTACCTGTGGCCCAAATGAGTCTCCTTGGACTTATGTCAGCTATTTTGCTGGCATAAGGCCAAGGAGAAGGTGGGATGGGTTGGAAAATCAGACAGGATCAGGTGAGAGCTTTTGACACTGAAATCCATTGGACATTGTCCTCTCCCCCCCCCCCGCCCTGAACCATCCCCCCCAGCCATCTTAGGTAGTTCAGCATGGGCGATTCTCTCCCTGACCATTGTCCTCCTACATCATCATTATGACTTTTTAAAAATAGTGAATTCACATATTTACATCTGCACACTCATTCATGTTGGCCCCTTAGCCCTACGCAAAACATGTAACATATGCATGGTGGAGCGACTGAGATTATGTCTGCCAGCATTACCTCCTCAGTGTCCAATATCCATGCAGAGTTCTACATGTGTACACACACACACACGAGAGAGAGAGAGAGAGAGAGAGAGAGAGAGAGAATTAAAAATAGCATATTTCAGATTTACAGTTTTAGGTCCCTGTGCATTTGTTTTTCTGTATTCATGGAAATAAGGGTGCTGAGGAAGAATTGTCAATTGGTGTGATCATAATCTCCCCAAAATATACACAGGGCTCTTGTCAACATAATATGAAAATTTCTTTTAGCAGAGGCTTAATCATGGCTGCTTCATGAACATGCTTCATGGCTCAAGGTTCCTTTTCTGCTTTTTTTCCCCAGCAAACAATCAAATTTATTAGGAGATGCACTGGTGTGGCAATTGCACAAATTTGTCATTTATTAAGAAAGAAAAACAAAAGAAAACCAAAAACAGAAACAAAGCCCAAGTATACAATTCCAGAAGAAAGTATACATATAACAGAAATATGAAACCATTTGCTTTGAGCGGGTGACAAAACTGAAGTGAAATAGCAAGAGAAGTGAGCTGGTCCAGACACAACCTTAATCTAAATAATAGCACAAACCTTCCAGCATCATTCCCTTACCAACCTGTTTGCAGGGTAATTCCTAGGCTGCACACAGCGTGAAGAACTCTTCTGTCCAACCAAAGTAAAATAAACACTAAATGCACCCAAAGTGTGGCTTACACCCAATCCTATGCCTGTCTACACGGGGCTCACTCCCAGAAACGTGTGTTTAGGATTGCAGCCTCTAAGCCTGGAACAAACAGGACCATCTATCCCATTTAGATTTTTTTTCTTCTCCTGTAGCATGGAGGTCCCAGTAGGGAAAACATAAATGCAACCTCCTGCAAAGAGGAGGGGAAATAATAATTTGGAAGGCAGCTTGGGTGAATAGACAGGTATCAACCATGAATGGCCGAAAAACCTGCAGATCAAAGCTGTGTCCAGATGCAGCTGGGAATTCTTTTTTCTTTATTGCTAATGGCAGCAGAGTAGCTAAACAGCAGGAATTGTTCTGCTTGGACTACTCCCAAGTATTTTCCTCTTTCCTGCTGAAAGTCCCATGGGTCAAAGGTTAGTTCAGGGCACACCACCCCTACAGATACAGGGAGCAGAGAAAGGGAAGGGGTAGCAACATCAGCATAAATGCTGAGCCTCAGGTTTCTGGTGGGCTCATTGCTGCAGGCTGCCCCTTCCCCTGTTAATTTAAGGGCAGCCTCTCCTCCTGCCTCATATCACCAGCATTAAAAGTCTGAAATCCAAGAGGAAAGCAAGCAGTGACCCCTGCTGCCCTGGCCTACAACTCTTCTGAGATCAGCACATCCTAGTGCCCCAGGCAATGCATGTAGCCCTGGCTCAGCACACCCCTCACTGAGCTGTGTTTGCCTGTAGGGCCACTTCTAGCATCTTGCTCAACAGAGCAGTCAGAGTACCAGCAACAGCACAGCCCACCATCCAGTTGACAAGCCATTGACTGCAGTGCATAAGAGCATCTGCCTTCCTGCTTCATGCCCTATTATATCACCAGAACAGGTCTTGCTACATTTCCCTTTCACATGCCTTTTTCAGGTAGAGTAGGAATGGAGTAAATGGCATGAAGCAGAGCCACTGCAGAGCGCCTGCACCATTCCAGCAGCTCCCCTCTTGTGGCTTGTTTCTGATCATTAGCGCAATCACATCAAGACTGACAGTGGCATATTTATGGCTCTGCTGATGCTGGCCATTTTTCACCCAGGATTGTGCAACTTGATAATGATCCTGGAGGGCAGCTAATGGGGGAGGGGGGTCGTGCAGCTCATTCTAATGCCTCAGTGCCCCAATTCCCTGTAACCCCAGCTGTGGAGCCATTCAATGGGAAAGCACCAAACAATCAGGAGGGATTATTTTGTTCTGCTCCCCTGTTCCGTCTGGGCAAACATGCCTATTAACAAACTTGGCTGGACTTACTCAGCCTAATGGCAGGTTCTACTTCTTCTATTCCCAAACCCACTTATCTGAATAAGAGGTTGGCACCAGGATCTACTGGACTGAAAGGATCAGGTGGAATTAAAACACCTCTGTGCTGAAGTTTCTACCATCACTCAGTGGTGGTTGGTTTTTTGTACAAGTTTTTTTGTTGAGAGTGCAGAGACTGTTCTGCAAGCCACTGTGCTTTTGCAGTAAAACAAGATTTATCCACCCCAAATCAGGGGAATCTAGGAAAATGTACTTTCACATCATCAGTTGTGGAATATGATATGTGCTGCTGGAGGATCTGTGTTTTGGTTGCACAAAAAAAGAATAAAAACCTGTAAGAGTATGACAGTTTCTTCTAAAACCTTGGAAAACAAACTGGGAATGAAGAGTGGAGAGAAGAGGAGGCTTCCAGTAGCCAAATTATTCTCCCCAAACAAAGGATACCACTGGAGAGCCTTCCTTCTTGTTAAACACTGTTTTAGGAAATGCTACATCAGCGATACACAAGATATTGGTCTTGTTGCTGCAATAATGGGGAGAGTACAGAGGCCTCCAATATACAGTAGGTCAGACTGCATGTTCTCTGCAATTATTTCTGGCTCTACAAACTGTGACTAGTGTTTGCTGTGCCTAGTGCTATCATCAGGAACATCACCTCCCACCCATTGCTGGCTATATTTTTAAAATCGGCTCCCGCTGAGCAATCTGGATTAATGCCCGTTTTAGCACTGGAAAAATCCATTGCAAATGGAAACAAAAATTCAGCAGGTGAGGGGGAAGAGAAGAGAGTTAGGCATGTAAGTCAAGGAAATGCTAAGCTTTCTAGCTCCTTCTGGAACCAACAGGCACTTCTTGCCATTTTCAAGAGTTGATGCTGCCAAAGAAACAGCAGAGCCCAGAAATTGCACTGGTTGCTTGGGCCACTGTGTTCAAGGTGCTTATGTGATTTCATGCTACTATGTGATTCATTCTGATTGCCATGAAGAAGAATGGATGGCTACTTGTCTTCAGGACAGCCCTTCTAATGTGTACATAGGTACTGACAAAGATTAAAAGTCCAATCTTAACTAACTTTCCCAGTGCCGATGCAGCAGCATCAATGGAGTATGTGTTGCATCCAATGGGGGGGGCAGTCATGTAGTACTCCTCAGGATACGGGAACTTTCCCTTACCTCAGGGAACACTTCTGCTTCCCCAATGGCTATTTTGCTGGTGTACGTCCAAAGAGAGTAAAGGAAAGGGAAGGAGAAAGGGAACAGGGAAAGGATCACTGCTGCTGGGATCTACCCCACCACTCAGAAGCTCATCCATTCCTCCCCCTTTGTCCTATAATTCTCACTGCCCACTCCTTGTGCCAGCTTACCTGCATTCCTGTGGGTAGTCAGTAGCGGTAGCGGGCCACCAACAAGAAAGGCTCAAGAAAGGCCACTGGTGGTGCACTGTGCCATTTACAACAGCAGGACCTCTGTTCTGCTGACAGAACTGTTAGGATTCCACTTAAAACCAGTTGCAGCAGGGTTGAGTTCCCAAAGGGGAATGAGGAAGCCTAGCCTCATCCCTCCCACCTCACTCTACGTAGTACAGGATAGGTTGAAAGAAAAGTTTCAAACGGTAGCAACTTATTAAGGTCTTGAACAAAAATAGGTATTGATGTTGTTTTACTATGGCTAGATGCATTTGCGCAGTAAATATGACCTCTAAGCACTGGTCGGCGAGTGGAGAGAGCACGTATCTGTCCAGGTTATGAACTGTGCTGTGTGTTCAGACAGCAGACAGTTACCAGACACCACCTCTTCCTTCAGCACCTCTTCTTTCGTTGGTTGGGGGACATATATTACAATTGGCACCGTATAGCCACAATGGAAGGCATTTGGTAAAATAGATTCAGCTAGCTTTTCGTAGGCTGCACATTTTCTAATTCTATAATCCATCATCTTGTTAGCATAAATGCTGCAGCCTAGGAAAAACCTATGCAGAGCTTCTTCTTGATTTGTTGGGTACTACCCACCAGCTTGCTCCAAATCAGAAGAATCCTGTTGGAATCATATTGCAGGAGCTGAGCAGTGCCAAGAGCTTGTGAGTGTGCATGAAGTAGACAAAAATGTTTCTACTCAGAGTGTGTAGGACAGATGAACTAGATAGATGCACAGAGATTCTCTCTCCCTCCACAAAAGAAGGCAGAAGAATATCACCTAGCATTTTCTTCTCTTTAAACAAGCTTTCCAGCTGTTGCTTTCCAGTGCTTGAATGGGAAATGGTTTCAGCTTGCATGTCACACAAGACTGAAGCTACAGCTGTGAGAGTCAGCAGGAGAGATTCCTTTCACCCCATGAATAGCAGTCACTTTGC
This sequence comes from Tiliqua scincoides, assembly GCF_035046505.1. Classification (NCBI taxonomy): domain Eukaryota; kingdom Metazoa; phylum Chordata; class Lepidosauria; order Squamata; family Scincidae; genus Tiliqua; species Tiliqua scincoides. The sequence goes on from NC_089822.1 coordinate 148,124,454, forward strand.
TGGGTTTTTGCCTCCAGAATTCAAAGGAGGACTTTGGCTGAGTATGAAAGGAAAGATCTAAATGACAGCAAGATGAAAACACCAACCCGCACTCAGATCCTCAAAAGGATGGGTCATTCTCAGGCTTTCAAGGATCTTAGTGAGAAAGCAGCAGGTATGTTAAGAGAGAATGGTCACAGGATGCTTGAGGTTGTGATGATGGGAGGGGGGAGAGACTAGAAGAGAAAGAAGTGTTTTCAACTTCTGTTTCTGCAGACATGAACACAAACGGATATTTGAACACTTCTGATGACTCTTTGAGCACCTGATGACACATTGCTTGGTATGCGGGTCATAAACTACAGCTTGCACCGATTCTTAGATTCTCTCACTATTCCAGACTGCTATGACCAATTTGGATCCCCTCCCCACCATTACCTCATTTTACCTTCAACACCACAACAGGATCATCCCAAACTCCTTTGATTCTGAAATGTAATATTTGCCAGACATGCACTATATAAACAGATAGCACCAGGGGTGTTATTCTACATTGGTCATGAATAAACTTCCTAGACAGTATAAACCAAATATCACTGAGATCATTTCCAGTGTTGGGGCGTTATAGTCCAGAGGTGCCATAACACTGTGGTAACTGATGACACAGCATCTTGGTCAAAGGGCCCAATCCTATCCAATTTTCCATCGCCAGTACAATCATGCCAATGGGGCATGCATTGCATCCCGCGGTGGGGAGGCAGTCACAAAGGACGCCTCGAGGTATGGGAACATTTGTTCCCTTAACTTGGGGCTGCATTGCGGCTACACCGGTGCTGGAAAGCTGGATAGGATTGGGCCCACAGATACTCTGTGTGCTGCATAGATAATACTGCCAATTGCATTCAACCAGTTTTATAACTACTGCCAATAATCAACTGTTTAGATGAAATTTTGTCTTATTCTGAACTGAGCTTATGAAAATGCAAGAGGTTTTTCTAGAAATGGCATAAACTTCTATCAACCCTAAGTCCATGTGCACATAAAAATATACCAGTGCAGAAGAGTTACTTGCTGACTTCCAACAGAGAGCTAATATGTCACAAAACCTGGTTAGAATGTAAAAACTGGTGCAGTAAATGGTACAGGATGAAAGCTTCTGGATGGCAGGAACTGTATCCAAGCAGTTTGAAGAAACACACTGCCAGAAACCACACTTCTTAATTAAGCTATCGAAAGCCAGTAACGCCATCTCTTCTTTTGGGCAGTTATCCAATCGTGCTACTGATTCTTCCAGTTACAACGTAACATACCAGAATTCCCCAACACCTTCTGCCAAAAAGGAAGTAGGATTTCAAAAGAAGATAAAGGAGATTTTTTTTTTTTAAATCTAAACTATCAACTTTGTTTGACCTCCAGCATACCACAGACCAGAGAATGTGTGCCAGGCTTAGGTTTTGTTCTTATCTAAAGCTGACATTGCCTCTAGCTGCACAACTCTGCTGTCGACAGCATTCATCTCCCCGCCAGTACTCATGAGTTTTCCTTAAAAGTCCCCCCACCCCTTCCAAGCCCTGACTAGGCCTGACCCTGCTTAGCTTGAAAAGGATCTCTGCCCAAAGCAGAAATGGCTGCAAGCCACACAATCCCATTCCAAAAAACCCTGATCGCCCCCTATTAAGTATGACTCAGGAGGTCACATCAGTACTGATGGAGCTGCCTCCGTTCTTCTACTGTTTTCGAACCACTGTAAGCCACATTCTGAAAAAAGACCAAGTTTCCATTTGCTTACAGTATTTACACTGGTTCATAGGTCTAATAGACTGACTTAGTGAAGGAGTATTTCAGGTAGTAATGCTAAAATAGGAACCCACCAGACTTCCTATTTTAGCACTACTACCTGAAATCTTCCTTCACTAAATCAGTCTATTAGACCTATGAACTAATTAGTCTATTGAAATAAATTCTGTAATATCTCAGTCCGAGTGATATACAACATAATACAGTAGTTCATGCTCCCTCAAACTGAAAATGGAGCCGTTTCTCAGCTATTTACACATGGTGCTTCAGTCCCACTTGCCAAAGCAAGGTTTCGCAGCTGCGAGTTGTGTAAAGGACAGGAGTAGCTCCCTCTGCTGTAGTAATCTGCCTGGACTGAAGGACAGCTGACACCAGAGCTCTCCTTATTCCTGCCTCCTACCATTCTTGCTTAGTACATCCCTGAATATGTTCCAGTGTCACAATGAGTTTTATTTTAAATTAGAACCTTACCCAAAATAAAACTCCTTTCCCAAGGAGTTTTAAACATGAAATAATGCCTTACTAAAACTACACAAACATTGAGAATTCATATCAGCATTTGTAAGCACAAATATTACCAATGCCAGCAAAACAAGTTTCCTAACACAGCACCTCATCATGATTTCCAATGCCATCATTAGCGAACTTAATAATGTATCCTGCCAATTTTCAAAACTTTGTTGTCATAACTGTACACCCAACACCAAGTATTGAAAATGAAGAAGATGTAGTACAGGAATGCCAAACATAAGGCCTGGGGGGCAGATGCGGCCCGCGGAAGCTTTTTATCTGGCCCCCCAGGTTCTCATCTGCTGGGCAGTTGCTTCTGAAAGGGCAGCCCACATGAAAATTGGGCTCTCCCACATCTTGAAATATGATCAAGATCTGTGTATTTTCTCTTTTGCCATTTGCAGCTAATGAGTTCCTAAGTGAGAAAAGGTGCTTATTTTTTGTTATGACCTGTTGAATGACATCATTTCCTGTCTAATGACATCACTTCCAGCCCTCAGCAGGCATCATGAATGCTATTCGGCCCTCGATATGAAATGAGTTTGACACTCCTGATGTAGTGGGTCAAGCTGTTCTAAGTGGGTCAAGCTGGTCAAGTGGGAATAGCTGTCCCTGAATACGAGTGCAGAATCCTCAAGCCTGACAGTTTTTTGTTTTTTTTAATGAATTAGACAAATAAACTTCAGGTCAAGCTTACTTCATCTCCATATGCAATGTGAGTGATCTCTCAATATCCCTTCCTGACCTCGGTTGAGGTTCAAATATTCTCATCTGTACCCACCAAGATCCAAGTTTCCACTATTAGGATCTTCAGCAGTGTGCATCGGTTTCCTCATCTCTATCCGAAGATGGAAAGAAGATGAATAAGCATCAAATCACTCAATCAGTGGTATCTTCTCTTTTCCGACCTCTTTGCTATAACATGAGTAGTCCCCCTGATGTACCAAATGCACTAAATTCCAACAGCAGCTCCATCTTACCTCCAGCTGAGCTGAGGCTGCCAGAACAGCCTAATCCCCTTCAATAAGGGAGGGGATACATGTGACTCTTTTAAGCACAGGCTTTTTCCAGTTGTGCAGTAGTGAGTTAGAATCTCAGCACACAGTGGAAGGAGCCACAGGAAGACAGGACAGATCTGGGAGGGCAATGAAATCAGATGGCATTAGCAGGTAAGGACACATCATATCCAGTACATTGGACATCAGCTTAAAAAAGTCCACAGGTGACAACTGGCATCACCAAGGTCCCTTTTCAATTGCCTAGGAAACCCAGCTGATTAAACTCATCATCTCCCAGAAAATCTCTTGAAAGCTAATCACTTAATTACTACAGCTGGTCATGCTTCCTAAACTGAAGATTGTATGAGTCGCACCCTGACAATGCTACAAAAGTCACTTCTACCATGCCCTCCCTCAACTCCAACTACCCAATGAATCCCAGATGAACCCAAGAAAGCCTTTCTTACAAGGCATAATATTTAACTTGGACTTCCATGTTCTGCTCTCTCTAAATACTGCAGACCAGTGGTTCTCACACATTTAGCACCGGGACCCACTTTTTAGAATGAGAATCTGTCAGAACCCACCGGAAGTGATGTCATGACCAGAAGTGACATCATCAAGCAGGAAAATTTTTAACAATCCTAGGCTGCAATCCTAGGGGTAAGTCCAATTGACTATCATTGTTAAAAGAATATGTATAGAAGCTTGTTAAAAGTACAGGTCTGTAACATTTCCCCAAATGCAGTCACATACCATGGCAGCATCAAGTCTAATAGATTAAAAATAAAATATTGAAATGAATGGGGACCCACCTGAAATTGGCTCACGACCCACCTAGTGGGTCCCAACCCACAGTCTGCGAAACACTGCTGTAGAAAAAAGAGGAACCCTGTGGTCCTCACATGTTATTTGGAAGCATTCCAGAGACATTTGGTAGGCCACTGATAGCAACAGAGTGCTAAACTCTAAGCCGCCTTGGGTGCCCTTTGGGGAGAAAGGCGGAGTACAAATCTGATAAATAAATAAACTAGACACACATTACTTGCCCAAGACACAAGTGGCATATAAGGCACAAGCGGGGCCTGAGTCTCAAGCACCAGCCTCCCTTCCACTAATATTCAAAGTACTCCAGTTTCATCCAGCCCCATCACTAATTAATTATCTTGCAATTTGTATTGGCAACCTTCAGTCTCGAAAGACTATGGTATCGCGCTCTGAAAGGTGGTTCTGGCACAGCGTCTAGTGTGGCTGAAAAGGCCAATCCGGGAGTGACAATCCCTTCCACACCGGGAGCAAGTGCAGTCTGTCCCTGGTCTGTCTCCCTGGCTATGGGCCTTCCTTCTTTGCCTCTTAGCCTCAGACTGTTGGCAAAGTGTCTCTTCAAACTGGGAAAGGCCATGCTGCACAGCCTGCCTCCAAGCGGGCCGCTCAGAGGCCAGGGTTTCCCACTTGTTGAGGTCCATCCCTAAGGCCTTCAGATCCCTCTTGCAGATGTCCTTGTATCGCAGCTGTGGTCTACCTGTAGGGCGCTTTCCTTGCACGAGTTCTCCATAGAGGAGATCCTTTGGGATCCGGCCATCATCCATTCTCACGACATGACCAAGCCAACGCAGGCGTCTCTGTTTCAGCAGTGAATACATGCTAGGGATTCCAGCACGTTCCAGGACTGTGTTGTTTGGAACTTTGTCCTGCCAGGTGATGCCGAGGATGCGTCGGAGGCAGCGCATGTGGAAAGCGCTCAGTTTCCTCTCTTGTTGTGAGCGAAGAGTCTTGCAATTATTTATTCCCCAAGCACTCATTTCCCTTGTGTTCCCCCAAAGCCAATAAAACTTGGGGAATAAGCCCCACTAAACACAGTGGAATTTACTTCTGAGTAAGCATGTATAGGCTTGTGCTGTGAATGTTTGAATGCTCACCTAGAATAACTGCTTGCACACACTGAACCAGAACATCAAGGAAAAAGGCTTGCCTTCTCCTCCCCAACACACTGTTTTTTCATTTCTTTTTCCCATAGCAGAGCATTCAAATTAGGAATGGGTGAACATCTTCCTGTTTGGGTCAGAAATGATTGGCTCCTTGCAAGCATTTCCCTTTCAAAAGCAACTTGAACTTCTAACATGTAATCACCCCCTGCCTGTGGTCTGATGTAATACACCTCAGAAGAAGCTTTGCCATTGCAAAGCTGAACATATAAACTGGCCCTTAAGTGCAAGCATAATTTTTTCACTGTCACTAATATACACGTTAAGGTGAGAGGGGACATGTTTTACTGGAAGATGTGGAAATACAGTAATTTGTTTAACCTGCTCCTGAACATATTTCCTAGGTCTAATTCCCACAGATGTCAACAAAATACGCACTTCCAAATAAACAAGCTTAGCATCAGGAGCCAGTAAGTAGCCTGCATTTGAATGAACAGAATGGGGAAAATCCACTTGTCACAAGAGGAGGTGATTTAGTACAGAGAAGCCCTAATGACTATTTCAAGTGATCTTTCCCTGGGTTAAGTCTTTGTCTACTTTAGGATTCTTCCTTATGCTACTCTATTCCCTTTTTATTATGTATGAGAGCGGGGTGGGGGAATCATCTAGAAGTAAAAAAGAGAAAAGTGGTTCTGACAAGGTGGGTCAAAACCTATCAGCAGATCACTGGAGCTTGCAATGAGTGACGCTCTGCAAGAGGTAAGAGGAGCAGGTGACCTCTGCTAGGCAGTATGACTTCAGAAAAAAAAGACACGTTTCTTCCAGTGGATCTTCCTAACAAACACCCAGGAGCCGATTTTTCTTCTTTTCAACTGCCACTTTACTTCTTCAAAGAGTTTCCAGTGTCAGCTGTCTTCATCTTTCCGTCAGAAAAACACATCAAAGTTAAATGTCACCTCCTTATCAGGAAAAAATATATATCAGAGAAGCCTCCCTCCCAGCAGCAGAAATGAAATTTCACAGTTGAGGGAGGGATTCCACGCTGTTTGACCCAGGTGGTCAGACTGTGCTCTTGGGGTGCCCTGGACTTCATTCTGCCTTCCAGGAGTTGTATGCAAACCCCCCACCCCAATGGTTAAGAAAGGGCTGGTTAACAAAAGACTGCTTGTTTGTACAGTGCAATTTCTGAGCCGCTGCCTGCAGTGGTTACAAGCTGAGGAAAGGTTTAATGCTTTCAGTTGCTGTCGGGAGAACACAAACCAATACATGGAAAGAGATCAGAGTGCAGCAGTCCCAGAGCTGTTTCTCAAGGTTACACAGACAATAGTTCTACATTACCACACACATGCGTGGCCCCTGAGGCCAGCTGCCGTGCTGGGTCTCAGCTCCCCGGCAGAGTCATTAACAGCCTGCATTACGGCAAATAATATTTCCTTCCTTTACAATTATCGTATCATCAAAATTTCAAGGCCACACCAGGCCGCTAATGGCTTCCTAAGAAGCATCAAATTTTAATCTCCCTCCTCCCCCACTCCAGCCTGCTCACCCACTAGCCATTTTCCTTCCTCAACTGCTCCACATAAGGCCAGTAACTAATGCACTGGCCAATCTTAAGTAAGAGGCAAAGCAGTCCCCAGTTTCAGCTGTGGGAAAATGAGAAGCAGGGAGTGGAAGATGGCTCTTTCGGAAGAGTACCTTACACTGCCACACAGAACTGAAGAAGAGGGTCACAGGTCCAAGTCCCCAAGCAACGAGATATTCAGAGGTACACTGCCTCAGAACCAGATTTCATGCATGGCTAAAAGCCATTGATAGAGGTGTTCGCTTCCAGAGAGTAAGAGAGGATTACAGCCTAATTCTTGCTGAACACAATGGGCTTACTTCTGAGTAAAATAAATAATACCGTTTTCAAAAACCTCTACCTATTGATACACGTATCCTACTTCATGGTTTTGTTGACTCTCCTGTAAAGCCATCTCTAAAGCAGCTATCACCACATACTGAGGCAGCGAATTCCACAGGTTATTTATGCTTGTAGTCAGTTATGCTCCTTTGATCAATCCTGAATCTTCTACTGAGTGACCCTGAGTTCTAGTGTTGAGGGAGAGAGGAGGAAAAGTGTTCTCTATTCACTTTATCCACAAAAGTTCACAAATCTTTGCATGCCTCCCAGTTGACTTTTTTCCCCAACTAAAAGGCCCAAAACACAGTAGCCTTTCCTCAGAGAAAATGCTCTAAGCCAAAGGTTCCCAAACTTTTTAGCACCAGGATGCACTTCTTAAGACAACACTCTAATAATAATAATAATAGCAACAACTTTATTTTTACCCCACCTTTCTCCCTGAAGGGACTCAAGGCGGCTTACAACATATTAAAAACATAATTTAAAAACAAATAAAAACATATTAACACATCATAAAAAACAGCAGTCAGAGTAAAAAATAGGTTAAAAAGAGCATAGAGCAGCAGCAAGTCATAAAAGAATCAGGCCTGTAAAAAATATTAAAAGATGTTAAAAAGATGTTAAAAGGCCGAGAACTCAGAAGGCCTGTTTAAACAGAAGGGTCTTCAGGCCTCGCCGAAAGGTCTCAAGAGAGGGAGCCATTCTTAAGTCAAGGGGAAGGGAGTTCCATAGCGTTGGTGCCACTACTGAGAAGGCCCTATTTCTTGCAGCCGCCCTACATACCTCCCTAGGCGGCGGCACTTGTAAAAAGGCCTTCTCTGATGACCTAAGAGGACAAGCCGGATTGTACGGGAGTAGGCGATCTCTAAGATACCCTGGCCCAGAGCAGTATAGGGCTTTAAAGGTCAATACCAGCATCTTGAATTGGGCCCGGAAACGAATGGGCAGCCAATGCAGCCGCTGGAGAAGCGGACTGACAGAGTCGAACCGCCTACCTCCAGTAACCACACGGGCCGCCGCATTCTGCACTAGTTGCAGTTTCCGAACTGTCTTCAAGGGCAGCCCCACATAGAGTGCGTTACAGTAATCTAATCTCGATGTCACCAAGGCATGGATCACCGTGGCCAGGTCTGCACGATCCAAGTACGGCCGCAGCTGGCGCACCAGCCGAAGCTGAGCGAAGGCCCCCCTTGCCACAGCCGCCACCTGGGAATCCAGGAGCAGCTGCGAGTCCAGGTGGACCCCCAAGCTGCGGACCTGCTCCTTCAGAGGGAGTGCAACCCCATTCAGCGCAAGCTGATAGTCCAGCACCTGCATCGAGGATTTCCGAACCAGGAGAGCCTCTGTCTTATCCGGATTTAATTTCAATTGCACTCTATTGCAGTGTTTCTCAAACTGTGGGTCGGGACCCACCAGGTGGGTCGTGAACCATTTCAGGTGGGCCCCATTCATTTCAATATTTTATTTTTGATATATTAGACTTGATGCTACCATGATATGTGACTGCATATGGGGCAATGTACACATCTCTACTTTTAACAGGCTACTATGTATATGCTTTTAACAATGATAGTCAATGGGATTTTCTCCTGGGTGAGTGTGAATTAGGATTGCAGCCTAGGATTATTCAAAATTTTCCTGCTTGATGAGGTCACTTCTGGTGATGACATCACTTCTGGTGGGTCCTGACATAATTTCATACTAAAAAGTGGGTCCTAGTGCTAAAAACTTGAGAACCACTGCTCTATTGGGACCCTCCTAGGTTTACCAGACATTAAAAAGAAGCTATAGAAAGAAATATTTTCTTTTTTTCTGGTAATTATTTATAAAGAAACAAAGACCCTCAAACTTTCTCTCTCTAAATTACACATGCTTGTAAACTGCAGGTGTTCAGCTCCTTGCAGGGCTGTTAGCAGCTATCTTGCAAACTGCAAAAGCCTAGCTTTTTGCAGAATATTTGGCTGCTACAGTATCTGATTTTTCAATAGCCCCAGGGCTGGGCAGCCCAATCCTGAGCTGCCCACAGCACCCAGGCTTGGCGGCTCTGTGGCGTGCTCTTGCCGGGTCCTGTGCCTCCCGTGCTACTGCGGGAGGCTCCTCGGGAGAAGGGGACGTTCGTCCCTTTCCCCCCGAGTAAGGGAAGCAGCCCCGCAATGGGGCTACTCTCTTTTGCGGAATGGAATGTCACCTAAAACGACACATCTGCTGAGCTAGACAAAGCTTCAACTTTCAAAGAGGAAAACAGGCTTCCCTAGGGAGATGTGGGTTGTTCCTAGGGGGGAAAGACCAAGCCACTTCCCCATCTGTTTCAGCCCCAGAAAAGCTGCCTCTTCTGAGGTGAGTTCACCATGCCAAGGTTGAAGGATCAAAACTACATTTTTCATCAGAGGTCCTTATCAAACTCCCTTCACTTCCTGAGCTGAGGCAGATGGGAATCTGAGAAAGGGTCTTCTTGGTTGTATGTAGAAGGTTTCATGATCAATCCCTGGTAACTCCAGTTAGGGGTGGAGACCTGGAGACCTTGGAGAGCTGCTGTCAGTTAGTGCAGACCACATCAACCAAGCTAGACAAACCCACAGTGTGATTCAGTCGAAGGTAGCCTTAAATAGGTTCATATGATTACACTGTGTTTGTGACAAACGGGGCATGAGGAAAATTTGGCACTGTAGTACTCAACCCACTTTAGAAAGGTTTGCATCATCATGCAAAGTGGGATCAGTGATTATGACAACATGTCAGATGACAAATGTGCAATGCAATCTGCAGTGTGCATGTGTGTACTGTGAAAATCACACAAATGCAGTGTGTGCACTGTGAATTTTTTTTTTTTTAAAGCATCTAGTCCTAAGAGGCCAGTTGTATTTCTGTGGTCAGGAAAGAATGTTATTCCATGCCAGATTGATTGCGATGCTGAGGTTTTGTGTTCATTTGAATTTGTATCAGCACCAACATCCTGGCCTCAAAACGAAGAATTCCGGCTGGAGAATAATGGTACTAATTTGTGCGTGTGTATAAACACACATGCGTGCACTGTGAAAATTAAAACACTTCCCAGTTTATCTCTACCTGCCAAAATCCAGGCCAAATGCAACAAAAAGTCCATTAAAGATTGAGTCTTAGCTTTGATGAACTTGTGGGCTGACACTCTGCCCCTGATTGCAGTAAACTACAATCTGGAGGGTAACAAAGGCTGCATTTAGGGCTGTCCACAACTGGCCTAAAGTCCCCAGGAATAAGCATCAATCACCAGGTGAGAGCAAACCTGGAGACTTTAACAGGATTATAGGAATCTCCAATCCTGGGGGGCAAAAAATCAACAGGAATAGTTTCAGCCAAAAAATTAGCTCTTAGTCTGTGTTACAAACTGGCTTGAAAAATCTGGCAACAATGCAAGAGAACTCCTACCCCCAGGCCACACACACTATACCTTTGAGATCGTGAGATCCGGAAAAGAATCACATTCTGTTCACCAACGCTTTATCAACAGGTGCTTCTTTCCCAGGTGCACTTTGGTTCCATCCACTTGTACAGAACAAGGAACAACTGAAGGAAATGGTTGCCCCCATATATGATATTCTGCTATCCCATGGACTTGAAGTGGAGAGAATTCCCAGCTGAAGCCCCCAATTTATTTCAGCTCCAGTGCCTATTAGCTTGGCCCAGCCCTGATTTTATTTCTTTGACTTCCATGCATTAGAACCAAGCACTGCAGCAGGAAGAACAAGGCAGGGCTATTCTGGGACCACAGCAGTATCATGAATGAAGTACCTACCAAGGTCCCAGCAACTTGTGTTGCTATGACCTGTGTTGTTATGAAGCAGGCAGTGCATAATGATGGATAAGAGATATCAACGATCACTTAACATGAGGGTCAATTATAAGATCCTCAATGATAAGAGAAGGTCTTTGCTATGTTAAGGTACAATTTTGGGGGAGGGTGCAGCTCTGTGATGTTTGTAGATCACAGTACATGCTTTGCATGCAGAAGATCCCAGGTTTAGTCCCTGCCGCTTCCACTTAGAACAGATAAACACCTGTGTTTGAAGCCCTGGAGAGCTGCTACCACTCAGTGCAGACAATACTGAGCTAGATGGACCAAGGGTCTGAGTCAGTATTAAACAGCTGTGTACAATCCTAGGGAGGAAAAAAAGTGAAAATTCCACTTCTGCTCTTCTTACCATGAAAGCTACACTGAAATATTGGTCTAGAGGAAAGAAAGCAGAGCTCAATGAAAATGCTCTCTGAAGTGTTTGTCCTGCCTGGTAGACAGAGGCAGGTAGGGCTGTGGAGGCACTCCAGCTGGGACCCAGCTCCATGCTTGGGGGCCATCAGTCCTGTGACATATTACCCTCCTGATGAACACAGCATTCCACTGTGGATAATTAGCAATTGGCCCTAATCAATAAGTTATTTTTTGCCCTAGGCAATTAATAATTACATGCTGCAGCTCTACAACAATTACACTTTCAGCACTCCTTCCCAGATTGTCTTTTTGCCTTCTTAAACAACAAAAACTGTGGGTAATAAAAGTTTTCACTCCTACTCAAGGGAAGCCATTAGAGCAGTGGTTTTTTTTTCTCTTTTAGAATTTTTGTTGTTTCTGTTCCATTCTTCTGTCCTCCCCCCCACCCTTCTTTGTTTCTCAAGCTCTTATTGATCAGTCTTTCTTTAGCTGACGGAATCGATCATGCAACAAAAGACTGATGTCTGCTCAGATCTTTGTAGGAAGATGCCAGACTATTGTACCCCCTTGACTTCCAAAACGCAGGCTCTTAAGCTTCTCTGGTTGGAACCTGCTAATACAAATTTTAAAACAATACAACCAGCGAAACAGAATAGGCTTTTGCTACCACAGCGAAAACATTTTTAAAATGGTAGTCCTCTTCTAGTTAGGAGGGGGAGAGCATCCATCCCCGTTTGCCTGTGCATATCATCTTATTCAGTGGCTGTCTGCTGGTGTTTCTTCTCCATCTTTTTAGATTGTAAGCCCTCTGGGGACAGGGAACCACTCTTTGATTTATTTTGTTACATAAGCCATTTGGAACTTTTTTTGTTGAAAAGCTTTACAGAAATATTCTGAAAAACAGTGATACACAACTTGTTTACATTCAGTAAATTTTGTGGTTGTGCATGGCATATCAAAAGATTACTCTTTTTCACATCTTGCATGGTCTGCCTCACCTACAAATAGGTACACAAAAACAGCCATGCACTGGATCACACAGCCATTCATATTCTCTCATGCTGGGATTTTTCAACTCTGGTCACAGTTCTCATGGAGTCTGGGTGCAACAGCAGCTATATAAAGAGATAGCTGGAGGGAGATCAGTAGATGGCCTCAGCTTAGCTCAGTCAGAAATACACACTTCTGAACCTGGACATGTCCTGCATTTACTTGATAAACATTAAGGAGCTCAGATCAAAAACAGGAAGTGTAGCATATGGTTCTCATAGGTATAGGCCTGAGGCACTTCGATTGTTAAAAAAAAAAAAAAGGTTTTATGTATGAAAAAAGTCACAGGGCCAATTTGAAAGATACTCTGATTGCCTGAGCAGCTTTAAAAGGGAAGGAAGGAGCATGGACACAAGAACATCATGAGTCTGTATGTGTGTCCTTCAAGGTTACTAAGAATTCTGGGCACTGTTAGAACTTAGGGCACTGTTAGATACCAACTGAACACCAGTTAAAGCTGCATACAGCGCATCTTGCTGTACAACGGTCATTATTTCCAGAGACACCATTGCATTGTGAAAATATAACGTGAATTCAATAAAGCATTTTTTTTTTGTAATTTGCACAAAGAACTCAGAAGCTGAAGTTTTTGTCACAGACCTAAGCTATTTCCTGTTCTAAAAAGTGATTTACAAGATGCCTGTTGTGCTCTTTAGGGGCCATGGTTATCAGTTTACACAGTGTTATAATTATAAAAACACATATTACAAGGTTGTATCCCACCCTCAACACACACAGCCATGTTGTTAAAAATGCTCCTATTGGCTGAGATACTACCAAACCTTTCCACCCGTATCACTGATTGGCTTATCTAACACCCATGCGGTCCTGTTGGTGGCAATCTTAAGCCCATTTGAGTGAACAACATATTGTACAGTGAAACTTGTTTTACTATGGAAAATCCCTCCTAATGTGATTTGATTATAAAGTGAACCCCTTGTAAAATGGGGGATCCAGTGTATTTAACGATGCCTCATTCATGAACTACTTCATATATTAGATGGAGATAAACCTGGGTTTGCTACAGAGTGCACAATCACCATAGAATGATTGGAAGAGTAATTGGAACTGTAGCCCATTACAGTTCCTGGAGAAAAATACATATACATCACATTCACATTCTGTTATACCTTTGGGGACACATATGATTCTTCCCTCACTTACTAAAACCAGACAATAAACCTGTGATAGATTAGGCTGAGAGAGAGAATCACCATGCTCCATGCATGCATGCTCCATGGCTGCGTGGGGATTTGAACCTCTCTGGTTCAATCTGACATACTACCCACTAAATCACATACAGCACACCTAAAAAATATAACGTGCACAGTGGCCCTTTCTTTTGGAAATGAATTGACCTGCCCCAAAGGCACAGAGCTAGGATGCAACAAAGCAGCTGATAAATCAACAAGTGTCTGAAGACGAGCAGGATAGATCACATTTTAAAAGCAAGGCTTTTCTGGAAGATGTGAACAAACTGATCATGTTCAGCTCTGAGATGATGGATGGGGAATACAGACACAGTTCTCAACTATACACAGGGCCATTACAGAGAGCAGTTGTCTACATGGTCACCAATGGGCCCATATGTGGAAGCAGCTAGAGCTGCAGGCAGGCAGAATTTAATTTAATTACTGGGGAGAAACTGTAAGAAAGTCAGGGAGAAAAATATTACCAAGAGAGGTCTTTAAGAACTGGATGTACAAAAAAATAAGCTTCTGGGGAAAGTTTGAAAGAATTCTTCTCTTTGAAGACTAAACGACATGGCCTTCACTTCATACAATCAAAGTACAGACATAAAACAGCAAATGATTGCTTTACTCTGCAGTCTCCAAACCCATACAAAAGTCAGTTTCTCAATAGGATTCCATGTCCCAGGCACCAGACGAAAAGAAAACAAGTTATTTCAAACTAAGCCCAGACTTAACCACCCCAATCTGTCTGTAAACATGGCTAAATTATCAGTCAGATAATTGTTAAAAGCACAAATTGACTATTCAAGGGAGAAAAGCCTGGAGTTTGGACCTTCTCTGCTTCTCCCAACAGTTGATCAGCACCATCATCAATTCTCTGGTCAACTTTGTGGCTGGATTAGGTCAAGAATCACACAAACACTACCTGGTTACGTGCAGTTTCTCATCCAGACGGAGATAAGTGAACAGAAGTCCCCTAGGTGAACTGGAGTATGTTTAGGGGTACCACAGCTCCTAGATCCTCAGTGAGAGGACAGACTGCTGCATGTAGTCCTTCACTAGAATACTTGGCTCCTTCTCCTTCCAGAAGAGATGCTGGTGTAGACAGTAGTTCAAGAAGTGGTTACTTCGCCAAGGAGACCATACCTTCTATTTGCTTTGCAAATAAGTGCCCAAATGAGACACTATGCAGGCCATGTGGCTGGTTCCAACTTAATATCCCCCCTGGAAACACTGAGGGTAATCTTGCAAATAAGGCCACAAAATAATTATTAGTTTTCTGCCCACAGTGGAAGTCACATGGAACATTAATAGTAAGGGCTTAAAAAAAAACCCCACAAAAGTCACTCTTTCCCCCTTTATTGAAACTACCCCAGCTGGTCATCTGGAAACAGCATATGATTTGTGACAGGTGAGTAGGCAACAGACAAACCTGATCCTGTAAAGAAACAGATGATATGACATCACTGCATCAAGCATGTGCCTGCTCTTGACAGGTAGTAGGCAATGTGTTGCAGACAGGGTAGGGGGACACTGGATAGTAAGTCACGTGTTTCACTAGATCAGTAGTGCTCAAACGTTTTAGCACTGGGACCCACTTTTTATAATGACAATCTGTCGGGACCCACCAGAAGTGATGTCATTAACCTAGAAGTGATGTCATTGCTGGAAGTGACATCATCAAGCAGGAAAATTTTTAAACAATCCTAGGCTGCAATCCTAATCACATTGACCCAGAAGTAAGCCACATTGACTACCATTGTTAAAAACATATACATAGTAGCCTGTTAAAGTACAGATCTACAACATTTCCCCAAGTGCAGTCACATACCATGGTAGCATTGTGTAATACAGGGTTCTCTAAACTTTTCGGCCAAAGGGCCGCATCAAATATCTGGCATGGTGTCGAGGGCCGTAAAAAAAATTAATATAAAATTTAAATACATTAGAGATGGAACTTAGATGGATGACTGAAATGAATGAATGAA
Source organism: Tiliqua scincoides (assembly GCF_035046505.1). Classification (NCBI taxonomy): domain Eukaryota; kingdom Metazoa; phylum Chordata; class Lepidosauria; order Squamata; family Scincidae; genus Tiliqua; species Tiliqua scincoides. The sequence continues at coordinate 148,139,980 of NC_089822.1, forward strand.
TGAATGAATGAATGAATGAATGGGCTAAATGTCCAGGATTTCTCCAAGCACCAACACAGCCCAAGAAATAAAGCACACACACTTAAGTGAACACCCATTCCCCCACCCCACAAGCACAACTCTGGTTGTGTTTGGTCAACTGGGCCAGAGGCTCTCAGGGGATCAGAGGCTGGCCGCGGGCTGGATAGAGGCACTCTGCGAGCCACATCTGGCCCCTGGGCCAGGGTTTGGAGACCCCTGGTCTAATATATTAAAAATAAAATATTGAAATGAAAGGGGCCCCACCTGAAATTGGCTCGCGACCCACCTAACTACTGTGTTGTTGTCACCCCCCCCCATATCAAGTTGGGCCTCAAGTCTCCAAATGTTTCAAGGACACAAATTATTGTATTTTAGACCATAGGGGTTTTTAATCGAGGTTACCTGGTGTCTTCACAACTTCTTTTCATTCACTCTTTACAGAAATTTGTGTTATATTTTAATTGCAAGAAACAGCCCTGTCTTACAATCAGAAAGCAGGATTCACTGAAAAGTCAATGCAGAAATCAAGTGGGGCGCCCTATGCCAATTCTCCTTCCAGTGCTGAACAACAAATTTTTCTTCATATCAAATGTGACTATCTTTTTAGTAAAGATGATAGAGCTTCCAAAATAAACCAGAAAAAGTTCAACGCGCAGGCATAATAGGTTCCGATGCCTGAGAGCAAATACAATGCTTGGGAGCCCAGGAGACAGAAATTCAAAGACAAGGAAAAGAAGAACTCAGCAAGCGCGAGTGAATCAATCAAAGAGACCGTCACAGCTTCTGACACAGAGGCCCTTCTGGATAATATACTGCAAGTTTATCTGTTATGTTCTGGACTTAATTACGGTGAAATTATGGCCTAGGTGCAAAGAAGAGGCAGCATTAAGAGCCAGGAGCACGGAGAAGGCTTTGGTGTCGTCAGCTGCTGGAAACAATGACTATAAATCAAAAAAAGGGAGAGTATATTCTAGCTGTGCCTTGGATATTACAAACCCTAGGGAAAGAGTCAGAGGCTCTTCCATAATCACAAAGCTGGCTTCCTCAGCAGGGAACGTTTCCACAAAAGTAGCACTGCCCAGAAACTAGAGGTCTATTGTACAGATTCACAAGCCAAAACAGTGAAAATAGCTATAATCCTGATGATCTGGATGTAAGCATATGTGAACTCTCCTCCACATCAAGAGGTTACTCCACATCCTGGAATGGCCCCCCTGTTATCCCTAGCTCTAAGAACTACTCGTTATGGATACTGCGGCACTTCCTGCAGCCCCATTGCTACATCACTGGAGTTGGCCTATCTCCAGAGATATCACTACAGTTTGTCACCCGGTACAAGAACTCAGTGCATCACCCCCATGATGGACTTCCTCCCATATCAGACTATGCAGAATAAATTACAACATCACACACATGCCTAAATGCAGTGGCATCACTAGAGTTGGCGTAACCCCTATTAACTTTATTTATTCATTTTAATATATAACAGTACAGGTCACCCAACAAATCAGCAACCAACAAAAAAGCCAGTGGCCAACTTGATGGCACTCACACAACTAAATAAGGGCCCAAGTGTAAAGAGGCCCAGCACGTTTATAGCACCCACCGTGTAAGGAGTACCAGTGTTGGGCCAGCACCAGTAGGAAGAGGACGTGCTGCCACCCGGGGGAAGTACAACTGCCCAGCAGCAATGTGGCCTCTGGGGAGCAGGGGGGACAGAACAAGGGGGAGAGCAGGGTGGGGAGAGGAATGGGGGTAGGAGGGGGTTGGGACTAGCTGAGCTCTTACCCTGAACTCTTGTGTGAGGCCTTCCAGCCCAACATGAAGTCTCTCAAATCTGCACTGGCAAAATAGCCAGTGCAGACTTGAGAAGTCCCACTGCGGCGCTTGGCTTTCCCTGAGGAAAGAGAACAAAAGTCCCCTTCCCCCAAGGAGACCTCTGACTGCTTCCTGGCACCTGTTGGATACAGCAAGAGCCGCTTTGGTGCCACTGTTCCAATGGGCACCAGTAAGCTCAGGATTGGGCTGCCTGAGCTCTAGCATTAGCTCTGATACATGGAAATGAGAGCCAACTAACATACTAACATTTTATTGGTTTCCTGCTGTGTCATAACACCACCTCATTGGCTCTTGGAACAATCAGTCTCATTGGTCAGTTTTGTGTTAAAGAAATCTACTTTTTGTCACATAAGGCAGTCCTGTTTTCTTTTTCTGGTTAATTGCCCATAATGTTTGATTGAGATAATTCAGCACAGTTTGTTTGATTACATTCTGCATGAAATTACCTTCCAATGAGAAATAACATGGTATTATTCATGAATACACCTTTTCCAAAAGTTTTCCAAGATTTTCGGCCACTAGTGGTATCACCCCAACCCCCGAGGGTGTCACCCGGTGCAGTCCGCACCCCCAGTGATGCCACTGACTATCTCCCAGTATTTGCTTCCACTTTACGATGGTAGACATATCTCTTCCCTTTTGCACCACCACAGTTTGTTCTCTTACAATTTACTCCACAAGCCCTTTAATAATCTCTGCAACTGTGCAGAACCACTTGGAACAAAATGGTGCCTTAGCCAACGGCACTGCATGCAACTAAATCAGTGGCTTACTATTATGAGGAAGTTCCATGGAGCACACACCCCCTGAAACCTGGAGGGGGCACCATACACAGTAAACACGCATGAAGATTTGGTGCACATTTCAAAGTGTTGGATGTCCAAATAACACAACCAGGTATCTAAGGCTGCAATCCTAAAACACTTTCCTGGGAGCAAGCCCCACTGAATACAATCGGACTTACTTCTGAGTACATATGCACTGAAATGTGTTGTAAATGAAGCCATCTGGTCTTTCTCACTTAAATCCTTCTTTGTATATGTCCTCACCATTCAGACACAATATTTATAGCCAGATACCGCACAAGCTATTGCCTTCCTTACATTATTGGTATGCCAACTAACTAAATGGAGCTTCCCACATATTTTGATGAAGTTCCTAGCTGAGTTTATTTCATTAAAAAATCAAAAGCAGGCTCCCTTATCTTTCCCCCAGAAGGCAAAAGACACTAAAGCCCCAATCCAGAACTAGCATCCTGGCAGAGCAAGATCTTTTGCATTGGTGCAAAAGCTGGGCTGCTGTTGTGAGGGTCTGGGCCACTGTCACACACAGGCAGTGATGCTGTGCATGTAGGGTTGCCAACTGACCACCATACTAGTTTGCTCTTGTGCCTTTAACAGCAGCTTAATCTGGAAATCAGCAGGTGAAGCTTTTTGTGACACAGAGAAAGGCATTATCACTTGCTAATATCTTCATGTCAAGTTGTTATTAAAGCACAGGAGCAGGAGTCAATAACAAAGTTGGCACCCTAATGCCATGTGATAAGACACAGTCATCCCATGGTGCCCAGTGTTATTGTCCACTAATGTGATAGCTGGTGCACAGGCACACTTAATTCTTGCTTTTGCATTAAGATGTCCCAGAAGAGACCATGGATGTACATGTTGACAACTTTATGCATCTTCTAAAATCATCTGAAAACTGGAACAAAAAAAAGACTGAAGTACTGTATATGCATCACTGGGGGTTGTAAGAAATGGAGAAAAATGCACAATGTTAATAAAATTTACATACCCCTCCCCACATACACACAACATATTAAGCAGTGACAACAGGGTGATTTAGGCTGCAATCCTATCCACACTTACCTGGGAGTAAGCCCTTTTGACTATAATGGGGCTTTCTTCTGAGCAGGCATGGATAGGATTGGGCTCTATGTCATATTGGGGTAAAAACTGTCATTCAGGTTTATGTCCATACTACAGAGTGGGCGTGAATTTATGCAATGCCTCAGAACGGCTGTGTAAGATAAACCCATTTTGTCTCATGAAAGTCTACCATAAAAAGAAAAGCACTGTTTGCCCCACCTCATCACCCCCTTCCCGGTCCTCTTGCCCTACCAGGTAGTATAGAGTTTCCAAGACAGTACATTGGCCTGTGCAACCAAATCAATGCTCTCTGCCTAAAGAGGGAGTCTATTTATGTATCTCATTCAGATAATAGAGGCTGTGCTGAAAATAGTCTGCACAGCACATAAGCATCCTGGAGGCAATTAGCTTATCGCAGGGTCCTGTGCTGGCTTGTGGCATTTGCCGACCATGGGCTGTCACAGAAGGGCACTCTCCAATGACCTTTTTCAAGGGCAAACTCTTCATTTGACTCACGTGAGTGGGTTTTTTACAGTTAAGCTACAACACCTCTGAAGAGCAGAAAATGAACAGAACAGAATAGTGCAGCAGGAGCTGGGAGGGGAACCTGAGGGTTTCTGCAACTGGTGGCTGCACTGACCTAACCCCAGAGGTTCTTATGGATCTTTAGCTAGAAAGAGGCACTCCCATTCAGTTGCAAAGATGGTTAATCTTAAATATAACATTACAGTGATGGGGGAGGAAGGAGAACAGGACAGGCTTTTCCTTTCATCTCTCCAGTGATAATTATACAGCAACTGCCTTGCAAATCCCACCATCATCCCATTATGTGCTCTTAGAGTCCTGCCACATCCACATCTCCACACAGTGCTTCACTTGAGCCGTGCCTTGCAAGGCAAGTGTGTTTTCCCTTCACATCAGCTCCTGTTATGAAGCTTTGCTATTGCAGGACTGCCGGCTTTTGGGGGGGGGGGGAATAAATCAAGTGTGGGACCCTCAAAGTGCCTGCTTGGTGCAAAACTCCCTGGCAGCCCCAAGAAGCAGTGATCATCATCCGCCTCCATGGGTTCAGCCGGCCAGACCATGCTCCTGCCTCAGTGACAATAAATCTCTCCTGGCTGTATTGTTATCTCGACAGGTCAAGAGATAGAAAATGAGAAGAGAAGGTGCCTGGGTGAGATATATAGGCGCACCATAAAACCTGCTCCAGTCATTTGAAGCGTCTGTGTTTGGATAGCTAACCAAATATTGGATCAATCCTTGGAAGAAGTGCGAGGTGGGGGGGGGGCACACCTGAAACTTGAGGAGCCCTGAGGCTCTGGAAGAAGAGGGGAAGGGGAGATAAGAGGGCAGCAGCAGCAAGAGCCAGACATCAGCACTAGGAAGAAGCTTTTTTGGTGCAGCCAACTTCAGCTGCCTGCAAGCCAGGCAGAAAACCAACGGGTGAAGCGGTCCTGACTCTCCCAGCTCCCCAAGTGCGTCTCTTCTCTGCCAGGCAGGCACCCAAGTCAAGTCCCATTTCTCCAAGCCACCCAAGGCGTTTGGAGGGGCCAGGACAAATGGGGGCTCTTAAAGGCACACAGACCTGGCCACGCTGTCTGCCAGGGAAAAGCCCCCTCTCCGGCTTGCGTATTAACCTTTTCCCGGTCAGTGGGTGGCCAGAGAATGGCAGGCAGCGGTCATTGTCTCCAATTAAAGCCTCTCCCTCCCCCCCCGTCGGAATTCCCAGAGCGGGAGCAGAGCCACTCCGGCCAATGGAGTCAGACGCCGCGGAGGAGGGAAAAGCGGGCAGAATGAAGCCGGGGGAGGGGGCAAAGAAAGGCGCGCTGGACGGCCGCCTTCCGGGCTGCTCCGGCGAGGCTGCCCACCTGTAAGCGGCTTTGCCAAACCCCCTTATCGCCAGACAGCAGGCTCGCCAGAAAACCAGGTCACCCTTGGGCAGCGCGGCGGAGGGGACTGCTGCGGGTCTGCTTCCGTGGCGATGCTGGAGAAATCCCCGCGCACTGGTGAGGGCCACACGGTCGTCTACCCAGGTCGAGGCTCCGGTAATCCCGACGCACAGCCCAATCCTAGGCATGTCTACTCAGAAGGAAGTCCCACTAGAGTCACGGAGGCTTACTCCCAGGAAAGTGTGGGTAGGATTGCAGCCTTAGGCTTAACCTACCCACACTTTCCTGGGAGTAAGCCCCCTTGACTCTAATTGGACTTACTTCTGAGTAGACATGCCTAGAATTGGGCTGTCAGGCTGCAATCCTATCCTTAGGATTTACCTGGGAGTAAGTCCCAGTGACTATAGTGGGGCTTACTTCTGAGTATACATGCATAGGATTGGGCTCTCAGGTTGCAATCCTATCCACATATACCTGGAGTAAGCCCCATTGACTTTAGTGGGACTTACTTCTAAGTAAACATGCATAGGATTGGGTTCTCAGGCTGCAATCCTATCCACATTTACCTGGGAGTAAGCCCCAGTGACTATAGTGGGACTTACTTCTAAGTAGACATACCTAGATTGCACTCGTAAACCAGTATTTTCTGGGGGGGGGGAAAGAAGTTTCTCTCCCCCCCCAACCCCCAAGAGCTGGCCCCACGTGTTGCACATTCTTCTCCCCGGGAAGTTCTCCGTATCTCGGAGCAGCACGGCATGCACACAAAGGCCACCCCCGAGAACAAACAGCGAAGCCCGTTCTGACAGCGCAGCCCCCCCCCCCGATCCGGTCTACATCCGCCGCCGCCGCTTGGACACCAGCTGCGCTTTTGCAAACTCCGGGCAGCCCGATCGTGCTTACTCGGAAGAAAACCCAATGGGGCTGTGCAAGCCTCTTCCAGCTGACGTGGAAACCAATCTCGCTGAACTCAGTGGAACTTGGAGCCCAATCCTATGCATGCCTACTCAGAAGCAAGTCCCATTATAGTCAATAGGTCTTACTCCCAGGTAAATGTGGATAGGATTGCAGCCCTACCTCTCCGAAAGGATCTAGGATCGGGGTGTGAGAGCCCAATCCTATGCATGCCTACTCAGAAGTAAGTCCCATTATAGTCAATGGCGTTTACTCCCAGGTAAGTATGGTTCGGATTGCAGCCTTAGTTCCATGAAGGGATGCGCAGAACTTGGCAGTACATAAATACCTCCCCTACACACAGTACAGTGCCCGTTCTATTCATCAGGGAAACCCCTCTCCTAGTCCCCTGGTCAGTCTCCTTCACTTTTATCTTGCTCCAATCTCCAGAGTCTCTTCTCCCCCCCCCCCCATTCTCTCCCACTCCACTTTGATCTCTTGATTACTTTTGAATAGGCATTTCCAGGCCCGCAGACGACCGACCAGACGTAAACTTGGAGAAGCCGTTCTCCTCCTCCAGACATCCATCCACAAAACAAACCTTCTCTGTCTCCCCCACCAAAACACCAATCGCACAAAATGAAGAGAGCAGGGCTAAGGGCCCAATCCTATCTACACTTACCTGGGAGTAAGCTCCACTGACTATAATGGGACTTACTCCTGAGTAGACATACATAGGGTTGGGGAGTCTAAGAAAGTTGAGGAGTTCCCCTCTTCTCCTGCCCCCCTCCCACTGAACTGGCTTCTATTCGCAAACTCGGTCGGTGAACCGATAAACTTATGTTCTCAGTCCAACTCATCCCCCATTATTACAAAGCGCGAGCGATTCACCGAAGACTGGTTTACAAGGCATTTACGTCTTCATTGCGCTGTCCCACACGCAGCCCAACCCCCAACAACAACATACAAAGACAGAGATGGGGGCTTCATGGCCAAGCCCCCTCCTGCCAGGTTTACCTTGAGCTCCGACTGCAGGGACACCCAGAAGAGCGAGGATCGTGCAACACATTAGCTCCCAGCAGCTGCTAAGCCCTGCCATGGTGACCAGCCAAGGACAGGAGCGGGCTTGGGAAGGAGGAGGAGGAGAACTTCTCCGGGAGTTTTATTTTGTTTTCAAGATAATCCCTTATTTTTCTTTTGCCTGCTGCCGGATCCCAGAGGGGGGATCTGGGGGGAGAAGGAGTGAAGCCGTTTCTTCTTCTTCCACTTGGACTCTCTTCCCTGGCCAGACTTGAAGGAAAGCCACTCCGTCTCTCGGAGCTCATCAAAAACCAGGAGGGAATAATTACATCCAATTAAAACCCCCTCCGACGAACGCCTCCAAAAAGTCTAAGGCGAAATGGGAAACTGCCAAGCCTACCACGGAGCCATTATCTCCATCCTCCAGAGGCTGTGTTTTGTTTTTTGTTTTTTTTTTGGGGGGGGGGGTCGGTAGTAAAAGAAACACTTGTTTTGCAGACACGTTGCTGCTCACCTCCAGTGGCTCACTCCCCCTTGCAGTTCTGGATCGGGTTGAGCCTCGGGGAGGATGCAGCAGCAGCAGCACCGGTGAAGAGGGTTATGCCCCTTTGATGTGGTGGTAGGAAGAGGAGAACCTTTGCCAAAGAGGCTCCGAGGAACTGTGTGCTAAGAGAGCTCCGGGATCCTCCTAAGATACTTCTAGGCTACGCAGATGAAGACAGATCAAAGGCAACGACTGTGGAATCACGAGGGACACACACACAGAGATCCCCCCACTTGCAAATCCCAGGCAGAAGGAACTTTCTCTCGGCGGGCGCGGCAGCTGGCTGGAGGACGCAACAAAAGTTTTGGGGAGGGGGAAGCCGATCTGGGGGGTCTCTCCCCTCCCCGGTTCCTACTCCTCAGCCCGTCCGAGGAGTGATCCCCATGGCCGGAGGCAGCGGGCTGCTTCTCTCTCCACCCAACGCCCCCCCCCGATCCAAGAGACGAGCAGGCAATGGGTCTGCAAGGGCAGCCGCGGCGCGCCTCTCTTCGCGGTGGCTCGCCGGCTCCTCCAGCGAGGCTGCTGCTGCCGCTGCTACCCTCTCGCTCCTTGGCTCGGCAGCGGAGTGAGCGGAAGATCTGGTATCAGCAGAGCCGGGAGCAGCGGCGGCTGCAACCTCAGCCCTCGGTAGGCGGAGAAAGACCGAAGCCGGCAGCGCCATCTGCTGGCTGGCGCTAGCCGTGCCGGGCGGGGAGGGATAGCGGTGTCTGGCCGAGCCCTGTTATCAGGTTCTGCGGGGGGCGGTGTTTGGGACTGGGTGGGAGGCACCTGCAGCCGCGGCAAGCAACCCACAGCCCAATCCTATGCATGTCTACTCAGAAGTAAGTCCCATTAGAGCCAATGGGGCTTACTCCCAGGAAGGTGTGGATAGGATTGGGTTGTCAGGCGTTCATCACTCACACCCCAGGGTGCATGGACCCCCGTCAAAGTTTGCGCCCCGGAGGGGAGGACCCGATCCTGCAAGGCACGTGTGGAAGAGGGGAGTCGTCCAAAGGTCAAGTTTTACACTGGACGAATAGACTCCAGATTCTGATTTACTACTAACCCTTCTAAATCATCATCATCAACAGTATATACTGTTTATATATATTTTCCAACAAGTATATTTTCCAACAAGTGGGAAACCCTGGCCTCTGAGCGGCCCGCTTGGAGGCAGGCTGTGCAGCATGGCCTTTCCCAGTTTGAAGAGACACTTTGCCAACAGTCTGAGGCTAAGAGGCAAAGAAGGAAGGCCCATAGCCAGGGAGACAGACCAGGGACAGACTGCACTTGCTCCCGGTGTGGAAGGGATTGTCACTCCCGGATTGGCCTTTTCAGCCACACTAGACGCTGTGCCAGAACCACCTTTCAGAGCGCGATACCATAGTCTTTCGAGACTGAAGGTTGCCAATATATATATATATATATATATATATATATAGTATATACTGTATATATATACTGTTAATGTATTATACACACACATTATAATGTATTATATACTGTTAAGTATACTCATTCAGTATCTATATATTACAGTATATAATATAATGTATGTGCGTGTGTATATATAATACATTATAATACATTAACAGTATATATATATATAACAGTATATATATATATACACACACACACACATACTGTTAATGGTGATGATGATTTACAAGGGTTAGTAGTAAATCAGAATCTTGACTCTATAATACAGTACTTATATACTGCACTGCTTTTCAACAATGGCTCTTGGAGGTGGGTGGTTCCCCCTCACCTCTTTCTTCACAAGACTGTTCCAAATACAGTATCTAGAAAAATACAGAGAAAAATGTTTTGTCATGAATCTCCACATCAATGCACGCTTATTTGAAAACAGGGCCCGCTGACTTGCATGGGTCCTGGTCTGTGGGCTGCAGACTTAACTCAGGTGGGAGGAAGACCTAAGGGGGAACTGGAACAACTGCCAGAAAAAGGTATGTGCCATCATAACATAATATGGCTCCATATATTTGCCCCTTCACTCACAGCCTTCTCTCCTGGCCTTACTCCTCAGCATGTCACGCTCTTCACTCAGCTGTGGCTTCTTTCCTTCCTCTTACTTTGCAGTACCAGTGATCTCGCAAGGAAGCAGACTCACAGCTGCAAGGGGGCCATGAAGGGTCTTCAATCTTCTCAATTGTTTTTTGTCTGTTAAGTTTACCTTTCATCACAGCTCTGGGTCCACAAAGCCACCGCTTCTCTCAGACAAAAAAGCTGCAGAACAACAAATTTGCTTGGCTCCCCACAAATGACAGATAACCCAGGGGAGAAGAGACTGTTTCTACCAACATGGTCCCCTTCAGAACTTCTGGTGTGAAGGGTTTGCTTTGCAGCAGTAAAGCCACAAGTGTCACCACATATTCATTATTTTAGCTCAAGGCTCCAGTCTTGCGCATCTTTATTTATGCACACAGTGTTCACCCATTTCAGTGTCACGAAGACTCTTTGTGCAGTTGCAGACCTGGCCCCTGTGCCGCCCCAGGGCTCAGGACTGCAACATGCCACTTCCCCCACAGCACACCCCTGCGCCCCCCCCCCACAGTTACTCAGCTCTGTATGGAGCCTTGTGCAACATTCCTCTGCACTCCTAAAGCCTTCTGAGGCTTCTGGAGCACTGTTAACAGCACTTCCAGTTTTCATCAGAAAACCAGAATTTCTGTTTTAAGGGAACTCCAGAGGCCTCAGAAGACTTTCGGAGCACTCACAGACAGAGTGTGGGGCTTCATCTGGCCCCAGAACAGCTCTGAAGGTTGGGCAGCGATGGTGGTGTGGCATGTGAAGGCGGCGTTGTGGTGGGCGTGGCAGTGCCACCTCCCCATAAGGCCCCCAGGCATGGTGCCTGGGGCTTTTACCCCTCTGCCCCCCTCAGGATTGCCACTGTCTTTGTGTATAGGCAGAATCCAGAGTCTCTAGCCCTCATGGCTTCAGAGAAACATTGGGAAGCCTGACCTTGGTGTAACCTTAAAGGAAGCAAGAGGGCAAGAGCAATGTAGCTTGCCTGTCTCCCTTTCACAGGCTGTACTAAAATGATGGTGGGGTGAGAGGGGAGGTCCCTTAATGCAGTGGTTCTCAAACTTTGAGGGAGCTTTACTCCCTCAGTAAGTTCTTGTGGGGGAGGGGCTTGTGACTTACTTTGTACAATGTAGGACTACAGCAGGCTGCAGGAGGTGTGGGGAGCCCTGCGCAGCCCTTCCTGATGCTTGAAATCTGCAATAGAAGCAGGCGCAAAGCACCTTCTGCAAAATGGAAGTGCTTTGCGCCCACTTCGATTGCAGGTTCTAAGCTTTGGGGAGCACCCCCCTTAGCAATCCTTGGGTCACATTGCTGCCTTCCTCACCTTCAAGGGAGGGGAAGTGTTACATGAACTGATGGGTCACGACCCACCAGTTTGAGAACCACTGCCTTAATGAATCTGCAAGCCCCACCCCTTGACTCCCCTGCTTTTTGTGAAATAATAGCTCATTCTGTAGCCTTCTAAAAGCAGTAGCTAAGGGGGAAAACTAGAGAAGGTAAGGGGACTTGTAGTTCAAGCACTGCGTTACAGGATCTGATTTCTTCTTATTGGGAACAGGAATTCTATACTTTGAATGAGAAAGCCAGCACCTGTATCTATTGAATTTCTGCCTGCCTTGTAATTATGAAAGGTATAGGAGACCTGCCAGGAAAAAATATGGCAACCCTCAGCATAAGCATTAGATGGAAGCTTTACATGGAAGCATTGTTGAACCTTGCTGTACCAGGGACCACAACAACACAATTAAGTTTCAACACATACATGGATGGGAATAGTTCCAAACTCTTAGAGAGTGCATGGATCTATCCCTGCTGCATTAATTGCTGTGGGACAAGCACAGGCATGTGCTCTTAATGCTCAAACAGCATTGCATTGCAAACCGAAAGGGGGGCAGCTAAGAGCTCTGCTCCAAATGCCTCAGCACAGCTTCAAGTCTGTCTCCTATTCCTTCACCACGTTTATGACCTGGAAGAATGTGCTGACACACTAAGGGGACAGGGTGGTTTCTGTGGCCTTTAGGATGCAGTGTAAAGCACTATCATCAGCTGAATCCTTTCTCAGCCTTGAAAAGTCTCCTCCTGGTATGGTTTAGCACCAGCTGTCTCTCATAGAGGTTTTTATCTAGCTTTAATGCAACAGTAATGATGGCCTCAGAGAAGGGATTTTCAGCCAGTGGTACTAGTTCCATGACTGGTACTTCACAGGTGGGCAGGTGGTACTTCACCCACTGCTAGGGTGACCATATGGCACTGCCCCACCTGTTCTGACCATGCTGTAAAGGGGGAGATGGTTGGAGACCACATGGCACTGCCCCACCTGGTCTGAACATGCTGGAAGTGGGGATGTCTGGGGTGATGATGCACCACTGGGCAAGAAGCAACTGTGTAGATGCCTGGCCTTTCAGAAGAGGTATTTTTGGGGGAAGGAGGGTGCATAGCAAAGCTCCAAATGTGGGGCAAGCTACCCTGTGCATGGCTTCAATCTCTGGTGGTTGTGGTGGTACTCACAGAAGTGGTGATATTGAGAAAGGTAATACCTGCAACAAAAGGCTGAAAACATGCCTCAGAGCACAGAGAATTCTCCCTTGCAACACTGCTGGGAATCCATGTTTCACAGCTACTGTGCTCCAGCTGATAAGATAAAGCTGTCAGCTGTAATTCTTTGGATGGTCATGGAATTCTCCCTGGGTGAATTCCATTCAGAAACTTTGGGGTTTCAAGGTATCTGGTCTTCTTTGTCACACATCACTGATAGCAAGCTTCTACTTAAACAAAGTGTGTAGGAAACACACTTATATATACACACACATCCTTGATGCTGAGTGCTTGCCTGGAGAGCATAGGCTGGACAAGTAATGTGGTTATTGTGCAGATTGTTAGCAGGAGGCTCCAGATTACCAGACCAGGAAGGTCACAGTGCACCTGAGAGAGTAATCACCCCCCCCCAGTTGATCAACCAGGGCACTGCCTAATCCACCCTCAAGTGGGTGATGAAAATAAAGGCAGACCTCAGCAGGGATCCTCACCTCCCTTGATTAATTCACCCCACAAAGGACCCCATAGTATTCTATAGGAATAAGTCTACAAAAACCCTGAACACTAGAGAACACCATGCTCTTCTCTTCCTGTTCTTTACCCAGTATTCATGGAACATTAACCCACTAGTGCTACGTTGTCATCCCCATTCCAGCCATCATCCAAGGCCAGCAGGCACTCACGATCAGGAACTCTGTGCTCCCCCTTTCCTTTCCAGTCTTTCCTTCTGTCTCCCTGAGTGCAACTGAAACTACTGAGCCGGCGTAGGCTGGTCAGCTAAGCTTTGTGGGCTGCCTCTCAATATGCCCCTTCCCACCAGTAAAGTAGTGTGGCTCCCTTGCCCTGTTTCTCCCCATGATTAATTGCCAGGTTTTGACTCCCTTGTCCCCCAGCCCCTGCGACACAACACCCTTAAACCTTGCAGAAACAGATCAGCAATCTTGGTCCGAGGCATAGCTTTGCCCACCAGTTCCCCTCTATCTTTCCTTGTCTCTGTCTCCTGTTTAGTCAACTGATGATGTGCTTCGTGTGTGACTCTCTCTCTTTCTGTGAATGGGTGTGTGAGTGAATTTTGGTGGTTTTTCAGTGGTTTTAGGGGAGGCCTGAGATGATTCTCAGGGCGCCATTGAATAAATCCCTATAACTAGAAGCATCAGTTTCTGGTGAATAATATAGGGTTACAGCCTAAATCTTACTGAACTCATTGGGCTTACTTCTGAGTAAAATAACACCATTTTGTTTTCAAACACCTCTACCTATAACGGACCCACCAAGTCCTCCAAAACTAAGCTTTTCTGCTGGAGTCCTTTCTGGGACTTGGGACCTCGGTTGCAAGTGTTTAACTGATGGGATAGACTAGCTCCCCCACTGCAAGTGGGTGAAGTGCTTTCACAGCCTGCTTTTAGACACACCCCTTGCCTGTAGCCCTTGGTTCCAAATACAGAGGGCTGTTCTCCAGCTGCAGTCACTCACCATGGTCTGACCACAGGACACATTTTCTATAAATCTTCCTGAATTTCCTCTTTTTTTCTTCCTTCCTTCCCTGTACCTGGAAACCCTCACCTCCAGACCCCAGGTCTTTTTGGGACTCCCCTAATCTCCTTATAACCCTTCTCCACCTTCTTTCCCCCCCTTTTCATTTTGCCTTCCTTGTCCTTCTAAGGACTTCCTTCTCCCATTATCTCTCACCTTCTCCCTAACAACAGCTTACACATAGGATCTGCTTGTGAGTGAATGTCAGGTATAATTTCCCCTGTCAATGTAGTGAGTGAGTGAACAAATTTAGACCTCATTTTTTTTTTTCTGAGTCACTAGTGTAAATCCTTTTGTTGCATTTTTCATCCATGACTCCATCTTCCTTTCTCTGCCAAATCACATAGTTGTGCTATTGGGCACTGCACAGGGTCCCTGCATGCAAACTGTCCCCCCTCCCCCCATGTGCATGTGCATTTTTTTTAAAGCACTGCTGTTAATAAACATTTATTATTTCATTTTGAATGTCTTCACTTTTATACAGACTGATGTGTATGCTCAGTGGGTCACAGCTTTTGGTTCCTTTTGTACATTCGCACATTTTATTATTTATATACTACAAAACCATCACATAAAACAGAAGAGGAAAGAAAAATTGTACATTGCACTTCAAATTTACAGTAATGAAAAATACTTCATATGGTCATATCCCATCTCTGAATTCATCGTTCCAAAGCACTGAGAACATAAGTCCATCTTTTATCAAACCTATTAATCTGATCTGTATGATGAATCCTTTGGAAATACAGTGTCAATCTGGAAGCGATTGCAGTTTCCCATATCCTACAAATCAGACCTCTGCCGGTGGAGACACATTCTTCCAATTTGTTGGAAGATCTGGCTGCTGTCAATAAATCAGACAGTATTTTACGTAATTTCCACATCTTTCATGACCTTAGGGTCTATGGGTAACTGACAACCTATCATTTCATCTATGAATTTCACAATGAATTTCACAATGGACACCCAGGAAGAAGGGATCTTTGAACAAGCCCAAAACAGGTGAAACAGATCTACCAGAGTTGCCTTACAGCAGGGATGGGACCTCAAGTCAGGTGACTTGAGTCCAAGTCACAAGAACATGTTTTTCAATGACTCGTGCACCCAAGTCACCTGTATCAAGGCATTGACTCCAATCTGAGGCCACTGACTTGGCACTGAGTCCCCGTGCATGCACACTAGAGTCTGTCTGTGTCTGGGTGTGCTTGCTTACTTTTTTTTCCACTATGTGAAAGACCTCATGGGGCATCATTCAGACGGGTGAGCAGCAGGGAAGGGTTAATGAGCAGGAGGGGGGAGGCAGGAGTGGACTCTCTTTTCTGTCTCTGAAGGAACCGATGGTCATTGGACAAAGGATGGTTGGTCTCATTTGTATCACTGGATGAGGTACTGCAGAAGGAGGAGCCCAAGGGAGTTCTTGCTTTAGGACTGGCTGAAGGGGGGAAAAAGGAGGTGGGAAAGCAGTGGTTCATAGCAATCATGTTTTTCAAATGCACGGCTCATTTTGGCTCTGTTGTTACTTGGGAGCAGGAAGTCTCATTGAACATATGGTGTAAAAGGGACTACTTCTGGTAGAGCAGCAAAGGATTGGGCTGTACTGATAATCCTCCCAGCTGCTGTGCATAACCTTTCTCCCTCTTGTCACTTCTGTCCTCGCTGTCCATCGCACCCCCCTCCTGCCTTGTTTACAGATGGGATGGAGTTATAAGTGGAGTGGTTAAAGAGAATTTCAATACACATGCACACTCCAGCAGCAGCTGTTTTTTTCTGACATGTATCAAAATGACTCATAACTCGAGTCTTTTCAAGTTGCAAAAACACTCTGGGTGACTTGGAAAGTCCACCCATTAGGACTTGTTTTTGAGTCGAGTTGTGGGGGGGGTGGCGGAAACTCGTGACTCGTCTCAAGTCGAGCCATGCTGGAGTGGCCTATCTTTGTCTTACAGTGCTAACAAACATCTTGTATGCCCACATCTGTATGGCCTAATGTGTACCAGTGGAATCACACTTTCTAATAATTCTCCTTTAAACCAGACAAAATTAGAACCAGTAGTATATTATTTTTCCCATATCCGTTCTGCATGATGCGCTTCCTGTTCTAATTCCTTCTCCTATTTTTTCAAGTATGTTCTGAACAGTCATCCATATTTAGTAACTCTGATATCTAAAGCTGCCTGTTCCAATTTTTTTTAAACTGTATTACTGAATGTTTTAACTCTTTTAACTGTATGGCCATTGTATTTTTATATAGTAGTAAAGTAACATGTCTTGCCATAGGTACTGAAGGGGTTGAGGTTTAATCCCCCACACATCAATTTATCACCTCAACGTAAGTCTTTCACATTTTTTTCTTTTACTCATCCAGCTTACTGATATGTTGAGGCAAAATTCTGGCAATATGGCTTCCCTGAAGACTTAGGAGATTCTTTTCTTAAACACAACTGTTTTATTTAACAGCTATAATATCTAAATTCAAAAAGCAAGTCTCAAAAGCTCCTACTACTTTCTCTTTCCCAAATTACATTAAAACCACTCCTGCTATAACTGTTCATTCATTCATTCCCTTGCTTCGATTCTAAGTGCAAATGTATATCATCATCCCTTGCTACATAGGAAAATTAATCATTTAAAGTTTCAACATGACGTGCACTGTTAAAATGCAGTGCAAAGCAAACTCTTGTTGCAATGGTATGCTTGATGCATTCTCATCGATATGCACAGGTGTGTGTGGTCAGCAATGAGCTAGATGGGGTAAAAAAAGGGAATTAACAGGAGGTAAAAGCTGCAGGTAAGCAGTTTGTGCACCAGTTCCAGAATTACATTTAGAAATTGTCTCTCTTAAAGAAAGCAAAGTGGAAAGCAGGGAAGAGGGAAACCAAAGAACAATAACTAGAATGGAACAGGATAAATTCCTTCATCCCTAATCATGTTTAACAGGTCTAAGAACATAACATGTCTAAAAACAACATTATCTGAGAGTGAAAAGGAAGTATAGAGGTTCGTAAGATGCGATACACTGGGGTAAAAGGGAACGTCATACCACCATTCAGAAAACCACAGGTATAATCGCAAAGATGCCAGCACGGTTAAATGGTAGCCGCAAGGAAAAATGCATTCCTTTAGAAATGGAAAGTTTTGCCCAAATGAAGGAAAAAAGAAGTGAGCTCCAAGTTTGATAAATTAAATGCACGTCTGCAATCAGAGAGGCTTTTGAAGACCAAATTGCTAGATATATAAAAACTCATAATACAAAAAGTCTTTAAATACATCAGGGGTAGGAAGCCAGCCAGATAGGCAGTGTGCTTTTAGACGAAAAAGACGTAACAGGAGCACTCAGGGAAGACATGGAAATTGCTAAGGCATGTCAATGAATTCTTTACATCTGTCTTTAGTGCAAAAGATGTCGGAGAGATACCCTCACCTGAACTTTCCTTTTTTTTTTTTTTTAAGGCAATAAATCAGAACCGTGTCAAAGAGAAATGGCAAACTATTTTTCAGACTGATCTGCAAGCTGAATAGTAACACATCACCAGGCCCAGGTGACATTCACCTGGAGGTTCTGAGCTCAGATATGAAACTGCAGAGTTAAGGTATAATATATATTACAATATGAATGAAATCAGACTGTATATGACAAGAGCAGAAGGGGGATAATGTTATCCCATTTTCCAAAAACTAGGGCAGCAGCCTTCAACTTTTCACACTCAGGAGACCTGTCTTAAATACAAAACTGCACCATTGGAGACACTTACAACTCTCTCTCTCTCTCTCTCTCTGCTTTTTTTAGTGTCATCAGATACAAAGGAGGAAATTTGTCATGCAGAGGAGTATTTGCTAAATGCCCTTTCCTGTGTGGTGATTAAAAGAATCTAGTTAGCGACACTTTTTCACTGCCCTTTTTCAGTCTTAAAAACAAACAAGCAAAGCACACTGTGCCTGCACTCCTAGTGCAACTCACCTAAGGTTTCAAAAGCAATCCTGGTATGGCACTGGGCTTGGCCCAGTCAGGCCAAGGCCCAGAGACCCATACCCACTGTAGGATCCAGCCAGCCAACTCCTGAACCCACTGTTGTTCACTGCCAACTTTGAAGCTTCATCATTGAGCTATGACTTGCCAGGCAATGGTGGACAGCAGCAGTGGCACCATTTTACATGTTCTATAGCCTGTCTCCTTAAAATGATTAGTGGCTGCTGTTAGGAGTGTCCACTGCTGTTACTACTGCTGCCCACCATCACCCATCATGCCCAGTGGGGAACATAATAATAATAATAATAACAACAGGTATTTATATACCGCCTTTCTTAGTCTTTATTCAAGACTTTATTCAAGGCGGTTTACATAGGCAGGCTTATTTAAATCCCTTATTAAATAGGGATTTTTACAATTGAAAGAAGGTTCTTTCTTTCAAGAACCACAACATTCAGGTGTTTCTCTCTGATCTGGCTTCACATTCTGGCCTCCATCCTCCCACGCTCAGAACAGATGGAATAGCTCGGCTTCAGCTTGTCAGCTGCTTCAAGGTCGCACGGTGCTGGTGGCCTCGAACTGGCGACCTTGTGGATGTTATCTTCAGGCAGACAGAGGCTCTACTCTCTAGACCAGACCTCCTGCCCATTAGTGGATGGGAGTAGGCAGCAGCTGAAGCTGACACTTCTCCAACTCCACCACCAGCAGTACTGGAGGAGCAGCTGTCTGTTTCCCCATTAGCTCTCCCAGGCAACTGGGTACCATAAGGAGGAATAGGGGCCCAGCATCTGTATGGTCACATGCCCACAGGGCACCCACTCTCCCCAATGGTGCTTGGTCAACTGGGAAAGCAAAAGGAAGAGTGGGTGGACACTCTCTCTTGGTGCTATAGTGATGGCAGTGCTAAAGGAGGAGCACCTTCCATTTTATACTTTCCACTTTATACAGTGGGATGGCAAGGCATTGTCAGGGGAGTGGAGGGCCCAGTGTATGTGAGTGCACTGATGTACTTACTGAGAACCTGCCTTTCCCACTCTCCATGTTTCCCGGCTGTCTCAGAAAACTAACTGGACTGTGGATGGATGTGCTGGACTATGACACTGAATAGTCTTCTTTCTCTTTAGGTTTTCCAGCTGATCTGGCACCATGGGAAGGGGAAGGGGAACCATGGGAAGGGGAACCATGTGGACATGCAGATGCTAGGCCCCCATTTCCCTCAATGGTACCCAGTTACCTGGGTCAACTGGGAGGAAACAGATGCTCCTCTCTCAGCACTTTTGGTGGTGATGAAGTACTGATTGCAGCAGCTGCCCACTGCCATATGGAAGGAATCAATCCCCCACTAACAATTCCTTTCCAAATATAAAAAGTGCCTTCTTTTGGGAAAGAGGGAAGTGATAACTGGCAGCTGGAAGGGCTCCCTTCTGTGGTCTCCCCTTTGCTGGAAGCGATGCTGCTTGTGTAATAGTGCTTGTAGTTTTCAAGTAGTTTCTCAGGTGTGCTCCCTGGGGCATTTGGTGGGCCGCTGTGAGATACAGGAAGCTGGACTAGATGGGCCTATGGCCTGATCCAGTGGGGCTGTTCTTATGTTCTTATGTTTCCAACATAGTGGTTATAGCATGAAAAAATGCTGTGGTCCTAAAAAAAAGATCCAGGCAAAAACCAAACAGCAGTTCAAGGTGCAGCAAAGTTTAGGAATTATCACTGCATTGAAGCACTCAAGAAAATAAAATCCAAAGCACACAGTGAAAGGTTTCAGAGAGCTCTCTCCTAGATGCTTGGGCAAAAGAATGGCACATGGAATCTGGCTTTGCAAACTGCAACATATGTAGGGTGAACAATCTCATCTTAACTACACAGCCATCCTCTCAGTGGGATGTTCACAATCTTTTCAAAGAAAGCTAATAGCAGACAGGCGTGTTCTATGGAAACCTGGAGCATGCATTCTCAGGGTCTAATTAGGGAACAGGCCCTTTTCTCATGAGCTCAGTGCATTCATGATAGTTCACGCTTTTCAGTCCTTGCAGAACATTGCCAAATACTGGATGTTCATCAGCAATAAGAGCCAACTCCCTGGTGAAGATGAACACAACAGATACTGAAGTGAGAACTGGGGCAAAGTATATCTGTTAAAATGGATCAGTCTCACTGTTAAGTTCTCATATGTGAACATTGGGATGGTCACCATTTTTACTGTTCTTTTAGGAGCAGCCTCAAATGCAACAATTTTGGCCATGAAGCTTTTCCTTCCATTTCTGTATACCACACCAGGAAAAGCATCACCTGCCAAAGTTATGCCTGCGAAGTTAATATTACATGTGTTGGAACAGAACAAGTTTTTTTTTTTTTAAATTGCTAGCCTAATTGACATTTGATTGATGTTCATAAATGATGAAAACACAACGGCACCTTCTTGAATTTTCTCTTCCATCAGTGGGATGGAAGAAAGCTACAGAAAGAAAACTATAGAAAGCATGGAAAGTCTATATACCTGCTTCACCTTGATTATTAAACCAGTATTGCATACTAATGAATCTATAGCCAAATTTGATAAATAATCATAACAGTCTTATATAATAGCCTGAATGAATATAAATTAATGCATCGTTTTAAATTCAGCTGGCAAAGTAAAATACCATTCAACTTGGTTATCACTTTGGAGGTAATTTACACATGATTGTGACCCTCGCACCTGCTGCTGGAATGCTTGGGACCGATTTCTTTGGACTTCACTCCTATACAATATCCATATTAATTCTTAGGTGGCAGTCTCTTTATTCCAGTGGGGACTAACCAGGTATTCTGTGAGGAGGAGAGCAGAGCAGAGCAAGAGTCAATCAAAGACATTAGCTCTACATTGGCTGCTCAAGCTGCCAAGACTAAGGATGGATTCAGATGACCAGGAACTGCACAGCAGTGGCTTCTAACCACTTCTTCAAACAGTCATCTGCAAGCCCCCACCATGCAGAAGTCAGTGGTTGCACTAGGGTTTCCAGCACTTGGTGTGGGAGGCCAGTGTGTCACCACCTTGATGGATCTCCTTCCATGCAGTGTACCATCACCCTACCCCCACTAGTTTTTTGGGTTTTTTTGCTATAACTATCGATACAATTGAGATATTTCAACGTGGTTTGTTCCATTTCATTCTGCATGAAATTATGCATTGAATGATATATAACAGGATGGCATTATTTGAAAATACTAAGATTAAAATTTTTTTGACCAGTAGTGGTGTCAGTCCCCTGGGCATATCACCTGGTGCAGCCCACATCCCTGGCACCCCCTAATGATGCCACTGGCAGAAGCCATGTGTTACCACTCCTATATGGGCAATAATTTCCAGGTGGCAGCAAAGTACATAAGAACAACAACAACAACTAGGTATTTATATACTGCCTTTCTGGTCATTGGATTACTCCTCTGACTTTATTCTAGGCGGTTTACATAGGCAGGCATTTCTAAATCCCTCAAGGGGATTTTTACAATCATAGAGGTTCTCTCTTTCAAGAACCAACAACATTTCAGATGGATCTTCCTGGCTTGGTCTCACTTCTGGCCTCCGGTTCTCCCACACAGGCTGGCAAGCAGCTCCATCTCTCACATGGAGGGCAACCAAGACACTTCTTGCTCAGACCAAGAGCAGGTGGAATCATTCAGCTCGGCTTTGTCAGCTGCTTCAAGGTCTCGCCATTCTCAGCCGTTCAGGGAGCTGCCGGTGTCCTCGAACTGGCGACTTTCTGATGTTATCTTCGGGCTAACGGAGGCTCTACCCTCTAGACCAGACCTCCTGCCCATACAACTCCCTGTTGGATCAGGCCAAAAGCCCATCTAATCCAGTATCCTGTTTCCCACATGAGGCCACCAACAGGCTCTGGGAAATTCCCAAGCAGGACAGAAAGTTTTTCTTCTCTCCTGCCATTACTCCCTACAACTGATATTGAGAGGCACACTGCTGTTGAAGTAGTGCTTAGCCATTACAATTAACTATTGATAGATATTTCCTCCATTAATTTGTCCAATCCCTTTTTAAAGCCATCCAAGCTAGTGGTCATCCACATCCACATCTTGCAGCAACAAATTCCGCAGAAGAATTATGAGCTGTGTAATAAAGAACCTCCTTTTGTTCATCCTAAATCTCCCACCATCAGTTTCAGTGAATGACCCTTGGTTCCAGTATTGTGAGAGAGGGAGAAAACAAACTTCTCTCTGCCTACTCTCTCCGCACCATGCATAATTTTATAAATTTCTATCTTTCTAATAATAAATCACAATTTTTTTCAAGCTACAAAGCCCCAAACATGATTGCCTTTCCTTGTAAGGAAGGTGTTCCAGCCCTCCGATCATTTTGGTTGCACATTTTTGAGCGGCTTCCAGCTCTAAAATATCCCTCTTGAGGTGTGGTGACGAGTCCACAGTATTCCAAATGTGACCCCATCATAGATTTGCACAGGGGCACTAGGTACATACTAGAGGAATGGGAATGCTGGGCTTAACAGCAGAGTCATGGACCACAGATGATATCACTCCAACAGTTATAGTCACTATGCTTCTCTCAAACTTTTCAGCATCTTCTGTGTGCCTCCTAGACAGCTGAATCCATCCTACATCCATGATATTCCAGGTAAGCCCATTTGAAACTAGCCTGATATTGCCATTTCTGTCTTTTGTTTACCTTTGTTGCATAAATTGTGAGCCCTATGTGGCAGCTCTGCATATTAATCCAGAAAAGTTACTACTCTATAAACATTTTTTTTTTTGGTAGAACATCTGCCCATTTCATAGCTTGGACAGACATTAGTGGCATACAAGTTGTGTGAAAATTTATACACACATAATTTTAAAAAATGAAAACATGCTTGCCTGGAAGTGATTCTTTCTCGCTTAAGGCTAACAAATAAGTGGCTATACCGAGCACCTACACTAATGCTTTCCATGCTCCACCTTGCTAGAAACAGGAACATACGCTTCTAAGGAAGGCTGCAGCAAATGAAAACCCTTCCGGCTACTTTCCCACCCTGTACAGATTATGCCTGCTGCGTTGCCCATTATTAATACTCCTTGATGGTGTCTGGACAAGCAGGCAAAAGACCAGCACAGGCAACAGGAAAACATAGTTGGGAATACAGAGGCCCCTACAGTGGCACAGTTTGTAACAGACCGTTTGTGCTACTTACCCTGAGTTCATGCCAGAACATGAAACACATGTTCAAAAGGCATTCCTGAGTGGGGGGAAGGCGGCCCCGGGGGCGGGTGAGTGGGAGTGTGCGGCGGGAAGGCAAGTATGCTGGATCCCAATCCTAGTTCCCAGGGAGATCCGAGCAGCTTCAAGCCGCTCTGCTCTCCTTGGACTTGCGCCACCTCAGGAGGTGGCGCAAGTCTGAGGAGACCCATAGGGGAAAAGGTGCCTTACCCATCGGTAAGGGGAAAAGTTTCCCCTTGCCTCTGGCTGAGCAGCCATGGGCCCCTATTCTGCACTGGATACAGCGGAAGCCTCTTGGCTTGCCTGTTCCATTACAGGGTAGGATTGCGCCCTTATTGTGTGAGGAAAATCAGTTGCACAAACTGGGGTTTATTGGCTCCACTTATCATTTAGCCAGTAGCCTGCCCCATCTCAGCTTGCCTCCTCTCTATAGAAGTAAATCTCAACTAGCTCTCTCTCTCTAGAACTAATGACCATGTATATGGCTGCCTAACAGTTAACACAGATGGTGTAATGATGTCACTGGAGTCTTGCATTTCCTGGTTTGGAATGATGGATGAGCTGAAGTCAGATTGGCTCAGATTAAGCTGTTCCCTGCTTTCACACCCACTCTAAAAATGTGAAAATAGTTCAACAATTTGGATTTGGATTGGCTCAGATTAAACTGGAGTATTTCTACTGCTTGGGGATGGGTGAGGGAACAACTCAGCATAATCGGAGCCAATTTGATTTAAGTCCAATGGAGTTTGACCATTCCATTGTATTGGAATTATCTCCAAGGAGGACACATCTGGTTTTTTATTGATCCACAGCAGAGACCAGAAGATGGGTACATTTGGTTTTTCCTGCTCTGGCTGGGATTCCTAATACACCAGCCTGTGTGAGTTCACTGCCTCAGGGCCCCTTCAGTATGACATCCCACCACATTCAGTAAAACAGGCTACTGTGTGATCTCCACACAGCAACTTCTGCTTTTTCCTTATAGGGAGGTTAAAGCAATATACAAGAGATGTCATGTCTGAAGTTGCTCTCAGCATTGAATTCTAACAGAATATAAAAGGGATTTACCCCTAGGGGCTGGGGATAAGAATAGGCCCTCAGTTTGGCTGTACTTGTCGTAAGAGGCGACTAAACAGCCACCGGGTAGATGGGACTCGTTAGCCTGGGAAGGCAGCTCATCTGAAAGAAGGAAAACTCTGATCCCAAACCTCCACTGCCTTGTGGCTACATCCAGTTATGGAAAAGGCTTCAGGAGTCAACCTCGAGGCAAAATCCGGAGCCGGAGTCCCTGAGGCAGTTCATGGCTGAACACAGTCACGTCCTGGCAACTCCTGCGACGCCGCTGGAACCAACCGTATTGGCCTCTGCCTTTCCATTGGACCATTTCAGCGACGTGGAGAGGGGGGATTTGCTACATGGGTAACAGCCTACCCTCCATACCACTTTACCCAGGCTTCGCGCTCTGGAGAGGACACTGTTCCAGGGCCACCATTCAGAGCGTGGCGCCTTGGTCTTTCGAGACTGAAGGATGCCAACAACAATAAAAGGGATCTCTTTACAGCTCAAGGATCCTGGTTAAAGTTTTTCTGCACAGTACCCAGGGAGTTTGTGCAGAGTCATTTGAAGAGAAAAGCAAAACATGTGTTTCATAATGACCACTTAGTCCTTCGTTAACCCATAATCCACTTCCATTTCATGTGGCGAATGGGTTGACTCCGAGCTATTTGCAGTATTCCTTGTCTGTTATTTTGCATCTTTGTCCTGAGGGTGTGTCATCGGGCAGGCCTCAAAAACGTAGCTGGGTTTGAATTTATTTTTGCTCACCAGCCCTATACAAGATACAGGAAAAGGAATCAAGAGTCTCTTTGAAAAGTCAAAACTTCTCCTCAAAAACCACATACTCTTCCTCCTGGCAGCCTAAAACTACTTGAAGGCAAAAAAGTTTCCAAAAGAAAATTTCTTTTTCCACTAACCATCCACGTCTTTTTGTTTTGAAAACAGCACCCTTTGTATGCAATGCTATCCAGCACCACTGGTTCACAGCTGGATTGACAATTTTCCCCAGTGGTAATTGGTTGTCAGATGGGATGCAGTTACCCAGGGAAGTCCCACATTGTTCCAAGCATCCAGGAGAACCAGCACTGAAGAGTCAGGAGCGTGACAAATAGCATCTGGCATTCTGATCAGAGTCTTTGGCACTGTGTGACAAATATGTTCTTTGATTACGATGTTATTAATAATTTGCTTCTATTAGCTACAGATAAGCCATAGTGGATAGATTCCAAAACAACAACAACCCTCTTGGCTCCCCCTTAGTTTACTTATTGAAAGAGCTGTGAAAATGCAGATTTCTAATAGCTGCCTGGCTAAGCTGGTCAAGTCCCTTCCTGGACTTAATTAATAGTTACTTTTCCAATTTAAGTACTGTTAAGTATTGAACTGCTGGCAAGTGTCCACTGTGAGCTCCATGGCTTTTCCTATCCATACATTTTTTGTTTCAGATTCAAACTGACTTCCCTGATTCTGATAATATGGGAAACTGGTTGAAAATGACAAACCGTGATTAGTGGTTTAAGACCTGCCTCACCCCTCGACTTGTTCTGAGGATATATTGTTTCTTTGGAAGAAGACAGACACCTAGGCAGGCAATGTGGTTGAAATGTGGATGGCAACGATGGAATATTTGAGGACAGATTTTATTTATACATGTTCAGTCATCCAGTTTATGAATCATAACCTTGTTTATGGAAACGTGTCTGCCCAGTGTTGTGCAATAAATTAAGAATTTGGTATTCTTGTAGTAGATTCTATGCTCTCTTCTGGACAATTTGAGGACAGTGGGGATTCAAATAAACCGGTTTGGTGTTGTGACATCTCTATATTCATTTACTCACTGCATTTTATTATGGAAAGTGCAGGAGAGGAGTAAAATAGGCACCAGTAAGCTCAAGAGGAGTAATTGCAGCTTGCTTAGGAAGGAAACAGGGACAAAATAGTTACTACGGGAGCAGAGTCAGGTCAGTACCAAATGTTCTATTCTTGGATGCAATTTATGAGAAAAAAGATGCCTGTGGAGAAGTGGGAAGGGTGAAGAACTGAATCCTGGAGGTCTGTCCACTCAATGAGGAGAAATTGCTTGAGGAAAATGGATGAGGAAAGCTTTTTTTCTTTTTCTTTGCATGGCAGCTACTGTTGAAACATTTTATTTTTGTCTGCATTTAAATATACT
Source organism: Tiliqua scincoides (assembly GCF_035046505.1). Lineage (NCBI taxonomy): Eukaryota > Metazoa > Chordata > Lepidosauria > Squamata > Scincidae > Tiliqua > Tiliqua scincoides. The sequence goes on from NC_089822.1 coordinate 148,166,541, forward strand.
TTTAAAACATTATTTTATTGTAATTTTTTGTTATTGTTTTGAGACTTTTTTTAGCCACCATGGGACAACTTGTAAAAGGCAGAATAAGAATGCAAATAAATAAGCAAAGGAACTTCAATTAGTGTTGGCTAGGGCAGAATCACACAAGGGGTGAAATCTGTGAGCAGGTCTGGGGCTGTGCAAGAAGCCTTTCATGTGATACAGCCTAATCGCCCTATTGTACCTAGCTTGTATACCCAGACAGAGTGACAACCTTGGGAGCCGTAAGCTTCAAATACTGCAGTGCACACTCTGCTCTGACGGAACTTGCTTCAATTTTAAGCGCCCTACTGTTAATGGAAGGTACGTAACACTATGTTTATAACATTTCAAGTCAGTTTTGGAAGCAGACTTAGGGCCTGATCCGAATCGGTCCAGTGCAGACACTCAGTGTCAGAAACATGCCATAAGGCATGCCTGCCATACTTACCACTGAGTCAGTGCTGGCACTGACTCAGTGCGAGCCCATGAATCTGCGCCCACACAATAGCAGCACAGTAGACCTGGCGCTGCTTCCCAGCCCTGGGCACTGGGCAACACAGGATTGGACTGTTACAGCCCAGTCCTAAACCTGTTTGTTCAGAAGCCAGGGCCACTGGGTTCAATGAGACTTATTCCTAGGCAAGTGCATGTAGGACGGCACCTTTAGTAGAATGCCATTTTTGTTAGAACCCTAAAAAGGAACAGAAGTCCACCCTCTACAGATGACCTTATGACCCGTTTCAATAAATGGCCATCACTATCAGTCCCCATGACTTCTCAGTTTTTAATTGCTGTACTTCCTTTCCTTTTGCAAACTGCCCTCCTGCCTCTGAATCACCTTGCAAAGGCTTCTTCTATGTATTGATCTTCACAGCCAACTTACTTTTTTACATGTCTCAGCAGCATTTCAGCAGGCTAATAGCCCCAGCAACCTCCACTTCACCAGTCTCACTGCTCAAAAGTTATAAGAAACCAGAAAAGACAACTCTCAAGTTTCTGTGAAAACTCAATATCAACACCAACAAAGCATTAGCTGATCAAAGCCTTAAATCCCAAAGGAGAACACAATTTACTTCTATGCTGCCTCACCCTGGGTCTGAAACAAACATACGAATTCAGGCAATTAAAAACATGCACACACCCAGGGACCAAAAGATATCTTGCAGTAAAAGCAGAAATTTTTTTTTTTTTTTAAGTTGAGGAGTGTTTGGAAAAACAAATAAAAATAAAGATCATCAACTAAATTGACTTTTAAAAAGCCCAAACATAAAAATGAGCCTGTTTAGACAACCCAAGATGGATTGTGCACATGGTGAAAATAAGTTCTGGGTCTACATGGTTTCCTTCTCCTCTTTCTTTCTTACCTCTGGTACAAACAAAATCCTGCTTAGATAAACCACAGCCCTATATGTCTTCTCAGCTCAGGACCTGCAGTTTACAAACTTGGATATGGAATGGGAATTAGATTCCAGTTTCATATTCTGGGTTAAAAATTGTCCTGCCCCAAGCCCCAAATAAGGACTCGCTCACAGCTCCCGTCAAGCCAAGCCCCAGTGTGGCTGGCGGTCTGTTCCCTCTTGGCTGGTAGATTGCATTCCCACCTCCTGAACTGTCCCTCTTTGTCCCTGCCCCTAGCCGGTTGCTGAGGTTTTGCTGTCTAGGACACATCAGTAATGTCTGCTCCAAACTCATGAGAACTCTCATGAGAATGATGTGGGAAAGCCTGCTGACTGAGGGTGAGTTAAGTCTTGCTGCAGTGCTATCAGAAGCTGAGGGGCCAATGCTTCCAATTTCTGGGAACTGGTGAAGATGCTCAGGGCCCCCAGGTGAGTCCCCATGGACAAAAACTCCTAGCTTTGGATGACATATGCATGGTTTAACTAACCAGAATTTCTTCAGGTTCCCCTCCACCACTGGATGTAGCCTGTGTCTTTTTGGCACAGCTGCATCATTGCTGGTAGCAGGGGATATGATCAGAGCCTTAGTTACAGTTGAACTTGATTGTGTAACTCTCCCTAGGTTTATAGGGCAAAGCCATATGAGGGTAGGAGAGCTTTAGTTTGCCTTCACCATAGTTTTGTTCCAGATCATGGTCCTTATTGTGTATCAATGTTAAATGAATAAAATCTTTTACTGATAGATTTTTCATTTAATAGAAGTTTTTTTAATCAACAAATCGCATGGGGGGTATGATCAAGGTCAAAACTTGCAGCAAACTGCTAACAACCCAATCCTGAGCTGTGTAAAGCATGGGCTGCCACAGCGCCAAAAATGACTGTGTGCATTGGGCAGCAAGTGGCTTCTCGGGAGAAGAAGACAATAGGGCTACTTGACTCTGTGGCGGCTCTTTAGCTGGTGCAGAATCAAGAAGCTTCATGTCGGGCCATGAGGGCCAACACGGGGCTCTGGATCTGGTGGAGCTGAGCTCTGCCAATTCTGTCCCCTCCCCTTCCCCATCACACCTTCCCTCCACTCTCTGCCCAAACCAGAATGCCTCCTCCCTGCTTCCCCCCACACCCTGACTTACCTCTATCTTGACTTACTTCTCCACCACCAGGCATTTCTCACAGAGTGCCTAGCAGTGGATTGCTGGCCTCTGATCAGCGCTGACCCAGCACAGGCTTGTGCTGGGCTGGCGGTAATGGCCAAAAATGTGTCTTATAGCACGTTTGCGCCAGTGCGTGCTGGCGGTGAGCCAGTGGGCACTCAATAAGATTGGGCCCTCAATCCTTCCTACCCCAGACATAGTTTTATCCCTTTTTGCACCCCTTTAATTCCCCTTCAAATTGGGATAAATTGCATAATTAATCTCACATCGGACCCTAAATCTCCTGTGCCAGCATGATTCTAAATGGCATTGTGAGATTACAGTAGTGACATAATTTCATCATCCTAACCTTAAGTCAATGTAAGTGTGGTGCTCGCCTTCAGCTGTGTCTGGGGAGAAGAAGCAAAGCTATCGCTGTTGGGGAGGAGCAGCCAACTTACAGCCCAATCCTGTGCTATCCGGAGCGTAGAGCAGCCGTGGTGCCAAATGGCTACTGTGGCATCCTGAGCACAACTGGGCAGCCAGCAGCAGCTCCTAGAGGGAAGGGGACATTTGTGCCCTGCAATGGGACTACTCAACTCTGCGTCGGCTATTTAGCCGGTTCAGAATAAAGAAGCCGCATGTTGGGCTGCAAGGTCTGACATGGGGCTCTGGATTCAGTGGAGCTGAACTCCTCCAGTTCCACCCCACTCTCCCCCCCACCATGCCTTCCCCCTGCCCTCTGCCCACCCCAGAACTCCTCTTCCCCACCTCCCTTCACAACCTGATTTACCTCTCTGCCCCCAGGCACTTTGCACAGAGCACCTGGCAGCAGATTGCCGGCTTCTGACCAGTACTGTCCCAGCGTGAGCTTACACTGGGCCAGCTCTGGTGCTGGACTAGTGCTGACCCCTGCAAATGTGCCTTATGGCACATTTGTGACAGTGCACACCGGAGGTGAGCTGGCACGCATTGCATAGTTTTGGGACCTTAGTTTTGCCAACCTCTTCTTCCACAAAGTGAAGTCCACCATTCTGGCAGAGGCCTTTGCCAGCTCTCCAACTTTTGGTTTTTTTTTAGCATCAAGTATACCAATTTTAGCAACTACAGTTTTTATAGCAAGTTTCAAAGTGATTCACTCTGGACTTAAAATCCATTTACCACTGAATTGCTATATTGACACAAAGTGTTTGCTCTTTATGATATGTATGGTTGATGTTTTTATTACAGTGCTAGCATTCTATATATTGTTCAATACAGCTTTCAATACAAATGTTTTATATGATATCTGGCAGTCTGGAGCAGGGTAGTAGCATAGCTAGGGGGTGCAAAATGGTAAGTATTGCAGGCACCGCAATGCACCGTGTAAGTGGCCCCTCCTACTCACTGCCAGAGCCATTCCCAGCAGTGACTGCAGGTGCTCGCTGAACCAAACAGTATCTCCCATGTGTTGCCACTGCTGTCCAGACTGGCTCCAACAGTGAGACAGCGTGTTGCGCTGCCTGCAGTACTTACCATTTTGCCCCCCTCTAGTTTTGCCACTGGGGCAGGGAGAAGGATCTTGTTGTCTAATAGTGTAGACCCCAAATAGTGTAGACCCCAAATAGTGTAGTTTGGGGTCCACCCCTTTTCTCTGCATCTCATCAACCAATGGCACTGAAGTGATATTGAACAGAATAGTCACTGACACTCCACCATGTTCACTTGCAATGGCCTTTGCCCTCTTGCATGGGAAGCTGAGTCAGAGCACTAATCTAGCTCAGTATTGTCAACACTAACTGGTAGCAGCTTTCAGACAGGAATTTTTTTGCCCTACCTGGATACGCCAGGAATTGAATCTGGGCCTTCCATACGCAATGCATTTGCTCTATCACTAAGTCACAGCCCCTCCTTATGGCAACTTCCTGTGTCACAACATTCGCTTGCCATTGGGTGGTGTGTGAAAATCAGCTGATCTCAACTCTGCTACTGTGCTCTTCTTATTAGGGCATGTCCGAGGAAGCTGTACTGTGCAGAGGAGCAACATCTTGGTCCTTCCCCTCCTGCTGATCTGATTGCATGTTTGAGTCCTGGACAACAGGCCTTCAGCTACCGGAGGCTGCTTTCTTGCCTCACTAAGCAGTTACAGGAAAGAAGAGCACACCTTTTGGCTGCTTGTGAAGAACAAGTTTAAATCACAGGCTTAAGTCTGACCATCTTGTTTGGCCAGTGAACCAGGAGTGTGTAAATCGGTCAGGGAGACCCTGGCTGGACCGCAACATTGCCCATGAGTTTTCACACATACAACGCAGGCTGAAGATATAACATCCCTTAATGGAAGCATGAACATGTTGCAGGCTTTTTATATCCAGTAGGTACAGTTCCTTAGAGGAGGACAAGGCCAGGGTAGCTAGCAAGCAGGCATGGCTGAAGCATGCTGGGATCGGTGGCATATGCTACTTCCACAGACAAGATGCATTATCTCCAGATAAAAATTCTGGGATTTCAAGTTGTGAATATTGATTATGTAAACAAAACCTCTGGCTTTAGAAGCCCCCCCCCCCCATGACCTAGATATGTGAGCATGTTTGTTTTTTTCCACCTCTAGCCCAGTTGTCAGAATTTGTCAGAAGTTTTGTATAATTGTCTGAAAGTAAAAATCAGCATCATGATTTTTTTTCTTAATGGACATGTGAAACTATGCAGCCAGCACATTGGCACTAGATTGCTGCATTCTGCTCCATCACCAGCAGCTGCAGGACAGCTCTTATATCACTGGGCAGCCCCTTCTCCTGACCTGCCTGCCCCAGGGCTCCACCCACGTACCAGAATGTTTTCACTCTGAGACACAGCAGTACTATTCACCCATTTCTCCAAGTTGTTTCAGTCCTGGTGGAAATTAGTTTGGCAGGGGCCATTTGTATATCAATACGCACCCCTCCCATTTTTCCTCCTGGCTTTTCTCATGTTCAACTTTAGATTTTTTTTTTTTAAAGGAAACCTTTCAGAGCTCAATCTTCTTTTGCATTCAGCATGAAATTAAATGGCTGGGGAGATACTAGGGAATAATGAGACTTTTTCATGAACACACACACACGCACACACACGCACACATACACACACATACACACACACATACACACAGAGGTAAGCACTCAGTAGTGCAGATAGTGCAAATGGATTTGGGAGTCAGAAGTGGTGTGCTACCATTCACTATCTTAATATTGGCATCTCAGAAGGCAACAAAATGAGGGGCAGCAATTGTGCAAGGATAACTCCTTGTGCAGTAATAGTTTTTTAATGCTAAAGGAGCTGGAGCAACTATTTGGAAAAAGTAAGCAGAAGTAGGGCTGATATAATATTTTTGAATTCTGGAGGCATCAATTTTTTAGGAACCAGCATCAAATTTTTAGATGCCAAGAAAACAGAGAGATAAGTAAATATTTCGGATTGTTAGGTGCCCTCATTCATTTCTAGGTGCTTGGCAACCATGTGACTGGCATTTTTCCAGTTCCAGGTAAGAGCATGTCTAATGGAATAAAGAGGCTAAAGCTGGAGGAGGATTTGGATGTGGGAAACGGGCCACACACAGACACCCAGGGATTTGCATTCACTGGGAGGTAACCCTTGGTGAAAGAATACAGGTAGGTTGCATTTGTTGAGGCACCCATTTCTTGACAGTAATTCCAGCACAACCATGGGTGTTCTATCACTTCTGTTATAAGAGTTTCAGTTGTGGTAACGTCTCTTGTGTTTGCACAACAAGACAAGTTGCAGTGGAATTGTGCTGACAATAGACACACAGCTTATAGGTCTTAATTGCTGTGCCTGCATGACCTAGTAGTATCAACCCAAGTGAACTAGATTTTTGTCTTCAAATATCTACACATGTTGTAGCCCTAAGCCCCACATTTTTCAAAAATTTCTGTCCTGTTACAAATGTTGTACAGTAATAGGCTTTGCAGATTTTGGAATTTTCCCAGGAGGAAAAAGACAGACAAAAACCTAGACAGGAATGATGGTGATTATGGGATATTAGTGGGCATAGGGCTAGAATCCCTAGGGATGGACGAAAATGTTGTATACAGTGAAAAAAGACCCTGAACACTAAACTCAAACCTGCTCACATTCTCCCTAGCTTCTGGGTTATTTAGAGCTAACACCTTCTCATCTTAAGCTTTTATCTTTAATCATGACAGATAGAAACATGTTTTATATATGAAAGTCAAACCTCTCGGGTTTCTGTTGTGTATTACAAATTCCGTTGGCCTTCACATAGATCAAGTGTGATGGCCGCACAGAAGAAAAACAAAACAATAAAACAGGGCAAGAGGGAGAATGCCTTTCATTGGAAATAACTAGTATTTAAAATACAGGATGCAAACTTGGAGTTACACAAAATTTTTCCTGGTTGTTCAAGAAAGGAAGCGGGGGGGGGGGTGTTACCAAAAAGGCTGTTTTGTTTAGGGGAATTATTTATATTAGCCTTCTGGAAACTTTTGGGACCATAGGCTGGATACAAGACAGCATAGAGCAAAGAAATCCCTTGTTTAGCTTAATGAGGAGATTGGGAGGAAGGTAACTTTCAATCAAAGGATTATATTTTTATTGCAAAAATACACAAAGGTAAAACATAATACACATGGAGAATCGATAAGTATAGATTTCTAGTACTGGTCTGGTGTACCTAACTAGTGGTGGATGCGTGTGCTGTGTATTTTGGGTGCATTCGAAAAAGAATCAGAAATGGACAGGAAGTAGGGAGGTATTATAGGGGTTCCTTAATCTGCTAAACCCAGTTGCTGACTAAAGATGGGGGATCAGGGAGGAATAGGTAGGGAAGAAGGGGGGGAAGTTTAGACGCAACGATATATTTACCTGTCGGGGGGGGGGGAGAGTTGGAGGAAGAGTCCCACAGGACCACTCTCGCAAGAGAGCAATCAGAGAGAGCCCGCATGTGCTCTGAGTTCTCTCTTAAGAGTTGTCTTTGACCTGGAAGTCAATTCAAACTGACCGGAAGTATCCCAGAGCTGTGGGCATGCTCAGTAACACACAATGGTACACGTGGAGTATGTAAAGAAAGGTGGAAGGGTCCAGAACTCAGTTATCAGCAAAGCTTGTCTCTGGGGGAGGGAGGCAATTTGCATAAGGTGCTTAAGAGTGTTAAAGCTACAACAAAAGAACAATAGACTTCCTCCTCTGTAGGTGCATGCTTGTTTTGCATAATCAGGAGACACAGTGATTAGGTTATACATTGACCTGCAAGGAATTGGGGGTTTGTGTAATTCATGTGTTTGTAGTTTGGCTATGGCCCTTAGAAACATGTGCTGGGGGAGGAGTGGCCTGCTTGCTTGGTCTGTAGAGTAAAAACACAACTTGGAAGGGAAAAAGGGGATTTTCACGTAACAGGGGGGGAGAGCAGTCTGGCCAAGACCTTAGGAGCTGCTGTGGGGCTGCCTCATGAAGAGTGGGGGAGGGAAGGGGAAGGTGGTCATTTCTGCTTGGGACACACCTTGTGCTCCTGGAGAGGAAAGGAGAAGTGGGGGTGTAGTCATGGCATCCTTGAGTAATGCTTCAGAGAGGGGCAGGGTTTGGGCCAGGTCTGGGGAGGGGCAGATATTTCACAGTGTGACTGCACCCATGGCCATAAAGGTATTATCCCAGGGAAGACAGTCATTACCATACTTCCATGTCCCACCAAAATGAGTCATCCGTGACATTCCTTATTTTTGGTAATATCGGTATACTGGTCAGTGGCGATGGCAATGGCAAGGGCAAGATTCAGTAAGGGCAAACTGAATCTATTCCCTCTAGAATATCAAGTATGATCCCAAAGATAGCCTTTTTGGAATGTTTGGATTTTGAGTGTAGCTCTACCTCAGCCTTCAGTAATGGGCTGCAGCTCTGTGGCACAGCACCTGAGAGACCAAGTGATCCTCATCTCACTGCATTGAACAAGGGTTTCCTGTTCACCATATGCACACGCTGTTTTATACATGGGGAAGACAAGGAACATTATTATGGGACTGCATAGCACCTGCATCAGTACTGGGAAGTTGGAGAATATTGGGCCCTGGAACACATGCATGGCCAATGCAAGAAGAGAGCCACTCTTCAGTCTAGTATAATTCGTGTTTAACACTGATCAAATATTGCTTTAAAAGTTGGGGCTTACTTGCTCTCTTTTAAAAAGAATTTCATTTCATTTCACATTACTTTGAGCTATTTCTATCTCAGTTAATAATTCCTTTCTATAATTAGGCCTTACTACTTACGTTATTGCAGATTATAAAGTCTCCCTTCTTTTAGTTACTCTTCTAATAAATTAAATGCTTTAAAATGGGGATTTTCAGGTTTCATCATAGCAAGACTGATACCACACTTGCTTGGGGAGACTGTATGTCTATGTGCACTTGCATGTGTATCTGAACATGTGTGTTTCAGGGACCTTTGACTGTTAGCTCATGATGCACTTCAAAGGAAGGGTGGCCTTTAAAAGAATAAGAAGGAGGAGGAGAACCAAGGAATTAAGAAGGATGGTATTATTTACTGAGAGATAAATTACAATTATAGAAGGGGGAAGCAAATGTGAAATGCCACCAAATATTTCAGAATGTGAGTGATGCACCTAGTGACCTTAGCATAAGAGTAAAATGGAAAAATGGAAAGCTTCCCTTTATGGCAGGATGACAAGGGGGAAAAAAACACAGGGCAGGGATGGGAAGCAGAAGAGGAGAGACATTAATGTACTATGGACATGACACTGTTTGCCCATAAGACAATGGTGGTTTTTGTGGGATTATAGGCTTCGGGGTGAGTACAAGACAGATAGGCCTTGCTTACACATGCAGAAGAGCTTTGGGAAGGTTAACCAGTTTGCCTCACACTAACAAAGGGTTCTCGCACACCAAAAGGCTAGCACGAGTTCTCAGATAAGCTGTCTGACAGCTTGTACCTTCAGGTGAGGGAGCTGACTTGTAATTTCTCAGATCTCTTCACTAATGCCTCAAGCCTCTGAGAAGGGGGCTGACAGGAAGCAGTGATTTCCCTTGTTACTCAGAGTCATTGCTGAATTGGTTGAGAAAGCTAGATCTAAGGGGGCCTGGAGGTAGATCTCCCAGCTCCTACCCAAGCTCAGGGAAAGAGAGATTCAAAAGACTAGGAGAGTGGAAAAAGGAGCAACTCAGTTGCACTGCACATGGGATGCTTGTATAAAAACCCAGGAAGATGGAAAAGGGCCAATAATCCAGATTACCTCTGCTTTGGTCTGCTGTGTTGGTTTCTTGAGGAGCTGAAAAGCATGGAGGTGGGGTGGTCAGGTGACTGATGACTACCCAGCTGAAAACCAAGGGTGGGTTTCAACCTTGATGCTGGCAAACCAAATGCACACTTGAGATACTTGTGTGGTGTGAAGAGGGAAAGGTGCTTAGAGCAGGAGAACAAGCAGTGCTTGTGGACTGTTGGACTGGCTGTGTAGCTCTAGGGAGCAGCTTTCTTGATCACAGCAGGGAAAGGAAGAAAGAAAGAAAGAAAGAAAGAAAGAAAGAAAGAAAGAAAGAAAGAAAGAAAGAAGGCAATAGAATAGTCAAGAGGTGGTTGCTATTGCCTTACTGAATGGCACAGAAATCTTGGTGGAGGCAGATGGGATGGAAAAGCACTAACATGGCATGGCAGGTAGCCTCACTAATAAACCAAGGCTTGAACACAAGGAGAGAACAATATTTAGATTTCTCTCGTCTGGCTATTTATAAGGGTTTTGCACAGAGAATGGGTAGAATAATCATCTGATTCAAAAGGGGGTCCTTACCCATGCACCCCCCAAATAATAGCCAGACGGTAGCTTGTGGGAGTTAACTGGGTCACTTTATTAATAAAATATAAACTGCAGCAGGGGAAAATGGGGTACAACAACATTAACCCCACCCCACAAGCATGCGGGTATCTCACAGGGGAAACGAACTTAGTCGTCTACCTCTCCTGATTTCTTGAGGGCGAACCATTTTGATTCGAGGCTACCTTCAGCTTTAAGGCTGGGGGGCCTGTCAACATAATCCCCAAGGGTCAAGGCTCAGCTCACAGGATGGACCTTGTAAAGCCTCACGGGTCCAGCCAGGGGGGCAGCCAGCCAGCATCTTCGAGCCGGTCAGGCATCGTGTGAGCAGTACTGGCCAACCCCCAGGCCTTGCTGCCTTGTATGGACACCGAGATGTTCCTACCTACCCTAACCCTCACACTTTGCGAAAGTGACTGATAACCAAACACTTATTTAAGTGAACACCGTCACAGCCCCAACCTCAGTCTGGGGTAGGCAAAAAACTGCAATCCAAGGGCAAAAATTCCTGCCCAGCCCAATAAAGCGACCAGTTAATCTCAGACTGTGCAAAGGGCAGGAGGGGGGTAGCCGCTTTGCCCCGGACTGAGCCTAGTTGGGCTAACGTCCTTTCCTGATTTTCTTTGTCCTTTACAACCCAATGCTTTTCCCATAGTATGCAGCACTGCTGACAGAGTGTGCACTGCATGTGGTGGTGGTGGTGGTGGCGACCAGGCTACCTAGCAAAGGGAAGTAAGAATCTTTTATACTCCATCCCCCAAGCCTCCAATGGGTCTCCTTGGAACTATACCAGTTCTTTTGCTTGTGAAAGTCCAAGAGGACACCAGGAAAATATTTTTTACTTCTCTCCCCATAGGCCATCTGGCCTCCAATGAGTTTTCTCAGACCTACGCCAGCTCTTTTGCTGGTGTAAGACTGAAGTGTTATCAACGTGTGGTCTCTCTGTTGCCAAAATCCTTCCCTTCCTGCCCCAGCCTGGCCCTCTTCCTGCCCCAAACTGCCCATTATAGTACCAAAACCACACCCTTGCTGCCAACTTACTGGAAGCAGTAGAAGATTGTGGCGGTTTGGTGGGCTGTTCGATGTCCAGAGGTGTAGCTAAGGCATCTGGCACTCGAGGGCATCTGGATGCACAGGGGTGTGTGTGTGTGTGTGTGTTAAAACACCAGAGAACCACCAGAGAAGTGGCACCCTCCCACCTGATCCGGAGGCCTGGAACCCGGGGCCCTGTACCCCCCTCCCTGCCCTCCCTAAACTATGCATAGTATTGGGCTGTTAAGTACCTGCACCCTGTTTCTGTGCCCAATCCTATGCATGTCTACTCAGAAGTAAGTCCCATTATAGTCAATGGGGCTTACTCCAGGTAAGTGTGGATAGCATTGCAGCCTTAGAGCCCAATCCTGAGCTCCTGTGGCACGTGGCTGTGGCAGCACAAAAAACAGCTGCCGTCGCATCCTGCACGCCCAAGGCAGCGGCGGGCAGCACCTTCGGAGAAGGGGACTTTCATCCCCTTCCCCTGGGTAAATGGAGTAGTCCTGCAGTGGGGCTAATTGATTCACCGCCAACCTAAAGGTCGGGGGGGGGGTGAGGTAAGAGCCTTTGTGTCAGGTACCAAGCCTGATGCGAAGGCTCTGGATCCAGTAGAGCATTGCTTCACCGGTCCTGCCTCCCTCCCTCCCCCTCCTCCCTGGCACGCCTCCCCCTGCCCTCGCCCCACCTCCTGCCTCCCCGACACACCTGTCACCTCCCTCTGCCCACCTCCTACCCCCCCAGAATACCCCCACCTCCCCCTGCTCCTGCCTTCCTCTCCACTGCTCTATGGTCCCTGCGACTGCTGAGTGGCAGAGGCCGGGTGCCTGCCCGGCATTAGCCCAGCCAGCAGTGGGCTGGCATGGACGCTCGCCCAGCGTTAGAGCTCACGACAGTGCGTGCCAGTGTGCTGAGCTCAGGATTGGGCTCTCAGTCTGTTGAACATTTTTGTACCAGAGAAAAATAACAGGATTAAGGTGAATGTCTTCAGCATGTCAAAAGAGGCTTGCCTGGGGCACCCTTTCTAACACCTAAGGAAGGGATAATATTAGCATAAGGTGGGGGACCTCTGAAGTTTGAGTCCATTATCCCTTTGCTGACCTACAGGGTCTTGTTTGTCAGTAGTGGCCGTACGCTCCAAAGTTTTGCCATGCCCTGCAGGTACAAATAAGGTAGCCAGCCAAGGCGCAGGCACCTTTGAGAAATTTCTGTACAGCTTCTTACACTGAGGTGGGGGTTGGCAAAGGGAAAGTAAAAAGAAGATGTTCTTTTAAGTCCAGCGTGGGCTCCAGGTATTCGTTGCACTAACCCTGAATGAAAGCTATATCTGGGGCATCCTAGCGTATATACCATAAGTGTACTGGGTAAGAGTTCTCCAGTAAAAATAAAAAATATAAATAAATAACTAAATAAATAAATAAATAAATAAATAAATAAATAATAAAAACCGGCACTGTACTAGTTACGAAAGCAGATGGTTCAGCTATCAGCACTCCCTTTTATTCTGAGCAAAGGATAAAGCACACTGACGCTTGTCTCTGCCACAACTTCTGTAGGTATCCTTGGATAGACCCCTTAGGCCCACCCATCTGGAATTTGTGTGTGTGTTTGTGTGTGTGTAGATAGGTGAGTGTGTGCTGTGTGTGTGCACATGAGTAATGATTCTCATCATACAGCAGTGTTGTACAGGTTACAAGATGATACACATGAAGCACTTTCAACACACAAAAGCGCTCTATAAATGCCGTGTCTTCTGGTTCCCCACAGAGGGAGCTAGGGGCATAAAATTTAAGAGAGGCAGTATTTTTTCCAGGCAAACATGCAGATGAGATGGGAGCCTAAACAAAGTATGGGATGGGATGCCCTGGCTATTCTGTCAGCTCAATTCTATCTCCCCTCCTCCCCCCCCCCCCGCAGCTGATGCAGCTGCACCACAAGTGAGTCTGCTTTATCCATGGGGGGGGGGGGAGTGGATTGGGAGGCTTCAGAGGGGAAAGGGGATTTAAATTCCCTTAACACTTCCATAAGACTCCCACACTGCAATGGATCTCCTTGCATCTGTGCGCTGGCAGGAGTCTGAGAAAAGAAAAGGGGTGGGGAGACTGCCATCACATAGCAATCACAGCAATCACATAGCTCCCTGCCCCCCCCCCCCGCTCCACCACCTTCTCAACCCAGTTTTGGCCTCTTCCTGCCACCCTCCTCCACCCATCCTGCCTCCCCCTCTATTTTACCTAGCTCTGGCCTTCCTGCACTCAGGCAGTGCGCTACTCTGTGTGCTGCCAAGTTCGCTTTACAGCTGCTTTGCAGCAGTTGCCACCAGTGGAATGTGCATGGCCCAATAGAATTGGGCCATTACTGAAGTTGTTGCAGGCTCTATACCGAGTGTTAGAAAGAAAGAAAGAAAGAAAGAAAGAAAGAAAGAAAGAAAGAAAGAAAGAAAGAAACCTCAGTCAAAATGAGATAATCCATGAGAGGGGGAAACATACCAACTTATGAGAAGGTGGCCTTTGTGATTCTCATGACTGTGACATGAGAACATCAGTAACGTCATGTGATCTGGCTAGAAAGACGGTGGTAGCCAGTGTTAAATTCCTTTTGAAGGCAGCCTTACTCTGTGTACCCAAAGGCAAGCCTCTGAACTAATTGTTTGAAAAGCGAAGCTTATGCTAAATAATTGATAGCTGGAAAAAAATAACATCTATAAGAGGGGGAGAGACAGAAGGGAAGGAAGCAAAGAAGTAGCAATATGTTTAAAAAGATCTGTGAAATAAACTGAGCCCCAAGCAGTTTTTTCTCTTCCTCCCTCTCTGTGTGTACATGTGTGTTTCCCTCTTCTTCCCCTCTCGGTTCAGAGCTCTCCATCCCTGCTAGCTCCTGTACCAATTAAGATTTACCCTTCAACCCTGAAATAAGACCAGTCTGCAATCTACTGAACTCTGCAGATGGCTGTTTAATATCTCTCACCCAATATGGTAGGTGAAGTGTAATGATAACAGTAGAACCAGAGCTTCAAGAAGCATAGAATCTTGGAATGTGCTTTGAGGAGATGCAAAGAGATCAAGGCAAGCCCATCCATGAGGCCAACTGAAGGGGCTGCCTCAGGCAGCAGGTTGGTAGAGGGGCACCCATCTCTGTCCACCTACTTACCTCTGCTGCTCCTCTTCATCTTTCCACTCCTTGGATTGGAAAAGGAAGAGGTAGCAAAGAGAGGAAATGTGGAGTGCTGAGCTAGAACATTGTGGGGGGACCAGAGGCAGACACATCGTTAGGGGGGATAAGGGAGGCAGCAATTGGCATGCCATCTCAGGTGCCAGGAGGTCTTGGGTCTGCTTGGTCTTGGGGACAGATCTGCTGTACGTTCAGTGCCCTTGTAGGAATAGAGAACATTACAGAAGGTGAAGTTTGTCACACCACAGCACAGTCCTGTCACACAAATGAGAAAAACTGCAGAAGCCTCTGTTTTCCAGTGTATCTTGTCACCCTGCTATAGTCACAGCTGTGTATACTGTAGGCCACAGTTTGACAGAAGTGCAAAACATGGTAGTGGCCATAGAAGCCAGCATTTTCAGCCTCTCCGAATTTTTTAAACATTAATTTCTAGCCCTGATAGTTGAAAAACTAAGTGGGTACACAAGGATGTGCATTGTTTTAAAAAAGTTGCTTCAGAGCCCTGCTCACTTTCAGGGGCTCCTTTCTTGGTTATTTCAGAACTCATTCAGAGAATCCTGATTCATTTTTAGATTCTCAGTAATTTTCTTTTTTTAAATATTGAAAACAAATCCTTATTTTTAATTTGTTTTTACTACCACTGCCTTTGTTAGTGGTGGCTGAGGCTGCAATGCATGGCTGTTTCCTGGCAGGCACCATCTTGGATACCTATATAGTATCTCACCTCAAAACATAATGTTATCCCCAGCTGGTGTTGATATTGAGGTTGACACCCGCCTTGAGAAAATGGCAGCCACTACACAGTCTTCATGGTGGCAGCCAGTTTTTACCAGTACTATGTCCCAGGGCACTATGGAGATGGAAGGTGGCGTCCATCAGGAGGGAGCTGCACATTGTAATCCCTGCTGCCTTTGACAAAGGTGAGAAACAAATTAAGTCGTCCTCCCCCCGTTAAAATACAGTGAAAATGAATAACAAATCTGGTTCTGAAAACTCATTGGGGTCACAATGGGTTTATTTCAGAATGAACGGAACTGGAACCAAATTGATCCCAAAATGACTGGCCCTGTTCAGTTCAGTTTCCATTAGTCATAAAACAAGTACATGCTTCTAGTGGGCAACAATGGATGCCATCCCAGAAGCTAGAGGAGTTGCTGAAGATTTTCATTGATCAAAGGGTAGATGTTCATGACTTTGTACAGCTCTTTGTTTCTCCCTCTGACTAGCTGAAGCAGAATGGATAAGTGACAAAATAAGAGCAATCACACAGTTCTGTGTTGTTCGCATAACTAAAACAGGTAGCAGCATTCGCAGCTTGAACTTGGGTTACCTTGGTGAGGGCCTTTCTTTTTGCTTCTGCCATAAACAGCCCTGACAATAATCACTGCATGGCAGTACTGATATTTAAAGGGCATTTCTGGACATTATGTCTTTGGTATCTGATTTATTGGACAGGTTGTCTATGGAAAAATCATCACTATCAAATTTTACCATGATGCATGTGAAAATGCTGCTGGCTTACGAATATGTTCTAGTATGACACGGATCAAGGCCAGGGGAGGGGGTCCTTTCTTCCTTAGTCTTGTGCGTCCCTGGCTGGTACTGGAGTCCAAGACAGGGAAAGAGAGATAGCAGTTGATCCAACATTGGCCAGTGCAAATGATCTTGCTCTCTTTTCTTTCTTTCCAACTGAGCAAAGCTGCAGAATGGCTGACCTTGATGGAGCCTGAGAGGGTTTGGTCCAGATGGCAATTGAGGAGGCAGGTCAATGGAAAGACCCTCTGTCTCTTCCTCTGCTAAGATACTGAGTTGATGAAATCTGAATCAAGTGGCAGATAGGTGACTATATAGCAGATGAGAGGCTGTTTCAAAGGCCCATTGCCTTCATTACAAGAAAAAAAAATTAGAATCATGGTAGAAAAGCAAATACAAAGTAGATATGAGATCAGCCTCCATTTCATGTTTGTTTGACCAATTTTCATCTGGTTATGCATTAATATCAACAGCTGGGAACCTCTGAGAGCCACAAAAAGGTAGTTTGTGGGTTACCAAATGCCCAAGATAAATGGATCCAAGAAGGAGTAATAGCTCAACACTACCTCTTTTTGTAGCAAAATATTCCCTATGTTTTTCTGAGCAAGTATTTCTAAGTCAAACATTTTCTTAAGATATTCATATGCATGATTTGCTGTGCACAGCTGTCTCTTGACAACTCTAGGCAACTGCTGAGGACATCCTATTTTAAAAGGTACAATTTTTACTATGTGGTTATCAATGACAGAGTTTTCACTTTCCCTGGAAAGTGGCTTCAACCAGCATCTAGTGAGCTTTACAGCTGAGCATGGACTGGAATCTAGATCTCTCCAGTCCAATGCTGCCTCCCTTACATCATCTGTCTTCAACTAGTGGGTCAAGGTCTCACCTAAGATGGGTCACACCAGTGGCACCATAATATTTGCTTTTTGAGAGAAAAAGAAGGATGGATGTGAACAGCAAGATAAAGACAATGATTTACACTATAAATGTATACTGATTCTATGCAAATTGAACAGCCATGGCTCTCTACCCGCCACCCCTCCCCCCAGCCTAGCCTGGGAACTGTAGTTTGGTGCAAGTGCTAAGAACTCTCTGTTAGAGACCTCAATTCCACCCCACCCCTAGAGAATTATAATTCCCAAGGTTCTTTAGTGCAGCAGTTTCAATCTTTTTCATCTCATGGCACACCAAGGAGGTGCTCAAATTGTCAAGGCACACCATCAGTTTTTTGACAATTGACAAGGCACACCACACTGTTGGTGGGGAGCACTTATCTCCCTCTGGCCCTACTAATAAATGACCCTCCCCCAAACTCCTATGGCACAGCTGTGGATCATTCACAGCACATCAGTGTGCTGTGGCACACTGGTTGAAAATTGCTGCCTTAGTGAGAAGGTATGTGACCAATATGTCTGCAATCAGTGTCAATGTGCCATGATGAGAAAACTAAAAAAGGAGAAAGACAGAAAAGAGTGAGAGAAGACAAAGAGGGGCAGAAACAATAAACTAAATGTTGCCGTTTGGGGTTAAAGGTGGATCCCAAATCTGGAAAAGTTAAAGGTGATTGGGCTGCAAAACAATCTCTTCCTGTATTATTCTACCTCTTTTTACCTCTGCTGAGAACCCCAATTTTTCTCCTTTCCTCGTATGATTTCTTGCATCAGCATTACATTTCTAGGCCCTGAGTTACTAGGCATCTGGGATTTTCCCCAGCTATACTCAATACTGCACCAGCAAAGGTAGCACTGAAGAGGAGAAGTAGCTCTTTCTCACTAGCATGTGGGGTTTGCATAGTGCCTGGATCCCTGGAAGACAATTATGCTAAAAATAACAGACAAAATGTCTTGTCTGCCCTAGTGGGTGTATTCTGAGAAGCCCACTTCTTTGCTCCAACAAACACACTGTAGTAGGATATAAAGTATATTCGAAAGTACTGGCTCAGCATCGGAGTGTGTGTGTAGGAACATCTCCTGTTAATAAGCTAACCAACTGCTGCATTTATGTAATTTACTGTGTTTTACAGTTATCATTCTCTGTTTGCTGGGAGCTTAATCGGTTTTAAAGTGTGATTTTTCAGGCTAAAGCTTTGTTTGAGGAAGGGATTGGCTTTTCTTTCCACAGCAGAAGGGGATCTACTATAGCTAGCCAGCCTCTGTCCTCTGCCCCCTGCTCCAGTCTCTTCCATGCACAGAAGGATCTCATATTGACTTTGAGAGATCAACAATAAGCTGGTATTGACAGACACCAAGGTTTGTATGAAGATGCACTGACCTGCACTGTGAATATCAAATGAGGCTAGCCCAAGGTCACTATTTTTACCTGTGGGAATGATAAATAAATCTTGATAAGAGCTGAAAATGGAAATCGATGGCTCTGTTGTTTCCGAAGCCCGATTGACTTCTCAGAGGACAAGCATATTTGCAGGAATGTGTGTCTTGCTGACCTCACTGCTGCCTCCTCCAAAAATAGCCAAGGCATGAGCCAACTGTGAGTTTCTGGAGGGGGGGGGGGTGTTATTTAGAAGACGTTGGGAACATAAGAAAATGACCTCCTGCTTCAAGGTAGGGCTTGTCATTCTGCCACAACCGTGCAATCACAACCTGATTGCTGCACACAATCCGGACATCTTCCCTCAAGGTTCTGAGACAGGGATATTGCATTTCCCCAGTACTAGCTACACTGTGTTTTATACCTGGAAACATTCCACCACCACCCAGCTCCGGCCAGATACTACTTCCGTTGCTTTTGTGATGGCTCAAATGCCTTTGCAGGAGTTGTCATGTGCAGCTATTGGAAATGAAACATGTTGAGAATGATGATTGTGGTGTGTTTTCCCCACCATCACCAGTCATGGGATAGTTAGTACTTCACACGAATGAAGAAGGAGGGCAAGAACTCAAGACAGGCTGCTGTTTTGGGTGGCAACCTTGGGATTTTTGTAACACACCTTTTCTTCCTGTTCTTTCTTCAACTGTCCCCCTTCCATGATTCATCATCTCCCTCAGTCATGGAAGTATTCTATAGTACTATTATAAAATGGTGAAAACCAATGAGAGCACTGTTCTCCAGTGCACGGCAATGCTTCACCATTTCATTGTTTGCTTCCCAGTTTCTGTCCTGGAAAGTGCATCTATGCTGCCTTTTAAAAAGCCAAGGGAAAGGAAAGCTCTTTCTGTTTGCTCTGTGGGAACCCAAGATTTAGCACTATATACTTTGCATGGGGACTTGAAAGCGGACTGTCATACATTGGCTAGAATGTGATAGATAAGCTGAAAAGATCAGCTGAAAAATCCCTGATGTTACTTCCTAAAATGCAGAAGCAGCCTTTAAAGGTCAGTGTGGCCAGCCAGCTTGGTGGCGTGTGAGGGATACATGACCACTGAAGCTGCATGTGTCACAGAAGCATCCTACACCTGTAGACAAAGGTAGGAGCTCTGAGAAGGGAGGGAGTCAGAGTGAGACTGTGTTGGAGGCTGAAGCGAAAGGTGTAGCTGAGTGTGAAGCAAGCAGTAGGAAGAGGAATATTTGGAACAGAAAAGGGGAAAATAGTGGTTGCAATTGTGGTAGGAGTAAAAACCCTCAACAATGTCAGAATGTAAAGTGGCCCTGCAAGGAAAAAGGGGAGTGATTTCATGTTAAGTGGACATAGCACATTTGGGGGAAACTGTGTACAGGGATTGGAGGAGCAAGGAACTGGAAGAAATGGTGGCATACCTGTGTGAGCGGAGGTTGCCTGGCAGAGAAGCCTGGGTCTGCTGTGTCGCCAAGGTCTTTGTGAGGACAGGGGATGGGATGCCGGTGCTGGAAACTTCAGTGCTCAGATGCGTTCCGCGGCTAAGACAGAAATTAATCCTCTGCAAATGCATCATGCTTCACATGGGTGATATTCTCCATGCACCAAAAGCAAAATACCTTTAATCAGACCACACACAGGCAATGATGTTCCAGACTCCTGCAGAACAGGCTGCAAATTGCTCAGGCAGCAGCTGATTGAAAGAAAGAAAGAAAGAAATAGAAGACACATTAAGTCGTGGTGATCCCTTCCCTGGGGATGCCAGAGACAATAAGAGTATTAGTAGCACAACAAACACTCCCTGCGGTGCATTCAGCACTTAGCCCCCTGAGACAAATACACATGCATACAGAGAGAGCTGTGCGTTAGCAGTCAGGGAGAAGAGTCTTTTTCAGTACACAGAATTACCAGGTCGCAAAAGATCATTGCAGCTGATGTAACTTAGTGCCCACAGGACCACTTTCTGCAGGGCCGACTTTAAGCCAACTGGACCAATTGCTCCCAGCTGGGCCCCATGCGTAAGGAGCCCTGCGCTAGAGTAATCTACTCTAATCTTGCATGCAATTTACAAGATTAGAGATCATTTAGTCCATTATTAAGTGCAAATTTTCATTGCTTTCCATTCTACCATGGAGATATAAAGACTGTAATACATTTTATTTATATCTCTAAGCTTCTACAGACTTTGGCCATGAAGCTGGGGCCCCACAAAATAGGTTTCCCATTGGGTCCCACAGCTCCTAAGGCCGGCCCTGATTTCATGTATTACATTTTCAAAGGTTCGTTTAAGCCATTTCTACCCAACATTGCATATACGTAACAGGACCAAATGTGTACACATGTGGGCCAGGCAGAAATGGGTTAAGGTGTGTTAAGGGTTCATCAGAGTATGAATATGTGAGAAATACAGGTGGTATAAAGCTGGTCTTATACAGGTAAACTTTGGGGCCAACCTAGATGTTACTTCATAGCCGCAGCTACCTTCCATCAACTCCCCCGCACGTAACTTACCTTGTGCCATGACATCACACCTTTCCAGCCTTCCACCATAAGTAGCCAATGTCATAGAGACCAAAGGTGGGGAAGCACAGAGCATCAAGGCACAGGTTCATTCTACTGTCCTAGACTTTACCAAGAGAAAGGGAGAAAAAGGGAGATAGGCAGCTCCCTCCTTAGCAACAGTCATATGTTTAGCCCCCTTTAACCCCTTCAAGGAACCAGAACTGCTGATGCTTCTTCAGTGTACACTGTTTGCCTTGTACAAAGTATGAAATGCTTCCATGTCAACTCCCCCAACACAACAGGGCTTTCTCCATTTCCCTTCTAGCGATTTAAGTAGCTTCTAGTTCTGCTCAGCAATAACGCTCTCCTCCTCTACGCTTTTTTTCATTTACAGCATTTTCATATGGCTGGGGTTGGCTGTATGCAGTTTTATCTTCCCACCAGGGAAACTTTCAGAGAGTGTTTGTTATCTAGCAGATATGGACCAAGCTGATCAATAAGCAGTGAGGTTTGCTTATTTTTTGTAGGAAGATATTTTTGTAGGAAGAACTTCTCCACCTGACTACTGTTTTGCTACATGTTAACTGAACACATCCACAGACAATCTAACAAGCTCCTGCCCCGGCCCAATACAAGGATTTTAGAGCTCATTTGTTGCAGGACAGCTCCTTCTACCATTACAGAGTTATCACATATATTGAAGCTCAAACTATTTTCTTATAACTTGTACCTTCCCAGTGGGTAAGCAGAAGAACTGATATGATTTTTCCTATATTTTGCTGTTCCATAAATTGAATTACAGCCAAAATCTATGGGCACCTTCTGCTGATAGAATGAGCATGCCATCAGCTTCAGTGACAGTGTGAGCAGTGGGGCCACCAGAGTGAAAGACTGGTGAGTGGATTCTCACATGTCACTGGAATACCTATCTATCTCCGGAGGAGGTGAGTTGGCACTGGAAGTGGGCTGAGGGGGAGATAAGGGTGAGGAGGTTGCTTGGGCATGTGTCAGGGGAGAACAGGGGTGAAAATTTGTAGCATGTCCTCTGCCCAGCCTCCACACACTCATCATAAGAACATAAGAACAGCCCCACTGGATCAGACCATAGGCCCATCTAGCCCAGCTTCCTGTACCTCACAGCGGCCCACCAAATGCCCCAGGGAGCACACCAGATAACAAGAGTCCTGCGTCCTTGTGCCTCCCTTGCATCTGACATAGCCCATTTCTAAAATCAGGAGGTTGCATATACACATCATGGCTTGTAACCCGTAATGGATTTTTCTTCCAGAAACTTGTCCAATCCCCTTTTAAAGGCATCCAGGCCAGATGCCATCACCACATCCTGTGGCAAGGAGTTCCGCAGACCAACCACATGCTGAGTAAAGAAATATTTTCTTTTGTCTGTCCTAACTCTTCCAACACTCAATTTTAGTGGATGTCCCCTGGTTCTGGTGTTATGTGAGAGTGGAAAGAGCATCTCTCTATCCACTTTATCCTTCCCATGCACAATTTTGTATGTATCAATCATGTCCCCCCTCAGACGCCTCTTTTCTAGGCTGAAGAGGCCCAAACGCCATAGCCTTTCCTCATAAGGAAGGTGCCCCAGACCCGTAATCATCTTAGTTGCTCTCTTTTGCACCTTTTCCATCTCCACTATATCCTTTTTGAGATGTGGCAACCAGAACTGGACACAATACTCCAGGTGTGGCTTTACCATAGATTTGTACAACGGCATTAACAATGGCATATCTAGGCAGGAAGGGGACCTTCATCCCCTCTAGGTCCATTCAGACTAGCACCAGCCAGAGCTGACACAGATCTGAGTGGACCCATTGGAGACCATGGTGGGGTGGAATTTAGTATATAAGAATTTCATTTATTTATCTTTGTGTTGTGCCATGGTCCTTGGCCACCTGCAGGATGCAGTGGCGGCTGCATCAGCACCACTGAGTGCCACAGGCCTTCAGGTCTAGGCTGTTTGTGGGACCATCTTCTCCCATACATTCCAGCGCACCCTCTAAAGTTATCTGAAGGGGCTCTCCTTAATGTCTTCATGCTTTGTTTTGATGTTTTTTTTTACTTATTGTTGTGATACATCCTACATTTATTATGAGCTTTGTAAGCCACCTTGGGCATTTGCTTTGGCATAGGAAAGGCGGGCATAAATAAATACATTAATAAATAAACAGAGAGAGAGAGAGAGAGAGAGAGAGAGAGAGAGAGAGAGAGAGAGAGAGAGAGAGCTGTAGGGAGTTCTTCCAATAAGCTGATCCATGTCTAGGTGATCCCCTAGAAGTGGGAAGCAAACTCATCGGGAAAAATTACACATACATTTCTAAGCACCTGGTGATCTTTCCTGTTAGGCACACATGAGAAGAGAATGGTGGATAATTATACACTGTGCAGAGTGCCTGGTGGGCCACTATGGGAAACAGAATGCTTGATTCAGCTCTCCGTGTCCTTATGCAAGGAGGGGAGGTGGCTCTAGTCATCAAAGTACATAACAAATGAAAACCTGGAATGGAAAAGGTGACTGAAGGCGTTTGCTCTCTGTTTCTCCTCTTTCCTCTCTGTCTCTGCTCTCCGCTTGCGAATTGCTGGGCTTGCCTGTCTCTCTCTCACAGTTTTGCCACAAAGTACACACAAGATTTTATTACAGGCTGGGAGGATTGGGGTGAGTGAGGATGTTGCCACAACCCACAGTTAGCACGACAGCAGCACATCTGAGGCACTTTGAGATCAGCAGATGAAAGGTGCTGGAGACAGGGAAAGCATTATCCCGTTAAATGAAATTCTATTACTATGGCTCCCTTCAGCTGATGCAGTCTTTTTCCAATTAGGGGCAACTCTCCCCATCAGAAATTCGTTTCAGAGCACCCTCTTTCAAACAGCTGTTATCTTCCAGTAAAGGAGTTCACTGAAAATAAAGGAAGAAACAAAGAAGAGGATTGCCATCATTAAAACAATCAGCCCAAAGCCACTATTGTGCAGGATTAAAAGATTAAACAGTTTGGGGGGGGGGGCTGCTTTTGTAGCTCCTTGTGAAGAACATGAGGTCTTCTTAGCACAACATTTCCGACACAATTAATAAATACAATTGAAGACAATTGAATCTGCTCATGTCGGTCGACATGCTAGACTGAGAGCTGAGAGTGAGTCTCCCATTCAACGCCTTTGATTCAGCACCAATCAGTAGGACCTGAAGTTGCAGGCAAGTTATTTAATAAACAGAAGGCATTCTGCTGTGGGTTAAAACAGAATTGACTCTCTACTTTTCAAGCACTGGCTTCGCACACATCCTAGCAGCAGTTTGTTCTTTGTTGTAACTGAGTACTCCTCAGTTTCTGACCGGCTTTTTCAGAGATGCCTCTATTTATGCCCATTAGGAGAAATGAATCCACATGACGGTATCCCAGAATTCCTCTACAGGAAGGAGACATACTTCCTTCCACTACTCACTACCTGTCATTTTGAACCCACACAATGTCAGTAAGACATTTTCTCTGAAACACTTAAGTAGACAATGCAGCTCTATAATTGTACGTTTTCAATGGTGCTTTCACAGAAGGCTCTTGATTGGTCCCTAAAAGTGGTTTCTTGTGGTGCAGATTGGGAAGGAAGAGTCTTAAATTCTGCTCCTCTGCATGGATGCTTGTTTCAGTTTATGGGCTGCTTCCACTTGAATGAGCAAATCCTTGAAATCACAAAAATCACACTCAGGTTGCTATCTCCGTGCCCTGAAGAGAACCTCAGTTATTGTCTTTTTGCAACACACAAAAAAATGTGTTTTGAAAAATGGAAGCTGACCTAAGGTGGGGAACGGAAAGTGAGTGAGTCCTGGTGGAGGTCAGAGGGCAGCAGGGGAATTAGCCTGAGATTACTGGCTGGGGAATTTGGTTAGGAATGCAATTTATTGATACTAATAAGGTCAGGACCCAAATTTCATACGCCCTCATTGGAAGAAAGCAATGGTGCTCTCATGGTGAGAGTTATCACATTTTAAGAAGGCATTTCGGTGTTTTTTTATTTTTTGGTAATAGTGGGACACTGAATTCAGGGGGTGGAGAGGCAGAAGGAGGGGGGGAAGGAGAGAGATGCACGACACACAATGGAAAGTCTCAACACTTTCAGAACTATGTCCTGAGCATGATAGAAAGGTATTTGTCTCAAAGCATGCCTAACTACATTTTAGCCACTCTGTGATGATTCCATAAATGACATTTCAGCATCAATGGTGCCATATCCCACACAGATGTTGCCTTTTGACAATGCTGGGTTGAGGCCAGGGTTGCAGAGGACCTCTTTCTTTTACTGAACTCTTAGGGTTCATTTGGGCACATGATGTATTTGTAGAAACATAGACACCTTCTTATCCCCCCCCCTCTGATTTCATGCAGTTGTGTTTTTCCTGCTGAACTGTGGTATTTGCAAACCATTTTTTGTAGCACTTCCACAAGTTCCTGTCAATATCCATTACCTTTGCATCCCCCAGAAAAGACATGCCAGG
Organism: Tiliqua scincoides; assembly: GCF_035046505.1. NCBI lineage: Eukaryota > Metazoa > Chordata > Lepidosauria > Squamata > Scincidae > Tiliqua > Tiliqua scincoides. The sequence goes on from NC_089822.1 coordinate 148,191,937, forward strand.
CTTGGGTTAAGGGCCACTTTATTGTATATTAAACACAAAACATCTGCTGTAGGGTAAAAACCACCCCAGTGTGTAGGCCTCTAAATCAGGGAAAGAGTAATAACTGTCTGCCTCCCTCAGGTCAAAATGAGCATCACATCATGGACCAAGTGAGCTTATCACTGCCAACCTAAAAGGGTTAAGGCAGCTGGACAGCGCAGATCTGCCAAGGCAAAGCCTGGGGTCATATTGCATATTCCAGCCAGGGGGTTTGCCAGCCAGCCTCATCGACCTGGACCAGTATTGTCTGAGCATTCCTAGCTCACCCCTTGACCTTGCTGACCTCAGGATGTACACCAATCACTTGCCCAGTCTACCCAGCCCACACGCCACCTGTCTAAAGTGACCAAATGCAACAAGGAAAATAAGGGAAATTTAAAACTACCACATTCAACCCTAATGCCAGTCTGGGGTAGGCAAAAACAAACAAACAAACAGCCAAATGCCAATCAGGCTGACAGCAAAAAAAATTCCTACTCTGTCCCCAAAAGACACCTGCTAATCTCAGGCTGGGCACTGGGAGGGGGCTCAACAAATGGGGATGGACTGAGGAATCCAGGGAAGAATGCCCTCAAGGCTCCTCAGTCATCCTGCCCCTCCTGGAGCTGCGGCTAATAGGCAAAGCCTATTTTTGTGCCTCTCTCTGGCACCTTTCTTGGTGGGGGCAGGGCAGAATGCATTGATGCGCTAGGTGTGTCACCGTAAATACCTGAAGTTGCTGGGCAACTGTGCCCCCTCCGAACAAATTGCACATGGCAGCACAAATCTAGTCTTTTAAGAAAATGCGGAAAGCAAATGCAAAGCTACCCAGTCAGAAAGGGATCGCCTTCTACGGGAGAAATGTGAAACAAGCAAACCTCCGTTTTCCAGTATGTCACCATTTAAAGAAAGGTGGGGATGACACAAAAATGTTCATTTCAGAACGATGTGTGTGTGTGTGCTATTTTGATGTCCCACCTCTGCCACAACATTTTTATGACTTTTGAGGCATAGCTTTGGAGTCTCATTCTTCGCCGCAAGTGGCATACGTGCGTGTTCAGCCTGACCACTGCACAGCCACGATCGGAGAAGCCAGAAACCTGCTGAAAGTTTCCCTTCTGTGAGCTGTTAAAGAGTTGCCAGCCCTATGGGTGCCTTAATGAGTCACAGGACCAGAAGTGGAAATGCCTCCCACTCACTTTCCAGGAATGACTTGGCCTTTTATAGTCACTTGGTTGTTCTAAAAACAGCCCCACTTTGCTAGCTGTTACCTAAGAGAGGAAGACAGGAAAGGGGCTGGGGCTTGAAGCCAACGAGCTGTCACACCCAAGTGCAAAGAGTAGCAAACTCTCAGGGAACTGGCATCAGGCTGTCTTTTCCAGTCTTGCAAATGGAAGGGGACTCACTCTTGATTTTCTCCCGGTGATCATACTCGATGCAAGCAAGATCAAGATCAAGAGGTTGTTATGAATGAGGAACTTAATTCAAGGGGAAAAGGAAGCACTGTCTGTTTCTAGCACTTTTCCTGGACACAGTTTGGCCATCCTGATGTTGTGGGTGGAAGAACACCATGTTCCTCCCAGAGAAGCCTGGCCACCCCGCGGGTTTCCTCATCACTGACAGGCCCTCCCGTCCACACACTTCCCAGCATCTTCCCCAGCCATATCCCAACTGTTCTTGAAGTGTTTATGTACCATCTTTAACATCTGCCATCAGGCTAGCACATGCACCCCGTCCCTCATTTGACACCCTACAGGGGTTGGCTCAGGGTTTTTCAAGCTGACAGCACTGATATAGCCACACTATATTTTAAAACAGAAATGTGAGACTTGACACAGCATGGGAAAGAGCCCCCCCCCCCCCCCACAACAGCTAATCAAGCTGCAGATCAAACAGCAGTATCTTTGGCACTGGTATCTTTGGCAGTAACCCTTCTAGCCTGAAGCTGGCATGTATTATGGAGAACTGGTTGGAAGAGCTGAGAGGAGTTGGTCTCTCTCAATGTTGTCCCAAAGGTGACTGGATGCTGCAACAGTCACAACTGAAGGGGTGTGGAGGTAGCATTGTGATCTTCTATCATTATACAATCCCCCTTACAGGAGTCCTGTACAGAAGTCACCAGGTGTCTCTGTGTAATGTTGAGTTGGTGAGACAGGATTGGGATTTTGTTGGTGTTCTGTTCACCCTGTCATCCAACAATCTTCCTGCTTGATCTGACCAGGTGATCTCTGGCCTGGCCTTGATATCTTCAGTTATTGGTTCTAGGAGACTTCAATATCACACTGGGGCCTCTGGAATAGGAGCAGCTCAGGATTTCATGGCTGCCATGGAAACTATGGGCCTGTCTCAGGTTATATCTGCCCCCAAACATGTAGTGAGACATATGCTGGACTGCCAGAAAGTTCTTAAGTAATTTTATTCGCTTGTGCACAAGCAACAAGTTCCTGGTACAAAATTCAGCAGAAAAGCCCAGACCCAAATTTATTCCTTCCCCCTTTATATGCTCACACAGTCCCACCACTTTTCAAGCCTTATCTGTCCTTATATGGGCGTGTTTGCCCCATTCCTTCCTTGCCCTCTGAGTTCTCTGGTGCCATCTTTTACTAGGTCACACCCTTGATTCTTTGTTCTTAGCGTTACATATTTAACCAGTGTAACATGCTCTAACACCTGTATAACAGGTAAGCAATCAAGTAACATAATGGATAACAGTTTGTATATTGCTGCCCTTTCTGTTTTTAGATGCTTTTATCATTATTATCTGCTGCTGCATTTCATGTAGTTTTTATGCCTTTGTATTGTATATGTGTTTATTTTTTTAATATTAACGTGTTACGTGGGCTTGTGCTTTGCCTTTTATTGTTTTTATCCTTTTTTCCTTTGTATTTTAGTGAATATCATAAGCCACCCAGGGTGCACCATTGTTGGAGGGGAAGGGAGGGGTATATAGCTTTTAAATGCAAAATCAACTAAATAAATGCACAGGAACAGAAGCCAGCAAAAAGTTGACAACATGAGTGCAATAGCAGTAGTAGTATTCAGTCCCAGTAGGTCTGAGCAAGGCACACTCCAGTTAAAAGTCACTAGTCACGTACATTCTTATCATTTCCTACCTTGCCTTCCATGGTTATGTAGTGAACTGACTCAATAAGAGAAAGCAGACCTTTCATGCATTCAAGTACTTCAACTGTAATTGGGTTACAATTATCATGGCAAAACTGTAATGTACTATCACTTTATCTGATAGCATGAGATACACCCTAAGAGTGGGTTTCAGAGAGGCTGTAAAAGCTGAAGGTGTTGGCATGCGCTGGAAAGACTGCCAAATTGCATCATGATTATCGCTTCTGAGTGGCACTCTTCATCTTTCTCAAGGCAGAGCACACTTGTGCATTACACTAATGTCTAAGGGTACGTGCCTATGTAGTGTATCCAGCGTGGATGTCTGTGACTTTATCATCAATGAATTCATGACCCAACTGCATTTTGGCCATTATGCGGCAATCCTTTCAAAGACAACAGTGCAATATGTAGTCCATACAGCACTGGAGTGGAGCAGTGTACAGCTTTCAGAGAACAGAATCAAATGTGGTAAAATAAAAGCAAAAGGTTCACAAAATGTGGAGATTGTTGCAGACATGGAAGAAGACAACTTTGCTGTTGTAAGTTTGTTTTGAAGGCTAGGAAAATGTTCCTGTGCTGGAGAGATACAGAGAGAAAGAGAGAGCACAGTATTTATCATTCTATAAAAGCCCTAAATAAACCACAAACATGTGCAGGATTGAGGTGGGGTGGGGTGTTCTGTCTTGTTACTTGTGCAGTTCATTTTATTCACAACAGCACTGTCTGTCTTATCTGGAGGGAAGAATCATAATTTGCTAAGTACCGCACATTAGATTCCACATCTAGTGTTGGGAAAATGCTCTTTACCCTGCAATAGAAGTGCAACCACTTTCCCATGGGGAAAGTGGGAAGGTCATGTATCCCAAGGATGGCATTATAAAGTAGAGGCAGAGGTCTGAAGGGGAGTGGGTTCAGTTTACCAGTGTTTGAGTCTCCCTTGGGGATCCTGCCTCTGCAGTTGATAGTATCACAAGAACTGACTATGATTTATTTGCTATAATTCAAAAACTATTAAGGAGTCCCTGAAGTGGCTGCTGACAGCCATTTCACCAAACACTTCTTCGCCTCATCATGTGCTCACCTGCCCACCAAGGAAATGAAGGCAAACAACTGACCCAAGACCTGCTGTACTGATGTACTTTGACAGAGATCATCTCTCTCTCTCTCTCTCTCTCTCTCTCTCTCTCTCTCTCTCTCTCACCTACATCTAGGTCTCTCTCTCTCTCTCTCTCTCTCTCTCACCTACATCTAGGTCAGGCATTTGCATGAATATTAACTCTTGGTGTTCCATAGATTGTCTTGCTGAAAGAGGACAAACAATACAGTTTTGAAAGAAACACATATCAACATATTATCAATGCTAGAATTCATTCAGTTTCTTCCCTACAGCTGAGGTAGAATTTGTTCAAAGTGTTAGGCCAATGATTCAAAAATAGTCTCAGAATGCCTACGTTGAGGGAATTCAGTGCCCTGGGGAAAACCACTCCCTTGTGTAATGATTCCCACAGTTAAGTTTCTCTGGTAACTAAGACTAGCAGCCCAATCCTATCCACCGCGAGCCCGTACATGCAGTGCCACTGAGGGAGCGTGCACTCTGTGCTAATGGAATGGGGACCAGACAGCCCAGAAGAGGTAAGTAAAAGTCTTTTTTACTTACTCCCCTGTAGCCTCCAATAAGTAGCCTCAGACCCACGCCACCTATTTAGTGGATGTAAGTTCAAGGAGAATCAGGGTGAGCATTGAGCTAGGAAAAGGGCGATAGGATCTTGGTGCGCCACTGTCTCTGAGATCCTCCCCCTTTGGCCAGTCCCTGAACTGCCCATGATCCTTCCCTAAACTACTCCTGTGGCAACCACCAAAGACTACTTGCTCTGGCAGGTAATTTGCAGCCAACCACTGGATAGGCATCAGCATAGCATGTAAGTACCTTCTGTTGATATGCCTTCTTTAATCCTAGCCATATGCTGACAATAATCATCTCATTGCTTTGTGGCCAGCCACCTTTAGCTGCTTCTTTGGAAACCATTTGGGGGTGCATTATCCAGTTGGCCAGGTGTCCATCATTTTTCTTCTCAACTGAAGAATTCTGATATCGAAGTAAGCCACTTTGGGGATTCTCTGTCTTAGATAAAAAGGGGATATAGAAAATGAACAAACAAGAACACACATTGTTATATGCCACTGGTCAACCATTTATTTTGTTGGGAAATTCCTGTTTAATTGTCCAGGATGTCTAGTCAATGTTTTTTAATGGTCAGTAGTAAGGATGGCCCTTAAATCCTCAGGGAGGGCAGTCGTAACGCCAATACATCATCAGGGGGTGAATAGTGGGGTACTATGCACAGCTTTGCCCCAAGGCCCCCAGCAACCTGGCACTGCCATTGTCAGAAAGTGTTTCTCAGTGGAAGCCTTTGAGTAGTGCTCTTTCTGGAATGTGGAAAGCCACAGAGCTCAGTAGAGGAAACCCCCTTAAGCTAATGGCTGATGTAAGGTGGGGCAGTTTGCAGTTTGGGGGTGCAGGGATTCTCTCTGGAGATCTGAGGTGAGCCTGCAGACCTGCTGCTCTGAAAGAGTTTGCACCTTGCCTGCTTCCTCCCTGCTTTACTTGTATATTTGTAAATAAACCAAAGTTTGCAAAAGTGCCATCAATCTACAGAGCTGTTCCCGTCCAAGGAAGCCAAAGCCAGGGAATGCTATCTCTGGAAAACCACACTGCTTGAGGAAGTGGGAAATGCACAACAACACTGTGGGATAGTTGATGGAGAAAGCTGGAGCCTGTCGCTGGAACGCTTCAGATGAAGCAGGGTATCCTGAGGAAGCAAAAAGTTGGGGTTGTTTTGTAGCTTTTAGGCTCAGCAGGGTGGGAGGCTCTGTGATGGAATGGGAAAGGGAGGGGATCACTTATGTAGGTGAGGGAGGGTGGGGAAACATCAGAGGATGGGTACTATATATAGTACCCATCAGGGGATGAGTACTCTACCCTACCCATCCCTGCTTGTGTGGCCATCACTAGCACTGCAGATTCTTTTGTGAACAACAGAAATATCTCACATTAAGAAAAGCATGTGATGTCTTCCAAAAGCATTTGATGTGCGGGCAGGGAGAGAGCACACGGAAACTATACTTGGCTGGTGCTGCTGTCATTTACATCTCCATGGTCTTCTCTTATCTCTCTGTTAACAAAACAAATCTGCTGAATTACAGTGTCTTATTTGCAGTCTCTTTATCATCATCATTATCATCATCATTATTCCTTCCAGCAGCGGCAATAGCACTAATGTGTTTGGAGCTGCTATGTGCTGAACAGCCTCTGGTTAGGAAGTACAATGGAATCCCAGCTATGCAGCCACACAAATCAAAAGCAAGTAATTACAAGCACTGGGTAATAGCAGAAACAGGCTGGCAGCGATGGCCTAGTCCTCATAAACAGCAGATGAGGTGGGAAGCTAGTTTCTGGCTGTACCATTCCAGACTGTGGGTGGGGGTTTTCTTGATTGAACGCCCCCCCCCCTCCAGTATACCTCTACACATAGAAAATGCGATTCATGTCTTTAGTATATTATTACCAAGATTTTAACCCCACCTTTTCCCAAAATGGCCTCAGGTGGGAGAGAGGATTCTAGGGTCTATTCTTCTCCTTGAACACCAGGTATCTATTCGTAGGAATGTGTTTTGTTTTATTTTCTCAGTGGCATAGCTAAGGAGGTGCAGGGGGTGACAATTGCACTGAGTAACAAGCTTTAGGGGAGGCAACAAGCTGAACTCAACACTAGTGGCCAAAATTGTGAAAACCTGGTATGTATGAACAATACTGTCTTGTTATATATCATTGGAAAGTTAATTTAATGCTGAATGCAATGAAACAAACCTTGCTGGAATATCAACGTTAGGGCTGATTATCCAGAAAACATTTTATTTATTTATTTACTTAATAAATTTGGTTTCATTGTGGGGGGTGGGGCTTACAAAATCTTCTCTGACCCCGGGTAACAGATGCCTTAGCTATTCCACTGCCCCATTTATCACTTTTTAAATAGTCTGGGTGTGATGTCACTTCCGGGGCATCATTTTGCGCTCGGCACCGGGCTACACTTTTCATTAGCTATGCTACTGCCCGGTGGTTGAGCTTTGCATCCGTGAGTCCCTGCTTATACAAACTAGACACAGGTTTATGATCTTCTCTGCTGGCTGTTTGTCAGAATAAAGCCTACAGTATGTCATTTTGAAACACAACAGTCCTTGATTTTAAAAGTCATAACGTCCAATGGCCCCTGTTCTGCTGATGCCAGTCAAATGCTACCTCCGACTGAGACTAGCACCTGCACTGTCAATACCCTAACATTCTAGTCTATAACATCTCTGTTATATCTTTGCTTAGATGCTACTCAATGCTGCACATATACTTTGCAATATACTGACCTGCAACATTCTGGTATTCCAGGTATCTAGGAGGGCCGACAGTGGTCATGATTAGTCAGAATAACTACCTTGTTCTCAAAGGCATGGCTTTTTGTGCCTTTAATATCAGTGCAACTGGCTGACATTCAATAAGAAAAAACATTTTTTCATCACATCATTACAGGAAGGTTTGCATCTGTTGAATTTCTCTCTGCCTCCTAAAGAGACAGGGGCCTGCCAGAAAGGGACCAGCCTTAGTTTCTAAGTAGCCAGAAAACAATTACTTGCTTCTGGAGGCAGTAGCCCTATTCTTGTTTTTACATCCATTCACTGAATGAATGCATGCAAGGAAGGAAGACAGAGCATGTTTTCATTCAACACATGGCCCTACCTCCTGACCTGTGCTGCCCCCTGTCCTCTACAGGTCCAGTGAATGTTCAGAACCGGCACTGCATATGAAGGATCCGGAATGAACCCTGGAAAGATCGGAGCCCTAACTGCACATACAGAATCTACAAGCATGCATTTGTATGTACCTGGGGCTACCAGCAGTGCCACCTGCTGAATGCATGAAAGTCAGGGTCAGGGGCCAGCAGATGCACTCTTGATCCCACTGTATGTTTTCATTCAACACATGGTTATAACCTATAAGGTGAGAACAAGACTCCAGGCTTCTATTTAATTCCTGCTACATTCTTTTTATTTTTATTATTTTTCTTTGTGCATTCAAATTGCCTTAAGAAACAAAGGATAGCCTGACAGGCAAAATGGATGTTGTTAGAGGGGCTCTGGAAGGAAGCAAGGTTGAGCTATGATGAGGAGTAGGGCTAGGCAAGAGATCAGAGTTCAGTGGAGTGCCTCCTTGAAAATGGCTGGAGTCCAGCCACATGTGGGGATGGAGTCCTCCTGACATGCCAAAGGTATTACATATGCATCTCCACTGGATCATAGATAATGCATGGAATTGGGCCTGCTACATGACCTGACCAAGCCTCTCTTTATTTGTTGTTCTGTTCTATTCAGAGAGAGCCAGGGTGGTGTAGTGGTTTGGGAGGTGGACTTAGACCTGGATGATCCAGGTTCAAATCTCCCCTCGGCCACAAGCTTCCTGGATGACCTTGGGCCAGTCACTTTCTCTCAGCCTCACCTACCTCACAGGGTTGTTGTGAGGACAAGAAGGAGGGGAGGAGCAGCTGTGTAAACCGCCCTGAGCTCTTTGGAGGAAGGGCAGTATAAAAATGTGAATAAATAAATAAATATTCCTGAATGTCTTTTTGGTTTAGATCAGGGGTCTCCAAACTTTTCAGCCAGAGGGCTGCATCAAATATCTGGCACGGTGTTGAGGGCCGGAAAAATAAATAAATTTTAAATATAAAATTTAAATAAATACATTAGAGACGGAACTTAGATGAAGGAATAAATGGGCTCTAATTCCAGGATTTCTCCAAGCACCAACACACACAAATAAAACACACACTCAATGGACTTCCATTCCCCCCCCCCCCCACAGTTTACGTGCACGTACAGAAGTAAATAACTCAGAACCAGCACATCACAGGAATGAGCATGCTCTGAGGACTGTGCAGGCCTCCCTGACCCTCAGAAAGCCTAAGGCATTCCAAGGCCCCAGAAACGTCACTTCTGGTTTTTCAGGAAAACCAGGAAGTGATGTTTTTAGGCCTTTAGAAGGCATTCTGAACCGTGGCCTCCTCAGCACTCAGAATACCTCCAGACATGACCAGAGCACAGCTCCAGTCATGTTTGGTCAAGTGAACCAGAAGCTTGCAGAGGACCAAAGGCTTATAGCTGGCTGGACAGAGGCTTGCCATGGGCCACATCTGGCCCCTGGGCCGGGGTTTGGAGACCCCTGCTTTGGATCTAACACTCTCTGTCTCAGTAATGAAGTCCAATGAACATTCAGCTACAGACTGATGGAGGCGGCATCCAACCAACCCCTTTTAATTTTTATTCATTTTTCATATGAAAAAGTTTCATTTTTGTACCACACTTCCTCCAAGGAGCTCAGGTAACAACCCGGTGAGGTAGGTAGGCTAAGAAATAGTGATTGGCTCAAGGTCACTCACGGCTGAGAAGGAATTTGAACCTGCATCTTCCATCCCCAGAACAACTATGCCAGCGGTTCCCAAAGCATGCATCGCAGTGCCCTGGGCATCATGAGGCACCCTCTGGGGTGTTGCGGGATGGCTGCTGCCTGGCAGCGAGACTGCAGCGTGCACCTCCCAGGAGTGGCAAGAGGCTCAGCATAGCAGGCAGAGCTGCAACACACGAAAACCACCCACTGGAAAAAGCCTTCATGTGCAACCTGACCCTCTTATTGCTATATCTGGACTCGTGCTAGGTCTCCAAACCCAGAAATAAGAGGCGATGATGTCACCGTGTGACATGTTTTGTGTTATCACCACTTACTACTGGGTATCAAAGGCAGAAAGATTGCGAAATGCACTATACCATCCTGGTTCTAACCTTCTACTATATGCCTTTGGGACATAGGGGAAAGCCTCATGCTGGGAGGATTGCTCTTTTCTGCCATTAAAGATCTTGCCATCATCCTACTAACACAGTTATCCTAATAAAAGAGGCATCAGATGAACCAAATTGGGATCACTTCTGTCTTTGAGACACACACCCTATCTGTGAACTTACCCTATCTGTGAACCCACACCCGCCAAAGCAGAGCGCCTTTGATCCTATCTGGAGCTATTAGTCAGTGTGCTAAACCAGACTACTTCACTGCTTGCTATGCCTTGTCTAGTCTGCGACCTTCAGTCACCAAAACAAACACTAAGAATGTTGTGCGTTGGAGGAGGCAACATGTAGAGACACCCAGTCTGAGCTAGACATGCTTTCTTTTGTTAAATGTCATTCATGGGCCATATTAATAATGCACTTTATTTTTTTGCTACATCCTGTCTTCCCATCACCACCCAGACTTTTTAGTGGCAGAATTAGGCAATAAATAATAGATATTAGTAAATTATATATTTCTGATTCACAATGCAGGATGAACTGAGAAACATCAGGTTTTTTCTGCAGCAAAAACATGAAGTTAAGCAAACCATAAATCAGATGGAAAATCCTACACTGAGTAGAATATACATTTATGTGGAAATCATTGTTTCACCTTCTGTTCACAGTAAGAACCTTCACCAGCAGACAAAAATACATTCTTAGGGACATTTTGCATTTTACACAGCAACAAACCTGTGAAAAATGTGGAAAAAGAGAGCAGCAACCAACCCCCCCCCCCCCCAGCTCTTGGACAAGAACACCAGAATTATATATATGTTTTTAAACTTCTGTTTGTTACATTTTTGGTAACTTTGAAAAGACTTAAGTGTACATTAAAAAAAAACATAATATGTGAACAGGACTTCGTATCACTGGTGAAAATACTCTTAAAAGAAGACTCTGCTGAAGTTGCAAATTCTGCTGAAGTTGCACTGAAATGGCCTTGGGGTGATTGCATTTGATGGCCATAACGTTAACTTGCTTTCCACCTTCTGTGGTCAGAAAGACTGGTTTATTTGGGCCCAATCCTCTGCTTGGAGTGTCTTCATGATGCAGTGGCGCCAATGCAGCCTCCACTACAACCACAAGCCCTCTGGGGGCTAGTCAGTGGCTACCTTCTTCCATATATTCTGGCCTGCTCTCTTAGATCATCTGAGCGGGCTTTCCTGTGAGTGCTGCCTTTCTACCAAGCTAGGGAGATGGCCATGGATGGGAAAACCCAGCAGAGCTTGACTTGAATGAAATCGCTGAATGGCTGCCCCCCCCCCCGCGATTTGACTCAACAACGAGTCATAACGGGCACTTTCTGAGTTGCTGAGTCATCCTTTCACAACTCAGTAGGACTCCGAGTCATCCTTTCTCAATTCAATAGAACTTGAGGAGCAGGGGCTGGCACATCATTGGGTAAGAGTGGGCAGCATTTGGCTTGCTGCCTCAGGTGTTAGGGCCAGCTCTGCATGAATGGGAGCATAGTCCTGCAAGTTTGAGTTTGATTTGGGACACATTATGTTCGCCTACTCTTTTTCTGTGCAATGGCTTGTCAGTCACAAAAGCATATATGTATTGCAATCATACATCCCACCCTGTGCATACTTACAAACACCTGAAAGAAAACATTCCCAGCAGCAACTGTCCCACAATCTCTTGCTAATCTGCTCCTCAGCTCAGCAGATTGGCTGGTGGAGATTCAAGGATATTTTTACGTTTGCATGTAGTACATAGCATGCCCTAGTCATATGAGCCATTTGGATTGGTCTGGAGAACAAAGAATAAGTTAAATGGAATATCTCTGGTATGATACACTGTGCTTATCTTGGGTTGGACTGTACTGTGATTTGAAGGACAGAAACTAATTGTTTAGGGGTGCTAGTTCTCCATATCCAAGGCAGCATCAAAGGCAAGAGAAAAATAAATTTTTATTAATATGAGGCATGTGTGAAAAAATTCACCTCCAAGGGATAATTAAGTGAGCACAGGTTTGGTCATTCCAATGCATAGAGGTGACTTCTATCCAGTCCCCTGTAGATTTTAATAAGAGGTGGATGGGGGGGGGGGCATAATCAAAGCCAAGTGACCCTTTGTCTATTGTCTGGACATCAAGGGTGTCACAAAATTACTGCTGACTTATACTCTGGTTAATGGATTCAGGATGGTTCTTGTTGAGTAATTATGTTCAATGAGACTCTGTCAATAAAATTTGCTATCAATTGTCACTTTGCACAATATCAACTCTAATGGGTTCAGGTGTGGGAATGGATTGACGTGAAAAATGCTGATTTATTTAAAAAACACACACACACAGAGAGAGAGAGAGAGAGAGAGAGCCCAATAATTATCACTTGATTTTATTTTAGGAAGTAATGCTTAACATAATTTAATTGAATGTTACACAGCAGGTTCCAGGAAGCTAAAATAGTTCTGCTGCATCACAGAATGTTGGTTTTTTCAAAGTAAAAAATTGGTTATTATCCTAATTCAAAAGCAGAAAAACAACATTTTTTGTTAAGTGAGGTAGCTGGTTGCCTCAAACAGATTTTATAGTGTTTACATATGAAATCTCCCCCAAAAATAATTGTACTGGACAGCAGAAGTCATAATGTGTCACAATGCACACTGTATATCACCACATGTTCTGTAAACAGAAACGTGTGCGAGTGTGTCTTGTGGCATAGATTTGTACTTTACTTGCACATTCACAATGCAGTCTACTTTTGCATGGCTATGGAGAAATAAGTCATGATCAATTTCATCAGAACTTACTGCCAGGTAAGGATTCAGTAAAATCCAAAGTCAGTCAGGTCTAAAAATCAGAACTACTGTCCCTCTTTACATAGATAATTTTGTGCCAACCATTCACATTGCTTAGGTTTGAAAGGATAGGTGGGAGTCCTTTCAAATACTTTTCCAGTTGAAATGGTGTGCTGGGGGTGGGGGAGAAATTAACTGGAATGGGGAAATAAAAGTTAGCAGAGCTAAACTAATGAAACTCACAGCCCAATCCTACCCCCCCATTAGTGCCAAAACAGCTGCATTGTTATCCGGTGGGGGGCAGGGCAGGGCAGGGCAGATTGGGAAGCTTCCACAGGGAAAGAGGATTTAAATCCCCTTACCAATGCATAAGCCTCCTGCTTTGCAATGGGTCTCCTTGGACCTGTGCTAGTGATTTTGCTAGCACACATCTGAGGAGAGAAAGGGGCAGGGAGTCTGCTGGGGGGGAGATAGGATCTGGGGGGGGGGTAGGATCTGCAGGTGCTATTGCCACCAGATCCACCCCTCCTACAGCCTCCCCACCCCCCATTGCACCCCTTCTCCAATCCTGTTCTTCCACCCCACCTCTCCCATCGACTTACCTGCTCCTGTGGGCACTTAATGCTCTTTTGTAGTAGTTGCCAACACACATTCTGCTGGCAGCAAAGCTCAAAAGAATTGGGCCATTAGCCAGGGTACAAAGTTGTCCCAACTGGAAATCCATTTCCTTCTGAGGTAATGTACCCCAGACACTTTCTTCTCATAGGCTACCATGCACCAGGCAGCCAGTGATAAAGTCCTAAGGAAACAAGTGCTAGAGCCACTAACTTTAGAATTTAGGAAACTAACCCTAAAGAAAAAGAAGGTTAGTAACATAATAAAGCAGTTCAAACAGTTCTTCTCAGCTGGAAACTGAGGTAGGTGAATCTGAATTCCGTAGTATACAAAGTTCATTGTGTATGGGCACAATATGTGGCAATTGCCAGTTTTTGATTTCGCAGGCTCATCTACAAGCTAGAAGGAAATGGAAATACAACTTAGAATGGAGGTAAGGAGTCTGCTGTGCTGCTGCCTTTATCTTGCTTCTTTAGGGATATGAGACTTGAATCATATACTAAAACTATTCAACTCACCTGGAAGGCTTCCATTTTCATTCTCTAAGATCCATTTGCAATAGAAAACAAGAGGACAAGATTCCTAAGGGGTTTTACAAAGTTTTCATCTCCACTTCATGGAGATCATGCTCAAAATCATTGTTATGCTCTTCATATGAAGATTGCTTTAATACCTAAAATGGTGCTTAATAATCAACTAAGCAGAGGAGTTCATTTCAGAAGTTGTGTCCTTGGATGCAATCAAAAGGCCAATTGTACATAGACACTTGGATGGCTGCTGTGTCAGTCTGCCTGGACACTACATTCGCCTGCTCCTCTCCTTCAGGTGTCCCTGCCTTGGTAACTGAGTTGGATGACTACCAAGAGCACTTTTTCAGCTGTGGTAGCCTTCCAATGGAACTCTTTTTTTTCTTTTTTTAAAAGTTTAAAAAAAAGAAAAAAGAAAAAAGGAGGCTCACCTGGCACTTTTACTGCTTTCATTTAGGCACCAAGCCAAAATGTCCCTGTTCTCTCAACCCTTTGAATGTCTTTAAGGTTTTATCTGTGGAAATGCTTTCAGCTACTGTGAACTCTTTTCAGTGCTGTTAGTGCTGCTGCTTTCTTGTGAGTTTTCTATTGTCTTCTGTTGTCTATTTTTTATGACTGATGTTCACATATTTACCTTATTGTATTTTACTGATTCTGTACACTGCCTTTTTGACGGAGGCTGGTATTATTGGATAGAGAGGTTGGTGCTATGATTCTTATCTGTGTTGGATAAGTGTTTCGTGCAACCTCTCCAGAAAAGATGAACACCTGATAAGGCCAGTATGGTGAACTCTACGACAAGGCCGGCTTTAGGAGCTACAGGGCCCAATTCAAAACATTTTTGCAGTCACCCCCCATGGGGCTCCCTACTCACCAGGATGAGTGGCATTGGCGAGGCACCTGACTGCGGTGGCACTTCCAATTGCTTCCAAGTGGGGTGGTGAGGCAATGGCAAACCACTTGGAATCAGGGGTGGACAGGTGGGAGGACTGCCCAGTGGCAGTGCTCTGCTCACTATACTCTCCTGGTGATACTTTGGCATGGAAGATTTCATGCCAGAGTGTCAACTACAGAACAAACTGCCGGCTGTGGGCGCCCCACTCGCCACCCATAACTTAGAAGAATCTGAGTGGGAAGGGAGGGAAATCAGATCAGAGTCATGGTGCTGAGGGCAGGGTTTAATCTTTTCTCCTGCACTTTCTTGATCAAAATTCCCCCCTCCTCAATAAGCTGCTAGTGGCCTTTCTAGGGAAAAGACAGACAGAATATAGGTACCTGTTTTTTGTTTGTTTGTTTTTCCTTCCAGGAGGACTAATAACAATTTTGAGGGAAGGAGGGGAGATTGTGACCAGGGAAATGGCATGGGAGGGAAGGTGAACCCCCCCTTCCCCCAACACTGTGGTCCTGAATAAACTCACTCCCGATCTTATCACAGATTTGCTGATGATGCAAGTTGCTGTAAGTTGATGCAAGTCCTCAACTTTGGTCTTGAGTCGGCCTATAGGTTCATTCTAATTCTGTCTCATCTTAGTAGCAGTGGCTCTCCAGGCAGAGTCTCATCCTCAGCCCTGCTACCTGAAATCCTTATAAATGAATTTAACACTTCCTGCATGCAAAGCATATGCTCTATCATTGAGCTACAGTTCTTTCCAAGAAATGTAATCTAGAGTCTTGTATTCTTTAAATTCTACTTCTGTTTCATAACATAATTTTTTCCTATGGCAGAAGAACCTGTGTAGCTTACAAATAAAATAATTTAAAACAACAAAAGAGAAAAACCTGCACGCAGATAAAAATTACAATCTGTTCAAGACATTTGATTCTATACACATTAGTTCCCAAAATATTCTAAAAACACACCACAGATTGCATTAAATGTGTTGTTTCTTGACAATGTTTCAAACTCAAGTTTCAGAAAGACCTTACTTAAAATCAGTTGCAATAAATGACTCCCTGAGATTAAAAGGAATTTCGCTGCCAAAATCTGTATACTCCTAATCTGTTTCCTTTTCAAATGTGGTTGAGACAGTTGATCTCAATCCTGTCTCTCTCACACATATAACTGAGTGGAACTAATTTCACAAATAAACAATATTTCACTATGAGGGGGCCACCCATACTAGCCATCTCAAAGCTACCTTCTTTTCAGATTGGTCATGATTTATGTCTGTTGACACCTCTCTTAGGAGGGAATTTTCCTGGACCCAGCTTTGGAAATTAATACTGTTAAATAGTGGGTCCATGTGAATAAAGGAAGGCATAGAAATAATAGCTCAACACATTTATTTCATCTTTAGAACAGAACCTGGTAATGAAACACAAGGCAACACCCCTGGCTTTATACCCCTTATCTCCGCCCAGATTCCCCATGATTGGTGCTGTTGGTACACTAAACTAGAGGGCCAATCAGACGGTAGGATTTCAATCCACCAACTGATTGGCCAGCCATAAGACTGGGCCAATCAGTTATGCAGGATTTTGATCCTGTATAACTTGCATGCATAACAAATACTACCACTTTTAAATAGCACAATGAGGGGTGTTTCAGAAGAAACCTTCCACCCATGTAATTCTGCAGCAGAAAGATGGTGCACTGGTTGAGAGACATATGCCCATACTCCTTGCCCATGTGATGTGAATGAGCCAACAGGCATATTGTTCCAAATACAGGTGGAGCCTATTTATCCGAGTTAGTTCTGTTCCACGATTAACAAAAAATGTGTTGTGCTAAATTCCATAGAGTTATGCAAATACGCTGCAGCCTGACACTCAGGGCTGGAAGGAAACTAAGGCAGCTGTTATCAATCCCCTCCCCTCCGTACTCAGACCTCCCCGTTGCCAGCTGTCCCTGCTTCTTTCACAGGTGGGATGCTGAGCTTTTAAGAGTCCAGTCTATGTGTTTCTACTCAGAAGTAAGCCCCATTGTAGTAATTGGAGCTTACTCCCAGGAAAGTGTGGAGAGGATTGTAACCTAAATCTCATGCTTTGCTTGCTGGGAAGGCTTGCTTGTGTCTGTGACCATTTCGGGAAGGGCAAGAATTTGGCAAACAATCCCTGGGTTTTTTAAAGCAATCCCCTCTATTGCTAGCGCCCCTGCCCCTGTGTGTGAGTGAGAGGGAGAGAGAGCGTGCATGCTCCACCTCGCTGCATGTGTTCTGGTTACACAGGTTTTCTGCCCCCCTTCCCCTCTTCAGCCTCTTTGCTGCCTCAGGGGCTCCAGGAGTCTTACTGTTCCTTAGCAAGGGAAACCTCTTCCAGGGCTCCAGGGCTATTCCCTGCCTGGTCAAGGCGGAGCCTTTTTGCAGTGTTTTGGGCTGCCTGGAAATGCCAGGCAGAGGCGACAGCGCAGGGCAAAGTAGGCAAAGGTGTGTGTGACTTTCAGTACCCCCACCCCAAATCCAAATCCGCAGATAAAAAATCTGTGGATAAATAGGCTGCATCTGTAACATATAACATTTTCCTACTCTGATGGCCGAATTCTATCTAACCCCACATGGTGATAACAGCGGCACATGCGTGGCTTCCATTACATACCAGGGGAGACTTTTGGCTGCGGGAGGTCTCCTTGAGGTAAGCCCCAGCAGCTGCTATGGATCAACCAAGATCTGTGGCAGCTTGGTCACTAGCACAAGCCCACATTGACCAGGGAAGGCGGATCAGACCTGGGAAGGGGTCAGGATTCGGCATGTACTGCTGCTACCAATTCCACCCCCTCATGGGCCTGATTCGCTCTTTCTACCCCATCACTGCCTCATACAGAGGTGTAAGGGAATTTACATCTCCTTTTCAATTCCAAAGCATCCCAATCAGCACCCCCCAGATACAACACACCTGTTTTTTGCACAGTGGGGGGTGGGGATGGGATTGGCAACAGACATACACACAGGGTGCAACCCTAACCCCTTATGTCAGTGCTTTCCAGCACTGACATAAGGGCAATGCAGCTTTGAGGTAAGGGAACAAACATTCCCTTACTTTGAGAAGGCCTCCGTGAGTGACACCCAACTGCAAGATGCAGCACATGTCCCATTGGTACCGCTATGCCAGTGCTGAAAAGGGGTTAGGATTGCGCCCTAAGGAGTTAGGGGTTAGGATTGCACCCACAGTCCGCTAATCTGCCTTTGTTTCTCTTCTGAGATGAGAAGGGAAGCTTTCCCTGGTTCAGACTGAAGTGTGCGAAAAACCTACAGAACTCATTTGACAGAGAACACAATGAGATGGAAACATATATGATGGTACCGTGGGCAGTGATGATGCTATCAAACTGTCTCCACCACTCTTAAAACGATGCGTCAGTCTTCTGCCTTGAAAGCTGCATATAAAAACATTAGGATGAAAACAGGCACAGTGTCTTTTATCCTAGCCCCACCGTCTCACACATTCAGCCCCCCCCCCCGCACATTGTGAATGAATCACTGATTCTGTTTGAAAACAGGCCTGTCGTTCTGATGATTTCAGACTGCCGTGTTTGTTTCACTTCTTAGATAACCATATGGTGGCAGAAAACAAAGACCACTCTGCGTTGGCCAATTTGACACCAAAAAGAAACAAAACAGTCATTCCCAGAAGATGGGGGTCTCTGTAAGTTGTCCTCTCACACTTTGACTCAAGGCTCAACAAGGATAAGAAGAGAACCAAACAGCTTACAGTGTAGCCTTTATAGAGAAGAGGGAGCTGTAGGGATAAGCTGTTCTACATTTTCTTATTGATCCTTTTCTTCACGCTAGTCTATTTCTCTGGAATACTAGTATGAGTACACAAACGTCTAACATTAATTTTAGAATTGGGTACATGGAGTTTGCTGAAGCTTATAGATCCTTCAGTTTATTGTGTCTCCCCTTCTCTCTCTCCCCACACACATTACTGATGTGTACATATGCAACACTAAAGAAAAATTATCTCATTGTGATCATGCAGCAAGACTCTTTCTAGGTGGCAATTTACTGGTGCACACACATGCTCCCACATATTCAAACAAAAATAACATAAACAAATTTGGATAGGACTGTATGCGCAAACTCACATCAGGTTTGCTTGTTACAGTGTGAATGTGCATATTAGTGCTGAAGTGGAGAGAAAAACCCCAAATGAACATAAGAACGTAAGAACAGCCCCACTGGATCAGACCATAGGCCCATCTAGTCCAGCTTCCTGTATCTCACAGCGGCCCACCAAATGCCCCAGTGAATTTGAAGGGAAAGCTGCAGCAAACAGTGCACGCACAATACTTTGTATCAAATTTGTAAATTGTTTAAAAATGGCATAATTGAGATTTTCTAATGCATTGGTTCCAGTTTGGAAACCAGATGAGAACAGTCATGGATGCTGGCTCACCTACCAAACTCACAGATATCAAGATCCATGTGAATTTTGCAACCATGTGTTCAAATATTCACTTGGAAAAATCTGAACTCACAAATTAGGAGGGCAACAAGTGGCAAAGAGATATTTGGATATCCCATGGTATAGGAAACCCTCCGGATCAGGACACCCATGTAAGTATTACACACATATCTAGTGCAAGGGTCTACCCCTAGCGCGGTAGTGGAAAGTGTTTTTGAGATCATTTGCCAACATTGGTGATAATCTTCTAAAAATTTATCTTGCATGCCTATGAGAATTTTGAGCAGCAGATAATTCATTATTATTATAATATTTGTATTTTACAAATGGTTTTGTGGAGAAAGAACAAAATGCTTGAAAACTTTTTAAAAGAAGTCTGTTTTGGCAACCAATTTACTGCTTCATATGGTAGTAATGATGATCATGATATGTTTCTATATTTATTATGGGTGGGGCTTAAAGAGTCAAGGGGCAGCAACAAAAATTTTTTCATGTGGCGCATGTACCACAGGTTTGCTGCCCAGCCCTAGTGTGTGCTTATTCCATGGAAAATGCCCATTGCCACATGTATTTCTGCACATGTGATTTGGGCCTGATAGACTGGATATTAGAACCAGGTTTTGCTGGATTTGTACTCTATGCTGTAAAATTAATTAAAAGTTCTTCAACCCAAGAAAGGTGGAATTCTGTGACCTGCACAAATGATGCAGATTGATCAAAACAGTGTACCATTTATTCTGTGATTTTTATTGTTTTGTAAAACGTATTTTTGTTTTTCATGGGTGTTGAGCAACCAGGACACTGAACCTAGTTCCTAGTGATTAGAAATGTTAATCAGATAAACTTGTGACTTCTGAGATGTCAGCAATTATTGCCGGCACCCTTCCAAGCACATCTCTGTAGTCAGAAGGTCTAGAAACTTGCTTTAAAAATGAGTGACAGCTGACACAATAAAAGGTACTGGGGGGATTACACAATGCCATACCAGGTCCCAGCTCATAGCCAGGCCTCAGTGGGATAGCCACTGCTCCCCAATCCAAGTTGATTTAAATGGCATTTCAGAGGCTATTGCACTCCCCCACCCACAGAATAATATCCCAGGAGCAAGACTAGGCACCCTCACCCTTGTGGCATCCTGAGGACGCAAAATCATTTGGTGTCACTCCCTTTGGTGGTGACCTGCCGACAGCAACCTTCCTTGGATCAGTCCTGGGGGAAACACCTTCTGCCCCAGAAATGACCACCAGTGTGGCCACTGAAAAATCCTAGAGGCAGAGCTCCCTCACTGATCTGCTTCTCTGTTGTTTTTCCCCATGTTTCTGAGTTGCAGCTGAAGTAGCTCCTTGTGCGGATGGTGATATTGCTGAGAGGAGGGAGGCAGTGAGGTGCTCATCTCTCTAGGACTGTGGGATGGTCCTGGGGAACATATCTTGTGCCCTGGAAATGGCCACTGGGGGTAGTGTGTCAGGGTTCATTCACTGGGTCATTCTGACGCCTCCTGAAGTTGCTCCTTTCACTTGTTTATCAGCAACATTTTTATTATGGGATAGCTCAGTTTATGAAGTTGACTGGGCTCAGCTTTGCCATTTGAGTGAATACAGATAACTCTTCACCAAGTGGACTGGTAACTTATGGTGGTGGGCAAACGACTGCATGAGAAGCTCACAATAACCAACACTAACACCCCTCTCTGTTTCCAGCTCCTGCAGTGACAGCATAGTCTCCCCCAGTGTAGCACAGCTTGAACTGGATGAAGGAACAGCTGCCTGACTAAGGGCAGTAGGCAGCAATCAGCACACTCCAAACTGGGGTTATCTCATTGGGTCTGTGCTGTTCAGCTAGTTCTAGCCATTCTATACCCAGAATGTTGTGTATAGACAGGGAACTTGTAGACGCTGCAATCTGTCTTCTGAAGTCCACATTAACACAGAGCCATTCCTCTTTCTGTGCACGGGACTTTGATACAAGTAAGCCGGATGAGCATTATTGTTATTAGCACATTTTTGGGGGCTATGCTTTCTATATCAGAGACCGGCGTAGTCTTCAGGGCGACTCCTGGTTCCTATGTATATTTTAGATCCTTCACTCAAAGGAGTATCTCCTTACATGGAATGGAGAATTTGAATCATGCCGGAGGCTTGCTAGGGGCTTCAGAGCCGAAACATCAGGTGCAGCTGAGTTCTGTGTACACACCAAGAAAGCAATAAAGGGAAAGAAGCATCCCATTGAGAGACAGAAGTGAAGAGAATTATATATAGGGAGAGAGATTAAAACAGCACACGCAGCGGAGGAGAGAGAACAGAGGAAATTCACTTTACTTTCTTCTATTCTTGACAGAATTCCATTATTCTTTGCCGGATGAAAAACACATCAACTACCACCCCTCCCCTCCAGCAGCCTCAGCAACACCTGATGGGGTGATAGTTAACGAATTAGGTGAGCAGAAGAAGGGGGCTGTTTGGACTCGATCATAAACCTTGGTGCACAGCCTGTAACTCAGCATACAAGCAGGAGGCAATCTGTCTTCCTGAGTGGAAGATAAAATGGTTAAATTTCAGATAATCCCAGATAGTAAATTCCCTATAAGCTAAAATCAATATTGGCACAACTGTGCGTCATTAAAAACTAAATGAACATGACAAAGCCAAGCAGTGGCCTATTAAACAAATGAGCTTTCTTCTACATGGAACAGTGGGTTATTAAATCCTTTATTACAGGCAAGTTGCTTTAATGTAGATTCTATATATGAAACAGTAGGGTAAATTATTTTTTTCAAAGGAATCTGGGAAGGAGGATGTCATCGGGGAAACAAGATCACTGTGAGTAGTAGGGCAAGAATTCCCTAAATTCTCCGTTGGCAGAATAATAATAATAATAATTAATAATAATAATAATAATAATAATTAATAATAGTACAGGTATTTATATACTGCCTTTCTTGGTCGTCAGATTTCTCCTCAGACTTTATTCAAGGTGATTTACAAAGACAGGCTGTTCTAAATCCCCATAGAGATTTTTACAATTGAAGAAAGGTTCTATCTTTCAAGAACCACAACATTTCAGATGGATCTTTCTGATCTGGTATCACATTCTGGCCTCCAGTTTCCTCCCACACAAGCTGACAAGCAGCTCCTTCATCTCTCACATGGAGGGCAGCCAAGACGCTTCTTCGCTCGCACCAAAGAGCAGGTGGAATAACTCGGCTCGTCAGCTGCTTCAAGGTCTCATCATTCATGGTGCTGGTGGCCTCGAACTGGCAACCTGCGGATGTTATCTTCAGGCAAACAGAGGCTCTACCCTCTAGACCAGACCCCTGCCCTTAGGAGGAATGTTTAGCATCAACATTTTTATTATGTTTAGGATACCCAGGGCAACAGATATGTTCCGGCAGCCCTGGAGGTTTTCAAAGCCAAGACTGTTACTCAAGTTCCATATGGTGTTCCGGTCTGGTTCAAGGCACTAAACCAAGCTACGGAGCATATTCAATCTATTTTCCTTAGGAAAATTTTAGGCATGCCGCAATGTGTCCCTTACTCCATTTTATGCCTTGAGTCAGGTCTTATCAGGTTGAACACACTGGCATGGCTAAGATTTACAAAGTTTTGGCTCAGCATCCTCTTCAACGTGGTCAATGATAGTCTGATGTTCCAACTGGTATCAGACTCGGTCCTGCCTTATGGGATCGCCATTTTGCATACCAAGTTAAAATCAATTGGTCTTGATATTGAGTGTCTGGGTATGATGCGTCAAACAGCAGCATATAGAGCTGTCAGGGAGAGAATCATGGACATTGAATGTCAAGAGCTAAAGAGTTTGGTTAATACCTCCTGCTACCCATTGCGCTGTCATATACCTGTTCAGTTAGGCAAGATGTCATTTTATTTATCACAGTTGTATAGTCCACAGTTAAGAAGAGTCGTCATGTTGGCAAGATGTAATGCCCTTCCTTCAGCCCTTCTATGGGGCCGGTTTAAAGAGTTACCTCCTTCCACAAGGCTCTGTTCCTGTGATCTGAACCATGTGGAGTCAGTAGAACACAACCTTTTGTTATGTCCCTTGCATAAGACCCAGCGTGAGAAACATCTTATGCCCACCCTAGCACGTTTCCAGGGACCGGCAGAGGCAGATGTGCTATGAGCACTTTTGTCAATAGAGGAGGGAGAAACCTTTATCAACATCTCTTGCTTTGTCACCACTGTCATAAGTATGTGGGAAATGAGACTGGAAGTTTAGACCTGTATGAGAGTAGCCAATGGGGGCATTATTGACTATTGGATTTTTTGTGTGTGTGCCATGTATTTATGGAATATGGAACCATCTTCTGATTTTATATAAATTCTGAATTTTATTCACATATTGTTTTGATGTTCAAGTATATGCCAATAAAGGTTACATCATCATCATCATCATCATTATGTTTAGGATCTACTGGATAGTTCACTGCCCAGTCCAGAACATTGTGCACCGG
Organism: Tiliqua scincoides; assembly: GCF_035046505.1. Taxonomy (NCBI): domain Eukaryota; kingdom Metazoa; phylum Chordata; class Lepidosauria; order Squamata; family Scincidae; genus Tiliqua; species Tiliqua scincoides. The sequence continues at coordinate 148,215,706 of NC_089822.1, forward strand.
CTTACCATTTGTGGGTCCTACCACCGGGCAAGTGCCAGTGGTAGCCCAGCGCTGGTCTAGCACTGGGTGACCGCTGGAGCTCTGCCACTCGGCAGTTGTGTGGACTGCTAGTGGACTGCTGGAGAGGTAAGTGGGGGCATGGGGGGAGGCGGGGAGGAGGCATTCCAGGAAGGGGGAGGCAGGAGGAGGGCAGGGAGGAGGAGTTCTGGAGAGGGGGAGGCGGGGAGAGGGCGGGGAGTAGGCATGCCGGGGGGGGGAGGAAGTGGGGAAGGAGAGAGGTGGGACCAGTGGAGCTTTGCTCCACCGGATCCAGAGCCTCCATATTGGGCTTGCCGCCCTACACAGAGGCTCTTGATTCACCGCAAACCTTTTGGTTGGTGGTGAATTGAGTAGCCTCATTGCGGGGCTACTCAGTTTACCTTGCAGAAGGGGACAAAAGTCCCCTTCTCCCAAGGAGCCGCCATGGCTGCCTGGAATGCGCAGGATGTGGCAGCAGCCATTTTTGGCACTGCTGCAGCCCCACACACTGGGCAGCTCATGAATGGGCTGTCAATCTGTGAACTTAGTTTAGCTTATCCCTAAAAGTCCTAAAAGTATCACCCTTTACCAAGTGATAATCCACCCTTCTTCTGAAGGATGCCATGCACAAAGTTAATGTGCAGGTTAATGTTAATGGTCTCAAAGTTAATGTGCAGCCATGATGGTAGGCTACTGCTCAGTCAGTCGCTGTCAGAATTTACCTAGCAGGGCGGTGGTTCCCAATCTCTTCCGATGGGTGGCTCCCTTGATCTACTGGGCCTTTGGCTGTAGCTCCCCATTAGGGTTACAAATACTATACATTGAATAGGGCAGGAGGTTTTTTGTACAGATTTGGTGTCTTCCCTGGCTAGTTTCTGTGGCTCTCTGGGGAGCCACAGCAAACAGTTTAGGAACCATTGTAGTAGGGGATAGGGAGAAGACTAGAAAAGGTAGGGAAGGGTGAGGGAAGGGAATCAGGGATTGTTTGATATCTTCCAAGATGGAGGAATAAGTGGTGATCACAGAGTGTCAGCAACTGTGATGAGCTATAGTCCACTGTGTTTTGTGGAAACATGCAGCGCGATGAGGAGGACAGAACAGCAGAATCCTAATGTGGCAGATAGGACTGTGCCACTTCCCATTTCAGATGGAGAATATATTTCTGAAGGTTGCCTTACTTAAGAAACTCTCAAAAGCAAACCAAACTCTAGTACAGAGGCAGCCAACCTTTCAACTTTAGGACTCCTGGACCTTTAACCATTGTGTAGAGGTGGGAATTTCAGCAGGTGTAGCTTGTCATAAACTGCACCTGCTGAAATTCCCTCTTCTACACAGTTTTTAACAATCCAGGAGCCCTAAAGTTGAAAGGTTGGCCACCCTGCTATATTACATCAGGGAGTAAGTTCTACCCCAAAACATTCCTTGATAAACTAGTTGCCTGTTTGTAAAGATTTGTTTAAGGCACTTTTTTTAAAAAACTTAATTTTCTACAAACTTGCAAAAGAGAAAATACCAAATGTAAATTACAGTACAATCACAACAATATCATCAAAGCAATGAAGGTTTAATTTGGATCTTTATTTTACACATACATAATGCATGTAAAAAAACAAAACTAACATTAGTGGTTGTATAAACTAATTTATAAATATATTTTACAATAATGAAAAGAAAACCAAACACCTGTACAAATTCTCGAAATTTACTAGTCAACTCTAGAATAAAATTAATGCAACCCATTTTTAAACCTGTGATTTCTTGCATCTTCTTGTAAAATTCCTTGCATCTTCTTTTATAGCCCATTCATACCTGGGCCTTACACTGCCGGAACTAGCATTCCTGCAGTGTAACGTCCTTCACATCTATTGCAAAACATGCCATGCCCTTTGGAAAAGCTGGGCTGCCACCACAAGTGGTAGGTGGTGAGAAGTGGTGGTGGGCCTGCCAACAGATTTTCTACATCTCCTGGTGCTGGTAAGTCAGTGTGGGAGGTGGGCATGTGGTGAAATGAAGCAGGGAAAGGACGGAATGGGAGGAGAATGGGGTGGAATAGTGGGTAGAATGAGGGCTGATAGAGGGCGATATTGGTGGCAGCAGCACTACCAATATCCTATCCCTGGATCCCCTTCCCAGAACCACTTGAAGTTGTGCCAGCAAAATAGCTTCAGCAATGAAGGCTTACCTGGAGGAGACCTCTGAGACTGCCCCACCCCTGCAGAATACAGCACATGCTCCAGTGGCAAAACTGCATGGGGGGGGGGAAGGATAGGATAGGGGCCTTAGCTACACCTGGGCAGCCTTACAAAATGTTGCCCTCCCCAGCATCTTGAATTGGTAGAGTCCATTCTTCTACCTCAGGATACTCCCACCACATTCCCAGAGAATCATTTATCAGAGCAGAGACAATCACTGTGGCTCCAAGTACAGAAGTCACTGCTGGGCACTCAAAAAGGGAAGACCTCAAAATGACTTAAAGGTGTTGTGTTCTTAAGGTGGGCATTTAAGACATGAGATGTGGAAAATCTGTGACTGGATCTCCCCAAGTCTTTATCCTAAAATTGGATCAAGGCCATGGTCGTGGGCTACATTGCAATACAACATATAGACTATCTTGTTTTGGAGGGAAGGAGAGCAATTTCACTCACTCACACACACATGCACACACAGGCTGCTTTTAGACAAAGAAAAAAAACAGTATATCCAGAGACCTGCTAACGGATTTCTCACAGCACATCTTGTTTGCCCTATGCTTTATAATTGTAATTACTGAAAATAGTGCTAGCAGAGTTTACTTCAAATAAAATATTTAGGACATTACATCTGCTGTGTTAAGTCTCATGGCATTGAGTTTAAGTTTCTTTGATAGGAAACATTTGTGGGGCTGTAGTTTTCAAATTTCTTTCAGATTCACCCCAATCCCTCTCAATCTTCTCATTCTTAATTACTACAAGGTTTACATGTAGGAAGAAGAAGAGACCTGAAGGCTGAGAAGTTGTCATAACCAGGGAGAGTAGACACCGGGGAGGGAAGGAATCAGCAGTCTGGACACACAACAGTGCAAGCTACTGCAGAAAAGAGGCCATGCGTGTGACCCTTACCATGCATTGCTCTATTGGATTCCAAATAGCAGGAAGTCACATCTCTGCAATCAGGTCAAGCTTTGAGCCTGCAGAGGGTTTCCCAGGCAGGAATGAGGATCAGTATGTTGAGCCTGAGTGACTCCCTTTTGAATTAGTCTCCATTTTAAGAAATAAAAGACCACTCAACTAGATAGTAGGGATGGGAACTTGTGTCATACGACTTGAGTCCGAGTCACAAAAACACACGTTTCGCTGACTCGTTGTACACTCAAGTCAGGCATGTCACTGACTTGGGCACTAACTCAAGTTTGAGGCGCTGACTCAGAAATGAGTCCCCACATGTGCAAACTCAAGTCTGTCTGTGTCTGAGTGTGCTTGCTTACTTTTTCAGTGTGTGAAACACCTCATGGGGCCATAATTCAGACTGGGCGAGCAACAGCATGAACGTTCCAGCCAGGAGGCAAGGAAGGGTTAATGTTTTGCATTCAGGAGGTGGGGGGAGCAAGCTCTCTTGTCGAGCTCTGAAGGAAATGATGATCTTTGGACAAAGGATGGGTGGTCTTTTTTCCCCTCTGGACAAGGGAGGACAGAAGGATAAGCCTAAGGGGGTTCTTGCCATAGGATTGGCTGGAGGGGGAAAAAGGAGGCAGGGAAGCCAGGAAACAGTTCCTCATGGCTCCAGCCATTGTACCTGAGGTGAAGAATCTGACTTGTAGAATGATAGGCAATGGATCTACATCTAAGTAGCACTGGATTGGGTAGTACTCTTAACGTAAGCCTCCCATCTGCTGCCACATGACCCTACTTCCTTCCAGATGTGGAATTCCCTCCTGCCAAGTTCCCATCCCTGCAAGACAGAACCAGCTGAAACTGGTCTGCAGTGAAGTTGGGCAGAAATGTTTAAGTAAGAGCCATGCCCTTACCTGGACACTGCTTTGTTTGTGAAGCTGTATAAAAGGAATTGCCTCAGCCCAGAAGGGCAGAGCAGTTACACACAAGTGTCTTGTCCTGTGTACTGCTTCTCTTATTCCTGAATAAGCTTGGTTGTGTACATTGATACTCCATCCTGTTGTGAGAATTGGGTGAGCACACCAGGCATGAATCACACACTAGGTGCATAGCATAATTTGGCTAGCAAGCGCAAGAGGGTGGCACTAAAGATGTACACATAAAAAGGGAAAACTCAATAATAATAACAAACAGTGAAGGAATAAGAAAACTATGTGCATCATATGTTATTATTTAAAATATTTGTAATAACAGAAGTATTTTCAAGGCAGCTTTCAAAAATTAAGCTGATAATTATTCAACCCAAAACACCAATAAAATGGCAGCAGTACGGAACGGCCTAGTCGATGACTGAATGCTTAGCCTGCCTCTCCACAACGAAAGGAAAAGCATGCGCCTTGCAGCCCTTTCCAATGGCAAGGAAAGAAGTGGTGCTCCTAATTCCATGGGAAAGCTTGTTCCACAGCCTCAGGATATACACCATAAATGCCCTGACTCTAGCAGCTAGAGCTCTTACATTATGTATGCACTGTTGAAATATGAAGAAGCGGCTGATTAGAAGAACACGTTCAAAGGGTAACAATGCAACGCATATGATACACAAATTCATAAACAATGCACACATATGAAATTTCAAAGGCCTACCAACTGATGTAATACAAAAGGTCTTCTGTGTTCTCTACGATACTAACCACTGTGATGTTTTTCTTTTTCAAAGAGCTTCAGTTTTCATTCAGTAGTGTAATGGAACGATTTAGATGTTATGTTGCTCTTCCACTTATACATGGTGTTATGTCCAGAACTGACACAGGGTCACAAACCTGCCTTTATAGTCAGGTTGTTCTCTGCTCTACATCCATCTTGAGGCCTGGCCTCTACCTTAAATAATCTGACAAATTGGCTTGGGATAATAATACTCGAATGCCCACCTTTTCCCATATAGACCAGCTCATCCCCTAAGATCTTTAGAGAGGGGACCCTTCTTTGTGTTCCCTCCTTGGCTTAAATGGGGGGGGGGGCAGTGGTAAGAGGTAAGAGTGGTGGCCTTCCAAATGTGCAATTCCCTCCTGGGTGAATTATGATCAGTCTCCTCCCTGGACACTTTCCAACAGGACTTGGACTTTCATTTTTAAATCTCACATGGCTTTTGGTGTTGGGTAGTGTGGGGAGGAGATTGTTAGTTGGTGATACTGGGTGGGGGGTGTTGGAGTTTTTATTATCTACTGTTTTTCTTATGCTTTTATAATTTACCTCTGGTTTTTAGGTTTCTGTGGACGTAAGTATTGCTTTTATTATGGATGTTTTTATCTTTTTATGTTGTAAACCACCTTGAGTACCAGATTTTGTGACGTAGAGAAAGCTGATGTTGTTATCCTGAGCATGTTTATTGAATGACTTGAAGATGTCATTCATCTCCAGTCTCCAGGTAAATGAGACTAAGATTAGACTTTCTGGAATGGTTGATTCAGTCAACCAAGCAACTGATACAGATTCATAAGATTATCAAACTTCTTTCCCCCCCATTCATAGCTGCAGCCTGTGTCTATTGAAAAGATTATCACTGAAAATATCATTTTTTTACTTACCTCTCACTGGCCGTCTGGTCACACACACCTCCACTTTAGCATGCGGCACACACTCTGTTGTTGCAGCTGCATGCTCTGGACTGGCAGGGGAATAGGACCGGGTCATCAGTAACCTGATTTTCTTTTTCAGCGGTTGCTACTGTAGCTTTGAGAAGACTGAGCACAACCTTTTCCAACCTTCCTTTCCAATAGGGCTGTTCAATTAGTGTTCTATCAAGTCTCCCATGTTCCTTAGAACATCTCTTCCCATCTCTCTGCTAGCTTCTCTGTCACTGATGGCAGCCTGACCAGCCAGCTTCCCTAATGCTTGCATTCAGGTTACAGCAAAGATTGATGGGCTTATTGACCAGGCTGAAAGGAGTAGAAAAAGTGAACAATTAATTATATCAGATCTCTCTTCGCTTCTGTTCTTTAACGGAAGATTAACTAACACTGAAGCCAAGGGAGATGTAGCTAATTGCATTGTATAACTTTTATAGCAACTATTGGTTTGGCTGGGGTCAGCCAATATCTTCTGGGAGAGACCCAACTCTTCCCCAGAAGATTTTGGTGCCTTCCTTTGGTGTTTCTAGAAACATCTTCTGGTGGATTGCCAAGAAAATTGGGTGTGATTGTGGCTGTAGAAAACTTGAGAAGTTGGTGATGCAGTATTAAGATTTCTATTAAATTAAGAAATGACTTGATGGGCTACTGTGTAAATTTTTATTTCTAGCACTGAGGAAAGGGAAATGCAACTCTGAGGTAACGGAACAAACATTCCCTTACTTTGAGGAGGCCTCCGTGACTGCCACCCAACTGCAGGATGCAACACATGCCCCATTGGCATAGCTATGCCAGTGCTGGAAAGTTGGTTAGGATGGCGCCCTTATTTACTTACTTTTACTTCATTTCACCCTTTCTCCAAGTTCTCCCCACCATTTTTTTCCTTCACCACAAGCCTGTGAGATACATTCGACTGAAAAATGGGCCTGGTCCATCCATGGCTGGATAGAGAATTGAATCCAGGTATCTCATGTTGAAGTCTGGCATGCTAACCATTACACTACACTAACTCTCATTACTACTTTACCCATTGCAGGCTCCTCTATTTTGGTTCTGATTAGAGCTGTATACATTTTGCCTGTGGTGATGCAGTTATATGCTAGCTATAATTTGGTGTGTCATCATAAGACTTCACACGCTGGTTTGGTTTGTCCTGCTGCTCCATGATGGGTTGAGGACTCAAAGGGTTGAGGACTCAGAAGGACTCATGATGAGTTGAGGTCTAGTTCTATATTTGCCTGAACCCAGAGCCCTGCAACACTTTACCTAAGTAACATTATTTCTCTGTGCCTTACTCCCTTTTTCCTCTGGCACACCTCTGTCACTGCCTTAGAGCCTCATTTTCCCTTGACCAGCATGTCTTACGTGGTGTAGGTGTAGTGTCACCTTTTCTCTTGTATCAGAGTGGCCCTGCATGTCTAGCACTGCTCTCTGCATCACTCACGGGCACTATTTAGGAACCTTTCTGGCTCAACTTCTGTGTGAAATGAACCTTTGGGTTGGCCAGTGAACAGGAAAACCAACCACATGCTTTGCTCTGCTGCTGTTCCAGGACTGTGGTTTTAATCTCTGCCACCACAGAGTTGGGTCAGTTCACATTTCTCCAGCTCCCTCTGGTACATCATTTATTCCTGAAGGGTCATGCCTCACTTGCCCATTTCCCCATCTTCGTTGAAATTGAAAGTCAAGAAGTGGAGCATGCTCCAGCGGAGCCAGGCATAGTTCAGCATGGTTCAGTGAAGAATCTGAAATGAAGGGGGCCATTGGGAGCTGCCAGTTCAACCTTCCTGCTCTTCATAGCATTGGAATCATATTCTTTGAAAAGCTGATTTTGCACATACTGGAGATGCTGTGCTATAATCTTGGAGGAGGCTTGAAAGAGGTGGTTGGCTTTGTGTTTTCCTGACAGCCTCATACCTTTGAAACACAACACGGCCACCTCCTCCTCCTCCTCTTCCATGACAGCCACCCCCTGCATCAAAGTTGTGTTCAGTTTTGGAAGAGTGACCTTCCGACTTAGGGGTGCTTGGCTGGGATTATTCCTAGCTCTTGCTTGGTTTGCAATGAAGGTGCATCTGCCATATTGATCTGGTATCTGGGACACCTACCAACCCCCTCCCCCAGATGTTCAATCAATACTATGCTGCCCTCTTTTTTGACATTGTCAAGAGCAGAAATAAAGAGGAAAAACAAACTGTTGGAGGAAAATGCCAGGCTTACCATCATAAATAGACAGCATTTATGTACAGCACAGGAATAAGGGGGCAATCCAAACCAGGCAAGTCCCTTGTGTCAGCCTGGGAGGGTCATTAACGTGCCATAAAGCATGTTTGTGTCTCTGTGAATTAGCTGGTCCTGCGCAGGGACATGCTCCAGCCCGCGGAAGCCTGATCCAGTATCCATGCTGACTAAGGGCCAAATCCTATCCAAATTTCCAGCCCTGGTGTAGTCATGCCAATGGGATGTGTGCTGCACCCTGTGGTGGGAGGGTAGTTATGGAGGCCACCATAAAATAAGGGAATATTTGTTCCCTTGCTTCAGGGCTGCAATGCAGCTGCACCTGCACTGGAAAGTTGGATTGGATTGGGTGCTAAGGCTGCAATCCTAACCACACTTTCCTGAGAGTAAGCCCCATTGAACAAAATAGAACTTGCTTCTGAGTAGCCCTGGTTAGGATTGTGCCCTAAGACTAGTAAGTTTGCACCAGCCAGGCTGGCCCGGAGGTTGGGTATGTGTGGGGAGGGCGGGGAGGAGGTGTTTTGTGGTGGGGGAGGGTGGATAGCATGTGGGCCTGTGGGCAGGTGGGTGGGGAGCAGGAGACGGGGCCAGGATCCAGCACTTATGCTGGATCCTAGCCGCATTCCTGGGCAGTGCAGAGCAGCTCCAGGCTGCTCCATTCTGCTCAGATCTGTGCCACCTCTTTAGTTGGTGCAGATCCAAGTAGACCCCTTGGGGCTGCTGTGACTCTCCTTAGGGTAAGGGGAATATTTTACCCTTGCCTCAGGCCAAGTCTCAGCCAGCTCAAAACTTGCGCTGGCTACAGTACAGGCCCGCCTGTTGCAGCGCAAGTTAGGATTACACTGCCCGTTCTTTATGGTGCAAAAGTCATGATGACCAATGTTCTTTTGGGTTATCTTCTACCATCTGCTGTTATCCACAGTTTTTAAGAAGGCTTAGAGATAGTCTTTCCTTCCTTGAGTGACTTGAACCATCAAATTTAATTAATTAATTTATTACTATCAGTCCGTATCTGGCTGGTCCAAGCAGTTATCCTGCACTTGTACATTATTGCTCATAGATAAGAGTAATACAAAGATGCTGGACAGAGACCAAGGCACAGAGTCTAAGTTGGACCCTGACTGAGCATGTCAACCAGGAGCCCTTGAGCAGGAGACATCCTCATGGACAGCATTTCCCTGACCAATCAGCTCCCTCCATACAAGGAGCCTCACACTTCCTTAGTATCTGCCTGCCATCTGTGGTTGAGAGACAGGCAAAGCTCTAGATCCCTTTAAGCTCTCCAAGAAGGGGATGGAGGACAGGAGGGATAGTCTGGCCCGAGAGGGATGAGCTTTCAGTCGTGCTTCAGACTGGTCTGCAGAAATTGCCAACTTAGAGTTTTCAGAGGCCCTGTGACCCTGTCGGCCATCGGCCCTGTCCGATGGGCGGACAGATGGACTGGCATCCTCAGGCATGTGCCTCCCATGTGTTGCAGTGGGAACAAGACAGAAGTTCTGTAGGGAGACAGGAATGAGACTTCTCTATGGCCCACACCAGGGAGGCAGGAGATTTGCTCAGGCTTGAGCAACTGGAAGTTGAGGTTCTCAAGAACCAGACCAAGCCAGATCCAAAACGTGGGAGTGATTTTATTAGGAGCGGAAGTCAACAGGACCTTCCTCCTCATTGGAAACATGGAAGAAACAGAAAAGGTATGGAAACTGGAGGTGCTTCTTTTTGGAACAGAAGAGTATACACTGCCTGGTTCAAGGCTGTCCCCCTCCTTTTTTCTTAGAAAAGTGTTAGCCCTGAAGAAAATCATTCCCCTTTTACAGATATGGAATGGAGGCTGAGAGATAGTAACATGCCCTAGGCCACACATGATGACTTCATGTGTCTGTTCTGTACATACTGTCTCCTGTGTCTGTAATTTTTTTTCTGTGTTATTGATTTCTATCTGCTGTGGTTTATTGCTGAAATTGTAAGCCACCTTCAGGATATATTTTTTTTTAGCAAGAAGTGATATAAACCTATAAATAAATAAAGGCTTGGGGGGGAGGGGGTTTGGTCGACATCTTAAAGTTCTAGGATGAACACTCTGTGCCAAGGATCGTGGTAATATGTTGTATGTTAACCTAGGCAAAGTAGCCATTTTAATGAGTTAGAGGTGCAGGTTTCTGATTTTTTTTTCTTTTTGGCAGAAAAAACACTAGAGGAGAAAGATTAAGGGCACAATCCTACCTTGCACTGGAACAGGCAAGCCAGGAGGCTTCCACTGCATCTAGTGCTAGATAGGGCACCGTAGTGGCTCAGCCAAAGGTAAGGGGAAACTCTTCCCCTTACCCCTGGGTAAACCACTGCAGCCCCTTTGGGTTTCCTCAGACTTGCGCCACCTCCTGAGGTGCCGCAAGACCGAGGAGAGCAGAGCGGCTTAAAGCCGCTCTGTGCTGCTTGGCGACTGGGGTTGGGATCTGGCATAGCTGCCCGGTCCCAGCCCCATCTCCCACTGCCCTCCCGCCCACCCCTGGGGCCGCCCTCCCCTCACCCCAGAACACCTTCCTCCTGCCTCCTCCCCGCCCACCCCAGAGTCTTTTGTTGCCCGAGTTTGACCAATGCAAGTCTCGGTTCCTCCATCGGCGAGGAGGCTAACTTCAGTCTCCACGGGCCAGCACGCCTCTGTGCACCAGCCTAACCAATTCATGAGGAGGCGCAAACATGCCTTATGACATGTATGCGACCCTCCTGGACTGGCACAAGGGACTTGCACCAGCCCAAGGGTGCCTCAGAATTGCGCCCTAAGAAGACCTTCTCCCTGTATTGGTCATCCATTCCAGACTGCAGCCCCCATGGCTGAATTTGGTGAAAAGGGAAAATATTAGAGGAAAGGACATACTGAGTATTGTGCGTACCTTGCTCTCAGTGAAATAGTAAAGGCCTGGCCTAGGAGAGGGGTGGAATCACCAGCACTGGCACATGCCATATCCTATCCACCTCCCTCCCACCATCAACACAGATCAGTGCAGCCTTGCCCAATGATATAACTGCTGCAGGTCCAAGTTGATCCATTACAGCTATTGGGGCTTACCCTGGGGCAAGTGGACAAATACCCTGAGGAGATCTCCAGCAGCCAGAATTCCCTCATGGGATGCAGCATAGCCCACATGATTGGTGTGGGGTAGGATTGGGCTGTTTGCCAACATTTGAATTGGTGCAATAAAAAAGGAAGCTATTTCCGTTCTCTTCTTTCTGTCATTGATACTATGTTAATGGAACTAAAGGGGGAAGAAGGACATAAAAATTATCCACCTGTGAAGTTGTTTCTATCAGCACTCTCATTCTATGAGGAGAAACAATGAAGTTGGAGAAAAGTGGTAACTTGTCTTGGGCAGGCCTGGCTTTGCAGTGCACATGTCTACCTGGTATTTCAGAGCAGGGCCTCTGAGAGGAATTGTATCAGGGGGTACAAAGTTTCTTTTGGGTCCCTTCTGAAAGAGGGAGGGGATGAAACAGAGTGGGGGGTGGCAATGGGGGTGGGCAGAATGGGGGCAAAACAGGCAGAGGGAAAGTCACAACAGCCGGAATAGTCTTTGGAGCCCAGGTCTACCAGTCTTCCCAATGCCTGCCCGGTGCTGGCAGCTAGATATGGAAAAAGAAACACACTCCTAAATCTCTCTCAAATCCCTCAAATATAGAAAATCATTGCAGGAGATTAGTACGTATCACTGTATTTAGGCTCACACTAGAATGGAAAGTGTTCTGTGTACACCAAAACCGACTTCTGCAGCAGCTGCAGTCCCACAGCTGTGTTGCCGAGCTCCTTCATGGCAAGCAGATCCACTAGCAAAAGAGCTGCTGTAGCAGGTCAGTTTCCTCCCAGATGTGACACTGTTAAGGAATGGATGCATTCCTGGGCCTGGTGTGTATGGCTTGTGGCAGTAGTTGCCGCCCACATGAATGCCTCCAGCATCACACGAAGGGAGTGAGTCTGGGTGAGATTGGAAAATGTAAGATCCCAGGAAATATCTGGGCCCCCTTCTTTGGCTCCTGGGCCCCCTTTCTGACCCTGGGCACAACTTATCCCCTTTACCCACCTCTGCTAGGCCCTGTTTCAGAGGATGCCTGGCAGGTGCAGGTGCTTTCACAAGCCAGGTCATGTATGACCCTTACTGCTGGATCATTTGGCCAGGGTGAAGATCATCATCTGCTAATTGACCTAGAAATTAGGGCCAGTTGGGTCCTAAATACTTCACTAATGGGTTACAGATAGATAATAGTAATGGAAATCATCTGGCCTGCAGTGTTCTGGCTGTTCTGGCCTCTCTGAAAGATGATGAAATCTCTGATCTGAAAGCCAGGAGACTCCAGAAGAATCTGACAAGTGCCCCAAATGTTTTTGGCTTGTTATACTGCACACCTGCGGATTTCAAACTCTCCGGGAGTTTGAAACCCACAGTAAGTCTTTGCAGGGGCAGGGGGGGGGGAGGCTGCAGGGGCAGGGGGAAAGCAGTGACTCGATCCCCAGGATTGTGTCGCTCAGGGGGCTGCAGGGACTGGAATGCAAAAGCAGAAGCGGAGCGCGATCGCCCCACTCTCCCTTTCCCTGACCTGGGGAGCCCTGCAGATGCTCGGGCAGGGCTCCCCGCACACAGGGATGGCTGCTGCAGGGACTGGAGGGTGCACCCCAGTCCCTGCAGCCCCATCAGAAGGGAAAGCGGAGCAATTGTGCTCCACTTCCGGTTTTGCGGAACGGGGCGCGATCGCTCCGCTTTCACTTTTCCTGACCTGGGGAGCCCTGCGAAGGTTGCGCAGGGCTCCCCGCACCCCTGGGAGGCTGCAGGAGGCTTGGGCAAGAGCACCCAAGCTGCTGCCTTCCCCCTGTCTCCTGGCTGCCCCCGCCCCTTAAGGGGGTAGAGGCCAGGACCCACAGGCTGCGGCGTCGTTGAATACCACTGCTGTACACTATTGTAAGTCATTTAACCGTTGCGATGAGAGGTTATTATCAAAACAGCAGATTATGATTACCACTGTAAAATTATTATTACCATACGACATGTCAAGGTGCATCTTTGTTAACTTTTATAGAATGTTTCTTCCTGAAATCATTACAAGACGTTTCCTACTACATTTCATTCAATATTGGGGCATACTACAATATCCTACAAATCTATCAATTGTTTGTAAATTCTAATCCCTCCAATAATTTTTAGTTGACATGTCTGTGGTGAGAAACTCATCTTCCTCAGGCCCAAATCCTGTCAGGGTCTTGTGCTGCCACAATTTGCGTTCCTTTATGGTTGGCAGCCACATAGTGCTCTCAGCAGCAGCTTCTGAAGCCTCTGTCAGCCTTGGTAAGTTCGTGTCAGAGGCATGTCTTGGGTTGGGAGGGCAAAAGGACTTTCTGGGCAGGGACAGGGGAAGGCTGGGGCAGGGTGGGGGAGAGAGGGGTAGATCCTGGTGGCACTGGCGTGTACCAGATCATATCCCTTCTTTCCGAGGCCACCCTCCCTTTTTCTCTCCTTGGACCTGGGCCAGTCAAATGGCTGGCATAGGTCTGAGGAGGCTGATAGGTGATTGGGTAGCCTACTTGGGGGTGTGTGTGTGTAAGTAAAACACATTTTTATTTATATATTTTTACCTGCCTCCTGCTGGCAGAACTATTGGATGCAGCACAAGCTCTGCCAACACAGAGCCAAAGCTGTGGGTTAGGATTAGGCAGTTAATTATATTATCTTTTTTTTATCTTTTAGTTTAAGATCACGTTTACTGAATTTAATGGAATGTCACAACTTCCCATTTTTATTTTTTACAAATATTACCTTGCATCTTAATTACAACTATTGAGGAATGAATGCTCAACATAAAACATTCAGCTTAGGTAATAAAAAGCAATTATAGCTCTCCTTCCATTCAATCTGTAAATCATATACAAATTAGTCAAATTCATAAATAATCCCAATAAAAGTAGTAGGAGAAAAAAGCCCATAAACGACATTTATATTGAAAAGCATTTAAAAAATGAGAGACAACATTTTCCCCAAAGGGCTAATTTATCCCACTTATTAAGCACCACTCACACACTCAGAGTACTTCCTTAGTAGTTGTGTACTGCCAAAGTTGTTGGGGTTCAGCCAGAAACCAAACAGAAATGAAATAGCTCAAAATTACATGAAAGAAAATGAACTTACAAAATGTCCTAGAACTGTATAATCACCCCAAAAGACCTCCTGCTACAACAGCTGGATTTTATGACATTCCCCTAGTATATGTACCTAAGAGACCTTACAGGAGTCACAGCTCCACCTTTCAAAATGCTATACTAATTCCCCTGCTACCCAGTTGTTTTGAGATCAATACCATCTGTACAGTATTATTAGGGTGTGCTACTCTGATGAAGTAGATGCTAGTTCACAAAAAACTTATGCTGAAATAATCCTGTTATTCTTCAAGGTGCTACAAGACACTTTGTCATGCCTCCATAACTTTTGATTGCTAAAAGCCTCAGAAGGCACTCCAGAGGTGAACAAAGCTCCCCTCGCCTCTGGAGGAGGTGTGTGGGGGTGCACGGGGGTGCATGGAGGGGCCATGGACCCAATCCGCAGATAAGTGAATTTGTGGATACAGAATCTACAGATATGGGGGTCCCAATGTATACATGCCTGCCCTTGTAGCTGTGACTACTACTGCACACAGAAACCTGCTGGACACAGGATACATGCCAAGTCTGTGACTTCCTCCAAGAGTAAATCTTGGATCAGGCTGATCTTACTATTTGCTGATCTGGCATTTAGCAGCAGCAGTTTTAGGCTAACAAGGTCAGTGCCAAAGCCACTGATAGCCCCAAGGCTGGAAGAATGATCAGAAAGAGAGATGGTCAGTTGATGACTCAGAGCCCAATCCTATGCCTGTCTACTCAGAAGTAAGTCCCATTAAAGTCAATGGGGCTTACTCCCAGGAAAGTGTGGCTAGGATTGGGCTGTCACTGTCCTTTTCTTATAATGACTATACCAACTTCCATTGCAGTGGTTTCCTTAACCTGTCACCCTCTTAATGATGATGAGGAGGAGGTGACAGCATTAAGGACGATACTTAATGGTGATAACTCCCCTCTAGCCCCCCTGACACATTATCCTGGCAGGGGCCCAGCCAGCCCAGACAATCTAAATCACCATCCTTGTACCACCACCATCTCCTACTCTTCCTACACAACCAAAGACATACCTTTCTATTCCCTCTCCCCAACTCTTTCATCCTCATTCACTGGGCACCAAACAGAGCAATGAAGGGGGAAATGGTAAAGGAAACCTTCGCCTCTAGGCAGCCCAGCTCTTAATTAATGTATATTAATATCAATATTAAGGTATTGGTTCCGGTGTTCTTGATCCAATCATATCTCAAAGGCAATGATGTGAGTTTTCTAGAAAATACTGCAGTGGAAAATTTTCTAGTGTCCTCATTCAGCAGGGATCTGATTTAGTGTGCCTTGATATTAATGTCTCCCATTGCCAAACCCACCCACCTGCTGTGTATGTATGACTGAAAGAGAGAGAAAGCAATCAAATTATATATTATATCTGGTTCCTAGGAATGGTCACCTGAGACAACATAATTGCAACTTTGTGAATTCTCAGTTAGGCTGGTTTGGTGTCCATTCATTATGTTACTAGTTAATTTTATGAAACAACACATTTTTAGAAAGGGAAAGTTTTCAATGGGAAAATACAGTAGTGGAGAATATTTCAGCCTGTATTACTGCTCAACCTACCTAAAGATGGGCTCTGATCTGTTTTAAATGCTGGTATAGTATAATGGTATAGTGTAGTATAACTACAGGGTGTCCCTGGACACCCGAAGTGGTAAAAGAGTAAGTGAAGAAGAAGAAGATAGTATAACGGTGGATTAAACAAAGGCAGAGATCATTTAAAAAACAAAACAAAATTCTTAGCTACTTGGAAAGACCACCAAATATGAAAAGAACCCTTGAAATGCCAGAGATTGAACCTGAGAACTTCTTATACATTATAAGTGTTCTGTCATTCTGCTATGGTCCTTCTTCAAGGCACTGGCCTGCACAGAAGATGGAACACTGATGAGGACAGCACGTGTCCCTGAGAGAGATCCCTAGGTCATGTCTGGTTCCTAAGCTAGTCTTTATTTCTGGACATCCTAATAATTTAATAATGAAGTATTTTTTAGAATATAGGATTGTGTAATACAGGGGTGCTCACACTTTTTTTGGCTCGAGAGCTACTTTGAAACCCAGCAAGGCCCGGAGATCTACCAGAGTTTTTTTACAATGTTCGCGCCATCATAACATATAACATTTATGTGTACAATGTATGTTGGTGTACCTTGAGCCCCACTGAGTATAACAGGACTTACTCCTGAGTAGACATGCCTAGGATTAGGCTGTGAGGCTGCAATCCTAGCCACCCTTACATGGGAGTAAGCCCCATTGAGTACAATGGGCCTTACTCCCGGCGTTTCCTCCCAGAGGCACCTGAAGGGGGGGTTGGCACTCCGCGATCTACTCATTTTGCCTCGCGATCTACTGGTAGATCGCGATCCACCTATTGAGCACCCCTGGGGTAATACATTAGAATATATTTACATCAAATCTTTTTTTGCTTTTGGAATCACATTATTGCTTCTAGATCATGAAACTTCCCAGAATAGAATAGAACAGACAGCAGAATAGCAGAATAGACATATTCATCTATGGTTCTGGAGTATGAAGAACTGCATTTAGATGACTGGGAGTAGGAAGAGGCAAACTACTGTTTAAAAATGAAAAGAAACATTTTGAAGTGGATTGTAATCCATCTCAGAATGGTTTATGTAAGCAGCTATCAGAAACGGTAATTCTCCTTTTGGGCAGCAGATGTCTTAGATGGCACAATCCAACCAAACAGGCATCTGGTTCCTCCATCCACATGATGAGTGGATGTGCCTTTCGCAAAGCAGCAGTTGCTTTCTATGATGGACCAGGTCAACACACCTAAGCATCCTGTGTGTGGCTTTAAAAAGCATAGGGTTGATGAAGAAACAAGTCTATCCAGTTAGCAGGTTTATGACCACCTAGGCATCCTTACCTGCCCTTTGACCTAGTCAGATGGATGGGGATGCCCAATCCATTGTTGCATGCCAATTCCAGGAAGTGGACTAGTTAAGATCTATTGTTCTACGGGAAGCCTTATGAGAGACATTGAATTCACAAAACAACCTGTCCGCTTGGCCATGTGAACTTTCTGCCATGATATGAGCTTTCAGGGAAACAGGGATTCACAATAAGGCAGCAGCCTTTTTAGGAGGCTAAGGCATCATGGAAGCCTTGGAAGAAGGGGCACTAGAAGGGTCCAAAATAAGGAAAACCAAGTTTAAAAAAGTAGGAAGTTGGGGTTTTTTCCATCACAGCTCTTTTCTTTTTTAATGATTCTGTGGGTGGGAACTTTTGCTGACAGTAGATGAATGGCAGGCACCAAGCTGTGAATAATGACACAGTTCTATTTCTTGTGAGTTGCTGCTCAGGCACCACGGTGATGGTGAGTAACTGCCTGAAATGACAACATTTTTGTCTGTCTTTATGTTGCCCCTTTCAACCTCTTTCAATTGGAGCTCCCTGCAGAGGAAATGGCCATTTGCTCTGGCCCAAGCACAGAGGGGGGGGGCAAGCACAGAGGGGGGGACAGCTTGCAGGGATGCTGTATGCACCCCATTCTCTCTCCACTGAGATTCTGAGTAATCTCACACATTGCAAAATCGGTTGCCGAAAGGACCATGCTGGGCTCCTGAATCTCATTTTTGTGTCAAGGAAAAAAAGTAATATGAAGCATCGTTATACTGAGTCAGACTGTTGATGTATCTAGCCCAGTATTGTCTATATACTAAATGGCAATGGGTGTCCAAGGTTTCAGGCTTTCCCAGCCCTACCTGAAGGTGCTGGGGATGGAAGCTGAGACCTTCTCCATGCAAAGTATCTGCTCTGCCAGGGAGTTGCAACCCCTATAATACTAAAAATAAAATAGTAAACATGAGTCAAGATGTTTCACATCTTGTTTGTTTTCCCATGGCTGGTTCTTTAAGAGAGCAGCTGGTTTGTTGAACATGTGGACTGAATTGCTCCATAAGAACATAAGAACATAAGAACATAAGAACATAAGAACAGCCCCACTGGATCAGGCCATAGGCCCATCTAGTCCAGCTTCCTGTATCTCACAGCGGCCCACCAAATGCCCCAGGGAGCACACCAGATAACAAGAGACCTCATCCTGGTGCTCTCCCCTACATCTGGCATTCTGACTTAACCCATTCCTAAAATCAGGAGGTTGCGCATACACATCATGGCTTGTACCCCATAATGGATTTTTCCTCCAGAAACTCGTCCAATCCCCTTTTAAAGGCGTTTAGGCTAGACGCCAGCACCACATCCTGTGGCAAGGAGTTCCACAGACCGACCACGCGCTGAGTAAAGAAATATTTTCTTTTGTCTGTCCTAACCCGCCCAACACTCAATTTTAGTGGATGTCCCCTGGTTCTGGTATTATGTGAGAGTGTAAAGAGCATCTCCCTATCCACTCTGTCCATCCCCTGCATAATTTTGTATGTCTCAATCATGTCCCCCCTCAAGCGTCTCTTTTCTAGGCTGAAGAGGCCCAAACGCCGTAGCCTTTCCTCATAAGGAAGGTGCCCCAGCCCCGTAATCATCTTAGTCGCTCTCTTTTGCACCTTTTCCATTTCCACTATGTCTTTTTTGAGATGCGGCGACCAGAACTGGACACAATACTCCAGGTGTGGCCTTACCATAGATTTGTACAACGGCATTATAATACTAACCGTTTTGTTCTCAATACCCTTCCTAATGATCCCAAGCATAGAATTGGCCTTCTTCACTGCTGCCGCACATTGGGTCGACACTTTCAGCGACCTGTCCACCACCACCCCAAGATCTCTCTCCTGATCTGTCACAGACAGCTCAGAACCCATCAGCCTATATGTGAAGTTTTGATTTTTTGCCCCAAGGTGCATGACTTTACACTTACTGACATTGAAGCGCATCTGCCATTTTGCTGCCCATTCTGCCAGTCTGGAGAGATCCTTCTGGAGCTCCTCACAATCACTTCTGGTCTTTACCACTCGGAAAAGTTTGGTGTCATCTGCAAACTTAGCCACTTCACTGCTCAACCCTGTCTCCAGGTCATTTATGAAGAGGTTGAAAAGCACCGGTCCCAGGACAGATCCTTGGGGCACACCGCTTTTCACCTCTCTCCATTGTGAAAATTGCCCATTGACACCCACTCTCTGCTTCCTGGCCTCCAACCAGTTCTCAATCCAGGAGAGGACCTGTCCTCTAATTCCCTGACTGTGGAGTTTTTTCAGTAACCTTTGGTGAGGGACCGTGTCAAACGCCTTCTGAAAGTCCAGATATATAATGTCCACGGGTTCTCCCGCATCCACATGCCTGTTGACCTTTTCAAAGAATTCTATAAGGTTTGTGAGGCAAGACTTACCCTTACAGAAGCCATGCTGACTCTCCCTCAGCAAGGCCTGTTCGTCTATGTGTTTTGAGATCCTATCTTTGATGAGGCATTCCACCATCTTACCCGGTATAGATGTTAGGCTGACCGGCCTATAGTTTCCCGGGTCCCCCCTCTTTCCCTTTTTAAAAATAGGCGTGACATTTGCTATCCTCCAATCTTCTGGCACTGTGGCCGTTTTGAGGGACAAGTTGCATACCTTAGTCAAGAGATCTGCAACTTCATTCTTCAATTCCTTAATAACCCTTGGGTGTATGCCATCAGGGCCCGGTGACTTATTGATCTTTAATTTATCAATGAGGTCTGAAACATCTTCTCTTTTAACCTCTATCTGACTTAACTCCTCGGTCAGAAGGGGCCGTTCGGGCAGCGGTATCTGCCCGAGGTCTTCTGCCGTGAAGACAGATGCAAAGAACTCATTTAATTTCTCTGCCATCTCTAAGTCTCCTTTTATCTCCCCTTTCCCTCCCTCACCATCCAGAGGGCCAACCGCTTCTCTGGCGGGTTTCCTGCTTCTAACATATTTGAAGAAGCTTTTATTATTCCCCTTAATGTTGCTGGCCATGCGTTCCTCATAGTCTCGCTTGGCCTCCCCTATCACCTTCTTACATTTCTTTTGCCACAGTTTATGTTCCTTTTTATTCTCTTCATTAGGGCAAGACTTCCATTTACGGAAGGAAGCTTCCTTGCCCTTCACAGCCTCTCTAACTTGGCTGGTTAGCCATGCGGGCACTCTCCTGGATTTAGTGGAACCCTTCTTTCTTTGCGGTATACACCTCTGCTGGGCCTCTATTACTGTTGTTTTAAGCAGCCTCCATGCACTCTGGGGAGACTGGACTCTTTCTACCCTCCCTTTCAGCCTCCTTCTAACCAGCCTCCTCATTTGAGGGAAGTCCGCCCGTCGGAAGTCAAGGGTTTTTGTTAGAGATTTGCCTGGTATTCCTCCCCCAACGTGCACGTCAAAACGGATCGCAGCATGATCACTGTTCCCCAATGGCTCAGTAACGTTTACATCTCTAACCAGGTCCTGCGTACCGCACAAAATTAAATCCAGAGTCACCTGTCCTCTGGTGGGCTCCGTGACTAGCTGATCTAAGCCACAGTCATTTAGCACGTCAAGAAATCCGGTTTCCTTATCGTGACCAGAACACAAATTGACCCAGTCAATATGAGGATAATTGAAGTCCCCCATGATTACAACCCTGTCCTTCCTTGTCACCTCCCTGATCTGTTTCCTCATTTCAAGGTCCCCATCAGATTTCTGGTCTGGAGGACGATAGCACACCCCCAGTATTACATCGCTGCTCAAGCCTGGTAATTTAACCCACAGAGATTCTACGGTGGAGTCGGACCCACCTTCAATCTCTACTTTGCTGGATTCTATCCCTTCCTTAACATAAAGGGCCACCCCACCTCCAACACGCCCCTGCCTGTCCCTCCTGTAGAGTTTATAGCCCGGGATTGCAGTATCCCACTGATTCTCCGCATTCCACCAGGTTTCCGTTATGCCCACTATGTCAATATTTTCCCTTGTCACCAGACATTCTAGTTCTCCCACCTTTGCTCGTAGACTTCGGGCATTCGCATAAAAGCAATTATACACGGAATGCCCCAGGATGGGCTGCTTATTCGCTCCTTTGTCCCCGCATCCTCTCATTGTGCCAAACTGTCTATCACATCCCATCTCCCTACCTTTCCCAATTTCTTCTCCTACCCTGCCTTTGTCTTGTTGTTCTCTAACCTCCCCATCCTCATCCCATAGGGATGAGGAGTCCCGAACCGGATGCCCCTCGGCTCCTGTCGGCCTTCCCCCAGGGATCAGTTTAAAAGCTGCTCTGCCACCTTTTTAATGTTATGCGCCAGCAGTCTGGTTCCATTCTGGTTCAAATGGAGCCCGTCCCTCTTGTACAGGCCCCGCTTGTCCCAAAACGTTCCCCAGTGCCTAACGAATCTAAACCCCTCCTCCCTACACCACCGTCTCATCCACGCATTGAGACCCCTGATCTCCGCCTGCCTAGCTGGCCCTGCGCGTGGAACAGGTAGCACTTCAGAGAACGCTACCTTTGAGGTCCTGGCTTTCAGCTTCCTGCCTAAAAGCCTAAATTTGGCCTCCAGGACCTCCCAGCTACACTTGCCCACGTCGTTGGTGCCGACATGCACCACAGCCGCTACCTCTCCCCCAGCACTGTCTACCAGCCTGTCTAGACGAGAAGTGATGTAGATCCTTAAATGTGTGGAACCAGATTTCTTACATGAACCTGCCTGCTATTAAGATATTCTTTCAGAAACCCTTTTCAGGGTCCCTGTGACTTCATAATTTAGGCGTGAGGGATCCAAGAGAGGACCTCTTCAGTTGTGACTTTAAAATTCCCCAGGAAGGCTCATTTGGCACTAAATCTGATGTCTGTCCAGTATCAATGATCTCTTTATTTGTCCAGACCTTTTAGATACTGTGTGCTTAACCACTGTTTCGAATCTGGCTCCTACGATCATTCTCCTGCCTCAGCTTTTTATATTGTGTTTCTAATGTACTTGAAATTATGATGTCTGATGCTCTGAGAAAGCTTTGTAAACACAGCAGGATATGCAGTTAAAAAAATACGTAAATAAATAAACGAACATGTGGTGTACAGCACATTGTGAACATGATTGCTGAACCAGATGTCAACTCTCAACTCAACCCACATTTTACTATCCCAACATCTCAAATCTGATCAGTTCACAGCAAGTGGCTGAGTGACCTCTTTGTGTGTGTGTGTGTGTGTGTGTGTGTGTGTGTGTGTGTGTGTGTGTGTTGAGCTGCAAGCCAGTTGTACTAAAGCAATTACAAAGCCAGTACAATTCACCACATGCCAAAATCTATACGAAAACTCTCAACCCATCTTTTCAACATGCCAGGTTGGACCTGGGAATTGGTAAGGAAGGGTTGCTCCTATTTGTTTTGCCTTTAAGAAAACATTGAAATAGGTAGGGAAGCAGGGAAGGGTAAGATCAACCTTGTGGGAAAATGCTGGTTGAAGGACTAGCAATATACTTCAAGACATGTCAAACATGGAAAGATGCCTTCTGATTCTTTGGTAATCTTTTGTTTGCCTGATTTGTCCTCTCCATAATGGGAAGTTTTCAGTAGAATTCTTCCTTGTTGCGTACAATGTATGCATTCATTTCTTCTCACCCTCTTGTGACTCTTTTGAAATAGGTTTTGCAAGTTTGGGGAAGCATGGAAAAAAAAACCTGTTTGAACAGGGACAATAGTGGTAGAGAAGGACTGACTGAACTGATCATGAGCACTACTGGGTTAATTATTTCCCCTTGAACTCTTGTGAAAATCGGTATCCTGACCCCAGTCGTTATATTTTCAAGTATGGTCTAAAGATGCTTCAAGTTAAATATGACAAAGACAGATAAAACTTTGGATAAAACATCCCCATTTCCCCATTTGTTTCCCCATTGTGATACTGCTATTCCTTGTTCTTGAGACAAACCACCCTGGGATAACTGACTCCTCCCTATCAGTCTCTTCACACATGAAAACAACCCCTGCATCTTGTCACAGTTTAATTATTAGCATCTCCAAGGTTACCTCTCCCTCAGTCTGTAGCATGGTCAGTTTCTCATATGTTGCCTAAACTGCAGCAATGGCTTCTTTTTGACTTCCCTCCTTCCATATGCCCCCTCTTTTGCTGGAAGAGAAAGCATCTGCTGAGCTCATCTTTTGAATCCGTCACTATGATCATGCCCCATGGATGCCCATTCTGAATTCCTTGAATTGGCTTAGTTCATTTTAATTCCAGCCTCTGAATTTTCTGCCTCATCTCTCCTTAAAGCCCTTCTCATTCCTTTGTCCTGTTCGTGTTCACCTCCTATCAGTCTCTCAACCTGTTTTTCCCATCCCCGTCTCTGTGCCTTCTTTCATGTCGCTCATGTTCTTTGTGTCATGCAAGCAGCAGCCAGGCCCACAGCTATGTGGATCCCATTGAACCTGTTTTGTTGGACTTGACAGATGAGAGGAACTTGGAGACCAATGGAATCCTAGTGCTCTTGACCTGCTCTGCACAAACCCTGAATGCATACTTCAGAAGGATCCCCAGAATTCTCTGCACATTGAAGAGGATTTGGGGGCACATTTTTAGTGAATTTTAAGTTCAACTGTTGTGCTGTTCAACTTGAGGTTTGTAGCAGTGGCCAAAAATTGTTCCCATCGCTGGCCTTCTCTGTCTGGGGCCATAGGGCAGCTCCACAAAGTCCACAACCACAATTCACATTGGCTTCCCTTGCACCCCCTCCTCCTGCCTTGTTCTCTTCTAGGTCCAGAAAACATACTTATTCATAGGAAAAGCCTCCCAGTCTGTACTGTTCCCTTCCCTCCCTCCCTCCCCCATCAATCATCACAACCAACTTCTGCAACAAAAAATAAAGCAAACTAACCTATTCTTCACTATCCCTCTTTTGCCTTTTGATATTTTCATTGCCCCACCAACTTGTCAGCTTCTGGACTCTTGTGACTCACAGGGTCCAACCAGCCCTCAAAGTTTTGCCTATTTAATGAATAATCCTGTGACTGAACCAAATTATACAGTTTCAGAAGTAGACAGCAGGAGGGACCAAGTTTCCCATGTACTCATTGATGTCAGTCTACTCATCCCTGGCTCATTCGCCCACCCTCCACTCTGCCCTTCCTTCCGTATTCATTAAGCGGCTTCCTTTGTCATTGCCATCACAGTCCAGAGACAGGCATGGTGCACTGGCCTCACTGCTATTAGTCCCTGTGTAATAATTTAAGTGGCCTGATTGTGTCGGAGTCTGTGCTACAACTGGTATCTTGAGTTATAAATATTAATCATGCCTGACTCAAGAGGGAAAAACAGGGCTACAGAGGAGAAGGGAAGGGTGAGTGTGTGGGGGCAGGGGGTGGGAAGAGAATGGACTGAGAGCCTTAAAGAAAGAGAGAAGAATCACTCCCTGCCTTCTCAGTGGACATGTTGCCAGGGAAGAAGAGTGATAGAGCTGTTTGTATGGAGCAAAAAAGAAGACTGAATGGTTGCAAAAATGTGCAAAAACTCTCTTTGTGTAAGAAAAGATTAATTTGCTGAACAATGAGGGAGAGAGAAGGACAGAGAGCAAGAGAGACCCACTGCCATCACCCATGGTCTCTGTGGAACACCAGCTGTCAGAAGCCATACCAGCTTGAATGATGTTTGTTTTTTCATATGTACTTTCTCTCTTATTATCATCCTTTCTCAAACTAGATTGATTTCCTTCCAAAATATGGAGAGATGAGAGATCTGCAGCAGTCAAAGACTTGGCTAGCTTTTTCTATCCAGTTTGTGAAATTCAGATCCTTCTCATCTTCCAAGCCTTCTTGACTCCATTCCTTGGCTCACAGCCTCTTCACATACCTCCTTTAATATCAATGACTCCAGTCCGAGTGACTCTAGATCTAGGAACCTCACATTTGCTGGATCTCAAAATGTTGGGATCTCATTTTGTGAGCTACTGTGGCCTAAATGTGCTCAGACTTCATAGACCTCTCCAGGCGTGAGAAAAGATTAGTGAGGGGAATGCAGTATCAGCCCTTGCAACTGGAAGGCCAAGACGAAGCTACTGGATTGACCAGCCCCATTATAAACACTGAGATGTCTTCTGCCTTGCGTGGTTGGCAGAACATTAGATTCTGCCTGCTTCAGGCTCTGGCACCAGCCACTGACCTCAGGGATCCTTTTAGGTCTAGAGCATATTTGGGCATGTCATGTTCCTGGCCCAAACATCATATAGCCAACCACCATCCCATCTGGAATTTATGAGAATCCCAGATCCAAACCCAGCTTTCCAACTGCTAGTCTTGCATGATACCATCGACCTGCTCCAAACCTGCCTGGTTGTAGCATCCAGTCATTCTTTGCTCCACAACTTGGAGTTCTCCACCAAGCTAAAGGTCCTCCTCTATGTGCCAATACCATTTTGAATGTCAGTAGAAGGACTCAGGCAAGGTTCATAGGGTCTGCTCACATCAAAAAGTGGCTAGAGCAGGGAATGTATTTCCACTGCTCCATGGGAGGTGGCACTCATTCTCCACTTGAGGCTGCCTCAGACTACACTGACAATGATTAATCACACTGAAGAACAAATTTAATGCCTTTCCCAAACAGCTTTTGGAAGGTGACAGTTGAGGTGATCAGGGCTGACATGTTGCCGAAACAGCACAGTGACAGCTTCACTGGCCTACTACTTATTGGCCTCTTGTGCATGATGGAGTGGAGGGAGAATGAGAGAGAAAGGAAACCACTTCTATAATTCAATTTCATTTGTCTCTTACACGTCTTCTAAGAGGCTCATAGTTTTAATCTAACAACTAACTTGCAAGGTAGGTTAGGCTGAGGGACACTGACTTACCCATGGCCACTGATCACCCAGGGATCTGTACCTGGGCTTTCCATACTATTCGAGATCCGAAACTCTCACCCACACCTGCATAACTTGTGACTCACCAAACTGAATGTGACTCATTAGCTTTGCATTATGGTAGCAATTTCCAACCTTTTTCATTTCACAGCATGCTGACGAGGCACTAAAATTGTCTAGGCACACCTTCAGGTTTTTTACAATTGATAAGGCACACCATGCTGTCAGTGGGGTGGTGGTGGTGGTGGTGGTGGTGGTTCACATCTCCCATTGGCTCTACTAATAAATGACCTTCCCCCAAACTCCTGTGGCACACTTGTGGACCACTCATGGCACACCAATGTGCTATGGCACAGTGGTTGAAAATGGCTGCATTATGGCCTGCTAGGTGCTTTATCACCACTCTGGTTTTAGGGAAAAAATCCAGATAAGCAACAAAAGCAAGAGGTTTCTCATGCATCCCACTAGTGGGTGACCTTCTGTGGACTGTGCTGTCTTGGTTGGTCACAAGTTATGCATGTCTCCTCCAGCTACTGTTCCACATTGGGTTCTGCCACTGGAGCAGACTGGGCTTCTCAGCAAATTGTGTCATGCTTAGTCCTTGGTCTGATCTCTGTCACTAAAAAGCAGACATATACTATGACATATACTTTCATATCCTTCCAGGGACCAAGACATATACATTTATAGATGGAACTCCTGGACATTATTCTCAGCTGTTTGAAAGAATGGAACAGATATGGCAGTCAGGATATCTTGGGCCCAGGATATCTTGGTTCTTTCTCTGTCTCACTCTGGGAATTCCTCTGTGGTAGCTAACAATGAACTTCAGAGATCTAGCCTTTAGTCACAGTGGTGAACCTAGGCAGGCTCCCTTTCCAACCAGCTCTCTTCTTAGGGGCACAGCTAGATTTATTTTAGGGTGTGGAGAATCCTCTTTCTGTCTTTCTGGAGGAACAGTAGAGTGCTCATCTGAGCTGGGAACAAATTAAATTCAGACCTTGATTCCAAATACAAATAATGTAACTCACAGTACTGAATAAAGTTTGGTGTTTCTGCTGTGTGAGCATTCAGGAGTGTTCAGATAGCATACGTCCTTGTTTATAGAATGGTTGTCCCTTACTAATGTTCATTTATGGCGTTCACAAGAAAAAATATGTCATGTGGATGGGCCGTAGATGTTAGAAGATCAGCTGATGGCTGATAGTGAAGAGCACTCAGTGATAATCCACAGTCAACATCTGGGATTGTGCACTGGGGGCTGAGCCTAAACCAGAGAGTATCCTGGAAGCTAAAGTACTCCTGGAAGCTAAAGTACTCCTGCAGGGAGGTGTGTATTCCATCCCCTCCTCCCTGGAGAAGACCAATCCTCAAAGTGGTCATGCTTTACTTATGAGGTGTGTACACCAGTATGTCTCCTGCAGCCTCTGGGATTGGTGGGATAGCAGAGACAGGGTGCTTGAAGCATAGGACGTTTCCTGGACGGATTAACTGATGTCTGAGGATGTTGGCATGAAAATGTTCTTAGAAGCAGACCACACATTCTCTGGGAGATTTTCCCTCCTTATCATCTGAGGAAATTTCTGCAAAAGAGATTGCTTTGCTGATTGCTTCCTGAGATGTTCCAGGATTGCCTTTTAATTAATGACCCATGATGCCATTTCTGATGTAGAAGTGTCTGAATCCAGTTCAACCAATATTTTCAGGCCTCTACAACCCATTGCATGAAGTGGTTGTGCCTATCTCTTTCAGCTCTACTGTCCACACAGGATGGCATGTCTGAAGTAGGCCTATCCAATAGCCTTCAGCTGCATGATGAATTCCCCAGAAAATCCAGAGGATTGACTGCACAGTCGAGGCCTTCCCATGCAGGTTAACTTGGAACAAGCTGTCCAGAAGAAACAGAGTCAATGAGTAGGTTGGGTTGGGAGGAAAGACAAACCCTTGATTTGCTCCATGTGATGGTCTGGGTTGACCATAGGTTTGGGAGAGGACCCTTGACTGTTTTTAGCTGTTCAGTAGCTTTTGGCTAACTGGTGAAGACCAGGGTGACCAGATGTCATAACCGCAAAAGAGGACAAGGTACCCCTAAATATAAGATATCCAAGAAAAATATAGGACACAACAAAATAAAAGTTAAAAACACTCATATATTGATTTCATGGGGTTAATTAAAACACTATGGACACAATCCTACCCTGCGCTGGAACAGGCAAGGCAAGAGGCTTGTGATGTATTCAGCGCAGGATAGGGGCCCAAAGTGGCTCAGCCAGAGGCAAGGGGAAACCAGAGGTAAGGCGCCCTGGCCCCTATGGGTCTCTTTGGATTTGCACCATGTCCTGAGGTGGCACAGGTCTGAGGAGACTTGTCTTGAAGCCGCTCCGATCTCCCCGCTCCCCATCTGCCCACCCCCAGGGCCGCCAGTAGTACTGCCCACCCTCCTCCCACGCTCCCCCCATCCAGGATCGTCTCCCTCCCACCTCCCTCCTGCCCACCTCAGAGCCTTGTGTCAGCCCAGCCAATCCGACACAAAGCTCACGGAGTAAGCTGCCATGGAGGCTGGATTCAGTCTCTGTGTGCTGGTGCACCTCCATGTGCTGACGCAGCTTACTCCCAAGGAGGTGCAAATGTGCCTTACTGCACATTTGCGACCCTCCTGAGCTGGCACAAGGGACTTGTGCCGGCCCATGGGCACCTCAGGACTGGACCCTAAATAATTTATTATTAAATTTAAAACTATATTACGTACAATTTATTACATATTATTTATAATTACAAGCAGGCTACAGGATATCTTAAGCCTGCAGGGGCTTGCTCAAAGGAAAAAGGACATTTAAGTTCTTTTCCAGGACATGAGGCTAAAAAGAGGACATGTCCTGGAAAAAGAGGATGTCTAGTCACCCTGGGTGAAGGCACTTTTGTTTGGGGCCTCTCTGTTGGAGATCCACCTCAGATCCTGTTTGCTTGATCTGCACCTGTTTATGCAGATCCTGATTTGTGCAACTTGAGATCTGAGACCTGATATTGGGGTGATTCCTACTGCAACTGAGTCCTGTTTCAGCTTTCTCAG
This sequence comes from Tiliqua scincoides, assembly GCF_035046505.1. Classification (NCBI taxonomy): domain Eukaryota; kingdom Metazoa; phylum Chordata; class Lepidosauria; order Squamata; family Scincidae; genus Tiliqua; species Tiliqua scincoides. The sequence continues at coordinate 148,244,660 of NC_089822.1, forward strand.
AATCTTTTGACTGTCAGTGCTGCTGACTAGCATTAGTTTGTTAAAGGATGAGGAATTGTCTGCATAAATGGTGACAATTATCACATCTGTATGCTAAATTCAAGTGAGAATAGCTAATGAGCTGTAATACTTGAGAGAGGTGGGTATGGTAAGAATCAGAACTCATCTGAATAGTCATACTAGCAGAGATTCCAAATTGCATCAGCCTGTGGTATCACTATCATGGAGTATAATACTCTCCCCTCTAGAATAAGCCCTAAGGCATCTTGAGAAGTCAGGAGTTTATGTATCTTGTTTTGACCCTCCTGTACCTATGTGATCTGAATCTAAGCTGCAAACAGACAAACCAGTACAGATTTCAGTCCAAAGGCATGGCCTCCCCCTCCCTTGCAGATGAAAAAATAAATAGAATTCCAGCAACCTGAGTCTGTTTTATGCAGCATCTGTCCTGATTGATACTTTGACAGCATGATGGATGGGATCGGCATATATTTTCTGACACCCCAGCACATCTTCTGCATTCTTTATCTGGAATGAGCCTCTGACAGAAAGCTGAAAATAAGCTCCTCATAACAGGAATCCCAGATAAAATTCCATTATAGACAGAAGAGTCAATCAAGCTCACATTCAATAGAACACTCATCCTGGGAGACAGGAAGAAGGGTGGGAAGGTATGTGTGCTGCTGGGGAAAATTTTTATGGGGCTGAAATCAATCGGGATTCTATAATAGTCAGTGGGTATAAATGTCTTACTCAAACACAGTTTGACATCCAATTGCCTTCTTTATCTTAGCTCATTCCACACACACACACACACACACACACACACACACAAAGAGAGAGAGAGAGGGAGGGAGGGAGGGAGAGAGAGAGTCCACTGGTACACACAGATGCCCGTGTTCACATGCATTCTTAGCTATGCACAGACCAAGTATCCATAAATTCATGTTAAATAATGACTACACTTATATACACAGGCCCCGATCCTGAAAGAAGTGAAGTTATGCTTAACTCCCACTGGGGAACAAATCAGTAACTGTTAGCAAGTCCCATTAATTTTGATAAGAATGAAGTAAGATTAATGTTCTCCATGTTGAGGCTACATGTCATATCTGTCCATACAAAATGTACCTGCGTCATAAATGAGCAAAGCGCCCATCCTCTTGACCCATTTCACAACAGCTGGGAATGTCACTGAATTTGAAAATGTACATGCAGCATGTGCTCGAGCACATTTCCTAATCTGCAGCCCTGTTAACTATCTAAGTCCCTGAGTGAGCGCTTTCATCTCCACCCCCTCCTCCTCTTTCTCCAGGGGTTTGTGAATTTCAGTGACATGTCACTGTGGACACTGGGATGCTCTGGCAGCATATTTAGTCTGACACCTGTTGAACAAAAACAGGCAAGGGGTGGCTTCTCCTCCCTCCCAGGTTGACTCCACCCTTCTCTCTGCCCTGCTTCTGAGCAGATCTGCCAGGCTGCATAAGTAGTGGCTCTCCTGCTATAGTAAAGCCCAGAGTAAGGTCTTCAGACCCCAGGCCATCTTCTGGCTCACCAGGGTTGCAGGCCCCTAACTGGTATGGGATTTGGGTCCTTGCAGATCCTATCATGTCTGCTCCATCAGGTGGTTATGGGCATCTACAGGCTAGGTCCTGGGGCTCATGTTAGGTACCTGCAGCCAGTCTTTCTTCTCCTTCGCCAACTTCCACTCCACCTTCCTTCTCTCTCCTTGAACCAGGTCTGGGCTGCCTCTTTTTAGCTCCTCCCACCTTCCAACACATTCAGCCTTCTCCATATCTCTTTGCCATCCTCCTCTCTTACTTTCCTTCAGAGCCCAAGGGGTAGTACCCTCTTCATTATCCCTGTTCCTCTTTCAGTTTATGTCTCTGATTTTGCTCCTGTCCTTTTTTCAGCTTTCTTTGCACATCTGTCCTCCTTCCTCCCCTACTACCTCCGTTCCCCCCCCACCCGCGTTACAGTTCACCCTGTTTAAAGGGCAAGAGCTGGTTTCCACTCAATTTGACAAGTAGTTCCTATCCACCCTCCCGACATCATTGACCATCTCTCTGCTGCCCAGATATTGGTGGGGCTATGGATACCACTGCCCAGATGGTCCAGTCATGCTACTGCCTAGCTGGTTGGCAGAGATGAACACATCGTTGCTCATCCAACCAGTCGGGCCACGTGAACTCTCTGTCAGGTGGTCTTGTCTATCCAGGACTTGGACATACTCATATTGTCAAAAGGTTCGTGAGGCAAGACTTATCCTCACAGAAGTCATGCTGACTTTCTCTCAGTAAGACTTGTTCTTCTACGTGCATTAAGATTTTATCTTTAATGAGGTTTTCTACCACCTGGAACAGATGTTAGGCTGACTGGCCTATAGTTTCCTGGGTCCCCTCTCCTTCCCTATTAAAAAATTGATGTGACATTAGCTATCCTCCAGTCCTCTGGCACCGTGGCCATTCAAGGGACGAGTTACAAATTATAGTTAAAAGATCAGCAACTTCATTCTTCAGTTCCTTAATAACTCTTGGGTGGATGCCATCTGGCCCTGATAATTTATTAATCTTTAATTTATCAATTAGGTCTAAAACATCTACTCTTTTAACCTCTATCTGACTTAAATAGAGGTTAAATAGACTTCAATAGAGGTTAAATAGACTTCAATAGTATTCAGTAGGTTTTGTGCATCAAAAATTGGTCACCTTGTTTAATAAAGTAGTTTAATAAAATTTAATAAAGTAATAAATCTGGTGTCGTCACTGGGGTGTGTGAGAGTAAATAGAATGCTAGATTCAGGGAGGGTGCAGTGAGATGTAAATATCTTGTGGTCTTGTGTGTGCTCCCTGAGGCATCTGGTGGGCCGCTGTGAGATACAGGAAGCTGGACTAGATGGGCCCTGGGCCTAATCTAACAGGGCTTTTCTTATATTCATATTATTCCATTACTTTGCTAAGCTTCCTTGAATGGGGTCTAGTAGTACCTTATGAAGGATGTATGACCAGGACTTGCCCAACCTCCCACCATCACTGAAGTGGTTGCTTCACTCTGCCTTACAAGTAGTTTGGCTTGCACATAACTTTCACCAAGATGAACCCCCCCCCCCCACACACACATTCAATATTTTATGGTAAATGTGTGATACAATATAATTGCATTCAGCATTTCTCTGTCCCCTGCAAGCAGCAGACAATGAATTGGAAGGGACACGCTGAGCAGGGAAACAACTGAACATGATGATGTCATGTCATGTATTTATTTTTCCCAAGTGTTACCAGGGCAACGTGGTTGGTGGGTGGTGGGATGTGGATTCGCATCAGCCATGAGGCCACTGTAATGTGAAGTTAGGTCCTTGTGGGTTTTGCCTTCATACACTGCAATTCTAGACACCTTATCTGGGAGTAAGTCCCACTGAACTCATTGGGACTCACTTCTGAGGAGATGTTCATAGGCTTAGATATTAATGTAAGCAGAGGGCCAAAACATGCATTTCATAAATGGCAAGTGTGGCATTCTATAAATCAAGGCATGTGTTTGCTTTTCCTGTCTTTGCCTCTTTCTACAGTTGTACAATTATTTTCCTAGGCAGAAAATGAAATAGTAGATAATGCTTTTCATCCATCCATACATCTCCAAATAATTTGAAAAGATTACTGGGAGCTGACCTGTTCAAGGGCACTGACAAGGTCCCAGCATTTGCTATGGGGCAGATTGAAGGGCTGCCGGACTTTGTGACTTGGGCCAAGTTGAGTCCTCTGAAGTCCGTAAGTAGATAGCTTGAAGGAGTGAGGAATATTCTTCATCTAGGTTGCTAATTTCAGCCCTAAGGAAGAGCTGAGGGTCTGACAGTAGATGAGGGAATCTTTTTGTTTGCCACTAACCTGAGGCTAAAGCTAGGAGATGGGCCATTGGGGATCAGTTTCCTAGCCTGCATAAAATCTTTCTTTTATATATATAAACCTCACTCTAGCTTTCAAGCAATGCAGGAGTTTATCATGACTGCATCTTTTCTTTGAAGAACAGGCAATCAAAGGCCGGTATTGTGTTGATAGATAGAACCTGGGAGGAAAAGCTTCCCTATTTTATTTTTTCCTGCAGAGAAATTTCAGCTCCAATATTAGTTGCAAACATCGATGAGCAAGCAGGTCGTATATCATCTTCCCGTAAATCACCAATCGTCCTGGTATGTAAGTGCCAGGACTCAGGGGATAGATGAGGCAGAAGGGGGGAAGGGGGAAAGAATTCATGCTCTTTAATAAAAAGGAACAAAATTGACTTATGCTGTGAATGTCTAAGAAGTATGCAAACACAAGGATTGTGCATGTGTGCACATGTGTAGGTGTGTGCGTTCGCATACCATGACAACAGACATGATACAGAACATGCTCTAGGTTGCTCTCACCTTCCCTCCCCAACACTCTTATTAATGCCTTTATTTGGCCAATGATTAATCATCTCTGAAAGTAACAGAGACATTTTGTCACACTAAAGACCAATTGCTTACAGATTAAGGTGGCAGGAAATGCTTCCTGCTGCCAGGAACTAGCTCAATCACTCCTCACCTTGAGAGGTGCAAAAAGAAATAGAAGTTTTTCAACAATCCTGCTCAGCGACACAAGCAGCACTGAGAAGGAAAGAGGTCAATGGCTTATGAACTGCCAAGGGCCTTGCTGGTGAGTGAAATCACGGCAGCCCATCAACATTTGACTGGAGGGTGTAAAAGAGTCTGGTTTTGGAACATAGTGAGATATTTTGCAACTGCCAAACATTGGGATTGGTTTAGTTGATGTATTATGGAAACCAGCCCATTCTGGGGTGGAAGGTAGAAGGCCTGTGTGCCATAGCACAAGGAGGGAAGGGAGAGATGTGGGATGAGCTACGAATGGGGTGAATGTGGATAGCCTGCGTAGCTCTTGCATTCAACAGAAGTGAACTTGTTCCTTGACTCAGCAGGGTGAATGTATTCTAAACTTACAAGATGCAGCTTGATCCCAGAAGTGCCATTGTGTTGCTACCATCAAGACTCTCGGTTTGCCCATAATGGCTACATTGCAAAGAACTTGCTTTGCAATAGCTTGCTGTATAAAAATCAGCAGGTGAATCTTTCTGCTACATACAGACACATGCTGTCCTCAGCTAATGTCTTTAGCAGGGTTGTCCAAACATTTTGGCAGGAGGGCCACATCATCTCTCTGACAATGTTAAAAAAAAAAAGAATTAATTTACATCTAAAATTTGAATAAAGTTACATGAATGAATATATTAGAGATGGAACTTATATAAATGAATGAAGGTCTTGCAATAGCTCACGGTCTAAAAAAGGCCTTGCACAAAGCAAGGCTGGCCTTTCCTTTGCTGCTGCTGCAGCATCACAGACGTGAAACAGCGAGCAGTGGAGGGAGCCCTCAGCCCACAGCTCATGTGAGAGGGCAAACAGTTGCCCTCATGCTGACAGCAGCTGCATTGGGACAGCACAGGTTCCAGCAAGTCTCCAGAGGGCCAGAGACTCACTGGAGACTGGGGGCTCCCAGCGGGACGGATTGGGTGTCCCCGAGGGCTGCAAATGGCCCCTGGGCCAGGGTTTGGGCACCCCTGGTCTATAGAGTAACCTGCTTAGAGGCCTAACAACACTGGCTAGCCAAAAAGTTGGCATCCCAGGTTTTCTTCATTTGGGGCACATCAAGATAGACAAGGGTACATGCCGGAGTTGGTTTGGTGTTGAGATATCATGTCTCGTTGCAGGGAACTAGATGATGACCTTCAGATCCCTTTGCATTCTCAGTGCTATGATTCCTTGGTACCAATCTAGCCTCTTGTCAGTGCTGAGAGTGATGGACTGGATTGCTTGTTGAGATGCCTCCTGTTCCTGTGATTCTCTAATTAGAAAAATCTCCTACATGCATTTGCTCTCGACTTGCTCCAGCTGCAGGTAGGGAAAATGAGCCATTCCCCTTGTCTTTCATTGCCAAGCCCAGAAAATAAAAAGAAATTAAAAAAAATAAAACCTGTCATGTTAACTTGCTGCTGTATGAGAAGCACAGACACTGCCAAGGAGAGAAGGAGCAGCTTGGCAAATGGAGATTTTTGTGTTCAGGTTTCTAAAGGGATCATCAGCAGTGGGGCAAAACAAAGAGATTAGAAGTTGAAGGAATGGCTGCAAATAACTTTCTCCTTGTCTCTGACCTTGAGATCACACATGCTTTTTAGACCAGAATCTTTTCAGAAAGGTGACTCTCTCCAAGTGGCAAGATTCACTGAACTGAGGGGGGGAAAATCCAGCTCTGGATAAACAATTACACTCTATTTACCTCTGACCATATGGTGCACAGGAAACAGGTGTGCAGGTAATGAAGAACCCAGCACCAATTAAAGCTGATGGGAGAGCAGCTTTACATTCTCCCAGATTCTTTGTCTTGGGTTGTAGCCCATTTACAAATGAGAACTAAATAAGATTGAAATGCAGCAGAGGCAAAGCGAGGAAAGCAGCCCCGACTGTGTGGCAAAAACTGTTTGTGTACTTCACCTGCAGCTGTACGCAGTTGTAAGCACTCAAAGGTTGAGGGGGTGGAGGGGGGGGAGCATGCTCAGGTGTGCCCCTTTCCCAAAGAAGTGCCTGTTACCGTAAAAACATGATGGGTGGTATTAACTAGAACATCCAGTGCAACTGTATGGATGTGCTGGGCGCCAAATGTTTGCAAAACATTGGCAATCCATCACCACTGTTTTAGTAGGACATAGTGAGGAAGAGGTACGTTAAATAACTTGTCCAAATTGGTCTCAATGGGTCAATCTGCTGCAGCCATTAGAAGCTGTTCCAGCATTAACCTAATGGTTGTGTATACTGTATTGTTCTTATGGGCACCTGAATACAGAGCACAATATATGACACAGACAGCATATGGAATCCTGGAAAAATCCAGTTTATAAAATATTATAAAACAGAGGTTTGTTCCTGGCCATCATTGGCACAGAGAAAGTGTTGGACATATGTTGGCCTCTTCTGTACTGAAATAATGAACTGGAGAATGATGGCATCATCGTCAATAGAGTGGGGTTTTATGTGCCACAGATTTCTATCCCATCTCATAGCCCCAGTCCCTTTCCTTCTATCCAGATACACAAAATGCCCCTTTAGTTCCATTCCCCTTTAGTTCCATTCCTCTATCACCTTTCCAGAAATTCCAAATGAGGCTCCTCATCACACACACCCTGCTTTGGCACTGCGGGGAAAAACATCTTTTAATATTTATTAGGGTGCAAGCCTAACTTAAAACTGCCCTTAGTGCACAGTGCACTACTGCAGGGGAGCCAGAGACCATGTGGGAGCAGAGAAGTAAACACGTCTTTTGCTTACCTTGCCCTGCTCCAGCATGGGTCTACTCCTATGGGTCTACTCAGATCTGCACTTTTAGATGGCACAAGACTGAGTAAAGGCAGGTGGACATGCCAAGGCCATCATGCAGTGGAGGATAAAGGTGGAGCCATCACCTCTGATCATTTTGGTTGTCATCTTTCTCACCTTTTCAAGTTCTCCAATATCATTCCTGAGGTTGGTGACCACCTCAGCTAACAATGCATTTAAATACGTGTTGATACTGATGGCAGTTTTGACTATTAAGCATTTGCTGCTGGATCCAAGCTACTTAGGCTGCAATCCTAACCACACTTTCCTGAGAGTAAGCCCCACTGAACAAAATAGGACTTACTTCTGAGAAGACCTGGTTAGGATTGTGCCCTTAGTCTTGCAGGCTCTTTCCCCTTTCTTACCCTGTTGAAGAGAAGACAGGCTGCCTGGAGCAAGGTAGCATAAAGTAACAGTGCCATGGGTTAATGGCAGGGTTATGACAATAACAGCCCAGTCTTATCCTCCTATCAGTCCATAGCTGGCAGCGCTGCTGGTTGGTTGGTTGGCAACCTTCAGTCTCGAAAGGCTATGGTATAAGCCTACAGCACCCGGTATTCCCAGGCGGTCTCCCATCCAAGTACTAACCAGGCCTGACCCTGCTTAGCTTCTGACATCAGAGGAGATCGGGCATGTGCAGGGTAACTAATGAAGTGCATACTGCATGCTTTTATGGGGAGGCAATCAGACCAGCTGGGAGAGGTAGGAAAAAATACTTTTATACTTCTCAGACCCACACTAGCCCTTTTGCTGGGGTAAGTCTGAGAAAAGTCAGGGAGTGGATCTGGGTTGGAAAAGCGGGATAAGACTGGGTGCATGCTTCTGCTACCAAGTCCCACACTCTCTTACCTCCAAACCACTCTGATCCTCCTCCAAACCATACATGACCCACCCTTGCCACCACCTTACATGTTCCAGTGTGGCCTAGGTGAGCCATTGGCAGGCACATGGAGCCTCCAGCCATTCAGAATTACCTTGGCGTGCTGGTTCTTTTATCTTCCCCGAAGAACAGACAGCCTCAGCTGTGTCACAGGCATATAGCTTTTCCTGTCTATTTTTCTCTCTCTGGTCTCCAGCTAAAGAGGCTTGAAGGGGTTATAAAGTTAATCCCAGCCCAAGAGGTCAGTTTATTATCTGGAAACCTAGATTAGAGATACATCTCTGGAAGATTGAGGGAAGTGATCCTTGCTGACCCCCCTGATGCATGGCCGTGTTCTTTGCCTCAGTGACATAACCCCATAATGTCTGGTGAAGGTGGAAATTGTTACAGTCAGTCAAACCTATATGCCCTCCATCGACAGTGGTTTGATCAAAATATCAACAGGATGAGAACCTACAGAGATCCAGCAACTATTCTATTTACTTCAAGGGAGATTAAATGTTCCTAAAATACGAGACAAGTCTTAAATTTTATGGAAGCTGCTGTGTTTGAAATTAAAGGACAAATTCTTTGGATTAAATTGTATTCAGCAGCTGCCATGGGATCTGACCAACAAGAACCCCAAAATGCTCTCTGGGAGATATCTAGTCAATGTGATGAAGATAATAGGGCTATTTACTGTAATGCTCTCTACACGAGGCTGCCTTTAAAGACTGTCTAGAAATGTCAGTCTAAAATACAGCTGTTAAAGTCTTAACTGGGAGAAGGGGGAGCAGTGTTTGGATCTCATAACTTTGCTCCTATGCCAACTCCATTAGTTACCTACTTGTTCAAAGTGCTGACGTTAACTTTTAACATCTTGGTCTAGTTGGCCAAGGCCCTGGACACCATAAGAACCATCTTCTCCCTATAAAACTGCTTCAGAAGCCCTGCTCTGCTGTTAGGGATATGGTAGGTGGGCACAAGAGGTGGGGTCTTTTTTATGCTGGTAAAAAAATTATGGAATGCCTCTCTTAGAGAAGGCTGTCAGATGCCCTCTTTTCCTGCCTTCAGGCAGGCATTAAAACACACTAATTGTTTCGTTCAGGAAGGCATTAAGTGGTAGTGATTGCTGCACTGATGTGTGGAATTGTTTCATTCTGTGCTGCTATGAGTTTGTAATGGATACAATTAATATATTTACTGTTTACATATTATTTTAGTGATTTTGGTATTTTCTTAAAGAACTGAGGAATCAAATCAACACATGGGGAAAGGTAAGAGAGGAGAGCAGGGCACTGACCAACTAGCAAACAGGAAAAAGGGGGAGTGTGGCACACAATTTTAAAAAATGCTGATCCATGAACAAAATGGGAAAATAAGGGCAGGTGGGCAGAAGAAGTTGGTATGGAGGTTAACAGGCAAGTTGGACCCCAACGCAGCTATGATCCCTTCCTCAATTACTTACTATTGTTCCAGGATTCTGGTTCTTATACAAACTCATGAGTGTTTTGTGAAGCTGAGGCTGCTTCCAAAGAAAAACCTGGGCAACCAGTGAAAAGGACGTGTGTGCATGTCTCCTCTTTATATAACCAGTGGGCATTAATCCTGTGTGACCTGGGACAGTGGTCACTGGGAAGGTGTCAGTTTCTGAATCTCATGTTGCTAGACATCAGGTGAGCTTCATGGTCCAAAGAGCTGGCTAAAATTTGTTTCTTTGTTTACCAGTCAAAGGGACTGTGAAGATGTCCAGACAAAAGACAGCATCCCATAATAAGAGCACCTACCTCAAGATGATTCAGCAGCCTGTTTAGGATGCCTTGGCATTTCAGAAGCCTTTTGGGGTTACTGTTGGCAACATTCAGTCTCGAAAGACTATGGTATCGCACTCTGAATGGTGGTTCTGGAACAGCATCTAGTGTGGCTGAAAAGGCCAATTCAGGAGTGACAATCCCTTCCACACTGGGAGCAAGTGCAGTCTGTCCCTGGTCTGTCTCCCTGGCTATGGGCCTTCCTTCTTTGCCTCTTTGCCTCAGTCTGTTGGCCAAGTGTCTCTTCAAAATGGGAAAGGCCATGCTGCACAGCCTGCCTCCAAGCGGGCTGCTCAGAGGCCAGAGTTTCCCACCTGTTGAGGTCCACTCCTAAGGCCTTCAGATCCCTCTTGCAGATGTCCTTGTATCGCAGCTGTGGTCTAACTGTAGGGCGCTTTCCTTGCACGAGTTCTCCATAGAGGAGATCCTTTGGGATCTGGCCATCATCCATTCTCACGACATGACCGAGCCAACGCAGGCATCTCTGTTTCAGCAGTGCATACATGCTAGGGATTCCAGCATGTTCCAGGACTGTGTTGTTTGGAACTTTGTCCTGCCAGGTGATGCCGAGAATGCGTCGGAGGCAGGGCATGTGGAAAGCGTTCAGTTTCCTCTCCTGTTGTGAGTGAAGAGTCCATGACTCGCTGCAGTACAGAAGTGTTCTCAGGACACAAACTCTGTAGACCTGGATCTTGGTATGTTCCGTCAGCTTCTTGTTGGACCAGACTCTCTTTGTGAGTCTGGAAAACGTGGTAGCTGCTTTACCGATGCATTTGTTTAGCTCGGTATCGAGAGAAAGAGTGTTGGAGATCGTTGAGCCAAGGTACACAAAGTCAGCCACTCTTGGTATCGCTTGGTAGCCACTCTTGGTCAGCTCGGTATCGAGAGAAAGAATGTTGGAGATCGTTGAGCCAAGGTACACAAAGACAGCCACTCTTTATAACCTTCATAGATCTCACGAAGGCTTTCGACCTGGTCAGCAGGGACGGCCTCTTCAAGATTCTCCCCAAGATCGGATGTCCACCCAGCCTCCTCAGCACCATCAGATCTTTCCACAGGGACATGAAGGGCCCTGTTGTCTTCGATGGCTCCACATCAGACCCCTGTGACATCCAAAGCGGAGTGAAGCAGGGCTGTGTTCTTGCACCAACCTTGTTTGGGATTTTTTTCGCTGTCCTGCTGAAGCATGCCTTTGGAACTGCAACAGAAGGCATCTATCTCCGGACCAGATCAGACGGAAAGCTCTTCAACCTCTGAGAGCAAAGTCCAAAGTCCAGCTGTAATGTCTGCGTGACTTTCTCTTTACCGACGATGCAGCTGTCACTACCCACTCTGCCAAAGATCTCCAGCAGCTCATGGATCGTTTTAGCAAGGCCTGCCAAGATTTTGGACTGACGATCAGCCTTAAGAAAACACAGGTCATGGTTCAGGATGTGGACTCACCTCCCTGCATTACAATCTCTGCGCATGAACTGGAGGTTGTCCATGACTTTGTGTACCTTGGCTCAACGATCTGTTGGGGTTAGAAGTGAATAGAACAGGGGAATAAACAAGGTGAAATCAGGAACTTTTCACCACTTGCAACATCCAGAATAAACATTGACAAGGGCATGTTTTACTTACATTCAACTCTATCTCTCACCCTGCTTGGACTGTTTTGCAGAGAAATGGGAACCTGGATTCTGTCTCAACATCTCTTAAAAGAAAAGGATTCTGTTTTGCCCAGCAGGGAACAGCATCTACTCAAACACAGGGGTTATTAGGGGTCAAGGAACTTGGCAAAACACCAGCCTGCAGTGAACTGTAATACAAGCATAACAGCAAAATATTGAGGAATACTGACCTTTCTGCCCCCTGCATCTGTGCCTACAAATGTGGGAGAAGTAACTGCCAGAAGGAGGTTGAGAGACATGGAGTACTAAGATCTTGGTGGCCATGGAAGGAGGCCAGAAACTGAGCTTGGGCCCAGAATCATCTGCCAGCCTTCTCTTCCTTAGCATTATGTTGTTCAATATCACTCTCACATTAGAAAAGTTCTGTCAGCTTGCAGGATTTTCTCTTGAGCCATAGTGTATATTTTTTTATTTTATTTTATGTAGTTGAAAATATTTATCTCCCTCCCTTCTTAACCTAATGGAAAAGCTCAAGGCGGCTTACATCAGTAAATAATAAAACCAATAAAACGACAAAAATAGAAATCAATTTAAAAAAAAGAAAAGAACAAAGCAGCAACTCAATATCACAGAGCCCTGGCACAGAAACATCTTTCCCAATGGATCTCCATCCAGCGGAAACAATTGTAACAATTAATTTATGCGACAGATCATTCCTCTTTGTTCCACAATGCCACAGTAAATCTGATTGGCACTCCCTAAGAGCCCTAAGCTAGCATCAAGAGGAAGCTAAGTGTGTCCTGGCGCAAGAAAGCACTAATCATTTTAGTCTCGTGTTGGCATAGTGGTGAATGTAGGATTTTTTTGCCACCACCTCATGGACTTGGCACAGCCTTCAGATATTGGTGGCTTTGGTCCCCAGTGCACAGAGCTTGCCTGGCAAATGTCTTCCTTCGTCTCTCCATTTGTAATGCAACCTAGTTTGGTCAGACCCATTGAATTATAGGCAGTGAGAAGAGAGGCTGACAAAGCTTAGATATGAATGGAAATGCAATCTGTGTGCCCCAAAGAGTTATGGACATCTTTCTGCATATGGTGCATAAATATATTTCAGTCATATCCCAGTGATACAGTAATGAAAAGAAGGAAGCAGTTGTGAGAGGTGCACTTGAATGGGTAGCCAATAGTCTAGGAAAGGCAGGGCTATAAAAAATGGCTGCTGTTTAGTGCTCTAGGTGACTTGAAGATGAGGCTCTAACTCCATCCTGAATTCAAGCCCCAGACATCTCCAGGCAGGGCTGGAACAGACCCCTGTCTGCTACCCTGGAGGGTCATTGCCAGTCAGAGGAGACAGTACTGACCTAGATGGACCAAAGGGCTGTCTTAGAAGGAGGATGTTTCCTATGTTCATCCTACTTGATCTCAAATGAGCATCCACCAGGTGAATATCAACTGTTAAGTTACTGCTGCTCATGCATTCCAATTGCATGACCCACCTGGCCTCTCAGAAGACCCTTTCTGATGTGCTGATAGAATACTTGGAAGCAGCAAGTTTCCTGACACACAGGGCAACCAGACACTAGAAAATGGAGCGATTCTGTCCCTTGAACAGCTTCTGCAAAACAGGTAATTCCAGCAGGTGCTGTTTCTGCTACTGAATTCCTCTCTTGTGAAGGCAGAGGAGCTGAGCCTCCTGAACAGAAACATTCAGAACTCTGCTCCTCGAATAATTCTGATGCTTTGTTCTCTCCCTCCCTGAATTGAGATGAAAAGATGAAGTGAAAGATCTCACAGAAGTAAGTAATCCTGGCTTTGCAAACATGGTCATTCAGATATTGATGACTTCTTATGGCCGTGAACACTGCCACAAGACCAATAAATCACATTACTACAAGGACAGGCAGGTGTTGAGGTAGCTAGGACTCAACTCATGTATATCACAGCACATAAATGCCATTGTGAATTGCCATAACACATCACTGTGGTTTATGATGCTCCACGTTCCTTCTCTGATTCTAGGATTGGAAATGACAGCCCATATATGATCACTGGCAATGTGAGCGAGGCAAGGTATGGCTTTAATCTGAGATAAAAGAAATCTTACCTTGAAATCCAAATTGTTTGCAATTTTTGGTAGAAGTGGATTGCAAATCCCAGGCCCTCTCATGTCTCGTTACCAGATGATGAATGAGCTGGTCATGGCTCCATATTGTGCAAGTTATAGCCAAGGTTTAAATGGGAGGATCCCTGATCTGATCCTTATTCTTTTAAATGGAGAATGATGTGCTATGTATTTCTTCTGGTGTTTCAGGTCAGCTTGCCTTAGGATTTGTTGAATGATGATAGCAAGGGCTAAAGGTTATGTTTTTCCCCAGTTCAACTTTGCTGTGAATCAAACAAAGTAGGCATGGCAGCAGGGATATTTTTTTCCCGATTGGACAAAAACAGATTGGAACTTGGTGCAGATCTAGCTGCTGAAGAAACATGTATATTTTAAATGGAGCACTCATAAGCCAGGAAACTGTTGCACCAGACAGCCCTGGTAGACCTGCATTATGTTCTCATTTGCTTCTGGGATTCACTGTTCCAGCAGCTGGCTTCCACAAGTGCCCACTGGCACAGGTAGATCTGTTATGGTTGGTATCACAGTAGTTTGGACCCAAAAGAAGGGACTTGGTTTATTATGTCTTGTAAAAGAAGTCTGCAATGCTACTTTTTGGGGAAGCTACGTGGGCTGGTGGTATAACAGGCCTTAAACGTGCTAATACAGTGCAGGGATGACATCACTCTACTGACAGCTCCTGCACCGTGTCTTCACTAAACGGTGCTTTCATGAAGGTCGGTGTTATTTCAGATGTGCCTTCTCATGCACATCAAAAGGTTGGGAGTCACACCACACTCCACTCACCGTAGCCGAGAGCAGACTGGAGAGGTGTCAGTGTCTGAGGTTGTCATACACCACAGCACGCCTGGTTAAGCAGAAGCCATTTGTCATGCTATCACTGGTGAGAATTAGACATGACCCTCTTTGGGAAGGACATGAGGAAGGATACAATTTCTTTTTCCTTAACCCTAACCTGAGGGCAGTGGTGTCGCTAGGGGGATGCGGGGGGTGCGGGCCGCACCGGGTGACGTGCACAGGGGGATGACGCACCGTGGTGGGTGACATGCTAAAATCACAGTGGTTAGGAGTAACCCCATCATATTATATACCATTGGATGCCGAATTTCGAGCGGAATGCAATGTAAAAAACCAGAGTGAAATATCTCCTTTCTATCAAAAGTTATGGCCAAAAAACTGGAGAACAAAATATGCATGGATTCCTATGGAAAGTGAAAGTGAGCCATATTGTGCGTTTACTCACGAGTAGGCGAACTTGCCTTAGTCCATCGGAAAGGGCAGGAATCCAGTGACACCAGAATGGTCCTGATCCAATGAATGCAGCCCCCAAAAACACCTGAGAAGGAAGTCCCTGCCTCCAAGCAGATGAATGTATTGAGCCCTATGGAAAGCGAAAGTAAGCCTCATGGTCGCATTTACTCGTGAGTAAGCAAACGTGCCTTGGCTGGTGTGAAAGATCAGGTGAAGGAGAGTGCAAGGCTACCAGAATGGTCCTGATCTGATGGAACTGGAGCTCAACAAGTGCTCCAGAAGGCAGCCTCCCCCCCCCCCCACTAAAAAGGATCAAAACAGGCTTCAGCTGATAAGGTGAACCTTTTTGAGACTTGCAAAGCCTGACAGTGATCTGGTTTAAACAGAAGTTCTTAAATTGAACTGGGTAGGGCTGAAAACCTTACTGATTTTGGAGGGGGGTGGTATTGCAGGCAGGCTACAGAGGAAATTTACTTGGTGGAACAGGGCTGGCTTCTGCTTATTTAATTATTTGTTTTACTTTAATTATTTATACTTGTTTATTTTAATTTGCCTGATGATGTCACTTCCACCATGACATCACTTCTGGTGGGTCTTGGACAGATTGTCATTCTAAAAAGTGGGTTCCAATGCTAAAAGTTTGAGAACTGCTGCAATAAAGTGTTAGTAAGTTGACACCCGGGGGTGGTGGGGGTGGTGGTGGCACCACTAGTGACCAAAATCACTAAAATCACAGTTTATAATACCAGCATGGAATAATACCAGCATGTTATATATCGATCAATGCGTAATTTCATGCAGAATGTGTTCTATCAAAAAACCAGTGGGGGCGGAGTGACGGTACATCACCACACCCACCACCTGGGGTGTTGCCCCACCCACTGCATGGGGGGGGGGTGATGCACTGGCATCCTGCACTGGGTGACGCGAACCTTAGTGATGCCACTGCCTGAGGGCATACACTGTTGGCCATGTACCTTGCAACTCCATAATGTACCTACTCCATGATTTTAGAAAATTAGAATTTGATGCTCAGGTGATCCAAACTCTGTGTCCAGAAAAGCTGGATTCTGCAACTTGTATATAAAGTAAAACCATAAACAGATAGGCATACTTTTTTAAAAATTTTTTTAGATGCATTGTTATTATTTTGTATAATTTTGTCACATTTTCCTAGTCACGGGGAGGGAAAGTAAGCTATGCAGGGCACTAAAGTCTGCCTCTAACTACTGAAAATCTTATTCTGCCATCTCCTTGGCTTTCAGGTGGCCTTGCCTGTACTGCCTTTGCTACCACAGGGGCTAGAAACTTGGTTTTGTTTTTTTCAGTGACATTTAATATTAGCAGACCTGAATTCTGCACATGTCACAACATTATTTTTCTTCCTTGTTCCTATGAAGCCATCATGGTACAGATAGTTCTGTTCTATATGCCTTTCCCTCTAGGCATCCACTATACATTATTATTCAGCTTTGGCACGTGTAATGACCTGACCTGACTCACTTCACTTTGTATTGTTTGCCTACCAAGAAATCACTGCTAGAGTTGAGAGAGCAATCCAACGGATGTGCTTGGCCAATGTGTCCCTTGTGCTGGCCTAGGAATGTTATGAATGCGCCAAAAAGCATGTTTGCAACTACTCTGGAGGAGGCTGGGCTGGTGCAGGGACGCACTCTGGCCCACAGAGATCTAGCCTCTCTGGTGCTGAAAGCAGGTAAATTTGTGCCAGCTAACGGTGGCTGTTGCAGGGGATTGGAAAGGGTGGTGGGAGGATGGAACAGGGTCGTTTTTGGGTGGGGAAGGACAGGGGGAGAGAGGGCTGGTAGGTGGACTGGGCCTGGGAGGGGTTGGGACCTGCTAATCCCCCTCCTAGACAGCCGAACATTACACCAGGCTGCTTGGATCTGCTCGGATAAATATCCCCTTACTCTGAATTGCACCACGACCACCTGCCTGTTTCAGCACAGGTTAGGATTGGGCTGTGAGTCTGGTAAGTCTCACAGTGTTAGAGAAACTATGCTTGGGCTAGATATATTGAACTAATGTTGCACTTGTTTTATTTTCATAAAAGAATCAGAAAACTCTGCCTTGGTGGAACATTTTTCTATGACATGTTGCACTCAAGCACCTTTTCATCATGACGAATAAAGACCTGTGGCATGACCATGAGTAGAAGTTTGTCCTGCCATAACCTGTTGTTACTCTGTCCACTAGCCATCAAGAAGCTGTGTGTTTAAGCTCTTTTTCCTCCCTTAAAACTTCTACAGTTGGTGGGCAGTACACGCGCAAAGAGAGTAAGAACCCTTGAACTTAGTGAAACTTACTTTTGTGTAGATATGTCCAGGAAAGTGCTTTTAAGCCTTCTGTCATTTGAACTGTTAACTTGGCCCTGACTGTGGATGGATTTATAGTTTACATACATAAGAAAAAACCCAGCCCTGCAGCTGAAAATGGCAGCCTCTCATTCATTCATTCATTCATTCATTCATTCATTCATTCATTTATTTAAGCTTTCGGTCAAAACACTCAAGGCAGTTTATAATTTAAAATACTAAAGGGAGACAGACATGTACTAATAATGGCAGGCTGCTGGTTATCTCTTTAGGAGCTGGTGACATAAACTCCAGTTTGGCTAGGCCTGGCCTCTTCCTCATCTGCCTCAGAGCAGATGGACTTTTAGGTGGCCGCACGGAAAGTTGGGGAAGGGACTGCCACCAGCTGGACTCTCGGGCCACTGGTGGTCTTCTTCAGGAGCTGATGGCCTGTGCTCCCTGCCTTGGCCCTCACCTCATCATGTTATTCTTATGGGTACTACTTCTGCCCTGACCTGGTGGCCATAGTCAAAGTGCTCTCAGGAAGAGGCCTGAAGGAGGCCATGAATGTATACAGATACAGACTGGTCTCAGTCAGAACAGTGTATGTGGACAGAGAGAGGTAGCAAGTGGGGCTGAATAATCCTGTCCTAAACCATCCAAATCATTTTTCATTTTAACATTAATCAACCATGAGCTTAGGGTTAGGAGTGTAAGCAAACATCTTTTGCCAGTAACAACCGCCCATTTACCTGGTTTGAAAGGGTACCCAACTGGAAACATTTGCCTTCTGTGGCCTTGTGCTGTTTGGGGAAGATTGGAATCTGAAGTGAAAAGGTTGTGCTTTGCTCTCTCTTAATGACCCTATCCTGTGAGATTCTGAGGACCTAGGCCTTCCACTGAGTTATTGTGCATTCAGCCCGAAAATGCAGTTGCATCCAGACAGTGGCATGCAGGATTCGACTTGAGCCATTCAGTCGAGGAAGTGGAATTTTTTAGAAGGTTGGTGAAACTTTGACAAGGCCATTTGCACCTTGCTCGCAAAGCTGCCTACATGCTGGCAAGCCAGCAGAGGTGCAAATGAATTCCTTCTAGTGTGTCCATCACAGGGAGGCCCATCTGATGCACTTCATCGCTACCTAAATATATGTTACAAATGCAGACGCCGAGAGAAGCTGTTCGCTGCCCTTCCCAGTCAGGAAGTGTAACTGAGCATCTTTCCAAAGACCTGTCACCTGTCACTGATTGATAAGCATTTGCCCTTCCATATGGGATGTAACCCATCTAAAATCTATACGAGCTCAGAAAAACCAGGCTTAATTAGACTCTTAAGAGTAGTTGATGCCAATGTGACTTAGGGCACAATCCTGAAAGTGCCCTGGGCTGACACAAGTCCCTTGTGTTGTCCCAAGACGGTCGCAAAAGTGCTGTAAAGTGCTTTCACGCCATCTCTAGAGGAGGGAGGCCAGTGCATAGATGTGTGCCATCCTCCAGAGGCCGATGCAAGCCGTGCTTGGCTGGTAGTCCATGCCGGCCAAGCTAGGCTGGCACGGGAGTTGGGGGGGGTATAGAGAGGGAGGGTGGGTGGCAGGCAGGTCCATGGGCAGGTGGGGGGTAAGCAGGAGCAGGAGTGGAGGGTAAGCAGGAAGCTCCCATCTGCTTGGATCTGTGCCACCTTTTTAGGTGGTGCAGATCCGAGTAGCCCCATTGGGCCTGCTGCAGCACGACACGGGGTAAGAGGAAGCAATTCCCCTTGCCCTGGGCTGCGCTGCTTTTAGTCCCAAACCTACCTTGGATGTGGGGCAGGCCTGCCAGCCTGCCTGCTCTAGGGTAGTTTAAGATGTACATTCTTTTGAGTGATAAAAACTTTGAGTGATGCATCTTATGCTGCAATAAGGGACATGGTCTTCCAATATTACCAAAGTACATTAGGGATATTAATTATTTGAGAATGACTCAGTCCAGTGGCATAGCTAAGGGGGTGCAGGGGGTAGCTATTGCACCAGGCAACAAGTTTTAGGAGGACAACAACCTGAGTTTAACACTAGTGGCCAAAATTGTGAAAACCTTGGTATCTTGGAATACAAGTATGCATCCCTTAATGATGGGATATGTTCCTGCACCCCCGTTGTCAAGCAACACCTGATGCTAAAGGAAGCCGCCAAAGCTGATGGGGGCTGTGCTTCTCCCACCTCTGGGGGCTTTTCTGAGCTCTGCAGAGGCAGCACCCACATGCGCGCTGCCTCTGTGAGGCTCAAAATGGCCTTTTTGGCTAAAAAAATAGCAACCTCTGGTTTCCTTGGGAAACCAGAAGTCACTTTTTTCCTTTATAAGGCATTTGGAGGCCCAGGGAAGCCTTCCAGGGCTTTCAAGGAAATCAAAACTTTCAGCTGAAAATACCGTTCTGAGCCTCGCAGAGGCAGTGTGCAGATGCGCACTGCTTCTTCAAGGCTCAGAAAAGCCCCCAGAGGTGAGGGGAGCACACCTTCCCTTGGCTTCGGAGGCTTGGGTGAGGGGGAACAGTGACTGGTGACAAACCATTACATATGTGACCTGTTGCTGGTTGGAATGAGCCAAAGCGACATTTACCTCTAATATCATCTTATTATGTACCATTTAATGCAGAATTTAATGCAGAATGCAATGAAAGAAACTGCATCAAAATGTCTCTATTCTGTCAAAAGTTATAGCCAAATAACCAGAAAATAAAAACGCAACTGCTTTATGTAACAAAAACTGGATTTTTAAAACTCAGAATTGACCGATGTGACTGATTGTTCCAGTGAGGTATTATTAAGATACAGAAGGGAAACAATAAGATATTAATATAGGGGAGCCTAGGGGGAGGCGGCAGAGCAAGTGGTTAGCAAGCTGCTGGGGGGAGGAGGCAGATTTTCACTTTTTTAAAAGACCTGGCATGATGCCATTTCCAGGGCATCATTTTGAGTTCGGCACTGGGCTACTCATTCATTAGCTACGTCACTGACTCAGCCAACCCTGTACAGCCGTATAGCCAACCCTGCTTCACCATAAGGCCAGATTGAGAAAAGATGACTATGGAAATGAAAGAAAAGTCATAAAGAGGGATGGGAAAGGGTATTGGAAGGCATCAGGAGAAACACCTTCCTGTGCTGGCCATTTGGTCATTAGGTTGGGGCGTGAGCCAATCTCCCTCAAGTCTGCCTTTCTTCAAGGCCAACCATTGTCTAGGAATTACCACAAACCTACCCATGACTCTTCCTTCCAAACAGCCACTCTAGTAATAGCAGCTTCAGCTCCATTGCATGACTCTATTGGTAAGAGGTTTCAAATCCTCCCTTCGTCTTTGCTTAGGTATGGGAGGGAGGGCAGGCATTCTCGTCAAAGGCAGGCACCGTCACCCAGCGTGACTGCATTCACCCGTCACTCTTACATGCACAAACATGAGAACAGGCTTCTCCTGTTAAATAATTAAGCTTCTTAAATTGCTCACATTTTCCCTTTGGTTTCTCTCCACATTTGTCATTATTCCATTAAGTGCCAGTTTGCTTTTGTTTCATTTATTCATGAGTCTGACTGTTACTTTGCAGTGGTAATGACTGGAGCTGGGCATTCAATGTAACTGAGGGGCAATTTGCTCTATGGATATACCACCCACTTTAGAGAATTGTGGGTAGTACACCCAAGTCAGAAATATAGTCCACTGGAATTTCTGCCACTCTAGTACTCTAGCACACCAACCCCATTTGCATCCTCTGAACAGTCATACCACCCCCACAGTATAACAACCAATATTGGCTGTCCTGTCCTTCATCAATGTTCATGTGGTCTCCAATGTCCCAGTTGCACCCACTTCCACCACATTCATTCCAAAGTCCTGCATTGAATATCTCTCCCAGGAGTCCTTAATTGTCCTTCAGTTCCCATGCTCTTCCTTGCCTGCCTTAACAGTAGAACCCCAGGCCCAAGCACACAACTGTATACCTACTTTTAAAAAGCTTGATAAAAGAAGTGTTGGATAGACCGGCAAGTTTTCCTGCAAAAAACCTTAACAGATGCTTTGTGTTTCAAACCAATGTTTAATTTTAAGTACAGCATTCTTGCAGAGTTTCCTTAATCTGTGGCCTCTCTCTTATCAGAGCAGAGGAAATTGCTCTTTAACTGTGTCCTCCCCTAAACACAACACTGCCCCTTTTCATGTTTTCAGAGTGGGTACAGAGAATATGGGGCTAATCATGACAAGGCTCTGCCCCTGACCTGGTCAGGGTCCATGGTCTGGTCGTTAAAATGTTGGAGAGCATCCTGCCTATATAGCTGTATGTGTAGAACATTAGTCAGACATTGTAATGAACATATATATATGACAGAGGTGATGCTGCCCCCATAGGCCATACCCACTTAGAACGTTTAGAAGAGCCTAACATTGGTTTGCATTCAAAAAACTGCTGATGTTCACAATGCGTGGATTTGGAATATGAATTTGTCCAGCTCATGCTGCTTGGACATTTTATGAACTGAGTGTTATTTACCCCAGAAGGTCAAAAAGAAAAATGCGATTCTATGCTTGTGGAATGAATGTTCAGGCTGCTTTGTAGGCATATATGTGTAATGGTAAGCCTTACTCTAGCAGCATTTTGTAATGTTTGTTCCCCGCCATACCACTTCGCATGGTCTTCCTACTGGCAATGCCAACGGAAATGCACCATGTGCATCATTGCACCAACTGGCAATGATGTCATCACCAGCTAGTTATGGATTGGAAAGCCAGATGCGACAAATACTGGTAAGAGGCTCAGGGCAGGTGGGAGGGCTTTTTTGAGCAAGTCAGAAGCACACACTGGAGCTTTGCCCGCTGAGCAGAGACTCCCACTGCTGCTTGTCAAGTTGCATTGTGGGTCTTGTTGCCAGGCAGTGGGGGTCCATGAGTCCCCACCAGGCACCACCTCAAGTACCACTGGTGATAAGTGTACCACTGGTGGAGAAATGCTGCTCTAGATGAAACTTTCTTTGATGGTAGTAAATAATGAGACCAGACCACTCAACCAAGCGGCTTTTTATTTGTTGAGTAATTTCCCTGCTTTGGTCAATTTCTTAAATGCTTTGCTGCAAACAAAACCCACTGATGAGGCCAGATGAAGTGCAAAGAGATGAGAGGTGAAATGTGCACATCTTGGGTCAAACTGCTGCCTCTGTTGGCTACCTGAGATGGTTTCCTGCCTGACTGCCCACAGACCCTACTACTGCCATCTCCTGGGAGATGCTATAGGACACCACTTTTTCACCCCACAGATTTCTGTTTTCCTTTCCTACATTTTAAAATTAGCTGACAAGTGGGAAGCGGAAGCAGCAACAGAGGTGGCAGCAGAGAGGTGTAGAGGGTAAGGTAGTCATTTTCAACCACTGTGCCATGGTGCACAGGTGTGCTGTGAATGATCTGCAGGTATGCCAAAGGGGTTTGGGGGAAGGTGATTTATTAGTAGGGCCATTGGGGATGTGAGCCCCCCACAAACAGCATGGTGTGCTTGTCAATTGTCAAAAAACTGATGGTGTGCCCTGACAATTGTAGTACCTTGTTCGTGTACTGTGAGACGAAAAAGGTTGAAAATCACTGGGGTAAGAGATGGTACTGGCAATGGGAGACAGTGGCTTACCTTGTCTCAGGTATGGGGATGGAGCTTGGACTGGCCTTTGTTTTATGTGTTCTGTCCTCCATTCAGATTTAAACCCCTTCTATTTCTGCTAGTTGTGGTTGTTGCCTGTCCAAGGCTGTGGTTTGTTCTTGACCATGGCTTATGGTGGGAAGCACAAATCCCAGAGGGCAAAGTGATCATAGTCATGTGTGCAGCCTTATCAGTACACATGTGGCAACACTATGAGCCAAGAGTGAGCTCTTGGACAGCAGACAAGCCTTTTCCTCAGAGAATTCTCAGATAACACTCAGAAACAATGAGCCAACTCTGAATTGAACTAAGGGATTTCACCCATCACCTGTCTGCATCTAAGAGCGTTTATCACAGTGTGACAATACTGACATGCAGGTTAAGTTGACAGTACAGGTTGAGCCTCATTATTCGCGTGCGTTCCATTCCAAGCACTCACTGGATGGCACAAAAACACACTATAGCAAATCAATTTAAAAAACAAAGTTTCTTTGCTCAGGTGATTTAAAAACAGCCCTGCTGACCTTTGTGATGTAAGATAAGAGTCATTAAGAAGACATGCCATCAATGAGTCATCCTCCAAATGCTTCACTCAGTCCCTCCCTTCACCTATGCAAAGTGATCACCTTTCTTTCACATGCTCAGGGGGAAGGGAGGGGTCTCCTGGAGAGAGAAGGATTGATGGATTGTCAGCCAGCTGCCCTCTCTCTCTCATTAATGAGGCTATTGTTAAAGGACTGTTCAGTTTTTTTAACTGATTTTAAAGGGATGCATTTTTCCCCTTCTCCAGGGATCAGCACATTCCTTCTCATTTGCAGGGGCCATTTGTGTTGAGTCAAATCCATGTATAAAAAGTCCGTGTTTAACAAGGCTGGACCTGTTGTTAAAACTGACTGTATTGGGAAGTGACCTTGTGATTACTGCAGCATGGACATAGCCCTTTCACCCCACAAAACTACATTGACTATTGTGTTTTGCAAAGCTTCCAAAAGAAGGCAGGTAGAGGATGGCATGGCTGAATTTTGATCTACGAATGTTCTGAAATGAACATTTACTTCAGTTGCTAGCCAGTCAGCTGCAACATAGATCCACTCAGTAAACACATTTCTGGGTGCAACAATTTTGTTGCATACATCAACTGTGCATTCCTCAGGCTGCATGTGCATACCATCTGGCCTTCCAACCTGGGCTTGCACCTTCTAAGCTGTGCTTCTCCTCATTACACAACCCTCTTTTAGAAAAGGCACTGGAGGAGGTAAGAACATAAGAACATAAGAACAGCCCCACTGGATCAGGCCATAGGCCCATCTAGTCCAGCTTCCTGTATCTCACAGCGGCCCACCAAATGCCCCAGGGAGCACACCAGATAACAAGAGACCTCATCCTGGTGCCCTCCCTTGCATCTGGCATTCTGACATAACCCATTTCTAAAATCAGGAGGTTGCACATACACATCATGGCTTGTACCCTGTAATGGATTTTTCCTCCAGAAATTTGTCCAATCCCCTTTTAAAGGCGTCTAGGCTAGACGCCAGCACCACATCCTGCAGCAAGGAGTTCCACAGACCGACCACACGCTGAGTAAAGAAATATTTCCTTTTGTCTGTCCTAACCCGCCCAACACTCAATTTTAGTGGATGTCCCCTGGTTCTGGTATTATGTGAGAGTGTAAAGAGCATCTCCCTAGCCACTCTGTCCATCCCCTACATAATTTTGTATGTCTCAATCATGTCCCCCCTCAGGCGTCTCTTTTCTAGGCTAAAGAGGCCCAAACGCCGTAGCCTTTCCTCATAAGGAAGGTGCCCCAGCCCCGTAATCATCTTAGTCGCTCTCTTTTGCACCTTTTCCATTTCCACGATGTCTTTTTGAGATGCGGCGACCAGAACTGGACACAATACTCCAGGTGTGGCCTCACCATAGATTTGTACAACGGCATTATAATACTAGCCGTTTTGTTCTCAATACCCTTCCTAGTGATCCCAAGCATAGAATTGGCCTTCTTCACTGCCGCCGCACATTGGGTCGACACTTTCATCGACCTGTCCACCACCACCCCGAGATCTGTCACAGACAGTTCAGAACCCATCAGCCTATATCTAAAGTTTTGATTTTTTGCCCCAATGTGCATGACTTTACACTTACTGACATTGAAACACATCTGCCATTTTGCTGCCCATTCTGCCAGTCTGGAGAGATCCTTCTGGAGCTCCTCACAATCACTTCTGGTCTTTACCACTCGGAAAAGTTTGGTGTCGTCTGCAAACTTAGCCACTTCACTGCTCAACCCTGTCTCCAGGTCATTTATGAAAAGGTTGAAGAGCACTGGTCCCAGGACAGATCCTTGGGGCACACTGCTTTTCACCTCTCTCCGTTGTGAAAATTGCCCATTGACACCCACTCTCTGTTTCCTGGCCTTCAACCAGTTCTCAATCCATGAGAGGACCTGTCCTCTAATTCCCTGGCCTGATCCTGAGCAATATGCGCCAGCTCAGTGCCAGCACACACTGTCGCAAACGTCCCATAAGGCATGCCTGCGACAGTCTCCGTTGGTCCAGCTCTGTAACAGGCTCAGTGTGAGCTCATGTTGATCTAGGACTGGCTGGCAGGCAGAGGACTGCCACCCAGACCTCTGGGTGAGCACCGGGAGGTGGAGGGGTAAGTCTCGGTGGTGGGAAGGTGTTCTGGGGTGGAGGAAGGTGGGGGGAAGGTGTGGTGGGAGGAAGGAGTGGAGTGGGAGGGGTGTGGGACCAACAGAGCTTTGCTCCACCAGATTTATAGCCTCACACTGGGCTGCTTTACTCTGTGCCAGCTAAATATCTGGCGCAGAGTCAAGTAGCCCCATTGCAGGACTTCTTACCTTGCCTGGGGAAGGGTAGGAATATCTTCTTCTCTTGAGGAGATGTTGGGAGCTACCACCGGTTACCTGGTGTCCGTAGGTAGCAGCCATTTTGGCGCTGCTGCAGCCCTGGGTGCCAGGTAGCTCAGGAGTGGGCTGTTAGGCCCCTATATATGGACAAAGCAATACAAATAATTGCTGGTGGAACTTATCCAATATCACAAACTATCCACTACAAAAAGAAAAAAAAATGTTACAGCACCTTAATGTTACCTTCCATGCACTGACATGGAATTGTTTGCCCACTGTGGTTTCGTTCTACTCCCCCTGCCATGCCAAATGCAAATGTTGCCAAGATATTATACACTATGCCTGCTTGTAAGCGATCCTTGTTCTGACAAGACAAGCTATAAAGGAAAGCAAATAAACCAATTACAGGGAAACATTGGATGAGCCCAGCCCTGTATTTCTCCCAGATGCAGCGACTGTGTGCCTCAAAAACTGAGGGGGAGTGGGTGGAGGGGACCAGGCAGCCTAGGAAGGTACAGCATGTCCTAATTACACATTCTTTTGTGACAGCTATTGTCAAAAGATTAAAGGACTCAAACTAACTTACTCCACGCCTCTCCCTCCCACAGCACAAACGCACTGAGCTGAACAAAAGCTATTAGCACACCACAGAAAGGGGAGAAAGCGCATCTCCCCAGGTTTGTTTCATGGATGCCGCTCTACCTGCACAGCCTGTGTTGGGGCTACTGCATTTTTCTTTTTTGTCTTTGCTGCTTTGATGGTTTTTCTCCCATTAAACTGAAGAAAAATAATCAAATAAAAGAACAAGGGGGTAGTGAAGATAATAAGCTGATGCTACTGTTTCTCTCTTTGTCTTACTTTACTTCTCTGGTCAACTTGCTTCCCTTCCCCAGTCTAAAATACTAGACTTGGAAGAGGTCTGGAGAATCTCTTAGTCCCTTTCAGACCAACTATCTGCATACCCTGAATACAGGGCCGGTTCATGAGACCAACTGAAATGGTTGCCTCAGGCTACAGATTGGCAAGAGGAACAGATACCTCTGTCTGCCCTCCTCTACTGCTCCTTTTCCTCCTTCCTCCTCCACATAGCCTCTTTCTTTTTGAATCAAGGGAGCACAAGCAGCAGCCAACATATGGCAAATTAGGGAGGGGCAGTATTTTCCCCGCATTTTTCTTCAGCAGAAAACCAGAGTGCTTGCCTAGGTGGAAGAGCTACTCATCCACCATGGTAGACATTCCTTTGGCCTACAAAGAAGAAAGCCAGAGAGTCAAAGGTCAGCAACTGCACCCATAATCGCTCTCAGGGCTGCCACAAGCAATCTTGCAAGTACCCCACCTAGCCAATCTTGTTTTCCTCTTCCTAGCCAATCACCCTCTTCCTAGCCAATCCCATTTGCCTGCCGAATCCTAACCCCCTTCTCAGGCCTGATACACCTTCATGGCTCAGTGAGAACCTGTGCTAGCTGTACAACTGCAGAAGGTCTGAGTTAACCCATGCAGCTGCTATTCCTTTACTCCAAGGGGGCCTCAACATGTCAAAACTCCCCTACGTGATACAGCAGAGGCCACTTTTGCACAGCTGCATCACAACATGGAAAATTACATAGGCTTGGGCTATAAGTAAATCAGCAAACAGCCAAGTACATTCTCTCAAGACTTAGAGATGGCAGAGAAATTAAATGAGTTCTTTGCATCTGTCTTCACGGCAGAAGACCTCGGGCAGATACCGCTGCCCGAACGGCCCCTCCTAACCGAGGAGTTAAGTCAGATAGAGGTTAAAAAAGAAGATGTTTCAGACCTCATTGATAAATTAAAGATCAATAAGTCACCGGGCCCTGATGGCATACACCCAAGGGTTATTAAGGAATTGAAGAATGAAGTTGCAGATCTCTTAACTAAGGTATGCAACTTGTCCCTCAAAACAGCCACGGTACCAGAAGATTGGAGGATAGCAAATGTCACGCCTATTTTTAAAAAGGGAAAGAGGGGGGACCCGGGAAACTATAGGCCGGTCAGCCTAACATCCATACCGGGTAAGATGGTGGAATGCCTCATCAAAGATAGGATCTCAAAACACATAGACGAACAGGCCTTGCTGAGGGAGAGTCAGCATGGCTTCTGTAAGGGTAAGTCTTGCCTCACAAACCTTATAGAATTCTTTGAAAAGGTCAACAGGCATGTGGATGCGGGAGAACCCGTGGACATTATATATCTGGACTTTCAGAAGGCGTTTGACACGGTCCCTCACCAAAGGCTACTGAAAAAACTCCACAGTCAAGGAATTAGAGGACAGGTCCTCTCGTGGATTGAGAACTGGTTGGAGGCCAGGAAGCAGAGAGTGGGTGTCAATGGGCAATTTTCACAATGGAGAGAGGTGAAAAGCGGTGTGCCCCAAGGATCTGTCCTGGGACCGGTGCTTTTCAACCTCTTCATAAATGACCTGGAGACAGGGTTGAGCAGTGAAGTGGCTAAGTTTGCAGACGACACCAAACTTTTCCGTGTGGTAAAGACCAGAAGTGATTGTGAGGAGCTCCAGAAGGATCTCTCCAGACTGGCAGAATGGGCAGCAAAATGGCAGATGCGCTTCAATGTCAGTAAGTGTAAAGTCATGCACATTGGGGCAAAAAATCAAAACTTTAGATATAGGCTGATGGGTTCTGAGCTGTCTGTGACAGATCAGGAGAGAGATCTTGGGGTGGTGGTGGACAGGTCGATGAAAGTGTCGACCCAATGTGCGGCGGCAGTGAAGAAGGCCAATTCTATGCTTGGGATCATTAGGAAGGGTATTGAGAACAAAACGGCTAATATTATAATGCCGTTGTACAAATCGATGGTAAGGCCACACCTGGAGTATTGTGTCCAGTTCTGGTCGCCGCATCTCAAAAAAGACATAGTGGAAATGGAAAAGGTGCAAAAGAGAGCGACTAAGCTGATTACGGGGCTGGGGCACCTTCCTTATGAGGAAAGGCTACGGCGTTTGGGCCTCTTCAGCCTAGAAAAGAGACGCTTGAGGGGGGACATGATTGAGACATACAAAATTATGCAGGGGATGGACAGAGTGGATAGGGAGATGCTCTTTACACTCTCACATAATACCAGAACCAGGGGACATCCACTAAAATTGAGTGTTGGGCGGGTTAGGACAGACAAAAGAAAATATTTCTTTACTCAGCGCGTGGTCGGTCTGTGGAACTCCTTGCCACAGGATGTGGTGCTGGCGTCTAGCCTAGACGCCTTTAAAAGGGGATTGGACAAGTTTCTGGAGGAAAAATCCATTATGGGGTACAAGCCATGATGTGTACGCGCAACCTCCTGATTTTAGGAATGGGTTAAGTCAGAATGCCAGATGTAGGGGAGGGCACCAGGATGAGGTCTCTTGTTATCTGGTGTGCTCCCTGGGGCATTTGGTGGGCCGCTGTGAGATACAGGAAGCTGGACTAGATGGGCCTATGGCCTGATCCAGTGGGGCTGTTCTTATGTTCTTATGTTCTTATGTTCATGACATAGCCCCCCTGTGCCAGTCCACAGTCCCCTGTGGAAGCCCCCTTGTGCCAATGGTACAGACCCAGTTTAGGAGTGTATAATTCAAGGATATCTGCAGGACAGGCATATACACATTTGAGTGCCTTGGATGCCTCCTTTTAGAGGGGAAAGGCAGGATATAAACATTTTAAATAAATAAAAATTTAAACATTCAGGTGAAAGTCCCCCTGGGTCTAACAAGTCTCACTAGCAAGTATGTTTAGGGTTGTAGCAAGAAAGATGCTATGCTCTTGGAAAAGGTCCATATGAAAAGAGAGCACAGAAAAACCTGGAACCTCAGAAAGCAAGAATCCTACAGCTGCTTGACTTAACATTCCAGTGAAACAGGCTCAGTTCCTTATTACCCTGCTGACCCCATCTATAATCTAAGCTGAATCACCTACTTTTTGTGTCTCATTTCTTTCTTTCTGAAATGATAATAAAGTCTTTGCTTGCAGATGAAGGATAGATACATAGTGCAGGGCACACCTATGCTATGAACAAGTGATGGCCAAGCCCCCAGTGTGCATGGAAATGGCTTGGAAATGATGAGGAATAGGGCAGCAGTAGGTTGAATGGGGAGGAGATGGAGTGGAGGATGGATGGATTGGGCCCGGGGGGGGCGAGGTTCAGCGGTGGTGATGCATGGTGAATCCAAACCCTCTTCATAAGAACAGCCCCACTGGATCAGGCCATAGGCCTATCCAGCTTCCTGTATCTCACAGTGGCCTACTAAATGCCTCAGGGAGCACACCAAATAACAAGAGAGCTGCATCCTGGTGCCCTCCCTTGCATTCTGACATAGCCTATTTCTAAAATCAGGAGGTTGCACATACACATCATGGCTTGTAGCGCGTAATGGATTTTTCCTCCAGAAACTTGTCCAATCCCCTTTTAAAGGCATCCAGGCCAGATGCTGTCACCACATCCTGTGGCAAGGAGTTCCACAGACCAACCACACGCTGAGTAAAAGAATATTTTCTTTTGTCTCTCCTCACTCTCCCAACACTCTATTTTAGTGGATGTCCCCTGGTTCTTGTGTTATGTGAGAGTGTAAAGAGCATCTCTCTATCCACTTTATCCTTCCCGTGCATAATTTTATATGTCTCAATCATGTCCCCCCCTCAGGCTAAAGAGGCCCAAACGCTGTAGCCTTTCCTCATAAGGAAGGTGCCCCAGCCCAGTAATCATCTTAGTCTGCTCTTTTGCACCTTTTCCATTTCCACTATATCCTTTTTGAGATGTGGAGACCAGAACTGGACACAATACTCCAGGTGTGGCCTTACCATCGATTTGTACAATGGCATTATAATATTAGCCATTTTGTTCTCAATACCTTTTCTAATGATCCCAAGCATAGAATTGGCCTTCTTCACTGCCACCGCACATTGGGTTGATACTTTCATTGACCTGTCCACCACCACCCCAAGATTTCTCTCCTGATCTGTCTCAGACAGCTCAGAACCCATTAGCCTATATGTGAAGTTTTGATTTTTTGCCCCAATGTGCATGACTTTACACTTACTTACATTGAAACGCACCTGCCACCTTAGGTCATGCAAGGCTCCATGAGCCTCAGGTGAGTGGGGGAGGAGTGGATTTGCGCATGGGGGACAGCGACAGCCCACAGGGGGCACCATCATGAACCTTTGCCCTGGAGCGCAGAGTTGGGGAGGTCCGCTGCTGCTTACTGGTGTTTGTCACGTTACATCTGGCCTCTCAACCCAGAAGTCATTGCTGATGACACCATTACCAGTTACTTCCTGTAGCACTTCAAATAGGTGGATCAAGCAAAGTGGTATGGTGGGGTATAAACATTGAGAAACACTGGTGTATACGATTTTGTGATTTGACGCTTGCAGTGGTGCATAAATCTCGTAACAAAATAAAAATACCATGTGTTCCCCTTGCAAAAACAGCATGGTCCAGGAAAGCTCAGACACCCCCACCCCACACACACAAGCACAAAACTATAGTACCCTGAATATCTTTGAAGGGAGCAGTGGCAGTTAAACTCAGATTAAATAAGCTCTATTTTGAATGCCCGTTGTCTAGACACAGCAGTTGGATGCACATCACAGATGCCTGAAACTACCACTGACAGGTGGTGAACCTCTAGTCCAGCCATGCTATTTGATAAGGAAGAAAATCACTGTTGGAGTACCTTCACAACAGCTCAGTCCTCTGTAACTTTTGCATCTTTCATGCTGCTCACAGAATAAAACACAAGGGAGGAATTAAGGATAAAAAATTGGACGTTAGCCGAAGTCTTCCCAGTTAATGTGGAGTATATCCATTACCATAATAACTAGCCACTTAATAACTGGCTTCCTAGCTAATTCTAATTGAAACATATAATGATATTTCTGAGCTCGAGT
This sequence comes from Tiliqua scincoides, assembly GCF_035046505.1. Lineage (NCBI taxonomy): Eukaryota > Metazoa > Chordata > Lepidosauria > Squamata > Scincidae > Tiliqua > Tiliqua scincoides. The sequence continues at coordinate 148,276,438 of NC_089822.1, forward strand.
GGCAGCCTCCCATCAACACCAGCATCTCCCTGGGACCCGCTTGTGCTGTGAAAGCCAATGGTCTCCTTGAGAATTCGGGACAGAGTATACAGAGCCAAACAGACAGCCGTTCTTGTATGCCTGCCAGAAACCACAGCTGACAATAAAAGCCATTAAAGGTCAGCAGGGAATAGAAAACTATTTATGTTAAATGTCACAGATTATACCGCCGAAACAGCCCGGGGAATCGGAAATCATGCTTTAAGAGGCTTCGCAGGCACACGTCAACTTTGAGCAACAAACTCCTGGATGTGTTTTGCAAAGATACAGTAACACACCGTAGGTGAATGCTGGTTGGTCCAGCAAGCATCTCTTGAGCGTTGCTAAGCAATGGGAGCACAAGAGTGGATGAATCCCCTCTGGCTGTTGTCTGGAATCGGGCTTTGGCAGTCACACAGCTTCAGGGTAGTAGGTGAGTAGGGGTGGAAGTGAGAAACGTACAGTGCAAACCTGTTTTCGTTTACTCTGACGTAAATCCTGTTGTGTTCAATGAAACTTATGGTCCAATCCTATGGGCCTTTGGTGACAGTAGAATGATTGTTTTACTGTTGCAAAAGGCCCAGCGATGGCATGAAGATTGCACTGCTACTGGGCCAGTTGCAGCAATTCCTGCAAGGTAATGGCAGCATCAGAGCCAAGTTGGGGGTGGGGGTGTGCCATGGGCAGGGGGGGCAGGAGTGGATCAGGAGAGGGCGGAGGTGGACATGTGCCTATCCCCGCTCCTTTAGTATGCAGCATGCACCTTCTTGGAGCAGCTGCATGCTATAGTCTGGTCAGGGTAGGATTGGGTTGTTACTCTCGGGAAACTGGGTGTAACATTGCAGCGTTAATACCTCTGGAGAAGGGATTATCAAAAAGTTCCTGACATATCCTTGATGAATTTTTTTTTAAAAAGCATGGTTTTTGAACAAAGAGAGTCTCAAATTTATAATTGACATTTGAGTCCATATAATAGGCTTACCGTGCAATCTTTTACATGTGTACACAGAAGGAAGTCTCACTGTGTTCAGAGATACTTGCTCTCTAGGAGGCATGTTTGGAATTGAAGTCCAAACCTAGAATAAACTGCGTTACTTCTTCCTGAGACAGGGGCACAAAATGGTCCTTTGCCATTGAGGAGGTGGACATTTAAGCAGAGATAATTCATGTATTTCTGCTCTTTGACTGGTTCATACGGGGTTCAGACATCAAGCAGTGTTTGGCAGTATGTCTGAACCTGAGATGGATTGTAATAGGTGGTTTGTTAGGAGCTAACAAACCATGATCTGAAATCATGCTTCGTAGCTGGTTCATAAGCTACAGTGCGTGCTTTTTGTGCGTTTACTGTTGTGTTGGAATTCACAAAACACTGTCAAATCACAGCTCAGGGTATTGCCCTCAAGACACTTCCTACACAATCAGAGGCAGTCCTGGGACTTTTTCCGCCAAGGGCCATCTCCCACTTTGCTGCCTCCTCCTGCCCCCTGACCCAGAAATAATTGTGGTGACATAATCATGAGGGTTTGCTTACTCTACATCTGGAAGCCCAAAGCACAACATTTATTTTAAAAAAATAGTCAACGATGTGGCAAGCCATTGGTTCTTAGCCATTGTAGCAGCAACTAATGTGGGTTCACATTATGCACGAACCCAGGCACTTTGCTTCTCAGGCACTTCTCCCCCAGTGCAAAAAGTGTGACAGGCTGCAGTTACAAGAGTGACAACTTAAAAATGGGCCCATGTTTCTCATAAAGAATGTAATTATCCTATGTAATGTGCAACTACAGGATATGTTTGAGGACAATCATTATAATAAGATTTAGATGAAAGATCTCACATCTCGTTGGCTACGACAAGAGGATCTGAACTGAATAAATTAATACTGTTAAGTTTTAAGAAAGTATGTACAAGCTCCTGCTTGTACATAATTGAACTAGTAGTCATTAGATCACCTTATGGTGAATACATCATCCCATCTTTTGAGGTCTGGCACCTTCCTCATTACGACTAGTTGATAGAATAGAATAGAGATAGATAGAATAGAGATACAAATTGCATTTGTATCTCTATTACACATTCAGTAGTGATTGTATATACAGCATTAGAAGTTCCTTTTGACTGGTGATTTTTTGTGACTGATGACTGTATTATACTCTTTTAATTTTTAAATGTTGTATTGCTGCTCTGGGAGCAGGGCCAGTCTTTCCATGAAATGACGTGAAAGCGAGTGGCAAACCTGGAAGGGCAGGGAACTGATCTGTGTCCCCCCCCTTTGTTTGCCACCTTCTGCAGCCTGCTGCCAACAGAGCTGCTCCGGTTGGTACTTTGACCTTCTTCTGGCTCACTGAGAGCAAGAGGATTGTGGCAACCCCCTTCTCCTTCTAAAGCTGTGGAAGGAAGAAGGTGGGGTGCTACAGCTCCTGATGGCTCCTTCTCATTGACCAGGTTGCCTAGGAGTCGGCAGGGAAAGGCGATTTGGAGCCTGTTCACCTGTGCCCCCCACCGTCCTTCCCTTCCCTTCTGCCTAGCACACTGTGCTCCTCCTGTTCATTTGAAACAGGAGCAGCACAGAGGATGGAGCCTGGATGCTGAGAGTACTTTGCAGTAAAATAAGACAAGGGGAGCACGTGCACTTCCCACCCCTCTCCCTATCCCTTTGGGGGAGGCACATGCACACTTGCAAGTGCTTACAGGGGCAGAAAAATGGGGTGGGGTAGGCTGTCCCTTGCTGGGAGATTCTTGCCTGTGGAGCAGAGAAGTAATCCTCCTAACTAACTTAGGCCCGGTTAGTTAGTTATTAGGCCCAGGACTGGGCAGGCACATGGAGGAGTTAACAATAGTGGAACACAGTTCCTTTGTTGTAAAAATGGTTTAAGTCCAGTAGGGCAGGGCCTAGGAGACGGGGGTAAAGGGGGTAATTTGTACTCGGGCCCAGGGTCAGAAAGGGGGTCCGGGAGTCACAGGAGGGGGCCCAGAAAGTTCCTGGGATCTGACATTTTCCTATCTCACCTGAACTTGCTGCCTGCGTGAGGGGCACAACCACAGACATGCAGTGGCAACTACTGCTGCAACCCATACACACCATGACCCACCTTAACACAGTGTCAAATCTGGGAGGAAATGGGCCTGCTACAGTAGCTCTTTGGCTTGTGGGTCCCATAACCATGAAGGAGTGTATAGAAGCTCAGGCACCCAGCTGTGAGGTTACAGCTGCTGTAGCAGTTCATTTTGGTTCATTCTAGTATGAGCCTAAATACGATGATGCTAATTTTCTGCAATTGATTTTCTACATTTCAAAGATTTTAGAGATACTTAGGAGTGTGTTTGGTTTTCCATTTTACTTTATCTAGCTGCCAATGCCACATGTCAGGTAGACCTGGGCTCTGCATCAAGAAACCTAGTAGACCTGGGCTTCAAAGACTATTGTGGCTGTCAGCACCCTCCCCCTGTCCTATTTTGCCCTCGTTCTGCTGCCCCCATTGCAGCCCTCCCCCTTTGGGAAGGGGCCCAGAAGAAACTTTGTACCCCCTGATAAAATTCCTCTCATAGGCCCTGCAGTAGGGGCAAAAGGTAGGTGGAATGGGAAGGGTAGATGATGGGGAATGGGGAAGACATGGCAGGGAGGGAGGCAGATCAAGGCCAGGAAAGGGGCAGTGTTGGTGGCAAAGGCGCCTATGATATCCTGTCCCCCTTCCTAGTCTTGATCTGCCTTCCATGGTCCACTTGGACTTGTTCCAGCAGAGTAGCTGGGGCTGATCAGAGTAGACCCATGCAGGCTGTGGAGGCTTACCCGGGGAAGAGAACCAATGTTCCCTTACCTGGAAGAGGCCTCTGGGCCCTGAAACTCCCCCACAGGATGCAGTTTGTGCCCTGTTGGTGTGGTTGCATCAGCATTGGGGGACTTAGCTAAGATTGGGCTGCCCAAGAACAACAGCAAACAGTGTTTGTAGTTGGGGTGATGCTTGTGTGCACATCAAGAAAGACGCTTGTGCATTAGCTATGTGTAAAATTAAATTCATGCAAATAGCTTGACCCTTCACAGAGACTTGTTACTGAGGGTCAGAAGAACAGGGGGACTGCACCATGCAAACCAGAAGTTGTGGACTCAAACTGGAAGTTGCTTCCGATCACTTCAGCAGGGCATTCTGGGGCCCACGGAGGCCAACGGAAAGGGTTGCCAGCCTGATGTGATCTGGAAGCAGTCTCAGGAGTGCTTTGTAGCATGACAGGGAGCATCAGGTGATGTCTCACCACTGAGGATGAGGTTGGTTGCGGAGGCAAAACTTTGAGAATTGCTGTATTAATAGATTTGTCTGCCATGAATTTGTTCAGTTCCCCCTTTGAAATCATCCAGGCTTGTGGCCATCACTACATCTTGTGGCAATTACTTCCTCAGACTAATTATGTGCCCATTACCTCTGGCTGAGCCACTTTGGCACACTATCTTGTGCTGGATACAGTGCAGGCCTCCTGGCCTGCCTGTTCCAGCGCAAGATAGGATTGCACTGTAAGTTGCGTGGCCACACAGCTCTTAATGAAACTTCATTCAGTTCAGAGATTGGTTGAATCAGAAGTTAGTGATGATGTAATGATGCCATCACTGAATGCCGGAAAGATGTCACCGGGCTGCTGTGTACCTACGAGAGGGCTCCACACAGCAGCACCAATTTTTAGGGGGAACACTGCACATGTCCCCCTTAACTGATTTTTTACACATCCCCAAATCCTGCAGCATTACCGCATTACTGACCATTTTGGTTGCCTTCTTGTCTGCATGTCTCAGTCCTCTCATGGAAATAGCACACTCTGGTGTGCAGAACAGTTCTAGAATAGTTTCCTTCCATCCTGCTAGTTTTCTACATGCAGGGAGTTAAGTTACTGACCTGAGACAGGGTTCAGCCATGTAGTTATTGTGTCTTCCCTACTGACTGCTGTCCTGGTTTTCTTCTCCCTCTGGGACAAGCTCATGTTTATCTTTTGTCCATACTGATGGTTGTGGTAGAGATTTTTGTCTCTTCCTTGCACAAAAAGCATAAAGAGAAAAAGTAACAGAAGAGGAGGATACAAAAGAGGAATTAGGTGGGCGTTGGGAAGCCAGAAGAGAGGTCTGTTTGCTTTTAAAGGGAATCATGTGCAGCCTCAGTCTAGCTGCTTGAGGAGCTGCCACAAGTCTCCCTCTTGTGTAATTTCAATAATTGGCCCATAATTAAGTAATTATTTGAGGAGAAGGTGCCACAGACGTGGGAGGGTGTTTGTATGTGCACGTGGAGGGAGGCAGGCTCCGGAGGGGCTGTGAAGTTTATAACCCTCATTTTGTGCTTCCTACAGCTGTTGAGAGCGTGGGGCTGCGTGCTTGAAAGGAGGCAAGAAACGAAGCTATTGGAAAAGATGCTGACGGCTTTATCCTGTTCAAGTGCGAGGGGTGGATTTTGCAAGAGAGGAGCAACTTCTGCACTCAGAGAAGGCTCAGTGATGTTTTCTGCATGTATGCCTCAGCAGGCCCTTGTTGTGGTATGAGGCTGATTCACCTTTGTCACCAGTGAAATAATAGATTTTTATTCCATCCTTTCAGCTTGCGCTAATAATGTGAAGTGAGGGTTTCTAATCTCATGCAGGATTTGGGGGGTATGGAACTAGGAGGCAGAAGTCATTCTGAATAGTTTTGTGTGGAGTAAAAGGTTGCGATATTGTGTAATGTGAATTTTAAGATTGTGGTTGATTAATAAAAGGCAAGGATTAACACAGAGACATGCATAGAAAGAAGTTTTTTAAAATGTAATTCTACCATACCTTAATCACCCAGATTATGTGGGGGAAAGTGGTTAATGCATATTAAAATGGCAATTAATCTGCATTGTAACTGATCATGAGAACATGCCCTGAACTATGGAATGAAGATTTTAGGCTGCATTAGTGATTGTGGATTCAGAGAGCCCAATCCTATGCATAGCTACTTAGATGTATGTCCCTTTATAGTCAATGGGATTTACTCCCAGGTAAATGTGTGGCTAGGATTGCAGCCAGAGTCAGCAGGTGATATTTGCTCCAGGTCACTGAACTGAAATAAAAGTTTTGTTCTTATCACTGTTCCCTTGTTTTCTAGGAGCCTTGAGAGAATTCTGGTTAATGGTGGAGTTGCAGTTGTCTGACATCAGGCATTTGGATTTTAGGTGCTGAGATTTTGTATATCGGGGTTTTAATTGCATGTCAGATACGCCTCATGATCTTGAATGGGGAAAGCTAGTTGAGGACAGAGAGGCAGCACCTGCAGAGGTGGCCAGCTGGGATATACTGTAAATTGGAAGAGATAATCAGAAACATAATTATCTCTTTCCTGCTAGCTAGGAAAGAGGAAAGGTCTCTATCCTTCCTTCCTTTAGTTTGAGAAATACCAAATAGTATTTGACATTGTTCATACAACTATTGTGCAGAGAGTCGATGCACATGGATGGTCTGAAATGGTGGTGGCAAGCCCTGCACCTATCTACTTCTGCTGATTCAACCATCTGTACAGCACTTATACAAGTGCCAACTGTAATCGTTTTTGCAGAGTTCCCAAATGCACACAGGAGAGCCCACATATGTATTGTCTGTGCATTCATAGGGCTGAAAGAGAAGGTCAAGTGAACACATATAGGACTTGCTGCCATTCTGCTCCCCTCCCCTACATTTGCTGTATGTGTGATGGTTGTGTGAAGAAGGCTACTCTCTATTTGCTCAGACAACAATGGGTGGACAGTCTGCTGACCAGTTAAGAACCCCAAGTAAAGAAGCTTCTATTGCAATCAATCAATCAATCAATCAATCCAATCAATCAATTTTAACTAGCCTTTTCCCTAAAGGGCACCCAAGGCAGTTGAAGGCATCACTAGGGGGAGTGCAGGGGGTGTGGGCCTCACTGGGTAATACGCATGGGGGGGATACCACTACTGGCCAAAATTTTTAAAATTTTGGTACTTCCGAATAATACCATCATGTTGTACATCACTCGATGCATAATTCCATGCAAAATGCAATTAAACAAACTGTGTTGAAATATCTCTATTCTTCCAAAAGTTGTTCTTCCTAAAAACAAGTGGGGCTTCACCATGCCCATTGCCTGGGCATTGCCCCGCCCACTGCATGGGAGGAGGTCCATCAAGGGGGTGACGTGCTGGCCTCCTGCACTGGGTGACACCCTAGTGACACCACTGTTTTAAGGAGTGTTCTACCCATACATTTTAAGGAGTCTGGGGATCCAAATGGATCCTCAGGATTTGATAGAGATGAGGGACAAAAAGTGCAGTTCTCTTGTGCGGTTTTAAAGAAAACTTTGAGCTTGGAGGGATGGCCAGTGGTTCTTGTTTGCCAATTTGATGGCCCTACCAAGAGGAACCAGAGATTAATCTAGGGCCAAACATTTTGGCTGGAGGGCCACATCATCTCTTTGACACTGTGTCGGGGGCCGGGAAAAAAAAAAGAATTAATTTACATATAAAATTTGCATAAATTTACATAAATGAATTTTTTAGAGATGGAACTTATATGAATGAATGAAGGTCTTGCAGTAGCTCAAAGCCTATAAAAGGTCTTGCATAAAGCAAGGCCAGCCTTCCTTTGCTGCCACTGCTGCACCACAGACTTGAAACAGCAAGTAGTGGAGGGAGTCCTCATCCCACAGCTGAGGTGAGAGGTCAGTCATCCTCACGCTGAGAGCCGTTGCATCGGGCCAGCACGGGCTCTAGTAAGGACCACAGGCTCATTGGAGACTGGGGACTCCCCGCGGGCCAGATTGGGAGCCCCTGAGGGCCGCAAGTGGCCCCCAGGCTGGGGTTTGGGCACCCCTGATCTAGGGCCATGTCCACATACAATCCTTCAAGTCTTCTCTGCATTCGTAACAGAATTACTTTGACTGGGACGCATCTTCCATTTTCTTCCTCTGCTAACCACATTCAGGTATGCGCACAAACCGATGGAATCGGCTCAAAGGCACTTTCAGTGTCATGTCTGAAAATGTGCTTGGAAGTCAATGTTCCTGGTCCTGTGTGAGCAATTGCCTCATCTCCTTCTTCCAGGCAAGAACAAGGTGGGGTGGCATAGAAAGGATTATTGCATTGGAAATTATTTACCTCTCTGAGGGAGGGAAACAAGGTAGGCTGCCACTGTAATAAACAAGCCATTCTTAGCTAACATGTTCTTGCATAAGGCACAGTGATTAAAGGAACATGGCTGAGAGCCTGTGTTAGAGCCAAAATGACTTGCAGCCAATAAAAGCTGCAGAGGAAAAGAGCACAGCTAACAAGTGTTTCATGTCTCAGGCGGGGGAGACAAAGAGGAAATAAAAGCACATTACATCATTGGGTGGCACAGAACTAAAGCCAGGAAGCTATTTCTGGAAAAGGTCTGGAAGCAGCCACAATGGCAATGCTCTTACAGCTGTTTTGCTAGACTTTGGCAGTTGTGGTTGTCAGAAAAACACAGCAAATAATTAAGACTGGGTTAGAAAGTTTCCACAGAACTTGCAAGGAAATGGTGGGGAGAAAAGTCTCTTAGGACAAACAGCAAGCTCAGGAACCCATAGACATCCAACCTTCAAGTGGAGGAGAAAAGATACATCTGTCTCATCTCCTCCTCCATCTCCAATTTTTCTATTCAAGATGGCTGAAAAAAAAGCATAGCGATAGAGATCTATCACAATGGTTCCCAAACATTGTGCTGCTGTGACCCACCTCGTCCTCCATGCTGGGTCATGACTGATGCCTGCTTTAGCACTACAAAGCATCATCAGGAGCCCACAGAGGAAGCTTCCAGGTTGTGCCAGGTTGGCGACCCACTCAATTGACCCCTGCGGGTTAACAACTGCCTTGTGAAATCAAAGTTGCGGAAGGAGGCTCTGTGTGGGTAGTTTTGCCCTTTCTCATCAGAGAGGGAGGGAGGGAGGTTCTCCTCTGAAGACCTTGGGGCTCGTGTGTGCATCAAGACACTTGTTGCTCTATCTTGAGAAACATTGTGCAAGCAGCCCCCTAATTCTTTGTGCCAAAATGCTAGGCAAGAGACTGCTCTTTCCTCAACTCTTGGGAACCTCCCAGATGCTGTGTGTGTGTGTGTGTGTGTGTGTGTGTGTGTGTGGACACAGGGTGTTAAAAATTTTGTGCCTCGGGTGCCAGATAGCTTAGCTACACCACTGAATGGGATGACATCTATATTTAATATTGAACAGTCTGCTGTGAAGAGATGGAAAAGGGGCTGTTAGATGAAGCCTTCAAGATTCAACAAACATGCCTCCTTCACATGATCCTTTGAGAAGACTAGACAAAGGCTGATAGATAGATGACACACAACTTCAAAACTATTACTTTATTTTAATAATGCCTAATACATACACAACATGCACCCCAGTAAGCTTCCTACCTTCAAAGGGGCGAAAGGGAGCTCCCTAGCTGAAAATGTGAAAATGCACCTGCCACAACTGAAGAAAGATCTGTATGGTTGCATCCAAGGTCGGTGCTACCATTAGGCCAAGTAGGAAGCTGTCTGGGGTGGAGACCTCAGAGGGGCACAGTACTATTCTTTGAGGGGCACAGTTTTATACAGTTTAATTTTTTTTAACCCATGTAAAAATGCAACTGGCAATTTACATTTTTTTTATTTTAAGATAAATATCATGACGTACATAAAACATACATACGTAAACATCACAATATTATTCAAAATGATTTATTATTTCTCATGTCACAGCTGCCAGTTTTTTAGTTGGACTTGGCACTGATTATTAGTTGGTCCACCCAGGGGCCTAGGACACAGATTTATTATAATTATTATTAAGCATTTATATACTACCTTTCTCACTAACTCTCACAATGAGTGGGAGTCTTACAGACCCAAGGTAGTTCACAAAGGCAGGAGATCACCAAACTCTTTTTTTTCTTTTTCTACAAATGGAGTTTTTACAATTATTGTTCTATGAAAAACTCATAACTCCTCATTTCCAGATGTCTTCCCTTGCAGTGTGGTCATTGTTATGTATGCAAGTTATGCAGGATCAAAATCCTGCATAACTGATTGGCCCAGACTTCTGGCTGGCCAGTCGGGTGATGGATCAATATCTTACCATCTGATTGGCCCTCTAGTTAATGTTTCAACTGCACCAATCATGGGGAGTCTGGGCGGAGCTAAAGGGTATAAAAGCCAGGGGTGTTTGCCTTGTGTCAGATTCATTGCCAGGTTCTGTTCTGAAGATGGAATAAACATATTGAGGTGTTATCTCTATGCCTTCCTTTATTTGCATGAACCCACTATATAATAGTCATCATTCTTTTTGCTGACAAATGCTGTGGAGCTTCCAGCAGGAGCAGCCCCAGAAATGTGATGCATTCTTGGTAGCTGACCTCCACACTCCTCCACCTCTCAGCTTATTGCAGTGACTCCTTTGCCCTCTCATGGCCTGGTGCTCAGCAGTGACTCCTTGTGGCTTCGTTCTCTCACAATGGCTTATCAGCTGTGTTGGTCTCTCTTCCAAAGAACAGCCAGGGTTACTCCCACTTAGCTTCTTCGGGCTGGGCACAGCTTAACCTCCAGGCAACACATGCTGCCCCCTTTAGGTGCTATATTTGTGTGCTATAACATTTTATTTTGTATTTGAGAAAGATACTCAAATAAACAAGTTGGTCCTCCTTATCCATGGGTTCAGAACCCGTGGATTTGACTTAAGATGAGTTGCGACCTGCATCTGAAGGGCGTCACTGAACCTCCTGGATGCGACCAGAAGTGTCTTCCGGTCGCATCCAGGAGGTGTTCTTAGGCATGGGGAGGTTGTGCATGGCCTCCCTGTGCCTCAGAAGGCCTCCTGGAGGCTTCTGACTTCTGGGTTGTTTTTTTTTTTGGTCAAATCAGAAGTGTTTCTCAGAAGCATCAGAACACCTCCCAGACATGACTGGAAGACATTCCTCTCCAGTCTCATACAGGAAGTTCAGTGAGGCCCTCTAGATGCAGGTGGGGATCCGCGTTAAGTCAAATTGATAAGAGGACCAGCCTGTATAAACATATTTGATTATCTTTCTCAAATGCAAAAGAAAATGTTATAGCACACAAATGGATCCCCCGTGGATACTGAGGGCCAACCAGTATTACTTATTCTTGCCGTCTAAAATTTAGAAGTTTCAAGCGTTGTGATTTTCATTTTTTTCTACATGACATATTTTTAAAAATTGAATTTGGCAATTTTTGGGGGTGTTTGTGCAAGCAGTAAGCCTATTGGAGGGTAAAAAACAATTTGGCACAGACCTTGGGTGCACCTCAGTGTTGCCTGCAGGCTGGACAAATGGCAGATATGTTCTTCCTGGCAATCTAACTCAGGGGTTGGGCATCCCCCACAAGCTTTCAAATTATTTCTAATATTAAATTTGACTGGGTGGTGGGTCATGGCTTCACAGCGAATCTTGTTTCAAGGACCCTGGGAAGGTGCCTCAGATGTCAAACTGCTTCTTCCATTGGAGTAGCAGGTGGTGGAAATGGTGGGTTTCCTGACAGTCTCGGGATTTCTTTGCCTGCCAAAGACGAAGTGCTCCTCAGACAGCAGAGTGAATCCAAGGATGCTTTTGACAAACGAGATGGGCACCTGATGACACAAAACTGTACCATGCATCATGAGCTGATGAGTGGAAATGATGAAGTAGAACTGAGCATTGCAGAGAGCATTGCAGAGAGGCCCCCAAAGAACCCATAATCCTATGCCACGAGCTGTGAAATGGGGCTCATCCCTCCAGATATAGGAAGTGATGTCACATAGGAAGTGAAGCTGATGTAGCCACCAAGGGGACCAAAACATGTCAGGCATAATGCTTGTATGATATCATATCCCCCCACACCTACAAGGAAAGCAGTGGTTCTAAGATTGACAATATGGGGTAGTGGTTTTCTGGGAGTCCAGCAAAAGGGGACACTGGCTGCCACTAACCCCTCTCTTGCACCTTCTTCTTCCTGCAGTGTATCTTGCAGAACATGTTGCTGTAGTTTATGACAAATTAGATCAATAATGCCGCAAAGGAACATGTGAACTGATGTGAGAAAGCAAAGAAACTGGAGGATCCTCCTCTTCCCCTGATGTCTTTGACGTAGAGAGAGGCTGCTCACCAGTCCATATCTCTTTCTTCATTGAGCACCTGGTTATGCAGCCACAAGCCTGTTAAATAATGGGAAATGAAGAAAACATTGAGGATGAGTGGGGAAGCAGAACATCTGGTCTTCCTTTCTTTTGAATTCATATGTTGTTATTTTTCCATTACAGACTGCCACAAACATTCCACTACTGTTTGATTCTTAGGGGACTTCCCAGATTTGGGGATTATTTTTCAGTTGGGGGAAGTTTTCTCAAGGAGGCTTCCTTCCATGTAGTTCTCTCTAACTTTGGGTGGTGGCAGTTTGAGCTAGCTTTTCCCTTTTCACTACCAGTTAAAAAAACAGAAGGAGGAAGATAGTCATTGACTCTTAGCTGCTCCACCTGCCAGGACCTTCTCCATTCCATCTGTGAACAATCCTAGGGTCTGAACCTGAGGAGTTCTGGCAACCCTCCCTCATACTCCTTAGGTCTAGGCCAAAAAGTTAGTTCTTAAATTCAGAAGAGAACAATATGGACAGATTCAGTTCCTCTTCCTTGGGTGAGGTATTGACAGACCCTGCACAGAGACCTCTCAGACCAGGACTAATCTTTCTTCCCACAATGAGGCTTTTCTCTTACTTGAATGGTAAACCAATCAGAAACCCCTAGAAGATGGTGAAGAGAAAAACAAGAGTTGCTCCAGCCCTGCAATAAAGTCACAGTAGGACACAAACATGATGCTACCTTACAACTAAAGAGCAAGAACTGCTCTGGCAGTTTCTGGACCAGACCTCAACCTTGGAAAAAACCTCTGACATCACAAAGAACCTAGCCCTGATTGGCTCAGGAGACCTTTGTGATGAAAACACAGCCGACTTCACCATTAGGCAGGAGTATCACACACTAGCTATGCCCTCTTCCCTATTCTGAGCATGGTGGTGGGGAGGATTACTGTTGGCCCAGACATATATACACACTGAGCCACCACACATTATGTTTCGCCCCACAGTTGGTCACAATCCACACTTTGAGAAATGCTGATCTTTTCGATTCAGCACTATATGCATACTTTGCCCAGTTATGTTCATCCCACCCTCTGTTTCCCACCTCTAAAGTGGGAATAATGATTTCCCTCACAGAAGCATTGCAACGACATACAAAGAATAAACTGTAAAGTACACCAAAACAGAATTTCTTAATAAATAAGTACAGTAATCAAGGAAAACAAGGTGAGAGCCATATAACAACATGAGGAAGTTGAAAAGCCCAGTCAGCAGCGAACAGGGAACCACAGGCTTAAAAGGCAACCTATCTGAAAAAAGCTTAGAGCAGTGATTTTCAACCTTTTTCATCTCATGGCACACTGACAAGGTACTAAAATTGTCAAGGCACACCATCAGTTCTCGGATAATTTACAAGGCACACTATGCTGTTGGTGGGGGCTTATATCCCCCAATGGTCCTAGTAATAAATGACCCTCCACCAAACTCCCGCAGCATACTTGGGGACCATTCACGGCACACCAGTGTGCCACGGCACAGTGGTTGAAAATGGCTGGCCTAGAGGAAACAAATATGTCAGAACAAGAAATACTTATTTATTTTATTTTTATTTACTACATTTGTGTCCTGCTTTTCTCCCTGAAGGGACCCAAGGCGGCTTACTACAATAAATAAAAGAATACAGAAAACACAAACACAATTAAAACAAGTTTAAAACACATCAAAAAACATCTTCAAAACCATATCTACAGAGGTTATGGGACAAGAAGTGACAAGAGGAGTGGGGAACAAGCAGTTGTTCTTGAAGATTTACACCGTTTCTACTGCCTGTAAACATTTGTTTAGTCTCCTTTCCCTAGCATGCAGGCTACCTGCCTGTATGTGGTGGTCCTCTTGTAGTGTCTGTAAAAGGGAAAAAAAAAACATGACTGCTTCTTAATGAAGAAAATGGAAGGTAATGGTTGTGGGGAGGTGTGAGGGGCAGGGAGGCTGTAGAGCACTTCCCTTAAGGGTTCACCCTATCCGGGGTTTCTGTATTGGGGGAGGGGCTGGAACAGATCTCCCATGGATGGGGTGGTGCCTCTACCTTAAGATGCATCCAGCAAGTTCAAGTTGTCTCTCCTCTTATGGCCTCCTAGCTGTCAGATCCTATTCTTCCCATAACCCATCAAGAATTCATTCCAAAATTTCCCTTCATGACCCTTCCCCCTTCCTCATCACCAAGCTTCTTCCTTGTTTTTCCAAAACAGCTGCTTTTCTTGTTTCCTATTTTCCTATATGCATTTCTCCAGCCATCCAGCTATTTCTATGAATCCAGTGATCTCTGGGTAGGTGCTCTCCTGCAGTGGCTGTTGCTGGGGGATGTACAAGCAAAAAAGGGCTACCAATGGCCCACTTGGGAGTCTTTGAGTCTTTTCCAGCTCTGGCAGGGATTAATCTTCATATTAGCCTCAAACCTGCCCCCCTAGTTGGGTGGCTTCCATGGGCCATCCAAGCTTCCTCTTCTGCCCACCCTCATCATAGGCCAGTCAAAGGATTTTAAAGCCCTCTTCAGTTCTCACACTAGCACCCTTTTTCCCTTCCATCAGGAAGGGGCCTGGATCAAGTCTTGCCAAGACCCAAATCAATGCTCTTTCTCATGATCTGTCTGGGCAGCTGGCTACTCTCTCTGACAGAAAAAACAGTGCCCTGAACAGGGAGATCCAGGTCCTGTTGCTCCTACCCCTTGGCCAAACCTGGACACCTATCCTCCGAGAATCCTTTTCATGCTGACTTGTCTGGCAAGACGGCTCTGAACAATTGTCACAGTCTATAAGTTCTCCATATTGCAGAGGATTCTAGGGCTTTCACTTTATACGCATAGGGTTTGCCAGGCCTCTTGGGACTTACCATTGTCCTTCAGAAATGTAGGGTATGCTTTAATGCAGGGTATGCCCTGCAACTATACAATGCAGGGGGAGGGGGGGAATTGGTACAACTGACAGTCTTTTAAGGACAGTCTTTTAAGGAAGCTTGTCTCTCCTTCAGAGATGGTGCTGGGGTTGACCAGTTTGCACTCACACCCTTCAGAAGCTGGCCAAGCTGACCTCTGAACCTACAGTATCAATGGCAGTGATAGTGCCATCAAGTGGCCAGAGAGAGTACTATGAGGTCCTCCAGTGGAGGGCTTTGCCCCAAGGCCTCCAGCAACCTGATACTGCCTTCATTACTGATTTTCTCATTAAGGAATGCTGATTAGGTTGTTTCTATGGAAACCCAGGGCTCAGTAACATTATTTGAAAACTGATGTTCTAGACCTGTTGCTGCTTCCATAGATATTCTCTGAACTTCTGCTGTTTGACTGTAGCCTTCACAAAATGTTTGCTCACACTCTAAATACTGTCAGTACTTCACGAGAGTTCTTACATTGCCATGTGTAACAGTATACTCTAGTGTTTCTCAAACTGTGAGTTGCAACCCACTGGTGGGTTGTGATCTGATGCTTGATTTTTCACCCACAAGGCATTTCTGGGAGTCCCTGGAGGCTGCTTCTGTCTCACACCAGAACCGCAACCCACTCCATTGGCTTCTGTGGGTCCCAGAACTTCTCCTGAGAGTGAACTGACATGAGTGGGTCACAGGCCCAGTACAATCTGGAAGTGGTTTCTGGGGGCTCCCAGAAAGGCCTTGCAGGCAAAGCATTGAGAATCAGGTCTCATGACCAACCACAGAGGATGAGGCAGGTTGTGGTGTTCAAGTTTGGGAACTGCTGGTATACCCTAATATCTCCCAACTCTACCTAGTAAGAGACCATCACCCTGATTCATCTCCTGTTGTGGTCAACCAGTCCTATATAAAAAGTATTAGCCTTGGATAGGTGGATGCATATCCACAAAGGTATCCAGCCAGTTCAATGAGGGTTGGTTCAGCATTATACTGCAGATGGAAATGTATACCCAGAAGTGTATCTGCTTTAGCTATATGTGTAGACAGTGGCTTCTGTGAATGGCTGTTCTGGTAATGCTTCCTTAAAATGGCATTGGCTTTTTATGTCATTGTTTACTCATGGCTACTTTGTGGTTCAAATGAGCCATTTGGTCTACCAAATGTGGTGTTCTTTATAGTCTAATGTTTTCTTCCCTTAGCCTTCTAGACTGTGGGACACTTGGTAGGACGGTGTCATTAGCAACAACATAAATAAAATAAAATTGCAGAGACAAATCTTCAGAGGGAACACCAGCATTGCTAGAGATCTCACCAGTCAAGAGACACCTAGTGTGTCAGGAAGGAACACGCATGAACTTCTTCTAAAGAAACAATTGGTAACTGGCAGCTTCTGTTGCCCATAACAAGGGTTCATGAAAGGGCCACAGATCAAGTCTGCCAGGTCATAACAGAACCAGGTATTAGTGCCTGTGACCCTGTACAGGAAAAGGAAGTGAATGTTGGTAAGGAGAGATAAAAAAAAAAAAGACCAGAGAAGAATCGACAGCTAAGTGGAGGTGGGGTGGGGAAGAGTTCAATCAGATTTGTAAAGGGCATAATTTACGAAATCCGTCACATATTTTACTAGGCTGGGATTTACGGATTAGCCTGTAATACTTAGGCGGCTTTTTGTAATAAAAACTGAAGCGGTGGCAGCCTTGGGAAAGCGAAGAGAAACGAAAGAAGCAGCCTCTCTATCTCACTTTCATTTTCCCAGTATTTTTTTTTCCTGATCTAGGCAGTGCCATTAATCTGGGCTTTATCTGCCTATGGAGAAGGATTGAGCTCTTTATTGGATTTTTGTCAAGAATAAATGATTTAGTTTGGGATATTGTGGAAACGATTTCTGTGGTATTACACCATCTAATAAATGAAACAGCGGGGATCAATTCCTTTTTTCCAGTGTGTTCAACAGGCTGGTTGAATTATGCGCTACAGTTATTGGTTATTTAGAGACATATATCTAAACACACACACGCACACACACACACACACACACACACACACACACATATGAACACACGTACATAATTAAAGCAACAGAACGTGGGAGCTACCCATGCTGGATACTACAAATGGTCTACCTATAATCCAACATCCTGTCTTAAAAGGTGGACCGCAGTAGATGCTTTGGAAGTAAATTATGCAACAATTCATTCTGTTGTAAAAAAAAAAAAACAAGGTTCCAAGCTCTCAAAAAATTATAGACATTCTGAGTAAGTATTTCAATAACCAGACTACAGCAATAACGGTGATGCCATCATATGAGAATTTATGAATGACTTGATCGCAAATTCACTGAATGCCAAATTGTTGTACAATTTAGGGTAGGGAAATTGTAAAACCTGTAAATAAAATCAGTAGAATTGCAGTGTTAATTTTAAGCATGTTTCTAGTGTTTCAGGCTTTCCTTTTACTAATTTGGTCAACAGCCCAATCCTATCTAGGACTTATGGTGGCAGATCTCATGATCCACCACCACATGATCCATCACCCAGAGCAGCAGAACAAAAGCTGCATCATCATGCACTTTGGGTTTGCTTGCAATGACGACTCCCAGGCACCCCTCCAGAGCAAGAAGGTCAGTGGTGAGCGTGGTTCAGGGGAGGATCGTGAGCAGTTTGGGGCAGGGAGCAGGCTGGGCAGGGGGTGATGTGGGGCTGGGAGGGGAGGATTTTGGTGGCAGCGGTGCACACTGAGATCCTATCCTCTTTTCCCCAACCTGAGTCTCCTCAAATTGTTGCCAGCAAAATAGGCAGGGTGGCCTAGGGGGAGGTAAATATGAAAAAGTTTTACTTATCTCTCCTGGGTTGTCTCCTGGGCTGTCTCCTGGGTTATTTGGTCGTCTGCCCATAGCATGTGTCTTGTCAGCGGCACTGTGTGCTATAGGCTGGCAGGGGATAGGATTGGGCCCTAAATCAAATAAAAAGAATTGTTATCCCCCCCCCCCCCCAATCAAAATTTTGGAGTAAACCTATCTCAAGGTTTCCTTATTTATGATACTCAAAATGTTTTATGTTTCCTTTCTGCCACACAGGGGCATTCATGGCAGCTCTCAAGAAAGAAATAACTACTGAAAGAGAAAAAAACCGGCAATAAGAAAACATCAGCAGATAAAATACGTGAATATCTCCAAGCTGCATTAAAAGCAAATCAAAGCAGACAACAGCCACAGCCACAAATAAGTTTCACTAACAGCAGTGTAGTGGTGAATTTTGGACTATAGGAGCTCTTTATGACATCCCTATAGCCACACCATGCCCCTTCTTGTGCTCTCTCCTGCAACTGGTAGCCCACCATCAATATCCACTGCCCCAACCCAGTCCCACCACTGCCAATTGCTCCTGCCTTTTCTAGCTCACTACTGCTGATCTTCCTCGCCCCCCTCCCACCAATCTTGCTAGTGATCCATTTATTAGTCGTATTGGTCCCATAGCTGTTCCTACCTGCTATTTCCAGTAAAAGGAAGGACAGGGAAATGAAGGAGGAGGGCGGAAAAGCATCTCTCTAGTCCAGGGGTCTCCAAACCCCGGCCCGGGGGCCAGATGCAGCCCGGGGCGAGCCTCTGTCCAGCCCACAACCAGCCTCTAGTCCCCTGAAAGCCTCTGGCCCACTCAACTCAACACGACCAGAGCTATGCTCTGGTTGCATCTGGAGGGTGTTCTGAGGGCCAGAGAGGATGAATGAATGAGCCATTCATTCATTCACTAAGTTTCATCACTACTTATTTAAATTTGATATTTACATTTTTTTTCCGACCCTCAACACTGTGCCAGATATTTAATGTGTCCCTTTGGCCATAAAGTTTGGAGACCCCTGCTCTAGTCCATCACTCTCCACTCCTCATTTCCTCCCTGTCTATCTTTTCAACTAGCAGTAGGAAGCAGGGAGCCAGGAGAAGGACAAAAGTAGCAGTGATGGCAGTTCTGCACTTGGTGACTTCATTGCTCCTCCTCTGGAAGAAGTGGGGGGCGCTATCCCCACCTGCTGTCCTGTCACGAGATCCTTGGTTATACTTACTAATACAACATCAACAAAAAGCTTTGGTAAACAGGATATCCTTCCTTTAGCACCTAAATAATAGTAAAGGAGTTGCCAGGTAAATTGGGGCATTTGGTGGGCCGCTGTGAGATACAGGAAGCTGGACTAGATGGGCCTATGGCCTGATCCAGTGGGGCTGTTCTTATGTCCCTTAGAAGTGAGTTCAGTCAGGTCTCAACCACTGTAGGGGAGGACCCTCTCCCTAACTGCTAAAGGTAGGGCACCCAGGCAAAGAATTGAAGGCTATTTTAGTTGTTGAGTGAGTTTCAATGGGAGGAGCAGGTCCTTCAGGTGTCCCAGCTCCAGGCTGCCAAGACTGTAAGGATCAAAACTGAATGGTGCTCAGAAAAAAACTATGAATAATTGAAGATATTTTGCAAAGCTTCCTACTTCTGTGAGTTCCAAAAGGGTGGCACCTCTTGGGTTTTGACTTTCTTTGGAGGATACTGGGGACAGGTGGCATTTTAGTACTACACTGATCTATTTTCAAATATACAAACTGAGCAACAATGCAGGCAACCAGCATGCCCTTCTACAGGCAGTATATCCACTGCCTTACCTCTAGAGAGAGGAACCTGTAAGTCATGAGATGCCTTCAGCTCACTGACTTCTCTCTCTCTCTCCCCCCCCCCCACACACAGTGTTGATGGCTCAATAAAAACCCCCAGATACCTCCAAACCATTCACTCCCATTGAGGAAGCATTACTCAGGCACAAGGCTGACACCAGATTGCTGTTTGCCCTAGGGCAAAGCTTGGCACTGAACCTCCCATGGTGTCCCTGACTGCTCCCAAATGTACATTGGGTGCTACCTTTGCCACCAGTATAAAAGGTTCAGGGGTAAGCCTAGGCACATGGGCCATCTGATTGCCATGGGTCCTTAGCCAATGTCCGACCTGGCCAACCCTGCCCCACAGCCAAGGTTGTTAACCTGGAATCTGCCTGAGATGAATACCCTGCTTCCCTCCTTATTTCCTTGCCTTTTTCCTTAGTTTTGGACACTTCTGTCCCCCACCTGACTTTGGGATCTTCAGCCTCCCAAAGAGATTGCCCAACATTCTAGATGCAGGAGACATTACCCCGGGATGCCCCTCTGAGTTTCTTTTTTCAAAACACCATTTTGAAAGAGCCACTTGTGCAGAATGGGGATTGTTCTCTCTTCATGTCTCCACCCAGCTGAGACAATAGCTCCTAGCTAACCCTTCTGCTGAGATTGGCATATGCCCACCAACCAGGCAGTCTAGCTAAACTTTCTATGTAAAACGGTGGGATGGAGTGGTCTTGTGGTTTCCCCTCATCCAATCAGATGACCTGATGATGTCATAATCAAACCTACAGTAAAGCACAAGGAGGCATGTGAGTGGTTCAGCTTGACCCCTTCAGGGAAAGCATCTGTGTGTAGCCAAGCCCTCACATGCCTTCTGCATATCAGAGAGATGTGACAGAATAAATACCAGATAGGGAACAGTGAGATTTAGATGAGTTATGGAATAACATTATTCTTAAATTGGCCTGTAATTGCTTGCTCGTGGGCTTTGCTAATATTCACTGCCAATGCCCAAGATATTTTTCAAGCCTGCTATTTCATTCCTTCTTCCTTGCCATATTACCCTCCCCCCTTTTTGTTTACTTCCTGCTTGTTTTGGGTTTTAATAAGCTGATTATATTTTAACTCCTTGACTGCTTAGTCCATATTCTCTGGTTAATGACTGGGTGTCCTGTCGTAGACTAGCTTGTGATCACTATTGCAGTTTGGTTTTTAAAAGAATGCTAGCTCCTATAGTGTCTTGGAGGCCTTTTCACTCCCCCCCCCCCGTTTCCCTAGGCAGGTATGGTGACACCAGATATCCACCAGTCTCTCCTCCCCAATTCAGCCTCTGGTTCAGTACAGCAGTGCTGCGGAGGGCTGACTGAGCGCTAACTACTAGGCGCTACCATCTTTGGGCATCCCTGACTTCCTTAAACACTGCCTAACAAAAAGAATGGCTGGCTAGCAAATAATAATATCAGTGTAATATGCTCATTCCGGTGAGCCCCAATCCATAACTTCTGCCATATTTCAAACAAATTAAACTTCTGAAGATTTTCCAAAGGCAGACCCATGTAACACATGATTGAAATTGAACCTTGATTTACAAACTGGCATGCTTACTGAAGAAAACACAGGTCATGGTTCAGGATGTGGACTCACCTCCCTGCATTACAATCTCTGCGCATGAACTGGAGGTTGTCCATGACTTTGTGTACCTTGGCTCAACGATCTCCGACACTCTTTCTCTCGGTACCGAGCTAAACAACGCATCGGTAAAGCAGCTACCACGTTTTCCAGACTCACAAAGAGAGTCTGGTCCAACAAGAAGCTGACGGAACATACCAAGATCCAGGTCTACAGAGCTTGTGTCCTGAGTACACTTCTGTACTGCAGTGAGTCATGGACTCTTCACTCACAACAGGAGAGGAAACTGAACGCTTTCCACATGCGCTGCCTCCGATGCATCCTCGGCATCACCTGGCAGGGCAAAGTTCCAAACAACACAGTCCTGGAATGAGCTGGAATCCCTAGCATGTATGCACTGCTGAAACAGAGGCGCCTGCGTTGGCTCGGTCATGTTGTGAGAATGGATGATGGCCGGATCCCAAAGGATCTCCTCTATGGAGAACTCGTGCAAGGAAAGCGCCCTACAGGTAGACCACAGCTGCGATACAAGGACATCTGCAAGAGGGATCTGAAGGCCTTAGGAGTGAACCTCAACAGGTGGGAAACTCTGGCCTCTGAGTGGCCCGCTTGGAGGCAGGCTGTGCAGCATGGCCTTTCCCAGTTTGAAGAGACACTTGGCCAACAGACTGAGGCAAAGAAGGAAAGCCCATAGCCAGGGAGACAGACCAGGGACAGACTGCACTTGCTCCCGGTATGGAAGGGATTTTCACTCCCGAATCAGCCTTTTCAGCCACAGTAGACGCTGTTCCAGAACCACCATTCAGAGCGTGATACCATAGTCTTTCAAGACTGAAGATTGCCAACAAAATTATACTTACTGGAAGGCTCAGTAGTTCAGCTTTGGCATTAATGCCAAAACCCCGCCTGGCTGTGAATGTAGACATTTGATTGGTATGAATTATTTCAGTTGTTCCACCTTCCCAGTCCACAGCAACACTGTTGATTCAGTGCAAACCTTCAGATCTACAGTGCAAACCTTCTATCCAGTACAAACAGTCCCAAGCCTGCCATTTGTCTTAGTAGTCTGGCTCTTCCTGGTTCTCAGGGAACAGCAGGAAAGGAAAGCTAAATAATGAAGGGTCTTCTTGCTGCAGGACAGTCCATGATTCTGCTCTAAGACAGCATATGGTCTACCTTTTCTTCTCACTGTATAGTGTCAGAATTGGCTGAGTCCTCAACCTAAGAAAGGAGCACAGCGGATTTTTTTTTTAAAAACCTCGGGCAGCAAGAGTGATGACTGAATGGGAATAACTTATAATCAGACACAGAGCAGGATGAAAAAGCTGTAAAGACAAAGCAGACAGTCTGCTTGAAAGTAAGGGGAGCTTCCAGTCAAGAGAAGACAAAAGAAAGAACAAGAGAAGACAAAAGAAAAAGGTCCGTGAGCTGATGGCGAGACAATGAGAACTGAAAGTTGCAAACTAATACACTTATGTGTTACATAATAACAATGGCTCAGTTACACACACATGATTTTCAAAAGTCAAACAGCTGACTCAGAATCAGAAAATCAACCAAGGCATCTCCAGTATAATCCTGAGCATGTTTACTCTACATGCAGCCCAATCCTAAGCCCCGGCAGTACCCAGACGTACAACAGTGCCAAAATGGCCACTGCTGTATCCAAGTAGGCTGAGGCAGCCACCAAAGTCTCCTTGGGGTAAGGGAACAAATGTTCTCTTACCCTGTGTCCAGCACAGGTGGTCCCAATGGGTCTCCTCGGAGCTGTGCCAGTTCTTGAGCTGGTGCAGAATCAAGGATGCCTGTGTAGGGCTCTGTAGCTTGGAGGGTGGCATAGTATTCGGTGGCAGCCTCTGTCACCATCTCTGTCCCTCTCCTGGGCCTGATCCTCCCTCTGGCCTGCCCTCCACCTGCCCAGTTCCATCCTCCCCTGCCCTCCTCCCGCCCTGGAAGGTGTTGTTGCTGGCCAGTGAGGCAACTTACCACTGGCTGCTCGGAGAAATCTTCCAGGCTCTGAGGCCCAGTACCAACTGGTGCTGGCTTCAGCACTGGCCCAGCATCCTTACCCCTGGTGCTGGAGTACCTTACAGCACTTTTGCGATGGTGCTTGCCAGGGCAGCGTGGCAGCTGCCAGCACTGCCTCGGCATAGGATCAGGGCCACAGTCCCACTTCCATGGCACATACTGCATAGTAAGCCTGCACAGGATTATGGCACAATCCAGCACATAGCTACTCAGAAGTAAGACCTGCTGTATTCAGTGGGACTTACTCCCAAGTAAGCATGCTTAAGATGCAATGCGGAACTTTGCAGATGATATTCTATGTGTCCTATCTCTCACTGAAGGAGAAAAGAAAGATGATAAAGAAGCGAGAGACGTTTTGGGTACCTATTTTATAGCGAGAAAAAATATTATTTATGAAAGTGCAAATTATAAGAGGAGGTGCCAGGAGCAGGAAGACACTGCAGGAACATTCGTCAGTGCAGTATATTCACTTGCTAAACTTTGCCACTATGGAATGTTAACAGAATAACTCATAAGAGACAGGATAGTTATGGGCATAAGAGAAGCACAAAATTATCAGCAAAGCTGCAGTTTGATTCAGATCTCCTGTTAGCAAAAGGTATAGCAGAGGTGAGAAGCCATAAACAAACAATACTTGCATTTCCATGCTTGCACTGCAGGTGAAACTGCACCAGGAAACAAAAGTACTGCAAGTCCTCACTTAAAGTGGTTTTATTCAACATTGTTTCCTTTCAAAGTGGGTCAGTGATTCTCTTTTTCCAGGACATGTCCTCCTTTTTAGCCTTGTGTCCTGGAAAAGAACTTAAATGTCTTCCTTTTCCCTGTGAGCGGGCCCCTGAAGGCAGTGCATGGCCTTCTTGGAATTAATAAATTCTATGTAATATAGTTTTAAATTTAATATTAAGTAATACAGGGCGCAATCCAGAAGCTCCCTTGGGCTAGTCCAGGAGGGACACAAATGTTCCGTAAAGCATGTTTGCGCCTCCTCACAAGTAAGCCACGTCAGCACATGGAGGTGTGCTGGCACACGGAGGCTGAATCCAGGCTCCATAGCAGCTTGCACAGTGAGCCTTGCATCAGCCCAGCTGCGCTGATGCCAGGGTCTGGGGTGGGAGGGGAGGAAGGCATTCGAGGGCAGGGGGAGGGCAAGCAGTGGGTGGGCCTGGGGGCAGGCGGGGAGCAGGAGGTGGGGCTGGGATCCAGCAGTTATGTTGGATCCCAAACCCTGTTCCTGGGGAGTTTGGAGTGGCTTCAAGTTGCTCTGCTGTCCTTGGACTTATTGTCTTACTTGGAGGTAAGAGGAAAAATTTCCTGTTACCTCTGGCTGAGCTGCTTTGTGCCCCTATCCTGCGCTGGATACAGCGCAAACCGCTTGGCTTGCCTGTTTCAGTGCAGGATAGGATTGCGCGCATAGTATTTAAATTAAGCACATGAAATCAATATACATGGTTTTAGCTTTTATTTTGTCATGTCCTACATTTTACTTGGATGCCCTACATTTTGGGATGCTTTGTCCTCTTTTGCTGTTATGACATCTGGTCACCCTGGTGATGCTCAGTCTGCTTACCTCTGCATGCTCCATGACAGCACACTGTAGGGCTACCAGAAGCCACTTCTGGATTGTGCTGGGCATGCAACCCACTTCCTTGGCCTTGTCGCTCCTCAGAATGCATTGTGGCTTGCAAGGCATTCTGGGACATGGCAGCGTTTTGTGGTGTGATAGGAAAGAGCTCAGCAAGCCCATCCTTTGAGAGAGTGTAAAAATGGTTTCCTTTTTTTGCTTAAAGTTGCAGTTTTCAAAAACCTATCAACAACTTTTAAGTGAGAACTTTGCTGTATAATGAAAGGAAAGACTAATATGGTAGAAAGACTAGTATGAGCAGTCAGACCAAAAGTGCATTTTAAAACTCAACACAGGCCGAGATTTTGAGATGACAACATTTCACATGCAGGGAACACATGGAAAAGATGCGGTGAAAGAGCCACCCATAACTGGCAGCAATGGCACGCAAAGGAGACAGACGGTTCAAGGTGCTACAGAATGTTCTGCAAAAAGTATACAGAGCACAGCAGAAGTCATTCCAGAGAAGAAAACATTAACGTCTAATGACAATGTATCCATGTTTCTAGGATCTAAGGACAACAGGTACCATCTGGTGTACAAACATAAGCCCAAACGAACACATTTTTAAATTTGATGCTGATTATTCAGTAATTCAATGCAATCTCCGTATGAGAGAGGGAAGACTTCTCTGGCACAAATTAAAATCCAGGTCAGAGAAGAGCTTCAGTGAGTGTATGTTTTTCTTATGCTCAAAGCAAGTGTCACAAGTCTTGTGAGTCGAAGGCTGGTGACATCTCTAAGCAGAATTCTTACACTTAAGCTATTTTAGTCCCATTGACTTCTTTTTGCAGTCTCTGGGATGAAACTGGCTTATGTTAAATTACACTTGCTTTAAGTGATTTATGGATTATGGTGCCAATCAGTAGAGCATTGAGTTAATTACTTCAGTCACCACGTTGATCTAGGTCATCCCTGAAGCCAAGAGCTTTGCTGTCACATTACTTGAATCCTCCAAACATCACCACTGTCTTACAGCACTCTATCAGATATTGTTTTGCCTTGCTTAAGCCTGTCAGTGTAAGTTTAGGCTACAATCTACACCCGGGTGGCCAAACTTGCTTCACGTCAGAGCCACATACAATAAACATCAGCTGTTTGAGAGCCAAAGATAGATGTCAGAGAATCACAATATTTAAGAAGCATTAAGGGTGCAATACAAACCTTGCACCCTTATAAGGGAGTTGTGCTGGCCAGGCAGGGTCGCAAACATGCTGTAAAGCATGTTTGTGCCTCCATGAGAGTCAGCTGGGCTGGCGCAGGGACACGCGCTGGCCTGTGGAGGCCAAATCCAGCCTCCACGCTGACCGAGATAGGTAAGTTCATGCCAGTTCAACTTGACAAGCATGAGAGTCAGGGACATGAGGAGGGCAGGGAGGAGGCCTTTCAGGGCAGAGGGAGGGCGGGTCGTGGGTGAGTCCATGGGTGAGTGGATGGGAAGTGGGAGGCACTTATGGTAATTAAGTTGGATCCTAGCCCCGTTCCCAGGCAGTGTGGAGTGGCTCCAAGCTGCTCTGTTCTGCTCGGGTTTGTGCCACCTATTCAGGTGGCACAGATCCAAGCAGACCCATTGGGGCCACTGCAGCTCTCCCTGGGGTGAAGGGAAATTTTCCCCTTGCCCCAGGCCAAGCCTCAGCCAGCCCCAAACTTGTGCTGGATACAGCACAGGCCCGCCAGCTTGCCTGTTCCAGTGCATGTTAGGATTGCACTGTAAAATTTCTTAAATATATTTACTCATCATGAACTTTAAATTTATGTTTTAATCCAGTGGACTCTCAGTGTATACCCAGTAAATAATTCTAACACTTGAAAAAAATTTATTTACCTTTTCCCTTAATTGTAATGCAAAAAGAGGAGCTCAGCTAACATGAACTAAGCTAAGAGGAGCTCAGCTCCATGAACCACACATTATAAGTCAAAAGAGCGACATGGCTCACAAGCAGTGGTTTGGCCACCCCAATTCAACTCATTGAGACTAACTTTTGCGTAAACATCATAGGATTGTACTTTTAGTCACAGAACACTGGGCAGTAGAAAATGATTCCATTCCCATTTCTAAAAGTTGGAGAATAGATCATAGTTTCATTGCATTTACAGCCAAATGTTATAAAGGTACACTGAAAATTGCATGTGTGAAGGGTATGAGTTCTGTAGTTCCTACAAAATGTTTACAGATACAAACCCACAAAGCAGAAGCACCTTTGCAGCTACTTTTATGTGATATGTTGATATTGGAAATAAGAAGTATTAACCTTTTCTCATGGATATGAGCATGGACCTTTCACCAATGAATGAAATATGCAATTTATCGTAGGGATGTTAAACATAAAGCCCTTGGACCGAACCCCTGAAAGCAATTGATCCACCCTCCTGTTATAATTGGGATATCCCAGCATGGTTATTGGGTTTTCTCGTATCTTAAAAATATGAACAAGATTTGCACATTTTCTCTTCTGTCATTTGCAGCCAATGAGTTTCTATGTGAAAAGGAAGTGCTTATTTCTGGCCATCATCTGCTTAATGATGTCACTTCCGACCCTGCTAACTTCAGCCCTCTATATGAAATGAGTTTG
Source organism: Tiliqua scincoides (assembly GCF_035046505.1). Taxonomy (NCBI): domain Eukaryota; kingdom Metazoa; phylum Chordata; class Lepidosauria; order Squamata; family Scincidae; genus Tiliqua; species Tiliqua scincoides. The sequence goes on from NC_089822.1 coordinate 148,303,937, forward strand.
ACACCGCTGGTTTAGCACATAACATAAGCACATAAATGCATCCTTATTGAAAGGGTATATAACCACTCTAACTGGAACTAAAACTAGTTTTTACACCCAGGTTTTCTAGAAGAATAAGATACACTTCTTGATCTGCTAGGATTTTAAAGACTATTCAGCTAGTTTATTATCTTTATGTTCTCCTTCTAGGCAATTAACCTTACATCTCACAGTGGAGTAGCAATTGGTAAATTAGTCTCCCTGAAAGACAGGACAAAAATGAATCAATAACCTACCTTGCACTAACCAGTTATAGATTTTAAGGAGATGTTTAACACACAACATGCAAAAGCACTTCAAAAAGGAAAACAGAGCAGGTTTTAGCTGACAACTTATGTGATCCCTGGTAAAAAATGGAATATTAAGGTAAGCAGGAGAACTTGAAATGAAAAGTTAGTCATTTCACACAGTACAGTTGATCACCTGCCAAGAAGGAACTTATCACAGTGGGCATGTAACCAAGTGTGTTATTCTGCACAGTGATTAGAGGATTCTTACTACTCTCTGCTCGCTTCCATGGATTTCTGATTATCAGAACCCTGCCCATGAGAGGGCCCACCCAGCCAGTTCAACCCCTGAACTCTGCAATACTGTGGCAGCACTGGTGGGAATCAGTGGAGACTTACATTACTAATGCACTGGTGCAAAGATTTCAAATGGGAGAGACCTCTAAAGGCCTCTCTATCATGATGGAGCCTCCAGAAGTTGTTTCCATTGTTTCTACTACCGAAGAGTATTCTCATTTGCCAATAGGGAGGGGAGAAAGAGTTGCTGCCTTCCATCTCCTGTCCAGTGGCATAGCTAAGGGGCATAGGGGGGTCAACTGCTCTGGGCACCATGCCTGGAGGGTGTGTCAGAGGGTGATTTCCAAGATTTTCTGAGATCAAGGGAGGCCATACGCAGCCTCTCTGAGCCTCAGTAGGCCTGTTGGAGACCTTAGAAAGGCACTTCCATTTTTTGCCCCAAACTGGAAGGGCCTTTCTAAGGCTTTCTTGGGGGAGGGGGTGTTAAAAAATTTGTGCCCATGGGTACCAGATCGCATAGCTATGCCACTGCTCCTGTCCTTTTCATTGGTAAGGGGGGGGGGCAATCTGCAGGGCTCTGTCCTAGTGTCCACTGGAAGCTGGCATCAGCCCTGGATCAAATACAAAAGTGTGATAAGATTTTTCTACTGTACTTGGCAAGTCAATATAAAGAACTAGTGATGTCACTTCTGGCCATACTAACTTCAGCCCTCTATATGAAATGAGTTTGACACCCCTGGTTTAGCACATAACATAAGCACAGAAATGCATCCTTATTGAAGGGGTATATAACCACTCTAACTAGAACTAAAACTAATTTTAGTAGTTGTATGCACACCATGGGAAATTACCCCTTGGCAAATGGTTGTCAGTATTCCCTTATCTCTGTCTCTTTCAAGTCCCCTTCAGACATTACTTCTGTTGTTTAGAACTGCAGCAGTAATTGCTGATCACTGGAAGAACATTTCAGGAGGTTGCGATTATGGGGAGGATCGTGAGATCTCTCCCTTTGATCAGTGCTTACTGCTGCAGACAAATGCTGATTAAATTGAGGATGGGGCTTTCTTGGGGTATAACAGGCGTGGCACAGTCCTGAAGCTCTGCGCACAAAGTTCTGAATGTCTGAAGTAACGTCTGAAGCGGGTTCTTGTTTCTGCAGAAACTGTGTATGAGGGTCCCACTTCCATCAGACTGTTTTCGTAGTTCTACCTTGTCATGTGAAGCACAATATGGTAAACATCTACTGCATCCTCTGACTGCCTCTTTTGACTTCTGTCTTCAGTTAGGACAGGGGTCTCCAAATTTTTCAGTATGAGGGTCATATCTTATATTTTACACATTTTTGCAGGCTGAAAAAAATCAGTTTTCTAAATGGAGTGACATTTAAATGAATGAATAAGTTTTACTTCAGTCTTTTTTGTAATCAGCATGTAATTCAGAATAAAAGAGAAATGTGACAATTACAAAGAAACAATGCTGTGCTTAAACTGAGAAATGATATATAACTAAAAAAGTCACACATTAGCAAAAAGAAAAAATAGCAATAAAAATATTTTAAGGTACAGATAGATTATTGTGGGGGGCTAAATGTGACTCTGAGGTCATAGTTTGCTAAGATGGCACTCTTATGACAACCTTTCCCCAAGTTCAGTTTTAACCATGAGCACACTGTCTTCCTTTGTGCCACCCTGAAGCTAGCTCAGATAGCAGTAACACACAATCCAACACTGTAGGGGTTAAAATAGGGCCATGCTTTTAACACCCCTACTTGTATAATAAGGATGATCCCTGCCTGAGGATCCCTCAATACATATAGCAGAAGGCTCTGTTCTATCCACCATATTCATTCATCCTCTACGGATTTAAAAGTTAGGAGGCCGTTTGTGCTTTTGGCTGAAGATTTATTGGAGGAGAAAAACATCACTGCTCTATAATTTGTTACCAACAGTTCAAAACTTCCCTTAGTAGCTGCAGCGTGTGAGATGCCAGGCTGTGTATCGTGTGGTCTCAGTGTTTGTGCAAGTCCTTCATCTACATCTGAGATAGAGACAATAAGCATTAACACCCCCCCCCCCCCCACACACACACACAGATTTAAGTTCCAGTGAGCCTGGTGAGGGAGCTGAATACTGAAGAATCACAACAGCATGTTTAAGAGATATCCCCTGCAGGCCAAAACAGGGACACTAGCTTACTAGGGACAGGAACCAGAAATTGGGACTGCTCCTGGTAAAATCGGATGCCATGTACAGTGAGTCCTTTGAAATTCAAAACGTAGTCTTGTGGATATGAGAGACAGTCTTAATTAACTGAATTTCCTGCTTCCCAGGAAGCACGTCCTCTCAGACTTTAACGGGCGATCGCCCCTTTCTGAATTGTTTTCTCTTGAGCTGTGTTCAAACAGTTCATTAATGCCAGCATGGAACTGGGTTGGTTGTGTTTCTCCCCAGGCCAGTTTGTTCTGCCATAATTTGGTCTGAGCTAAGGCGATTAAGAAGAATCTTAGTGATGGATTTTCTAATCCCAGTCTGAAAAGGAAATATGCTTTGATTTTATTAGTTCCCCCCCTCCTCTTGTTGCTTCTGTCTTTTCTCTTGTTCATAATCAGCAGCCGTGGCTGTAGTACAGCAACCAAAGCACTGATGAGAAGTGTCTGTTTGAATGAGCTTCTTCAGACGAAGGCAGGCTTTGATTTTCTGATCAAGAATCTGGCTTCAGTTTGTTACTATAAAACTCTGGTGTGATTGTGAATAAGTGAATAAGTGAATAAGTTAACACAAGCCATTCAAAGCATGACAAGAGATGAACTACATGCACTAACAATGCTGATCACAGCAAAGATCCTTCCATCAGAAAGTCGGTGCAGGGTGATGGATAGAGTGCTGGGTTTAGGAAAGGGATGCCTAGGTACAAAGGGCTGGTTGGGTACTCCACTCAGTCATGAGGCTCACTGGGAAAGTTTCAGTCAGACATTTTCTCTCCTTGCCTACATGTTGCAATGATAAAATAGAATACTCTCTTAAGGTATTTATATACTGTATTACCGTATGTTTCTTGGAGAAAAGGCAAGACATAAATATCATAGGAATATAAGAACATAAGAACATATAATACTGAGGAAAAGCTAAATTATGTAGTGGAGCACTCTAAGTGGAGCCAGATCAGATCTCCACCATACCTGAGACCTTCTAAAGGTTGTAAGAAGGTGCCCTGCACCCTTGCCATAAAAGTAAGCGAGAGTACCAAGGACAGTGGCAGGGCTTAGCCAAGTCAGAGGATTGGGGAGCTGACTGAAAAAAACTTGGTGAGCAGTGGGCTGGAGGGAGGTGGTGCGGGGATTCAGGGCTCTCCTTGTCAGTTTGTCGCTTTATGTTCTGCTCAGGCAGCGTCATGTGCAGGCCATCCCCAGCAGATCCTCTACAGATTATCCCATTAACCAGGGAGACAGTTAACCATAAAAAAGATGGATCTGCCACCACTAAATAATCCTCCCCCTTGCCCCCCACCCCTGAAGAAGCATGAGGGCCTAATGAGGCCTGAGTCTAGGGTTTTGCCCTAGGGCCCCTGGCAACCTGCCACAGGCACTGTAGAGTTGTGGACACCATTGTAATTATAATTACTACGGCATAATTAAGCCAGCATCTGGTTTCATGGATGCACATACAAAGTAGTTTGGAAAGTTTTCTTTAGAGCAGTGAGTGGTTTTCAAAGGTTCCTACCTTCTGAGAACAACTGCCACCCCGATTTAGGCAGCAAGTGTGGCCTGGTTGTTGAGTGCTACCTCAGTTTAGGTCTGGTGGTTGAGTGCCACCCCAATTTAGGCAGCAGGTGTGGTCTGGTGATTGAGCGGAAAGGCTGCCCAAAGAATGCTAAGCAGGAATGGTGCTATTTGGATAGAAGACCGAAAGCTGTCATGGGATAACAGAGCCAGGAGGAGAAGCTGTTCACAGCTTGGCCCAACTGAAACTGCTCCTGCTGGAAGTTCAGAAGACATACCCAGATATGATGACCACACCGTGAAGGATTCCATATGAAAGAGAAAGGTAAGTTCCCTGCCCTGAGCAATCTGCCCCCCCCCCCTTGGGCAGGTTCAGATGATACTTTCATTGCCCAGCTGGCCCCATGTGATTCAGGATGTGTATGTTTGTGTTAAGCACATGAGTGTTCACAGGGCCCCAAACATCCCCCAATGCAATAAAAACCCAGACTGGAAGCAAGGGAGGGGGCCAAGATATGTGCACCCCTTGAGTGTGCATGTCCTTAACAGCAAACCAGCCCCTTGAGGACATTTTGACAGGCACACATATTATCAAGTGCACATATTATTATGTGCATATTTATTTATTATTGGGGTTGTGAGTTTATTTGAAGTCCACTTTCCAAAAATGGATTCATCTCATCCCAGCCCATGTTCTCCCTCTATTTTATTATTATTCAGTAGCTACTCATAGGAGGTTGTGGTTGTCTTTGAGAAGACGCTTGCCTTAAGCAGGAGCGGTTAGTTCATTTGAAATCTGCTTGCCAGACCTCTGATCTGCCGCTCCAGTATTCCAATCCTTCCACTCTCTGCTTTTTGTGGTAACTCACAGAATGCCTATGACAGTGTTGAGTGTTTCAGGGGCTTCCCTTCCTTAACAGCAACAGCCTGCCTTCTGCTTCAGAGTTGAGCCTTGAGAGAAAACAGCTGTGCACCCCATAATGTATCAGGCTGAGCTGGGGGATGCTTCATTTTTCAGCATCCAACCTGATCGCAGTCCCACGTGCTCCTCCTCCTCCTCCGTACCAAACTCTACCGCTGAAACTGGCACAAAAGGCTGCCTGCCTGCCTTCTTGCTCCTCACTGACCCTGCCAAAATCTGTTGCTTGAGCCTAGTGTCCCGGTCTGCCTGCCTGGGTGCCCTATTATGCTGATAACATTTTTGTTTCTACTTAGAAAGAGTTCAGCTGTGTTTGCATGGCCTTTTTTAATGGCTTCTGAAATGGGGCTTATTTGTCCTGCCTAGAATTTGGCAGGTCTGGTCCCATGGAGGGGCCCTAGGATGCTTGCAAATGATATGCCAGTTGTCTGAAAAACTGTGTGTAATTAAGGGGCAGGAGAAATGCATTTTCTCATTGACATTAATGGGAACAAATGGACAAACGAAAGGGGCAAATTTTGCAATGAGCCAAACACAACTTATAATTACTAATGCAAATGAGGTTTTCTGCATCAGAAATAAATGGAGACACACACACCATTTTTGTTTTCTTGCACACCTGTACTAGTGGTCATCTCTATTCCGATGTCAGGTCAGCAAACGTGAATGGAGAAGCTTTGCAGTAAGCGTTATCCCCAGTGGCACAATTGGTATTCTTCACCAACTAAGAGAAGCGCACACATTTTTTACGTTGCTCTTGGGAGGCAATCAAACAGGTGTTGCCCATTAATGAGCATGGAATTGCTAATGCTGTTGGAAGTGCCAAGCCATTAGGAGCCTAAGCCTCGATCTGATTTTGATGAATGCAAGCGGCTGAAGCAGAAAGCAGCAGGGGCTGCACCTGCCACAAGTCTCCTGCATACTGAGAACAAAGTGACACAGGCATCAATGCTGGATGAACTTACGTAGCGCTCGGATCACCACTCACTGCCGTTAACAGGTCCCTTTGAGCAGGATTCTATAGGAGGTCAAAGCCACGAGAGGATGTCATACTGTGAAACATACGTGCTTATAAATTGCGCGTGTGTGTGCCAAACATCTATAGGTCCGTCTTTACATTGGGGCTCAAGGACTGAACAGATTTCTTTTCCACATAGAAAAACTTCCAGGGGGAGAGGTGTGTTTGTTTCTTGCTGTAAAAGCAACAAAAAAACTTGCACCCCATTGAAGACTAACAAACATACTGTAGCATGCACTTTTGCGGACATGCAGCGTTATCCTCAGATGGGCAATGGAGAGGAAGCTCCATCCAGAACAAACCTAAGGAGACCTGATGCCTAAAAGGACCATGTAGGTTATGCTTACACTACTGAAGAATAGCGTCAGAGAGGCTTTGCTTTCTCCTGGCCTGCCTGAAAAAGTAAGTTGGGTTGGAGCTTATATTTGACATAGAAATGTGGAATTGTTTCCTCAAAATGCACACTAAACTTCATGATTATACCTCATCCTTCAAGTGTATTAGAACAGCAGTTCTCAAACTGGGTGTCCAGGACCCACCAGTCGGTTGTGACCCAATTTTTGGTGGTTCAAGAAATTGACAGGGCAGATTAGGCTATGTGCATCAAGGATTAAACAAGCTGCCACTGGCACTGCTGCCCCATCAGCATTTTAGTTACACCCCTTGGCATTTACAAATCAGGCTATAGCCTCTAGGGCAGGGGTGGTCAATCTTTCAACTTGAGGGCTCCTGGACCTTTTACTACTGTGTAGAAGAGGGAATTTCAGCAGGTGACAAGCTGCAGCTGCTGAAATTCCTGCCTCTACATAATTGTAGCCCAACATTCTAAACCAACAATTATTTTAATATCTAAGGCTGCAATCCTATCCACACTTACTTGGGCATAAGCCCCATTGACTATCATGGGACTTACTTCTGAGTATACATGCATAGGATTGGGCTCTTAATATTCAAGGGAGAGATCACATTGCTTTCTCAATAGGGTTACCAGAAACAAAGGGGGACAGAATGGTTCTACCTTTAAGTATTGTAAAGAAGAGGGAATTCTGGCAGGTGCGGCTCAACATGGGAGGGTTTAAAAAGCAGCACCTGCCAAAATTCTCTCTTCTATACAATGGCTAAAGGTATAGGCACTCTGTCCCACTTTGTATCAGGTAACCCTACTGTTACACCTTTGTAGCTTTACATTATTCTTCCCCATTTGGAATACAAGTTTGGGAAGCTGAATTTGTATTTGGATATGAAATGTAAAATAGTGCCCTGTGCATGCAAACATTTTTCCAGTATCTCTGTGTTCAATGGAATGTGATACCTGAGCTCCTGGTGGGTCCAGATGCCAGTGGCCCAGGCTGTTGGTTCACTGATAGTCTCTTTTCTTTGCTGGCTGGGGAGTGGAGACATCTTCTGAACGTCAGTTTGGTCTCAGGGTTTCTAGTTCTTAGGGGTTGAGCTTTAACCTATTTCTCCTCATCTCAGGTCTCTAAATTGCGCTTTTAAAATCCTCCAGACATTCCTTGCACAGTCTGGCCCCCCTTGTTCCTGAGTGATACACTAGCCCAGACTTCCCTGTTGCCAGAGTGACACCTTGCCTGCCATGTGCTGGATCCTAACGTGATTGTCAGTGGCCCCTGTTCTGGAAGCAACCTCTCTTGCTGCAGGATGTTCCATCCAAAGCACTTTGAGCTGGGTACCCTATCCTGGGGGGAACCCCAGACAGAAGGCAAGACTGAGGTGGAAATAGGCAATACATAGGAGGATTGAGTGAGAAGCTGAATGGGGGGGGGGAGACTTTGATCCAGGACTGGGTTGAGTACACACACGTATGAGTAAGTAAGGCAAATGCATTTGTATATGTGTGGTATGGGGGGGGGTGTCAACATATAGCTTCTTCCTGGTAATATAAAGTGAAGATAGGCAGGAAAGAAGTGGAGATTTTTGAGGCACCAGCCTCCACTGAGCACAAGGAAAAACAATAAATACTCTTACTCCCTACCCCAAATCTTGCTGACCCATCATCCCCAAATGGCCCAGTATTTTACTTTTCTCCTCAACATCCGCTGCCTCAGCTCAAACGGAGGGTCTCAGTCACAGCTTGGAGCTGTCTGAACTTCCACCATAGATCATCTCATGCCAGGCTGGCGCAAACGGTGTCTAAAATAAAAAAGAGCTGGGAAGAGGGATGGCTGTCAGGGAACATCTGTCACCCCACACCTGGGATACCAGGAGGGAGGTGAATGATTGGGAGATGACACAGCTAAAACAGCATGGCTTAAAGGGTGCAGGGAAACGTACGCTTCTTCCATCTCAGGCTCATGCAGTTGAGAATGAGATAATGAATTATTACCGTAGGAAATGAAACTGCTAATAAATTCAAAAGCAAAGCTGGGGAGTTTAAAACTCCATTTGTAAAAAAGAGGTGATGATTTATAAACTGCTTTCTGGCTCAGTTTCCCAGCCCTACTGCCCTTCCTCGCAGTACGTGCTGTTTATTCTCACCCCCTTTCTCTTGTTTTTAAACTCATTTTTGTGGTCTTTAGTCCAGGTTAAAATGCATTTTGGGGACATGCTGAACATGTGAAGCGTTTTGTTGCAAAACGTGATAATGAATCCTTGTTTGCATCAAAAACCAGTCAGATGCCAATGTAGAGCTGAAATGAATTTTGTTCCCCAAAATTGTCCTCAAAATTCTTCTTTGCAAGCCTGCTGCCAAATATTTCCCAGGTAGCCTCTGAAAGCTTGAATATTGACTGAATATTCCTTAAATATTTGATATCTGGTTTGATACCCCACATGTCTGACAACTTTGGTTGGTGCAAAAAGCTTCAGTTAATCTGCTAAAGGGAGCTCAGTTTTTACAACATCAATACTATACCAGCATTACTTTCTTTTGATTTGTTTCCATTCAAAGTGCTAATTTTGACCTTTAAAGTCCTAAACAATTTGGGAGCAAAATATCTAAAGGATGGGAGTTTTCTCATACAAACCTGCTCACACTCTTCAGTCTTTAGAGTATATACTTTCAGAGGTGCAGTGGGTGGACAGGCAAGATAGGGCTGAATGATAGTGCCCAGTCTGTGGAACTCTCTGCCACAGGAGCCAGGCTAATTTCCTCTCTCTTATGAGTCAGATAAAAACAATATTGTTTAAACATGCATTTCAGTAGAGTGCTCTGTGGAAAGAACTTCTGTGGTGACTTTTTATTTATTCTGTTCATTGCGATCTATGGTTTTATTGTTTGAGTAGCTTTATTGGCATTTTTTAATAATGATTGTTTGCCACCTTGAAGATCCCATCAGGCAGGATAGAAATGTTTAATAAATATATAAAAGCAATAATGAAATAAAAAAGATAATAATATACTGGCAGCTGATATGCAATGGTACAAGCGTCATTTGCAGATTTTTAGCCTTCAGGGAACACTTTCCATATTATTTGTCTGCTGCTGAAACATTGACGTGCTTTTAGTAGAATACAAACTCAGTTCCAATGCCCTGTTGGACCTCACCACCATCAGTTGTGAATGGGAATATGCCCTTGGACACACTCAACATTTTACTGCAGCTTCACACTACAGAGGAAAATGCTGATATTTGATGACTGGCATGTAAAAGTTTTTGTTTTTTTTTAAATCTTATAGCATTTGATAGTTACCAATAACGTGTGGTTATTAGTAATAGTATGTATATACTATACTGCTTTTCAGCAAAAGATTACAAAATAGGTTACTTGGCAAAAAAATGAAAGTATGGTTCCCCTTCCCAAAACCACTCAGTCTAAAAAGAAAGATGCAAAAGAGACACCAGCCAACAACCACTAAAGAAGATGTTATATGCTGGGGAGAAGAGGGGCAGTTATTGTCCCCTGCTAAATTTAAGAGAACTACCACTTTAAAAGGTGCCTCTTTGCCCAGTTAGCAGGGGTAAGTGTGGAATTGGCGAGCTGACAAAATATGAAATCCTATATCTGAAGACTGCCAGAATTGCAAGCATCAAGTCTAAAATGTGAAGTCTGAGTTGAGATGTTGTGGTAAAAGGTTAGTGTTCAAAATACAGCATTGAAATTTGAACTGGAAACGTCTTAGCCCAAATTTGAATGGTGATACTGGTACACTCGACTTGCTGGACTGAAAGGCAGAGTATTAATATAGGAAAAAAAAAATCTGTCAAATATTTGTAAATCCAGGCATCCCCCGGAATCCCCCCCACATGGATACCAGAAACCATGGATAAGAAGGAACCCTATCTCTGTGTGATCTCTGCTGTCTTGCACCCATTCCCTTTGTTTAGCTTCCTTACCCTGGCGCCAAACAAATACTGTCTGTGTCTTCCTTTTACCGAATGCTATAAGCTAGCAAGCTTATAGGAAAATAAGCAGGAAGCTCTTCTTTTTAACAGGAAGCTCTCCTTTTATTTTGTTGCAAAGGGGCAACTGATGCAGGTTCCCCATTACAGATTGTGGAAGTTCCAGATGTGGAAATAGGTTATGAATGTCCCCATGCAGAGATGTGCAAGTTTCCGATTAGCAATATACAGCAGAAAATAAGAAAAGGGGAAATGTGAGCCATTCATGCTTCCTCTTCCACCACCTCTTGCAATGCACAGAAGAACTCTTAGAGGCTACATGGTCACTGTTGGCCTTTTCAGGAAGATGTACTCTGAATAATTTATGCCGCAACACGAGTTGGAATGGGCTTTCCTCTGCCTGGGAAGCAAGACTGAGAAATGCTCTCCTGGGCTTTATGCTATATTCACGTGGCTTTCTTCACAATCTGGAGATCTTTGTTTCTATTCAGAAGAACTCACCACCTTTTATAAAAAGTACAAGCATAGGATGAATGGAGGTTTAGCAAGCTCTGTGTTTCAGAAGTTCCAAAGGTGTAAGGTAAGAACAAACAGTCCTGTGATGGGCTTAAAAATCACGACATGAATTTAAACCATAATTTTGAAAGCAGGGGGTCTCATCTCTCAGCTTTAAAAGACTTTATTTCTTTCCTTAACCCTATCAGGGAGGGGAAAAAATAACTGTCATGAACAGATCAAAGTTTATTAAAGAGAAAAAAATTCTGAAGAGAAGTAAAAGTTTCAAAGAGAAGACTTTTAAATAACTTATTATCATGGCTGCACACATTTAAAGTCTACACTGAATTATCAAGTCTGTTTTCAGCCTCCTGTGAATAAGATCACCTGTATTTCCATGATACTTGCCTTGAATTTTTGGGAGAAAATGTGATCTCTCTCATCAGAGACATCCAGTGGCCTGATCACTGTAAAATCTCCATTACTCTTTGCATTTCTGTATGGTTCATGAGATGATTAGCTAGTTTTTCTACTTTAGTAAATGGTCCAAGAGAACACTGCTTACAAAATTTGTGTACGAATTTGAAGATATGCACCAACTCAGTCCAGTGATTAATTATGTAACTATCCCAACCTTTCTTCAAGGAGCATAGGATGGCAGACAAAGTTTTTCCTCCCCATGTTATCCTCACAATAACTGTGTGGGTTGAGAATGGGTGACAGGTTGAGTAGCTTTGAATAGAGATCTGAACATGGGTCTTCACACTCCTTGTTCCACACTTGTCTCTGATCACCATACTGCACTACATCAGTTGCTCTTGGTAGAAAGAATTTGTGGCTCAAGTATTTAATACTTGGAGTCATGGGATACAGCTACATATGGGTAAGTGACTACTGGCCCAATCCTATTGGACCTCACCATGAGTGGAACATCCGTTCCGCTGGCGATGACTGCTGAAAAATGGCCATAAAGCATGCTCTGGCAGCATGCTGAATAGCACACTGCTGGAGCACTAGTGGGAAAGCTGAAACCTTCACGCATACATCAACAAAGCTCCAGCTGCCCACTGAGGAAGGTGATGTGGGGGGAGGAGGTGGGGGGGCAAAACTGGGCAAGGAGGCCATGGGAAGGGATGGATCCGTGATGATGGTGCGTGCTGGATCTTCTCTCTGGCAACAGCCTCCCTGCCCCATTTCTCTCCTCAGACAAAAGATTTAGTTGCAGGGTGCCAATGCACAGATTTTGCTTTTCCCCTTTTAAATTGACAGGGTTTGACCAGCAAAAAGTAACCTGTGGAAATTGCTGCTGTTCATGCATCTATTACAACCAAAGAGAAAGGTACAGTGCTGGCAACTTTGGCCAGTTTGGCAAAGAGGTTAAGTGCTGGACTACTAAAATGAAACTCCATGAGCCAGTCACTATTTCTCACCCTAACTTTTCTCAGAGGACAGGATAAAATGGGGATGACCCAAGTCTGCCCTAAGAATTTTGGAAGAAGCTGGGATAACCATGTCAACCTGCTCTTCTCTTAATAGTTCCAGGGCTTTCTAGCTAAAGATCTTTCAGAAGTTAATGCTGTTTGGCTTTATACCCTCCACAAAAAATATCACCAGATGTGGAAACACCGAGTGACTGTTAGTGAGACACCATGGGAGGCAGGAGCACAGCCATCTCCTTGCATGCCTGGTTTCGTTTAGGAGGCAACTGAGGGAATGCTCCATTCCTTGTGGCTAATGTCCTTTTAATTACGCAGCAGCTCCATCTACCATTATCTCTTGCACGAAGCGCACATTGACGCGCATAATGACACAGTCTCAAATTATCCATCTTGTGCAAAGAAAAGAAAACGCAGCATCGTGGACCTTTGTGTCGGAGAGAACCGTGCAAGTGCCGACTCGAAAAGTCATCTCATTAAAATTTTCTTCCAGCAGCTCTTTAAACGATCCCTCCTCCCTTCCCTATATATTTAATGAGATTTATTTGAGACAGTTATGGAACGTCACGAAAATGCCAGCGTGGTATTAAAGGAGAGCATATTTTTTCAGGAGCAGTAACAGTGGCACATTAACACAGGTGTGGGCCTGTCTGCCCACTCGCTTGTTGTGATAGACAGCTCAGCAGGACAATGTTGCTGCGGCTGCTTTAGGCTGAAGCTATGATAAGCAAGTCTGAGATGGCACCATCTAAATCAGGGGTGACAAATTCACCTCATAAAGTGGGCTGAATAGTATTCATGGCGCATGCTGAGGGTCGGAAGTGACATCATGAAGCAAGAAGTGACATCATAAAGCAGATGATGGCCAGAACTATGCACTTTGTTTTCACATAGAAACTCATTAGCTGCAAATGGCAGAGGACCAAATCTTGTTCATGATTTCAAGATATGAGAGAGCCCAATTATCATGCTGGGAGAGCCCAGTTATAATGGGGGCCATAGAAATTGCTTCTGGGGGCCGCATCTGGCCTGCAGGTGTTATGCTTGACACCCCTGATCTAGACACTGGAAAGCTGCTGAGCAGTGGCATAGCTAATGCTCACGTAGCCAGGTGCCAAGATAAAAATGATGCCCCGGAAGTGATGTCACAACTGGAAGTGACATCACACCCAGGCTTTTTAAAAATTGGAGGAAAACTCCTCCCCCAGTAGCTTACCACCCACTTGGTCTGCCACCTCTCCCCAGCCACTGCTATAGCTAAGGCATCTATCTGCTACCTAGGGTCAAAGAAGATTTTCTAGCCCTCCCATGACAAAATCAAATTTAATTAAGTAAATAAATAAAAAGTGTGCCCTTTATTGGTTAGAGACATTGTGCTGGGGGTGAAAAGAGATGGTTATTCCCCCCTCCCCTGCTAAATACAAGAGGAGCACCACTTGAAAAAGTGCCTCTTTACCCAGTTAGCAGGGGTAACTGTATTATGATACATGGAAATGAGAGCTGACTCATATTCACACCTTACTGGTTCCATGCTGTATCATAAAGACATCTCATTGACTCTCAGAATAATTAGTCTCATAGGTCAGTTTTGAGTTAGGTAAATTCACTTTTTGTTCCATAAGGCAGTTGTATTTTCATTTTATGGTTAATTGGCCATAACCTTTAATAGAACATAGATATTCCAATGTGGTTTGTTTCATAGCATTCTGCATTAAATGCCTTTCCAATTATATATAACATGATAGTATTATTTGTACATACCAGGGTTTTCACGATTTTGGCCACTAATGTCAAGCTCAGCTTGTTGCCCGGTGCAATTACTACCCCTTACACCCTCTTAGCTATGCCAATGGTGCTGAGGAGAGCTGGACCAAATCCTTTGCCACTTCTACAGTGCTGATAGTCTGATTTCCCATCACCTTCGCTACGTGATACGTTCTCTCCTCTTCCCCCTGTTTCTCCCTTCCACTTGAATAGTGGCTAATGCTGAAAGCCAGCTAACTCTCAGTGGTAGGAGGGGGGGAGAATATGAGGGGATGGGTGGTGGTTTATTAACAGAGTTGAGGCAGGTCTGGCTTGTCTAAGTGTTTTATCACCTCTAGCTCTCCAACAAGACTGTCCCCTTCTTATGGCTTCATCCAGCTCTACTTCTTTTTGCTGCCGGTGTGACAAAAGGTAGAAGTACAGGAGGTAATTTCTGCTCCACCTCGTCAGTGAGGTAAAAGTTGGAGAGAAAGAGGGATGAATGACTGCTCTCAAGTGAGTGAGATAGAGGCAGGCAGGCAGAGGTGGCAGAAATCACACTGGCTTGGGCTAGGCTGCAGCAACTGTTACCCTGCACGTGCCTGATCTCGGAAGCTAAGCAGCATCAGGCCTGGTTAGTACTTGGATGGGAGACCGCCTGGGAATACCAGGTGCTGTAGGGCTATACCACAGTCTTTCGAGACTGAAGGTTGCCAACCAAAGCAGGATTGGGAGAGGCTGGAAAGCAGGACTGGGAGGTGGGTGTTTGGCTTTGACACTTTCATGGGTCAGTGAGAACTTGCTTTCACTTCCATGGTGGGAGGGATTATTGGTAGGGCATACCTTGAGGTATGCAATTCTCCATGCATTCCTGGAATGAGCGACTTATTCTTCAACTTGATGCTGATGCTCTGCGTATCGGTGTGCTTCAGGCATAGGCCATCACGCAATCAAAAAGAGCTGTTTTGGCATAGCAGCCAGTGCTGTAAATCCAAAGCAATCCAATCTGTAGCTGTAATTGACAGACATTTTTGTGTCAGCTTAATTTAGTGTTTTTGTTTTCAGACTGAGTGAGCCTAGTTGCATCTAACTCTGCTACAAACCATGGCTGCTTTCTTCTTCCATAGATCTCTCAAACTGCAAGACCTATAGTGCTCTCCTACTTAATTTTTGTTTAAAGTTTAAAAAATATTGATGTTAGATACGTGCAACCATCCCGTCCCCCCGGGACATCCTGCAAATCTTATCAAAGTCATTTTAACTTCCACTGAAATTTCTAAAGAAAGAAGCGGAGCCTGATATTTGCCTTCCACATGTCCACACGTCAAAGGTATTGAGGGACTACCATGCTATCCACTGGTCAAGGGCAAGTCCATCAGAAGGTCCATCTGCCTATGGTGAGTGCTGAACCATCAGTACCAGTGGCATCAAAAGCACCCAATGCACCATCAGAAGGTGGTAAAGGGGCACTATTGGGGGGGCTTATTTCCGGACTTTGTCCTAGAGCTCCTAGCAACCAGCACAGGCACTGACTGGTAATCTCAATTGGACTAGAGTTGTCAAATAGATGGTGGAAAGCCTGTTATTATCCATAAACTTGCCCTTATTTTGGGTCAAGTACATTTGAGACAGAAATGTCAGGTTATAGCTGGGTTTAGATGCCAGGAATGGGAAACAGGGTCAGTGGCGGACAGTGGAAGAGGGCAGCGGCAGGTTCAGAATCCGGTCATGCAGATCGGTCAATTCTAGTGCATCAAGAATGATCTGAAGGGGAGTGGGCAGGGGCAGGTGTGTAGTTAAGCCCAAGCAGAAAAGTGGGCTTGCAAACAAGGCAAGGCAGTTTTTGTGATTCCCATCAAGAGATGTTTTCAGACTTAAGAGCCCAAATCTGAAACAACAGTTAAATAAGGTCAACCAGTTCCCTGCTGGTTCACCAGATCACCTGGCTGGTGAACAGCTGTACCTTCTCTCACCATCCTCTGGGTGACTCTGCAATGCAATCCAGCAAAGAGAACGGCTACCCAGGTGGTACAGAGAGTAAGGCTGCAAGCCTATCCATACTTTCCTGGGAGTAAGCCCTACTGACGATAATGGAACTTTTGAGGAGACATGCATAGAATTGGGCTCTATGGCAGCTGGAGCTTTACACTGTGCCCTTTTAATAAAAATCTCAAGGATATAATCGGCTCTAAGTATGTGGACATTGTATGTTTCAGAACCATTAATGGGCTGGAAACTACCAACGTCCAGCGTTGAGCGTTCTTCAAGAATGGTAATACTGCCTTCCTGTTTACTAGGCCTCTGCACTACCCACCGGGACATGCTGCTCCCAGTAACATCTTTTTTCATCTTGCAGAAACAGGTCCAGGCTATTGTCTGCTCCCTCCATTATTTGCTAGTTCCCTCCTTGCCTTTCTCCAGGGTAATCCCATCACTGGCTGACGACAACGACTGTGTGTTTTAATAGAATGCTCTTTGTATAAACTATCTCCTTGCGTGATTTTAAATTGCATTCTTATTTAGAAGCATTACACAGCCACTGCCGGGCTTTTTATTTGGGGAGGGAGGGAGAAAGTGGGGAAATGCTGCTCTGTGGCTCACAATAGAGAATCAGGAAACTGTATTAAACAGAAAAGGGGAAGGAGAAAAAGAGGGTGAGGGGATACTTCAGCTTGAGCCCATTTCCAAGCCTTCTCTTTAGGGCTTATCTGTTTGCCAGCAGCCAGCCTGCAAAGCAGGTGGGAGGGGGGCCTTCTGCTGCATTTAGTTAGCTAATCAGACAGGTAGAAGATTAAGTGTGTATGACTGTGGATACACACACAAATGCCAAACATAGGGCAAAGCCTGCATTCAGAATCTTTATGCACAGGCCCATTTTCAGAAGAGGGATTTTTGTGTCAATCCATGTGGTTGTTTTCTGCGTCTGTGTATAGCCGAGTTGTTGTGTACACTCCAAAATTTTGGCTGTATCAGTAACTTGTTCTGATGTTGAGTTGCTGTTTCTGAACCTCTCATTCACACATTCATTATACAAGCAGTCTTCCTCTCCTCCATCTCCCCATATTGGTTGTAAACCCCCGTTAATCCTGTTTCAGATTGCTCCACTCCAGAAAAGGGCACCAGCAAAAATGGGTGCCTAGAATATCCCCAAAACAAAAGGAAATGCTAGGTCCGTAGAGCTGGGCTGCTGGTCTAAGAGGCCCCGGAGGGTGAGAGAGTAGAAGAAGAGAGGCTATTTTAAGGTTGTGGAAGGATGTTGCAAGGATGGAATTATGTTACTAGGTACAATTAAGTAGCAGCTGAGCTGATTCTAGAATTCTTGGCATACTTTTATCTGATTTACATGAGGACATCACACAGGCATGTCCTTCAGACAATATGACTTTTTTTTTCCACCAGCAAGTGGCGGCTGCCCTTCTGTGATTGGACAGAAATGATAACCTCTGGTTGAACTGGGGTGTGTGTGTGTGTGTGTGTGTGTGTGTGTGTGTGAGAGAGAGAGAGAGAGAGAGAGAGAGAGAGAGAGAGAGAGAGATTTCTTCTTCAACATTTAACTAAATGATTCCACTGGTATCATCAGAGATATTAATTTGGAAATTTGATCCCCCATCTTCCCTGATGCAGCTGCTGACGACACTTCTGTGATGTACGGCAAAGCTGATTTTGCCAGGACAGTATTTCTGAAGCCTTCTTAGAGTCTCAGGTGAAAAGGGCAGAAGATTATGGCTCTCGCCTACTATTAATATTTAAGTACTAAGCCTTCCTACACCTGGTGCCCTGAGAAGAGTGGTGGTGCCTATGTAACATTTACATGTTCGTTTATCCCCCTCTCCCCCTAAATTCTCTCCTTCTAGCTGGCATAATACCATTCAAATGGGTCTCTGCCTCCCTGGCCATAATCAGCCACCAATTAACAGCAGCTCTTTGAAAAGGCTTAGCCCCGGCAAAGTTGCATCTCCTGATTGCCCTTTCCCATCCCCTGCCACATTTGGAGCATGGAATGTTGTAATTAGCAATAGCAGGAAGGGGAGGCTGCTGGGATCCCAGCAGGCTGAGGGGAGGGCTGCAAATGGGATTGGAGCTTTATTAATGCACAACGAGGATACATTGACCTCATATAGAAGTAGAACGGCAGGAATGTTTTAAAGGCGCCTGACTAAACACACAAAAAGAACGACATCGGATGAAGTGATCATTGCCAGCATTACAGAAGCAGACTCCCCCCTCTCTGCACTAACCAGGTTGAGAGGATGAGCACAGTACCAGAGCATTCCTACTCTGGCATTTGCATGCGTGCGCATGCGCCCAAGATTAATGGACTAGGAAACCCTTTCCCATCTTCTGACAGATGGCCCGATCTTCAGTTTTTGTGGCTGCTCTAAAGGGAGGACTCCATATCTACAGTGGGGTTCTATGGTCGTCTTCACACTTGACTGTCCTTGTGCCTGACCACTTCTGATGCCCCCAAGCATCATATGGAACAGGGCCAAGACAAAGCAGACGGTAGGAATACCAGTTCCTGGTCCAAAGGAGGTTTATATGCATAACCGCTTTGGGATCCTCAAAAAGTTTAGGGAAAGTTCACAAAAGAACCACTTTGCTAGATCAGGACAACATCTCTCTCATACCACCATCCAGTCTTCAACAAGCAGGTCAAGCAGCTGGAGGGAATGGGTTACCATGTTTCTCGTGGTCTCTTTTTGAACTTGAGTGAGCCAAACATTCTTCTGAGCACTTTTTCAGATCTGAAGTTGGAGGCTTGGGCAGAGAGATTTTTACAAAACAATGTCTGTCACGCACACACACACCCCATGGTGTTTGCTGCTGCACCCTCTCCTCATGACACTTGAGGCAGTGATAGTGTTCCCCGCTTCTGCGTCCTGGCAGTGTCCATGTTCATGCTCACTATTCCACCAGGGCAGCATTTTCTTCTCTGTTTCCTCCAAAATGATGCCAAAGTGAGGGCAGCAGCTTTTTTGGCCTCACTCTAATGGTTTTCTAATGATGCTGTTGGAAAATGGGGCAGTGGAGCAATCAGCTGAAAGCCCCTTTTCCTACAGTCAATTCCACCACCTTGCTAGTTTGCTGTGACCCATAAAGCATACCTAGGAGCAAAGGCTGGTTTGAAATAGTGTTGACCATACCTCCTGCAAGGATCGTTGAGGGCAGGTAAAAGGTCTCATGTGTCTGGACAATACACTGCCTTCCAGATTCCTGCAGCAGATCTTGCATCCAAGTTTCAACTGATGGTAATGTCAGGATGAGCAGGAACCCATCAGAGTGAGATCAGGAGCAAGAAACAATGCTCCCTGCCTTGTCCTCACCTTATCCATTTAAGAAACCCTTGAACAGGGTTGGAGAAAAAGATGGATGGAAAGATGTACTAGTCTTGGCACTAGTATACTAATACTATACTAATACTATACTAGTATACTAGTATACTAATTGGCCATTCTTCTCACTGTCCACTTGGGAAGCTTTTCTTCTGTTTTTAAGCAATTTAGCCAGTGACTCTGGAAAGCACACAACCACGGCATGGTGAAAATGACCATCTTTTGTCATCTGGTAACCAAGAGTAATCATGGGCATACATTTCCTGGAACAATTCCAGCCTGAATACATTTGAGAACCACATACTGCACAGTTCCTTCCTGTATCTTTTGACTAGGGAGACATGTCTGACATCAGTGTTGGTGAACGTTTTCACACTCTGTGCCTTCAGTGAAATGTTTAGCTGTAGAGGATCAGGCAAATGGTCAGGCTTGTAGGAAATGAGAAATCGGCGTTGCTGCCTGGGTCCTACTGGTAGTCTGAGGTCAAACTCTCAGAGCAACCAGGCATGGAAATAAAAGGAAAAACTCAAGAACTGAACACTGCCTTCTCTTCAAGTCAGTCATGTGCTTCATACTTTTATGCTTTTTGCAGTCCTTGTCAGATGATCTAGAAATGGCCAATATTCACTCTTTTAGACCTTCTAAGCTTGTCCAGCATGGACCATCCGTTCCTCTTCATTAGGCATTCAAGTGGTAGTGAGTGTGATGAATGTCCTGTTTTCACCCCTATTTTTTTGCCCATTTTTCCTTATTTTTTTTTTTTTTTTGGGGGGGGGGGGCACTTCTAACTTCCCAGGAGTTCCAGTGCTGGTTCAGCTGTCTTAGAGCTACTGGAAAATCTTCCTGCAGCAATCTTGGTTTTTGTTTGGAAACTCCATTATTCCAGAATAATACTTTGGAAACTCAATTATTCCATTATCACTCTGGACAAATGCTGTATCTACAACACAGCTGGCATAGGTTGAAATAATCCCATAAGGAACCACGGGGAAGGAAAAACACCAGAAAACTGCACCTTCTACCCCCCTCAGCCCCACCCACTTTCCTACAAAGGAGTGTAGGATACAGACTACATGATGGAGTCAATCACCACACACCAACCCTAGTACATAAGCCCTTTCTGTGGAGACTACAGCTTGAATGATAATATGTATAGCATGGAGCTATGTCAGCTGTGCAAAAGACAAGTGCCTTGCTGGTGAGAACGAACCTGTCTTGTCTGGTTTCCAGCTTGCATCTTTGTTCAATGAGCTACCAGCATCCTGCTTTGTCTGAGTATTGAGTGACTCATCCCAGTTCCTCTTCTAGCAAAAGGGTTCCTTCCAGCAGGTTAATGCCTCTACAGAGGCTTGGCATGCCTTCAGCCAACCCCAATCCTCTCTGTCCTGCCCTTGGCCAACCCCTGCCACAGACTTACCAGCACTGGTGGTGACTGGGTGCTCCGATGGTTTGTGCATGCACAGTTGCTAGCCATATCGCTCTGGAAACCCTGTTCCATGCGCTGTCACTGCAGCTGCAGGGCCAGCAGCCCCAGATAGGATTGGGCTGTTACTATTTCAGGACTTTGCAGGTGGTTTGGGTACCTGTACTACATTTGACTTGTTTGGAAGATGAGAGAATGCTTGGCAAATCTTTTCATGTGTACGTACTGCCTCATCCTCCTAGAGCCACCTTGTTCTTCTCCTTCAAATGAAACCTTGCTGGTATGAGTCTGTTAATGGGGTCCCAGTGGAATAGTCTGGGATCTTATGATCCTGGGCGATGCCATCAGAAACATGACACTTGGTGCCATTCAGAAATAGCTTCTGACTTTTGCTAGGTCATTTGGCAGAATCTAACACTCCCTTGGTTCCCCATGCCTGGTCTCAGCAAGGCAGAGCCTCTCAAAGAAGCCATGAGAATTAGAAAACCTAATTGCCTGGCTGCCTAGGAGAGAAGCAGTTTTCAAGAATGGTGACTATAGCTGTGGTTGTTTTGTGTGCGCGCTCTGCTCGGGATAATTGTGTTTTGTTGTCAGATCTTCTCCACTAGCCTATTATGACACACAAGGAGGAACAGAACAACACGATATGCTTAATTATTTTCTGGTAGGCCAAGTTCCTTTAGGGAAAGATGGGCGAGAAGCCACAACAAAACCTATCGAGTGGAGGAGTTT
Organism: Tiliqua scincoides; assembly: GCF_035046505.1. NCBI lineage: Eukaryota > Metazoa > Chordata > Lepidosauria > Squamata > Scincidae > Tiliqua > Tiliqua scincoides. The sequence goes on from NC_089822.1 coordinate 148,325,618, forward strand.
ATTCTAGAAGAAAACATGGAGCGTGAATAATTCTGCTAAGGCACCTTTTACCAAAGTCACAGCTGCTAAGAACAGATTCTTATTTATAGCCCTAAATATGAGATGGAATCCAGATTGCACAATCTCTGATAACAGTATAATCAAGTATTTTTCTTGACCCCAGAGAGACTAACAACCACATCGCTGTTAATGTTTTTAAGTCTCTCAAACCGCCAACGCAGGAGGCTAATTAGTGTAAATTATAAAAGATTTTCAATAATGCATTCCTCAGAGCCTAAAGATTGTGTGTCTAATAGAAATAATTTTGCACTCTTGGCAAACTGAATCAGTGGAATGGTATCTGAAGTGTCAAAGACTCTTTTTTTAGAATCCTAAAATGCAGCGTTGTAATTTTGCTTCCAGAGACACCAGGGCCTAGTCTCGGTGAAACCAAAATTCAAGGGAGTGGAATGTAGGGCAGAAGGAACCAGAGGAGCAATAAGGAGAGAGAATGCAGGTGCATTCTAGCTTCAGAATGATACACTTACGAAATAGAGTTTTCCCATATTTGTCATGTTCTGTAAGTGTATATTTGTATGCATTATTACATAGAGGCAGTTATGGTTCTACGATTGGTTATGGGTACCTTTAGTTAACCTCACTAGATTTTTCTGCCTTTTTTTCGTTGTCTGCCTTATATATGATTTTTGTATTTATCCGTGGAAAAGAAGAAAAAAATAATAGAAAGGGGGGTGAGAAGTTCTTTCTTTTCTATTCCTTTCTCCAGTGCCCCTTACTTCATATGTTAAGCTTATCCTCCTTAGCATAACTCCACCCACCCATACACTTGGCCCCCTGGTGTAGCCTTTGAATCCCTGATCATAGTGTTTCTCAACCAGTGGTATGGGTACCACCAGTGATAATTGAACTGGTGTCTGCAGGACCCGTGGACACCTGCCACCCAGCAGTAAGACTAGGAATGTGACTTAACAAACAGTGGCAGGAGGCTCCAAACCATGCTATTCCATGCTCAAAAAAGCCCTCCTGTCCACCCACACCCTCTTAATGGTGTTTGTCACATTGCCAGTGGTACTTCAAATAGGTGGACCATGTGAAGTGGTACGGTGGATGACAAATGTTGAGAAACCCTGCCCTGTCACATTTACAGCTATGGCTCAAACACCCAGAACGGCACATTCGGCTGACAGCTTCCTGTGAAAACGCAGGTGATTCTCATTCGGTCATTTCTGGTTCATTTATCCCCATCTGCCCACTCCAGTCCAGTCCCACACAAAGGTCCAAAGTCATTGTCTTGACACTCTTTGAAATGCCAAGTCCTGCAGGTTCCTCTTTGTAATGCATAGAGAAAGGAAATCTAGCGAAATTACATACACAAAAAAATGTGGGCGGATGTACAGTAATTTACATGCAGGCTCAAAAGTAATAAATCCTTAATGATATTTTCAGCATGCTGGATACGTATTTCTTTGATTTCTTTTTTTAAAGAAAAGTTCTAATGGACAGAGCTTATTTTCTGGAGTTAGAACAGCACCCTTGACTCTACCTGCCTACCTGCCTTCCAACCTTTAAAAATTTCCACTTGGACTTCAGGCTGATGTCATTGCCCAGTTTGATGTAGCTGCTAATGCTGGGTGAGCTTTGCAGCTCTGATATGCCAAAATGCATGCACGGCACAGCAACTTGTAAAGGAGAAAACAAAGTTAAATAAAAAACAACGATGAATTGAGCAGGAGAGTGCATAAGTTACTGCCGCCCCGAGACATTCATAAATAATGTAGATGCCACGGGGTGGTGAAGCTTTTTGCTCAGTTAATTAATATGTACAGTAACGCTCGCACACTCGAAAAACAATGGCCCAGGCTCCTTTCCCCCATGTGCGAAGTAAAAATATTTCTTGAAGGACTGACACATTTATTATTTCCACCATAATTACCTTATTATGGAGCATTTGTAATAAAACACATTAAGGAACTTCAACCCCATACGGGGCTGGCACATAGGGATTTTTCGCTTTGAAAAATTTGTGAAGAGTTCAATGTTCAGAGAAAGTGGGTTAGTTCCTGTATGGTGGCCTTCATGCGGCACTCCTTGTGCCCCTTGTTCATGACCCTGAGCTTCCTTCCCTGCTATTTCAATGCAAGTTCTCCCTCCCAGAAGCTCTACCGTGCTTCTTGATTCCACATCAAAGCCCCCCTACCATTCTGACCCTGACTTCATCCCATCCTCAGCTCTGCACATCTTGTCATTTTACCACTTTGCGCGCCCCACCTCTGCTCGCATGCCATAGGTCAGGGATGGCCAGTTGGTGGCCCCAAACCTGATCTATTTGCAGTTCCACTCTTTTCACCCTTGCTGCACTCTTCCCCAGTTGTGGGAAGCAGTTGGCTTTACCAGCCACAGTCCTGAATCAATTGTTTGTTGACTAGAAGATGTTTCTTCAGTCAGCATTGCTGGTTGGTGGCTATTGAGACAGCACAACAAGGATAACAAGCAACAGTTGTGGATTCAAATAAGAGCAAATGCTTAAAGCACTTGTAAGAAGCCTTGAAGGTTTACCAGAAGGAGAGCAAATCTTGTGTTATCCAGTCTTGCAGCAAACCCATGTGCCTTTGCCATTTATGATTGTTGGTGTGCCTAATAAGCTTTAGACTTTTGCTTTAGACTTCCATACACATCTGCTGTTGAGCAGGTGTGTGTGGAAATTCAGATTTGATAGAAAATGTGTGATCCACATAATGTTCTCATTATTTGTTGTGTACAGTCATATGCTTATAAGTCTTATTTCTTACTTGGCTACTGAGCTGGTATACACCTCACAGGCTCAAATACGACTGGAAAAACTCTTTGGGAATTGCAGAAAAGGTGGCAGATTTGCAAAGGGTCAGGCAAGAGCCTTGGATGGATTGTGTGTTGGGGGGGGGAAGTGATGGAGCACTAGCACTGTTAGTTTGCGGATTAGCCTGCTCTCCCATGCACCACAGTTTATTCTGTAAACAAACTTATATTAGAGATATTGGTACTTCAGTACTCCTTTCCTCCAATGAAATGGTTGTTAGGGTAGCTACTCCTAAAACTTTTGGGGAGGGGGGTAAGTCTCCCATGCCCAACACCAACTTCATTGTCATTTACAGATCTGGCAGAGGACATTTAATGCATGCCTAAAAAAAAAAAAAGACACAATTTGCATGGAGGCCTTAGGGCCCAATCCTATCCAATTTTCAAGGGCTGGTACAGCAGTGCCAATGGGGCAGCAGTCACAGAGGCCTCCTTAAGGAATGGGAACATTTGTTCCCTTACCCTGGGGCTGCATTGTGGCTGCACCAGGGCTGGAAAATTGGATCGGATTGGACCCTTAGTCTCCTAAATATCTTGTCTGGTCTTCCACTCAGCCACTGATCCCATGAAACCCAGACGGACGACCCAGTCCTATGCCAACTGGATGCTGGTGCAATGCACGTTGTACCAGTGGAGGCAACTTTATGGGAGTTGCAAAGCAACCTTCACTAGTGTGAAGGTGACTAGTGGGGAGGCTAGAGTGGCTTCCTATATGCTGGCATATGGCCGAAGACCAGCTGGAGCAGGTAAGGCCATGCAGGGGGTGGAATGGGTCAGGAAGCGTGGGAGGAGGTCAGTAAGGGACAAATGTTCCCTTACCCTGAGAAGCCTCCTGGGACCAGAACTTCCCCATGGGATTCAGCAGAGCTGGCACCAGCACCGCATCGCTACGTATGGAGTTGCAGTGGATTGGGCTATGACTTGGCAAGTTGCCCCTTTTTGTGTTGTGTATGCCTGCCTCACATACATGCCCTCTAGTCCTTTCATTAGCCTTCCTTTCTTCCTGCCAAACATTTTCTCATTACAAATCTCATGGCCCTTGAGAATGGTAGTCAAAGTCTTATTAATGAGAACTGAACTGGGCAGCCCCTGCAGACAGCTTTGCTTTTCCTCCTTCTTCGCTCTTTCTCTTTCTCCCATTGATGTCAATTTGTACAATCCCATGGCAGCCATGTTGGCTGGCTTGAGTCCACCAAGTTCCTGGCAAAGTATCTGGCGTGTAAAGCTCAAGCAGTGTCTAGGGACAAGAGCAGAAAGACATCAGCGGAGGATGGACTTTGCTAAACCAGGCAAATGCCAGGTTGTCCCATGCGAGTACCCAGCAGATGGGCCATCCGTGTCAGAGATAAAGACCAGAACGGCAGCCTCACTCTGCTGCATGTTGATGATATAATTTTCCAGGCTGGATTGGGATAAGTAACTAAATGTTTGTTCCTCTTTGGACCTCAGCCCCAGGCATTGCGCATCTTAGGAGAAAGCTGTTTCTCCTGTTAGCTTCCTGTGTGAACTGGAGACATTACAGAGGAGAAAGTAAAGAACATTTTACAAAGTCAAATCAATAGTTCAGCTTCCTGAGAATCTTGATCCTGACCCTGACTGCAGCCAATGCTCAATGATTTTTGAGGGCCGAAAAGCAGTGTTTCAAGTTTTATCGTTTCTATTTGTTACGAATCTAACAATCCAATCCTACCCTTCCTGGCGCTGCAGGCTGCAGTGGTGCCAAAATGGCCACTGTTGTATCCTGCAGAGCCAGGGAAGCCACCAGAAGTCTCCTTGAGAGAAGGGAACATGAATCCTTTTCCCCTGAGTAAAGCCCCAGCCTCTGCAATGGGGCTTCTTGAGTCTGCACCAACTAAATAGCTGCTGCAAACTTGAGAAACCCTGCTGGGTTTCCTAGCCCTACACAGAGTATAGGATACAGTGGAGGAGGCCTCTGGAGGTCCCACCCTCTCCCAGGCTGACCCCTCCTCCTGTTCCACCCTCCTCCTTCATCCTGGAACACCTTCCCCCCCCCCCGCTCTCCCATGACTGTCCCCACATATCTGTGCCACTGGTGCTGACCTTTTTGTCATCAGCAGCTAGGGTTTCTTCAGCTGCGCTGATGGGGGTCGTGCTGGCCTCCCCCCGGTCCTGCACCCTGGTGATCTGAGAGTGCCGCAAATGTACATTACATGCTGGTGCTGGGGTGGCATAAGTTTGAGGAGAGTGGAGCGACTTGCAGTCACTCCACGCTGCTTGGGAGCAGGGGCTAGAATTTGGCATATCTGCTGGGTCCCAGCCCTGCCTCCTGCCCTGCTCACCCCAGGGACTGCCCTCCTCCTGCCCTCTCCTGCCCTGGAATGCCTCCCTCCCACCTCCTCCCAGCCCATCCCAGACCCTTGCATTGGCTAAGCTCGACCGATGCAATTCTCCCCATCAGAGTTGGTGCAGAGGCTGGATTCAGCCTCTGAGGCCGGCATGCATCCCTGCATCAGTCCAGTCTAGAGGAGGTGCAAACATGCTTTATGGCACATTTGTGACCCTCCTGGTCCGGCACAAGGGACTTGCGCCAGCCCAGGGTGCACTTAGGATTGTGCCCTTAGTTAGTTAGGGCCCAATCCTAAACAGTGCACTCCAGCTTACTATCAGTACACACTGTCACAAATGTACCATAAAGCACGTTTGTGAGCCTTTAGCACCAGTGGAGTGCTGGAGCTAGCCCAGCGTCAGCCAGTGATGGGCTAGTGCCACACCGATGCTCTGCTGTTTCGCAGTCGCCCGAACCACCAGGCGGCAGAGAGGTAGGTGGGGATGTGGGGAAGGTGAGGAGGAGGTGTTGTGGGGTGGGGGGAGGCAGGGGGAGGGCAGGGAAAAGGCAGGGAGGGACATTCCAGGGAAGGGAGTGGGGTGGGAGGGAGGCAGAACTGGTGGAGCTTAGAATCACCAGATCCTGAGTTGTGTCGGGCTGCTCAGCCTGACACAGAGGCTCTTAATAATAATAATAATAATAATAAAACTTTATTTTTATCCCGCCCTTCTCCCTAACGGGACCTAATACTACGACACCTAAGGACTGCCCTAGAATCAAGTAGCCCCAATGCAGGGCTGCTTCCCTTCCCCCGAGGAGCTAGGATGGCTGCCCTGTTGCTCAGAGGATGCCACGGCAGCATTTTGGCACCACAGCAGTCCTGGTAGAAGAGGCAGCTTAGGATAGGGCTGTTATGTTGAAATATTCATACACATTTCAAACAAAGAGGACTGCTGGTTAGACAGTGGCAAAAAACATAATAGGGGAAAAGCAAGAAAAAGAAAAGAAAGTTTCCTGACCAAGGTCAGAACCTCCCAGGTAACATTTTCCCTACACTTAGTCCAATTCCAATAATCTATAAACAAATGCCAAATGTTCCTTTGAAACTTCTATATATTGAATCCTTCTCCTGATTATAATAGGTGAATTTGTTCATTAACATGAATGTCCAAACTTTCCTTTTTCTGCTTCTCTTTGACGGAAGTTCTGCTCTTGGAGTTAATGCCTCTGCAGTTGTTAGCAGGTAACGCCCCTTTGCACAATGCTTCTTCCTCAGCTGTCCTTGTGCCCACCCGTAGCGCCAACAGGGGAAAAACCAATCTGTGTTTTTGCAATGTGCAAACGATCAGATCGTGATGTGAGGCTGAGACACACACTTGATGATGATAATCTTGGAAACTTGTCTGTGATCATTTATACCCTGTTTTCATAAAGCAGGTAGGCCAGCCATTTTCAATTTTTTATCTCATGGCACACCGACAAGGTGCAAAAATTGTCAAGGCACACCATCAGCTTTTTGTTGACAATGGACAAGGCACACCTGTTGCTGGCATGGGGATCACATTCCCCAATGGTCCTATTAATAAATGACATTCCCCAAAACTCCTGTGGCACACCTGTGGACCATTCGCAGCACACCAATGTGCCATGGCTCACTTGTTGAAAATCGGTGAGATAGGCTATTTCTAGATGTTTAGGAGGATGTGTGGCTCCTGCTAAAAGCAGGAGCCCTGCATTTCTTCCTTTATTATCCATAATGTCTAGTAATACAAAATGGCTGATATAACAACATTGTATACTTGACCCTTAACCCTTTTACACTTCTTTGACTGCTATTGGCAGCAGTAGGAAAACATGGACCATAATGACACTGGTGGCCCAATACTATTTGTGTGGAGTGCCAGTGCAGCTGCTGCAGTGCTGGCGCTAGGTGTCACAAATGTGCCATAAACCACGTTTGCAACACTGAGTGAGTAAGGAGCATTGGCAAGAAGGCCTGCACTGTCCTGCCTGTGCCAGATCCACAGCTCTGGCGCTGGTGCTGGTGAGTACAGTGCCGAACACTACAGAGGTAGGGGGGCAGAACAAAGGCAGGGAGGGAGTGTTTCAGGGCAGGGGAAGATGAGGAGGGGCAGTTCAGGCTCGGGAGGGGGCAGGGTTGTGGAGGAGGCCTTTGCCATATCCTAACCACCTTCCTGGTCCTGGAACATGGGGCTTCTCAGTCTTGCACCAGTGATTTCACTGGCACAGATCTGAGTAACCCCTTTGGGCAGGCTGGGGCTCGACACAGGGTAAGGGAACAAGCACGGGCCATGCAGCAGCAGCACTGTATAGAACTGGGCTGTGAGCCATGTGTTTTGTATTACAACTAGAGGTTATCAGGGAGACTGAGTGAATGAGACAGAAAGCCATGCTCTCTCAATGAAGCCTAATGAAGTCTAATTCCTGTCTTCGTTAAACCTCATTGATGTCCCTGCTTCCCATGAATACAGTACATGTCATGCTAATTGGAGTCTAGTTGCACTGTTGACCATTGCCATCACATTCCTTGAGAATGCGGACCCTTACCCAACAGGATACATAGTAACTATTGGGAAAGCATTGCCAATGATGTTTTCCAACAACTTCAGCTCATAGCAAACTAGTTGTGTGTGTGTTTTCAGAAGTGTATAAGATGCCACCAGGCTATTAGAGCAGTGGTTCCCAAACTTTTTAGCACCGGAACCCACTTTTTAAAATGACACTATATTGGGACCCACCTAGGTTTACTAGACCTAGGAGATCTAGAAAGAAATAATATTTATTATAAGTAATAATAACCAGAAAAAAGACCCTCAAACATTTATCTCCCTATATTTACACATGCTTGCAAACTGCAGGAGCTGAGCTCTTTGCAGGGTAATCAGCAGCTACAGTATCTGATCACAACCCACCAGTGGGTCCCGACACACAGTTTGGGAACCACGGTATTGGAGGAAGATACCACTCTTCCTTGGTTGTCACACAGTCTCTGAATGCTTTTGCATGAACTGCCAACTATCCTTTAGCTTGCTTGGATGAATAAGTCAGACCTATTATTTCAGTGGTAGACTACAGTAGATCTAGGGCAGCCATTTTCAACCATTTTCACCTCACAGTACACTGACAAGGCACTAAAATTGTCAAGACACACTACCGGTTTTTGACAGTTGACAAGGCACACTGCATTGGTGGGGGGGGGGGCTCACATCCCTCAGTGGCCCTATTAATAAACGACCCTCCCCAAAGTCATGTGGCACACCTGTGGACCATTCATGGCACATCAATGTGCCAAGGCACACTGGTTCAAAGTTGCTGATCTAGGGTATTTGTACACCTCCCCTTTCATGTGGAGCTTCATGTTCCTATGCTTATGCACATTCATCATATGCATTATGTTGAGTCCATAGAATGCAATGCCTCTGGGCTGCAGGATTCCCAGTTCACCTCCCCCTTGGCATGGGAGTGATGGTGCAGAGTTGTACAAAGGCCAGTACTATACTGATCTTTGGTCTCAGGTATCCTACAATGGTATCTTACGAATGTGTTTTACAATTCCTCCCACAATCTAAGAGGATTCAGGGACCAAAATGTTGTTGATGATGAGAGTATGGGGTAGCAGACTGTATCCTATTGCAGGATATGGTCCCAAACTGTGAGTGGCAACCCACCTATTCCTAAACTGTGGGTGGCAATCCACCGGTGGGTTACAATGTGATGCTCAATGTCACACTGCAAAGCATTCCTGGGAACCTCTGGAGGCTGCTTCCAGGTTGTGCCAGGCCTGCAACTCACTGGTATTGCAGGTCTCAGAATGCATTGAGGAAGCAACAGGAAGTGACTTCAGGTTTGCACCTGCAACCAGTTTGCTTTCAGGGGCCCGTGGAGGTCAATGGGGTGGGATGCTGGCATAGCACAGTCCGGAAGCAGGTCCTGGAATCTCCCAGGAATGTTTTGAGATGTGTCATTGGGCATCACATTGTGACACACTGCAGAGGACGAGGTGGGTTGTGAAACTAAGAAGTTTGGAAACTGCTGTCTGATTGAGCAGATGAACCTTACCCTGAATCAACGCAGTGGTCCATTTTGCTCAGTATTGTCTACATTGCCTGGCAGCAGCTCTCCAACGTTTGAAAGGGGTATTTCCATCCCTACCCAGAGATGCACCTAAGTCCATTTCCCAGCCCTACCAGGAGATTCACCTGGGACCTTCTGCATGTAAAGCATGTGTTCTACCACAGAGCTATGGCCCCTATTTGGCTGCTTCCAGAGCGAATGGTCTTGGGCATGTGTCCAGCTTGCCCATCTGCTCTGCCATGTGCAAGGAAGACGTTTCCACCCTCAACTGAGTTAGAGAGAAAAGCCTCATTTTAAGAGAACATGCTGCAGATGTCTGGCCGGAATCCACGCTGAAGATTGTTGTAGGAAAGGGGTGGGCTGAGAGACATTTCCACAACAGCCAGCTCTGTTTTATGTGCCTTTCTGTAGCTCTTGCAGGCCATCCGGGCACTCGTCAAGCCTCCTGGAAAGGGGACAGGCCTGAATGACTGTAATATGAGCCGTGAAAGTGGATATTAAAGTCTTTATTACAGGGTGATGCCTGCTAATTGCAGTACTTCTTTCAGGGAGCGGGGAGATGATGAACGCCGGAGACAGCACCCAATTATTAGAACTCAGTTGGTGTGAAGAGAAGGCGGTGCAGTTACCCGAACTTTCTCTAACTAGCATCATTGGCCTTGAATTTAGAAAAATGAAATTTGTCTCACTGCAGTCTGTTACATGTCATCTTAGTGTTGTTTTGATTATAATATTTTCCTCTTCAAGAACAATGAGGATTTTCATGCACTATCATTAACATTTGGGGACTAGCATTCTGCTCAGAACAGCTGGGGATCCTGGGGCCTTGAGGAGAGGGAAGGGGTCAGAAAAGCACCTTCCCCACCCCATTTCCCCTCGCTGACTCCTAGGAATAATTTTAGGGGGAAGCAATCTTCCACTGAGGAACTTTATCACCATAATTTTTGTGAGGGTGAAGAGACATAAAACAAGAACGGACACATGATATCCTTTTAAAAACTCAGGGTCCCATGTTTTCTAGGGTTAAAACACATTCTACCTCATGTATATATTTATTTATTTCAAACACATACCACATGTGCACAATTAAAAGCACATCAAGTTTTAAATAGACAAGAAAATAACACAATAAAGAAATGTACAGCAGAGGAATTGCCCTCCTTCAGCGCAATCCTATGCATGTCTACTCAGAAAAAAATTCCATTGTGTTCAGTGAGGCTTACTCCCAGAACAGTGCTGTAGTAGTCTAAATGCTTTGGTATTTGTTTTGCCCAAGTCTCCTCTCCAAACTTGCCAGATAAGTGAGGTTCATTTTTCAGCTAATTAGCTCCCCAGTTCTCCACCAACCAGCAATCTACAGCCATCACAGCTCCAGTAGCCCACAGTTGCCCATTTGCCTGCCAGCCAGCCAGTCAAATCATTCCATCAATCAGTTAGCAGGTCCATTAAACAGTCAGCAAGTTTGTTGGTCAGTCTGTTAGCCAGGTCAGTCAGTACACCAGTCAGCTAGTCAATTCTTCCTCCAAACCTGTTCTCCTTCTGCTATCCACAGTCTCTCCAACCTCCAGGTGCTACTTTTATCTCTAAAGACCTTGTTGCCTCTAGTGACTGCAGGCTTTAACCCCATGTTTCCCATATTCACTAGAGCAAAAGGCAACTGCAGACACTGCACCCGATCCCTTCTCAATATCTTCTGTGTTTCCAATATAATATTCCATAAAATTCTTAAATACGTTCCCATTCTTGCCTGAGTTAATTTTATATTTCCCATTTTAATGCTACTTGACAGTAGATGCCATGACAAACTAGTGCTCATATGTCTCTGTTATTATCATTAAAATAGCAATATATTATAAATTTATTATTTTTAACTTTTTTATTAATACATGACTACTGTTTGCCAGTGACAAGCCTTGAGTTTGAACTTGTTGGGTGGCAGAAGAACTGGTTAGATCAATTCATATACATCCAAGGTCTCAACAATGGTTTGTTTAGATCACAATTCCATCTCTAGTGAAGTTTAGTACAAGATATTTGAGAGAGAAGAACTGTGTGGTAGAGGGCCAGGAATTCTTGGAGAAGAGATCAGGTATGCAGAATGGCCTTAAAAAAATTGCAGAGTTTATTGTTGATCTGGGAGGAGGGTGGATCAGGCCCAAAAAGAGGGCAGGTTTGACAGAAGTGGCATCTGCCAAATCTTGACTCCCATCCCAATCTTGATCCACTTTCAGGAACCAACACAGACATGAGTCAAGTGATATCACTGGTGCAGGTCCAAGTTGACCACAGTAGGTGGGGGCGGGGAGGAGGCAATCCTGGGAGGGGGGAGGCAGGCGGAGGGTGGAAAGAGGGCAGGGGGGAGGCGTGATGGGGAGGCAGGAGGTGGAGAAAGGGTGGGTGGGAGGCATGCCGGGGGACGGAGGCGGGTCCCGTGGAGCTCTGCTTCACCAGATCCAAGGCGTTCATGTGGGGCTTGGTGCCCTACACGAATGCCTTTACCTTACTGCCGGCCTTTTGGTAGGTGCTAAAGTGAGTAGCCCCATTGTGGCCTCCATAGAGGAAGTTCTATAAGGGAACATTTGCTCCCTTACCTCAGGGCTGCTTTGCGGTTGCGTTGGTGCTGAAAAGTTGAATAGGATAGGACCTTAAGTGTATTTTCAGGATAACTTAAGCAGGAATGAAGGTGATTGTGATTGTGAAAAATCCATCCTGAGGTAGGGGCAATGGCTTCACTTGGGGGGTGCGGGGGGGTGCAGGCTGCACCAGGTGATGCGCACGGGGGTGGTGGTGACATCACTACTTGCCAAAAAATTTTAAATCTTGGTATTTAAAAAATACCATGCTATATATCAATCAATGCATAATTTCATGTAGAATGCAGTGAAACAAACTGTGTTGAAATATCCGATCAAAAGTTATAGCCCAAAAAACCAGCAGGGATGGGGCAATGGTACATCACCATGCCCACTGCCCTGGACATTGCTACACCAACTGCATGGGAGGAGGTCCAACATAGGGGTGATGTGCTGGCCTCTCATGCTGGGTGATGCAAACCCTAGTGACGCCACTGGGCAGGAGAAATTATGGGTTAGCAGAGCTGTGTTGTTCAGTAGCTGGCATTTGGAGCAAGTTGTATTTTGGGGGGTGGGGGGAAGTGACTGCCATAATTTTTGTTTAAAAAAAGGCCACAGTTCCTGCACTTCAAAAAAATTTCATTCTTTAATTAAAGCCATTTCTGCCCAATGTTGCATATACAGGAGGTCTGGTCTAGAAGGTTGAGCCTCTGTTTGCCTGAAGATAACATCCGAAGGTCGCCAGTTCGAGGCCACTGGCACCATGAATAGTGAGACCTTGAAGTAGCTGACAAGCCCAGCCGAGTTTTTCCACCTGCTCTTGGAGAGATGAAGGAGCTGCTTGTCAGCCTGTGTGGGAGGAATCTGGAGGCCAGAAAGTGATAACAGACCACAAAAGATCCATCTGAAATGTTTTGCGGTTCTTGAAAGATAGAACCTTTCTTCAATTGTAAAAATCCCTATGGGGATTTAGAACCGCCTGCCTTTGTAAACTGCCTTGAATTAAAGTCTGAGGAGAAATCTGACAACCAAGAAAGGCGGTATATAAATGCCTGTATTATTATTATTATTATTATTATTATTATTATTATTATTATTATTATTATTATTATTATTATTATGCGCAAAAGGGATCAAATATGTACACATGTGGGCTGAGCAGAAATGGGTTAACAGAAGTGCTATAGCGCCTGTTAGCTCTCCCTCCCGCAATTCTGCAATTAAGTCTATGCTTTTATTACTTTTGCTTTATTAATCACTTTGTGAAATTTTTGTTCAAAATCTCTGAAATTGGGTTGTATGGCATTGCTGATTTTTAATCAATACTGTGTTGTATGATTTTATGGTTTGTTAGTTGGATGTATATATTTTATTGTAATTGTATGCCTTGTAAGGTGCCTAGGCAGCCCCTAATGAAGAGAAAGGCAGGGATATAAATTGGATAAATAAATAAAAATATTCTTAATAATAATATTCTCCCAAATCCGAGGTGGGGCAAAGCAATGCTTGGTGGATCAGTGCACCAACTGGCCCTGCCCAAACTAGAGCCCTGCAGGGAAATTATCTAAAATTGGATTCACTGGTTTCTTCTTTACAAACCAAATACCATATCTGAAACCAGTGAAACCAATTTGCAAAGCAGAAACATGGGACAAGTGAAATTTCTTCAGCTGGACCAGTTAGTCGTTCGTAGCACTGGAAAGTTCTAAAACCTGACATTTTCTTTTTTGTTTAAGCATGGCTGCTCAAAGCGATAATAAAATACAGTAAAATGGAATATGTTCTTAGATGTCTACATTTGACTGTCAGTCACCCATGGTATTTTGAGAACAAAGAAATGGTCAAGCCTGTTGGTTTAATTAAAGGTTGTTTAAAAACTGGAATGGCAAAGGAAAGTTATCAGAAAGGCAAGGCAAGACAGAATGTGAATATGATCATTATGGCCAAATTGATCATTAAAAGATGGAATAGTAAGAAACTTTTTGGAACTGTAGGAATCAACAGTTGGAGAATGAATTTTTATGAAGCACTTGGAATATTTTAATATTGTCAAAGTTATTGTACTGGTTAAATTAAGAGATCAATATTGATAAAATTTTTATAAAATTGGACTCAATTTATTACATTTTTGACAATCAATATGATATGAATCAGGATTAGCCAATTCTTTACCTCATTGCTTACATAACAGCTCTCCTGTGAGAAGAACAGTATGTTGTTACAGTTTTTCTCCTTTTGTTTTGTTTTGATTATTTCCCATGGTTTCATTTAAGCTTAGAGAGAAATAGGGGAACTGAAACAGAAGCAGGCAGGGAGTATGGGAAGGTGTGTTGGAGAGTCCTTGTCCCTGTGTCTATAATATGGAGTCAGTCTAGATGACCTTGGTGCCGAACTACAGATCAATGTCAAGCCAGGGGAGGCAGGAGATATTTGCTGTCAAATCACCCCAGTGCTAGGCTAATAGCGCCTTTACTCCAATGAACTTGGAATATGTGGCAGTCCCATTACATAGAAGTAGAAAAGCTGATATTTTGACACTTTAGTGGAAGAAATCATGGATCCAGAGCTTACGCAATGCTTTCTATTGTATTGTCATTGGCTTGGTAATTGATAATTAAATTTAATTACACCTTCGAGAAATAATAGTGCAAGTGTTTTTAATGGTCTTACATAGGACAGATCTGATTTCCATGCCATACAGTCTCTCCCTAAATGAGATGGATAATGCAATGATGTTTACACCTTTAGCAAGGCTATTAGTTGGGCTCAGCAGTAGGACAAATAGCACCATGGGGAATATTTCATAAGATCGCAGCATTACTTAGAAGTGTTTGTTCTTGTGCTTATCGAAACTTAAAGGCCGATGACAGGAAGCTTACCTTGAGTCCTGCTGGTCTGGAGGTGTAGACTGAGCCGACCCAAAACAGAACCTGATTTTCATACTGGGTTTAAACTGATGTCCAATAAGTACATGTCTGTGCCTGGATTGTCCATGGATTTCCATGTGTTCTTTGACAATCCCTGGTTTGACTAGCTCATCCCTAAATTATCACTGTGCATGCAATTATTGTTTTGAAGAGCCTCATATTGTTGCAATTATTGTTATTGAATAACAGTATTTATTGTTTCAATGTTATTGTTGCAAATATTGCCATTGAATATTCAGTCAGTATAAACCAGATTGGATTTTTGTAGCAGTGAACCCATAAAGCAGTTATGGTTATTGCATAAATTGGATTTTAAGACAAGACTAGTTTTACCCCAATGGTGTCAAGAATGAGGTCCATGGGCCGAATCTGATCCACGGAGCTCTTTATCTGGCCTGGGTGATAATTGGGCTCTCCCATATCAAGAAAATATGATCAAGATTTGTGTTTTCTCTTTCCATTTTCAGCTAATGAATTCCTAAATAAGAAGAAAGTGCTTATTCCTGGTCATCACCTGCTAAACGATGTCACTTCCTTTTTAATGACATCACTTCTGGTCCCCCACAAGCATTTTGAATGCTATTTTGACTCACTGTATGAAGTGAGTTTGACACCTTTGTTTTACCTTGTTGAGATAGGAGCACTATTTGCCCCTTGGATCCTAATAGCTATCGCTGGGATCAAGGAGCAACAACTGTTACCCTGCACATGCCTGATCTCATCTGATCTTGGAAGCTAAGCAGGGTCAGTTCTGGTTAGTACTTGGATGGAAGACTGCCTGGGAATACCGGGTGCTGTGGGCTTATACCATAGCCTTTCGAGACTGAAGGTTGCCAACCATGTCCCCACTGGATCTCATTGGATTGGATTGGAATTCAAAATTTGAGGGGAACATTTTTAGAAAATGGGAACAGCTCATCTTATTTTCCTAGCCAAACTGAGTGCTTCCAAAGTGCACATGTAACACAAACTGCAGGTGGCTTTGCAAATGAAAGGGGTAGGTATGCACATACAAGAGGATCCTGAGAAGGGATGAGCAGGAAAGATGACATGAGACGGTGGGGTACACATTATCTCCTATTCATAGTTGAAGATCAAACAGCAACTTGCTGTAGTCCACCCCCCAACTCTCCTCTGTATTTCCTCGTCTGCTCTGTCCCCCTCTTCTTTTTCCAATCAGGGGAGTGAAAAGAGCAGAGGCTGGCATCTCACCAGATAAGAAGGACAGTGTATTGCATGATTCGTCAGATGCTGGGAGATCTTGGGCTAACCTTGTTGATGCCCAGAAGTAGACCTGAAGGTACATCCCACAGAAAGGGGTGTACACTGAAGGTGTAACTTGTATATTGGAAAGAGGGGCAGAGTAGGAAAAGCCTTGCTGTCTTTGGCATCCTGAAGCCTACACTGATGAAGATCTCAGAGTAGCATTGCTTGTGCTGTCTGTTGGTTCCCATACATTAAACTTAAAAAAAAAATCTGTTTAGTCATCAATTTAAATAAAAAAATACAAACATATAAAAATACAAAAGGCACTAATGCTTTAACAGGTAAAATGTGTGTGCATGGTGGGAGAGGAATAGAAAATGAGAAAGAACCAAAGGGTTGAGAAGAGAATTATTATAGGGGAGATCCAGTGCCATAGAGGGAAGTTGTAATCTTTCACAATATAATCCCCTGAAAGCAGACAGGTGCACGAATTTCAGGCCTGCAGGATTGACTCTCTTATTAGCAAGGGTGACATCAGGAGCCAGCCAGGGCAGGCCACACCCATCAGAGAGTTCACCTGGGCAAACTGACCAGTGGCACTAATAGCACCCAATGTGCCATCAGGGATGGGCAGAGGGTGCAGCGGGGGATCCATTTCAGGGCTTTGCCCCAGTAATCTGGTGCCAGCCATGTTTCTTAGAACCATGAGGTCCATCAGCTGAAGCCAGGGGTAAAATAGAGGCTTGTGGGTGGAGCCAGACAGAAAATGGTGACTTCAGGTGTGGAGTCCATTATCTCCTGCAACCTGTCAGCCATATACTGGGATAACCTACATATGCAAGTGCAACTCTCATCTAAGTTACAACTCTGCTTGCCTCCACCATAAAAGCACTGCCAAATGGATATTTAGCGAGTTTTTCTTTAGTGAAGCCGACCATTGATCCCTGAAAAGTGATGAAGGGAAACCATCGCTCAGAGAATCCATTCCACCTTTGATGGTCAATATCGAAACAAACTTACACACATGTCTACAATATTCCAGTACGCTCGCCTCTGAAGAAAACTGACCTTAATAAGCCTGCCTTTAGCTCCCGGTGTTCAGGGAAAATGGAGCAAAGTAGAAATCTCATTATTGAGCTCTTTCTCACATCTAAAGGCATCCACGGACATTGACAGTGTGCAAAAGAAGAACAGAGTTCGTACATAATCTCGCTCTGCATAGTCTATCAACAACTCCGTATTCAAAGTATTTGCATATTGGGGGTGTGTATGTCCTCCAGCCGGAGCCGTTTGAGGTGAATTTTAAAGATGCCGAAAATACATTGATTAATTATTTCTCATCATACATATGCAGGAGCCTGTAAGCACAGTCATCCACCTGTAAGTGACAGCAGTTCAATGTCAAGCCTATGTCCAGCTCCAGAGCTTCTGAAAGATTGAGTTCAAGATTAACTTGCAAAAGTTAATTGCAAAATCTTGAGCTATATTTTTCCCCATTGGCACATTATAAAGTCTTTTTTTTTTTTTAAACTAAGCCTAAAAGCCAACATTTTCTATGTTCTCCCCCTCGTGGAGGCAGCAGCTCCTGTTTGATTGGTAACAGCCAAGCAGATTGCATGTCTGGACATCAAGGTCAGAAAATTATCGTAGCAAATCAATCTCTAAGGAGGCATAATCATTTTCAATAAATGTTCTAGTGTGTTAATGCCACGACCAAATTAGAAGATGAATAAAAAAATCTGTATTTTAAATAAGACCACGCAATCCCATTTTTGTGAGGATGGGAGAGGATGACACAAGCTAAGCAGATCAAATGTGATCAGTGCTGGGATGGGTGACTGTGAACCCCCCCTGTATTCTGCCTTGAGTTCTGTGATGGAAGAATGGTGAAGAAAAGGGCCCAAGGGGAGCCTTTCCCAATTGCACTGAAAAGTCCTGACCAACCTTCCAGCGCAGATGCAGCCATGCCAAATGGGGCGTACACAGTGATGAGGACAGACACAGAGGCCTCCTCAAGGTAAGAGAATGTTTGTTCCCTTACCTTAGAGCTGCATTGCTGCTGCTTTTGCACTGGAATGTTGGATAGTATTGGCTCTCAATGTAGTTAATGAACTTCATGTTGCATGACAGCAAGAATGTGCCGAGCAGGCTTCAGTGGGCTCTGGTCTTGCTTGGGAGCCAGTTCTTGTTGTGAAATTCAGGTATGGCCTCTCCCATAGGTGGATGTGTGGTGCGTCATGGTATGTTTGACTTGATCTGATGGTAGAAGCCTGATACTGAGGGGTATGGTAGAGTGTAAAGTCATGCACATTGGGGCAAAAAATCAATACTTTAGATATAGGCTGATGGGTTTTGAGCTGTCTGTGACAGATCAGGAGAGAGATCTTGGGATGGTGGTGGTCAGGTCGATGAAAGTGTCGACCCAATGTGCCGGAGCAGTTAAGAAGGCCAATTCTATGCTTGGGATCATTAGGAAAGGTATTGAGAACAAAACGGCTAATATTATAATGCCATTGTACAAATCTATGGTAAGGCCACACCTGGAGTATTATGTCCAGTTCTGGTTGCCGCATCTCAAAAAAGACATAGCGGAAATGGAAAAGGTGCAAAAGAGAGCGACTAAGATGATTACGGGGCTGGGGCACCTTCCTTATGAGGAAAGGCTACGGCGTTTGGGCCTCTTCAGCCTAGAAAAGAGACGCCTGAGGGGGGACATGATTGAGACATACAAAATTATGCAGGGGATGGGCAGAGTGGATAGGGAGATGCTCTTTACACTCTCTTTACATAACACCAGAACCAGGGGACATCCACTCAAATTGAGTGTTGGGAGAGTTAGGACAGACAAAAGAAAATATTTCTTTACTCAGCATGTGGTTGGTCTGTGGGACTCCTTGCCACAGGATGTGGTGATGGCGACTGGCCTGGACACCTTTAAAAGGGGACTGGACAAGCCATGATGTGTATGTGCAACCTCCTGATTTTAGAAATAGGTTATGTCAGAATGCCAGATGCAAGAGAGGGCACCAGGATGAGGTCTCTTGTTATCTGGTGTGCTCCCTGGGGCATTTGGTGGGCCGCTGTGAGATACAGGCAGCTGGACTAGATGGGCCTATGGCCTGATCCACTGGGGCTGTTCTTATGTTCTTAAGTTGCCGAATGTTGCTTTCATGTCCAGAATATCCCCTAGCTGTTGCTGAAATGTAGCCGTGGAAATGTGTGCTGCGGGCTATAAGTTAGAGCTGGTCTGTGCCTGTATATGTTGACACACATATGTATATGTGCTGTTTTTTCCCCTCAACTGCAACAGCACCATGGGAAACAAGAATGAATTACAGACAGTGAAAATACACTAAAATCCCATGAGAAATGCAGGATAAAGACTGAACGGACCGATAAAGTCAACTCTCCTTAACTACATGCTTCTTCTCTTGAACAAATGGCCCTCCAATATCATTATGAGTCTGTGGTAAAATCTTGCAGCTGCATAGATCAAAGTATGTCAGGACTTTCTCTTAGTATTTTGGCCAATGTAAATACATTGTGTTGCTTACCTAGCTATCAAAAACTTGGAGTCTGGGCCCACCTTCTTCATGGCATTGCTTCCATTTTGTACAAGAAGAACCATTTCATGTGTTGTCTGAAAAGTGCTCTAGATATTCCTCCTACCCAGTTCCAGCTGCAGTTCCCAGCTTTGGGTATGAAAGGGCCCTACTAATAAGAAATGTGGTCTCACTATTAACCCCTCTTGTCTCATAACTTAACCTGCAGATCTGTCCTTGAGTACCCTTGAGTTATTATCTGCTAATTGCTCTATCGTCAGCAAGAAAGGGGGGGGACACTAATAGTAACCTCCTGCTCCCTTTTCAGATCACAGCAGCAGGATGTTAGCAGTCTCTTTCTGCTTATGGATCCATTCAGCTTGCACTGCATGGTGCCTTCATTTGTCCCAGAAGAATATGTGTTTGGTTCTTTACATTCTCCAAAGGGGACCTCTGCTTTGATGATGAACCATACTGGGCAGCTTTGTGTATCACAACTCAATGGAACTGCTGCTTATGAGAAGATGGAAAATCCAGCCGCATGCCAGAAATGTAAAGATCTACCCACTGTATTTTTTTGCAGTGATAAAGCATGAGAGTTTTCTTACAATCTTGAATTCAAGACATGAACCCCTCCAAAGAGGCATGATTTCATTAAATGTAGGATACATTTTTATGCAGGAGTAAAGTAATTCTGCTTATGTTGTGCAAAAAAAGGCAGGTTAAAAGATGGTGTTTAAAAAGAAAAGAAAGAAAAATAGGCGGCCTATCCCTGACCTGAAAGTGATAAGCCTATAGAATTAGCTGGTGTGAACTTACCTTTGGGGCAGTTGATTCCTTGGTGGCTGTAAGAACAATTATGAAACCCTGACTTTTGTTTGTGGCCCTTAAGGTTATGTGAGGGCATTTGCATATGGTGCTTAATTGGAGCCCAGACTGGAATACATAAATGCTGGAATACATAAATTAGGGTCCAATCCTCTCCCCCTCCTCCTGCTGGTGCAGCTATGCTGAAAAGCAGTGTGCTAGATCCAGTGCTGGGGGGAGGGGGTGGACCAGAAGGTTTCAGAGGAGAAAGGAGATTTAAATCCCCTTACCCCTCTGTAAGCCTCACACTTTGTAATGGTTCTCCTCAGACCTGCGGCAGCTCTTTAGCTGGTACAAGACTGAGAAGAGAAAGGAGACAAGGAGGCTGCAGAATGAGGGAATAGGATCCAGCAAGCAACGCTGCAGCCAGATCCACCCCCTCCCACATCCTCCCTGATCCTCCTCCCTCCTTGTCCAGTTTTGCCCCTTCCCTGCCCTCACTGTTGCCTTACTGGTGGCTGAACTGGGGTCTGGTGATAGACAGGGAGCGCTGCCAACTCTTGCAGCAGCCATTGCAAAGCTCTCTGGCTGGCTGCCCAATCTGGCATAGGGTTGCCCATTACTGAGTACCTATGAATACGTGTGGATTGCCTTCTCCTTACCACTAGTGTAACAGCAGCCTTGCTAATCAGAGTTCAGTGGGAAAAGCTTCAAGACGTCACTTCTGTGGCATTTTATGGTTTGGAACCGAGTTAAAGTATAACTACTTTCCAAAAGAGTTACACTACAAATTCTTGCCAGTGTAGATCAGCTGAATGGTCCTGAAGCACATTGCCAGGAGCAAAGAGACATCCTCTGCTGGTTATAAAGTAGCTTCTTTCTATCCTACATTCTTTCTCTGGTTTTAAATGCATCATCTGTCTTGGGTTTTTGTGATGGGGTGGGAATCAACGACAAATCAATAAGTGCCATAAAACTACTATAAATGAACAAGCCACTGTCCATCTTTGCTGAGTAGCCCATCATGTATCCAAGGCACAGCATTTGCTTTGTGGCTGGGAGGATATTTGGTGCCTGAGCGCTGCCATTTATCTTGTAGCTCAGTCACCTTATGTGGAATGCAGAGAATTCAGACTTGTGGATGAATGTTTTGAGATGCATTGGTGCATGTCACGAGGACAACTTTTTCACATGGAGGCTATCCAAGCACATATACACATACATGGATATTCCTCTGGGTATCAAAACCTGCGTTGTATACCTCAGCTCCCTTAATCAACCTCTGCCCAACCGAAGAGGAGCCCCCTGGCAGCCTCACCAAGCCTCCATTCCCCAGGGACCCATGGCATGCTTAGCTAACTTGTCCTTCCTCTCTCGTCATCAGTGCATGAATGGCTTGCTTTTATACCTCTGCACTGCCAACTGTGCCTAGTTCTCCACCTTTCCTGTCTTCCTGATTTTTCTTCCTGATTCATAGTTGACCTGGCAATCGGGGAGTGGCAAGAACAAGCAATCTCTCTCCTTGCCAATAGTGCATAACCACTCCTTGTGAGTTGACCAAGATCATTCCTTACTTAGTATGCCAGGATCACTCTTCAGATATTGCCATAACTCTCTCAGCATAATAATAATAATTATTATTTTTTGCCTCCTGAGGGATAGTCCTTGCTTTGACATGGCCACATTGGAAGGAACGTGCCAGTTATGAACACATGGACAAGATATTTCCATATCCTTGCAGGCATAGGAGTGATTTGTAGGAATTATCCAAAACACATGTTATATGGACTGACCAGATATAAAGGGGGACAGAATGCCTATACCTTTAACCACTGTATGGAAGAGGGCATGTTGGAAGGTACAGCTTTTTAACAGTGAAGGAAGGGGACAGCCAATGGAGCCCTCTCCTTTTCAGCTCTTTGATCCTATTCCCACTGGAGAAAGAAGGGAGAGGTGCCATTGTTTATATTGACTATGCATAAAAATAAAATAAAATATAATAATAATAATAATAATAATAATAATAATAATAATAATAATAATAATAATAATAATAATAATAATAATATGCCGCCTTTCTTGGTCATCAAGATTTCTCCTCAGACTTTATTCAAGGTGGTTTACAAAGGCAGGCTATTCTAAATCCCCGTAGGGATTTTTACAATTGAAGAAAGGTTCTATCCTTCAAGAACCACAACATTTCAGATGGAACTTTCTGATCTGGTATCACATTCTGGCCTCCAGTTTCCTCCCACACAAGCTGACAAGCAGCTCCTTCATCTCTCACATGGAGGGCAGCCAAGACGCTTCTTCGCTCACACCAAAGAGCAGGTAGAATAACTTGGCTCGACTTGTCAGCTGTTCAAGGTCTTGCCATTCACGGTGCCGGTGGCCTCGAACTGGCGACCTTCGGATGTTATCTTCAGGCAGACGGAGGCTTTACCCTCTAGACCTCCTGCCCCCTACCCTCTACCCTCTAGATCAGACCTCATGCATACTCAGAAGTCAGTCCCCTCTAAGCCATTTACAGCCCAATTGTATGCATGGTGGGCACTTTTTGATACCCAGAGAGTAAGCTGCGCTGGTGGGAAAGCACCACATCCATCCCGACGGCTGTCAGGGCAGGTAAGTGCTGCGCTGGGAGATGGAGGGGCGAGGGGAGGGTGGAACAGAGGTGGGGAGGAGGTGTTTCGGGGTAGGGGGAGAGCAAGGAGGGGCGGTTCAGGCCAAGGGCGGTCTCTGCCATATCTTAACCTTTGTCCCAGCTCTGTAAGCCCTACACAGGGTTTCTTGGTTCTGCACCAGCGATTTACCAGCACAGACCCAAGTAGACCCATCGAGCAGGCTGGGACTCAAGGCTTCCCACCCACTCCATTCCAGTGCTGGATACAGCGTGGGCCTGCTGCGCCAGCGTTGGATAGGATCAGGCTATTAGTGGGGCTTAGTCCCAGCAAAGTATATATAGGATGGCAATCCAAGTGGCAGGAAAGGAGACTTGCAATTTGTCTCAGAAACTACCTCTTGTCCACTTGCATTTTCTTGCTGAAAATGTCTGCATTAAACATTTAGAGCAATTCTTTCTCTCTCCCCCCTCCACTGGAAAAAGGGTTCCTGTTGCTCTCTGTTATATTACCCTATGTATGCCTACACATAAGTAAATCCCATTGTGTTCAATGGGACTTACTCTCAGGAAGTTATGTATAGGGTGGCAACCTAGGTGAGAGAGCAAGAAGTAGGTAGCAGCACTTCTTCTGCACCCCTTTTCCATTTGCACTTACCTGTCGCTTCCTACCTCCCCCCCCCCATTCCAACTCCCAGGAAGACAGCCCTCATTACTAAGATGATTCTATAGTGATCATTCAGTGCATGCTTACTCAGAAGTAAATTCAACCATGTTCAGCGGGGTTTATTTCCAGGAAGCAACTGTTACCCTGCACATGCCCAATCTTGTCTGATCTCGGAAGCTAAGCAGGGTCAGGCCTGGTTAGTATTTAGATGGGAGACCTCCTGGGAATACTGGGTGCTGTAGGCTTATACCATGGTCTTTCGAGACTGAAGGTTGCCAACCATTCCCAGGATAGTGTGTACTGGACAGCAGCCCAAGCTGTGTAGTAGCAGGGAGTAAGCAAGAGTGAGGCAGGGGAGGATGAAACTGAACTATGTTTGCTTGTCTGAGTGTGGGTGATTGGGAGATGTTACGATTCCAGCTTTGGGGCATGATCCTACGCCTACTTGCTTGGAAGCCCCAAGGAGTGACTGGCCCCCAGGCGAGCAGGTCAGTCCTGTGCACACTAAACAATCAGCGAATCTTGCTCTCGCTGGCAAGAGCAGAACATTTACTGCACTCAGAAGGGCTAACTTTGGGGGGCGGCGGGAGGAAGCTTTCACCCCTTTCAGTTGGCAAGCACTGCTGGGATACATGCAGACACAGAAAGTCTGCTGAAGGATGATTGACAGCACCGGAGGAGGGACTAGTATGAGTTTTGCCTTGAAGAAAGCCCTGGATTGCAGTGAGCACATGGTTGCAAATCCCACATGGGTGAAAAATCACAGATGTGACTCACTTTCATCACTATTGCTCCTGCCATGGAAAGGTTATTCTAGAAAACAGGGGCAGAGCCACTGCAGCTTAAGCAGCTTTGTAGGATAAAGGCGTTAGGCAAATATTTAACCATTTTTATCCAGTGTAAACAGCTGCCAGATTTAGAATGTTAGGTCCCAGAGACTGTGACAGGATGGTATCACTGGATCTTTTGAATGATACTGTGGTCAAACCTATCACTGAAAAAGGTTGGTTCCCAACATTCTCTCACACTCCTGCATTGTCAAGAAACAGAAACCTGGAAAGGACTTGGCAGGTAGAAGCAGCCTTGATTCAAATGCTGAGATAACTAGGGACAAGGAGCAGGCTTAACTTCTATCCTAGGGGTGTCTCCAGTTTAAGTGAATGGCTACCATTTATTCCAATGGGAAAAAATCAACATGTGGTACATGGAAACTACATTGTGGAGCAGGCTCACTCTACGCTGATGCTGGGTGACTCAGTCGCTGTTGGTGAATTCCCACTGGTTTTGTGTGTGCA
Organism: Tiliqua scincoides; assembly: GCF_035046505.1. Lineage (NCBI taxonomy): Eukaryota > Metazoa > Chordata > Lepidosauria > Squamata > Scincidae > Tiliqua > Tiliqua scincoides. Next base: position 148,350,472 of record NC_089822.1, read on the forward strand.
CATGCACTAAATGAATCTGTGCACAGAGAATCCCAGAGGTTCTTTCAATACATGAGGCCTCCCTACACACCCTTCATAATTACGGACTTTTTGCAAGTAATGTACCTTGGCACGTTCATGCATGCTTGGAAACCTCAATAGAATAACTGGTTTGTTGTGACATGAAGTTGTCTAAGCAACAGCCAATTTATGGCATGTATTACTGGAAGATGCCTTTGTATTAGGCTAAGGATTTGTAAGGTCTTTTACTGTTGTTTGAATTTGTTAGGGCGAAGCGAATTTTCCCTCCTTAATTTAATACATGGCAACAGGTATAGTTTCATCATATTGCACAAATCTTTCCAGTTCACGCTGATACTTTATAAGTGTGAGTTTCTTCTTTGCAAAGTTGGAGCCAGGAAAAGAAAGCCAACAAAAAAAAATTTCCATGAATCACCCTGAGGTGCATCCAGCAACAAGAGGACAAAATGAAGCAAGATGGAACATTTGCACTTAAAAAAAAAACGGGGTCAAAGGCCTACCACATTGTTTCTCAGTGGGCAGATCTAGAAGCCTCCGAGCTCAAGCTGGATGGTCCAAAGATAATAAATGCGTGGCAGGGAATAACAGACCACTGTCTGTAGGGAAGGTGTGAACTGAATGACCTGAAGAGGCCTTTTCCTCTGAGCGTCTGTGGAACAGCCAGCAGAGTTTTTCTTTTAGCTGTCTCAGAAGCGGAAAGGTAATCAGTTTGTAAAGGATGAAAGAAATTTGAAAGATATCTCAGAGTCATTGTGGAAAGCTCACTGAAAATCAACAGGCTGCTGCCATCAAAAAAGGCAAACAGAATGTTAGGAAAGGCCAAGCAAATAATACCAAAGCCTTTCATAATGCTTTGGGATAAATGAATGGTGGGTCCACACCTTGAGCGTTGTGTATATATACACCCCGTGGGAAAAAAGAATGAAATGGAACAAAATGAAAGACGTAGGATACCAGCCATGATCGCAGAAAGATCATCCCTATAAAGAAAGGCAAAGGGAATGAAGACTTTTTAACTTTCCAAAGGAAACAAAAGGCCAACGGAAAGGTGAGAGGGGAAGACACAACAGAGGAATATGAAATTACTGATCTTGCCCTGGTAAAGCTGAATCCTTTCACACCGTATGAGAACTAGAACAACTCCAAATTCAATTAGTGCAGCAAGTTTTAAACATAAAAAAGAAAATGTCTTTTTCCAACCAATTAAACTAGGAACTTCACAGCCCAAAAAAGACAAAGAACTTCAAGGTATCATTAAAGGGAGTATCGACAGTATTCAATAGTCAAGGCAGTCAGGGAATACAGCAGTATTTGGAGTGACCAGAATTTTGGAACCACCGTGAATATTCTTGTGCATAGCAGGTGGAGAGGGAAACTTTCGAAGGCTTCTTCTATAAAGCAACTCAGCTATGCTCCCACACTTGTGCTGGTTCTTCATATGTCACCCCCAAAAGTGTCACAGGGAGAGTTTAGGGAAGAAAGTGGAATAACCTGCCACCACTTGCCTGAGTTTCTCCTTAGGTGGCCAGTGGCACTCAATTTGTTATCAGGCTGAGATGGCTGAGAGAAGAGGCAGAGAGGGCAGAGACTCCCCCGGTGCCCCCAACACACACATTTGCGGGGACCACTGGGGGGAGTAATTATTGAGTTGAACTCTTTCCTTGACTCCATCTGCCATACAATAGCAGTTCATTTTAGTCATTCAGTAGAGACGAGTTACAAACTTGTTGGCAACCTTCAGTCTCGGAAGACTATGGTATCGCGCTCTGGATGGTGATTCTAGCACAGCGTCTAAAAGGCCGATTCGGGAGTGACAATCCCTTCCACACTGGGAGCAAGTGTAGTGTGTCCCTGGTCTGTCTCCCTGGCTGTGGGCCTTCCTTCTTTGCCTCTTTGCCTCAGACTGTTGGCCAAGTTTCTCTTCAAACTGGGAAAGGCCATGCTGCACAGCCTGCCTCCAAGCGGCCGCTCAGAGGCCAGGGTTTCCCACCTGTTGAGGTCCACTCCTAAGGCCTTCAGATTCCTCTTGCAGATGTCCTTGTATCACAGTTGTGGTCTACCTGTAGGGTGCTTTCCTTGCACGAGTTCTCCATAGAGGAGATCCTTTGGGATCCGGCCATCATCCATTCTCACGACATGACCGAGCCAACGCAGGCGTCTCTGTTTCAGTAGTGCATACATGCTAGGGATTCCAGCTCGTTCCAGGACTGTGTTGTTTGGAACTTTGTCCTGCCAGGTGATGCCGAGGATGCGTCGGAGACAGCGCATGTGGAAAGCGTTCAGTTTCCTCTCCTGTTGTGAGCGAAGAGTCCATGACTCGCTGCAGTACAGAAGTGTACTCAGGATGCAAGCTCTATAGACCTGGATCTTGGTATGTTCCGTCAGCTTCTTGTTGGACCAGACTCAGCTTTCTATTATCTGTGGCCAATTGCCAAGGATCTCTTGGGCATGTGCCATTCTGCTGGTGAAGAATGTCTCCCAATGTCCTCTAATTATAATGCCCTCATCTGGCAAGCAACTAGCCGCATTTGCTCACACCCTGTCTACCTTGTATGGCAAGGAGGAGAAGGGCAGGCAATCGTAGCTTTGCACAGGCAGCCCAGCAGACATGGCAGGAAAGGGACTGGATGGGTAGGTTCCAGGCAGCCAGGCATGTCACACAATTACCAGCAGAAAATTAGGCCAAAGCTAAGACCCATTTCACTCTCTCTCTCTGTCTGAGTGATCATCAGCCTCATTAAAAAAATGACTAATTATTATTCTGCCTCATTAACAACTATAAATCTCCAGTGCCAGAACTTCATTTTAAAAAATGACAAGTTAGCACTTCATTATATTCCATAGTGCCAAATGTTAACCTATGCCAGGCTGTTTTTCTCAAGCATGAGGGTGCCAGCCGATGCCGAGGTTTAAAGGGCACAAGTGTCTCTAAACAGGCAAAGCCAAAAACAACATTAGGGCCTTCTTTAGGGGAAGCAGCTATGATGATGGAGAATATGAGGCATATTCTAGGAGAAAAGATGCATCTTTTTGGAGTGAGGAATTTCCTTTTTTTAAGAGACTGGGTGGTCTCTGATGTGTAGGTCAGTTGGACAAGATCAAGATTTCCCTTGAAGCTTAAGACCTAATACAGAGAATTATATGTTTTTTCCTAGCTTCTGAAAAGCCAGGTTCTGGATCCCTGTGTTATCTCAGTGAGGAAGATTATGTTATGGTATCTCAATGAGGAAGCCTATTATGGACTCCAGCCATCTGTAATGCAGTCAGTGGATTTATAACTTGGCCTGTTCGAACAGAGACTGTTACTGTTTGCTCTGGAGATTATCATTTCAGTCCTTGATTATGGGTGCCTGGGAGCAGGCATGTGTTAAAACGGTGGCTTGTCTGGGCTGGACCTACAAATAGGCCACACACTTATGAAGTTGTACTGCCTTTTAGGCAATGTATACAGCCATCACAGGGGAAAAAAGACTACCTAGTACTGGTTGTCCTCGTAAGCAGTGGTTATGCCTGGAGTGTTGTTTGACAAACACCCTCCCTATTTAATTTATTTAAAGGGTTTATATCCTTGAGAAATAAAACAGTAGATTGACAGAGCTAAAGACAGTCGTCCCTAGAGTTGGAGCTTTCTGATAAGATCAGCACCTCTAGTTGTGTCTAGAAACACTCACACAAAGCTGTTCCCCACCAACATGTATGATGCAGCAGTGCTGTTGGGGTGTGCACTGCATGCAGTGGTGGGGAGGGGGGCCAGATGGCTTGGGAAGGGTAAATAAAAATCATTTTTCTATTTGGCCGCCAATGGGTCTCTTTGTAAGTCCACCAGCTATCTAGCTGCCTTACATCAGAGGACCCTCAGGGGGCATGTCAGGCCAGGAAAGGGGGAATAGGATCTTGATGTCTGCTGCTGCCACTCCTTCCTCCTTCCCGCTAACTGCCCTTTGCTTGGTCCAGTTCCTGCCCCAATCCTCCCCTAACCCACGCTGCCACCTGACCTTACTTGTTCCGATGGGGCATTTGGGAGTCACTGGCACATATGTGGAACCTCAAGCTGTTTGCACCAAAGTGTGCCAGTGACTCCCAAATGCCCCATCGGAAAGTGTTTGGTGGTAGCACAACTTTGGCACCACTGGAACAGGGTTTATGGCAGTGGATTGCAAGATCTGCTGCCGTAGGCCCTGAATAGAATTGGGCCATTCAGGTGCAGAGATGACAGCTTCCATGTATTCCATGTCATAGAAAGGGTTTCCCATGCTTCTCAAGACATATCCCTTCCTCTGGTTTAAAACACCGCCTTCCTGCCACCTGACAGATAGTTGGCTACCAAACTCTCATGGGGAAGTACTTGTGAGAAAGAAATTACTGCTGTGGAACTAACTTTTCTAAATTATATCACCCTTCCTGACAGCATAATTACCCCTTTAACACGACGCATATACGCCCTTAAACAGTGGAGTGTTATTTTAAGAGCTTTCCATTTTCTACCTTCTCCCTACCTGGTAATATAGAAATTCATTTTACCTTCACCCTTATTGCTCCAAGAGGTTGAAAGAGTTATATGAGCTGAAAGAGATTGGTAAGGGTAGAAGAAGATGGGCAGTATGGGAATGGCAAAGAAATTCACACAGCTTTTGCAACTGGTTGTATCCAAAGCTCCCTGTTCAATCTCAGCCAACCCAAGACACATTATCAAGCTTCTCTTCACACTGGCAGCATGGATGCTTTGGGATGAAGAAACTACTTTGGAAAGGTCACGGTAACGTGTAATTAATTCTGAGGTTTAATGACAAACATGGGGAGGCAAACAAAGCATTTCTCAGCTAGCGTGTGACATGAAAGAGTAACAATCTTGCTGATCAGATAAAAAGGACCAAATTTTGTGCACTTTTTTTTTTGCCTCCAGCAAAACGCACTCCCTCATCCTTTTTTAGCAATGCTTTGCACACCTCTGTGAATAGGTGCAAAAAAAAATGTGCATCATTGGAAGTGTTGGCAGGAAGAGGGAAAGTTCCGAGGCAGCTGGGCTGATCATCCCTTGCACGGTTGACTAGTTGGAACAAAAGGTGGACGGAATGCACATTTGAAAGTGCATCCATATCCACATCCTATTCTATTGAAAGTAATCCAGTGTAGATGGACAACATCTGTGTTACAACATGCATTCCCATTCGAATTTTTCCCCCAATTACTCATTTATAATTAGAACTAGCTTAGAGCAGTTCTAGCACTGAATCCGCCCCCCTCCAGCACAGCTCAGCCGAAAGTGGTGTGTCTGCCCAGTTGTCTAGTCAATGGGAATGCAGCCCTACTTCTCCCCACTCCCATTCAAAGTAAAGGCCATGAGAACACTTTCCTTGCCCTTGTTGACATCATCACATCATCAGAACTGATTGGCCACATGGCTCTGTGATACTAAGTTTATTGTGTGATCCCTGATTGTCTGGGACAACCAGCTCTTGCAAGTGGGGGGGGGGGGCAAAGCAGCAGCAAAACTGAGAAAACCATGGCTGTCAACAGGTGTGTGGAAAATTGGGTTTTCTTTCACTAGCCCTTGCACCTCCCTCTAACTGCAATTTTGGTATTAAAAAAAAATCAAGCCTATCAAAAATTTAACACAGCACTAATTAAAATACAACAAAATACTTTGGATTGTAAGTGATGGAGGCCTGGCAGGGCATGTGCTGTGGTTTCTGCAGTTCCTATGGATATGCAATTCTGTGGTCTTATAGAACTAATTTGTGGAGAAAAAACAATGGTACAGGGAATAGGAGTTTAATATCTGAGAACACATCTTGATGGCTGTTCCAAGCACTGCCCGTCAAAAGAGTGAAAATAACTTAAATAGGTTGCACCTTGTCCTGGAACCCTGCACTCTCTGTAGTCCCCTAAGTGCATTTGTAAGGCAAGGAATTATGGGGGAGTGCAGTCTTGGGCAGTTGGTACCATGGGTACTCATAAGGTTCAAAACTTACTAAGTGAAGATGCATTTCTGGGGTCCATGAGTGGCTCTTTTTCCACGTGCAGGTTCACAATTTCCTCCTCATCAGGGAGAATTGTCTTAACTCTTGGAATGTATTTGATCCCTGATGCTACCTGTGTGACAGCCCTCCTGTTGGTGAGGCAGTTGGGCCATGGAATGGGAAAAGGGAGGGGGAGTTGTCCCTGAACCGCTAATGAATCCCGGTCCCAACTTTCTAGGTTGGGATTTAGGTGCAGGCCTCACTGAGGAAGGAAGGGCAGGTTGTAAGCATTTCAGGCAAGGAATTATGGTAGGCGGCGGGTAGCGGGTGGCGGGTCTTGGCAGTGGCGTAGCTAATGATTGTGTAGTCCGGTGCCAAGTTCAAAATGTTGCTCTGGAAGTGATGTCACAGTTGGAAGTGACATCACGCCCAGACTTTTTAAAAAGTGAAAATTGGGAGGAACCCACCTCCTCACCTCCAGAAGCTCACCACCCACTTGCTCTGCTGCCTCCCCCAGTCAGTGACATAACTAAGGCATATATCTGCTACCTGCAGTCAAAGAAGTTTTTGTATGACAGTTTTTGTCATACTTTTGTATGAACTTTTGTATGAAGTTTTTGTCCCCCTGCATGACAAAATCAAATTTAATTAAGTAAATAAATAAAAGTTATTGGTTTCATGCTGTATCATAATAACATCCCATTGGCACTCAGAACAATCAGTCTCATGGGTCAGTTTGGAGTTAAGCAAATCCACTTTTTGTTCTACAAGGCAGTTGTGTTTTCATTTTCTGGTTACTTGGCCATAGCCTTTGATAGAATACAGCTATTCCAGTGCAGCTTGTTGCATTGCATTCTGCATTAAATTACCTTTCCAATGATATATAACGTGATGGTATTATTCATACATGCCAAGATTTTCACAATTTTTGTCACTAGTGTCAAACTCAGCTTGTTGCCCCCCCCCCAAAGCTTGATGCCTGGTGCAACTGCTAACCCCTGCACCCCCTTAGCTATGTAATGGAGTCTTGGGAAGTTGGTTTGTTCTGTGCATTCTTGTTCTCTTCTGCCTTTTCAAAGCTCTTTCTTTCACCAGGTGCCAGCCATTAACATAGGCCATCAGAGCCTCAAATGTCTGCCCTTTCCTTATTGGTACCAGCAACTAGGCTTTTAAAGCCGCTGTGGCAATTGGAGCAGGCACCTCCCTTCCATATTCCTGGAACAGAACTTGGCTGGAGTGGACATGGCACCTCCCTTGCACAATGATCAAGATCCTTGGGCATCTGGTATCCCAATTTGCAGTTGGGTACTGATTGGTTGATCTTCTTCCCTCCCCACAGGAGACTGGGCATTGTAGGGGTCCCCTACGGACACTGGCAACCCTGACATGTTCACCCAGAGTCTGTTGCTACTCAGGTTCATGAACATGACATTTCATGTCTCAATTCTGCCTCAATGTTTTGTACTCTTCCTTCTCACTAGTCTCCCTTCGTATACTGCCCATTTGCTCGTACATATCAGAACAGGTCATTGGTATCTGATTTTAAAGAGTTGTCCTACGTATGATTCATGAAGACCACACAGTATGGCAAGAAATTCCATTATATGCATCTTGTGCATTCTATGAAAGTCAAAGTTTTTTTTTACTTGGCTTGAAATGTAGCCAATCTTTCAATGTCATTAAAAGTTCTTCTTGTTCCTGTTATCGGCATTAGATTGATCTTGGCATCATTCCTGGTACAGATATATCATCAGAATGGAAAGGTATCTTTGAGGTACTCAGTATATAAATATCACAGTAGAACTCCTTGTTTCCTTGATCTGGCTCTGATGATTAAAAAGATCCACTGATGGAGGAAGCTTTCAGAAGCTTTCAGAAGGCAGAGTTACTTCATTGGAGTGGAGGTGAGCCCTCCTCCCCTCGCAAAGGCTAAAAACACATGGCAGGCAGGTAAGAGAGGCAGTAACTATCAAGAACACATGCTTCCGAACTGTTATTTTTACCCTCACTGTTTCCTTCTGGTACTTTACATAGAGACGTGATGGCCCATCAAAATGTATTTAGTCACTGTTAAGGCCCTCACTCTCTCTGGGTCCTGAGTGATACAGAGTACATTCTGCAATTTCATATACAGTTTTCAGGTATAAGTAGAAACATTTTTGGACAAGCCACTGTGGTATTTATACCATTAAATAAATGAATGACATCAGTCAAATGTTACAGGGTGGTATGCATTCATTTTACTATCAAGGAAACATAGGTTTTCCAACAGGGTGTTGCTAAACAACCATATTTAGTAAGAATACAAACTTCTTAGATAGCTGTGTTGGTCCCACAGTAAAAACCCATAAGCCAGTGGTAATACCGTTATTAGCTATGTGTGCACCCTGAAATCAGTGTCTTGCATTTGCTTAGGCTAGTGTGTGTGTGTGTGTGTGTGTGTGTGTGTGTGTGTGTGTGTGTGTGTGTGAGAGAGAGAGAGAGAGAGAGAGAGAGTTAATTTTCTGCTGCAAGCTGTGAAGCCAATGCAAGACATTAATCTGAGATGGAGACATCTATTGCCACATGGTGATTATCTCTCTTAATTTGATGGTGTCCTATGGCCTGGCCTTCTACGAGTGAGCAGGGAGTCATGAATGGAAGGGGCCTGCTTGCAACAAGAGGTTTACTCTCCACATGTAGTAATGGCTATATCAATGTTATCTCCCCCAGAAGGTGGCCTGTGACAGATATTATTGACACAGCACAGAGCTCCAAGGGGAAGGATGCACAGAGCATAAGGAATTCAAACAAACAGCAGCAATGAAATGGAAGAAGACTTCCTCTTCTACAAGGAAGGGAAAGCTCTGTGCACTCATTCAGCATTGATTCTCTTCCATCTAGCGGATCTTGACTGAGGAGGGTGGATGGTGCTAAGCCTAGTGTGACCTGATGGAACACCAAGATAGCCAGCACACTGCTGTTGATTCCCAATAAAGTAATTTAGGTTAACCAGTGAAGGTGATGGTATGGAATCAGGAAGGAGGGCACTGGTCAATTCATTGGTTTTCAAACTCTGTTTTTAGGGAATCTGTTCCACATGGACTTGACTACCAAAGGAGTACACGTTCGCCTGCCAAGAGCCCCTGAAAAGTACAATTCTGGGAAGTTTTTTTAAGTCATCCCCTGATTTCTTGCGAGGCATCAGCAAGTCTATTGGGCTTCAGCACCTGAGACAGTGCACTCTGGGACATGCTCTATACCAGGGGTGCTCACACCTTTTTGGTTCGAGAGCTACTTTGAAACCCAGCAAGGCCCGGAGATCTACCAGAGTTTTTTTTACAATGTTCGCGCCATCATAACATATAACATTTATGTGTACAATGTATGTTGGTGTACCTTGAGCCCCACTGAGTATAACAGGTCTTACTCCTGAGTAGACATGCCTAGGATTAGGCTGTGAGGCTGCAATCCTAGCCACACTTACCTGGGAGTAAGCCCCATTGAGTACAATGGGCCTTACTCCCAGCATTTCCTCCCAGAGGCACCTGAAAGGGGGGGGGGTCGGCACTCCACGATCTACTCATTTTGCCTCGCGATCTACCGGTAGATCGCGATCCACCTATTGAGCACCCCTGCTCTATACATTCTACCTCAGTGATTGGCAGTGGTGGGCAAGCTGCCTTATGAAACTGGTCTGTCATTACTGTTTGTGCCAGCGAAAAGCACCTATAGCCCAATCCTATCCCCTGCCACTCCACAGCATGCTGCCTTGCCAGTGGAATGCATGCTGAATGCTATGATGGTGCAGGAGGGCAACCAGAAGGCCAGCAAGAAGCAAGTAAAAAAATCTTTTTACTGGCCTCTCAATGGTCTGCCTGGTTAATAGTGGGTCTCCTTGGACCCCGTCCCAGCTATGTAGCTGGTTTAAATCCAAGGAAAGGAAAGGACTGTGTTGGGCAATGAAAGAGGAGTAGCACTCTATGCAAGTAGATGCCATTGGTATCCATGCCCTGCCTCCCCCCAAAACCATCCCAATTCCTCCCCCTTCCTGCCCAAATCTCCCCCAAACAGCCCATGAACCACCTGCCACATTATGTGACACCACTGGCCATTTCTGTCAGTGGTTTCATTGTGCATGATGACAACACAGCACTTGCGCCCTTGCAGGGCCATTTACATCAATGGATTGGAAGATCCACTGTTGTACAAGGCCCACAGGATTGGTCCAGTAATAACCTTTGGAGAAACCATAAGGTTCTCCACAACACCATCTGAAACCACTTGGTTAAGATAAGGGTAAAATATGTGTTTTACTGGGGTTTTTTTTTAATTTAAGATTTTAAAGATCCAAAATGTTTGAAGATACATGTAATAAAAGTAAATATATTTCTATTAAATATAAATGTATAAATTCAGTGACTTATTAAAAAATGTTCATTATGTTTGGAGATGGTATTCTTGAATAAGGGATACCCTTTCCATCCAAAAACAATGTAGGGTTCTTTAAAAAGGAAGATTACAGCAGTTTGAAAAAGAACCACCAGGGCTTCTTTAGCTGAGCTGGGGCTTGTCTTCCCAAGTAAAGTGACATGACCATATAAGTGAACGGAATGCTGGTGGAGTCCCAGAAAACTCTTGTTCCTTTTCACCCACTCCCTCTTCTTCTTCCTCCTTCTCTGAAGAAAGCTAAAAAAAATGTGCTCTACAGCTAGTTGCTTGAGAACCCAATCCTATCCAACTTTGCAGTGCCGGTGCAGCAGTGTCAATTGGGTGTGCACTACTTCCTGTGGTGGGGAGGCAATCATGGAGGCCTCCTCAAGGTAAGGGAATGTTTTTTTCTATTATCTCAGGGCTGCACTGTGGTTACACCAATGCTGGAAAGTTAGATAGGATTGGGCCCTGAGTCAGGAAGCTTCCCACCTGAGGCAACTGACTGTAGGGTGCTTTGTTGACCTTCCCCAGCTGGAGCAGGAGATGGAGGCAGCAGTGAGGAGTGCAATAGGGCAGGGAGATTGACTGATTACCTGGGATGCTTGTCTGTTGGTTCACTTGCAGCTGTGGGCTTAGAGCACTCCTGTGAGTATTTATATATTGCAAGTGTCTTTTCATGTAAGGACCTCTGGCAATTTTAGAGTTACATGGGCCTAATTGCACAGGCAAATATGCAGGTTTAGAAAACCAAAGCTAATCAAGATTCTAGTTCTGTGAATAGTGACATGACATTAGCTTATGAACAATTTTTGAACTATTTCAAAAATAGTCCAGGATATTTGAAGTTTTGTAAATTGGGTATTTGTATACACAGATTTCTGGACCTGCAAAAATATATCCCAGCGGTTTCCGACACAACCATTCTGCAATTTCCTCCAAATCTTGAAATGGCTCCTTTCAGAGTTATGCTCAGGATCAAGAAACTGTCAGGAGGGAGATTGAAACTTCCATAGACACTGAGTTCTGTTATGCCCCTGTCACTTTGTCATCTTTACAGGATCATCTTGCAAGTTCTGATTGAAAAGTAATAGTCCTGCTTACAATCACTGGTGTGAGAGTGCAGATATCCTTGCTCGAAGCAGACTGCTATGCTGCTGTTTTGTCTCACCCTTTAAAAATGGCTGGATGATGTGTGCTCCAGTGCATGAAAAGGGGAGTCCTCGGCTTACAAAGAGGTGACTCTCACAGGAGCTGAAAATGACTCTTTTTAACTAGGCAAGTCCGAAGAAAACTATTGTCACTTTCATGCTAAGAATCTGAAGACTGGCTGCTCGGTGTCTGTGTGTGCATACGTGAACAGGTGCATGCACACAACAGGAAAAAGTATTTATGCTTCCTTGAGACTAATCTACATATGTTCCAGTGTGATTCCCCACTTAGGGCGCAATCCTAACTGCACTTTGGGCTGACGCAAGTCCCTTGCACCGGCCTGGGAGGGTTGCAAACGTGCCGTAAGGCTTGCCTGTTCCAGCGCAGGATAGGATTGCGCCCTTTGACTGATTTCTGGCATTTTAGCCACTGTATGATATGGGAGTTATGATCTGAAGCTGTGCCACTCACCATCAATGACATTATCAGTGCGATTCAACAAGTTACAAAAGCATTTCCGTAATCATAATTTTATACTTGGAATATTCACTAGCTCACCACTCAGTATGGACAGCTGCATCAGTGCTTTCAGGCAGGTGCGATCACCCTGGGCCTGCAAGAGCTGGCTGTTTTGAGATATGTACATTCTGACTTCCAGACAGGCCTCCAGAATGGAACTACTACGTTTGCTGGGGAGTTATGGCCCACTCCTAACCCCCCCCCCCAGGAGGCCACATCAGCTTTCCAGGCAGTGTACCAAATTGCAATGGCTCTGCTGGCTGGGAAAGGAATTGCATGTGCCCTGCAGTGCTGTATTGCAGTTGAGTGCTCGGGCAAAGAGACATCCTTGAAACAGAAGCGCTTCCTTGCGGGAAGATCTGTGGGTCCTGTGCATCTCACTGTCGCTCACTGCACAACAGCTGCACTACAAAGAGACATCTGGGAATGCCCTTGGGTATTTATTCCAAGTGACCCTTTGTGTGTGATGTTTCCTCCTTCTTAGGCTTCCATTCTTCCTTTGACTGTAAAGTCAGACTGCATTTAAAAACAGCAACACACAAATAGCTTGAGCTTTGTTATATGCCTTGTAAGCAGCACTGAGTTCGCTGGCTCTGGATCCACCTACCAGCCACAGACATAAATCCCTTTTCCACTCCCTTTGTAGCTTTTTGATGTCTGGTCCCTTAAACCTTTCCCTGCATGCCCTGTCCCCCATGAGAACATATACACAGCAATTGTCTGCAACCCTGCATGGGGGTCTGGATTTACTCTTCTTATCAGGAGGCAGCAGACACTCGCCAATTGACGATGGTGTGGAAGGAACAGCCGTCGCTACCGGAAACCAGAAGCCCAACCCCTGGGACTTCAAAATGAGCTTGCTTACTCATGATGCCACCCCTCCAATACCCCTGGTTATAGCACTCAAACTTCTTTTTTTCCACCCTACTATGTGCTGTACACACGTAACACAGAAATTACTGTGCCCAGTTGATAAGCAACCCTCCTGCTGTTGTTTTTCACTGCTCCATGACGGAATTCTGTGTGTTGCCTTGCTTTCCTTCCTTCCTTTCTTCTACACAGGGACAGGAGTTGTGTGCAAAGGATTGTGGGCCACTGAAGCATAAGGAAATGAAACAGAATATTTTTAGTTTACCATAGGTAGCTGTTCATACAGTGCCGAAATAATGGGAAGTGAAGGCCACCTGCCCGCATCTTACATTCTGTTTCAGGTTTGAGTAAAAGACACTGGAATGCCAACAATGCTTGCACCACATGGGGAAGAGCATGCATGTGTCAGAATTGCCACTTTTCTCTTTAAAAAACAGTCAAGCAGTGAGCCATGGTTCCTGTTTATCTGACAGGGACAAGCATTTTTGACACATGTGCACTCTTGAAAAACGATACTTTACAAGCATGCATTTTGTATTCAGGTATCTGTACCCAAGTATCAAACATAATGTAAGAAAGATGGCCCACAGATCTCTCTCTCTCTCTCTCTCTCTCTCTCTCTCTCTCACACACACACACACACACACACACACACACACACACACACACACACACACACACAGACAGAGAGAGAGAGAGAGAGAGAGAGAGATGGATCTGAATGTAGGACATGCTCAGACCCAAAGCTCAGTAGCTGGAGGCCATTGCAAGTTCTCAACCTAATCTTCTTGTGATGGGAATAACTGCAGGAGCAGTGTCAGTGAGGTTGGACCCAGGGCTCTTAAGACTCATGGACTCCCATGGCTGTCCAACTGGCCCCCACCCCCACTGCAGGCAGCTATGACATGAGTCGCTCAGCCAAGCAATTTGCACCTGTATTGCCTTGTCTTGCTCCCCTCATCTGCAACTGCAGGAGTCTCTGAGGAAGTTTGTTTTTGAATGGGGATGGCAAGAAAGGAGGTTGCTTCAGTTCTCCTTCCTCAGTGGTGCCAGAGTAGCAAGGATGGAGCATCCTTGGTGATCACACAAAGGTGATCACACCTTTCCCCAACCTATTGGTACCTCTCTTCAGCATCACTGGAATGCTGAGAGGAAGGCAACTCCTTCTGAGAAACTCCACTTTGACTCCACAGGAGCTGGCATTATAAACTCCTTCTGGCCTGGGCATGGTGTCTTTCCTCTCTCAGGTCACACAAATCTCAAGCTGATCCTGGGGGAAGGGCCATACCAACAGTCATATTAGGCCAGTGCTGGTCTCCATTGGAATCAGTGTATTAAGCTCCGTCTGGCTGGGGCAGCTCTTCTTCCATTCCATGGCTTTAAAGTGTCACCTCTAGAGATAACCATGGATTCTGTGAGTCCAGTTAAACCTAACCTCTTCCAAAATGGCTGTCCATAAATCAACTGATTGGTTTTGCAGGTTAACATTCTACATCATGCGGGTGTGCCCAAAATTCCTGCCCAGACCAGGGCAAGGCAGCAGCAGGTGTGATTTTACGATCACAGAAGTGGGGAACCCAGCGAGGCCCTGAACAGCATTTGCATGAGCCCTTTATTGCAAAGTGCCTCTTGCAAATGTCTTCCAGTCTCATGAGAAGGACTTGAAAACAGCGAGCAAATGCCTGCAAATTTACCAAACAACACCTTTTACCTTACGTATCACTGCAATCTCACAAGATCACTTTGCAATTTTTCACGCTTTGGCCAATTTATGAATCCTCCGCTTTTAGGTCATGAAATGCCTAGCTCATTCCCAAGACCACATCCCGAGGTGCAATCTTCTTCAGTTCATACAAATCTTTCTTCATTGGCACCCCCCTGTACATGTTTCTGCCCCTTCAACCAGCCCTGCTCATTTTCATATCTTTGCTTTAGTGCAAGGCTCACAGTTATTGCAAAAGTATTCTGTTTCTCATTTATTTATTTTATTTATTCAGGTATTTATATACCGCCTTTCTTTCTTTGGTCGTCAGATTTCTCCTCAGACTTTAATCGAAGGCGGTTTACATAGGCAGGCTGCTCTAAACCCCCCCGTAGGGATTTTTACAATTGAATAGTTCTCGTCTTTCATAGAACTCCTCGTTCCAGCTGAATTCCTTCCCGGTCATGATGTAAGCAGCACTGAGTTCGCTGGCTCTGGATCCACCTACCAGCCACAGACATAAATCCCTTTTCCATTCCCTTTGTAGCTTTTCCACACAAGCTCTTACCTTGTGTGGAAAGGGGAAAACATATAAGAAGCAAGAACAGCATATACACCAGTGCCCTGATGTTTACCACACTTTCCCATTCCTGTACTGTATGCTCAACATAACTTGCTTGACTTGCCCTAGTTTTATTATTGTATTAAACCAATGTCTGAGCAACTTCCAAGAATAAAGAGAAGCTCTTTCTGGAACCTCAGGGAGTGATTTACCACTACTTTGCCATGAGGTAAACACAGCCTCTGAAAATAGCCTTGGCGTTCTGTATCTGGAATGCAGATTCCCCACCCCATAAAGGGGTGAGGGAAGCAGGTGCAAGTTCGTTTGCTTTCTCGCTTCTCAGATCATGACTTGAGCATCCAGGCAGGAGCAGAAGGAGGCAGAAGGCCTGCCTATCACCAGCACACCCCACTGAGAATCCCCACTGCTCACATCTCCTCGACTCCCGCTTCCCCAACCGCTGGTGGGGAAATAAATGGCAATTTCTCAGCAGCTGTCTAGGACGAGATGCGGTGATCGATAGGGCCCTGCTCATCTGTGCTGTTTGATTCTCCCTCTGCTGATGCAATCAAGGTGCTGGAGACAATGGATGCCAGGCAGCAAGTGCTGTAACACATTCAATCAAGGAGCAGATGGGGAGCTGATGGAGTGTGCCGCAGAACCACATTTGGGGCTAGCGGTCCCACTCGTCCTATTATCCAGGCAAATGGCTCTCTGCCAAATGTCTCTCCCCAAGGGACTCAGACCTACTCATGCTGCTATTTCTTTCCGCTGGGCATTGACTTGTCAGTTATGTTAAAGGGCAAATCAAACCGATCAGTGAGGAATCTCGACTTATTATTGACAAACCAAGTTCCTAAGGCTGTCATGCAAGTTTCCTGAAAGCTCTTTGGTTCACCTCAACCAACTGCAGAAAGAGAGAGTAATTAAATCAACCATAATACATCAGCAAGTAGAAAGATAAAACTAGATTGACCTGAGGAAGAGGAACTAGTGACAGAGTTCTGGGCCAAATCACACTTTGCCCGCCACTTCCTCCTGGACCATATCAACTGGTTTGGTTATTCCCCCATCACCATACTAGGGGTAGTCTGGGAAACACTGACACCCCCTCCCCTTGCAGAAGACCTGAACCTTCTAAAATGCAAGAGGATGGAAAGACAGAGTTATCTGAGTTATTTTTATCTGATAACTATCATTTTTGGAGGCTCTGGACGGAAATGGATCCCTTATCAGGATGCAGGCACAAGCCAAGGCCTGACTATACCAGAAACAGATGCCAGCATTCAGCACACACTACTGCTGTGCCAAGTGTGATGGGTCCTAAGCTTTCTCTCCTCTAATCAAATTAAATGCAGTGCTAATTTGCTGAACAGAAACACATCAGCTCCAAACTGTAGGAACATCCAGAGAGAACAACACCCCTTCCATAGTAACATTGTATCCTCTATTTTGATAGTTCATTTCTGTAATTTTGGGGCTGGGGGAGGGCGGAACTGGGTGGGGTGGGGAAGGGTGGGGGAGGGGAGGATCAGGCCTGGGAGGAGGAACAGCAGCAGAGTCTGCTGCCAAATCCTATGCCCCCTCCCGAGCTTCTGTGGTTGACATGAGCTGCTAAATTGCAGGTACAGAACCAAGTGGACATGTTGGGGCTACCAGGGCTTTACTGAAGGAAACCGAAGTTCCCTAACCCCAGGAAGACCTCTGGCTGCTTCCCTGACCCCATAAGATACAGTGGCAGCCATTTCAGCACTGCTGGATACCAGGGAAGCACAGGATTGAGCCCTAAGTCTCCTTCTACAGTGTCAATGTGACCTGGAATGCTGCCTGAGGTTGTCTTGGGTCCTCAACCTCTGTGATATTCCCCCCCCCAAATCCCCCAAACCCCCACCACCTCAAATCCTTCCCGTGCTGCTTGTGCACTGCCATGAAATCTGGAAGTGCAGGACTTCTGGTTTCACAGCAGAAAGAGTATGGTGCAGAAAGAGTATGGTGAGCAGGAGAATGATCTGCTCCTTGCTCAAGTGAGCAGGAAGCAGATCAGTGCAGCTTGCATTGGCAGCATGTTGGAGGGAGGTGGCGAGAGCAGACTCAGGGCAAAAGGCATCCCAGATTTACTGCCCCTTGCAATCTGCCACTAATGGAACCCATAGCATGGAGCTCCATGGATGGGCTGACTCTGCTCCTTTACAGTGGTGCTCAGTGGCAAAAGCTGGTAGCCTGCCAATGAGCTAACCCATGCACCACCCGTGGACAACAGCCTCTTCTTCCTCCCCCTCCGCCCAAGCAGCAGTTCTTCTGAAGGGCCATCTGTACAGATAAGAGACATGCTCCCCAATATCCCTTCAATGTGCATTCCTGAAACAAACGAAATCTCATAAAAGTCTCTTTCTGCACAGCAGAGCCATAGAGCAGTTCCTTTTACAGAGCCCAGGTGCAATATATACCACCGGAGTGGCCTTGCTTTGGGGAATCGCAGGCCTCTCGGCCGTTCTCAGCAGAGTTTGTTTTGTGCAAAGTGAAAGCGATTTGGTTTGCAGTCTCATTTTTTGCCATCTGTCATTGCCTGTGACACCCAGTGGTAATAGAAGGGCCCGGGATCTCTGGATTTTATAGCTCCACTCGGCAGCATTTCTCTTTTGGCGAGGACATAAATTTTGCCTTTTTTGTGGGCATGTGTGCAGATTTTGCAAAATTAGTCACCTTTTTGCAAGGAGCTCTGTATTCTGAGCTGTGCCTTTGGGGTCTGGGGAAGAGCCTGGCAGAGGAAGCTTAATTAGGGGTCTGTCTTTTGTTGGGAGCAGCACAGTGGCATGTTGGCAAGGCCCTGACAGCTTCCAAATGAAATAAGTTGGAGGGGTCTTGTTGTGGTGACCCTGACTGTATATCACAAACCAGCTCATGGCTTTAGTGCCTGGACAGGCTCTTGTTTTTTTTGTTTTTTTAATGTTTTGCCTTCAGACAGGACCAGAACTAGACAACAGGAAGGAGTGAGTAGAAGCTGCTGTCAAAGATGGAAGAGAGTCTAGTATGAGAACCTCTGCACTGGATTTTTCATAGAGCTGGGGGTGAGACTGAGGGACATCAGTGAAACTAAAGCAGCATAAAACTGCTCTGGTAAAATGAGCAGGAATGATGAGATGGCATAAGTATGGGGATCTGTGATACTGTCAAGTGAATGTGGCGGCCAAGGCCTGGCTTGGGGGCTTGAGTTGTAGGACCAAACTTAGCAGCAGCAACTACCGTATTCTGAAAAGCATGGGATTGCATTTGCGGATCCACTGGAAGTGAAGTCTGTACCCATACAGGCCTTATTTAACACAAACTGTACCCCTACCCACAAGCTCTGTTAGGAGGGCCTGTAATTCAATGGAAGAGAAGAAGCTTTTTATGCTGAAGATGCCACACTCAACCTCTGGCCTATGCAAACTCCAGTTAAAGGAACGTAAATCTTAGGGTGGGAAAGAACTGCTTGGAGGATTGCTGGCAGTCAAAGTAGGCAGCCCTGGACTAGATGGTCCACTGCTATGGCTCAGCTTCACATGGTCACACTGTCCAGCCTCAGCTGGTCTCCTGCCCAAATGCAGTGGCAACAGTTGCAGTCCTAGGTCCACTGCTGATGTGTAAACATTATAATCTGGAACAACCATTTTAAAAATCCTAGTGCATCAAAGAAAGAGGAAAAATAGCCTCTGAGTAGGCAAGTGCTATCTTGCAAAAGTGAGCAGCTAAGAGATATTTTTATTTTATTTTTCAAAAGCAGCATATATGCATGCATACATTATTGATCAGTGGTTCCCAAACTCCTATAAGGGAGTTCAGAACTACCTAAGTAGGTATGAGGGCAGGGCTAAGGCAGCAACACAAACCCCAGGATCACATTGCTGCTGGGAAAGGGGGGTTTCCTTAACTTTTACAAGCAGCGCTAGCATCCAGGGGGTGCGGAGAACCCCGCAACACCTCCACAGGGTTCCCTGTGTTTCAGTAACTGAAAAAAGCAATTGGGACCCACTTCTGGTCACTTCCCCCCCCCCCCCGCCCAGTTACTGAGGCTTGGGAAGAAGCCTCCCCGCACCCTCTGGATGGCAGCACTGCTTGTAAAAGGTAAGGAAACCCCTCGTCTGTTTCCAGCAGCAGCATGATCCTGGAGGTTGTGTCACTGCCTTCCCCCCTCCCTGCCTCATAAAGAGGCATAGGTTAGTGATTCCTAGGCTGGAGGGTCACATAATATAGATCATTATGTTGGGCTAGGGCAGTAGTTCCCAAACCTTTTAGCCATGGGTTCCACTTTTAAAAATTGACACTCTTTTGGGACCCTCCTCTCTTTAGGAGACTAAAACAAAGATTTCACTTTACCAGCTGCTCAAGCTTCTGTTTTTATCTTTTTTACTATGGTGGGGAGGACCACTTTCTGGAGCATTTGCTGAGCTCCGTGTTCATCATATCAGGACCATTCAGGGGGCCTTGCACTCCCCTTCGCCTGTCCTTCAACAAGAACCTAGGTATATTTACCTACTCATGAATAAATGCTGCTCCATTTTGGGCTCAATAGGGCTCAATACATTTTTTTTGTCAGCTTGTCAGCTTCACGACCCACCAAAAATTGGTCCTGACCCACAGTTTGGAAATCACTGGGCTATAGTAGTAAACCAGATAAAGGTTATCATCTCTATATAAAGAGATGCCCCATGTGTGAAAAGGTTTCCATGAATGTAGTTCAGATGCCTAGCCATACTGAAATGCCCATCCAGATCCATATAGATTCTGGGCGCTTAAGGTGAGCCACACAGTTGTTAGGGGGATGTGCAGTTCCATGCACTCAACTATTGTTGCTGAGCATCATCTTGTGGCATGGTTGAGACTGTCGTATTTATCCCATGGCCTATGCCAGAGGGCAAAGATGGCATGTGAAACATCTCTACTGAGAATCTCATCTTCCTAATCTATGAATTCTTCCTCCCTTTTCCTGTAACCTGCATTTCATTAAACATTCCTTAAAGCTGAAAGAAGAATTGATGGTCTCTTTTCATTTTCATTTTAAGACCCCTGCCCTTCATGAGCATCTGTCTTAGTTGCTACTTATCCTCTGCTTGTGGCACCCACAGAGTTTAGACTGGAACTAAAGCAGTACACACATGAGATCTATTAGAAATTACACCACGGAGAAGGTGAGCAGCCCATGATGGATGAGAGCCATAAATTATCTCTAAAATGACACTCTTTGATTAAGCTAAGTGCCAACTATGGCACCTGGGGTTTATTTATTTATTATTATTTTAAAAGAAAAAAATTAATAATCTTATCACGGTTTGGAGCATCTCTTCCAAGAAAACCTTTCTCTAAATAAAAAAAATCCTGTTCCCTGTGCCTTTGAAGTGCAGCAGAAGGCACACAGCAGCCGCCACATTTTTTAGGTGGCCCCCAAATTGCTGTCCCTGCCTCCCTTAACACAGGTGGTCACTGTCCAAGGAGCATCCTGCCTCCACCTTCTGCACAAGTATAAGGTTCTATTAAGCACAGGCCCCACCTAATTTCCCTCCCAGTTTAGCAACTCACTGCTTTCATGTTGCCTATCACCAGAATTAAGCAAAGTAATCATTGTGCCTGCTGATAGTTACAGGGGAAAAAAACATCCATTAACTTCAGTGCACTAGAGTGCTGTTCACTTAATTGTAACGAACTTTGAATGGCTCCCCAGGAACTCCATATGGTAGGCCTGCACAACTTGTGACCCAGCAAGCTGAATGTCGCCCCTGAAGTCATGGCCTGACTGCACTCATTCACTGGGCCCCTTGTTTTGGCCAGGGCCGAGGAGAGAGTTCTCCTGGGAGAACCTCTAGCTTGTAATCGGGAAGAGGGGGAGGATGAAGGGTGTGTGAAAGCTCCACTGAATTCTCTCCCCAGCAGGACTCACTTCTTTTTGCAACTGCTGCCATTTTCATGGTGGCGGCACTGTGAACAAAAGAGCTGGCGAGGGGAATTGTTAACCAATGTTTCTCTCTAGAGGTACCAGGGGACCAGCCCTTACCGTGATCTTTAGGAAGAGAATACAGCCAAAATAAAGTACACAGCTCAATTTGATAGAAGGGATCACGAACTGGATAACAGATCAGCATAATGCGGGGAATGCAGGGTCCCAAAGAAGAGACTGAGGGACTGATCCTATACTTGGCTGGTCTGCACAGAGCAGCACTGCTGATGCAGCTTCTGTTGCATCTTACAGGGCAGCTGGGGACCAGGCCAACAGGGAGGAGTCAGTACAGAAACCTTTTTCTAACATCCTGCACCACTCCCTGGTCCCCAATGGGCTTACTCAGATCTATGACAGCTGTTTTGCAGGCATAAATCTGTTAGACCAGCATGTCAGGGCCTAGACAGGGGCATAGGCTCTCTCAAATGCCACTGCCACCAAGATTCACCCCACCCCACCCCTGACCTGCTCCAGACCCACCCCAATCCCTACCCTGATCCATACCACCGCCACCTTATCTGCTCCAATGACTGGTATGCTGCTCATTGCTGCCAGTATGGGGCCTACTGGTTGCTGCACCATCAGCAGTGAGCAGAAACCGTCATAGCAGCTGCAGTGATGGCACCCTGTGAGATGCACTGGCTGACTGCAAGATCCACCAGCATATCACATGGATAAGATTGGACTGTAAGAGAGTCTCAATTCAGTGATCATTTTATTATTAAAAAATAAAATAAAATATTTTATACAAAAATACCCCTTTCACCCAAAAGAATTAATAAAGAGATATTGCTATGCCCTAACTGGTATGTAGCATGTTCTTAGCCAAGAGTGGTGAATGCATGTAATGAAGACAAGTATTTGGTGCATCCGGGGGTGGATCCAGTATTTGTGTTGGGGGGGGGAGGATACATGAGCGTTACCAACTGCAGAGCTCAGGTCAACCAGGCAGGTAGACCTGGGCTCCAAGTTGAACTTTATGTCTTCCATGGCTGCACTTCAGTGGACAGATAGACCTGGGCTCCTGCCTGAACTTGGAGCCTGGATATACCTGCCGTGTAGACTTGGGTTCCTGGTTGAACTGGCCTCCATGACTGGTTTGCTGGGCGGTTAGATCTGGGTTCCCGCCTGCACTTGGAGCCCAGATCGACCTGTCTGATAGACCTGGGCTCCCATTCTGCCTCTTCCAGGCAGGTAGACCTGGGCTTCCAGCTGTGCTTGGGCTGTTTCCCATCCCAGTAAGCACTCTTCCCCTCTGGCATCGGTTTGGGGGGGGGCATGCACCCTTGGCCCCCCTTGGATCCACATCTGGGTGCATCCAAAGAAATGAGGGCACATTTCAGGAAGAAGTTCCATGAATTCTTAGGCTTTCACCCAGGAAAGCTAAAGATGGGGAGAGACAATATGAACAGGAGGTGCATTGGAATGGCTATATAACAGCATTCAGGGGAGACAGGAGGCTCCACAAATGGCTTCTTCCTCCCAGGGTGTGGGTTGGAAAGAAAGGACATTAGGCTTGGCCTAAGCTTCAGGAAAGCAGTGTCATGTATTGTCCATTCTATTTGTAGGGATTCCCAGTGAAATCGTCTCTAATACAGAACTGTGGGACATCCACTAAAATTGAGTGTTGGGAGAGTTAGGACAAAAGAAAATATTTCTTTACCCAGCGTGTGATTAGTCTGTGGAACTCCTTGCCACAGGATGTGGTGG
This sequence comes from Tiliqua scincoides, assembly GCF_035046505.1. Taxonomy (NCBI): domain Eukaryota; kingdom Metazoa; phylum Chordata; class Lepidosauria; order Squamata; family Scincidae; genus Tiliqua; species Tiliqua scincoides. The sequence goes on from NC_089822.1 coordinate 148,373,349, forward strand.
TGGCATCTGGCCTAGATGTCTTTAAAAGATTTGACAAATTTCTGGAGGAAAAGTCCATCACAGGTTACAAGCCATGATGGGTTATGTGCATCCTCCTGATTTTAGAAGTAGGCTACCTTATAATGCCAGATACAAGGGAGGGCACCAGGATGCAGCTCTCTTGTTTGTCTTGTTTGCTCCCTGAGGTTTGGGACACTGTGGGATACAGGAAGTTGGATTAGATGGGCCTTTGGCCTGATTCAGCAGGGCTCTTCTTATGTTCTTATGTTTATCACTTGGTAGTAGCAGGCAGAACTGGGGATTATGCTGTCTGACAGCAGGGTTTGTATTGTCCATGATTATAATCTAAGGGCAAGGCATAAATAGAAAAGAATAGAATATAGTAAAGGAAAAATCTGGTTCTTAACAGCACTTCTGCCAGCAGCACTGCTCCCCTGGGTGTCTGGCAGCCACCTGTTTTTCCTCCAGAGGTCCCCTAGGAATAAAGCTCCATCATCACATAAGTCATATGGCCAGGAGACCAGAGAGCTCCAAACAAGGCTGCAGTTCTAGGCTGGTTGGAGTCTTGAGCCACATCATACCTATTAGGGACTGAGGGTATACTGCAGCCTTTTGCGTCAAGCATAAGACATACACAGACACACCCTGAACTCAGTGAGGCTTAGTATAATGCTGTAACAAAGCTCATATGTGTGATAATCATAGTTGAAATGCTAACAGCTTTCAAATGGAACCCTCTGGCACATCTAGGGAAGAGAGTTGTGCCTTGTTTCTTTTGGGCAGGCAGCAGTTGTGGTGCTTCCCATGCAGTCATTAAAACTGCTCTTTGCCTAGCCAATCTTGCCTGTAGGACATCACCACTACAGTCAGGGTTGGCTGGCTGGGGCCATGCCCTGCATCTCTGCTTAGGATGGGTGTGCCATCCCTACACAGTGGACTGAGCCCCTTCCCCAGAAGATGGTCATTCTCCAGGCACAGCTATCAATGATTTCTGAAGCTCAGAGTTCACCAAGCAGGCCATTAATTTCTTCCCTGCAAATGCTTTGGCTGTCAGAGCTGCTTATGAATTACGCATCCTGGACTCTCTGAATCCCCCTCCTTGCCATTTGCCAGGCAATAACTCAACTGCCAGAATGGGGTGGGGAGGCAGCCCCCTAGGAAGAGATAGAAGACTTCACTGAACTTATGGCTTTGCTGAGCATTGGGAGATAGCAAGGACTGTAACACACATCATCAGGTCAAGAAAAATCATTCCTAAATGGGAAGGGGGTGGTTATTTCAGAGGCTAAATTATGTTTTTAGAGGCACTATCATAAATCTGAAGTCTCTTTGCTGATTCTGGTGTACTTGCTCCTGATTAAGAGAAGACTAACTGTGTCACCATTTTACAGAGGAAGAACAGGATACACCCAACCTGACACTCTCTTCCCCATCCAGGCAACACTTACTTCTTGCCACTGTTGTGCCTTCAGAAGGATTACTGTGTAAGATACGCAGATATGTCTGGGAGTGTCTTGCTAATTCAGTGCAAGAGCAGTGATTGGAAAGGAAGCTGGAAAGGGCCATGGGGTTAAGTGCATAGGAACTGAATAGTGTTGTGGAGGGGGAAAGAGGTTCACTTGAGAATGTAAGGAACTATACATTGAGGTGACAAAGTCTGCGGACCTGAGCAGTGTATTTATTTATTTATTTATTTATTTATTTATTTATTTCAATTCCTGCTAACCCCTCCCACATCAGATGTGAAACATTTCAGTCACACTGCATTCAGTGTCACTCATCACCAATGTAGTGGTTCATATAACCATATTCTAGAAAGCACTCACTACATTACAGAACTGAGACTGCAACAAAGAATTCTGGTTTGAGACTGTCCATATCTATCTGACACCTTGGAAAGTTGCTGCTAGCCAGTGTAGACAGTACTAAGCTATATGGACCAAGGACCTGATTTGGGAAAGGAGATTTGTATGGTCACCAGAATTTATATCACATTTTCAGCATGTTATGTGTGTGGACACTGTGTGGAACAGAGCCACTAGTGTGAATTGCTGGTGACTGTGTGCACATGCCACCAGAGAGCCCAGTCACTGCCAGTAAGTTGGTGGTAGGGGAGGGGTGTGGGTAGAGAGGGAGAAAATTGGGGCAGACTGGAAGCATGTCATTGGAGGGCAGGGGGCAGATACCAGCAGCAGCACTGATATCCAGGACCCCCTTTCAGGCCTCAACACAGCTCCTTGGGCCCACTCACACTTACCCTAGCCAAAGAGCTAGCAAGGATCCAAGTAGGTTCATTGGGGAGCATAGCGTAGTGGAGTAGATAAGTTAGTTTAAAAAACTCTTTTACTTAACTCTCCATCATATCATGATCCCCGGCCAGCCCAGAGCATGCAGAGGGGCCCGCACTACTGCATGCTACAGGCCAAGGATAGCATTGGGCTGTAATCCTTTTACATACATACAGGTTACGTTATGGGATCACTAATTAAACTGAAGCACATTTAAGTTGAAACAACCAGTTCTTGTTTTATGCCTGTGTGAAAGCAGCAACTCAGTCGTCTATAACTTGGACATCCATAACTTGGGAGCCAGTGTAGTCCTATTCCTAAGAAGATAATTTTAAAGAACAAAAGGTCACTCTTAAGGAGGAAGCACCAGCGGGGGATGGTGATGGTGGATCTTGGCCTGCTGCTGGTCTTTTCTGTTCCTCTGCCTCACAGACAATAGTACTCGAAAGTGCCTTATTTCATTCTCAGGTTCCCCTTCACAAAAGAGAAGACATTATTTCATACACAAAAGCCTGGCTTTGTTGCTTCCTGCCCAGTCTTCCACAAGAAACTGCAGTGTTAGCTAAGCCCGTGACCCCTTTAGAATGCAGATTTCTCTGAGCCTAGCCTCTTCTAACAATGTGGCCGATACAATCTCTAAGACTTCTTTTCTCAGGGTAAGGGATGGCCCATCTGCTTCAAACACTATCTTGCTATTGTCAAAGCCTGCCGAGCACCTACAAAGAGAAACCTCATGATGTGTGCAGTTCTTCCTAGAGCTCAGATGAATTCTTGCAGGTTTTATGTTTCAGGACCAAATTTGCATGTTCAATGAGGGAGAACCTTTCATCCAACAGTGAAGCACATTGCCAGCAAATTGGATGTGTTTGCTGTTTGTGCCCTTATATGTGTGGCATTGCTTTCAACTGGATGTGCATGGAGATAGGCATCTCCATGCAAAACTGGAGGTAGATCATTGTGATTGACACTGCAATCCTACCTTGCACTGGAACAGGGAGGTCCAAGGGCTTGCGCTGTATCCAACACAAGTTTGGGGCTGTCTGAGGCTCGACCCAAAGCAAGGGGAAAATTTTCCCCTTATCCCAGGGAAAGCTGCAACAGCCCCAATGGGATTACTTGGGTCTATGCCACCGAAATTGGCATAAGTGCTGGATTCTGGCCCCCTGCCTGCCCACGCACCCCTGGGAATGTTAATCTGATGACCAAAGAAAGGCGGTATATAAATACTAGCTATTATTATTATATATGTAAACAATATTTAATGCTTGAAAAATTCAGAGTGATAAATGGTTTACATGTTGGAGGTTTGAGGAGGAAAAATTTAATTCTGTACATATTTGAAGGGATTGTTGAAAATTAGGGTGTATTGAATGGAGGTTAATTCAATAAAATTGTAAAAGGTTGTATAATTCTTTCACAATAAGGGGATGATATTAAAGGGTTATATTAATGGACCAGTTAATAAGGGAAATTAGCAGCAAATAGAAAATACGTATGTTGATAACAACAAAAATGCTGGTCACTGCTAAATAGGAAATCTGTTAATGTGCTGTCCGTTAGCAAGTGGCGTAATAAATAATGGTACATTGCCAAGCTGGTAAAGCTGATAGATTGTGTGCAAAATGTTGGCAGCCTTCAGTCTCGAAAGACTATGGTATCGCGCTCTGAAAGGTGGTTCTGGAACAGCGTCTAGTGTGGCTGAAAAGGCCGATTCGGGAGTGACAATCCCTTCCACACTGGGAGCAAGTGCAGTCTGTCCCTGGTCTGTCTCCCTGGCTATGGGCCTTCCTTCTTTGCCTCTTAGCCTCAGACTGTTGGCCAAGTGTCTCTTCAAACTGGGAAAGGCCATGCTGCACAGCCTGCCTCCAAGTGGGCTGCTCAGAGGCCAGGGTTTCCCACTTGTTGAGGTCCACTCCTAAGGCCTTCAGATCCCTCTTGCAGATGTCCTTGTATCGCAGCTGTGGTCTACCCGTAGGACGCTTTCCTTGCACGAGTTCTCCATAGAGGAGATTCTTTGGGATCCAGCCATCATCCATTCTCACGACATGACCGAGCCAACGCAGGCGTCTCTGTTTCAGTAGTGCATACATGCTAGGGATTCCAGCACGTTCCAGGACTGTGTTGTTTGGAACTTTGTCCTGCCAGGTGATGCCGAGAATACGTTGGAGGCAGCGCATGTGGAAAGCATTCAGTTTCCTCTCCTGTTGTGAGTGAAGAGTCCATGACTCGCTGCAGTACAGAAGTGTACTCAGGACGCAAGCTCTGTAGACCTGGATCTTGGTATGTTCCGTCAGCTTCTTGTTGGACCAGACTCTCTTTGTGAGTCTGGAAAACGTGGTAGCTGCTTTACCGATGCGTTTGTTTAGCTCGGTATCGAGAGAAAGAGTGTCGGAGATCGTTGAGCCAAGGTACACAAAGTCATGGACAACCTCCAGTTCATGCGCAGAGATTGTAATGCAGGGAGGTGAGTCCACATCCTGAACCATGACCTGTGTTTTCTTCAGGCTGATTGTCAGTCCAAAATCTTGGCAGGCCTTGCTAAAACGATCCATGAGCTGCTGGAGATCTTTGGCAGAGTGGGTAGTGATAGCTGCATCGTCGGCAAAGAGGAAGTCACGCAGACATTTCAGCTGGACTTTGGACTTTGCTCTCAGTCTGGAGAGGTTGAAGAGCTTTCCGTCTGATCTGGTCCGGAGATAGATGCCTTCTGTTGTAGTTCCAAAGGCCTGCTTCAGCAGGACAGCGAAGAAGATCCCAAACAAGGTTGGTGCAAGAACACAGCCCTGCTTCACGCCGCTTCGGATGTCAAAGGGGTCTGATGTGGAGCCATCAAAGACAACAGTGCCCTTCATGTCCTTGTGGAAGGATCTGATGATGCTGAGGAGCCTGGGTGGACATCCAATCTTGGGGAGAATCTTGAAGAGGCCATCCCTGCTGACCAGGTCGAAAGCCTTCATGAGATCGAAAGCTTTCGTGAGATGTGCAAAATACACAAATCCAATACAGAAATATAATTTTACTCATTGTGAGGACCATTTATGAGTAATAGTGGATGAGCACCTCCTGCTCACCTTGGAATAAATTTCTTTTTTTCCAAGCTTTCTTGGAAAATGTTTGGGTCGTTCTGAACTTTTCCACAAAAGTGCAGAAAAAAATGAGCACCCCAAGCTCTTACAGCCCAATTCCCCCTTCCAAGCGAATGTACACCTGGTGGAATTGGTGGCATTTGGGACCCACCTGAGTCAGCAGGGAGCCCTTTGTGTCCATTTCTTCAACTGGAATTGACCCTTATGAGAATGTTTAGGGTTCGTAGGACTTGCAGTTTTCTCTGCATTCTAATTCAGTGAATTGGGCTGGGAGACACTCCTATGTGGACTCATAAGTATCTGATGTTTCCGTGAGTCCTGTTAACCGCTTGGAATGGGGAGGTTGGAAATGGGAGGGTGGGGACTGACTGATAGTGATGGCAAACCCCATTATGAACTGGGACCAAATTTGGAGGTGTTTCATCCCAACACAAAGAGGGGGTGGAAATCTGAACAAAGGGAGTTTGTGTTTGGAGTTTGTGTTTGTTGTGTCAGCCAGTATCCCGACTCTAATAATGCTAAGTACTAGGTGCTGTGCAGCAAAATGCACAACACAAAACAATTATGACCTGATTCCATCACCGTCATACTATCCTGGACTCAATCAGTTGTTAGACATTTAGGGATGCCTCAAATATGAGACCACATCCCCTCTTTGCGTATGTCTTCTAATAACCTTGCTGATTCTACTCTCTCTTGCACTGACAGCCTCCTCCCCGCTAATGAGCCTTGTAAAGAAACTCTACATGGGCTCATGGATGTTAGTCAACCTTTATTGGACACAGTCTTTACAAATTTGAATTGTACTTGTTCTTCCCAAGCAACACAGTTCCCTGCTGTTTTCTGCTGCTCTCTCTCTTTCTCTCTCTCTCTCTCAGCCGACTGTATCTCTACCTCCACATGCTGTAATGACACAGACGTTCAGCTACGGTGGTAACAAATTGTCCATATTATAACACTTTACATCTTGATACTAGTGCCTTCTTAAACAGCTTATCTGTAAACCAAGTGAATTCGCACTGGGATGTTAAGCAAATAGCTGTCATGTAATAGATGGGGTACCGGCTGAAATGAACACATACAAATGGCTGTAGCATTTACTGAAATGTCAGGCCAATCCCTCGCTGTTGTTGTTATGCAATGGAATTGTTTCTCTTCCATCTCTGGGTCTTCAACCTTCAGAGGTTATTTTTAAAAGTGTATTTAGAATTACGTGCGTGGATTTGAAGGGGCATTGTCAAGGGACAAGATAGAGCACATGCCAACATCTGCATGCTGGCATTACTGCTGGGAGGATTTTAAACAAAAGGCAGTGTTTAGGCTATTGAAAACAACCTAGTCAATTCCCTTTTGAGATCAATGCATTTCTTTTTTCGCCCTTAAGTTTCTCGGTTCTGGCTCTAACTTGCCAGATAGGATGATTTAGCTATGCCATGTGCCTTGTCTGGTCCACATATATCAGTGTTCAGCTGCCTGGGTGTGCTATCTGCACCCCCCCGAGAGACTTGTTGTCAACAACTACACTTACAGAACCCCCAACATAACCATACTTCAGCTTCTCATTGTGGCCATTTCTTCATACCATGGTTCATTTCCCAGTGATCCTCCCTTCTCGATACCTTGTGCCCTAACCCACCATCTCCAGGGGGAGCCAGTTGCAAATCTGCTCAGATATGCAAGGCCATGGAACCAAGCATTATAAGAGCTAACAAGAACTGACACTCATCGATTAATCCAAGCATGCAATTCCTTTTTTTTTTTGGCCCTTGCTGCAACCTCAGTATAAATCTACTGTGCGTGGCTCTCATGGTGTGTGTGTGTGTGTGTGTGTGTGTGTGTGTGATTTTAAGCCTGCCCATGGATTAAAATAGCATAGGCATTGAAAGATTGATGGGCAGCCGTATCCTGAGCTGCCCAGAGGACAGGGTTGCTGTAGCGCCAAAAAAGCGCCAAAAACTACTGTGCGTCTGCCAGCAGCTCCTTGAGGGAAGGGGACATACATCCCCTTCCCCTGAGTAAGGCGAGTGGCTCCACAATGGAGCTGCTTGATTCTGTGGCAGCTCTGGAGCTGCTGCAGAAACAAAGAGTTCCATGTTGGGCCACACCGCCTGACACAGAACTCAGGTTCTACTCTCCTCCCGCCCTGCTCCCTCCCCCAGAACACCTCTTCCCCGCCTCCCCCCACACCCCCGTCTACCTCTCCCCTTTTCCCCTTTTCCCCTTGCCCCTATGGGTCTCCTCGGACTTGCAGCACCTCCAGAGGAGGTGCACTTACTCCTGAGGAGGTGCAAATGTACTTTACGGGACTTGTGCCAACGCAAGTCGTTTGCTGGATTGCGCCCTTTTATACCATATACAGAAATAGTTCTCACAGTGGTTTGCATGGCAAAAAAAAAAAAAAAAGAAAAAAGAATGAGATGGTTGTCTGCTACAAAAGCAAAACCAAAATCCTAGATAGCTGGGTTGGTCCATTAGGAAAAATCCAAACATAATAATTCAGTAATACCTTTATTAGAAGACAAAATATCTTAACCAAGCTTTCAAGTTCTCCAGAACCCTTCATCAGGCTGGAGGTTAAGCAATGTAAAAACAGGAGAATGGCTAGCCATGAGAGAGTAGTCCAAAAGCCTGCAGTTTCTGTCTTAAAAAAGAGGAGGAATTAAACAGACTCCTGCCGATTAATCTCACAGCCAGACAGGATCTCACGTTGCATGTAGGGCTCCTGGGATGAAGAAGGGACGATAATTGGAGGTTCCTCCATTTTTATAAAGGCAAGCAGCTGCTCTGTGGGGTAAGTGAGTGACTCCCGAAGGGACTCACAATTCAGACAGAAACACACCAGCACCAGCAACTTTGAGGGATACCATGCTTGGATGAGCGGAGACCATTACTCTCCTTCCGTTCAATATATGAAGGCCATCATCTTTAAAGGGGCCTCTTTGTTCAGTTAGCAGGAGTATAAACAATGAAGAACTGTTTCTTTGACATGACATGCAGGCTCTCCCCTTTGCAAGGATCCAAAAGATACCCTGACCAATGAGATAATAACTGTCAAAAGCCTGGGATTTTGTCATTATGCATAAATGTGAAATAAGTTTTTAAAAGCCCAGTCCTATCCCCTGCCATACCACTGTGTGCAATGCCACCGTCACAGCCTGTGCTGCATGTCATGGGCCAGCCAGGGGCCATAGCCCAAGAGAGGTGACTAAAGACATTCTTTTTTTTTTTACTTATCTCCCTATAGGCTGCCTGGTCCCCAATGGCTTTCCTCAAATCTAAGTCAACTCTTTTGCAGGAATCTGAAGAGCCTTTGGGAGCATGTCTGGGCTAAGAAGGAGGGATAGGATCTGGTGTGCACAGCTGCTGCTGAGATCCACCCCTTATAGCCCCCTCCTGCCCCTGGCGGGTCTGATACCCACCCCAATCCACCCCTGCCGCCGACATACTATCAATGATGGAGGTTCCATGTTCTCTTCTTTTTTTCTTTCCCTTGTTGTTTTGTTAAATTTTAATGGATGGTTTTCTGCTGGGTTGAGCATTATGGCACTTGTAATATTTTATGCACTTGGCAATTTTTATCTCCTGTTATTCAAAAACAAATTTTATGTATGCTGAGAAATCACTTTCTGAAATTGTTTAAGGAAATATAATTTTTTAAAAAGCACAGCATCTTATGCCCAAGTACAGGTGCCAGGCAAATTGTGAGGAAGCTGCTGCTCTCTCTGGGACCAACTGTAAGGTTATCCACTTTCCCCAGGAGCTCTGGCCAGGAAGTGATCTCCAGTCAAACTCAGGATCAAGAAACAGTAACCTATAATACAGTACATAAGAGTAACTCAGTTCCACACCCTCCTCAATGGGCGGCCCGATTCTATCCCCTGTGGCTCCACTAGACACAGCAGCATCCATGGTGCCAAAATGGTGCCCCAGTGGCACTGCCAGGGCTGCTGGAGGTCTTCCTTGGGGAAGAGGACATTAGGATTGAGTCCTAATTTAGCCCAGCCAAATCACCCCCCAACACAGCTACGTCTCTGGCCTTCTGCCCCACCCCAGTTATTTCATGCTACTCTTTCAACTTTTACCTTTATCAGGCTTGATTCAATTATTTCAGAACAGCAGGAATAATGGCTGCAGTTGCATGATCCTTCACATTGGGAAGTTTTCTACATTAAAAATATGGATGTGAATGGAGCCCAAATCCTCAAGCCAGAGAGCTTGAGCTGATGCTGCAGCTACTATTTTGAAGACTCTTACCAAAGCATGTAACAACAGGTCATTCACAAGAAAAGCATCTTGGGAGAATGCTTAGGTACTGTATTTTGTAAATCTCCAAACCATACCCGGCCTCTCTTTCAAATTAAATCCCATTTTGAACGAGTTGCTAAAAATTCCAGTGCAAACCAGAGGAGGGGCTCAATGAAGCAGATGAGCGGGGAGACAGATGGAAATGAAGAACAAGAAAAGGTATTTCGTGAAAGGTAAAGGGGAAAACATTGATAGAGAAGCAATAGGTTGCTGAAGTTGGCTGCCTTATCTGCCTGCCTGCCTTAGCTGCCTGCTGGGCTGCTCTCTCAGAGCCCAATCCTGAGCTCTGAGCACCAGCTTACCGCCCGCATACACTGTCACAAATGTGCTGTGAGGCACATTTGCAGGGCTTAGTGCCAGCCCAGCACTTGAGCGAGCCCACACTGGGCCAGCACTGGTGGGAGGCTGGCAATCTGCCACTCACGGTCACTCAGACCACCTAGTGATGAACAGGACAGTGGGGGTGTGGGGGGGGGGAGGTGGGGAAGAGGCATTCTGGAGTGGGCAGAGGGGGACAGAGGGCAAGCGGAGGGCAGGGAGAAGGCATGGTGGAAGAGGGAGCAGAGAGGGAGGGGGTGGGACTGGCAGAGCTCGGCTTCACAGGATCCAGAGTCCCACATTGAGCCTCTCTGCTTGACACGGAACTCTGTTACTCTGCACCTGCTTGACAGTGGGCACAGAGTCGAGTAGCCCCATTGTGGGGCTACTTTCCTTACACGGGGGAAGGCAACAAAAGTCCCCTGCTCCCAAGGAGGTGGCAGGGCTGCCCGGGGGCCATTTTGGTGCCATGGTAGCCTCGCGCTCCAGGCAGGCCAAGATTGGGCTGCCCGTCTCCCTCCCTTCCCTCAAAGCAAGGCTGCTTCCCTTGCCCTGCTCCCATCAAGGCAACTGCCTCACCCTTGAATGCATTGTAAAGGGTTGTTTCTTGCCCTCTTTCTGTCTTTGAGAGCCCTCTCTGCAAAGGGAGACACAGTGACCAATCCTGTCCAATTTTCCAGTGCTGATACAGCCATGCCAATGGGGCACAAGCTGCATCCTGTGGTGGGGAGGCAGTCTCAGAGGCCTCTTCAAGGTAAGGGAATATTTATTCTCTTACATCAGGGCTGCATTGCAGCTACATCAGTGCTGGAAAGTTGGATAGGATTGGGCCCTTACTCCCGTGGTCCTTTGCTGTTGTGACACCTGCAACTAAATGTTCTCAAGCCCTCCAGTGGATTTTGCATGCCGCTTTCAACACTGATAGGCCTCCAACCAGGCCTGCCTGCAGTTTATAGTTGTTTCTTACTGACATTCCACCTTGCCTTCTCATTCCCCATCAGCTCACCAATATGAGAGGGGGGCAAGTGCTTTTGTGACTCATGCTGAATAGAGCACATGGAGTACATTTCCCCATGCACCTGGTCTGTTTAGCATGTCTAACAACTGCAGTATTCCAGTTTGGAAAACTCTTCGTTAATATATTTCTAAGAATCTCATGGTCACACAGAACATATTCTTTCCTGAGGCAAGAGTATTCCCTGTCACCTAAAGGTATATAATGTATACAGCAGCAAAGCAAGATGGGAAGATAAGCAAGTCAAAAAATCTACACCTTTGTCACGTCTGCATTTCGATCATGTGAGTGGTTTGGTAAAGTGTCTGGCATTGGTTTTACATATTCATCTATTTAGATTTATGCAAATGCTAATTCATTTAGCAGGTCAGGCCTTTTTTATATTATTTCACCATTCACTACAATGTTTTTAGGTTTTTACAACTGGCTTTTTCTCTCCATTTCTTTTGTGCTGAGACAAGCACAAACTTATTTTTAAAAGGAAAAGAACAACACAAAAGCTACAGACTGTAGCTGCTTTGCCTTAGCATCCAGACAGAAAAGTTTTCCACTTCTTAGCTGGCATCTTTGTTAGAGAAGAGACTGTGGGACAGTGAGGTTTGGGCTGTATTGACGATTGCAAGAACAATTTGGAAAGCTTGAAACAGAGAGGAGAAAAATGATCTGATCTTGAGGGATCTGCATGCTGTGTAAAGTCGCTGGTCACGTTAGCAGAGGTGAGTCATCAACTGTTAATATTAAAGACCAGAGTTTGCGCAACTATATGGTCAAACCTAAAAATGGCAGAGAGCAGGGCAAAATGAAAAGGTTTAGAATCGTGAATGAATGACATGGAATTGCACTTTCAAATTCTAAGTTGCAAAATTTATTAAACGTTAACAGAGGTTTTCGTTGGCTCAGACTTTCTTTGGGGTGTCATCCTCACTTGGTTGCTGCTGTTGGATAAGCAGGTGAAACCTGGTGAAATTTTCCAGCTTTCCACAGGCAGGGGAAGCAAGAATGTCAACACCAGTGTAGACAGAGTGGAGTGATCATCCAAAAATTCCCAGGTTTAACCACATTGGTGGACCTGGACCAACAGTGCAAGCCTATACATGTTTACTCAGAGGTGAATCCCATTGTATTCAATGGATTTTACTCTCAGGTAAGTGTGTATAGGATTGAAGCCTACCTCATCCTTGGCTTGGGGCAAGCCCCAATAAGAAATTATGAATGAGTATTTTAAAGTGTAAGGTGTGGCTAAGGAGCAATCAGGATCCAGTGCCTTGCCTCCTATGTTCTACCATCCCTTGCAAATTGTATATTGCATGAGCACTGCAATAAAAGGGCACTGCCCAATGGCAATAATCATCAGTAGATGTCACAGGCCAATCCCAGAAAACCTACATCAGAGCTGGCCCATCAGACTCAGCAACTTGTCACTATGAACAGCAGCAGCAGACTTGTGGCATCTTGCCTCACTTCTTCTCCTTCTCAACCATCAACTTAGCTTTGGCTACCTCCCTGCCCTGCTCTCTAATCTGCTTGTCCTGACCTTCACCTTGCCTGTCTGAACATAAGAACATGAGAACAGCCCCGCTGGATCAGGCCAAGGGCCCATCTAGTCCAGCTTCCTATATCTCACAGCGGCCCACCAAATGCCCCAGGGACCACACAAGACAACAAGAGACCTGCATCCTGGTGCCCTCCCTTGCATCTGGCATTCTGACATAGCCCATTTCTAAAATCAGGAGGTTGCACATACACATCATTGCATCACACCTTTGCGTCAGCACCCAACAACGGCCAGGAGCAGACCCCTGGTTAAGAGTTAACAGTTTATTTGTCAAGCTTTAATCTAATCTTTATGCCATGCCAAAATAGCAAACAATGCTTGCACCATGGGCAATAAATCTATTACTTGCTAGCAAAATGTAGATTTTTATGAACTGGGTTCCAAGCTGAGATATTACACATCAAATGTGAAAGCAGTTTCTCCCTAAAGGACTGCTGGGAAGAACAAGCCAAGATATAATGAGGGTGAACTTCTACCTTAGAGGGCCCACAGATGCATAATCTTGATTCACAGGAAGATTTGGTAAATCATCCCACTGAAACCATCATGCACATTTATGGGAAGTGAAATGAGAAGGCTTCCCACAATTTATGCTCAGTAAATCACTAATAAAGTTTTAAAACCTACATACAGATCTGAAATATCTTAGCCATGGAACAGTTTTAGATAGATAAATATCATGATAGTCTTGATCAACTGCTAAATGTTTAATGCAGTTTTTAACCTTGATATTTTAACTTTGATATTTTGCTGCTATTGAATCCAACACTCAAACTGATTGCAGAGAAATTATCAAGGTCATGTATTAGTTCTGCTTAGCCAAGCTAGATTGAATGATATTGACAGAAATAAAATTTGGCCACCTCTTGGTATCCACTTGAATTTTTTTAAGCTAGTTGGACGCAGCCTGCCTGGGAAGGGAGTGGTGTTAAAATGTGAGATCTATCTCTGAGCACCAGGACCGAAACGCTGAGAGGAAGAGACTGGGCTGGTACCATGTGGGTCTTGTTGAGCATAGGCCCAAAGGCACACAACCACTTGATGGCTTGCCGAAGAGGACTGTGTCTGACTCACATTTTGCTATGTAAGAACAAACACGTGTGCGTGTTCATGTGCGAAGCGTTCTACAACAAAATGTTGCAGCATCTAACCGGCTCCTAAAATGAGTGCTTTGTTTGCTCTTATTAATTGGACATACAAGAGAGAGCTGGTTTGTGCCCTACCTGTCTGTATGATATTCTGTTCATTTTGTCCTCCGGTTCTTTTCTCTCTACGGTCCATCCCTTGCATTATTCTTTCTCTGTATCCGTTTTCAGCATTGTCCTCTCCTGGACGTCTGTTTGTATTCCCTTCCCCCCAGTTTTTCCATTCTCTGTGCACCTCTCCAAACTTTCAGTCTTTTCAGAATAAAGGTGATGGGCAGCCCAATCCCATCCAACCCACCCCTGCAGCATTGTCTTGCGTCAGCATATCTGGCCTGGGATGGAGAATAGGATACGGTGTGTACCAATGCTGCCAATTCCACACCCCTCCAGGGCCCCACTGCCCAACCCCACCCAGGTTGTCACCCTTCCCCCACCTGTTACACCCCTCCCCATCCCTCCTTCATCCCTGCACTGCCTGGAACAGCCCTTACCTGCTCCAGCATGCACTCTTTTTGGCACCTGTGGACAGTGCAGGCCTTCATGCCAGTGCCGCTAACTTCTGTGCTGTCACAACTTGTTTTCTGGCCTGTACTGGGGGAGTGCGTGCTTCGCCAGCACAGAGGCGCAATAGGATTGTGCAGTAAGATCAAAAGAGTAAGTTGCTGGGGCTTGGTGGGAGACTTTGCCTTCTCCCCTCCTCTCAATTTTTTTTCAGCTTCTTTTCAGATGGTTCTTAAAAAAAATAATAATAATAAAGGGAGTTATCAAGACAAAACGATCCGCCAGCATCAATCAGATTTACAAATGAGAGAGACTTGCATAAATAAAAAGTCTGCTGTTACACAATCTTGCAAATTATGCTAAAGAGCCGCATAAAGAATAAATGTTCCCATATCAGTCAAAATTAATGACAAATCATCTAGTATCAATCGTGCGCATACCTCCAACTTGTCCCTTGGAATTTATGAAATAAAGCAGAAGAATTTCACAGACAAAAATAATACTGCAGTTTGCAGAGAGGTCTTACAAACAAAGAATGATCACTCAGCGTTGCAAATACTGAAACAATGCGTGCATACAGGATAAATTATAATATTGGCTCATTTTTCCTTTCAGCGTTTTAATTAATTAATTAACATTTCTCTACCATGTGTTATAGCTTCTGTGGGCTGTGTCTTGTTCCAATAATTTATAAACATTTTCTGTCTTTTCCAAAAGGGATCTAGAGCTTTTCACCTCCATTCCCTTATTGCAGTTATTGTATCAATTTAACAAACCAAAAAATAGGCAACCAGGTTTGTATTAATGGGGGCTGATCCTGCTTTCAGAAACTTGCTGGTGTGATTCTTACAGGGGCAATCAAATTCATTACCAATTTAAGTTTAAAACTTCTAATATATGGTTGCAGTATCCTGTCTGCACTATTAACTGATTAATTGCATGGGCTCCTTCCAATACTTGAGTATTTGATCACCTCCCACACGATCACCATATGTGTATAAATGAATCAGTTTCCTGACCATAATTTCAATGCTCCGTAATACATTCACTGTAATCTTCTTGAAGTAAAATATCACCTACGAGTTAAATATCACCTCGTATTATCATCTTTAGAAAACTCTTGCTAGCCTTTACATTTCTAGCCAGATGAACAACATTCTGAAACAGACATTGCTATTGCTCCTCTTTAAGAGCCCAATCCTGGGCTCCGCGTGCTGGCACACACTGTTGCAAAAGTGCCATAAGGCATGTTTGAGAGGTTTACCACCGGGCAAGCTCCAGTGGTAGCCCAGCAACTCCCGGCACTGGGCTAGTGCTGGGCGGGCACCCCAGCTCTGCTGCTCGGTGGTTGCATGGACCGCTGAGCCGCAGTAAGGTAAGCGAAGGCATAAGGGGAGGTGGGGAGGAGGTGTTCCAGGGAGGGGGGAGGGGGTGGAGGGCGGGGAGAGGGTGGGGGAAGGCACGCTGGGGGGAAGATGCAGGGAGAGAGGGAGGTGGGACAGATTCTGAGCCTTCGTGTGGGGCTCGCCGCCCGACACGCAATCTCTTCCCTCATCGCAGACCTTTTGGTGGGCGATGAATCGAGTAGCCCCATTGCAGGGTTACTTCCCTCACCTGGGGAAGGGGACAAAAGTCCCCTTCTCCCAAGGTACCGTCTGTGTCTGTCCGAGGCACACAGGATGCAGCAGCAGCCGTTTCCAGTGCCGCCGCAGTCACATGCCCCCCCACCCGGAGCTCCGGATTGGGCTCTAAGTCTCTAGTCTTACCCAAATCCCTTTTCTATTTTTCCAGTACTACCAGCTTCTCATCCCTTATCACTGAGGCTGTAATCCTATACACACTTTCATGGGAGTAAGTGTCAACTTACTTCTAAGTAGATTGAATTGTGCTGTAAGAGTTGATAAACATTGCATAAAGGTTGGCAAAAGAATATGTTGGGAAAAGAATGATGACCACACAGGAAGGAAAACATCTGGAAGTGAAGAGTTCTATGAGTTACTCATAGTACATTACATAAGAACAGCCCCACTGGATCAGGTCATAGGGCCATCTAGTCCACCTTCCTGTATCTCACAGTGGCCCACCAAATGCCCCAGGGAGCACACCAGATAACAAGAGACCTCATCCTGGTGCCCTCCCTTGCATCTGGCATTCTGACATAACCCATTTCTAAAATCAGGAGGTTGCACAGACACATCATGACTTGTAACCCGTAATGGATTTTTCCTCCAGAAACTTGTCCAATTCCCTTTTAAAGGTGTCCAGGCCAGATGCAATCACCACATCCTGGGGCACGGAGTTCCACAGACCAACCACACGCTGAGTAAAGAAATATTTTCTTTTGTCTGTCCTAACTCTTCCAACACTCAATTTTAGTGGATGTCCCCTGGTTCTGGTGTTATGTGAGAGTGTAAAGAGCATCTCTCTATCCACTTTATCTTTCCCATGTATAATTTTGTGTGTCTTAATCATGCCCCCCCCCGCAAGCGTCTCTTTTCTAGGCTGAAGAGGCCCAAAAGTTGTAATCTTTCCTCATAAGGAAGGTGCCCCAGCCCAGTAATAATCTTAGTCGCTGTCTTTTGCACCTTTTCCGTTTCCACTATGTCCTTTTTGAGATGGAGCGACCAGAACCGGACACAATACTCCAGGTGTGGCCTTACCATCAATTTGTACAACGGCATTATAATATTAGCTGTTTTGTTCTCAATACCTTTTCTAATGATCCAGGAAGCTGGACTAGATGGGCCTATGGCCTGATCCAGTGGGGCTGTTCTTATGTTCTTATGGCCTTCTTCACTGCCACCACACATTGGGTCGACACTTTCATCGACCTGTCCACCACCACCCCAAGATCTCTCTCCTGATCTGTCACAGACAGCTCAGAACCCATCAGCCTATATCTGAAGTTTTGATTTTTTGCCCCAATGTGCATGACTTTACACTTACTTACATTGAAATGCATCTGCCATTTTGCTGCCCACTCTGCCGGTTTGGAGAGATCCTTCTGGAGCTCCTCACAATCACTTCTGGTCTTCACCACTCGGAAAAGTTTGGTGTCGTCTGCAAACTTAGCCACCTCAGTGCTCAGCCCTGTCTCCAGGTCATTTATGAACAGGTTGAAGAGCACCGGTCCCAGGATAGATCCTTGGGGCACACCGCTTTTCACCTCTCTTCATTGTGAAAATTGCCCATTGACACCCGCTCTCTGCTTCCTGGTCTTCAACCAGGTCTCAATCCAGGAGAGGACTTGCACTCTAATTCCCTGACTATAGAGTTTTCTCAGTAGCCTTTGGTGAGGGACCGTGTCGAACGCCTTCTGAAAGTCCAGATATATAATGTCCACGGGTTCTCCCACATCCACATGCCTGTTGACCTTTTCAAAGAATTCTAAAAGGTTTGGGAGGCAAGACTTACCCTTACAGAAGCCATGCTGATTCTCCCTCAGCAAGGTCTGTTCGTCTATGTGTTTTGAGATTCTATCTTTGATGAGGCATTCCATCATCTTACTTGGTATACTTGAACATTAATGGTAAAAGTTCCATTTGTAAAAATGGGTTTTGGTGACAGCTTACTTATGTGAAGTGCCTTGGGTCTGTAAGACGAGACCCAATCCTATTGTGCCCTAGCACTGGCACAGAGCTCCAACGCCAGTGCTGGCTGTCATAAACATGCTGTAAAGCACATTTATGACACCCTCTTAATAGGGAGCGCCAGCTCCAGGCCAGTGACAGTCAGCACTGGGCCAAGTGCTGGGAAGAGGACATGCCACAGGTGGGGATACATTACACCCCTGGGCAGCAGTGCAGCTTCTGAGGGCATGGGGAGGGCACAGGGAAGGTGGGGGAGCGTGGAACTGGGGAGGATCAAGCCTGGGAGGGGGGCTGAGATGGCAACAAAGTCTGCCACTGTATCATATGCTCTCTCCCAGCCCAAGGCAGCCTGACATGGGGCTCAGGTCTGCACCCGCTCAGAAGCGAATGCAGATCTGATGAGATCCATTGGCACTGTAGCTGCATTACTTGGGGTAAGGGAAAACTCTTCCTTATCCCAGGGAAACTCCCAGCACTAGCTTGAAGCTCACAGGACAAAGCAGTAGACATTTTGGTGTCACTGGAACCCTGGGCACCCTGGGCCAGGCTTAGGACTGGGCTATTATTCATTGTGAAAGTTGGTGAGAAAGACAGTATCGAAATTTTGTATAATAATAAAACATCTTTCATTTTTTTTGCTTTATTTTCAAACCAAAACTCAACAGGCCTCAATGTTTGACCAAGCTGAGCTCTCAATTTTGATTGATAGAACTGAGAACTTCCATCCAAAAAGTCTGAATAACCACACAAGATCAAAGCACATGTCTTAATGTTGCCTCAGATTCACTGTAATGCCAACAGTCAGATTTTCCAGTAAGTCCCCTGGTAAAAAGTCGTTTTGGGGTCCCACTTCTGGGGAAAAGGTCTGAGATGCTGCCCCCCCTGCGGTGCAGCCCCCTCCCGCATGCGAAGCCGCCCCCCCCCATTCTAGTATGACCTTCAGACTGACTGGGGAAGCATTCTCATGCTTTCCTGTTGTATTAAACTGCACTTCCAGAAAGCTAACCGTGTTCGGAGCCTCAATGAGGTTTCCCACACAATCCTAGAAGTGCACAGACTTAGCGCCCAGGGAATCTGCTCCATTTGCCCAGCGCTAGGTCTGCTGCTGATGAAATTCCTAATTAATCTATTTTTTAAGATCTTGTTCTGTTTCTAAGGATTTTATATTTAGCCTGACTATTAAATTGTATAGAAAGTGTTATTCTAATGTATTTAAAATAATTTTTCTTCAATTTGGACATTGTTATTTTCTGTGTTTCTTCTTCTGTATCTGCTGGTTTCCCCTGGGGGCTGGGGGATAAGAATAGGCCCTCAGTTTGGTTGTACTTGTAAGAGGCAACTAAACAGCCACTGGGTAGATGGGACTCATCAGCCTGGGAAGGCAGCTCATCTGAGAGAAGGAAAACTCTGATCCCAAACCTCCACTGCCTTGTGGCTACATCCAGTTATGGAAAAGGCTTCAGGAGTCAACCCCGAAGCAAAATCCGGAGCCGGGGTCCCTGAGGCAGTTCATGGCTGAACACCTCAACGTTCTGGCAACTCCTGTGATGCCGCTGGAACCAACCGTATTGGCCTCTGCCTTTCCATTGGACCATTTCAGTGACGTGGCGAGGGGGGATTTGCTGCATGGGAAAGAGTCTATCCTCCATATCTACTTTACCCAGGCTTTGCGCACTGGAGAGGACGCTCTGTTCCAGAACCACTATTCAGAGCGCGATACCATAGTCTTCCGAGACTAAAGGATACCAACAACATCTGCTGGTATTTTAACACCCATCACTTCAGGTTTAGCTTAATTTATTTTATATCCAGATATCACTTGATATATTTCTAAATGTTGTTGTTAGGATGTATATTGTGTTTATTGAATCTTTTGTGATAAACGCAACATCCATTGCATATTTATTTATTTATTGGATTTGCAATCCGCCTTTCTCCCTGGAGGGCACTCAAACTCTTAACATATGCTAAGAGTTCGATCTCAGTGTTGCTTATTTGAAGCCCTTTTATTTGCTAATTTTGTCTTTCCACCAGAAGTAAAAATATAAATTCTCCAGGTAGATATTAAACAACAGAAGAGAAAGTAAACAACCCTGCCTCACTCATCATTCCAGATTAATTTTGGTCCTTTATGAATTACACAGGCTAACACACATTTTGCTTCCTTAAACGTTACACCAAATCCTGGGTATATTTGGGGTCCTGATTCCAAAAATGGCATCCATTTTGCCCTATCACGTCATGGTTCAAGCGGCTTCCTCATGAGGAAGCTTACACCATGGCTTCCTCATGAGGAAGCTGCTTGAACCATTCACTAAAGAGGCTATGCCATGTCTCCCAAACTCAACGTGATAGGGCAAAACGGATGCCATTTTTGGAATCAGCACCCCAAATTCATATCAAACCACCATAAAGTTTGGGGGAAACATTTCTGACCCTCCATTTTGTAGGTCTGTGTTATTGCTCTTGTAACTGGTTTACTGTATAATATGGTTACCCCTGTTCTAAAATTATCTTCAAATCTCCGCTGTTCTAATTCTTTCCTCATTACATTCCACTCAGCTTTGTCAAATACTTTTTTCAAGTATCTTTTTCAGCATCAGTGAAATAAAGTAATATAGGGTCCTCTCTCTCTCTCTCTCTCTCTCTCTCTCTCTCTCTCTCTCTATATATATATATATATATATATATATATATATATATATGGACAGGGGCAGTTTTATATGGACATATATACATCTGTCGCCAGCCCTCCTCCCGCCCTGAAATGCCTCCTCCCTCCCCACCCTCTGCATGCCCCCTCCAGGCCCCTGTGTTGGCAAAGCTCAGCCAACACTAACTAACCACACCAGGCCTGAATCTGACGCAGGGAGGCCACCTCAACTCCTTGCGCTGGCTTCCCCAACTCTAAAGTCGGTGCAAACATGCCTTACCAGGTCAGGCTGTTGGTTCTAGTGGGGTAAATAATTGAAGTGTTGGAGGGACCCGAAATATCTGAAAGCCTAGGGACCCGTCCATAGATTAATATGGCCCTGGGGGAAGCCCCTGCTACCCAATGTGTCTCTTTGGGTCTATGCTATCTACTTTGCTGGTGCAGAATGGAGGAAAGAGTGAGCTTAGGATACTGACTCATGCTGATGGTAACTGTCCCTACCTGCAGCGCCTCCCTGTCCATCCCTCCCCCTCCCCGTTCCTCCTACCCACACCACCGACTTACCTATGCCAATCTGTATGTGATAGTGCTAGCTGTCTATACACTATCATCCTCATACCCCTCATATGCACATTCCACCAGCATGCTGACCCATTAGAATTGGTCTGTTAAAGCACTTTTGCACCACTTTAGAGGAGCGAGGCCAGTGCACAGAAGTGTGCTGGCCTCTAAAGGCCGATGCGAGCCTTGCTTGGCCAGCACAGGCTTGGCTAAGCTAGCTGAGTCAGCCCAATGTGGAGGTCTGGGGAGGGGGGGAGGAGGCGTTTTTTTTGGGGGGGGAGGGCAGGCCTGTGGGTGGGCAGCTGGTGAGTGGGGGGTGGGGCCAGGATCCAGCACTTATACCAGATCCTATTCCCAGTCCCTGGCAGCCCAGAGCACCTCTGGGCTGCTTGGATCTGCGCCACCTCAAGATGTGGTACAGATCTGAGTAGCCCCATTGGGGCTGCTGCAATGCTACCCGGGGTAAAAGGAAGCAATTCCCTGGGCTGAACTGCAACTGGTCAATCCTATTCTGGATGCAAGACAAATCTACCAGCCTGCCTGCTCCAGGGCAGGTTAAGACTGGGCTGTATGACGAACAACAGTTTTCTTTAAATATGTTATTGCCCTGTTTTCCTTTCCAATAATTTTGCTAAAGTTTTTTCCTGGCTTATTACCATATTTGAAGGATGTCTGTTTCGCGTAGTGGAGCAATCTTGCAGCCGTGTAGGTGTCAAGCAATTTAATCTTATTCCACAGTATATCAAGTCTCAAATTAGTTTCACTAGATGCTTTTTAAAAATCTACCTCCTTTAATAGAATCTGTCTTTCATTGTTTCTTTCTCGATCCTTTTGAGCTGACAATGAAGTCATTATTCCTCATATCCAAACTTTAAAGGTTTCCCAAATTTGGATATTGTTCCTACCCAGTGTTTAATTTAGACAAAGGAAATTTTCAGTTTCTTGTTTAAGTTAAGCTTGAATTCTTGATTGAGTCAATAAGATGCTATTCCTTCACCACTATTTTTCTTTGGGAGTCTCATTCCCTATGAATGCTAATATCATGGGTATACAGTCAGCACAAATCATGGAATCTATCTTGAACTTTTAGTTATATACTGTAGTTTGAGACGCAAAAATGTAATCAATCCTGGAATGCCATGACTTCCTGACAAGCAAGTGTATCATTTCTCTTTCTAGGATTATGTATTGTCTGCAGAACATTGAATTGCTTTAATCTCAGACATGTCTTGAATATTCTCAGCATTTTAACATGTGCTGCCCTCTGATTCAAGGAATCCAAAGGAAGACCACTACCAGCATTAAAATCCACTTCCAGCATCACCTCTCCCTCTTTCTACACAGTCATTCACATATTTTATCGTTTGGCCACAAAATGAAATAATATTAGATGCGTATATTGACCTTAGTCCTGGTTTGATGTTCAATCTCACCTTTAACAAACAGCCCAATCCTAACCAGTGCAGACTATGCTGCATCCTGCAGGGGAATTTTGGCTGCTGGAGGTCTCTTCAGGGTAAGGAGACATTTGTCCCCTTGCCCCAGGGAATCCCCAGCAGCCACAATGGGACAACTTGGACCTTTACCAGCAATATTGATGGCAGAAGTCAATATCAGTGAATCAGGCCTGGGAAGGGGGATAGGATATGGTGCACATCGGTCCTGCTGATCATGCCTACTCCCAGGACTGATCCACCCACTTCTACCACATTGACAACCTCGCCTGCCCCATTCCACCCCCTCCCTGCCCTCCTCCCATTCTTGCACCACACTTATGTGCTCTGGTAGACATCCAGGCAACTGCACTTTTGTGACAGTACGAAGGCCAGGTACCCCAGCAGAACACATGTTCCACCAATAGACCACTTAGGATCTGATTGAAATATCTACATTCCAAATGTTGTCAAACATCCCTTACCTGAGATGGGAATTTATATTGCATCCCAACTGATATCCCTTCAGTTTTCTGTTTTTTCTTAGCAGTAGCAGCGTGACAAATTTGTCCTTTAAATTTGTCTCAGTGGACTTCATGGGACTTACTGCAGAGTACACACACAGTTGTTAAGCTATATGGGCTTCTTTGAGCCTTTTGTGTTAAACATTTTTCCTGTTTATTGTCTGGGCTGGCCAAAGACCTCCTGGTGTTTAAGGCAGCATGATGTGTGTTCCCCCTCCCCAACCTGGTGATACTCCAGCCTCAGCTTCTCCCACTCCCAGGCTCATTCTCCAGGCAGCAAATGGAATGAACCAAGTAGTAGAAGGGGGTGATGTATATGCTGTCTTCTTTAATGGGTTTTTGTCCCCTTAGGAGTGCTTCTTGGATAACATTTTGAAGCTCTGCCTAACTCTAAAGTGTGATCTAGGTTCAGGTACCTCCTGGTTGTCTGTTGTTGATCCTTTTTAACTACAGGCCTAATGACACCAAATCTAGATTCGAGCACTGCACAAACAGATACACAGTTGTGTGCAATGACTCTTTGTGCACATCACAGAGCCAACTTCCCCTCCCACCAGTCAATGACTTCTTCCACAGACCTTTGAATTACGGCAGTAGAGCTATTGGTCGGTTGCACAGAAGGTTAGGATAATGAGGAACTTGCTCCCACTGCAAGGTGAACCATGGAGAGTTTCTTCCAGGTCCACACGTCCTGTGGAGGAGGCAAGCAGGCCCACAGAGAGCTGCATTGGGACTGAGGCAAGATGCCTGATTGCCAGCCCTTCCTAAGTTTTCCTACAAACTAGATGTTATACTACAGAAGTTTGTTTGTTTGTTGTCATGGCCCAGGCCCCTGGAAGCCTGGGCTCCAGGGATTTTGCCCCTCCCCCCAGACCTGGGGGCAGCCCAGAGTTTAGAAGAAACTAACACTGGTACAGGCAATAGGAACTTATTTTGGACTGAATCCTTGCTGCTGGCAAGACCTATTGCCTAAGCCACTATTTCCGCATGCACCAGTTCCACTTCTGGTGCAGCAACTGGGGGAGCCCTGGTTCCTCAAGCTGCTGATCCTGCCCGTGGCAAAGTGCCCAAGTGAAAGATAAGGCACCATCTCACAGGCGCCTGGGAGCTGCAATTCTGCCACTTGAAGGACCCCGCAAAATGCTCATTCTGTGAAGGCTCAGCTTCAAGTGAATTTCACTGGTGCCATTTAAAGGCTTTTACGAGCCTGTTTCTAAAAAGAGAGCTGCAAAATGTGATGTTACGTATCACAAATGGATGACAAGGGCCGTTTGGAACATTCACTTGACGCTTGCGCTAATTGCATTGTACACTTCAGGGCAGAAACATACAATGGGGAGAAAAAACAGCACATGATGTGCTGAGCGGGAACATTTCCTTAAAACATGCCTTTTAAAAATCAAAATAAAAGCATTGTCCCTTTCATATTTTTCCCCTGGCCCCATTTGCCTTTATTTTTATCCAGCAAAAGATATTGTACAAGATGAGAAGCTTCTAGGGCTGCATTACTCTTTCTCTGTAGATCGTGTTATCCATACACAAAATTAGAACAAGCAAACAAAACAAAATAGAAACCATTTGTCATCTGTGAGATGGAGATAATCCTGACCATGGGCAGGACTAGGCACACCTGCGTCTGGTGTACCAACTTCAGTGCTTTAATGAAAATTCAAAGTGCAGGAAAGTTGCAACACATGCATGTGCTTTTACGGGCATTTGTACACCCCACCCATGTGTCAAGTGTGCTGATCTCACAATTGGCCTGCATTGTGGGCTACTGGGAAGAGGTATCAAAATAGACTATGCATATGGGCTGTACACCTTTTACGGATTGGCAAGGGGGGAGGCTTGTGAAATGCCCTACTGTGAAAGAGCAAAATTAAACATTTGCACCATTGCCGCTTTCTGTATTCCTGGCTTCACTGCAATCTGACAAAAATAACACTTCAACTCTATCGGCTAAAAATAGTCCCTGGAGAAAAGGGCACGGGTCCCCTCCCCAAAGCAAAGAGCTTCAACTGGAGCGCATATAACCTGTGCCTGAGCAGATCTCTACCATTGCGGCTAGCTGCTTTGTGGAACCTAATGGGGCATTTGATGTCCTCATTAGCAGTGAGACAGACTCATTTGTGCCTGCTGCTTGAGACAGCTCCTAAGTGTCTCTTAGCCGGGGCTGGAGAAGTTTTTCAGTGTGCTCCCTCTCCTGATTATACCTAGAGTGCAGCACACAAATATTAAACCTTTCTCTGCTGGCCCCTGCTGTTGCTTCTTCCGCAAGCATCCTGGAATTCTCACTGCCTTCCAACCCTGTGCGTTTGGGATGAGCGCATGCAATGATTAATAGGACTGTCACCCCATTAAAGCAAGTCAATTAATTGTATGAGCTTTTCATCAATAATCAATTAATAAGTCAGTTAAAGCTGCATAAATGTGAATGTGAAGGATACAATTGCCTTGGGGGGGAAAAAGTCCTTTTAGCTTCTGCAGGTAAACACTGTTTCAGCAGGGGCTGTCATAGAAGAGACATGCCCTCCTGTCTGAGAAAGGGAATCTCTCTTCAAAGACAGCACCTACCATTCCATCTGCAGAGTTTATACTGAGGATGGTTGACTTTTAAAAAATGGCAGCCAAGCTGAAGGACATGAAAGAGCAGCGACTGACGGAACAATGGGTTCATATCTACTGCATGAGTTCATTGTGTTTGGAGGCAATTAAATTCCTGTGATTGTCTTGGGTGTGCTCTCTTCCAGCCTCAACCATATAATGTTATCAGAGAGGAAAAGTGTCAAGCACAGAGGAACCGCCCTTTTCTCCCACCCCAGAGTGAGAGTAAATGTAGCCCTAATCAAAAACCTTGGGCCGAGGCTCAAATGTACCCCTTTCTAGCCCCTGGAGGATTTAACCAGGGATTAAACTCCTTAGGGATAAGAGAAAGTGGTTGTGGCAAATAAGTGGGCTTAGTGAGAGCTGCGGTGGTCTGGAGGTTTACCTAAACATTCAAAAGAAAATATGGGATGTCTACACTTTTATTCACTTATTATTCCAGATAGTCTGGATCAGTTGGTTTTGCAAGTTACTGCACAAGAGAGTTCTAGTGGAGTATGAGGGTGGCTAGAAGCCCAATCAAGTGCAAATGTAGCCATGCCAAAAAGGCGTACACTCAATCTTATGGTGGGGAACTACCCAAAGACAGACTTACCTCTTCCTAAGCCCTGGCCACCCGTGGGTCACTCATGAACACATACGCACACTCACTTGCACTGCTGGAGAAGCAAGCTGGTGGGTGTAATAGCCATTGGGTTCTACTTCAGGCGGCCAAGAGGTTAAAGCCAACCCTGTTTTTCTAATGCTCTAGCTTCATAGCATTTCCCTTTTATTTCTTCCCGACTACTTTACTTTGCTGCAGTTCCCTAGAGCCCTACTGGATCAAGCCAAAGGCCCATATAGTACAGCTTCCTGTAACTCACAGTGTCCCATCAGATGCCTTAGGGAGAGCACAAGACAACAAGAAACGTGTATTATGGTGAAACCCTTGCATCTGGCATTCTGAGGTAACCTGCTTTTTAAAACCAGGAGGTTGCACATACCCATCATGGCTTGTAACCTATCATGGAACTTTTCTTCCTGAAATCTGTCTAATCCTCTTTTATAGGCATCTAGGCCAGATGCCATCACCACATCCTGTGGCAAGGAGTTCCACAGATAACACACTGGATAAAGCAATATTTTATTTTTTCTGTTCTCTCTCTCCTGACTTCAATTTTTGTGGATGTCCCCTGATTCTGGCGTTGTGTGAGAGGGAAGAGAACACCCCCTTTTTGTTTTGGCTTCCCCAAGTATCTCAGCTCCATTTCATTTCTTTCATAACTTTCCCCTTTTATTTCTTCCCTACAGCTTCATTCTGCTGCAGTTCCCCTTTTTTGTTCTCTAGGTCTTCCATCAATCTCAGCTTCATTTCATCTCTTTCCCCAGCTACACACCTGTCCCTACCTTGTGCTCCCCAGCTTCTTGCCCGCCCACAGCCTGCAGCAGTCTTTGAATACACAAGCACCTGAGCAATTGAGCCAAGACTGTCCCTTTTGGGGTACAATAATTCTGAATACTTCCCATTGTCCAATCTCAACTGTCTGTGCAGCAAGAGGGCCATCTAGTAATATCTGTGATGAGCATATTGTCAGAAAATGCTGTCGCTGAAAGAGTTGAAACCTGCAGCTCAGGACAAACAAAGCCTGCAATTTGTAGCATTCGTGCTCTCCAGCCTTGTGGAAAAGAAGATGTAATTAATCAACACAAGGCTGATTGCTGACTACATCAAAATGGTAACTGTACTGTGTGTAATCACCAATTGGGTTCACAAAGGCAGAATGTTAGATGTAAATGCCAGAGATAATCTTTGCTTCTCAGTCTCAGTATCCCATCTTCAGTAAAGACCTACTACATGAAGTAGCACCAGTTGTAAAGAGGAATGAAAGCATAACAATTATATATAACTCTTAGAGTGTTTGTCCTGTGGTCCTAGGTTCCTCTTGATTGCCACGCAGGGTCACATGCAGAAAAAGCACCAAGGGGAGGGGTACCTACTGGCTCTCAGACTAACCCTGCCTGGCTAGCAGCAAGCAAGGTATGATCTTGGCTCCTGCTGAGTTTTAACACATTTCCATCTCTATTCTTTTTTCCATCCTTCCCTCCATCTTAGCTAAGGGTGTGGGAAAGGAGCCTACCAGTCCATTCTCATAGGAAAATCCCTTCCTAAGACTTCTGCTCTACTCCCTTGGGACCCTGGCAAGGGACAAAGAACAGAGGAAACTCACAGGCATTGGTCCATTCCTTTTGCACCAGCCTTCCCCCCTTCTGCGGTGCGAAAGCTTGGCATATATCATTCTTACAGCAGTGACAGCGGCAGCAGCACAGCTTGAAGGCACCTGAAATGCCATCAAGGCCAAAGATGGTCAGGATCAGGAGGCCATGCAGAGACTGGGATGTTCAGCACATACACACACTGCATCCAGTGGTGGCGGTGGACCAATCAGGAGGCCTGCCAGAGGTAAGTTAAAATATTTTAGTAAAAATGTTTTTACTTACCTCTGCACAAGTCCTCTGATGGCCTATGGATCTCCTTGGACCCATATACAGCTATACAGCTAGGGTAAGTCCAAGGAGAGAAAGGCAGCAGAACAGCCCAAACGGAGAGATCAGATCTGGCATGCACATTTACTGCCCAGATCCTCCTCCTCTGGCTCCTCCCCCTTCCCTACCCTTCCTGCCTTGGAATGCCCCTGAACCTCCCTCCCCTCCCACTGCCGACTTACCAGCACCTGTGGAGCCTCCTTGAGTTGCTGCCCACATTTCCTGCCACCATAAATTACCTTGTGCTGCTGGAACTCTAATTCCGGCAGCGCAAGACTCAGCCTGGTCTGCTGGGAAGACTGATCCGCCCCTGAACCGTAAAGAAGGGGAATTTGCTGGAAAGTTCCGTTTCCCCCATTTTAGCGCTTCAGTGCTCAGGAACCCTTCTGAGCTGTAAGGATGGTCAGTTATATTATTCCAATATTGCAGGGGTGGGGGGAGCCAGGCAAGAAAATGCATAAAGCCCTCAGTGGGTTCATTACAGAAGTGAGGTCTGAACTCAGAAACTTCCAATCCTCCTTCACACCTACATCACTTAGCTGCTATACTAACCGTCTCTCAGATAAGAATCCAAACGGAGAAGAGATGCAATGAGAGTGGCTGCTTATCTGTCATTGATGTGGCTGTGAGCTTTTTATTTTGCACTTTAGTCGTTGATTTGCTTGTTTTATTGTTACTATGCTGGGCTTTATGTTTGTATTGGTTTTTAATTGATGTAAGCTGCTTTAGGATTTCCCTCTGGGAAAGTAAGGTGGCGGTATAAATATTTTAAAATAAATGAATGGCTCCAGCAAGACAGTAAGAAGGATTGATTTGCATTTAACCAGAAATTGGCACAAAGCTTGAGGAAGAGCCTTCTAAATAAGTACATTAATCAATTGCTAAATCTATTGACAACATCTGCATTCTGATGCAGAGCAGAGTTCAGTGGCAGATTTGAGGGTCTGGCTTTATGGACCCTGCAAGAGATTGTTCTTTTTTTCCACAGTGACAACAGGCCCTTGTCAAGGAATTTTCTTAGTTCTGGGTGCTCAGTGGGACTCTTAACAGACCAGCATCAACTAGATTATACCCCTGCCTCCCCATGGGGTCCCTTTGTGGCAGAGGTGGTAGGGAAAGATTCAGTTTGGATTGATGGTACATTGGCACATGTTGGCACTTAGGCTCCTAGCAGATTCTGAAAGAGAAGGTAGCGGAGCTCTGTTCAATTCTGTCAGATTCTGTTTTCATTGACTTTTCCAAAGCGGAATTTGGGCTCACTGGTTCCTACAGATTGCAGATGAGGAACGTGCAGTTTCAGAGAGCACAAACAGCATCTTTTAGCTGGGTTTATTTCCAACCTACTGATTCTGAACAAGGGCCCACCAATTTCCATCAGTAGCTACATCAGTGGCCTAGACATGAAGTGGACAGAAATACTCACTTCAAATGGTGAGTTGGGGGGGGGGGGGAGAGAAGCACTAGCCCTGTCTGCTAGTGAACCCTATCAGGACTGCCACCGCCAAGTTGCTCCAGTTAACTGAGAATGAGCAGGAAGGGCAGAACAGGAAAGGGCAGAACAGCAGCAGCCCATGTTTTCCTCCCTAACAGCCAGAGGGAAGAATAAAAACCTGCTGCTGTCACTGCTGCCACCTCCCTGCCCACCCTGGAAAGCTCCCAGTACAAGGCAACAGCAACAGAGACCTAGGAAAGCAGCTGGAGAGGGAGTGCTCCATCATGCTCTGCTTCTCCTGTTTATTTCAAACAGGAGCACGCAGAAGAAGGAGATGGTGCCAGAACTGAAGGTAAGAGGGAAGGGTGAATTGTGGCACCCTTTCACCCCTCTCCTCTCCTCACCTTACCCACCTGCTGCTTTTCTAAGGAGGTGGGAGTAATAGCAGTGCTGGGACATGCAGGGGCACTAAAATACATGGAAGGTATTTTTTTGTAAGTTTTGAAGGAGCTTTCTGTTAGCTGGAGTGGTGGATGGATCTGCCCCAACTCAGGCTGCTCCTGATCCAGGAAGGCCACAAATAGGGCATGACAACAACAGCCCTCCCATGCTGTCACTCTCCTGAAACTACTGTTCAGAGGCATATTGCTGCAGGTTCATTGTAGCTGTCTATTTTATCTATGTTCATTTAGCGATGCCAGCTAATAGCCATTGACAGCTCTGTCTTCTGTGAACGTGTCTAATCCCCTCTTTAAGCCATCTAAGCTAGTGGCTATCATCATAACTTGTGGCAGTGAATTCCATAAGGTAATTATGTGCTTTAGGAAGATGTTCTGTCCTGAATCAGCTGCTAGTCCATTTCATTGGTTGACCCCCTAAGTTCTAGTGTTATGAGAGGGGGAGAAACCTTCTGCTCTCTCCACGCTGTGCACCATTTGATGTCTCCATCATATGTCCCCCTCCTCAGTCATCTTTTTTACAACCTAATAATTGCAAAAATTAAAAAACCTTTCTGAGTACAAAAAAAAAAAATGCTCCACTCCCTTGATCATGTTCGTTGTCCTTTTCTACACTATGTGCCCTTTCTTCTGAAACATCCAACCAGTAGTATTGCAGATGGGGGGGGGGGGGATCAACCTAACAGCTCTTGTTAACTGAGCCCAGCTGGATATTCTGCTTACTTTTGGCTTTGCCCTGTGTAGGGGATTTCAAGTAGAAATGAAAATACCTTCAAAAATGTTGATCTTGCACTGCTGATCCCCACTCCCTAGCACAAACATTGAAATAGTCGATCACTTTCTCAGAGTCACAATAACTGAATTTCATTACAATAGTCAAACACCATCATAAATGGTGGGCTACTTCTCTGAGATTTCCACCTAAACCCTCAATTTCAGGATGGCAAAACATGAGATGTTCTGCCCCAACTTGACCTCGTATGATTTGCAGTCCTCTGAGATGAGTTACAATGGAATCTGACAAACTGCAAATGCAGGTAATTTGTCAGATCTTGAATTCTGCATAACAATTTGCTTCTGTGTTAATTTCTCCAAGATGGAGTAATTTGGATGCCAGGGAAAGGATGTGATTGGTGACAGTTTTATGCCCACCCTCAGGGGAACCAGTAGATTCTAGCGGAAATTAAAGTATCTGCTCAGCACCAGGCTGAACTTCTCCGGAAATGATTTTAGGTGCCCAGGTCACACTTTTCATCAGGCACTTATTGAAAAACCTTTCAGAGGGGACTGGGGGCCTCTTGAAATATTTAGCTCTGAGATCCAGTCCACTTGGCATTAGACCTCCAGAAGAGTTTGTCCCTGACACCTGTCTACTACATGCTCTTCATACACGATAAGTCCCTCCAGAAATTAATACCGGAGGCAATTCCTCACACACAACTCTTCCTGACCGCTCTTATTCCTTACAGTCCCTGTATCACTGGTGACAGGTTCTTTTATATCAGTTTCCTCTTTGTGATTCAGATATTGGTTTTCGCTTGAGGGCTCAGAAAATGGCCTTTGGCCATAAAAGTTTACCACCATTTACATTTATGGATGTGCTTAAGGGACGTACAGTGATTCTTGACTGAAAAGGAGGGCTGTCTGCATGGGATAGCAAGAGTCTGCTTAGTGCCTACGGCATGGAAAGTCTAACCTGCTCTCTTAGCACATTCTCCCTTTCTTTGCAATGTACATGAAGAAGGAGGCAGGGAAATAATCAAGCTACTGGTATTGAAGGGGTGACACTGGTGATTCCTTGTTCAGGCCCACTGGGCCATGGGATGCATGCCTCTTTTACTGGGACTTTAGTTGATAGAAAAACTTTCAAAATACAATTTTCTATCTAGTTTTGATAGAAAATGGTGGCGGTAAGATGGAGACCTTGGCTCCTGAGGCATCACTCCTAGGTGTTTGTGGGGGAAAGTCAGCCTGCCTCCCCCACACCAGCCAAAGAGCAGCAGCAGCAAACTTGCTTCCCCTTCCCTGCCAAAAAAGAACTCTGTTTCAACTGCTACATTGCCAAAGACTGAAGAAGAGAATGAAGGCATCTGCCAGAGGACTCAGGGGTTCATGGGTGGTTTTCTGATGTTACTACAAGGCCCTTGGCCACTGTTTTGATCAAAAGATGGAGGCACACACCTTCTTATAATAGATACATTTTTAGCAGACATTAGGTGGCGCACAATGTTGACTGATGTGTGGACCCCTTCCTCCTACTTCCCCATTAGCCCTCCCCTGTCTCCACAGCAACTCCAAAACAAAATGTTGGCTACTGGGCTGACCATACTTTTATTAAGCAGATTGAGGTTACTGGCCCCCAAATGGTCAGATGATGGGAGCTAATTT
Organism: Tiliqua scincoides; assembly: GCF_035046505.1. Classification (NCBI taxonomy): domain Eukaryota; kingdom Metazoa; phylum Chordata; class Lepidosauria; order Squamata; family Scincidae; genus Tiliqua; species Tiliqua scincoides. Next base: position 148,405,728 of record NC_089822.1, read on the forward strand.
TTAGGAGAGGTTTCCCAGATGTTGGAGCACCCCTGAGTGTTTTTAAAGAGATGCCATCAGAACTTGTTGAGGGTGACCCTCCCTAAAGGGAGAGGACAAATATGTGTGTGTGTGAGGGACACAGTTTGGCACTAATAGAGGTAGAGAGGTAGAGGGGGGGGAAGCAGTGGGGGTTGCCGAAAGCATCTTCATGATGCAAGTCTTCTCTTTGGGAATCTGATCTGAGTACCAGATCTGCTGCCTTGTAGGAGTACCTACTGTTGCCATCACCAGTGCTTGGCTTGGGTCTTTGCAATAAAGCAAACAGTACTAAAACGCCATGAGTCCCCAGTGTTTTCTCATTGAAATAACATCCAAATCAGTAGTGCTGTCCCACAAACTTCTTACTGCTCAGCACAATAATATCTCCCAGCAGAGCATATTTTGAAGGACTTACATTAGCCCAGCACATATTTTATTCTGCTTCATTAATCATTTACTCCTTGTGACCCTCCCGAGATTTATTTTATCTCTTTGTTTAAAAACCCATATAATCTTATGATTGTGAACCCTTAAATGGCAGGTTTTAATGGTGCTACCAATTCAACCACTCTCCAGTAGCACTCTCTCCTCTCAGGCCACTCTGATAGGATGAACTGGACTGGGGGTCATGGATGGCTATACCCAAATATACAGGTGACCAGCTGTGTTCAGAAATTTGAAAGAGAGCAAGCTGAAGGTGCTTCTCTGTTGACCAGGCAAAGGCAGAAGGCAAACTTTCAATACGCATTTGTTCCCAGCCTTGATGAAACAGAAGCTTCAGACTGCCTGCCAATTGGAGGGGCCAATGTTTCTCCTCCCTGTTCCCTTCTGGTAGCACATTAGCCACAGGTTGCAGTTCAAGCCTCAAAGCCCTTAATATGTTACATCTTCCCTGAGATGTTTCAAGAGTTATGCTGTTCATATAAGCAGGCTGTTTGTATTGTGCGGTATAGTACTGGTGTACATTGTACAGTCTGATGGCCTCACAGGGCAGGGGCAGATTGATACACAGTGGTACCCTGAGGTGTGCTAAACTAGACAGCAGCATCAAGCTCACTGGGTTTGTCAACCACATGCTTGGCTTAGATTCCTGGCGTGGATTCCTCACCCAAGGCACACTACTGTGTGATTGTCAGCTGCCAGTCAAGTGAGTTGATTGACAGCTTGGTATAGTCCAGCACATTTTCATGCCATCAGCATTTAACACTGGCACAAAGGTTCTTCTACAAATCATTTCTAGAAAAAAGATTGTTTAGTTAGTATCCTAGGACATGTCTGGATCAAATGCCTGGATGCTCTATCAATAAGTAGGCATAGATCTGAGCCTTCCCCAATTACCAGAATGCGAGGTTGTTGTAACAAGGCAGCTAGGATGAGACTCCTGCCCACCCAGCTGGGATGTCTCATGCTTACCCTCAATATCTTCAGCAGCTAGGTGGCTGTAAATTAGGCCAGTCTCAATTGCTCTGCTTAAATTATGCATTAGCTTTTTAAACAGCAGTTTAAACTTAGAGTGAGATGGATTTTATCAGTGTCGGCTGATCCCCACCTTGGGCTGTAAAATTCCATTTCGGATGGATCAGATGGGTAATAATTTCCCCCATTATTGAGAAGCAGAAATTCACAATTTTGACTAGGCACAAAGGAGAACAAGGCATATGGCTCAACATACAACCTCAGCTTCACAGACAGCCCAATCCAATCCAACTTTCTAGCACTGGTGCAGCTGCAATGCATCCCCAAGGTAAGGGAATGAACATTCCCTTACCTTTAGGAGGCCTCTGTGACTGCCCCACCACCAAAGGATGCAGCGTACACCCTGTTGGCATGGTGTGGAAAGTTGGATAGGATTGGACCCAAAATCATTTAATGAAGTCTGCCCTATCACTAGTCTGTTACTATCATCCTCCAGCTCTCCAGAGCCCTAATATGATTGTTGCACAATTCCTACCAATGCAACTAGTGTCAGGATCTCTTGTCTATTGACTGCAATTTCAGTACAGCTGTGATGGCTTTTCTATCCAAAATCCCTGGCACAAGTCTACCGCACCAGATTCTGAAACCAAAATCCAAGCTCAGTCTATGGTAGTTTTGGTTAGGAAGCCTAAATTAGGATTCTATCCCAAGCCCCTGTATTGAGGCTTCCAAGATGTATTTCAGGGTAAGCATCTGGCAGTCCTCTGCTCCTTGACGTTGCCAGGTGGATGCCAAACAATTGTATCTCTTTGAATACCCAAAGATTTTATGGCCTCTCCTGCTGCCTCCTTGCACACCAGGAAGGAAGTTTTCCATTCATTATGCTATCTATAGCCTAGGCAGTCATGCACTGTTTAGCTGTATGAGCAGTCATTACTGCTCTGCTCTAAAAACTTTGCTACAGCAAGGATGATCAGCTAAGCGACCAGAGAAAAGAACTGTTAATCGTATTGGTGCTAATAAAGGTGAGAGCACTTGATTATCTGGGGTGAGCACCATGCAGAATGTGGGTCTCCTCACTGCTCATTTTCCCCTCCTCTCCCCACCTCACAAAGACCTTCCAATTTGCTGGCTCTCACTCAATTTCCTCTTCTCAGCTAGCTGTGATATTAACTTTACAGTGAGTGATTTTCAATACAGCAGGGCAAAGAGCTACTAAGGATGCTGAATCCTTTCCCCCTCCATGCTGCCTGTCCAGGCTGCTCACCTGTAGATCATGCTTTAGTTTCATCCCTTTAGGCTGGGGAAATGGATCTGAGATAATTGACTAACAGTTCCCTTCTTCTGCCAGGGAGCACTAGCCCTTAAGCTCATCTATTTCCCTTATCTGCTTCTCAGAACATTCCTAACAAGCAGCTGAAAGGGACACCAAGTTCTATTTGAGGCCCGTGTGGCAACAGGCAGGTACCACCAGTCCACATTTACAAATTGTAGAGGAATGGATTGCATCCGTGCAAACCACAGAGAGCTGAGAGATGTAGAGGTTAGAGAAAGTTGGTCTTAGACCTGCGTTCAAATCCTGGCTCAACCACAATGCTTGCTTCCTTTGGTCAGTTCTTGTCTCTCAACCTAAGCTATCTCATAGAGTTGTTATGAGAGTGGTGGGGGAAGGTAATTATGCATTCTGCCCTGCATCAAAATGCAAGGCATGAATCAAGCCTGCCACAAAGGGGGAGAGGAAGTAACTACGAGTAGGATATTGTCACCATAAACCCACATTTCCCCTTGACCTTAGCAGTGAATGACGCTCACCTCCCACTGAATACTTCTGGCAGCACTCAGGAGGAAGGAAGGACGGCATGAGCAAGATGGAAACCAGCAAAATGCTGCTTCCAAATGGCCCTGAGTTGATAGGGGTGGTGTTTTATTTCAACTGGCAGTGTGGTGCTTGAAGAGGAATCAAATACTGCCCTGTTCTGATCTTGTGATGCCTCCATGTTATGCAATTATAGCATTGCACCATCTCTTTTGACCCCATAACTTGTGGAGGCAGCTTCATAACATAGTTGTATTATCTAAGGGCCGTATCTTATCCAACTTTTCAGCGCCAATGCGGCTGCAATGCAGCCCTGGTGAGGCCTTGAGGAGGCCTTCATGATTGCCCCACCCCCCCACAGCAGGATGCAGTGCCTGCCTCATTGGCATGGCTGCATCAGCCCTGGAAAGTTGGATAGCATTGGGCCCTAAAGCTGCAATCCTATGCACACTTTCCTGGGAGTAAGCCCCATGGAACACAATGGGACTTAATTCTGGGTAGACATGCATAGAATTGTGCTGAAATTCCCCCCAAGTAATGTCTTATTTATTGCTCCTTAATCCATTTAAGGTATACACATTTGGTCCTTGTTGCATGTATACAACGCTGGGCAGAAATGGCTTAATCAAGACAGAACCCCACTGTCAACCAGATTTGAATCTGTTGGTTGTTCCTGAAGGAGGGCTACCCATGTACATAAGAACATAAGAACAGCCCCGCTGGATCAGGCCATAGGCCCATCAGCTTCCTGTATCACACAGCTGCCCACCGGATGCCTCAGGGAGCACTCCCAAGATCACAAGATGCTTGCATCTCACTGCCACTTCCCTTCATCTGGCGGAAGTATGGATAGAAGTCCCTCCGCCAGTGCACCAGGGAGCACACCAGATAACAAGAGACCTGCATCCTGGTGCCCTCCCATGCCATGTAATTTCTTATCAGGCTACATTTCCTTGTGGTCTCATTTGTTTACTTTTCTTCTTGCATGAATTCCAGTGCAATTCCTGGATTAATTAAGTGAAATTAATTAATGTCTTTAATTAAAGCAGCCATTTTCAATCTTTTTCGTCTCACGGCACACTCACGAGCTGCTACAATTTTCAGGGCACACCATCTGTTTTTTGGCAACTGACAAGACAACCATGCTGCTGGTGGCGGGCTCACATCCCCCTCATTGGCCTTACCGATAAATGTCCCTCCCCAAACTCCTGGGGCACATCTGTGGACCATTCGTGGCACACGTATATGAGCACACTGGTTGAAAATCACTGATTTAGAAGAATGTTTTTCCTCCAGTTACTGCTCAGTCTTGCTGCACTAGAAACGATGTGCATAGGAAAGAATGAACATTGCTGTACCAATGGCTTTAGCAATGCAGGGGCAAGTTCTAATATCACACTGCCATTGAAAGTTATGCCAGCTGCACAAATGTTTGACCCTGGGAGGGTTCCCATTTCTTTCCAGTGTGGAACTCAATCAAAGTAACAGTTTGACTTTGGCAAGTGGAAGAATTCTAGGAAGCTACAGCGGGTGATTTGTTTCAACTACTTTCTTTCTACAATTGGTCACCATGGGCATGTGGGGGATTTATGCTTACAGCAGGCTGATGCACATGAGCAGTTTGTTATGCACACATTCAATCTATGGGGGTGGTGGTGGTGCATATAGACTGAAAACTAAGCCCTGAAAGTGATGATGTGAGTTGACTGGAGACCTAATCCCTCTCATGCCATGAGCCACTGCGAGCTATCATGTTTGCTGCTCTACAGATTGCTGGGCACTGGAATTTTATGCACTCAGCAAATCCACTGAGAAATCAAAGATGGGGAAACTAATGCAGGCAGCTGGGCTTGTGGGCAGCAGGGAGGTCTAACAGTGCTGTTGATTGAAGTCAGGCTCGTTCCTTTTCCTTCATCAAATGGGCAGTGCCAAGAAGAGGGAGAAGCACAAGTTGACACTCTTGAGTAGCTGGGTGTGTCTCAGTGCTTCACTGGTGTAACGGGGCCATGGCTTGGGGCTACTCTATGGGACCGCTTTGACTCGGCACATTCCAGCAATGCAGCGGCCCAATAGAATTGGGCCATAAATATAGGAAAAACTGAGATGCTAGGCAAATGGCAGTTTTAAATGTGCACACATTGGATCATAGATTGTACATAAATCATTAGCTTCATTAACATACAATTAAAAATAGCGTCTTTTCTCCTCCTCTGTGAGGTGACTATTCATTGTGGTCAGTGGTGTTGACTGAAAGTCAGCAGTACTGTGCTGAATATAATTTATAATGAAATATATGTATGTGTATACAGAATGGATTTGCATTATCTCGGCATCCTCTTGGCCTTTGCCTGGTATATAACTCACCATTATTTCTTAGGGCTGAAAAGAAGCACCTTGTTCCATGGCAAGGGGTCAGTTCTGTACTGAGTAGCCTACACAAACTCTTCCTGCAGAGGACTGGGTACAGCTCTCAATAATAACTTTAGTTGTGCCTTTGCCAATGCTCAACAGCAGCCAAAGGGTTAATGGCCAGCAATAGGACAACCTACTCTTTGGACTGAAAGAAGACCAGTTTGTTTAAGTTTGTCAAGGTCCCTACCATGACCAACAACTATACCTCAGACTGGGGGAGCGGAGGGAAAGCTGGTCAGATGTCTGAGCCCAGATGGACCAGGAAGTGAGGGGGTTGGAAACCCTGACCCCCCACCCCCACCCCAAGAGCTTATCGTTCCTGAAGAAGGCTCACCAAGTGTTTAGATCCCAACCTGTTGGGTACTTCTTTGCCAACAGTGCCCACCCATCAATGCAGGGAAAGTGTCAGGTAAAAGCTGATGGAGCAGATCCTTAGTCTGTTGCTGTGGGTAGTCAGGGTTGGGAGACACAAAATAGCTCAGTTGGGCCTGGGACTCTGTGAAATCCAGTTGAGGCTCTCTGAGGCTTCATAGCCTTGTTTTGCTACACCCCCTGTCATTGGTCCACGTATGAGGCTCTGGCAGGACAATAGTCAGGATGACACTGACAAATCCCCAACAGCAGCTGTTCCCTTCCCAAATGTGAATCACCTTTTTAGAAACCATCTACAATGCAATTTTCCTGCTCTGTTTCTTTCTAGTGTACTTGGCACTGCTACTCATTTCTCATTGTCTTCTTGCAGCAAAGAGGTCTGCTTTGAGTTGGCAGAGAAATCTAGACCTGGGGGACCGAGGGGAGACTCTGTGGACAGAAGGCTTACACATTTCCATTAAGAACCGTGCTTTCATCTTGGCTAGTGCTACCAAACCACCCCCCTCCCTCCAATTTCTTCTCTTTCAGTTGGAAAATGCATGATTGAACACTAATCCTGGGTGTGCTGGAGCTAGATCTTCGGACTCCCCAAGGCAGAGTGAGCACCCAGGATTGTCAAGCTGGCCTGCTTTAGATCTGGCATTTCATGCCTTAGGATTTAAGCCTGTCTAGTCTTGTTCTGTTGAGAGAGTAGAAAGGACTTTGGCGGCCTCCATTGGTTCATTCAGAGTCTACAGAGAGCCATGAAAGAGACAGCGTTTCTCTGTTTTGGGGTCCCATTGGGAGATGAGATTCTTCTGACATTACAGTAGCATCATTTTTCACTGTCTTGCAGCAGTGATTGTCTAAAGCAGCCATTTTCAACCTTTTTCAGCTCACGGCACAATGACAAGGCACTAAAATTGTCAAGGCACACTACAGTTTTTTACTTACGTTAAATTACTACATTACAATTAATCTTAAATTAATACAATTAATACAATTAAATCATTACATGACAAAAAAATTCACAAGAAGCTAGGAAAGGGAAGTATACGCCTCGTAGTATGTGGTTTCTGAAAAGGAGGGAAACATGTTTTGAAGTCATTGAAAACATTGAAAAATGTGGAGAAGAGGAGAGAGAAGTACCAATTGCCTGCTTGTGTATTTGAGAAAAAAGAGTGCAACCCAAAGGCCAATCCTATGCATGCCTACGCAGAAGTAAACCCCATTATAGTCAATGGGGCTTACTCCCAGGAAAGTGTGGATGGGATAGCAGCCTCAGAGCCCAATCCTATGCATTCCTGCTCAGAAGTAAGCCCTATTACAGTCAATAGGGCTTACTCCCAGGAAAGTGTGAATGGGATAGCACCCCAAGAGCCCAATCCTATGAATGCCTACTCAGAAGTAAGCCCCATTATAGTCAATGGGCTTACTCCCAGGTAAGTGTGACTGGGATAGCAGCCCCAGAGCCCAATCCTTTGCATGCCTGCTCAGAAGTAAGCCCCATTGTAGTCAATGAGGTTTACTCCCAGGAAAGTGTGGATAGGATTGTGGCCCAGCGCCCTTCCTCTAAAAGCCCCAAAGTGCAGGGAGGATCACTTTGGGGAGTTGCAGGCAAACTGGCAAGGAAAAGGGACTTTCAAGGACCCTTTTCAGCCAGACAGTCCTTAGGTTCCAGGCCTCAGCAGACTCACTCACGATGTACCTGCTTGCCGGCTTCTGCCCTATGCATGTCTACTCAGAAGTAAGCCCCTTAATAGTCAATGGGGCTTACCCCCAGGAAAGTGAGGGTAAGGTTGCAGCCTGAGTCATGCGCAGTAGCAGGAGCAAGCTCCAAGCGGACTCCTCAGCTGCTGTGTGGGATGCAAAGCAGCCGTCGCTGGCTGCTCGCTCCCTTGTGCTGCCTGCCACATGAGGTTCAAAGCAGCCACTTCTCCTACAGGCGGGCGCACTGCTGCTGCCTGCCTGCCTCTTCTGATCCCGCGGCACACCTGAGGCAGCCTCACGGCACACCACAGTGGTTGAAAACCACTGGTCTAAAGGGCTCCTGGAGTGACTAAAAAAAGAACACCAAAATCAAGAGAGTTGGGATGTGATTTGAGACTCGTATAGAATAGTAGAGCAATGGCTGTTGGATGTTGGGGCCTCCCTGTTAATGCAATACTCTCTCTCTCCCTCTCTCCCTCTCTCCCTCTCTCTCTCTCTCTCTCTCTCTCTCTCTCGTGGGTGCGTGCACACCTCCATATGAACTGCTTCAATCGCAATCTATGGAAGGAAATGCATACTGAACTCTCTTCCTTTTGAGCTAAGATCAGTACCCTCCCTGTTAACCTTCCAGCAGGGGTTAAGGGCATTCCTTCTTTGCTTAGTGTCCCCTTCCTCTAGCTTCTTTTGCTGCTGCTCTTCAATGCTATAAACTTGGTTGCTGTATTTTTATTGTTCTCCTGGTTTTATTGCTTTTACGATTACCTATTTTATTATGAATTGTTTTTTAGCTATTCTGACTCTCTGTTATTGTATTTTATTATATTTTATTGTGATTTTTCTATTTTTAGTCTGTTAGCCACCTTGAGCATTTCACTTTTAAGGGAGGAAAATTGGGGTCTAAATATTTTAACTCAACCAATAAATATAGGGGAACCAGACCTGTGTTTAGGATTCTTAACTCTGCATTTTGTTGTTTTCATCCTTCTGTCTCGGAAGACTATGGTAATCGCGCTCCGAATGGTGGTTCTGGAACAGAGTGTCCTCTCCAGTTCGCAAAGCCTGGGTAAAGTAGATATAGAGCATAGACTCTTTCCCATGCAGCAAATCCCCCCTCTCCACGTCGCTGAAATGGTCCAATGGAAAGGCAGAAGCCAATACGGTGGTTCCAGCAGCATCGCAGGAGTTGCCAGAACATTGATGTGTTCAGCCATAATTCAGAGCCTCAGGGACTCCGGCTCCGAATTTTGCCTAGAGGTTGACTCCTGAAGCCTTTTCCATAACTGGATGTAGCCACAAGGCAGAGAAGGTTTGGGATCAGAGTTTTCCTTCTCTCAGATGAGCTGCCTTCCCAGGCTAATGAGCATTATAGACGTGGTAATATTAGACAAAGCTTAAAAGCTATGGAGGAGCTTATGAAGAGACATAGGCAGTTGTGTAATGGTAAACGTTGAAGTGCAGGAGCTCTTCATTGCACCTCCCCAGCAGCCACACTCCATAGCCAGGCCCCATTAAGACTATACAGCAACAACAAAAAATTAACATCAAACTTTTTCTTTAGAGTGTTCTATTCACCATTTATTCCTAGTTGATTTCATTCCCAAATCTTGGAGTGGGTTTTGAGAGTCTAAAACTCTGGTTCCCAAACTGTAAGTCATGGCTCCCCTGGGAGCCCCGGAAACCAGTCAGGGGAGCCATGGAATCCTTAAGAAAAATCCACTGCCCTGTACACCAGTGTTTCTCAAACGGTGGGTCGGGACCCACTAGATGGGTCGTGAGCCAATTTCAGGTGGGTCCCCATTCAATATTTTATTTTTAATACATTAGACTTGATACTACCATGGTATGTGACTGCATTTGGGGAAATGTTACAGACCTTTACTTTTAACAAGCTACTATGTCTATTCTTTTAACAATGATAGTAAATGGGACTTACTCCTGGGTAAGTGTGGGTAGGATTGCAGCCTTGGATTGTTAAAAATTTTCGTGCTTGCTAATGTCACTTCTGGTCATGACATCAATTCCGACAGATTCTTATTCTAAAAAGTGAGTCCGGGTGTTAAATGTGTGAGAACCACTGCTGTACAGTGTAGAGGATTGTAGCCCTAATGGGGAGCTACAGCCAATGGCCCAGTAAGTCGAGGGAGCCACCAGCCAAAAAGGTTTGGGAACCACTGTTCTGAAACAAATGTATAAAAATTGAAAAATGGAATTTAAAAATAACCTAGATCAGTATAAATAGTATATTGGAGTGCCATCCTATATATGTTTACTCAGAAGTTAGTTCTACTGTGTTTAGTAGTAGGATATACTCCCAAGTATATCTATATAGCAGTGATTTTCAATCTTTTACATCTCATGGCACACTGACAAGGCACTAAAATGGTCAAGGTGCACCATCAGTTTTTTTTTTTGACAATTGACAAGGTATGCTGTGCTGCCAATGGGGGGCTCACATCCCCAGTAGCCCTGCTAATAAATGACCAACTCCTAAATTCCCATTGTACACCTGGGGACCTTACATGGCGCACCAATGTGCCATGGCACAGTGGTTGAAAATGGCTGCTGTATAGGATTGTAGCCTTAGCCTTGGCTAAGGTCCCCTGAAAAAAGTTTCACAGGCAGCGCACGAGCACTACTCTTGTAAGAAAAGTAACAAAACACCACTCCCCCTTAGTTACACCCCATGCTGTTGGGGATGAAAAAACCATTTTCAGCATCTAACGCTGATATAGCTCATTCTACTATATATCTTTAAAAGATAAATATTCTTCATGGGAGGACAATATTTAATGTGTAATCTAAGGTTAACTGGTGAAATGAATTGCTCTCTCTGCAGTTTGAAAAAGGAAGTTATCTATAGGAGCGTATGACGTCTATTCCCAGTTCTCCCAACACTGCATTCTAGTTCTTATTTTTTACTTACCCAGCCCCACCCATTGTCCCATGATATCCCATGAAAGGACAGTTAATAAGGAAGACCACTTAAAGCAGCTTAACCAGGAAGCTCAAAAGAGGTGAACAACGCAATCCTAGCTTGCGCTGAAACAGGCAGGCCAGTGGGACTGTGCTGTATCCAGCACAAGTTTGGGGCCGACTGGCTCAACCAGGGGCAAGGGGAAACTCTTCCCCTTACCCTGGGGAGAGTCATAGTGGCATCAATAGGTCTATTCAGATCTGTGCCACCTGACGAGGTGGCGCAGATCCAAGCGAAATGGAGCAGCCAGGAGCCACTCCACGCTGCCTGGGAATTGGGACTAGGATCTGGCATAACTACCGGGTCCTGTCCCTGCCTCCTACTCCCTGCATGCCCGTCCACAGGCCTGCCCACCACACACCTTTCCCTGCCCCGAAACACCTCCTCTCTGCCCTCCGCCTGTCCCCCCAGACCTCTGTGTCAGCCGAGCTCGGCTGACACAGACCTACCTTCTCCTGCCCCGTGGAGGCTGAATTTGGCTTCCGTGAACAGGAGCACCTCTGTGCGCTGGCGTGGCTTACTCCCAAGGAGGTGCAAACATCCTTTATGGCATGTTTGCAACCCTCCCAGGCTGGCAGAAAGGACTTGCACCAGCCCAGGGTGCAGTTAGGATTGCGCCCTAAGATGCTCAAAGAATGTGCTCGAAGGAGGCACAATGTGCCCATATGACATTTTCATAAATGACATCCATATGGGGTTTTTCATGGCCTGAATCTGTAAATCAAGTCTGTAAATGAATGCACCAATTGGCATTGACTAGAATGTACATTTGTCTTGAAAATTGATCTTACTGCTTTTCTCAGATGCATTGACAACTTTTAATAAGTCATGCATTCTAGATTGAAAGGTGTTCTTAGCATTGTCACTTGTCAGTCACGGCTCTATTAGTCACGACTCTATTAGTCACGGTTCCACTGGACCAGTGGCATCACTAGGGTTCGCGTCACCCAGTGCAGGACACCAGCGCGTCACCCCCCATGCAGTGGGTGGGGCAACACCTCAGGTGGTGGGTGTGGTGATGTACCATCACTCCGCCCCCCACTGGTTTTTTGGCTGTACTTTTTGATAGAACAAAGTCAGAACACATTCTGCATGAAATTACACATTGATAGATATATAATGTGATGGTATTATTCCTCCACACTCTGATTTTAGTGATTTTGGTCACTAGTGGTTTCACACACACACACACACACCCAAGGGTGTCAACTTACTAACACCTTATTGCAGCAGTTCTCAAACTTTTAGCACTGGGACCCACTTTTTAGAATGACAATCTGTCCAAGACCCACCAGAACTGATGTCATGGTGGAAGTGACATTATCAGGCAAATTAAAATAAATAACTATAAATAATTAAAGTAAAACAAATAATTAAATAAGCAGAAGCCAGCCCTGTTCCACCAAGTGAATTTCCTCTGTAGCCTGCCTGCAATAACACCCCCTCCAAAACCAGAAAGGTTTTCAGCACTACCGAGTGCCCAGTTGAATTTAAGAACTTCTGTTTAAACCAGATCACTGTCAGGATCCACCTGGTTTGGCAAGTCTCCAAAAAGTTCACCTTATCAACTGAAGCCTGTTTTGATCCTTTTTAGTGAGGGGGGGGGAGGCTGCCATCTGGAGAATTTGTTGAGCTCCAGTTCCATCAGATCAGGCCCATTCTGGTGGCTTCACATTCCCCTTTCCCTGGCCTGACCACCAGCCAAGGCACATTTGCTTACTCATGAGTAAACATGACCGTGAGGCTTAGTTTCACTTTCCATAGGGCTCAATACATTCATCTGCTTGGAGGGAGGGACTTTCTTCTCAGGTGTTTTTGGGGGCTGCATTCATTGGATCACGACCATTCTGATGTCATTGGATTCCTCTCAGCCTGCCCTTTCTGAAAGACTAAGGCAAGTTCGCCTACTCATGAGTAAACACGCGATATGGCTCACTCACTTTCCATAGGAATCCATGCATTTTTTGTTCTCCAGTTTTTTGGCCATAACTTTTGATAGAAAGGAGATATTTCACTCTGGTTTTTTGAATTGCATTCTGCTCGAAATTCCACATCCAACGGTATATAATATGTTGGGGTTACTCCTAACCACCACAATTTTAGCATGTCACACCCCTGAGTGTGCGTCACCCCCCTGTGGGCATCACCCAGTGCGGCCCGCACCCCCACACCCCCCTAGCAATGCCACTGACTGGACCTTTTGGTAAAACTACCTGGATTGGGACCATCCAGGGTGTGGATTGGGACCATCCAGGGTGTGGATTGGGTGTAGTAGGAGAGGAGTTAATTATCTGCCCTTCCACAGTTCCAGTCTAGATTCCAACTCTAGAATCTACGAGCTGTTATTTTTACCAGGTCAAGAATGATTGGTGACCATCTAGAACAGGTCCCATTTGGCTGCTATTATTACACTAAAAAAAAAAAGCCAAGCATGGAAGCACTACTTGCATACTTCTTGCAAGATGTCATTTGTTAAAATCTGTTAAGACTAAATTTCCCTTTAGAACTTCTGAGAAAGGAGATGTCACAGCCTCCTACTTCTGACTGACTTCTTTGCTGAGCAGATATTTTGACTAAGAAAGTCTTCTTTTCTAATGTTTCACCTAAATCACCTCAAGAGTTCTATTCCCTCCCCCACAAAATTAACTGATACATTTCCATGATTTGGAGGATAATAGGAGGAGGGGAATTCAGAGATGAATTTTGAATAGCTGAAGCAGGCAATATTGTGATAAATAAAGTCAGATTACTGCTGGGGACTTATGCATGATCAATAATCCATCTCTCCTTACCTAATTAATGCAAATTAAAATTGTTGCTCCCCTGCTTTGCAGTGACATTTTGTTTCACAAACATACTTCCCCTGCATGTAAAATTCAGAAAATAGACACACAGGGAGAGAAGCAAGGATTTCATGTGCTGCCGTGATCTCTGGGAACTCAATACCTTGGTTGCCTTCCTATCAAAAGACAGTTTTAAAGGGAAAGGGCAGGAAAGGGCATGGTGAAAATGAATTGTTCCCCCTTGCTAAGGATCTATCCACTCAATGCTGCTATATCAGAGATATATCTGTCTGGGAAAGCAATTGATGTGAAAGACACATTAGATTCCAATAGACTTGGTACCATAGTGTTACAGAAAGTCTCAGGAAGGACCATGAAGTACTCTCTTTCATTGTCCAAAACCTATGTATTGGCAACCTTCAGTCTCGAAAGACTATGGTATCGCGCTCTGAAAGGTGGTTCTGGCACAGCGTCTAGTGTGGCTGAAAAGGCCAATCCGGGAGTGACAATCCCTTCCACACCGGGAGCAAGTGCAGTCTGTCCCTGGTCTGTCTCCCTGGCTATGGGCCTTCCTTCTTTGCCTCTTAGCCTCAGACTGTTGGCAAAGTGTCTCTTCAAACTGGGAAAGGCCATGCTGCACAGCCTGCCTCCAAGCGGGCCACTCAGAGGCCAGGGTTTCCCACTTGTTGAGGTCCATCCCTAAGGCCTTCAGATCCCTCTTGCAGATGTCCTTGTATCGCAGCTGTGGTCTACCTGTAGGGCGCTTTCCTTGCACGAGTTCTCCATAGTGGAGATCCTTTGGGATCCGGCCATCATCCATTCTCACGACATGACCGAGCCAACGCAGGCGTCTCTGTTTCAGCAGTGAATACATGCTAGGGATTCCAGCACGTTCCAGGACTGTGTTGTTTGGAACTTTGTCCTGCCAGGTGATGCCGAGGATGCGTCGGAGGCAGCGCATGTGGAAAGCGCTCAGTTTCCTCTCCTGTTGTGAGTGAAGAGTCCATGACTCGCTGCAGTACAGAAGTGTACTCAGGATGCAAGCTCTGTAGACCTGGATCTTGGTATGTTCCGTCAGCTTCTTGTTGGACCAGACTCTTTGTGAGTCTGGAAAACGTGGTAGCTGCTTTACCGATGCGCTTGTTTAGCTCGGTATCGAGAGAAAGAGTGTCGGAGATCGTTGAGCCAAGGTACACAAAGTCATGGACAACCTCCAGTTCATGCTCAGAGATTGTAATGCAGGGAGGTGAGTCCACATCCTGAACCATGACCTGTGTTTTCTTCAGGCTGATTGTCAGTCCAAAATCTTGGCAAACAAATGTCCAAAACCACTGGCAAACAGTGTCCAAAACCACTGGCAAACAAATTTCAGAGAGTTGGGCTTCAGAGAGTTGGGCTTACCTTCCCATAGGCTTACCTTCCCAGAAATGTCTTGATAGTAATGTGTCTATTAGATTATTTTCATATAAACAGCCTTGACTGCCCTTACCGGGAGAAAGGTAGGGTATAAATAAAATATGTTCTGTGTAGAACTGCCATAAAGTAGGCCTGGAAATCTCAGTGGATCTATAATGTGGCATTCTGGCTATGGCTAGAGGTTAGTCACAAGGAACATGCACCAATATTCAAAGACCTTCACTGGATACCAGTTGGTTCTTAGGCCTGGTTCAAGAAGCTGTTTCTAACTGGTCTGCCTCTCGGCAAAATACATCCTCCCATGTACTTCACTACCTCTATGTGTGTAATGAATGAAGCCCTGCTCCAAACTAGTACAAGCCAGATTGATGGGCACAAGGGGCAGGGAAGTCTGCCAAGCCTCTTCCCTTCATGTCTTTTAGAAAGTTGAGACTAGTGGTGGAGGCAAATTTTGAATTAGGGGAGTTTGGAAAGTGAATTCTCCCAGATGAAATGTCACATTCCAATATGAAGTGGGCCCAAACTCTTCCAAATTTCACCTGCCACTGCTACCAACTAGTCCTCCCACTTTCCTGTAGCACACATCTCTTGTATCCTAAACTTACCAAACGGTGGAACAGGAATGATGGTGCTAGCAAGGTTTCTCTCTTTCTCCCCTCTCCATCTTCTTCTAAAGCCTAGAGGGCTAGGACAGGTGCAGAGCCCTGGAGAATCACATTTCTCAAGACTCTGGGCTGCTCCCATTATAGCGTTCTGTACTTTGGAAAGCGGAACAGAAAGCAGCCAGGAAGGGTGCCCTGTCTGCCCAACACTACTGACCTTCTGCCCAGCTGATCCTCCCTTCTACTCCCCTTCTTGCCCTGGCCAGCCACTTGCTCACTCAGCTTCTTCCTCAGGGCCAGTCTGGTCCATGCTAACCTCTGGAGCCACCTCCATGTTTCATTCTACTTGCTCTCTGATTTTAAAATTCTGATGGAGACACTGGGAAGCAAACAGGAGATGGTGTGTATGAAGGAAAGGTGAGGTGAGGTGGGATGATCAAGGATCTCCTGAGGAGGAGGAAGGTGGAGGGCAGGTATGGGAAAGCTAGCCCATGTGCACAAACACAAGTGATACACTGTCTCAGGTATGCTGGATGCTTGAGCCTGTATTAGGAAAGCTAGTGCTGCTGCTGCCCTCTTGCCAGATCAGTTTTAGGAGAAGGGAGCGGGAAAGAGGACCAAGGGTTCATGGGGTGGAAGTTCTTTCAAGCATTTGCAGGATTTTTTGAGTGCTCACAGCAGATCAAGATCACAAAAAGCAAGTGGGAGTGAGGGGAGTCAAGGGGAGGTCGCTCATCACTAGCTGAGACCTTTGGGGGTTGCTGGCTTGAAGTATTTAGTGCTATGTCATTATAATGGGTGTATTCAACTAATTTTTGAGATTTTCGAGGTTGTGTTGTTGGAGTGCTGATCTGTATTGATTGCAAGCAACTCTGGTTCATGCCATGCCCCAGCACCTTCCTCACAATCAATCTGAGGATCCCAACTCCCTGTGCCTGGGACTGAAATAAGAACACTGGGGGGAGGGGTGCAGGGAGTTTCCCTCCAGAAAAAGGATCAAATGCCTTTGGAAAGAGGCTCACATATCATAACTCTGCCTGAGCCACCTTTCATTTCCTCAGTTCTCTGTTCCCTCCGTGACTCCACACAACCCTCAATGCTACCCTTCCCTTTCCTTTCCCCTGGGCTTTCACTCCTCTCTTATTTCAATTGTACCTCTAGGCTTCAACTATTTCCCTGGATCCTAAGAATTGTCCAGTCTCCCTCACTCTCTCTGCCCCTCATTCCAGCTTCCCTTTTGTGCCGGCATGGTTGCACCACAGGGATGCTTAGATGGTTTTTCATGTTTTGGCTTCCCTTGTGTTAACGTATAATTGTGGTTTCCTTAGGCTGTCTGGAAAGTTCAGGTTATATACAAATTTAAAAAGATGCATACATGCATACTCACATAGACTTGCAGATCTTCATAGCCATCTCTCTACAAAGCCCTATTCTAGGCATGTCTAACATAAGAAGAGCCTCCTGGGCAGGAGGTCTGGTCTAGAGGGTAGAGCTTCCGTTTACCTGAAGATAACATCTGAAGGTCGCCAGTTTGAGGCCACCGGCACCGTGCAACCTTGAAGCAGCTGACAAAGCTGAGCCGAGTTATTCCATCTGAGCGTGGGAGGATGGAGGCCAGAATCTGAAACCAGATCAGAAAGAAACATCTGGAATGTTGTGGTTCTTGAAAGATAGAACCTTCTTTCAATTGTAAAAATCCCTACGGGGATTTAAATAGCCTGCCTATGTAAACCGCCTTGAATAAAGTCTGAGGAGAAATCTGACTACCAAGAAAGGCAGTATATAAATACCTGTATTATTATTATTATTATTATTATTATTATTATTATTATTATTAAGAGCCCCACTGGATCAGGCCAAAGGCCCATCTAGTCCAGCTTCCTGTATCTCACAGTCGCCCACCAGATGCCTCAGGGAGCACACACAAGACCACAAGATACTTGCATCTCACTGCCACTCCCCTTCATCTGGCAGAAGTATGGATAGAAGTCCCTCCACCAAGGCTGCAATCCTATCCATACTTACCTGGGAGTAAGCCCCATTGATTATAATTAGATTTACTTCTGAGTAGACATAGTCTAATTATAGCCAAAAGGGACTCAGTAAGTCCCTTTTAGTCCCCAGTATAGTCAGTAAGACCTCCCAGGTAAGCATGGCGAGGATTGCAGCCTCAGTGGAGGGACTTCTGTCCATACTTTATATCAGGGGTGCCCAAACCATGGCCCGGAGGCCACTTGCAGCCCTCGGGGGTTCCCAATCTGGCCTGTGGGGAGCCCCCAGTCTCCAATGAGTCTCTGACCCTCCAGATACTTACTGGAGCCCATGCTGGCCCGAAGCAACTGCTCTCAGCATGAGGACGGTTGTTCAACCTCTCGCCTGAGCTGTGGGACAAGGGCTCCCTCCACTACTTGCTGTTTCATGTCTGTGATGCAACAGTGGCAGCGAAGTAAAGGCTGGCCTTGCTTTGTGCAAGGCCTTTTATCGGCCTTGAGCTACTGCAAGACCGTCATTTATTCATATAAGTTCCATTTTTAATAAATTCATTTATGTAAATTTATTCAAACTTTAAATGTAAATTAATTCTTTTTTTCCCTGGCCAATGACACAGTGTCAGAGAGATGATGTGGCCCTCCTGCCAAAATGTTTGGACACCCCTGCTTTATATGTATAACAAATATAACATCTTTGGCTTATTGACCTTATCTGTATAACAGTGCACCATAAGCAGAGACCAGGTGTCAACTTTCATTTTGGAGGAGGGGGGAACCCAAAGCAGTCCCTCTTGAATTAAGAATAATAATCTCCCTTTTGAATGTCAACTGTTTTCACTGGAGCTCTTACTTTCTATTCATCCTCACCCCATCCTGACAAACCGACACTGGAATCTCCAGGAGACATTTCATCTCAATCAATTAGAAATTAAATGCTTTCTAACAACAATGAGAGGAGGCTTTAATTTTAGGGCTAATTAAATACCAACAATTGGAATGTAGCAGCAGACACTTAACCTGAAGTAACCCCGCTATTTAGAAAAGAGGAGAATGCATGGGCTGCCGATGTGAAGTGAGTTGTAGTCATTTTAATATCAGCTGTCATTCTCTAACTGTTCTCCTTTGTCTGGCTATGGCACAATCTTCTTTGCCTGCTTCCTCCAGGACCATTCTTGTGTCTGTGCCTGTCAGAAGATTAATTAAGTTGGCGACCCAGCAGAGGATCAGACCATGTGCTCATGTCCACAGCTGGTGAACACGAGTCAGATGGGAGCAAAGCCCCAGCTTCCAGGTTGAGTAACAGAGAATAACATTTTCTCACCACCTACATGGAGGCGTCAATTATGGTTGCAGCCAGAAACTGGCTGACAATTCATTAGAAGCTATTGAGTTATTAACTGTGAAAGCATATCACTCACTTGAGTAGTCTTGGAAATGGCCAGGTCCCCAAGATCAGGCCTGTACGTGCCAACACATAGCCCTGGATTCTAACTAACTGGAGAAAGAGAGAGAACACTACAGGTGTTAGAATGTTGCAGGCATATTTATACAACAAACATAGAACACTGGTACCCTTGCTCTAATTGTTGTGGCTTCTCCCTAAAAAGCCTAGGAAGTAACATTTGCTAAGGATGCTGACAAACTTTCTGTCATTCCCCTTGCAGGAGTGTTCCCTGGGGTATCGTTAATGCCTGAAATGTGGATATGCCCTTGGAATAGGACATGGAACATGTGCCTGAGCAAAGATCCTAAGAGAAGATATGGAAGCATTTGGAGACATACCTTCATATCCCTTCCTCTTTTAGGGCTAACTAGTTGGGATGGTTTAGGCATTTCACCCAGTGAGGCTTCTATGCATGATGGGACCTGGGCATCCAGACACATGTGCCAGTCACTGCACAAACAGTTTCATGCCTGAACTGGGTTCTCAGGCATACATAATGGAGAGAGGTGAAAAGTGGTGAGCCCTAAGAATCTGTCCCAGGACCGGTGCTCTTCAACCTCTTCATAAATGACCTGGAGACAGAGGTGAGCAGTGAGGTGGCTAACTTTGCAGACGACATCAAACTTTTCAGAGTGGTGAAGACCAGAAGTGATTGTGAGGAGCTCCAGAAGGATCTCTCCAAACTGGCAGAATGGGCAGCAAAATGGCAGCTGTGTTTCAATGTAAGTAAGTGTAAAGTCATGCACATTGGGACAAAAAATCAAAACTTCACATATAGGCTGATTGGTTCTGAGCTATCTGTGACAGATCAGATCTTGGGGTAGTGGTAGACAGGTCGATGAAAGTGTCGACCCAATGTGCAGCGGCAGTGAAGAAGGCCAATTCTATGCTTGGGATCATTAGAAAAGGTATTGAGAACAAAACGGCTAATATTATAATGCCATTGTACGAATCGATGGTAAGGCCACACCTGGAGTATTGCGTCCAGTTCTGGTCGCCACATCTCAAAAAAGATATAGTGGAGATGGAAAAGGTGCAAAAGAGCAGACTAAGATCTTTACTGGACTGGGGCACCTTCCTTATGAGGAAAGGCTATGGCGTTTGGGCCTCTTCAGCCTAGAAAAGAGATGACTGAGGGGGCACATGATTGAGATATTCAAAATTATGTATGGGAAGGATAAAGTGGATAGAGAGATGTTCTTTACACCCTCACATAACACCAGAACCAGGGGACATCCACTAAAATTGAGTTTTGGGAGAGTTAGGACAGACAAAAGAAAATATTTCTTTACTCAGCATGTGGTTGGTCTGTGGAACTCCTTGCCACAGGATGTGGTGATGTCATCTGGCCTGGATGCCTTTAAAAAGGGGATTGGACAAGTTTCTGGAGGAAAAATCCATTACAGGTTACAAGCCATGATGTGTATGTGCAACCTCCTGATTTTAGAAGTGGGCTATGTCAGAATACCAGATGCAAGGGAGGCCACCAGGATGCAAGTCTCTTGTTACCTTGTGTGCTCCCTGGGGCATTTGGTGGGCCGCTGTGAGATACAGGATGGTGGACTAGATGGGCCTATGGCCTGATCCAGTGGGGCTGTTCTTATGTACTTATGTTCTTAAATGTGTTAATGTCGTGTTCCTGGTCAACATGACCCTTCTCTCCGTTTGGAAGATGGAAATACTGAAGATACTGTCATCCCCCATATCCGCAGTGGGTATGTTCCTGCTGCTGCCGTGGATACCCAAAACCATGGATGGCAGCGAACGTTATACTGTACTTACTGTTGCTCCATGCAAGCCCTCCATACTGGTTTCTCTTTGTGTCTGCATGTTAGCACTTTGCTCTCCAAAGTTTCCAGCATGAGTGCAACTACAGTGCAGCCCCAAGGTAAGGGAACAAACATTCCCTTAACTTGAGGAGGCTTCTGTGACCTCCCCCCTCCCAAGCAGATCTCCCCCCCATGTCCTGTTGACATGGCTGCATCATGTGCTGGAATGTTAGATAGGATTGGGCCCTAAATCTATAATGTTACACTTTTTTATTTTCCATAATTTTATCTTTAAAAACATATATAACAAACACAAAAAAAAAAACAAAGAAGAAAATGTGGAAGAGATATAAAACAACACTGAGAGATAAAACAACTTTGAGCCTAAAGTATAACTAGGCTCTTGGAATCATATTATAATATAAAAGTGAAGAACATGCAAAGGAAAACATAACGCTGGATTAGGCAAACCAAATAACAAGGTGTCTCACTGCTTCCATATAGAAAGTTACTTTACCAAAATCTTATACAAATATACACGTGTGCGCACATGCATACCATATAGTTAAGTATATCATGAAAAATGCTGGGAGCCGCCCTGGGTCCCTTTAGGGAGAAGGGCGGGATATAAATAAAGTTTATTATTATTATTATTATTATTATTATTATTATTATTATTATTATTATTATTATTATTATTATTATTATGTTTAAAAACAGATTAAGGGCCCAATCCTATCCAACTTTCCAGCACTGGTGCAACTGCAATGCAGCCCTGAGGTAAGGGAACAAATGTTCCCATAGCTTGCAGAGGCCTCTGTGACTGCCTCCCCACCACAGGACACAGTGCATGTCCCTGCACCGGAAAATTGGATAGGATTGGGCCCTGACTCAAGTATCTTGACAATGGTAGTTGTTGTGAGGGATAGCCCAGGATCTTCTGTCAGCTCCTGTCAGCTGAGGAGGTACACCCAGCTTACTTGGCAGCCCACTAACAACTGCTTCCTCTGCTTCTTGTCCAGCTCCTCAAAAAAGGGGGGGAAAGATGGAAACAGAAGAGGAAGTGTGGGGGAGAGGAGTGGGCTACAGCAGAAGAGAAGCTACCCTATTCTCCTCCATGCTTCCTCTTCTGTTTTCTCTTCCTTTTCAAGGAGGAGGAAGAGAGGCAGCGAGAATGCCCCTTGCTGCCTGAGGTTTCTGCCTCAGTCTGCCTCAGAGATGGGCTAGCCCTGATTGTTCTTACCTGCATTTCCCACATATAAAGGTAAAGGGATGTGCGGTGTGGGAGTGGCAGGTGAGGCAGAACTGCCCTGGCAGAACTGGAGTCCTGTGAAAAGTGCCACTGCCACCTCGGCTGTGAGTGCACAAGCACTCACAAGCCACATGAGCCAGCTGCTGTTCAGAGTGTGAGGGTTGTGCTTGCGCACCTCACACAGTGGCAGTGGTGCTTTTTGAAAGACTCTGATGGGGCAGTTCTGCCTCACTTACTATCCCCACACCGCATGTCCCTGAAAAGGTATGTCCCATCATACTGGGTATTTGTGCTTAGATTCCTCATAACTTATTTGGAAAATCCCGAAGCAGACTCAGTCCTCAAGAGTGCCTGCACTTCCCAATGCCACCACACTTTTCCCCTTTATTGAAACTACCCCAGCTGGTCATCTGGAAACAGCATTTGATTTGTGACAGGTGAGCAGGCAACAGACAAACCTGATCCTGTAAAGAAATAGATGATATGACATCACTGCATTCAGCATGTCCCTGCACTTGGCAGGCAGTAGCTGCAGATAGAGTGGGGGGGGGGGGGGACACTGAATGTAATGATATGTCACATTTTCACTAGATCAGTGGTGCTCAAACTTTTTAGCACTGGGACCCACTTTTTATAATGACAATCTGTCGGGACCTACTGGAAGTGATGCCATTAACCTAGAAGTGATGTCATTGCTGGAAGTGACATCATCAAGCAGGAAAATGTTTAACAGTTGTAGGCTGCAGTCTTAATCACACTGACCCAGGAGTAAGCCACATTGTCTATCATTGTTAAAAGCATATACTACATAGTAGCCTGTTAAAACATTACAAATCTGTAACATTTCCCGAAATGCAGTCACATACCATAGTAACATCAAGTCTAATATATTGAAAATGAAATATTGAAATGAATAGGGACCCACCTGAAATTGACTCACAAGCCACCTCACACCTACAGTGTGAGAAACACTGATCTAATGAATTAGTGTGCATGTTGGGTTGCAAGAGCTTGAACTCTGATTACTCTTTTGACTTGAAGAGCTGCAGGGCGGATTGAAGAGCTGCAGATGTTTCTCCTGTCTCTGCAGCACTACAAGGGGAACAAAAACTCTTTCATCAATGAACCAGTTATTAAAGGTACAGGAAATCTCCTTCAAGTAGGGAGCCAACAGTGCATGAGGTTCTCTGTGTGAGCTCTCCATCAACAAAAGTGCAATTTTGGAGTCAGCCCAACACTTCATGAACTTTGGAGATGAATTCCATTTATCCTGAGCACTAAAGTCAACTTTCCATTGTGGTAAGCCCTGAGGATATAGTCTATTTGGGGCCATGGATTTGAACTGGCAATGGCGAACTGCATTGTGGTATCTTTTTTCCCCTCCTTCATTCATTGTGGTTTATTTTTTTTCCCTTTGTGCTTTTCACCTAATCTGCTTAACCAACTCAGTTGAACAAAACATGCAGGAGGGATGATTTCTTTGGCATCATGCTCACTCTGAATGGCTAATAGCATAGTTGTTCCTGTGTTTAATAAAAGAGGTTGACAGGAAAATTCAGGCTAACAGAATTATTTCCTTATTAAAGTGATAGGTTGATTTCCCCCCGATATTTATTCATGCTGCCAGGCTTGTCTGCATCTGCAGTTCTTATTATTTCCATTCTGCATGTAATTAGGTGGCAAACGGGCTCTGTCCAAATAGCATTTGGTGGCTGCCGTGCCATGTGCTGCAACTGCTGTTGAAGCCTTCCCCTGCAGGCTGCAAAAGCAACCAGGGTGATTGCACTTGTGTTAGGTGACTCACTGGATCATGTGCTGACTCCGTCCCAGAAGAAGGCATCTCCTCTGAGGGCATGTTCAAAGAGTGGCTTCCTGAAATCCCAGTTGAGAGTTAGAGTGGGTGATGGGGGTGTGGGAAAGGCATGGGAAACAGAGTTGCCATCTGTTTTTATTAGAAAGCAGCTTTGCATCTTTAAAATAGACACGACAAACAGAAAACAGCCGGTGATACTTTCCCTATCAAGGAGATGTAGTCAGAAAGAAAACTTTGTCTGTGGACATCTGCCTTCCACATTGCTGCTCAAGGCTTCTAGCTGTAAAGGATGGCAATTCTAGTGGGAAATATCCCTTGGGGGAAAGCAGTTGCCTCTCATCCTGGGTCCAGAAATGGTCCTGCTCTACTTGTGAAGCAATAGGAGACCAGCACAGAGACTTCATCCCTAAAATAAACACTCTCCACCCCATCCCTGCCCTTGACCACGCTTTGGCTATACATGTGTGACACATGACTTGTGCTGCTTCCTTTTTGCAACATTATCAGGCTGACAGTAGCTGGGATGAATTGTCCTTTCTAGGTATATTGGAAAGATTAGATCATGGCCCTGAAATATTCAGCAATTGGGAAGGAACCATTAGATATTAGACTTTGGAGAGGGTTCCATTTTGTCGGGTTTCTTAATTGTTATCATTATGTTTGCATGAGTTATAAAGGATATTTTGTAAGAGTGATCTGGTTTTACACACACACACACACACACACACACACACACCAGGAGGACCTTTGAAGCATGGTTGTGCAGCTTACTGTGCCTATCTACACCTCTCTTCTGGCTTTTCCTATCCTGCAGCTTCAGCATTTAGAGCATCTCAGGTTGATGCTACCATGGTATGTGACTTCATTTGGGAAAATGTTACAGATTTGTAACATTTTAACAGACTACTATGTATATGCTTTTAACAATGATAGTACACGGGATTTACTCCTTGGTAAGAGTGGGTAGCATTGTAGCCTAGGATTATTAAAAAAATTTTCCTACTTGATGATGTCAAGGCAGAGAAGGACCATGGGGAGACTTCCGGGGTCAGTCAGGCTTCGTCCCACCCTCAGGCATGCAGCTCCTCAGCTGCCCGGGTGGGAAGTCTTGGGGCTAGAGGACATCATCCTGGAGAGGAGAGAAACAATCCCCTAGGGGGGACCCCTTCTCCAGGAGACGGGCCCATATCCAAATGCACTCAGGATAGTCCTCGAAGGGGGGGGTCGGGGGCTTCTTGTAGTGGGGGATTTGATTATTAGAAACATAGAGAGGGGGGTTTGCGACGGATGTGAGGACCGCATGGCGACTTGCCTGCCTGGTGCGAAGGTTGCAAACATCACTTCTCGTCTAGACAGACTGGTAGATAGTGCTGGGGAACAGGTAGCGGTTGTGGTGCATGTCGGCACCAACGACATGGGCAAGTGTAACCAGGAGATCCTGGAGGCCAAATTTAGGCTATTAGGTAGGAATCTGAAAGCCAGGACCTCAAAGGTAATGTTCTCAGAAGTGCTACCTGTTCCACGCGCAGGGCCAGCTAGGCAGGCGGATATCAGGAGTCTCAATGTGTGGATGAGACAGTGGTGTAGGGAGGAGGGGTTTAGATTCGTTAGGCACTGGGGAACGTTTTGGGACAAGCGGGGCCTGTACAAGAGGGACAGGCTTCACTTGAACCAGAATGGAACCAGACTGCTGGCGCATAACGTTAAAAAGGTGGCAGAGCAGCTTTTAAACTGATCCCTGGGGGAAGGCCGACAGGAGCCGAGGGGCATCCGGTTCAGGACTCCTCATCCCTATGGGATGAGGATGGGGAGGTTAGAGAACAACAAGACAAAGGCAGAGTAGGAGAAGAAATTGGGAATGGTAGCGGGATGGGATGTGATAGACAGTTTGGCACAATGAGCAGATTCAGGGATAAAGGAGCCAATAAGCAGCCCATCCTGGGGCATTCCATGTACAAATGCTTTTATGCAAATGCCCGAAGTCTCCGAGTAAAGATGGGAGAACTGGAATGTCTGGTGACAAGGGAAAACATTGACATAGTGGGCATAACGGAAACCTGGTGGAATGCGGAAAATAAGTGGGATACCGTAATCCTGGGCTATAAACTCTACAGGAGGGACAGGGAGGGGTGTGTTGGAGGTGGAGTGGCCATTTACATTAAGGAAGTGATAGAATTCAGCAAAGTAGAGATTGAAGGCAGGTCAGACTCCACCATAGAATCTCTGTGGGTTAAATTACCAGGCCTGAGGTGCAATGTAATACTGGGGGCGTACTATTGTCCTCCAGACAAGAAACCAGAAGGGGACCTTGAAATGAGGAAACAGATCAGGGAGGTGACAAGGAGGGACAAGGTTGTAATTATGGGGGACTTCAATTATCCTTATATAGACTGGGTCAATTTGTGTTCTGGTCACGAAAAGGAGACCGGATTCCTTGACATGTTAAATGACTGTGCCTTAGAGCAGCTAGTCATGGAGCCCACCAGAGGACAGGTGACTCTGGATTTAATATTGTGTGGTACTCAGGACTTGGTTAGAGATGTCAATGTTACTGAACCATTGGGGAACAGTGATCATGCTGCGATCCGTTTCGACATGCACGTCGGGGGAAGAATACTGGGCAAATTTTTCACAAAAACCCTTGACTTCCGACAGGCAGACTTCCCTCAAATGAGAAGGCTGGTTAGAAGGAGGTTGAAAGGGAAGGTAAAAAGAGTCCAATCTCTCCAGAGTGCATGGAGGCTGCTTAAAACAACAGTAATAGAGGCCCAGCAGAGGTGTATACCACAAAGAAAGAAGGGTTCCACTAAATCCAGGAGGGTGCCCACATGGCTAATGAGCCAAGTTAGAGAGGCTGTAAAGGGCAAGGAAGCTTCCTTCCATAAATGGAAGTCTTGCCCTAATGAGGAGAATAAAAAGGAACATAAACTGTGGCAAAAGAAATGAAAGAGGATGATACAGGAGGCCAAGAGAGACTATGAGGAACTCATGGCCAGCAACATTAAGGGGAATAATAAAAGCTTCTTCAAATATGTTAGAAGCAGGAAACCTACCAGAGAAGCAATTGGCCCTCTGGATGACCTGGGAGGGAAGGGGGAGATAAAAGGAGACTTAGAGATGGTAGAGAAATTAAATGAGTTCTTTGCATCTGTCTTCAAGGCAGAAGACTTCAGGCAGATACCGCTGCCCGAACGGCCCCTCCTGACCAAGGAATTAAGTCAGATAGAGGCTAAAGGAGAAGATGTTTCAGACCTAATTGACAAATTAAAGATCAATAAATCACTGGGCCCTGATGGCATCCACCCAAGAGTTATTAAGGAATTGAAGAATGAAGTTGCTGATTCCTTAACTAAAATATGCAAATTGTGCCTCAAAACGACCACAGTGCCAGAGGATTGGAGGATAGCAAATGTCACACCAATCTTTAAAAAGGGAAAGAGGGGGGACCCGGGAAACTATAGGCTGGTCAGCCTAACATCTATACTGGGTAAGATGGTGGAATGCCTCATCAAAGAGAATCTCAAAACAAATAGACGAACAAGCCTTGCTGAGGGAGAATCAGCATGGCTTCAGTAAGGGTAAGTCTTGCCTCATGAAACTGATAGAACTCTTTGAAAAGGTCAACAGGCATTTGAATGCGGGAGAACCTGTGGACATTATATATCTGTTCTTTCAGAAGGCGTTCGACATGGTCCCTCACCAAAGGCTACTAAAAAAACTCCACAGTCAGGGAATTAGAGGACAGGTCCACTTCTGGACTGAGACCTAGTTGAAGACCAGGAAACAGAGAGTGGGTGTCAATGGGCAATTTTCACAATGGAGAGAGGTGAAAAGCGGTGTGCCCCAAGGATCTGTCCTGGGACCGGTGCTCTTCAACCTTTTCATAAATGACCTAGAGGCAGGGGTGAGCAGTGAGGTGGCTAAATTGCAGACGACACCAAACTTTTCCGAGTGGTGAAGACCAGAAATGATTGTGAGGAGCTCCAGAAGGATCTCTCCAGACTGGCAGAATGGGCAGCAAAATGGCAGATCCGTTTCAATGTAAGTAAGTGTAAAGTCATGCACATTGGGGCAAAAAATCAAAACTTCGCATTAGGCTTATGGGTTCTGAGCTGTCTGTGAAAGATCAGGAGAGAGATCTTGGGGTGGTGGTGGACAGGTCGATGAAAGTGTCGACCCAACGTGCGGTGGCAGTGAAGAAGGCCAATTCTATGCTTGGGATCATTAGAAAAGGTATTGAGAACAAATATTATATTATTATAATATTATATTATATTATATTATTACTAATTACTCTTAGTATATTAGTATATTACTATAATATTATTATAATATTACTAATATTATAATGCCGTTGTACAAATCTTTGGTAAGGCCACACCTGGAGTATTGTGTCCAGTTCTAGTCGCCACATCTCAAAAAGGACACAGTGGAGATGGAAAAGGT
Organism: Tiliqua scincoides; assembly: GCF_035046505.1. Taxonomy (NCBI): domain Eukaryota; kingdom Metazoa; phylum Chordata; class Lepidosauria; order Squamata; family Scincidae; genus Tiliqua; species Tiliqua scincoides. Next base: position 148,433,944 of record NC_089822.1, read on the forward strand.
GCAAAAGAGCAGACTAAGATGATTACGGGGCTGGGGCACCTTCCTTATGTGGAAAGGCTACGGCGTTTGGGTCTCTTCAGTCTAGAAAAGAGACGCCTGAGGGGGGACATGATTGAGACATACAAAATTATGCAGGGGATGGACAGAGTGGATAGAGAGATGCTATTTACACTCTCACATAACACCAGAACCAGGTGACATCCACTAAAATTGAGTGTTGGGAGAGTTAGGACAGACAAAAGAAAACATTTCTTTACTCAGCGTGTGGTTGGTCTATGGTGTGTGCACATCCAGGTGACGGATGGTCTGTGGCGTGTGCAGGATGTGGTGATGGCATCTGGCCTGGATGCCTTTAAAAGGGGATTGGACAAGTTTCTGGAGGAAAAATCCATTATGGGTTACAAGCCATGATGTGTATGTGCAACCTCCTGATTTTAGAAAAGGGCTATGTCAGATGCAAGGGAGGGCATCAGGATGCAGGTCTCTTGTTATCTGGTGTGCTTCCTGGGGCATTTGGTGGGCCGCTGTGAGATACAGGAAGGTGGACTAGATGGGCCTATGGCCTGATCCAGTGGGATTGTTCTTATGTTCTTATGATTGCACTTCCAGACATCATTTCCAGTGGGTACTGACAGATTCTCATTCTAATGGGTCCAGGTGCTAAAAGTTTGAGAACCGCTGATTTAATGGAGAGGGGTTCTGTGAAAGAATCTGGTGCTTTTTCCTTGAACCTAAGCATCTCTTTCTTTCTCTTAAAACTCTTTAACTTTCTGGTCTGTATGTTTTAGGGGGAAAAACAACACTGCAAAACATAGAGGCTACTCTTTGCTACAGCCATAGAAACCAGAGGGGGGTCTCTTTCAGGCTCCATAATCTCAGGAAACCCCAGTGAAGTAAACAATCCCAGAGCACAAAACAATCTGCAGTTATCCCCTGGTCTCTCCCCACATTTCTCTCTGAAGTATCTGCTGCAGACTCTCAATTGCCCATTGGCCTTCTCTTTGTCCTTGACAACCTCACTATTTTTACCCAAAGCACAAAGTTTATATTTTCTTGATCACATCATCTCTCTCTCTCTCTCTCTCTCTCTCTCTCTCTCTCTCTCTCAACTATTTAATAGCCTCTGTAAAAGAAAAATTCACCCTACAAGAAAGGTAGTTGCATTTGCTGTTCATTAGAGGATACATCTGCCATGTGAAAGCTGAAATAGCTAAACAGACTGTGAGTGCAATCCTAAGCATGACTACTCAGAAGTAAATCCTATTGTGTTCAGTAAGGCTTACTCCCAGAAAACTGCTTATAGCATTGCATATCTTTGAAGCAAAATTCTTGTATCCCTCCTCAGTCACCACATGCACACTCCATACTTCACACATAACGGTGTCAACAGATTTTGTCAGATTTTGTTAGACATATTAGTCTGTGGCAGTAAAAACAACAAAAAGTCTCCTGGCAGCCTAGAGACTCTCTGATTTATTGTGGCATAATTTTCATGGACCAGAGCCCACTTCATCAGGTGTATGAAGTTATCATCTAAGCTTGTAAGTGTACAATGTAGTCTGAACACAAAGGAGAGAGAAGAGGTGTTTTTTTTTTTAATGAAGTCATGCCAAAACATCAGGAAATGCAAGGTAGAGTAATCATGTCAAAGTACAATGCTGAACACAAATGAATACAGAAATCAATCAAACTTTTTTCCCCACTTGTCAAGATAATCATGTAGCAAAATATACTGTAATGTGTGAAGTGAGGCCAGGAGTCTCACCCAACTTTTACAGCTGAATATGAATGTATATTACATAGATATACTTTTTTAAAAATCTCATATTTTTATTTAATTATTTTTTAAATCATTTCCCCTAGGACCTAATCTAGTGATGCCCAAACTGTAAGCTGTGGGCCCAATCCCATCCAATTTTCCAGTGCCAGTGCAGCTGTGCCAACAGGGCGTGTGTTGCATCTTATGGTGGGGAGGCAGTCACAGAAGCCTCCTCAAAGTAAGGGAACATTTATTCCTTTATCTTGGGGCTGCATTGTGGCTACACCAGTGCTGAAAAGTTGGATAAATTGGGAGCCACAGAAACCAGCCAAGGGAGCTGCAGAATCCTTGCAAAAACCCACTGCCCTATATGTACAATGTATAGGATTATAACCCTAATGGGAAACCACAGCCAATGGCCCAGAAGGTCAAGAGAGTTGCCAGTTGAAAAAGTTTGGGAACCACTGGGCTACTCCTAGGGTCTGGGGCCTAATTTCCCTAGGTCCTGATTATAGGGTCTAATTTTTCCTTCTCTCCCCCCCCCCCCGGTTTATTTTAGTAATACATTCCAAAAAAGAAAAATAATAAGGTAAAAAGGTAGAAAAAGGCAGTTTTTGTTTCTAAAATATGACATCTCAGGGCCCAATTCAATGCCTGTCTTCTCAGACATCTGTCCCATTATAGTCAATGGTGCTTACGCCCAGTTAAGCCTGGCTAAGATTGCAGCCTCATTGAATCATATTGCAATAAAATCCATGTAACGTGGATTAGGACAATTAAACAACAAGCTGAAACACTGCTTGTCCTGTTCAAGGTCAAAGTGTTGTGCAGAATGCTTGGTGTTTTCCCCTATGAAAATATGTAGGTTATAAGTTATTATCTGAGGAACAGTTCAGATAATATTCTGAGCCATGTCGCTCTGTGTAAGGAAGGGGAATATTTGTGAAGGTTCCATGCCCCCAATCCAGTGTGCTGGTGCAACACGGGGAGGGGGTATTCTAATCAGTAGCACTCCCAGAGGGGAGGCACAGTGCTAGTTTTTGCTGGAGCCTCAACATGTCATGAAAGTGGCCAATTCCCCTCGCTTTCAGAGCCATTCCAGGTGGTAAGAGCCCCTCTGGGAATGCTACTGCAGCCCCTCTATGTGTGGTTTCAATACTACATTAAAATAGTTTATGCCAGTGGTATTCAAACTGGGGTGTCGCGATGCCCCAGCCTGTGGGTCCTGGCCTCTGCCCCCTTAAGGGGCGGTGGCAGCCAGGAGACAGGGGGAAGGCAGCAGCGCACCACTCAGGGGGGCTGCAGGGGCTTGGGTGCACTTGCCCAAGCCTCCTGCAGCCTCCCGGGGGTGCGGGGAGCCCTGCACAACCTACGGCAGGGCTCCCCAGGTCAGGAAAAGCTAAAGCGGAGCAATTGCGCCCCGCTCCGCAAAACCGGAAGCGGAGCACGATCACTCCGCTTTCTCTTCTGACGGGGCTGCAGGGACTGGGGTGCACTGTCCAGTCCCTGAAGCAGCTGTCCCTGTGTGCGGGGAGCCCTGCGCGAGCACCTACAGAGCTCCCCAGGTCAGGGAAAGGGAGAGTGGGGCAATCGTGCTCTGCTTTCGCTTTTGCGGAGAGAGAGCAGATCGCTCCACTCTCCCTTTCCCTGACCTGGGGCGCCCTGCAGGCGCTCGCGCAGGGCTCCCCGCACACAGGGACGGCTGCTGCAGGGACTGGTGAGTGCATTCCAGTCCCTGCAGCCCCCTGAGCGACACGATCCTGGGGATTGCGTCACTGCCTTCCCCCTGCCCCTGCTGCCTCCCCCCCTGCCCCCACAAAGACTTACTGCAGGTTTCAAACTCCCGGAGAGTTTGAAAACCGCAGGTTTATGCAATACTACAATGCAATGCAATACTAGTTTAAAATAGTTTTGGAGGTGGATAAACTCTTGTGATTAGGTCCCAGTGAACCAATGCAGTAGGTGTGGGGGAGATGTATACATGCAGGTTCCTTCTCCATATGGTAAAAGAGGCTGGTCAGAGTCTTATCCAAGCTGGCTCAGGGGTTGATGCTTGTCATCTGTCAAACCTCTCCTCCAATTGAGTCTTAAAGTCAAAGTAGACATTATATGGAATATACAATATGGGTTTTGTATTTTATATAGCAGCCTGGGGGAAATCAAACAGGGTGGAACTGTCATGGGGGGTTGGGAGGTTTTAGGACTTTATTTGTGCTTTAGTTGTTCTAATCACAACTGTGCCCTCGCACACACTATTTAAGCCATTACTGCCCAATGTTGCATAGACACAAAAGGCCCAAATATGTACACCTGTGGGTTGGAAAAAATGAGTTCAACAGGGGAGAAAATCTTCCATGTGTTTTGGTTTCCCTGAGGCCTGTTGTTTTATGAGAGAAGCGTTCACAAAGGGTGCTGGACTTCCACTGAGAGCTTCCTTCCTGACTCTTGCTTGAATTTCCAGAAATGCTTCCTTATTTGAGACAGCTTGCATCCTGTTCCCCTTTTAAAAACTGCCAGTGGCATCAACCTTCAGTTCTAAGCTTGAATGAGGCCTCTTCTATTAAATGCAGCCACTAGCCCAGTTCTCCAATTCTTTCCTTATCCACTGTCTGGTGAGGGGAAAAGTTCAGATGTGCAGCAGCTATGTGTTTTCCTGTTATCTTGAGACAGAATCTCCAGTTGAGGTTCTAACAATCCTAACAGCAAACTAACCTCCTGCTTATAGACCTCTGTATTTCTATGACAAGAATAGCTAGAATCAATGAACTGGTGTTAGTTGTGCTACTATTCAAGCTACGTTTGACCTGTCCCTGAAGTGGTTGCCTCAGGCAGCAAACTCTTCTCTGTCCACTTTTTTGCCTCCACTGCTTTCCAGTCTCCTTCCACATCCTGGATTGGAAAAGGAGGAGGGGGACAGAAAGGAAGGGGAAATGTGGAAGGGAGTGCTGAGCTAGAACATTGGAGGATGAGAGGAGCAGAGGTTGGCACATCTTTGGTGAGGGGTGCAGCATTTGACATGCTGCCTCAGGCCTTGGGAGATCCTGGGCCAGCCCTGGTTCAAGCCACAGAAAAGTGCCAACTCTCATTGTAGAAGATCTGTATTACCCCACATGCTGTCTAGCATACTAACCTGCAATCTCTGACTGTTGGCCATGGTACACCTCTCAGCCTGGTACCAGAGAAAAAGTAAATCAGAGTCTGGATGCAACTGCAAAGCATATACAGTTTATTGAGGGGAATCATTTAAAATAATAGGGAGGGGGAGAAGCATAGAAAAGGGCAACACAATAGCAAATCACTAACAGTAACTAGTACAGTGGTGCTGCTTTTGGCAGAGAAGTGGGCGAGCAGTATCTGCATGGGAAATGAATGGGGAGACACAGACTCCACGACCCAGAAAGTATGCAGGGTGCTGCATTTTCCAGGATTCCAATTGCCTGTATAGAAATTCAGACTCTACTGTAAACGGATGGGGGATAAAGCAACCCTACAAATAGTTCTGAAGAATCTAAAAGAGCTGACTGAGTTGCAGCTGTAGCTGCAGCTTGATTGAGGTTGCAATTCTATACACGCTTTCCTGGGAGTAAGTCCCACTGGATGTAATGGGTTTTACTGTGTAGACATGCATAGGATTGTGCTGTTTTGAGTCCTCCTAGATTGGGGACTGAGTCAGGGTTTCTCATTATTGAATAAACCAGGGGGCTGAAGGCCACATTGGATGACATGGTGACACCCCTACTGGCCAAATTTTTTTTAATCTTGGTATTTTTGTATAATACCATCATATTATGGTATGGTATTAATCCAGGTCCTCTCCTGGACTGAGACCTGGTTGAAGACCAGGAAACAGAGAGTGGGTGTCATTGGGCAATTTTCACAGTGGAGAGAGGTGAAAAGCGGTGTGCCCCAAGGATCTGTCCTGGGACCGGTGCATTTCAACCTCTTCATAAATGACCTGGAGACAGGGGTGAGCAGTGAGGTGGCTAAATTGCAGACGACACCAAACTTTTCCGAGTGGTGAAGACCAGAATTGATTGTGAGGAGCTCCAGAAGGATCTCTCCAAACCAGCAGAATGGGCAGCAAAATGGCAGATGTGTTTCAATGTAAGTAAGTGTAAAGTCATGCACATTGGGGCAAAAAATCAAAACTTCACATATAGGCTAATGGGTTCTGAGCTATCTGTGACAGATCAGGAGAGAGATCTTGGGGTAGTGGTAGACAGGTCGATGAAAGTGTCGACTCGACGTATGGTGAAGAAGGTCAATTCTATGCTTGGGATCATTAGAAAAGGAACTGAGAACAAAACAGCTAATATTATAATGCCGTTGTACAAATCGATGGTAAGGCCACACCTGGAGTATTGTGTCCAGTTCTGGTCACCGCATCTCAAAAAGGATATAGTGGAAATGGAAAAGGTGCAAAAGAGCAGACTAAGATGATTACTGGGCTGGGGCACCTTCCTTATGAGGAAAGGCTATGGCGTTTGGGCCTCTTCAGCCTAGAAAAGAGATGCCTGAGGGGGAAGATAATTGAGACATACAAAATTATGCACAGGAAGGATAAAGTGGATAGCGAGATGCTCTTTACACTCTCACATAACACCAGAACCAGGGGACATCCACTAAAATTGAGTGTTGGGAGAGTTAGGACAGACAAAAGAAAACATTTCTTTACTCAGCGTGTGGTTGGTCTGTGGAACTCCTTGCCACAGGATGTGGTGATGTCATCTGGCCTGGATGCCTTTAAAAAGGGGATTGGACAAGTTTCTGGAGGAAAAATCCATTACAGGTTACAAGCCATGATGTGTATGAGCAACCTCCTGATTTTAGAAATGGGCTATGTCAGAATGCCAGATGCAAGGGAGGCCACCAGGATGCAGGTCCCTTGTTATCTGGTGTGCTTCCTGGGGTATTTGGTGGGGCCGCTGTGAGATACAGGAAGCTGGACTAGATGGGCCTATGGCCTAATCCAGTGGGGCTGTTCTTATGTTCTTATTATATATCATTCAATGTTTAATTTCATGCAAAATGCAATGACACAAGCCGCATTAAAATAGCTCTATTCTATCAAACGTTATAGTGAAAAAATTAGTGGGGCAGGGCAATGGTACGTCATCACGCCCACTGCCTAGGGCATTGCCCCACAAACTGCATTGGAGGAGGTTCATCATGGGGGTGCCATGATGGCCTCCTGTACTGGGTGATGCAAACCCTAGTGATGGTACTGGGATAAGATAATGGGAATGTTAGAATCTCATCCTCCCAAACCCCATAAAAAGGGATGACAATGTTTTCATCCAGTACTTGTGGATTTAACTTCATAGACCGAAGGTACCTAAACCAGTAAATGTAGCGAGGGAGAAGTCTTGGATTAGGATTTTATTTCATTTTGTTGATAATTTCAAGTGCTTGCTTTATGCATATTTGAACCTTGTCCATCATCTTTTTTAATCTTTCTTAATAAACTGTTCCTGCTTTTGAAAAGTCACTGGCTGGTTTAATTTCCTACAGTGGGGAGCTAGTATGGATGGTTAATACGGCAAGGTTGTGTGTGTAGGGGCAGAGGAGCTGGGATTAATTAATTGATTAATTAAGAAAATGTATACACCACTTTTCAACAGGAGTAGTTCACAAAGTATTTTACAAGGCAAAGAATCAACAGAAGTTTTTTCTGTCCCCAAAGTTCTCATAATTTAAAAAAAATGCAGAAGAAACACCAGAAACAAGCACTGGAAAAGACTGTGTGCTGGGTGAAGAGACAGTTGCCGCTAAATATAAGAGGACACCACTTTGAAAGGTGCCTCTTTGCCCAGTTAGCAAATTACTCTTGCAACTTTCAAGAAGAACCACACAGAAGGGTGCCTTCTGTTTGTTTTTTCTTATATTGGTGGTAGCCAATGGCCACATACCCTTTGTGGAACTCTGTGACAGAGTGTCATGTCTGCCGCAGACACCCTGTAGGGTACCCAAGGGTGTATGATGAAGTAAGTTGCATGGGTTTTGTGCTGTGCTTCTCTGTCATCTATCTGTGGTGGGCTATGGAAGCCTTGCCCAATCATGACAGAAGATGATGCAGTTCTGGGCAGCTTTTAGCAACCCTGTTAATCAAAATGCTCTGGTAACAACATGATGCCAGTGTAGTACATGCCAGCTCATATTAAGATTATCTCCCCCCCCCCAATGGTTACAATAAAGAAGGGGAAAAATGCATTAAAGCACCTGGGCATGTCGCCAACTAGTATAGTAAAAGCAATTTAGCTTAAGGTTGTGAAGTCAAGAGTCAGGTCAATGCAGCGTTGTTTATGGTGGCCGTTCATATCTTAGGCAGGCCACACTGGATATTGGCCGACTTGTCACACACTTCAATTAGAACTTAGACAGACAAGTTCTGGTTGTCCTTGTGAGCCAGTATGTGTCAATCAGCCATTGTGGCTTTTTTTTAGCATCTAATCATAAGCAAATATCAAGGTCTCATGACCTTTATTTTCTCCTGACAACAGGTCAGTAAGACTGACTGGAGAAAGACATTTGAGGGGAAAATTGGCAGGGAGAAGAGAAAAGGTTAATTTTCCCCTGTCATTCCTGACCTGGGGTGCTTAATAAGCTCTTCACACTGGGAAGAAGCTAACATTTCAATGGCCTTTCCTTCTTTCACACTCATTGACTCTGGCCAGCAAACGTTCACTCCATAAGGCAAAAATTACTTGTCCAAAAGGGCACAGAATGGCTTGCCAGACCTTTTGAAAGAAGGGGTCATTTTGCCTGCAGTGGAAAGCCCCTCTGCCTCTTGGAATTCGTGGTAGAGCTACCTCATTTATTTGCTCAGAATGAGGATGACTTAGGGCAGAGGTCTCCAAATCCCAGCCCAGGGGCCAAATCCAGCCTTTGGGAGGATTTTATCCAGCCCCAGAGGTTCCCCAGCCTTTCAGACTAAAAATACCTCAAAGGACGCACTTCCAGGAATATATTGCAGGCAGCCACTTGAGGTGCCGAATGCAATGCAATGGAATGGAAAGAAATTATTCCATTACATTGCATTATATTCAGCACCTCTAGTGGCTGAATGAGATATATACTGATGGTGAGAGACCTGGAATATACAGTCATGTCCCCATATCTATTCTGGAACCTTCCGTGATTAAGTGAAACTGCGGATACAGGCGAACACCTCTCCCCACTCTCCACAACTGAGGGGAACTTACAAAAGGAGTTTCCTCTGTAAAACTAGAAGTGATGTTTTTCAGCCCTCCAAGGGCTTTATGAGGCCTTTGGAAAGTTGGGGAGGCTGTGTGCAGCTTTCCTGGGCCTCCAGAAGGGAGGCGGGGGGCTGGTGGGGGGGGGTGGCAGCTTGCAGTCATGGCCCCAGAGGGTGCCAGGGCCAGGATCACTACTGCTGAAAGGGTCTGGAAGATCTCCAGTGTGAATGAAATACCATCTGATGTCTTCTTGAAATGTCCTGAGTCTGTATGGATATGGGGAAAGTAAGGAGAAGTGTTGGATGTTTAGGAAACACATCCATTTAGTTTATGAATTTAGTTTATTCATTACTGATTGGAACTCTCTGCCCTCCAGCTGCATGTGCGCATGGGTGCACATACAGTGAGACTCAGACATACGCTGTGCTCTCATCACAAACATTTGCTCCATTATTTGCTCTAACACAGTCAGTTGCTTTGAGGAAGCCCATGGCTGTTTTATTGAGCAGGCAGCTAAAGCAAGTGAGACACTGAGCTTCTGCCCCCCTTTGTAAACCACCCCCAAATAAGCAGATGGTGGCTACTGATACTGAATATCTGGTACTGGTAATGAACCTTATCACCATTCTGCCTCCTCGGAGTTTATAGAAGAGGATGCTGAGAGGCTGTTGGGAGACTGTACAAAGATGAATTTTTTTGCAAGAGAAGAAGGGACAGGAAGGCCCTTGACATCAGGAGGACAGCTTGGGTGCTTTAGAAAAACATCTGCAGATGGCATTGATAGATCCTGGGTGCATGGCTAACCCAGAACGAGGACATTACTGACTTTTGTATCAGCTGAATTACTTAGAGCAATTGACTTTCAGATATGCAGCAGCCCCCACATGAGCACCTGGGGAATGTGCAGAGCTGTCACATAGCTCGGGATAATAATGTTCAGCTGACTTAGATATACTGTTTTGTTGAGCCAATGCCTCCACACTGGGTGTTCTCTATGGAAACACCCAGATCCTCGTGACAGTAATGGCGCCTGTTTTTAGTTGCCACCATTAAAGGAATCCAGGAATTGGTTTATAAACTAATCACATGAAAACATGACTTCAGTGCGGGCCCACATCCAAAGCTAAAGCAAGTCAATTCACCCACTACCATTCCCACTGGACATCAGCGTATTGAATCCAGGCCATAAGGTGCCTTGTGCAGAGGCCTGGTTGCCTGAAAATAGGACAAGTAAGCAAATCAGTCTTCAAGTGCATGAGAAGGCAGAAGAAGAGGAAAAAGAAAACATAGCCACTAGCCTATATGACCTGCAGGAAAATGTCTCCCCGTCATTTGAACATCAGTCAGTGCATAAGCAAAACTCACCCACTGAGTCATTACAAACAAACATTAGCGGCCACAGTGCCGTGCCATCCAGTGTCGGGTTTCTAACAGTAGCAGTAGCTGATGTCACAGAGCACCACTGGGATCATATTGCACACTGTATTGTTTTTGAAAGATAGTTCCTTAGTTTAGGGCAGACTGGGCAATCATTTGGCAGAATTCCATAGCATTCGCTTGCCTTGTGTGTAAGCTTGTTTACTTACATACCCTTTAAGTCTGGGGTTCTGCGGTTCATCTGCCTGGCATTCTCCCCTGTTGTTCAAAGATGGCTTTGCAGGATTGCTTTGATATCTCTGAATGGCTAGAGAGGCGTCAATAATTTCAAACAATGAGATGCTTTCCCTGTTTCCACCCACAACCCATCAGGAATTGTAGACGACCATGTAGATTTCACAACAAAATGGTGTTATTTCATCTGAGTTTGGCTCACTGAGGAAACAAACAATTTGCGAAAGAAACCGCAAACAAAAATCCTTGTCCGTATGGATCCTCCCCAAGAGACGGACTGCCTGGTTTCATTACTAAGCGGATGCAAATTCAGTTAGTGGTGGAGGTAGCAGGGAATGAGCTGCAAGCGGTTCCCTGGTGCTGTCATTTCTTTTTCCATCACACAACAGGAGCCTCCATTTCTGCAATTTGGCAAAACTGTCAGAACAATTTGATCCGGGAGCAGTGACGATCAACGCTTCCCCATGGTCCAGAGCGTGCCTACTCTGTGTGTGCCCATTGCGACTCCATCTTCAGTAATCACATAACAAACAAATCAAGGGAGGGAGGAAAGGGGGGAACCTCTTAAAACACAGGGCAAGTTGCTCAAGTTGCTCTTTTGTTCCTTTTTCCCTAAGCAAGGAAGGTTCAAGGCAATGATTTACTAGTCTCAAAGACTCTATGGTGCTTTTGTCAAGATCTGTTCCACTGAACACTAAGGGCCAAAGTAGACCCTGAACATATCTGATCCTTCCAGTTTTTGTTTTCTTTTGGCAAATAATGCATAGGTTGTGTGAATGTGATGAAACCGGCCAAAATCTTGGAGGAATGAGGAATTTAGTATTTTGCCCTGCCATGGTTCATATCTGCTTGGTTTCCTCTCATAACTCGCATACTATTTTTATAGCCCATGGGCTCTTTACGACAGCACCAGAACTCATGTTCTGTCATCGTAAATGGGCATGGCACTCCTGTAAATGGTGTGCTGCTGCCAAGTGTTGTAGAACCATGTGCCCATTGTATATGAACCTGCCCCATGCCAAAGCAGGTAAAATAGCAGTGGAGGCAGGTCATGGGCTGTTTGGGGGAGGTTTGGGGCATGGAGAGGGGAGGTCAGGAGGTGGTTTGGAGTAGGAAGGGGAGGATCTTGGTAGCAGTCCACATGCTGGAGACTATCCCCCTTTCCTGGCTTGTGCCAACCTCCTTCCTCTCCTCCCACTTAAGGCAACAAAATAGCTGGTGTGGGTCCAAGAAAACCCATTGGTGACCAGATGGCCTAACAGGAGATAGGTAAAAAATGTTATTTTTACTTACCTCTCACTGGCTGTTTGATCACACACTCCCACCATAACATGCAGCACCCGCTCCATTGACATGGCTGGATGCTATGGACTGGCAGGGAACAGAATTGGGCTGTTAATGTTTTAAATATTTATGCAAATATTTTTCAATTCCACTGAAAGCCCAATGGAAATGTTTTCCATTGAAAATAGCTCACAGGAGAGTGACAATCAGTATTGGAGCCACTGTTCCCTTTAAGCTTCATGGCTGTGCAGCTGTGAAGCTCTAAGATGAGGTAATATTGCAGCTCAAACCTCGGTGTTCCTGGAACTTCAGAGATGATGTATGACATCATCACTGTGTGTCCAGGAACACTCCTGAACCACTACACAGCAGCAGAAGCAGATTCTGCAGCGGCACAGACCCCTTAGGGGGAATACTGATTTGAACCATGATAGGGACTGCTGGAGGCTGCAGGAGGTCTCATCTGGGTAAGGGGACATTTGTCCCCATGCCCTGAGATAAGAACCCAGCAGCCACTATGGGGCAACTTGGACCTGTGCCAGTTCAATCACTGGCACAAGTCTGTGTTGCTCTAAGCAGGCATATCAGGCCTGGGAAGAGGCTCGGAATTTGATGGAAAGCAGCCCCAATCCCACCCACCCTGTGCCAGGTCTGATCTTCCCTCCTCCCTCTCCTCCATCACCACCCTGTTCCACCCACTCCCTCCCCCATTTCACCCTCTTCCTACTCTGTTCAACCCTCTTCCCACCTCTCTTCAACCCCCTGTGCTGGCTTACCTGCTCCGGTGGGCGTCTGTGGTCCTGCCAGTGCACAGGAGGCCACTGCAGCATCACTGCCAGCAGGACAGTTAGCAGAGGCTGCTTTGTGACAGCTGTAAAACAGCCTCTACTTGTGCCATACTAGTTACACCAGCAGGGGAGGGGATTCGGATTGGGGCATTACCTACCTCCTGTTTGACTTCAGATTGCCTTTCCACCATAGCACACACCTTTTTTGGCACGGATGTATCAACTCTGATGGCAGGGGATAGGATTGGGGCCAAAGGCAAGGAACAGACTTTTCCTTTGCCCTATAGATTCTCATCCTCACCAAGTATTTGAACAGTGAGGATGGGAATCTTTGGGGCAGAGGAAGCGTCTTTCCTTCTCTTGCTTACTGTGCTGTAAAAAATTGTTTTTATTTCAAACATTTAGAGGTAGCACCTCAGCAGAAGGAAGGTTGGGAACTCCCATACTATATAAGGGTCTGAACAAGCAATTGTTTCAAAATTGAAGTCATGGTCATAGTGTTTTATTTTTAAATTCTCAAGGTCATTGGATTTATTGGCTGAACTTACTTTTTATCAGGCACGACTGAATAAAAATGATAGATATCTTTGCTTGCTTTACAACATCCTTCTATGGTTATTAAGGTCTCTAAAAATGTTTTCTTTTAAAAAAGGAAGAAAGAAAGAGAAAGGAGAAAATCCAATAGGATCTTGGCAAATGATGGATCACTGGAGATAATCCATCTTGTCTGTCCAGGACTGCATAACCTTGATGTCACTGCATATTCCTTTCCCTGTCCAAAATTTACAATTTGCCTACCTGGCTACAGGATAGAATATTTGAGGGCTCCTGGGTTCAGCTTGTGTTCCATCAGACGAAACTGTCTGATAGGCTCAGCAGGACCTCATGTAACCTCCTCTGTCATTGTGTCTAGTATTTTGGGATGGGGAAGTAGACTGGCTATCAACATTTTACTGACTACTTGACTACCAACTAACAAAATTGTCTACAGCAGTGGTTCTCACACTTTTTAAAGATCCTAGAGGCTGCTCCCTGATTTGTAAATACCAAAGGGTGTGGCTATAATAGTGATTGGGCAGCAGTACTCCCCTCCCCAAGAAGCAGCTTGTTTAACCCTTAATGGGCATAGCCTAATCTGCTCTGTCAGTTTCACAAACCACCCAAAATTGGGTCATGACTCACTGGAGGGGTCCAGGACCTGCTATTTCAGAACTGTTGGTCCTCACTACATCCAGAAAGATTAAATAAGGCAGCAAATTTAATATCTCCTGAGTTACCATCTCCTGCCCCACAAACTTCCATCCCAGCCAACACCCTCAGTTGAATATGGATTTTAAAAGTTTAACTCTGTTGGGGAAATAAAATAAAATAAATAAGCAAATGAAAAACAAATAACTAAACTTTTCTCACATGTATGAGAATTAGGTGAAAGATTAGCATTCAAAGATTAACATTTCCAGAAAACTTCTCGAAATTGTAGCCAAAGGGCATTGAATTTTTCTAGATAATTTCTGATCTAGGATATATAATTTGTTCTCTGATGAACAAATCTAGAACGTATTCAGTTCTTAATTATCATTGGAAAATTAACTTAAAGAGCTATGTATTTTGCTTGGCTGCCAGTGAAGTTCTGAAAATCTAGAATAGTGTTGTTTTTTTAAAACATCCAGATCCCTGGATGGTTTACAAAGATAAAAATCACATAGTGAGGATTCTAGTTTTCAAAGAAAACACTGAGTTGATTCCAGCAGCATCTTTTCCTTGGCAGAGCAATTCCAAAACTCAGGAACCAGACTCACTTGCAAGCTATACATTTTCAGAAAGCACTTATCATTGTGTCCATGGTATGACCAGCTCTCTCTATGTGCAGTATTTTGTTTGCAATCTTCAGTGCAGCTGACTTTCAAATAGTCTATGTCAGGTTTAAAACCATCTGAAATGAATGTATATAAAATTATAGCTGTTCCCAGGAGAAAGGGTAAAAGTTTGAGAAAGTCTAGTATTTGGGGAGGTTCTGAGGAAGTACTGTTAAGTGCATCAGGGCCAAGCATCTGAGGTATTCAGACACAGCTATAATTTGCTGTTTTGCTATTTCTGGTAACACATAAACCCACTGCAAATTCACAAAAGAGGAGAATTTATCTTGGAGCCCATTATTTGAGATAAAGCTAGAATTTGACATTCAACCCATTTCTTTCATCATATTTGCTTTTGAGAAATGCAAAAGTCCAAGGCTTATTCCAGAATTCTGCGTTTAGGACTGATTCTCACACCACATCCTCACACAAGGATAAAAATTGTGTTACTGGCAGTGGGGAAAGAGAACAGGTTACAGCAGTTACTGAGTGCCAGCATGTGATTTACAGTGCCATCCTACACCCAAGCAAGCTCTATGCCCAACATCTGAACCACATCTACCATAAAGTAATCCCATCCAATACAAAGAGGGAGGCAGAAGCAAGAGCCCGTTCAACTCAACAGTGGCTCTCCCACTGTTCCCAGCACTCTGCCAGGATCTCCCAGCATCTCTGCCAGGATCCATGGGAACACCAACACCATCCAGCAATCATGGGACAGCAACCTGATGACAACGCATGCTGTGATGCATTTGCCACCTGCTGCCAGTTGCCCACCCTTCACTCAAGATGCTCATGCAGTCCCAGAGGGAGGTAGCAGAAGTAGGCAACAGTGGCGTTGACTGTGGGCAGGTGGCAGCAGAGGTAGTTCACGTCCAGCCACAGCAGGTGGCAGCAACGTTTTGTCCAGTGGCTGCAGAGGTGGAGCCTGCTGCTACAGCAATATGGCAACAGCTGAAGCTGAGGAGGCTGCAGAGCCAATTGTGCCACTGGCAATGGCAGCTGGTGGATGACGGGGAGTGTTCATTATGGAGGATTTGTCAGTGTCCCTGCTGCGCTGGATGCTATAGTGTTGCCTTTCCGTGTTTGACCTCTAGATGGCGCAGGCACCTCTTGTGTGGTCCTGCCACACAAGAGCATGTACAGAGTGTAGAACCTATCTCCCTATCTAACCTCACTATCCAGTTGATCCCAAGAGATAAAAATAAACAAAATGATTGTTTGTCTCTCCCCAACCGTTTATAAACTGTTTATATCTTTGGGAAGTATAGCAGTTCCTCCCAAAGCCAAAAATTGCCAAAATGTAAAAATGCCAATTAAAAAATGCCAAATCAAAAATCAGATCAAAACTAATCGGCCACATTCATCAGGGATTGTCGGGGTTCAGATCCCACCACTGCCACCATGTCATGAAAGGGGAGGGGGACTTCTAGTGAGCACCCGCTGATCCCGGGCAGTGATGCCCAGTGCCAAGTGCTCACTCCTTTCCCATCTCCCACTCTTCCAATCCGTTGAACATGCAGCTTGGTGGAACAAGACCTGGAGGATCTAGGCCACTGCTACCAGCCCAAGAGATCCAGTTCCCAGAGGTGTTCCAACTCCTCCCCAAGAATGCTATTCAGAGTTGTTAAAATGCCCTCATTCTGACTGTAGTATCTGCAGAGTGGGGAGGCTGACAAATCCTCCACAATAAAATACAGCTGTAACTATTTTATCTCAGGGAGGTAGGTCTGCAGTCATCATTGTCCCGTCAACCTTTTTGCCTGTTTGGAGGCTTAAGGGCAGGAGGTCTGGTCTAGAGGGTTGAGCCTCCACTTGCCTGAAGATAACATCTGAAGGTCGCCAGTTCGAGGCTACCGGCACCATAAATGGCGAGACCTTGAAGCAGCTGACAAGCTGAGCTGAGTTATTCCACCTGCTCTTTGGAAGGAGCTGCTTGTCAGCCTGTGTGGGAGGAGGCCAGAAAGTGATACAGACCGCAAAAGTTCCATCTGAAATGTTGTGTGGTTCTTGAAAGATAGAACCTTTCTTTAATTGTAAAAATCCCTACGGGGATTTAAACAGCCTGCCTGTGTAAACCGCCTTGAATTAAAGTCTGAGGAGAAATCTGACGACCAAGAAAGGCGGTATATAAATACCTGTATTATTATTATTATTATTATTATTATTATTATTATTATTATTATTATTATTATAAGAGGACAGAGGTTGCTTTGGCAGTGGAGGTACCTGGGCACAGCATTGTGCCAGCATCCAGGGCTTGCTGTGAAGAACTGGAGCTGCACCTGTCAAACTTGGTTGCCACTGGCAGAGCTACAGGTGCACCAGCATCTGAGGGCATACTCCATATCCTACATTGAGGGATATAGGTGTATTACTATCTAAGTTACCCTTCTTTAAAAATGGACTGTGATCTCACAGCTATCTCACAGATGTCAAGGGAGATAAGGACATTCCTTAATTTGCCAAAGGAGAGGTGGCACAACTCAGGCCTTCTGGGCAGAAGCCCCGTCCCATTAGCTGCCTTGGAGGAAGCCCTACCTCTAAATCTGAAGGGTGTGAGGATGAGCAGTCATTGGTAAAGGCAGGGCATGATGGACATACACAGACGTGGTATGTGTATTTCTTTATTCTGTACTATAATACAAGTATAGAGTATTCCCCCCCAAAAAATGGTCTTTCCCATTTTTTCTTTGTTTCTTTTTATATAACATATCCCTAAAAAAAGAAGAAGAAGAAAAAGAAGAACCAGGACAATGTGAGGAGTCTTTTTCCTCTCCTTTTAGCCTCCTATTCCACACTTCCTCACCTGAGCCATCTAAGGAAATCCTCCCACCTTCCTCCCACCTATCTCTTCCTCCCTCGACCCTGGGCCTAAACTGATGACCCATTTAAATGTGCTTTCATAGTGTAGATGCAGTCTATCTGCACTGTGTTAACTTCAGAAGAATGTGGACTTGAATCCACATCAGGATAGGAATCTGCTTTTGAATCCTTTCTGAAGGGACCCACTCCAGTCCTCTCCTTTCTTATGTTTTGGTGCCACACCCACTTGATTTCTAGGGGGAGTCACGATCTCACTCCTGCTTCTTTCAGGGGATGAGCATAGCCAAAGATGGAAAGGATGGTGTGAAATGGGCATAGTTAAAAGAAGAGCCGTGTGACTCCAAGACCAGCAGTACCTGCAAGGTTCTTTCTTCTACTTACCCAGCGGGTCCATTGCTGTCCAAACCTGGGATTTTGAGTCATGGAACTTACTGCTAGTTCATTATGTCTGTGAGGAATTGTCTTATTGCTCCAATTCATTCAGCCTATATCCATCCTTGGCAGTTGCTCTGATGAGGAATTGTGAACATGATTACAGGTTCCAGGTAATCTGTACCAGGATAAGGTATGTGAGATAAGTGTCTGTTGAAACTAAAGGATTTCCACGGAGTAATGACTCACCACAGCACAGTGCAGTAATTGGCTGGGTTTTATTATGTATCTGGGAGATAATATCAAGGCAGAAGAGAGGAGAAGGTAGTTACTCTCTCCAGATAATTTGGAGTCAAATTCTCCAACATACAACACCACCATTCTGCAACCAGAAAAAACAAAATCCAGATTTTGTTATTAGGATATAGTATTCAAATTTGCATTAAATTAATGCACTTTTGCATTGCAATAGAATTAAAGTTGCACTGCTGGCTCTCCAACCAACAGCACAGCATCATACATAAATCATAGTTATGTCTCTAACGTACAATGATTATCATGCAAATAATATTTGCTGGCTTAGCTTGCAATTTCTTACTTTTGTAGACTTCTGAAAATTAAAAAAAAAAAGAATCTGCATAACAACTTTAACAGTTGAAGCAGACTTTATGTCAGATAATGAGTGCCATCTGTGGGTATAGTTTCGTATTTGCTATCTGGACGGAACAATCTAGAGCAGGAAGTGCTTGAGTGGTTGGTACTGGGATGCAACCAAAGGCCCAATCCTATCCAATTTTCCAGTGCTGGTGCAGTTGTGCCAGTGTGGTGTGCGCTGGATCCTGTGGTGGAGGGGCAGTCCTTGGGGCCTTCTTAAGGTACGGGAACATGTGTCCCCTTCCCATGGGACTGCACTGTGGCTACACTGGAGCTGGAAAGTTGGGTAGGTTTGGGCCCCAAGAGGGCAAAATGTGACTGGGAAACTCCTGCTATGGTTTTCAAAGCACATAGTAAGAAGAAGCAATGGCTGGAACACTGAAAAGCTATCCACATGCATGTTCCGGTCTTAGCTGAGAGAGAGAGAGAGAGAGAGAGAGAGAGAGAGAGAGCCCAAATGAGTAAAGTGATACCTTAATGGGCCAGCTAATGTTGGTGAAACAGTATCCAAGCTGTTGAATCTTCAAGTACTTTAGATCATTCTGGGTTGCTTGTGGTCTAACGGCAAAGCATTTGTTTTGCTTCAAACATCCATTATTCAGTAGCAGAAGAAAAATTAGCTAGGAAACCAGATAAATATAGGATTATTGACAATATTAACATAACTGCCAAAGGAACCGCGGGTGGGATTAGTCAGATGATTAATAGCGCAATCTGTGCAGCTTGATTTGGAAGTCAGTGCCAGGTCAGGGTGCAGAGGAATGCAGTTTAGGACATGGATGTGATGCTGTAAGGCTGGCACCTCGGCTATGTTGTATTCCATGTCTGTTGTGTTTGGAATATTTATATAATGAATATAATGATTTAAATTACATGAGATATGAACATAAGAACATAAGAACAGCCCCACTGGATCAGGCCATAGGCCCATCTAGTCCAGCTTCCTGTATCTCACAGCGGCCCACCAAATGCCCCAGGGAGCACACCAGATAACAAGAGACCTCATCCTGGTGCCCTCCCTTGCATCTGGCATTCTGACATAACCCATTTCTAAAATCAGGAGGTTGCGCATACACATTATGGCTTGTACCCCATAATGGATTTTTCCTCCAGAAACTCGTCCAATCCCCTTTTAAAGGCGTCTAGGCTAGACGCCAGCACCACATCCTGTGGCAAGGAGTTCCACAGACCGACCACACGCTGAGTAAAGAAATATTTTCTTTTGTCTGTCCTAACCCGCCCAACACTCAATTTTAGTGGATGTCCCCTGGTTCTGGTATTATGTGAGAGTGTAAAGAGCATCTCCCTATCCACTCTGTCCATCCCCTGCATAATTTTGTATGTCTCAATCATGTCCCCCCTCAGGCGTGTGATTCATCTAAAGAACAGACAATAGAGACGAGATAGTATCAGGTCATAAAAGAGCAGTTTGGTACTGGAAATACAGAGCAGTGTCTGAATACGGTTTATGAGATCAATATTTTTTTCCATGAGGATGTTGTACTCACCAGTTGTTGCAAGACTAGATTGTATATTCCATGATTGCTTTTAGTGCCACCTGTTCTGCTGAAGGGAGCCACAGAGATCCACACATAACAGTACAACATTATCAGGTTGTTCTCTCATCTCCAAAAAAACACCAGAGGGGGAAAGAGGCCTCCTGAGCCACCTTGCACACATCATATGAACCTGTGCAGAGTCAGGCCACTGATCCATTGAGGTCGGTATTGTCTGCACTGGCTGGTAGTGAAACCCTGGCAGTCCAGGGTGTCATATGAGGCGCTGTTCTAGTTTTGCCTGGACATACCAGGAAACAAACATAGGGCATTCTGCATGCAAAGTATGCGCTCATCCCCACCTCCTTCCCCATTTATTCTCACTGCTCTAGAAAAGCAACACCTTCCTGGAGGAGGCTCAGAACTTATAGACAGCTTACCACCTATGCCAAAGCCAGCCCATTAACAACATGGCCTAAAGGCCTTGCATTGAGCAGCAAAGTTGGAGCGGGGCCAAATGACAAGGGGTAGTAACCCACTCCCCACATCTTCCTGCCCACCACCAATAGAGTTGCTTCAGTCTGTGCTCTGACTTCTTGCCACTCACTCAAAGCAAGCAGGAAGAAGTTCTGGGCAGTGACAGCCCCCTTCTTCCTCCAGGAAGAAGAGAGGAATCCGAGCTGTGGTTGCTTCTGCCTTTCCATCTCCCTGCATCCCGGCTGCTTAAGAAAGCAACCAAGTGGGCCAGGAGATGGCGAGGTGGAGCCTTCCATCCCTTTCCTTTATCTCCAGCTTTGGAAATCCTAGAGGCAGCCTCTTCGCTCCCCCTGGGTCCTGTTTGAAGGAACCTGGAAGAGCAAAGCATTATCTGCTGTTTCAAGTCATTTCAAACAGGACCTGGGCAGAGGGATGACATTGTACCCAGGACAGTGAAGCTGGAGGCAGAGGAAAAGGGAAGATGATCCAAGTCTTAGCTCCCTGAGCCCCAGGCACGTGGAGCAAGGAAGAAGGTGCGCATGTGCTAACATATGCACACACAATTTTTTGTTTGTTGGGGGCTGGGAAGAAGAAAGATGGCATTTTGTGGCCGGTTCAGGCAGCATGGGAACACTGGCTCCTTTTTACAGATATAGGAGGTAACCACAAATCACGTGAAGCTGTGCCTCCACGTTTGCCAATGAAATTGATCTGTTTCACCCATAAAGTAAGTTTGCTGGTGAACATGGCTTGAGCCGAGTCCTGTTTTGTTTTTGTTTCATGCACACAGTTCCCTATGCACCTACTAAGATCATCGCAGTTGCAGTCCAGTGCAGGAAAACCAGGATGGCATGGATGCAACCAGCCCATTTCGTGATGCACTAAAAGGCTTACGTGAACAGTGCCAGTGGCAGATCTTTCTTCTCTCCAGTCTGTGTCTCTTTTCCTTTCCACTTCCTGGACAGTCCAGGCCTTCCAGTGCTGTTAACCAGAAGTCATCATAGGGCTCCCCTAGCCATTAAGCGGTTGTTTTTTACCCAGCACTTGTGGATGATTCATGTCCCCTGTCAAAGTTAGTCAGAAAGGTCAAGGGATAGCAGAGATAAAATGTTAGCACTGTCCAACTTAAATTGCTCTGGTCATGTTCAGCTTAAAAAAAAATACTCCCTCCTTTTTGCTCTTAAACATTCAGTACCTTCCCATTTTCTTCCTTTCTATTTCCTGCATCTTTCTTACTTTTTTTTCCTTAACCGAGTGCTAGCTGTGAACACTGGTGTGAAATAAAAAGGCATCTGTGCTCACAGATGTAATCAATTGAATTGGCAAGTTGCCTGCAGACACCTATGAGCTGCATATCCAATTACAGTGTGGACGTTTGGTCCTGCACATTCCCCTCTCCCTTTATTTTGTTTCTCAATTTTTTCCAGCTTGGCTTTAATCTGCTTGTTGTTTTCTGCTTTGCATTTAATAGCAATCAGCTTGCCTATTGCACGTACTTT
Organism: Tiliqua scincoides; assembly: GCF_035046505.1. NCBI lineage: Eukaryota > Metazoa > Chordata > Lepidosauria > Squamata > Scincidae > Tiliqua > Tiliqua scincoides. The sequence continues at coordinate 148,455,762 of NC_089822.1, forward strand.
GATCAAACACTCTTCATATCCGGGATATATCAGAAGGACTGCCAGGTTAATGTGCTCTGGCTAGCAGTTAATTTGGGCATGCACTGTTGATTAACCCTTTGCATGGTGGCATGTAAGCAGGTGGGTGAATACTGCAGTGGGCACCCCATCTCTCTCTCTCTCTCTCTCTCTCTCTCTCTCTCTCTCTCTCTCTCTCTCATACACACACACACACACACACACACACACACCCCTTCATCTAGAAATGTAGGCCACTGCATCACAAGTTTCACGGGTTAGTGGTAAGTAAAACAAATTTAATGAGCAAGCGTCCTGCAGTTTTTCTCACATTGGAAATACGGTGGCAACCGGTGATTGCTCTTTTTGTATGGTTCCAGTTAAAACTGCTTTGCAGAATGGCAGATATTTTAGGGATGTTGCTGAAAAGCAGTATCATCCAATTTGGGAGTTGAATCTTTAAGGTTATGACTGTTGAAAAGTACTCCAAAATCTCATCTTGGCCATCCAAATTCTGATGTCTTTTCAAAGAAACAGGGTCAACCTATTCACTTGTCATCTACATGGCCAGCATCAGGGGCCTGCACCATCTGAGGGTTGACTGCCAGTTCCCTAAAGTGCCCAGGGAGGACACTCCAGGTCAAAAGAATCAGTCTGTCATCATCTCTCCCCCCATTTTTCCCATCCACAAATGGGAGGGGCCAGCACCATCAGAGGGCCAACTTTCATTTGCAAACAGAGGGAGGGTCTGGAATGAAAGAGGCAATGGAGCAACTCTTCCAGCCAACTCTTCCACATGGGTGTGTAGGCTCTAAGTGGCTGGTCAGAGTTTATGAAGAGAGATCTGCTTGCTTGCGAGGAGAGGGGGCGGAAAGAAGCCAAGTAAGGTCATAGCCTCACATAGATGAGGCTTACTGTTCCTGAAAATAATATGGTCAACCACCTCCTCCTTTTCCTTGAATAATTTGCTATCATTCAAGATCTTTTCAACTCTTGCCTTCATTACATTTGTTTGTGATGCTTGTGATTTGTTTGTGATTTGTGATTTGTTTGTGATGGTCATAGATGACAAAGTGAAGGTCCACAACAGGGTTATTGTCTTCTCCCACATCCAAGAATGGGAACTTGCCCATAGAGGCCACAAACCTGCAACAACACCACTCACACCAGTGTGCGAGCGTTCATGGGAGGGAACAGCTTGCTCCCTGGCAGTTTTGTTTTGTGGTTTTTGTTTGTTTGGTTGGCTTTTTTGTTTTTGGCTAAAATTTCTTCTCTAGTTGCTTTTTGTCCCTTGTGTGAAAAGATATTAGGCCAGCTTAATATGAGCAAGCTGGAGACATTCACCACTCCCTCCCTGCCAGCCTCTTCACTATCACCCAGCCCTTCCCTTCCCAGTCTCTTCTTCACCAACCTTATGGGGAGAAGTAGCAGTTGTGCCGGTGCCACATAGGGAGACAGGAGGCTTTTCTGTCCATGAAGAATAAGTTGCAATCACTGGTTTAGATCTCACTCCATCTTGCAGGCCAGAAGCCATTTTGAGGCACACCCTGAGCAGGCACATCTACAGCAGGCAGCAGTAGAAGCAATTAGGATTGTGAACATTCATAACCACCCGAGTGATTTCATGACCTCCAGAAATGCCTTCAATTTCCCCGCAGATATTCAGTGCTTTGCTATACTGTCAAAGCCTTTCTTCAATTCATAAATAAATTCCATTCCTTTTCAGCTGGATGCCTCAAAACACAAACAGCAGTTGTCTCCTGAGCTTTGACTGAGATGGCCAGTGAAGCTGCTGTGGCTTTCATGTGCCAGTGGGATTGAATGCCGGATAAATTAGAGGAAGATCAAAGGAGAGATTAGGGAGGGGAGAGAGAGAGAGAGAGAGATCCCATAGAAAAGGGGGGAAGAGACCCAGAGTCAGCTTTTGTGAGAAGTCAGCTTTTCTGAGGAGGCTGCCGACTTTTCAAAGAACCATTTGACAAGAATTCAAGGAAGCTTATTTGATTTAGTGCACCTTTATACACTGTGGTCAAATCTGCACCATCCATCGCTCAGGCTGCCAGTGGAAGTGATGGAGATCTATGGTCTCTAACAATGTGAATGGGGGGGATGCAATCGCTGTATGAAAGGAGGAAGGCTAGGGTCAGGGAAAGGGACTCCTGAGGGAAGGCAGGCTAACCAAGGGGAGGAGTGTCTAGTAGTTAGCGTACGTACATACTCCTCCCTGCTATGGACCAGCAGCTGAAAAGGGAAAAACCTTCGTTTGTATTTGCTGCCACTATCCCAGGCAACAGAGGAGGGCTGTTGGGGGGGAGAACCCTCCCAGAAAAGCACAAAACCCCAGGGATTCATATTAAAGATCAAACCCACAGTAGTGTCTTGCAGGTCAAAAACATGTGGCAATCCTGTGAATTACCTGTGAGCGTGGATCAAGCAGGCCAAGGGTCAAAATTTAACTAGTTTATTAAGGGCGCAATCCAAACAGTGCCTTATGCTGGCCCAAGTCCCTTGGGCCAGCATAGGAGGGTCAAAAACGTGCTGTAAAGCACGTTTGTGCCTCCATGGGAGGAAGCCGCCTGCGCCAACACAAGCAGCAACAGTAGGTGTGGGGGGGAGGCAGGAGGGGGCATTTCTGGGCAGGGGAGGGTGGGCAATGGGCAGCCCCCGGGGGTGGGCGCATGGGAAGCCGGGGGCGGGGCTGGGACCCTGCAGCTACGATCCCAAACCCCGTCCCCGCGGAGAATGGAGCGACTTCAAGCCGCTCCGCTCTCCTCGGACCCGTGCCACCTCCAGAGGTGGTGCAGGTCTGAGGAGACCCATTGAGGTGCCCAGCCCTTACCCAGGGGTAAGGGGAAGAGCTTCCCCTTGCCCCTGGCTGAGCCGCTGCAGCCAATGAACCTGCGTTGGATGCAGCGCAAGCCTCCTGGCTTGCTTGCTCCAGTGCAGGTTTGGTTTGCGCCCTAACAGTCAAAAATAAAGAGGAATTAAAATGGGAGAAGTGCAAGAACACCGGAAACAGTTAAAAATAGAGGGGAAGTGGATTGTTGATCACAGGAAGTAAACAGCATAGCTTTTGCATTGTGCTGATAGGGGAATTACTTTGAGGAGTTTTGTTGGAAAGTAAGTACAATGCTGCCTGCAAGATATCCAGGAGGCAGATGGCTCAGAGGATACCTGTTGTGGACCTGTCATCTATGACCTGTGGGAGTGTGGCCTTACCTGGCTTCCTTCCTCCCCTGTTCCTCCTGATCTCCCAAGCACACAGAACTCTCTTCATGAGCTCTAACTGGCCACAAAGAGCCCACACACCCATATGCCATGAGATCTCGTACGCCCATGCAAAGATTCTTTGTTCCAGGATTCCTTGTTCTAAGTCTAGGATCTGAACAGCTAACAAAGATGTGCGTGCTTGTGAATTGTAACAGAAGTATTCTTCACTGAAATCTTTTCACTGCCATGGCATCTGTTTTATTATTAGCAGCAAACCCATGGGGGTTGATAGGGTGTGCTAGGTTGTGCTAAGCCGCTTCAGTGAATGACTCTGCTTGATTTAGACCCCTTTTCCCAACATTTTCACCTTAAAAGAAAAAATATATATTATATGATGAAGGAAATCTCTATGCTTGTCAGAAGAGGTGTATCTCTGATGGGTATGAAAAGGCTAACTAGGTGGTTATATGTGAGGGGAGGAGAAAGGAAAACCGGCTGGAGTAAGCAAACACATAGGGAGCATCAGTAGAGTATAGAAAGGGAGACTCTTCACTTCCAGAGCCAAACTGAAAGGACAACACCCAAAACAAGGCATGAGGGGGAGTCTACCTTCAGGCGGGAAGATTCCATAAGCCAGCACTATCCAAAAGTGTTCCTGTCTAGCAGAATTCTTCTCCAGCTCCTATTGTAGCCTTTGAGTGGTTGGATGTGAGGTGACTTGATGTCAAGATTCTCTGCTGGAATGAAAAGGACTTTGTTAGACTCCTAGAACAGTAAGGCTGCAATCCTACACACACTTACCTGGGAATGAGTCCTTAGTTCTGAGTAGACATGCATAGGACTGTGCTCTAAGTGCAGTAAGTGATTCACAGTTATAAGATACCACTGCTCTGGCATCGGTCCTCTCACAAATTGGTAAAGAATGTTGAAACGGGTGGAATTGCGAACGATGTTTATGTTGCTTATTTAACATTTAATTTGTAATGACCTATGGTTATATAATAAATTTCTAAATTTCAAATTTCAACATTTAATATTCATTCAATATATTTAAAACAATTATTTTCTCCCCTCACCGATGGATAGTATTCATATATGCCTCTCACAGTTGTTCCTGGTGAGACACAAAAAAATAGGCTGCAATAGGCTGATTCAGAGCCCAATCCTGTGGTCCGTGGCATGGCTCTGTGCCACGGACCACAGTCGCAAACGTGCCATAAGGCATGTTTGCGGGGCTCACTGCTGGGCTCCCGCCGGTGCTAGCCCAGTACTGGGCTAACATCGGGCGGTGGCCCAGGTTCCGCCGGGCTGCGGAACAGGAGGCAGGGGCATGGACGGGGGCGTGGGGGAGGCGTTCCGGGGAGGGGGGAGGCCGACGGGGGCAGGTGGGAGGTGTGCCAGGGGGTGGGCAGGAGGTATGTCAGGGGGACGGAGAGAGGCGGATCTGCGGAGCTGTGCTCCGCAGGATCCAGGGTGCTCTTGTAGGGCTGCGCACCCTACACAGGCGCCTTTACTTTAGTGCTGACCTTTTGGGTGGCGCTAAAGAGAGTAGCCCCATTGTGGGGCTGTTTCCCTTACTCGGGGGAAGGGGACAAATGTCCCCTTCTCCCGAGGTGCCTCCCACGGTAGCGCAGGAGGTGCAGGATTTGGCGGGAGCCCTCCTTGGAGACACAGAGACTGGGCGCTGCAGGTAGTTTAGGATTGGGCTGTAAAGTTGGGCCAAATAAATCAGATCTTACCTCATTTACAGCAGTAGGATACCTGAACCAAAATGGCAACTGCTGTATGTTCCAATGTACCTACCACACAGCTTCTCATGGAAAGCAGTTGTTTCATAGTTGTATCCCAGAGTTTCCAGAACAGTAACGTAACTGTCCAGAGAATATTAATTTCATATTACAGAGTCATGTACCATAAAACAATGTATAGGTGTGTGTCACTTAAGATGGGGACATGTTCTCCTATCCCTGTTGTTATGCAATTAGATTGTTAAGCGAACATTCAGCCCAATCTAGTGCCTCTGTTTTGCAAACAGACACTCCCTGCCAGACTCTAGCAGGCTGCACTGTCTACTGGTGACAGATTGCCTCTTCTTTGCATGAAGAGCCTCTTTGTTGTGTAAACAGGCACGCTGCTGCAGGCTATGGAAGTCTTGACTGCCTCATTAACAGCCTCTTTTTTGTGCTTTGATCACCATCATAGATGCTATCCATTGTTAAGCAGAAAGTTATTAAGCAACACACACCTGTATAATATTCCCTTCTATTATAAATTCCCTAAACCTTCTATTCCCTAAACCTCACGCAAGAGGTTGAACAGTTGGCCGTCACGCTGAGAGCAGTTGTGTTGTGCCAGCACAGGCTCTAGTAAGCCTCCAGAGGGCCAGATGCTCATTGGAGACTGGGGGCTCTCTGTCGTCCTCGAGGGCTGCAAGTGGCCAAAGGGCTAGGGTTTGGGCACCCCTGGACTAGAGAATGGGGAGTTGGAGACCCAACAGATAAGCCAAAGTAGCTTATGAAAGATTGTGACAGCACATTCACTGGCCAATCCTATCCCCCACCACATTATACCACACAGCCATGCCAACTGAGTGTGCACTGCAAGCTATGGGGGGGGGGGGGAGAGAATCAAACAGCCTGCAAATATTTACTTAAAATATTTTTTACTTACTCCCTGTTAGGCTGCCTGATAGTCTATAGGTCTCCTCAGACTTGTGCCAGCTATAAAGCTGGTGCAAGTCTGAGGAGAGCCAGGCGGTGGGCAGAAAAATGGGGGATAAAATCCAGTGTACATGTTTGCTGCCAGATCCATCTCCTTGGCATGTACACACACCAGTTTCCTCTCTCAACATGCTCATTATTCACCCTCCTCACCCATGGCTCACACTGCAGCCAACTTACCGGCGCCTGCAGAGCCTCCCAGAGCCACTGCCGCCTGGGCTGTGCTTCTCACTGTTCGCAGCAGTGGTCTGGCAGCACACAACAGCTTTTGCACTGCCATAAAGCACCTTGCTCTGCGGGAATGCAATTTATTAGCCTTAAGATTCCACAGGACGCTTTGTTGATCTTGCTGCAACCTGACCACACATTTACATGGAACATCACAGTGCTTATGTTATGCTTAGCTCATGGGGATAAGTGGAAGGGCTGCACTGTGGGACTTCCAAGGGTCAAAGCAAAGCTTGGAAGTGACACATTACGGCACCTCTATATTGCTCCAATTCCAGGATGCCAGTTTTGGCCCATAAAAGGAATGGGCTGCCATGGTCACAGAGTTTTGCCACCACATTGTAAGAAGCCAACTGAAGGGGCCTAATGAATGGTTGAGCCATCAATCCAAAGATGAAATGAAAACTTAAATAATGCTTCGGTTTGCATGATGCGTACCTGGAATGTGTTTGAGACTTTGAGAATGTCTCAAATATTTGCCCTGTTTGTGCACACCCCCAGAGTCCTCCACTTACCACATCGCAACCTGAAGACAACAATAAAATTGCTAATTGGTCCTTCTTGCTCCCACCATGTGGGAACCCTTACAGTTGATGGAGAGCTGCTTCTTTGCCCCCCCCATATGATTTATAATCACTCATCCCTCTCAAAAGCATCCATGGTGCATCAACTCCAAATGTCTTGCAGCTGCTACTGTCATGACAGGCGCCAAGAGGGAAGGTCTATGTGGGGAGGTGTATTTTTAGCTTTCTCATTAACCGAATGCTTTCAAATTAGCCTTCTATTAACCTCGAAGTAGAATGAAAGCAGTTGAAAGTGTTTTTTTGTTTTTTTTTACTTCTTGCTTCCAAGCTCAGACTCCTATAGAATACCAAAGTTCTCATGATTAACATTATGTATCTGCCTTGGAGCACTAATAAGTGGGATTTTGTAATGCTTGACTTCGACGATATAATTGGTCCAGATGAAAAGAGTGCCATGAAAGCTGCCTGCAGTCTGACATGGCCTGATCACTTATCTTTCTGCGTAGCTCCCTCCAGTTAGGTCTGTTTACTGTTTAGGTCTGTGTTAATCTAAGGAACATGGAGCTCTTCTTTATTCTGCATTGTCTGTGCTGTAAGAATCAGGAAACCCATAATGTAACTGTGCTGAAAGTTATGTAATAACAGTAGATATTAGCTCAATGTATGACCAGGGACGGGCCGCAACTCAGATGACTTGGACTTGAGCCACAAAAACATGCATTTTTCATGACTCCTACAGTCACTTGTGCCAAAAAGTAGGGTACTGACTTGGGAGTTTTACCCTAAAAATGAAAAGAGATTCAAGTCAAGACTGGCTTTTTTGTGTGCTTGCAACTCTCTCTCTCTCTCTCTCTCTCTCTCTCTCTCTCTCTCTCTCTCTCTCTGTACATGTGTGTGTGTGTGTGTGTGTGTGTGAGAGAGAGAGAGAGAGAGAGAGAGCTTGCTTTTTTGTCACTTCTGTGATTCAGCTTGTTTCTTGAAAATACTCTTACTCGATTCAAAATGACTCAAAAACTGGCTCTGGATGAGTTGCAATGGCTGCTGTTATGACTCGTGGGCAACTCGGGTCAAGGGTGGCTGGAGACTCAGGACTCAACTCGAGGAAGTGGATCCGGCACATCTCTGCATAAGACTGTTCAGAACTGCATGTGGACCAAAATCCAGGGGCAGTGCTGGAAAATAAAATGGTTGCAACCATGAAAACAGGGCAGTCACTGTACTATTATTATTATTATTATTATTATTATTATTATTATTATTATTATTATTATTATTATTATTATTATTATAAGTTTATAATATAATATAAACTTTCACAGTCCACCAGGTGTTTCGACTAGCACTTTTTGGACTCTCATTAGTTTGAAACTAGCCAAGAATTTAGGAGCTAGTGTTGTGTCGTCACAATATATGACATGATCCCACTAATGTGACTCTCTGCTATTATCCTATCTATGTCACCACTGCCCAGATATTTCTTTAGAGCCCTTGAAGTTATGCCTAGTCCTCCAATCACTATTGGAGTTGTCACTTTCTTTCCCCCAGAGACATTGAACTTTGATTTCTAAATCTTTGTATTCTTTCATCTTTTCCAGCTCCTTTTCTTCAATTCTGCTGTCTCCAGGGATTGCCACAGCAATCCATGTTACCAGTTTCTTTCTTTTTCTTCCAATCACAGTCATGTCTGGTGTATTATGCTTTGTCTTCTTATCTGTTTGAATTTTAAGGTCTCACAGCATCTTCAACTGCTCATTTTCAACAATTCCCCCCCCCCCCGGCTTGTCTTCCCACCATTGTTCCATGGATGGTATCTCATAGCATATTTTTGGCATGAATTCCAGTGTAACATTGCAGCAACTTTGTCATGTCATTCCTTGTAATCTAATTGTTTGATCTTACTGTTCCTGAAAATAATATGGTCAACCACCTCCTCCTTTTCCTTGCATAATTTGCTATCATTCAAGATCTTTTCAACTCTTGCCTTCATTACATTTGTTTGTGATGCTTATCCTTGTGTGGCATATATAAACACTTATGTTTCTTTTTTAGTGTTCCATTTCATAACAACTTCCAGTTGGTTTCCTTGTCAGTTTTACCTTCCATATTCTTGATGTGCTGGGCATGCAGTGGTTTGCTAAGCCACACTTCTAACCGGGTTTTTAAATATTTATTTATTCATCTTTGGTTTTCTTAACTTTCATTAAATCTTCTTTGCAAGCATTTGCCAACATTTTCTTTGTTTTGTTCTTGGTGTAATCATTCAATGCCCACCTCTCTTCTTTGTTTCACTTGCAGCAGTCCTCAACCACCATTGTTTTGTGGTAAGTCCTACTGATTAAGATCGCTACAAGGACGCTGGGCACAATCAGCAGTATGATTTCCCTCAGTTTTTGGTCCGGACGAGTGCGTCCAATTTGGTTTGTGTCCAGTCTATAATCCCTGCACTATATTAAATTATTGGAATGTCCCAGGTGTTTATAGACTCAATTGTGTTCTCACTATTCAATTTTGATTTTAATACTTTTTGGATTCATGTTATATATTATTCAGTGCTGGACTTCCACTATTGTGAGCTGGATTGTAGAATCCCCAAATATTTCTAATTTTCTTCCTTATGCAAGCTTTGAATTACATTTCCATCTTCAAGCAGTATTCTATCTGATTCAACCATCTTTCCTCTATAATAGTAATAGCAATAGCAATAGTAATAGTAATAGCAATAGCTTCTTCTTCTTCTTCTTCTTCTTCTTCTTCTTCTTCTTCTTCTTCTTCACAGTCTATGCTGGGCTGGTTATAGTCTGGATCTAATATAGTCTGGATCTAAATCAGGATCTAATCACATGCCTGGGAATCACAGAGATTATGGAGGATTCTTGGCGTTTCAAGCAGTGTTAATTTCTGGAGCTGAGCTGGTGTAATTTACTCAAGGCCAAGAGTGTTGAGGTGTTTCTCGATTTCTATTGTTGTTATTGTTCTATCACGTTCCAACAAAAGCCATTCACATAATGGATTGGGTGTCCAATTCTATGGGCCTGCTGCACTGCCAGAACACTCATTCTGGTGGAGCAGCTTGGTTTCCAGCAGTCGCAAAAGATGATTCACCATGTCATGGAAGCAGGCCACTGCCATAAGCAGCAAGCAGTCATGCCCACTCGTCAGTGATCTACAAAAAAGTTCTGGCACTGGTGAGTCAGCATGGGATGCAGGGATAGGACAAAATGGGGTAGGGAGGGGGGGAAGAAAAGGGTGGAGGCCAAGGCGGGGAAAGGGTGTATCAAAGCTGGGAATGGGGTGGTATTGGCAGCAGTAGTGCCAATAAGATAATCCTTACTTCCTGGTCTCAATCTACTGGGTCCATTCAGACTTGCACCAGCCAGCTCACTGGCACAGTGAGTACTTTCATCCTAGTACTTCCATCACAGCATTGAAATTGGGGACAAATATTCCCTTATTCAGAGGACACCAGAGGACACCAGAGGGTGCAGCATGTGCTGTTGCGGTGCAGTTACATTGGCGGGGGAGGGAGACAGAATTGGGCTGTGGGTCCATTATATTATGGGTCCAGTTCATATAATGCAATGGTTCTCACATATTTAGCACCAGGACCCACTTTTTAGAATGAGAATCTGTCAGGACCCACTGGAAATGATGTCATGACCAGAAGTGGCAACATCAAGCAGGAAAATTTTTAACAATCTGAGGCTGCAATCCCCCCCCCCACACTTACCCAGGAGTAAGTTCCATTTACTATCATTGTTAAAATAATATACATAGTAGCTTGTTAAAAGCACAGGTCTGTAACATTTCCCCAATGCAGTCACATACCACAGTAGCATCAAGTCTAATCTATTAAAAATAAAATATTGAAATGAACGGGGCCCAACCTGAGATTGGCTCGCGACCCACCTAGTGGGTCCTGACCCACAGTTTGAGAAACACTGATGTAATGGACTTATTGGGAATTAGGGTTTTCCTTAGAACTAATGTAAAACACTCCAAAATTGACCCTATTCATCATATTTTTCATTTGTTATGAAAACAAATGCAACCTATTATAAACAAACCCTTAGTAAAAAAGAAAAAAGAAAAAAAAAACTAAAAAAGGCAATTATGTCCTGCACACAGACCCCACCTTCACTAGCCGGGGTCCAGATCTAAACTATTCAGTATTCACATTCATCCACGCACTGCACCCCAACCGAAACAAATCCATACCAATAGGTTCATCCTATCCAGTCTTGCAAGCATGTTCTTCAATTTTTTTTTTTAAACATCACCTAGTGTGAATCAACCCAGAGGTCACTTCATCCAGCAGAAGAAAGAAAGTCCATGGTGGTGGGAGTGGGGGAGAAAAGTAAAGCTATGGCAGAAAGTGCTAGGTCAGATATTGATGAGACTGGATGAAGAGAAGGGAGGGGAGGCTGAATGGCAAGGCTGGGCAAGACAAGGAAGTCCAGATGGTCACTCTGCTGATTTACTAAGACTGCTGGGCTGTAGCTAGTCTAGAGGCAAGAGTTGTATTCTGCCTCAGGAAGTCACTCGAGCATGCTCAACCCAGCATTGAACCCTAGACCGCACCCATGGTGTGTAGAGTTCATCTCTCCAGTTTGCTGAAGGACCAAGAAACAAGGTGCTGGAGGCTGGTGAGCTGCAGGGGAATCCAATTTGAGAACACCCCCCCCCCCACACACACACACCCCTTATATCTAGTGAGGCAAGATCATCAAAAGCAAAGTGATGAAATGTTTTCACGCTGGTCAGATATGGACGTGATGACAGACACTTTGAACATCTGACAGTTGTTTGCAAACTGAAACGGTCGTATTAGCCTATTTGCTTGGGACTGGGTGAAAACAAATGGAACAGACAGCAAATCACACACCCAGAAAAGAACAGTTCAGAGTTTGGAGCAGACAAAATAATAAACATGGTAAATCAGATTTGGGGCCTGCTGACCCACACTGTCTCTCCAATGAAGCATTGTGATATACCAAGTATCTAAAATCACATTTGGGTTAAGCAAGATGAAGGAGTTTCAGTTCCAGCCCTGTCTTTCCCTGGATGCTGCCAGTGAAAAATGTCCCTTCATAATCCAGTTGAGGGCATTTTTCACAGAAACGCTTGAGGAAATTGCTCGCTGCCAGGAAGGTGTTTATTTAATGAACGTGTTGCTAAACAGATAAAGATGATTTTCTGCCCCTGATGGACTATAGCATTGCAGTAAATTACAGAGAAGCGGAGCCAGTGCTGTCACATACCCAGTCCTTACAGCTTGTGATGGTGTTGAGACACAGATCTAGACTTTCTCTCAAGTCGTGGTTTGGCATAGCACAAAAACATATACTGGAAGCTGGTTGAGTTGAGTCTACCAGGTCTTCAATGTGATTTGTAGAGCAGGAATTGCTGGCAGGTACAATAACACGTTGTGGTCAAATGCTTCCACGTTTCTTCTGTAATGGGAAAACTGTTGGGTTTGGATGCAACGCTTCCTGAAGGACTCTGGAGGGCAGTATAATGTTCAGTCACCAGAGACCACCTACCTGCCCTTCTATGGTTCTTGCAGGTGTGGTCCCTAACACGATTTCCTTCCGCTCCTCCTTCCCTCATTCTCTCTTCCCCTCCAGACATCACAGAAGAAGGATGTGTGGAATGTGTGCTTTGTTTCTGCAGTGACAGACCACAAGCCCCCAGATGTGAAGGCCCAGAAAAAAAAATGGAAAAATTCAGAAAAAACCTCAGTTTTTTCCTGAAGCCTCTTTTGTTTTTTTCCAAAAAATTGGAAAAATTGAAAAAAGAAAAAAAAAGAAAAAAAATTAATTATGGAATGTTTCATTTTAACATGATGAATAAAATATTTTAAGACAATGTGTTCAAATATTTTCCAAATCATTTCTAAAAAAATATGTATGTTATCAGATTATTCTAATTTCCATGCACTGAGGACAAGCAAGTCCTAGGTTACAAACTGAACTCTCCAATGCAAGAACAAGATGCATTTCTTCCTTTAGGAGGTGCTGCTATTGTCACAAGAAAAGAAAAAGGTTTCAGTTCTGTTTTTGCATGTGGGTGGGTATGTTTGGTTCTGTTCTGTCCTCTTCACTAGGCCTTAAAGCATTGGAAGAAAATACAGAGCAACAAAAAGGACCTGAAAGTATATACTTAATTTTAAAGGTTACATTTATCTGATTCCAGAAAACTGAGACTTTTAGCTATATTAGTTTATCTTTATAACCTCTGTGTAAACAATAATTTAATTACTACTAATCTGGTTCTTTACTTCCCCCACCCACAACCATAGATTAGTGTCTTCTTGCAAACTAGCCATTAAATTATTTTTCTTTCCTACTCCCCTCAGGAAAATGGTGAGACCAACATCTAGCATATGGAGGCATTTTCACATTACAAGTTCTTCTGAGAAGAAAAATGTGATTTGCAAATATTGTCAGATGAAATATGCATTTCCAAATGCTACCAGGATGACAAAACACATTCTTGTATGTAACAAGTGTCCTGTAGATATTAAAAAATCCTTCCTGGATCTAAGTAAAGAGGACCACAATGATGAAAATGCACATAGTTTTTCTCAATGTTCTCTTTCAAGAAGACTTCTTTCTACTCCATCTGTAACATCAGCAGCAACACAAAGTGTTGTTGCCTCATCAGCAGCATCTTCAAGTAAACAGATACTGAAGACAGCTGCATCCAAAAATTATTTAACAACTTCATTTGTAGACAAGATGACACCTGAAGATCAGGAAAAAATTCATTGAGCTCTTGCAAGAGAAATATATTATTCTGGAACACCATTTTCAATAACTGAAAATACATACCGGCAGGAAGCTTTGAAATTACTAAGACCAGCATACCATTTGCACAGCAGACATTCTTTGAGCAAGCCTCTTTTGGAGTCAGAATATGAACGTGTCATGGAATCTGTGCAAGGAAAAATTAATGAAGCACTGTGTCTTGCACTACTTACAGATGGATGGACAAATGTGAGAGGAGAAGGAATTATAAATTTTGTTATAACAACACCTCAACCAGTTTTTTTACAAAAGCTTTGAAACAGGAGAGAATAGATGTACTGCAGAGTATATCAGCTGTAAAATATGTGAAGTCCTACAGAAAATTGGGAGTGGTAAAGTATTTGCTTTGCTGACTGACAATGCCAGCAATATGAAAGCAGCATGGGAGATCATAATGGAGAAGTAGCCACATATTGCTTCAATAAGATGTGCATCTCATAGGCTCAACTTGCTTCTTAAAGATATAATGAAACTGGACACCCTTCAAATGATCTATAGACAAGCAAAAGAAGTTATAAAACATGTAAAAGGTACTCATATTGTAGCTGCAGTTTTCAAGAAGCAAGTGGAAAAAATGCAAAGAATAAAATAGTGACACTGAAGTTCTGTAATCAAACTCGGTGGGCTGGAATGGCGATTTCCTTTGAAAGTTTACTAAAAAACAAAGAAGCTCTTCAAGAAACAGTAATAGTTGAAGTTCTTAAAGTACTCAGGAGTGTGGGAAACACTGTTCTTGATCAGGAGGTCTTCTGGGTTCAGCTGCAAAATTCCCTGAAGAGTCGAAAGCCAATTGCTGCAGCAATCACTTCATCTGAATTAGATAGTGCGCTTTTGTCAGAAATTCCTTATTTAATGACCAAGATAAAAACAACTGTTTTTGACAATCTCAGTATATCTCCACTTACAACTATAGTAGAAACTAAAGTGAAAGATTTTATTTAAAAAAGCTAAGAATTTTGTTGCCATCCAATTCATGCTGCTGCAAATCTGCTGGATCCAAGATTCAAAGGTGGAAATATAAGTGATGACAGCACTGTTACTGCATTTGACTAGATTACAAGACAAGCATCACATTTAGGACTTGATGTTGGGAAGGTACTTTCAAATGTTGCAGAATATAGAACATCTTCAGGGATTTGGTCCAGGAATGCAATCTGGAATTCTGCCAAACATATTCCTCCTGCAACATGGTGGCAAGGTCTTTGCACAACACAGCCTCTGACACCTCTTGCTTCTTGCCTTCTTCAGATTCCTCCATCTTCTGCAGCATGTGAAAGAATCTGGTCTATGTTTGGAAACACTCGCACTAAATCAAGAAATAAACTGACATGAAAGTGTTGAGAAGCTTTTTTCAATCCGGGCAAACCTTCATTTTTTAGAAGACCATAATAACTGTGATAATGACAGACACAACAGAGTAGCTGCAGAAGCAGAGACTGAAACGGATACTGATAATTACAGCTCAGAAAATGATTCTGATTAAATTTCATGCCCATTCATTGAAACTTAATCCCACTCCCTTCTATACACTTCCCCCCTCTTCAATTCTTTTTATGAGAATGGGTTTTTTAATTTTTATTTAATACTATGGAGAGGAAATATGAATAATTGTTACTTCTGGATTTTTAAAAATTGTTTTGTGGAGTTTTTTTGTTCCACATAAACTAGTAAACAGTTCAGGAGATTGTTGCTCCATTTGTTCCCATTACAAATAAATATTATTAAAAAAAATTACAAAAAAAATTATAAATTCTGTTTGTAATAATTGTTTGGATACACTATATTTTTAATATGCTAGCTGTGATAATTTTATGCCAAGTCAAATTGTCCATAGCCATATTTTGTGTTCCTAAAGTAGCAGAATGACTTTCAGTCTGAGAAAGAAAAAAAAAGTGCTAATGTAGCATTTTTTTTTCCATTTTTCTGAAAATTTCTGTTTTTTTCTGGAAAAAAAAGGAAAAAAAACTGGGTTTTTTTCTGAGCTTCAAAATTTCTGGAAATTTTACATCTCTACTCCTGATTTTTACGAAGGGAACAGCTTCTAGAGTTCTCTGTTCCAAAGCAGTAGGGCCTCTGATCCAATCAGAAGATGCATGTATATTGGCACTATAATCTACACTGCACTGGGGCTACTTGCATCTGTGCCAGCTATTTTGCCAGCACAGATGAGAGAAGCCCTGTGTCAGGCTTTGCAGACCGACACAGGGGATAGTTGCTCTTTTGGTTCAGTGGAATTATGAAGGTAAAAAATGTTTTCTTAAAACAAGGAAATCTTGATAATCCTAGTTAAAGTGAAGGAAGAGAGAGTTCTGGTTTGTTGTCCAGTTTTGGAATGGCATATAACACAACATAGACATTGTCCCCATTCTGTCTGCATAATGGCAACTGTGGATCAGGTGCTTGCTAGAAGAAAGGCAGCCACTGTTTGAGGAATAGTGCATGGCTGCTTTTTCTGATGGATCTCGGGGAGTAGTTGCATATTAATAACCCAATCCCACTGATTGTATGTAGCAGACATCTCAATGGAGTCCTAGGCAAGCAGCATCGCAGTTGCAATTTTCCCTGCATGGAATTATGGTTGTTTCTTGTCATGATACACAATAACCTATCTTGTTCCTGCCAGGCTGAGTCCACAGGGCCCTAAGCATGGCCTGGATGGGATGGCTAGAGATGGGTGGAAGTAATTCAACAGCAGAAGCAGATAGCAAGTTCTAGATAGCGGGACCTTAGTATAGGTTCTTGGTAGCAAGGATGGGTAGGAAGGTTCTGCAGGACCTAAGAGATCTTCAAAGGAAAAGCAGAAGTTGGTCCAGTAAAGCCCAATTGAGTCCTTATATCTCCTAGCAGTGCCTGATGATTGCCAAAGTTCCATCCCTTAAGCATAGCAACTGAGAATGTAAAAGAATTGCACTTTGGCATAAAACACTGCATTGGGGCACTGTTGAATGGTCCCAGATAGTTCCCTCTACCTTCTTTGCTGGGAACAGGTAGGAGGAGGTGAATGAATGAGCCAATCCAAATGTCTCACTTGTCCTCACCAAACTCAGGTGCTGGTAGCTCCTTTTCTGCAGAGTCTTCAGAAGTTCCCCTTTAGATTCTAGGTCCAGTGGATTCTGAGGCCAAGAGTCTTCCAAGACAGGTGATCCCAACTCAAGAGTGTTATCAGAGCAGATGCTATCAGAAAGGTCTGAGACAGATCTTTCCCTTCATCGCCTCAAGCACAAGTGAACCTCATTTCCTTTCTCTGAATCCTATTTTAGCCTTTATGTGGCTTTGGAAGTTGTGGTTTAGCAGGGTAGGACAAGAGAGAGCACAGGGTTGTGGGAGGGAAACACTGTTTAGATTCCGCAACTGTATTTGCCCCATTGAGGACTGAACAGCTTGTCACTGAAAAGCTTCTTCTCTCTGTGTTAAAGATATTAAGTCATCTGAGGTCTAGTACATGGTTTTCTGGTCATCTCAATGATGCTTCCTTTTTCCCAAAGCCATAAAATGTTAAGAGAAATATCTGAGAAGCGTTATCAACTAACTGCAGAGGACAATGCTTAAGGGCACAGAAGAAGCCATCAGTTTATAAAGCATATGTTGGATAAACTCCAACATAATTAGGGCTCTGTGAGTCAGCTCTCTCACTGATGCTTTCATTTCAGAGGAGCAATCTAGATACGATCCAATAAATGAAGTAATCTGAGAAACAGAAACATACACAAAGAAATATAGAGAGGATAGGAGGGATGGTTTTATCTTTTGAGAAACCGGTTTCTAGTAGTGCAGTGATGGAAACGTGTAAGTATTCCTTCACTTTTTAATACCACTTTTCCATGGTTGGATGCATTGTCCAGTGACGGGGCACAAGTCAAGTGTTATGAGAGTGCAACAGTTGGAAGAGCGGTTTTCTGTTTGTATTGGCACAGGTACGAGTGGATTCTGAGTGGATTTGTACATTGAATTCATACATTCTGAGTGGATTCTGAGTGGATTCGTACATTGAAAGCTTGCAAAGCAGGGCACCTCCAGATATGTTCTGCATGTCTGTTTTGTGGTTAGTATGATTTTCATGGAGAATGTGCACAAATACTGGTGACTGCACGCATTCCTATGAAGGCATAGAGAATGTACAAAAAAATGGGGGGAGGGGCCAGTGAGCAGCCAAGCAGACGTGCCCTCTCAAGCTCTTGAAAGGTACTCTGTTTCTTTCCAAAAAACTGTGGATCCAAGGAGACCCAGGGATGTTTGTCAGGAGAGACAAGCTCCTCCATGTGATGGCACAATTCCTGAAGAGATAAGCCCCGCCAGGGGGGGCTTTCCCAGGAGATTTCGCCATCTGGCAGCAATGGTGAAGAATTCATGCTGAATCAAGCTGAAGGCCCCAGCAGGGAAAGACTTTGAAAGACTTAAGTAAGTGTTATTTCGTTTGTGTATGCCTGGCGTGGACTGAGTAATTGATTGCCTGATTTGGTTCCTTTTTGCCGTGAGGAGAAGGGGTGGAGGTTCCCCCCCTCAGCTGTTTATCGGTGTGAGGAAAAATCATAGAAGAGATTTACCAAGCTTGTTATGGTTATCTGAAAATATGATTGCAACTTTACAACTTTGAATTTCAGTGGATTACAAATTAACTATCCCTGGATAAAGTTTGTGTATGGGAGCATTTATTGCTTTGGTTTGATGCTGTTGTTTGGGATTGCCTGAAAACGGCTGGATGTTTTGAGATTCTTGGGATGTGGTTGCCAAGGCTACAAGTATAAATAAGATAAGAGAACAGGAACAAAAACAGTGCGCCAGTGACATCTAGTGACATCTAGTGGATTTAAAAAGACATTGCAGGAACTGGATTTGTGTTTATAAGTGGAGCAAGGAAGATAATACGCTGTGGACATCTAGTGGTCTTAAAGAGTATTGCAAGCAAAAATTTGAGTTCCACAGGAAGGAAGAACGAAGATGGCGGGTAAGGAAGTCCGAAGTTTGCCAGCACTGGAGACGGGATTTGGAAAATTAATTCAAAAGGAAGCGAAAGGGAAAGACTGGAAACAGACTATGCAAGACAACATGGAAAAACTATTGGCAATGGTGCAGCAACAAATAAATCAATCTGCACAGATCCAAGACAGCATGGATGCTTTAACTAAACAATTAGATGAATTCAGTGGACACTTGATAAATGTGAAAATTACATCAGAAGAAGACAAACAAGAGATTGAGAGATTGGGAAAAAAGATAAGAAAAGACCAAGTTAAAATATCGGAGATAGAAGAAAATCAGCACGATGCAGAGACAACGTTAATGGAAATTCAGATGGATAGTGCAGCTCGAGTGGTGAGGATACAAAATATACCAGAAGAGAAAGGAGAAGATATGTCGCAACAGACTCTCAGATTAATATCAGAATGGATTGATACACCGATGGAGAAGATACCTAAAGAATTGGATTCAGTGAGAAGAGTGAGCACTTTTTATTTGAGAAAACACAAATTACCAAGAGAAATTCATGTGAAATCCATCAGAATCTTTTATAGAGATAAATTACTGAAGGCTCCACAGGAAAAGAAATGGACAGTGGATGATAATAGAGCTAGAATTTTGAGACATGTTCCATGGTGAGTGAGGAAGAAGAGAAAAAAGAAGAATTGTCAAGGCAAGGTGTAGAGATGGGCTGGTGGACGTGCCTACAATTAGATTCAAGACTTGGGAGAGACAAATAAGAAAGTTTCTATATGGAATGGACACCATTTGATAGACTATTGCTAGAAAACAAAAGAAAATATACTTTAAAAATGTATATGTTTTTATTGGTTTTGAGATGTAAGAAGAAACAGTAAAACAATATATGATAAAATGGACACAAAATATAGGCCATAATATCATAATGCATCAAGGGGAACAGATCTGGAAGTATAATATAAAACTTATTAGAGCAACAAATTTTAAAGAAAATGTATATAAAATATTTTATAGATGGTATATGATACCAAAAAAACCTGGCAAAAATGAAACAGAATATTTCAAATAGTTGTTGGAAGTGTAAATGTGTGGAAGGAACATTTTATTATATGTGGTGGATATCTTAAAAATGCAAATTTATTGGAGAATGGTAAGAAATCTAATACAAGAGATTGTTTAATTGATTATACCGTTGAAATCTGAATTATTTTGTTTAATATTATTTTAGATGTTATAGATCAGGGGTCCCCAAACCCCAGCCTTTTATAGGCCTTGAGCTATTGCAAGACCTTCATTCATTAAGTTCATCTTTAATATATTCATTTATGTAAACTTATGTAAATTTATTCAAATTTTAAATGTAAATTAATTCTTTTTCTTCCCCGGCCCCCGACACAGTGTCAGAGATGTGGCCCTCCAGCCAAAAACTTTGGACACCCGTTATAGATAAAGAAAACAATTATATTTAGTTATGATTTTAATTATAGCGAGGATTTTATATGTTAGATATTGGAAAGATTTTAAAATACCAATGAAAGATGAATTAATAGAGAAAATAATGAATGTGGCAGAAATGGACAGGTTTTCAGAAAATTTGAATCAACAATGAAAACCGACACAAATTGAGAAATGGAAACCATTTTATGCTTGGTTGAAAATGAAGTTTTAGAAATATTTGATAGGGCATTTAGATGATTACATATATATTATATTTGATATGATATAATACACGAAGGATGAATGAAGAATGATTTTAAGAGGTAAATTTAGAAGAGGAAATTATTAACAATATTTATATACCGCTTTTCAACTAAAAGTTCACAAAGCGGTTTACAGAGAAAAATCAAATAACTAAATGGCTAAGTGCCATATTAATGGTTGCTTTTGAAACTTGGGCTCTTCTTATGTTGTTATGACCCTGTTGGCATTATCAATATGTGCACATGCTCAGTTCCAGGGTTTATGCACATTTTGCTAGTCAAGTCACATTATAGCAGTGGTTGCAATCCTTCACATGGCTATCCTGGAGCAAAGCCCATTATTGTAAGTAGGTCGTGCTGCTGAGCAAGTATGTAGAGGACCACGGTCTATTGCCCATAATGCTCTTTGTCTTGTGCCCGTGATGTTCCATGTGCACAGCATGATTCCTTTTCCCTTCCTTTGCAGCACAGCAGCCTTCCAGTGCCATATTAATGGTTGCTTTTGAAACTTGGGATGGAGCATGGAGGAAGGAGGGAGAACTGCTAAGCCACAAAGGAAAAAACACATCTTTATTCATGATGGATATGGCATACACAATGCTTTCTGGGCTGCAGCCTAGATCATCTGCCAGTTTCACTATTTACTGAATTCATTCCTTTAGTTACTGAATGCCTATCCAGGGATAGGCAGGCTATAGGTCTACCAGGTCAGCTGAGGCATGTTCTTCTGAAAAAGCTTTCTGCAGAATGGTTGGCAACCTTCAGTCTCGAAAGACTATGGTATAAGCCTACAGCACCAGGTATTCCCAAGCGGTCTCCCATCCAAGTACTAACCAGGCCTGACCCTGCTTAGCTTCCAAAATCAGACAAGATCAGGCATGTGCAGGGTAACGGTTTCTGCAGAATGATCAGCCTCTATGAGCAATTCTCCTCAAGGTATCACGAAAGAGCTATAGACCAGGCTGGAGGAATGGAGGGAAGCATGAAGCATTTGTGGACTACCTTCTGCCCACTGCAGGCCATGCAGTGCATACTCCTGATCCCATGCTATCCTCTGCACCTATTCATCTAAGTCACTTGAAGGCTTTATTGAATAAGCACTCAGGTCAATATTAAAAACATATAATTAAGGACTCTTAATTAAAAGATCTTAATGAGATTGTCCCAGCAGAGCTGATGTGACTAAATCAGGGAATTGGAGGTAGCTTCAGCATAAACATGAACTGAGTGGCAACAACCCCACCCCCGACACGTATCTTTATTGTGTTTTGTTTTTACAAGGAGAAGTGTCTCCCTTTCCTCCTTTTTGGATCTGAGGAACAAACTAAAAGAAAAACCAGCAGCTGTTTTAACCAGAGCGCACACTGCTTCCTGGGGGGGGGGGGGGAGAGACAAACCCAGATGTCTCCTCTGGGTAAGGGAACATTTATTCCCTAACCTGAGGGTAAGTGTCCAGTGCTAGAATGGGTCTACCTGAACCTGTGCTAGTCCAAGCGGGTCTGGGAAGGCAGATTGAGGCCCCGGAAGGAGGATAGGATATCAGTGGCACCATTGCTGCTGCTACCGCCTCCCGTTCCACTCCAACTCCTCTCCATTCCTCTCCATCCCCACCCTGCTCCATACACCTCCCTTCCACACCCTTCACTGACTTACTGGTGCCAGGTGATGCAATAGATCTACTGGCAGGCCACAACTGCTGCTCACCACTTGCAGCGGCAATCTGACTTCACTCAACAATGGGTCATGTTTGCAACCGCCGTAAAGCACCTTATGCTGCTGGGACACTAATTCTGATGGTGTAAGACAGCCATTTTCAACCACTGTGCCGTGGCACACTGGTGTGTCGCAGATGGTCTGCAGGTGTGCCATGAGAGTTGGGAGGAGGGTCATTTGTTAGTAGGGCCCCTGGGGGGTGCGAACCCCTGCTGTCAGTGGGCTGTGCCTTGTCAATTGTCAAAAAACTCTTGGTGTGCCTTGACAATTTTAGTGCTTTGTCAGTGTGCCATGAAATGAAGAAGGCTGACAATTACTGGTGTAAGATGAACCTAAAATGGGCTGCCAGCCTCATCCTGTAGCCATCTTCTTTCTCTTAGACGGCTATAATAGCTGACAGATGATATCAACTACGTCCTGTATGTTAAATGTGTCCAGTTCTTCCATACTCCTCCTTCTGTGCTCTAAAACTGTGTCGGTCACTGAGGAAATCTTCAGTGCAAAGAAGCTAGGAAAGAGAACCATGCAGTTTGTTCAATATATTTGTGTTACTGTTTGAAGTTACTAAAAAGCCTGAGCCATTTTCCCATGCCATGGCATAATCTCCATTTGCCCTCTGCAAAATAAGCTAGCAAGCCCTGGGCTAGTCGTCCCTCCTGTTGCACCTGTCACAATCTATATAGACAAGCTGAAAAGCAAGCAAGAGGAAGAAAGAAAAAGTCTCCCTCCACACTGTGCTATGATCTGTGCTGCTATAGGGGATGGAGGGGGACGGCCAGCCCAACACGATCTATAGTTGCCTCAGACGGACCAACAACAGTAGTTAAAACAGGGGGGAAAAAACTCCCTCCAGTACATTCTCTCACTCACCCTCTTTCTGACTCACCCTTTAGACTTTCTGGCCATATTGGGAATTCTTGCCATGCTGCCCTCGTTAGTACCACTCTAAGCAAACCTCATTCTCATACAGTTCCGTATGAATGTCAGAGGGCCTCATAGGGAGCCTTTAATTCTTATGCAGATACAAGAACTCTGAACAGTAGGGTGGAAACTTAGGAGGAAATCATGTAAAGAAATCAGAAGAATTCTATCATGTCGGGACAGACTAAAATTTGGAAAACTGACATCCTAGTAGTTGCTTGTACACAACTCAATAGGAGGAAAGAGAAAAGTTGAAGCCAATTCTCACTTCCTTTCTTGTCAAATGTGAAAACATTGCTGACAAACTGGGATTTCAGTGGAGACACTTCAGGAGAGTCAAAAGGTAGTTTGAACCAACCTTTCACCTGGTATTTTTTGTTTCTGATTTTACTAGTGTAAACACACACACACACACACACACACACACACACGCACGCACACACACACACACACACACACACACACACACACGTTTGCTTCAACTGTTTTGTAGGTTCTGTGGCTGCTTCTCCCCTTTTCTTTCTTTTTGTCATTATGATGTCATTTCGTAATATTAGACCTAGGCCCAAATCCTAACCAACTTTCCAGCACTGGCATAGTGATGCTAATGAGACATGTGCTTCATCCTACAGTTGGGTGGCACTTATGGAGGCCTCCTCAAAGTAAGGGAATGTTTGTTCCCTTACCTCAGAGCTGCATTGCCCTTATGTCAGTACTGGAAAGTGAGTTAGGATTGTGCCCATAGCCTGTAAATATACAGGACTGAAGTTGAAATAAGAGTCATTTCACCATTTCTAATTAAGGTGATATCCCTGGTCTAGGTTGTCCAAAGTGATCCCCTAGGAGATAGATTTGTGGCCTGCTTGGTTTCAGTAAATTGGATTTCAGTAGTTAATTCACAGTATATATATCGTGTTGACTTTTTTCCAACAACACAACGTTAAGACAAGGAAGCTCATAGTGATATCTCTCAAGTGGTGGGTTCAGGCCCAGGCCTCAACCCACATGGTGCACTGGCACTTCACTGATGGGGTCTTGAATGGACCGAGCAATTGCGCATACAGATGCATGTATCTGCTTGAGTCTCACAGGTCATTAAAGGTAAAATTGGTGAGGTGTCAACCACATATATTTCTGAGGCCTGGTCCTAGTCGCCACCATGTGAAGAAAGTCCCTATGGCCCTGAATGCCTAAATGGAGTCCTTGTTCCACAGGATGCTTCTGTGTAGTGAACTGCAATTATCACTTCACAGATGGAAGTGGGTTGGAAAATGGATATTTTGGATACCAGTTAGAATCAAATGCGAATAAGAGAGCAGGGTCTCCACCCCATTTTCACAGAAGTGTTCCATACCATACTAGTCTATAAGGGAGGGAGGGAACCCCTCACATAGTGTTTGCCTTTGGACAAGCCCGCTTAGCTTCCACATCTGTGAAATGGGGTTACCAGGATTTACCTTCCTTTTGGGGGGTAATCTGGGAGGATTAATTTGTGCCACTGTTATGGTTCCATTACAGTACACGGTGCCTGCTGCATAGATAACATGATTAGAAGCCATTCTGCAGTCACAGCCCGCTTCTGGGGATATCGTATCACACTCTGTGCAGCTGGGAAGAAATGACCCAGAGTAATGGGCAATTGAAAGCAGATTTATTGCCTTGGCTCTAGGTTATAAATCCTTTGCATTGAATCAGCAGCACTCACAGTGTAACACAAGTGGGCGACTGGTGGTTAGTTGGAAAGGGCGCTTCTAATGTCAACAGTGTGTCCAGGCTCAGAAAGGAGAGCATTTTGGCAATTTATAGGTTCTAAAGGTCAGGGGGTTCCACTGAGACAGTCCAGCCTGAACTTCTTTATAGTACAGCCATAGAATAGTGTTAACTTACTCCTATATGAAGTCCATTAAATTGTATGCTGTTGCAGCACCCCTTCTGGAATTGCAATTGGTCTTGATTCAGTGTAATGGAAAACCAAAGCTCTTGGACAGGATGTTCCAGTGATGGTGAACCTTCTGGGCTTGGCATGTCAAAAAATTGGAAAATGCCTAACTTGACTCTGTTGGCATATCACACACACACACACACACACACACACACACACACACACACACACACACACCAAAAGAGAAACAATTCTTTACATATTCACTTATGCAGTCTAATCATGTGTGGTGCTATGTGTTTTATAAAGAAACATCTAAAATGTTACAAAAATGAAATATGAATAAAACAGATTCAGTAGTTTTTGTGTGTTGGTGAACTTTGATTTCTCACCCAAAACGTCATGGCATGTCACCTTTGACGTGTGTCATAGGTTCACCATTACTGGTCTATTGCCATATTTAATCACTGGATGTCCTGTAAAACTACACACACAGAAAGTTCCATTTCTACCTTCAATTTCCCCACTTTTAATAGCCACTGATTGCTATTTGTTCTGCCTGATAACAATATTTAATGAAAGGGAGAAGAGAAGGGGCCAGTACTCAGCAGTGAAGTTTAGGCATTGCAAACATACAGTCCTAGGGTCCATTCAGCTAAAAGGATCTTTGGTTGCCAAAATGCTCTGAAAGTTGTCCAGTTTGAATGGATTGTACTGCGTTTGCTCTGATGGAAGCTTAAACATGACCAGACATAACCAATGGTGCTCTCACACATATTCACCACCTCGTATATGAAACTTGAGGGATAATGTACTCATTCTTGCATGGGCAACTTGGAGGCTGCAGAACAACTTTGACTGCACTGACTGCCCTGAACTTTTATATACCCTTTTCTTAATGCCTGATTTCTTCCTCCTTGTGGCTTACCTCAAGGAACTAAGACGCTTTTAGCTTTAGTTCCTACAACAATACAGGTGGGACCTCAGTATCCACTGATTTGGTATCCACTGGCTCACCACCGATAACGAGGTCCACCTTTAAATGCCTGTAACAAGGAAAAAAAGTGCCAAAATCACATTTCCTATCTTTGCACTGTTAAATAATTATAATTTCATTCCCCTAGATTCAATTATTCACCCCATCTATTGACTGAATGTGATATAGCATGTATACCAATGCATTCTGGGGCGACAATGGAGGAGCAAGAAACCTGGAAGTGGGTCTTTAAAGTTATTTTTCCACTGCATTGGTATCCACTGATTTTTTTTTTTTAATCCACTGGGGGTTCCGGAACAGAATTCCAGTGGATAATGAGGCACGACCTGTACATCCTGAATCCATAAGGCCAATGTGTCATCCTGGATCTCACAATCCTATGCAGTATTATTGAAATCACTTATTTCAGATAATTATATAGTCTGTCTATATAAACTAAATCTATATTATTTTCATATAACGTGATGGCTATTACAAATTTCAGATAGTCATATCTCTAAAATGTCCTTGTACAACTGTACGAGTCAACTGTACAAGTCAAGCACCACAAGAATGCATCACAAGAATGGCTAGAAGCCATCCATATGGTGGCAGGTCCTCTCTTAGAAAATGTATGCCCAGGGACACCATCAGAGGATGTGTCCATTGGGGCATGTGCTGAGAGTTCATGCCCTATAAGGACCCCCACTGATCCACCCCATGGCTGCCACAGGATTTGCAGAAGCTTAAGAGCTGAGCCATGCAGTGACTCAAGATTTTCTTAACTATGTGCAAATTACACATAGAGCTAAGAAAAACTTGATTCACCACATGACTTGAGATTTTCAAAGTGGACTCTCAAGCTGCTGCATGTCCCACAGGCAATGGAGTTCTCGAAAGAATCCTCTAGGACCCTTGGGAGCAACCTCATTTGGCTGCAGAAGAGGAAAGGGAGCAGGAGATATAGGGCCCAATCCTATCCAATTTTCCAGCATCGGTGCAGCCACAATGAAACCCCAATGTAAAGGGACACATGTTCCCATACCTTAAGGAGGCCTCTGTGACTGCTACCCCACCATAAGATGCAGTGCATGCCCCATTGGCACAGTTGCATCAGCACTGGAAAATTGGATAGGATTCAGTCCATAGGCAGTTCCTTCTCCCTCCCCGGAAGCCAATATACTCTCAGGAAGGAAAGGTGGGAGAGGGAGGAATTGTCCCTGCCTGCAGAGGAGTGTTCAGCTCCCACATGCACTGGGGAGAGAGTGGAGTGAGCTGGGGATAAAGCAGCTGAGGAACATGATGGGAGGGTTGAGATGAGCAGGGGGAAGGGACCAAACTGAGGTATGTGTGGAGTATGCTTGGGGGAACAGGCCTAAAACCTGGCCATGTCACCATGCCAGAGAGATCTAGTCCTGACCCTGAGCATGTTCTTTTCTCTCCTGTGTAGGAGAGAATGCCTTGAAGTGACTGATTAACAGCCCAATCCTGTCCCCTGTCACTCCATAGCTTGCAGCCGTGCCAATGGAGCACACACTGCATGCTATGGTGGGGGAGCAATCAGACAGCCTGCGAGAGGTAACTAAAGAATGTTTTTTATTTATCTCCTGGTAGGCAACCTAACTGCCTGTCGGTCTCCTCAGATCCACATTAGTTATTTTGCTGGTGTAAGTCTGAGGAGAGGAAGGGGGCAGATTGGATTGGAAAATTTGGGATAGGATCCAGTGTGTGCTTTTGCCACCGAGATCCACCCTCTCCAGCCCACTCCCTGCCCATGATCTGCCCCCTGCACTGCCTTACCTGCTGTAGTGTGGCCTGGGTGGGCTGTAGGTGCACACAAGAAGCTGCTGGTCATTTCTGCTGGTGACTCCCTCACACTCCTCAGTCACTTAGGACAGCACTGCACCATTTACAATGGCAGAACACACAGTGTTCATGATAGGATTGAGCCATAAAATTCTAATCTTTAAATGACTATGACTCCTTTAATTTGGCACTAGCTCTAAAACCAGTGGGAATCACTTCCAAATAAATATGATTAAATTCAGGGTAAATTTAACAAAAATGGAAAATTGACCTTCTGGAAAATAAGGGAGGAACTTGCTGGCAACCCCATACTGTATTCTTTTTTCTGCCTAGTGGCACCTTTTTTTTTTCAAAAGTACCATGCTGACCAAAAAGCATTCGGATAACAAGGAAATTGTTCTTGTCGAGAGTTCATAAAGCCAGAGTAAATTACTCCCATGGAGTTGGATGAGAAAGAAAGAGAATTCTTTAATTCCTTTTGTATACCAGGACACAGCACAGTCCTTGCTGCACAATAAAATGTTTTCTCCACTTTCCATTCTGCGTTTCTTGAACTGGCTTTGGGAGGTGGCGGGACTGGGTCCTTCAAAGGGCACCCAATCTCGATGTTTCCAAACAATCAAAAGTGCTGCCTCAAGGGAATGTTGAGAGTGGGAGGAAAAGGTAAGGATCTGTAGTAATGGACAAAACTTTACTGAAGGTGGAAAAAAAAGAAGAAGACAGGAATTAAAAGTTACTGCCACTCCATTTGTACTTAGCTATGTGGATCCTGATGGTTTAATTTTTTTCTGGAGGGGGGGGGGCAATCCCAACATATAAAGAACAAAAGTGGTGGATAATTGTAGCAGAATGGGATGATAAGTAATGTTTGGTATCCTTTCTATAACTGTTCCCTGGGGGCCCATTATGGTAATTTTCTTCTATAACTGGCAAATTGTATAACGAGTCAGATGATAAACTAGGAAGCAAGACAGGAATTTGCATTTTAATACAACTGTCTAAATCATTTATCCACATAAAGGCTGGATGGGACACTCTGCAGATTTTGCCGCATTCTTAGTTGCAGAAGGGTCAGATCTCCAGTTCTCCCATCTGCTGTGCTTGTGCCCTTCTCATGAATGGCCTCAGGCAGCTGACCAAACACCCCATTCTGCACCCACAGGGCAGAATGTCCTTACATTCTTTCCCATGAGTATTCATGTAAGTGGTGTGCTTAAAAACTTCCCCTTTCAAATTTGGGGTGTGTGAATACATCTCCTCTATATTGGGGAGGCCTAATTTCTACAACCGATGTTACCAGTGAACATCAGAACATAAGAGCAGCCCCACTGGATCAGGCCATAGGCCCATCTAGTCCAGCTTCCTGTATCTCACAGCGGCCCACCAAATGCCCCAGGGAGCACACCAGATAACAAGAGACCTCATCCTGGTGCCCTCCCTTGCATCTGGCATTCTGACATAACCCATTTCTAAAATCAGGAGGTTGCACATACATATCACGGCTTGTACCCCGTAATGGATTTTTCCTCCAGAAACTTGTACAATCCCCAGTGGCTGTTACCCCTTTCAAGAAGTCAGGAAGATACACTGTTATTGAGGCCGGGATTGCTGCGGCTTCTCTACTATCTTGCTAGTGTGCTAGAACAAACCAACAGGTTTGAAAGTACTGAAAGAACATTACAAAGTTGCAGTAAAATGCTATTCCCACATTCAGTGCTAACCTGCCCCCAGAAATGGGTTTGTAGATATTCTGAACTAGAGTATAAGTCAAGGCCACCATGTACTGTATATCGGCTTGTGCAATGCACAAGGGCACCACATCTAAGGGAGCGCCATTCACATTAGAAGGAGGAGGAACATCGGTGGAATGTCACTTGCAATAGGGATGAAGGGGCACCTTTTTCTACTGTGCACAAAGGTGCCGTATGGACTATCAGCTGCCCTGGTGTCAGTCAACCCCAATCTACACTGTCAGGGCTTGCAATCTACATTCCAATCATATACATATGCAGATGTATGCAGATTTAATCAATTAATTACCCATTAATTTGATGAAAACTCATATGATTACTCTACTAAAATGTCTTTAATCAGGTGACATCCCTAGACACATTACCTATTTGCAAGGGCGGGTGCCAGTCTCCTTCAAAACTCCAGGAGTCAGGCCCAAGGGACTTGTCTCTGGAGGCACAGAGGCATTCTGGAGAAGACACAAATAGATGAGACTGAAGTGAGAGGAAATTAACTGACATTTCTCTCTTTCGGTGGCCTAGAAATCTATAAGAATAGCTCCCTCCATACCAAAATGTCTTCCACATGTTTGCTAAACTGGCACTGGGACTCCCTCACCAGGATGTAGGCATACTTCTTGCAAGTACACCTAATTATGGGTCCTAGAACCAATTCAGGACAGAAGGCAAACTGGCCCCTCAACACGCATGAAGAGTTTGGATGCATTGCCGAGCCGTCATGGCAGTTCTAAAAGGAAGGGCTTCCAAGCCATATATTCCCCTTCTTGGTTGTAACTCTGGAACGAGAAGAGGCTCATCATTAAGGACATGACCCTGGTTGGACACCTACCTAAGAACAAGTCAATTTTTGTTGGAGAATAAGACATGCAGTGAGTTAGGCAAAACGGGGTATTAAACTCCTTTCCGTTGCTTCTGACCATGTGGAACAACTTCCATTTGTAGTGCAGAAGGAGGGCTCTGGTGTCTTTATTCCGAGGTGCTTGGATGAGGCATTTGGAGACTTGCAGCCTTTGCTGCATTTGAGACCACGTGTCCCTTATCTCCTGTGCTGGTTACAACTCCACACCCATCTATTTTCCTGTGCATGCCTGCTGCACAGGAAGAGAGTTATGAGGGCAATGATTGACATACTTGGGTGTGCTTTTTCCTTGAATGAAAATGAATGATCTATGTGGGAAATTCATCCCGTTAGAAGTGAGCACTGGACAAGCTAAGATCAAATTTGAGGGCTCCATTTAATTTGGTTGAACTAGAACTTGATTGAACTCTGTTCTTCGGAACAGTACGTTCATGTTTGGTTTACTAATTCAAATTTGAAAGTTTAAACTGTGGATACTTTCTGTCTCTGAATGATAAATTGTATAACAAAAATTAATCTGACCCTAAGCAGCATGGTCAAATTAAGAACTAGATCCTTGTAGAAGCAGGACCATCTTTGAGAAATTCCACTTCATGTACTTCACTGAACAAGTAATTCTCTTTTGAAATCATGTTACCTCCTGGTTTTTTCTAGAAACACTTGCATGAAAGTTTTCACTTACAGACTGTTTTTACTGGGAGTTTGGAGACAGAAGGACAATAGAACTAGGAAGAGTCTGGAAAAGGATTAGGAAATAAGGCCCCAGTCCTATACGTACCTATTGATGGCACTGAGTCTGAGTTGTGGATGCCGAGTTGTGGATGCCAAGGCCAGTGCTGGATGCCGTAATGCCATAAAACACATTTACGGCACCTGGAGACAGTAAGGAGTGCTGGGCTGGCTGTAGTCAGGCACTGAGCCCAGCGCTGGCAGGATGAAGACACTCTGCCATTGGAACTTAGTGAAATTTTTGGGTGACAGTGCAGCCTCTGGGGGGGGGGGTGCGGGGGGGAGAAGAACTGGGATGGAAGGGGGCTGGAACCAGCAGAGCCCTGCTCCGCTGGACCCTGAACTCCATGTCGAGTCAGAAGGCCCAGCATGGAGTCTCTTGCATATGTGCCAGCAAAATAACAACCCAGCGCAGATGCAAGGAGATCCATTGTCAGGACCAGAACTTTCCTCAGAGGAAGGGGATGAATGTCCCTTCCCCCAAGGGGACTCCCAGTGGCTTCCTGGTGCCTGTTGGATACAGTAATAGTCACTTGTGGTGCTGCTGCTCCAGCAGGCACCAGGAAGCATAGGATTGGGCTGTGTCTGTACACCAAACTGTGAAGAGGACTGGGCTAGAAGCACTGGCTGACTTGGCAGAAGCAACAGAGGTGCAGGAAGGAACAGGGTCGTAGGAATGGCCTGGCTTACTGGAATTGAGGTTTTAGAACATGGGACATCCTCCCAGGATATGGCTTTTTTTCAAATATTTGGCCCAAGTTTCCTCCTCTGCACTTTCCAGCTGCTTTTTCGGCCACATGAAGTCAGTGATGTGCAGTCACCCATCTGGTAACAAGGCTGTGGCTATTATCAGGTGTCCCACAGAAGAACCCATCAGTCTTTTTTTCTCTCCACTCACTATTGTTCCTTCCTGCTCCTTGTTGACCTTCCATCAGTGTAGAGACTCAGACAATTGAAGCTCATTCAGTAGGGACTTGAGAATCGGAGCCACCTGGAAGAATAAGAAACACATTATGCGAAGAAAGCAATTTACTTTGCCTGCAGTTCTGTCAATTTTTTTCCTTTACTTTCCATTGTTGCACTGCACTTGCTGGGCTTGGTAGAATATTTCGTCCCTCTTAAGCTAAAAAAAAAAAGTGTTTTCTCCTCTGTTCAGTTCTTCCTTGAAAACATAATCCTACCATTTTATGAGTATTATTCAATGTGTTGCAGCACAAAATGCCCAAAAGTTGTTATTCAAGCCTCTAAAAACCAAGAGACTAGTATAAAACATCATGTAATTACGTAGAACATAAAAATAATATATTTTGAGGTCTTTTTATTAGCTCGCTCTCTATCTCTCTCCCTTTAAGTTTGGCTGCTGCTGTGTTTTCAAGCTTTTACTTTAAACCCATGTGGGTTAGAAACTTTGAAATGACAACTAAAGTTTTCATGATTGTCTTATAAGACCAGCAGTTATCTCCATGTGGCTTGGGAAATTGTGAATGGATCTCTCCCTATTAGAGTTGAGGGGTCAGATAGTTGGATATGGCCATTTACATTTCAAGCCCCCATTTTGGTGGAGGAAAAAGTCAGCCCCCACTCTCTGATCCTGGCATTCACTCCCTTCTCCTGCTTTCTGTAAGGTACCGGTAATCTCCATGGTATCAAAATCACCACCAGCACTGTGCCTGGGTGATCAACAGCCCAATCCAATCCAACTTTTCAACTGTGCCAATGAGACATGAGCTGTATCCTGTGGTGGTGGTGGGGGGCAGTCAGGGCTGTATTGTGGCTGCATTGTGGTTGGATAGGATTGGGCCCCAAGTTGGGCAGGGCATTCCTATTCTTACAGCCAGATGGTAGAAGGTGCATCCACAGTGAACTCCCATTCCTGATTCAGACCATTAGTTCATCTCTAGTCTTGCCTACGCTGCCTTGCAATAATTATCCAGGTATGAGACAGAGGTTTTTCCCAGCCCAATCTAGAGATATCAGAGATTGAACCTGGGGCCTTCTGCATGCAGAACAGGGGCTCTACCACTGAGCTACAGCCCTTCCCTGTAACAAGTACTATGCAGGCTCTCAGATCTTGAGTGGACAAATATGCCAGCTGACATCAATGGGAATAAAGGGCAGGGAAATATGGGTGTGACATATTCTGTGATGTTTAGGAGCTGATCCTGTAGGGTATTTTCAGTAGATGTGATGGAGACAAAAGTTTGTCCTGTTGTGCTGAAGTGGTATCCTTCATGTACCAGGCTAGTGAACAGGAATCATCCATTTGCCAAGGATGGGCGAGTCAAACACAGCTTGACTCAGGTTGAGTCACAAGTCTCCGCCCCCGCGGCTTGACTCAAAAATGAGTCCTAAGGAGCAGACTTTTTGAGTCAGTCAGAGCACTTTGGCGACTCAAAAAGACTTGAGTTTCACTTTGAAAAGTCAGCTGTGGCTCCACAGAAAAAACGTAGCTGTTGCCAGTGTGTGTGTGTGTGTGTGTGTGTGTGTGTGTGTGTGAGAGAGAGAGAGAGAGAGAGAGAGAGAGAGAGAGAGAGAGAGAGAGTTCTCTTTAACCACTCCCCTGATGCCCCCATCCCATTTGTAAACAAGGTGGGAGGGGGTGGGATAGACTGTGAGAGCAGGGACAGAAGCAGCAAGAGGGAAGCTTAGCAGTATGACCCAATCCTTTGTAGCTCCACTCAGAAGTAGTCCCATTTGCACCTGTTGTTCAATGAGGCTTCCTCCTCCCATGTAACAAAGGAACCCAAAGGAGCCATGTATCTGTAAAGCATGATCGCTACAAACCACCTTCCCCTGGCTTCCCTGCCTCCTTCCCCTCCCTGGGCTTCTCCAGCCAATTCTAAGGCAAGAACTCCATTGGGTTCCTCCTTCTGTCCTATCTCATCCAAAGGAAAAAAACCAGACAGCTCATCCTCTATCTAATGATCATCAGTTCCTTTGGAGATGGACAAGAGAGCCCACTCCCACTTCCTCCCTCCTGCTTGATGCAAAAGCAGAACATTAACCAATCCCTGCGCCCTACCTGTAACTTCCCTGATGCTCAACTGATCTGAAAGATGGCCCCACGAGGTCTTTCATGCTGCAAAAAAAGTAAGCAAGCACACCCAAACACAGACAGTCTCAAGTCTGCATGTGTGGGGTCCAAGGGTCGAGTCAGTGGCCTCAAACTTGAGTCGGGGCCCAAGGCATTGATGCAGGTGACTTGTAAAATGTGTTTTTGTGATTCAGAATTGAGTCATCTGACTTGAGTTCCCATCCCTGCCATTTGCCATGTTGCTTCCCCCGAAACCTCCACACTCTTCCCTACTGCAGACTGCCAAGAGGACAGTTTGGCATAGACCACCAGATAATAAGGGGATTTGCTCTGCCGACAGTGCACTGTATGCAATCCAACAGGATTATTCTGCCCTACCCTCTTTTCCTCTGATCATTCCAATGTACCTTGCATGTCACAACTGCACAAAGGTGTGATTGTATAGGATCCCTTTGTCAGCACAAATGCCAGCGACAGATCCCAGAAATACAGCAAGAGAGTGTTGAGCAAGAATGGTACTTTTCAGGTTTGATCCCATGTGCAAAAGAGCACAGTTTGAGGCTGAAAGACTGTGCTGCCACTACTGATATATGCATGCTTTGTGAGAGATGTCTCTACCCATGAGACAACTATGAAAGAGCCCCTATGTGAGGATTTGTATTTTTCTTTCAAGAGCATTTTCTTACAGTGCAGATGCTATCAAACTGTCAATAAAAATCAGAGGAACCACCTAAAAGTCCATCTAATAACCAAGAATGAATAAGTGATTAAATATCCTCTAAGTGCATGTATGAGGCTTTTAAATAGCCAGAGCATGGGCCAAAATTCACCATTTAACAACATGTTGTCAGCATTTGATCAAACTTCCATCAAATATTCCAGTGTCTTAACTGGAACAATGTTTTAAGCAATCTATTGATTTCACACACACACACACACACACACACACACACACAGAGAGAGAGAGAGAGAGAGAGAGAGAGAGAGAGAGAGAGAGCTGGCTGTCACTAATCTTCTGCAAAGCAGCAATTTTTAAAAAAATCATAAAAGATCTGCACAAAATTATCAAGATACAACTTTTCATTTTGTTGGTCAAAGTTACAAATCACAGCAATTTGTGCCACTAATGATGTTTTGTGACAGTATGTATTATTGTGATATGCTTTCGAATTATATACTTTTCAAGCTTTCTGGAGTTCTGCTTCATGCTAGTGACACTGTTCTGAACATAAGAACAGCCCCGCTGGATCAGGCCATAGGCCCATCTAGTCCAGCTTCCTGTACCTCACAGTGGCCCACCAAATGCCCCAGGGAGCACACCAGATAACAAGAGACCTCATCCTGGTTTCTGTGAAACCTGATTGCTTTTTTGATCCATGGACAGGAGTCTGTAAGAATATATTAGAAACGCTCTTCATTCCCAATGCCCCTCCCCTATATCCAATTCCTAAGAACCTGCTTTGCAACTAAAATGGCTGAGTTAGAAGAGCTTTGATTCTTTCTATTCAAGCTTGAACAGAGATTATTATTATGAATATTTATATACCACTTTTCATTTCACAAAACGATTTACACAGATAACTGAATAAAGTCATGGTTTCCTGTCTCAAAAAGGCTCACAATCTAAAAACGGATGCAGAAGAAACTCCTGCAAACAGCCACGGGAAAAGACACTACAGTGAGGTGAATAACGGCAATCATAGAGGTCTCCACAAAAAAAGAACATTTGTTCCGTTCCCCAGGAGTAGGCCTTCATTAGCCCAATGGGTCACCTCAGATCTGTGCCAGCTACTCTGCTGGTGCAGGTCCTAGGTGAGTAAGGGAGAGGGAACAGGAGGAATGTGGGACAAGGATATTGGTACAAGTCACTGCTGCCGATATCTGCCCTGTTCCACCCACTGTTCCATCAGACATTCCTCTGTTCTGTCCACTCCCAGACACTTCCTCATCTTTTCCCGTCTCAACCCCATTCTGCTCACATTCTGCCCCTACTGCTGGCTTACTGCAGTAAGCTCCAGTGGGCTCCAGTGGTGAGGCTGTGGCACCGCTGCCTCTTGTGGCAATGCCTGCAAAATGGTCACCGCCAGCGTGCTATGCACACCGTCGGCAGTCTTTTTCTGACATGGTAACACTGTTCTTCTGTCAAAAAACCCTTCTGCATGCTGGCCCAGTCCTAGACAGGATTGGGCCGTTATACATATAGAAACAGTACATACATAACAATGGCCTCACTGTACTTACTAAGGTTGCCCCAACAGCAAAGGGCCTGTTGACAATCCCTGCAACCCCATGGCCCTTCTCCTCCATTCTGTTGTTGCCGGTTCACTTGCCGTGCGTGGGCAAGCAGTAACAGGAGCATGAAGGAACAGCAGTCACCATTCTCCTCTCCCTCTCCTGGCAAGTGTGGACTGGGCTCAAGAGTGCAAGGGCAAGCAAGTGGATAGGGAGGTTGACTCAGGGTCAGAGGCCCACTGAAGGCATCTGGCCCAACCCTCCTTCCCCCAAGATGCTCCCTAAACCTGGAGCTAGCACTGCAGTAAAAGCCCGGCCAGCACACAGCAGTAATACCTTAGCATGGAAAACTTTTCAATCACAGCTTGCCCTTTCCTGATGGTAAGAGTGCAGAGAGTTGTGCTCCAGTAAGAGTTAAAACTTAAACCATCTTTGTAGAGATGCTGCAATAGAAAAACCTTTCTTCCATACACTTCATCATACAGGGAAATGAAGAGCAAAGCTCATGCAAATTTAAAATCAAGTTTAAAATTCATCAAAGATCCATGCTATGGGAAGGGAAGGCAGTGTCTCTCAGGCAGGATGTGAGAAATATCAGTGGCTCCTGCGCAGGGCTGGAGATCATGGAGGAACTGGGTCTTCCAGAGTAAATGTTATGAGTGTTGCTTTCTTTCCCCGTTCCAGAGGAAAAGTGCATTTGGCTCTCAGATGATGTTTTTCAATAGCACTGGATGATGTTTCTCAAAAATCTTTATTTTAGAGATGATTTTTTTCAGCACGTTTTTTTTTTTTTTATGATACTATTATTGGAAGCTACAACTGTCACTAAACGTGTTTCCTGGCTTTATGTTATACATATAATAGCCTTTAATTTTTTTTTTTTTAATTATTGGATGGAGACTTTAGGAAATGAGGTTTGGATAAATAAAATACCCTTCTGTCAGTGGTATGCAGTGGAATGCAGTGGACACCCATTCTGCACAACAGATGTGGTTGTTGAGGATAGACCAACAGCGGGTCCCTTTCCACAAGAGTCCTCTGTGGTTTGCAAACAGAGGGGAGGCAACAGAGGGAGGGGAGGAAGATGGAGGAAATAATATACAGTTAGGTCACTTATACAAGCTTAATTTTAGTTGGAGATGATAATTAAGGGGCAAATTATATGATACATTAGCAATCATAATCTATCTAGTGCATAATCTAGTATCTAGTGCTTTTTTCTTTATAAATATCTTCCAGCGGAGTGGCCTGATCTAGACCTAGACTGAAGGCCCAATTCTACCACACTCATCCCTGCTCAATGATGCATTCTGTGGGAGGGACAGTGGCTGAGGTCTCCTCAAGGTAAGGGAACATTTGTTCTCTTACCCTGGGGTAAGCCTCCACTGGGGTTCCTCAGATCTGTGCCAGCCATTTTGCTGGTGTAGGTTCAAGGGGAGTAAATGAGGGGAATGGCAAGGATACCAGTATAAGTCGCTGTCACTGGTCTCCACCCCTGTCCCTCCCCTGTTCTCACTCCCTCCCACCCGCTCTCCCCTATTCCTCCCCCTCCCTGCCCATCACCAATTTACTGATACCGAGGCATCAGAGAAGGCCACTTCCAGTGACGGTTTGACTGCACATGAGCATGGCACAATTTGCAACACTGCAAACGACAGTGTACTGCTGGGATACGAGTTCCTGCAGTGCAGCCCTCAGTTAGGATGGGGCTGTGAGGGGGAGGGGGGTGTAAGTCATCACCCCCATTTTCCTACTAAAAATTGCCCCCTCACAGCTGCTATTTGCACACAGGGATGCCTTTTGCTGCAATGGCACCTTCAGGGACAAAGAGTTTGCTGGGGGCAAGATTTCCAGTGGCTACTGATCCTGTCCTTGAAGATCCTGAGGGGGCTAAAAGCCCTGAAGCATCTGGTCAAACCCAGAGACCCAGTAGACCCAGGGCTATTACGAGCCCTGGCAAAAGAAAGCACTGGGGGTGGCCAGTCAGGGAAGGATAAGAGAATGATGCTGACATGCTGAAAGTGGAATGGTAGAATATGCAGTGGGCTAAGAACTTAAGCAGCAGGTGTAGGGATGATTTGGAATTCAAATTCAGCTATGCATCCCAGACTGCAGCTGAATGTGTTGGACAGCTGGAGGATTCCGCATGAGTCGCCAAACTGGTGAGTGGGGCTCCCTGCTTTCGGTGCCTATAGGACCTTGGATGTAATGCTCCTGGGCTAAAGGCCCTGATCCGTACTGACTGCCTTCCCATGATGCCTTGAGACCTATGATGATGCCTTCTGTTACCACAAATGCCTAAATAGTCTTTGAGACTGAAGGTTGACAACCAACCAATGCCTAATCATACTCTAGGATTACAAACCTAGCCAGGCTTCTCCTCTGTCATTTCATTCTCTTGTATTGCTAAACGGGGCATGGAAAGAGCTTTCCCAAAAGCTGTTGGGAGCCATGAATGAAGGATTTAGCCTGGTATGGGAGGTAGTGGGTTCATTCTCTGTAGCTAGCATTCAAGAGGATTTTCTGGCTTCTCTGTTCTGCTTCTCACATGGATTAAAAGTTTTAACATCTTGGCCTAGCTGGGAAGCAAATCCTCAGAGAGTCGATCTGTACACAGCTAGTCCCATTAGCTTTTCAAAGCAGAAACAAACAGGCCGTGTACGGAGGGGAGTTCTGTGAAGGCTGGTTAATATTTCATCCGGTAAAGTATTTGATGCTGTGCCGGTCACTCAGGCAGAAGCAGCTGCTAGCTGCCCAGCTCCCTGAGGGAGAGGAAGGCTCTGTCTTCTGGCAGGCGTGATCGCCAGTTACTCCAGGCTCCAGCTTGATTAACTTTGGGATAGAGATCCTGGCAAAGCTTGCCACACTCCTGCCCAGAAAAAAGCTTTGGGGATTTGTAAGGTTCACCTCAAAGAAGAGCTGGTGTCCTGCGTATGGAAACGTAGGAGGGATGTCTGTCTCTCTCTTCCTTCCTTCGTCAGCCAACTCCTGGGGCTAGGATACTATACAGGTCTTTCGGGAAATGTATTTTTCCCCAGGGGTCTGTTTAGTACACTGATGCAAGGCACCAGCTGGAAGGAGAGGGAGAAACAATCCTCTCTCTTTCCCTCACACTGAAACCAGAAGGTTGCCATCACTACTGTAGTCAGTAAATGCAGTTGAAAAGGAAAAGGGAGAGTGAGCTGGGGAATATGAGGGTGGGTAGGTGGAAAGAATGGATGGGAAACTGGCTTCCAAATTCAGGCGGTCTTGGAAAATAAGCAGAACTCTTTCCAGTTTTTCAAAAGTAGGTCATCTGATTCTTTGAGCCAAACAAAAAGTATATCACAGGGCCAACCACCCTTTTGGAATTTAAGATTGTGACGTTTCCCACCCATCTAGAGGACTGCTGTGATCTGAGGGAAACCATGGCACAATTACTGAAGGAAACTGCGGAAAGAGAAGAGAGGCGCTGAGCAGTGGCAGCATGCATCAGTTGGGGAGGACAAAGGGCCAGGAGGAGACAGTCACTGCCCAGCACTTATCGAGAAGGGAAGGAAGCCCCCATCCTTCAATGGCAGGAGACATGAGGCAGTAATGGGGTGACTGCAGACTAATGACTACCCAGGGTGGATGGCTGATGTCCGCCTCTGCACTGGACACTGTCATGCGGCCGCTGCAGGCTACTTACTCTAGTAGTTCCTGACCCTCTTGCTACCCTACCTTTCCTAATGGAGCTCTTCATCCCCATTAGTCACTACTCAGTGGCAGTGACCTCTTCTTACCCATTGCACTATCTTCCCAGACGTCACCACTCAGCACAGGAGCCATATTTTGAGCAGAGCAAACTCTGAAAGGCCAGCAACGTTTATTTCACCCACTCACTGTCAGAGCAAAGATACTGGCAAAGAATTATTTGTACAGTCACACAGCTGCCTGTACAGCTAGCTTCACATTACAGCCAATGTACATTACATACGACAGCACACACAACCTGTAAGTTCCTGTGTGGGCTTAAAATGAATGCGTGCGCCACCATTCATACGAAAGCAGACGTGTGCAGACACATGTGCAACATAATGATTAATAGTTCTACTGTCCTATCGCAACAGAAGTTTATCTCTGTCAAATTCATAGTGGTTCCTACTCAGCCTCCCCTCCCCCCGCACCCACATCTCAACAATTCCCCAGAAAGAGCTGGAGTAAACATTAGAATAAGGCTTGTGTAGTCTCATTCTAGCTGGTTCAAATAACCTTTTCTAGGAGGTAAGAAGTTCAATAAGTGAATGCAGTCCCTTCTGTGCCAATGCTGTGCTTGGCCCTGGCTGCAAATTGCATTGTGTCTTAGTTTATACTTTAGCCAAAGGCAATAGAACTTGAAAATCAAACCAACACATCCATGCTGCGGATTAATAACATAATTAGAATAAAATGTACAGAAAAATAGTAAAGAATCACAATTCTCCCTAATAAATTTGTTTCTGATTCTAGTGCAAAAGAAGCAATCTTTATAGACATGTTTTGCATCTTTACCTCTGAGCAGAAAAACAATCATGTATAAAATGGCTGGACTAGCAACCCTACTGAATATAAGTTGCAGTAAATCAGCCCTGCATTCATTACAGGAAAGGTAGTCAAATGGTGGCAATTTTTACATTGCACCGGAGATCAGACCCACATCACAGTGATGTCATTCATAGTAGCAGGTTTTTGCAGAGAAGTAATCAAACACATCAAATGGCATTGATCAGAACCTCAATATCACAAATGCTTTCCGTCACTGAAAATGTGCCAAGTTTACTGTTCTGGCAAGTTTTCAGAGTAGAAAATAGTTTTTTAAAACCGTTAACTGCAGTGTTCATCACATCTAAATCCTGCCAGGGTGCCACATCCTGAATCCTTTACTGTATCAGTCCCGGCTTGGCTTTGATCAGAACCGCTCTTGTTTGGGGCTGCCTTCTGACAGTGCCAGCTCTGTGCCCATTCCACGCAGCAATTCACAGCCCTTCAGTTATTCACAGCCCTCTCCTTGGCCTGGTGCCCCCCAAATGCAGCATGCGTCACAGCTGATCTCTACCCCCTGTTTATCTGCCACTTTAGGAGGAAGTTAGAAATGCATTTGATATAAATTTGATAGTGAAATGCTGGCCTCCCTTGACAGCTTATAAATAGCTTCTTGGAGTTCAATTTTGAGATTCGGGATTTTTTTTTTAAAAGCCATACAACCCCAAAAACCTATCAACTATCTATCTGCAACACAATCAGTGGTGACATGCCTCTCATTTTCCCACCTCCCTCTAGATTCCATTATGTCCTGCAGTATGCTCGCAGTTCCTTAATATCCCATGGGAAAAGAGTCCATTAAGACAAAGACTTATATCAATCTCTCCCTTCCAACTTAATTAAGTTTTTATAAACATTCAGCCCCATATGGAAAAAAAAAGGCAACCCAGCACCAAATTACCAAGGCAAATAGCATCCAAATGAAGTTATTTTCCCTGCCTTGTTTGAATCCGGTTTTAATTAGGCAGCTGTTGGGACTTGGTGTTGCCTGCATGTAATTGTGTCATTGCCATTCATTAGAAGTTTGATTGGAGTTATTGTTTGCTTGCCTCCCAACATTTTCAT
Organism: Tiliqua scincoides; assembly: GCF_035046505.1. NCBI lineage: Eukaryota > Metazoa > Chordata > Lepidosauria > Squamata > Scincidae > Tiliqua > Tiliqua scincoides. The sequence continues at coordinate 148,497,395 of NC_089822.1, forward strand.
TTCTTCTGTTTTCCACCGATGACCTGGCCAACTTTGCCTTTCAAGTAATTACAGTTTAGCAGCATACATTATTTATCTATTAGGGTGGCACTGCAGCTGTCTCAGTCCTGGCTTCAGGAGTGAAATGTTGCTGTTTTGCCTTTGCTGAGCATTTGGATCCAAAGCTCAGAAAGACTGGGCAAAAAAAGAGTCATTGTCCTATATCATATGCCTCCACGTATTTAATTAATAGGCCATACCGTTTAAAGTTTGCAGGGACAGCCTCACATTTGTTCCCTTTTATAACAGAGCTCTGACTGGGGGAATGCTCTGAAGAGGTTCGTAGAATTAAAAGTTCAGAGAAATAAAAGTGATTAAACTGATACGGAGTTTCACTAAAGATATAGAGAGGACCTGCATAATCAAGACATTACAGGCTTGGAGCCTGCATTCTTTTTTTACTCTGTTCCAACTTTGTCTTGTTTTAAGAACATAAGAACAGCCCCACTGGATCAGGCCATAGGCCCATCTAGTCCAGCTTCCTGTATCTCTCAGCGGCCCACCAGGGAGCACACCAGATAACAAGAGACCTCATTCTGGTGCCCTCCCTTGCATCTGGCATTCTGACATAGCCCATTTCTAAAATCAGGAGGTTGCACATGCACATCACGGCTTTTAACCCGTAATGGATTTTTCCTCCAAAAACTTGTCCAATCCCCTTTTTAAAGGCATCCAGGCCTTTCTTCTTTACTCATGTATTTGATTGCACTGAGCTGTGAACTCACTCAGGTTGTCCGTTAATTTAGTCCTGTTCATCCAAAATCCCACTAATCAAAATCTAATTGCAACTATGTTATGAAGTAAGTGGATTACACAGAGTTTAGGACCTAGGCTTAAGCCAGAGGGAAGTGTGCACATGCTCCAGGCATGTGCCCAATTCCACCCCCCCATTAGTCTTTCAGACAGTATCTTTAAAGGCTCCCTCAGACTGCTTTTTAAGCTCCCCCAAGTTCAAATAGCATTTTGTTGATTCAAAATTCCTTTGAGACAGAGAAATGGCATTGGTGAATGCTGTTTTCACCCTTTGAAAGCTCTAGCTATCTGTTTCTTTGGCTAGGGACAACAGTAACTTTGCCAGCATTTATTTATTCCTTTTGTCCTCACAACAACCCTGTGAGGTAGATGAGACTAAGAGATAGTGACAGGCCTAAGGTCACCAGGAAGCTTCATGGATGAGCAGAGATTTGAACCTGGTCAAAGTACAACATCAGAACCATTATACCATCCTGGCTCTCCAACAGGAAACATCAAGAGAATTACTTTCCTCTTTCTTTGAACTTGTGTTCTGGAATCCACAAACTGGAGCACCAGTCATGTCCCTCAATTAATTTAGGGACAGGCACCCCTCACCCTGCCCAATCCTAGGCATGTCTACTCAGAAGTCCCATTAGAGTGAATGGGGCTTACTCCCAGGAAAGTGTGGATAGGATTGGGCTGTCAGACATCACAGCTACTGCCTCTGCCATGGCACTGCAGAAGAAAGGGGAAGAGCGCCAGACCATTTTCTTGCACAGGTTCATCAAACTCAGAAGTGCAAGACTTTCAGTTTTATTTAAAGGGGTGGCACATGCTATCTCTGTAAATAACACTGGAAGTCTTGCACTTCTGGCTTTAAGGAAACTGCACAGGTAATAAGGTAAAGAGGTGGATGATCCATGCCTTGCTCAGGCAAGTAGGAAGCAAATCGTTACAGCTTGTTCAGTGTCAGGCTGGAGGAAAGTAGTGGTAGACTGCATTGCACCCTAAATGAGCCATCCCCTCAGACCCCTTACAATCTGCCGCCAGTGCAATGCAGCAGTGATAGCAAGCAATGGCAGAAGTGGTAAGGAAGTGGCAGAAGTGGTAGAAATGGCAGGAAAGCAGTGGGAGACTCGGGCTGCATTGCACCCTAAATAAGCGACCTCCTCAGACCTCTTGCAAACTGCCGCAAGAGCAATGCACTTCAATTCACCTCATAGTTGGGCAGGTAGTGAACATAAGAACAGCCCCACTGGATCAGGCCATAGGCCCATCTAGTCCAGCTTCCTGTATCTCTCAGCGGCCCACCAGGGAGCACACCAGATAACAAGAGACCTCATCCTGGTGCCCTCCCTTGCATCTGGCATTCTGACATAACCCATTTCTAAAATCAGGAAGTTGTGCATACACATCATGGCTTGTACCCCATAATGGATTTTTCCTCCAGAAACTTGTCCAATCCCCTTTTAAAGGCGTCTAGGGTAGACGCCAGCACCAAATCCTGTGGCAAGGAGTTCCACAGACCGACCACACACTGAGTAAAGAAATATTTTCTTTTGTCTGTCCTAACCTGCCCAACACTCAATTTTAGTGGATGTCCCCTGGTTCTGGTATTATGTGAGAGTGTAAAGAGCATCTCCCTATCCACTCTGTCCATCCCCTGCATAATTTTGTATGTCTTAATCATGTCCCCCCTCAGGCGTCTCTTTTCTAGGCTGAAGAGGCCCAAACGCTGTAGCCTTTCCTCATAAGGAAGGTGCCCCAGCCCCGTAATCATCTTAGTCGCTCTCTTTTGCACCGTTTCCATTTCCACTATGTCTTTTTTGAGATGCAGCGACCAGAACTGAACACAATACTCCAGGTGTGGCCTTACCATAGATTTGTACAACGGCATTATAATACTAGCTGTTTTGTTCTCAATACCCTTCCTAATGATCCCAAGCATAGAATTGGCCTTCTTCACTGCCGCCGCACATTGGGTCGACACTTTCATCGACCTGTCCACTACCACCCCAAGATCTCTCTCCTGATCTGTCACAGACAGCTCAGAACCCATCAGCCTATATCTAAAGTTTTGATTTTTTGCCCCAATGTGCATGACTTTACACTTACTGACATTGAAGCGCATCTGCCATTTTGCTGCCCATTCTGCCAGTCTGGAGAGATCCTTCTGGAGCTCCTCACAATCACTTCTGGTCTTCATCCCTCGGAAAAGTTTGGTGTCGTCTGCAAACTTAGCCACTTCACTGCTCAACCCTGTCTCCAGGTCATTTATGAAGAGGTTGAAAAGCACCGGTCCCAGGACAGATCCTTGGGGCACACCGCTTTCACCTCTCTCCATTGTGAAAATTGCCTATTGACACCCACTCTCTGCTTCCTGGCCTCCCTAGTGCCTTCCCTAGCCTTCCCTGGTGCCTAGGGAATGAAGTAGTTCAGTGGTTCCCAAACTGGTGGCCTTGGAAACACTTAGCCCTGGCGCCTTAAGGGGCAGAGGGCAAGGCAGCAATGTGATCCCCAGGATAGCACTGCTGTGGGGGGAGGGGTTTTTGCCAGTTACCTAAAAGGGTGCCAGCCTCTGGGGGGGAGAGTGGGGAGCCCTGCAGACACCTCTGCAGGTCTCCCCAAGTGTCTGTAATGGTAAAAAATACTATTGAAAGTCACTTCCTGTTTATGATCCTGCACCCCCAGAAGGCTGGCACACCCTTAGGGAACTGGAAAAAGCCCTTCTCCCAGCAGCAGTGCAATCCTGGGGATCGTGTTGCTGCCTTCTTCCCTCCCCCACACATACTTACAGTGCTCCAAACTCCCTTGTAGGAGTTTGGGAGGAACAGAAATAGTTTGCTGTTCCCTGGTGGGCTATCCTTTGAGTGGCTGAATTTTTGGAAACAAAACATTTGATCAAGGGCATAATTTCATAGCAAACATCTATTAGTTTTAAACAGATTTAATGGTCGTGCCCTCTCCCCCAAAGCATCCTGGGAGTGTGGTTTGATGAGACAGCTAAGAATTCTGTAAGCCACCTCTAGCCCTTTTAACAAAATTACCAAACCGAAGGCTCTCCTTAGAAAGGAAATGACTATTAAACCAGTTTAAGTCTCTAGTGTAGATATGCCCCTAGTCTCCTATTATTACTGAAGTTGAATTCATTGCTTTAATTAATTCCTTTCTCGGTTTTATTAAAGTTCCTTCCAATAGCAAATCCAGGACATCCAATAACATATCCAAGGTACTGCTAGAGGGGAACAGACAGCAAACATACCAATGCAGTCAACTTGGCTCACATGCTTCTAGGTCCAGGTTGCACAGAGCCTGAAATTATTTATTTTGCTTTCATCAGTTTTCAGCATGAGCGTATGCATGTAACTTAGAAGTAAATCCACCTGTAAATTATAGAATTTATAGCCAATCCTCTGCACGTCTACTCAGAAATAAGTTCCACTGAGCCCAATAAGACTTAGTCCCAGGTAAGTGTGCCTAGGACTGCAGCCTCAATTTATAAGGACAGGCGAATCAAATACATTTCTGGTTTAATGTAAATTGTTTCCACCGCATAGTGGCTCACCACGCACTCAAGCAGCAAACTAACCACCAAGTCACACACTTATCCATAATCTGGAATCAACAAAAGCAATTTCTGAAGAACTGATTTGATTGTGGGATTGCAGCAATGGTCACCAAGGCCTAAAATGAGGGGAATAATGGCTGTAGGGCTGTTGTACTACTCAGTCACCATTCAGGAAAAAGGAAGAACATCAAACACAACATGGCAATTTACAGCTGCTGAACATTCAAAACCCAAGGAGGGGGATAGAATCATAAGTCTGATTTAAGTGTGCACTCATACAATGAGGTCCTAAGGAAAATGTCAGAGCTTAGGGGACCTTGAAGGTCATTTAGTCCTTACGTTGGGACATGATCCCATACGCTTTTACTCCGGGTGGTGGGTAGGGTGGCCAAGGGTGTACTTGTCTGTGCTCCTGTGCCTTGTACAACAGCTTGGTCTGTGGACATTAGCAGGGCATCACATGCATCTCCATGCCGAAGAAAGCACCCTCTGCTGATTTCAGCAGATGCTGCTACTGTTAAAGGAGCCAGACCAGACCAATTTTATTATTTTTTTTCATTTAGCAAGTTTAGCTTTGTGTTTCTTGTGTATGAGCAGATGAGCTGCAGGGTGTGGTATTGGGCTCAGAATTCAGCTTCTTGAGAACCTCACCTTTCAAGTTGAAAACAGCTGCCTGCTCTTAGCCTTTATGGCCCCAAATGTATTGTTTAAAAATGGGGCAGGCAATGCTTGCTGTGATATCTCAGGAGTCACAGGGGTGTTTGAATGAGTTTTTCAGCAGGTAGAGAATCCACCTTTGGTACCCTGCATAGTCTTTGCATCCTTGCCTAGCAGAACCAGAACTATGTACAGTAGTAAAAACTGCCAAAGAAATAATGCAAAAATTGCTCAGATTGCATAATTTATACCAATTGCAGAAACTAGCTTTACTTAGAATGTTCATGTTAACTTTTTTCTTTTTTCTCTCTCTCTTTTTTAGCATAGTTACATATGAATACCCTGCTCATACCTTCCTAGTATAACAAAAAATGACAACCAATGACTGTAACAATTTAGAACATGTCTCAAACTGAGACAGAGAAGGCTGTCGTAGACGGAGGAAATTTAACAGGACATAATTCACATGGTGATCTGTATTATATACGTATATATACATACACAACCACTTTGATTTGACAGGGTGGCTATGGTGGTGGGAGACAGTGTTCCTTCTCACTCTTAAAACGACAATCAGAAGCAGAGCAAGCAAACAAAGCGCTGGAAATACCATTGCTGTTTCCGCACCAGAACAGCCTGCCCATCGCAACCCCCTTTCCTCCACCCTCCAGACACACACCTTGACATAGATTTCTAATTAAAGTTGACTAGTGCAAGAAAATGCATGAAATATATCAAATACTCAATTCACAGTGAATGTTTTGCTCTGGCAATAACACAGGCAGCTGAGGAAAGTTTGATTCTCACTACCTTACTACCGTGATCTGTCTCCATGTATGGGAGTCAGGTGACCCCAAAAACCTCCCCATTGCAATGAAACAGGAACAATTTGTCAGCCCATGAGTAGGACAGAGGAGAGATTGAAACAAAGAAATACTTTCTACTCTGGTGCCCCCAATCCCTACAGATGCCGGAATCATCATATTTTCTACACCAGTGCTCCCAATACAAATGTGTTCACAGATCATCACTGAGAAAAAAACACAGCCTGGGGAGATTTGGGAAGGAAAGAGTGAGAATGTATTGGACTGTGTAAGCTGCCTGCCATAGGGTTGGGATTGGGTTAGTATGGTTAAGAATGGTCATTAGGAATCCAGTCCCCTAGTATGTGTATTGGAACAATGAGCTTTTGTCATTTTAAGAAATGGTTGATAGCAACAGAAGTCCTCTTCAGACAATCTCCCAACATGCAGCCTGAACAAAGGGAGGGAGAAGCACGATCGTGCCTGCCAGCTCTGTCCCCAACCGCCATACATTCGGTAGCAGTGCGGAAAAGGCTTCTATGTGTGTACAGCAGTTGGACTGTACGGACTGTTCATATGATCAGGAGCCCAGATTGCACAGGAATCAAGCAGGGTTCCTGACGGAATGGAAGGGCCTGAATCTATACATTCCCTTTCATGGGCCCTTTTTCACTCTTCTGCTGAACACACAGAGACCAAGTGCCATGCTCAGCAGGCACAATCCCACCTCCCTTCAGCTTGCTCAGGAGACACATGGGGCTAATATATGAATGGGGTAAGGAATTTTACTACTACAAATCAGTCAGGCTATACAAAGGAGGTATTGGGGGTCAGTCAATCAGGGTGGACCTTCAGGCTTGATGAAGGTCCACACCTTAGGTTCACCCAGCCATGTCAACTCCTGAACTCCCAGTATCAGCAGCAGTGGTAGTACCCAAAAGACCACTGGAGTGGGATGATGGGGGGGGGGCAGTGCAGGAGTTTGTCCCAGAACCTCCAACAATTAGGTGCTGGTAGGTTCTATAAAAGAAAGTATTTTTTATTAACCAGAAAAGTTTATCCTACATCTCTCTACATTGTGTCCCTTCCACTTTCTCCATTGGTTGTTTGTGTGTGGAGGCACTTCCACCTCAGTTGTGCCAATCCACTGTAATGCTGAAGGACAAATTACACAAGACACAGGAAGATCCATAGCTGGACATTTTCCTAAAACAGCCACAGAGGATGGTTTTTAAAATACATCTTTCCCTCCGTTCCATTTTCTCAATGTAAGTTGCCCCCTAAATCCTAACCTCTCCCCTTCTCAGAACCAAGATTGTTTCCTTACCCAGAGGAGACCTGTACAACCTCCTGATTTTCAGAAGCAGGCTACCTCAGAATGCCAAATCAAGGGAGGACACCGGGTTGCAAGTCTCCTGTTGTCTTTTGTGCTCCCAGAGGCATCTGGTGGGCCACTGTGAGATACAGGAAGTTGGACTAGATGGGCCATTGGACTGATCCAGCGGGGCTCTTCTTATGGTCTTATGTTCTTAATGCCCCTCCCCACAGGATGCAGCATGAACAAAGGGGGGGAATAGGATTGGGCTCTAAGTTACACACTCTGACACCACCAGCAACTTTTCAGATACTTCCTGCTGTCATATTCACTGAGAGACAATGGAGTATGCAGACCAGGAGTATGTATCATACAAAGAGAGTCTTGAGAGACGTAAAGAGAAATGAAGTGTACTTTGCTGCACGGAGCCCAATTTCTCACGCAGCCGCTGAAAGAAGTTGACATGGTCTCTTTTTCTAAAAAAATGATTGGGGTGTAGAAAAAGAGGTCACTTCCACCTTCACCAATAGACTTCAGCAACAATATGCTGCCAACTGTACCAAAGCAAGCCAAGAAACAATTCAAGCAGCCCACAAGAAAGGTCTTGCTGCTGTTTGAGTGTGGTTCCGTTTGCTTCTGGGACTGTATATGAGGGAGTGGAGGGGTTTCCTGGCAGTGCTGGAATGGAAGGGTCAACACATCTTAAACTGAGACATCCACCCTAGAAACAACACTCCAAGCACTTGTTTATTTTCTATGAATGTCCTGATTTGTTAAAAGCAAAACTGGCATTCCCCACACAGATGGTGGGCTGCCCTTTGCACTTTCCCTCCAGATCTCAGGCCTACACTAAAGGCACCGCTAGTGACCCTTGTTTGACCCTTGCCCAGCTTGGCTGATAAGAGCTGCCCAGGGTGGACTGGCTGAGTGGACGGGGAGGGTGGTCAACTCTTCTTTGGGGGAGGGGACATTGCCACTCACTTTGAAAAGGGCGGTGGTTCGCCCCCTCCTGAAGAAGCCCTCCCTGGATTCCACTGTGTTGGATAACTACCAGCCAGTCTCTAACATCCCGTTTCTGGGCAAGGTAATTGAGCAGGTGTTGGCGGCCGAACTCCAGAGGGTCTTGAATGAAACGGATTATCTGGATCCTTTTCAATCTGGTTTCAAGCCGGGCTTTGGGACGGAAACCACCTTGGTCGCCTTGGTGGATGACCTACGCCGGGGACTGGACAGGGGGAGTGCGTCCTTGTTGGTCCTGCTGGACCTCTCAGCGGCTTTCGATACCATCGACCATGGTATCCTTCTGGGCCAACTGGCCAAGTTGGGAATTGGAGGCACTGTTTTGTGGTGGTTCCGCTCCTACTTGGAGGGTCGGTCCCAGATGGTGGTGCTGGGGGATGCCTGTTCGACACCCTGGCCTTTGAGGTGCGGGGTGCTGCAGGGTTCAATTCTGTCCCCCATGCTATTTAACATCTACATGAAACCGCTGGGAGAGGTCATCCGGGGATTTGGAGTGGGGTGCCATCAATATGCTGATGACACCCAGCTCTATCTCTCCTTTCCTCCAGACTCCAGGGTGGCGGTTGAGGGCCTGGAGCACTGTCTGGAAGCAGTGAGGATCTGGACGGGGGCTAACAAACTGAAATTAAATCCGGATAAGACAGAGGCTCTCCTGGTTTGGAAATCCTCGATGCAGGTGCTGGATTATCAGCTTGCTCTGAATGGGGTTGCACTCCCCCTGAAGGGGCAGGTCCGCAGCTTGGGGGTCCACCTGGACTCGCAGCTGCTCCTGGATTCCCAGGTGGCAGCTGTGGCTGGGGGGGGGGCCTTCACTCAACTTCAGCTGGTGTGCCAGCTGTGTTTGTACTTGGATCGTGCAGACCTGGCCACGGTGATCCATGCTATGGTGACACCGAGGTTAGATTATTGTAACGTGCTTTATGTGGGGCTGCCCCTGAAGACGGTTTGGAAACTGCAATTAGTGCAGAATGCGGCGGCCCGTGCGGTCACTGGAGCTAGGCGGTTTGACTCGGTCAGTCCGCTTCTCCGGGGCCTACATTGGCTGCCCATTCGTTTCCGGGCCCAATTCAAGGTGCTGGTTTTGACCTTTAAAGCCCTCTACTGCTCTGGGCCAGGCTATCTTAGAGATCGCCTACTCCAGTACAATCCGGCTCGTCCTCTCAGGTCATCAGAGAAGGCCTTTTTACAAGTGCCACCGCCCAAGGAGGTTCGTGGGGCGGCGGCAAGAAATAGGGCTTTCTCAGTAGTGGCACCAACGTTGTGGAACTCCCTTCCCCTTGACTTGAGAATGGCTCCCTCTCTTGAGTTTTTTTGGTGAGGCTTGAAGACCCTGCTCTTTAAACAAGCCTTCTGATTCCATGGCCTTTTTAACACATTTATACATCTTTTAGTTTCTTTTGACAGGCTGGATTCCTCTATGATTTGCTGTTTTATGCTCTTTTTATTCTGACTTTATTCTGACTACTATTTTTATGGCCTCTGTTAATGTGTTTTTAATATGTTTTTATCTGTGTTAATTCATGCTTTTTAAAATTGTTTTTATATGTTGTAAGCCACCCTGGGTCCCTTTCAGGGAGAAGGGCGGAATACAAATAAAGTTTATTATTATTTATTTATTATTATTATTCCTTGGGAAAACATGACTATGAGTCACATCTGTGAGTTCCCACCTATGTGGGATTTGCAATCATATGTTCACTGCAACCTGGGGCTTTCTTTGAGGCAAAAGCTATGCTAATCCAGGGCCTCCAAGAGGAATTTTATCAGGGGGTACTGATAAAATAAGAAAATTTTCTTTTGGGCTCCTTCCCAAAGGGGTAGTATAAAAACCTGAAGCCAACAACCTGAAGTTGCAATTTTTGGCCTTCCAGAGGCCTTAGAAGGCCTTCTGGGAGGCTATCCTGGCCCTCGGAATGCCCTCCAGATGTGACTGATCACATATGGAGGATTACAGAGGACTGACCTGCAGAGTTAATTATCCACAGGTTTTGGCATCTGCGGGGGTTCCACAAATGGAACTCCCATGCACGGCCTCTGAGAGGAATTTTATCAGGGGGTACAAGGTTTCTTTTGTGCCCCTTCCCAAATGGGGGGGGGCAATGGGGGCAGGCAGAATGAGGGGCAAAATAGGGTAGGGGCAGGGTGCTTACAGCCATAATAGTCTTTGGAGCCCAGGTCTACCAAGCATCTGGATGTGGATCCCAGGTCTACCCAACCATGTAGCATTGGCAACTAGATAAAGTAATATGGAAAACCAAAATCTCTAAAATCTTAGAAAATCATAGAAAATTCATTGCAGAAAATTAGCATTTTCATATTTGGGCTCACACAAGAATGGACTGTGTGCTGTGTGCACCAAAATGAACTTCTGCAGCAGCTGTAGCCCCACAGCTGGGTCCCTGATTGCCTATACACTGCTTCATGGTAAGTGGATCCACAGGTCGAAGAGCTACTGTAGCAGGTCAATTTCCTCCCAGATTTGACACAAGGAGGGTCATGGGGGCGCGATGTGTATGGCTTGCAGCAGCAGTTGCCACTGCATGCCCAAGGTTGTGCCCCCAGTATCATGCGCAGGTAGTGAGTTCAGGTGCGATAGGAAAATGTAAGATCCCAGGAACATTCTGTGCCCCCTCCTTTGGCTCCTGTGGCCCCTTTCTGACCCTGGGCCCAGGTACAAATTGTCCCATTTACCCCCGTCTCCTAGGCCCTGCCCCCCATGGATGTTGAGGCATGACTGTACGCACTTATCTGGGAGTAAGACCTGTCAAACTTTCTTTGGATTGAACCTGTGTAGGATTACATTGTAAGTCTCACTGAAAGAAAAGATTTTAGTGGGACTTAGGGCCCAGTTGTATCCAACTTTCCAGTGCTGATGCAGGAGCAATGCAGCCACATGGTAAAGGAACGAACGTTCCTTTACCTAGAAGAGATCTCCATTTCTGCCCCACCCCCTCCATCACAGGATGCAGCACACATCCCATTGGCATAGCTGCATCAATGCTAGAAAGCTGGAAAGGACTGGACCCTCAATCATGATGACTAACTGTAGCTGGATTGGGCCTGCCATTGTAGAGCTCATCACCAGGCAAGCACACCGAGAACCTTGATTGTTCCCCTGATTGAACCTTTCTTGAGTGTTCTCAGCAAGCATCATGGTAAAAAATGTCCTTGTAATGTCACTAAGAGCCATATGGCATATTTAATGGGTGCAGATAGCTTATGGGCTGTTATTGGCTTTGGCCTGGCTCACTCCTACTTCACCCAGCCTAATTTTGCTTGCTCCTATATTGTCATAGCCATTGAATCTGCACTTGCTCTTATTCCAAGCTACCTCGTGTCTGGGCTGCACCTCAGGCCTGGGCTGCAGCGGGAGAAGGTAGTAGAATGTGAAGATGACAGAACAGCAGAACTGTTACCCTGCAGATGCCTGATCTTGTCTGATCTTGGAAGCTAAGCAGGGTCAGACCTGGTTAGTACTTGGATGGGAGACCGCCTGGGAATACCGGGTGCTGTAGGCTTATACCATAGTCTTTCGAGACTGAACATTGCCAACCAGAACAGCAGAACCACTTCTGACCACAGACCACTCTGGGATGCATTGCCATATAAGAAGAAAAAACGTCATTTAGAATGCTCATATACCGCAGGGAAAAGCTATAGCCTAGCCCTTTCAGGTTAATGACATCACTTCCGGTAGGTCCTGACAGATTGTCATTCTGAAAAGTGGATCCCAGTGCTAAAAATTTTGAGAACCACTGCTATGCAGTATGCTAAACAGTATGCTGGAACAAACAGCATCTTCAGGAGGGATATTCAATGGGAAAATGGATGGATATTGGATGGATATTCAATGGGGAAAAGATTATCTCCCAATCTGAGGTCCTGGTCCAGATGGGGAGGTCTGCTGCAAATTTAAAGACAATGAAGGTGCATTCCTTTACGTTTGCCGTGATCTTCCTGAGGGCCTGACTCCAGTGGAAGAGCAGTAAAGAAATGTACTTGTAAATAAATATGAATACACAAATTCCTGTATCTCTGTTGTCTCGTTACATTTGTCCCTGATGATATGCAGGCACGTGGAACTCAGAATTCTCTGAGCCCTTGTGCAGAAGACCTGCTCTAAAAGGCTCTGAACTTACTGTGCTGCCTGGCAGAGCTGAGTTTATCACTAGGAAGGATAAAGCAGATTAACTGTCCCCTGCTTATTTGCTCCCTTCCCTTGATAGAGAGAATAATGGAAATGATTAGTTGTTTCCTGCCGTCTCCAGGACTGTCGGGGAAAAGTTTCTTTGCATGTCCCAGAGAATGTAATCATGATTTTGCCATTGTGTCTCTTTCATCCTTGGAGGAAAAACACCAGTTCTTCAGTTGTGCTCAAAAACATGATTTCCCATTGTTGAGGATTTAAGCAGAGAATTTTCCACTTGCCGCTTTTTGTGTGCTGTGTCTATTTCAGCCCTCTTTTTCTTTGCATTTGGATAAACTCCTTTGCTGTCAAAGTATGTTGTGCACGTAACCCCAGGGAATGAAGATGTCTGTCTACCTAAGCCCAGTGGCTCCTATCCTTTTTCTTTCACTGCTTCTTGTAGAAGGGAACAAATAGAGAGTTAGATGGCTGTCACCATTTTCAATTGATTTGCAGCAACAACCCAAAGGCATGTTCCTTCACAGCCATCTTAGATTGCAGTGGCAAAACCTTCTCTCCAGTCTCCAGCATCTCATTTTTTATTTCTCCCAGGATCAACTGCAATTTTTCCCTCCTCATAGTTTTTAAAGGAAAAGTGGATGAGGGCATGTATCTCTTTGCAGTGCTAGCATGGAAAGATGCAATTCTAGCACAGGCAAGTGGTAGACCAAAGTGCTGGATCGGGCATCAGAAGACAATCTCAGAACAAGGGGAAATGATCGCTTCACCTAGCAGTTAGCAATAACCCCTGCTAACTGGTTAAGAGGCACTTTTTCAAGTGGGTGCTCCTCTTTTATTTAGCAAGGGGAGAGTAACTGGCCCACCTCACTCCAGCAGTGTCTTTTCTAGTGGCTGTCTGCTGGTGTTGCATCTTTTAGATCAGGGGTGCTCAAACTTTCAACTTTAGGGATCCTGGACCTTTAAAATTGTGTAGGAGAGATAATTTCAGCAGGTGCAGCTTGTCATCTGTGGGATGAAAAGTTGCACCTGCTGAAATTCTCTCTTCTATACACTTGTTAAAGGTCCAGCATCCCTAAAGTTGAAAGTTTGAGCACCCCTGTTTTAGATTGTGAGCCCTTTTGGGGACAGGGAGCCATTAGTTGTTTGATTTTTTTTTTTCTGGAAACCGCTTTGTGAACTTTTTGTTGAAAAGCAAAAAGTATTTATATACTGTTGTTATTATTATTATTATTATTATTATTATTATTATTATTATTATTATTATTTTCAACCAGTGTGCCACATTGGCGTGCCATGAATGATCCGTGGATGTGCTATGGGAGTTTGTGGGAGGATAATTTATTAGCAGGGCCATTGGGGACATGAGCCCCCCATCAGCAGCATGGTGTGCCTTCTCAGTTGTCCAAAAACTGATGGTGTGCCTTGACAATTTGAGTGTCTGGTTATTGTGCTGTGAAATGAAAAGGGTTGAAAATTGCTGCCCTCACCTCTGTTGCTGCTGCCCATTCACTTGCCCTGTTCTTCTTGGCCCAGACTTCACTGCCTGATCAAGGAAGAGTGAGCGGGATCTGCTGCACCTTCTGCTCACTTCTGCCATGGCTGGCTCACTTGGAGAAGGCAGGCAATAGGGCAACAGTGGCAAGGAGGAGAAAGAGCAGAAGTATTGCTAGTGCAGGTCCACCTGGACCTGGGCTACAGGATCAGGTCCAAGAAGGTGGTATGAATTCAGCCACCACCACTGGTGCTGAACCTGCCCCTTTCTAAACTCATTTTGCAGTGCCCCTGTTCCGCCTCCTGTTCTGCCTCCCCCACCAAATTACTTAGGCTGGTGGGCTGGTCCCAAGTCATTGCTGTATGCAAGGCTGCTCTGTCCTCCCTAGTGGTGCTCCAGTAGCACATGACTTCATGCACTGTTGGAGGCCGTTTTGAGATTGACATAAGGCAGACTCCGCTGGCAGAACACTTGTTCTGCCAATGGATTGGTCCATTAGGATTGGGACATTAGTAAGATTCATTAAGTGAAGAAGAAAACATCCGAGGCAGAGAACCTTCTAGCAATATACTTGGATCTTTAGGCTGGTGTTCAGGGACTGGGCCTTAAAGCTGGCATTGAAGAGAGAGCATCTGGACCTATGCAGGTCTTAATCTTATAGGATTTAGTGTGGTTTTGATCTTGTCATACCACAAGTCATCCTTTTAGAGTTTAATGTTGTTGTTTTTTTCTGATTTTTGAGTGCCATAACCCACCTTTGGGGAACAGAAGGGTAAACAGAACCCACATAAATAAACCATTTGTCATTGTTTGTGAGGGTTGGCAAGTCCTAGGAGAGGTCAAAGAAGGTGACTTTGCCTCCCTTGGGCTACAGGAAAACAATTCCAAGGGGTCATCTAAATGATCTGCTACCACTTCCCAGAATTAGCTTAAGTGACAGTCGCTTTGTACACACATGTTTACAATCAGGAGCAGATGGTGCAGCTATTGGATCGATTTCAACACCACTCCAATGCATTCAGCCGAGCCAGGGATTGGAACAAGACACAACGACAGATAAACACCCTGTATTCTGTTGTTGATCTTCTGAGATACATGTTTGCTTTCTGCAAAAAGGTAGACAGGTCCCATGCCAGCTGTCAGCATTTTTAGTTGGCTTCCTGGGCTCTCCAAAAGAAAATACTTGGGGATTTGATTATTTGGCAGAGGAGGTGGGGATGAATCTACAGATAATCACCGAGGACATTATTTATGTTGCCAAATTATTTATAAAGAGCAGAAGGCGAAAAGAATCACACACCCCACAATCTGAGTTCTGATCAAAGGGATCTGTACTTGCCGAAACATGACATAATACATGAGGATAACTGACAGCAAGCAAGCCAGGTAATTTTTTTTTTTTTTAACATCCACAGAAATGAATACTGGGCCAGGTGAGTGTGTGTGAAAAACAGAAAGAAAGAAAAAAGAATCCCAGCACAGTGAACAGGACTAACAAGACCAGGTGGGCAGAGCTGTGTGGGGGGAAATCAAGACAGCTTGGACTAGACAACAGGGGGACTCTGTCACAACAACACCGCACATTTGGACTTGTCTCGATAGGCAAAACAGATTTTGTACAGTTAATGTGTTTAAAGGAAGCCAAAGCTGGTTTGGGGATAAATCCAAGAGCAGCAAATGAAGTCTTCCAGCTGGCAGCTTCTTTCCCCACCAGGGTCTTTTCTGTGGTCCAGGAAGCCCAGCCTAGCATAGCCAAGCAGCTATATTTAGGGTCACGTCCATGTACTCTCAGCGTTTCCTTTTTAAAATCCAAAACGCAGTGCCAAGACAGCCTGATTCTGCATCAAGGGAAGCTGCATTCTGCAGCTGGTGAAAGGCGGACAAGTTATGGAACTTGAGATTCTTCTTCTACCTGTCATAAGGAGGGGCAAAGAGCTATGCAGGGCACCAAAGCACAAAGACGTCTGTGGGTCATTGGCGAATCAAGGTGTCCATCCTGGGCCCTCATGACCAGAGACATGACCAGACACTGCTGGGGTGGCAGTGGCTCCTATCAATAGCTCTGGAGAAAGTGGCTGGGGATCAGTGCGATCCTGTTTCAATCATTGGTCTATAGAAATTGGAAGAGAATTGCGCTCCCTCCCTGGCTCCTCCTTGTCCCTTCTCAATCATCCAGCTTTTGAAAAACCAGATGAAGTGGAAGGATGTTGAGAGCAGAATCTTGTGTGCTCCTGGCATATTCCTATGCCTGGCAGTTTTGAAGAAATGACCAGGGCAATGCAGGAGGAAGAATGTAGTGGGGATGCGGAAAGCCAAGTGCAAGTTTTTAAAAAAATAAAGTAGAAAATTTGGGCTTTACGCCCTGGGCCTCACACCCTCTCAGAGACAGCCCTGCCAAAGTCTCACCCACTGAACCCAGGAAATTATCTTTAGCCCTCCTGCCACTTACACCAACCTTCTTGCCACTTAACCTGATAGAGAAGTAGTTTCCCAATGGGGCTTACATTCTGAAATTTGATAAGTAAGGACAAGAGCCTCATAAGGAACTTGGAAGTGGTCAGGAAGTCAGTGCACAGAATTAAGGAGAGAAATCATGTCATCTGAGCCATGCGAGTGGTGACTGATTTTGGCAGCTATCTCCACATAGAGGAGAGCAGAAGAATAAATGTAATGACAAAAGGGCTGAGAAGAGGAGGGAGGGAGGAGGAAAGTTCAGTCTCTAACATACTTGTTGTGAGATAAAATATCCAGGATAGGTTGGAAGTTCTGAGGTAGAGAGGTAGGGCCAGGTGTCTTCAGAGTACAGGTGCCACTGACAGTCATTGGATGTGAGGAGGTCACCTGGGGCAGAAAGAACAGCAGAAGGACAGTAAAGCACCAGATTGCTGAGGGAGAAGGAAAGCTGAAATACTTACGGAAATACTGAACAAAGGATTAGAAAGACAGAAAAAGGCTGAGGATATAGGAGGAATTCTGGCAAAGTTCTCCTGAATCAGACTTGGAAATGAAATTCAAACTCTTTAAGTCTGTCTCCAAAGAGAGGTGAACTTTACAAGTGTCCAACTTCTTCTGGACTCGGATTAAAATGCAAGTGGAGAAGAATTGTCCACTTCCCTAGCACTGTTTGCGTGCTAGGATGAGGCTCCAGGGCTCCATGACTTTAAAAGGGGGGCAAATTGAGGTGCTGGTGGGGCAAAAACCAAAGGGGTGTGGGAAATTCAGCCCTTCATGAAAGACACATGGGGGTTGATTTCCTCCCCTTCCCCCAGTTAGTGCCTCATATTGCCCACAATTTAATGTGCTGGAGGTGCTGTGCACAGTTAGTTGAATTAGAGCCATGTAGGGGTTATTTGAAGGGCTGTCCCCTGGAAAAGTGGGGGAGGAGCAAAGGCCAAAGGAGGGAAGCCAACTTTCTGCAGAAGGCCCTTGGGGTCAGAGAATTCCCTGTCGTGGGTGAACTTTTGCCCCACTCCCGGTTTTGCTGGAGCAGCTCTCCAAAGCAGCCCCTTTGCAAAGCAGCAGACACATTTCTCCCTGGCTTTGCCAACAGCCTGCTTGGATAAGGAACTCTTTCCATTTGGGGGGAGAATAACTCAATTCATTTCCGAGTCTGAGATAGACCTGATCTGGAATGTCTCCCAGACCCACTTTTGACAGAAATTTGCAGGTTTACGATGGAGTGAAATGAAACAGGGTATGAGCGAATTATGCTGTAGAGAGGTCAGAGCCAGAGCACTTCTTAGTGAAGCAGGATCAAGCGAGTGTGTGGGGAAGGCAATCCAAAGGCAAAGATGAAAAGAGGAGGTTAAGGGGAGGACACCGATGAGAGCTGGGTCAGAATGTTTCTCATCATTAAAGTCAAAATCACCAAGATTGGGATATTGCCAGGGAAGAAGACGACAATCCAGGCATCAAGGTCTCCAGTGACTATCGATAGGGGGTCAGCAGATTGACAGAGGGCAGCAATACAGAGAGGCAAAGGGGAGCAGAATCATAGACAGTGAGCATCAAGGGTGCAAGAAGGAGAGTGGGTGAGCAGAATTGGGAAGTGGCAACACTATCCAGTGGTGTGGCTCTGGCACCTGGGGCCATGACTTGCAACGTCACCCCCGGAAGTGCCTGCACCAGAAGTAATTGCCATCATGGCCACAGTGCCTTCTCCTGCAAACCACCCCCCCCCCTTTGCAGGCTCTTGAAGTGGCTGCGAGCCGCTCTGGGAAGCTAACTGCTTTTTCACTTTCCCCTCACTATTTGAGGGGGGAAAAGGCAAAAATTGCCATTGGCCACTCAGAGTGGCACACAACCACTCTGAGTGCCCCTGACTTGACACTCCTTCAAGGCATGGTACCCAGGGTCCTGCACCTTTGGCCCTGCCTCAGCTGTGCCACTTACACTATCACTGGAGTCTTCAGGGTGCGCTGTTTGGGAGAAGAGACCTCCAAGGAGAAATGGTTGGCAACCTTCAGTCTCGAAAGACTATGATATAAGCCTACAGCACCCAGTATTCCCAGGCGGTCTCCCATCCAAGTACTAACCAGGCCTGACCCTGCTTAGCTTCCGAGATCAGACGAGATCAGGCATGTGCAGAGCAGCAAGGAAGAGGGCATTGTCAAGGGAGAAGGCAATGTTGGGAGGGCATATTTCAATGAGAGCAAGTGGCTGAAGGAACAAGAGAGGGGAGAAAGTGGGTGGATGTTTTCTGGGTATGGGAGCTACTTTTCTAGGCAGAGAAGGGGAGTGGGGAGACAGTGAGTTGGCCTGGGAGAGAGAGGATAATATTGATATTATGAAGGATCACATGGGATAAGGATAATGTGGGGGTAGAGAGACTGGGAGCCCCAAGAGATAAGAAGGGGTCAGAGAGAGGGAAAGAAGTTGACCTTGCCAGAGCAGTTTGAGTCAGAAGGTGCAGTGCCTTCCATCAGCTGCCTGGGAGCGAGGAACCTAACCCCTACTTGCCTTTGCTGCTATCTAGGCTGGCTTCTTGCTGAGTTCTTCCAAACATCATTCCCCCAACAGCCTTTATTGCACTAAGGATAAACTCTTATTTTTACTGCCCACACTTTATTCTAGAAGCATGTGGGTTAAGTGCTATGCAGTTGGTCCCGGCTTTAAAGAATGCGGCACGGAGTTGTAAATATATTTGTTTTCTCATTTCTAAGTGACTGAGAGCCAGGCCATTCCAGCCAAAGGAGGTGAAAGCGGAGGATATTACATCTGCCTGTCACCCTCCTGGAGAATGATAGCCTTTGTCAATCACTGAAGGACTGGGAGACAGGCAGAAACTCATCTCAATCTAATTCCTTCTAATGCTGCTTCCTAGGCAGAAGGATTTGAGGGTCTATTGTTGTGCTACTGTGAGTGGGGAAAACCTGGGCTCAGCTCCATAACCAAAGACTTGATGGTGTGCACATCCAATCCCCACATCTGAGCTAACTGATTTTGATATTCATGCAGCATTTAACATAGACTGAAGGGCACATGCGTGAAGGCTGGCTTTTCTGACCATACAGTGTTGCCAGGCTCTTTGCTGGAAAGACAGTCTCAGGCTGTTGTCAGATGTGATGCCGAAAAGCCCTCCAGAGCTTCTTGCACAGTATTTGTGCTTTAGGCGACGGCTGTTAATATGGGATAGAATGCAGAGAACATTGTTTTAAAAGTAGTGTCAATTGGAACCACTTTCCTAGAGGGGATAGGAGGGCAGGTGGCAATCTGAAGCAGACTACAGTGGGGTTAAAGCACCCCCATGCTGTAGTCCCAATCCAGATTCTGGCCCCCTCCCAGCTGCTATTGCCTAAGAAAAACCAAGCCTACCAGGACCAATGATGAATTCAATGCCACACATAGTTTGACCCCCAAGTATAGATGGAGACAATGAAGGTTTTACATTTAGATTATTCTCACACTTGAGAACACCTTTAACTTCCAGCTACCAGGAAGCACAGGGCTGTATTTTCTCTGTCGCCCACAAAAAAGGCAAAATAAAAATCTCTTTTGCATAGCAAGGTCAGCTTGAGTTTACGAAACTACAGCATGGCTGAGGATTTTAAAGAAACATCCATCCAACACAACAGCAAGGGATTGGTAAACAGGCAAGACCAGGAATAGACCAGTGCTGTCATCAGGGCTAAGACTTGGTTACAACATGTGAAGAAATAAGTGAGTTCCCTTTAGCATGTACAGTGCACTTTTCCTCCCCACCAAGTCCCTGCAGCCAGCTCCAGTATTCCTGGGATTAGGGTCTTCCAAGTCTGGGGGCAGAGAATTCAGAATGAGCTTGGACATGAGCGCTTCTTATTTCAGAAACAGAGTCCTGGAATCCTTGAGCTGCTTTGGGTTGCAATCCAACACACGCTGACTTGGAACTGAAGTCAAGGAAACTTTTTCATATTTTGTAGAGGAGCTGTGGGGTTCTAACTGGATTGACAGGCTGTTATGTGAAAATCCCCTTTTTCCTTTTAAGTTGTGATTTTTATATCTGGTTATGTTATTATGGACTAAGATATCATACAGGCCAAGCAAACAAGCCCAATTTCCAAAAACCTGGTAAAAGTCACAAGTTTAGCAAAGCTCAAGGTGATTACATCCCCTCCTCCAGTCAAGGAATGTCTCCTGATCCAATCACTGTTATGCAAAACAAGCATGCACCTTGTTTTGCATAACAGGAGGAGGAAGTCTATTGTTGGAGCTTTATCACTCTTAATCACCTTAGGCAAACTGCCTCCCTCCCCCCCCCCCCCAGGTCAGCCATGGCTGATAGCTGAGCCTCCAGTTTCTATTACATACTCCAGGTGTACCACTGTCTGTATACTGAGCATGTGCACAGCTCTGGGATACATCCAGTCATTCTAGGTCAGCTTCCAGGTCAGCCAAGCCCCTTTTAAGAGCAAGCTCCGGCCACATGGTCTCTCTCTCTCTCTGGCTGCCCCCTCCAAAAAGGTCCTCCACAGGACTCTTCCCCTCCCCAACTGCTCCCCCAGACAGGTAAATATCCTGCATTTCTGAAACTCTTTCCCTTCTTCCCCATCTATTCCTCCCTTCTTCCCCCATCTTTAGTTAGCAAACTGGGTTAGATTAAGGGACCCCTAAAATCCTTCCCTACAACCTATCCATTTCTGATTCCTTCTCGGATGCACCAAATACATAGCACATGCATCCACCATAAAAACTAGGTACATTTTTCAAGTACTAGAACCAAGAAATCTGTATTATGTTTACCTATGTGTTTTTGTAATAAAAGTATAATCGTTGATTGAACATTATCTTTCTCCCAGTCTCCTCTTTAAGCTATACAAGGGATTTTCTCTGTATTACGCTGTTTTGTTATCCAGCCTGCGATCCTATAAAGTTTCCAAAAGGGGTAATATAATAATTCCCCTTAAAATATTATTATTATTATTATTATTATTATTATTATTATTATTATTATTATTATTATTATTATTATTATTATTATTAACAGTATTTATATACCGCTTTTCAACTAAAAGTTCACAAAGCGGTTTACAGAGAAAAATCAAACAACTCAATGGCTCCCTGTCCCAAAAGGGCTCACAATCTAAAAAGATGCAAAAAGATGCAAAAAGTATAGAAATCTATTTAATGAAATAATGTCACCTATCAGCTTTAATCCCAGACAGACTGGGGGTGCGCCCCAGACTTTCCCCTCTCCCATCATGCACTGCTGCTTTTCTTTTTGTTTCCTTTGTGCCATCTTGAAAAACCAAGGAGGACACTACTAGTTTCCCCTTGACAAGCTGACCAACGAAGTCCCTCTTTGCTCATGGCCCTAAACATCCCTGAAAAGGGATCTCATGCCAGTCACTCCATATCAAAGGAACAGGTAAATTACTGTATATTATTCAGAGTCATAAAGACTCAAATCTTATTAGCAGACAACACACCTCCTTGCTTCGTTCCTGCATGAGCAAACTTCCAGGCTTCAAGACACACCAGCTGCAGCTTCCATCCACCCAGGGAGTCAATTGCTTTGGGGGAATTTGGTTTGATAATTGAATTCCCTTTCTCCCTCACCATTTAGCAGATCAGCTACTATATTTTGAGCTGCTGTTATTTGTGGCATCACCCAGATCCGTATTTTTTTTCCTCCTTGTGTATTTTGAAGTTGCTGCTAATTTGATTTCCTTGCTTCAACCTGCGATTTGGTTGTCTTTCCTGTCTTTATTAAATGGCAGCAGGGGAAGTGAATGCTGACAGAGGGGCGTGTGTATTTGTGAGTGCGCTCAGAGCAATCATCTCCCCTGTATGAAATTGGATTCCTTCTGCATTCACGCTTATTAAATTATGCCTGGTGGAAGAAAACACATTAGTCTGCAAAAAAGCTAATCCTTGGAGGTTACTTTAACACCTGCCTCTTGGGACACATTGGGACGTCTTCTGTGAAGGCCACATTTAGCAGACCCAACACAAAAAGTGTCTGGGGCAGCTGGTTACAAACCATTCCTTACAGTGCTACTCCCTTCGTTTTTCTGGAAGGTGGAATCTGGGTTTCTCCCGGCTGTCTGCATTGCTTGTACAACCCTCTCTCTGACTGTCTGCTATATCAAGAGAAACAGATAAGGTTAACCCATTAACTTCAAGAACTGCATGATTCTACATTCTGGCTCTGGGTTCTGGTTTTATCTCCTCTCATTTCCCACATTTGTCCTCAAGGATTTTCTCCATACAAGGAAAACTGGGAACAAAACATTTTTTTTTTAAAGAAGATCCATGTGCACTATGTAATGTGTGAAGAAAGCTCAGGTTTTTATGTTGATATGGGAAGCCAGTAGATTATTCATATGTTGTATGTACACATACAGGTTTAAGTGAAAATGACTGTAAATGATTCATTGTAAAAGTCAACATGGGAACTGGACCCCACTGAAAACACAGAGTGGAGGCTTCATGTGCTGCTTTATGCACACTGAACATGAATAACTGTATGGACGAATAGAGGGCAAGTCCTCCTGATGCCTGAGGCGGCATGTCAAATGCTGCCCCCCTTACTAATGATGTGCCAGTCTCAGTTCTTCCCACTCTCCAATAGTCTCGACTCAGCACTCTCCTCCCATCCACGTTTCGTCTTCTCTGCCCCCCTATTTCTTTACCAATCCAGGAAGTGGAAGGAGAAGGAGCAGAGAAGTAGGCAGACAGAAATGAGCCCCCACCCCCCATCTGCTGCCCAAGGAGATCATTTCAATTGGCCTTGTGGATGGGCTGGTCCTGGACATGTACATCAACAAGGCGTGTTCTCTGTAACAGATTGTACACATGCTGAATATAATTTGTGACTAGGGCTATTGAGTTCAGTGGTTTCACAATATGGGCCGTTGTGACAATATTAAAACATGTATGCTCTCATACACATAACAGAATGGTTATGACGCATTTCCTTATCTCCATCAGGAAAAAAGTCATATGTAAACTAGCCCTTAGTTTCTTTCACCTTTAAACAATCTTGGTTTTCAGGAAAAATCGGAGAGAGGAAACAGCAAGGGAGAGAGATGTTTCCTAATGAAATGAAGAAAATGAGAGGGAGGATCTTTGACCTTTGTGAGCTCAATCTGGGCATCAGTTGCATTACCTGAACAGCCCAGCTGCTACTGTGCAGATATATGAGCAGTGCAGAAACATTCATCGAGATTGACAATGTACAGCAATTCTGCCCTATCCAGAATGAATCTGGATCACCAGCTGTGGTGTACCTGAGGGGGAGACAAGGGGGACAAATGCCCCAGGTGTCAGGTTTAGGGGGCGGCGTGTGCCTCCATCCATGCCCCATGGCACACCCCCCCCCGCAGCACTCAGTCAGCCAGCCTGAGTGCCTTTCCCCCAGAAGCATTCTGAAGGCCAGAGAAGCCACACAGTGCCTTCCCAACCCTCCAAAGGCCTTGTAAAGTCCTTGGAGGGCTGAAAAGCATCACTTCCAGTATCACAGAGGTAACTGGAAGTGATGTTTTGATGCCCTTAGAAGGCCTGAGGGCCTGGGAAGCCTCAGAAGGCTTTCTAAGGGCATAAAAATGTCACTACCAATTTCCTCAGTAAAACCAAAAGAGATGTTTTTTGGCCCTCTGAGGGCTTTACAGGGCTTCCAGAGGATTGGGGAGGCAGTGCGTGGATTCTCCAGGCCTCCAGAAGGGAGGCAGGGGGATGGATTGATTGATGGGGTGCAGTCCAGCCGGGGGGGGGGCAGCAGCTTGTGGTCGTGGCCCCGGGTGGCACTGGGGCCAGGTTTGCCACTGGTCACCAGCTTCACCTTTACTGGTTAGAAGAGGTAACTTCTGTTGAGGTGAAGTCTGTATCAAGGCACCACGCTGGTTAACCAATATGGGCTTACATAAAAATGAATGAACCCGGGGGGGGGGGGGCTATGAATAGTAGACATTTGGCTCATTAGTTTTCAGTTGAGCTGTAGCCTGGG
Organism: Tiliqua scincoides; assembly: GCF_035046505.1. NCBI lineage: Eukaryota > Metazoa > Chordata > Lepidosauria > Squamata > Scincidae > Tiliqua > Tiliqua scincoides. The sequence continues at coordinate 148,521,594 of NC_089822.1, forward strand.
TCTTATGGAAATAGTGTTTTAAAGGGAAAGGATGCACTTTGAATGGTTAAGATGAGATGTCTGCCAGATTCCTTCAATGTCAATGAAGAGCAGTAGGAATTAACAGTAACTAATGTTGTAGTGCTTATGCCTCCTTTAGGCTTCTTTTTGCTCCTAAACTCCTAGCACTGAATCTAGCAGCAAATTAGAAATTAGGCCTCCTTATACGGTTGTACAGAATCACCTTGTAATGGGCAATGGGACCCACTGAATGCCTTTGGGGCACAGTGCCCTCTCTTCACTTACTAAAGTCACCAGAATCACTTGGGTGACTCTTCTGTTTTCCCCAGAACCAGGAAGGGAGGAGTCGCACCTTGCAACTGCCCTTCTAGCTGCCCTTGTGATACAGCTCATCCTTCTGGTCCACTAGAGGTCAGCGTTGTGTTAACAGTTATGTAGTAGCACTTAGATTTTTGGCACTGCCAATGCAATTTGTCACCTTCTTATAGAAATGTCATTGGGGGAACATTTTGAATTAATCAAGGGTCTCATTGGCCGCTCCAGCCAATCAGAAATCTTCTTTGAAAGGAGTGTTTTGTGAACTGGCCCCAGATCTATACAGAATCATTAATATGGACCCCAGGAGGCTGAAAATTGCTCTGTCGAACTCTTAACTCGAGTCAGCTTCTTTTAGGGGGCTGCTTTAAATATATATTAAAATCATGCTTCTGTGCAGATGGTTATACTTCCTGCCAAATCACTGGCTTGCAAATTCTTCTTTATAGCTGTGACAGAACTCTATCCACAGTTCCTGGTGCATGTTTGTTGACTGAAAAATTGCTTGTCTCCCGCTATTGTTACATGGCCTTAACAAGTACAAGTGTTTGTTTATTTGGAAAAGTTTATAGTCTGCTTTTACAAGGTCTCAAAATGAAGACTAATAGAAAGCAGAGTAATAATAATTTTAAAAAATATCAGCATGAGTAACAGCAAAAAAATCCAGCAGGAAAAAGTTATCGCAGACAACTGAGCACATACTAGGTTGAGAGTCAATCTAAAAAAGACATTCTAATTTGCATGCCTATTTAGACTAAGCTCTTGGACTTAGCAATGCTCGGGCATGGAGTTCACCACTGAGAAGCCTCTGCTCACCATTGCTGACAAACAGAGGAGCTCTGTGCTTGCTTGCACATTTAGTAGTATCTCATTACTGCTGAAGAGGTATATATTGATGCTCCTTAGACAACCTAAATTCAGGTCATGAAAAGCTTTAAAGGTAAGAACCACCAGCACTTGAATTTGTCCTGAAAACCAGTGGAACTCCTCCAAGACATGTTTTTGGTATGCTGCATTCTGGACCAGCTTCAAGGGTGGCTCCATGTAACCTGATCAAATGTGTTCCTGGCCATTGCCTTCACTTGAGGGTCCAGCAGTGGGCCAAAAGTACCAAACTGCTATTTCAGAGGGCTGAGATCCCTTCCAAAACTGGTATTTCCTATCTACCTCTCAAATTCTGAGACCATCCACTAGGAACAATTCTGTATTGTCTGTTCTGAGTTTCAACTTATTCATGTTTATTCAGCCCATTACTGACCTCAGGCAGCCATTCAGTGAAGACACTGACACATCTGGTTCAGAGGGAATGGAGAAATAAGAGCTGAATGACATAAACACACTGATGACTATCCACTCTAAAGTCCAGACAATCTCTCTGAAACCCATTCCTAACTTGCGCCGGAGCAGGCAGGCTAGCAGGTCTGCACTGCATCCAGCGCAAGTTTAGGGCCAAAAGCAGCGCAGTCCGATGCAAAGGGAAACCTTTTCCCTTACCCTGTGTCATGCAGCAGTGACCCCAATGGGTCTACTCAGATCTGCACCACCTGATGAGGGAGCTTTGTCTCCCATTCAACGCCTGCCCCCGGGAACGCCTGCCTCCTGCTCCCTGCTTGCTTCCAGGAATGCCCACCACCCACCCTTACTCCACCCCAAAACGCCCTCCCACCTCCTCCGCCCCTCCTCATGCCCCCCCACCGAGAACCCTGCATTGGCAAACTCACCCACCAGGGCTGAATCTGGCATGGGGAAAACAATGCAGCTCCTTATGTGGGCCTCCCCGACTCCCAGGTCAGCGCAAACGTGCTTTACGGGATGTTTGCAACACTCCCGGGCCGGCACAAGGCACCAGCCCAAGTCTGCCTCAGGATTACACCCTTAGTGGTTTCATGCAGACATTTTAAATCACAAGAGATCAATCTTTGCAGAACCTCACAAGAAAGCTTTCAAATGGAAGAACAAAAATCTGCAGGTCCCATGTCTGGGAATCTCCTGGTGAGGTTGGAGCAGAAACACTACAGTGCGATGTTTTCCTTGTCCATGCAGGTCATCCAGAAGGTTGATGGTGCCAAAAACTGCTCAGAGGTCATGAAGAATGAACAGGATAATTTTTGTCCTGCCTCTCTCCTAGTGAAGATCCTCAAACAGTGTGATCAAGACGGTTTCAGTACCACAGTCCCTGATAATCTGATCCAATATGATCAGAGAGTCCTGGTATTCCTTAACCACTGGCTGGCTGCTCAAACACCATGACAAGGAAAGGGAGATTGGACACTAATATATAATTATGCATTGCATGGGGATCTAGGGAAGGCATCTTTAGCAATGGCCTTGCATTGGAAGATACAACACTCAGTGCTGAACCCAAAATAACCAGTTAAAAGTTACCAACTTCTCCGTGGGTTTTTCACTAACCACAATGGGCAGAAATTGTTGGAGGAAATTAAAAATAGTTTCCTCTTTGGGGGAAGCAGAGTAGCTTAAGCAGCGCCCCCCCCCCTTTGGGTATCACCCCAGGGAACCTCCCTCACCCGGCTGACTGTTAATCAATAAAAAAGACAAAGAGGCAATGGCTTGTTAAAGTTGCAAAAAAGAAGTTATTTACTTAAGTTCCATCGAGTGTATATTTACAGCATCTGATTAGGATCAGAGGTTCAGCTAACACTTAGAGATAGCAAGGCTCTGGAGCTGCCTCACCCTGCATGCCTTGTGCTCAAGATGGCCTGGGTATCAGAGCCCTGGTGTGTGCATCTTAACAGGTCAGTGGTCAGAGGACAAGAGGAAGTGCTCAGAGGAGAAGGGAAGGATAAAGGGTTAGGGCCACACCCCACAAGGATCACAGAGAGAATAGGTAGAAAGGTCAGAGTCACTGGGCCATAGCTTGACCCCTTCTGGACAGCATCCTGCCCCCTCTGGGCAGCAGACAGAGTTGCATCAACTCCAACAAAAATCAAGTGGGTAATTCAAGTCTTCTGCCTGCACCCTTGAGTGTCCAATAAAACTTAACCAAAGAATCTGAAGGGGAAGGTGAACCACTTTAGGTAAGCCTGGAGGCTGGACTGTCACAGTGAACACCACACCAGAACATGATTCTTGACTGGACCGTTGCCCTAGCGCAAGCATAGGCTACTGGGGTCAGCAGAGGTAACTGCTCAGTAGAGAAATGTGTGCTTGTGTGTTTTTTCTGCATACAGCACACCCTGCTTCTGCCTTCTGGCATCACAAGCTAAGGGCAGGAATTTTCCTCCCCCCATTGACATAGCAACCTTTGGTAGTTGCATTTTGCAAACCACTCACTGACCACCACTGATTGAGACTCATGTCTGAATGACATTATTCTCTCTTATCCTCCTGCTCCTTGAAGTCCCAGAAGCTCCACAGCAGACACAGAGCCAGGCCTCCTGCTAACAAGATCTTTTGCCTTTTAGTGTAATGAAGGGGGCAGCTCTGTGCATGTGTGGGAGCTCCTGAGTAGCTGTTTCTCCATCAACAGAGCAGCCCACTTGCCTAGTTTTTCCAGGGGTGCGCTGGAGTTCACATGCAACCTTATGGCACAGATGCTCATTACTTTATGCTTACATTTTTGAACAGGTGTTAAAGATCTTCATTTTTATTTAGGCCAACACGTACTTAATCTCATTTAACTTCACCCTCCATTTCTGCACGATTAGTGTGTTCTCTGTATTTGTTGTTCTTTACTGTTGAGAGGGAATATTATACTCCCATGTACCCTAAAACTGCTACTACAGTATCACCATCTTCTTTGTAGCATCTGCTCCTGCCTATTGCTGGCAAAAGAATACTGACTTTGGCAGCCCATTGGTTTGGATTGTAATGGTGGCTAATTTGCCATGGATGAATTAACCATTAGTTAAGCATCAAAAGCCAGCTCTTTTCTGTGACATATTAGCAGAGCTCATATCATAGAGGAAAACATACTTGGGGATGAGGGGGGATCTTGAAAGAAATCACAAGTATTTAAAAAACAGCAGCTAAGGGAACCAGGACGAAAGGTAAGGGGGTCAGGCCCCCTCTGGCTCCCTGCAATTTAAGCATAATACATTGCACACACAAGATGCTTTTCCACAAACAGCCATTTCAGGTAACTGGCTTTAAGACAAAACAAATTACTGCCAAGTGAAAGTTGGTGCAGTTACTAAGCAACCAAAATGTAAACTAGGAAGTCCCTAGTTCAAATCTCACCTCTACCATGAACACGCTTGGTGGTCTTATGCAAGCTACTAACAGTCCCCCCCGTCCCCCCCCCCCGCGCCTCTTTAAAAAAATGAGATAATAATAAATGCCAACCTTCAAGGGTTATTATAAAGAGATGATGTAACTGTTTCATCAAAGACTAACTTCTTTCCCAGGCTTCACATTTTGTCCAAATCAGGGTTATGTGTAAATCTTTAATTTTGGGGGCGGGTCATCTTTTACATAGCTCTTTTTAAGTTTCATTTTATACTTTTTAAGAGCAAGTGTAGTATAACAGCTAATTGACTATGTTGTGACTGTGAACCAGAATTCAATTCTCACCTCTGCCACAAACATAGCAATTAGTTTTAGGCAGGCCACTGTTGTCAGGTCTCTCTCCCAACTGCAGTGTGAATCGGGTGTGAGATTTTGATCTTAAGGTTGCGTTTTAAACCACACCCCTGCCCCAAAGCTATCAGGTACATTTGGTGACTCAGAACCAAATGCACACCCTCTCTCTCTCCTTACTTAACTCATCATAGGGCTGTTGTGAGGATAAAAATGTGGATAGTGTCTTGAGCTTCTTTTGAAGAAGGGTGGCATAAAAATGGAAGTAACATATACATGCTGATCTCTCCACATTCACCCCTTCATCCACCTGCAATGGACAATTAGGGCCAAAAAAGACTGGCATCTCTTACAATGCTATTGTAGAAATAAAAATGCTATGAAAGAACTCTCAGAAAGACTGTCTAAACACAAAACACTAAGTGTTGTTAGCACATAATTAAAGATGTAGCAGACAAATTTCTGCTATTTAACATTCCCTCTGAAAATGACATTGCTGGGCTACTGAAATTGAGATGATTACACTCATGCAATTATAAGTAACCCCAACAGCCCCAAATGCCAGAGTTGAGGAGCTTTCAACAAACTGCAGGAGACAGTCCATTTCGAGGGAGAATCCAGCGTTTCTCTTTCTTAGACGGGCAGGTAAGAATTCCAGAGGCCCATCGCTATTCATTTGCTTGCTTTTCAAGTGCTTGGATAAGCATTATGAGGAGGAACGGCAGTGTGGTCACCTAGCAACCTTCCTTGGTTTTCAAAACAGGTGATCCAAGGGTGCTTGAAATGTAATATAATTGATGAGGGGCGGGGAGGAAACCGTCACTGAAATAGCAGAACAGCAGTCTACCAAACACCATCAATTTTCAGCTTCGAGTGGTAAAAGAGCAACTTCTTCAATCAGTCTCTCTCTCTCTCTCTCTCTCTCTCTCTCTCTCTGCTGAAAAAAGATGGGGCTAGCTAGTCCCTCCAATCTGCTAACTCTGCTCCGCTGTGGGCCGCTTCCCCCATCAACTCAATCTGGAGTGGGGGAGGCAGGGGAAAAAATGCTTCCGACTAGCAACTCGCAGATGTTTGGGGCTAGACTTGTCGACATGGACATTGCCACCTGTGCTGAACCAGCTCCTTTTGCCTGGTCTCGCAGCCCTCAGCAGGAGAGTCAGCCCTGTCCTTGTGGTGCTTCTGAATGTCAAGCAAGCTGATTCAGCGTGCCAGGCCCTGCACAGATCCTCCCCCTGGCAGAGCCTCCACATTGCAACCCAGATGCCATTGATTAGTACAGAGTGGCAGTTTCTGGAACTAGCTGGAGGGAAATGGCAAAGGGTTCATTGAGAATTGTGTGGCCTGCCAGTTATGAATACTCCACGCCCTCAGCCATACGGGTTAGTCCATTGCTGCAAGTGCAATACATTGCTCTGAGGTCCTTCCGACTTTGTTCAGTAGCATAGCTGGGGAGGGCAAAATTGCAGGTGGTGCAATACACCGTGGAAGCACCCCCTCACTCACCACTGAAGCCATTCTGGACAGTGACAGCAATGCACAGGAGATGCCATTTGGTTCAGCAAGCCCCTGAGCATTGCCATTGCTGCCTGGAATGACTCCAGTAATGAATGGGGGGGGGGCACTTACAAGGTGTGTTTTGGCGCCTGCAATATTTACTGTTTTGGCCCCCACTGGCTACACTACTGACTTTATTGGAGCATGAGTTATGGTTATGGAAGAGGATAAATGGACAATCAAATACATGCAGCGCAACCCTATGCACGTTTGCTCAGACGTAAATGCCCATCGTGTTTGGTGGGACCTAACTCTCAAGGAAGCATACATATAACTGCAGTCTAGAAATGGTAACACTGAAACAATGTCCCAGGGATTTCCCAATCTTCCAGGATATTCTATGATCCATATATCCATATAGCCATATATCCATATATGGTATCCATATAGCCAGATACCAATAATAAGGTTCAAAGGAAGAGGAGATTCTCATGGGAAACCACTCGGCCGGAATTCATTAGTACATCTGATGCTGTATAATTGTTCTTTGCACAAATCCTGTGAGCTCTTAGCCTTCTACAGAAAGCAATATATCTACTTAGGAGACCACTTCACATCTCTGTCAAAGTGGACTCCAGCTTGCAAATAACAGCTAAAATAAATGTGTTAGTTTGTAAGGTGAGGAGAAACACTTCATAGTTTTTAAACGGGAAGCTTCCTTCATAATAAGCATGAACAATTTCGCTCATTTTCCAATCAGCACTTCCAGTCATACTGTGAAGAAATTTGGTTATTTCAACCTTATTTACAGTTGATGAAAGTGAACAGTACTTCGCCATCTAAATTCTGGTACTTTCCTGCACCAATGCAGCCGTGCAAATGGGGCATGCACTGCATCCTGTGGTGGGAGGGCACTCGTGGAGGCCTCCTCAAGGTAAGGAAGCATTTATCTCAGGGCTGTACTGAGGCCGCATTGGTGCTGGAAAGTTGGAGCCCTCAGGCTGCAATCCTTTGCACACTTGCCCTAGAAGTAAGCCCCACTGACTAAAATGGGAGTTCTGAGTTAATGACTGAACACACATTCAAATGGACCAAACTTTTCATTCTGTCACACCACTTCTCACTCAGCTTTCCGGCTCCCCAACCCACTTTGTGCCCCCTTCCTGAGAGTCTTTTCTGTACTATTATCTCTGTAGCATAAGAAAAATTGGTGAGTGCATGATGAACAGGACACCTTCACTTTAACACAGGGGTGCCCAAACCCCGGCCCTGGGGCCACATGCGGCCCTCGAGGCCTCTCAATGCGGCCCTCAGGAAGCCCCCAGTCTCCAATGAGCCTCTGGCCCTCCAGAGATTTGTTGGAGCCCGCACTGGCCCAACGCAACTGCTCGCAGCGTGAGGGCGACTGTTTTACCTCTCACATGAGCTGTGGGATGAGGGCTCCCTCCTTGCTGTTTCAGGTCTGTGATGGAGTAGCGGCAGCAAAGGAAAGGCTGGCCTTGCTTTGTGCAAGGCCTTTTATAGGCCTTGAGCTATTGCAAGACATTCATTCATTCAAATAAGTCAGTCTTTAATATATTCATTCATGTAAACTTATGTAAATTTATTCAAATTTTAAATGTAAATTAATTCTTTTTTCCCCTGGCCCCCCCGACACAGTGTCAGAGAGCTGATGTGGCCCTCCTGCCAAAAACTTTGGACACCCCTGCTTTAACACAGTACTCTTCAGACTGGAAACCACTGTGTATGGGAAAAGTCCTCCCTGTCCCAAACGGTACTTACCATTCCATACAACTGCAGTGCCACTTATTTTTCAACTTTATCACTGCACAGGGACATTCTGAGCAGTGGTGTCTATCAGGGCCTCTGAGAGGAATTTTATCAGGGGGTACAAAGTTTCTTTTGGGCCACCTTGCAAAGAGGGAACGGTGAAACAGAGCAGGGGAGGGTGGTGATGGACAGGCAAAATAGGGGAAGGGAGGGGCAAAGCAAGGTGAAGGAAGGGTAGCGACAGCTGGAATAGTCTTTGGAGCCCAGGTCTACCCACCCATGTGGCATCAATAATGCCCCCAGCATCCCCAGCATCCCACAGTCTCCAACATTCTGTGTGGGCAACAAGTCTGAATAGATAGGAAAATGTCAGATGCCAGGAAATTTCTGGGCCCCCTCCTTTGGCTCCTGGGCCCCCCCTTTTGACCCTGGACCTGGGTACAAATTACCCCCTTTACCCCCCTCTCCTAGACCCTGGTGTATATTGCCCAGCATCCCAGCAGGCTGTGAAACAGGATGTCCAGGCAGACATGACTTCCTGAAGCATCCCTGTGCAGCAATCGAGTGGAAAAATAAGTGGCCCCATGGCAGAACGGTAAGCACTGCTCACAGGGGGGAGGGGTTTTTTCCAAACCCTGGATCTGACTCATGGGCTGGAGTTTGGAGAGCACTGCTTTAATATAAAAACAGATATCTATGTGTGCTGTTGGTTTGGAAGAACTCCGTCAGCGTCACCCATCCAGCCTCAGTAACCTGCACATCCACTAGAAAGGCTTCAACTCAGATGTGCATTGGACATGCCAGAGAGTCTGTCCCAATTCTAGGAGAAACAATGGGCCACTGAAAAGCAGAAAAACACTGGTACCCTGTTGGGTTTGGCTTGCGCCTGTCTGTTGACCAGTGCCAGCCACCTGACCGTGGCTGAAGGGAGGTTCCAGTGGTTGACCCTAGGTTTCCAACCTCTGCATTAGCCAATCAGAACAGCAACCTCTTGATCCCCCAAAATCTCGGAAGAGGATAGTTTGAATCAAAATGTGTTCAGTTTCAGCACTGGCAGGTGCTACCTTTGCAGTGCTGACTATTCCTGTAGATGCCCTGGAAGTGAACTGAGGAACTGCAAGGAAGCAAGTGCTTTCTCGTGTCAGGTTCTACTGTTTTTATTTTGCCTCTGAATTCAGTTTGCACCAATTTGATCTTTTACCATTCTCTCCTTTTCATCCTTTAAATACCCTTAATTCTGCAAATTACTTGCCTGTTTCTTTCTGATCAGAGCTTAGCGCTATTGCTTCCTGACAGATTGACTAGGGGCTAACATCGCACAGGGCAAGTGCAGAGAAGTGGGGTCAGCCAAGTTACATTGGCTTCCCAGATCATTCTTAGAACAGCTGGTTTTCATGCTGAAAAAAACTCTGGCAATTGGGCTGTTCCCCAAGATGGGAGGTGGGGTGAGGAAGGGCACACCCTTTTTGGTATTTTTCCTTCTTGGTGGCAATAGCTATTTGTTTCTGGATGGCTCAGTGCTGCCCAGTACCCACGAGTGTGTGGGAAGGTCAGATACATGGGTCACATGTCTTGTGTCTTCTCCCATCCCTGCAAGTTGAATAGGGGAAACCTCACCCAGACCACCGCTGCACCCCATTGTTGACACCCAAATACTAATCTGGAATTGGAAAATGGTCTCATGCAGACTCTTTCTCTGTACCACTTGGGTGCCATGGTACCAACAAAAACCATGCACAGTGGGTGGAAAGACGGTGCTTCCTGGCAGCTCTTAATTAACAATTCTATTAGAATCCCGCATGATGCTCAGTTACTTTATTTCTCTTGTTGTTTTCCCTTTTTGATCATTCCCTGTGCCACTTTGAAATGGAGATAAACCAAGATGGCCCCGGGGTCTTCTTTGAAACGTGATGCCAGCGACGCCACTTGCAATAAGCCACGCTCCTGACGCACCGAGACTGTTAAATCAAACTGGTTTGAGGCTTTAAAGACAACCTCCTTTCATGGTGTGTTTATTTAAAAATAATTTTTGAACGTCTATTGTTGGTAACATCACAAAACAAACATACTTAAAATGATGGATTTTTTTCCCCCTTCCCGCTGGGACTAAATTCGTTCTTTTATTTCCTGTGTTCTATTATTTGTCTTGACTATAAGAAGAGAAGAAAGCTCAGTCGGTGCAAGCAGAAAGACTGGGAAACAGTTTTCATTTTGCACAGGGAGCATCAACCAGTTGGGATGTTTGTATGGACTTACAGTGCAGGTGGAAAGCAGGTATATGGGAAACAGAAGCATCCTATTGTGTAGTCAAATCCGTAGCAGACAGAGGGACATGTAGTGAGTTCCACTAAAATGAAATGCAATGAAACAAAATTCAGTTCCACAGAATAAAAGAAGTTCTGTGAACAGAACGTCTGGAATCTGAGTTGAGTTTTAAAAAGAAATCTAAACTTTCTTCACACACAGAACCCAATCCTGACTACATTTTCTTGGACTGATAGCAATGGGATTTATGGTGAGGAGTAGAGCTGCCTGCTGCATCAAAAACAGAGGAAATTTCAGGCTGTTGACAGTTTTCACTCAAGTCATTGATAATGTTGAGTGGAGTGGTGACATATTCATCAAAGTAACTGACACTGTTTAGGCAGAAATACAAAAACATCCCCAAAAAACAAATTTAGAACCAATTCACATGTCATTCAAACATAGAACCAATGCCTCATCTCACTGATTAGAATGCATACAGATTCAGCAGTTGGTGTGCTAGGGAAGTGATAGTGGGAGATTGAGCAATTGGTCTCAACTCCTGTGTGCGGTTGTTTCAGAGGTTTCTAGTTAGCCACAGAGGACTAGGTGGCCTTTTGGCACGATCCTGCAGGGCTCTCTCGGACTACTATACATGCACACAAATACCTGATCTACACAAGGGGGCTTATAAATGTCGGAGGAAGGGTCTTGTGTAATACCACAGTTCACTATCCACAGACGAGAAAATGACAAGATGCCATCATTCAAATCATGGAAAAGGTGCCTGAAACTTGTGCAGGTCCCGTCTTCCAACATGGCTCTGCACTCACAAGTAGACTACTCACATTCACAGGCAGAGGAAGCTCAATTTAGGGGAACAAAAATCAAGGAAAAACTGAATATTTTTCCAGGAAAATATCTTCTTCTCCAAATATTTGTAATTCTTGATTTGACAAACAATTACAAATTTACTAAAAATCACGCCCGTGTCAAAAGAAAATTTGGGCACAATTCAACCAGAGTTAAGCCTTTTTAAGATCTTGTGGTGATGGGTGGGAGGAAGCAAGATACAACCCACAGTTTATAACCTCCACTAATGTTTCCTATCCTGGTCTTTGCCTTGGTAGACTGAAGTCACCAGGGAGGGTAACACCCTTCCTTCAGGAAGGAAACCCTTCCTCCTTCTTCCGCAGTGATATTTGCTCAGAGGAACCGTACTGCCAGGGTTTTTTGAGTTACAATAATTTCAAAATGGACTTAGGAGGCCTGGGGCAGCAGCTCTTTTGAGGGTAAAAAATAGATCAACCAGTTTTGTTTCAAACAGAGGTTTACAGTATTCACCTACATATTTACAGTAGGGAGGTGCATGGACAGACTTAAAGATGTTCATGTGACTTAAAGAAAACTGTTGCACAGGCTAAAAGGCCATCTTCTGATTGGTTCCAGATTAACTAATGCCAAACCAGATGCCCAGCCCTATTCCCCTTCCATCCTATACAATGCAGCCATGCTATCAGAGTGAATGCAGTGATGGGGGGGGGGGGTCAGGCAGCTCAGGAGAGGTAAGTAAAAGTATTTTTTTCCTATAAAAATATTTTATTTTACTTATAAAATTTTTTTTAACTTACTCCTCCCCCACCCCACCCCCGGAGCCTGCCTGGTTGCCAATGAGTCTAATCAGGCCTATACCAGCTATTTAGCTAGCTTAAGTCTGAGGAGCCTGGAGGGTGTCCACACTGAGAAAGGAGGATAGGCGATCCCAGCATGTGCTGCTGCCACCGAGATCCACTCCCTCCCCTTTGATCTACTTCTGGTACAGCCAGATCCCCATGCCAATCTACCCCAGAATTGTCACCTCCACCACATTACCTACTCCAGCACAGCATCCAGGAGCTGCTGACGCATACCCAGAGCCTCTAGCCCAGTGTTTCTCAAGCTGTGGGTCGCGACCCACTAGGTGGGTCGTGAGCCAATTTCAAGTGGGTCTCCATTCATTTCAATATTTTATTTTTAATATATTAGACTTGATGCTACCATGGTATGTGACTGCATTTGGGGTAATGTTACAGGCCTGTACTTTTAACAAGCTACTATGTAAATTCTTTTAACGATGATAGTAAATGGGACTTACTCCTGGGAAAGTGTGGGTAGGATTGCATCCTAGAATTGTTAAAAATTTTCCTGCTTGAGGATGTCATTTCCAGTCATGACATCACTTCCGGTGGGTCCTAACAAGATTCTCATTCTAAAACGTGGGTCCTGGTGCTAAATGTGTGAGAACCACTGCTCTAGCCATTTGTGCTGGTGGCTCCGTAGCGCAAAACACCACTGCAGCTTTTGAGACACCACAGCAGGACTTACTGGCAGCGGATTGTGAGATCTGCTGTCTTAACTACTCTATGAGATTGGACCATAAGAGGTGCTACCACTACGTAAGAGGTGCTACCACAGGGAGCCACAGCCACTCAGCTAACTCCCAACCTCACCATGGCCGCCATCTTTCTTTCTTTCTCCCCTTAACTCTCTTCTAGCTGATCTAGTTGCTCCCACTCTCCCAACTGCTCCCAATCTCCCAACTGCTCCTCTTGGTATTATCAAGGAAGTTACTACATTAGCATGTACTTTCACTGACTCACTGGCCCTGTCTGACTGTGCCTTATTCTCCACAGGCAGTACATTAGAACATATGGAAAGTCCTGCTCAGTCAGGAGCAGGAGCCAAAGGTCCATCTTGTCTAACATTCTGTTTCCCGCAGTGGCCCACCTGTTGCCTCTGGGAAGCCCACAAGCAGGGTGTCTGCACTGGAGGACTGGATTTTGTCATAATATGATTATTTATATTTGTACCTCTCTGTACTTAAGGCAGTAGATATGAACATAAGAGACCAGAATCAGGTTCCATCCAGGCCCTTCCATAAAGAGTCGTATGCTGTTCACATGGGCTATGATATCCAGCGATAAATGTGAAATTTCTGTTATCCAGTCCTGTGGCTTTTAGCTTTTTGTTTGTTTCAAAGCCTATAGTATAGTACAAAGTTCCAAACAACACAGTCCTGGAACATGCTGGAATCCCTAGCATGTATGCACTGCTGAAACAGAGATGCCTGCGTTGGCTCGGTCATGTCATGAAAATGGATGATGGCCGGATCCCAAAGGATCTCCTCCATGGAGAACTCATGCAAGGAAAGCGCCCTACAGGTAGACCACAGCTGCAATACAAGGACATCTGCAAGAGGGATCTGAAGGCCTTAGGAGTGGACCTCAACAAGTGGGAAACCCTGGCCTCTGAGCGGCCCGCTTGGAGGCAGGCTGTGCAGCATGGCCTTTCCCAGTTTGAAGAGACACTTGGCCAACAGTCTGAGGCTAAGAGGCAAAGAAGGAAGGCCCATGGCCAGGGAGACAGACCAGGGACAGACAGCACTTGCTCCCGTTGTGGAAGGGATTGTCACTCCCGAATTGGCCTTTTCAGCCACACTAGATGATGTTCCAAAACCACCTTTCAGAGCGCGATACCATAGTCTCTCGAGACTGAAGGTTGCCAGCAACGTAGTACTATTTAATTTCTGCCTAAGCATCCATGACACTTGCTATTTTTTTAATTCCTAAGCTTGGAGGAGGATTCAGGATGCAAGTGTGCAAAAGGAATAAATGTACCAATCTCATATGGGGTGCCTGCTTTGCATATTCCATTGTATGTGTGATAGAGAAGCAGTGGGCAAAGAATTGATTGAAACCCTTTTTGGGTTATCAGATTTAAAAATACTCCTTCTTGGAAAACAAAATGTAAGACAAGACTGGAAAAATGTTGGTACAGAATCAATTAGAATGAAGGTATAACCCTGACAGCACAGTGTTAAGGATGAGTTATTTTTTTTATTCTTACAATAAAAAATAAATTTTTATTTTTCAGATTTTAACTCTGCCCTTCCTCCAGGAAGCTCAGGGTCGTGTACAAAGTTTCTCCTCTCCTTCTGTCCTTGCAGTAACCCTGAGAGGTAGGTGAGGCTGAGAGAAAGTGACTGCCCCAAGATCACCCAGGAGGCAGTTGCGGACCTGCCCTTAGGTCTGATGGGGCAAAAGCCTTGGGCACGAACCAGTAGGACTCCATGGAAGCCTGTCTGAGGCTCCCGATGGGGTTGGAAACTGTGCTTCCGGTTTTGTGGAAGCACAGTTTAAAGCATCCAGGAACCTCGGAGAGGCTTCCCCGACGCGCGCTGAGGTCTGTGCGAGGCTCTGTGAGCCTCAGGTGAAAGGGGGTGGTGGCTTTTTGTGGGGGGGTGGCGACAGCCCACGGGGGGTGCCATTGTGGACCTTTGCCCTGGGCGCAGGGCTGTGGAGGTCCGCCGCTGCCAGGAAGCTTCAGGGCAGGGATTTGAAAATGGATCTTCCTGGTCTAACACCAGAATCCCTTCTCCATCCTGGCTTCCAGATAGAGGACAAAATAGCTTATAGGGCCTAGTGTTTGGTTATATTTCCCCCAATACTGTGTGGGATACTTGACAAATATACTTCAGAGCAAGGCAACCCTTACAATCAATTGCTTAACTATTTGATGAAAGGACATTAAAAAAAATACCCAATGCACAGATAGCATAAGTTTTATGGCCCAATCCTTTTAAAGACTAGCACTGATGGAATATGTGTCCTGCTGGTGCAGGTGGCCACAAAAGAGGCCCGTGGGAGCAGGTGGAACGCAGGGTGTGGAATGGGGTGGTGGGTGGGTGGATCAGGCCTGGAAGGGTGGGTGGGTTTGGAGGCAGCAGCACATGCTGAATCTAGACCTCCTTCCTGGCCTGATCTGCTTGCATGGAGCAACACGAACTTGCACCAACAATTGAGCGACTGCTGGGGCTTATCCCAGGGCAAGGAAACAAATGTCCCCTTACCCTGAGCAGGCCTCCAGTAACCAAAAATCCCCTGGGGGATGCAGCAGAAGTCACACTGGTTCTGCTGCACCACTATGCAGGGATTTAGATAGAATTGGGCTGTCAGTCATCCTCACAACAGCCTAGCACCTGAGCATCCAGACAATGAGGAATGAGATGGAGAAATGAGAATTTTTTTTTCTTCTTTCTCTATTTCATTGTTATGTAACTGGAGGTCACCCAGACTCAGGGCTGACAACAGAAAATACTTCTTCACACAAGACATATGGAATGGCTATAAGAATGGAATGTACCTCACCAGTTTTGAAAGACAGGACCAGTTGCCAACCTGCTTCTGGAAACAACCTGAAGTGATGGTAATTGATAAAACCTGAAGGACTTGGAACCTGGTTACTTTTTCCACATACACCTGTCTGAACATTTTGTTGTTTTGAGGCCTCCTGTGGGGTTAGGGAGGTAAGAACCAAGGGAGGGCCTTCTTGGTCATGGTGCTTCAGATATGGAATACATGCTCTTCAGAAAAGCTCACTAGGTGCCAGTCTTTTCAGCAGTTTCTTTTTTTCTACATCTATGAAAGTGTATTCTACTGAGTCTTGTCATTGAATGGTAGCTTCTAAACTTACTATGTAAATAAACAATAAAGAAACAAGTAATTTATGATAGTCTGTTCCACAAAATGTGTTGCTGTGATGGCCACTAGCTCAGATGACTTTAAAATGGAATTAGACACATTCCTGAAGGATTAAGTCCATAAATGACTTTATAGCTATAACTTATCTTCATGCTCAGAGGCATTATAGCTCTGAATAACTGTTGCTGGGGGAAGGGAGGCCAAACCACGACAAGGACTCTTACCTTCATGCGTTGGTGGTGGTTTTCCAGGAGCAAGTTGGATACAGGATGCTGGAGAATTAAACTGCAATCCTAACCAACTTTCCAGCACTGACATAAGGGCAATGCATCTTCGAGGTAAGGGAACAAACACTGCCTTACCTTGAGGAGGTCTCCATGACTGACCCCACCAACTGCAGGATGCAGCACATGCCCAACGGGCACAGCTATGCTAGTGCAGGAAAGTCGGTTAGAATTGCACTCTTTTTCTCATCCAGTAGAGCACACATGTTCTTAAATTTGTCTCAGACTTACTGCTAAAGGTGACCTCCTCGTTTTTGAACACTGATACATTTTTTGTTGTTGACTTGACCAAATATCAAAACAATTACAGAGCAGGTCAAGAATTTGATTTTTGTCACCTTATAATAAGAGGGCTATAGTTTTGTACTTGTCGTAAGAGGTGACTTAACAACCATCGGGTAGATGGGACTCTATAGCCTGGGAAGGCAGCTCATCTGAGAGAAGGAAAACTCTGATCCCAAACCTCCACTGCCTTGTGGCTACATCCAGTTATGGAAAAGGCTTCAGGAGTCAACCTCGAGGCAAAATCCGGAGCCGGAGTCCCTGAGGCAGTTCATGGCTGAACACAGTCACGTTCTGGCAACTCCTGCGACGCCACTGGAACCAACCGTATTGGCTTCTGCCTTTCCATTGGACCATTTCAGCGACGTGGAGAGGGGGGATTTGCTGCATGGGAAACAGTCTATCCTCCATATCCACTTTACCCAGGTTTCGCACTCTGGAGAGGACATTCTGTTCCAGAACCACCATTCAGAGTGCGATACCGTAGTCTTCTGAGACTGAAGGATGCCAATGCAAAGTTTTGTGGTAAAGCATGTGCTTGGCATGCAGAAGGCCCCAGGTTTGATGGTCTGACTTGCTTCACATATTCTTTTGTAGATGGAACACTAAAACAAGCAATGAATATCCTCCACAGTGCTATCGCCACAATAACAATGCCTTTAATCACAAGGAATATTCCCGAAATGTTCACCCAGAACATCAGTGGGATTTGTTGGAACCTGTCAACCTGAGATGTACAGATATTACAGATAACTTGGGAACTTACTCTTTGATGAGACATTTGCCACAGGTGGGGGAGGAAATGACATCATCATAGTTCTAGATGTAAATCTGCAAATCATGTATGAATGAAACAAAAACATGATGACTTTACTAACAATAGCAGTGGTAGGATATGGAGGTGGGGGTTCAAGTCATTACTTTTAAGCTAGTTTTGTGATTTTCAGATTATAAATATCTTGATATTTATGAATATCTTCTTTATGTGAAAGAGGAGTAGGCACATGCACCTCTCTTCCTCTACACCCAGAACAATGTGTGAGGTGGCCACTCCACATGGAAACCTGATTTATGCCATTTTTCCTCCTCAGCAAACGGAGAAGATATTGTACAGATCACCCACATGTAATGCTCCCCTCTCAAGTGTCAATGTGTGTGTGGTGATGGGGAGAGCAACCACACTTCCAATATACAAAGAGAATCACTTAGTCCATAACTAATTGTCAAGTAGTTTAAAATATGTGTATTTTTATAATCTAAAGAGCTCCCAATCACCTTGTTGACAGAGCAATCTTATGTACTATGTTTACACAGAGGTAGGTCACACTGTCTTCAACGAAGCCCACTCCCAAGTAAATGTCCACAGGCTTGCAGTCCTTTTAATTAATATTATCACAGTCACATATAGCAGAAGCAAGATCTTTTATCCAAACTAGAAATGGGGGGAAATGACTGCCACAGTTTAATAATGATTATTTACATAGAAATTAGAAAGGAAAAGGCAGAGCCAATAGGCAAGTTTGCCGAGTTCCCTTAGGTACAGGGAAGTAATTTGTCACTTGCTTGCTGCATCCCATCCTTTTTCTGGGTCTCCCCCTCCCCCTTCGATAGGAGGGGCCTTTAATCAAAAATAGTAGCCTGCAGTCAATGTTAGTTTTCTGGAATTCATACCATAGTCTCTCTTTATAGATCAAATCATAGAGCAATGAAAGATTGGCAAAGGCGGTGTAAAGATGTTTCCTTTGGTCTGCTGAATATTTATGATTCTGTAACAGGATAAAAGAACGGCTCATAAATGATCCCCCACCCAGAAATCCCAGGAGCAAAGAAGCTTTTCTACCTGCAGAGAGACTTCCACCCTTGTTCATTTTGCCTGGCCCGGAAGAAGTGCTGCCATGCACAGCTGGATAAAATGAGAAGAATGAATGAAGGAGGGAACCCATACCAGCTAAGCACACACTGTCAAATATCCTCACATTTGTTGCTTGTTTGCAGAGGGCAGCACTGAACACAGAGAGGTTTCCTCCATTCAAGGAAGGCTCTGGGCATTCTCAGATTCTGAATGATGTGAAGGAACACTCTACAATAAGTGCTGAGTGAAGATGTGCCCTGGGGCATGGCTAGCTAGTACACAGGCATGGAAAGTATGGCTAGCAGCAGGGGTGGCACCAGAGGGCACACCTACTCAGGTAGGTGTTGCGAATCCTTAATCCCATTGGCCGCTACCAAGAATTAGTAAAAAATCTGGTGTTGTGTGGAGAATCTAGATTTTTTAAAATAAATTCTGTGTACAACCTGCACAAAGAATTAAGAAAATCTAAAGTCACCATGTGCCTAGATTTTTGAACTTGCTCACAAGGGCTCTTCAGAGGGGTCTGAAAAATAATCTGATTGGAGGGGTCAGGGAAAGACAACCTGCAAATAGTCACACATGGTGTTATTTTAAAAAATTCTAAAATCACCACACAATTCTAGATTTTGGTGCTTGCCAATGGCAGTTTTACACCTGGGACAAATAGCTGTCATGAAGGAGGCCCTTGTCACTAAGACTATGGTACAAGGAAAATGTTCAATGCTCCCTTTCTACATACTATGGTCTGGATTCTGATCCCCCCTGACCCCATGGCTGGTGTTTGTAGTTGATAAATGACCACATAAATTACCTATGACATGAGTAATGCCACATCTTGCCTACTGTCAGTAGGCCTGTGAAAGCCAGGCCTGTCACCAAAACCCTCTAGTTTCGTGTTTCTCAAACTGTGGGTCAGGACCCACTAGGTGGGTTGTGAGCCAATTTCAGGTAAGTCCCCATACATTTCAATATTTTATTTTTAATATATTAAAACTTGATGGCTACCATTATATGTGACTGCATTTGGGGAAATGTTACAGACTTGTACTTTTAACAGGCTACTACATATATAACCCCAGAACCAGGGGACATCCACTAAAATTGAGTGTTGGGAGAGTTAGAACAGACAAGAGAAAATATTTCTTTACTCAGTGTGTGGTTGGTCTGTGGAACTCCTTGCCACAGGATGTGGTGATGGCATCTGGCCTGGGTGCCTTTAAAAGGGGATTGGACAAGTTTCTGGAGGAAAAATCCATTACGGGGTACAAGCCATGATGTGTACGCGCAACCTCCTGATTTTAGAAATGGGCTATGTCAGAATGCAAGATGCAAGGGAGGGCACCAGGATGAGGTCTCTTGTTATCAGGTGTGCTCCCTGGGGCATTTGGTGGGCCGCTGTGAGATACAGGAAGCTGGACTAGATGGGCCTATGGACTGATCCAGTGGGGCTGTTCTTATGTTCTTATGCTTTTAACAATGATAGTCAATGGGACTTACTCCTGGGTAAGTGTGGGTAGGATTGCAAAAAATTTTCCTGCTTGATGATGTCACTTCCGGCCATAACATCACTTCCGGTGGGTCCCAACAGATTCTCATTCTAAAAAGTGGGTCTCGGTGCTAAAAGTTTGAGAACCACTGCTTTAGTTCCAAGGCATAGAGCCCCTGGCTCAGCAACTATAATCACCAAAATGGCTTTGCAGGATTGTGTGGGGCAAGAGGAGTATGAGTGCCACTTTTTTTGCAGTCAGTATAGCTTTGCAAAGACAGTATTTAATTAAGCCATTAATTTAAATTGAACATTTCAGATTGGATCTTGTAGCATGGGATCTATCTGACATTAATCTGGCAATCTAGAACTTCAAGGCCTCACCAGCTGTCAGAGGGAAGTCCAAGAATAAATCTGTTTGCAATTGGACTTCAGAAACCTCCCCCTCAAAATCTTTGCTCTTCAATAGTAGAACAGCAGTGACACTTTGGACATCATTTAGGAAAAAAAACTTTGGCAGACCTCTTCACACTGAACCTTAGCTCCCTTCAGATAGTCTCTTTTATCTGAGCGAGAGGGCTGAGTCATACACAACCATCAAAGTGGAGCCAAAGGTTGTGCGTGTGCATCACACATGAAACTGGAAGTCACTGTTGAAGAAAAAGCTGAGAAACAAAGCAAACAGCCTATACTCATTAAAAAATGGAAACGTATCAGAGGTTGTTGAACGGGACAAGTCCAACCCCCAAGCAATAAGCATTGTGTAACTCTTTCTGCTTGACCAGCTTGAGCAGATGGGATCAGTCCTGCAAATACCTTACTGCCAAGGCAGGTATTTCTAAGTGAAGTCCAAGTAGCTACCTACAGAGGATAGCAGCATGCAGAGCTGGAGGTTCTTGGTTCTAATCTACATGATTCATGACACTGAGGATTGATGCAGGCTAGCAGAATGCTTCTTGGTAGCTTCTTTCCACCCCAATCCAGTAGTGTATGGCTGAAGGAACCATGGGAACAGGACAGGCAGTGGGACAGTTCCCACTCACAATGATAATGGGTGATATGGAGTTTGAGCCTAGACCCTTTTCAGACCCAAATGTGATGTCCATGCAAATACCTTGGAAAAGCAAGGCTGCTGCTGCCAAGTCTATTGTGGCCAAGGAGAACTCCACATGGTGGCTGTTCAGGCAGCTGCTGGTGAATTCACATTCATGTATGTTTATGCCAAGGCAAAATGTGTGGTACTTGGTGCTTAAACACCTTTGAATAAACATTCCTGGACACCTAAAATGGATGTGGAAGTAATATCTTTGATAAGACGAGGGGTATAAATAATAAAAAAGGAATCTATATGTAATTACTTTGCTATTAATTAGGAATGATGAATAGAGAGCACCTAACGACTGCACCAAAGTTGTCTGAGTTCAAATGGCCTTGTTCTCACCATGTTAAAATTGATTTGCCAGAGGCCAATGGGGGAAAAAAATATATGGGTGCTGAGAAGGAAATCAATCATACTGGAAGGGTTGTTTTTGTAAAGTCTATTCTGTAGAATTCCTACCACATTTCAAGTGACTCAAGTCCAAGATGTGAAAATGCGTGTTTTTTGCTGACTCATGCTGTCTCAAGTCATGTGCGCCAAAGACTTGGTGAAACACTTGAGTCTGGGGCTCCTGACTCAGGAGTCGCCATGGGTTTGGGCAACTCGAGTTACCCACAAAAGGCTTGGGGTTGCATTGCCTCCATCTCGCCTGAAAAATGTCTTGCGTTAATTCAAAAACCAGGTTTTGTGCACACGAGCAACAGCACCTGCAGCAGGGAATGTTATGTTCAGGGACAGGAGCTGGGCGTGGTGGAGTGAAATGGTTAACTTTTTTTGGTTTGGGCTTAAAACTTGCAGTGGCTCCAGCTGCAGAACTTGTAACTACTTTTGCAAATGTATCTCCACGTGAGGGTCCTGCATGTGTACAGAACATGGGGGAGGAAGGCACTTCTTCTTGTCCCCCAGACAATACATTGGATGGAGGATGTGGGAGGAGGTGAGGAGCAGCAGTTTTTCACCATAGGGACAAGTGGGTTTTGCAAGCAGGAGAGGCTGGAGGAGGTGGGGGAAGCTGGGGGAAGGAGGTTCCTGGAGCGATGGAAAAAGAGCCTCCCACGGCTCACATGCTCATTGTTTTGCTTACTCCCACACTGCAACAGCCCCTTCCCACCTTTCTGAACTAGGATGCATCCTCCCTCCCTCCCAGTAGGTCCACCCATGCCTGTGATGAGAAGAGGGTGGGATTATACAGAGGGAACCAATCAGCGCGTTCTGCACTGCTGCCTTACAGATGGAATGGGTGGGACTGCAGGGGAGTGTTTAAAGAGAACTCTGAAACACACACAGCCTGGCAGCAGCCCCGTTTTTTTCTGTGGAGCTGCTGTTGGCTTTTTAAAGGGGCAAGACTCAAGAGTCAAGTCTTTTCAAATCACTAAACCGCTCTGGGTTCATTGGAAAGTTCGCCCATTGGGACCATTTTCAAGTTGAGTTGCAGGTGTGTAGACTCTTGACTCAAGTCCAGCTGGGCTGGACTCACCCATCCCTGCAGTTCACATTCCCTGCATAATAGTTAAAAGGTCAGGAAAAGGCACAAGCATGGGAGGAAGGAAAGGGAGTTTTATTGCTCATCGCTAATATTGTCAGAGATACCTGTGATACTTGCACAACCACAATAAACTCCGCTGTCATAATAACAATGGCTGTGTAAGCTATGAGTAAGTCTTGCAGTGCCCAACCACAAATGCTGCAGTTTCTGGGGGAAAGTGATATCCCCTCAACCAAAGCACTAACTTGAGGGATGAAAGATGAAGCCGGTACTGCCCACAAAAACACATTCATCATACATCACGCATTAATGCACACAAATGAACTATCTGGAAAAAGAATCAGGTGCTGAGGTCTCTGGACTGATGTTGCCAGGTCACTGAACAGAAATTGTCAAAATATGAAGTAGTTTTGAAGGAGGTAAACTCTTTTAACAATGGCTTAAAAAAACAACAACAGTGTAGTTCAAAGGTTGATTTTGTTTAAAAATTACTCCCTTTCTTTCTTAAGGATATAATACCAGAACCTGATATATAGTATTTTCTGGATAAGAAAAGTAAGTCACACTTTGTTGTAGGATATTTGATTTGATACAAATGAACATTGTGGGTAGGGAAAACATTTCTGTTGATGAGCAATTGAATGTGAGGCAATCCAAGGTTTAACAATCAGACATACACTGATTTTTAGATTTAGAAATGTTGGATTCCAACTTTTTAATGTCTTCACAGCCAGGATATAATTTCAGATTCAAGCAGGGTGGGGGCTGATTTCAGGCAGCCAGAAGTCACAGCAAGGCTCAGAGGCCTATTTCTGAATATATCCAGGATTATATTGCTAAAAAGCAGTATTTTAAACACCATTTGTGGAGGCATTTTAAAAATACTTCATAACAATTATAATAATGATATCAGTGCAAATCTATAGACCCATTTAATGATTTCTAGCGATAGCCAGTTGCACACCCTGGCCACAGTTGAGTGACTGCAAAGTGGAGGTGTTGGGCGGGACACAACTTGCAGAGGCAAGGCACCAGGTGGGAGGGTAGGGGCTTAACCCTTCTTCCGTCTGCCACCTTCTCCCGCAACCACCGCTTCCATCTGCTTTCCCCCCAGCCAGGGCTCCCAATGTACTCTTGTGTCATGGCGAAAGTGGCAGGGGGGAAAGGATGGCTTCTGAGAAACAGTCACAGATGGCTGAAACAGGCGGGGAGAAACAACTGCCCTTCTTCCTTTTTGATGGTTGTGATCCTTTACATCTGTGATTCTCAAACTTTTAAGTCTTCAGCAGCCTTTACGCTCCTAAACAGAGTCTTGGGGAGCCCCATCACTGCAGCTGCACAAAGTGGCAGAGCACCAAGCAGATGGCTGCCACTTATGGTGTGCTCATGGAGCCCCTGAAGGGGTCTCAGGCTGCAATCCTAACCTCACTGTCCTGGGAGTAAGTCCCACTGAACACAATAGGACTTACTTCTGAGTAGACCTGCTTTGGATTGTGCCCTCAGGGAGCCCCAGGGCTCTAGGAGCACACATGGAAAAATGCTGGTGTACTCAATTACCTGAGAGTAAGTCCCATTGAAGACAGTGGGACTTATTTCAGAGTAAACATGTATAAGATTGTGCTGTAGGTGGCACCCCTGGTTTTCAGTCAGATGACATTTGGTAAAGGATGTAGCATATTGCCAAACCCCCTCTGGAGTCAGCAAGGCCTGATAATTATAATAGGCAGCCTCTCAGACATTCTTGTAATGATTGTGGAGATCTCAAACTACATCTTACTTGGTCATTCCTTGCAATCACTGGGACTTTTTGTGAAAGCCCTTCTGCAAAGCTTAAGTCACAGTTAATTAGCAGTCTGTCTTTTTAGCACTGTTATCTGTTCAGCTCTGTTCAATGCAAAAAAAAACACACAGCATGGCTCAAGCTACGTGACTGAACTCAGCAAAGTGGTCAGTTGGGCACTGGCTTGCTTAACTCCAAGATGCAGCCAGCACAATGCTGAGTGACCATTTCCAAAAGACCATATTTGGAGCTCCCTGATGGGAAGTTCAGCAGAGCATCTTCCTCTCAGCTTTTACACTGTTCATGTGCCCCATGTGTTCTTACCTTTACCTACCACTCCTGTGTTTTCCACTGCTGTCCCCACTTCTTAGCATCATACCAGACCCTTAAACTTCATTTGCAGAGACTGGCCTGGACAGTTCCTTCTGTATCTCTTCCCATGTCTGTCTGCCAACACAGTTGTATCAAATTCTGCCAACATGGTTGCATCTTGCAGGCATCAATGGTCGGTTTTGCCAGTGTCATGCATCCCAAG
Organism: Tiliqua scincoides; assembly: GCF_035046505.1. Taxonomy (NCBI): domain Eukaryota; kingdom Metazoa; phylum Chordata; class Lepidosauria; order Squamata; family Scincidae; genus Tiliqua; species Tiliqua scincoides. The sequence continues at coordinate 148,546,279 of NC_089822.1, forward strand.
AAAACAATCAGCACTCTCTTGATTTCCCTTATATGTTAGTCGATACATGTGAAGAGATAAATCCCCCCCTCTTTATCCTACTTTGCACTCCATCAGCCCCAAAGCATGGCAGTACAATTTAGAGCGACTCCATTTATGAGTCAATGATGCCTACACATCTCCCTTTGTGAAGTAGGACTTTTGTGATATTACCTTGGAGACTAATTAAGCTGAATATGAGTGCCAGAACGCCTTGACACCAAGAAGGTTAATGGGCTGAGTCTATCTCCCTCTCAGAGATGAGAAGCCTGCATGGAAGTCAAGTTGGCGACATTAATTGTCGTATCGAGCGAAGTGAAGTGAATGCTTCTGAAGTCATTCTTTGCCATTACATTAATGGCATTGCTGTGTGCCTATGTTCTTTAAGTAATTGGCAGTCTTTTTCTCACAGGTCTTGTCCTCCATTTGCTTTCACAGAAGATTAGACACTATTGTGTACACTATCTTCTCTATGCATAAGTCGCATGTATAGAAAACCAGAATATAATACGTTGACAGGACAAAAAGACAGGAGCAGGGGATAGAATGGAGGAGGAGAGATTGGGGGAGAGAGAGAGCAATAAAATATGTCAGGTTTGTCTTTCCAACCCCTGTGCGCATCTATGGCAAAGCAAAGCTGTAAGCATGACAATTTTCATTATCTCTGGAATCTGATCTGCATTTCATTTTATTTTTATGGGGGAAAAAATCACTTGAAAGTGTCCGGATTGCAACTGCTTTTGTTTGTAGAAAGCAAGCTCTAAATGATTTTTGGTACACAAGATCAAGGAAGGTCAGAGCTAAATTCAGACTACGGAGGCTGCTTTGTGTGGTTTATTCAGAGATTGCTTTGCAGCAATGCATTAGTATTCCTATTCAGTGCATAAAAGGTTGATAACTCTGGATTCTGCCACATGTGAAAAGGAGCGATAATTTATCAGAACCTTGACTAGTGCTCCACTCTTCTTTGCCTGGCCTGGTCCACATCAATTTCTCAGCCTGGTAAGTATTACCAGCAATATATTACCATGTTGATCACAGTGCATGAGAAAGTGCAAAGCATACAGGAGAGGGCAAAGCAATGATCCCAGTTCTACCCATAAATCTTCGAACAGTCTTCCAATATCAGGTATGCTTGCTTGGGTCATCCCTCATGGCTTTGAATTTGATTAGCAACTAATATACTGTACATTTTCTAAGAGCATAAGAAGAGCCCCGCTGGATCAGTCCAAAAGCCCACCTTCCTGGACCTTCCACCTTCCACCACCACCAGGAAGTCCACCTTCCTGTATGTCACAGTGGCCCAATGCCTCAGCGAGCACATAAGACCACAAGATACTTGCATCTCACTACCACTCGCCTGCATCTGGCATTCTGAGGTAGCATTCTATTTCCCCTCGCACCCCCCAATGAAGACACCAGACTAAGGCTTTGGTTGAACTTCGACCACTTTATGAAACACAAGTGACCAATTTTTAAAACATGAAACCTACTGAACACACTGTCCCTCCCTCACCAGTTTGGGGTAGGACAAAAAACTGCAATCCACGGCTGATTCTGATGACAGCCCACATGATGAGCAACCACCTAATCTCAGACTGTACAGACTGCTCTTTGGCAAATTGTACATAATTTAGGAACGAAGTAGGTTAAACCAAGGCTAAAGATAGACAATAGGGCTGTTTGTTTTCAGCAAGACCATTGAGAGCAATTTGAAAGAGGAATCACCCCTCATAAGGTATCCATTGTGGCTGCTAAAAAGGTTTGGCAGGTTTTCCTATTGTTTCAAAAACCTGCAAGCCCTGTTTGACTAGAGGCAAAGTAAGATAAATGAAATGTGCATACCCCATGGAAAGTGAATCCTGTCTCAAGCCACTTTCAACCTTCTTACAAACAATTACGTTTCCAGTTTCACTTATTGTAACGGTGGACAGGTGAATTATTTGGGGAAATTGCCAGGGATGGGAACTTGAGACAGGTGACTTGAGTCAGAATTGCAAAAAACATGTGCTTTTGCCAATTCTTGTACACTCGAGTCAGTCATGTCAATTACTCCAGCACTGACTCAAGTCTGAGGCCACTGACTCAGCACTCGGTCCCCTTGCATGCAGATGGAGTCTGGGTGTGCTTGCTTAGTGTTTTTGCAGCATGAAAGACCTCATGGGGCTATCATTCAGACTGCATGAGCAGCAGGGAAAGTCCAGCCAGGAGTCAGGTAAGGGTTAATGTTTTGGTTTTGCATTGAGCGGGGAGGGAGTTGATGGGAGTGTGCTCTCTTGTCCATCTCTGAAGGAACCAATGATCATTGAATGAAGGGCTTTTCCCTGGATGAGTGAGGGGAGAAGGCAGGGGGAGAGGGTTCCTAACCATCCAGGAGGAATGGTCTGGTTCCAGTAGGCTCATTGAATGACTGGCTGTAATGGGACTACTTCTGAGCAGAGCTGCAAAGGATTGGGTCATACTGGTAAGCCTCCCTGCTGCTGCGGATGACTGTCCTCCCTCTTGCCATTTCTGTCCCTGCTCTAACACAGTTCATCCCACCACCTACTGCCTTGTTTACAGATGGGATGAGGACATAGGCGAGTGTTTAAAGGGAACTCTCTCTCTCAGCAGCAGCTCCATCTTTTTCCACAGAGCCGTCATGGACTTTTTTATGAAAAGACTGAGGACTTGAGTCTTTTGGAGTCCCCAAAACACTCTGGGTGACTCTGAAAGTCTGCCCATTAGTATTCATTTTGAGTTCAGTTAAAGGGGACATAGACTTGTGACTCAACCTGAGCCAAGCTGCACTGGAATTGCCCATCTCTGGAAACTGCTATCCCTAGAGTTTAGTTGTTTAGAATGGGGGTCCATTGCTTAGTGAAATGAACAGAGGTTTAGGAAAGGGGCATTCAAGAGCAGACAAAAGAGTTTCCAGCCTGTCGTTCAATCCAGCCTCCTTGAATCCATCAGGTTTCCACGGGAAGTCACACTTAAGATTGTGAGTTGGGTTTGGGGGGAAAAGAGTATTTGTGACAAGAAAGTGGCATGATAACTAGAGATGGGGACTCAGTTCCTGCTTCTGGGCACCAAGAACAGCATGGCAGAAGGCTGGAGAAGGAAAGATAGTGGCAGAAGATGAGTTCCTTCTGAAAAAGGAACTGAGCTCAATCCTATCCAACTTTTCAGCACTGATGCAGCTACAATGCAGCCCTGAGGTAAGGGAACAAATGTTCCCTTACCTTGAAGAGATCTCCACAACTGCCCCACCATCACAGACTACATGCTCCATTGGCATGGCTGCATCGGGGCTGGAAAGTTGGTTAGGATTGGGCCCTCGTGTAAATGAAGGAGATTTTAGGCTCAGTTCCCATATTCATCTTAGATGTGGGAAACCATATTTGTATATGATGGATTATAGCTTCAGAATGGACTCCCATACTGTCCCAGCCAAATATTCCAACTCCCTTCTAATGCCCACTTTTTGGCTAATTAACACCCTCCTTTTCCAAGAACAACAGCTGTGGTGTGCAAAGAAATGAACAGAACTCCTTATCAGTTGAGCAGTTAACAAGAATTTATTGCTACAAACACATAGCAAGTCCTCTTGTCCAGAGGCTTTCCCTCCCCAAAGCTCCACTTAACTCAGTGGGTAAAGTCCAAAGCCTCCAGTCCAAGTCCAATCCAGTCTCCAAAGCACAGTTCAGTCTTCTACAGCAGAGTCCCTCCTCTGAGTCCTCTCCAGCAGAGAGTCTCCTCCAGCAGGGTCCTGGCAGTCCCCTTCTCCCGTGCATCTGTCCTGTAGGTCTGCAGTCAGGTAGCCTCTGGGTCAGGTTCCCTCTGGGTCAGGTAGCTTTGCTCCTTCTGAAGCTGCCTTTTATCTTTGTATGTCCCATTAAGTTCAAATTAGGCTCAGGTGAGCCATCCCTTCAGTCCATGTCCATTCAAAGTCCCATCAAGGTCAAATGAAGCTCAGGTGTCCAGCCAGGTCTCCATTGGCCTTGATTGATTACAGCTGTGGAGCCAGCCCTGCCTTCCCAGAGCTGTCAAACAGCTGTCAAAACATGGAATAGCTGTCAACACCACATCATCCACCTGATGATCTTCTGATCTTTCATTACACACATAGAGATCTTAGACTTGCATGTCCTGGACTCACAGTGAAGCAGTTGTGTGGGTGGTTAGAGCTATGATTATGCACAATTGTTGTCTTACATATGTAACAAATCCAGAACTGCTCATGTGGGAGGGAGGGCAGAAAGGAAGGGATCTGTGTTTATCAGTAACGGATACTGTGATATGTATCGATCTGAGGTCACCAGCTATTTGCAGGTGCTCAATGCAACCTGCAAAAATCCTGTAAGCACGAAAGCACAATTTTAATTCTTCCCCAGTCAGCAGTTTGCCTCTTGGTACGTCGACTTGATTTTACCGGTTTGTAAAATTATGGGCTCTGAGCACAATCCCAGCCCTCGTTTAAAATGGAAATCAAGTCGCACAAAAAGGGGCAACAATCTGGCATATGCTGGGAAAAAAGGAGATGAATCAATTGGACTTGGCAGCTGTGATATCCAGAACCAGAAGGAATATGTCTGTCTGTGATGTGAAATGTAGAATTAAATGGAAGGCTTTAGGAACAGCTCACTTTTGGCTGCTAGCCTTTTGTAGACATAACGACTTGATTCAGAGACTGTTTCTGAGTTACGCAAGCTGCATTTTGCTGCAATTGATTTCAGTGCACAGCTGAAATAGGTGGCCAATCCAACATTCTAGGGCTTCATTACTAATTACATTGTTCATTCGTTCAACCTTTATTTGGCATAAATATTTGCTAAATAAGGTCTCTGAACAGATACCATACCGAGAATAGAGACCTAAGCAATACACAGATATATATATATATATATATAATATATATATATATATATATATATATATATATATATATATATATATATATATATATAAACACAAATTTAATGTAAACACAAATTAATATATGTAAACACAAATGTAAACACAATGTACACATTGTAAACAATTGTACACAATTTACAATATATGTACACAATTTGTACACATACATGTACATACAATTTACATGTACATGTACATACATGTACATACAAACATGTACAACAAACATGTACAACATGTACATACACATGCACATACAATTGTATGTACATGTACATGTACATACAATTTGTACAATAAATGTACACAATTTACAAATGTAAACTCAAATGTAAACACAAATTATATATATATAAATGTAAACACAAAGATCTCCAGCAGCTCATGGATCGTTTTAGCAAGGCCTGCCAAGATTTTGGACTGACAATCAGCCTGAAGAAATCACAGGTCATGGTTCAGGATGTGGACTCACCTCCCTGCATTACAATCTCTGCACATGAACTGGAGGTTGTCCATGACTTTGTGTACCTTGGCTCAACGATCTCCGACACTCTTTCTCTAGATACCGAGCTAAACAAACGCATCGGTAAAGCAGCTACCACGTTTTCCAGACTCACAAAGAGAGTCTGGTCCAACAAGAAGCTGACGGAACATACCAAGATCCCGGTCTACAGAGCTTGCGTCCTGAGTGCACTTCTGTACTGCAGCGAGTCATGGACTCTTCACTCACAACAGGAGAGGAAACTGAATGCTTTCCACATGCACTGCCTCCGACGTATTCTCGGCATCACCTGGCAGGACAAAGTTCCAAACAACACAGTCCTGGAACGTGCTGGAATCCCTAGCATGTATGCACTACTGAAACAGAGACGCCTGCGTTGGCTCGGTCATGTTGTGAGAATGGATGGTGGCCGGATCCCAAAGGATCTCCTCTATGGAGAACTCGTGCAAGGAAAGCGCCCTACAGGTAGACCACAACTGCGATACAAGGACATCTGCAAGAGGGATCTGAAGGCCTTAGGAGTGGACCTCAACAAGTGGGAAACCCTGGCCTCTGAGCGGCCCGCTTGGTGGCAGGCTGTGCAAGTATGGCCTTTCCCAGTTTGAAGAGACACATGGCCAACAGTCTGAGGCAAAGAGGCAAAGAAGGAAGGCCCATAGCCAGGGAGACAGACCAGGGACAGACTGCACTTGCTCCCAGTGTGGAAGGGATTGTCACTCCCGAATCGGCCTTTTCAGCCACACTAGACGCTGTTCCAGAACCACCTTTCAGAGCGCGATACCATAGTCTTTCGAGACTGAAGGTTGCCAACAACTAAACACAAATAAAAGTCAACAGGCATGTGGATGCGGGAGAACCCGTGGACATTATATATCTGGACTTTCAGAAGGCGTTTGACACGGTCCCTCACCAAAGGCTACTGAAAAAACTCCACAGTCAGGGAATTAGAGGACAGGTCCTCTCGTGGATTGAGAACTGGTTGGAGGCCAGGAAGCAGAGATTGGGTGTCAATGGGCAATTTTCACAATGGAGAGAGGTGAAAAGCGGTGTGCCCCAAGGATCTGTCCTGGGACCGGTGCTTTTCAACCTCTTCATAAATGACCTGGAGACAGGGTTGAGCAGTGAAGTGGCTAAGTTTGCAGACGACACCAAACTTTTCCGAGTGGTAAAGACCAGAAGTGATTGTGAGGAGCTCCAGAAGGATCTCTCCAGACTGGCAGAATGGGCAGCAAAATGGCAGATGCGCTTCAATGTCAGTAAGTGTAAAGTCATGCACATTGGGGCAAAAAATCAAAACTTTAGATATAGGCTGATGGGTTCTGAGCTGTCTGTGACAGATCAGGAGAGAGATCTTGGGGTGGTGGTGGACAGGTCGATGAAAGTGTCGACCCAATGTGCGGGGGCAGTGAAGAAGGCCAATTCTATGCTTGGGATCATTAGGAAAGGTATTGAGAACAAAACGGTTAGTATTATAATGCCGTTGTACAAATCTATGGTAAGGCCACACCTGGAGTATTGTGTCCAGTTCTAGTCGCCGCATCTCAAAAAAGACATAGTGGAAATGGAAAAGGTGCAAAAGAGAGCGACTAAGATGATTACGGGGCTGGGGCACCTTCCTTATGAGGAAAGGCTACGGCGTTTGGGCCTCTTCAGCCTAGAAAAGAGACGCCTGAGGGGGGACATGATTGAGACATACAAAATTATGCAGGGGATGGACAGAGTGGATAGGGAGATGCTCTTTACACTCTCACATAATACCAGAACCAGGGGACATCCACTAAAATTGAGTGTTGGGCGGGTTAGGACAGACAAAAGAAAATATTTCTTTACTCAGCGCGTGGTCGGTCTGTGGAACTCCTTGCCACAGGATGTGGTGCTGGCGTCTAGCCTAGACGCCTTTAAAAGGGGATTGGACGAGTTTCTGGAGGAAAAATCCATTATGGGGTACAAGCCATGATGTGTATGCGCAACCTCCTGATTTTAGGAATGGGTTAAGTCAGAATGCCAGATGTAGGGGAGAGCACCAGGATGAGGTCTCTTGTTATCTGGTGTGCTCCCTGGGGCATTTGGTGGGCCTTTGTGAGATACAGGAAGTTGGACTAGATGGGCCTATGGCCTGATCCAGTGGGGCTGTTCTTATGTTCTTATGTTCTTAAATACATGCAAACATAACATTATACATATGTGCATATATTAACAGAAAACATCCTATTACAGACTTTGCTAGGATGTGATTTACTCAATGGTTACTTGGGACCAATAGCTTGGCTCGGTTCAAGTTACTCAGGTTTAGAAACTGTGCAACTGAAAGGGTTATATGCTCGTCGTCACCCCCCAGAAGGTACTGAATTATAGCATTCGCTGAAAGCCCTGTTTTAGCACTGAGCAAGGGAGAGAGAAATTGATGTCTTAGCGCCTGATATTTAGGACAGCGCAGCATAATGTGTATAGATGATTCTACTTCGCCTAAGAAGCAGTTACACGAATGTTCTCCCCTGGAGGCATTTCTAAATCTGCTGAGTAGGTCATTAGAGGGGGTCACATTACAACGTGCCAGGGTGAAAGCCCTCCTCTCTGGGGGGTGTATTAGGAGGGACAGATATTTTGGTTGTTGACCAAATGTAATTTTACGTTGGAAATTCAGTGGGGAACATTTTTTTTTGTGCTGCACCTAAAATCTCTTGCGTCTCTATGTCATGTAGTCTGGTTGTCATAAGCCTGATAATAACCTCAGGAGAGGGAGCCCCTTGTAGATCAACCTCAAGTCCCATCTGTTGGGTTTTTTTATAGAATAGGGCTAGGCAAGGAGTTATCATTAGATCGGCCAACAGCCCCTTTAGCAGCAAATCACAATCAGCCCTGAAAAAGACTTTGGCCCAGTATTTTAAAAAACTGGACCATGCATGTAGCTCCAATCTATGTTGACCTGTCTCCAGGCAGAGTGCTGCATATGGAACACAATGCGGTAAACCAAAATTTTTGTAAAGGAATTTAGACTGGACGTGTAAAGGAATTTAGACTTCCCTTTCGATTGTATCATTTAATGCCGGCAGCCATACAGGGATGCCATATAAAATTTGAGGTATGACTTTGGCATTAAAAGCTTGCAAAGAAGCTGGTACAAATTAATTGCCCCAAGAAAAGAAAAAACAAGTTATGGTTTGGACAGCTGGTTTGGATGAATTAATTGCAATCGAACGATGGGTGGACCAGGAATGCTTATAATGAAACCGAAGGCCAAGGTACTGGAATTCCTTGACCTGCTGTATTAGTTTTCCATTGAAAAGCCAAGACTGTGGTTTCGATGAGTTCCCAAAAACCACTATTTTGGACTTTTCATAATTGATTGGCAGAGAGTTAGTTATGAGATATTCAATACAGGCTTTAACCAGTCTTCGTAGGCCTATTTTTGTACGGGAGATTAGAGCCATGTCGTCAGCATATAAAAGTAAAGGAACGTCCACGGATCCCAATTTGGGACAATGTGACTCAAATTTTGTTAGGAAGGGGGCCAAGTCGTTGATGAAAAGAATAAACAAAATGGGTGCCAGCACACAACCCTGCTTTACCCCCTTGTTGATTGGGATTGGAGCTGAAAGAAGATAATTTCACTTGGCAAGAGGTATTTAGGTGGAAGGCACAAATTAATTCTAATAATCTTTTATCGAGTCCCATCTTCTCAAGTTTTTCCCAGAGTTTGTCTCTATCAATAGAATCGAAAGCTGACTTTAGGTTCGGAAATGCCACATAAAGTTGAGATTTATTTTGAGTCACCTGTTTGAAAATTAAGTGGAACAATATTACACAGTGGTCGATTGTGGACTTGTTTGGCCTGAAGCCTGCTTGTTCTGGGCCTTTGATGTTGTGGTCAGATACCCAGGAAGAGAGTTTCCTCAGTAAATGGGATGCGCACATTTTCCCTGCAACATCCAGAAGGCTTATCGGCCTGTAACTGGAGAGAAGGTTCTTATTTCCTTTATAGAAAATAGGGACCAAAATTGATCTAGTCCAGGCTTCTGGAATTACTCCAAATTTATCAATTCTTGTAAATGATTGGGGCCCACCAATCTGGCGCTGCTTTATAGATATCTGATGGAATTGCTGGACCAGCTGCTTTACCCTGTTTCAGCTGGTTAATAATTGAAATGACCTCATCCACCGAGACTGTGGGCCAATCTGGGAGGTCTGGCAGGATATGTGTCATTACTAATTATTTAAAGATGGAACAAGCAAGTTCAGATGAAATCATTGGGGGGCATTTATATGTGATACTCTGGCCATCCCAACTTCATTTGCAGCGCAGTTGTCATCGTGTGTGAAGGCAGTTTCCAGTCCTTGATAGATTTTAGTTAAATAAGCCTCAAGTTGCTATTAAAGCTAAAGAAACAGCTGCTTTATATGTTTATTATACCCCAGGCAGGCACAACTTTGAACCACCAGGTCCAATGCAGCCCATCAGCCACCTATTGTGGGCCATGAGGTATTTGACAACCCTCCTGTTTTTGTATGCCCCTGATGGGCTACTGTACACAGCTAATTGGCTACTGTGGGTTGGTGAGTCATGAGTTGTGCCAAACTGCCATACTTTTGCAGGATCAGAAATTTATGTACAAATGAGAAGCAGGAAGAATGTTCAAGTTAACTATTGGACAAGATCATTCTTTTCTCCCTGGCAACAAGTTCCCTTATATAATACCCCAAGGTACAAGGAGCTTGTCCCCAGTGGAGCAAATGCAGCAGCTATTTATAGCTTTCAAAAGACATATTGAGGTCTGCTTCAGGTATTTGAAGATTTCTGCATGTAGGTGCTTCCAAGTATACATGAATGTGCTACCCACATGTAGGTCATCTCGTACATTATTTTGATCCTAAATGTGTATAAATTGCTGAACGTACATGCACTGTGTTATAGTAAAGTGCATGCAATTCTGTTTGGCTATTTGAGGATGACTGTTGCTGGACAGTTATCTGCCTCCTAGCAATGGGTGGATACAGGCCCGGCCCAAGACCTCCTGACACCTGAGGCAGCATGCCAAATCCTGTCCCCCTTACTCAGTATGCAAACTCTGCTCCTCTTACTCTCCAATGTTCTAGCTCTGCACTCTTCTCCCCTCCACATTTCCCTTTCCTCTCTGCCCCCCTCTTCCTTTTCCAATCCAGGAAGCAGGTGGAGAAAGAAGAGTAGCTGAGGAAAGGAGGTGGGCAGATATTGGCACCCGCCACCAGTCTATTGCCAGAGGCAACCATTTCACTTGACCTCGTGGATAGACCAGCCCTGAGTGGGAAGAGGAAGCTGCTGGATTAACATAAAATGTCTGTATGTGAAGAAGTGGTTAGAAGCCTCAAGGCCAAGTTATCCACTACAACAAAGACTATTCCTGCTCCTCATCCTTCAATGAAGTCTTTTCCTGAGCAGCTAGAAAGAGCTTTAGAAGCATGATACAATACAAACAAGATGGTTTACATGTGAATGATATAGGGTGCAATCCTAACTTGCAGTTAGGAGGGTCGCAAATGTGTCATAAAGTACATTTGCGCCTCCTCGAAGGGAAGGCTGACGGAAGCCTGCACCGGCTTCCCCTCAGATATTTGTGTTGGCCCCAGGCCGATGCAAGCGGAAAAGGCAGGGAGGTGGGGAGGAGGAAGGAGGTGTTCCTGGGTGGGGGGATGGCGGGTGATTGGTAGCCCTGGAGGCGGGCAGGTGGGGAGTGGGAGGTGGGGCTGGAATCTGGCAGTTATGCCAGATCCAAACCCCCGTTTCCGGGGAGAATGAAGCAGCTTCAAGCCGCTCCGCTCTCCTTGGACTTGTGCCACCTCCAGAGGTGGCCCATTGGGGCCAGCAGCTCTTACCCAGGGGTAAAGGGAAAAGTTTCCCCTTGCTTCTGGCTAAGCCGCTTATGGCCCCTATCCTACGCTGGATACAGCACAAGCCTCCTGGCCTGCCTGTTCCAGCACAGGATAGGATTGCACCCATAGAATGTTGTAATCACACATAACTGCCCTACAAAATGGTGTTACTTGGTAGGTGCTTAGACCAAGTCATCCGTTGTTTTGGAATTTCTGAAATTTCTTTGATCTCATGGGAAGACGAATGGTTGAGTGCCACCTTGACCAGATTCCCCCAGACCTGAACTAAAATAAGTAAGGCAAGGTGATAGCTGACCCTCAGCTATCACTTCCAACTCTGTCCAGGTTTTAGTGGGCACCACTGCAGGTGTTTGCAGAATTCGTTCACATTTTCAAGGTTTGCTTCTCATTTTCAAAATGTGCCTCAATTTCATTTCCAGCTCCTGGCTGCATTAATATGATAATTATGAGTCATTTAACACTAAATTCCAAGGGTGAAGCCAATTACCTGTGTGCATATTGGTTAATGGTGGAGATGCTAATGAGACCTTTTGCAGCTTGCATGAACTGAAATTGACCTATCAGAAGGTGTGATTCCAGCTCACCTAAGCTGCCGCTTGACTGAAATTATCAGAGAAGTATTAAGATCCCAACAGCCAGGAACAAAGGAACAAATGCAGCTGCATGGTTTGCCATGCCATTCTCACTTGGGCTCCCTTCTCAGATTGCCTTTAGAGCATGGGAGCCACTGCAGTCTGTGTAACACAGGATAATCTGGGCTGGACCTTGCACTGTAGCTCCTCCTTGTAGCAATACCATGCTCAATTCTGGCAGTGCTTACATGCGAAGGAACTTCTCCATGGCCCAGATAGTCTGATGTTCCCGAAGAAGTATTGTACCCACCATAGCAGCTTTCGTATCCTCAAATTAATGTCAGAAGAGACATTCAAGCTTGAACATTCAGTCTGTTGAACCTGAGCAATCCCTGAAATTGTGTGAATAGCACACTATTAGGGTGCTATCACAGTAGTACTTTGCATTTGCACATGTATTTTCCGGTGAAGACATGATGAAAAGTGGAGAGCACCTAGGTTATTGCAACAACCCTGGCTTTCCCTTGTAGCCCTATAAGCTACTGCTGTAGCCACTATTGATAAGGCTCATTTTAGCATACACTTCTAGGTGAAAAATCCAAAAGGAAAAATTATCTCTTGTTCAGAGACAGCTATCCAGAACTCAAGGCATGGGAGTTCTGGTGGGAGAACCAGGGACTGTGCCTTCCCCATTTCAAGAACTAACTCCATGGAAAACACCCATTAGGTAAGGGGTAAAAAAGATTGTGCTCCGAAGCCCCTGCATCCCCCTAAGCTGCCTCCTGCCTGCTTCCAGGCTGCCCCCGCCCCTTAAAGGGGCAGAGGCCAGGGCCCACAGGCTGGGGCGTCACGACGCCCCAGTTTGAAAAGCCCTGGGGTAAGCCAATGATGCCTGCAAGTACTTCACTCTCAGTGGAGCTTCCAGTCTCCTAATCAGCAGTTCTTTGAATATCAGGAGAAATCTACATTCCTTTGTTCTCCTCGAGGTGAAAAAACAGGTTTGGAGGCCAGGCAAATGTTTTAATTAACTTTGGCACCTTGAATCTCTTCCATTCACCATGCTCCCCTAATGACAAACCTATCTAAAATACTAAATGCCTTTGTTACAGGGGGGAGGGAACGTGTCGTTTGTGCTGACACCTGTCGCCTGGGCACTGGGATAATAAAGACTTCTACTAGGACTAGATCCAAAGAGGCAAGTTTATTCTGCAACACAGGAGCACTTCTACCAAAAATTGGGCCTAGCTAGCGATACCCAGGAGTTCTCTGCAGGGGGAGGGGGTAACTCATTTATCTTACTTTGTGCTTCTTTTCTCCAGGCTGCCTAGGCAATGCTCTTTGAGCCACGATTCATCTATGTATATGCTGTTTAGAGGCTTTCAGGTAATGCCCCAGTCACCTGATTCAGCCAAATGAACCCTTAAACTCATGGAAATAGTACGTAAGCTTTTGAGCTCTGTTCTTTCATCCCACAATGTTTGCAAAGCCAATGAGCCAGCAGTTTCTTCTTCTTTTTTTTTTTTTTTGTATCCATTTTATGTTTGCCTGATTCTCCATACAAAACAATACATTGTTTTTCATATAGCCATTATAGCCATCAAGGGCTACTTTGAACTTTTACTAGCAGCCTAAACACCTCACAAACTTTCGCTGCTTGCCTTTAAGTTCTATACCAGCATTTCCCAAACTGTGTATTGTAACCTCTGATGTACAGTGGGTTGCAACATGATACTCTCTGTTGCATCACAAATTACCAGGAGCCGCTGGAGGCCGCTTCTGGCTTGTGCTGGTCCCACAACCCACTCCATTGCCTTCTGTGGGCTCCAGAATGCCCTGCACAAGCAATTGGAAATGACTTCCAGTTTGTGTTTGCAACTCCTGGTTTGCTTCCGCACGGCACTCTGGGGCTTATAAAGGACAATGGAGTGGGCCATGGGCTCAGCTCAACCTGGAAGTGGCTTCTGGAGACTCCCAGTAATGCTTTGTGGCATGATCAGGAGTGTCATGACCCATGATGGAGAACAAAGTGGGTCATGGTGCTAAAAGTTTGGGAACCTCTGTCCTATACTATAATCTAAGCCTAAAGGAAGGGTATGTTTGAGGCAAGAAGAGTAGGTCCCATCGCTTCCAAGTTTTCAGAAAAACGGGAAGTGATGTTTTAAGGCCTTATAAGACCTTCTGAGGCACAGGCCTTATAAGGCCTTAAAATGTCACTTCTGGTTTTTCCAAAAACCCAGAAGTGACATTTTAAGGTCTTCCAAGGCCTTAGAACGTCATACTGAGGGCCAGGGAGATGGTGCATGACTTCCCTGGTCCTCAGAACACTCTCCAGAGGTGAATGGAACACTGCTCCAGTTGTGTTCAGAAGAGGCAGTGTGGCCCTTGGACTACCAGGTCATGTGAAGATATTCCACGGGCCATATCCAGACTGCAGGTTGTATGTTTGACACCCCTGTCTTAGAGATTTCGGCCAGAAAGGCTGTTGCAATCAGACAGGTAGAGGGATCAAGGAAACGAAGACTTCAGTGAGAAGGTAAGTAGTTTGGTTTTGGAGTTTGGGACAGTAATAAGACATCCACATGGATCAATCAGTCAGGCAAAAATGTGGATCACACACAGAGAGAGACACCTGGAATTGAGAGGTACAATTGGGTGTTATCAGATAAATCCAGCCAGGTGCCTTGAACCATTTACAGTTTAACTCTGCTACATTGGTGGTATGGTTATACTTTTGGATTTGACTTACCTGCATGATAGTAGCTTTACCTAATATGTTTACGGCCTGCTTAAGCTCAAACTGGCTGTGCTAGAAGAAAGAGGTAATTAGTTGCTTAAACCCAAGCTGGCTGTGCTAGAAGAAAGAGGTGATTAGTTGCCTCTTAGGGGCAGCTCAGACTTTGTGTGGCAATTACAGAGTAAATAAGGAAGTTAAGGCTGCACCAAGTAGCCTTTGCTTTTTATTTTGGGGTCAAAACTAACTATTTCAGCGGGATGGAAATGTTTTCCAAACAACACTTTGAGATAACATTTTTCTGAGGTGTCCTGACAAATTGTTCATAGAGGAAGGATGGGGTCTGCTTGCATTGCCAAAAATAATCCTAAGAAACAGTGATCTGTTACAGATACCCTAAACACATGCACACACACACACACATATGTGTGTATGTAATTGGAAAAGGTGGTGAAAGGAGGGTAGGTAGAGATTTAACCACAACTCTGAAGGTCAATATGACAAATGGGAATAGAACTCTCTAACCATTGAACTATATTGTCTCTGATAGTCTGTGTTCCTTCCATTGCCTTTGATTTTATCCCAGTCTGCAGCTTTGTTGTCTCTAATAAATACTACAGAGAAAGGGGGACTGGGGGGGGCAGAAATGCATTGATGTGTTTTGTGATCTCTATGGATGCAAATTCTGTCAAAGGATTCCTTGCAGGGAGAATAAGGACATCAGCAGGGGCTTTGGAGATACCAAGAGGTAAATGAAAAGGCTCAAGGGATAAATGTACTGTGTACTGTAGTTGTTTGCCCTTGGAAGGATGAAATTATAGGTTTCATTAGCGAGTTGCATTGCACAGCCACGATGCATAAATAGAGCATATTTATCCCATTACCTCTTCACCCTGCTGGGCTTCTGGCACCTTGTTAATGGGAAACTTGTGGAATGTTAGGATTTACCTGGTGCATTTGGCAACCAGACAGGTTTACACTGTATAGTATAGATGGAACCAGGACATTCACATTCACAGTCTGTCGCTAGCAAGATAGCAGATATGTCAGGCCTGAAATCCCCAGGTGATCTCCAGGTTATGCCTGAATCAGTCCATGGCACAATCATCCTGGATGTTCATGCTGCTGTGAATCTAGAGATTCAAAATAAAGCAATAGCTCTAATAGGAATGGCATCTGCTAAAGTAGCAGTATACAGGCTTTTGAATGACACAGAACTCTTCATCTGGTGCTATAAAAACTATTTAGATTTCAGATATCAGGACTGGCCCAAGACTTCCTGATATCATGGCCCAAGACATCATGCCAAATGCTGGCCCTCATTACCAGATGATGTGCTCAACACTCTCCTCCCCTCCACATTTCAACTACGTCTTACTAAACCCATACAAGGAGTGGAAGGAGAAAGAGGACCAGTGGAGGCCAGTAGGCAGACAGAGACGGGTGTCCCTCCATCAAACCACTGCCTGAGGCAACTGCTTCCATTGGCAGTTAGATCTACATAGAACAAGGAGGCTTACTAATGCATCTCCTTGCCTGAAGCTCCATTGTACCAGGAAGTTCGACCCTTAAGATAGTGGCCTGTCACCAGGGCCGGGCCCAGGCAGCGCAGGCCTACTTGAGGACAAGGAGTAAGGGAGTAAGGGACTCTTACTCCTTGGGAGTAAGGGACTCCTCAGGAGGAGGGAAGCTGTGGGAGTACTACTGGGATACAGCCCCCAGGCAGGGGACCTCCTCGGGAGTAGGATCCAACATCACATGGCCGGAAGGGGTGGACCCAGACAAGCAGGCTGCTGGGTTCATAAGGAGCCCAGCAGGCAGAGGGAGAGGTTCTTCCTGGGGCTTAGGCTCCACCAGGGTGGCCTGGGAATGCTCAGGCAAACCCATTGCCTTACCAGTACTGAACCCTAGTCTTGGAAGGGCAGGAATCACTCCTCTGTTTAGAAGTTTGACCCAGACCCTCACTAACAATCAGAGGAGGATCCCCAAGGAAGAGCTGCTCAGAAGGCTGAAGGGGTGTGGAACCATCTGAGAGCTCGGGGAGGTCTCACGGTGCCTATGCAGTGGGAACAGCCAGAGGCAGCAGACAGGCAAGCTGGGCTGGGACACCATTGCTACCATTCAGCAGCCAGCTGAGGGGCTGAAACCCACGCAGCCTTGGGGTCACCCCATAACCTCTGAGTGGCAACGCCGATGGTCTTACTAAAGCCCCTACATCTTACCTGGCCCTGCTTATGCTGGAGGTAAGTCCTCTGGGGGCTAGCCTTGATTCTGTGGACTTGCCTTTTGTTAATGGACTTTGGTATTCCCTGCCTGTGGGGTTTGTACCTTGCCTGTCTCTGTGAGGAAACAGAGACCTAATGAATGTGAAACACTTAACCCAAATAAACAGGCTTGATCAAGAGTCTCTGTGGTTACTTCCGAAGCAGGGTAAGTGGAAAGTGTCCAGAGTTGACCCTGGACCACCTATAGACCCCTTGGGGGGAAATGGGATCCTGCAATGGCACAACATGGCCTAATGGGGAAGAGGTCTTAGGCTGCAATCCTATACATCAGTGGTTCTCACACATTTAGCACCAGGACCCACTTTTTAGAATAAGAATTTGTCAGGATGCACCCAAAGTGATGTCATGACTGGAAGTGACATAATCAAGCAGGAAAATTTTTAACACTCCTAGGCTGTAATCCTACCCACACTTACCCAGAAGTAAGTCCCATTGACTATCATTGTTAAAAGAATATACATCGTAGCTTGTTAAAAGTACAGGTCTGTAATAATTCCCCAAATGCAGTCACATACCACGGTAGCATCAAGTCTAATCTATTAAAAATAAAATATTGAAATGAATGGGGACCCTCCTGAAAATGGCTTGCGACTGACCTAATGGGTCCCAACCCACAGTTTGAGAAACACTGCTATACACACTTACCTGGGAGTTGCACTGATTTAACTCAGTGAGACTTACTTTTGACTAAACATGCATATGAGTGTACTGTTAGGAAGAGCACCTGTTTTGCATTCTAAAGGCACCAGCATTTCCTCAAAAGAAATTCAGATTACCTGTGCATGAAACCAGAGGGACCTGCTGGAAGCCAGGGGCAAACTGTATATGACTTAGGCTGCAATCCTAACTTACTAACTTTCCTGGGAGTAAGTCCCATTGAACACAAAAAGGCTTACTTCTGAGTAAACCTGGTTAGGATTGTGCCCTTAGAGTCTGATCCTATCCTCCCCCTTTCTCCATTGATGCAGCCATGCCAAAAAGGCATGTACTGTATCCAGTGGGGAATGGGACAGATTGGGAGGCTTGGGGGAGGGAAAACATTTTCCCTTACCTCTAGGTAAGCCTCCTGATTGCCAATGGGACTCCTGGGACCTGCGCTGGCCCTTGAGCTGGCGCAGGTCTGATGAGAAAGGGGTGTGTTGGAAGGCACAGAGGAGGGTAGGATACTGGCACAGGTTGTGTATGCTGGTACACACCCCTCCTGCCCCGTCATGCTCCATGACTTTCCCCATTCCCTCCTGCCCCTGCCCCTACAGCCACCTTATCTGGTTTGGCAGAGTCCATCAGTGTGGTTGTAGCACTAGCAGCAGTGTTCCCAAAATGGCCACTGCCAGAGCAGTGTGTGCTCAATTAGCAGCCATTTTACACCAACAGAAATCTGTTTCTCTGTTGGAAACCCTTCAGCTGATCATGCTGTTTAGCCCTGAGCATTGTTGTTGGGGAGCTGTGGGGAACCCTGATCCTGATTGGGACCATGACTTAGGGAATTTAACCCTTTGCTTCAATTGCAGCCCCAGAGCAGATTTCCCCCCTCTCTCCAACCTTCTATTTGCCAGAGGACAGAAGCTCTCTTTGTGCAATTCCTCCTGGGCCAAACAGCAGCAATGGGCAGCTACACTTAGAGTCAGGATCAAAGGATTGAAACTCCTGCCAAGTGATGGTCCTGTTCCAGATCAGGGCCCTCTGGCTGCTGATTAACAACAGAAACTCCCACACCCATAGGGCCCAGCAATATGTTTAAATTCACAATTTGTTTGGCCCTCAAGCTAGATGGGTCAATGGCCTAACAGTGCAAGGCAGCTACACGGTTTGTGTAAGTTACCAAAGCACCAGACAGGAACCACTGGCCAGAAGAGAGCTTCAGAACT
The DNA here is from genome assembly GCF_035046505.1 of Tiliqua scincoides. Taxonomy (NCBI): domain Eukaryota; kingdom Metazoa; phylum Chordata; class Lepidosauria; order Squamata; family Scincidae; genus Tiliqua; species Tiliqua scincoides. The sequence goes on from NC_089822.1 coordinate 148,565,019, forward strand.
GCAGTGACCCATGCCTAGCCAGTCTTGTCTGCAGAAAAGGTCCTGAATGTTTAATCTGAGGCCTGTCTTTTAAAGATGTTGCACTCATTAGGAAAAACATTCACCTGTTGAAAAGGTATTCTTGTTCAAGACCATTTTTCAACTGCCTCACACCTGACTGTGGCTTCGGCATCACACTGATTTTACATATGCTGTTGGCCAGGTAGGTAGTGATCAAGTACTTCCATTTCGGCTAATACATCTTCCGCAGTAGCAAGTGACGACTCCCCTTTCCTTTTATCTTCACATCAGCCATAGTACATTTTTTTGGATGACATCCCAGAGCACATTTCTTTTTCCTTAGAACAGAACAAACTTGGAAGCGAGCGCAGTGCCCTTGCAAGTGTCTTTCCATTTGAGATGTGATGGGCAGAACTATTTCCTTGCTGTTTGGTTCTTACCAAGTGGCACATCAGACAATTCCTTTGCTGCAAGTCACGTATTTGTCATGTTCCAAAGGCTCATGGGGCCAGTTTATGTGGATGCTGCTAAGAATGCTTTTGGGGGGGGGGCAATGAGGGCAATTGCTATTGGCCTCACAGGTGGAGGGGGCAACATCAATATAAGTACACACACCCCTTGCTACCTCTGTCATGCCCCCACCCTCCCTCCATTCTGCATGTCCCCTATCCCCTTACCCCCTGCCCCTATATTACACATGGAGAGGGCTACATCAAATAAACATTCATCCCCTGACCTCTGAGTCTTGGCCAAATCACTTGGATTCTCACCTGTACTTCCAATTGTTAGCATAAAGCAGGGATCAGGTTATATGGGGACATGGCGGGCCCCTCCCCTTATCTTTTTGTTCCAGCTGCCTTGGCTATTGATAGAGGGCTACAGGGGGAGCCATGCTATGGCGAAATTAAGGGGCAGTCAGGGGGTCAGGCCTGTGGTTTCATTAACGGTTCCCCTACCTATTCTCCCATAATTCAAGAGCTGGTACAGAGGGTTTCATTTCATTTGTTTCAGGCCCACAGTAATCACTGTAGGGATCACACAGGTTCGTGGTTACCTGAAGTCTTCTTGATACATTTGTGTCAGCCAAGGCACAAATCCTTTTGGTGGGCTTGTGGGAAGTCCTCTGCACCAACTGCAAACTATGTGCCCATACAGATATGGCTTCCCAGCAGCAGAAGATGTGGCTTCCTTCCTTTTGGAAGGAAACGGCCTTCAGTAATGGCACACACAACTTTGGCATGGCAACCTTACATATAACCTTTGGCGGGGTTACAGCTTGGAGATTCTAGGAACCTGATGGCACTCCATTTGAAGGCTCAGCTTTCTTAACAAGTCGCTGCATTAACATGTTGCCATAAAACCCATTCTGGTTCCTAAATGTGGCAGCCCACTTGTCCTATCCTCCCCCTACACTGGCCCCCAAATTAATAAGCAGCCCAAGGACCAGTGTTTGTTTATTTGGGAAATGTTGGCATCCTGATTATCATGATGATAATAGGATGATCATGTCAGCAGGACCTTGAAGGAAGTGTGAGGATGACAGCCATAACTGTGCAGTGGTGGAAGATCTTGCTGTCAGGAGACCACCTTTGGTTTCCTGAGCCTGTGTTTAATGTAGTAGTAAAGTGCTATTGAGGGTGAAGCCAATACTGAAGTCACTGAGACTGCGTCACTGCTTAGCATTCTCTCTGTGAGCCTTGCAGGTAATTAAAGTCAGATTAAAAATGCAAGCACAGGTGATCCTTCATCCTCTTCACAGCAAGCGTAGGCAAGGAGGTGTGAACTGGCGCCCAGTGGGAATGGTGAGAAAGAGCTCTCTTTTGACTTTAAAGATAAATGCCCTCTGTGCAACTGGGAATGACTGAAATGTTAGCGATTGACGCTGTAATATAGATGGCATTCTGCACATATCCAGTGGGAGCAACGAGGGCCTCACTGGGATCCTGGCCAGAGTCAAGTGCATGTGGTCATAATGAAAAGCAAGAAGTTTTGTCGGAGTTGCTGCTGAAGGGCAAAGGGATTGAAAGTCAGAATGCCACTGCCATATCGAGCCCCACTGAATAATTTCATTTTTTACTATTTGTTATGCCTGTAAATATAACATAAGGTGTCCTTCCTTCTAATCATGCAATCTGTCAGGATGATGAATACCATAACTAACTGTTTAAGGATATATCCATCTCCAGCACGGGTCAAGCCAAACCTCATGGGGTCAGACCAACATCATTCATTCAAAGCTAGCCTGGAATTTGGAGGAGGGGGCAGACATGAATAGAATATGGGGAGGTTGTGGGCTTGGCAAAAGCTGGGCAGATTTCCCAGCATTGGCTGCTACCAGATGGTGCTTTCTGCCTCTCATACTTTCCATCCGGTAGTAGCTGGGCTTAAGACAGGATTTGGGTGGCAGCAGGAACAATCAAGGCACTCCTCTCCACAGACTTAAAAGCCCCTTAAGCAGACCAGCATCAGACAACTGTCGACCTTGACTTTGGTCTTGGGAGGTGGGGCTGTTGCTCTGCAGCAACTTGAAGGGATTTTAAGGGAGCTCTGTAAAGGCTGAACAGTTTCTGGTAATTCCCCTGGTTTTTTGCTTCCACCAGTAATACTCTTGAGAGTGTAATTAACCCTAAGAGTGTGCAGTGCACTGTGTAGAATATGGAAACACTCCATTTTCTGCCCAAACAGCTATATTAAGTAGGGGCAGTCTAGAATGGTAAAAATGAAATAATGCTGCTATAATGTGAAATTTTAAAATGTTATATCTTGCTCAATTAATGAAATAACAGTGACATGTAACTATTAAAGTGGCTGCGGAGAGTCTGTGAATCATCCAAAGTGCTTCTGACTGGGTTTCTAAACCCCAAACTCCCTCAGAGCTCTGTTGCTCTAACCAGCTGTAGAGTTTTCTGAACATACTCAGAAGCTGCCAAGGAAAATGCACGGAGCCCTATGGAAAGTGAAACTGTGCCACAGAGTGCATTTACTCATGGGTAGGCAGCCGTGCCTTGGTCCATTGAAAAGGGCAGGCCAAGAGGAATGCAACTCCACCAGAAATGTCCCAAACTAATGAACGCAGGCCCCAAAAACACTCAAAAGGAAGTTCCTGTATCCAAGCTGATAAATGTATTGAACCCTATGGAAAGTGAGACTGAGTGACAAGTTTGTATTTACTAATGAGTAAGCAAATGTTTAATGGTTCCTTGCTATGTTGATGTGTTTATTTTTTGCACTTTAAAACTAGTTTGTTTCCATAGCAATTCAACGCTACGTTCAATTCTGTTAGTTCAAGTTGCTATCTTCTAGCGTTGGGAACTCGAGTCAGGTGACTTGGACTTGAGTTGCAAAAATGCGTGACTTGGGATGACCCAGAAACTCATGAGTTTCACCCATGGAAGACTCTGAAAAAGACTTGAGACAGTGCCCCCTTGACTCGGCACTCATCCCCATGCATGCTAACTTGAGTTTGCATGTGCCTGGGGTTGCTTGCTTACTGTTTTCACTGCGTGGAAAACCCCAACAGGCAAGCAGCAGGAAAGGGTTAATGTGAGCAGGAGGGGGAAGGCTGGACTGGGTTGTCTATCCCATCTCTGTTGGGAAGGAAGATGATCATTATGGGCATTGGAGAATACGGGCATTCTCATATTGTCTGTGGCTGAGGGAGAACAGGAGGAGGGGCCCAAGGGGTTTCTTGCCTTTCAGTTGGCTGCAGAAGCCCAGGGAGGTGGGAAGGAGGTTTTTTCCCTGGACAAATGGGGGAGACAGCAGGTGGGGGGGGGGGGAGGCGATTCATAGCCATAGCCATCCCTAAGAAATTCATGGCATGGCTTCAGCAGGCTCATTGAATGACCAGCTGTAATGGGACTACTTCTTAGTAGGGCTCCAAAGAATCAGGTCATTCTGGTAAGCCTCCCAGCTGCTGCACATGACCCTCCTCCCTCTAGCCACTTCTGTCCCTGCTCTCATACAGTCCATTCCACTGCCTCCTGCCCTGTTTACAGATGGACGGGGACAGCAGGGGAGTGAGTAAAGAGACTTCCAACACACACCATTGTGTTCATTGTGTTCATTGGGTTCATTGTGGTTGTTCATACAAGTGGCATGCAAATCTTAAATGGCTCCTGCAAGATTAATTCAAGTAGTTGATGTTTTGGTGCTCTTTGGACGTGTGTATGTGTTTTATGCCTGTTTTATTTCTGTTACTATGTCTGCTGATAGCCATAGGTATAAAACACATATATGACAGTGATCACATTTGATAAAAATGCTTTAAAATTGATTAAAATATTAATTTGGAATAAAAACACATAACACCGCTTTCAGTCCTTTTTTTTTTTTTAGGATACTGCTACCATCCATGAAAAAATAAAACCGTTTCAGACTGCCTCCATATATAAGATGTGCAAGACAGCAAAGAAGCAAGAAGACAGTCTGACAAATGAGCTCTGAGGCTGGGACAAGAGAAAGTCAAGTAGCAGTGAAGGCAAACACAACGTGAGGCTTTGATTTATTTAAAATATTTATATCCCACCTTTCTTCATCCAATGGAGGCATCCAAGGTGGCATATTCACAACAATGAGGCATTCAAGGTGACATATTCACAACAATGGATAGTAGCAAATCAAAATATAACAGCAATTACAAAATAACAACAAAGAGCAACAAGAACTAGAATGTGAAACACAGAATTCCAGCAACCCAGAAGGGAACGGGGTGGGGGGAATCATCCCAAATCAGAGAAGGCAGAAGTGAACCAAAAGGTCTTCAATTGTGGCCAAAAGACTTGCAGCAAAGGAACTAATCAAGTTCAAAAGGAAAGGAATAGGGTGAGATTGCTTGGGATGGACATTTCTTAAGAAGTGGGACTTGAGCTGAAGAGGGTATGGTGGAGAAAGCGATGCCATGGGAGAGCAGGGCAGGCTGCTCTAGGTATTGGGAGAGCTGTGAACTGAAGATGGTGGTTGGTCAGAGATTGGAACATCACTGGAATGATGAATATGCCAGAATGTGTTCACTTGAAGAAGAAGCAAATAGAACTTTTACAATAGGCTTGAATATACCATTCATAAATTTCACAAAGCAGAAATGTGATGTGATGTTGATGCCAACCAATACAATAAACATGGCCAGAAGATGGTGGGCTGGCCAGGTCGGCTGCTGTTTTCATAAGAAGGGAAGGTGGCTGCAACACAGGCAGAGGGACTATACAAGGTGGATACCTTGCCTGTCCCTGACCTGGAAGGGGTCCTTGAGGCCTGGACACTGGGAACCGGCACTGGGAACCCTGAGAATGGAACCTTCTGGGGTTCAAGATAGGCTGGAGCTCCTCCAGCTGAAGCCAACTCAAATGACTCCAAATGAGGGCTGGGAAGCCCTCCAAATGAGGCCAGCTCAAACGCCCCACAGGTGCCACTAGCCAGCACCCAGGTGGCAGGGACTCCCTCGGGGCACCCTGGATCAGGCCACCAGCACACCACTTGGGGCCACAAGCTCTCGTCCACCTCGGACCCCTGTTGGCCTGATTAGCCCCAGCCTGGGCCTCAATGCAGTGGACTCTCAGCGGCAGGAGAGAGCAACTGGCTCTCCTGTGAGGAGGAATATGAGGTGCTTGCATTAGGGGCACCCTGTGATGTAACAGGGACCCCATGAATGTAAAGACATTGACTCGAGTAAACTGTTTCTTCAAAGCCATCAGTCCACAGTCTCTTCTGTCTGCCCAGTGACCCCGACTGTCTGATATCAGGGTTAGCTCTCTGGACTGGCATCCCCCCCCCCACCGGGACCAGCATTGCAGGGGCCTCACGCTGCAATGGACACCACAGTGCTGCAGAGGCTGTAACTTCTTAGAGAGTCAAATTGCTCTAAAACCATCGCAGTAAGATCACCATGATACATATTGGTGGGCGCAGAGGTCTCCATGTTACATTTACATATAAAAGGTCAAATTTAGAATTTCACAAGTTTGTTGTTTTATTATTTTTTAAGGGTGGACTAATGCAAACATTAGTTGGGAGTTCCACTGGCAACAGAGACTAAAGTTGCTTATTACTGGGCGGGGGGGGGGGAGAAATTTGGTGCCTGAACACAGATAGCACCATCGCAAGCTGGAATTGCTGAATAATGTTATTGCTTTAAGTACTGTATTACCTTTTCTTTGTTGGTGAGATGAATTGTGTAGAAGACTGCTGTTAACATGGATTTTTGTAAATGATATGTTTGATCCAAATTGTTCAGTTAGGTTGAATGGGATTCATTCTGAGGAGGAAATGATGCATGTTTTGGGACATTTTGCGGCTGTTACTAGATTTAAAAGAACATGAGGCAGCCAGCAGAGCACTGCAATTTGTGAGTAGATGACAGCATGCTTGGCTAAAAAGGTAAAGAAAGAATGTAAAAAGGGCAAATTAAATGGTAAATGGGATGTGTCCCCATGGGGTCAAGAAAGATCCTTCTTGACAACTCTATCAATTCTCAACAGATAACAAGATTTCTGATGAACAAATAGGTAACACTGCCCTTACAGTTTCAATGGGCATTATTGTAATATATTCTCATCCTCTCGTGGGTTCTGCACGCATATTCACTATTGTGGATCAGAAACACAGACCATTGTAGAACATGGAGTGAAGTCTACAGAGGCAAACTGCTGATTAAGACCATACATCCTTTAAACTCAAATGTTTTTCTTCTCTTCTACCAAGATCCAGTAATGATGCAGATTTTGACACCTGTTAAGTTGCAAGTGCAACTGCTAGATGATCTAAAATTATCTATTAGCAGGAATTAATGGAAAATGTGTCATTCTCTGCTTTGAGTGAGGCCTTAAATTCAGGACCAAATGGCACAGCAGAGGAATGTTGATACAACTTAACAGCTCTGTTATGAGTAGTAATGAACACTATGCTGAGGTGATAGACTGGATCAAGACCATGTAACCTATGAGCGGAAAAGGCAATGTTCCCTTTTATTTGAATTTTGGCAATTGACAGATCAGTTTGGAGTACAAATAACCAAAGGCTGCAAACCTGTCCACACTTACCTGAGAGTAAGTTCCATTAACTATAATGGAACTTACTTTGGAGTTGATTTGCATGGTCTTGGGCTCACAATCTCCTTTTCTCAAGAGGCAGGAACAGCTTTCTCCGGCACGACTGAAATGTGGGTTATATTAAGTGTGTGAAACATGCTATTCATCTTTCAGATAATAATGCCCTTCAAGGAAAAGAAAAGCCATGTCTCACCAGCTGATTCTGAAGATTTAAAGCAGCATCTTTATGAACTGTTAGCAAGTGACATTATAATCCCTTGTCCTAGTGAGAAAGACAATGGTAGCAGTTTATAGGCAACATTGAGGATGGTAGCAGATTATAGGCATCTCAAGAAAGATGTTTATCCTTTACCCAGAATAGAAGAAACTTTGCTTTTTCTGGGTCCAGATGGTTCATTGTTCTCAGTGGCATCGCTACGGGGGTGCGGGTGGTGCGGGCTGCACCGGGTGACATGCACTGGGGAGGTGACGCCCTAAAATCGTGGTGGTTAGGGGTAACCCCATCATATATACTGTTGGATGTGGAATTTCCAGCAGAATGCAATGAAAAAACAGGAGTGAAATATCTCCTTTCTATCAAACGTTATTGGCAAAAAAACCAGAAAAAAAAAAATGCTTAAAGCCCAATGGAAAGTGAAACCAAGCTGTATCGCGTGTTTACTTGTGAGTAGGTGAACATGCCTTAGTCTGTCGGAAAGGGCAGGCTGAGAGGAATCCAACAACACCAGAGTGGTCCTGATCCAATGAATGTAGCCCCCTAAAAACACCCAAGAAGGAGGTCCCTCACTGCAAGCTGGCAAATGTATTGAGCCCTATGGAAAGTGAAACTAAGACACATGGTCCTGTTTACTCGCGAGTAAGCAGACTCCTGGGCAGGTCAAGCAAAGGGAAATGTGAGGCCACCAGAATTGTCCTGATTTGACACAACTGGAGCTCCCCCAGAAGGCAGCCCCCCCCCATTAAAAGAATAAAACAGAGGCTTGATAGGGTAAGTTGAATTTTTTCTGTTTTAGGCTGCAGTCCTAGTCACACTTTCCTGGGAGTAAGCCCCACTGACTATAATGGGACAAACTTCCTGGTAGACAGGCATAGGATTGGGCTCCCAGACTTGTAAAGCCAGGTGGGTCGTGATAGTGATATGCTTGAAATATAGAACTTAAATTGAACTGAGTACTGATAGAGATTTTAAAGGGTTAACTTGTCTTCTCTTGTTAAGAAAAATAACTGAAAATAGGAGCCAAGAAAAACACTGGTATTTCCCGTAAAAAGATAAGAGATCATGTTATATCAAAGTGACCTAAAGAGATCATTATTGACAGAACATGTAGAATTCCAAGAACTTGTGTAACCAGAGTTGTAGGCCAAGAACATTCGATCTCAGAGCAAAATGACCTAGTTAAAGCTAGAACCATGCAGTGTCAATATATGCCCAAATAAGGAGGTGGAAGTGCGTCACATGGTTGTCTTGTTCGTCTTAGGTATTTAATGTGAAGTTCTGGGTGTGGTGCTGGGAGAGGCAAAATGAGAAGGAAGGAGTGCACATCTGTATCCAAATTGAACTGAATTGGCTTGTAACTATGTCAATAAAACCTCCAAATGATTTTTTAAGGAGTCTGTGGCTGTTTAGTATTGCGTCAGTGCAAAGAATCCTAAAATCTTTCCATCAGTACTGGGTAGGGGTGAAAATGTTACTGATTCTTTTGGGGGGGGGGTGTTATTGCAGGCAGGCTACAGAGAAAATTCACTTGGTGGAACAGGGTTTCCTTCCCCTTATTTCATTATTTGTTTTATTTTAATTTAATTATTTATAATTATTTATTTTAATTTGCTTTATGATGGGTCCTGGACAGATCGTCATTCTAAAAAGTGGGTCCCAGTACTGAAAGTTTGAGAACTGCTCCAATAAGGTGTTAGTAAGCTGATACCCTGGGGGGAGATGACACCACTAGTGACCAAAATCACTAAAATCACAGTTTGTAAAAATAATACAATTGTGTTATATATCAGTCAATGTGTAATTTCATGCAAAATGCAATGAAACAAACTGCGTTGAAAATATCTTTATTCTATCAAAAGGTACAGCCAAAAAACCAGTGGGGGCAGGGCAATGGTAGATCACCACGTCCACCACCTGGAGTGTTGCCCCGCCCACTGCATAGGGGTGACGCGCTGGCCTCCCGTACCGGGTGATGCGAACCGTAGTGACGCCACTGATTGTTCTTGATTTAAAGCAGGGGTCTCCAAACTTTTTGGCCAGAGGGCCGCATCAAATATCTGGCATGGTGCGGAGGGCCAGAAAAAAAAATTAAATATAAAATTTAAATAAATAAATTAGAGCTGGAACTTAGATAAGTGAATAAATGAATGAATGGGCTCATTCATTCAACCTCTCTGGCCCTCAGAACACCCTCCAGACACAATCAGAGCACAGTTCTGGTCATGTTCAGTTGAGTGGGCCAGAGGCTTTCAGGGGACAAGAGGTTGGCCGCGGGCCAGAAAGAGGCTTGTTGCAGGCCGCATCTGGCCCCCGGGCTGGGGTTTGGAGACCCCTGATTTAAAGAATGGACATTACCAAATTGAAGCAAGAGACAAGGATAGGCCCAAAGCAGCATTCACTCCTCCCTTGGGAACTTGGCAGCTTTCTATGATGCTTCAAGGACTGACCAACCCTCCAGCACCATTTTATAATAGAACATATGAATGATACCAACCTCATTGGAGTGATAGCATTCCTGGATGACTGAATCATAGTTTCACCAATCCTGAAAGAACATGAGGCAACGGTAATGAAAATACTGAGGTGGTTGATGGAACACAGGTTAAAATTGTCACCTTCCAAGTGAACATTTTTTTCAAACATCAGTGAAGTACTTGGGACATATTGTATTCCCAAGTCATACTGGGAAAAGTATCAGGATTACAGCCTGATCTAGTTGAGCTTTTGAAGGACTGACCCCGGCCAAAGACTGTGAAGAAAGCTAAGAACATTCCTAAAGTCTGCAGGATACTACCAACATTTTGTGAAAGGCTGGTCTGCCACGACTAAATCTTGACTGCACTCTTGGGGTACAAGGTAAGCAGAAAGGAGGCATCAGTTGCCATTCCCAAGAATTAAAAGAACAGTATACAGTGAGTATTCACAGTTGCTGTTCTCAGCATTTCTGATGGGGTTTGCCAGTTGGATACATACATACATATGCTAGTTTGCCAGAATATGGTTCTGAATTTAGGGCTTAATTCCAAGCAGGGAATGACATACGTATGCTAGTTTGACCAGATAGGGGCACTCTACCATGGAGGGAAAATTCAAAGGGATTGCCTATGCCAACTCAGGCTTAAGTATAAGTGAAACAAATCACCCAGTGCATAAACCAGAGTTCCTTGGGCCATATCAGAGAAACTCCAGGACAACTACCTGTGTGGAGTAAAATGTGAAGTGACAGCAGAAAGCAGTTCTCCTACCTATTTTCTCACAACTGCAAAATGAGATGCCACCTCCAGCTGGTGGCTGACAATATTGTCAGATTATTATTTCACCATCAAATAGAAGGCAGGTAAATTGAATGGAGATGCAAATGGTTGTCTTCCCATCCATACCAAGGTTAAATACAAGGTATACCAACACCAAGGTATACCAACACCAAGGTATACCAAGGTATACACCAAGGTATATACACCAAGGTATACCAACACCAACACTTTGTATTTAACACCAAGGTTAAATACAAAGGTATAGTCAAACTACAGGAGCATGTATCAGGCTGGTTAGTAAGGACTAGGACAGAATCAGAACCCTGGAAGGAGAGGCCAGGGTCTATTCACAGTGCTGTATGCCAAAGGGCCCAATCCTATCCAACTTACCAGTGCCAATGCAGCCTCAGTGCTGCCCTGAGATAAGGTATCAAATGTTCCCTCACCTTGGGAGGCTTCCATGTCTGCCCCTGCACCACAAGGTGCAGCACACTCCCTGTTGGCTCAGCTGCATCAGCACTGGCAAGTTGGATAGGACTGGGCTCAAAAAGACCTTGCTTAGGTGGTAGCATGCCTCAGTGGAGAAGATCCCATTGAAGATAGCTAATGAATGACTCAGTCATTGCCTTATGATGACACTGCAGTGCCAGGTAAGTATGACTGTGCTCAAACTCCCAAGTGTACCTGGATTCTGCTTTCAATACTGGAGGGTGATAGAGAAAAATTGCCATAATAGTTCAGCCAAAAGAGGAAACAGGAAACTCCAGAAGTTCAGTTACCTTTGGGAGACTGAATTTGAAAGAATGGGTGCTCTATCCATGCTCTGTACATCACAGGCAAGTGATTTTTGAACATCAGCTCATGGTGTAACAAACCAGGTCGCTCCCTTGTGTGCTGTAGCACACACTATCTTCTTTCATGGACATTTTTCATCTCTTTTTGAACCCAGCACAGATAGACTGTCTACATACATAACAGGATGGCATTTGATGTCTGAAATTCATTCACGTTTAATAATGTAAGGTGCGATTAGCCACCCAGCAAAGGAAATTTGTTGTGTTTTATATTTTTTAAGCAGTGTAATTTTTTTAACCTGACAGCGTCCCTTTAATTAAGCAATCAGATGAGCTGGAGCGCGAGTAACAACGTGCTAATTCATGCCTAACAAGTTAGGCATAAGGCCAAGAAAGAGCCTCTTACTGCAATTAAAAAAATTCATTAGAAATGTTTTATTTTAATGTGGGCTTCTCTCTCTCTTTTTACACTGGGTAATTTAGCAAGAAAACTAATAAGTTACAAGCAAGGGAAGTACTGAACTGTTCTATTAATCTTCCAACTTTGCATTCTCAAGGACCAGTTGGGGTCCCTGGTTTCTAGTAGGCATCTGGGCGATCATTCCTGACACCAACAGCAAGACAAAAGAGGAGAAATATTTATATGGAAGCCCTGGGAGGTAGTTTGGTGTGGAGGCAAGGGGGAGGAAAATCATGTTCACCCCCTAAACTTGATCCATAAGCTGTCGTTTGCCTTTATTTTGATCCGAAACTGTTTCATTGCTCTCAAAAGAGGGAGAAAAAGAGCGCCTAAGTAGCCGTTTATTAACAGTTGTAAGTATCATTAGGAGGAGTGATGTCGTGAAATATAGATTAGTGTAGGATAGAGCAGGAGATCAGAATGCCATTTTTCCTGTTCAGAATGTCATTACACATTCCATCGTGGCATATTACCGAGATGATTAGTGGCATCAAATGACTTCTGAAAAATGATTATGTGCCATTAAAAACATTAGTCTGCCTGAAACCAGCACAAACAAATGGCCGTGCAGGGGATGAGTCATTAGTTTTAGAGGCTGGGTGATGTGACGGGAATGGCAGGGAAATATCTCACAAATTAGCGAGCGCAACAAGTTACAGGGGATGTGGTTGAGGTGGTTTCTTTTGGAATCAATAGTTTCAAAGCAGAGAAAGGGGCAGCCTAGGAGGATGCTGTTGTGGCTGCCTGACATGAAAAATATAGATGAGTTGTGAGCATAGTGAGGGGATCATGTTCAATAGTAATAGGAATAATACTTCCCTTTTCAATAGCGATAACAGCTCTTTTCGCGATGCCTCTTGAAGAGCTGTTTTGTTTCAGCCGGCATTTCATCTTGCTGGTTGTTTTGTTGTTTCCTGGATCATTTCATCTGCCATCACTAAACTCTCTGGGTTGTGTGTTGTTTTTTTTAAAGTAATGTGTTAAGTTGTTTTGGACTGTTTTATAAATTTGCTTTTAATTGCATTAGCCACCTTGAGTGCTTGTATACAGAGGATGTAAAGAAGTATTTAAATAGCACTTTCCCTCAGTAAGTATCCCAGGCACCATGCCTGTAATCCTTGGAGGTTGGCCAGTGGTATTACCCCCTTACTGCAGAGGGAGGGGGCGGAGGCTGAGGGTGCGTGCTTGTCTAAGATCATCCAAGGGGCTCCTGGTGGAACTGAGCTTTGAAGCAAAGACTTCACAGTTCATGGTAAGGAATGGCACAGTCGTTCAAAGGAGGCATGCTTGGGTGTGCAAATACCTTACTTCTGTGACTGTGAACCACATCAAGGCAGGTAGTAGACCACCTCAGGTACATTAGGTACAAGGCAGGTATATCAAAGTGGCCTCAGGTAGGCCCCCGAAACAGGATTTTGTTCGCACCCCTGTTTGCAATTTCCCCCATCCCCTTTCCCAATGCAACAAAACAAACCCCTTTTCTAAGAACATAACAGCTGGATATGAGCCCTGTTGGATTAGACCAAAGGCCTATCTAGTCCAACTTTCCTATATCTCACAGTGGCCTACCAGATGCCTCGGGGAGCACGCAAGACAACATCTGCATCCTGTTGCCGCTCCCTTATATCTGGTATTCTGAGATAGCTACTTCTAAAACCAGGATGATATTTATACCCAGCATGATGCATAAATGATGCCTTGGGGAAGGGGGAAGATGGCAGCAAAAGGGGGGGGGGAGAACAGGCACTTCCAAAGCATGTCAAGCACCTTCTCCAGTCCCAGGATCCCTGGAAGGAACCAGCATTCCAGTTCTAGTGGCTGTCTGCTGCTATTCATTTGCATCTTTTTAGATTGTGAGCCCTTTTGGGACAGGGAGCCATTTAGTTATTTGATTTTTCTCTGTAAACCGCTTTGTGAACTTTTAGTTGAAAAGCGGTATATAAATACTGTTAATTAATTAATTAATTAATTAATCAATCTATGGTAAGAATAGATTTTACCTCCTCCTCCAAGATCAGGTCTTTCTCTCAAGACTACAACAGAGGAGGGAGTGAATGGAAGGCTCTCCCATAGACACAGAAAACACCTTTTCCTGCAGGGAACCCTTGGACAAGGGTGCTGGTGGAAAATATACTCCATTCATCTGGGAATACCTGCCACCATTGCCACCTCCTTCTCTGCCTCCCTCTTTCACAAGGGAAGGATGTTTTTGTTTGTTTGTTGCCTTGGGAAAGAGAAAAGGGAGCAACAGCCAAATCTATTTATTTTTTTTTTAATAGTCAAGTGGAACACTTGAAAAACCCTAGATGCTTTCGGGGCAAACAGCAGCAACTTGCTTGCCTATTTTCAGCTCACAGCGCATTCTCTGTCTTGACCATCGTGATAAACCCAGTTCATGTTAGGCTATGCTTCTGCTTATCTAAAGTTAAGCTAATGGAAGAGCTCTGCAGAAATTTCATTACACAAAGCACAACTGGGGGGGAGGGGCGGAACACTTGGAACAGTTTAAATATCCGTTGGAGTTTTCAAATCTGCCTTCAGGATTGGCATGCTACTCGCGTGTCCTACAAACGGCACTCAGAAAGCAATTGCCAATTTCTCTGTTAATTCATATTTGATTTTATTGAGAGGCACAATTGTTCACTTTCAATCAGGCATTGGTTAACTTAATGTTCTATTTCTGTTATTTGTGACAGACTTGTTATCATAAGATGCAGGGCTTGCTATATGATTGACTATTCATATGAGTACTTCAGGACCTCATAGGCAAGGTGAGGGGTGGAAGCCAACCCTTTTGCCCCCCCCCCCAATGCAGGATCTAGCTTATGACATGGCACTGCAAATGTTATTTTATGTACCATAATGTCAAACCCTGCACATAATAGTAGACTGGATGGATGTCACCCCAGATGAAAGATTCAGGAACCAAGGCAAGCAGAACTTTCCCCCTGGCTACCACACTCCAAAGTGATCCTGAAAGTAAGCTCTGACTAGTTGGATTTTGATGAAAAGCACACACTTAATCCAAAGAACTGAGTGCACATAGCAGACAAATGTGCAAATCATAGATAGACTGTTGGCAATCATAGCCATATTTTTTAGATGAAGGAAAATGTAATATAAGAGAAAACAGATGTGCTTCTTTCACAGGAAACCACATTAGGCACTGGGTTAAAGCTATCCTGTTCAGGGTCCAGTCTAGCTGGACTATGCTCAGCTAGGCTGAAAGGAGATTTTCCACATCAGCAATGATGTAGGCTTCAACAGCTAGCAGAAAACCAGTAGATAGAAGCAGGATCTTCAGGAGGTAGGATAGCAACCAGGCCATTAGACATTGCTCCAGGGAAGGTGATACCCAGCTGTGCTCTTAGGTCCTTTCTGGTATTGGCTGTAGTCCTCTTAAAGGGACCTTGTTTTGCAACCTTTCATTCTGGATAGCCTCCTAATGTGTGTTCCACCATTCAAGGGAATGTTCCTTGGGGAGTAAAGGAGTGTTGGGTAATTGGTGAATTTGCAAGGAGTGTGTACTAAGCTCTTCCTGATGTCATCAGTCAATGACTTGGGGTGCAGAGTTGGCTGGTAGATCTTTTTCAGACAAGTCCTATGATTATCTCTTTCAGATTCTGATGTATTTTGGCATAGGGACTCTTGGTCCCTCATAGACCCTTGGTCTAGGGCAGGAGTGCCCAAACCCTGGCCCTGGGGTCACTTGCGGCCCTCAAGGACTCCCAATCCGGCCCGCGGGGAGCCCCCAGTCTCCAGTGAGCCTCTGGCCCTCCAGAGACTTGCTGGAGCCCGCGCTGGCCTGATGCAACTGCACTCAGCGTGACAGCCAACTGTTCAACCTCTCACGTGAGCTGTGGGACAAGGGCTCCCTCCACTGCTTGCTGTTTCACATCTGTGATGCAGCAGCGGCAGCAAAGGAGAGGCTGGCCTTGCTTTGTGCAAGGTCTTTTATAGGCCCTGAGCTACTGCAAGACCTTCATTCATTCATATAAGTCCCATCTCTAATATATTCATTTATGTAAATTTATTCAAATTTGAAATGTAAATTAATTCTTTTTTTCCCCAGCCCCTGACACAGTGTCAGAGAGATGATGTGGCCCTCCTTCCAAAAAGTTTGGACTCCCCTGGTCTAGGGTAACTACATCCTGAACTTCTGACTTCAGAGGTGCCCAGTCACCTCTGGGTTGTTCTCTTACCCAGAGGAGACCTCCAGGACTCCCCTGTGCAAAATGCAACATGTGTTCTGTGGTGTGACTGCATTGGTGGGGGGGGGGGTTAATATAGCTCAGTCAGGGATCTCCCAAAGCCTTCAGACTGCAGACTGAACTTGAGATCTTCTGCATGAAGAGTTTGTGCTCTGTCACTGAATTATGACCACTGACTCTCATTCATGGAGATCCCTTCTATAGAAGAGGCCTGGTTCATAAAGTCGAGTAGGTCGTCAAACAAGTAAGGGATGTCCCATTCTCTTACTGATGCTGAAAGAAGCAGTATACATATATGGAACTGTCTCTAAACCTCAGATGGTGGGCAGTCCCAGCTCATGTAAATTCATGTGCACCTTTATACATTATTCAGCCCTTATACAATCAAAGGACCTTTACAGTCAGACAACACAATATAAGGCGAAAATTCGAATGCAGTCATGGTGTTAGCATGTCATCTCTCCAAAACAGAAGCATTGACCTTTTAATGTTATATTTTCAAGCATCTTAAAACTCAGCTGTGCTTCCCAAGAGCACACCGGTATCTTTTGAAAATAATGTAGGAAGTGGCCTGGAGACTTCATTAAAAGCGGAGTTAATTGAGGTTAACAAAGTCAAGCTTTTGGTTCTGTTAATTAATTCATAGGCCTGTAGAGCTTGAAGAAATCTGGAGGTAATCCAATACCTCCTTGTGTGCTCAGGCAGGATATTCTGTAACAAAAATATTAGGAATATAATGTGAATTCAGTTAATAGTCTGTTCTGAAGCCACATTCTAGCATTTCGTCATCATTAACTGGAAGGAATAAGGAATGTAAATATTTCTGGGAAGAATTTTGTTTAAAAAATAAATAAATAGAAAGATTTTTGGAAACATAACACAATTACAAATTTTATATGTAAACTAGAGGAATTTGATCCTGGGAGAGCTGATCTTGTGCTATAGGATTTTAGACTGGGGCAGTCATGAAAATGAAATGCAGTAGGAAAACCATGCTATTAGTGGTGAAATATGTGAAAAAGGTGTGACATATGTGACACATAATGTGCTTGCAGCTCTTGGAAATATGTTGGCAGAGCTCCTTTTTGCATCACAATTAATATAAAAGGACAATAAAACATTTTCAAGCTTTATATTTACCACGTATGAACTGAGATTCCACTGGATTAAAACTGAAGTTTAATGTTCATGGTGAGTACAGGTGATACCTTGGTATCCACTGATTTGACTCACACTAATACCGGAATCCATCTTTAAATGCCTTGTAACAAAAAAGCACCACAATCCAATTTCCTACCATTGCACTGTTAATTATAATTTCATTCCATTAGATTCCATTATTCACCCCCATCTAGTGGCAGAATGCAGTAAAGCGTCTATACCAATGCGTTCTGGGTTGAGAATGGAGTAGTAAGAAACTTGGAAGTGGACCTTTAAAGCTATTTTTCCACTGATTTGATATCCACTGATTTTATTTATCCACTAGAGGTTCCAGAACAGAACCTCAGTGGATAACGAGGATAATGAGACCTGTAAATATATTTAAGAATTTAAATGCTTCTATATTGTGGCTCTCCAACATCTGAAGTTTATCGTATGTGGCTTCTCCATTAAGCTAGTTTGGCCACCCCTGGTATAGGGTGCTGATGACAACCACATCTTATTGCCTGTCTCAAGCTAAGTGGTTACACACAAAATATGTATAAAGGGTAGCTGAGAAATGCAGGAACCAACAGATATGATGCTGACTAAAAATATTTTTGTGTCACTCACTAGCCTAGAGTGCATTAATTGGCAAACACTAGTGCTTTGGCATTACTATTTCTTTCCAACCTTTTGGGGAACACTATAAAGAGGCAGGTAATCTTCTGGGGGAAATCTTCTGGGTACAAATGCCTTTGTAGCTGTAAGAAAAGAAAGAAATCCTCCATTAATGCATTTGCTTTGTTCCCTATTGTGCTTCTGCACTGTTCCTGAAAGAGGTTGTTATGCCACACAGAGCATTCCTCTAGGATTGCATTCCAGGCTGTGTCATCCAGCCAAGCAGGGATAGTTTTTATTCTCTTTGATTTGGCATGTAATTACCTCTGTCCCTTTTGCATGCAAATTTGAAGAGCACTCTTGACACTCATTAGGGCTGGCTCTAGAAACTAGCTTCCCCTATGGCTGATTTAGCACTATTTAGCACTATAGTGCTAAATCAGAAGTGAATGAGGAAGAGATTCTATAACCAACTAACATGCAGGGTCTATTTCTCTGAGTTTTACATTGCTGTCACTGTTTGGGATTGTATCACCTATGCTGATCTCTGTGGCCTCTGGTCTGCTGCATGGACTAGCTATCTCTGTGAGGCTTATGGATGCGAGGCTCAGGCTGTAATCCTAACCTCACTTTCCTGGGAGTAAGTCCCACTGAACACAATAGGACTTACTTCTGAGTAGACCTGCATAAGATTGTGCCCTCACTAAATTAGAATGGTTGGCACATGAAAAAAACATCTCTCTGGAATCATCTTTCAACAACAGATTCACTTTCTATCAGACATTCTTTTCTCCTCTATTCCTGGTTTATGGAGACATCCTAAGGCCAGTTGTGGCTTTCCCCATCTTGTATGAGTTTTTGGAATCAGCCACAGATGGCTACTTGCCTCATAGCCCAAAGTTACACAGGGATGGAGTTCTCTGCCCAGCAGAACATTTATATCCCAAACCAATGACTTGGATCTCATTGCTTGTATTGGAAAGAGTCGTCTTTGTCTAATTCATGTGTTCTCTCCTTCTTGCCAGCCTGCTTGCAGCCCAAGAATCAAACAGCAGGATGGCTGAGCTGCCCAGAGGCTGGATTTCTTTGCCATTTGCTACGCCAGTGCCTAATTTGACCTTGATTACCTTGTGAAATGAATGAAGAATGTTAGACTGTATCCCCTGGCAATTGCTTCTCATTTTATGGGTTTATTACAGTTCTTTATACTGTAGTCTGAAAAGGAGGACAGTGACCTACAGCTGTTTCTTTTGCTGGATCATGATTGTGATACCCTATTCCAATTTAGGGAATTGCTGGCTTCACTGTTGCCTCTTAGTGTGGCAAGATATTTCTCTTGTAGCAATGTGACAGAAAAGCGCTACAGGATGTGCCTGTGCTACAGTGGAAACATCCTTTTGCTGTTCAGACATTCTTGTACTCTTGTCTGTGACTGGACTTGCCCAACTCAGGGAGCAGCCTGCCCAGCAGCCATAGGGCCAGATGCGGGGTGGAAGAGGCCAGAAAGGCCTCAGTGGTGCAGGGCATGGGCCATTGGTCCAATGAGCAGAGGGCACTTGTACATGACAAAGCGGCTGAGCAGCAACTAGGCATATGTGTCCGCAGGAGCTTTTCCACCCCCCAGGACAGAAGGCTTAGTGGAGGCAACTAGGCTGGGTGGGTGGTGCCAGGAAGAGGAGAAGGAGCAACCAAGACCAAGGGAATAGCAGGAGAGGACCAGGGATAAGAGAGGATGGGCTGAGAGCTGGAGACTAGCCTGTAAGCAGGTCCCAGAATGCTTTGAGTTCTGACAAGAGCCCTGAGGTGCAGAAGCACTAGGGTACTGTAAACCCCTTCAACTCTGCAGCCCATGGGGGGCGGAAGTGGAGACATGTGAGGAGGCAGTCTAGGCTGGTGGGGCTCAGGCAACCTTCCATAAGCAGCCTCCCCAGCAGACCGGTTGGAATCCAGTAGCTAGGCAGGCCCCCCCAGCCCTCCCATCTCTTTGCCCTGACCATTCGAATAGTAGAGGTGGTGCATGATATCGCTGAAGATTATATCCATATATAACTTTCTCGATAATGTTATTCAGTTCGTACCACATCCCCCGAAGCAGTGATAGTCAACCTTTTTGGCATAAAAAAATGTGCGATACAGTCTGAAGTCCAAAGCCTTGGTGCATGCTGCATTAGATATCCACACACACATCCCTTGTCTCTGTGTGTGGCTTTGCTTTTAATTGGTAAAGCTGGGGACCAGGCCACAAGGAAGAAGCAGGCATGAGTGTATGGCTGGCTTTGTGCCATAACTAGACTGTGGGCTCTCCCACTTCTCTTTGGGCGTGCCACAAACTGTCACTGCCTGTGTCCTTTATGGGACCTTTTCTGCACAATTGGCAAGTGGCTCTGCATGACTTATAGGGGCCAAGAGAAACAGCTGGAAGTAGCAACACATTTTGGTAAGCCGGTTATTCTCTTGTGTGACCCTTTGGAACAGCCACAGCAGAAGGGCTGTATCATCCCACCATTCATCCCTCCCTTATTCATCCCGGTGTGTATCTGATTACTCTTTTTTCCCTTTGTATCAAGCAGTTTTTTTCCTCCTCCCTTCCTGATGAGATATATGTGTCTGGCACGATCTCTATATGTACAAGTTGGCATTTTAGTGCTGTAAGCCTTTAGGAAATGACAGGTCTAAGGATGCTGACATGGGGGGAGTGAAAGAGTTTTTGTGGAGTGTCTCTGAACTGTTGCCTAGCAACAGGGGGTAGGAGACCCGGCTGGCTCCCTCTGTGGCGGGGGGGGGGGGGAGCTGTGAGAAGGTTTGGAGAAGAGCTTTCCCGGAGAGAGCTGAGGGGGCGTTAGCTAAGTGCTGCCTTTCTCCCTAAGGTGAAATGCTGCTATTTGTGGAGCTGTGATCCTGTGTGAACTGTTGAGATCACACCGTTGACAGAACTGTCAGCCTCCTGGCATGGGTCCCTCTTTCTCCTCCCCTCACTGAAGCCAGCTTTGCTAGGAAGATCAGCCAGCCTCAGAATCCCTGAGGGACAGCCCACTATCTGCACACACCAGAGCAAAGTGGATTCTACTGGGGCAAGAAAGAGAGGACATGATGCAAGCAGAGCCAAAGACCAAAGATATATACTTCTCCCTCACACCTTGACTTTGGGAAATCTTCTGGCCCATTACACTAACTTTTAACCCTACATATCATTGTTGTGGATTAGTTTTCCTGATGTAATTCAAGCCAGACCTCCCAGTCATATTGTCCATTTTTGCACACTTAAACACAAGTCTTGTTTTAAAATTGCAGCTCAGGTTGAGAGTAGGGAAACAATTGTTTAGTGACCAACGAAACTGTACGGCCTGACTCTTCTTGTTGCCAGGGAGTGGGCAGACATTTGGTACTAGAGAGCACTGCAGAAAGTCCATGGCTCAGTGGTAGACCATATGCTTTGTGTACAGAATGTTCCAGGTTTAATCCCCGGCATCGTCAGACAGGTTGAGAAAGAATCTGAAGCTCTGGGGAGCCGCTGACAGTACTGAGCTAGACAAACCAATGTCTGTCTCAATATAAGGAAGTCTTCCGTGTTAAGAGAGTCACTGAACAAGCTGAAAGATCAAAATGCAGATGAGTCCTCTGGACATTCAGGCTCCACCCAGCATGATGGTTCTGCTAAGGTTCAGCGGCAGAACTTCCTGCAGTAGGTTACATCCTTGGCACCTCCCAGGTTCCATTTCGCTAGGCAAACACAAACATTTCATCACCCCAATACTGAGCCATATTTTGAAAACCATGCAATGGCATGCCACCCTGTTCCCATTCTCGGTCTGAAATAGGAACTTGAGACCCAGTTGTGGGACATTCATTCTCCTTCACAAGGCCAACCTAAGTATATGTTGGTACCTGAGGTAGAATAATCCCAAGGACACAGTCCACTGTGCAAGCCTCTTTCAAGGGAATGGAAACCAGGCAACAGTATGATTCAGCACTGTTGGAACTGGGTCAAAATTGAGATTGAAGGAATACTATTTCAATTCTTTGCCCAGAAGAACCCAGAATTGTACTCCATGGGTCTGATATTCCTCAGTCTACCAAAGTTAATGACACCCAAAAACTGTCACTTGAAATTGCCACCTCATCTGGATTCAAGGTAGGGCTCCTTCTGCACCTGAATGCTCCACCATGATAAGCTAGGAAGTTCTCCTCTCTAAGCTTTTCTCCTTTTTACTGTCTGGGAGGGCTGTGGCTCAGTGGTGGAGTGTATGCAGAAGGTTCTAGGTCCAGCCCTGCACAACTCCAGAGAAGGTGGAGAAAACTTCCTCTGATCCCCTGGAAAGCTGTTTCTGGTGTGTGCTGTCAGTACTGACCTAGATGAGCCAATGGTCCAATGCAGTATAAGGCAACCTCTTATGACTCTTGGGCAGGAGGTCTGGTCTAGAAGGTAGAGCCTCCGTTAGCCCGAAGATAACATCAGAAGGTCGCCAGTTTGAGGACATCAGCAGCTCCCTGAACAGCTGAGAATGGCAAGACCTTGAAGCAGCTGACAAAGCCGAGCTGAATGATTCCACCTGCTCTTGGTGTGAACAAGAAGCGTCTTGGCTTCCCTCCATGTGAGATGGAGCTGCTTGTCAGCCTGCGTGGGAGAACTGGAGGCCAGAAGTGAGACCAAACCAGGAAGATCCATCTGAAATGTGTGGTTCTTGAAAGAGAGAACCTCTATGATCCCCTTGAGGGATTTAGGAATGCCTGCCTGTGAAAGAAATCAGACCTCACTCCTTTACAGCCAGGTAATCTTTTTATTACCCTCAGGGTGATCAAGTAGCCATAAACCCCTATGGTCACTGAGCTCCCACAGATCTCTCCAAGGCAGATTGCCAAATAACTCCTAAACCTCGGAGCTTCCACTCCTGATAGCAAGGATAAATTTGGGGGACCCTCCCCTTGAGTCGTACTCCGGCTCACACCCCCTTGGGCTCAGCTTAACAAAAGGAGTAGACTCCTATACAGGGTCTCCAGGGTCCACCCCGTTCACACTGGATTGCCTCCCACAACCAGTCCCTGTACTCTCTTCCAATCCCAATAATCCAGTCAGTTGTAATAAGTAGGATTTATTGCATAAAGGGTTAAAGCTGGGTTATACAGACAGCACTGCATAGTCGAAAATTTAAGAATTTAGGCAAAGAGTACAGCAATACAATACAACACTCAGTCTAATAAAACAATAACAACTACCTCCTAACTCTAACTATCACTCACCAAAGTCTTAGCATTCCAAAATCTGATCTAGCCCATCTTGCTGCAGTCAAGTTGGGTCCACTCCTGCCAAGGTGGTCCAAGAGCTCAGGCCCCCTCAGCCAGAGACAAAGTCAGTCCAGCATAAGCGTCCCTCCCTCACCTTTATAGGTCTCCTGACCCATCCACCAATCAGAACTCGGTGCCAGCCGAACATTCTAGGGGTGAACATGCCACAAGCCTCCTTACTCATGGTGGAATCCCCCCTCCCATCCCGAGACACTCACAGCTGAACCCTGTTGTAAATCAAGCTGGCCTTGGAGCCCACTTGGTAGCTTGGTACGATAACAGAGAGCCCTGTGAAGCAACCTCCTCCAAAGTTCTCCCAGGTTTGGTATGCACTAATTAATGTTGGATACAGCTGGGGTCTGACACTGGGGCCTACCAGCATGGCTACAAGCAGATCTTTCCTTATTCAGATATTACCTGGTCCTTGATTTCCCTTTTTTGTCACACTGCCTATGTAAACCGCCTTGAATAAAGTCAGAGGAGTAATCTGATGAACAGAAAGGTGGTATTTAAATACCTTGTTGTTGTTGTTGTTGTTATGACTCTTCTCTGGCAGCCTCAATGCAGTCCACTGCATCAAATGTGAACATGCTGCTTACTCTTGCACAATAAATGAAGGCTTTCACAGAGTTTTCACTTTTGTGTCATTGCCCACTGTGTACTAGCATGGGCCAGTCTATGCTCTCCCCATCTTCCTTCTGTTTCCTCCTTTAAGATGCCATAAATCTAGTTTAATAGTTACATCCGGTGCAGAAAAATCAAAATGTCACATCAGTAGAGACGGTTCAATTGAAGGCATATTGATTGTCACAGAGAATATTCTCACTTTATTCACCTACTTAGTCTCTTCCCCTAGGCACATATGAATTCATCAAATATTGTCACGGCATATAATAACACTTGTTCCTTGGTGTTGATGTACCAGCTCGAGCTTTGTACCGTTTTCTCTGGTCACGTATGCACTTTGGAAAGAAACATCTTCAGAAAATGTTCCTGCAGTCAGAGTAGCATCAAAAATGATACCCCCTTGCATACCTTCAGACAAAGAGGTTAAAAAAAATTAGAATGTGGGGAAAAAAATCACAAACTGACATAAAGAAAACCTTTGTCTCTCCCAGTAGGTCAGCAGAATTTTCTGTCACAGAATGGATGACAGAGCCAAATGAATAATTGAGATTCATGTGAACTCACCAAAAGTGAAGTAATTGCAGACTTGGGCCCAATGGAATTGGGGCTTTGAACTGCCAGAACTAGGTCCTTTACTGCAGTACAAAAGCCAGGCTATTGTTGTGTGCTGCTGGACTGCTGCCATAAATGGAGAAAGGCACAGCACATGTGGCAGTGGACCTGGGAGGCTCCACAGGTAAGAGTGATTTGGTAGCAGGAGTGGACTGGGCTATGGATGGGGAGGGAAAGTAACGGCATATTGAGGAGGAACTGGGGATGTGTTGGGGGACGGAGGGGGTGGATAGCGATTTTGTTAGCCCAGGTCCAAGTAGACCCACCACACCGTGGAGGCTTATCCCTGAATAAGGGAGCAATTGTTCCCTTGAGACCTCCTGGACTCCACCCCATCTCATCCCTGCAGGATGCAGTGGTAGCCATTCCAGTGCTGCTGCATCAGTAGGGAGACGCAAAGAATAGGATTGGGTTGTGTGTAAAACATTGCTAAATGAGTAGT
The DNA here is from genome assembly GCF_035046505.1 of Tiliqua scincoides. Taxonomy (NCBI): domain Eukaryota; kingdom Metazoa; phylum Chordata; class Lepidosauria; order Squamata; family Scincidae; genus Tiliqua; species Tiliqua scincoides. The sequence goes on from NC_089822.1 coordinate 148,589,726, forward strand.
GCTAGGAGATGTCCAAACTGGAGGTCATCCTTTCCCATCCTGCTGGTTTTACTCCAGTCGCAGATGTTTGTTTATTCATAAGCATATTTTCTTGTTGTTAGGTTACATATTTCCAGCAATGAGTCCTTGGTTTACGGGCCAAGTCTTGCCTCAAACTATTTATTTATTTGATTAATATCTCATCCTTCCTCCAAGGGGCTCAGGGTAGCATAGATGGCTCTCCTAACCCTGATTTCCTCATAACAACAGAGAGGTAGGCTAGACTGAGAGTGACTGGCCCAAGGTCACCAGAGGGCATCATGTCTGAAAAAGGATTTGAACCCAGATCTTCCTGCTCCTTCTTCAGTACTCTTCAATTACACCATGCCAAACGCCTCATTAAGCCTTGACCCTCAGTACTGATAACTTGCAATTATAATGGTTGCTAGTGCAAGCTTAGCTATGCTCTACACAAACATCATCTTTATAATTCTCTAAAATGTCACAACAGCTTGTTGTGGTCATATTATGCAAACCTGTCTGGAATCCAGGACATATTATTATAATACTTTTATCTGATCCTCATTTTAATATATCTCATTTCTTTTTCATTTGGTCTTTGTGCTCTGCACCCTTTGACAAAACAACAATAAAAAGAAATCCATTTAAAAATCCTACAACAAACAACAGCTTCTCTTTTAAAGCAAGAGAATTAAATCCCTGCTCTAATTTTACCTACTTGCAATATCCGTCGATTTGACAGTATTTTCATATTGCCAGTTGTGGGAGCAATGTTTGTCACTGCCATAGATCAATTTTTGTTAAACTGATGTTAAAATTACCTCTGGTTTTAAAGTATAAGAAAATAGTAACTGAGCAGCTTTTATAGACGTAGCATTAACTTCATTTATGATTTATTTGATTTTTCCCCATATACCTTTTAAAATATCATTTATTTTGCTTGGTTTAAACATTTCTGTTTGTCTTCTAAGCCAATAGCCATCCACTTTAATGAGACAGTCTCTGTGCTATTTTAATTAACTATACAGGTTATGGGCATTATTTTTAAATGAACTACTGCATTTCAGCACACTAAAGCATTTTTGTGTGCAGCAGGAGAGATTTCAACCATGACAGCTGTCAGCTGTCTATGGTTCTCTCCATCAACCAAGTAGCTCTTTATCCTTCAGAAAGGCAGCTCCCCTGAGCATTTGGGATAAAGGATCTTGTATTGCATTTCATGTAGCAGCTCCTGGGGATTAACAATAATGTGAATACACTTTTAAATACTGCCCTGTTGTTTAAACATGTGTTGTCAAATCACAATTAGGCCAGAACTTGTCGCTGGTTTTCTTAACCCATTCTGTGCGAGACTGATTTTTCTGCAACACCAATAAATCCAATGTGTGGGTTTATGTGTGGATTCCATACAATGGGTGTGTGGAGAATATTTGTGAATTACTGTACCTGTCTCTCTTCCTGGGATATGTGATCAAGTAAGCAATAACAGGATTGTTATTTATCCTATCACTGCAGTGATAGGAGGGAGCTCTAGTGCTTGTGCCTCCCTCCCATTCCATGGATCTACTCCTAAACCAGGGCCACATGGACAAAGTCAGGCAGAGACAGACTATTCTTGGAAGTCTCCCTCCCAGTTAAGTGAAGAATTTTCCCCAAACCTAGCATGTAGCAAAAGGTCTGGGAGGACTAGGGCAAAGCTGTGGGCAAGTTAAACGAAGGACAAGTGAAGAGTTCAAATATAAAAAGGGCTTATTAAAACACCGAAGAGGAGAGTGGAACTGTACAATACAAGGGAGGAAAGACTAGGAGAAGCAGAAGCAGACTTGAAAAATGGCTTAGGCATTGGAAATGCCCAAGTGCTAATCTGAACAAAAATACAAGCAATTACAGACAAATTTAAGAGCTGAATAATTCCCTAATGCAGTGTTTCTCAAACTGTGGGTCGGGACCCACTAGGTGGGTCGTGGGTCCCCATTCATTTCAATATTTTATGTTTACTATATTAGACTTGATGCTACCATGATATGTGACTGCATTTGGGGAAATGTTATAGACCTGTACTTTTAACAAACTATTATGTATATTTTTTTAACAATGATATTAAAGGAAACTTACTCCTGGGTAAGCGTGGGTAGGATTGCAGCCTAGGATAGTTAAAAAATTTTCCTGCTTGATGATGTCACTTCCAGTCATGACATCACTTCCGGTGGGTCTCAACAAATTCTCATTCTGTCCCGGTGGCTCCCGGTGCTAAATGTGTGAGAAACACTGCCCTAATGCATTTCAGAGCATTGGTTCTTATTCAGGACCTCAGGACACCATTACACCCCATGATCTTCAATGTGGATAGAATTGACCATGCACAGATTCACTGTGAGACAGAATCAGCATTTTAACTCAAAATTGGAGCACTTGTTCATCTCTTTTGATTGTTATTGAAGCAGGATTTGAATATGAAATTTCATAAACTGCCAAAATGTCCAGTACTAATTAACATTGCATATTATATATCAAATGTGTTCATAAGAACATAAGAACATAAGAACAGCCCCACTGGATCAGGCCATAGGCCCATCTAGTCCAGCTTCCTGTATCTCACAGCGGCCCACCAAATGCCCCAGGGAGCACACCAGATAACAAGAGACCTCGTCCTGGTGCTCTCCCCTACATCTGGCATTCTGACTTAACCCATTCCTAAAATCAGGAGGTTGCGCATACACATCATGGCTTGTACCCCATAATGGATTTTTCCTCCAGAAACTCGTCCAATCCCCTTTTAAAGGCGTCTAGGCTAGACGCCAGCACCACATCCTGTGGCAAGGAGTTCCACAGACTGACCACGCGCTGAGTAAAGAAATATTTTCTTTTGTCTGTCCTAACCCGCCCAACACTCAATTTTAGTGGATGTCCCCTGGTTCTGGTATTATGTGAGAGTGTAAAGAGCATCTCCCTATCCACTCTGTCCATTCCCTGCATAATTTTGTATGTCTCAATCATGTCCCCCCTCAAGCGTCTCTTTTCTAGGCTGAAGAGACCCAGACGCCGTAGCCTTTCCTCATAAGGAAGGTGCCCCAGCCCCGTAATCAGCTTAGTCGCTCTCTTTTGCACCTTTTCCATTTCCACTATGTCTTTTTTGAGATGCGGCGACCAGAACTGGACACAATACTCCAGGTGTGGCCTTACCATCGATTTGTACAACGGCATTATAATATTAGCCGTTTTGTTCTCAATACCCTTCCTAATGATCCCAAGCATAGAATTGGCCTTCTTCACTGCCGCCGCACATTGGGTCGACACTTTCATCGACCTGTCCACCACCAGCCCAAGATCTCTCTCCTGATCTGTCACAGACAGCTCAGAACCCATCACCCTATATCTAAAGTTTTGATTTTTTGCCCCAATGTGCATGACTTTACACTTACTGACATTGAAGCGCATCTGCCATTTTGCTGCCCATTCTGCCAGTCTGGAGAGATCCTTCTGGAGCTCCTCACAATCACTTCTGGTCTTTACCACTCGGAAAAGTTTGGTGTCGTCTGCAAACTTAGCCACTTCACTGCTCAACCCTGTCTCCAGGTCATTTATGAAGAGGTTGAAAAGCACCGGTCCCAGGACAGATCCTTGGGGCACACCGCTTTTCACCTCTCTCCATTGTGAAAATTGCCCATTGACACCCACTCTCTGCTTCCTGGCCTCCAACCAGTTCTCAATCCACAAGAGGACCTGTCCTCTAATTCCCTGACTGTGGAGTTTTTTCAGTAGCCTTTGGTGAGGGACCGTGTCAAATGCCTTCTGAAAGTCCAGATATATAATGTCCACGGGTTCTCCCGCATCCACATGCCTGTTGACCTTTTCAAAGAATTCTATAAGGTTCGTGAGGCAAGACTTACCCTTACAGAAGCCATGCTGACTCTCCCTCAGCAAGGCCTGTTCGTCTATGTGTTTTGAGATCCTATCTTTGATGAGGCATTCCACCATCTTACCCGGTATGGATGTTAGGCTGACCGGCCTATAGTTTCCCGGGTCCCCCCTCTTTCCCTTTTTAAAAATAGGCGTGACATTTGCTATCCTCCAATCTTCTGGTACCGTGGCTGTTTTGAGGGACAAGTTGCATACCTTAGTCAAGAGATCTGCAACTTCATTCTTCAATTCCTTAATAACCCTTGGGTGTATGCCATCAGGGCCCGGTGACTTATTGATCTTTAATTTATCAATGAGGTCTGAAACATCTTCTCTTTTAACCTCTATCTGACTTAACTCCTCGGTTAGGAGGGGCCGTTCGGGCAGCGGTATCTGCCCGAGGTCTTCTGCCGTGAAGACAGATGCAAAGAACTCATTTAATTTCTCTGCCATCTCTAAGTCTCCTTTTATCTCCCCTTTCCCTCCCTCACCATCCAGAGGGCCAACCGCTTCTCTGGCGGGTTTCCTGCTTCTAACATATTTGAAGAAGCTTTTATTATTCCCCTTAATGTTGCTGGCCATGCGTTCCTCATAGTCTCGCTTGGCCTCCCCTATCACCTTCTTACATTTCTTTTGCCACAGTTTATGTTCCTTTTTATTCTCTTCATTAGGGCAAGACTTCCATTTACGGAAGGAAGCTTCCTTGCCCTTCACAGCCTCTCTAACTTGGCTGGTTAGCCATGCGGGCACCCTCCTGGATTTAGTGGAACCCTTCTTTCTTTGCGGTATACACCTCTGCTGGGCCTCTATTACTGTTGTTTTAAGCAGCCTCCATGCACTCTGGAGAGACTGGACTCTTTTTACCCTCCCTTTCAACCTCCTTCTAACCAGCCTCCTCATTTGAGGGAAGTCCGCCCGTCGGAAGTCAAGGGTTTTTGTTAGAGATTTGCCTGGTATTCTTCCCCCAACGTGCACGTCAAAACGGATCGCAGCATGATCACTGTTCCCCAATGGCTCAGTAACGTTTACATCTCTAACCAGGTCCTGCGTACCGCACAAAATTAAATCCAGAGTCACCTGTCCTCTGGTGGGCTCCTTGACTAGCTGATCTAAGCCACAGTCATTTAGCACGTCAAGAAATCCGGTTTCCTTATCGTGACCAGAACACAAATTGACCCAGTCAATATGAGGATAATTGAAGTCCCCCATGATTACAACCCTGTCCTTCCTTGTCACCTCCCTGATCTGTTTCCTCATTTCAAGGTCCCCATCAGATTTCTGGTCTGGAGGACGATAGCACACCCCCAGTATTACATCGCTGCACAAGCCTGGTAATTTAACCCACAGAGATTCTACGGTGGAGTCGGACCCACCTTCAATCTCTACTTTGCTGGATTCTATCCCTTCCTTAACATAAAGGGCCACCCCACCTCCAACACACCCCTGCCTGTCCCTCCTGTAGAGTTTATAGCCCGGGATTGCGGTATCCCACTGATTCTCCGCATTCCACCAGGTTTCCGTTATGCCCACTATGTCAATATTTTCCCTTGTCACCAGACATTCCAGTTCTCCCACCTTTGCTCGTAGACTTCGGGCATTCGCATAAAAGCATTTATACACGGAATGCCCCAGGATGGGCTGCTTATTCGCTCCTTTGTCCCCGCATCCTCTCATTGTGCCAAACCGTTTATCACATCCCATCACCCTACCTTTCCCAATTTCTTCTCCTACCCTGCCTTTGTCGTGTTGTTCTCTAACCTCCCCATCCTCATCCCATAGGGATGAGGAGTCCCGAACCGGATGCCCCTCGGCTCCTGTCGGCCTTCCCCCAGGGATCAGTTTAAAAGCTGCTCTGCCACCTTTTTAATGTTATGCGCCAGCAGTCTGGTTCCATTCTGGTTCAAATGGAGCCCATCCCTCTTGTACAGGCCCCGCTTGTCCCAAAACGTTCCCCAGTGCCTAACGAATCTAAACCCCTCCTCCCTACACCACCGTCTCATCCACGCATTGAGACCCCTGATCTCCGCCTGCCTAGCTGGCCCTGCGCGTGGAACAGGTAGCACTTCAGAGAACGCTACCTTTGAGGTCCTGGCTTTCAGCTTCCTGCCTAAAAGCCTAAATTTGGCCTTCAGGACCTCCCAGCTACACTTGCCCACGTCGTTGGTGCCGACATGCACCACAGCCGCTACCTCTCCCCCAGCACTGTCTACTAGCCTGTCTAGACGAGAAGTGATGTCCGCAACCTTCGCACCAGGCAGGCAAGTCACCATGCGGTCCTCACATCCGTCGCAAACCCCCCTCTCTGTGTTTCTAATAATCGAATCCCCCACTACAAGAAGCCCCCGACCCCCCTCCCACAGAGGAGTATCCCGAGTGCGCTCGGATACGGGCCCATCCCCTGGAGAAGGGGTCCCCCCTAGGGGATTGTTTCCCTCCTCTCCAGGATGACGTCCTCCAGTCCCGAGACTTCCCACCCGGGCAGCCGAGGAGCTGCACGCCTGAGGTTGGGACGAAGCCTGATCGTCCCTGGAAGTCTCCCCACGGTCCTCCTCTGGCTGCCTGCGCTTCTCCAGGTTGGCCACCAAGGCTTCAAGGGAGCGGACGCGTTCCCTGAGAGCCTGGAGCTCCTTGCACTGAGGACACACCCATGACTTATGCCCCAGAGGCATATAATCATACATGTGGCACTCGATGCAGAACACTGGATAGCCCCCACCCTGCTGCTGGCTGTCTGACTGCATAGCTTTTTTGTTGTTGTTGTTGTTGTTGTTTTATTTATGGGTCCTTTTAAAAACCGTACACTGGATAGCAGCCCTCTTCTCAAGGGAAGAGGACGGGCAGTGTCTGGGGCCCTGGCCTCCTCGCCCTGCTGCTGAACTCGCCCAGATGCTAAACTCTTGTGCCTTACCTGGCACTTAGTTCCCAGAGGCCACACGCGTCTGCAGAGAGCCTCACACGATGGCCCGCCTAGCTTTATACTCCTGGCTGGCTCCTCCCCCCTCCTTCCTTCCTGATTGAAAGGGGGCTGGCCTTCCCAGGTGAGTTTACAAAAGCTCAGGAAGGCAAATGGCTGCTGATGGGCGTGACCTACTCTGCAGGCTCCTGAATGGACTGCTTGGATTAGCCTAATGGGGCTCTTAATGGGTTGGGAATTGGCCCTTCCTAGGTCCTTTCCCTCCTAGTTCTGTTCTCTTAGGCTGGACTGTTTTTGTAACCTCAAGCTAGTTTTTATTTGGGTTTGTTTAATTATTTATTGCTCTCTAGATCCTGTGTCCCAATTTACTGACCTGTTTAGGTTATGTTCTAACTTAGATTAGGTTTAACCTGGGTTAAGTATAGGTTTAATTTAAACAAGTAGAAAAACCTGCTTTCCACTTTATCCTCCTCCCTTCCTTCGATTAAGTGCTACCTTAGGTGCAGCTAACTTTCAACTTTGATTTAAATGCCTGACCCTTGGGCTCTTACTCACGAGTAGGACTCTGCTCTTACTCACGAGTAGGACTCTGCTCCTACTCACGAGTAGCCCTATGTACCTCCCTTAGGTGCTAACTTTCAATTTTGATTTAAGGTTGCTTTAAAGGTAAGATTAAGGTTAGAAGACAGGGAGTTAGAAAGACAAAGCATTAGAATGAGTACACTTACCTCCTCCTCCTGCTCCTCCTCCTCTCCTTCTCCAAAACTCAGAGGTCTCCTTGCCTTCTCCTCGCCCAGATGCTAAACTCTTGTGCCTTACCTGGCACTTAGTTCCCAGAGGCACTTGGTTCCCAGAGGCCACACGCGTCTGCAGAGTGTGAATTTGAATACCATTTCATATTAGCAGTCAAATGCTATAAAGATGCCATTACATAAGAACATAAGAGCATAAGAAGAGCCCTGCTGGATTAGGCCAAGGGCCCATCTAGTCCAGCTTCCTGAATCTCACAGTGGCCCACCAAATGCCCCAGGAAGCACACAAGACAACAGAGACAACCTGCATCCCGGTGCCCTCTCCTGCATCTGGCAATCAGAGACAGCCTGCCTCTAAAACCAAGAGCTTGCACATACCTACTATGACTTGTAACCCGTAATGCCAACTATCAAACTACTGCTTATTATTAAGTGTATTGTATGCCAGCAATTATATGTCATATATTAACCTATTAACCTATCTGCTCCCAGGGATAGGCAAGTCCAGCGTGTCAGGTTGAGTGGCAAGTCTCCGCCTCCACAACTCAACTCAAAATTGAGTTCTAATGTTCTAAGACATGTGCTTGGTTCACAATGCTGCACTGATTAATCTAGAACATGACCCATAACCCACTGCAAACCACAGGTGTACAGTAGGCTATCAGGAATCCTTGGGCAGATGTTGATGTAGAAAGTGTTTCATGAAGGCAGAACATTAAAAGACCACTGGGCTATACTATTGTGTGCCCTCCATCAATAAATACAGTCAAACACAAAATTCCACTGAATATCAAGAATCAAGTAGGGTCAAATATCAATTTTCAAATATCAAATACTGAAATTGCTGTTGAGAATAAAATAGGAGCAGATGCAGGAAAATGTTTCAAAGAAAAAAATACTCGGTTCACAGATGTGTACATCTCTGTTGTCTGTAGATCCTAAAATTTGGAACTCCTTGAGCTATTCCCTTTGCATGCGGGATACCTCCATGGTGGACTCCATGCAGCTGCTCAGAGCCACAGAGCTGATATTTGACAGCCTTTATGTCAGTATTTGTATAACATTTCCTTTACAGAGGCACCAGAATTATGCCACGTGCTTTCATCACAAAGAGTAAGAAGGCCCAGTAGGCCCCCATGCATAAGAAAGCAGGAAACAGTACAATAATACTGCTACCTCTTTCAAGACTGAGCCTTTAATAGCTGCACGGGAGGCCAAAATTCAAGAGGTCCAACTTTCCTTATCATTCAAATCACTAGACCAGGAAAAGGTATATCAGTTAAGGTGCAAAACCCTGTGAAGAAAGACAAATGTCAACACTTCTTGTTACCTGCCTTCCCAAGTGATGTGGCAGTCCTGAAGCCCTTAATCACAAGGTAAGAACTGTGGCATATTTTCCACCTGCTTAGACCCTGCAGAAAGGAGGATGGAGATAGTGGACTGGCAGCAATTTTCAATAGAGAGCACCAATTTTCAACCTGTGTACTGCAGCACATTGGTGTGCTGCAAATGTTCCACAGGTGCGCCTTGGGAGTTTGGGAGAGGGTCATTTATTAGTATGGCCATTGGGGGATGTAGACCCCCTATGGACAGAGTGGTGTGCTTTGTCAATGTAAAAAAACTGATGGTGTGCCCTGAAAATTTTAGCGACTTCAGTATGCCTTGAGATGAAAAAGGTTGAAAATCTCTGACCCAGAGCTTTGGAAGTAGAGACCACAGCGTGTAGGGTAGGGTGAGCTAGAAGCCCATAATCTGTTTCTCCTGGGTCCCAGGATTTCTTTCAGTGGGTCTGACCAGTCCTAAGATAGAAGTACACAGCAAGCGATGTCCACTGGATGGAGACAATTCAGAGGGTGGGCTGGTGGGCAGCCATGCAACACAAAGACTAAGGATGCATCTGCCCTATTGTTTTAGAAATGGAAAGGACGTGCTCCTAAAGCACAGGAAGACTCCCCCACCCAGACTCAAGACCATCACCATCAGTTTGTCTACTGCTAAACAAAGCTGCTTACCATGGGCTGCTATGATTATGGGTGTCAGAATCTGTTTCTCCAGCTACAAATACTATCATATTGCATTTCTACTGTTCTCAGATGTTCAGTAATTCCAAACAGAAAGGCTTCTTTCCACTAGACTTGGCACTGGAGGCAGAGATGCTGGAGACTAACAGCGAAATCTACCAGGAAGAAGTTGTTCTTAGCAAGAGGGAGAGAAGCACAGCTACCCCTTTTAGCCCTTTTCATGCATTCACTGACCAAATGCAGGAGGCAAGTGGAATTGCATGCATTGTCCCTGCTCTTGACTTCCCTGCGTTCACTGAAGGTCATGATAGAGCTCCTGCATATCCAAATGTACACATACCTGGCACTCTTTCAGTGATCATGAACCTTACTTTTGCACCCTTCTTGATCACATGGAAGGAGCCCTATGCCTTCACAGTTGTACACATTTAGGCTGCTATCCTATCCATAGGTACCTGGGAGGAAGCCCCACTGACAACAGACTTACTTCTGAGTGGACATGCATAGGACTGGGCTCTGTACAGTCTTTGAAGCAAGTAGTCAACTTGAATACATGGCAGTTGGGACAGGGACAGCATTCCTAATACCTAATACCCGCCCTCCAACCATAAACATGCACTCATTGACCTACTAATTTTCATGTGAATACGAATTGTTTCATGTGCCCACTGGTGTCTGGCTGCTAATGTTTTAAGTGGTAGAAGAGGTGCAACAGGCTGACCTTTAAAAAATGCTTGATATTAGGCTAGTCTGGTACTCCTCCAGAGCTAAATTAGAGCTGGATTATACCTTACTTTTCCTGGCTTGCTTGTGCACTTAACAGCTCCCATGAGCGGTCCACTCATTTGAGGAATGTCATTCTGGAAGAAGGGACTCCTAGAACTCTGCAAATCACTCTCCATCAGCAGGAATTCTGGTTCTGGAACACAAACCATGCCCACAAAAAAATGTGCTTAAAACTGAAAGTGTGATTAATTACGTTCCACTGAGAAGATGCCCTTTTCTCCTTCATGCATATATGCCTTGAATTTCCTGGCATTTGCTACTCCTCTGAGAAATGTAAAGAGAGGTGCCACTCTGTTTTTGATCTGTTGGTTGAAATGTCATGTCACAACACCGGTTGTGGGTCCATCATATCATTGACTGCACCCTGCCTCAACCCGGGCCTGGGCTACCTTTTTAAAGTGACAGTGTGCTTGCTGAACATCATTGTGGTCATAAAGCAAAGCTATCACTTGCAACCTCAGTAAAAGGAGGCCTTTGACTTTTACAAGGGAGGAAAAATGAGTTTTCTGTGGCCTTTTAAGAGCAAGCCCTGCATGCTGTGTGCACCGAACTCCAATGCATTGGCAAGTCCCTTCACTGACAGGCCTGGGTACTTGGGCTTATTGAATTTATTTTTTGCACAGCTTCTGATTTACAATTCATAACCTGGATTATATTGCAAGTTCAGCCCTGCTGGGGTCGGTGTGTAATTTAGATCGAGGAAATATTTGCAGAGCTTTCAATTCCCTTGACATCTGAACGAGTGAAATGGATTCCTTCCCTGGAGCATTGATGCCAACCATATAAAGCAGTGGTGGGGACTGGGGGGAATCTAGAGAGAATTAAACACTGCACTGGAAGGGGGTATTGATATTCATAAAGGAAAAAGAAAATCCCATAATAGCCAGAATCTCATATAGGGAACACTTTTGCTGCTTTGCATGTTTGTCCTAGAGCCACATGACAAGGTCTGGGAAATACATACTGTATATAATTGCAGGAATAACTGATTTCAAAAAAGTCAGATTTTTTCCTCTGAAATGTGGCGTTTTCTAGTATAGCTGCACAACATTTATAACTTATATACATACTATAAAGGATTAAGAACATAACATAAGAACAGCCCCACTAGATCAGGCCATAGGCCCATCTAGTCCAGCTTCCTGTATCTCACAGCGGCCCACCAAATGCCCCAGGGAGCACACCAGATAACAAGAGACCTCATCCTGGTGCCCTCCCTTGCATCTGGCCTTCTGACATAGCCCATTTCTAAAATCAGGAGGTTGCGCATACACATCATGGCTTGTACCCTGTAATGGATTTTTCCTCCAGAAACTTGTCCAATCCCTTTTTAAAGGCGTCCAGGCCAGATGCCGTCACCACATCCTGTGGAAAGGAGTTTCACAGACCAACCACACGCTGAGTAAAGAAATATTTTCTCTTGTCTGTTCTAACTTTCCCAACACTCAATTTTAGTGGATGTCCCCTGGTTCTGGTGTTATGTGAGAGTGCAAAGAGCATCTCCCTATCCACTCTGTCCATCCCCTGCATAATTTTGTATGTCTCAATCATGTCCCCCCTCAGGCGTCTCTTTTCTAGGCTGAAGAGGCCCAAACGCCTTTCCTTGTAAGGAAGGTGCCCCAGCCCCGTAATCATCTTAGTCGCTCTCTTTTGCACCTTTTCCATTTCCACTATGTCTTTTTGAGATGCGGCGACCAGAACTGGACACAATACTCCAGGTGTGGCCTTACCATAGATTTATACAACGGCATTATAATATTAGCCGTTTTGTTCTCAATACCTTTCCTAATGATCCCAAGCATAGAATTGGCCTTCTTAACCGCCGCTGCACATTGGGTCGACACTTTCATCGACCTGTCCACTACCACCCCAAGATCTCTCTCCTGATCTGTCACAGACAGCTCAGAACCCATCAGCTTATATCTAAAGTTCTGATTTTTTGCCCCAATGTGCATGACCTTACACTTACTGACATTGAAGCACATCTGCCATTTTGTTGCCCATTCTGCCAGTCTGGAGAGATCCTTCTGGAGCTGCTCACAATCACTTCTGGTCACCACTCAGAAAAGTTTGGTGTCGTCTGCAAACTTTGCAACCTCACTGCTCACCCCTGTCTCCATTTCATTTATGAAGAGGTTGAAAAGCACCAGTCCCAGGACAGATCCTTGGGGCACACCGCTTTTCACCTCTCTCCATTGTGAAAATTGCCCATTGACACCCACTCTCTGCTTCCTGGCCTCCAACCAGTTCTCAATCCATGAGAGGACCTGTCCTCTAATTCCCTGACTGTGGAGTTTTTTTCAGTAGCCTTTGGTGAGGGACCGTGTTGAATGCCTTCTGAAAGTCCAGATAGATAATGTCTACGGGTTCTCCTGGTTGTATGAATGTGTATACAGCACTGTTAATCCCTACAGGCAATCTGCCTTCAAAATGCAGGAATTTTGTATGTGGTTGCTGACAGCTTTGGAACTGTATGTACTGAAAGACCCAGTGCTGTAAATTTTGCACTCTGGCATGCAGATACCTTTGGAGGGAGGGACCTGAGTTGCCAACTTGTTTTCTGGCCAGAGTTCCTCTGTCTTTAAAGCGTTGCCTGTGCATGCTGGGAAAAGCTTCATCGGTTGAATTTTTGCTTGCCATGTAGCTGTTACAGCCATAAGAACCTGCCAAGAAGGTTGATGGCTATAGAAAGACGCACAACTACATTAGTTAAAGGCAAATGTATGCAGGAAAGAAGAGCTGCTGAGGCAAGACAAGGCTAGGCTTGGACTCCCACCCTCTCTATTTTTAAACGCCCATGAACTGAAAACAACAAAGCCTCAGCTTCTCCCACTCCCTTCTTTTCCCTGGCTCTGTTATTCCACCCCTCGCTCCATCTGTGGTGTGGCACACCTGGAATCCTTTAACGACAGATAAAAGCAGTGGAGTAGATGACAGAATTTGTGGGTAAAGTAGGCGGGAGAAGCTGCAGTTGCCTCACTGCCCTGTTCATCAGAAAAGGGGGATCTCCAGAAAGAAGGGATTTACTATATGTGTGCAGCTTCTTGTTCCTCTTCCCCCTCCCTCCATTACCCTCCTTTTTGGTATAATCTCTTAAAGTATAAACTATTGCAGCAGGCACTTTTTTCCTTAAATGTTTGCACAGTGCACATTAAGTGCTTAATGGCAACAACAAACCTAAATGCAAAAATGTGCATTCTAGGGTTTACAAAAATGGATGTTTTAACTGTCATTTTGTCTTAGGAGAGTCTTTTTCCAGCAAAGGAATCCAAACCAATTGAGTATATTCACTGCTAAGCTGTTTGCCCTTTAGGCATAGACCTGCTTACATGCCTCTTTTAAAAAGGAAGTTGGCACTGTCAGCTTGGTAGCACAGCTTGGAGGAGAGGAGGGGAGGCTCTGGATTCTATCCTCCCCTCCCCAACCTTCTACAGGTAACTGGATACATCAAAGCTGGCAGCATCACTAACCCTGACTTCAGACTCTCAGTTCAGCAAGAGGAATAGTGCATGCAGCCCTGAGTGCTAGATTCCGGGATGCAGTGGGTCTTCTTGGTGGTGGTACCCCAGCTGTGAAAATCTGCCACAGGAGATTCAACTGACTTCCTTTCTACACCTTTAGATAGGCAATCATTGAAAACAATCATAATTAGACATGCTTTTTAGTAGTGTTCTTCATTGATTACTGTTGCTGCTGTTTATTCTGGACTTCCATTTTTAATGTTATTATGTTATCGATCATTGATTTACAGTGGCTTAGCTGCCTTCAGGGTCCTGTTTCAGTGATGGGCAATTGTGATATAAATATATTAATAAATAAAAATAAACAACTGCTTCCAGAAGAAGATCACCATGGGGGAAGACTGCATCTACCTATGGATTGCTCTTGAGATATTGGAACATAAAGTCAAATTCAATTTTTTTTCTATTCTTTCAAACTCTATTGTAGCAGTTGGGTGGTTTCTTGCTAGAGTGAGGGCCACCTAACTCCCAGGAATGACATCTCTGTTTCCAGGGTGCAGAAGGGATGGCAGCAGATGACTTTGGGAAGTGCCGGACAATTTAGTTAATGAAGGTTTAGCATCTAGAGGGGGCTTCTGAAGAGGCTTGATGAAGACATATAACCACAGTGATGATGAAATGATGAATGTCCAGCTTTTTTCATTTTATTAAAAGAGCATCACAGACACATCTGTGAGGAAGATAGCGGTCTGACCTTTGATGTGAACATCACAGTGGAACAAATCATGTATGTAAACACTCAGCTTGGGTTTGTTTTACTGTCATAGGTGGTACTGACTGTCAGAAGAATGCGGCAAAATAGTAGTAGGTATTTGTGCAGAATTAGATCCAGCAGAAAGCATAGAGGTCAGCCTGCATTGATTAGGCATAAATAACCCAAGTGTAGTAGTTTCCTTTAGCACTGCTTGCAGTGGTACTCCCCCACTCCCACCCCTCAACCCCTTTCTGCATTGGCACCTCTCTAGCTTCACCTTATCCATACTGTTTCTTGAAACACTTGCATGTGCCTGCTTAGACCTCTTAAATACATTTTTTTTTTCATTGTGTGTTACCGGCTGCTGATCATTACTTAATTGTAAATGAGTGCTAACAAAAAAAAATTGTGCACATTTATGAAGGCTAAACATGCACGTATACTTTGTGAACTGTGCAGAAATGGCCATATGGCAAGAATTCTTGGATAGGGTTTGCCACCCCTCCCCAGGGAATTGTCTCCCTAGATAAACTTTCTTGTGATATGGTCACAAAACATTGCACTTGTATAAGTTTTTCCCAAGTTCTCAAAGTGTTTCATATCTATTGCCTCCATAATACTTAACAACAACCCTGTAAAGCAGGCATGAATGGTTATCCCATACTGCTGGTGCAAGAAAGAGTAAGAGGCTGTTGCTGAGGGGTTGCTGAGGGCTGGCCCAAGATCTCCTAATGAGTGTGTAGCTGAGGTGATGTCTGAATGAGGAACCCTGACAGCTCATCCTTTCAGCCACTTGTATAGCATAATAATGCTGAGAGACACACGGCCCAATCCTGTGAGGGCTTTGCACTGCCAGAACTAGCATTCCAGCTGCGCAAGGTCCTTTACAACTGCCACAAAATGTGACATGCTGTTCAGTGCAATCAAACTTCTGCCACAAATGGCAAGCAGCTGCCCCTCAAAAACCCCTGGCACCGGAAAATCAGTATGGGGGTAAAAGGAAGGCAGAGGGTGAGTGGAACAGGTTGGGGAAGGAATGGAGGGGAGACCAGGGTGGGGAGCAGAGTGGATCAAAGCTGGGAAAGGGGGTGGTATCAGCTGCCAATATCCTATCCCCTTTCCCAACTTTGATCCATCTTCCTGGGTTCACCTGGGTCCAAGCAGACCCAGCAGGGCAGCAAGGCTTACCCCCAGACAAGGTAACAAATGTTTCCTTAGCTAGAGGAGACCTTCAGGTCTGCCACCCACAGGATGCAGTGCATACTCCAGTGGTATGGCTGCATCAGTTGGGGGAGGGACTTCAATAGGATTGGGCTGTCAGCCACAAATCAGGAAGTTCTTGGTTCAGTTCTCACTTCTGCCAAGAACTTACTCAGACAAGCCAGCCCCTCCTAGCTTCAGCCTCTCTGCCCATATGTAATTGGGGGGGGGGGGTGATGATAACATCTATGTCACAGGCATGTTATAAAGATTGCAATAAGATAATGTGAATGAAGTGTTTTGAACACTTGGAAGCACTGCATAAATGCCAAGTGTTTTGATTAAGCATTAAGCTCGGCTTGCTCTGTATCCTCTTATTGGATGAATGCACAAACAAGTACACCTATATTCCTTGTTATCAGCTGTTGGCAGACAATGGTCTGGGCGTATAGTGCTATATATACACAGGATCAAAGCACCACGAGTTACTTCTTTCAACAATCATGTTCCTGTACAGCTAATCTCTGCCAGCTTAGTTTGATACAGGCTCAAGGAGTGGAAGGCCACAGCATTATTCCCCTCCAAATAAATACAATAAGCAGAAGGCGGAAGGCAATCAAGCATAAAAATACGTGCCACTGATTTTCCCTAACACCTCCCTTTATTTCTGATTTCCCAAACAGCTTCAGGCACCTTGTGTTTATCAGCCTTGATCCCTAGTCCTCCAAGCACAGAATCCTAATTGCTTGGTTTCATTGCTCTCTCTCTCTCTCTCTCTCTCTCTCTCTCTTTCCCCCCTGACTTAAAATGATTTTTTGAGGCAGCTGGCATCAAGGGAGTACAGCTGCTGCTAACTTATCCAAATGATTTCTCTTAAGATTCATACAGAATTCATTGTGTGGGGAGCCTGGGCCTGTTGGCGTTTAATATTCATGTGAATTGGGAAGCTATGTTAATCGCAGGGTCCGATCGTTTTTACAGCCCTTTAATTGTGCTTATGGAAAGTTGTGTCCGACTTATTTCTGCCAACCTTGCTTGTGCTTTTCCCTGGGCTACCTGCTGCTCAGTCCCTGTATATATTTTACAACAGCAGTATATCAATTTCACTGAGAAGTAAAGTGACATGGCTGGGGCAGGTGGCCTGTTTGAAATCCGGAAGAATACAGCAAGAGAACAGCACACAGCATTGTGTACAACACCGCCTGTTAAAATGCAAGGGCCCTGTGGTCATGTTAACAAAAGGCAGATTACTGTAATGCAAGGACTGATCCTAGCTTCATGTGGGCTTTTCTGCACGACCGTGGAGTGTATGCATATGGGGAAGAGGGTATGAAGAGGTCTCCGAGGTTCTGGTGGGGAAGAAACTCATATCCCTATAATCTGCATATTGCCATTCCTACTACTATTCACACTGTAGAAATGGGGAACTGAGGCTGAGACAGGTACTTCCCACAGAGTCAACTGATAGGAAGATAAGGCACTTTTACTTTCAGCTGCATTTTTTATTTCTTTATCATGTTTCAGGTCTCCTCCAAAGACCTCAGGGTGGTGTACATGGTTCCTCCCCTCCTTTTGTCTTCACAACAGCCCTGTGAGGTAGGTGAGGCTGTGAGATAGTGAGATAGCACATGGTCACCCAGGAAGCTTCATGGCTGAGTGGGGATTTGAACCTGGATCTTTGAACTCCCAAATCACAACACCATCCTGGCTGTTAGCTTTACAAAATGAAAGATTAATCAGGGGACATAAAACAGGCTCCCCTGGTTTGAAAGAGATCTTGATGGTCACCGTGTATACATTCACTCCACTTTTCCCTCTGGCCAACAGGTTATGGAGGTTTTGTAATTTGTTCAAAACCTGCAAAACCTCTGTCACCTCTTTCAAAGAAAAGATGAATCCACTTGGATTTTATTTTAACCTATTTTATATGCATGAATTGTTTTGGGTGAGAAGCTTGCCTTAGGCTGAAGATATGCAACAGTGTTATAGAAACTCAAAAGTAGCTTCTGAAGGGCTTTGCTACACACATTTTTTTAAACCCACTTACGCTTGTGGGGCAGAAGGCATCTCTGGAATTCTTCTTGCGATTGCCATTAATAAAGAAGCAGGGTTATATCCATACTGACAAATATTTGGCCAATTAGTTTCCTGCTGATACTAAAACCTCTTTGGGTGATTTGTTCTAGCTCTCTCACCATTAGCACATCCTGCCTTCCCTCAGCCTTCTCAGGAGCAAACTTCTCAGGATGTATAGATCTTGCCGTCCTTTCTTGTAACTATTCCTAGTCGTTAAGTGCCTTAAATTCCTGTTCATCATCTTGTCTGCTCTTCCTCTGAATTATTTCCAGTTTCTCCACTTCCTTCTCAAAGCGTAGACCCTACAAGTGTTGTCAAGATGAGGTCTAACTGGTGCTGCGTACAGCAGATCTATTACCTTCTGTCTATTACCTCCCGTGACTTCATTAGCGGCATCTGCTTTCCTGCCAGGAAGGAAGGCCAGGAGAGGCAGCCCCATGCCGGGTCTATTGACTTGTTAGTTTATCCATGCGGAAGGACGGCTGTGCTGTGATCCGCTCAGCAGCTCGCTCATTCGTTTTCCACTCCACTAGTCCACTTGTACAAGAGGCAAGCCAAGCCAACTGGCCCCTAAGCCAAATCCTGCAGTTGCATTAGAGATATGGAATCTCTTCAGAGCTGTGACAGTAATAAGCAGGCCCAGCAGGCAGAAATTGTGTCTCCCTGGCCCGCTTTGCTCCTGTGCAATTGGAGCAAATGGTGGATGAATGGCCAATGTGGAGTGACCCAGGGCAATGGATCAGGTTTAGCTACAACCTCCTGACCAAGCTTTTGTACCAGGCTTGTTGCATACCACAAAAGGTCATTTGAAATGTGAACTTCATATGGACAAGCAGCTGGCTGACTACAGCCAACAGACCCACATGCCCCATAACATTTGGAAGGATGTATTAATTAGTGGCTTCCAGTGACACTGCAGTCATATTCATGGATTCACAGCAAGACTTCCTCTCTGATATTCAAGAGGACTTGTTCCCTCTTGCTCTTGAAATCACAATCGGACTTCTTCCTGCAGCTCTCTCTCTCTTTCTCTCTCTCTCTGGGTCTCCCCAGATGTCTTTGAATTTTGATCACACAGTGTCATCTCTCCATCACAGAGAGACAGCCTCCTTTTTGACTTAATTTGCAATGCATTTTATAGCAGAGGTCTCACTATGAATTATACAGGGAGGGTGAATGGAAAACTGTCATTTTTTCTGTGTTAAATGTGGAAGTGAAAATGCACCAGCAGTTGGATTAAAAGAAACGGGTTCTTTTATTTAATTCTAACTCTATTCCAGCTTAATCCTATCCTTGAGTTATACCAGCATGTCTCCACATAAGCCAGCTCAACAACAGCCCGGCCAGCAGAGAAGTCCACCTGTCAATGGACACACCACAGTCACCAGCACAACATCAGAAAAATGTCATGCCAATGTAGCTTGGACCTCAGCACAACTCCACTGGTGGAGAGGTCAAACTGGGGAGGAGATTGTGGTGTGACATGGGAAGAATGTGAGCAGGGCATGGGAGGGACAAGGAGTCTATGTGCACCATATCCTAATCTCTCTTCAGACAACAGACATGCTCCTGATGGCAGAAAAATGCTACACCAGTGACAGAGCTGGTGTGGGTAGCAATATCCCCATGGCTGTTTTCCCCTTCCCCATATTTATGGGGCTACTCCTATCTACACCCCCCTTTGTCCCCACCCACTTTCCTATGGAGCATAGTTTTTCTTGCCCTCCTTTTAAGAGCCAAGAGTGTATACTTGAATTCTCACAAGGAAAGTGCACACAAGAAGTGAGGCGACTGTATTCATGTTCACTGCTGTGATTTGGTTTTAAACTGAATCTCAAGCTGGACATGCAAAAATTGGAGGAAAATCAGGGCATTCATCACAGCTTCTTCAACAGAATTCTGGACATTGTAGTCTGGACATTGTAGTCTGATGACATGCAGAGATGATCTGTTTGAGATCCCTAGTCCCTCTCCCCAATACAACTGCAGGTCCCAGGATTCCTAGGGAAGAGAACATTATTATTAAACTAGTTTAAATCTATAGTGTGGATGTGCTTCATGTCTCTATGTGAGGCCTATCCTAGATATGCACTTGAAGCTTAACAATAGAATTCCTGTCTCTGACCCTTTCTGGCTATAAACCTCAGATACAGAATGAAGTTACATCAGAGTTGTTTGTACCTTCAGTGTCTGCCATGAAGAATCTGGCAAAAATTTTGGCTTCTTAAACACCGTAACTCATTTAAGAACCAAAACAAAAAGCCAAGTTTCTAGCTCACATTGTTTCAGTGGCAACTTCTGAAAAAATTTGCAGGCATTGTGTGCTGAAGATAAGAGTTGCAATATTTCTGGAATACTTGATAGAATGGGAAAGACCATTTTTTATTTGGCTGTGTGGAAAATCTCCCTTTGCAAGTAGGGTTTTGCCCAAACACTGCCATTCTCAACTACAGAGCCTGCTGTGTTTTGATTTGCAAAAAGATTACCAGCTTGTCAGTGGGCTGTCTCATGTTCAGTGGTAGCAAGGTAGTCTGAACATCCACTGGGCAACTTGAGAATGGCTTTTCTCAATTCTACGTACCTATCATGATATTCCTGCAAAAAGTGTGAGTTGCTTGGCCTGGATCTAATAGAAAAGGTTTCCAGCTCCAGCAGATTTCTGGCTTTGAGAAGATGTCACAGCAAGCAGCCACAAAGAAGAGAAAGACGGATAGCAGTGCTGTTGAAACGCAGCCCCTTTGCAAGCAGAGTTGGTGCTTTCTCATCTTTAATCAGTGGCAAGGAGGCAGGTTCAGCTTCAAAAATCTCTATCAGTTGTAATTACAGCTATAAATGCTTCAACGTGGGATATGAGGAAGAAAGCATCTTTCACTTTAAAACGAGGCCTGAGCCTTTCTTATTACCAGCATTTCTCCTCCAGGCCTTCCCCACTGAAATGTTGCTGTTAAGATTATGCGTGCCTTTTCCACCTATTGGAATGTATGGAAGCAGAATTTGTGGAGTGAGGATCACATTTGCTGTTGGATCACATGTGCTGTATCCTGCAGTTGGGGGGGCAGTCACAGAGGCCTCCTCAAGGTAAGGCAGAATTTGGAGGAATAATCCCATCATGGTATATATCGATCAATGCATAATTTCATGCAGAATGCAATTAAACAAACCACTTTGAAATATCTGTGTTCTAACAAAAGGTACAGCCAAAAAACCAGTGGGGGCGGGGCGCAGGCCTCCCGCAGGTGACACGCAGGCCTCCCACACCAGGTGATGTGCATCCTAGTGACGCCACTGCCCTGAGGTAAGGGAACAAATGTTCCCTTACCTTGTGGAGGTCTCCATAAGTACCCTCTCACCACAGGATGTAACACAGCAGGGCTGGAAAGTTGGATAGGATTTGGCCCTGTTATCTCTTAGTAGATTCACTGTGGCAGCTAAGTGTCAGCCCAACGGATGTTTACTTGGACTAAGTTCCAAAGAACTTGATAGGACTGTGGTGCCCACAGTCCTGCTCAAGGCTCAGAAGTACTCAGGGAAAAGCAGGCGGCCTGGTCTCTCGAGACTGGCCATGAGGTGATGATGTCATTTCTTGTGGCTAGCACACTGAGGCAGGCTGACAGCTGGTCAGTGGAGGGTAATTGGGGCAGGGGGAAGGCTAAAGAGGATTTAAGGAAGGAGCAGGAGATGGACAGAAGAGGGTAGAAGGCTAGGGAGGAAGAGATGAGAGGAGTCAGACAGGAGGGAGGGTGGAGGGGGAGAGAGATGAAAGGAGAGAAAGCACAGAGCAAGCTGTGGAGTAGAAGGAGACAGACACAAGCAGCAGGAGAGGCAAAAAAGGAACAGAAGAGATGAGAGTGTGGAGCTCGAAGTAGAACAGAGAAAGGGAGATGAGCAGTAGTAGAAGTAAAGGCAAAGCAGAGGTGGAGACAGTGCAGGATAAGCGACAGGGGGAAGATATGGAGAGGGATGATCAGAACAAAAAGAGGGCAGAGGAGTAAGGAGAATACGTGGCTAGAAGAGGTTTCAAAGCAAGAGGGGAAGGAAGAAAGGCAAGGGAGGCCCCCAAACCTTACTGGCCCTTAAAGTTCTCATTCACGCCTTCCAGACAGAGGTGGCAGGATCAGAGCCTGCATGGCAGGTGAGAATGAAAAAAGTTTGTGTAACAGAAAAGAACAGGAAGTAACCCCTAACCCTCAGATCTTGGACTTTGTTATTAAAATACTTCCTACCTAATAAATAAATATCACGGCATAGAGTTGGGTCTGCTCTAGCATAATTTCTTGGGGTCTAGGCAGCTTTTTGGGCCATAGCTATGTTGCAGCCCAACCCCTGCAATGCTGACCTCCGCCTGCATGGATCAATAGAAACATGAGCCAGCAATATCGGTAGTGCAGGTCCTAGTTGACCTGTTGCAGCTTCTGGGGCTTACCCTGGGGCAAGGGGACAAATGTCTCCTTACCCTGAGACCACCAGCAGTTAACATTCCCCACGGAATACAGTGGTATCTGCAGCTGCACTGCTGCGTTGCCGCACAGGGATTTAGATAGAATTGGGCTGTTTGACTATCATAGATAGATGGATTTGGCACTCCTCACCCTTTATGAAATTCCAGTGTCGATGCACACCTAATTATTATTCCATCCTCTTGCAGAAGCAGCTGGTTAGGAGGGAGGCAGGCAGGCAGGCAGGCAGTGACAGGTAGCACCAGCAGTCACGAGAATAGCAGACTGAATCCCAGCAGGAGGCACTGAGAGAGATATGGAGGAGGCATGAAAGCCGACTGCGTAGGAGTTGTCTTTCTAAGTTGCTTCAGTTGAAAGAAGCCCTACCAGCTTCTCTGTGGCAAAGTCAAGGACAACCATTTGCTTCCTCTTGACCTCCACAGCATCATTCTACCTGTGATGAAGAAAGAAAACCAACCAACCAATTATGTACCTCATTCGTTCTGTAGATTGGTTCCTTATTACTCCTGCTGGAAATTACACTGGAGACACTTCCATATCTGGAGAATCTATTGCCCTTTCTATATCTAAGCTGCTTCTACAGATTGATTAAAAATCCCTGCAGCTCTGGAAGCAACAACTACTCTTTATTGGAGACATAGGAATATGTAATGCTATGAAAAATAGAACGGTCCACTACTTAGATTACTAATCTACATTGGGCAAACGAGTTGTTCACTCGTTGGGCAAAAAATTGCCACTATTCACTGCTTCCCACAGCTCTACACCCCCATTCCTGCCCCTGCACAGCCTTACCTTCTCTGATGGGTGTAACAAAGTCCAGCGTCATCTAGGTAGCGCTGTCAGCTATTGCAGCAATGCTCTCAAAATGGCTGCTGATGAAACTCTGTAGAATAGGGTTGGGCTGTCAATTGTCTCTGTGGATCCATGTTCTCTCCTGCAAAAAATGGGTGAATGTAAGATTATGGCTGGTCTGTACCAGTTTTTATAACAAGGGCAGGTGGCTACATTAGCTGGTTGGCGTACTTATGTGGGCTCATGCAAGACAACAAGCAAAAGGAGGAAACAGGTCAGCAGAGAAACTGGTCAGTAGGCACAGAAGCTGAATCCTCTCTCATTGATTGAAGCTTCTGAAGGGACCAGCAGTAACATTGGGTTGACAGCACGTGTCAGCTCTAATAATACTTTGAGAGAGCTGTAATTGTTTCTTTTTTCGCTCTCCGTTCTCCACAAAGCTCACGGTTCTATACTGATTAGCTGTGTTGCAGTACAATCCCACCCTGACAATTTTTCTTATTTATGGAGCATTGGGTTTTTAAATCAGATTCTTTTTCTGTGTAAGACGGTAGTATAATTGTCCTAATTAGATAGACTTATTCTGATGAGGGGTTTAAAAATAATAATCAAGTTGTAAGTGACATTGGTTGCACCCTGCCACTTCTTACAGAACTGTCAGTGTAACTTAATCTGAAAATTATGCATAAAGTAAGGAGAGAAATTAACATAATACTCCCTTGCAGAACCGCAACAAATTGAACTCCACTTTGGAATAACACAAAAGTTGCAGACAAGCTGCAGGTGGATAGAAAACCAGCCAGAACTTCAGAATGCTTCAGGTTTGTATTCTGGGTGTCTACAGTTGCTTGTTGCCCAGATTTACATCCCAATGCTCCTGAGAACTTCATTGGCTTTTGGTGCTTACCTAGCAGGATATCAGACTGGGAAGGCACAGAGATAATATAGTAGTAATGAAGAAAGACAAATGTCTGGGTCCTAGAGCGTGGTCTGAGGGCATGGGTTATAGCCACCTTGTTGCTGTAGAACTGGGCTGCTAGATTGTTCATGGGAGCCACTTACTCTGATCATATTTTATACCAGCTCCACTGGTAACCTGTTTGCTTCTAGGCTCAGTTAATTCAAACTGCTGGCCTTCATCCTGAATGGCCTAATTGGCCTGGAACTGGAATGACTTGAGAATCACCTACAATCCTGCCTGAGAGGTCCACCCCTCACCCCATAATCTACTGAGTTCTACTCCTGTTATTAATACACTCACATACACACATACCCACTCAGATGCCCAACATTGACTGAAGCTGTTTTTGTGGTGCTCTTTTCTTAATGTCTGCATATTCATTATTCATTGACTGGCAGCTGAGCTTTTGTATTACTTGTTGCTAATCTTAATTGGATCTCATGACTGGGTCATTCTGCTTGGGGCTACCCTCAAAGACAGTTGCGCGCTGGTCTGCAGATAAAAAAGCACATACCTCAGTGCTTTTCTATCTGCATGGGCTTCCATTTGGCTTCTGGACCCAATTCAAGGTATTGGCTATGAAAGCCCCACATGACTTGGGACTTTGATACCTTTGATATTCTATATGTACCTGCTCCAAGTTTCTTCATCTGCTAAGTCATGCTTGGCGAGGACGTGAGGCAGAGCCTTCTCCATTGCCATTACGGAATGCCTTCCCATGTGTGGTCTGGCTGATTTCTTTCCTGACAATGTTTAAGAGACTAGTTAAGAGACTACTTTTTCCTTTGGCATTTTTTAGCTGGACCACTGGGGATTTAGGGCCCAATCCTATAGAATACATGCCAGCTTACTGCCAGCACGCACTGTTGCAAACGTGCCATAAGACATGCCTAAACTGTAAGCACCAGCCCAGTGCTGGTGCTGGCCCAGCGTGAGCCTGCACTGGACCAGCACTGGTCAGAGGCCAGTGGACCACCACCCAGTGCTCCATGACAAGCACCAAGTGGTGGAGAGGTGAATGGGGGTGTAGGGGGAGGTTTTCAGGGCAGGGGGGAGGTGGCAGAAAGTGGGGAGAAGGCATTACGGGGAGGGAGCAGCATGGGACCAGCAGAGCTCTGGTCCACCAGAGCCCTGTGTCAGTCCTTGCAGCCCAACGTGAGGAGTCTGCACTCTGCACCAGCTAAATAGCCGGCGCAGAATCAAGTAGCCCCATTGAGGCTACTCGAATGTCTCCCTCCCCTGAGGAGTGAGTGGCAGCTGCCCAGTATGCTTAGGATGCCGCAGCAGCCATTTTTGGCGCCACTGCAGCCTTTCGCACCCGGAAGCTCAGGATTGGGCTGTTACTCCTTAATTTGCTCCATTTGGATTTGCTCTTAAGTGTTTTTTTTAATGACTTGTTTTGTTATTTGTAAGCTGTCTTGATGGTCCTTTAAATGGAATCAAAAGGTGGCAAATAAATATTTCAAATACATTTGCAGAGGAGCTTTTGCAGTAACCTTGTGATTTCACCTGGCAGCTCAGCTCTTGCAATGTCTACCTGCTACCTCTTAAATAAATAAATAAATAAATAAATAAATTTATATACCGCTTTTTAACAAAAAGTTCCCAAAGTGGTTTACAGAAAAAAAAATCAATTAACTAATGGCTCCCTGTCCCAAAGGGCGCACAATCTAAAAATATGCAAAAGAACACCAGCAGACAGCCACTAGAAAAGACACTGCTGGGGGGAGGTGGGCCAGTTACTCTCCCCCTGCTGCATAAAAGAGGAGCACCCACTTGAAAAAGTGCCTCTTACTAGTTTCACCCAATTAAAAAGGTGATCGGAGTTTGTTTGGCCTGGCCTGGGACACAAGAGTCCCTCCCCAATGGGGAGTGGAAGGGGGCTGGGGCTGGCAGCCACGGCGGGCCTTTTAAAGGGTGCAGGACCCAGCCCTCTTCCTCCTTTTCACGTGGGCACCGTGGGAATACCCGCCCGCCCACGCTAGAAGCAGTCTGAGTCTAACTGGTTGCCGTTTGGGGCCGGGTAGGAATTTTTTGTTATCTGCCAAGATTGGCCAAAGGGCAGGCAGTTTTTTCGCCTACCCCAGACTGTCGCAGGCCAGGGGGTTACACCCCCCCCCATTTTCAAGCTGCCATTGGTCACTTTAAGAGGGAAGGTGGTGTGGGTTAGGAGGTGTGAATGGGACTCTGGGCATGCACCTTCAGGCGGCATAGGCAGGGCGGAACCCTATTTCAGTCCTCAGGGGCTTGGCGGCACAAGGACGTAGACCGGGACCTGGCCAGGACCGCGGGGCACACCTCAGAGGCTCAGCGGCTCAAGGTGGCACAGTCCGCGGTCTGGCTACCTTCCCCTTAAGGGACAGACATGGATGAGACGCGCCACCCAGCAGCGGGGCATGACCTGGAGTCGGTGCATGCCCACCTGGGGGCAGAGGTTTCTGGTACTGCCCAGAGGTCCCACCCCGCACCACAAGGGCTTTCGCTGCCTCAGATGCTGCAGGTCTCAGCCTCCTCTTCTCTTGTTAATGTGAAATAAAGTGGCCCTTTCTCCCATATCTGTTGTCTCGAGTGTTCATTGGACAGTGCAGAAACAAAGCAGGGGTGTTAGTTAAACTGCGTTGTTTAGGAAACCTCACTAAAATAAATCCTTTGTAACATGTGTTCACTTCCCTGCCCAATCCTGGTGCATGTGTGTGTAGGGGTGGGGGTGGGCATGCATGCTGACAGGCACACACAAGCACACTCTTTACGTCTTGCTCACATACACTATTGATTCTATTTCTGCTTTCACCCCCTTGCCCTGTTCCTCTTCCTGCTGCTCCTCTGTTGATGGAGCAGGAGGAGTTCCCAATCTCCTTAAAAGAATCAGATAATCATTATCCTGAAATTTTATCACAATGTTTCCTCTTACCCCTTCCTCAGCTGGCATAAATGTTCAACCAATTACTCTACTTTCACAGGCCTACCAGCCTATAGCACTTGCTTACTTAGTGCTGCCCCTGAAACTCGGTATTTGGAAACGGGGGGGGGGGGGGGCTGAAGAGATGAGGCACTGCCACATCCTGTTTAACAGAAGCCTCTGAGGCACATGACCCAGCACTGAACTCTCTTAGGTGTGTGACCCCAGCAACTCCTGAGGTTCTGGAGACATCTGTCTCCTGTTATGAAGGGCACTTCTTAAGCCAGGCTTTTGTTTACATGGCCAATAAATATAAAGGCGAATGTCTCTGAAGATAAATAACCCCAGAGACTGCAATCCATTCAAGCCCAACCTGCATTATTAGTCAAAGGTAAATGTAGTCGCGAGCCAATGAAGGAAACAGGTGGTGCTTGTAGTCCATGGGCCATTCCGAGCAGCGTCTGAAGGACAATGAAGTGTGATCTTATGCCGCTCAGTGTAGCAATCAGCAGCAAAAACACAACATCAAGCACTTCGATCCTACTTTCACCCATCAGGCTCTAATAAAGATAAAGCTGTTCAATTTCCCAGCCCTGCCGCAGGTAGGGAGTGAGCAAGCATTACTGCAAGGACTACAGGTCTAGGGTGGATCCTGCTCTGCTCAGTGGAGAAATGCCAGGCATTGCTTAGTGGCAGGGAGCCAGAGAGATACGGCAGCCATCTGCCTGCTCAGTGGTGGCTTGCTTTAGAAAGAGAGAGAACCCAGGGGAGAGTCTATGTGCGCATATAATGCTGATAGGGCTCCAACATGCAGTGAAACACACTGACAGGAGGAAGTTAGTAAGGCATCTGAAACAAAAGTCCTATGAGAAATAGTTAAAGAGCTTGATGTCCATGTCTGAACTCACTGCAATGTCTTGGGCGCTCCAGATGCCACAGCAAACCCCCAGGTGGGGAGCAACAAATTTCATGGCACCATCAAACCACGGACTCTTGCCCAGACCATCCATGCTCCCCCAGGCTACCTGGACATGATGTCAGAGATAACTCCTGGCCTCATGAGCATCCTTACATGCTGAATCTCAGAGATAGATCCATGCCACCAGCCCACTCAGCAGGCTGGCAGTAAACACAGCAGCAGAGGAAATTGACCCTGGTGAACAAGGAGGAGGCCAAAACCTCCTCCTTTACTGCTCATGGCAGGATGAGGGCCTATCCCTGGGGCAATGTTACCCCTTTAACCACGGAGTCGGTCCAGATAAAGCAAGGAGTGGGAGAGCCTTCCCAGGAAGGGTAGGTCCCCTAGGGGAGTGCCCAGAGTTACATAAGGCACTCAGAGCTGATGATGAGGCAGTCTCTGGACAAGCTACCCGATGGTGGCTCAGTTGTGGTGGCGAGATCAGGTCATGCTCAGGCAAGGAGCCAGAAGACTCGTGGAGAAGGATGAGGCAAACCCCTCAGCATCACAGAACTCTGAAGCCTGATTGGGTCCCATTTGCTTGACCAGCAACCCTCTTATCCTACCCTCGTTGACCTCAGGACCAAGGAGTATCCATATTCTGGAGGAGTGTATCTCACTTGATATGACCCTGCTTGGGAAGGGAGGTTACACTTGGTATGTTTAGCTTGGAGAAGACAAAACAAATGAGACCTGTGATAGCCATCTTCCAGAGTTGTCTCACAGAAGAAGAACTGGACTTACTCTTTTTAGTTCCTGAAGGCAGGACTAGAAACAATGAGTTGAAATAACAGGGAAGTAGATTTAGGCTAGACACCAGGAAGAATCTAACTGTAAGATTTGTCTAGCACTGGAACAGCCTGCCGTGAGCAAATGTGGCCTGTCCCTCATTGGAGGGAAACTTGAATTTGAGCCAGCTCATTGGACTGTGAAGTCCCCCCTGATGTCCAGGAAATTCAAAAACTCAGCTAATCACCACCACCACCACCCCAATCAATCACCCAGGTAAAGCAAGGTCAATAGCCATTGGCTATATAAAGAAGAAGTGCACTCATACTTTTTACAATTTGCCCAGGTCCATCAGTGGAAGTAGCTGGTGCTTCCTAAGGGCTTGCCCTTCACTCTGCTGCGAGAGTGAGTATAAGACCAGGCCCCTGAATGAGCTGTTAGGGTAGGGATCATACCCACATCATTGCATCAAATCCTTTGCAGGGGTTGTGTTTATTTTTCTCTTGCCTTTTAATCTCCATGTTATCATTTGCTGATCCTCCTCCCCTTTTCTCCACTGGCGAATCAATCACAGTGTCTCACTTTTGTCCCTTGCATTTTAATAAAGTTCCTGTATTATTACTGTTTAGCCTACTTGGCCTAAGTTCCCATGGAAGGATGTGGGTTTGCCACATCTCAGACCACCCTGTTTCACTACTGGCTAGTTTTAAAATAACCCCAGGAATTTGGGGGCTCTCTGTTAAGTTAAGAGAGAGGCTTTCCCAAAGCAGATGATTTCTGTCTATGCATTCTAGCTTTGGGTGGGGGCAGTACAGACCTTGCTTTTCCCAGTTATTCCCAGCTTAACCAGTAAAAAGAGTGAAGCAGCGAACAAGGGAGAAGGGAACCATCACTAAACACTCAGTCCTTCCCTTGCATGTATGTTCCAAGAATGCTTTGCTCAAGCATGTATGCCTCCACATGTATGCCTTGTGTGTACAAACATCCTTATATTTTGTGTGCATATGCTCATATGAGATGCATCTAAGTAGCCACACCTGCGTGTGGACACATTCATGTGAGTGTGTGTGTATTCACAAAGCATGCACATATTTAACACACTGCAGAGAAATAGTTTGTACGTTCTGCATTAGAGAAATGCTTAAAAAAAATGCACCCCTGTAGCTAATACACACATATTATTATTTGCCTGAAGATAACATCCACAGGTCACCAGTTCGAGGCCACAGGCACCGTGAGACCTTGAAGCAGCTGACAAGCTGAGCCGAGTTATTCCATCTGCTCTGAGCGTGGGAGGATGGAGGCCAGAATGCGATACCAGATCAGAAAGAAACATCTGAAATGTTGTGGTTCTTGAAAGATAGAACCTTCTTTCAATTGTAAAAATCCCTACGGGGATTTAAATAGCCTGCCTATGTAAACTGCCTTGAATAATGTCGGAGGAGAAATCTGATGACCATGAAAGGCAGTATATAAATACCTGTATTATTATTATTATTATTATTATTATTATTATTATTATTATTATTATATGTATGCACATGTGTACATGCAAGTGAGTGTGGTTCATGCGCGCATACACACACATTTATCTTCAGATGTACATAGTGTGTCATATATATGCAAGAAATCACACCAAGGTGAAGAGATGAAAACACACCTACCTTAATGCTGTCTACCTGGCAATGAATTCTGTCTTTTCTCTCTCCTGCTCCCCACGTATGCCTCTAGTCAACACTGTTGTTTCCAGACACGCTTCAATTGTTTCCCATCTTTTAGACTGGAGTTGGGGGGAGAGCTGCTGAGGTTGCTAAGCAACAGGATTCAAACTCCAGCTACCTCCAGGTCAAACCTAAATTGAACCCCTTCAGGGCTCACAATGGCAGAAAAACAGCTTTCATATCTAGCAGCTGTGCAATGCTAAACATCTTAAGGTTTGCACAAACAAGGGGATGAGGAACAAGACGTACTGTATATGATGTGGGCTGCATGCACACTAGTTTATGTACAGATGACTTCACTTGCAACCCAAGTGTCTGCAACTCCCTGCAAAGTGGCGCCAAGAACCCACTGAATCCTGTGGGAGAATTTCGGCCTCAGGGTAAGGATAAGGGAAGGTTTGTTCCCTTGCCCCAAAGTAAGCCCCTGTGGGATCAGTGGGTCAACTCAGAACTGCGCCAGCCATATCATTGGTGCTGTGAAGGCAGATCAGACCAGGAAGGGGGGGGGGTCAGGATTCAGCTGACATCTGTCTCCTTCCCACTTTCTTCCTGTCTCCTGTGCAGCCTTACTCAGGCGGCAGATGTCCAGCAACCATTGCCATGTGGACCTGGTCACTCACCGCTTCCAGTGGTGGCCAGGATGTACTCTTCAGCAGAGTTGCATCTGCAATAGCTGCAAATGTGTTATGCCTGTGGAACACATGTTCCTCCAGCATAATGCGCCTTTAGGATCAGACCATGAATCACTAGTGCTTCTCAAGGGTGTTCCCTCCTGCACTGAGGTCTGAAGATCATATTGTGCCCAAACAGGACATACTAAGAACCGAACTGAAAGTGATTGAGGGGATGCATGAACACATCTCCAGCCTCTTGAAACTTTTGTAAATAGCAGCCATGGAGGTGGGGAAGGTGCTGGATAGACATGCTGTAGGGAGGGGAGTAAACCTAGTGGGACAACTAACCACTGGGCAGCCATTTTTATCCAGAAAATGTGACAGGAGAGGTTTGAATCCCCATCCACACCACATTGAAATTCTGATTCATATTCGCCCTTCCCCTTCCCATGCCTGCTCTTTGCAGAAGTTTAATGAGAGGAGAAATGCATTCAGGCATCTTCATCATCACTTCTAGTTTGGTCCCAAGACTTAGCATTTTCTGCACTACGGAGTTAAATGTGACAATGGTATTCTGACTAGCTATATGGATGCTTTTAAACAACACTAGAGGGGGGGGAAACCATCATTAGGAAACAGATCAGTCCTAGGGGTATTTTGGAAAGCTCCCCTATCCCCCCTCCAATTTGCTAATCTCCCCAAGCCCAGAATCACATGAACATAGTCAAGACGGCTGAACTTTCTTTTATCTTTTGGGTTTCAGAAGGGAAATCCCACAACCTGGCTCACAGCAGTGTTCTCCAGAGGAAAAGCCAGCCAGACTCTGAAGAGTCTTTGCAACTCAAACACACTAATGAAATGCAATTAAAAGAGAGCTCTTAATCTCTCTTTCCCTCCTTCTCTCTCTCTTTCTGGCTCCCTCCTGAATTTAGTAAGAGCTTTGTTGACGATTGCTTAGGGAACCAAATTCTGTTTCAACGACTTCACACCTCAAGTGCCTGGAGTGCACCTGGCCCACTTCTCAGAGGAATAAATTGAATTTGTGTTTTGTGGAGAACTCTCTAGATCCACACATCATGACACCCATCACCACTGCTCCCAACTTGTGGAGCTATGCTCTGCCTGCAGCCTTCACTATCATTCATATGTCCAGGCAACTCCTGCCCTTAGTTAGGAAAATCAACGGAAGGATAGAAAGTACAATACTATTGGTTTGAACTCTTCAGCATGTGAGAACAGAAACACACACCAGATAACTCAACTATTTATTGCTAACAACTCACTGGAAAAGTCCAGTGCACAAAACCTAGTTTGATTTGGGGGTGGGGGAATGAACCAAACACATTTGTGGACTATCACTAACTGCTGGTCCCTCTGGGCCTATGATCTCCCAGCCAAGCTACTCACATAGGCTTTTGGTTCAAAACTGAAACTGTTTCCCCCTGTTCATTCAGGTGGCCTATCAGATTCTGATTCATTCAGGTGGCCTATCTCATTCTGAGGCCTTTGGCTCCTGCCTCTTAAAGAGGTAATACACAACATAACCAGAGCTCTGATACCATCAAGCTCTCCCAGCCACCTCAATATTTAGCCTACAGCTGTGGTTACCAAACTTTTTCAGCTGGCTGCTCCTTTGACCTACAGGGCCATTGGCTGTGGCTCTCCATTAGGGCTACAATTCTATACATTATATAGGGTGGTAGGATTTTCGCAAGGATTCTGTTGCTCCCCTGGCTGGTTTCTGTGGCTCCCCAGGCAGCCACAGCTCACATCTTGGTAACCACTGGTCTACAGACTCATACCAACCCCAACAGGGTTTTCAAACATGCAAGAGTGGCTTGGATATGACCGTACAGAAATTATTGTTGCTGATGTTGGTGTTCAGACTACTGTACTGGTTTACAGTGGTTTACGTGGTAAAATAAATCAATAAATGGTTCCCTGTCCCCAAAGGGCTGCCCGAGCCCCAACCAAAGGAATACGAACTCCACTGAGGATGGGGCCCAATAGGACTGGGCTGAAAATTTAAAAGTCTGTTTAAGACTTCTGCCAGACTGGTGACCAGAATGCAAACAAGTGGTATCTTGTAAAAAGAGAATATCCTTACATAACACAACAATGTATAAATGCTACTTGACATCAAAGAAACATACACATCATGTGGGTCAGTTTCATTGTGTAACCTTGCGGCCTGCTCCTGAAGCTCACCCAAGCAGGTTCCTTCTTCAGAGAAGAGAATTATTGGGTTTGTAAAAACAGAAGAGGTTTTTGTGATCCGGAAGAGATTAAAGGTTACAAGGCCACCCTGCATCTGTAGTTATTGTCACTGGCCCTGTCTCTAGAAAGTAATACCTCCCCACACTATCATCATCAAAAACCATGTTGCCGAAGTTGGAGCCTTGCAGAACGATAAATAAAATGACAGGACAAAAACTCTTCAAGTACTGGATCAAATCATTTGCTCGGCAGCAGACAAAAACCGCTTAGCTATATTTTTCTTAAAATGTGGAATGGTACAAGAAATAAGTTTTATTTCATCTTGTAATCACGCGTGCGCACACACACACTCCTGTGAGTTTTTTTTAATGGTATACAGTATATTCATAGGTTAACAATGTTCTAATCATTTCATATAATTGTAAATCCTATTTAAGCTTCATATTTTATCCAAAATTAGCATTTAAAACAATGGGATGCAGGAAGTGCAAATGTGCTGCCCTAAATGCTTGAAAGTCATGTGCCACTCAAAAGAAACTCAGAACTATATGCCATTTTGTTCAAAAGCCAGACCAATAACTCCTTTCCTATGGTGCTATCATGGTCCAGGGCAGTAAATAGTAAGAAAGAACTTCCAAAGACACCCTCTTCTCCCATATACACAATCTTTCTTCTTGTTTTTAATAGCTTTCAAGTGCCATCAAAGGCATTGTTTTTATGCTGAATACTGTAAACACACAGACAGGCCCTTGAGCCTTAGAACTTTCCAGTTTGCCGTTCTTGGTTCCTGGAATTCATCAGGTATGGTCCTTCAGGGCCAGCACTGGGCAAACCATTCTTTTTTGAGTTTCCTGGGAAATGCTTGGAAAAAATAAACAATTTCATCTCTTGTCTTCACCCCAGGAGTTAAATATCCAAGGCCTCCTCTCTCTCTCTCTCTCTCTCTCTCTCTCTCTCTCCCCACCCCGTAGTTCTAGTGCATATATTTATTTTGGCTGTGTTGGGATTTATTTTTGTTCTGGCTCTGCTGTTTGATAGTATTCTGTGGTTATACTGGTAGTTTTATGTTATTGTCCTGCTGCATTTTTAACTATCCTTTTTGAATTGTAAGCCATTCTGCTCATTCCCACATGGACAGGAAAGGTAGAATCCACGTTTGTTAAACAAACAAATGTGCATGCATTTCTTAAAAGAAAAAAATGTGCTCACACTTGTGCAAATACAGCAAGCCCATGCACTGTGTCCCCTACACAAAGCACAAACTCAGGCATTCTGTGGCAGTACACTGAGTCATATATACTCATTTTTTCACTACAGTATTATTGTCTTTAGAAAATGTAGAGCACCCTGGAGCGCATGTAGGAGAAATTCCCAGTGGTTTGTGCCTGGAGCCCATAGCTTCTCATTTGACAACAGGGGAGTACTAGATGCCCTTGCCATTGCTAAGGTGACTTATGATGTTGTTGTGGTTTGTTGTACAAGCACAGTGGCACCTGGCACCTTGCATTCCCTCCTGCTGGGTCTTATCAGAGAGGACTGGAGATATTCATCAAGATAGATTTGCTGAACAGATGTGCATGGTGGAGGCCAGAGCTGTGAAGCAGAAGTGTGAAATTGATCCATTTCCCTGACTGGCCGGTGAGATTTGCCTGGCTGAACAAACTCACAGAATAGCTTTTTCTTCTTCCAGATTTGGCATCTGTGACTGAATTCCTTAATGAATCTCAACACTGGTGAGAGTTCAGACTTCATGTATGGGATATACACATAGATATAGTGACATATCTGCACAGTGAGGCTAGAAGAATAAGGCCAAACTAGATGGTGAGCGTGTAGCTGCCATTCCACATGGCGACTTATGCATCCAAGTCCCCCTCCATTGTAGAATGTATCATACATTGTGTTGTGATTACATTATGGTCTTGTTTGTGTCTCCTCCGCCCTCACTTCTCTAGCCATTGGCAGGCAATGATAATGTGGAACAGGAGTGGGAAAATGCCAGCTGTCAGATCATGATGTAACACACATGAAATTGTAAAATACATGGAGAACAGGGCACTAGTAGACACACAATTTCCATTTTGGTCAGCATCCATCCATTTTCCATCATGTTTGGTTTGGCCCTAAGATTGTTCAATACAGAATAAAGATGACCGATAAGGCAAAAATTAAATAAATAAAATAACAGTCTCCACATACAATGAAAAGATATTTGTGTGTAGAAAAGTTCTGTTCTGTGCCACTACTTGAGATAGGAGTTGCAGCACATGTGAGCCACTTTAGTCCAGTTCTGCCCAGAGCCTAGGGAGAAGCCCAACGTAATTTGAAACAAATGAAATCGGTCTAATAAAATAAATCAGCTTTGCCTATTCTGGAGATGAACATACTCTCGGGAGAGGAAGAGTGCACTGACGAACCCCACCTCTGCACCAATTCAGACAACATAACACTCAAAGACCCTCCTTCCTATGCATACAGCATTTGCCTGCAGTGACAAATGCTGTATTCAGGAATAAATTCTCTTTGTAATGGAAAATACTGGGTGCTCAGTATTCCCAGTCACAAGAAGGATCTCTCCCAAAGTACGCCATCTGTCACTTCAGCCAAGCACTGCATGTGTGGGAACGGGATACTAGGGTACGTATTTGAATCCTGGAGTGTTGTGTCCTGATCAAATGCATCCAGGTCGTTGGCATCCCTGGACATTTACATATGGTTCTTTTTTGCATCCCGCTATAACTGGGCAACAAACAAACTGTAACTAGGCAACAAACCCCATGTTATCCCATGTTACATATACTAAGGGCACAATCCAGAGGATGCCCTAGGCCGACAGAAGTCCCTTGTGCCAGCCCACCATCGTCACTGTAAAGCATTTTCGCACCAACATAAGTGGAGTTAGGCCGGGACATGTGGACATGTGCCGGCCTCCTGCACCAACACGGGCCCCCACAACAGGGTGAGTTGCGTCAGCTGAGCTCGGCTGACCCAGGGGTCTGAAGAGGAGGCAGGAAGGTCACTTTTCAGAGTGAGGGGAGGGTGGGCGGCAGGCATTTCCAGGAGCGGGTGGGTGCAGAGTGGGAGATGGGGCCAGGATCCAGCAGTTATGCCGGATCCTAACCCCATTTCTAGGAGGCCCAGGGCAGTCCCCGGCTGCTCAGATTTGTGCCACCTGCACTTCTCCCACACTCTGGATTGTAAAAGGAAGTCCGCCTTTTGCCACAAAGCTACAGTACTAGGTTTTTTTGTTTGTTTAGGGGGGAAAAAAGCAGCTAAGGGTGAGACAGTTTAGAAAATTATGCATGATATAGAGAAAATGGGTACTTATTCCTGTCACTAGAATTTGAGGTCATCATCCAATGACACAGCCCAATCCTAATCAACTTTCCAGCACCGATGCAGCCGTGTGAATGGGTATCATGCTACAACCTGTGGTGGGAGGGCAGTCATGGAGGCCTCCTCAGGGTATGGGAACATTTGTTTTCTTATCTCAGCTGCATTGCTGCTGGTTAGGATTGGGCTCCTGTAAGTCATTTTAAAAAGGAATTAGAAAAATCCATGGAGAACAAGCCCACGACAACTCTAGCTGCTAGTCATGATGATTATATCCTGCCTTCAGATCCTTCTTGCCAAGGAGCAACAGCAGGTGAGGACAATTCGCCTTCAGGTTCTGTTTGTGGACTTCCCAGAGGCTCCTCACTGGCCAATGTGGGAAACAGGATGGATCTTTAGACTGATTCTGCCAAATCTTTCTTATGTGCTTAAAAGTGGGTGCTGCTGGAAGGGGCGGTGTCTTCAAACTGTGCTACATGGCGTCTTATAAATGCAAGGAACACTTGTGCACTGGCTGGTTTTCCTATGCAACCAAAGTCTGTCTGTCTGTCTGTCTGTCTGTCTGTCTCTCTCTCTCTCTCTCTCTCTCTTACACACACACACACACACACACACACACATACAATGGTGGGGTGAAAAGTCACCCAGTTCCTTCAATAAACCATTACATGAGCACAGCCACCATGTGGAGGGATTCAAAATTACCTCGATGTGTGCGTCAGCCCTAACAAAGCTGTCTAATGGTGTATAGAATTGAAACTTTGCAATATCCACCAAAAGGAAAGGCCTTAATAGCCAGCATTTAATAGACAACTGTTGTCCTACTTTCTTTTCAGTAGCTATAACCTGTTGGTGAAAAGTGAGCGTTTTAAAAAATGCAATTTTTGTCTTCCTTCCTCCCCTTCGATAAGAAATGACTTGTCCATTATCTGGTGAGCTCTGGGCTTTGTTGATGCACTTTCTTCCCCCTGCCTGCCTCACTTTCATGCTTAAAGGGATGTTGCTCTATTGATTTCTGTTGGAAGTGGCTAGCACGCATATTAAATGCCACAGCTCCGGCTGTTCTATGTTCTTGGGCAATTTAGCTGTGTGGAAAATGCAGAAACCTCAGAACGAATTGAGGTGGTCAGTGGGTGACGCACACCCCTTGCCATCCAAGTTCCCCTCTGCTAATCTTCAAGATGCAATCCGCCCTTTCAAGTTTTCACTTTGCTAGTCCCCAGCATGCAGCAAAGAAAGATGACCTCCGAACATAAGAGGGTAGAATAAAGAAAATTGCAGAGAAGAAGTCAGCAGCAAGCCCACTATCCGTGTGAAACTAAAAACAGAGCAGCCTTGCCAGGGAAAGGCAAATAACTGATTGCACCAAGCAATTACCGGTTGCTGTGGTTCAAATCCTCAGATGATGCAGTTTGGTAGAACAATGCTGAGCTCACAAAACTTCCTCTTTCAACTTTGACTCCATTATCCACACTGTTGCCATGGAACTTGGCACGATTCAGAAAAGGACCAGAAAGTTCTCCAGGAGACAAAATTACCCAAGGTCAACGCTCAGATGTGTTCTAAGCATCAGATGTGATCAAATGAGATCAGCAAGTTGTAAAATGGCTATCTGTGGGGATTGCTGGTCATTTCCTCAGAACTAACTGGGAGTACTTGGGAAGGCCCTCATCGCAATTCTAAGCATCATCTCTCTCCCTTTGTGGTATCTGTGGCTTCCTGCATTGTCCATACTCCCTCCATGTTGCATCATGCACTCTCAGGAGAATGTTGCTTCTGGCTGGATAGATAACCTCCTGCTATAGTAGCCATTTTCAACCACTGTGCCATGGGACACACGTGTGCCGCGAGTGGTCCACAGGTGTGCCACAGGAATTTGGGGGAAGGTCATATATTAAAAGAGCCAATGGGAGATGTGAGCCCCCACTGGCAGCATGGTGTGCCTTCTCAATTGTCAACAAAGGATGGTGTGCCTTGACCATTTTACTGCCTAGTCAGTGTGCCATGAGATGAAAAAGGTTGAAAATCGCTGTGCTATAGAGTGCAATCAGACTTGGTTAACAGGGACTGAGGCCAGCAGCAGAAAAGCACGTTTGCCCCGCCCCATGCTCTGCTCACAACAAAGGCCTTGGTGACAGATGGGAGGAGGGGGGTGGGTTGGAAGAAGAATTCTGCACTACCTTCATTGTCACTGGTAGAAAAGACCATTCATATCAAGGCTCAAAGGTCCACTCTGAGATATTTTTAGAGTTAAACTGCAAAACAAAAAAAATTATTTTAATAACCTTTGTTGTAGTTACTTTTTTATACCACAATAACCAGAGCTATAAGCACTCTTGAAAAATACACATAAACTATGTGTAATGGAAAGCATGTGCTGTGCAAGTACATGCTTGTTCTTTTAATGTCCCAGAATTGCTGGATTGGGGCCCTCTGCATCAGGACCATGGCAAGGGGCTTTATGAATACTCCCCCCCCCCCCCCCACTGTGGTCTAGATTTGGACTCCACCACCATCACAAATGTTATTTGCCAAAGGAAGAAAAGTTCTCTTATGGTGCTAATGGGAATTTTTTTTCCTCTTGTCAAACAGCAGTTGCAGTGTTGGGAAATCAGACTGGGAACTAGGGTAGAGATAATTTCATCTCTCCCACTGGTGGACCTGATCCACAGGGAGTCCCAATCAAGTTGTTTAACATTAAAATAATACAAGGGTGCACTTGCAAGGCATGTGTTTATAGTAGAGACCCATCACCTGAAATGGAAGGAGGGTCATTACTGCCCACCTTTTCTCCATCAGTGGTACTCTTACTGGTGAGTGGATGCCTGAGTTGGGGAAAAGGAACAGAACTTTCCATCCCTCAACAGCCTTGATAGACTTTACCTAGTAAATAATCAACCATGGTACTTACATACAATTGATATTTTGGAATCCCACTGTGTAGGCACAGGAGCAGCTCTCTAGAGTGGTCCTGATCCTGAAGGACAACTTCCATTTTTTTCCCCAAGTAACCCTGGTGTCTCTCACTGCCTTTGCAAAAGTCTTATACATTTCAACCAGCTTTCAGAAATAAGTGGGGTTTTGCCAAACACAGTCGTTGGCAACCTTCAGTCTCGAAAGACTATGGTATCGCGCTCTGAAAGGTGGTTCTGGAACAGCGTCTTGTGTGGCTGAAAAGGCCAATTCGGGAGTGACAATCCCTTCCACACTGGGAACAAGTGTAGTCTGTCCCTGGTCTGTTTCCCTGGCTTTGGGCCTTCCTTCTTTGCCTCTTTGCCTCAGACTGTTGGCCAAGTGTCTCTTCAAACTGGGAAAGGCCATGCTACACAGCCTGTCTCCAAGCGGGCCGCTCAGAGGCCAGGGTTTCCCACTTGTTGAGGTCCACTCCTAAGGCCTTCAGATCCCTCTTGCAGATGTCCTTGTATCGCAGCTGTGGTCTACCTGTAGGGTGCTTTCCTTGCATAAGTTCTCCATAGAGGAGATCCTTTGGGATCCGGCCATCATTCATTCTCACGACATGACCGAGCCAACGTAGGCATCTCTGTTTCAGAAGTGCATACATGCTAGGGATTCCAGCACGTTCCAGGACTGTGTTGTTTGGAACTTTGTCCTGCCAGGTGATGCTGAGGATGCGTCGGAGGCAGTGCATGTGGAAAGCGTTCAGTTTCCTCTCCTGTTGTGAGCGAAGAGTCAAGACATAGCTCAAAAAGCAGAGCAGCTGAGACGCGGAATGCAGGAAGCCTGTAAAAGCAGCAGTTGGGTAAATCTTTACTTAATGGATCTTAAAAAGTGAACTAATTGAACCAATATCTAGTAAATGTAACTTGTGAAATACAATGGCCATTAGAAATGGGCATCATGCCACATTGTATAGGAAATTCCTTTAGTACGTGCATGCCAAAATCTAACTCTTCTGAGTCACTGTGAAAACATGATGAGGGCACTGAACTACATTTGACTGCTACATCTGATCTCAGGAAATATATACACTATTTGAAGAATGTCTTGCTGTCTCTCAAGGCACATCAGACCTTCAACATTTTCTTGATTAAATGTCCCATTCATTTAGTAGCCCTCTCAAAATACTTGACACCCTCAAAGTATTCTGCTTGTATTGATCATTGTGTTTTAAACACAAATCAAGTTTAAAGCTCTAACAAAACTGATGCATAATAGGTCTGGTGGTCTAGAGCAGTGGTTCCTAAACTTTTTTGAATGACAGCTCCCTTGACTGACTGGCCCATTGGCCATGGTTCCCCATTCAGGGGTGGATCCAAAAGGAGGCCATGGGTGTGTGCTCCCCCCACGCTGTCTGTCAGCAGAGAAAGGTGCCCCCCTGGGCTGGGGAGCAAAATTGGGAAGGGGGGGAACACTCACTAGGTGGGGCGCCAGTGAAATTGGCTAGAATGGGAGCCCAGGTCTACCCAGCTGGTAGATCTGGGCTCCAAGTCCAGGTGGGAGCCCAGATCTACCAGCTGGGTAGACCTGGGCTCCTTCCTGAACTTAGAGCCCAGATCTGCTTGCTGGGTAGACCTGGGCTCCGGATTTATGGTCTTTGTGGTCAAATAGATCTCGGCTCCTGCCTGGACTGGGAGCCCAAATCTACCAACTGGGTAGACCTGGGCTCCCATTCCAGCCATTATTTCCAAGACCACACAGGAGCCTAGGTCTAAATGCCCAACGAACCTCAGCCATGGAGGCCATAAGTTAAATTGTGAGCCCAGGTCTACCTGGCAGATAGGTCTACACAGCCAGCGAACCATAGCTATGGAGACCATCAAGTTCAACCCGGAGCCCTGGTCTACCCACCTAGTTGACCTGGGCTCTGGAGTTGGTAGTGATCATGGCCTCCTCCAAACACTGGATCCACCCCTGTTGCCATTAGGGCTATAATCCTATACATCAGTGGTGTCAAACTCATTTTATACAGAGGGTCAAAATTAGTATTCTTGCTGCCTGCCGAGGGTCGAGACTTCATTTTTGCCAGGCCCACAGGTATAGACATTTAATGCTCCCTGTTGTGTATATGCAACATTGGGCAGAAATGGCTTAAGGAGTGGCATCATTAAGCAGATGATGGACAAAAATCAGTACTTTGTTCTCCAATAGAAACTCATTAGCTGCAAATGATGGAAGAGAAAATGTGCAAATCTTGTTACTGTTTTCAAGATATGAGAGAGCCTAATTATCATGCCAGAAGAGCCCAATTATAACAGGAGCTGGATAAATTTCTTCCACATGGGCCTTATGTTTGACAACCCTGCTATACATTGTATAGGGTGTCAGGTTTCTTTGTGAGGATTCTGCAGCTCCCCCGGCTGGCTTCTGGGTCTCCTCAGGGAGCCATTGCTCTCAGTTTGGGAACCTCTGATCTACTTTAGAGGAAAGCAGGCTCCCAAGGATAGGTAGTCCTTGGACAGCTTTTTCTGAGGAGCCAGGCTACTTGGATATTTCCCAAATTGAACCCTTTTGTTCCTGAATCCTTTGGTCCTGCAATAACGCCTTCTGGTCATTTGAGTGATGATGCTGTAGGTTGGCAAAGTGCAGGCCAGCAGCTCTGTCCTCCAACAAACTGCCATGGTGATTCAGGAAGGAAAGCAGATGGGACCTGCTGCTGCAGTCCCTGATTTAAGACCCTTGGCGATGTATAATACAAAGTTGCTGAATGATGGAACATGATTTCCTGAATAGGTTTGCCTAAACACTAACAACAACCCACCTGTTGATTGCTGTACTCCAGTGGTAAAAGTAAACTCTAGCACAGCAAACAGCATCTAAAAGCTAAGTGGTTTATGGGGGAGGAAAAGGGCACACTTGGAAAGCAATTTAATTAATCCACATAGGTGGGAAGTTACAGTGTAAAAGGCATTGAGTAGGTGAGCAGTTAACTGTGTCACTTATGTCGGAAAAAGAACAAAAAGCCAACAAAAATGCAATTAGAGCCCTCTTCCATTAAGTCCTCCCTTACAAGTTAATACCAATAGAAGGAAAGGTTCTGGGGCATTTATCTGTACAGCTTAAGAGTATTTTATCTGCCATTTTTCAGGTTTCTCTCAATCAGAATTCTGTAAGAAATTCCATTTGTGCACTAGCCATTGGCCAATATTAACCAACAGAGAAATATTACATGATAAATGGAATTCACCTGTGGCAGTATCTATTGCTCAAGTTGCTAATAATGACCTTGAAAGCTTCCCTGGAGCTACCTCTGCCACTTCTACTTACTTTGCTAAACCTGTGTACAACAGAGATTCGAAAGAGAGCCGTCTACACAGCTGTGAGTCAGAGAGACCTCTGAGTCAGAGAGAGGCAATATTCAGGAGGGTGTTGATTTTCTTTATGCTACAGGTGCCCGTGTTCCTCTGGGTCATTGTCAGTCCCATCCTAGGGAGGTAGATCCACGTTGTAGGGATCCATTCTAACAGAGAGGCACAACACAAGTAGCCCTTTGTCACCTTGTTCAGCTTTATTCGCTTAGGCCTGCTTATTTACATGTAACCATGCTGTCTGTCTGGATCCTGTCCCCTAGTAAGGGCAAGGTTTTTTCCCCCCATTTTCTTGCCCTCCTCTTTGTCTGTCTTGGTGGATTCAAGCATGGCCTGTTGGCCAGGGCTACACGCATAATGACTCCATCCCAGACGCCTGTCGGGCAGGCCTCTCTCTCTCTCTCTCTCTCTCTCTCTCTCTCTCTCTCTCTCTCTCTCTCTCGCAATCTCAATAAAATGGAACTGGTACACCTCTGCTCTGAGGAATTTCAGAATTCCCCTCAAGGAGACACATTCCAGAATGTTCAAGGAAAGCCAAATGAGTTTTTATCTAAAGGTGTTTGAAAACGGTGTTATTTGATTTACTCAGAAGCCCATTGTGTTCTGTAAGACTTGGGCTGTGTAATCCAATCTTATTCACCAGAAACAAACACCTCTATCTATAAGACAAGTGAAATTTATCAGAGGGTTCCTTTCTTCACATCAGAGATTTGAAGTGTCTTTGATGTATATCCACCCCCCCCCCTTCAAAATAGCTGTGGAGAAGTTCAGTTTTGTTGTTCATTCCCCAATTCTGGCAGTCCCACGTCAAGCAATCTCTGGATGCCCAATATCACAAGGGGGGGGGGAGGAACCCAGGTTCCAATATGAACCAGATCATGAAGCATGCCTGGTATTTATTTTAAAAAAAAAAAATCCAGCAGAACAGCACTGAAGCTGAAACTCTCAAAACTGGTCATTCTGATGGTTGTAAAAGAGAATACCTCCTTGGAAACAGACTTTGCTCTGAGGCGAAGAAGAGCAAGTTAACTCTGTTGGTTTCCATAAAGCATTTCTGGATTCTCAGCACAGTAATTGAGATCAGAATCCAGCTCTAATTTCAAAATAAAATTTGAGTTCTTCAAACAGCTCCCAATGCCTGGGGGAAAACTTTGAACAGTGTTTTATGCTCCTTTTATCCTATACGAGGCTGGGTTCTGGTCTCAGCAATGCCAATGAAATTCAGCACGGATGGAGGGGGGACACACAGATAGGACTGAGCCTGGTTTTGATCCCCCCCCCCCTTCATTCTCATGTTCCAACCATCTGCACAAATCCTGGATGTTATTTTCTTTGGGTTTAATCTGACTGTTCTCCAACCTCGAAGCAGTTTCTTTCATTGTCTTCAGCAAAATAAAGAACAAACGGCAGAGACAGGAAAAGATGATTTTGTCTCAGAATTGGTTTTGTTGTGAGCTTCTTTTTTTCCACCCAAAGTCTCTCTCTGGGCCTCAGCTGCTGCGTGAAACTCAGGCTGATGAATGATAGGGCACCTTACTTGACATCAGGTGTGAATTGATTGGTCCTCAACCACCTTGCTTCAGAGGACAGCTTTCTTTTCTTTTTTTACAAAAATCAGAAAAGAAAATACAGTGTGATTGCGAATAGTTTTCAGTCGCTGGTAATAATAATAAATGTATTCAGCAAATTGCACTCTCTCTTTGGAGGAGCTAATCTCAATGCAAAGCCTTTCTTCTCAGCACCAGAGGGGGAAAAGAAACCATAGCAAACGGGGGGGAAAATCAATTTCTAATGCACTTTGTTCATTGAATAGGGGAAGTTCAATCCCAACCTGTCTTTTCATGTCTTCTATTAACTCTGTCAATTTCCCACCTCCTCTTAAGTTTCCAGGATGAACACATTTCTGCAGAAACGAAGGGCCTGCAATTTTGTAAGAACGAGTCTCATGCAGATATTACTTCCCAGGGGCATCTCGCACCTACCCAGCATGTTGCCTGCAGAGTAA
The DNA here is from genome assembly GCF_035046505.1 of Tiliqua scincoides. Taxonomy (NCBI): domain Eukaryota; kingdom Metazoa; phylum Chordata; class Lepidosauria; order Squamata; family Scincidae; genus Tiliqua; species Tiliqua scincoides. Next base: position 148,634,545 of record NC_089822.1, read on the forward strand.
CAAGCAGCGAGCCAGGAGACGGATGGTAGCCTTCCCACAAGTGGAGGACACGTTATTATCACAAATAATTATGTTTGCACAACAAGCCAACTTAAGCAACATTCTCATGTAGTTGTTTCTACTTATAAAGGACAGAAACAGTTTTCTTGTCTGTCCCTGGTAAATCATTGCCCCGATTTGGTCTTTTGGGACAGAGTTTGAGGATATTTTTTAAAAATGTTGTTAAAGTACACACACACAATGCTGTGGGTTTGGAGGAAGGGGTCTTCAATAGCTGTAGTCTCAGAACTTCTACCCAATGACTATAACCCAAAAGTTGCAAGACCCAAGACTTCATCACTAGTCAATTCTTAGGGTGACTGTGTGCTGAATTTGACTCTGGAAGGCAACTGGCCCTTTAGAATTCGCTTCTTCCCACACTGCTCCCCACCAGTGTACCCTGGAGAAAAGGGGGACTGCACCCCTGTTATACCTCTGGGTTGTCATTTTGCCTCCTGTTCTCCCACAGGTCCTGTTGCCTTCATAGGGACTATGCTAACCCCACTTCTGGAGCTACTGCTGGCTGCCATCCCCCTGCCTTTAGTTACAGTTTACATGGGCCTGGGTAGAGTTGTCATCAACCTCATGCCTATATCACTATATTACTTCCAGCCCAACCACGTTTGTGGCCAGGCAGATTGGCCTGTGGAGTCCCTGGAGGACCCTTTACAACATGGCTTCCAACACATGCACTCCGATCGCCATTTTTTCAGCTGTCGGTTGCTCTCCCTCAGATCTGTAGAAGTTAAATATCTGCCTAAACACCCACTTTGCCGTTTAATTAGGTAATCAGATCTAGGCTGTAGCAGTTGATTCCTTGTTGGTTTCTAAACACAACATCCAGCAGCACACTACTCCCCAACTGCTCTCTGAATATCAAGGCCTTTGATGCAGTTTTTCCCATACTGGAGGTTGAACACAAGAAGTAGCCACCATTGCTGGTTAGTCAAAAAAAGCTTAGATTGTGACCATTAAGTGGCGAAATGTTCAGACAGTGCCTTCACACTGTACCACAGCTTGAATTATAGGAAGATTGTCATAAAAACCCCTTCGCATGTAGAGCTCTCCTTTTAATGGCAGGCAACAATGACCCAAGTTGGGTTACCTGCTGGGTGACCTGGAAGAAAACTGGCAGAACTGCAAATCTGGGCCAGCCCTATATGAATAATCTCCTGTGGTGACAGCTCTGCAGCAGCATCAGGACTTACTAGTGGACATCCTAATGTCCCACCAGAACCCATATGAGGCAGAGCTGCATCCCTGGGGGGCAGAAGGGGCCACATCTCCCAAAAGGTTAAAGTTCTAAGCTGCATCTTGGATAAGTGTAAGAACCAGGATATTGTGTCTCTGTTTCCCACTTGCAAAATTAAGAAACCTTCCCTATCAGTTAGTAAAGATTTCAGGGAGGTTATAGCAGGTATGACCAGCCGGTACACCACAGGAGCTGCTGGGGTGAGCTAATGTCACCTTAGACAGGACTGCAGGACTGCTCACTTTTCTGATGTAGATCTGTTCTTTTAGATCAGATTCTGCTTGACCTGATGCAAATACATGCACCATTACAGTGCAATACCAGGCTTTCATCACTACACCTTCCCACATCCCATTCAGACAGTCTTCTTATCCATGCATATTGGGAATTGAAAATATCCCTACATCAAACTGGAGACAAGTGAATGAAATGGGTGAATCAATCCATTAGTCCCAACTTACTATAGGACAGGAACTCAGCTGGACTACTCTCTGCTCTCGTTTAATTATTTTAGAGTGCTTCCATGTGGAGGTTGTGTGTGGATTGCTGCTACTGCTCTCTCACTCTTTCTTTCTCTACAGTCATTCAAACTGAAGCCACAATTTCTGAAGAAAGGTATGGCTATAGCTAAATTTCCTTGTCATGTGGCTCAGGATGTTACTGATTTCTGATATGGGATGAACAGGGGAGAGGAAAAGGGCCTGACATTGGCCTCTGGGTTGCCAAAAAGGATTAGTTCCAAATGCCTATCTGAGCCCAGGCAGATGAAGGGGCACGGATATAGACCCCACGGGTAATGAGGTCCCCAAATACTGTCCACAAAGATGACCCAATGCTTTTAGTTATCTGTTTTGCCTTGACTCCCAAGGAGGAGAAATTAGAGCTGGAAAAGCATCCCAACCTAGCAAATGGAACGTGAAAGATTTTGTTAGCAATTGTCGGCAGCCATTAGCAAACTGTGACCTTAAGCGGGTGTGTGTGGGGTGGACGGGACTAGTCCTCTGACAAGGCTCGAGTTCTAATATTGAGTGTAGGCAGTGGTGTCATTAGGATTCACAACAGCCGATGCGAGAGGCCTGCGCATCACCCCATGCAGTGGGCGGGGCAACGCCCCAGGTGTTGGGCGTGATGATGTACCATCACCCCGTCCCCAATGGTTTTTTGGCTGTACCTTTTGATAGAACACAGATATTTCAATGTGGTTTGTTTCATTGCATTCTGCATGAAATTACTCATTGATTGATGTATAACATGATGGTATTATTCCTCCAAACTCTGATTTTAGTGATTTTGAGAACTTGTAGAGTCACACGCACACCCATGTCAACTTACTACACCTTATTGCAGCAGTTCTCAAACTTTTAGCACTGGGACCCACTTTTTAGAATGACAATTTGTCCAGGACCCATTGGAAGTGATGCCTTGGCCAGAAGTGACATCATCAAGCAAATTAAAATAAATAATTATAAATAATTAAATTAAAATAAAAGAAAGAAATAAGGGGGAGCCAGTCCTGTTCCACCAAGTGAATCTACTCTGAAGTAAGTTCTATTGTGGTCAATGGGGCTTACTCTCAGGAAAGTGTGGGTAGGATTGCAGCCTGTGAGCCCAATCCTACGCATGTCTACTCTGAAGTAAGTCCCATAGTGGTCAATGGAGCTTACTCTGTAGTCTGCCTGCAATAACACCCCCCAAAAAGAATCAGTGAGATTTCCAGCCCTCCCCAGTGCCCAGTTTAAAGTTCTTCTATTTCAAGCATATCAAGATAGATGCACCTGGCTTTACAAGTGCAAAATAGAAAACATTCCCCTTACCAGTTCAAGCCTCTTTTTTTTTGTCCTTTTTAGTGGGGGGGGGGGGAGGCTGCCTTCTGGAGCATTTGTTGCACTCCAGCTCCATCGGATTGGGACCATTCTGGTGTCCTCATATTACACTTTGCCCAACCTGACCACCAGCCAAGGCACGTCTGCCTTCTCGTGAGTAAACGCGACCGTGAGGTGCTTCGCTTTCCATAGGGCTCCATAGATGCGCAGCTGGGAGGGAGGGAGGGACCTCCCTCTCCCTTTTGTGTTTTTGGGGACTGCATTCATTGGATCAGGACCATTCTGGTGTCATTGGATTCCTCTCAGCCTGCCCTTTCCGAGGGACTATGGCAGGTATGCCTACTCACGAGTAAACGCGCGATACATCTCACTTTCACTTTCCATAGGGATCCATTCATCTTATCTTTCTGGTTTTTTTACCATAACCTTTGAAGGAAAGGAGCGATTCCAATTTTGTTTTTTTGCATTGCACTCCACTGGCCATTCCACATCCAACAGTTTATGGCATGATGCGGTAGCTCCTAAAGCCGCAATTTTAGCCCGTCACCCCCCAGGGTGCATCACCCCCGGCGCGTCACCTGGTGCAGCCCGCACCCCCGCACTCCCCTAGTGACGCTACTGGGTGTAGGGCAGGCCTGAGGCCAAGGGCAGGCATCCACAGATTGGCTTTGTGTGGTGATTGCCCCACTATGAGTCAAATACCAAGTTCTTGTCTCCCAATAGTCGATGTGATCTCTTTGCTATAATGGAACCCTCAACATTCATATATTCTGATTTAATGGTGATTATAATGACTGTAGATTCCCTCAAAGGAGCAGCTGCTTTACTAATGTGGGTTCTCATAGCGATTGGTTGAAAGATATTTATGGGCATGTGAGTCAGAGAGAGAGAGAGAGAGAGAGAGAGACTCTGTGTGTGTGTGTGTGTGTGTGTGTGTGTGTGTGTGTGTGTGTGTGCACGCGCGCACAAAGGAATATTCAACAGTTTAAAAGTGACTATTAATGTCTGATTAAATAGTGATTTTTCCCCCCTCTCTTGTGTGCTATGCATCTCTCCTTGCATATTCTGTGTGACTACTTTAAGGAGAGTATAATTATGCATCATAAAAATATGTCTGCCCTTGTATATGTAAACACAGATATGACTGAGTACCCTTTCGCAAACAGCCCTTCTGGCTTCCACAGCTTGACAATAAACTCTGTTAAACATATGGCTGGCTTCCAAGCAGCTGAGGGTGACTCTTTAACTCGCAATGGCTGCCAGCAGAAGGGCCAGTGCCTGGGAGGGAAAAGGGAGGGGGAGTATACTCGTAGAGCAAAATCTCACTGACAAATTGAGCCAGCAGCATAGTGTGTTTGGCTGCTATTTACTATTGATTCTGAGCTCTGCAATGCTGGGGGAAAACCCCAATATCTCAATTCCCTCCTTCCTTTGCCCACCAAGGTCTTTAAATGACCTTGGCGATGCTACATTTAGATAAGACAATACTGTCACCTTCCTCAGTTGTTCTGTACAGTGGCCAAACCTGCTATTGCAAGTGGAATATTGGAGAAAAGAGATTGAGACTTTTGTGTCTTCTGCATTAATAACTCAAATTCTGGGCCAAAAAAAGAGCTACATTCTGTATTGTGCAAATTGAGAAAATGTGCATGCATTTCCTTGGTCTTTGCATAGCTTACTCTGCCTTTTTTGGTCATAGGGTGGAACAATGAGCTATATAGGACACTGAGGTGCTGTCTGTCCACAGAATTTGGGCAATCTTGCTGAGCCCAGTTTTGGCTTTGAAGATGTCACCAGGCATTGCCTACATACTTTAAAGCTTCCTGTTGCAGCCAGAAGGGATTCTTCTTTTCAAGGAACCCAAGACTCTCCAGCATCCAAATTCTGCTGCCAGTAATAGAATATGCACGCAATATATATGCACACAATAGAATATGCACGCAATAGAATATGCACGCAAAACAGCTGTCATCGACATGGAGCTGAGCAGACTGCAGATGGACATCGTCGCCCTTCAAGAGACTAGGCTGCCAGATTCCGGATCTGTCAAGGAGAGAAATTTCTCATTTTTCTGGCAGGGAAAACCACCAAACGAAACCAGGGAACATGGCGTTGGCTTTGCGGTCAGAAATACCCTGCTGAAATCCATCATCCCACCTACTGTGGGAAGTGAAAGAATTTTGTCCCTGCAGCTCCAGTCATCAGCAGGACCTGTCACTCTCATCAGTGCTTATGCACCGACTCTGTCATCTCCAGCAGAAGCCAAAGACAAATTCTATGATGACCTGGCCACCACTGTCAAGAAAATCCCTGTAAAAGAGCCATTGTTCATCCTCGGCGATTTCAATGCTAGAGTTGGTGCTGATAACAGCTCATGGCCCACTTGCTTAGGTCAGTTTGGCACTGGGAGGATGAACGAAAATGGCCAACGCCTGCTAGAGTTTTGCTGTCATCACGGTCTCTGTGTCAGCAGCACGTTCTTCAACACAAAACCCCAACATAGAGTCTCTTGGAGACATCCAAGATCAAAGCACTGGCACCAGCTCGACCTGATCCTCACCAGACGCTCCAGCCTTCCCAGCATCAAGATCACACGCAGTTATCATGGTGCTGCCTGCGACACTGACCACTCCCTGGTGTGCAGCAGAGTGAAACTGCAAACAAAGCGACTGTATCACACGAAAAAGGAAGGAAGACCTCGCATTGATACCAGCAAGACCCGGGATCAGAGAAAAGTGGAGGAATTTGCACAAGCGCTTGAGGAATCTCTTCCAGGCCCGGCCGACGCAAACGCATCCAACAGATGGGAACATTTCAAGAATACCGTTTACAACACCGCCTTGTCCATATTCGGCAAGAAGACCAACAAGGCGGCAGACTGGTTTGAAGCCCACTCTGAGGAGTTGACACCAGTCATTGAGGAAAAGAGGAGAGCTCAAGCAGCATACAAGGCCTGTCCCAGTGAGCGCAACCTGCAGGTCCTCCGAACTGCTCGCAGCAAAGTCCAACAGACTGCCAGGAGATGTGCTAACGACTACTGGCTCCAGCTCTGTTCCGAGATACAGATAGCAGCTGACACGGGCAACATCAAGGGGATGTATGATGGTATCAAGCAGGCCCTAGGTCCAACACAGAGGAAAATTGCCCCTCTGAAGTCTGCCACAGGCGAGGTCATCCAGGATCGGGCGCAGCAGATGGAACGCTGGGTGCAGCACTACTCTGAGCTATATTCCAGAGAAAATGTAGTCACCGAAGAAGCACTGAACAACATTGAGTGCCTGCCTGTGCTGGAAGAGCTTGACAGTGAACCAACCCTAGAAGAACTTCACGTGGCCCTGGACTCCCTTGCCTTTGGCAAGGCAGCTGGAAAAGACAGCATCCCTGCTGAAGTCCTAAAATGCTGCAAAGAGATCATCATCACTGAGCTGCATGAAATCCTCTGTCTCTGCTGGAGAGAAGGTGGAGTACCTCAAGACATGAGGGATGCAAACATCATCACGCTGTACAAGAACAAAGGTGACAGGGGTAACTGCAACAACTACCGCGGCATCTCTCTCCTTAGCGTTGTAGGAAAGCTGTTTGCCCGAGTTGTACTAAAGAGGCTCCAGGTACTTGCAGAGAGCGTCTATCCAGAATCGCAGTGTGGATTCCGAGCCAACAGGTCCACCACTGATATGGTATTCTCCCTTAGACAACTGCAGGAGAAATGCAGGGAACAACGACAGCCACTCTTTATAGCCTTCATAGATCTCACAAAGGCTTTCGACCTGGTCAGCAGAGACGGCCTCTTCAAGATTCTCCCCAAGATTGGATGTCCACCCAGGCTCCTCAGCATCATCAGATCTTTCCACAAGGACATGAAGGGCACTGTTGTCTTCGATGGCTCCACATCAGACCCTTTTGACATCCGAAGCGGAGTGAAGCAGGGCTGTGTTCTTGCACCAACCTTGTTTGGGATTTTCTTTGCTGTCCTGCTGAAGCAGGCCTTTGGAACTGCAACAGAAGGCATCTATCTCCGGACCAGATCAGACGGAAAGCTCTTCAACCTCTCCAGACTGAGAGCAAAATCCAAAGTCCAGCTGAAATGTCTGCGTGACTTCCTCTTTGCCGACGATGCAGCTGTCACTACCCACTCTGCCAAAGATCTCCAGCAGCTCATGGATTGTTTTAGCAAGGCCTGCCAAGATTTTGGACTGACAATCAGCCTGAAGAAAACACAGGTCATGGTTCAGGATGTGGACTCACCTCCCTGCATTACAATCTCTGAGCATGAACTGGAGGTTGTCCATGACTTTGTGTACCTTGGCTCAACGATCTCCGACACTCTTTCTCTCGATACCGAGCTAAACAAGCGCATCGGTAAAGCAGCTACCACGTTTTCCAGACTCACAAAGAGAGTCTGGTCCAACAAGAAGCTGACGGAACATACCAAGATCCAGGTCTACAGAGCTTGCATCCTGAGTACACTTCTATATTGCAGCGAGTCATGGACTCTTCGCTCACAACAGGAGAGGAAACTGAGCGCTTTCCACATGCACTGCCTCCGACGCATCCTCGGCATCACCTGGCAGGACAAAGTTCCAAACAACACAGTCCTGGAACGTGCTGGAATCCCTAGCATGTATTCACTGCTGAAACAGAGACGCCTGCGTTGGCTTGGTCATGTTGTGAGAATGGATGATGGCCGGATCCCAAAGGATCTCCTCTATGGAGAACTCGTGCAAGGAAAGCGCCCTACAGGTAGACCACAGCTGCGATACAAGGACATCTGCAAGAGGGATCTGAAGGCCTTAGGGATGGACCTCAACAAGTGGGAAACCCTGGCCTCTGAGCGGCCCGCTTGGAGGCAGGCTGTGCAGCATGGCCTTTCCCAGTTTGAAGAGACACTTTGCCAACAGTCTGAGGCTAAGAGGCAAAGAAGGAAGGCCCATAGCCAGGGAGACAGACCAGGGACAGACTGCACTTGGACCCGGTGTGGAAGGGATTGTCACTCCCGGATTGGCCTTTTCAGCCACACTAGACACTGTGCCAGAACCACCTTTCAGAGCGCGATACTATAGTCTTTCAAGACTGAAGGTTGCCAATACAAATAGAATATGCTTAAAAGAAACAAAAAGCAGCCTTCAACATATGGCAATCTTTGGCATCTAGATTTTCCCACTGTTTGCCATCCACTTCCTCATAAGAGCTCAAAAGGCAACCTGCAGCTCTGCAAAGAGGATCTTCAGAACAGCAACACAAAGATGACATCTGCCTGAGTTTACAGGGCGCCTGGGACTATTGTACTGAGGTTTGCGAACCAGTCTTGTGGACTCTGCCGATGCTCACTTGCAGTGCTGTGTTTTGTTATGCCACAAACAAAATGGCCAGTCATTGTGGCAGGTGGTGTGCACAGGGAGGAAATGCGTATATATTGTAATGGCTCCACAGTGGGCCTGTGTACGCATGCACAGTTTTTGTATAGGGCCCATTGTTCCAGAAGGCATAACTCCTACTCACTGTTTTATTGCAATCAAACAAGCATGCTTCTTTATTGTATCGCAGAGAAGAGCTAAACTAGCAACTGAAAGGAAAAAGAAAGGAAAGTCTTTGAAGGCTGGCTCCATCCCGTAATACAAAGTCTCAGGTTTAACTGTTTAGTGGCCATGTTATTACACATTTCTGTGCACTGGGAGTAGGAAGTATGGAGAAACATTGTATCTCTACATGGGGTCTCTGTTAGTAGAGACCATCTGGCTATCCAAAAGGGCTGGCTCTAGTTCTGAAGATGCCCTTAGCAAGGTGCCCTTTATGGATATCCCTCCCCCCCAAGGCTTGGGCTTACATTGGCATTAGGACAGATATATTTACCTAGCCAGCACCAGTTTCCAGCAAGGGCTTCTCATTGCCACTGTATAACATGTTGTAAGCCGCCCTGGGTCCCTTTCGGGGAGAAGGGCGGGATATAAATAAAGTTGTTTATTATTATTATTATTATTATTATTATTATTATTATTATTATTATTATTATTATTTTGAGCCAAACGTTCTTTTGAATTAAACATGCTGTTTGAACTTTGTGTACCTGGGATTCTCCCCCAAAATAGGATCCATGGGATGATCCAGATCAGGACCCCAACATGGTGTGGAGCAGGTTTTAAAACTTTGGTCTGCTGACTTTGGTTCAAAGCCCTCCTTCCCACAGCCACTATTTTCGCTAGGAGAGAAGTTCTCATTTGGTTTCCATGGGGGAAATAGCAGCCCCAAATGAGGGCAAGTGGGACCATGTCAAGGCAGTTAAAGCCCTCCACAGCCCTCCCCATGCTGCAGCTCCAGTCTGATTCAGCCTCTCTCCTTATCACAGCCAAGAGGGGGTGGCTGCAATCCTGTAGATATTTACCTGGAAGTAACCCCCCCCCCCCAACCAAATAGGATTTACTTCGTAGTAGACAGGACTAAGCTTGCACTGTGTGTTAGATCTGTGTAATTTTCCTCCCTAGAAAAGCAGAGATTTCCAAAGGACAAGCAGAAACAGGTAGTATCCACAGATCCTTTTACAGAATTTTATATTCTCATTAACTACACAGTCACCTGTTCCAGATTTATGGTCATCAGATTCCCATGCAAAGTCATATTCTGGGGCCCCACGCCCTTCCAATTAATATCTTACACCCTTGTCTTATGCCTGACATTCACACAGGCAAGCATTGCCCTCCCCCACCCATGATGTGTATGCGCAACCTCCTGATTTTAGGAATGGGTTAAGTCAGAATGCCAGATGTAGGGGAGAGCACCAGGATGAGGTCTCTTGTTATCTGGTGTGCTCCCTGGGGCATTTGGTGGGCCGCTGTGAGATACAGGAAGCTGGACTAGATGGGCCTATGGCCTGATCCAGTGGGGCTGTTCTTATGTTCTTATGTTCTTATGCTCATCATAGTGTGGACTGCATACTTACAGTATTCTGCTCCACATGCTGTCAAGGCTACCATTGTTTTAGATTCTTTAACCAGCATGGTCACTGCTTCCTTATCATCTGATGAGGGGAAATCATGAAGTTCTGAATGTAAAAGGTGCATGGAATTTAAAGGCATGCTTAATCGGGGGGTTTAAAGAGTCAGTCTATGAAAGAGGTGCTTTTTCACTCTCTGGTGTCTGTTACACTCTGGTGAGGGCTGCTACTGGGATCCACACCTATTAACTCCTACAAAGCTGCAGCATACAGAACCTCTATTTGGCTAGAGTTCAAATGGCCCTGTTGGCCTATTAGGGGAAAACTCACAGGGTCAGTAAAATAATACCTTTTATTAAGATCTGCTGTTGTTCACAATGCATTATGTAAACTTCCATGCTACACAGAAATCTTTCCCAGAACGAATGTTGAATATATTTTAAAGGAAATGTGGGGAGGACAATAGATGTTTCTGGACAAAGATGATGGTGGTGACAAAGTTTTTCTGGTGGTTGGGGGTACCTCTACCCAGTACCCTCCTTCTTCTCACCATCTCACCCTTATTCTAGAATAAAATGGTAGTAATCACTGCCACAACCACAGCTAAAACTAGACAGAGACGGGCTTGGGCTGCCTTGGAGGAAGAGATCCTCCCTCTATATGTATGGTGGGAGCCCCAAGTTCCAATGGGGCTGCACCCAAAATGGAGATGGTAGCATAGGACTAGGAGTCATGTGAAGGAGGCAACATGTTTTGTCAGCTGAGTCAACCAGACCAGACAGATTAAAGATAATAAATATGAGGAGAGTGTTTTACAGCAGGAGTAACAGGCGAAGGGGGCAAAACATCATTCAAGGAGGCATATGCAGAAAAAAGTTAGGTGGAGGGCCTAGGCACAGGTTTTACAAGCATGTCCTCTCCTTGTTTTCAGTGCCAAAGGGCCAGTAGGCAGAGAGACGTGAGGCGGCAATAGCAAATCCACAGCACTTTTAAATCTTTTTTTACATTTCATTACACAAAACTTAGTTTTGGAACTGAAATCTCTTTGTCTGCTCTTCTGGGTGTGAGTATGAAAGGATGTGGGACAGTTGCTTGGGTGACCATCCCCACATGATTTGGGGCATGATCCTATGCCCCCTTGCTCAGAAACAAGCCCCAAGGCGTAGCCTCCACATGTGGGGGTCAGCCCTCCATGCACTCTGGCACAGTATAACACAGTAAACAAAAAAAAGCACACAAATTCTATTGTCACTTGCAGGACCAGGAAGTTTACTGCCCTCAGGGAGAAACTTTTGCCCCTTTAGGCTGGCAAGTTCTGCTGGGATACATGCAGACACACCCAGGAAGTCTGTCAAAGGGTGCTAAAGGGGGGACTTCCATGGATTTTTCAACAACCACAACAAAACAAGAACTCCACATTGGGTGAACATATGGTTACAAATCCCATGTGGGTTGAAACTCAAGGATATGCTCGCAGATGTAATTTCCTATGGAATAACTGCATGTCTGACAGAGGCATGTGCCAGCATGGAAGAAGTTCTGGCAGGGCCCAATCCTATCCAACTTTCTTGTGCTGATGCAGCCACAATGAAGCCCTAAGGTAGGGGAACAAGCATTCCCTTACCTTGAGGATGCCTCTATGACTGCCCCCTCTCTGTCGGATGCAACGCACGCCCCATTGGCATGGCTGCATTGGTGTTTGAAAGTTGGATAGGATTGGGCCCTTAATGAGGCTAGAGCATTGCTATGTGAAATCCCTCAGGTAACACAGAGACCTGCAGGTATGACGCAACAGAGTGCCCTTTGAAAATACACATATTAGAAGGAAATCATGTCTGTCTTTAGCACAGTTTGGAATATCCAGGTCTCTGGACAGCCAAAGAATGTTAAAACAAAATGAAACCATCCTTTTATTAGTAAAAATAGAGATTGATTTGTTTAAAAAAGCACATTAGACAAACTGTCAATAGAAGTTAATCTGGGTGTATTACTTTGGGTCAGAGGGCTGAATCTTATATCCTCTTATGTCATTATTGAACAGAGCTGGTGACCAAACAGAACTCGAAAGGAGTGTAAGCAATTCATATGCTATTGTCAGATGTATACTCTTGTTGGAAAAGAAGGGGAATTTTCACAGTTAAGGGCTCTCAGGTTGCCCAACTCATGGCCACAAGATTCACATGCAGACGTCACAGTAGAGACTCTTGGAAGTTCAAATCAAATTTGATTGACTTTACTGAAAATATTTCATGAAAAAGAGGAGGATGAACAATTTTACATGTTTCTGGTACTAGCAGGTATTCTGGTTTAGAATGCATGGCCAAGTTTTCTGATGGTTATAGTTTAAAATGACATACATAAGCTGGCTGGAAATGCACAGTTAATTCAAAGAACAATCATTCACAAATAAGAAGCATACCCCACATGGCAGGGAGCTGTACTGGTCCATTAAAAATATAAAGTCCAAATGTAGGAGTTATGTAAAGCATAACACATGGCGGTGAACTGCTTTTTGAATGCACTGGAATGCTATATCAAGCAAGCTGGATGTTAAGCAATGTCTCTATTTCCCCCATGAAGGGGGAGATTTAAAAAGTTGTTTCTGGGCATGAAGAAAAGCACCACAGCGTGTAGTTTGGAACACTTGAAGATTCAGGTAGTTTTATACTCACATAAAATGCACCCACACAAAAATACAATCTCAGGGAACTCCAAAAACTCTGGGCAGATAAGCATACCCAGGAAACCGCTGACTCTACCATTCCTAGTATTGTTAATCATCACTGTATGTACTGCTTCCGTTCTAATTTATATAACAATTATCCCTGACTACACCTCTTCTCTCTCACAGACCTTTGACCCCACATTTTCCACTTTCTGTATGTGCGTGTAGACACACACACAAGTGCACCATAAACTGACAATAACTAGTACTTCATGCATCCAACAAAACGGACTTCAGTTCACAAAAGCTTATAGTGAAATAAATATGTTATTCTTTAAAGATCTGCAAGACTCTTTGTTTTCTGGGTACATAAGAAGTGTGTTTTTGAAGCTTAAGCAATGCTTTCTGCTGACAAGCATGTTTACATAATAAGATTATAGTGCAAGAGTCCTCAATTCTCTAAGTAGCTGAAAGAATAACTTTGTGTGAACAGTCCAATTTCACCTTGACTTTCCTCAAATATACTTTGATCGGTACATGACCTTCGAAAAGCTTTTGGCTCCTTCACAATAGCATCTGCAAGAAAAACTAGAACAATTTTTCTTTAGCAAACAGTGTCTTTCACTAAAGTAAATGTTGATTACCCAGACAACAGGATCTTGTTTGCTTGATAGAAACTTCAACTTCAGCAGCAGCTGAAAATCCTTTCTGGGAAGCTTGTTCTATCTTTTGAGTCACTCAGGCTATTTAAGTCAAGAGATCATAGATCCTCAATACAAAATATAAAGTTAGTATATATAGCAAACAAGGATGGGAACTTGAGTTAAGTGACTCAAGTCAGAGTCGTGTAAACACATTTTTCGCTGACTCGTGCAGACTCAAGTCACGTGTCAAAGACTTGGGCAAACACTCAAATCTGGGGGTACTGACTTGGAAAGTACCATGGATTTGGACAACCTGAGTCACTCAGACATGGCCTGGGGCTTCTGCTTGCATATAAGGAAGTTGTGCCACTTCCATGTCACCCAAAAGACCTTGTTCAGTGATCTGGAAGCCGGGCATTCAAATCTGCATGACCAGCAGCAATCAGCAGCAGGGTATGTTATGTTCAGTCAGGAGGCAGAGACCAGTTGGGGGTGGAAAGAAACAGTTAATTTTTTGTTGTTGTTTGGGTTTAAGGGTATCAGGTTGCAAGGTTGCAGAAGTAACTAGCTAGGTGCTGCACGTGTCCAGAACACTGAGGAGGGAGGTGCTTCTTCTTGTCCTTTGGACTATCCATTGGACAGAGGATGTGTCATTTTTTTTTGTCCTGACTGTGTCCTGGCTTTTGTTTACTGATGGGATGGGCAAGGACATCAGGGGAGTGTTTAAAGAGAACTCCAGCACGCATACACACACACTGGCAGCAGCTCAGTTTTTTCCTGTGGAGCCACGGCTGACTATTTTATGAAAAAGACTTGAGACTCAAATCTTTTAGAGTCTCCAAAATGCTCTGGGTGACTCGGAAAGTCCACCTGTTGGGACTCGCGTTTGAGTTGCGTTAAAGGAGACTTGTGACGACTCGAGTCAAGCTGCGCTGGATTTGCCCACCTCTGATAGCAAAGGACTATAAATCCCAATCCATATTATGCACTTCGCCATGTCAGAATGCCACCTTGAGCAGGGAAATCTCCTGGGAGGACAATAACTGCAGAGATGATTCTTGTACTACTCCCTGTTGCCAAATGAAGACCACATGAAGTTCCATGTACACGCTTAAATGTTCCTGACGTGTGCAGATTTCCCAAAATGGTCCAAGCAGACATCGTTTTGGATCTGAGGATAGAGGACTCAAACCCCTCATGGAACAAATGGAGGAATAGCCTTTTATGAATTGCCTGATAGCAGATGCTGCCCCAACTGGGCTCCCTCTGTAGTTCACTTTGCCTCATGGTTGATCAGCCCTTGGTAGTTGCCATTTCTACAGGCTGCCACACTGCCCCTTTGCCCAAACTCAAGGATGCCCACTGAATCCTCACATCATAAAAGCTGCTCCCCATTGTTTCCAGATACATTTGAAAGGCCTGGGGTGTTGTGTGACAATTATGGCTCAATATTTATTTCCTTCATTACGCTTACCCTGCCTTTGCTTCATGACAAAACTCCAGGCAGCATGCAGGCACAGAATGGACCCATATATCAGGAGCTGCATCAGGTGTATTCATAACAGATTGCTTATGTAATTAGTGGGAATGACTGAAAGTAAATCAGGGCAAAAAAAATAAAAAGGATATATACTGGGAAACCCAATATGGGGCACAAATTCCTTAGGTGTTGTATGCAGAAGCAGTGTTGGGAACCTAGTGTGATCTACAACACTGGGATCTGATGGATGCTGAGGATCACAGTGGTTCTCATAGCAATGCCATGCAGGAGTTCTCAAACTCTGGGTCCAGGACCTGCCAGTGGGTCGTAACCCAATTTTTGGTGGCTTGCAAAACTGACAGGGCAGATCAGGCTATGTGCATCAAGTGTTAAACAAGCAGCTACTGGGAGCGGGGAGCACTGCTGCCCAATCAACCTTAATAGCCACACCCCTTGGCATTTATAGATCAGGCAGCAGCCTCTAAGGCCTCTAAAAAGTTTGGGAACCACTGTGCTATGGGATTGGCTTGGGAGTGCAAATCTCTTCTTTGACAAGGCTCAATGGGGGGAGGGGACCTGCTATGTTGACAGGGCGGAATAACGATGACAGTGTTGAAGCCATGTCCACCCCCACCCTACCCTCACCTCATCAGAGCCATCTTCTTTCTGATTGTTAATCATTCATTTCCTAATGAGATTTTTAGCACATTTCCCCTCCTTTCCCTGGTAATTAGAAAAATCCTGTTTCAGCGCTGGTGGTGGGTTTTCCCTCCTCCCCTTGAAGGCCCCAGCAGGTTGGATTTTAAAACTAATCAAGGACTTGAATCTCTCGCAGAGTGTCAAGCCCCTTGTTTTCATTCCTGCTCTTGCTTTCCAGTCACCTAGAGAAGCTCATGCCTCAAGTCACTGAGAAAGCCTCTTAGTATTCTGCACCTTTCCCAGCTGCTCTGCCTGCTGAGACAGGTAGCACCGTTTCATGAGAGGCCACCAGCAGGACAGATGCATGGAGCTGGCTATTGTCATTCACTTGAACTGGCGTGGATCATGGATAAGGGCGCTCTGCTTCTGAAAGCAGAGCGACTAGCTCAGTGGTCAGCTGCCTAGATGGCACCTGTGAGGCTGACACTCAGCTTCCCTGCCACACAACCAGCTCCTTGGGCGACCTTGAGCTCAGGTGAATGAATACAGAAGAGATTCTCAAAGTCTCTTAGCAGTAGATGCAGTCCAGCCTTATGCAATTCTACTGAGAATTAAATCCCACTCTGGTCAATGGGACAATAAGCACACTGGATGGCAGCCCTAAATTTGTGCACCAAGAGAGAGTGTCTTCCTTTCAGGCAGTGCGCTGGCAACCTATGTAAGGCTGCATCAGGATTACTTGCCATTGGTGTTTCAGTGCCAAGTCAGAACTTCAGCAGAGGTTCTTCAAAAACAGAATACCGGTAAGGACACTGTGATGTACCCCTGGATTGTGCAGTCAGCTCAGTCTCCAGGAGCTTGCAGGAGTCAGATGAACTTTATATCTGATCCCCCCCACACACACACACACACATGCAGGCCCCATGTGTGCTTATTCATTATGAAAACATCTCATCCATTATAGAACTCCCAAGCCCCTCTCTCAAGGCAACATTTAGATACTGAGCAAACGTAGACCTGCTTTGCTTCAATAAGGTAACTGTATGATGTGACCTCAGACCATGCTTTAGGGCAGTGGCCTTCAGCCTTTTTTATGCCATGACTCCCCATCAATCAATAATGAGACCAGAGATCCACTGCTGATTCTGTCCCCTTTTCAGGGTCCTATCTGCTCACCCTTGCCCCTGTTGCTGCCCACCCCATTTCCCACTAACATTTGTGTCTTCACAATAACCCTGTGCGGTAGCAGGCTGAGCAGTGTCTATCTTAGGAGCTGCAGGGGAAAACAGCAAGAAGAGGCTGTGCAGGATGAAGAACTCAGTTTTGATAAAGCAGTACCATTACTGGACTGGATGCAAGCCTTCCCTTGCACAGGATTTGAAAGGTTGCCATGACACATCAAATGAGGGAGTCACAACCCACAGAGTGAAGAAAGGTGTTGTGCAGCACAGTCCTATCTTGCGCTGGAACAGGCGAGCCAGGAGGCTTGCGCTGTATCCAGTGCAAGATGGCATCAAAGTGGCTCAGCCAGAGGTAAAGGGAAACTCTTCCCCTTATCCCCGGGTAAGCCACTGCAGCCCCACGGGTCTCCCAAGACTTGCACCACCTCAGGAGGTGGCACAAGTTTGAGGAGAGCGGAGCAACTTGAAGCCACTCCACACTGCTTGGGAGCAGGGATTGGGATCTGGCATAACAGCCAGATCCAAGCCCCATCTCCCGCTCCCTGCCCACCCACCATGGGACTGCCCATCCTCCCCCTACCCCAGAACGCTTCCCTCCCACCTCCTCCCCACCCACCCCAGAGCCCTGCTTCTGCTGAGCTCAGTCAACACAAGGCTCGCCCTGCAAGCTTCTATGCAGCCTCCATGTGCCAGCGCAACTCCCTGCGCTGGTGTGGCTTGCTCCCGAGGAGGCGCAAACATGCTTTACGGCCATTCAGCCATTTCAGTGGAGTGACAAAGAAGGAGGGATACCTTCGCACACACATTCCAAGCATCACTTTAAGCCAGTGGAGAAAGGCACCAGAAGCTCGGCTGCTCCTCCTGAGCAAGTGAATGCTCAGGACAAACGTCCTGTGGGTCACTCCAGTGTTTTATAGGGAGCTTGAGGTGTCACAGAGTCTCCCAAGATGGTCAGCAAGGATCAAGCAAACACTGCTTGCACCTTTTTCAATGGAATCTCTGGAGGGGCTTCCCAAGAAATGAAGTGCATCTCCATTATTACATTTGCTCCTTGGCCTGCAGGGTCAAGTCAAGCTCAGTGCTCTTATAGTCCATGAGGTCGGTTTGCTTGCAGTGTCTGTGTTCACACTGCCCTCTGCTGCAGAGAGTCCTTAATTGCTCTTGTGGTCATTGGCCCCTGTATACATAACACATAGAAAGGGTGAGTATGCATGTCTCCATAACAGAAACACTGCATTTTTGCACTTAGGGGGAAATGAAAGGGCTAGCAGGAATGTGGATTCAGAGAAGAAAGTATCAGATTACTGTAAGGTAGGTTTCAGTAAAAATCGGGAATAAAGTTCTTAATATAAAATACATTTCAGGAAGGTTATTTATTGTCTATCATTTGGAGCCTTTAAAAAGGCAGGAAATGCCTCTCAAAGAAATGATTTAGACCAGATATTAGAGGGTGAGAGTCCCATTCCTCTCTATATTGCTCCTAAGTGTCAGACATCATGAAGGGGGGAGGGGGAGAGATAATAGTATCCTCCAGCACCCAATTCTGGAACATGATTACAGGCTAGCACCCTGCCTTCAGTATCACAGCCTGCTCAGCTCGAGGCTTTCTTTAATGTGAAGATGGGGCAATTATAGTTTCCCCTCCCCCCCCCCCGATGCACACAAGCATTCCAGCCCTCTCTATACATTTCTTCTGCCTGTCTTGACATATGTGGTCGGGGAAGGTTATAGTACCTACTTTGGGATACCATGAATTAGGTCCGTTTTAAGCCAGCATGAAGGGCTGGATTAGATGATCTCATGAGAGTATTTCCGGGTTTGCAAGTATAACTGGGCCTTTGCTAAGCAGGCAATGGAGTCCCTACCAGCAGACCCTGGATGGAAAAAAACGCATTGCGGTAACTATGTCCTGTATCCAAAATAAAAGTTTACACTCTTTGAGCCAAAAATGGAGAGTAGGGGGGAGGAATCTATCTTTGTAACTCACTAAGTGATCCAGATGCCCTGAAGTAGCCAACACTCACCCTGTTTCCCAGTTCCTGACTCAGGTTTGCAGCTGCTCCATCCAAGTTCCACATTGTTATTACTAAAGTGCCTTGTTTCTTTTTTACTGGCAGGACCTCGCCTGAGCAAATTGAGATTCAGAGGCGTACTGTATATTTATCATCATCACTGCAAAAGACATCCAAGGGTGACCAGGAGCTCTGGAAGGCATTCAGAGAGTTGCTAACAAACTTCCAGCAAACAAGAGGCAAGCAGCAGAGCTTTGAAATGGCAGCGGTGTTCCTCAGGCAGTCTTGGGCTGTGGGGCCCAGGATTCCCTGGGGGGAGGGAGGGAGAACAAACTGCTTGGCTTAAGGAGGCAGTGCAAGCTCCAGAATGCCATTACTGCATCTTGCTGGATGCACTCCTGGTTCCTGGGCTCTAAAGGGAGCAAGGAGGGCAATACCAGCCTCAGATACTTGGGCACCCCC
The DNA here is from genome assembly GCF_035046505.1 of Tiliqua scincoides. NCBI lineage: Eukaryota > Metazoa > Chordata > Lepidosauria > Squamata > Scincidae > Tiliqua > Tiliqua scincoides. Next base: position 148,653,670 of record NC_089822.1, read on the forward strand.
CTCAAATGACATCCCTTCTCCAGCCCCTTTTACAGCTCTTCAAGCAGCTCCTCTCCTTTCAAAACACACACAGGAAAGACAAACACATTGAATATGCCACTGAGCTTGTGGTTGTGCTAGTGGAGCTGGGCCTGCTCACACTCACTGCCCCTGAGTTCCCCACAGGCCGGTGTGCCATTCCTTTCACTAGCACGTCACAGCATTCAATGTTCGGAACGTGCAAGATGTGTCTATAGGCACAACCTTAACTGGCTTTGAAAGGAGACTGAATACATTCATGAAGGATTATTGTATCAATGACAATGAGCCATGATGGCTACATAGAACCTCCATGTTCCAGGGCAGTTATGCCCGTGAGTTCCAGTTGCTAGAGAGTAACAGTGAGAAGCGGCTGTTGCCTTCATGGCCTGGTTGTGGGCTTCACAGAGGTATCTGGATAGCCATGGTAGGAAATGCGAGGCTGGACTAAAGGGCCTTTGGTCCATTCTTACATTCTTATGAAGCGTTTCTGTCACTGACGTACAAGCTGTGTGACTTTGAGGTCTTGACTGTGAGCAACGCTTACCCCTCAGCTACAGTCAGAAGCTTGGCAAAGGCCAATAGGCATTGGAATCCTAGAATTCTGGGGCATCCATTTAAGTAAATGTCACAGTCTTTCAGGAATGGGATCTTCTCTGTTTTGTATTTGGGTTGGAGTTTAAAGCATGTACATGCACACACAGACACACCCATGAAGAAAAGAAGAAGTAGGGTCACAGCAATAAAATACCCACCTGCCCACCCATTCCCAGTGCAGGAATCTCCTGTACCGCTAGTAACAGTGCAAGTAGCGGGGCATTGTGTCAAATTCCTATGCCAGCTGACAAGACCGATCACCAATGTCTGCCTAAGCTTGGAGCAGTAGACACTTTCCAGCTTGCCCACGGGACTGGAATGATAAAACTCCATCTCCAAGTTCTGAATGACATTGTTCTTTGCAACCAAAATATCTTTTATGTTCTCCCAAGCATGGACCAGACTAAAGAAAAAAAAAAGGAGAACTTGAAAAATCAAATCAGTCATGAGTGCCTAGAACTTCTTCATAAGCCAGCTAACTTTGAAGCAAACTTGGACTCTTTGAAGGCCTGTTTTCAAAGCTCTACCCCTCCGGCTACAAAAGCAACAGTTGCCCTCTTTTAATGTGGTTGCTTGAGAAAAGCTTCTAGCCAGTCAGCTCTTTTTAAGGTTCCAGGGGGCTACAACAGACTAGACAGGGCTACAGCACTGTGAAAATCCTGGCTTCTCCTCTAACTTCATTCATTTGTTAAACGAGGTGGTGGCACCTCTCCATTCCTTTAAGGAGCAGAGAGATTACTGCACTCTGCATGCAAAACAGTTACATTGTGGGTGAATTGAATAGCACCAAATAGAAACAAGGTCACATGCCATGCAGATGTGGCCAGATCCTCAATGAATATCCAACTGAATATTCTCAGGACTCTTTGAAGAGATGGGCAGTCTAATTCTAACCTGTGCCGGAACAGTTTGGGCAGGCTGCATGGACTGTGCTGGATTTAGCACAGGTTAGGAGGCGGCTGGAGATCTCCTCAAGGTTAGGGGAGATGTTTCCCCTTACCCTGAAAAATGCGCCAGCCTGCCCTAAAGGGCTTCCTAGATCTGCACCAGCTATTTAGCTGGTGCAAATCCAGGAAGCCCGGTGTAAGGCTGGTGTTGTATGCATGTTATACAGGACTGAAATCCTGCATAAACAATTGACCCAGTCTTATGGCTGGCCAATTGGGTGGTGGATGAAAATCCTACTGTCCGATTGGCCCTCTAGTTTAGTGTTTTAGCAGCACCAATTGTGGGGAATCTGGGCGGAGCTAAGGGCTATAAAGCCAGGGGTGTTTGCCTTGTGTTTTCATTGCCAGGTTCTGTTCTGAAGATGAAATAAATGTGTTGAGCTGTTATCTCTATGCCTTCCTTTATTTGCATGGACCCACTATTTAACAGCTGGAAGGGTTGGAAAGGGGTTTAGGATATGACAGAGGAAGCCTCCATTGATCCCGCCTCTCTCTTGGGCCCAAGCTTCCCCATCCCACCCTTCCCCACCCAGCAACATCTGCTCCCCCTGCCCTGTGACCCACTTCTGAGGGTATATAAAACTTTTGTGCTGCCCCATCTTTTATATGGTTCTCTGATCTGGTTTCTGGGCCCAATAGAGTAACTTAAAAAACTCCAGCAAGCTTTTTCTCACAAAATCTTAGCACTGCCACCTTGCATCACCTCCATAGTGGTATGGCTTGAACTAGGACTCCCAAAAATCTCAACTTTGAATTGGTACCACATGCCCATAAGCATACAACGGCAATAATTGGCCCAGGAGCAGCACACTTGGCAGGATCTTGTCCAAAAACAAGGCCCAGAACTGGATGTGATGCGAGGGTATCATCCAGGATAGGCACACCTGCGTGATAAGCACATGGCCTAAAGATGATATCAGGGTGCATGCTTTCAGTTCTTTATTCCCAAACATGTACTGACTATTACTAAATGATTTTTATTTATTTTTTTCAAAATTCAACCTCACCCTTCTCTCCTTGGGGAACTTGAGGTGTTTTGCAATATCATAAGAACATAAGAACAGCCCCACTGGATCAGGCCATAGGCCCATCTAGTCCAGCTTCCTGTATCTCACAGCGGCCCACCAAATGCCGCAGGGAGCACACCAGATAACAAGAGACCTCATCCTGGTGCCCTTCCTTGCATCTGACATAGCCCATTTCTAAAATCAGGAGGTTGCACGTACACATCATGGCTTGTACCCCGTAATGGATTTTTCCTCCAGAAACTTGTCCAATCCCCTTTTAAAGGTGTCCAGGCTAGATGCCATCACCACATCCTGTGGCAAGGAGTTCCACAGACCAACCACACGCTGAGTAAATAACTATTTTCTTTTGTCTGTCCTAACCCTCCCAACACTCAATTTTAGTAGATGTCCCCTGGTTCTGGTGTTATGTGAGAGTGTAAAGAGCATCTCCCTATCCACTCTGTCCATCCCCTGCATAATTTTGTATGTCTCAATCACGTCCCCCCTCAGGCGTCTCTTTTCTAGGCTGAAGAGGCCCAAACGCCATAGCCTTTCCTCATAAGGAAGGTGCCCCAGCCCCGTAATCATCTTAGTCGCTCTCTTTTGCACCTTTTCCATTTCCACTATGTCCTTTTTGAGATGTGGCGACCAGAACTGGACACAATACTCCAGGTGTGGCCTTACCATAGATTTGTACAATGGCATTATAATGCCATTATAATATTAGCCGTTTTGTTCTCAATACCCTTCCTAATGATCCCAAGCATAGAATATCAATTAAAAAGGCAGTCAGTACAAAAATATAATAAAACTAACAGCTACAAACCAAAACAAAATTATGATGAGAACTCAGAAGATACTCCCATGTATCACTGCCACTGAATGCCAGAGAATGGTGGGATATTCAAGAGTCTTTCTTCCTGATCAGAGCCAGCCCATCCTTGAGGCCAACTGAAGAAGTCGCCTCAGGCAGCAGATTGCCAAGGGGTGCCCACCCTCTATCTGCCCACTGCTCCTCCTCCCTGGATTAAAAAAGGAAGGGGAAAGAAAAAGAAAGGGTGTGTGGAGGAGAAGAGAATGGTAGAGAACCTCTGCTGCTATACTGAGAGGGCTGTGTCTTGCATGTCCTACTCTCTTCTGAGATTTGGTTGGCATGGACAGTGGAAAAGACCTTCTCAGTGGCAGCCCCTCAAATGAGGTATCCCCTATCTTGTAGTGTTCACTGTCTTCTTCCTTGCAGGTGTTCTTTAAAACCTTGGTTCCTTAACTTGTTAGACTGGCTAGTTCCCATAAATTTGGATCCAGGGACAGGATGAGCTCCTTCTGCAGTGGTATTCAAACTGGGGCGTCGCGACGCCCCAGCCTGTGGGTCCTGGCCTCTACCCCCTTAAGGGGTGGGGGCAGCCAGGAGACAGGGGAGAAGGCAGCAGCGCGATCCACAGGATCGCGCCGCTCAGGGGGGCTGCAGTGCACTTGGCCAAGCCTCCTTCAGCCTCCCGGGGGTGCAGGGAGGCCTGCGCAACCTTCAGCAGGGCTTCCCAGGTCAGGAAAAGGGAAAGCAGAGCGATCACGCCCCGCTCCGCAAAACCGGAAGCGAAGCATGATCACTCTGCTTTCCCTTCTGACAGGGATGCAGGTACTGGGGTGCACCCTCCAGTCCCTGCAGCAGCCCTCCCTGTGGGCAGGGAGCCCTGCGCGAGCGCCTGCAAGGTGCCCCAGGTCAGGGAAAGGGAGAGTGGGGCAATCGTGCTCCGCTTCTGCTTTTGCGGAGGGAGAGCAGATCGCTCCACTCTCCCTTTCCCTGACCTGGGGCACCCTTCAGGCACTCGCACAGGGCTCCCCGCCCACAGGGATGGCTGCTGCAGGGACTGGTGAATGCATCCCAGTCCCTGCAGCCCCCTGAGCGACGCGATCCTGGGGATCGTGTCGCTGCCTTCCCCCTGCCCCGCTTCCTCCCCCCCTGCCCCCGCAAAGATTTACTGTGGGTTTCAAACTCAGGAGAGTTTGAAAACCGCAGCCCTTCTGAATCGTATTTCCCTACCCAGTGCTCTTAAAGTAATAAGCTCTCTCTTTAGGTCAGGTGCTGCCATGCCTAAGTCCATAGTTGCAGCTTGCTGGGACACACTTGCAGAAAGCAAGACTTATCCAGCCAAGGAAATAAAGAATTCTCCAGTGCTTCCTCTCTTGCTTGGAGAAACATTCAATAAAACAAACCAGAAACAAGTGGGGTGAAGATCACTTGCCATCAGAGCCCTTCCAAGAGCAGCTCCACAACTTGAAAGCACATCTCAGAAAGCAGCCGAGGTCCCAGTGCACTGCAAGGTTAAATGCACTGTGATTCCGGCACCAAGTGGAACCGAGAAAGGCTTTTTAAATATAAAAACCAGTAGCCGTAGGGTAAATTAAAGATGCTAATTTAATTTCATTAGATCCACAGAGCGGTGAGTTGTGGGAGGCAGGAAATGCATTTGATGTCTTTTAAAAGCTGCAGTTTCATATATCTTTTTTTTTCTCCTTTTCCAAAAAGAAATAACAGCTCTGGTTGTAAAAGATACTGACTTTGAGAAGCTAATGACACTCATGAATTATTTTTGTTGATTTAAACACCCACTCTGATGTTAAACAACATTAATAAAGAAAAAGTGAATTCATTTCCCAAGTGGAAAGAGAGATGCCTCGCTAACAAGGCCTGATATTCATTCACCGCAATTAATTGCTTGCTATGTAGCAAACTGCCCTGTCCCGTTGCAATGGAAAGCGATTCTGAACATAACTAGGTCTGTCACCAGCATCACAATAAATGAAAAATGGATCAGATAATATAGTAGTTGGGGCACTTGCAAAACCTGACATGAAAATTCATGCTGAATTTTCTGTCAGTTTTCTCTAGATGGGTCCGTGGCTTTGATCATTGCCATGCTTACATCAACAAGGCTGACATCTTCTCATGCTAGTTACATCCTTGTGGTAGTTCAAAATCATCACTGTCGCACTGAACTAGCTGTATACATGGGATATTTGAATCTTTTTGTGGCAACCCAGTAGTTGCCATCGTCTCAAGTATCACAATATGAGGTGCAATCTAGACCAGTGTTTCTCAAACTGTGGATCAGGATCCACTGGGTGGGTCCCCATTCATTTCAATATTTTATTTTTTAATATATTAGACTTGATACTACGAGGGTCGCCCAGAAAGTAATGCACCACATTTTTTTTCTTCAACAATTATTTATTGAACACAATGAAACTTACACACAAGAAAGAATGATGTTTCTTCTACACTCCCTATTTTTCCACGTAATCTCCGTCCAGTTCTATGGCCTTCCTCCAGCGAGACACAAGGGCATGTATGCCCTGTCGGTACCACTCCTTGTTCTGGTCACGAAGCCATTTCTGCACTGTGCGAATCACCTCTTCGTCATCCTCAAAATGTCTTCTGCGAATGGCATCCTTTAATGGCCCAAACAAGTGGAAGTCTGAGGGAGCTAGGTCAGGGCTGTAGGGTGGATGGGGTAACACAGTCCAACCCTGTTTAGTGATGTGTTCTGAAGTCCTCAAACTTGTGTGAGGCCGAGCGTTATCATGTTGAATCAAACATTCACCTGGGTTGTTATGGCGCCGAAGTCGCTGGAAGCACTTCTTGAGTTTGGTTAATGTCTTCACATAAGCTTCAGAATTAATGGTGCTGCCTCTTGGCATCACATCAATGAGTATGACGCCCTCACAGTCCCAAAACACAGTGATCATGACCTTACTGGTGGAAGCAGTTGCTTTGAATTTTTTCTTCTGTGGAGATTGAGGATGACGCCATTCCGTCGACTGTCGTTTTGTTTCGGGCTCAAAATGGTGAACCCAGGTTTCATCACCTGTCACAATCCTGGACAAGAACGCTTCCCCCTCATCTTCAAAACGTTTCAGCAACTCAGAAGAAATGTTTTTTCTGAGAGATTTGTGGTCCACCGTAAGACAGCGCGGAACCCATCGTGCACACACTTTTGAGTAATCAAGAGCACGGATGATTGCATCCACACTTCCTTTGCTGATTGACAGCTTCAGTGCCAACTGCCTAGTCGTTATGCGTCGGTCCTCGCGAATGAGCACATCAGCAAGCTGCGTCTTGTCAGGTGTGACAGCCGTGGATGGCCGCCCCAAACGCTGCAAATCTTGGAGCTCTGCCAAACCGCCTTCTAATGGCCTCACCCTCTGTGCCCAGCGACTAACCGTACTTCTGTCGACTGCAGATTCTCCATAAACTGTACACAAACATTTGTGAATGTTCCCAACAGTTTCTTTCTCCGCAGTGAGAAATTCAGTGATGACACGCTGCTTGTAATGTACATCACTTACAGATGCCATTTCGAAACACTGCTGCAGCTACGCTATCTGTCTGAAGAAACCAAAAATTTGTGTGCGCACTCCTGAAAATTCAAATAATGTATATCTAAAGTTTCGCATTCGTACCATTACTGTAGGCTGAGAAAAAAAATGTGGTGCATTACTTTCTGGGCGACCCTCATACGTACCATAGTATGTCACTGCATATAGGAAAATGTTACAGACCTGTACTTTTAACAAGCTACTATATATATTCTTTTAACAATGATAGTAAATGGGACTTACTCCTGGGAACATCTGGGTAGGATTGCAGCCTAGGATAGTTAAAAATTTTCCTGCTTGATGACGTCACTTCTGGTCATGACATCACTTCTGGTGGGTCCTGACAGATTCTCATTCTAAAAAGTGGGTCCCGGTGCTAAAAGTGTGAGAACCACTAATCTAGAGCAAAGATCACATTCACAAGAGCAGCAAAGTGTTTACAACTTTCAGGTGGCAGCATCCATACCACTGTTGCAAAATGAAAGCAACAATCTTGTGCACATGTGAACATGTTTATCCTACCATTGTTCCAAGGAGTTCAGGGTAGTGTATGCAGTTCTTCCTCTCTCACCTCAATTTTAGCTTCACAATGCATGTGCAATCACTTTCAGAGCCTTTAAGCAAGCAATTAAAGGAATGGTCAGACAATGGAACTAGTTAAATTCAAAGAGACAAATGGAATTTTTGTGGAAATATGATGCTTGGGAAATGGAAAAAGAAAATGAAATTCTTCTTGCAGGTTTTGCACATCACTACACACAATATTTTGCAGGTATCGAACAACATCTTGTACTTCTTGAATGGCTTGTACAAAGGCTTTTCTATTTGTTGACCACAGATTCATAAAGTGATCACTGGAGGTTCGAATGTGCCTTCCCTGTTTCGGTTCTGAGCCGCTAAAATGACTTGTGAATTTACTAAGTGGAGCAGGTAACAGTATCCCCAAACTGGATGATTTACAGCCCAATCCTGAGCTGCCCAGCCTGCAGGGATGCAGCTGCGCCGAAAATGGCTACCGCTGCATCCAATGTACTCCAGGCAGTCACCACTTCCTCCTTGGGAGAAGGGGACTTTTGTCCCCTTCCCCTGGGTAAAGTGAGTAGCTCTGCAATGGGACTACTTGATTCTATGGTGACCCTAAGGTTGGCATAGAATTCAGAGCCTCCATGTGGGGCAGCCAGCGCAACAAGGAGACTCTGGATCCGGTGCAACAAAGTTCGCCAAAGTGCAACAAAGTTCGACCGGTCCCACCTCCCTTCCACCCCTTCCACCACTCCATCCCCCTGGTATGCCTCCTGTGGATAATGTCCCCCATGTGACTGCCCTGTGAGAATGCTAAACTATCAGTGAGCTCACCAATAACCCATTGGGCATGCATTAAGGTGCAAACCTGTACCTTGTATGCATCCCACACACACAGCCACTGTTTTAGGTAATTTATTTTGTAAGTGACATGAAAAAGTGCTTCCATGACTGCATGAATGGTAAGAGCTGCCAATGCGGATCTCGTGTGGAGGCATGGTTGGGTCCACTCCATGAACGGTGCTTGCCAGTGGTCCGGCACACTCTTGCAAGTTGTCATTATTCTTCTATTTAATGGATTTATGTCCCACCTTTCCCCTCTTGCAGGGGGAAATTCATTCAAAGCCACTCACAACACATTCATTTATAGGTTTATATTCTACCTTTTGATCAACCTGATCCCCATCTGGGCAGGCTTACAATCACAATCAAGAACAACTTGGCAGGTCTGATTGTTGCTGATTGTTCCACTTACTTCTCTGGGCCCTTCTCTGGAGAGATGTTGTTCAGATAAGGAGGTGGAAGCAAGCTCATTGCAGCAGCTCCATTCTCTGGCCAATGGTGAGGGCCCAGGTAAACTTCACTTTCCATGGTGTTCAATCTGGGAGACAGTGACAGTCACAGTCTCTGTGAACTGGGCTTTACAGAGGCAAGCCCCAAATGTGTTTTGCACCTCTGAATTTTACTCTAACAAAAGTTGCTTCTGTGGAAGGTCCTGGAATTAACAATGTTTTTCATTCTGACAAAGCCCTTTGTTCTATTAGTGTAGCTCTAGTAATTTTATCTGCATTTCTTGCAGACATGACCTTGCAGTGAGTTTAAAAGAAAAGAATTGTCAGAGTGTGTTTGAATGACTAGTGAAGACATTTTTTGAAAGTGAGATCTCTACCCCTTCACCTTCTTCCTTCCCAGACTTTGATCCTTCACCACCCTTTGATCCTCTGTCTCTTTCCTGTTAGATACCCCTTTTGAGTTATTTACACAATATATAATTATGCATGCTAAGCATAGACTACCTTGCAACTTAATGCTTTTTAATCCCCAATTGTTTATGAATAATGGCTCACATTAAGGGGAGGAGGAGCGACTGCAATCAAGAAGGGATGGGGTTTACTGGGGAAAGGTTGGTGGTGGGGTTTTCAACTACTTTAAATAAGTACACTATACAATATGGACAATTGGTAGCATGCTGAAGATTTAACTATGTGCTTTAAATGGCAAGCAGCCTTGGTGTGCCGCCTTCTCCATGCGTAATCGGTTACATCAGTGTTTCTCAAACTATGGGTTGGGACCCACTAAGTCACCTGCAGGGAAGAGAGAGAGAGAGGCATTCGCCTGATTTTCACCAAGGCAAGAACTGAGGCACAAGAAGATTCAGCCTGACTTTCTGAAGCTAACACCACAGTTCCACATATACAAGCTGCTGCCCTCATTTTGTAGCAAGAATAGATGCTTTGGTGGCATAGATTAGAAGATCTTCCACTTGGGGTACAAGAAAAAAAGAGAGCAAATCCCATTAAGAAAGGAAAAACAGTTACTGGAGAGAGTGAGACTGCTGAAATGGGTTGCAGTTGTTTTAATGTCAACTTTCTATACAACCTAGTGTGCCACAGTGGTCCCTCTAGGTAGCTTACACATATCCATATAAACAAGCAGCCCATCAACTGTAAAACAAAGTCCTCAAACAGAGAAGGAAAGTGAGAAACCATCATCTCACCATCACCTCAGTCACACTGCTGGTCCATCTCATTCAACACCGCTCACAAGGACAGCAGGATCTCCCCAGCATTATTCCAGCTCGCTCTCTCTCTCTCCTATCTGTAGATGCTGCTAGGGATTGTACCTGGAACATTCTGCATGCAAAACTTGTGCTAAAGCAAGCAGCAGTTTGTAAGGCCCTCTGATATAAAGGGCCTCCCAGAAAAACCATGAGAGAATGAGCCTGAGGAGCCCAGCTAGGAAGTTGGTTTCACAAGCTGGTGCCACTGCTGAAAAGGTCCCACACTATATGCACAACAGCCTATTCTCCAGGCTCCTGGGTGACTCTCCCGTGACCTGAACTCAGGACAGAGGGGAAGGGGAATCTGTTGAACAGAATGCGTTGTCAACACAGCTGCCTTGACTAGAATCATTCGATTCCATTGTAGGGATTTGTTATAACTTCCAGCTTTTCCTTCCCTATTTTTGGCCTCTTCTTCCTGATATTTGGACACTTTTAAATCTCCAGAAGCTTCTGTGTTGATTCAGCCGCCTTTGTTCTTTTTGTAGCATAGGGATAGCAGAATCCACCACACGCCTCTCCTAGCATAATTCACTTGCTTGTGTCCCTAAATTCTTTAATCCTCCCCTGCTGCTTACAGACTTTCTAGAAGCTTCGTTCTCTAGATCCACGCTTCACCTCACCTTCCCAACACAATTACGTGGATCCTGTCTACTAAGAAAATGTATGTGCAGACACAATTACAAATGAAACAAACGGAGCCTTCCATGGCTATTTGTCTTCATTGGCCAGGATGGCACAGGACATAGCAGAAGTAATTGCTGTCTCTTTGCAACCTCCCTTTTCCTTTCTGAAAACGAGAGGCCTGAACCCTGAAGGTTTTCTGCCAGCTGTCTGTCTTGTTCCACTGGAGCTCAGATGGCAACTCTCGCCAAAGGAAGTTTCATGTTGCAGCTGTTTGGATTTGACTACCAATGTTACCTGTTTTGTAAAATCGCCTCTTTATATGACAGCTCAATGGGAAAAGGTTTTCTGTAATATCAGGATGGGAAAAGACACATTGTGGACACAGCTGCCTTATTTCCAAAGAAAGAAGATATCCAGTCACATAAAAGAGAATGAACTTTTTGTTCCCCAGACTGGGAAGCTTTTCAGACTCATTAAAAAACACTTTGACAGAGTAGACACAAAAAGCAAGAGGGGAAAACTGAGAAATGTAAAGTTTCATATCTTGATCACGACAGTTTGTAAAGGCTAAGAGCACAGAGCACTGGAGAGTTGGGGTGCTCTATGATTGGCCCAAAATACGTATAGCTGCCTGCTCTGGGACAGACGGCATGGAGGGGAGTGCTCAACTTTTTTTTTTTTTGTTTAATGATTCCATTTGTTTTCATTATTAAAACTTTCATTCATTTGGTTATTCATTCATTCAAATCACATTTGTATTCATTATTATTTCATTCTTTTTGCTCTTCTCATTCATTTTCATTTCCCTTTGCTTTCAGTGAAAGCCGAGCTGCACTGGAAAAAGTGCTGCCGGGGCAAGAGGTGGATTTTTGCCCTCCTAGCAGTAATTTTTAGGGGTGCAGGATATTTAAATCTAATGAAGTACTAGATTCCATGGGGGATTCAAGCACCTTGTAACCAGCAATGTGGCTGCTAATCCACTTGCATTAAAGCCCTGATTTCCTTTCCCCCCCCCACCCCGCAAGCAGCCATTTTCCCAAGTGCACCAAGTCCCCATAGGTCTTTCCCAGGCTGTTTGGCACTGGGTGTTACTTTTTGCTTAGGTTTTCAGTGCCCACCAAGATCCCAGGCTGCACATAAGAACAGCCCTGCTTGATCAGGCCATAGGCCCATCTAGTCCGGCTTCCTGTATCTCACAGTGGCCCACCAAATGCCCCAGGGAGCACACCAGATAACAAGAGACCTCATCCTGGTGCCCTCCCTTGCATCTGGCATTCTGACATAGCCCATTTCTAATATCAGAAGGTTGCACATACACATCATGGCTTGATGGATTTTTGCTCCAGAAACTTGTCCAATCCCCTTTTAAAGGCATCAGATGCCAACACCACATCTTGTGGCAAGGAGGTTCACAGACTAACTATAGGCTGAGTAAAGAAATACTTTCTTTTGCCTGTCCTAACTCTTCCAACACTCAATTTTAGTGGATGTCTCCTGGTTCTAGTGTTGTGTGACAAGGAAAAGAGCATCTCTCTATCCACTCTAACCTTCCCGTGCATAATTATGCATACATAAGGCCACATGACTTTCCCTGCTCTCTCTCCTCCCACCCTGTAACCTCCATCTGTTCTATTACGGCAGCTAGGGCAACAATGAAAAAGGATGACTACAAATGAGTCACAATTGAAGCCACTGACACACATGACATTCAGAGTTCATTCGTGGCTTTGGCATTCATTTCTCTGCTATAGTAGATGACACAAACAGGCTCCATTTCATCCCATTTTTCATCCCTTACAAAACAATTGTGCACCCCCTGGTGGCACAGAGGGTGCTTCCAAACACTGTAACCATTGCCAAGACTTCACAATCTTGCATCAGCAAGAAAGGAAAACTCTGCCACATATTGGCAAAAACCTCTCTCAAGTTTAGTGCCCTACCTACCAGAATTTTCAAAACAGCTGGACAGTAAAATACCTGCCTTCTATCGAAGGTGTTGTTGGGTCTGCAGGATCCATTTTTGTTTACTAGAAGCCTGAGCTCCATCAACCAGAGTCTGGTTTGTTTTCAGTACCAAAATGGAGCTCACCATCCTTGCATGCAAAACTCCATTCCTGGCTGTTCTTGTTTCAGCAGCCTAGTGTAGGAGCGCTTTTTGTTGTGGCTGTTGTTGAACTACTGGAAGTCAGAAACTCCTACTGGTCTACTGCAAATTACTCAAGACACCTACCAGCAGATCCTGGATCTGCCTTCTACCTGCCCCTGTTTTACCAGTGCTGTTGTGGGGTGCTGCTGCTTTCTGACAATACCACCTCTTCCACTGTGGCATAATAGTGAATAGCGTGCTACGGGGCCTTCCCTGTGGAATTTCCCCCTTAGGGAAGTCAAACCAGTTTTGTTCCTATCAGGCTTCTTGAAGACGTTTCTGTCAGTTCTGCCAGACTTTGGGGATGGCAGGGTGAAAGGGGAGGGAGGGAAGATGGAAAGAATCTGCTGCTGGTTTTCTAAATTGTTCTTATTGTTTTAGGAAATCATTATTCATCCCAATATTGGTTTTATGGATATAGGCAGCTGCTGGCACAGACCCTGGGGCTGATCTACATGAGCCAACATGCTTCCCCCATTCAGACTAGGCCTCAGACTGCAGTTTAGCATTTAAGAGAGAAAAAACTAACCACATTGCTGCTCACCATATTTTTTCAGGTTATTATAAGATGGGATTTTTTTTCCCCTTTCAGGTAGTTCTGGTGTCTTACAGTCCACATAAACTTCATTGTGGATGGACTACAGAGCATGCAAGTACCAGTACAGGAACCTATGGAATGGCCCATCAAAATGTTTGATGGTTGAGCCAGTTCCTGATTGGTCAAACTATGAGACTATAAAACGAGTTAACCAAGGCACAGCAATTTCCTGTTTCAGAGGGGCGTAAAGGAAGAAGAGGAATTTGATAAGCAAACTCAGAGGAGGTTGAGTGATAGCTGCAGCCAGTCACAGGGAGAGAAGCCGTGCAAGGGAGCCAAGATGGCTTTTCCTAGTGGAAGGTTTTTGGGAAGACAGCTGGAAAGAAGCTGGAAAGGCTGGAAAGAAGACAATGGTTTGATAGTGTCTTGGGTTCCAGTTGACACAGCTGTTCCTGGATCATTGTAGAGAGAGTGGGGGTACTTAATATAGCACCAGTGAGTCATAGCAGTGAAAGCTGGAGGAGCAAGTGCAACCAAAAACATGAGTGAACAAGCAGTGGCAGCATCAGCAGCCCACTACCATGGCTGGAAACCTACTCAGATGGGGGGGTGCAGTTCGTGGGTGTGGAAGGAAAGTGTTCAGGGTGTGTTCAGAGAGGAACCAGTGGTCAGAGAGGGGGAGGGAGGGGTAGATCCTTCCCAAAACTTCCTGCCCTTTCCTCTCCTCGGACATATGCCTCCAAAATGGTTGGCATATGTCTGAGGAGACCCATAGGCTGCCTGTAGGCATACACAGAGGTAAGTAAAAACATTTTTAACCTACCTCCTGTTTGCCCTCAGGTCACACCCCCACACACTAGCATGCACCTTTCTGGCACTGACTGCCTGTCATAGCATGGCAGGGGATAGGAGTGGGCCATTAATTTGAAGGCTATGTCCCTCTTTCTTTTTTTACACGTGCAGTTTTCCAGTTTTACTACTCCCCTTCACAAGAATGCTGGATCCCAAGAGCACAGTACCAAGAGACAAAAAGGCTTCCTTGCAGGCAAGACTATTAGAATGCCAAGGCAAAGCAGTCGTCATAAACATCAAAGAAAATGACATATGGAAAAAAGAATGGGACATAAAATCAGGCATAGGAGAAAGTAAACACAAGACTGACACTGTGTGGTTTAGCCAGAGAAAGAAAACTCTAGGTCAGGACAAGATACTCAAAGCTGATTGAGCTTACTACACAGAAACCATTTCCTGTGTGGATGAACCACATGATTGGAATAACATGCTCAGAATGTTTGCATGCCAGTCTCATTCCTCCTACAGGTCCAGCCAATTTATACACAGATTTTTTTATACACAGATCTGACTCAGCATGAATGGCCTCTGCAAATGAGAAGGAATGTGCTGATCCTTGGAGAAGGGAAAAAATGCACTCCTTTAAAATCAGTTTCAAAAACTGAACAGTCCTTTAACAGTAGCTTTCTTAATGAGAGAGAGGGGAGACAGCTGGCTGAGAATCCATCAATCCTTCTCTCCCCAGTGGACCCCTCCCTTCCCCCTGAGCACCTGAAAGAAAGGTGATCCCTTTGCATTGGTGAAGGGAGGGGCTGAGTATAAGCTCTCAGCTCTTTGTAAGCTCTTGGAGGAGGACTGATTGATGGACTGTCTTGTTAATGACTGTTATCTTACATCAGGAAGGTCAGCAAGGCTGTTTTTAAGTCGGAGCAAAGAAACTTTGTTTTTTAAATTGATTTGCTATAGTGCAAATATAGTTTTTTGCCATCCACATGAGTGCTTAGAACAGAACCCACATGAATAATTAGCCTAAACCTGTACTTTGGCTGAAGAGATATTTAAATATTACTCCCAGACATGCATATGAGCGAAGGCTTTTAGAAAGCAACTACAAGCAAGGAGCAATGTCTAAACAGGTCATCAATTAAAATATTTCTGAAAGCAACCACTCCACAGGTGGCAGGCATTCTGATGTTCAGACATCTCTCACAACACCTGGCAAGGTGAAATGCAAATGCTTTCACCTAAGGTGTTTCTTAACATAAACCCTACACTTTTACTGTCTGGAATAGGTAGTGGCCTCAGCTGGCTTTGGACCAACCCCAGTTGCATTTCAGATTGGACAGAGATGTTTAATTCAACCTGGGATTTTATTCCGTTCAGGAGCCAGGAGAAGAACAACAGACCACATGGAATCTGCATTTCTGCTATCTTGTCTGCCAGGGAACACCACCCTGAACAGACCTGTGAATGACTTTACACACACATTCCAGAGCAAGGATTCTAAAATCTAAAAACTTAACCTTTGTCTTCAACAGACCTATTACATCAGAAGGCTCTGCCATGGTCAAAAGCAATGTGAGTTTTAATATATAGGACAGAATATATCAGGTTTCTGCCTTGGCTTCTCTCCTGGGCAAAACTCACATCCCTTAAAATATATTGGAGGAAATGAGTATGCCTCTGGGTAACAGCTGCAGGAGAACAGCAGTAAAAGAGGGCTGTGGCCTCCATGCCCTGCTTTGGGTTTCCAAAGGCATCCTTTGGGCCTAGGTGGGAGTCAAAGGCTCATGAATTGGACGAGCCTTTGGTCTGATCCAGTCAGGCTCTTCTTAGGTTCCTATAAGGACAACAAGATATGCAGAGTTATCATTAAGGGGGTAAGGAAAGTGAGCCAGATATGAGGATGCCATGAAAGGTGACAGGGTGGCAGTGATGGAGAGCAAATGTTATAAAGAAGAATAAGAGAGGAACAAAGAAGTTTGAGGGAAGCAGTGTGAGTCCATGGTGTCGGCAGCCAATGCAAACTTCTGCAAAGAGGCAAGATGATTGCTCAATCATTTCACCAATCAGATCCTCCTCTTCCCTTTGCTGCCACTCAACAGTGGTGGTGTCTCTTACTACTTTCCTCTTCCTCAGACACCATTCAACGCTGGCAACAAAATAGTGTAGTACATTCCACCACATGTGCCATTCTTTTACTTTACTTGGTACAAAAAGGCTAGATCAGATTTCAGCAACTCATCTGTTTTCTTCTTCTTTCTCACCATTACCATCTTACCTCAGAAATGTAAAGGAGATCACAGGTATATCAGATCGACACAACTGAGCCCCCTGACCTTCCCTGTGTCACACATTAGTTAGTTTTACTAATCACACTTATTAGTTGTACGAATTGATTGATTGCACTAATCAGTGCACATGATTAGTTGCACTAATCACAACTGAGCACGAGAGTCTTTTCGAATGACCCAACCGGCGTTCGCAACCTGCAAATAATGCGGACTCCTGCCCCCATTACTTGTGTTCACTTTCATAAGCTCACCCTTTCCCTTCTGTGAATTGTACAGTTCAGTTTTGCCTTTAGGTATGGGTTATAGTTCAGTGGGAAAGCACACGCTTTGCACGCAAAAAAGGTCCAGTTCCAATTCCTAACAACTCAAATCTGGCTAAGGAAGTTTCCTTCTCTGCCTGAAGCTGTCAACAGAGAGAGTAGACAATGAGATAGATGGACCAGTGTTCTGACTTGGCCTAAGTCAGTTGCATATGTAAAATCACATCCTGAAACTTTCCAGGTTCACACTGAGCTCATGGTTCGGTTGTGACACTGCTCTCACAAATAGATCATTTGTGCACTCCGTTTGGTTGCGCAAGAGAGCCAGTAGTTGATCATCAGAACCAATTGTACTGTTCAGCTCTGCAGCAGTGGGATGCAAGGCTTGTGTTGGCATCTGCCTGATGTTTGGAGTAGCATTTGGCACCACATCATCTCACGCCACCCTAGTTTTGTCTCTTAAGAGGCACAGAGTGTACTTGAAGCTTCCTCCAACTTCCTGTGGCATTGTATCAACTGTCATTGGTGCAGGCAAATCTTTGGTCCATAGGCCAGAATTTTGACAGCAGCTGTAAACTGTCTGGACTGAAGAGCAGCCAGGCAGGAAGATGCCTGTGTCAGCAGCATTCGATGGAACTGAAAGGCTTCGGCTGGGTGACTCATCCACCAAGAGTGGAACTCTGTGTGTTTGGAATGAACTTCGAGCCTCTTCCATCTCCTTCTTCACTTGTATTTCATAAGTGCTTCTTGCTTAATTGAGTGCTGACCAGTTTGCACAAGTTGATGTTTTCTTTATCGCTGGAAATTCAGAGGAGTTCAACAAGCAATTTGATAGCCTGCTTTATTTTCCAGAGAGTCCTGCCTCAAGGCCATGGAGATCTCCTCCTGTGGATCATCCCAAGTGCCCAATAATCCATAGCAAATAATTCTTGGTTCAGTGCATTAATGTCCAGCCTTCCTTTCTCCTGTTGTAGTTCCATTAGGCTAGTTAGATGGTGTCAATCGATGCTAGTTATTGCAGCCTGCATAAAGGACAATGTGAAAGGTTAAGGAACTGCATAAAGAGGACTTAAATGAAACCCATGAAGTAGGGCTGACTTATGACTTCTTAATAATATAAATGTGCAAGCATTATGAAGTCCTTATTGATCTTACATATCCAAGTGATCCATCACCAGATGGGGTAATAAAGTGTTATAAATATGTAAAATAATAGTGCATTAAATTAAATTACATCAATAAAGTGCAAAACCTAACCAAAAAGAAACGCAGCAAGTCCCTGGTGGGCCTCAATGTTTGCATAATGTGCCTGTTGTAGGAGCCGACATTGCTTTAAACACTAGACTGACTTTCATACCATGCGCAAGCTAAGCTTCTTGAACAGGAATAATGTATGATGTCAAAGATTAGATGATCCCCCAGAGATCATTTGGTCTCTCCACAGAACAACACAATCTTATAATTTTTACTGAGGATTCCAAAGGTTCAAAACGCAAATTCTCTGGAGCTGCAGACCATGAGGGCCATTCGGCTAACATAACCTCGGCCCTACCTTAGCAGGACCTCTGACAGCACTGCATTGTGGGAGAAAATGAGGCATATTTAAAGTAAAGTAATCGTTTCGGCTTCACATGGATAACAAAAAGGAAATCTCAATGCTACATTAAAAGCCAGATCAACACTCTGTGAACAGTTTTCAAAAATTCAGGGGAAAATCTGTCTTCTCATGTTGGCCGTACTCTCCTGAGGGTTCCCTGTCATGCAGGAAGAGCTGTCAGGCTTACAAAGGGACCGTCAAAATGATTTTCATCGAACAATAAATGCGTATTTGTTTCTCATTTGCAGCACACTATCAAGGTTGCACATCCATTACGAAAATACATTTTCACAGAGTTCAAACCGCAGTCTTTTATTTCTAGGAAAAATACAAGCCTTCTTACCCCAATCCCCAACTGTATTCAGGTAGTAATTGCTTTTAGGATTCTCAGGCTTGTGACTCATGATGAGAGAAAAGCTACATAAGAAGCCCAACTAGTGCTGCTGCCATCTTGGACAAGCTCATTTGGGTAACCCAATCCAGGAGCAGGAGAAAGCAGGAAAGGCAAGGCAGTAGATGCAGCTAAAATGTCCCAGTGTAAGATTCTCTCCAACTTTACCCCTTCCTCCTCCTCAAATTCCCGTTTGGGTCTCTCCATGAGATCAAAAGGCTATAACAAATAGCACTGGCACTCCCTTGCACAGTTTCTTGGATCTGTGCCCACTCCAAGGAAAGTGGGGGGGGGGGGAGAATAACTTTGCTATAGGTGCTGGGGAGAACAGCTGCTCTGTAGGTCCTTTGTCTGGAGCTACAAAAATAAACTGGATAGATACGTTATTAGGGAAGAGGGAGCATGCACAGCTTCTAAATTCTCTTGGGACTCTCTGGATCACATCCACATCCACAGGGAAGCAATCCCAGAGGAGAGAACTGAAGTTGGAAGAAGTATCTCAAGAAGATCTTTGTCGGTTTTCCCTCAGGTAGCAAGTAGAGCATGGTAATCCAACAGGCGGACCATGGCCCACATGTGCCCCCAAGGCAGCCTTCTAAAGTCTGGTTGTAGGCCGCCCCCCCATGCCTCCTCCTGCTTCAGTAGCTATTTTGGTCTCCTTGCCACACCTTTTCAGCATCTCCTCATTCACTGCACTCACCTACTCCGCTTGCGTCCTTAGCCTGCTGAATGACTTAAGTGGCTCTGAATGCGTTAGTAATTGCGGTGACATCATCATGTCTCCACCAATTATTTCCAAGTTGGCACAGCCAGGGGTCACGCAAGGGTTATGCACCTCCCCCCCGTTCCTGCTGCCCAAAATTGAACTGCCCTGAAGTAGGGGAATGCCCCTTGTAACCTGATCAGCAACTGGTTTTATGAAAAGGCCACTGTGAGAATGGAGGTGGGTCTGCCATATTGGATGGTAAGCCCAAGCCTTCCTCCACTCAGTCCAAGGAAACTGCTAGCAAGTCCATTGCCATACTCACAGTTCCTCCACGCATCCATTTTACCTTTGGGTAAATGCACATTTGTTCCCTTTTTGAGGTGCAATTGGAGAGCCAACTAGAACTCTTCATGGCCATGGAGCCTCCAGTTACTGATCACCATCCTAATATCTATGGAACATCACATCACTGAGTGTGCACATTAAAGCTATAGATGGTTATCTAAAATAGTCACTTCCCTCTTACCAACCACTACAAAAGTAAGAACCCAGACCAGTATCAGTAGCTTAACAATCAACCAAGTACAATGAATGAAAGAAGTAAACTTTGTGGCAGGGAGAAACCCTAATTTCTAATTGCATCCACTTTCCCCATCCCTTACAAGTGACTAGAATGGTGAAATTGATTAGACCTGTCTGCAAACAGTTTCTGGTCTAATCAATTTCACACACAAATGATCCAACACAAGAAATCATGCCTTTTTTCCACAGAAGGAATGTGTATATGGGTATGTATTTCTCCTTTCAATAATTAAAAATGTAATTACAAAAAGGACCCCACAGAACTCTGAGCAGAATGGCTCTTCATCCAATGGACACACACATCCATCATACTATACCCACACAGATTGCAAGATCTTTCTGCAAAAAGGAGACATTTTCATTTTATATATATATATATATATATAGAGAGAGAGAGAGAGAGAGAGAGAGAGAGAGAGAGAGAGAGAGAGAGTTTGAAGCACTGAAAAATCCTATAGTACCAGTTTTCTCAGAGATTATATGGGACACAAAAACTCACCTCCATGTCTCTGAACACAGAGATTAAAAGACACTGATTAAAAGTCCTTCTAATGATACTGCAAATTAGAATGCAGATGTTCTAGGAAGAGGGGGCTATTTGGCTCGAATACTGGCCTACTTCATAAGGAATCTGAAATTAAGATTCAGCAGAAGCTTTCTTCACAATGTGAGGGACACTGTACCAGGAGGTAGGTTTCTACCATGTTGACGCAGGCCCAGAACAAAGAATTGATTGGTTAATGCATGGAGTGGCCATATGCTCTATGCTACACACCTTTTCAGAGTCTTTTCCATTTCTTCATAATACAGTGCTGGTGCACCAGGGCCAAGGAGTTCCAGCTATAATGCATGTGTGGGGTAGACATATTGCAGTAATTCTGCTGACCCTGCCAATTCAGCTCTGTGAGCAGGCCACTCTTGTTACGATCTGTTACTGCCTACCTCCTAACAGAGTGTTCCCATCACTGGCCGTATTCCACAGGCAAGAGGCTCTCTGTCCAAGCCCTCCTGATAGATGAACTAGCTGAGGTTTCAGAATCTATCTCAGCTGTTCAGCATAAGCTTCTCTTCCCACCACCTCATGCCTGACCTTCACATTAATCAGTTTAATATTTTTTAAAGCACTCCGCAGATGAAAGTGCTCTATAAGTACCAAGAATTTTTATTATTTTAATAGCTTTGGCAATATATCACAGACATAACCTCTATCTCTGGGCTCTGCTCAGACATTTCAGATGTTCTCGACAACTATTTTTAAGGATAATTTTTAATTTCAGCAGCCTTGATATAAGAAAGCAGCCTTTGGCTCTGGGACTGGCAGGTACTTCATTGCCAAACACCCTGTTCGTCCCATGCTTTTTCCCCACAGCACAGAGGTTTTAAAGAAGCCTTTGACCAATGTACATACTGTGGTTACTGCTCTGTTAGACCCTCTGGACTGAGATGCTACATGCAATCAGCAGTCACCCAACCAAATGACCCTGGTCTCCCATCCTCCCCCCGTTCCTTGTCGTTATCCCTAAGTACTTAACTGCATGGGTGCTTCTCAACTCAGCTACTATTGTTTGAAAGTTTCAAACTCAAGGAACAGTGGCTGTTGGATGATCATCACACCAATATAAACCATAACAGTGCAAAGACTGCACTCCAATCCCCCTTGCACACATCACAGATGTCCTGTCTGCACTTTAGCCAGAAATGTGCTTAGCACAAGAGGAATGCAAACCATGGGAATGCAATATGGGTACATTTGGTGAATATATAGACCTGATCAGTACCTGGGTAGGACATCAAAGGGAGCCCCAGTAAGCTGCTCTGTGCTTTTTAAAAGAAGAGTCAGGTACAAGTTAATAATCAATGGGAACATAGTCTACATGGGTACAACATCCTAATCTGCATCCATATTGACAAGCTGCATTTTACAGATGGGCAAAATTAAGTGCCATAGAAACCGAGGTCATTGCTCCAAAGTTACTGAAGCTGTCTTCAGACTGAACTGCATTGGTCATTAATTTTGGATTGCATTAGAGATACAAAGGAGTGTGTGTTACCTTTAGACCTGCTAGTGATACTTTAATGTCATTTAAAACCACAATCATGCCAGAGGAGCTAGACATTGTTAGATAGTTTTTAACAGCAATCCAGATGGCGATAGGCTCCAAATGAAAACACAACAACAGATACACCATTTATATCAGAGCGGTTATTAAGGGTTTGAGACGAGCAATATATAAAATCGACTAATGTTGTCCAAGTCAGGGGAGGAAGGCAAGAGGCCAATTTGTTTATCCAAAACTAGAGTATCTTTATTACATTTCAGATAGAATGAAAAAGTACAGGATAACATTTGTTCTTATGTGTTTATTAAGAACAATGCAGAGAATGGCTAGTGCACAACAAAAGTGATTTGCATATTTTTATTGTATGAGTATGTTATGAAGTGTTCAGACTGAGAATAAGAATAGGAATAAGAAGAAGAAACTGAAGTCCTGCTGCTTAAATGGAATCCTGAAAGTCACAGGGTTGGGAGACTAATGGCCCAATCCTATCCCATGCCATTACACAGTACACAGGGCTGCTGGCACAGCAGCCACTGCATCTTGGACCAGACCAGCTAGGAGAAATAAAAATTTTACTTGCCTCCCAGTCTGCTACATGGCTGGTCTTTTGCTTGCGTAGATTTAAGAAGCCTGCTGGGGGCATGTCAGGTTCAGGACAGGAGTTTGGATAAGGCGGAAGCCAAAGCTGCCATGATTCATTCCTGCCCCACCCCAGATCTCTGTCCCTTTTTGGTCTCTCTACCAGCAGAAACCTGCCAGCAGCTGGTCTGAGTGGTACCACTGGCCTTCCAGTCTTTGCACCAGCAGCAGTGTTCCACAGTCTAGTGGAGAAACCGCCACAACAGCGTACCTCGTGGTAAGCCAGCATACCATGAGGATAGGATCAGGCCATAAAAGCATGATCCTAGACCAGTGATTTTCAACCTTTTTCATCTTTTGGCACACTGACAAGGCACTAAAATTGTCAAGGCACACCATCAGTTTTTTGACAACTGACAAGGCACACCACACTGACACCAAGGGCTCACATCCCCCAGTGGCCCTACTAACTACAAACTCCTGTGGCACACCTGCAGACCACCCGCAGCACACCAGTGTGCCACGGCACAGTGGTTGAAAATGGCTGTCCTAGACATATCTATTCATAAGTAAGCCTCAATAAGTATAAAGAGGCTTTCTCCCAGGTATGTGTGTATAAGACTTGCAGCCTAAAGTCCTTTTCAGAAGTGATATCTGGCCCACCTTCATGCACATCCAAATCAATGTGCATCACCTAGCCACTCCCTTCCAACAGCAATATGCCTGCCAGTCACAGATCTCACCAACTGCAGAGTCAGCATTGGTCCACACAGCAAAAGTCAAAAGTATGGAGGGTTACTTGGCATGATTTGAAACTCTGGCGAATCAAGAGCTTCAAACTGCAAGAAGGAACAGAGGAATGCTCCTCTGTCCATTCAGCTCTGTCCTGGGCAAACAAACACCAAATGTGCAGTCATGAGGGCTATGGCTGGAGTGCATGTTGGCATCAAGGACATGGCTAGCCAGTATGTGCACATTTTCCCCCTCATGTGTTGAATGTATGGGGGGAGGGGGGAAATGTTTCTGAAAAGGGCTTAAATCATCCCCATAGGTGCTTTACTTTCCAAGTATAATGGACTTTGGAACTTATTGTGGAAAATATAAAATGAATCTTTACTGATAGTATCAGGTCATGCTGGATAAATAAACATGGTGTGAAACAACATTAATTTTTGGGAAGTGTAGTGAAGCTCCTTGATTGTGTGACATTTTGGTTTCAAACGGTTTCACCCATTGCACCACTAATCTATGCAATTAACTGCCCTGGGGAGCTATTAATGTCAGCAGCCTAGCTCATTTTTAAGGAACTGAAAAACTGAAGAGGGGCAAGCCCACAAATAAGTTTGACACTATCAGTACCACGATCAGTATCAGGGGTTTGCAGGGCCTGACTCAAGAAGCCCATAGTCAGAAACCAGGACTTCTCCTAGTAGGCTACAATGAACAGTTTGTGCTCAGGCCTCAGGGCCCCTTTCTGGGACAGAAAGGAATGGGCATATGCAAAATCAGCTTCCGGGACTGGCAAGCAGCATGAAGCCTCTGGACTGGCCTTGCCTAGGATAAGTACTATGTAGGAGGCTGGTCTTTCTCATGAACTAGGTAATACCTTCTGCAAGTTGTACTTGGAGCTTCAGGAACAGACCTCAGAGATAACTAGATAGCAATTTTCCCCAGTCTCGGTTAGGGGATGGCTCTCTAGCGATTCTCACATTATGGAAGAAAAGGTATGGGGTCCTTCATGAAATCCAAAAGCTCCATCTATGTTATCCAAACCATGCCCCCTGAGACCTCTAAGGGGCCAGACCACCTCTGCCCTCATTAGTCTGAGTGCTGCTGCCCACAGTCCTCACTTGCCCAGACCACCAACCAGGATGATCAGTGTGATGCATCCTTTTTTTTCCTTGACACACAGCTGAAGCTCTGGTTGCTGGTGGATAATTGGAGGTGGATGAACTGCTTGATGGCCACCCCTATGGTTTTCCATCTATTTGTTCTAACTACACCTGAGGGGCCTGCTGTCAAAAGAAAGGACATTTAGCTGGACCGAGCAGCACACAGACCCAGCCTGGCAATTCTGGAATGTTTTCTTGTTCTTCTGAGCGACCAATCTAACAGCTAGAGAGACTTTCCTGATACTGAACTTAAATCTAGCTAATTGCCTCTTAAGCCTGTTCCTGCTTGATGAGGCCACGTTGTCCTCCCAAGTACACAGCAGCTGAACAGCAGGGAAAAAGACTTTTGCCGCCACCTCCCCCGATCCAATTTCCAGCAGCATCTGGACCCCAGCATGCCAGCAAAGTGATTCGACAACCCAATGCAAGCCCTAATTAAAAGCAATTTCTATGTCATATCCTGTTCACCACCATATGCTGTCGCCATTTGCTAGCTTTCACAATGGATAAGCTTCTGCTGCTCCGCTCCAGCGTGTAAACCACCAGCCACACTCTCCATCACTGTGCTGCTGGTGGGTTATTGGGGCTGCTCTCCCTCTCATCTCCCCCTACCTCCACCTCCTGCCTGCCAAACTTGGGAGCATTAGTATTCAATATCTCTTCTCTAATGGGCCCTTTTCATGCCGGTTTGATTTTATTATTATGCCAAGAAGCTTGCTTAATTCTCTGCTGTCTTTCTTCTGCACTGTTGATTTACACTGTTAGTGTTTTAATTATACAATTCAGCACTCCTTAAAACATGAAAAACTGCTCAACTTTTCAAGCAATTAAAAAGCAGCAGAGTATATCAGGCGATCTCAGACGAGATAAGTAAATCAAGCAATTAAAAAACTCAGTCTGGTTTTAAAAAAAAGCCACCATCCCACACACACAAAAAATAGTCTCCTTTGTGTTTAGAAGGGAAAAAGCACAAAAAAAAAAAAAAACGTGCTCAGACACAGCACATTCCTTTTGTTTTATGACCTTTTCAAATTATTTTAAGCTTGGACACTCACTAAGAAAGCTCGAAAACATGATTGCCTCTCTGCTATCCACATGTAAACCGAAGAGCACTCACGCAATCATGCCCATGATTACAAAATACTGTGGTCCAGGCACTCGGGATCATGTACGCCCACAGCAGCACAGTATCCATCGACTCACATTTCGCTTCACGAGCACTCTCACCATCCGAGATATGAAATCAGGAGAGATGAGAATGATCTCTGAAACCTCTTCTTGACATTCTGAATAGCCACCATTCCAGACAAGGAGGCACAGGGCACACTTGGACTAGAGTTCTTGGTCCTATTATTTCAATTATCCACCTTGCACCTCTTGAGCCGATTCCAGCTGAAAATGCTATCTCTTGGTTGTCCTGAATATTTGAATGGTTTCCAGTGGTCATCAGCAGAAGTGGCACAAGGGGCTTTTGGTACAGGGAGATTTCCTATGCTGAATATAGAAAGCTAAGCACCTTCCATCCATCACTCTTTGTGAACGAAAGGTCAGCCTGCCACATGCCCCATAGAACAAGGCATTTTAAAGCAAGGCAATTTAACTGCAATTGAAGATTATGCTTAGCATCACAGGAAGGGGATGGAGGCCACGACCAATTGCAGAAACAGGTATTGCAAGAGTTGCACTAGGAGGCTTTTGGGTCAGGCATCGATGCCCTGTTTCTTGCATCATTGGGTCAAAAGAGGGGTTTGCCAGTCCCCAGACCAGAATCTTTGACATCCATTCACTCAGAGTGAGTGCAGATTCTTGAAGAGCCGGTCTTTGTTTGTCTAGAGCTGACACTCCAGTTGTGCTTTATCCTGACTGCCTAGTCTATACTGTAAATTCTTCCCATCTCTGCATAAAAACACACATGTATGTTCCTCCCCACAAAAAATCTGCACCCAGCTCAGAGCTCAATCTTAAGTGCTTGCTTAGCTGCTGCAGCATCTGCTGTGCCGGTTGAGGGTGCCCCCCCCCCCGATGCTGCATTCTGAGCCTTTGGCCACTAAGCACAGACAGAGTAGAATGAGGTGCAGATCAGGCCTGGAATGGGGGCAGGATCAACAAACTCCTTTGCTGTATCTTAACCTCCTTCCCAGCAGACAGCTTTATATGGGGACACTCAGACTTCCGCCCATTAAATAGCTGGCGGAAATCCGAACGGCCCCATAGGGCATTACTCTGGAAATGGAGGAAACGATCCCCTTAACCCGAGGAGTCCAGCTGCTTCCTAACCTGCACTGAACACAGTGCAGGCCATGCAATCTGGCTGCACCAGTGCAGATTAGGATTGGGCTGTCAGTTATTTAGCCTGGTGCGGGCGAATGGCATAAATCACATTTTAGATACCTAGTAACTAAGGTATACTCTTCCCGGGTCTAACATGGCTGGATCGCAGAAGAGAAGCAACAGACACAGTTGGGTTGACACCTCCTAACAAGAATGCCAGATGTTTCCTTTTAAATCTCTTGACATAATGGAAGACAAGGGAAGGCCAAGTAGCAGTTGTTCCTTCTGCCCACTGCATCCCCAATTCTCTTGTCTTCCTGTCTCCTTCTGTTGCAAGCTAAATACCATTTTGCACATAGACATTGGCACTGGAGAGCAAATGGGCTAGGGGAGGCAGCACCCCAAGGCAATAGAATCTGGGAGTGTGCGCCATTGGATGTCTGGCCCAGCTCTGGAGGTCAACACAAAGGTCACATTTCCCATTGGTTGGGAGGCTTTGAGGAGACTGGTGTGCTGTATCCTTTTCTCACAGAGCGCCCATGACATCAGCAGTAAACTAGGGTCTTGGTGAGTGAACCACAGGGCTAGAGGCTTATCAGAAACAGTCAAGAGTTATGCTGCTCTCTTTTCCCAGCCCAGGAAATTAAATGGCCAGCAGAGAGGGTAATTTGGCCCTTTATCCTTGTTTTTAAGTCTGCTTTAAATAATGCAGAGAGCTCTCTTCTCCCGAAAGCTCATTTAGGCAATTGTAACAGGGACTATATTTAATGTAAATGGAAAGAGTGAAACCAGAAGGATTTATGATAATAATAACCCAAGTGTAATAATGTGGAGTAGGTCACATACCCAAGGAACGGCGGATTAAAAGGGGAAAGAGAACTCCGCTCCAGAATAGGAGCAAAGTCCTAAGCTTATTACACACAATGCTCTGACACATATCATTGTTGCAGTAGCTGGTGTGGTCTTGAGATACCAGTGCTCAAAGGCTGTGGGAGGCAACAAAGCATGCAGATTTACTACCCCCAGTCCAGCCATTCCTGTTACCCACCACCTCACAACCTGCGGACTCCCAGCACAGTCATGTCTTCTCAAATCTGCAGTCCTCAAATAGCAGAGAAATCAAACTTTGCTCCTCATTTACAAATACCATAATCGTGATCATTTTTAGGCACCCAAGAAACCAGGAAATGTACGTTCATAAAATTAACAATGACAAATTTGCCTGCAAGTTTACAATCCAAGCAGACAAACACATAAGGAAGGGAGGGAGGGGCAATGGAGGAAGAGAAGTATTAAGCTAACATTACAGCAAATTAGCACACATTTCTTGCAAATGAAGAATGAAATCTTTACAGCATGCACTCATTTCGTTAATACACATTTTACATACTGCTTTTATGAATTCCAGAATTGCTACTTGGCAACTTGGAATTGGTTGGCAGGTGTCATGACTTTAAAAAACTGCCTGGTAAGTAACTTATAATTTACTGAAGCACAGACACTGAATACATCAACCATACCAGACATCAGCAATTTTCAACCACTGTGCAATTTTCAACCACAGATGGTCCACAGGTGTGCCATGGGTCTTTGGGGAGGGTCATTTATTAGTAGTGCAATTGGGGAATTCGAGCCCCCTACCAGCATCACAGTGTGCCTTGTCAATGGTAAAAATAATGGATGGTGTGCCTTGACAATTTTAGCACCTTGTCAGTGTGACACGAGATGAAAAAGATTGAAAATTGCTGCTGTACATCAACAATATCTTGGTTTCATTCTGCATCAATCTGATCCAATCTAAGTCAGAGACAATAAACATTTCCAATTCATTCAAAGGTTTTTGCATGAATGCAACTCCTGGAACCCAGAGCTCAGGGAAATATTATCTGACTCAACTTCAAAGCTACAGAGATACAAGGTATACACTGACTTCCTTTCTCTAAGTCTGTCACTCTCCATTTCTTCCTCCCTCCCTTCTTCTGCTGCTCTAATAATCTGTTAGAAGATCAGAAATCATCCCAACCTCATTAGAGAGGCTGCCAGAAGAATGATTTATTTTACTATGTAAACTGCTTTGTGAACTTCTCTTGTTGAAAAGTTGTTGTTGGCAACCTTCAGTCTCGAAAGACTATGGTATCACGCTCTGAATGGTGGTTCTGGAACAGCTTCTAGTGTGGCTGAAAAGGCCAATTCAGGAGTGACAATCCCTTCCACACTGGGAGCAAGTGCAGTCTGTCCCTGGTCTGTCTCCCTGGCTATGGGCCTTCCTTCTTTGCCTCTTTGCCTCAGTCTGTTGGCCAAGTGTCTCTTCAAACTAGGAAAGGCCATGCTGCACAGCCTGCCTCCAAGCGGGCCGCTCAGAGGCCAGGGTTTCCCACTTGTTGAGGTCCACTCCTAAGGCCTTCAGATCCCTCTTGCAGATGTCCTTGTATCGCAGCTGTGGTCTACCTGTAGGGTGCTTTCCTTGCACGAGTTCTCCATAGAGGAGATCCTTTGGGATCCGGCCATCATCCATTCTCACGACATGACCGAGCCAACGCAGGCATCTCTGTTTCAGCAGTGCATACATGCTAGGGATTCCAGCACGTTCCAGGACTATGTTGTTTGGAACTTTGTCCTGCCAGGTGATGCCGAGAATGCGTCGGAGGCAGCACATGTGGAAAGCGTTCAGTTTCCTCTCCGGTTGTGAGTGAAGAGTCTCCCACCGTCGGAAGCAGCCCCTGGCGTCATGCTCTACGCCAATCGAGCGAAGACTTATAACCGGTAAACTGAAAATACAGTAATTATTATTATTAGTACTGTAGAGTCATACTTTCTTACTGCACAAGGGCCATCTGAATTCATTTATAAGACATTTTCTTGCTGGGCTAGAGTGAGGTTTGTGAAAGAATAATTATTATCTGTAAGTCCATGGTGTGCAAGAATCTAATGGCTATTTCCATCTCATTCACAGAGGTGAGAACCAAGCTAACCAATGGTTCCAGTTGGGGTTGGATAAGGCTTTGATGCTAGTTTGCTGTTGGATGTCTAGTGTCTTCTACTTCACCTACTGATAGCGGTGTTTAAAAATGGTGTTATTTACCTTACTCAGAAGTAAGCCCATTGTGTTCAGTAAGATTTAGGCTGTAATTCTATCTTATTCACTGGAAACAAATGCCTCTACCTATGGATCCAGAAAGCTTCTGTGAAGTTCATCTTTCTGTTCTGTTGCTATGATCGCACAACCCACCCCCCCTTTTAAAATGGCACATGAGCTCCTTGTCAGCTCAGCACCAACTTCAAGCTTTTAGTTTTGTCATGGCGGTCATGATCCAATCTGAAGCAGACAATACCTGAGGGCATCACACAAGCTTCAACAAACCTCAAGAGTTTCTTGAACAGTGGAAGCACTAGACAACATTTCCAATAGAGAAGCAGAGTTTCAGCTTAGGACCATATGAAACCCACCATACCACAGAGACTCATCCCAGGTCACAGTGACACCTAAGAACAGATGTCAAAGAACCTGAGGTGATCTTTCTCAGCCCAGGTCAGGTGGCTTATACAGAATGCTTTTCATGGGACCTAGTGGGGTGAATGCTTAGGAAGGGCATCATTTGTATTGATACAGCTTCCCTGCTCTTCAAGTTCCTTTTCTGTCCTTGCTATCCAACTCTCACAGTGTTTCTCAACCAGTGGTACGTATAACACCAATGGTGTCTAGTGGTACTCCACCAGTGGTGTCTGGTGGTACCTGCACGACCCCTGTGCACCTGCTTCCCAGCAGCGAGACCAGGAAAATGACACAACAGCGGTAAGGGGCTCCAAGCATGCATTTCCATGCTTGAAAATGCCCTGCTGTGCTTGAAAAAGCCCACCTCAAGCTTCTTACTGGTGTTTGCACCTGGCCCCCCAGCACAGAAACAACTGGCAATGATGTAATCGCCAGTTACTTCTGGTGGTACTTTGAACAGGGTGGACTGTGTTGAAGTGGTACAGCAGGGGACAAACCTTGAACGACACTGAACTAGTACAATCTGACCTTGCTGGTTGCCCACCCCTCTTCTTCCAAGCTGGCAGCAGCCTGCCTTTTTCACTGTCTCCCCAAGCCAGGTTAGAAACCATGGGCCCTGCTCTAGAAGCCTCTGGAGCCAGCATCTCCCCATTCCCTGCAACACCCCCCAACCAGTGACACTTGGAGGCACTCTACACATGCTCTGAGCCACTCAGAATGCAACACATTGGCCCACCTCCAGAAACCTCTGGAGCCAGCATCTCCCCATTCCTTGCAGCCCCCCAACCAGTGACACTGGGCTGCACTCTGCACATGCTCTGAGCCGCTCAGAACGGTTGGAAACCCAAACTGTGACTGCGATGCTCACTGCACACACGAGAAAAGCGGCGTTTTCCTTC
Organism: Tiliqua scincoides; assembly: GCF_035046505.1. Classification (NCBI taxonomy): domain Eukaryota; kingdom Metazoa; phylum Chordata; class Lepidosauria; order Squamata; family Scincidae; genus Tiliqua; species Tiliqua scincoides. The sequence goes on from NC_089822.1 coordinate 148,684,825, forward strand.
ACGAGGCTGGAAGGCGCCCCGGGTCAACATTTCATCGTCAGATGCGAGAGAGGCGCTGCCATCCCCGTTGCCCTGATGCTTGGAGGCTCCTTCCTCGTGGCCACGCGATCCCCGCCTCCCTCCGGGGGAGCAGCGCAGCCAGCCAGGCACCCGCCGCGCCCACAGGCAGCGCTTGTTTCATGCCACTGAGATTCCAAGGCGCTCTTTTCCTTCCCTTCTCAGGCAGGCTTCCGCCCTGGCCCTCCCTCTCCCTCTCCCTCTCCCCCCAGTGGCTGAGGCACAGCGCCCTGCCGTGTCCAGAGCCGGGCAGGCGCAGTGGCTTGTTCCGCGCAGTCCCCGGCGCGCCAGGCGACCAGAGGAGGAGCGCGCGCTGCGTCTTTGCCGCTCAGTGAAAATCTCCCACTTCGGGGAAAGCGGGACGTGCAAAGCAATCTGTGAAATTGGGCAGGGAAATGAGAGGGAACCCTGATGGGGCTGGGCGGGAGGGGGAGGGGAGGGGGAGCAGCAGCCATTTAAACTGATCCCTGGGGGAAGGCCAACAAGAGCCAAGGGGCATAGCCGAGGGGCATAGATCTCCCATGCCGAGGGGCATCCGGTTCGGGACTCCTCATCCCTATGGGACGAGGTTGGGGAGGTCAGAGAACAACAAGGTAAAGGCAGAGCGGGAGAAGAAATTGGGAATGGTAGCATGATGGGATGTGACAGACGGTTTGGCACAGGGAGAGGATGCGGGGACAAAGGAGTGAATAAGCAGCCCATCCTGGGGCATTCCGTGTACAAATGCTTTTATGCAAATGCCCGAAGTCTCCGAGCAAAGATGGGAGAACTGGAATGTCTGGTGACAAGGGAAAACATTGACATAGTGGGCATAACGGAAACCTGGTGGAATGCGGAGAATCAGTGGGATACCGCAATCCCGGGCTATAAACTCTACAGGCGGGACAGGCAGGGGCATGTAGGAGGTGGGGTGGCCATTTATGTTAAGGAAGGGATGGAATCCAGCAAAGTAGAGATTGAAGGCGGGTCCAACTCCAACATAGAATCTCTGTGGGTTAAATTACCAGGCCTGTGGAGCTATGTAATACTGAGGGCGTACTATCATCCTCCAGGCCAGAAGCCGGAAGGGGACCTTGAAATGAAGAAACAGATCAGGGAGGTGACAAGGAGGGACAGGGTTGTAATCATGGGGGACTTCAATTATCCTCATATTGACTAGGTCAATTTGTGTTCTGGTCATGAAAAGGAGACCGGATTCCTTGACATGCTAAATGAGTGTGCCTTAGAGCAGCTAGTCATGGAGCCCACTAGAGAACAGGGGACTCTGAATTTAATATTGTCTCTAACTCAGGACCTGGTTAGAGATATCTGTGTTACTGAGCCGTTGGGGAACAGTGATCATGCTGTGATCCATTTCAGCATGTACATCGGGGGAAGAATCCCAGGCAAATCTCTCACAAAAACCCTTGACTTCTGACAGGCGGACTTCCCTCAAATGAGAAGGCTGGTTAGAAGGAGGTTGAAAGGGAAGGAAAAAGAGTCCAATCTCTCCAGAGTGCTTGGAGGCTGCTTAAAACAACAGTAATAGAGGCCTAGCAGAGGTGTATACCACAAAGAAAGAAGGGCTCCACTAAATCCAGGAGGGTGCCCGCATGGCAAACGAGCCAAGTTAGAGAGGGTGTAAAGGGCAAGGAAGCTTCCTTCCATAAATGGAAGTCTTGCCCTAATGAGGAGAATAAAAAGGAACTTAAACTGTGGCAAAAGAAATGTAAGAAAGCGATACGGGATGCCAAGACAGACTATGAGGAACTCCTGGCCAGCAACATTAAGGGGAATAATAAAAGCTTCTTCAAATATGTTAGAAGCAGGAAACCCGTCAGAGAAGCAGTTTGGATGGTGAGGAAGGGAAGGGGGAGATAAATGGAGACTTAGAGATGGCAGAGAAATTAAATGAGTTCTTTGCATCTGTCTTCACGGCAGAAGACATGGTGGAATGCCTCATCAAAGATAGAATCTCAAAACACATAGACGAACAGGCCTTGCTGAGGGAGAATCAGCATGGCTCCTGTAAGGGTAAGTCTTGCCTCATGAACCTTATAAAATTCTTTGAAAAGGTCAACAGGCATGTGGATGCAGGAGAACCCATGGACATTATATATCTGGACTTTCAGAAGGCATTCAACACGGTCCCTCACCAAAGGCTACTAAAAAACTCCACAGTCAGGGAATTAGAGGACAGGTCCTTTCATGGATTGAGAACTGGTTGAAGATCAGGAAACAGAGAGTGGGTGTCAATGGGCAATTTTCACAATGGAGAGAAGTGAAAAGCGGTGTGCCCCAAGGATCTGTCCTGGGACCGGTGCTTTTCAACCTCTTCATAAATGACCTGGAGACAGGGTTGAGCAGTGAGGTGGCTAAGTTTGCAGACTTCTGGTGAAGACCAGAAGTGATTGTGAGGAGCTCCAGAAGGATCTCTCCAAACTGGCAGAATGGGCAGCAAAATGGCAGATGTGCTTCAATGTCAGTAAGTGTAAAGTCATGCACATTGGGGCAAAAAATCAAAACTTCACATATAGGCTGATGGGCTCTGAGCTGTCTGTGACAGATCAGGAGAGAGATCTTGGGGTGTTGGTGGACAGGTCGATGAAAGTGTCGACCCAGTGTGCGGCAGCAGTAAAGAAGGCCAATTCTATGCTTGGGATCATTAGAAAAGGTATTGAGAACAAAACGGCTAATATTATAATGCCGTTGTACAAATCAATGGCAAGGCCACTCCTGGAGCATTGTGTCCAGTTCTGGGCACAGCATCTCAAAAAATACATAGTGAAAATGGAAAAGATGCAAAAGAGAGCGACTAAGGTGATTACTGCACTGGGGCACCTTCCTTATGAGGAAAGGCTACGGCATTTGGGCCTCTTCAGCCTAGAAAAGAGACGCTTGAGGGGGGACATGATTGAGACATACAAAATTATGCAGGGGATGGACAGAGTGGATAGGGAGATGCTCTTTGCACTCTCACATAACACCAGAACCAGGGGACATGCACTAAAATTGAGTGTTGGGAGAGTTAGAACAGACAAGAGAAAATATTTCTTTACTCAGCGTGTGGTTGCTCTGTGGAACTCCTTTCCACAGGATGTGGTGACGGCATCTGGCCTGGACGCCTTTAAAAAGGGATTGGACAAGTTTCTGGAGGAAAAATCCATTACAGGGTACAAGCCATGATGTGTATGCGCAACCTCCTGATTTTAGAAATGGGCTATGTCAGAAGGCCAGATGCAAGGGAGGGCACCAGGATGAGGTCTCTTGTTATCTGGTGTGCTCCCTGGGGCATTTGGTGGGCCGCTGTGAGATACAGGAAGCTGGACTAGATGGGCCTATGGCCTGATCCAGTGGGGCTGTTCTTATGTTCTTATGTCCTATCAAAGCAGCCTCCGGTGGAAATGCAAAAACTGGCTGAGTGCAAGGGCATCTGAAGATCTCTCAGCCCAGCTTTGGCCAGTTCCTGTGCTGTTGCCAAAGGCTGGAAGAGGCGCACTCCTGCACATGCGTGGATTGCTTGAAGGGCTTTATACATTGCCTTCTAGCTAAGCCAGACCCATCCAGCACCAACACCAGGGATGTGTGGTGGCTGGGGAGGCAGGTGAGGCAGAGCCTCCCCACCGGAGTCCTTCAAAAAGCGCCACTGCCGTGGGAGGTGTGCAAGCTGTGCACGTGGGTTGTGTGTGCTTGCACACCTCCCACAGCGGCGGCACTGCTTTTCAAAGGACTAGGGTAGCCATTTTCAACCACTGTGCCGTGGCACACTGATGTGCTACGAATGGTCCCCAGGTGTGCTGCAGGAATTTGAGGGAGGGTCATTTATCAATAGGACCATTGGGCGATGTGAGCCCCCATTGACAGCACAGTGTGCCTTGTCAATTGTCAAAAAGCTGATGGTGACCATTTTATTCCCATGCGAGTGTGCTGAGAGATGAAAAAGGTTGAAAATCATTGGACTAGGGTGAGGAGGCTCTGCCTCACTTGCCTCCCCACCCATCACAGGTCCCTGACCAACACAGCCCTGAGGCAAGGGAACAGAGCCGTATCTAGGGCGGAGCCTGAGGGGCACATGCCACAGGCACCATGCGGGGGTACGCATGACTGCCCCCAGTCTCTGCCCAGTCACATCAGGGCACTGCAGACTTTGCAGTGCCTCCTCCTGGCTTCAGGAAAGGCTCTGAGCCTTTCCCAATACTGGGAGGAGACACACAAAGCCCCATCTTTGGGGAGAACATTGTGATGTTCTCCCCAAGGGTGGGGTGCTGCAGGCTGTGCCACGCCTCCTCCTGGTATCAGGGAAGGCTCAGAGCTGGAAGGAGGCACACAAAGTGCCACCCCAGGGAAAAGCCAGGGCAGTGATGTCATAACATTGCATGATGCAGTGACATCACTGCCCCAGGTGTTACACCTCTGGAAACAAATGTTCCCTTACCTTGAGGAGGACTTTGTGACTGCCCCCTCTCCAGCTGCAGGATGCAGCACATGCCCCGTTGGCACGGCTGCATCCGTGCTGGTAAATTGGATAGGATTGGTCCTCAAGGCATCTAACAATCAATATCAAAACAAAAATCAGACACATACTCTGATCCGAAGCCATTATGGGCTTTAAAGGTCAAAAATCAACACTTTGTATTGAACCTGGAAACACAGGGATAGGCAGTGAAACTCTTTCAAGACTAGTGGGACATGATCACTACAGGAACTCACATGACTGAATGCTCCTCCATACAAAAATATTTCTTACTCCTAGAAAATCAAATGCCAAAGGATTTTGGGCACCTAGCCTTTTCCTAAGCATGCTATTTTTCTTTGTATATAGACCAGGGGTGTCCAAAGTTTTCGGCAGGAGGGCCACATCATCTCTCTGACACTGTGTCAGGGGAAAAAAAGAATTAATTTACATTTAAAACTTGAATAAATTTACATAAGTTTACATAAATGAATATATTAAAAATAAACTTTTATGAATGAATGACGGTCTTGCAATAGCTCAAGGCCTATAAAAAGCCTTGCACAAAGCAAGGCTGGCCTTTCCTTTGCTGCCGCTACTGCATCACAGATGTGAAACAGCAAGCAGTGGAGGGAGCCCTCATCCCACAGCTCACGCGAGAGGTCAAACAGTCACCCTCATGCTGAGAGCAGTTGCGTCGGGCCAGTGTGGTTTCCAACAAATCTCCAGAGGGCCAGAGGCTTATTGGAGACTGGGGGCTCCCTGAGGGCTGCACTGAGAGGCCTCGAGGGCTGCAAGTGGCCCCAGGACTGGGGTTTGGGCACCCCTGGTATAGACATACTGTGGGGACAGACGGACACATTTTATCACATAAGCCCTCATCTGTAATGGTTACAGCCCAGCCACAAATCTGTCACCATTTTATCCATGCAATGTTCTTGTAATATAATTTAGGCTAAGAAAGATGAATTGGCTTAAGCTCACTTGTGGAACAAGTTGAGGTATGTTTACTCAGAGAATTAAGTCCTGTTGAGCTGAATGTGACTTAGGGTCCAATCCTAACCTCTCTTAGCATCGGCACTGAACTCCAGGACTGGCATTGGGTGTTGCAAATGTGCCGTAAGACACCTCTGCAGCACTGGCACTGGGTGTTACAAATGTGCCGTAAGGCACATCTGCAGCACCTGGGGAGTAGGGGCTACTAGTGCTGGGTCTCAGCACTGCATGGACAGCTGGCCAGCACCCCTCCAGAACCAGTCAGTGGTAAGACTTTTGGGGTAGAGGTGCGGAGTGGGCGGAGCAGGGTGAAGGGTGGGGCGGGGTGGAGGGACAAGAGTCTCAGACCCGGGGGGCGGGGATGGCGGCAGGCTGTACCACTGCATTCTGGCTCCCTTCTGGCCTGGGCAGCCTGGGCAGCTCCTTGGGTCTGTGCCCATTCAAAAGCAGGCACAAGTCCAAGGCAACCCATTGGTGCGCACAGCTGCTTTATCTGGGATAAGGCAGCAAACTCTCCCCTACCTGAAGGAGACTCTCAGAGCTAACCCAGTGTCCATAGGATCCAGCGGTAGTTATTTTGGTGCCTGGGTGCTGCCAGGTTTAGGATTGGGCTGCCCTTCCCATGGAGTTCCCTTCTCACGGCTGAGCAGGGATTGGTACTAAGATCTAGTCTCTTCCTCTCTTCCTCATTGGTTTCCGCATTGGTTCACTGTCTCATTGTTGCACTGGTGATGCATTTGTTGGATATCTGAAGTAACCCAGTTTACAGAGACATACTGTATTACATTTTGGTTCATCATAGAGTTGGATTATTTGCTTTTCTGTACTTTTTCAATTGTTATTCATGCCTCTGGCTAAGACAAACAAACAACCATTACAGCTGTCTTCACAGAACTCTTAAGTTTAAAATGCACATTTCTCAACTGCATAAAAAAAATTGTGATGTTATATTAGGTACTCTGAATTGTGTGCTCTGCACTGTTTAATGCACACTGACCTCCAGTAATCAAGTACACTGTATGTACTTTCACAACAGGGCTGAATCTGGCAATACAGCAAAAAATCTGGTTGTCTATCAGCCAAAGATTCCATTTGGCAGATATATTTAAATATAAGACAGAATTTGATATACAACAGAAACTGGCACACAGTGCTTAAAAATACATAATGTATCAATTGCAAAGGGACAGCAGATGCTCTAACTCAGCTTGCTGTTTAACAAAATCTTTGTACAACTGGTGCCAAAGGATGTGGAATGAACCTTGTTAGAGGTGAGGGTCAAAAGAACGGACATTATGTAAAACAGCATAAGTGATGGCAAGACTAGATGTAACATTCTTCCTCCCCTCCAACTCCAACTTGATCAAAATGCTGGGCCCAGAAAATTTAGATGGTGTTGTCAAGAACAGATTATGGAAAATAAGGAATTCTGCATAGCTTGCTTATTTTTAAAGGCCTATTTTAAAACACTGATTCTGCTTCAAAGTTTTTGGTTTTCAAAGTGTTTGGAAAGTTTTAACACCAAGAGTTGTGGGGTCTGGAAGAATGAATGTTATGTAGATCGTGCACTGTATCCAAAGCACGGCATGACTAGTTCCATGAGCCTAAAAGGAAATATGAATTTGTGTTTCTTGAACCATAGCCTGCCTGCCAGGCAGACCTCTTTGAAAAGCAGTTTGTGATATGGCATGGGGCTCTGCCTTTCAGTGAGATGAAGTCAAAAATTCCATCAGGTATCCCCAAGCAGCTCTTTGGATCCAAGACCACAGGTTGAGAAGACACGCAAAATGGTGGTTGTGAAAAAAGGATATGCACTTTTTAAAGCAGCTGCGAAGGTGGAAAAGCAGAAGTAATTAACCCTCATGTTTTTCTCTTTGCACTGACAAGATATGAGGAATACATCAGCAAGTGCACAGTGGCAAAGACAGATTTTGTGCTCTTGAGAACGGAAAACGTGTCAGTGCTTTGTGGCAGTGGGATTTTGGGGGTCTTTTAAAGTGAGCATTTGATATATTGTAATGTGCTAATTAGGCTCCCCAAACAATTGTTCAGCTCAACATGGGAGATCTATAGCAGGTGCTTTTTGTACTCAGATTCAGTCATTGCTTACTTCTGAAATAAACACAGTACAGTAGTAGGCATCTAATATAGCTGGCTGCTGGGTGAGACTATCCAAATGGCCATTTTATAGAAGAGCAGCAGTTGCCTGTTTCTGCTCGAAATATGCAGCATGGAGCAAGCAGGCAGGGATCTTGGAACTTTATCTATGCCATAGACTGATTTATTTCAAACCATTTATATTCCACCCTGTTAGCAATCAACGGCCCCAGTCCTATCCAACTTTCCAGTGCTGATGCAGCTGTGCCAGTGGGATGTGCCCTGCATCCTGTGGTTGGGAACACTGGTGTCGCTACGGAGGTGCGGGGGGTGTGGACCGCACCAGGTGACGCGCCGGGGGAGTGATGCACCCTGGGGGGAGGACACACTAACATCGCGGGGTTACGAGCTACCGCATCATGCCATACACCTTGGATGTGGAATGGCCAGCGGAGTGCAGTGCAAGAAAACAGAATCGAAATAGCTCCTTTCGTTGGAGCCCAATAGAAAGAAAAAGTGAGCCGTATGGAGCCCAATAGAAAGAAAAAGTGAGCCGTATTGTGCGTTTACTCGTGAGTAGGCACACTTGCCATAGTCCATCAGAATGGGCAGGCTGAGAGGAATCCAACGACACCGTAATGGTCCCGATCCAATGAATGCAGCCCCCAAAAAACACCTGAGAAGCTCCCCCCAGCTGCCAGTCTGAGCTGAAAACGAAGCCACATGGCCGCGTTTACTCGCAAGTAGGTGGACTTGCCTTAGTCGATGCAGGCTGAGAGGCTCCAAGGACATCAGAATGATCCTCATCCAATGAGTGCAGCCCCCAAAAACACCGGAGAAGAAGGTTCCTCCCTCCCAGCTGCCTCCCTCCCAGTCTATGGAGCCCTATGGAAAACAAAGCAGCCTCACAGTTTACTTGCAAGTAGGCAGACGTGCCTTGGCTGGTGGTCAGGCCAGGCAAAGGGGAATGTGAGGACACCAGAAGGGTCCTGATCCAATGGAGCTGCTCCAGAAAGCTGCTCCCCCCCCCCTAAAAAGAACAAAAAAGAGGCTTGAATGGTAAGGGGAAAGTTTTCTATTTTGCACTTGTGAAGCCAGGTGGGTCTTTATCTTGATGTGCCTGAAATAGAAGAACTTTAAACTGGGCACTGGGGAGGGCTGAAGATCTCACTGATTCTTTTGGGGAGGGGTTATTGCAGGCAGACTACAGAGTAAGCCCCATTGACAACTATGGGACTTACTTCGGAGTAGACATGCATAGGCTTGAGCTCACAGGCTGCAATCCTACCCACACATTCCTGAGAGTAAGCCCCATTGACCACTATGGAACTTACTTCAGAGTAGACATGCATAGGATTGGGCTCACAGGCTGCAATCCTACCCACACTTTCCTGAGAGTAAGCCCCATTGACCACAATAGGACTTATTTCAGAGTAGATTCACTTGGTGGGACAGGACTGGCTCCCCCTTATGTAATTATTTTATTTCAATTTAATTATTTATAATTATTTATTTTAATTGCTTGATGATGTCACTTCTGGTCATGACATCACTTCCAATGGGTAAAAGTTTGAGAATTGCTGCAATAAGTTGTTAGTAAGTTGACATGGGTGTGTGTGTAAGACACTACCAGTTTTCAAAATCACTAAAATCAGAATTTGGAGGAATAAGACCATCATGTTATATATCAATCAATGCATAATTTCATGCAGAATGCAAAGAGACAAACCACATTGAAATATCTGTGTTCTAACAAAAGGTGCAGCCAAAAAACTGGTGGGGGCGGGGCAATGGTACATCACCACGTCCACCTGGGGCTTTGCCCCGCCCACTGCATGGAGTGACACTCAGGCCTCCCGCACCAGGTGACTCGAATCTTAGTGACACCACTGGTTGGAAAGTCACAGAGGCCTCCTCAGAGGAAGGAAATGTTTGTTTCCTTACCCCAGAGCTGTACTGTCTGCACTGAAAGTTGGATAGGATTGGGCGGTTAGGCCTTTAAAGGTAAGCATACATGGACAAACCTGCCATTAAGTTAATGACCACAAGTTAAGAGGCAGATCACACACGAGAATGCTGAAAAATTGAGATATACTGATAACAAGAGCAACAGTTACTCATTCAGTTGAAATCCCATAAGTAGAGTCATAATTGATATCACATCTGTTTTGACCCTTAAAATATCTAGTGTTCCCCTAGATGAAGTAGACAGGCCTAGATCTACAGACTTTTGTAAGCAGGTATCAGTCAAACAGGAAAAACAGAGAACCAGTCAAAACAGAGAAACAGGAAAGCTATTTCTGGGAAGCTAGCAGCACTTTAAAGTTTCTCTTCCAGTAAGAAGAGAACCAATTTAGGTTTCAAATATATCACCAAGGTTTGGAGTAGGCTAAATGTTCCCAAGAGTACCATTCTTAAGCATTTTGAAAATAACAAATTGTTTAAATAAATATGCCTTGTTATTCCAATGATATTGAAGGAAAAGTATGTGGCAGCAAAGGAAGGGGGGAGAGCATTAACCACAAGTGTCTAGACAAAATCATGTTTTGAACAAAGATGTATGGGGCACAGCTGTGCAGAGAGAGAGCTCTGTACAAACACAGATTGCCATGATCTGTTGAAGAGCACTTATTAGACAGAATTGTATATAAACAGTTAATCCAATATTTTAGAACGTGTATGAATTCCGCCGTAGAAATACATCTTTTTCAGCAAAACTTATTCTTTGTCCTAGCGATTTTCCCACATTGGTACGGGGTCCACTGTTCTGCAAGCCACACGCCATTTGGAACAGTCCAGCAAAACTTATGGATGCAAATGTTCTAATTTTGAAGGCAGAGAAGAATCTGTTTACAGTAGATTCTTATAAACCCATATCAATATTAAATGTAGGCTCTAAAAGATCTTGTCATGTTCCATCTTAACAGAAAGATTGTTCTGGCAGGATATACTATATACATGAAGACCAACCAGGCAGACCAGACCAGCCAAAGGTTACAAATATGACTGGTTTGCCCCAAAAAAATCGATGATGCTGAGAAATGTAGTAGTTGATGCTGGGGAAGCTTCTGATTGGGTGGGACACGTGCATATCAGTGCAATAACACGAAGTTCATTTTGACATTTTACATATTCTTGGGTAGATCATTGCATAGCTATCTGGCAGCAAAAATGTGAAAATGGGTGTCCCCCAAAGCCATTTTCTCTTAAAGACGTGATAGCCAGAGTCATCCCCTTTCTCCTGTCTCTGAAGTTTTAGCCATTGCTGTTAGGTCACATCCAAATATCCTTAGAATCAAGTCTTTTAAAAGTGAGCTCAAAATGTCATTACTGTCTGTATCTGGGTTTCTTCTAAAGTTTGAATCAAATCCCCTTAAATTCCTAATGAATGTATCAGAAGACTTTGGCTTGGTTGCAGATTATGACATCGACTGATTAAAATCAGATGCGTCAGAGCCTACATAGACAATACAAAGGAAAGGGGAGATTATTACACATTGCTGTGCACATTTTCAATTAATGTCTCCTTTAGGTACCTCGCAATCAAAGGTCAACTTAGCATGATATGAAATATGTTTTTCAAAACACACACACCCACATGGAAATGGCACATAGACTTTAGGAAGAATTTTCAAAAGACTAGACAAATACAGGAAATCAGTGCTCACCAACGTACTGTAAGTGGCTTGAAGGGGAGACAGCTTAGAAAAGGCTTTGCAACCTAATGTACCTCTCTTGTTTCTGCTGTGTTGCAAAAGCTGCAGGACTAGATGGTAGAGATTCACAAGCCTCTAGGAAAGACTCAGGATGGGTGCAAGTGGGAAAAAAGGAATGCATGGGAAGTGAGGGAAAGAAGCCAAGGTGACTTCCAGGGAAGAAGACAAGTGGGAGTGTGAAGCTGTTCAGCATGCATTGAGTTATGGTTTGTCCAGGTTTGAGGAGTGAGGCACAAGGAAGGAAGGAAGGAAACGTTCATCTTCTTCTTAGACACCAGGTTGACACCAAGATTCTGGGATTGCTTGTTGAGAGAGTGGTACAAGGCACAGCACCAGTGAGTCAACTCTCAGACATGACAAGGGGAGGTAGAAAGAGAAATGCACATTTTGGGGTTTATGCCTGGAGTTTTTATAGTATTTTTGACCCCAGACCAATGTAGAGTCTTCTGCGAAATGAGCTCATCTCAGATCATCCTTTCATCAGGAGATGGTTCTTGATGGGTTTCTGTGCTCAGTCCCAGAGGAAATGGCCATGTCCTATTTTGTCACACTTTGAGGCCTGAGGCTTAGTTGGAATAAGACTCTGATTGAGTTGGCATGAAGTGGAGGGAAAAGGAGCCAGATGCACTCTTTTGTGACCTCAAATGGTCCTGTTTTTCTTAAAGCCAGAAAGTGCCCAGGAGAACTGTGTGTGGCATTTGTTTAGCAGATCTGCAGGGCAAATCTGATGTTTGTAGAATTGTTCTAGAGCAGTGTTTCTCAAACTGTGGGTCGGGCCCCACTAGGTGGGTCGCAAGCCAATTTTAGGTGGGTCCCCATTCTTTTCAATATTTTATTTTTAATATATTAGACTTGATGGTACCATCAAGTATGTGACTGCATTTGGGGAAATGTTACAGACCTGTTCTGTTAACAAGCTACTATGTATATACTGTTTACAATGATAGTAAATGGGGCTTACTCCTGGTAAGTGCTGGTAGGATTGCAGCCTAGGGTTGTTAAAAATATTCCTGCTTGATGACATCACTTCCGTTCATGACATCACTTCCTGTGGGCCCTGACAGATTCTCATTCTAAAAAGTGGGTCCTGGTGCTAAATGTGTGACAACCACTGTACTAGAGGCTTCACCAGTCTTTCGGGGGAGGGGGAGTTTCTCCAAAGAGTAAAAGTTTCCCTTTTACTAATGGCTTGCAGGTCTGATGTTCCTTGGAATCAGCCTGCTCAAACAGGACACACACTTCACATGGGCCACATATTCTCTTTGCTTATGCCTAGAACCACAGACCTATGTTGACTTGCGTGTTGGGCAACAGTGGGAAGCAGAAGCAGCAGTGGACAGTTTTAATTCTTTCCCTGGTATTGTTTAACAAATTCCAGATGTATCAGTCACTGAAGCAGGATCGGGGTTGGGGCATCCAGGTATTGCAAAACAGGAGAAGGACCACTGCCACTGCTCTCCACTCTCACTAGGTAAGCCCACTTGGTGGTGATGGGGAACAGTGACAATAGCAGAGTAGGGGTGTGACTGGTCATGGGTGAGGGGCTTGTGTGAGTGTGAACTTCCAGCCTGTGCCCCACCAGACCCCAGTTCTGGAGTTACCCCTGGATAACGCATTTCACATTACACCTGGTTTGACCCTAATTTTTCTAAAAATATTAGCAATCTGGTTAAAGCTGATACAGGCCCATTGATAGAATGAACAAAACAAATCTCAGGAATTGGGTAAAGTAAAACTTTGATGGATGGAAAATACTGCAGTCAAAACAAATATTCTGCCCAAATTTCTCTTTCTAGCGATGACAGTTAAAATTCATAGAAAAAACATAATACTGTGCAATTCAAAGTATTATGAATCAGCTTACTTGGAATAACAAAACCTTCTTGCATCAAAGTGTATATCATACAGCAAAAGCTTAAAGTTTGAGGTGGCTGGTGTATCTCGTCGTCCTGGAATATTACGTTGTTGCCATGTTTATTCCTGTGAATGTTAGGCTAAAGAACAAAATAATGGTTCCACACCACTAACAGCCTAATTCTATCCCAACCCCCCTGGCTGGCAACCTTCAGTCTCGAAAGACTATGGTATAAGCCCACAGCACCCGGTATTCCCAGGCAGTCTCTCATCCAAGTACTAACCAGGCCTGACCCTGCTTAGCTTCCAAGATCAGACAAGATCAGGCATGGTTTGCACCATAAAGGGTGCCAGCAGAACAGTGCTTCTACCAGCAAGCACAGTGAGGCCACTAGCACATTTGCTGGCAGCCGGGTGTGCTGACCAGCAGGGAAGACTCTATCTGCTGGTGCAAAATGAGTGGAAATGGGAGGGACAGAAAGTGTCTGAATGGGGAGGGGGTGGGGAAGGAAGCAGAACAAGGGAGGAAATGGCTGGTTCCCTTACCCTAAGGAGATCCCTGCAACTGTCCCCATCCTAGGATGCAGTACACGCTCAGCTGGTTGGCCTTTATTGGGGGAGGGGGAGAATACCTGCCAGAGACTGAACTGGGCTGGGCAAGGTTAGGACAGAGCATGAGATATTATAAACCCCAACCTGATAAGAAACCCTATCGATGTTTATATATGCCACAAAACAAAAGCACTGGTTATACAACGGTAAGACTTCATTGTATTACATAATGAATAACTTGATGAATGAATAATGGATGAATGGATTATTATGGATAGATGGATGAATAGTTATGTTTCTGCTACTAATTGATTTGCTTTTTGTTGTTTTATTGTTTTCATTTGGCTATTGTAAGTCACTAAATTTTTTAAGAATGGTGGGATATAGATTTATAGAATAAATAAGTAAGAGCAAATCTTGCAAGGTTCTGTGATTTACACATAGGTGGACATGTTTTAAACCTTACTGTTATTTACCTTACTCAGAAGTAAACCCATTGTGTTCAGTTAGCTAGCCAAATCCTAAAGGGACGTTGTGCTGGTGCAAGCCCCCTGCACCAGCTCAGGAATCTCACAAAGGTGCCATAAGGCAAGTTTGTGCCAACCTGTGAGCCGGGCCACACCAGCAAAATGATGTGCAGCAGCCTGTCAGCACCAGCTTCAATCCCTGCAAAGGTGAGTTGCAATGGGTGGCACAAGGGGTGGGAGAGGGACTCCAAGGCCCAGGAGTAGGTGGTTAGGATAGAGTGTGTGCTGCTGCTGCTGCTGACCCAACCCTCCTCCCGAGCCCAATTCCCCCCCTGTCCCACTCTCTGCCCACCCAGAAACATCCTCTCCCCACCTCCGGAACATCCTCCTATCACCCTCTCTAACCCCCTGTGCCACCTGGTGCAAACCTACCTGCACTGGTGCAGGGAATGGATCCAGCAAGGGAAAGCTGGCATGGTACTTCATGCTGGCCCAGGCAACTCCTAAGTTTGTGTAAACGAGCCTTACGGCACCTTTGCAACACTCGGGAGCAAGTGCAGGAGGCCTGCACCAGCAAAATGTTCCGTTTGGATCGGGCGGCCCATCCGTTGCATTCCAGCTATTCAATTAACAAAGTATTAGCTAAAATGATATTTGCAAAGAACCCTACAGCACACTTCACTGATGAGTGTGGCAGAAAGGCTCAGATGATCATGCCTGCAAATACATTGACTGGTGTATGGTTATGTAGATGCTTATCAAGGCATTATATTGATATTGGTATCAATGCTATTGATATCTGATTGAATAATTAGCAGAAAATGTTTTTGGAGCAATAAATATAAAGAAAGTATGTGTATTTGGGGTTCTTCAGCGATCCTATTGAAATTAATAAAGACGTTTTTAAAGTGCTTCTTTTCCTCAAATAATTGACAGCCAAACCTGAGCTGCCCGCCACGCAGGGCTGCAGCGGCACCAAAAATGGCTGCCACTGCATTCAGCACACCCAGGCAGCCACCACCATCTCCTTGGGAGAAGAGAACTTTTGTCCCCTTCCCCCGAGTAAAGCAAGTAGCCCCGCAGTAGGGCTACTCGATTCTACAACGAACCGAGGATTGGTGTAGAATTTAGAGCCTCCGGTGGAGGTGGAGTAAAGCTCCACCAGTCCCGCCTTCCTCCTGTTCCACTCCCTCCCTGGCACACTCTTCCCCACCCTCTCCCCACCGTCCCTCCACCTCCCCCCACCTGGGAAAGCCTCCTCCCCGCCTTCCCCTCGCCCCCACCTACCTCTCCACTGCCCGACAGTCCATGCGACTGCCAAGTGGCAGAGCTCCGGTGTTCCACTGGCGCTAGCCCAGCGCCATCCAGCACTGGGCTAGCACCCGCACTCCACCAACACTAGGACCCTACATGCCTTATGGTACATTTGCAACAGTGGGCTCCAGCAGTAAGCCGGCATGCAACTCTTTAGGATTGGGCCAGCAGTCTTCCTTAACAGCTGCAATGCTATTTTACAAAAATTCAAAATTTAACACATTGTCAGAATTAAATTTTGCCTTTCAGAGATCTTCTTTTGCTTCTGCCATTTGATGCAAGGAATACTTCTTAAACCCAGAATCTACACCTTCCTGATGAGTTTTGAATGCAATGGTGTTCAATGTCAGCTATTCAACAGCTGATACCTTGGTTTTTCCCCTTTTTCTAAATTCTGTAGTATCCATAACTGGCAATGGAGGGAAGAAAAAGGAAGCAAATATCAAGTTTAACATAGAACACAAGTTAGAGTTCAGCATCCAGGCCAGCACTGTGAGTGACAAATATGGAGATAAAAACTATTTTCCATCCACAGAACCTGAGCACACAGTTCTCAGAAGTGACAAACACCCAAAGTCATTCATTGATCAGAGAGTAATTAGCAGATTGGCTTTGGCACAGGGTCCGTCTTGTCTGCTAAAAACAGTTATTCTTCATGGTGACTGAATAATCACCCTCTTCTTTTCTTTCTCAGGCCAGACATTTCAGGATCAGTCAATAGTTTGTAGCATTAGAAATGGAATGGCAAGTGCTTCATTAACTACTAATGGCAGCCCTTCAACCACCCCAGGCACTTGGGCTCCTCCCCGGAAGCGCGAATGGGAGGCCAGATGCTGCAGCTGACAATCTAGATCACTGTCTCACAGCCACAGAGCCAGTCAGACAATGCAGCATCAAAGCCACTGAAAAAATAATAATAGTATTTATGTAGCACTGTGCCAAAGTGTCTTATTCTCTAACTTCCCCGTAGTGATTAGAACAATACATTTCAGTCCGAAAAAAACCATTCCCGTTAAAAGATGCATTTAATAACTGTAACAAAAAACAGAAACACTCATGAGCCAGACACAAACCCTCTAATTCCAGCTCACTGTTCCAAGGATGAATGATATGAGTGACAAAAGAAGGTTATTGCTGTTTCATTATAGCTACAAGACAGGGGAGCAGCTTCTCTTTATTTCAATTCCTGCTACATTAAGCAAGTGCTCGCCAAAGGTCCATGGACAATCTTCGTGCACTCGAACTGCGACGAGCTCAGTCTAGCACAGCAGGATTAAGCCCAAGGTTTCTGGCAGTGTTCTTCAGTCTGTGGATCGTGACCCCCAAAGGGGTTGCAAAGCCTCACTTTGGGGGTTGCAGCAACCTTTCAAAGCCTGTGCAAGTGACGGCTTGGATCCAATCCAATCATGGTACTGCCTTATTGAAACTAAACTCTTGAAATAATTCTGCACAGACTTTTCTTGTTTGTCTTGCCCGCCCTGCTCAGGCTGCTACTTCACAGGGCTGTTGTGAAGACATAAGAGGTAGGGGGAAATGGGGCAGGTGGCGGGGCAAAACAGGTCCTGGGTACGGGTGGGATTAGTGGTGGGTCCCCAATCACTCACCCACCCACTCACTCACTTACTTGTTTACTTACTTACAGCCCAATCCTAAGCATGTCTACTCAGAAGTAAGACCCATTAGAGTCAGTGGGGCTTACTCCCAGGAAAGTGTGGATAGGATTGGACTGTTACTTACTTACTTTATTTATTTATTGGGGTCAATAAAGTTTGAAGACCATTGGTTTATGGCACAGCAGCCTGCTAGCTTCTTAGTGCTGTGGATGATTAGCAATGGGCAGGGGAGGGGACATATACAAATGGCTGCTCTGCTGTGGATCGTATTCGCATAGCTACAGGATTTTGCATCTACAGCTGCCTATCTCTCCATCTTAATGAAACCCTTACAGTGCAATTCTATGCATGCCTACACAGAAGTAAATCTCATTGAATGGGATTTTACTTATAGGTAAGAGTGTCTAAGATTGCAGGCTAGGCCAATTGTTCAGAACTGAAACTTCAGCAGGACATTTATATGCTAACTAACTGCAAAGTTTCTATTATGACCAAGAACTTTGTCCTAATCTTGTGTGGCATAGCCACAAATTCTGAAATCAGGCAAAATGGAGAATAAACTATTAGCTCAAATTCAATTTGTGTCTGATTTTCATCCTGGCAACGTTACTGTTCAATTCTATTCAGAGGCCACAGGATGGTTGGGGTGGTCCTGGAGTTGTGTTATTCATTCCTAGTGGCTGGTGGGGGCTTGGTGTCTCCCTAGCACTGGACACTCATTGGCCCCGCTCAGTCCACTCCAACAGTGCTTCTCTGGCTGCTGGTGTTGGGGCTGATTTGATGCAGTGATTGGCTCCTTGGACATCACACCAATGACACACTAATATGACACAGATTATATGCCCATTTGTGCCAATGTCATGGCAATGACTGCCATCAGGACCATGCTCCGTGGATAACAGGCTGTATCAGCATTTCCATGATTGCAAAGAAGGGCTGCCCCAGCGTTGCTTTGCCAGGACAGGCCTGGCATGTGGCCCTTGTTGTGCTGGCATCAGTGTACCATTGATGTGATGTTGCCAGGACAGGCTTAGGATATGACAGACATCATATTGGCATCTTTGCGCCATCAGCATGGCATTTGAACAGAATTGGACCAGTAGTGTAGGGGCTAAGAGACTGAGCCATGAATTGGGACTTTCCTCATTTGCATCTTGCCTCTCCAGTGAACTCATTCAGTGACCTTAAGCAAGTCACTTCTCAGCTTCAACAGCAATATGGAGATCACTTACCTTGCAGGGTTGTTGTAAGGATTCCATCAAGATAATGCACACGAAGTGCTATACAGATGCTAAGTATTAACGCTACACAGAGATCCTGTTGAACATGTGAGCTGCATATGTGGTACATGGTGTGAAGAAAATTTGTGCCACTTCTTGCTCTGTTGATGGTATGGTTGGCAACCTTCAGTCTCAAAAGACTATGGTATAAGCCTACAGCACCCAGTATTCCCAGGCAGTCTCCCATCCAAGTACTAACCAGGTCTGACCCTGCTTAGCTTCCAAGATCAGACAAGATTGGGCATGTGCAGGGTAAAGAAATATGTGCTTGGATTGTTGAAACATATTCAAAAGAGAGGTGATTCATAAAGTTGAAATTCCTCTAGTGACATTGAGGCAAGCATGTTTCCTTTTATGTGACTGAGACAAACATGGTACCTTGAGGGTAGCTAAATTTGCAGGGGCTGCACGGCATAAGAAGAGAAGATTTATGGAAATAAATTTCAGAGACTGTAAATGATCTTATTCCAGAGGTTTCAGTTACCATATCTTCCTTTCTAGAAAGTTTTTATGTTTTTTTTATTACACTTTGATGCTGCTATCAACAAAATGTTTTGTGTGATCAATTTTTGTGTGTTTATGTTAATGTCAGTGTTATGACCCATTTCATTCCACAATACATTGTTGACTGATTGCTATTTTTTGTATGTAAAAGGAAGCGTGTGAGTGTGTTAGCTAAAGGAGACTTTTTTTTGTTTTGTTCTGTTCATCTATGTGCTGCTCTGGAATGGCATAATTACTCTGGGGGAAAATCATTTGGGGAGAAACTCAGGCCAGAGAATCTTGCACATGTTGTGAGAGAGGGATGACTGCGCATATAAAAGAGCATAGATCACCCACCCTTTGGCAGCCATTTCTGTGATCATTTATTGTTGCTTGCATTCCTGGAATGTCAGTGTCACATTTTTCATAGGACTACCATGCCGAAGGCCAAGGAACCCTGCCCTCTGCTAACTGCGTAAAGAGCCACTTTCAAAGTAGCTGTTCTCTTCATTTAGCAGCGGACAAGTAAGCAATTGCCCTCTTCATCCCAGCATAATGTCTTTCCCAGTGGTTGTTTGCTGGTGTCTTTTTGTTGATTGTGAGCCGCTTTGGGACATGGAGCCAATGTGACAGCCATGTGTTCAGCTACATTTACAAACAGCTTTATGAGGCAGCTAGTGACGTTAGCTCTGCTTCAGCTGGTCTATCATATTCTGAATGTTCTTATATGCTGCATATACAGTTGAATGCTTCAGACTAGGATGTGAGAGGATGGGGAGAAATACCACTTCACTCTGGTTGTATTGAGCCGAAAGCAAACCACAAAAGTGTATCTTGCCTCAAGCCTCCTATACCATCAAATGCAGAGAATTAAACTTGGATAAGCTACATACCATAATTTTCATTCCAATCTTTCTGTCATCATCTTCATCCACCACACATAGATCTCACACCAAAGACACACGTCATAGAATAACCCTTAACAGAGGGTTAGGGGGTATCTCTAACTTCTGAGACAGTAGTATAAAGGTGAATATGTGGGAGCCATGACAAACACATGTTTCAAAATGTAGAGGATTCACAGTTTGATTCTCTCCCCCCTCCCTCAGCAGCAGCCATCTGATGTGTCCTGACACCCAGCCAACTGGTGCAAAAGTGGAGGGAGTGGAGTTTATTTCCACCTCTGTTGTTGCTCCGCACCCCCTTCTCAAATGCCAGGGCAACCAGTCAACTTCCTGAGTGGTCATCACACCCAGGAACAAGACAACAGAGCAGGCTTTAAAAGTCTTGGCCAAGCATGAGAAAGGGGGCAGCTCTGGAGCTCAAAGCTGGGGGGTCTCATAGGGTGCCCCTGGTCTGCCAGGTGAGTTAGTAGGACCCAGGAAAGGTGTGTGAAGGAAACTCTTCAACCCCTCCCCTCTGCTTAGGCTCAAACTCCCTGTGTGCTAATTACAAAGACCAGGTAGGTGAGCTGCCTGCCTCTAACCGCCATGCTATGGATCAGAGCAGACCCCTGCAGGACCCCCAGAATACCAGGAACTTGCAAGTACAACAAAATGTTCAATATATCAACCTAGTTTCATTTCTTTCTCTTGTGCAAAATTTAGTAGTTCGTTTAAAACAGCTAAATGATTTTAAGCTCCTTTCCGTCAAACCATAAGATTTTGACTACTCCTCATCAACTGTCACAACCGTTTCCATCACTTATATTGCCGTGTTACACTGTTTTATCTCTTTTCATGAAAGTGTTCTGGAGAGAAATCAAAGGACTCCTCAGAGCAAACCAACATCACCACCTGGCTGAATTGGCCCCCAGTCATGCTCTTCGTAAGTCAACACAAAGTCAACACGCAAGCATAGAAATGGCCTTCCAAAAAGTCATCACTTTCAACAGCTCACTTCTGTGTGCTATTGCAGAAAGGGTTGGTGGGTGTGCTGCAGCCCACTATTGTCTTGACGAAAACTGATGGGATGCAAACTATTTCTGGTTTGTTTCTGTGGCCATTGTGAACCATCTCCAAACAAGTTTTTTCCAACAACTGTTTATTCATTTATGTGTGTAACAAAACAATCTAATAGTGCCCTCTTTGAAACTACTCAAAAGTCAGCAACATTATTATTATTATTATTATTATTATTATTATTATTATTATTATTATTATTATTATTATTAACAGTATTTATATACCGCTTTTCAACTAAAAGTTCACAAAGCGGTTTACATTGAACATTGAATCATGCACATATGAAAAGAGACTTGGCTTCATCTCATTCAGGCTGTACTTTATTGTACTTCATTGAGAGATGCTATCCTTGACTTTTCAAGCTGTCACATGCCTGAACGTAAGTACATGCTTCTGTATTTTCTATCACAATATAGATCAGCAGCAAGCATGTGATGTATAACCTGCAAATCATTCCTTCAACTGTACATATCTTCTGTGAAGGACTGCGTAGTCCTTAGGAAAAAAAGGATTCTGATTGCATTCAGATGTATAGTTTTCAATACAGATGGAGTTTTCAATACAAACATCAGACCTAGTCTTTGAGAGTTGTGAGCTGATTTCAAGTTATAACAACTACGGTACACACATTGTGGTAGAGCAAGTCTGAGAATAAAGGGAATGTCACTACAATGTGGGTTGCCTTCCATCTTGCTAGTTGGGTTACAAAATATTATTCACAGGTTCTCTTCAATGTGTATTTCTCATAACAGTCATTCCTAATATAATACACCAATTCCATTTGCCCACTTCTCCAGTTGTCTAGCAACCAAGTCCTACTGTATAATGGCAGCTTCAGAAATACGCTTATGGCGTATTATACATATTTATACGTATTTATGGCGTAAAAGGGAAGATTGGGCATTCCATGAGAGGGGATGGGGAAGGCAAATGAGAGGTAAGCAAAAATTACCCTGGTGCCCCCTATGGGTCCCTAGAGCCCCTTATGGGGATGATCCCTATGGGAGCTCCCTATGGGTCTTCTGGTGCCCCTATAGTTCTACTAAAAACGTCACCTTTTTTAGTAGTGTATGTCTGAGGAGGGAAAGGGGGTGGGGAGGTTTTTAAAAGAGGCATAAGATCCATCATATGCCATTGCCTCTTCCCCATCCCCTCTCATGGAATGCCCAATCTTCCCTTTTACCACAAATGATCCGCCCCAGCTGTTGGAGTGAGGTGCAACTCCATCGGCTGTCCAGAGGGGGCAGGATACTGTCCAGAAGGCATCAACTACTGCCCAGTGACCCAGACCTTTCTAATTGTTCTCTTTAGGATCCTTGTGGGGTGTGGCCCTAACCCTTTATCCTTCCCTTCTCCTCTGAGCATGTTCTCTTTTGTCCTCTGACCACGGACCTATTAAGATGTGCGTACCAGGGGCTGTGATGCCCATACCATCTTAAGCACAAGGCCTGAAGAGCGAGACAGCTCCAGGGCCCTGCCATCTCTAAGTGTTAGCAGAACCTCTGATCCTAATCAGATGCTGTAGATATGCATTCAATGAAGCAAACAACTTCTTTTTACAACTTTAATAAGCCTCTAACAACAAGCCTTTAACAACTTGTGGAGCTCAGTGTGGTGCCCACCATCTTGTTTTGTTCACATAAATACTATTTCTGTGGCCTCCACCATCTTACACACATTAACCCTGTTCAGAAGTTATCTCCTGCATATTCCTGTCGTGGCTGCCCCACCCCTAACATCTGCTTCCCCTACTCTTCCCAAGATCACTGTGTGTCTGCAATAACAAGCTCTGAACAGAGGAAGAGATCCACTTTAGAACATGTTGGGGAAAGGGGCCAATCTCATGGGGATCTCTCTGCATGTTCAGTGTTTATCACTGCAGACAAATGTTGATCATAGGGGGACCGGGTGTGGGGCTTAATGAGTGCATTAGGGCAGGGGTGGAGCTGGCCACATGCTCATGCTCCCCCTTCTCCACATGTGAGAATACATGGGGATAACTTCTAAACAGGGTTATAAATGTCATTGAAATTAAAAATTATATGTGAAGTTATGAGAGTGCATACCTCATTCTGCAATAAATATCCAAATGGTCATGTATACCCCAGTAATCTGGCACGGAACAAGATAAACACATAAATGTTTGAAAATAAGGGTGCTTATGTAAATATGCTTTGTACTGGAAATACATATGTCTTTTGCAATGCCATTATCTGCAAAATGGTCAAAAATCCAGACATCTACCCAAGTTCTTATTTTTTTAAAAATTACCATATACTTCCTAAAGACCTTGCAGAGCTTTTTTTTTCTGAGCTGCTATACTATCTGGGAGGGGGCATAGTGTTCTTAGAGCTATCTCCAGTCTGTTTCAAGCTGCATTTAAGGGCTACCCCTGCATTGGCTCAGCGAGGGAAGCTGATTCTCCCCCTCTTCATCCCACACACTGGATGAATTTCACCCAGTTCATCACCCCCACTCCCAGAAAGGACTTGCCCAAACTAAGACATGGCCAACTTCATGGTCTTCAAAAAGAACTTATAGGTTGGGTTCAACCCTAACCATGATGCTGCACATTGAAAATAACACAACTGGTTATGTTGGCCTCTGAGCGGCCCGCTTGGAGGCAGGCTGTGCAGCATGGCCTTTCCCAGTTTGAAGAGACACTTTGCCAACAGTCTGAGGCTAAGAGGCAAAGAAGGAAGGCCCATAGCCAGGGAGACAGACCAGGGACAGACTGCACTTGCTCCCGGCGTGGAAGGGATTGTCACTCCCGGATTGGCCTTTTCAGCCACACTAGACGCTGTGCCAGAACCACCTTTCAGAGCGCGATACCATAGTCTTTCGAGACTGAAGGTTGCCAATACAGTGTTTATGTGGGGAGTGCAGGTCCCAGTTAGAAGTGGGCTACTGTTAGGTTTAAAGAATATAGCCAGAGATTTTGGAGGGATGTGGGTGCATATGTCTGGGAGCACACATGTTGGCCTTAGCCTGACTCTGTTCTAAAAAAAAAATGACCCAAGTTGAGCAATAAGATGATTACAACACCCTTGAAATTGCTGAGACAGCCATGGGTAGTATAATGGAAAGAAAGAGAAGGACCAGATAATATGTGTGGTTTTCTGGTATCTTGGCAGAGCCTTGGAAAGAGCAGCTGGAAGCCTTCCTTTTACAAATGGCTTCCTTCCCTCCCTTTCTGCTTTAGTCTCCCCATTTTGAAATGCAAAACCAGCTGCCTACAGCTGCACAGAAGAGTTTTGTAGGAGCCTAATGGTCTGTCTAGGAATCAACCCAAGGCATGAGCTGAGAACCAAACTGTATGTCTGCCTAAGCCTTCTCAGATTGCTCTGCAAAGCACTTTCTCATACTGTTGGGAAAGTAGCAGTAGTC
Source organism: Tiliqua scincoides (assembly GCF_035046505.1). Taxonomy (NCBI): domain Eukaryota; kingdom Metazoa; phylum Chordata; class Lepidosauria; order Squamata; family Scincidae; genus Tiliqua; species Tiliqua scincoides. The sequence goes on from NC_089822.1 coordinate 148,709,037, forward strand.
TCAGTGCTATATAGCTCTGCGCCATGTAATACAAGAAGGTAGGGCTGAATAAAGTCTAAGGTGAAATCTGAGGACCAAAAAAGGCGGTATAGAAATACCCGTATTATTATTATTATTATTATTATTATTATTATTATTATTATTAGGGTTAACCTTGCTGCCAGGAGCAGGTTTGTCAGGGAAGGCAGAGGCTGACCAGTGGAAGTAGCACTTTTATGGTTAGCACTCAGCACATTCCTTCCTGCACTTCCCAGATTTACCGGATCAGCAGTCAAATTAGGGATGATGGACTGGTAAATCTATCCACTGCCACCATCGCAGACTGAGCTCGGCAATTCAAAACACGTGACTTTCAGTTTCACAAGAAACTGGAAGTGACGTTTTAAATGCCTTGTAAGGCATTAGGAGGCCCAGGGAAGTCCTGGTAGGTTGGGGGGGGGTGTGTGTAGCAAATGCTACTTTGCTTTGGGAAGCACTCAAGGCTTTGAGCCTTGTTGCTTGATGGAGTGCAAGGAGCAGAAGCACTCTGAGGGTTGAGGGAAGGAACTGGAGCAGCAAGGAGTCAGAGAGGCAGAAAAGAAGAGACGGCAGGCAGGATTCAAATGTGGATGCAGGGAGGAAGCCGGAAGCTGGAAGAGAGACACTGACCCTTGCCTAGCTTCCTCCAAGCCTTTTATTGACTCTCAAACTTATGAAGCAATACAGTGCAATACTGAGGGTTACTAAAGGTTACTGATAACACTAGCTACTACTAGCTGGCTCTAGCTGACCACAACACATTCCTAGATCTGACTGCTTCCTTATCTCTAATGCTGTTTATAGTTAGGCAAGGAACAAGGCTGCGGTTTCAGCGTGTGCTCTGAAAGTAGAACAGATTTACCTGTTGTTGTTGCCATGTCTTGCCTAAAGCTCTAAAGCCCTGTGCTTCTGCATATGCTACCGGGGGACAGGCATACCCCATATCCTTGGTTTCAGGTAACCATAGGAGGTTCCGGAATGGAACTGTTTATGCAGTTCCATATAGAAAGTCTATTCCTAAGACTGTCAGGGCCCAATCCAGAGCCCTGCGCACTGGCGGTGAGTCCTTTTCCTCCAAGGAGCCAACAAGAGCTACCTGGTCACGCGCTGGATACTGCGGCAGCCATTTTGGCACTGCGGCAGCCCTCTGCACTGGGCAGCTCAGGATTGGGCTGCCCATCTCTCTCAATAACAAAATTTTGAGATGTAATGCAACCTGCTTTTCAACCATATCGGAACCAAGACGCTGTAGAATCAAGTCATATCTGCCCTTCAGGTCACCGCATTTCTCTCCATTGTACAGCTGATATTCTTCCTTCACAACATGTTTGCAACTTGGTTCCTATGTTAGAAGCACACTTTGTGTCACTGCGGAGGGGATTTGTTCAGCTGGACTACCCCTAGGATGCTGCTGTTACATCATCTTTGCGAGTGCTGTACATAATTGGGATTCAAGCATCCTTCAAAATTCTATGGCTTTATTTAAATTGTCGCATTGTGCAGTTCCGTATTCGTGCAGTGCAGTCAAGAACAGGCATCTTTTGCTTTTATGTGTAGCTGGAATTTGTTTTTATTCTGGTGTTTGTTGTGTGCATGCGCGCATGTGTGGGTGTGCTTTCAATTTATTTTAATGTGCTGTAAGTGTACGTAAGGCTGCTTTGCGTTGCATAGCTACAATAATGGCTGTCTATAAACTAATAAAATAGAAAAAGGCTTTTACACAGTCAAGATATAAGTTTTGTATGACCTCTGCCTGCACACATTTACATCAAGAGGCAAGTGAAAAAGAAATTTGCCTCTAGCTCATACCATACCACATCCCACATGCATTACAATCAAACAGCACCAGAATCATGTTTGAGGTTTTCAGAGCAGACTACACAGGTTGCATGTGTGCAGGGTTACTAACTGATTCAGTAAGGGACATGGTTCCTGTACTTTTAAGAGGGTATCCCAACTGAACTCTGCTAGGAAAAACTAGGTAGAAGGGTCTATGGTCCATACCACATTTTGTGGATGAATGGGACAATGTCTGTTCAGCCTGTATTATGAACAAAGGTTTAAAATCCAAGCCTGCTGTTCAGGGAGGATGTATGTGGAAATGTCTAAAGCTTCATTCTTCTGCAACAATGAGAGACAAAACCGAATGGAAAAATGGCCAAATGGAATGTGCTGTGGAGGTTAGAGAAGCAGTTGAAGTTATAATGATACCTATGAATTACACTGGTAGGAGAAGTTGCACCTGCTGAAATTCTCTCGTCTGCTCAGTTACAGGTATGCATTGGAGCCTTAGACAGTACTGAAATGTGGCTGCCTAGAGCAGCCATTTTCAACCACTGTGCTGTGGCATGCTGGTGTGCTGCGGATGGTCTACAGGTGTGCTGTGGGAGTTTGGGGGAGGATCATTTGTTAGTAGGGCCACTGGGAGATGTGAGCCCCTGCTGTCAGTGTGGTGTGCCGTCCAAAAACCGATGGTGTGCCTTGACAATTTTAGTGCCTTGTCAGTGCGCCATGAGATGAGAAAGGTTGGAAATGGTTGTCCTAGAGGTTCAGGACATGTGGCTCAAATCAGCTTGGTAAAACCTTAATGCAACATTTCCTACACTTTACTTTAAATGTGTCACTAGCACTGTGGGACTGACTTTTCTTTTTGAAATCACAGTCAGATCGAGGAACACAGAGTGTGACAAGAGGAGCAATTTAAACCTCACCCCCTGCCTTGTTCCCAATCCGAATTCACCAAGCCCAACAGCTGCTATTTTCTCAGTGGGAGGGGGGGAGCTCCGATTGACAGAGGTGTTTGTTTCCACTGAGTAAGATAAGATTACAATCTAAGTCTTACTGTACGCAATGGGCTTACATTTCTGAGTACGGTAAATAACACTTTCAAACACCTCTACCAATTGACATTGGTGGAAGCTTTTTTTTTTCCCAAAGTAAAATAGCAGGTACATGAGTATCAGGACTATGGTAGCAGATTGACCAGATCCAATGGCGGGCAGAGTGCCTATACCTTTAACAATTGTATAGAAGGGTGAATTTGGGCAAGTGCAGCTTTTAAAACCCTTACATGTTGAGCTGCACCTGCCCAAATTCCCTCTTCTATACCAGGGGTCTCCAAACCCCAGCCCCAGGGGCCAAATGTGGCCTGCAGCAAGCCTCTACAGCCCACAGCCAGGCTCTTGTCCCCTGAAAGACTCTGGCCCACTCAACTGAACACAACTAGAGCTGTCCTCTGGTTGTGTCTGGAGGGTGTTCTGAGGGCCAGAGAGGTTGAATGAATGAGCCCATTCATTCATTCATTCACTCATCTAAGTTCCATCTCTAATTTATTTATATAAATTTTATATTTAAATTTTTTTTCCAGCCCTCAACACCATGCCAGATATTTGATGCGGCCCTCTGGCCAAAAAGCTTGGAGACCCCTGTTCTATACAATGGTTAAAGGTATAGGCACTCTGTCCTCCATTGGATCTGGTCACCCTGTATGATGGGGATCAAGGATGAAAATTCTTCTCTTCCCCCCACCCCATGCTGTGGCCCTGATCCACAGGATCCCCCTGATCCAGCTGCTGCTTAGTTAAGACAGAACAAGTATGCTTATACCAAAGCGTGTATTTAACATAACATACTGTACAATTTCACCCTAAGTGGGTATGAGTCAGAGCTAGGACCCAAGACATGTGGGAGACTGGAAGACAGGCACAAGATTTTGCCAGCAAATGCGTTTCTTATCCAAATAACTAAGAAAAAAGACATGTTGTTCAGTTCCTCGCTGAAATATTTGACTTTAGCAAGATTTCCCCAGGTTGGCTTAGGAGTGATGCTTCTGAGAGTCTCTGAGGTCTGGGGAAATGACCACTGAGGCCTCCTTGGTTTGTGTTTTAAGTCCTTCCAACAAGGCTTTTGTTAACTTATTCCTAAAGGGAAAACTCTGCAGAAACTGGAGGAGCCATTGCTGGAGGACTTGACTATTATCAGCCTCCTCATATGGAAGGAGCAGCTCAATTACTCTGCTGACAGGTGGCAAACAAACCCAGAGAGACAGGCTGGGGGCCAGGCATGGCAACAAAGCAAGCGGACTGTACCAGGAGTGCTGCTAAATGAGCCAGGATGGAATGGAAAAGAGTCAGACTGTCGATAGAGGTGTGTGCGTGCATTAGAATTGCCAATGTTCCATATTGTACAGAATTGCCTTGATATGAAAAGTCTGAAGAGCCTGCATTCCAAAAACATTACAGACACCTAGAACCAAATATAATGGATGTCCTCAGTTTTATACCTGACAGTGTTTGAAATCTTTATTTTTAATGTTTTGAAGCTCTAAAACACACATTTCTCCTCCTGGAAAACATTCCCTGCATGGAATGATTGACTGAGGCAAAGGAATGTCGCACCAACAGTTATTGTCATATATCTACTAGAAAGGGGGTGGCGGGTGGGATGACATTTGCTTTCTGAACAAGTATCTTCAAAATCAACTCACTCTTCACTCTTTTTAGCTTTCTCCACCATCCCATTTTCTTCCACACTATTTCTCCCAAGTAGAGACCCTGCCTTCCAATTACATCCTCCATACCCTTTCCCGGGTTCTGTTCACTTAGTACCTTTTACTAACTGAAATGTTTGGCCCTTCCTATCCGGAGGGCCCTTCTTCTGCAAAAACATTGCTCAACAGTATGATTCATCTTGCTGGAATTCATCTTCATATTATCATAGCCATTGCTTTGCCTTTCATTCTCACTTACCTGTTTCCCAGCAAAAAATGAAACTTGTTGCTTGTCACTTGGTTTGTTCCTGCCCTCATGCTTTTCCCCTTTCAGTTCAAAACGTTAACCTGTTTATTTCCCCAGGCAGGTTCCTTTCCTTTCACAAGGAGGACATGATCAATATCATAGACAGGGTCTATTGTTTCATCCACAAGCACCATGTTACTAGATTCCAAAACAAGTAACAATGGTGCAGGCACATAAATGTTCATGCATCTTGCAATTTCACCATGCAAAGCCCACATGCAAAAAAAAAAAAAAAAAAAAAGTTTCATGCTGTATGTGCTAGCTCTCCTCAGAGACTATGGGTACAATTCTAACCAGGTCTACTCAGAAGTAAGTCCAACTGTGTTCAATGGGACTTACTTCCAGAAAAGGGAGGTTAGGATTGCAGTCTATGCCCATGACATGCCTAAAACTGAACACAGAGCTTATAGTTTGTTCTTTGTGGATGTGACATGGAAGTGAAATCCTGATAGGTTGCTGAATGTTGCTGTGGAATTGTGGGTTACGTTGTAGGCTCAGCCATGAATGACCATTGAGCTCCGCAAGCCACTATGGTCTGGTTCACAAATTATTTTTTTCTCAGGCATTTAAGCCTCATATGCCTGACATTTGTCACATGACAAATATGTGGTCACTGAGTCTTGGTCACAGCCCAGTCCTAACTATTTCCAACAGCAGAACAGAGTTTGTGCACCACTGGCAGCTATTTTGGAACCACCACCACAAAAGGCGTCAGCATCAGCAGCCTGTTGCAGCTACTGGCTACCCGCAGGAGCACAGATTAGGTGGTGCAGGGGGTGGGCTGTGGGAGGAATGGGGGAGAGTCTTAGCGGAGAGGGGGCAGACAGGAGACAGGATGGGGAAGGGAGTTGAAGGATTCTGGCAGTTGCAGCAGGCGGCAGGATCTTTTTCCTGTTCCTTCTCCTCTTCCTTCTTCCTTACTCTTCTTGCTTCTGAGCCAGCAAAATGGCTAGCGCAGATCTGAGGAGACCCACTTGAACTGCGGAGGCTTGGCCCAGAGTAAAGGAACAAAAGTTCACTTACCATGAGGAGAAAATTGACTCCCCACCAGAGGGTGCAGAACATGCTCTGTTGGCGAGGAGCTTCAGGGCCCAATCCTATCCAACTTTCAAATGCATTGTGCAGCCACAGTGCAACCCCAAGGAAATGGAACAAACATACCTTTATCTTGAGGATGCCTCCATGACTGCCCCCCTACTGCAGGATACAGCACATGCATGCCCTGTTGGCACAACTGCACCAGCACTGGAAAATTGGATAGGATTTGGCCCTCAATTAGGATTGGGCTTCCTTTAGGATTTATTAAGAACTTAAGAACATAAGAACAGCCCCACTGGATCAGGCCATAGGCCCATCTAGTCCAGCTTCCTGTATCTCACAGCGGCCCACCAAATGCCCCAGGGAGTACACCAGATAACAAGAGACCTCATCCTGGTGCCCTCCCTTGCATCTGGCATTCTGACATAGCCCATTTCTAAAATCAGGAGGTTGCACATACACATCATGGCTTGTAAGCCGTATTATTCAGTTAGGATTGTGCTTCAAAATCTATTGTTATTGTTATTGGGCTGTTGTTCTGGTGTCCCCGAGTGTAAAGGCCCTTCAACTGAGAAACAGACATGGTAAAATTCCCTTGCGATGGCATGACCACATCTAAGTGGTACTTGCAAATAGGGCCTAGCCTACCCTAATGTATTGTGCCAGTAAAACTGAGCTAGAAATTTATTGGAACCCATGAGAGAGAGAGAGAGAGAGAGAGAGAGAGAGAGAGAGAGAGCAGGAAAATAACAGTGAAATGTATAAATGAATTAATGAAGTCTGGGTAGCAGACTTAAAGATGAACTAGTGCTGTTCCTCTCTCACTGTTTCACTTCCTCCCTAACAAGGTAGAAAGAGAAAATAGCGGGCAGCTTTGAAGGCAGAGACAGGCTCCATGGGAAAGCTCATTGTTGCTTTCTTCATTTCTCCTTGGACTGGTTGCAGTCAAATTGGCATAGGTAAAGGTTGCTCTGAAGAGAGGAAGGGCTTTTCTACGAAGCTCATTGAAACTTGCTGATCAGTGATTGTTCAACCAGTGTTATCCCCTGTACATTCATGCCACATGTCTCACTCAAATCCTTGCAAGCTTCATTCACAAACGGTCTTTTTCATGTTACTTGAAGTAAAATAGACATAAAAAATGTAGAGTCAAGAGGCTAGTCTGAAAGTTCCCTCATTGCATTCAGTACAAATGTATCTTTTTCCTTCCTGGGATAGACTTTTGAAAAACAGTCCAGCAGGGATAACTGATGAAAGACCAGTAACAGAAGGTGCCTATTGGCTAATGCTTGTAACACCAACAGCACCCCTCCCCCTCAATTACTGAAGCAGTTTTGCAAGTGTTATTTTAAATGCTTTTGATTCTTTTTTATTAGAAGACGGGTGATGGGTGGATATACATATAAACAAATGATTGTATATATTCCTCTTTAAAAACAATTTAACAGACAGACAACCATCAGATGCATGAGAAAAGGGGCAATATTGATGGCAGACAAAACACTGAATTTGCTGGAATTTATGTTTGGAATGCAAGTTGCAAAATCTTATGTCTGTCTTCAGCCTGACAATGAATGATATCATTTAGATTTTGGCACTGATGCAGAGCTCTGTTCAAAACACATACGATACCTGCTTCTGTATCAATCATCATGAGTATCTGTGGTTTTTGCTCTTCTGTGTTGATCATGCAATCAACTTCCATATGGCACACTCAATCACAATTGTGGTGATATCTTGGGTATGGGGAGGGAGGGGAGGGGTGTGTTAGATTTTCTCAGCAACAAAATGTTGTTGTTTGAATACTAGAATGTAAAGTCTCCTCCTATGAAGTAATGCTTTGAGAAAAGGTCTCTGGATCCCTTGCAAAAAAATGAGTTATAACTGTGTAGCAAAATCCAATCAAATAGAAACAATGGTCAGAAAATGCTGAAAATCATTTGCTGTTAAGCATGTTTGATCAAACTAGATCTGCTTCCTGCAGGCCACAACTGTTCCTTAGAGAAGCACCTTATTCTTCCATGATTGAATTGGGCACCATTGTGGCTGTAGCTCTTGTCATACACTCCATTGTCCATATGTCCATGGTGCATCCAATGGCGGAGGGGCTTCTGCACCAGTAGGGCAGCCGTTGTGCTAGCTTATGTGGCAGTACACTGGCATACCTCAGGGATAGAACTGGGCCTTTAATTGATTTGACTGGTATCTTATAAATGAACTCCATAATAAGTACAGGTTGTCTTTCTTTGCTCTGCATTCTGTTAATCTTATATTTAATATTCACTGTCAAATGTTACCACAAACCAAAGCCAATGTAGCCACTCTCTGAGCATTCCTGATGTTTTCCAGTTAGCAGCTACTAGAATACAAGCTGCAATACTGTTCTGACAGTCCTTAAATTTGTGCACATCTCCACAAAGACTGAGCTGAGAATGAGTCATTTCAAGTCATGAGTTGTGAGTACTTGAGCAAAAATGCACAGAAAAAAGGAAGGTGGTGGTGGGGTGTGTAAGTAAGCAAGAACACACACACACACACACACACACACACACACACACACACACACACACACTAAAGAGAGTTGGGACTTTTGTCATTTCAAGTCCAACCTCTTTTTTCAAATCACTGGCCCCAAGTCACAAGTCAAGTCGGGCTCAGTGATATCCACTACTTGAGTCAACCTGAGTTATCAAAAACAGCATTTTTGCATGACTCAGCTCAAGTCAACATGAGTTGAGTGCTCATCCCTGATATTTTTACATGCATTTATACATACATGGTTGACTTAGGTGGCATGGAAGCATTGACTAGGCTTGCTAGTGGCCATCACCACAGTGGTTGTGAATCCCATAACTTATGTGCTGTGTGACATGACATGTTCACAGGCTGAGCTATGATTTCATGCCCAGAGTGTCCAAGTTCAGTGCATGGCTATAGGAAGGTGGGAGCTCAAAACATCTGCTTATTTTGTATCTTTTATATTTCTCTCCCACCCTTCCTCCAAGGCACTTAACCCATTTTTGTCCAGCCCACAGATTTACACAGTTGGTCCCTGTTGCGTATATGCAACGTTGGGCAGAAATGGCTTAAGCAGCATTTTAGCCTCACTACTGCTCTGGGAGGCCAAGTAGGCTGGGAAATGGTGAGTTGTGCTGTTGCTTCCATATGTTGTGTGCCACATTAAACATTGTAATGAGAGAGAGGTACAACTTCAAGGAGTCTGGGAGGGACACGGTGCATGCCAGGGAGTTCTCTCCAATCACGTCCAGAGAAAGGACTTGAATCTGGATTCTCCATGTCCAGTTCCATCACTCTAGTAGTCCCTGCACCGTAGTAGCTCACTGCATGAGAAACATTTTCTCCTGCTTGTGTTGCTCAGCTGTGGAAGGCTAATGTTCAGCCTTATAACTTGTAAGGTTTGATCTGTTTTCACAGTCTGAGTGCACAATGAACCCCAATTCTCCAGGGTACAGTAACATCCAGAGACATTATTGACATGCTCACACAGGCCTATCCTGAAGAACCCAATTTTATTCTTTTCCATCTATTAACATATACTGGCACCTAGTGGCCACTTGGGGGCTTATCAGGCAATGACACTCAGTGCTCTCTGATCATTTCAACTAATGGGGAATGAGGAGTCCCAGTTCTTCCTCCAACAATCTAAGGCTTTTCTTGTCCTCTTTTCATAAACAGGTACCGCAGAATCAATTTTCAAGAGCTTTGGGATGCAACCGGTTTGTCTGACAACAGCAAAGAGCTTAGCCACTAGCTGTGTCGACCATTCTGGACAGGATTGGCAGATCTCAGCTGAAAGATGATTTTAGGGCTGTTATTATAATACAGAGTATTCACAGACATGTGAGATTTTCACTTAGAAACTGGACACCAGCATGGAATATTGGAGACAGGACTTAGGATGCCCAAGTGCCATTTCAAACGCAACACACAAGACAGTCAGAGATCCACTGTCTAAGGTTCACCCTTTTGGACAATCAAAGATAATTTCTGATCTTCTGACATTATGCAGCAACCATACAGTTTATCCAAATGATTGGCTGTACAGGGTAGCAAACTTTAGGTCACAAGTTATTACGGGGGACTGATGTGTTCTGTCTGGAACCAACTAGCTTCTCCTTGAAGCTACTTGATTCTTTTGGAATCAAGAGAAACTATGTGATTCTTTTGGAACAAACATGAAACTGGTGAAGAAAAAAATGCTTTAGAGATATGTGTAACTAAGGGCGCAATCCTAACCTCTTCTGTCAGTCCTTTCCAGCACTGACATAAGGGCAATGCAGCTCTGAGATAAGGGAACAAACATTCTCTTACTTTGAGGAGGCCTCCTTGAGTGACACCCAACTGCAGGATGCAGCACATGCCCCATTGGCACAGCTATGCCAGTGCTGGAAAGCACTGACATAAGGGGTTAGGATTGTGCCCTAAGAAATGCTGGTAGCAAATTTTCTATCTGAAAAATCTTCATTATATGCACGCACTATCAATATTAACCTTTTTTTATGCTTCCCCATATCATTCCAATAACGGACGTTTTGTGGCACCCAGCTTTGTACCATTTAGTGTGAAACCGTTGTCACTCTGTTTTATGCAGTAACATACATTAAAAACGTTTTCTGCAGCTTGTGGGCTTCGTGGGGTCATCAGACAGGCTTATGACGTCTGCTACTGCAGAAGTGTTATCATGGAAGAATAAAGTTTTGCCTTTTGTGTGCTGTTTCAGCTATTAACAAAACAGAAAACAAGCACAGATTGCAGTCTTATAGCCCACTTGTGTGTGCATGTTTGTGTGTGCTGGTACCATAGTATTGATAAGCATCCTTTAAAATCCCACATCCTGCTCCAGCCTTCAAGCACCAACTTCCAATGGGGAACATGGACCAAAACATTTGGATCCACACTCTTCTGTTGAGCCTTGTTTGGATGTTTTGATCATCATCCCAGCAAACTTCATTCCTTTCTTTTGCTTTTTCTTCTAAAATTTCAAACGTCTTTCAGCTGTCATAAGTGCCTTGATCAAAAAGCCAACAATTCCCAGTCCCCGTTACAGATATCTCTGTAGCAAGATCACATGCCTTCCAGCCACTGCAAGAAGACTTTGCAGCAGGATGTTCTGGATCTATCTAAACCAGGGGTTTCTAAACTTTTAGACCAGAGCATCACATCAAATATCTGGCATGGTGTTGAGGGCTGGAAAAATAAATAAGAGCACAATCCTAACCAAATTTCCAACATGGCATAGCTGTGCCAGTGGGGCTTGTGCTGCATCCTGCAGTTGGGGGGCTCTCACAGAGGTCTCCTCAAAGCAGGGCGGTGTTTGTTCCCTTACCTTGAAGTTGCATTGCCCTTATGTCGGTGCAAGAAATTGGGTTAGGATTGCGCTCTAAATTTTAAATATAAAATTTAAATACATTAGAAAGCCTCAGAAAGCCTAAGGCCTTCAGACAACCCCAAAATTCTCTTCTGGTTTTTCAGAAGAACCAGGAAGCAATGTTTTTAGGCTTTTAGAAGGCATTCTAAGGGGAGGTGCATGGCCCTCAGAACACCCTCCAGACACAACTGGAGCACATTCGATTGAACAGGCCAGATGCTTGCTGGGGTCCAGAGGCTTGCCACGGGCTGCGCCTGGCCCCCAGGCCAGGATTTGGGGACTCCAGATCTAAACTACTACCTGAAAAAGCCAGGACAGGCCCCAGAGAAGCTTTTGAGAAAAAGCTCATGTTAACATGAGAACATGAGAATAGCTCATGTTAAGCTATTTCTGTCCAACATTGCATATACGCAACAGAGATCTAATGCGTATACACATTTGGGCTGTGCAGAAATGGCTTAAGAATAGCTGTCTCATTAATGTGCATGGGTTTGCACATGCACCAAAACTGACCATGTCAGAAGAAGGGGCCGATTTCTGAATTACATGCTCTATTCACATAGATCTCTGCTGGGATATCACAGTGAAACTTTTATTTCATTTCTTATTTGGCTTATGAATGTTCCCATGTATCGCTGCTTTGTGCTAAAATTATATCCATTAGTGGCATCATTGAAATGATGTGCAATGAATGTACAATGTGTAATGACATAAACATGTGCACTGGAGCAGAGCAAGTGTTGGTGTATGTGTTTGCTCATGTGTGGGGTGAAGGAGAGGCAGTATAAGATGGGCTTTCTCCCTTCTTCATCTCTGTCTTTGCTTTACCAATTCCCACTGATCCTACATGGTGTCAGAGAAAGGGAGTTGCCCTTTGAAATTAGTTAAATTGAGAGGACAGTGTGGCAAAGCTCTGTGTATACACACACACACACACACGCACGCACAGATCACAAGCAGATCCTCCGCCCCATCCCAGCGTGCTCAACCTCATCAAAAAGAAATTTTGAGCCATTAAAATACAATAAAAGAGAAATTAAAGGTAATCGCTCTGTAAATTATAACTAATGGAAACATCAGTTGTGATTTTTATGATCAGCATGAGTGATCTCCAGAAGCAGGAGCCACAGCTGCAGGAGAGACGTAAGCAAGTGAAGGGGCACAGACACTCACTAATCAGACCTGCTGTGACCTGCCAACCTCCTGTTAGGTAATGGCTTTCACATTCATAGGAGGTTCTGCTAGACATGCAGACACATTTACCCATGGATAAAAGGGGGTGTCTGTAATTGGACTAATAAAAGATTGGGCCTCAGAGTATCGGTAACCACAGAGTTGTAAACACAGATATGCATGAAATAATTCAAAAGTGGCACCTAAGGAAGTGGTCAATCAGAGGCATGTGAAAATGGAGCTATCCCTTGACAAGGAGGAAGAGCTGGAGATTTTCACTATACTGGCAGCTACATGTTTAAACACAGAAGGATCAACATGGAGGGTTCAAATGAACAGCTGTTCCCAACAAGTGCTAATAAATGGCTCCACCACAACAACCTAGAGAGCAGTATTGAGTGGGGTGCCATAGGGCTCTGTCATGGGACCTCTGCTGTTCAACATTTTAAATATGTGTCTTGGTGAGTCAGTAGAGGGGATCCTTATCAAACCTGCAGATGACCCAAAGCTTGGGACGGAGAGAGCTAACACGCTGGAAGGCAGAATCAGGATTCAAAACCATTTTCATTGGACCCAGATTAATAAAATGAAGTGTGACAAATGCAAACGTAAAGTCCTGAATAATGGTACAAAAAACCAGAGACACAAGTTAAAGATAAGGGCAACCTAGGTAGGTCTATTCAGAACTAAGTCACCAACTGGGACCTTGCACTGCTGGAATGACACAAAATCTGAGCCACCAATGCATGCTCTGGGGCTACTGCTGCAAACAGGCAGTGGGGCAGCAGGTGCAGCAGTAGTTCCAGAGGCCTCCATTGGTGCTGGTAGGTTGGCAACAGAGGCATGTCATGGGCAGGGAGAAGGAAGGCAGAGGGAGTTTCAGGGATGATCTGGGGAGGGCAGGGAGGGGAGGGCGGTGTAGCAGTAACCTCCACTGAGCAGGTAGAGCAAGATGACCTTCAAGTCCCTTCACTCTACAACACTCTGATTCTGCCACCAGAGCTCTTTTAGGGAGTGAAAACTGGATTATTCCAGAAGCAACAAAAACCTATCTGACTTTGCAGAAACACTGGTGCTATAACATCCATAGAGGTCTATGGCCAGTGCTGGCTTTCCATTTTTACAGGAAGATCACCCCGTGTCACCCTAGCCCTTTTTTTCTCTATCTCTCGCTCTACAGTGGCACCAACTAGCAGCATGAAGGAGGGAGATTTCAAGCACCATAATAAATAACCAGGGACATGTGGGAGCCTGTGGGAGCCAGTTCTGCTTACAAAGATTTATAGGACCAACCAGAATATATACAAATCAGTGAGTTAGGCCTCTGATATTCATAGAAGAGCTGACACAAGATCCCAGGGACAGGAAACTTACCAGTTGTATATAATCTATATTTTGCAATAGCATAGCTATAGGGAGGCACAGTACTAAGTTTTGCAGGTCGCCTTAACACACAGTGCAAGCTGCCCTTCCTCATTGTCATTGGAGCCATTCTGCCATCGGAGCTTGTGAGGAATGGCTACAATGGAAAGAGGGAGAGACAGCTTGCACACCACATTGAGGTGGCCTGCAAAATTTAGTGCTGTGCTCCCCCACTGCCAACCTAGCAGTTTGAAAGCATGTAAATGCAAGTAGATAAATAGGTACCACTTCAGTGGGAACAGCATTCCATGTGATTCTGTGTTTAGTCACGCCAGCCACATGACGACAGAAGATGTCTCTGAGACAACGCTGGCTCCCTCGGCCTAGAAACAGAGATGAGCACCACTCCCTAGAGTCATATACAGATGTGCAGGGGAAACTTGTGTGCTCCCCCATAGCTACAACAGCGATCTCCCTATATAGGCCATACTGCCATGATTGGCTGGAAAAACAAAGTGGGGAGCCTGAAGTATCAGGACCTGTTGTGCCCCCCCCATTGCCAGTGCTGCCGCCCACCCTCCTCCACTTTAAAAAAATAGTGGGGGAGAGCAAGCAGCTCAAAATTGCTCTGAAGGTGGCCACGATCACTGCCACCCTTGGAGCCTTTCTACCCCACCCTGGGGGACGCCCCCCTCCTCTGCTGTTTTTTTAAATGGAGGAAGGAGGGATGGTGGCTGGGAAAGGCTCTGAGGTGGTTAGGATTACACAGCCACTCTGAGCCTTTATGAATGGCCTTTCCAGCTCCTCCTCTTTAAACAGAGGAAGGATGGGGTGGTCCTGCAGAAGAGGGCAGTCTCTTCTTCCCAGATGCCTTCCCTCCCTCCTTCTTCCTCCCCTTTAAAAAGGGGGGGGAGAAGGAGGGTTGTCCAGAGAATGGTTGCAAGGTCGGCACAGTTCGGGAAGAAATCACAGTGATGTGATGATGTCACCACAATTATTTCCGAGTGAGGTGGGCAACATTTGTTCCCCCTGCCCACAGTGGCATGGCGGTCAGGAGCATAGGCTTTAGGCTACAGGAAGAAGATGTGAGTTCTCTGACAGGAAGAAGGTGAGTGGCAAGGGAGTGCTTGAAGGCAGGGGGCAAGGGCTGCAGGCTGGGAAGCCAAGGAGGCACTTTGGCCAAAAGAGTGTAGCAGGGCAAAGATCTGACATCCACTTACTGCTTTGAACTAACCTTGGACTGCAAGTCTGCAGTCCTCATGTATTTGCAGTGGCCAGGTAGGCAACCTTATAGAACACACACCTCACTTGCTGAACATACAACTCTGCTGTGGTTGCATCAGGCCAAATCAATCTATCTGCTGTTAAAATTAGGCATATTGATAGATGACCATCTGGTGCTTGAACAGAAGTTGAGCTGAGTCTCTGAAAAGCTGGCATTGACTTGCCAGAGAGATTTCTTACCACTCCCCCAGGAAGTGAAACAAGGGAGTCGAGATCCACAGGCTTTCTGCAGCACAAGCTACAAAATGGAAAGGTCTCCGAGGAGCTGTAATTCCTTGTTCTCTGTTAAACAGCTTTGTTTAATAGGCTTGCAACCACAACAAAACAGGTAGATTTTAGTGAGTTATAAACATCTCCCCCAGGTACACAGCCATAATTACAGTTGCTCACTGGCAATCTGTCTTTTTAAACATGCCACTTCACAGGATTACTCTTGGTGGTGACAGATTTGAGGATGCAGGCACAGGGTGCTTTTGGATCCACAACTGGACCAGGGTGGCACAAGTACCCAGGGGTACTTGCTGCCAACACCACCTAGGCAATAACTACATCCACCTCCTAGCTGGTGAAAGTCTGGGAGTTATCACTCCTGCCACTGTCACGCCAAGATAAGACTTGTGCAGTGTGCAGTGTGCAGTGCACTTTACCTGAGGCGACCCTTGAAAAGTGTCCAGAAGCTTCCAGTGTAAAATGTGGCAGCCCATTTCGTATAGAAATGAGTCATAAGGAATCTGGTTTCTGTTTGAATTCTTCACTGGCTCTTTGTCGTCTTTCAAAGGCCATTCAAAATCCTGGTTTTAAACTTTAAAGCCCTATAGGCTGAACACACATTAGAAGAGAATGCCTTTTCCAACATGCCCCATTATGTTCACTGAAATCCATCAGGGCTACCTTCTAAGTTACATCATTGGTATGGCAGACAGCAAGGGCACAGTGAAAGGCATTCTTGGTGGCAGCCCCCACCCTAATTATGGATCTCTGTATTTGTTCTTTTTAATTACCTTTTTCTCTTCCTTCAAGAAATTGAGGACAGTATACAGGTGGAGCCTATTTATCCACATCAGTTCCAGCATGATTAACAAAAAAAGTGTTGTGCTAAATTCCATAGAGTTATGCAAATACTGACTGCAGTCTGACACTTCTGGATAGAAGGAAACTTAGGCAGCTGTTATCAATCCCCTCCTGTCTGTACTCAGCCCTCCCTGTTGCCAGCTGTCCCTGTTTCTTTCAGAGGTGGGATGCTGACCTTTTAAGAGTCCAGTCCTATGCCTGCCTACTCAGAAGTAAGCCCCACTGTAGTCAATGGGGCTTACTCCCAGGAAAGTGTGTTGAGTTTTGTTTGTTGGGGGGGGGGAAATTAGGCAAACACTCCCTGGGATTTTTTAAGCAATCCCCCCTCCTGCCTCCCCCTCCGTTCTCAGCCCTCCCTGTTGCCAGCTGTCCCTGCTTCTTTCAGAGGTGGGATGCTGACCTTTTGAGAGTCCAGTCCTATGTGTTTCTACTCAGAAATAAGTTCCATTCTAGTCAATGGGGCTTACTCCCAGGAAAGTGTGGAGAGGATTGTAGCCTTACTGGGTTGTTTTGTTTCCGTAGGCTGGGGCGCAGAGAGCCTGCACCATCTGGGGGGGATTGGGCAAACACTCCCTGGGTTTTTTTAAAGCAATCCCCTCTGTTGGTACTGCACCTGCCCCTGTCTCTGTGTGTGTGTGTGAGAGAGAGAGAGAGAGAGAGAGCTCTCCACCTTGCTGCACGTGCTTTGGCTGCAGAGGTTTTCCATCACCCCCTTCCCCTCTTCAGCCTCTTTGCTGGCTCAGGCGCTCCAGGAGTCTTACTATTCCTTTGCAAGGGGAGCCTCTTTCAGGGCTCCAGGGCTATTTTCCTGCCTGTGCCAGGCGGAGCCTTTTTGCAGTGTTATGGGCTGCCTGGAAAAGGAGCAAGATGCCAGCGCAGGGCAAAGGACGCAAAGATGTGTGTGACTTTCCGTTCCCCCACCCCATTCTTGTTGAGATGAATCTGCAGATAAAAAATCCATTGATACATAGGCTGCACCTGTACCTGGTTGAGACTGGAGTGGGCAGACATCAGGCTAATGGGTTCCATGTTGTCTCTTACAAGAACCTCAAGTAGCAAGGTGCAAAATGGTAGCTCAGGGGCAGAGATAATTGCCTCCTGCACCCCAGGAGTCCTACACAGGCATAGCCTGCCTATGTAATTACAAATCTAAATTGAGTTACTACAGTTCAGAGGTTCTGCTGCACAACTCTAAAACTGGCCAGCAGAGCTACAAAAAGTTTTCATTAAAAGCAGCCAATTAATACTCATCTTGTACAGATGTGGAAAGATAAATAATTAGCACAAGGCTAGTCTTGGCAGAGAGTTGTTTTTTTTTACAGCAGCTTGCTGTTGAGCTATTGGGACCCAGAAACCCTTGCCCATCTACAGCAAATCAAGCAGGTATCTACTGGTAGATTCCACTCTGACTTCTGCCTACTCCCTTCCCAACACTATTATAGATTAGTTGATAATAGCCTAGGAGCTGAGTGGTTGGCCCAAGATCACATCAAAAATATGTGGCTAAGCTGACGATGAACCTAGGTCTCCTTTTGTATCTCAGCCTCTTTCTTCTTGGATATTGTAGCTTAAGGGCCCAATCCGCTGGCGCTCCACCAGCACCACTGACCCAGGATGCACCAGCAATAACGATGTGGCACTGGCACTGAGTCCAATGTCAGTCAATGCTGGGCCTCAGTGGCCAAAGACTGAGAGCACCCAGTGGTGAGTATGGCCACCAGCCAGCAGCAGGGCTTTGCAGGACAGGGGGGAGGGCAGGAAGGGGGCAAAACTGGGTGGGGGAAGGTGGGGGAGGGGAGAGCAGGCCCAGAACAGGGGCAGAGATGGCAACAGGCTCTGCCACCTGATCCTAATCCTCCTCCTGACCCGGGAAACCTGACATGGGTCTCCTCAGTTCTGCACCCACTCAAGAAGACCCATTGGGGCTGCCTGGGTGTTACACAGGGTAATGGAACATTTGTTCCCTTACTGTGAGAAGACCTGGCACTGCTTCCCTGGCTCCATAGGATACAGAGGTCACCATTTTGGCACCACTGTAGCCCTGGGCACTAGGGAAGCTTAGGATTGGGCTGTGAAGCCCTCCTGATCAGGTTTGCCATGCTTCCGCTAAAAACATTCTTCCCATCTTCATGAGATGCAGCCTATCTTGTGCCAGCAACCCTTCATTCCAGTCGCGTAGATAGAGGGGGGCAAAACGGTAAGTCCTGCAGGTGCTGCAACGTGCAGTGCAAGTGGTCCCTTGCACTTGCTGTCAGATCAATTCTGGGCATTTGCTGAACCAGAAAGCATCTCCTGCGCGTTGTCTTGGCATGGATCTGACAGCGAATGGGAGGGGCCGCTTGCAAGACATATTGCGACGCCTGTAATACTTATTGTTCCACCCCCCCAGCTATGCTACTGCTTCATCCAGGAAGGGTATGGTCCCATAAGCCAAATCTCCTCCAACAATGCCATTGACATAGACAGTCGTTCACCCGGAGTATTCTTCTTCCCTCTGAAGTCCCCTGCCTATTACAGGGAGAACAGACGAGAATACCACCTGGGCCCTCAGGTCCTTCACCCTCCTACCCAGAGCTCATAGTCTGAAATGACCCACTCCTAACTATGCAAAGCAGTGTCATTTGTTCCTACATGGATGAGCAGGAAGGGATAGCAATCTGTGGGTCTGACCAGCTTCAACAACCATGTACACTCCCCTGAGCTATTTGGAAGAAGAGTAAAGTGGAGATGTAATGCCATCACTGATGACGTCTTCTCTTGAATGACATAAAGTTTTCAAGCTTCCTGAGTCATCCAGTTTTGTCTTTGTCTCCTTTCATATCTGTTATTGACTACAGAACATCAAGTCCCATTGCCTTTCTTAAGAACTGATCTGC
This sequence comes from Tiliqua scincoides, assembly GCF_035046505.1. Taxonomy (NCBI): domain Eukaryota; kingdom Metazoa; phylum Chordata; class Lepidosauria; order Squamata; family Scincidae; genus Tiliqua; species Tiliqua scincoides. The sequence goes on from NC_089822.1 coordinate 148,728,044, forward strand.
TGAATATCCACCCCGTCCCACCCCTTGTCTGGAATTGGATTTCAGTTAAAATTATTGCCAGCTTTATTAGGACACCTGACGTCCCCCCCGATTTATTACAGCACAATTTGGAAGGGTTTGAGTTTTCTCTTTGCTTTTTCATCCAAAGGACTTCTATAATTACACTGTTGGAGGCTTTCTGGGGAAAGCAATCGATAAAAAGGGAAACCAAAATACTTCTGTTTTGCAGAGATTACATTTGAAAAATCATTCTGTCTCTGCTTTTAATTTACTCTTTTGCCTGAAGCTGAGAAACTGAGATCAAAAGTGAAGTTGGGGGACAGACTGGGTAGGTTCTTTGATGTGGGACCTCTCAGCAAAGACTGAACATCTGTGATCAATAAGGGCAGGGGCACCTTAAATGATTACATGGGCCAATAATAAATGTTTTCATCACTCAATGGGGAGGGCACAGTTTGTGGGATGTGTTCTTCAGTCTGTGCATACTGCTTATCACAGATCAAAGTTTGCAGTGTGAGTTTTTTTTAATGCAAATTTTTCATGGGCGAAATGCATGCATTATGGAATGTCCTGGATTCTGTGGTTTAAAAAGCATGTTGATAAGATGGAAAGGATTCAGAGCAGAGCTACAAGGATGGCAAAGAGCCTGAAATTAGCAACCTTGGGAGGAAAGCTTAAAGGAATTATGTGGCTACAATCCAACAGAGATGTGCTCCTAACTTTATTTTGGATTGTGACCTGTGTGTTTAGCCTAGCAATAAGACAACTGAAGGGAGAGGTATTGATGCTTCTCAATCATTTGAAAGAGAAGGTACAACAATTACGCACCTAGTTTACTGACAGCAGACTAGTAGCAATGGATCCAGGTAGATACATATGTTAAGGAAAAATATCCTGATAGCGAGAGCAGTTCATGGACAAAATGGACTGATCTAAGGAAGGCATTTCGGAATCATTTTCCACAGAAGATTTCAAGAAAAGGATTGGAGAGGAATCTATTAGGAACTATATATCTGTGAGATATTGTAGGGCAAATGACTGATCTAAGTGAAGGTCCTATTATTTTGGGTTTAGGAGGAAAAATTTATATCTTATCTTTACATATCCAAGCAGGAACATGGTAGACCGTTAATTAGTTCTTAGCACAAATAATGTTCCATGCGCTGTAGCTTTAGTGTTAAGGTTAAACACATCTGATCTTAATTAAAGGATGTGCTCCTGTATCATTAATAACTGTATGACAGGATCAGTTCAATATATTTATTTTTCCTTATCCCTGAAAAGTTGCAACCTTGAGTTTCTCTCAGTCATACAATAATTAAACGCTCACGAGTCCCTTAAAATCAGAAGTCTGCCACTGATGTCCATTGTCCAATGTCCCCCTTCTCTTGCAACAGTAGCTTCATTGATTTCATCCTCCCCTAGGCAAAGACATGAGCTTTATATCTCTTGTTCCCACTTAGCTTCTAGGGCTATTTCCCTCACCTCTGACTGAAGGAAGAGGGTTATATGCATACACCTCTGAGACCCTACAACCCTGGGTTTCACCAAAGATTATATAAAGCTACTGATATTGCTGGCTTCTGTTTAATGAATCTGTCTTTGATGGAACTCTGCTGGCCCACTGAAATTTTGGTGACCTGTCATGATGGTCTTGGTGGCTTCCTTGCTCCCATACTGGGTGATTTACACAGTGCCAACCAGCCTTTTGTAAAGCAAGCTTTCATTTGCAGCCAGCCACTATAAAAAAAGATCTTTTTAATCTCCTCACCTTGGGAACTGCATTGACGCTCCAGTAATTACTTTTGAATATATGGCCATTGCTTTAATTGCTCGAACCTGTTGCCTGGGTCTGATCTGATGTAATACAGTAAAGACGTCAGCCTATTAATCTCGTTCTGGTTTTTCTCCATTGAGAGGTAGTGTCTCCAGTGAATAATTGGGAGCCAGACTGTGAGAGAGCAAAACAGAAGTCTAGAAAAATAGACTTTTGGGGTGCCAACTAATAGAACGTCCTTTAGTCGATTCTTTAAATGGTTAATCAATATACAAAGTCTAGTAGAGAATCTCTACTGTTGCATGTTGTGTGAGAGCTTTTTCATAGAATGAGGTGCTTTATGTTCAGCCCATTTGCTCCCTCCTGCCTTTTGAAGTGCTTCAACCACACAAACTGGCTCGGCAGGTACCCAGAAGGCTCTTGCTTCCACAGGCATCGCATTGACTGACCACACAATCCAATGCGTGTCTACTCAGAAGTATGTCCCATTTATTTCAATAGGACTTCTGTCCAGGTAAGTGTGATTGCAGCCTGAGGGCCAAGCAACAAATGATGCAGGAGATTCATGATAGTTCTCCTGACTTCAGTGCCGTTGTGCATGCGTGTGTGTGTGTGTGTGCAGATATAAGTGCAATCCTTTTCTCCTGCACTGTTTTCCTGATTTAAATTCCCCTCCTTCAAGCTGCTATTATCAATTTTATTTATTATTTGTGTTTTTATTCCACCTTTCACTGTGTATGGCCCTAAGGTGGTTAACAGAATTTGAAAAACATGCACCAATCTAAAACAACATCAGCATTTAAACAATTGAAACAGGGAGTAGAATCCAGCTGCAGCTGAACAAACTCTTACTGCTCAAAAGCTTGGTGAAACAAGGTTAGGTTTTAGAATTTTAGATTTCAGAACATTTTTAAAAGCAGGGAGAGAGGGGCATTCCTACAGTTCCTGTAGCAGGGAGTTTCACATCCAGGGGATCACCACAGAAATGACCCTATCCCATATGCCTGTCAACCTACCCTCTTTCAGTGATGGTACACAGGTCTCCCTAGAAAATCTCTCCATTGAGCTAAATACAAGCTCAGTATCATTATCTGGTTTTCTGGGGGCTTGTCCGATAATCACTTGGACAGATGTCTGCTATCACAATTGAGCTTTTGTGGGATAGGAATAGTGCAGCAAATCCCAATGGAGATTTTTGCTAACTCTGATTTCATAATTGTATCATTACATACTCAATAGATGAAGAACAAGGATTGCTGCTGTAACTATTATAACATCAAAGAAAATGTACTTTATGTTTGCCCAGCAGCAGCGGATACTGAAGATGCTGTTATGTGAAAATCCCCTTTTGCCTTTTAGTTGTGATTTTCTCTCTATATGTGGTTATGTTACTATGGAATAAAATATCATGCAGGCTAAATTGTTCTCCAGCACACAGGCCACATTTCCAGAACTCTGGTCAAGCCGAAAGCTCATGGTTACACAACCACACCACCCCCCCATAGCCACACATTATGGGAGGAGGTCTGGTGTCTTAAATCACTGTTTAAGTGTCTCGTACATCACTGTATTCATTGTATTGTTTTAACGCAATCACTGTTTAAGTACTGTATGCAAACTTGAACTGCCTTCTTGTGTTGCTGATTCATTGTATTGTTTAAGTTCCCCCATCTAGGATCCCAGCCATTGACACCACTGAATTTTGCTGATAACTGACATCCTTATCCTTTTTCAATGTTTTAAATACTCCAAGCAACCTGCTGTGTGGTAGTAATCAAGCTACCATCTAGCTCAGCACTGTTTCCCAACCCCTTTTAAGTGAGGGCTTCCTCTCACATGCTCACTCTCTCTCCAAGGACCAACACATCTGTGCTGTGTCAGAGGGTCCTCTTCACATGACTCTCTCCCCCCAACTGCTCTACAGGACAGGTAACTATCTTGTGCCTGGAACTCTTTCCCTTCTCTCCCCCCTTTTTCTCCCCTTCTTTAGTTAGCAGCTGGAGTTGGCAGATCAGGGACCCCTAAAATTCTTCCCTACTACCTTTCCTTTTTCTAATTTCCTCGGATGCGCCAAATACTCTTCACACACAACCACCATGAAAGCTAGGTACACTGGATTCAAGTTTTAGGACCAAGAAACATACACTTATCATTTCTCCATGTGCATTATGTTTACCTTTGTGCTTTTGTAATAAAACTATAATCTTTTCTTAAAAGTTATCTTTCTCTCTGTCTCCTCTTTAAGCAAAAGGGGAATTTCTCTGCATTACGCCGTCTTGTTATCCAGCCTACAATCCTAATGTTCCAATAAGGGCAGTGTAATAATTCCCCTAAACAAAACAGCCCTTTTGGTAACAATGCCCCTTCTTGCCTAGCATGAGTATGACATAATTATACCGTTTCCCCCAGTTATCATATACCAGTTGTAAAGTTTTCACATTCACCCTCTTTTGACATAATCACTCCTGCCTTTACTGAACACAAGGGGGGAAGAGCAGAACCTTGACCATTGACCCTCTACCTGGATGCCAGTGTGTCTACTGGCCATGCCTCCAGCAAACACACATTTGGCATTATTGAGAGACTATACTTGCATGCATTGTGTTGGCAAGAATCCAGAGTGACACTATATTGGGACTCAGGGTTTTGTGGGGAAGAGTGCCTCTGCTCCAGCTGTAGCAGCACAGAGAGGATTGGAAGCACAGTGGCAGGTGGAATGACACACTGGCCAGCATCAGCAGCAGTGGGCCCTCTTGAACCCTGAGTGCCCAAGATTTGTCTAACAGTGTCATTTGCTGATGCCAGCTGAGCATGAAACGTGTCATCACATTCTCAGTATTTACCCATACTAACAGGGCAAAGAAGCCCTTTGAAAGTAGCACCCTCTTACATTTAGCAGGGGGAACCATTTCTCATCATCAGCAGACAGTCAGTGCAGACTGCTGTGGAACTGCAGCATCCTCCAGACACACTTCCTTGTTGCAAAATTTCTGCCTTTGTGAATGAATGAATGAATAAACCTTTATTAGGCATAGATAGAGAAATCATAAAAGCAAACATAATTAGTCCTAATCCCGTTTATCAAAAACGGAGTTAAGATACTAAATTACTAATAAAACATTTACAGTTCAACATAAAATATCAACATTTTTGACACATTAAGAAGGCTTAGAAATTGCCAAAAGTAAAAATTTAGAAACTCCCTCTAGCACATCTGGTGAGCAGTCATTTAGGAGACACTTCGGTTTTCCCTCATCCGAAAGCCCATTCATTTTGCCGAGAAGTGGAGTCATGTAAGTGTGGCGGGATCTAGTGTGCCGAGGACAATAAAAAAGAATGTGTATGATTGATTCAACATTTCCCAAATTACAAGGGCAGAGGCGTTCTTTATATGGTATTTGCCTATATCTGCCTTCTGTGACCTTGGATGGAAACACATTGAATCTTGCCAAGGAGATTGCACAACGTTCAGAAGGGTTGATCAGAATACTCAAATAAGTAGCCATTTGCCCATACTTTAGCGGGACAGAGAAATTAAGAGGGGAGCAAATTCTAGAAGCAAGTTCAAAGAGGTTTTGTGCCTCAATGTCTAGCATTCTTTGCTTTACCCTTTGATAAACTCCAGGGAATGGATAGAAACTTAAAAAATCCAATGAAAAACCAATTGATTCGATTTTTGATTTAATTTGGCTATACCATTTAGAAGAACCAGACTCAGGTAGCATTCTGGATAGGAGACTGCCTGGTTTCACGTTATAATGTAATTTGAGCCAATAGCGTATGGTTAAAAGCCATGCTCTTGATGCTAAGAGCGATTGTTCGGTCTCCAAACATAATGCAGAGTATGGTACAGGTTTAAGTAAACCCAGGATAGCCCTCAAAAATTTAGCTTGGATACTCTCAAGGGTGTGATTTATAGCACTAATCCAGATAGGGCACCCGTACAGGAGCTGTGCTGATACCTTGGCATTAAATACCTTGAGAGCAGCTGGTATATAACGATTGCCCTGACTAAAAAAGAATCGATTGGTGCTCTGCAAAGTGACATGGGCCAAGTTGGTAACCAATTTTTGATGAGTACCCCAGCAAAGATTGTAGTGGAAGTGAATTCCAAGATATTTAAAGTTTTTGACCTGTTCCAGTTTCTCCCCTCCAATAGACCAAGTGCCTGGGCTCCATGATTTTGAAAAGACCATAACTTTGGTTTTCTGGGAGTTCAATTTGAGTTTGTTACATTTCAGATAGTCAGAAGTTCTATTTAAAAGTCGCTTAAGTCCAAGAGGTGTACAGGAAACTAGCACTGCATCATCTGCATAAAGCAATGCTGGAATATGCATTGAACCTAGTTTGGAAAAATGTCCATCTATCTGAAACAAAAAGGGGGTAAAATTGTGTAGAAAAAAGATTAAAAAGAGTGGGTGCTAAAATGCACCCCTGTTTCACTCCCCTTTCGACCTGAATTTTGGGGGTCAATTTCCCCAAAGATGTAAATTTAATTTGGCTTTGCCTTTGTGTAGTACATGAAGAATAGCTCTGAGCCAGTTCAGATAATATCATCCACCTTCTTCCCTGCTCTCCTCCTCCTGCCTGACATGCCATTTCCCTTCTCCTGGTTGCACAGAAGAGTTGTCTGAACAGCCCCCTCAATTGCATGTTACCTTCTGGCAAACCGGAAGCACAGTTTCTGACTGCATCGGGAGAGAGGCTTCCGCGTGGCCCTATGCGGAACTCCACACCTGGGGCATTTGCCCCATTGAGTTAATGGCAGGTTCGCTAGTGTGGCCTGCGCTGTATACAGCACAGGTTTGGTGCAGCCTGGGGCACAACTCAGAGTAAGGGGATTTCCATCCACTTACCCCAAGAAATGCTCCAAGTAGTCCTATGGGGCTACTCGGATCTGTGCCCATGATTTTGAGGGTGCAAATCCGAATGACCCAAATAACACTGTTCAGGTCAGGGACAGAAGTTGGGATCTGGCCTTTGCCACTGCAGCCAGTCCCACCTCCCTCCCAGGCCCGATCTGCCCCCTGGGCCGCCCCCCTTCTGCCCTGAAATGCCCCCTCCATCCTCTTCCACCCAGTCTGCCTGGGCTGCCTCAAACATACCTCCTCTGGGTAAGGGACCACCTCCGCAAGGCCACAGCATGGATGTGCACTGGCCTATCCTACTCCTGAGTTGTCATGAACATGCTTTATGACATGTTTGCGATGGCTGGGAGCCAGCACAAGTTAGGACAGTGCTGTTAACAGCCCAACCCAACCCTATCTGGGCATTGTGCTGATGGAAATCGTAAGGCCTGGGTCGCAATTGGTTGGTGGCCCTGGAAATGCACCAGTGACCTCTGGAACCCCCACTGGACCAGGTAAGTCAGTGGAGGGGGCGTTCCAAGGGAGGATCAGGGCAGGGATTGGGACTGGCCAGCGGGCATGTTGAGGGTAGGCTAGTGTTAGATGTCGGATAGACTAATTTATACATAATTTGATATGGCTTTGGCACTGAGTTTACACAGTCTTTTAAAGTTTCTGAAACAATTTCAGAATAGCAGAATCAGTAGCATTTTGTCTCTGTTTTAGATTTCTGGTCATTCTGAAGTCAGTCATAACCCTTGCAAGAAAACGGGGCACAAATCCCCTAGCTCCCAATTTTCTCTACTTTCTCCTTGGCCTGTAGTCACCACTCTGAAATAGAGCTTTTGCGCTGAAAGGTGCTGACACGTATGCCTGAGCAAGACTGCGACAGCGGCACTAATGCAATCATTTTTTTTAATGTAAAGGGACTATTCTGTCACTTACTCGGTCTGGATTTCATGCAGGTCACTGTGATTTATGGTCTTTAATTTTCCCCAATACTTGCTCTTCTTCCTTCCCCTACAGCATGTCAGATGTTTATCTCCTCCCCTCTTTTTTTTTTTTTTAATTTGAAACATCCATCTGGCGATTGCCATGATTGGAGAGTTTGCAATACTGAATGCATTAATGGCCTGACAGCTCTATCGATTTCCTCTCTACCACCGCATAATGCAAGATATATACAAGCTGATAGGCTAGCCCCCTGTCCCTTACGCTCTGAAGGGCTGGTACATGTCTCAGTAGCTAATGTTCCCTTTCTCCATCACATTTTGATAGATTGGGAGATGCCATCTCTGTTAGCCTGAAGATGGATGCTTTCCTGCTCCAAAATCATTTTCCTAGACAGACGGAAATGTCCTCATTTTCTTTGCCGTGGCAGATATGGCATGGGTGGTTCACACTTTCAGATGACAAGAGCTATCTTTGTTGGACTTCTGTGAAATCTTCTCCATTTAGATTAGCTATTTTTAAACAGAGCTGTACTCTTGACTGGAAGGGCTACAAAAGATGGTACACTTCCTACCTCTAGAGTTTTTCCTCTAAAGCTAAAATTCCTTGAGACTAATTGTACAAAACAGGTTATGATATACTGTAATGTTTAGATCATGTGTGCAGTGATTTAGAGTGCCCAGTTCTCACAAACTATACAGGAACTGTAACAATCACCATGTTGACTCCTACTAACCCAGAGCAGGACATTAACAGCACAATCCTTACACACACACATTGTGGGGGGGGTAGTCCTGGAAGCAGTCTTGTTCCCTTACCATGGGATAAACCTCCACTGCCCCCATTTAGCTGGCACAGAACCAAGGCGTGTAAGAGAAAGAGAAAGGAAATAGAGAGAGGAACAGGGATAGAATCCTGGCATACGCCACTGCTGCCAGGGTCTACCCCTCCCTCCCTCATTCCACCTCCCTCCCACCCTACCCCCCAGTGGCCCCAGGATGCAGGTATCTTGTTGTCTTGTGTGCTCCCTCAGTCATCTGTTGGGCCACTGTGAGATATAGGAAAGTTGGACCAAATGGGCCTTTGGCCTGATCCAGCACGGCTCTTCTTATGTTTTTATGTTTTAAGCTCATGTATTCACAGCAAAATCATTGTTCATACTTTCCGGAACATATGATGGACTAGACCAGTTGTTCATACTTTCCGGCACAGATAAACCAGTGGAGGTTTATCCCACTTTTTAGAATGAGAATCTGTCAGGACTCAGCAGAAGTGATGTCATGACCAGAAGTGGCATCATCAAGCAGAAAAATTTTAGTAGCTTGTTCAAAGTACAGGTCTGTAACATTTCCCCAAATGCAGTCACATACCATGGTAGCATTCAGTCTAATACGAATGCTATTCAGTTTAATACGAATGCTCGTATACTAAAAAGGAAATATTGAAATGAATGGGGACCCACCTGAAACTGGCTTACGACCGACCTAGTGGGTCCTGATCCACAGTTGGAGAAACACTGGACTAGACACATGGATATTATCCCTAGACAGGATACCATCAGTGGATCACAGTCCCAACCCCACAGTTTTCCATAACCATCCAGATCTGGGCCTAGTAGTGACCACCAAAAGGGAGGCAGAGAAGGAGATAGCACATTGTCAGTTTGCATACTGCCTGACTAGGTCAGAGATGATATAAGCTGCTTCTGATCTGGCTGCTGTCTCATCTGACTGAAATGAGAGCACATTCCAGAGTGTATATGAACATTGTGCTTCTTGTACACTGGGTCCTTCCCCTAATATGATCTTGGCTTGCCAAGTACTAGGGCAGTCATTTTCAACCTTTTTCAGCTCACAGCAGGCACACTGACAAGGCACTAAAATTGTCAAGGCACACTACTGATTTTTTTACTTACATTAAATTACTACATTACAATTAATTTTAATACAATTAATACAATTAAATCATTACATGACAAAGGGCACAAGCCTAACCAGGTCTACTCAGAAGTAAGTCCTATTTTGTTCAATGGGGCTTACTCTCAGGAAAGTGTGGTTAGGATTGCAGCCAAAGACTCAAGAAGTTTGGAGAGGAAAGTATATGTGATTCTGGCAAGGATCTGGAAAATGTTGTTATTCGAGTGTTATGCCAGAAAGTGTTGGCAAAGAGAGGTCAGATTGAGCACATAGTGGAAAGGTGTGGGGTGAGGGGCAATGAAGACACATGACTGAAAGAAGTGCAGGATTCAGCTGGGGTGGGGGGGAGAATGTGAGGAAAGGGATTGTGGAACTTTGAAAGGTGCAGAGGAGTGAAGGGAGGGACAGTAAAAGAGGTGCTAACTGCTATTATGAGATGGGGGAGGAATGTGCCTGTGGGAGGGAGTGGGGTGGGGAGAGGTACCAATTGCCTGCTCCTATATTTAAGAAAAAAGAGTGCAACCAAAAGCCCAATCCTAGGTAATATGTCTATGCAGAAGTAAGCCCCACTATAGTCAATGGGGCTTACTCCCAGGTCCTTCCCCTAAAAGGCCAAAGACAAGGCAGAGAGGGTCGCTTTGGGGAGTTGCAGACAAACTGGGGCACCAGAACCCTTTTAGGCAGCCAGTTCTTGGGCTGGTGGCCTCAGCAGACTCGCTCGCTTCCTACCTGCTTGCCTGCTCCTGGCTCCCTTGTTCTCACTCCGGACCTCTCTGCCTGGACTTAATACCCAATCCTAGGTTGTCTACTCAGAAGTAAGCCCCATAATAGTCAATGGGGCTTACTCCCAGATAAGTGTGGATAGGACTGTGGCCCAAGGTCCTTCCTCTGAAAGGCAAAAGGCAAGGCAGGGAGGTCACCTTGGACACTTGCAGGCAACTGTGGCAGGAAAAGGGGCTTTCGTGGACCCTTCGCCAGGCCAGCCAGTTCTTGGGCTGGTGGCCTTGGCAGACACGCTCCCTTCCAACCTGCTTGCCTGCTCCTGCCTCCCTCATTCTCACTCACACTGCAAACCTCCTCCGGGCCTGCCTCCTCTGGCCCCGCAGCACAGGGCACAGCGTACTAGGTTAACATGTGTGTGGCCTGTTAGCTCAGAAAGGAAGAGCATTACTTTGTGTGCAGCTTTTGTTTGGCTGCAGAATTTTATTTGCTTATTTATTTTAAAGATTTATCCATTTTCCCCTTCCCCCCACAACATGGGATGCCCAAGGCAGCTTACAATTTGGCAATAAAACACAGACATAATGAACAGTCCATTAAAGACAAAACAAAATGTAATACAAGCAGCATAAACACTAGCAAGTTTAAAACTAAATAGCCAAGCTAAGGGCATAGCAGAGTGAAGAACAGGAAGAGCTAAGAACAGCATCTGAGGAGGAAAACCTGATGAAATGAAAAGGTTTTACACCCCAGCTGGAAGGCCAGTGGAGGGGGGCAGTTCTCAGCTCTAGGGAGGGGGAATTTCCAAGCTATGGCACTGCCAAGGAGATGGTCTTCACTCTTGTTGCTGCCAAGCAGGCTACAGTCAATGGCAGCTCAAAAAAGAGGGATTGTCAGTAGATCATAGGGCATAGCTATTTAAACTGGGGCATTGTGATGCCCCACCCTGACAGCCCTGGCCACTTTCCCTTTAAGAGGTGGAGCAGAGGGGAGGCAGCTAAGTGTGTCCCAGGACTGCATTGCTCAGGGGGCTGCAGGGACTGGCCTGTACTCACCACTCCCTGCAGCAGCCTGTCAGGGGTGCGAGGAGTCCTGCAGGAGCGTCTGCAGGGCTCCTCGCAGCTTGAAAAGTGAAAGTAGAGCAAATGCGCAAAACCAGAAGTGGAAAAGAAACCTGTGTTGTATAGAGCAGTGTTTCTCAAGCTGTGGGTTAGGACCCACTAGGTGGGTCACAAGCCAATTTCAGGTGGGTCCCCATACATTTCAATATTTTATTTTTAACATATTAGACTTGACGCTACTATGATATGTGACTGCATTTGGGAAAATGTTACAGACCTTTACTTTGAATAAGCTACTATGTCTGTTCTTTTAACAATGATAGTAAATGGGACTTACTCCTGGGTAAATGTGCATAGGATTGCAGCCTAGGATTGTTACAAATGTTCCTGCTTGATGATGTCACTGGTCATGACTGCTTCCCGTGGGTCCTGACAGATTCTCATTCTAAAAAGTGGGTTCTGGTACTAAATGTGTGAGAACCACTGGTGTAGAGTGTTTCAAATGTCCATAGTTTGTCTTGATTTTCCTTGTTTCTTTATTGGTCCCTAAAGTGTGGGCTCTGGAAGAAACAAGAGGCAATCAAGAACCATGGCAGTTTTTCCTATGTGAAAATGATTTCCATGAAGGAAAACACTGCATGTGTGAGAGCTGCTCTTAGATTCTACTAAACAATCTTGGCCTAGAATCTGGGAGGAGCTTTAAAATCACTCTGAACAAGTGACTGTAGCTCGGTTTTGATTCCCTATTGGAAAATATAGTAAAATGACCTTCATAGGCTTGGGAGGACAACAAACATAAGAGAATTGCAAACACACACAAAAAGGTAATACTGTACAGATGGTAAGAATTAAGACTTTTTAAGACTTTTTAAGACCCATTTAAGACTACCAAATTTCTTGGGGAAAATCTTGTTTGTTTTATGTTGATATCTTTTAATTTTTACAGTTATAGTCCTGCTTTTTCTATTACATTAATAGTTCTCTCTGATACCTTTTTATAACTAAGGCATTGACAAGATGGGAGTACATCACATCAATGAACATTAGTGCCTCTTGCAAAAGATCTCAGTAGTTTCCATAAAATACCAGTTCAGCCCATCATGGGCAGATGTGGGATATTTTTCTTGAGGCTTAATATAAGAATAATAAGCAAGTAACACAAGGGCTTGATTTCTGTGCATAATGAACCATGCTGGATCGATATTTACTTTTGTGGTTGAGTGGTGGTGTTTTACTTGTTGGTTTGTTTTAAAACTACTGTATAATCCAAGTGCCCTCTTGTGTTTAAACTGTGTCATTGCATATAGAGCAAGTCATGTTCAGTACAGTATTCTAAAGGTGATGCATGATCAGGTGACTAGAGCTATGAATTAATCCCTCCCTGTTGCATAAAGGAAGACTGAAATGGACATCAAAGCACAATTTGGTTGGTAAAGATTATGAATACAGAACATTGCCCCACTCCAGTGAGGGAAATTCACATGCTTATTATGTGTACATCACTGCTATGGATATGCATCCCATCTACACCGTGATGCTCATCTGAGCACCTTTTGAACTGGCTGGATGCACTTTTTGATGCGCATGGTGATGTGCATTCTCATCAAGGGCTGCTAGTTGTCATACTCTACTGAGGGCCCAATCCTATCCAACTTTCTAGCACTGATGCAGCTGCAGTGCAGCCATGAGGTAAGCCAGGGGTCTCTAAACTTTTTGGCCAGAGGGCTGCATCAAATATCTGTCGAAGTGTTGAGGGCTTGGAAAAAAATTTAAATCTAAAATTTATATAAATAAATTAGAGATGGAACTTAGATGAGTGAATAAATGAATGAATGGGCTCATTCCTTCAATCTCTCTGGCTTTTAGAACACCCTCCAGACACAACCAGAGCACAGCTCCAGTTGTGTTCAGTTGAGTGGACCAGAGGCTCTCAGGAGACAAGAGGCTGACTGCGGGCCGGACAGAGGCTTGCCGCGGGCTGCATCTGGCCCCTGGGTCAGGGTTTGGAGACCCCTGAGGTAAGCGAACACACGAGGTAAGCGAACATTCTCTTACCTTGAGGAGCCTTCTGTGACTGCCCCCAAACTGCAGAATGCAGCATGTGCCATTGGCATGGCTACATTAGCGCTGGAAATTTGGATAGGATTTGGCCCTAACTCCCCATTATTGATGCTGGAGTTGGGGCATTTCCTTCTGGAAAAGGCAGGTTTGTGTATACCACATGTGGAGGAACTCATGATTGGCCAAGGCACCTGGCTAGGCATACATTATACAATCATAATATCCAAAACATGTGAAGTAGCCCAGAACAACTTTGTCACTGGCATCTATTAGCATACCACAGTGTCCAGGACATCATTGGTGGTCAGCAACACACACACCACTCTGGACATTTTTCAGTCCTTTATTTGTGTATTTTAATTTTTATCTGTCTAGTAAAGAGAGTGCTTTAGTCAGGGAGTATTTTAGGTGCAATGGTTCATGATCCATGAAATAATATGGACTAATCAAGTAGGGCTGTAAACCCTTTCCTGCAAACGCTTTCCTGAGAGTAAGCCCCATTGAACAAAATAGGATTTGCTTCTGAGTAGACCTGGTTAGGCTTGTGCCCTAAGCTCTTGCAACTCTATGACACTTGCAGATCATTTACAGCTCTCATGTTGATTGAGAAGTAGGTCCTGCTGCTTTAAATTGGGTCCATTTCCCATCAAGGGCATGCATAGGACTGCAGCACAAGGCTCCCTCTTTCCTCTTCTCCTTACTCTCTACCAGGTGAAACGTTCTATAGCACTCGAAACATCCATGGTGCAGTAACATTATCCTTCTTCGCTTTCCGTAGCTCTATCCCCTGAGCCGGTTTTTAAGTACCCGGATGCGGAAGTGATCGCTCTTTCTCTCTGTGGTGTGGGCTCGCCGTTCAGTTGAGCGTCTCGGTGAGTGGCCGTTTGAATCCGTTGCCATCCGTGGCTGAGGCTTTCGGGGGGGGACGGGCAGTGGGGTGGCGGAGATACGGCGGGGGGTGAGGAACCTTTTGGCAGGGATTTGGAGGGGGGAGGGGAGGCGGCTGGCGGGGAAGGTTGTTCGGGATGCGGTTCTCGGGTGTCCTATCTGAGTCTGCCATGTTGGTTTCTCCCACAGGCCCGAAGCCACCAGAAGCCGTCGCCATGGTGAGTGCGGGGTGGGGTAGGGAGTTTGAGGGGAAATGGACCTCTTGGGTCTCCGTTGGCGCATACCAGGCACTGAATGACTGCCCTGGGAACGCGCGCGCTGTATGTTTCCAGCACGGCTGAACATGTAGGTCAGTGTCTGGCCTTCCTGCACTGAGGCTGCAGCCCTATGCACACTTCTTATATATATATAAATTCCAACTATATATGTATGTATGTATGTTTCCAACTACTGATCCATATCTGGTAATAACACGAGTTGATGACCAGAAACTAGCAGTTGGTGGGGCTTTTTCAGCCAGCCAGCTGCCTTCCTTCTTGCCTTGCCAGCCCCACAAGGCATTCTGATACAGACCTGCCTTTTTCAGCTATTATTCAGTTCTTTTTCAAGTACCCCTAAAGGTCTTGGCAGGTACCCCTGGGGGGTATGCGTACCCCAGGTTGGGAATCATTGGAGTACAGTAAAAGGAAGCAATTCTTACCTATTTGGAGTCTGGGATTGGTGATATGCAAGCACACGTGTTGAGGGGGGAGTGGTCCTTGTGTGATGTACTGCTTAAAAAATACTTACCTGGAACGTTTGTTTTGTAATTCCTCGATACGCAAGCAGTCGTAGATAATACTCTATAAATAAAATATTACCCCTGCTATCTGGGTAAGAGGCACTTTTTCAAGTGGATGTTCCTATTTTTTTTAGTGGAAGAGAGTAACTGGCCGTCCACACCCCAGCAGTGTCTTTTCTAGTGCCCATTTGCTGGTATTCTTTTGCATCTTTTTAGATTGTGAGCCCTTTTGGGACAGGGAGCCATTAGTTTTTCTCTGTAAACTGCTTTGTGAAGTTTTAATTGAAAAGCAGTATATAAATACCATTAATAATAATGAGGCTTGAAGGATTTTTTTTCCCTGCAGATTTGAAGGCTGAGTTTTTTCTTTGAGAACATGCTCAGCATATGTATTGTCTCTTCCTGTTGGGAAGACTGTGTATGTCACATGAAATGAGGCTTTACAGTTTGTAGGCTTCATGTTGTGGGTATTCGGTTCAGCACAGAATAAGTTATCTGGGCAGCAGAAAGTAAGAGTCAAGTAAACTTAGCATTGTCTAAGACCTGTACCAGAAAGAATAATTGTAGAATGGGTTGCTAAATTATAAATTTTTATGGATGTTTTGCATTTTTGATGATAAAAATAACTGCATAAAATGTCAGTGCTTGTATTCAGGAGCCTTAATTGTTGTTTCTTACAGCCTCGTAAAATTGAAGAGATCAAAGACTTTCTGCTCACAGCCAGAAGAAAAGATGCAAAATGTGAGTATAGTAGTGATTTTTGACTTGGTCTCTGAGCATAACTTGATGCTGTTTTGAAAGTGTAATACAGGCTGTTCTGTGTGCTTTTTACTTGCTACAAGGTAGAAGGCTTAGAATCTAAGTATCAATATTGATTGGAACATGTAAAGATAATTTATCTTTTATAAAGCACTGCACTCTCTTACAGCAGTTGATAGTCCATTCCATGGTAGTCATGGTTCCAGGTGTGCCTAGTCATGACAAAAACTGTTGTCCCCCTATTTCCATGCTCATTATAAAAGTCCTGCACTGGACCCTGTATGGTGTCCTTGTCCGTCCCTTCATGGTACTTTGAGCATTGCTGCTAGTACTGAGGATCAGATTTGGCCTGCTCAGGTCTCTGCCCACCTGCCTTACACCACACTATTGCCATTGTGGGGGAGGGGAAGTATTATTAACATGATCATAAAGAGTCATTAAGGTATTTTTGTTTTTACACAAGATCAGAATAGTTAGGAGCATATCTTTTAAAGATAAATTTGGCCCATCTTTTTAGGTAAAGTGGAAAGGCTAGCGACAATTATTATGCAGCTTAATTAGTAATATTTATATTACTAGTGCAGTCACAGGGTACACAGAAGAAAGTATTTCTTTAGTCATCATGTAGTTGGTCTGGAATTCACAAGATATGGTGATGGCATCTGTACTAGACACCTTTAAAGGGGATTGGACAAGTTTCTGGAGGAAAAATCCATCACAGCTTACAAGCCATGATGTGTGTGTGCACCCTCCTGATTTTAGAAATGGGCCATGTCAGAATGCCAGATGTAGGGGAGGGCACCAAGATGCAGGTCTCTTGTTGTCTTGTGAGCTTCCTGGAGCATTTGGTGGGCCACTGTGAGATATAGGAAGCTGGACTAGATGGACCTGTCAGGGAGGGAAGGGTTTTTTAAACTTACCTGGAGGTCACTAAAGCTTTCTGGGGAGCCTGCAGCCCCCTCTGCAGCCCTCCTGGTAGCTTCAAAGTCCTGTTAAAAGCAAAAAAAAAAAAAAAACCTTCTGGTTTCACAATGAAAACGGGGAGAAGTTTTTTTTGTTTTGTTTTTGCTTTTATCAGAACTTTGAAGCTGCCAGGAGGGCTGTAGACATCTGTAGGGCTGTAGGCACATCGCAGGCATCCCCAGACTTTCCAGAGAGCTTTAGCAACTCCCAGGTAAGTTTAACTGTCACATAAGATAGCAGGAATTGAATGGGGGATTGTACATGTGTGCATAACCTTTGGTTTTAGAAGTTGGAGGCTTTCTGTAACCATGCATATAGGTGTTCCTGCTAATAGGAATTCTGTTCTGTTCCCCGTCCCCTTCATTCACAGGGCATATAGCCTTGGGAACACTGCACTCCTTCATGGAACACTGCACTCTATCTTGTCTCTCCCCCACCCATGTTCCAGATCCATTGCCTACTTTGTTCTGGTAGTGTTGTTTACCCTTTTTAAAAGTGACCTCAGAAGGTGGGGCTGGTGACTGCATGACTATCACAAGGGTCAGCTGATCAGTGCTTTGCAATCCGTTTTCAACCAAAAATCAGAATAGGTTTCCCCCCAAACTCAATTGGAAGAGAAAGTTGTATGTATGGCCAGTGTCTGGTGAATGTGTTTTCACTACAAGTTCACTGCTAAAACTTACATACATACTTAAAGCTCAGCTATTGGGGACTTTACAGTTCCCCTGAATAGAATTTTCTTCTGCTCTGGTGTCTGTTTACACACTTCGTGGAAGGAAAATGACCACTCTGATGTACATTGTGCAAAAGAACCAGTATGAGCCAAGTGCGAGTATGATGTCCCATTGGTATTTCTTTGGAAAAATATTCAAGGAGACTTTTTTCTTTGAATTCAAGGAGAATTTGTCACTGTTTAGATTCTTAAAGTTAAGCTGATGTTCAAAAACGTAATAGATTATTTTCATTGCAGCTTCAAAATAGCCCAAGACTGATTGTGGTCTTATAAACAGATAGGTCCTACAAAATGAGGAAACTGGAGTAATTTGAAGCAATTTAATAGGCTTGGGTAAACTCTCTTGGCATGTAAAACACTTCTGATGCTTTGAACAGTCTGACAGTCAGAAGTATGTCCCGTTGTGTTCAGTGGGGCTTGCTCCTAGGAAATTATGGATATGATTATGGCCTAAGATTATGGCCTTATAACATATAAGCTATATTACTAAATGTTTGCATTGAGATTGTGTTCTAATAAACTATAGGTAGTGTTACATAAACTGTACTCTTGGAATCAGAATTGGAAATCAAATAGTTCTTTGCATAGTGAAACTGGCAGTCTAAACTACTCACAAAACAGTTTAGGTTGATATCTTTTGGAATGGTGCATTCAAATGCTGTATGTCTGTGAGTCATCTGTCAATGATTTTACTTACCTGCAGAAGCTGGTTCAGATGAAATCTGAACTGAATTTGAAGAAAATTTGCATGAAGGATATTTCTACCCATTTTGAATTCTACAAAGACTCGCATTTCCCCCTAGAATCCAAGCAGCTTAACACAAAGTCTTGCTTTGATCTAATCACTCTTTTAATGGATTTGGAGAATAGGAATGAAAATGTTTGCAAAGCTACATAAACGTATACAAAGGTTGGGTGCGGTCCTTAAGTAGAAGTGTGTGGGCAGCCATGGGGGGTGACAATAAGGTAGTGCCCAATCAGAGATTTACAGTACTGTCCTAAGTTCACTATGCTCACATTGTAATTTGCAGCAGCATGGAGGATCATGGTGCCAGCAGACAGACCTGTGCCTTCACCAGTTGGAGACCAGCATGTAGGAAGGGCATGCCATGTAGGAAGGGCAGAACGGGCAGAACGGAGGTGGGGAGAGGGGAAGGGATGAATTGGCCCCAGGAGGGATTGGGGACCGCAACAGAGGGTTCTGCTGGATCCTGTTCCCCCCTCCTGGGCCAGATCTGCCGACACAAAGCTGCTCAGGTCTGCACCAGCTATTTTGCTGGCGTGAGCTAGAATAACCGCATAGTGGCTTCTGGAGTTTACCCTGTGGGAAGGGGAGAAATATTCCCTTTTATTGGGGAGACCTCCAGCAGCTTTTCATTCTGCACTGGATGCAGTGGAGGCCTTTTCTGTGCCACTGCATCACAGCACAGAAAGATGGGATTGGGCATTTTCTATGTAAGTCTTCGAAAAGGTTGTTCACTCATGAGTTATTTATACAGTGAAGGAGAGGACTTTCATGGGCTCAAAAAGGTAGAATGGCAGTAATGTACGGAGGTCACTTGTCATGACTGTGATCACCAGTGGATAAAACAGGATTTACTCAAAATCGCTTGCCTCAAAAAGATATTGCATCTCACCAGGCTCTGGTTCTGCTGTTACACTGAACAATTTGTTTGAGATGTTATATATATGGTGCTAACCCCAGTGTTCTTACATGTAGCTGTCAAGATCAAGAAGAACAAGGATAATGTGAAATTCAAAGTGCGTTGTAGCCGGTATCTGTATACGTTGGTAATCACAGACAAAGAAAAGGCTGAAAAACTGAAGCAGTCTCTGCCACCAGGTAACTAAACTTGAAGGATGCTATGTATTGTAGGGAAAGACTCTGGTTATGTGATCGTGGTCTTAATTTGTTTTCAGGACCAACTGATATATATGTGTGTGTATTATTTAATAGTATATAACCCGTCATTCTCCTCCAGAGACAGTTGACAATTTTAAAAAACACCAAACATAAAGATTAATATCCAGTATGCATATTTATTATTATATCAGTATAAAAAAGACACTCTCATAGCTGATAGCCGGTTGAATGTCTGCCAGCAGCTCACACAGGACCTCATCCAATGTCTGTGGGGGTAGGGGCGTAGATTCCTATGGGGACTCGAATATCTTAAGATCTTCTCATGCATTTCTTCATGAGATTGATGATATGGGTGCAACCCAGCTGTAGTTAAGCCCGTTAATGTTAATTTCTTTTGAAGAGTAAAATATGACCCTAACACACTCCCTTTTTTGTCATTCACGCTTGAAATTGAAATCTAGTTGGATTATGCTTAAATATCCATTTCTTGTTAAGTCAGTGGCTCCTAGCACCGGCACCTACTTTTTTTAAAACTACACTCTATTGGAAACCACCTATATTTTCCAGACTTTTTAAAAAGGAGATATAGAAAGATTTATTTATTAGTAATGAGAAGAAAACATTTATCTCTCTACATTTGCACATGCTTGCAAACTGCAGGAACTGAGCTTTTTGCAAAGTAATTAGCAGCTATAGTATCTGATTTTTTTGAATAACCTCAGGTCTTGAGATAATTAATTATCTGACCATTCCATCACTCTTTGGCAACCCAGCATTGGGTCCTGATCCACAGTTTGGGAACCACTGGGTGATATCCCCCGCCCCGTTCATTCTTTGTCATGGAAGAGCAGTCTTTAATGTGGTGTGTTTGGTAGTCCTAGAAATCTACTCAGTTTAACATGTTGGCTTGCATTAAAATCAGATCTTAGTTTTTAAAAAAATGCCCAGTAAAACTGGAAGTTCTCAAATCAGATTTAAAAATCAAGGGGTTTCAGCATGGTACAACTAAAATGGGTGATGGTCACTAGTTTTTAAGACTGGGTGAAAACATTTATAGTAGTGATCAGGGTGAGTACCAATATTTGGTGTGTACTTCAAAAGTTAGGGAAAACAAAGCTAGAAGTCCAATTCAAGGATAAATTAGTGAAAGGTAATGCCATTTCCCCAATTAAGTATCCATGAAGGACATGGCATGAGAGAGAAGTTCTCATACAACAGAGCTTGTAAGATCTAATAATATTGGCTTCTGAAGCTGTAGGTCTCTAAACATCACTTACTAAGGCGGAAAGCCACTGGACAGAGAGAAGATACGTCAACCTGAAGAATGACATTGGCTCTCTTGGTGTGAAATGTCATTGAACATTTAGCTGTAGTAGCAGTACATGTATGAAAAGTCCTGCAAGTGTTCTGACCACCTGGTTCACAAGTCAGCTGGTTGTGGGGGTCAGCTAACAAGCCTTGGCAGCTTGTGGCTGGAATGTAGTAAAAACCTCTGGGGGTCTGTCAGTCTGACAAGTAGAAGTAATGAGAGCAGAATCTGTCTCTTCGCAGTTCTTCAACCTACTTTTCTCCCTTCTCTTTAGGTTTGGCTGTGAAAGAACTGAAGTGAACCAATCGTGTCTGAAATTTGGCCATGGGTTGTAATAAAGGAACAAACTGTTCTTCCTTCTCAGTGTTATATTTTATGAAGGGTAGCTCAGGCAGGTGGCGGCTAGCAATACAACTCTAGTCCTTGGAGAGGAGCAGCAATTCATGGATTCCTGTTACTGTTCTGAAGAACTTTGTTTATCTCCTTGAGGGGTGGGGCATTAATAGTCTTTAGTCAGTCTGTTCATCCCATTAGCTGTTTTCTTTCCACTTGCCTAAATTTTGAATCCAAATAGTTCTAAGATAGGAAGGGTGACTTTCGTTCAAACAGTTCTTAGCTTTCCTGTGGTTAATATATGAGCACCATTTTGAAACACTCATCTGAGACATTTGATTTCAATGTACAGTCGTGCGCCAGTTGACAGGGATTGGGACCGTGATCCCTGTCGTCAAGCGGTGCTTGATGCAATCTGAACCCTCTGCGGGGAAGGGAATGCTCCACTCCCCTCCAGAGGGTTGTCAGAGCCTTCCAGAGGCAGCACACATCCAAGCACTGCCTCTGTGAGGCTCAGGCTGAGGGAAATCGCAGCTCTCGCGTGACTTCTGGATTCACGGAGGAAGCCATAAATTGCACTAGAGGTGCAATTTCCTTCAGTCTGAGCCTTGCAGAGGCAGTGCTTGGACGTGTGCTGCCTCTGGGAGGATCAGACAGCCCTCCAGAGGCAAGAAGAGCGGAGCTCTCCACATTTGAAGGGTGGGTGTGTGCCCCCATGACCACGTGACCACACATGGTCGTTGCATATGTGATCCCAGCATAGAGGTCACTGAGGGGCGCACACTTGTACATAGAGAGTCCAGCGTTTACAGATCTTCACTTGAACCCCAGAACTGACACCCAAATTCAGTATCTCCTCAAAGCATTCTGCAGTATACTCATTGAAACCCTACAGTGTGGAATTTATAGACATAGTAGGTGGGGGGGAGTGGAAGAGAATTAAGTTATTCAACCCTGTGGTATGAGTAGAAGCTGGCATGGGCTTTGACCGAAAAAAGGAAGCCAAAAAAACAGTGATGGGAACTTCTACCATATAGTACTTGAGTTTGGAAAATATGAACTAGCAGAGAGTTCAGGCTTTTATAACTATCAGTCTGTGTTCTTTAGAGGGAGGCTGTAAAAGTCATCCCAGCATGGCTTGATTTTACTGGTCAAAATGTATTTCTGAATTATCTTCTTTCCCACAAAATGTGCCGAGGCAGTAGCAAAATCTAGTTTTCAGTAAGTGTACTAGTAAATGCTCCATGAAGTCATTTGTGATATAGGTCATTGTTCTGCAGAGTGACTATCCAGGACAACTGGAAAGTTTCCTTGTTAATTAAGAATTTGGGCCCAGGTTCTTAAAAATAGAACTCTGTCCACGTGCAAGTCATGTTGGATATGATCATTTTTGCTGTTTTCCAAATTGAAATTGTTAAGATATTTTTCTATTAGTTCCTCTTTTTAATACACCAAAAATGGAGAGATCTGTAAATTCAAGGGAAAAATACTTCATTTAGACTTACTGGGAATGTCACAGTATAAGATAACACATATCACATAATGATATGATGAGACCATTACAAGAAGGGTGAAGATTCCTTCATTGTGGGTTTCTGTTTCAGCTGTAGCTTGAAGATGACTGCACAAGTCTGAATTTTAGTCAAAATTCAACCTAAAATTTTCTTTCAAAAGCACCAGGTTGACTTTAGAGTGTTAATGACTAGTATATGAAGAACACACATCTACCATCCATAGCTATTTCCTACATCTGGGGTTGTACTCATGGGACTCCTGTACTCCTGCCATTAGGCAGTGAAACCAGGAATGTGACCCGACTAACAGTGATAGGAGGCTGCTCAGCAGGCAGAGCTCCAAAGCCTGCTT
The DNA here is from genome assembly GCF_035046505.1 of Tiliqua scincoides. Classification (NCBI taxonomy): domain Eukaryota; kingdom Metazoa; phylum Chordata; class Lepidosauria; order Squamata; family Scincidae; genus Tiliqua; species Tiliqua scincoides. The sequence goes on from NC_089822.1 coordinate 148,750,873, forward strand.
TTCCATACTCAAAAAAGCCCTTCTATTCACCCTGAGCCTCTTACTGGTGTTATGTCACATCTGGTCTCCCGATGTAGGAAATGGCTTGTAGTTTGCAATGCACAACTTTTAGGTTGCCCTGAGGCCTAGTGCCTCTGTTAAGAAACACCTGCTGTGTCTCTATTTTCATTAACCTGAATGAAAGTTGTTACAAGATGGGAGCAGCTTAGCTCAAGAAAGGCATAACCAAAATAATTTATGCCTTTGCTATATCAGTCTGATATTTGAATTGTGTCCTAACACATGTTCATTAACATAAGGCACTTTCATCCATAAGAAGGGGGTTTGCTAATTTCTCCCTCCCTTGACTACCCATATTACTATTGCCCATCTTGCTGTAGAGCTACTGTTCTCAGACTGGAGTATGACCCAATTTTTGGCAGATAGGGTTACACCTGTGCATCAAGGGTTAAACCTGCTACTCACAGGGAGCACTACTGCCCAATCACCATTGTAATCACAGAGGCTTGAGCAGCTGGTAAGGTGAAACATTTTTTTAGGTGGGTCCTGATGCTAAATAGTTTGGGAACGTCTGGTCTAGAGGGCTCGATCCTATGCCAAGGCAGTGCCAGTTGCCTGTTGCTGCCTAGCAGTGGCCATCACAAACATACCATAAGGCATGTTGGCAGTGGGCCTCCATGCCAGTCAATGGCCAACAGAAGCCCACAGCTGTATTATGCCAAGCAATGGGGAAGGCATTTCTGGATGGCAGAGGGAGTAAAACTGGATGGGTAGAGGGTGGCCCCAGGGATGAATAAGGCCCATTGGTGGCAGAGACTGCCACCAAATCCAATTCCCACCTTCTGCACCAGAAAGCCCTAAATGGGATGTTCAAATCCACACCAATTTCACTGGTGCAGATCTGAGTAGACCCACAGGGGCAAGGGAACTGATACCCTGAGGAGATCTCCGGCTGGCTTGTTGGCCCCACTGAATATAGCAGCAGCTGTTTTGGCACATCTGTACCATGGCACCATCAACCAGCATAAAATCGAGCTGTAAGTGGCTTTGTAATCTCTGCATTTTCTCTTTGCCTTTTCTATAACTGTACTGACTGAAACAGAAGAGATTACTGATACAAAATTAACACATTTGGAGTTCTGCATAAGAGCTACAAAACTGCAATAGAGTTTCAGGGAACAGTGTTTCTCAACCAGTGGTGCGGGTACCATCAGTGGTGCTTGAGGTGGTGTCTGATGGTACTCACAGAACCCCTGGACTCCTGCCATCCAGCAGCAAGACCAGGAACATGACCCAACAAATAGGTAAGAAGCTCGACTCAGCAAGCGATGCTCTGGAGCATGCTTTTCCACACTCAAAAAAGCCCTCCCGTTCACCCTGAGCCTCTTGGGGTGCAATCCTAACCCCTTAAGTCAGTGCTTTCCAGCACGACATAAGGGCAATGCAGCTCTGAGGAAAGGGAACAAACATTCCCTTACTTTGAGGAGGCCTCTGTGAGTAACACTCAACTGCAGGATGCAGCACATTTCCTGTTGGCACCGCTATGCCAGTGCTGGAAAGCACTGACATAAGGGGTTAGGATTGCGCCCTTGTGTTTGTCATGTTGCATCTGGCCTCCCAACTTAGAAGTAATGAGTGATGATGTCATTGCCAGTTACTAATGTATGTGGGGGACAAACAGACACTGCTTTAGAACTTTCAAAGTTCATTGTCAGTCAAGAATCTTAAGAATTATTTAGGTGGGATGAACTTGTTACATCCTTCAGTCTCCTATGGTATCGCGCTCTAAATGGTGGTTCTGGAACTGTCCTCTCCAGTGCGCGAAACCTGGGTAAAGCAGATATGGAGGAGAGACTGTTACCGGTGCAGGAAATCCTCCCTCCAGTGGTTCAATGGAAAAGCAGAAGCCAATACAGTTGGTTCCAGCGGTGTTGCAGGAGTTGCCAGAACGTTGATGTGTTCAGCCATGAACTGCCTCAGGGACTCCGGCTCCGGATTTTGCCTCGAGGTTGACTCCTGAAGCCTTTTCCAAAACTGGATGTAGCCACAAGGCGGTGGAGGTTTGGGATCAGTTTTCCTTCTCTCAGATGAGCTGCCTTCCCATGCTAACGAGTCTCATCTACCCGGTGGCTGTTTAGTCGCCTCTTACGACAAGTACAGCCAAACTGAGGGCCTATTCTTATCCCCCAGGGGAAGGAATGAACTTACTATTTCTGAAATAGTGTTGCACAGCAAACACTGCTCATTCTGTCTTTTACTTCAAATTCCCCACCTGAACTTTATTGACAATAGTCTTTATTTTTTCACCCAATGAGAAGCTTGCTATAAGTTTCTAAAGTGGTAGCCAGTCTGCTCTGGCTCAAGGAACACCCTCAGCTACTATAATTATTTGCCCTGATGCCAAAGATATGTTTAACTAATGACATCAAGCACAACCACTGTTTCTGCTAAAGATAAGTTGAGTGCTCTTCAAAATCCTGCCCCTAGATGTCGCTCTATGTTTTAAAAAGTCCAGTTGTGTGTTTGGGGGCAGGCAGGTAATACAGGGCTTATAAGTGAAATACCCTGTAAGGTTTGAGTGTTGAAGGTCATTCAACTCACCTCCCAGTCCATTCTCTGCTCTTTAGTGTATCAATAAACTTCCAATTAAACTGTCTTGTGGGGTTGAAATGGAACTTGTCTGTTTGGAGCAGGTACTCTGCTTGCAAATCACTTTGGCTTGACATGTGCAGAGACAATTGCCTTGTCTGCCAAAAGAGCTCTCTTCCTGCTAGAAATGTACTGTAGGTTAGCTACTTGGGGCTGCCTTCCCCAATGCTAACTTTCAGTGTAGAGCTCCTGCCTAGCAAGAGGTGGAGGAAAGTCTTTACAGGGAGCTGAAGCAAGGAAGAAGATAACCTAGCAACAGTGGGCTGAGATGGACAAGAACACTGTTTGGGCCTAAGTCTGTGCCCTATTAAGGTGAAGAGTTGCTGTCCTGTAGGAACCTGACCTAAGAAGAGAGTTCACTGCAGGATTGTCAGCCAATTATACAGTCCCAACCAGTAAAACTCAGATATTAAAAATTTACAACACACCTCTAATCACACTATGTGATTTGGTCTGAATCGCAACATAAAACAACTTTAAAACGTAAAACAAATCAGTACACAATCAGAGCAGGAAAAAAAAAATCCCAACAGAGCAAGTGATAAAAATTGATAATGGAAAATAAATCTAGCAGTCAAGTCTTAAATCTTCTATTAAAAAAAAAAAAAAAAAAGCCAGGTTTTGGCCTGGTGTTTGATGGTATTAAGTGAGGGGGTTTATCCTGGCTTTCACAAGACTTATGGGACTGCAGAAAAGGCACTGTAAGGTAACTGCTATTGGTGGACCTAGATCCAGCTGGCAGGGCCCAGGAGCAGGGGGTAAAGGGTAATTTGTACCCGGGCCCAGGGTCAAAAAGGGAGCCCAGGAGCCAAAGGAGGGGGCCCAGAAATTTCCTGGGATTTTACATTTTCCTATCTACTCAGACTTGTTGCTGGGGACACTACTATGAGCATGTGGCTGCAGCTACTGGCAAGCCATATATGCTGGGCCAAGAAGTGCATACATGACACTGCTTAACACAGTGTCAGATCTGGGAGGCAACTGGACCGCTACAGTAGCTCTTTAGCTTGTGGATCTGCTTACTATGAAGGAGTGTATAGGAGCTCAACGATGCAGTTGCCGACGATGCAGCTGTCACTACCCACTCTCCCAAAGATCTCCAGCAGCCCATGGATCGTTTTAGCAAGGACTGCCAAGATTTTGGACTGACAATCAGCCTGAAGAAAATACAGGTCATGGTTCAGGATGTGGACTTACCTCCCTGCATTACAGTCTCTGTGCATGAACTGGAGGTTGTCCATGACTTTGTGTACCTTGGCTCAACGATCTCCGACACTCTTTCTCTCGATACCGAGCTAAACAAATGCATCGGTAAAGCAGCTACCACGTTTTCCAGACTCACAAAGAGAGTCTGGTCCAATAAGAAGCTGACGGAACATACCAAGATCCCAGTCTACAGAGCTTGTGTCCTGAGTACACTTCTGTACTGCAGTGAGTCATGGACTTTTCGCTCACTACAGGAAAGGAAACTGAACGCTTTCCACATGCGCTGCCTCCGACGCATTCTCAGCATCACCTGGCAGGACAACGTTCCAAACAACACAGTCCTGGAACGTGCTGGAATCCCTAGCATGTATGCACTGCTGAAACAGAGACACCTGCGTTGGCTCGGTCATGTCATGAAAATGGATGATGGCCGGATCCCAAAGGATCTCCTCTATGGAGAACTTGTGCAAGGAAAGCGCCCTACAGGTAGACCACAGCTGCGATACAAGGACATCTGCAAGAGGGATCTGAAGGCCTTAGGAGTGGACCTCAACAAGTGGGAAACCCTGGCCTCTGAGCGGCCCGCTTGGAGGCAGGCTGTGCAGCATGGCCTTTCCCAGTTTGAAGAGACACTTGGCCAACAGTCTGAGGCAAAGAGGTAAAGAAGGAAGGCCCATAGCCAGGGAGACAGACCAGGAACAGACTGCACTTGCTCCCAGTGTGGAAGGGATTGTCAGTCCCGAATTGGCCTTTTCAGCCACACTAGACGCTGTTCCAGAACCACCATTCAGAGCGCGATACCATAGTCTTTCGAGACTGAAGGTTGCCAACTCCCATAGGAGCTCAGGGACACCACTGTGGGGCTACAGGTGCTGGAGAAGTATACTTTGGTGCAATCAGGGCACTTTCCATTCTAGGGTGAGCCTAAATATGATGATGCAGTCTGAAGAAAACACAGGTCATGGTTCAGGATGTGGACTCACCTCCCTGCATTACAATCTCTGAGCATGAACTGAAGGTTGTCCATGACTTTGTGTACCTTGGCTCAACGATCTCCGACACTCATTCTCTCGATACCGAGCTAAACAAGCGCATCGGTAAAGCAGCTACCACGTTTTCCAGACACAAAGAGAGTCTGGTCCAACAAGAAGCTGACGGAACATACCAAGATCCAGGTCTACAGAGCTTGCATCCTGAGTACACTTCTGTACTGCAGCGAGTCATGGACTCTTCGCTCACAACAGGAGAGGAAACTGAGCGCTTTCCACATGCGCTGCCTCCGACGCATCCTCGGCATCACCTGGCAGGACAAAGTTCCAAACAACACAGTCCTGGAACGTGGTGGAATCCCTAGCATGTATTCACTGCTGAAACAGAGACGCCTGCGTTGGCTTGGTCATGTCGTGAGAATGAATGATGGCCGGATCCCAAAGGATCTCCTCTATGGAGAACTCGTGCAAGGAAAGCGCCCTACAGGTAGACCACAGCTGCGATACAAGGACATCTGCAAGAGGGATCTGAAGGCCTTAGGGATGGACCTCAACAAGTGGAAACCCTGGCCTCTGAGCGGCCCGCTTGGAGGAAGGCTGTGCAGCATGGCCTTTCCCAGTTTGAAGAGACACTTTGCCAACAGTCTGAGGCTAAGAGGCAAAGAAGGAAGGCCCATAGCCAGGGAGACAGACCAGGGACAGACTGCACTTGCTCCCGGTCTGGAAGGGATTGTCACTCCCGGATTGGCCTTTTCAGCCACACTAGACGCTGTGCCAGAACCACCTTTCAGAGCGCGATACCATAGTCTTTCGAGACTGAAGGTTGCCAATACAATACAAATAATTTTTTGCATGATTTTCTATATTTAAAAAATGTAAGAAAGACTTGGGAGTGTGTTTGGTTTTTCATATTACCGTATCTAGCTGCTGATGTCACATGGGTGGGTAGACCAGAGCTCTAAAGACTTTTCCAGGTGTCTCCACCCTCCCCCCACCCTGTTTCACCCTTCTCTGCCTCCATTCTGCTCACCTGTCACACCCTCCCCTGCTCTGTTTCACCCCTCCCCCTTTGCAAAGGGGCCCAAAAGAAACCTTGTACCCCCTGATAAAATTCCTCTCAGAGGCCATGCCAGCTGGTCTCCACCCCATGACTTGCCAGATTCTGCTTAGTAAACTGACTTTAAATCTGCCCAGATGTATCAGTTTAGACATTAAATTGGCAATCCATGTCACTATGGTATGGAGGGGAAGGAACCAGAAGAGGAGACAGCAGCAGGCTCTAGGGCTCTACAACCTAAAGCGGCAACATCAGATCTTCATGGTCCCTCCAGGCATGTAAATGGGTACCTGGACAAAGCAACATCTCAGAATCTTCTAAAACAAAATAGGACTGTGCTCATGCTCCTTTCCTCAAGGAGGAAGATCCAGCATGATGTGCATGGTCACTCACATATGCATGTGTGCATGAGACATTCCTTCCTTCTTGGGGTTCTTGGATTGGTACAATGTGACAGCAAAAGGGAAAGAAACAAAAGAGGAGAAGATGAAGTCTGGGACAGGCTTTGGAGCCTAATCCTATGCATGTCTACTCAGAGATAAGTCCCATTATAATCAATGGGGCTTACTGTTGGGTGTGAATAGGATTGCAGCCTTAGGTTCAAATCCTAACCAACTTTCCGGCACCGGCATATTGGTGCTTGTGTGTTGGCAACCTTCAGTCTCGAAAGACTATGGTATCGCGCTCTGAATGGTGGTTCTGGAACAGCGTCTAGTGTGGCTGAAAAGGCCGATTCGGGACTGACAATCCCTTCCACACCGGGAGCAAGTGCAGTCTGTCCCTGGTCTGTCTCCCTGGCTATGGGCTTTCCTTCTTTGCCTCAGTCTGTTGGCCAAGTGTCTCTTCAAACTGGGAAAGGCCATGCTGCACAGCCTGCCTCCAAGCGGGCTGCTCAGAGGCCAGGTTTTCCCACTTGTTGAGGTCCACTCCTAAGGCCTTCAGATCCCTCTTGCAGATGTCCTTGTATCGCAGCTGTGGTCTACCTGTAGGGCGCTTTCCTTGCATGAGTTCTCCATAGAGGAGATCCTTTGGAATCCGGCCATCATCCATTCTCATGACATGACCGAGCCAACGCAGGTGTCTCTGTTTCAGCAGTGCATACATGCTAGGGATTCCAGCTCGTTCCAGGACTGTGTTGTTTGGAACTTTGTCCTGCTAGGTGATGCCAAGGATGCATCGGAGGCAGCGCACGTGGAAAGCATTCAGTTTCCTCTCCTGTTGTGAGCGAAGAGTCCATGACTCGCTGTACCAATATAATGGGACTTGTGCTGCATCCTGCAGTTGGGTGTCACTCACGGAGGCCTCCTCAAAGTAAGGGAATGTTTGTTCCCTTACCTCAGAGCTGCATTGTCCTTATGTCAGTGCTGGAAAGTGGGTTAGGATTGTGCCCTTAGTCAATGAATTCGTATGGACTGACTGACCAATCAGGGACTCTGATGGGCAACAGAGGCTTTTACATTAGCTTTTCTAGCATAGTAGTGCCTAGATAGTATGACTGGACATTGTTTGGCCAAGGTTTATTTGTGCCAAACTGGCCCTGTTTTCTGCATGGGGAATGGATATTTTCTCTTTGGATGAAAATTCTTCTCTTCCTGCAACTGCACTAGGGTCAGAAGGTGAGAAAAAGGCTTTGTTTTGTGGGGTTGAGTGCTTTTCACAGCAGCAGTTGCTAGGGTATTCTGCAGCAGTGGGGATGGGGAACAACATGTCTGTTTGGCTGGTGGGGGCTGAATTTCCCCCCTTCAGGAAACTGCTGCTGCTGTAGTCAAGGTTGATTAATAATGATAATCTACAGGGACCCCAGATATGTCCAGTCAATTCATGGTGGTGCTACGAGTAGTCCAGCCACCTTAAAGAAAGAATGCAAATAGAATAATAGCATAATCCTATGCATGGCTATTCAGAAGTAAAGTCTTCTGAGTTAAATGAGACTTATCCCAGGTAAGGGTGTATAGGATTACAACTGTATTCTTGTCAGTCTCAGAAAAAGAAAAAGTACTTATTGGGTCCTTTGAGAAATCAACAGTCGCTGGAAGTTGCAGCTAATGTGAACTACACCATCATCGCTACAATACTGAGGAGGGGGCATTCTTCCTAACCCCATTAGGATACCACTGAGATACCAGATTAAGGGTGCAATCCGCAAAAGGACTTGGGCCAGCCAGCCCAGCGGTGTTGCACTCCCAAGAGAAGAGGGAGGCTGGCCCAAGTCCCGTTGGCATGAAGGTATGCCCGCACCAGCCAAGTCAGGTTGGCAGGGGGCGGGGGAGGGCAGGAAGGAGACGTTTTGGGGTGGGGAGCACAGGAGGTGGGTCAGCGGGCAGGCCAGGAGCTGCTCAAGTGCCAGATCCTAACCCTGGTCCCGGGCAGTCCAGAGCAGCTCAGGGCTGCTCAGGTTTGAGCCACTTCTTGAGGATGTGCAGATCTGAGTAGCCCCATTGGGGCTGCTGTGGCTTTACTCAGGGGAAGGGGAAGGAATTCCCCTTGGCCCTGGCTGAGCTTCAACTGGCCCCAATCCTGCTCAATAATGTTGTTTGTGTTTATGAAAAAAATTGTTAATCACAGAAAAATATACCATAGTCATTGCAAGGTTCTTGTTCCCCTGTTGCTTAATGCCATTTGATGATTGCATAATGTCAAGGAAAGGAGATTTTTGTTTCTGTACAATCACTTCCACTTTGTATTCACTGATAATTTTTATATCATAAAAACAATTATTTCTTCCAAGTGTGTACTTATTTAAAGCTGTCATGTCCACTGCTGCTGCGGAAATACCTCAGAATTACAGCACCTGTTATGAGAATCCACAAAAATTGAACTCATGGAGAGGTGAGCTAAAAAGGAGAAACACAAAATGTAAAATCTACAATAATCTGAGGCAAAGAAGGAAGGCCCATAGCCAGGGAGACAGACCAGGGACAGGCTGCATTTGTTCCCGATGTGGAAGGGATTGTCACTCCCGAATTGGCCTTTTCAGCCACAATAGACGCTGTTCCAGAACCACCATTCAGAGCGCGATACCATAGTCTTTCAAGACTGAAAGTTGCCTACAGGACAATAATCAAGTGCTAGTTATTTTTGGAAGAAGACAAAATCCTGTTCTCAAAGCAGTCCTGCTTTCACTTTCTGCTCTTAATTATACAAAAGTTAAGAGAAAATCCATTTATGGGGCAAGGCAGCTCCTTCCTACTAAACCTCTTCCCACCATCAGCAGAGCAAGGATTTAAAAGTGTTCTGAGGCTGCTTCAGCTCCACTCCTGCAGTGACAAACTCAGAGAATTATTTATACCACAGTCTGATGCAGAACAGAAAACACGTGCGGGAGATGGTTTTCAAGGACGTAACTCAAACTGTATTTAAAAGCACCATAAAGAGGAAATGGGAACCAAAGTTCACATTTCAATAAAAATCTCCCAGGCAGTGCTGATGTATCCCAGGCCCACCACTCACTGTTCTTTGCCTATATATCATTTGCTGATGCTGTTCCAAGAGAATCTCCACAATGGGATAACGAACAGAATCAGGAAACATGAATTCCTTCAGGGATATTAAAAGTGTCCAGCATCTTATTCCAGCGAAAGTTTCTCCACCACATCACAATACGCAATGGAAATTTCACCAGTGCCAGGAGAACAAGGTGCAAGGTGCCTACTAGTATCAGATGGAGTGAATTATTTCAGGATATGACTAGAGCTGAACCCACAGTTTCAGACTCGAATAAATTCCAATATTAGAATATTTTACTGGAGGTCAAACACTCTGAGGACCTTCTTCAACATTATAAATACAAACCACTTCTAGGAGAGCCACTCTGATTTTACTAACCCTTGAGATAACTAAAATTGATGAGGTGATCTTTTCATTATGAGACTTGAGGATTTGTGTGTTTGTGGATGGCAAGATTTGAACTTGACCAGTGGTTGGTTATATCCACCTGCCTTGGAAGGAATTCTGTCAAAATAAAAGAGTAAATATAGCGACACAGGGTGGCATTTCTTGGAAGGCTTGTGAGGATGGTATAAACAACAAAAGAAGATAGGCTATTGATATACGGACCCAATTCATTTATGCTGCAAATGACATCAATAAGATCAGAGGTTTAATTGGTTGGTTTAAATATAATGCCAAACTGTGGTCCGGTGCTAGTTGAATGAGGCCCGGGCTTGCATTCTGCCTCTGCCTCTGACTTGCTTTGATTTCCTTCCTCATTTCCAATGTACTTGCAAACCATAGTTTGCCAAGACACCCAGCCTGAGGCTCACATCTCAACCTGGAAACAGAGCAAATCATTGCATGACATGGCAAATACAGCTTCTCTACAACCAGGATTGCAACCTCAGTTCAAGCTGTAGTTTGCAATCCTAGTTTGGCACAAGCCATAGTTAACCCAGTTTGGGTATAACCGTATACGATTGTTAGCCATAAAATTGAAAGTAAAAGAAGAAATCAGAGCACTGAGGAAAGGAAAGCATTCATGAGTGCAGGGCTTGGTGTTTTCTTTATAGGACAATAGGAAGCTGCCTTCTACTGAGTCAGACCATTGAACTACCTTAGCTCACTATGGTGAATACCGATTGGCAGCAGCTCTGCAGGGCTTCAGGAAGAGACCTTTTCCAGTCTATCTTTTTAGATTATGAACCTTTTTCAGCAGAGGGAACCATCTATTCATTTAGCTATATAAACCACTGTGAACTTCCTTGTTGAAAAGTAGTATAGAAATTTTCTTCATAAGCTGCAGATGCCAGGGATTGAACCAGAGATGTACTGTATGGGAAAAAGCATGTGCTATCCCACAGAGGTAGAGCCAGCCCCCATTTCCATTCCAAAGTGTTTAATAAAACCAACTAGTCAAAGATTGCTGCACATATATGGACATATTACTTGCATTAAATTGTATCAAGGGGTTGCAGAGAGGGCTGTTCTGGCAGTGAGCTAATTACCATTCCCTAGAAAAGAGCCTTGAGTTGGAAGGGTGTGAAAGATTCATTGCATCAGGCTGGAGGCCTTGACATCATGCTGAAAACACTTTGGGATTTATACAGTCTATTAACCAAAGGAATAGGAAGCTATAAATACAGAGCACAGCTACTGTGATTCATAGAGGCTAGAAAGCTGAACAGCCTATTAAATTGTCTGGCTAATTTCCTGCAGACCCATTGCACAACTGTTTCCAACAAATGTAGGGGTTTTCAGAGTGCTTTTTTCTTGAATGTAGTTTTGTTTTGAGCTAGTAGTTTCTAAATTAAGCTAAAGTTTGGTTCTCAAGTGGGGTATGTGCAGAAATGGAGCCAACTACTACAATACCAGTGGAGTGGAAGAAAGAACTGATTCTCAAAACTGGGACATGAGAGGGAGAATGATGTGGTAGGAATGTCTTTAAAAATAGGGTAAAATATGTGATTACACAGTTGTGAAAAGGCAGAACTTTCAGTATCTGAAGCACACTAGGTAAATATTTTATATTCTCCTTTTCCAGCTTCTGTTATAGAAGGACCTACCTGTGTTAACTAGTCAAAAAACAGAGATTGGTATTGTTATGGTCTCGCATCTCCAGGTAAATTTTCTATGTGAGAAATTTAGGGAAACCAGATTTCTTAAAAAGTTTTTTCTGGTCGTTCTTTCTTAAGAAATCCCGTTTTATCAATTTGGGCAAAGAAAATGTTTCTGCACCACTGAGTCTGGCAGCAGGGAGGGGGAATCCCCTTTGAATCTGTGGACCATGACTGGCTGCTGCCAGTCTTGCTACTTGGATAACAAGTAAGATGGAAATAACAAGAGGTTTATGGTGATAGGAATCCATTTCCCCATCGATAAGATTAAGCAAAACCATTCTAGGAGCCCAAGTTTAAATGACAAGCTGTGGTATTGCATATTTCTGTATAAACATCACACCAGACACTACGGATTACTGAACATTCAATCCACAAGAGGTGACAGGTTGACATTTACTCTAATAGTACATCTTGAGTAGCAATTTTTTTTTTTTTTTAGGACCTAGGTGGAGCTTATGGGGTCCAAATTCTCAGCTCTTGAAACACAATGGTTACAAGATGACCTATGAACAAGGAAGTCCCTGTTTCAAATCTTACCTGAATCTAGAACTCTTCAGATGGCCTTAGGGAAGCCACTCCTTTTCAGCCTCACATACACACATCAGCCTGCAGTATGGAGGTGGTAATCATGACCCTACACCAGGGGTTCTCCAAACTATGGCCCAGGAGCCACAGCCAGCCCACCACAAGAATTCATCTGGCCCTCAGCAAAATATTTTTTCTCAACCACGTAGTTCGACAGTTAACACATGCAGTTCTGTCTGCCGCACTCCTTCCATAGAGTGGTGTCAACCCATCTAACCCTCATTTTCAGTCACCTGGACCATATGCTTTAAGACCGTCAAACCATAGTTATTCAATGTTAACCTCACTTCTGCTGGTAAAACAATTCAGGTTTCCGCATGTTGATTTTTCAACAACATAGTAAAACAATTGCGGTGAGGAAAGAGACATTTTTGCACATGCATAAACTACTTCTAACAAACTAGGTTTTGAAATGGATCAGACAGAGCCAGTGTGCCATGTGTGCTTGCCTCCACCCTATATAAAACTGATATTTTTTTCAACCCACAAGAATGTGTAAAATATACAATGCAGCTCTCCTATTGAAAAGTTTGCCCTAAACAATTATGCTAAGGAATTTTGACTTAATGTACATTGAATGAAATCACTACATAAAAATATATGGGCCTCAGCAGGAGACTAGGTAGGCAACAGGAGAAAAAAATCTCATTACAGTATATTGCTGTGCGATGGTAGAAGATGTTCAACATGAAAAATACAAGGTATATAAAATAAAACTTAAATGTATAAGGAAGAGCAATATAGAGAACATGTGACCATATATTTCACAGTGGGGTGGAGAATTAAAACTACAAGTTGATTCCTGCTGTAAAAGTAGCACAGAATTTTTTTTAACCCTTATAGCAATGAGGTCTAAATTTATGCAACAGTGTTCTATAACCTGATCTGGGAGTAAGCTCTATTGAATAGTTCTGAATAAACATACAATGGATTGCACTATTAGATTCCTTTTTCAGAAATGGAAGTGAAATCTGACATTTCTTCAATTCTTATCAAGTATATATGTATGAATAAAAAGAAAGCTCTGTCTGCATTCTTTCCACATAACTGAAAACAAACTTATTATTTTTAATATCTCACTTCTCAAGTGATGGGAAGGAATTTCCAGCTCCGAATTTATTTTTACCTTCTTCTGTAGCAGCAAATATTTCACCACTGCTGGTGCTATGTGGCCTTGCCTTTTGGTGCTGACACCTCTAGCATGCCATAACAGCGTTTCTCAAACTGTGGGTTGGGACTCACTAGGTGGGTTGCGAGCCAATTTTAGATTCATTTCAGTATTTTATGTTTAATATATTAGACTTGATGCTACCATGGTATGTGACTGCATTTGGGGAAATGTCACAGACCTGTACTTTTAACAAGCTACTATGTATATGCTTTTAACAATGATAATTAGACTTACTCCTGGGTAAGTGTGGGTAGGATTGCAGCCTAGGATTGTTAAAAATGTTCTTGCTTGATGGTGTCACTTCTGGTCACGGCATCACGTCTGGTGGGTCCTGACAAATTCTCCTTCTAAAAAGTGGGTCCTGGTGCTAAATGTGTGAGAACCACTGCCATATGAAATTCCCTAATGCACTGTTTCTCAAACTGTGAGTCAGGACTCACTATGTGGGTTGTGAGCCAATTTCAGGTGTGTCCCCATTCATTTCAATATTTTGTTTTTAGTATATTAGACTTGATGCCAACATGGTATGTGACTGCATTTGGGGAGATCTGTACTTTGTACAGGCTACTATGTATATGCTTTCAACAATGTTAGTCAGTGGGGCTATCTCCTGGGTAAGTGTGGATAGGATTGCAGTCTAGGTTTGTTAAAAAATTTTCCTGCTTAATGATGTCACTTCTGGTCATGACATCCCTTCCAGGTTATGACATCACTTCCTGTGGGTCCCGACTGTCATTCTAAAAAGTGGGTCCTGTGCTAAAAAGTTTGAGAATCACTGCCCTAATGCAAATAGCTCCAGGCTGAATTCTTCTATTAGATAAACTCATCAACTAGAGCTGTTGAATGAATATGGAAGATTGGATATCAGAGTTGGAGAAGATCTGTGCTATAACTCTTTCAGTCATTCAGGCAGGGATATAAAATCTACCCCAACTTAAAATATTTTCTCTTGAAAGGGAGAACCTTATTTTTCCTTAGGGTTTCCTTATTTTTCCTTAGGGTAACCCTGTGAAATAGGGTTAGTGTGTATATGTAAGACTGTATTTTGTATTCTAAATGACCAGCTGGAAGTAGGTCACACACACTCTGATTAACAGTCCAATCCTATCCACACTTTCCTGGGAGTAAGCCCCATTTACACTAATGGGACTTACTTCTGAGTAGACATGCATAGGATTGGGCTGTGGATCTGTTACTCTTCTAAGGGTGCGTGTGTCCTTTTTCATTCATATTTTGCATAGTAATGTGACCTTTCTCTTGCACTGCTGGGAATCACCTCTCCGTTCCTTCTAACCTTCCACCTAAGGATAACAACTTCATACGTCTGATGAAGTTGGTGGCACTGGTCTGTTAACTGATGTCTCAATAAACCAGTTCATCCTTCAGCGCCACCAGATTCTTTGCTATTTTTGCCACAATAAACTAACATGGCTACCCCACTACAGCCGATTAGAAAAAGACTACAGAAGCAATACTCTCCCAATGATAGAGTTGCACTGAGTAACACAAAGAGAAAATATATCCTCTTGCTCAAGAACTGTTTGCACTGCACTGCTACAAGGTGAAGAATAGCTTTATTCCCCACCCTTTGAGCAGCAGGTCAGATATGATTTCATTTATTCTTTCTCATTGATTTGCTAGGGAACCTCTCCTTGGTTTAAAAAAAAAAAAACAGCTAGATTGATAGAATATCCATTTATTCTGTGCCGCAGAAGGCCATTCTGGCTTTCCCTGGGGAATCCCCCAAGGCTGCCATGCTGAGCTCATTAGGTAAAAGTGCTGTGTGGCAAAGGACTGACTCAGAGGTGTGAGGTCAATGTAGCATTGATACTTTTTTCACTCTCACAGCTGCTGTCACCAGATGTCAGAAAGTGAATTACTTCAGAAAAGGAAACGGGCTTGAAGAAAGCTGAATTAGCCACTCCTGCCTTCCTTAAGGAAGAGCTAAGGCTGCTGTTGGGCTCATACAATTGCTCCATTCATTTTTGCTGATGATTGGGGTGGAAGTTAAGGGGGATATCACTGTATCACAGAAGTTGGATGCGGCATGTCATTTGCTCCTTCCCCACCCACAAGGATATGTGGAAACACCTGCCTTTCTAATTCTCTATAGCAGGGCTGTCCAAACTTTTTGGCAGGAGGGCTACATCATCTCTCTGACACTGTAGTGGGGGGGCCGGAAATAAAAATTTGAATAAATTTACATAAATGAATATATTAGATATGGCACTTATATGAATGAATGAAGGTCTTGCAATAGCTCAAGGCCTATAAAAGACCTTGCACAAAACAAAGCAGGTGTTTCCTTCGCTGCTGCTGCTGCATCACAGATGTCAAACAGCAAGCAGCCCTTGTCGGACAGCTCACATGAGAGGTCTAACAGCCACCCTCACACTGAGAGCAGTTGCATTGGGCCAGCATGGCTCCAGCAAATCTTTGGAGGACCAGAGGCTCATTGGAGACTGGGGACTCCCCGCGGGCCGGATTGGGAGTCCCTGAGGGCCGCAAGTGGCCCCCGGGCCGGGGTTTGGGCACCCCTGCTCTATAGACAAGTGACCATACCAGACAATGCCAACAGCAGGTTGCAGGGCAGGCCCCCATAGCCCTTCCCTGCCTGTCTTAAGATGGTGCATTGAGCAATATCACTACCCACTGGTACTGTGAGGGATCAGAGGGCAGCTCAGCCAGGTCAGTCCTATGATGGGTGTGGACCCTTAGCCAGCGCCTGATACACACCCGATACCAGGTGTGATGAATGCCCTGTTTCCCCATTTTTATTTATTTTTTGGTCTATTTTTACTTACTTTGGACACTTCTAAGTCCCTAGAAGCTCCTTTGCAGTTTCAGCAGTCTAAAAGTGCCTGGAACATTTTCTTTCCACCACCTTTGTACTTTGCATGAAATGCCATTACTAGCCAGCCATGTGTTGATGTAGATTTGGGTTCTTCACCTTGTCTGGAATAATGAAGTCTGGAGTCTTTTGTCTGGAGTTTCAGATGCCTTCTGAGACTGGCATGGGCCCACCAGCTGGGCAGCTAAACCTGGTCATGTAGGTAAAGCAGTGCGATGCAGCAGCCAGATTGGCACTCCTCCAGATAGGTCAGTGTATGACACCATTAAATCTAGGTGACTTGTGCTTGTTTCTGCCAGATCTCCTGTGAGATCTACTGCTGGTATTTGGAAGGTTTGTAGAAGGTACTTACTCTCCTGTGGGTGCAGGGACCTTGATTCCTGGGAACAATGTAAATAGCTAGTGATAGGGACTAAAATCCTCGCTCCCATCACTTCAAGCCAACCTGCCAAATTTCACTAGTTTAAAGATGTGCTGGGGGTTTTGGGGGCTTTGCTCTTGAGTAGCATCACAGCTCCATCTGTTGGGCACCACTAATTACTGTAACTAAGGGAGCAATCCTAACCCCTTTTGTCAGTGTTTTCCAGCACTGACATAAGGTCAATGCAGCTCTGAGGTAAGGGAACAAACATTCCCTTCCTTTGAGGAGGCCTCTGTGAGTGCTACCCAACTGCAGGATGCAGCACATGTCCCATTGGCACCACTATGCCAGTGCTGGAAAGCACTGACATAAGAGGTTAGGATTGCGCCCTAATTTGGTCAAACTTTTTCTTTGTGTCCATCCAGTCATGTTCAGGCATTTCCCTTCAGACTACTTGCATTTTGCCCAACCTACCCTCCCCTTTCCCATTTTAATTCCTTATATTTTGATTCTTTGCCTAGTTTGTTTCCATGTTTACATTCAGGTAATGCAGTGGGTTGTCACATCTAATTGCTCCAGACACTATGGTTTTAAATAAGGACTCCTGGGGTTCTGTGCTCTCCTGGGAAGGTTTTCTTTTGTCGAGATACCCCACCCCCATGCCTGGTCTCTTCAGCTTGAGATGGTGGCATAGAGTGGGATAGAACTGGGATAGAACTCCCAGTTTCTTCTCCATACAGCTGCTGGCCCTGTAAAAAGGGAAAGGGGGGAGCAAGGAGAGATAACCACTAGATACTACTACTCTTGGTCAGCCTGGTTTCTCCCAGTATCTTCCCTGACACCAGTCAGTTATTTCCAGAGGCAAGACATGTGGAGAGCTGGTTGGGAATGAGGACAAAGGGGTTAAGCTGAGGTTCTGTCCAGGAAGAAAAATCCAAAACACCTCATACTACACCACCATACATCTCATACACCTCCATACACCTCATACAACACCACCATAGCTACACATAGGTAGCTACGCTGACCTAGTAGAAGTTTCTAAAGTCACAAGGGTTGCCTAAGCAGTTAGGAGGAACGGCAGGGAAAATGTTGGGTATGATGTTGAACTCGAAACCCCAAAGTCTGTAGTTTCTTAGGGCGCAATCTTAACCAACCTTCCAGCACTGACATAGCTGTGCCAATGTGGCATGCACTGCATCCTGCAGTAGGGAGGCAGTCAAGGGGGCCTCCTCAGGGTAAGGGCATGTTTGTTACCTTACCTTGGGGCTGCATTCACTGGCTCACTGCCGGCGTGCACTGTCACAAGCATACCATAAGGTACATTTTCAAACCTTACCATGGGCCCAGCACCAGAGCTAGCCCCAAGCAAGCCTGCATTGGGCCAGCTCTTGTGCTGGGCCCATGGTCCACTTCCTAGCGCTCCATTTGAAGTGCCAGGCAGCAGAGAGGTAAGACAGGATGGTGGGAACAAGACATTCCAAGGCGGGCTGAGGATCAAGTAGTCCCATTGCGGGGCTATTTCCCTTACTTGGGAGAAGGGAATGAATGTCCCTTCTTCTAAGGAGCTGCCGATACCCATTTTGGTGCCTTGGCAGCCCCATGCACCAGGCAGCTCAGGATAGAACTGAAAGCTCCACGGAACACAGCGGGCCTTCCTTTTGAGTCAACATGTATCGGATCGCCCTGCTAACACAAGCCAGCACACATTTTGCTCTCAAAACCTATTCCAGGGTATATTTGGGGCATCTTGCTGAGCAAGCACTCTCTCACAGACCACCAGAGAGGGTGGAGAAAGGGCTGAAGTGTCAGCTGTGGCCGGCCCATTCTTGGAAGCCCATGGGGAGCACCAAGCTTGGAAGACACTTCTCCATGGATCAGCCAAAAAACAGATCACCCTCATCTGCAGCTGGCAACAAAAGCAGCAACCCACTAATCTCTATTTTTAAAAATCTAATTAATCTCTAATTACAAATTCAATGGCATTTGCAGGAGGTTGGGGGTTGCACACAGTCCACGACAATTCCAATTTTTGTATCAGTGGTCCACAGACTCCTGATAGAAAAAAACCACCCTAAGTTTTGGGGAACAAAAAAAGTTTTTCTGACCCTCAAGTTTGCAGGCCTGTGATCAGTTTAAACCCTGATGGGTGCAACACAAGGCTCGGTTTGCACAGAGGGCTGCGAGTCAGAGGATGGCGACGTCTTTATCTGAGCGTACAAAGAGCCAGCGATGCAGGCACTGCCCTCTGTGTTGAGTGGATGATGCCCCCGGAGGTGGGGGGGGGTGCATAGGAGTGAATCAGTAGCCAGCCCAGTCAAAGAACCAGGGCGGCTCCTGCAGGGGGCATCCTCTCGTCCGCAAGCAGGCTTCGTCGCGCGCCCCGCCCCCGTCACCGACAGAGCAAAGGCGGGGCGGGGCTTGGGGCCGCTGGGCCGGCGGAGGGAAGGGCTGCTGGGCTAGGAGTGCGCGGCTGGCTGGGGCAAGCGCAGCAGCAGCAGGAGCGATGCTGTCGACGGCGCGTGCAGACTACCTGGCGCCCTGGTGGGCGTCCTGGCTGCACGGACTGCCGCACCTGAGCTTGGGCCTGCGCCCCGTGCCCAGCGCCTTCCGCCCGGGGGACGCCGACTACCAGCAGGTGTGGCTGAATGAATGGATGACTGCATGCGTGCGCGCCTGCCTGCCTGCCCGCCGCTGGGCTGACCTTTGCGCGCGGCCGGCTGGGCGCTTTGTGTCCTCCCGGCCCCGGGCAGTTCCCCTGCGCTCGCGCGCCCGTCCACCCCGGGAGCCCCTGGCAGCCCTGCCGGTGTGTGTGTGTGTGTCCTCTGGCTCTGTACAGTGGAACCTCCGGGCTGCTGCTCCCGGAGCTTGTGCAGTGTCTGGCTGGCTTCTGCAGCGGGAGGGAGCCCCGTGGAGGGCTCTCTCCTCGGCCTGCAGGCGTTGCCCTTTCCAGGGACCCGCGTCGCCCATGCTGAATGCCTCTCGGTCCACGGAGGAGCCCACAGTGCAGGGCAGGACTTTCCTGTCGGAGGAGGGTCTTCGCCTTCCCTGCTGCCCCCTTTGTTTCCCCCGGGTGGTTCCTCCGTGCTGTGGAGCCTGAGCCCCTTCAGATATGCTCCCGCCTAAGGCTGCAGTCCTGTCCACACTTTCCTGGGAGTAAGCCCCATTGACTCTGATGGGACTGACTTCTGAGTAGACATGTATAGGGTTGGGCTCCTAGCCACGCATCCCTGGGAGTAAGACCCATTGGACAACAAGGAACTTACTTCTGAGTAGGTATGCATAGGATTGGGCTCTAAGGCTGCAACCCTGCCCACACTTACCTAGGAGTAAGTCCCATTGACTCTAATGGGACTTACTTCTGAGTAGACATGCATAGACTTGGGCTCTAAGGTTGCAACCCTACCCACACGTACCTGGGAGTAAACTCCATTGACTCTTATGGTACTTCTGACTAGATATGCATAGGATGGGGCTCTAAGATTCATAACCCTCCATCAGTATAGTGCCCTGTGTCCACCCCTCATAGCTAAGCTCCTGCCAGGTCTTTTCTTGGGTGAAGCAGCCCAGGATTCAGGCTAGAGGGATGCCTCCTTGACCCCCTTTCTAAGGTTCCATTCTTCCTCACCCCAGCAAATAATGTGATGATTTGGATTTGTTCTGCCTTCAAGCTCCAGAGTAGCCTGTAACTATTAAGAGTACCCACTGAGTGTGTTTTGAGGCTCTGTTTTGGGGGGGTCTGAAGCTTCACAGCAGTTTGTGTGCCAGACTGCCCCAATCTACAAAATTGGATCCTAGGTGGCAATTGAAAATGGGGTTAAAAAAAAAGACTTAAGTCAGTGAGTGTTTCCTTTGAACTTTTTTAAATGTTTAAAAAAGCAGGGTGTGCACAGCATCTTTCCATAGTCCTAAAGTTTGTTTTGATGTGCTCCTAAACCTGAGAAGGCAGATAGCTCTTCCTATTGGTTTTCTGCAGCTGCATTCACTCTCCCCATTTACTCCATCTCATCCTTAGATGACCTCTGCTTCCCCATGCCTCTTATCTAGATCTGTTTCATTATTCAGTCCTCCGCAACCTGAACCCATTCTCTGTCCTGGAGTTCCCTGTGTATCCTCAGGATGCTGTAACTCTATGTAAATAGTGTTCCAGTTGACCTCTGCTGATTTAACTGGATGTTTTGGATATGTCATTCATTGTCAGTCGGGATGTACTTTGCCCCTGTATTGTCTCAACTCTATCTTGGGCAACTTCTGTGTGTTCCATCTGATGTTGGGGCTTGCTTCCGTCATATCTGTAACAGAGTTTTTAATTCTGTATGTGGGGTTTGTGGTGTTCTGGAGAAGGAGAATTTGGTAAACTCTTACTATGCAAGTAGCACAGAGTTGCAGGCTATAGAGAACCAGGTAACTAGAATGAGATTGCTCTTTTTCTGGTTGGGAAAGAACAGAGAGCATGGGGAAGCTGCAGAAGGTTTTTTAAAAAATCAACAGCTTCCATCTTCCCTTAGTGCCACTTAATAGTGGCCACCTCTGTGTATGCTCTTGGAATCCATGGAGTGTGTGTATTTTTTAGCTGAGAAACATATGGTGTTTGTGAGCTTTGTAGATGTTCCTAAGCTTGTTCTGGAACTTCCTTGCTTGATTCTTTATTGTGGTTGGTGCTTACTTGACCTTCTGATTATATTTTCTGGGCATCTGAGACTCTTTCCTCACCTTGGTTTTCTGTTACTGGCAGAATTAACAACCTCTTTGACTGCAGCAGGGCCCTTGATTTCTTAAAGAGCCTTTCATGAGTTCTGAAAGTGGAGAAGATGTGAAGCACTTTGTCTCTCTAGATGTCTTTCTACTATGTTAGCCATTGAGTTTGGTATGTGTCAGCCAAAGCATGCCTGTGTAAAATAGAAGACCTTTTTGGTGTTTGTGTCTTTTTTGTTACTGCACATTGGTTTTCTGTTTGTCAGATTATTGACTAGAAGAGGAATTGCTTAGTGTCAAGTTCTTGCTTTGTACAAATGATATTCCAATTAAGAGTGCTAAGGGAAAGTGCTCTTGAGTTCATTCTCTTGTACTTGTCTCAAGCAGTATGTAGCTGGCCTTGCATTTGAACACTGCTTCTACATGTATTTGTGTTCTTGACACACTATTCTTGCAGCACATTCAGTGCACATATTGAGTGTTCCTTCAAAGCAAAGCTTGCTGAAGATGCCCAAATGAAGGATATTGGCAGTGGCTGGAAAGGCCTGCAGCTTCTTAAATTTTCTCTTTGTTGGCATCATACTAGATCTGCTGCCTGGTGGATTCTTCCTGCTACAGCTTTTCACTGTGCCAAGGTACCTTTGGCCCCTGAATGTGCCTGTCCATGTCTGTCATCAGCTGGGGCCCTTCTCAGAGTTTCAGCTGCTTGCTGTGGAGATGTGATTGGCAGGGCATTTGACATGTAACCTTTTTGTTAGTGGCCCCCAGGCTTTGGAACTCCCTTCCCCTGAAGGTTTGGTTGGTCCCCTCAGTGGTATCCTTGTGTCACTTGGTGAAGACTTTTTTGTTTACAAAAACTTTTAGTTGAGATACTCCAATCTTGCTGATTTAGTTAGCTGTTTTATTATTTTTTGTTTTTTGTTTTATAATGTTTTGACTATATTTTGTCTTTAACTGAATGTGAAATCATGAGGGCAGCTTAAGATAGAAAAGTGGCATATAAATGCTCAGATAAATTCAAAATAATTGCATACCCTCAAAAGTACAGGGTGTTTTTTAAAACAGTGGGTAGCCAACCTGCTGCAAGGGTGCCACTAAAGGCGCATTGAGCAGGTGTTTGTGGCACTCTGGGCACAAGCAGGAGGACCTGTGAGCCTGGCCATGGCAGGCAGGTCTGTTCTCCTGCCTTTCTCTTCTGTGCTCGGCTGCTGCCAACCCAACTTTAGCAGGCATGGGGAGTTTCTGTAGCTCAGTAATAGAACATACACTTAGCAGGCAGAAGGTTCAGTCTGTGCCAAGGAAATCCCAGTGAGCCACTGTCTGTTTTGTATGGTCATAGTCATATCAAGGCACAGGGGGAGCTGAACATGTACCATGTACTATGATTACATGCTAGAATAATTGCAACATCTCTTAGAGATACCATATCTGCCACATACAAAGCATGTCTGTCCCATCTAAAAAGATTGACATCTATTTTTCAAAGAGCCCTAGATTACTAAGTTCAGAATCTATTAAAATCATCTCCAGTTTCAGTAAAGGCACACTTATGTTATCAAGGATCTTACAGTTGTTATGGAGGCTGTTAATTCTGGATTACTGCAATTTAAAAATGTCTAGGATGAGGAAAGTCTCTCAAGCGTCCAGCAAATATATCAGAAGGTAAACAAAGGTGTTTGGCACTTCGGTTGCTGTGTCCCCTGCCACCTTCAGATCCACTGCCAATGCATCCACGATCCACAATGCGATTTTGTTGTTCATGGCACTGCTAAAAGCTGTTAAGGCCAATGCAGTCAGGGCCAATGATGGGAGGGTTGCCCCTCCCCCATTGACAGGGCCTCATTATGTGAATGATGGAAAAAACAGGGCAATGAATGGAGCCACCCCAATGGCAGCTGGAGCTGGCGGACCTGTCCACACACAGCCTCTCATTCAAGCACCTCTGTTGTTGCTTAACACATCTTTTTACAGTGTTGCATGACATGTTTGTATGTGTGCATGGCCCTGGGTGCCTGCCAAGCCAGGAGAGCATGACCCAGGCCAGTCTCCTGGCATCTGAATTGGTCTGATGCCAAGAGACCTCAAGGAAGGATTTATCAGAGCGATCAACCCCACTCCCATCCCAGCTTAAGAGAAGCCTTACCTTTGGTTAAGACCATTGGTCTTTCTTAAGAGAAGCCTTACCTTTCTTTCACTTATTTTGGAAAAATTCCATGAATGCTCCTTACTTGCATAACAAATTTGAACCCTTAAACAAAAGCTATATCCTGGGAGTTTCTTGATTTGTGCAAACAAAACCACTATCAGCACAAAGGAAGGGGTCTCCAGCCTTAGCTTTCCTCACCAACTCATGGCCCAATCTAATTGAGGATTGTATGCTAATTGTGTTGCTAGTTTCCAGAGCAGGGGTGTCCAAAGTTTTTGGCAGGAGGGCCACATCAGCTCTCTGACACTGTGTCGGGGGCAGGGGAAAAAAAGAATTAATATACATTTAAAATTTGAATAAATTTACATAAGTTTACATAAATGAATATATTAAAGACGAGCTTATATGAATGAATGCAGGTCTTGCAATAGCTCAAGGCCTATAAAAGGCCTTGCACAAAGCAAGGCTGGCCTTCCCTTTGCTGCCGCTACTGCATCGCAGACATGAAACAGCAGTAAGTGGAGGGAGCCCTCATCCCACAGCTCACGTGAGAGGGCAAACAGTCGCCCTCATGCTGCGAGCAGTTGCGTTGGGCCATTGGAGACTCGGGGCTTCCTGAGGGCCGCATTGAGAGGCCTCGAAGGCTGCATGTGGCCCCAGGGCTGGGGTTTGGGCACCCCTGCTCCAGAGCATGCCAAGAATTCATTGCCACATTCTCAGCAGGTTGCAGAGCAAAAGAAGCACCAGTCTTCAGCAGGGAGAGGAAACAATTGAAGGCTCTCAAGGTGTAGGAGAAAGGCACTGAGTAAGGACCTAAAAGGGGCCAATTGGGGACAACCATGTGGGAAAATGAATCTTTGAGTACTTGTTATCAAAGCTTTTAGTGTGTGTTATCAAAGTTTGGTAATAGTAATTTCTTAAGGAGTTTTCTAACAAAGACTTGGTCGTCTCAGTTTCACATGTCTGTTGCTGATGGCTCAAGTGGAGTGTGGGTTTCAGCCATTTTTCAGTGGGACATAAACTTCCAATGAGTCTCTTAAAGAGATGGAGTCTTTCATCAAGGGCAAATGGAACACTGTGCCCTTGATACAAGATTGCAACATTGTGATCTACTAGCAGATCCTGAGCTGGGTCACAGTAGATTGCCAAAAATTCCTGACTCCAGAGACACAGGAGCACACAGTGCTCTTATCAGTTAAATGTGGCTTTAAGCAGTGAAGTTGGACTTCTGGTTCCCAGTTTCTTATTTGACACAGAGTTATATGAGCATGTTGGCTTCAGTTTCATATCTGAGCTGTTCATCCACTGCTGTGTAATAAGGAACTGGAAGCTAGTAATTAATGTTAATCTTGTTCTCGGGCTGCACCTCATATTCTCCCCCATCTCATTCGTTTGGAAGTCTGATCCTGTGGAGGACCCTTTTTCATTGCTGTGGCAGCCAGCTTCTCGTTGATCTTGCTGCAGCTGTTTGATTCTACAGTCCCCTCCCAGGAAGCTTTGTGTGTGCACTCCTGACCCATGTGTTGCGCATGACCATTTAGTGAGGAGGTGGGGGCTTGCATTGAACCAGGCCAGCTCACCCCATCCAGTGGAGCTTATGGCTGCTCGAAGTAGCAATGCTGTCTTGCTGGTAGTCATGCAGCAGCTGCCTAGCTTGCAGCTGGAGCGGCAGTCACTGCTAGGGACCATCTCTCCCTGTTTCTTTGGGCTACTAAGTCTGCTGTGCCTGTGGTTGGAGCAGTTGGCAACCAGCATGGAATGATTCCAGGATTGTGTGGAAGTATTGGTGTGTTTCTCATGTGCCTTGCAATAAATTTCCTTCCTTCTCCAAAATGTGTGGTGGGTGGATTGGGGAAGGAAGGGAATTTACCCAGCCCACAGGACTGAATTCCCTTTTTGTCTGTGTGGAAGGAGTAGGGAATGGCTATTTCTTGTGCCAATTAGAATGAGTAAATGAGACATGGAATCTCCATTTCCGTTCTGTTCTCAAAATGCACACATTGTAGTTAGCTGTGTATGTCCATTTTGGCAAATTCACAGTATTACAAAAATACTTCTATCAGGACAAACTAAAATGCCTATTCTGTATTTGTATTTCTTTTTCTCTGTGTGAATTTCTGTATTTGCTGTGGGTTAGATAACCATACCATCCCAACCCTCTCAAGTCCACTTGCTGATGTCCTGGGGAATTCTGGTTTGCTGAAAGGGTTCCATGTGTAATCCAAACCAGGAAGTAGTTGTCTAATCCAGGTTTGCCATCCACAATCTGAACCAGAGCTGAATCTCTATTTCAGATTGTGGTTTGTAAACCTGGTAGTTTTAGTCACAGTTCTCATAGGGTGCATGAAGCTGTTTTTTAAGCAAACTGTTGACATCAATCCATGCTGAGCTGGAGGGGGAGCAGGAAGGCTTGGACGGGTTAGAATGCATTATGACTGAACAAGTTTGTGGTTTGTTCATCTTCTAAACCGGCCCATTGTCTGTGTGCTGGCTTCTGTAAAAGGGGCTAATAGTGATTGTGTTTACATTTCAGCTCTTGCCATAGATTCACAGTCACCTTTGGGATGTGCCTCAACCTCAGTATTTCTTTTCTGTAAAATGGGTGTGTGTTTTGTAGAATTATTTTTTCCTGCGAGCATAACTCCTTATGTGGTGCTTGACCCGTTTTCAGTCACTTCTTGAATAATCTGTTCTACTTAGGTATCCACCCCTTCATTCATACTTAGGTGTCCACCCTTCATTCATTCAGACATTGGCATGACTGTCTGGAGTGTGTTATGATCTGTAGCAGTACAATAATGATAGTGTGGTATTTGGTGATCCCCTCAAACGTACCAAGAACAGCAGCCTCTGGTTTAACATGTTTTCTTTTCCTTTCATATACAGTTTCCCTAGTTCATTAATATAATATTGATTATAATATTAATACTATTAATATTAATAATATAATAGGAACAGAATGACTATTCTTTGCATAGTAATCATATGCTTATTAGAGCTGTTCTGCCTCATTTATTTGCATTGATTGTCCTACTTTTTCCAGAAGTTTCCCTCTTCTTCTCCCCATTTACAGGTTTTTTTTGGTTCCTCATTTAATTTTATATGAGGGAAAACACATTGTGCCTTTGGAAGTCACAAGTTTTATTCCACATCTCAGCTTGGTACTGCTAAATCCACAATGAGCTGTTTGTAGAGGTGTTTGAAAACTGTGTTTAATGTAGTTTACTCAGAAGTATGCCCATTGTTTTTAGTAAGATTCAGTACCCAATCCTAAACAGTGCGTGCTGGCTCACCACTGGTGCGTACTGCCGCAAACATGCTGTAAAGCACATTTGCAAGTCCTTATTGCTGGCTGAGCACCAGCGCTAGCCTAGTGCCAGCTGGCGATGGGCTAGCGCCAATGGATAGCCAGTGCTCTGCCATTCTGCGATTGTGCAAACCGTTGGGTGGCAGAGAGGTGGGTGGGGAGGAGGCAGCGGGGTAGGACCAATGGTTTTCAGCTCCATTGGATCCTGAGTTCCGTGTCAGGCTGCACGATCCGACACGGAATGCTTTGTTTCGGCGGCAGCTCCAGAGCTGCCATAGAATTGAGTAGCTCCATTGAGGGGGCTACTTTCCTTATCCGGGGGAAGGGGATGAAAGGATGTTGCAGCAGCCATTTTCAGTGCTGTGGCAGCCCCGCGCTCTGGGCAGCTCAGGATTGGGCTGTTAGGTTGTAATATATTTTACTCACTAGAAACAAACACCTCTACTTAAAAATAAGAATGTTGGCACAAATTGTTGTTTTAAAAAAGGTAAAAACAGTTATCTGTCCTGGATTATGTAGCTAGCCTTGGGTTAATCATTTACTGATTGTCCTCAGTGTTCCTGATCTGTAAAATGGCAGTACTGCCAATTAGTTGACTACATTCCAGTGTCTTTGTATAGCACTTTTAGAGTTTGTTGTAGGAAACCTTGATCTGAGGTAGCTCAGTGAATTTGCTCTTGTACAGAGTGGTTTATTGAGTGTGACAGGTAATTGTGGCAGTTTGAGCCTCTTGTGCTTCCATCTTGTAACTAGCTCTAACTGGTAGAGAACTTGGAGCTCTGCCTCAGGAGAGTAGATTGTTCAAGCCTGATGCCTGCCCAGTCCTATGTTAGCCCAGTTCCACTATCCTCTTCCTGCCTGATGGAGAGTTAACTTGATTAACTTTTTAACATGGTTGGTTTAGTAACCATAGAAAGGGGTTTTTACTATCCTGTCAAAAAAACTTTGTCTTCCTTGGGAAACTAATTGGTCTTGGCTTAAAACATTAACACCTTAATACCACTCTATTGGTACATTGTTGTGTATTTCAATTCAGTTTTATCTTCACATTTAAGTTGTGATTGTATAAAATAGCCATGGATTTACGTCAAGGTGGTACATAAATAAAACCAGAAGAAGTGTAGATTACATACTGAATGTTGAACTACAGGCAGCCTGTGTGCGTTTTGGTTGGGTTGGGATTTTTTTGTTTTGTTTTGAAGAAAGATGCATAACTGAAAATTCATGTGACTCGCCGACTCACAGTACTCAACTGTGTCTGCACTCATCTTCATGACTCTGTTTGCAGATCCTTAATAGAAGTCCCCAAGAGTTCTGGTCAGGGTCATCTTTTTCTGCTGCTTTTGCAAAATCTTTTCTTCATAAGATTTGCTTGTCCATTTCTATTCACTCTCTCTCTACCATGTCTGTAGGGGCTGCTTCTTGCATAATGGTTGGTACTGGATGCTAATACCACAGGGTGAAACGGAGGCATTCTGGCTGCCTCAGATGTGAAGGGCATGCATGTGTTAATGTGACTGCTTTGTACATTCCAGAAAACATGAATGCAAGGCCATTGCCTCTCACTTGCTTACCAGTGGTGTGGTGTTTCAGGAAACTGTTCTGGAAACGTTTGTCAGATCAGTTGGGATTAACTGGGCATGTTCGTTTGACTTTTATTTTAGTGAGCAAAATTGTCAGCATGCCAGATTTAACTGTATGTGCGCTATAAATGTCTCAACAGTTTTTCCAACAGCCAAAGGTATTTTAATTAGAATATTTAATTGTAGGGAAACACTTAGTAAAGCCCCCAATTATTCAATAAAACCTCAGGTAATAACTAACCTACATTAGGATCTTGTTTGGTGGTTACGCATTGGTATTTTTTGTACAGCATATTGGTCAGTGCCTCTTGTCCACCTGGGCTGAGGCTGTGTCACTGTGAAATGCTTTTGTAATTCATTTTTTTGTGTGAGTCTGTCCATGCCAGTTCTGGTTGCGTGCTTATTCTGCGTATTGGAGGTTTGGCATACCAGGTTTGGCATACCAGGTTTGGCTCCTGGTTTGGCATACCAGGCTGGGGGGAAGGTCCCCCAGAGGGCATCATGGCCCACTCCTTCAGGAGTGCTGCCACTACAGCGGCCTTCGACCGGTACACTTCCCTTCTTGAAATCTGCAGGGCGGCGATGTGGTCCTCGATCCACGCTTTTGCCAAACACTACCAGATAACCTCAGCCGCTTCATTGGACGCCGCCAGGGGGCGTAAAGTGTTGCAACAGGTGGTGAAGCAGTGAGTTAGCCCTCACTGGCCCACCCTTCCTAGTTGGCTCTGGTATATCCCAGCAGTAGGAATGCCAGACTTCCTTCCCAGAGAAAGTAGGAATTCCTTATCTGAGAATTCCAGTTCTGGGAAAGGAAGGATGGCATTCCGCCCGCCGCTTTTCCAGCTCAGGGGGTGCACTGCTACTTCAAACTTCCTCAACGTCCGTCCCCCCCACCCGGGGCGGGAAGTGCTTCACAGTTAAATTACAAAGCTGTAGTTGTTGGTTTTCTCAGTAGTTATTTCATCTACAGTTTGGTTAGGTTCTCTTCCAAATCAGGCCTCGCAATGGACACACTGTACCTTTAAGGACAGGCCATGGCCAAGGCACGGGGGGCATTCAGGTCTTCTCTTTTCTGCTTGTCAAGTCCGTACTGGGGATCAGAGAGATGCCCCCCCCCAACATGGGAGGAGTATCCATCAATCAAAGTCCTGGTCCTGCCTCCCAAGAGGAGGGGCATCCCAGCAGTAGGAATGCCATCCTTCCTTTCCCAGAACTGGAATTCTCAGGTAAGAAATTCCTAATAATAATAATAATAATAATACAGGTATTTATATACTGCCTTTCTTGGTCTTTATTCAAGACTTTATTCAAGGCGATTTATATAGGCACGGATTTTTAAAATTGAAAGAAGGTTCTATCTTTCAAGAACCACAACATTCCAGATGTTTCTCTCTGATCTGGTATCGCATTCTGGCCTCCATCCTCCCACGCTCAGAGCAGATGGAAATAGCTCTGCTCAGCTTGTCAGCTGCTTCAAGGTCGCATGGTGTAGGTGGCCTCGAACCGGTGACCTGTGGATGTTATCTTCAGGCAAACGGAGGCTCTACCCTCTAGACCAGACCTCCTGCCCTACTTTTCCTTTTCCTTGCTTCTGGAAGGGAAACGCTGGAATGATTTAGCCTGAAGTGGACCATGACCCACATAGCAGCCGTTATAATTGTAGGATGACTAAGGGCCCAATCCTAGCCAACTTTCCAGCACTGATGTAGGTGTG
This sequence comes from Tiliqua scincoides, assembly GCF_035046505.1. NCBI lineage: Eukaryota > Metazoa > Chordata > Lepidosauria > Squamata > Scincidae > Tiliqua > Tiliqua scincoides. The sequence continues at coordinate 148,780,739 of NC_089822.1, forward strand.
CCAATGGGGCGTGCATTGCATCCTGCAGTGGGGGGGGGGCAATCACAGAGACCTCCTCAAGGTAAAGGAACATTTGTTCCTCATCCTTGGGGCTGCACTGCAGCTACATTGCTGGAAAGTTGGAATAGGACTGAGCTATAAATTGAATTCAGCTAAAGCAAGGAATTTAATATGTATTTCCTGCTGAATTTCACTTTTATAGAGGGGAGTTGATTCTAAGGGAATCTGCACATAGTGTCCGGTTGTGTACCAAAACTTTGCTGGACCCTTCTCCACAGCCCCTCATTACTTTCCTGCAAGCTGCTCCTGAACGTTGGAGGGAACCTACAGATCAACATTCCATATCATGAAATGGTCTGTTTAGAAAAATAAATTGGGCCCCAAAAAGCCCTATACACTAAAGCTCCTCTGATCTGCCTACAGTATTTTGAGTTTTGAGCTGGTGCATAACACTATGACAAGATGTGGTGGTTCTTAAAGTTGCAGAAGTGCTAGTGTAAAGTAAATTACAATTGGCAATCTTCTCTCTAAAGATCACGGATTCTGCTGTGGTTGCCGGTGTTGAGCAGAGATTTAGACTAGATGATTTTCCAGGGTCCTTCTAAAATTCTGGGATTCAGTGGAACATTTCTTGAAGGTTCTGCTTGTTCAACTGCAAATGAAATGTAACTTAGGATAGTCCAGGGTTTAGAGGAACACTGCAAACATGTCGATTTACAGGCGCACGGTTGCCAGCCATGTGGTGCTGCCTGAAACGTAGTTCCAGGCTACTGCTGCCAAAAGGAAATCTAGCTCTCAACATGCTCATTGTGTGTGGATCAGGACAAGTGCAATAAAAAGCACGTACATCTCTTGGGTTTGACTGGAATGATTCTGCCCTGCATTCTATATGACCTCCCTGGAGGTGAATCTGTTTGAATTGGGAAATTGGCTGGACTTCAAGCAGGAAAAGCAACCTCTTTCTCAGAATGCTGAGTGTATATCCAGTTTCCTCAATACCTTGGCAAAACTCCTTTGAATCTCTTGGGTTATCTTGACTCTTCAGACTGCCCAGTTGGTAGGCGCATGCCAATCTCACAAGAAAGCTTTATTACTCTGTATAAGAAAAAAGACCTGAATCCTCATGAGCACATGGTTATCCGGCAATGGCATTTCAAACAAAGATAAAGACTGCTGCAGGAACATGCCCCTGCAGCTTTTTGTCTGCTGTACTAGCACAAAAGCTTCTGGCTGGTTAGAAGTATCCAGTAACAAGGCTTCTTCACAGTTGTACATTAAATGCTGCATCAAATTGCTGCTTAAGATAATGCTGGTTGTTTATAAGCAGTGAGTGCTGGATGCTTCCATTTCCACTGAACTGGGTCATGTGAAGGCAACCTCTTCTGCAGTTCTGCTTGTAGATACATGAACTGACTTGGAAAATGGCTTCAGAGAGGTACCATGGTCTCTAGGTATATTTGTTGGTTCTGTTTTCTAGAATTTGGAATAATCCATTAGCAGTCCTGGGCTAGGATTTAGATTTGCCTCCCTTGGCAAGTTAGTGAGACATTGAATAAGGAGAAGTTTCTAAATGATGGTCTGCAAAATCACCACAAAATTAGGGGGAAATGCTGAATGCCTTTTGCTGAAAGGCAAAAACAGAGGTGGAATGCCAAATTAAAATTTGGCTTTGTTTGCAGTCCAGTCCAGCCATTTGGAGATGTCTGGCAATCAAGGCACAGAAAGTGTACAAATCTAAAAACCTTTACCTAGCTGTGCTTTCTATGTCTTCACCTGTGCATTCAATACTGTTGTACTGAAATTCAGGAGTCAAGTTGTTAATTTGGAAAGATCTGCAAGAATAAAGTATTTATACTTTGAAAGAAGGGAAGGGCTTGAGTTCTTAAAAGACAGCCGATTTGTCTCTATCCATGGTGTGTTGGGCCTTGAAACGCTGTCTCCACTTGCCTATTGTCAGCAAATACATTAAAATATGAGGGATGCTGTGACTGCCGAGTGGCCATATAGGTGTTGTACTTAACCCATTTCTACCCAGCTCACAGGTGTACACATTTGATCCCTGTTGCATATTTGCAACATTGCGCAGAAATTACTTAAAGTGACTTGAGTCAGACATCATTACTAAAGCTTCAAATTTCTATATTCCTTCTGATGGCAGACTTCAGAATTTTATAGTGACTGCTATATCATATGCAGCCAGCTGTGTTGTAAATGAAAAATGTATTTACCACAATTAGCTCCAAAATGTATGAATCCTTTGCAATCATGTTCCAGTAACTTCCATCTTCTCTATCTTATACCATTAAAATTTAAACGTAAGAGATTTTCTGTTGGCAAACATATTCTGTATGCATGTGTGCGCATTCACAGATTTACAGGTGTTAAGACTGTCCCAGAAATGCTGGTGATGAAGTTGATCTTATCTGTGCTTGTGAGAAGCTGTGTTACCACAAAGTATACAAAGGAGGTAGTATTTTGACAAAGTCAAATTGTATTGGGCTTCCTGTTTGTTATCTCTGACCTCTGATTCAAAGGCTTAACTATGGAGGAGGAGAGCTTCTGTTTATGACTGTGCTCAAGTCTTGTGTGCTGATGCACAGTTATGATGTGCACTATGCAGTGTCAAAGAAGATGGGGATCTTTCTGCATGCAACTTTCTCCATGTCACTGGGATGTAAAGTAGACATGATCACAAATATGCTGCTACACAGGTTGTGCTGCCTTATCTTGATCTCAGTCATGGGAGCTTTAACTGCTAGCTTGTCTGCCATAGTGTCTAAGGAAGGTTGCTGGGGGGCTGGTGGCAAAGTTCTGCACAGGCCCCCCCCCATGGTGCCAACGAATGGTGCAGTGGCCTGTCATTGCCACCAGTACTGAGAGTTTGGAAGTTGGCCCAGCCAGGTGTCCTTCAGCTAGTGCCTGATACGACTGTTGTGGGCAGGGATATTCACAGACTCAGATTGTGTGAAGTCCCAATTCTAATCCCAAAATATCTGTGCTTCCCAATTTCCCTGTATCCTCCTTTTCCTTAGGCTGCCCTAGAATTACCAAACATGCCATATTATGGGCAGGACTAGAGAATATGCTCAGATTTCTGAACCTAATTTTTTTAAGGCATCATGAAGGCTGAGTGCCCAAGAATGTAGTGGTTCTTATTGCCTGCACTGTATATCAAATAAAAAACTGAAACACCCCAAGTTTGTTTTGTTGCAGAGTTCTGTTGGTATGTTCACAGAACTTGTAGGTCCTTGTAGCATAGAGAGTAAATTGCACTTTCTTTTTTAAATGAAATTATTCGTACTCATGAAGATAGCAAATTGCTTGTAGAATTAGCTCCATTGTCTTTCCACTGATAGAGACTGGTTGACATTAGGTTTTTCGGCCTTGTTTTTAAGTCAAAGCTACTTTCAACAGTATTGACCTTGCTCCCTTACAGCCCAATCCCGAACTGCCTGGCGTGCGAGGCTGCCGCGGCATCCTAAGCACACCAGGCAGCCAGTGGCAGCTCCTCAGGGGAAGCCCCACAATGGGGCTACTCGGCTCTGCGGCGGCAATTTAGCCAGTGCAAAAATACCTTGTGTTGGATTGCATGATCTAACATGGCGCTCTGGATCCAGCAGAGCTCTGCTCTTCCGGTCCCACCCCCTCCCATCCTGCTCCCTCCCCCATCATGCATTTTCCCCACCTTGCACCTGCCCTGGGACGCCTCCCCCCATGCCCCCACTTACCTCTCTGCCACCCAGCAGTGCCAGCACTTCATACAGAGCGCCTCTGACCGACTGCTGGCCAAGTGCAGGCTCGCGCTGGGCCAGCTTTGGCACTGGGCCAGCGCTATTGGTCACAGGCATGCCTTACAACACGTTTGCAACAGTGCACACCAGCAGTGAGTCAGTACACATTCATCTGAATTGGGCCCTTAGTCTGCTATCCGATATGAGCTGCAGGAAATCCAAATAAATATTTGTGTAGCTTTGAGGATTAAGGAGACTACTTAGGGGAGGGGGGGTGTTCTTGGTTCAGAACGGCTGTGAAAAATCAGGTGAGCTCAGCTCATCCTTGCATTAGTAGGATAGGTAGGTAGCAAACCGAGCACTAAGTTATCTGTGTTTGAGTCTTTGCAAGTTATGCAGTAACACGCATGAGCAGAGTGTGCCAGCCTTTTGTAAGAAGACAGGGCTTTGTTTCTACTGCATGGTGGTAAATGGTATTTCCTGGGGAGTGTTTGTGGTGTTGCATCACTGGTCTCATTGGAGGCTGCTTGTGGGGCACTTTGCCAGGATGAATCTGAGCAGCCACTTATCTGATCTCAAGTGTGTATAGCTGACGAAAGTGGATAGAATTTTTCTTTACTCTCCTGTATCTCCTCCCCCATGACTTCCCCTTTGTGGAGCTTTTCTCTGAGCTCAGGTTTGGAAATGGCCCAGGATGTGGACCATTGCCTCTGAAAAGCCTGGCACTTCTTGGGAAGATTGGTGCCAGCTGGGAAGCAGTCTGTGGAGCAGGGCACAGCTGTCCACTCTGGGGGATTCCTGCTGTTTGTCCTTCATTCCAAGGGCGCTTATTGGTGTTAGGGAAATGTGCACTGAGTGCTTTCATGGCTGGCAGAGAATAACTGGCTGTGGGGGTCTGTTGCCAATTAAGGGCACCAGTTCACGTATCCTCTTCTTGCTTTTCTGACCGCGGCAGGCTATTGCACACTGTCAGGCATGGTGTCAGCATGATGTGGGCCACTGAACTCAAGAGCATTGGCTTCCAGCACAGCACACAGCAGAATGCTGTAGTTTTTGTGCTGTCCTAACAGCTAAACACATTTCTTTTATTGCCTCTTAGAGTTCGAATCTTTCTCGGAGGCCATTTCTCATTGAGCTATATATGCCTACCCGCAGGCTGTGTGTTTCTGGCTACACACTTATAGACAAATGCATGGAAATGTCTCAATGTCCATTTGCTCCCTAAAGCCAGGCTGCTTTAGAAAGGGTTGATTTTAGAGCAGTGAAGGGTGTGTGTACAGAAGCAGAAAAATCCACTCTTTAGAATTATTTATCTTCCACCACCCAGAGATTGGATTTTTTTTTTTTTAAGGTGACTGGAAGATCTGAAGTGGTAGCTGAATTGAGTGATTTGGATCAGAGGAAGCAGCCCTAAGGTCTTGTCTGCTGTGAGAGCTTGGAGGCCTTGCCTTCCCAGGCAGAGAAGCGTCGCTCTGAGCAAGAACTGCCTTTGTTCCTTCTGTCACTTCAAGTTAAAGGGTTTCCTTGCCGTAAAGGGCTTCTGCGCTCACGCTCGCGCTCTCTCTCTCTCTCTCTCTCTCTCTCAATAAAACACTTGCTGTTTGTTTGCTGTTAGGGCTATGGATTTGTGAAAAATACCCTTTCTTCCTGTCTGTGACCTTGCAAGGCCCTTATCTGATGGTCTCATTTGATATTCTATGTATTGTAGTCCAAACAGGAACTTTTTTCAAGTGATGTTGTATGCCTCAACAGGCTGTGCCTCCTCTTACCCCTCTGCTCCAGCACTGGTTTGAACCTGGTGATTGGAGCCTTTGATCTTAACCCAGACTAACAAAGCATCCTTCTATCCCAGTGGGTGGAAGTGACGCCCCTTGACAGCAGCCAGGAAAGTGCTGGGAAAAGCTGTGCCTGAAGCAATCCTTGTGATTTTTCAACATTCCCTTTTATTGGGTGCCCCCTTTCCACAAGACCCTCACTGTTTCCAGGCTTGGTTGATGAAAAGCAGCCCCACGACTTCTCTGCGAAGTCAGTGGGACAAACATAGCTTTATTCAGGGGAAAAATGTGGGGGAAGAATTCTTTGAGCCCTTTTTTGAGTCCGGTAATGTGTTCCTCCTTTGGTGCAAACCTGATTGCATAATTGTAAGTTCCTCACGGCAGGGGCCTATCTTATTCTTTGGAAAGCATCATGTATATGGATGGAGCTGTAGAAATAAATTATATGCACATAGCTTCAAATACTTGAATCTGTATGGAAATATTATTTCTGGATTGATTTTACTCTTTTCTAATTGCCTAGAATTTCAGTTAATTCCACATCCATAATTTTAGAAGGTAAATATGCCACCAGTGGAGCATAATGATTAACATATGAGGCATGAACAGGGCCGTTTCCAGTTTTAAATTTTGATTCAGCCGTGAACTCATATAGATGGTCTTGGGTAAGCTGTTCATTTATCTACCTCGGCCCTCTTCCCCCACTCACATTTGTAATAACCAGGACATTGGAAATAATATCTTAAGGACATAGTGGTAGTTCTTACAGAGACTATATGTGAAGCATTTTTTACACTTGGGAGGGAAAAGTGCTGAGTAAGTCTTTGCTGCTGTTATGAGGGGAACGAAAAGCCAACGGCAGTGTTTTGAGAACTGCCGTTTTTATGTGGCAACAAGGTTAAACAGAATACATACCAGATAGGGGTAAGGACTCTGCTAGGTGTTGCATCCTCTTGCAATTGTAAATGTGATGATAGTAACTTCCTGAGATGGGTACTTCTTGGAAAAGGCGCCTGTCAGCATGCATGAGAAGGTAGTGCTGTTGGGTGGACTGGATGGGACCGCACCTACCAGATAAAGAATGAACAAAAGGGTTGCTGGTGATTCTCAGTTAGAGTTCTAGGGCAGGAAGTGATCAATGGGGGCACTGCTGCAGACCCAGCTGCTGACTGTAACTTGTGGGTGTGTTGTGCTGTAATTAATGGTGAACTCTCTGAAAGGGCCCCTTATGAGACGTTCCATGGCTCCCACTCAGTTTCTTGCTTTCCTCTCTGTGCTCAAAGCTAAAGTATCATCCTGCTTGTGGCCTTGTAGCACAGGCCTTTCTTTCATCTGGACCTTCTGCATGCATATGTAGAACAAAACAGGGAAGGAGCCAGTGTTTCCCGTCTTGTGGGGAACCTGACAGAATGGGGCTTTTCCTTTTCCTGCTTTTTCTTTTTCTGTTCAGAGGGGTGGATGAGGAAAGGGGCAAATCCAGACAACTTTTGTATCCATTTGCTTATAAAGTATTGTGCCCTGGGGAGCTGGGTATTCACTTGATGAGCTGTAGATCCACCCTTTAAGCCAAGGTATACGAGTATTCTCCATGTCCAAAACTTAGTCCCAGCCGGCCTCCTGTCTGCCTTTCATTCATTCTGTAGCAGTGCAGAAACCTGGCAGGACAAAACTTCCTCCAAAGTCCGATTGTGCAACAAATGCAGGTTTTTGGTACTGTATAAGTAGTTGCAAGGGAAAATAGAATTGGACTGCAGTTTATAATGGGACTGCTGCAACTCCTCTTGATTGATCAGGTTTGTGACTGGGGATGCACCTTTGTAGTTCAGTCTTGTAAATTAATCCACGAGAGTTGCAACCTCCACATATTAAAAAAATTATTTGGGCTGCATTGATGGCTCTTTTCTTCACCTGTAGGCTATCTTTTCCTTGCTTGGTAATCTGCGGGAGATGCTTACTTATCCAAAGTGAGCAGACAAGTGGTTGTTTGTACCAAACTTGTCACAAAGTTGGAGTGATTATTCTATTACATGCAGTTGAATGTGAGGGCTGACTAACATAACTTATTTCAGATTAGTCACGTCTTCTAAAACTGACCCTTAGCAGGACCCCACCCCCCAACTCTTTAAACCTCACTCAAACCAAGTTGGGTGAGGTTTCTGCCCCTCAGTGCTCTTCTGCTTCTGACTTCATTCATTCCTGTTGGGGGGGGGGGGATATAAGGAAAAAGGGGAAGTGGATGTTCTTCATAGTTACTCCTTACAAGTAGGTCTTGGGGATATTTGGGAGTAGCTGATCGATCAGGCTAAGAAATGTAAGTTGCCAATAGTAACTGTAGGAACCAAGGCCAGAATGACACATTGCATGACCAAGTTATATTTCCAAACTCCAATTACTGCTTCTGTATCACATTGAAAGGCAGGCAGAAAAGGAACATTGCAACACAGGTTTGGTGTCCTGGCCGAGGAAGGCGGTGGGGTAAACGGGAAGAAGGAAGGATTACACGTTCTTTTTTCTTCTCGCCATTTCTCTCCTGCCAGTCACCCTCTCCTAGTGCCGTTTTGCAATAAAGAGGTGGCAGCTAGTCACATTTGGAAATGCGACTTGTCTGTGTAATGTGGTGTGCTCATCAAACAGGTGTATGTGGCATTTGTGTTTAAAGTGGGGCAGGAAATGCTTGCTGTCTGTTGGAACTGAGTTTCCATCACCTTTGACAGACCATATTCCTCCAATTAACTTGTGATTTTTTAAAATTCAATGCTGCATATATTTCCATCTAGGGATATAGAAATTGAATTTTTGTAACGAGCTCACTCACCATATATTGTTCCTGTGTATATGTGAGTGTGGGTAGAATTTCTTCTGATGACTTAGTATATTATAGTATTTTGAAGAGTCTAGCAAGGGAGGTATCCAAGGATGTCTGGCCAAACAGTAGTCTTGGCCATTTCCCTGAGCTGCATTATCCGCAGCTTTATGCATGACAGTCTTGGTGAGCAACACCCAGGCTGAACTGCTAGGAATGGAAAAGGGAGTATGTTATGGCAAGATTTGCCGTTGGTTGGTTTGTGCAGTCAGTTCCACAATGCAGTGGGGCAAAACATGAGTTTAGAGGGCCCAGTTTTTGCAAGGTCTGCTAGTATGATACACAACCCAGCAACAGCTTTGCTGTTCAAAAGTTTCTTCACTAAATCATAGGCATCTGAAGCAGCAATTTTCAACTTCTTTCATCTCACAGCACACTGACAAGGTGCTAAAATTGTCAAGGCATGCCATCAGTTTTTTTTTAAGTGACAGTACACACTGCACAGCTGGTAGGGGGCTCACATCCACCAATGGCCCTACTAATAAATGACCCTCCCTCAAATGCCTACAGTACACCTGCAGGCCATTCATGGCACACAATGCGTCCTGGCTTGCTGGTTGAAAATTGTGATCTAAAGCCTGTTCCCTTCAGTGCTGTGGGGAACTTCATGGTCAGTGCCTCTTGGAGAAGAAAGGTGTATTAGCAGCTGTGTTCACATCCTGAGTATGACCTCGCTTTGATGTCTGCTTGACCTCAGCGTGACCTTTGTGACCAAGGAACTTGGACTCCTCTGTGCCTCAGTTTTTCATCTGTCAATTGGTGCTAAGTATACATTGCCCTGCCTTAGAAATATGTGCCATGAGAATAAATAGGTTTAAGATGCAAACGGCTCAAAATGTCATCTGGAAAGGAAAATGAGGAACTGTGAATAAGGCGCATAGACTTTTAGCTGGAATGCCAGAATGCTCTGGTTACTACCATACTTTGAAAACTTCACACAGAATAATCACAGTATTTGAACCCGTGTGGATGGTTCAGGAAAATGCTGAGCTGTTTCCACAGAGCCCCTTCAGCAAAGGGAAGCGAAGCCAAGAGTACTTGCCTTGCATGCTACTTTGTTGATCTTGCCAGTGATCTTGTTCAACTTGATACGTCATTTGGCCTTCTCAACAGCAACAAAGTTATGGCAAACAGCATATTAATAAAGTCTATTAGGTTTGGGTGGTCCCTACTTTCAGCCCCTGTATTTGATGCTTTGCTCATTGGATAGTAGTCCTTTGTGACTATTATAGTTTGTAGTTAGTCAGTAGTTTGGTTTGTTCACCTTTTCTTATATTAAGAAATGGAGAGCTGGGTTTAGGAGTGTGAGCCCTTGAATTCTGACACATTTTACAGTCTGCTTATGTACAAAACCAGCATCATTACAACCATATTTTTATCATATCTAGTGATATAGCTTATCAAGTTGAAAGTACTCGAGTTAAGGAACTAGCATTCTAATCTTATGCATGGTAATCCGAAGTATTTTGTGGAATTTACTCCCAGGAAAGTGTGCACAGTGCAGTAGCCTCAAAGTGCACCTGAGGACAGCAATAAGTCTTTGATTTATTTGTCCTGGCATGCCATCTTTGTGTGCAGTACTTGCTTTTTACTTGCGTATGCAGGTGGTGGTAGTTGTTAGAAATGTGCTCTTTCTGTTATGTGTTATGCCTATCTTATTTCATTTTCTAAATGTGCCTTAAAAGTAACAATGGCCGATAGCTGTCTGTGATGGACTCTTTGGGGGTGTCCTTGAAAATGATTTGTAAGCTATAGCTTGCAGAGAATGTTGCAGTCTTATGGCTGACAGACAAGAGCGTATATAATTGGCCTTGTGCCAACCTCAGTAGCTGCTAATGAAGTTCTGGGCTCAGGATGCTGGTGTTGACCTTTAAACTAAGCATTCATGGCTTGAAATTCCCATCTCAGAGTATCTCTCCATGTTGGAGCCCACCCACATGCTGAGATCTTTAACAAGGGCTGTTTTCCAAGTTTCTCCTGTTCAGGAAGTGATGGTGCTTAGGGTACAAAGCAGAGCCTTTTTTAATGGCTCAGTGGAATGACGTCTGTCAAGAGGCCATTCATGCTCTTCTTTGGCTTAGGAAACTGTTTAAGCTGTCTTCATAGTAGGACCTCTGACTAATGAAGAAAAGGAGCTGAAGTGATGAGGCTGATTTTAATGCTGCTGTTTGGTTAATGGTGCCTTGCTGTGTTTGGTGTCTGTCACATGAATTTGGAAAGGCAGATACAAATGTACCTACGCACCTACACACAGGTTTCCCAGACCTGAGTGGTACTTCCTACCTCCTGCAAAACCTTTATTGGTGCACTATTGCCTTTGCGCAGTTGCACCTGTCTAATCTTGGATCTTGTTCTGTGCTCTAAAATTGCTCTGCCTTGTTCCTTTTCAGTTAAGCATACAAACTACCGTATTTTTCGCTCCATAAGACGCACCTGACCATAAGACGCACCTAGTTTTTAGAGGAGGAAAACAGGAAAAAAAGTATTCTGAACCAAATAGTGTAATAAAATTAATAAACTATAACAGAACACCATTTGAACCATGTAAAGTGAACAGCAGTCAACAGTGGCATTAAGAACCATTATCACTGTCATTAACAAATGGAGAGACTTAAAGGTTTGAGTACTCTAGTTTTCTGGAAACCCCAAGAACTCATCATTGCTAGAGTCAGAATTTATGAAGCTCACAAAAGCAGGTGCACACAAATAGGGGATCACATTATCTTTCTGCTACAATGATGTTCTGCCAAATCCCAATCCACTGGGCCTTGTGCCCGCTTAAGGCTGATCAGTCCCCCTTGTGCAACTCACCAGTGCAGCAAGCAAAAGTGAGTCCAGTTCCAGTCCACAGATGCCAAGTAAATCAGTTCCATCAATCAGAGTTGCCAAATCAGAGTCCAGAACCAATAAGCCAAATTACAGTCCAAGGTCAGTCAAATCCATCAGGGTATCCAAGTCCAGTCACAATCCACAGTCAGATTCCAAATTCAATAAACCCAGTCAGTCTCCCCTCCAACCTGCACTCCTTCAAAACCCACAAACCCTTTCTGCCTCAGGTACTCCTTATATCCCTGAGGGCCCTATTGCCTTCCAGTGGCTGCAGCTGTGCAGCACACTCTGCTGAATGCCCAGGCCTTACCCTTAAAGGGGCCACTGCTGACACCACTTCTACCTCCTCGCCAGTTCTTCCGTGATTCCAATACAAATGAACAAGTGGAAAGTCCAACCACAACTTGAATTCTCAAGACACAACAAACCTCTGGATTTATGGTGAGAACCGAGCCTTACCTGGGGCTTGTGCAATAAGCAAACACTGGCATTCTGACCAAGGAGACAGTTTTTTCTTTGTGATGGGGGGGGGGGGCGGCTTACATTCAGATGCTGGATGAGGTGAGTGAAAGCGCCCCTCCCCTGCTGTGTGAGTGTGTGTGTGGGGGGGGCAGAGCATCTGTGTGTGTAAGAGAAGGGGGCAGCCTGTGTGTGTGAGAGAGGGGGGAAAGTGTTTGTGTTGCAGAGAAGTTGTGATGCTCCAGGCTTGGGGTGGGGGGGGGGAAAGAGAGGCTGTGGTGCTCCAGGCTTGGGGGGGGGGAGAGAGAGGCTTTCTTGGGAGTAAGCCCCCCCTGACTCTAATGGGACTTACTTCAGAGTAGGCATGCACAGGATTGGGCAGCGAGACTGCCACCCCACCCACGCTTTCCTGGGAGTGAGCTCCAGTGACTCTGAGACTTACTTCTGAGTAGCCTCTGACTGCCCGGGGAAGCAGAGCAGAGTGAGCGGGCAGGGGGTGGGGGCAGGTGTTTTTTTTTTTTTTTTTTGCAGTATTCGCTCCATAAGACGCACACACTTTTCCCCCTTATGGAGTGAAAAATATGGTATCTGTTACTGGCATTCTGCTTAAAGATTCTCCCCATGAGAATCTGCCCTTTATTATAGGATTGGAAGCCAAGAGATTCCCTGCCAGCCAAAGTCATGCAGAGCTACATCAGAGGTTTGAAACCTAGACTAATGAAAAGGCCACTGTATGTTCTGGGATGGGACAGGAAAGGTTAAATGGTTAAGATGCTCCCAGGATGACAATACAAGGCCAACAGTGCTGTCTTGTGTATTGTGTTCTTGTAGCATGAAAGCCTTGAATATGCTAGGCAGGAAGCCAGAATGCAGACACTGTTTGGTATTGGAAGGAATTTGCATATTTCTTGTAAACTGGCACTAATTTGAACTGCCTAATAAAATTAGTCTTGCTTGTGGATACTTGTGCCCTTAGCCCAGCTAGGTTGCAAATTACCCCTGTATTTGGGTTGGACCTGTATTATATTAAACTTTTACATATCATGCAGGGTATCTTTCAGTGTTTTCCTTACTCATTGAGAGGTAGTTGTTAGCCTTAATCTTTGCAGGTGTTCTTGAGGCTTCCCACTGAGTTCAGTGAAGCTGTGGTGGCATTTGAGTCCAATCCTACAACCATATCTTTTGCATCATTGGCTTGTGCTTTCTTCTTTGCTTATGGACATTTATACACCATCAAGCTTAGATCAATTTTTGCTAATCTGTAATGGGGATGTAAAACCTATAATGCTTTCTGTGCCTAAATGATATTTGCATGCTATACAAATGGTGTAAGAGTTGAATGCACCTGTTAATGCATTCACTGGCTTAGTGTTTGAATGTTGCATAATGGCACAGAGCAAGAAGACAACGCTGGATTCACTCAGCTTTGCCTTCAGAAGATTAATGCTCAAATACTGGGTAATTATCCAAGAGTTGCTGTGTAGAATCTCACTAGCCTGACTGGTGTGGCTGCAGGGAGAAAGCAGTCCCATTCCCGACTTGGTATACTGATCACAGGATAAACATGCGAGCAAATCAGTTTATGATAAAATTGAATCTCCAGACCAGCAGTTCTCAAATACTGGAGCCACAATCTACCACGTTCTCCACAGGCCTCCAAAACTGCCTTCAGATGCAACCTGTAGCTGTGATCAAGAAACTGGAAGTGACCCAGAAGTCACTTCCAGAGGCTTTCCAAGACCCACAGAGGCCACTGGAGGCCATCCCGGGCCCAGCACAACATGGGAGTGGCCTCTGAAATGGCCTGTGGTTGTATCCGTTTGGCTCCAGTTTGGAGCCAGATAGAGAGGCGGGGGTGGGCAGGTGGGCCCAACTTGTGACCCACCTGACCTCAGGCCACGACCAACCAACTGGATTGTGACCCACAGTTTGAGAAACGCTGTTCTAGACAATCTCACTGTAAAATAAGAATGTGATCTTTGGATACTTGGCTAATTTTAGCTGTCTTCTTCTATCCAAGATAAGGTTTATGGAAGATGCTATTGGATCCCTGACATTTGCTGTTGCCAGATACCTGGCTCTTGTTCTATCAAAAACTCTTGCTTTTAGACAAGTTAATTTGTCTTTGCAAAATGTGTGACCTGTTTTTTTTTTTTTCACTTGCTTTGGGAATTTCCAGAACGCTTTATAGTTGATCCTAAGCCGTGATTCCTGAGTCATAGTAATGGTTGGTTGAACAGTTTACTCTTTGTGGATAGATTTTTCCTTGATGTGTGTCGCTTGTGTTGCATGCTTTTTGGTGTCTTTGTTTTGTAGATTTGTTACAGATGTATTTATGCCATTAAAGGTTTACTACTACTAATACTACTACTACTACTACTATCCAAAATAATCACAACTTCATCATCTGACACATTATGCTCCAAAGTCACTCATATTTTGTTCCAAAGAAGCTTAAATTCTGTGCTGAAAATAAACTGTGCAAAAATGTTTCTACTCTGATCCGTTTGCACACCTTATTCTCAGTCTCAAAAGGGAACTATTGTAGGATGTGGAGTACTCTTTGGCATTGTGGTAGAAGTGTATAGGGAAGGACAACACTGGGTACCTTGGGTAATCTGAATTTTATGCTTCCTATATGAGAATCTGCAGAATCAATTGTTTGCGTGTAGTATAAGCAAACATATGTTTGCCTTTAAGACATTGGTTTCCAAACTTTTTAGCACTGGGACCCACCTTTTAAAATAAGACTATACAAGGACCCAATCAGCTTTATAAGAGGTTTATTGGATTGGGACCATTCTGGTGGCCTTGTGTGCCCCTTTACCTGGCCTTCAGTGAGATCCAAGCCACAGTCACTATGACTAAATTCACTCATTTGTAAATGCACATGTATGCGTCAGTTTCACTTTCCATAGGGCTCAATACATTTTCCTTGTGAGCTTGAGGGAAGACTTCCTTCTTGAGAGTTTGTTGGGGCCTGTGTCCATTAGACTGAGATTATTCTGGTGGCCTTGCGTTCCCCTAGACCTGCCCTTCAAAATGAACCCAGGTACAGTCACCTACTCTTGAAAAACATGCACATGCTGTTCTGTTTCAGTTTCCATGGGGCTCAATACATTTTCCTTGTCGGCCATTAGCTTGCCGCAAGTTTCGCAACACACCAAAAATTGAGTTGCGTGGATTCTGACACACGGTTTGGGAACCGCTACTTTAAGGCATGATAGTATCTTTAAATTTGGTTTAATAGTGGTCAGTGACCGATTTCCTATGGGTGGCAACTCTAGTTTTAGATTTTCTTATTCTAAAGCAAATGGGGAACCCTTAATAAGGAAGAGTCCCATACAATAGGTGTTGTGGCCATAGCTTTGCAAACTCTTCTCTTTGAAACTTCTAGCACATTCCAATGGCTCTGATCATGTAAAGAGTGCATTTCTCTGATTAGAAAAACCTTACCTTAAAAAAAAAAGCAAAACAAAACCATTTCAGTTTTGTATATCATTTAGGAATGGGGCTGCCTTTTAATATTGGCTAATTAATGATAATACTGTATGTGCAAGGAGCCTTTTCAGGAGGGAATCAGAGGGCTTAAGCAGCCCTTGTCTACTGCTTCTTCTCCCAAACCATACCTCGGCCTCAGCTCTCTGGTTTATTTCTGGTCTCCATACCAGGCAGAAAAGGGGAAAAGCCTGGCAGGGAGGAGTTGAATTGATTGCCTCCCCTGCCTTGCAAATGAAGCTTCTTCCCAGATTAGAAAGCAGTAGTGGGAAACTAGTTCTATCCTAACAAAAATAGTTTAGTTTGAAATCTTGTTTTGCATTTTCAAATTAAGAGGGTGTAAATTCTAGTCAGTTGGCCACCTGGCTAGGAACCAGTCAGGTAGAACACACAGTTGTGCTTCATGGCTCTTCCTGTGGCAGTGCAATCTGTCTATGCTTTCACATAAAAGACACTGTATTTATCTCCCTTTCTTTTTTCCAATTTTCCTCCCCCTTCCTGCCAGATGTTGCTTGAAGGCTGGCACTGACTGTTTTGCTTGGATGAAAATGTAGCCAGTCTCATGAGAGCATTGTAGGCTAGATTTTTCCAATATCTTGCTTTGCTTGACTGGAAATGTGGCCTTCCCACAGGTCATGCGGCCAGCCAGGGGTCACATGATTTGCCAGCCTGCCGCTAGTAACCTGGTTAAGCTTTTTCTTGATCTTCTCTGCTTTGCTGCTGTTGATTAGGACTAATAGATGCCCTGTGTTGCTTTGCTATGTGATTCCTGACCTCATTTATATTTAACTGTCTCTTCCTTAACTCATAGGCTGTAATGGCCAACTGGAGTTTTTTATGCACTGAAATTTTTGTACTCTCCAGTCTGTTGGTAGTTATCACCCTTCCTGGATGCATTTAGTATTGTGTAGGTTGTATCCCACATGTGCTTCAGAGACCTACTTGCATATTTTTACAAAATTATTGCCGCCTCCACTTTTTGTGGTGTGAGGTTATTTCTTTCTTGTGTTCTGCAAATCTAATGTGGTTTGTTGTCTAGTGCTGAAACCAGGCTGTGTGTTAAAAAAAAAATTGTAAAAAGCATACTCGAAAAACTAATATTTGCAGATATGTTCTCCCATAGACTGACTTGGAACTCCAGCCTCCAGACTTTTCAAAGGTTCTCATCCGTCAAATTCCAGGAACCATGCTACTTCCTCTTAGCTCAGCTGCTAGAGAATGACATTCCTGCCTGCACTTTAAGCAAATGGCTCCTTACTGGAATGTTGTAACAGTAGTACTTGAGCTGGCTAAGCCAAAAGTTCTACTATGCTTATGTTCTGGGGTTTGTTCTCCTTTATATCATAGTTAGTTTATTTGTGGCAACAATGAAGAATTGGGTGCAGCTGTTGGGTGCAGTTACCAGGGACTTAGTTAAATGGAGCAAAAACAGTTGTTCGTAAATCCGTGCTGAAGCTAACCGTTGAAAGTGAGATGGGTCTTGCAGGCACCTGTGCTCCAGTTGGGGCGATATTCCCCATGGCTGTGGAGAGGAAGCTTGTTGCAGTGTGCTACAGCCTACTTTGCACTTGTTGCAGCTGTGTATGCGAGCAGAATCGCCCCCCTTCCACCCTGGGGGCTGTAGAGGTATGTCATTTGGGGTGTCTAGTGGGACCATTTCAGCCAGAGTATGTCCTTGATGCTGCTTAATATAACCTCTGCCATTCTAGTAGAATGTGTGCCTATTTTGGCTCTCAAGTTCCCCTTCAGAGGCATCATAAATTGTGTGTGTTGAATAATATGTGGAAATTTATCCTGTCGGCCTTTGCACTTTGGAGAGGCCTTCATTCTTGCTGTGGCAGTGAGGGAAGAAAGTGGTAACCTGGATTTTGTTACCTGTGAATTTTCTGATGAGGGTGTGGGGTGCAACCACAACACAAGATATGAGCATTTCTATTAGGCAAAGCCTCAAGAGATAAGCACATTTGTTTTGTAGAAAACAAGCTTTAGATACTTCAAGAGCCCACATTTTTCTCAGGGGAGGCATGAGATTCTTTTCATTTTGAGGGCGGGTAGCTGAAAACCAGCTTGGAATGGTTAGGTGTAAAAGGGAAGCTGTTTCCTTTGCACCCCATGTTGGGTTTGATTGAGTCTTGCTTGTCGGTTCTTGTCACAGAAGAGGCTTCCTGAGTGTGGTAAGACCGCTGAGGGCCACTCTACTTGCTGAGAATTACTACATAGAGCTGGGAGAAGAAATTGTAAAAATGAGCTCCTGAGTGAGGGATCAGAATTAGGGCTGACTGTTCTGGTCACTTTATAGCCTCCAATGTATGCTTGTAAAGTGGGAATGAGGTGGGGGGGGGGAAGAGAGAGAGAGAACTACCTGTTTTCTGGGCCTGTGCTCCTTGTGTATTTAGGCTGGCTGCATCTCAGAGAGAGGTGAGATGGAAACATCCTGCCAGTTGACCAGATGGAGGCCATCTGCCATTGTGCTCCTCCTCCTCTCACAGTTCTCTCAGCAGCCATCATTTTGACAATGACGTGACATAATGTAGCATTGGTATACAGATTGTTTGCTTTCTTCTTCCTTCCCCTTATTTTTCTCTTTTTGTATTGTGTCCTTTAGATTTTAGCCATTAAGTTGTGGATGGCCTTGTGGATGGTCAGCAAAAAATAGTATTTAGATATGATGTGTAAGCCTCTCTCTTTTCTCTCTCCTTCCTCAGTCTCTGCTTTTTTTGGCCCTTGTGGGAACCGCCTTTTTGGGCCTCAACCTAGTTTTCCTTGGCATCCATCTGATTTGCATGTGCTGCTGCAAGAGAGAGGAAGAGTCGGAGTCCAAGAGGCCTAATTCTTGCTGCATCACCTGGACTGCTGTGGTAGCTGGCCTCATCTGCTGGTGAGTTTCCTTTTACACTGGGGAGCAGGAAGAGTGGTTGTCTTGATGCCTGTTGCTTTCGAGGACAAACTGTAGCTAGGCTTATAGGAAAGGTTTTAATTCCGCAATAACTCCATATAATAAGTGCTGTGAAGGCCAAGACGATCCTAGACAGCGCACAGATTATGTCAAACAGGTCTTTAGGAAGAACTGGACTCTCTATTCTGCTTGTCATAAAGAGAGCTCGTCTCGTTTTTGCTGAAGAAAGGGGCTGCATTTGGAAGGAAATGATCACAACTTTGTGCAAGTAGGGGGCTTTGCCTCAAGAAGCAACTCCAAACTGGACTGAAGCTGTCAGTGGGAAAGTTGACCAATAGTAAGACTGATTGCTGGGCCCTTCGGTTGCTAGTCTCCTCCTATTTTGTTTTGAACTTCCTTGGCATGCTAGAATAGAGACAGAAGTCGATTCCTGATATAGTCGATTCCTGAAAATGTACATTGAGGTGTCAAACTTGTTTCGTACAGTGGGCCAAATAGCAGTCATGGAGTCTGCTGAGTGCAGGAAGTGACATAATTAAGCAAAAAGTGACGTAATTAAGCAGGTGGTGACCAGAAATAAGCACTTTGTTCTCATCTAGGAACTCATTAGTTGCAAATGACAGGAGAGAAAATATGCAAATCTTGGTTATAGCTTCAAAACATGGGAGAGCCCAGTTATCATGCAGGCCAACCTTTTAGCAGCATGCCTTCTGCTGAGGCTTCATTTTCCAGCTTAGCAACTGAGCTCAGCTTGGAGATCCCAGTTATAACGTGGGCCAGATAAAGAGCTTCTGTGGGCCGTGTATGTTCTGTGGGGCATATGTTTGACACCCCTGCTATACACTGTGTCCAATACCAAAAGCAGCAGCCCCACATCTCATCTTCTACCACCCCCAACTCCATTAATGTTTAGAAAGTCAAAATGTGTGACAAAATATCATTGTGTTGCATGTTTCCTTGCCCTTGCTCCATATCATTTGTTGCAGGTGGGCAGATGGTAGGGAAATCTGCATTGTGATGTTGCCTCATCATGTCTGTGGCCTTTCTGAACACTAATAGAGGGGGAGGCAGAGGAGGAGAACGAGGCATGTTTCATGTCCCATAGTTCTGTAATAACCTGTAGTTCTGGTCTCAGCAGGTTGTGGAATAAAATTTGCTGTTTTCAAATGGAAAAATGAATAGGTGCATTTATTCACTTTGTGGAGAAGCCAGATTATCTGAGCCTTACATTCCCTAACCCTTTGCAATGGGGAGAAGCAGTAGTATGGAATATAATGAAGTTAGGAAGCATGGGGAAAAAATCATGTAGCATGTGTAGTTAGCAAGTCTTACTTTTCCCCCACTTCAATTCCATATTGTGACAGGTTGGGGTGGATAGATGGGCTACAGTTGAAGGACTACCATATTTTTAAAAGCTTGGCATGCTTTATTAGTCATATATTCCCTTTTTGACCTGTGATTACTTTTGGGAATGTTTAGTGAAGTGACTTATGGCCCAATCCTATATAGTTTTCCAGTGCCAGTGCATCTGTGTCAATGGGGCATGCACTGCATCCTGTGGTGGGGAGGCAGTTGCAGAGGTCTCCTCAAGTTATGGAGTTATGGGAACATGTATCCCTTACCCTGGGACTGCATTGTGGCAGCACTGGTACTGGAAAGTTGGATAGGATTGGGCTGTTAGTCAAGACACGGAAATCACCTAGTTGGACACTGGTTTCAAATCACTGAGAAGAGAATATGTATACAGCAGTGTGGCGCAGTGAATAGTATTCAGTATCTTAGAGTAAAGTTTAAATACCAGATCATCAGTGCTCTTTCCCAGTGACCTTGAGTGAATTGGGTCCCCACCACCTCTCAGTGGTTCTCGGTTCTTTATTTGTGAATGGGATTTACCAAGGTATTTGATGGTTCTTCTGGACCAGATTGCAACAATAATTAAAACACTAGGTTGCTTTGCTGTTTTTGCTGCTTGACAGATAGTAAGTATTCATAGTCTTCCTTTGAGTAGGAAACTAAGCCACTTCCCCTAAGACTAGTTTCCTACACAGATATTCCTTCTGTGTATGAAAATTGCCTGTAGGCTGCAATATGCAACAAGAACATACATGTCCGTTTCACTTCATGTACATGTGTCCAATTCATACTCCCCTTGTCCTGTTGCACTTCTCTCACTATTCATAGTGGTTGCTTCACCAGGGAGGGAGAGCCAACTTGTCTGTGATCTTGCTGGCTGCTTGCTGAGTTCTTGTCTTTCCATTACCAAGCTAAAGAGCATACAACACACCTGGGTTGTTTTCTGTATAAGGACTGCACACGGGTGTCCTTTGACTGCACAGAGGAATAGTTGTGGTAAATCCATTTGCAGCTGCCCAAGGTTCTAGAGTTAAATGTTGTTTTCCTCAGGAGGGCTTCTGTGTTCTGGTAGTTGTTCCTCTTGTGGCTAATCCTAAAGGGGGATGGGAGTGTGGAGGAGTCCTTTAGCTCTTAATCCCACCCCTTGAGCAGATGGCACAGCTGGCTGACTGAGGTTGGGTGAGGCCTGAGGTTAATTGCATATGGAGTCTGAGTCAATTAAAGGAGGACAGCAGGGCTGGGAGTCCCTGGAAAGGGAAAGCTCCATGTCATTTCTTCCTCCCTCCATTCATACTTTCCTCTCCACCCCTGGTCAAGCCCCTGGACCAAGAGCACTGTTGTCCAGAGGCTTCTGTATGACTGGGGAGGTAGGTCTCCTTCCTCTGCAACTTGCCTTCTTTTGTTTGAAACCAATTAAAAAGAGGACATTAATTAGGGATGTGTTGTAGAGAAGCAGTCTCATGTTTGCTCAGCAGTGTGTGAATTGGCAGCCCTGGGCGTCCTGATTCATTAAACCTCTACGGAGGCGTTCTGCCAAAGGGGTTGTTTCCCCATCTAAAGGAAACAGCAGGAATGAGAGATTAGGAGAGACTGAACGAATTCTGGGGTGTTGAGCACTTGGACAGGCTTTCCAGTGAACAGGTAATGAAAGGCAGCCAAGGCAGAATCAGCCAGTAAGAGGGTCTGCAATAAAATGAGGGCCTTCTTTTTCCTTCTGCTTCACCATTTAGATGAGGTTCACACAATTCATTCCAGGGACTAGCCAACAAGTTCTGTGCCCACAGTGGCTGCTCCCTGCTGATGGTATACAGGACACTCAGCTTGTGTTACTGCCAACAGAAGCTGAACTCTTGCCCACTGCTAGATAACATGGACTGTAAATTTCAGATTTGCTCATGATAATGAAATGAGCTGAGTGGTTTGGGAGCAGCTGCCATAGGCATAGGTTGGGGGGGGGGGAGACATGACTATAAGCAGAATAGATATCTATTGTGAATTTAAAAAAAAATTTTAAGTATCTATTTTTCTAGGAGTTACAGCTATATGATGAAGACCATTCAGCTTTCAAAATCCAGCAGTAGTCTGCCACGTTTTGTGCAGCTTCCATATGTTTCTCATAATGGGATGAGAACATTTAAGATGTTCAAATTGGAGAAGTTATTGGGACTATAGATACCTTGGGCCCAGTAGCGAAATAGATTTCTTCCACTAATTCACACTCACCTGTTTTCTATACTGGACATTCAAAATAATTCAAAGTGAAAGTCTGTAGTAAATGTAGTTTGCTCCTCCATTTGTGTGATCTCTTTGCCATTGTATGGGGCTTTCATAGTCAGGATACACCTTTGGTTTTTGATTGCCTTTTGTTGTCCCATCCCTGATCTTTTCTCTTACCTTTTCAGATTATAGAAGTTTCAGAATGTGGCGCACTATTTAATATTTGAAATCTAATGCATTTCAGCCTCTGCCCAGTCATGAATTCAAATACAAAGGAAATAGTGTCCTTGCCATCATCTGATGTGCAGTAAAACTCCAATGGTCTGGCACCTTCAGGACCTAGGTGGTACCGCTGCGTTTCTCAAATTATGGGTTGGGACACTAGGTGGGTTGTGAGCCAGTTTCTGGTGGGTCCCCATTCATTTCAATATTTTATTTTTAATATATTCGACTTAATGCCACCATGGTATGTGACTGCATTTGGGAAAATGTTACGCATCTGTACTTTTAACAGATGACTATGTTTATGCTTGTAACAATGATAGTCAATGGGACTTACTCCTGGGTAAGTGTGAGTAGGATTGCCGCCTAAGATTGTTAAAAATTTTCCTGCATGAACATCACTTCCAGTGGTCCTGACAGATTCTCATTCTAAAAACTGTGTCCTGATGCTAAAAATTTGAGAACCACTGTAGTACCGGATTATCAGATATGTTGGACTATCAGGAAGTGTAATCCAGACTTTGATTATCCCTGGATCTAGTAATAGGTTACTACGTTACTATACTACCATAGCCTGTCTCAGAGACAGGGGTCAGGGAGCCTGCACGGTTGGGAGTCCACTCCTGAACAATTTGATGCCAGACAACTGGGAGTGTTGAACATTTGGAATCCAGGACACTGAAATGAGGGTGTATATTTCTACTTCAGTATGTTTGTTGAGAGGTTCACATCATGCTTTATTGGCTCTTTGTGACCACATAAGCCTTTCTCAATTATCTCATTCAATTCCATGTTCCAGGGACTTCCCAGAGCTTTACTGCTTAATTATTTGAGGGTGATCTGAGTTTCCAAGTGTAGGGGGAGGATGAGAATTTTTCTTCTGTTAGCTGAATAGAGCTATCTGTGTCCAGAAGAAAACACACTAATTAAACTGGCATGTTCTTCCCATGACTTGCTTTCTTCCTTTGCCCAGGCACATGACTTCCAGAGTCTCGGGTTTGTTAAAACTCTGTGTGTACTATATCTGCGCAATATGATAAATGCATAAGCCATGGAT
Organism: Tiliqua scincoides; assembly: GCF_035046505.1. Lineage (NCBI taxonomy): Eukaryota > Metazoa > Chordata > Lepidosauria > Squamata > Scincidae > Tiliqua > Tiliqua scincoides. The sequence continues at coordinate 148,803,639 of NC_089822.1, forward strand.
GGGTAAGATGGAGTAGGCAAAGTAATAAATATCTAAGTGCTTTTTAAATCCCCAGGGTGCTTTGATTGCAAGTGCAACAATATAGAGCTAGCTTCTGGGCATCTGGACTCTTAAATGCATTGATAAGAGCAAATGAGACTCTTTTCATGTTATGCTATGTCTAGCTTGCTGCTGTTTTTTTCTGTTTGCAGCATGCCATAAAGAGCATCATTTCGACAGATCTGTGGGGGGTGGATAATTCCAAGTTTCAGGTTTTTTCCATTGAGTGCAAATAAAGTTCTAGAGGTGACAGTGGAGTCAATACTGCATTGCCTAGTAGAATTTGGAGTTTTGTCCCAAATTTCTAATACAGTCTCTCTCCCTCCAAATATAAAACCCAAATATACACAGGCTGGCAATTGATGCTGAGTATTTTAACTACACGTCTGCCAATTTTATGTGCCCAACTCTGCATTCGCAATAATACATCTACTGTTCATGAAATATATATCTACAATTAAAACTGAAAGGTATTAACATAAAAGTACTAATGACTTGAAGTGCAACAAATAACTCCACCCCCCAGGTGGGAAGCTTTAAGTTTTTAGTTTTGGTTAAACTTGACTTGGTAAATACCGTGCCAACTCTGCACACTGGAAAGCCCCCCGTGTGTCCCTAGCAGTGTTTAGAGGGTGTACAGTGTTTAAAGGTTTAGATCAGTGTTTAAAGGTTCTGAACTCATGGATAAACTTTATTGGGCAGAGAGTTTTCATCATAATGCGGTCCTGCATGCTTCTGGTGGCAACTAAGTACTGCCCTGAAAGCTTTCCACCATAGTACTAGTGCATGTAGTCGTAATTGTGTGTTGCAGCCTCTTTGTGGAAGTGCATATGTTTTCCAGTGGGGCACGTAGTATTAAGGTTGGCCTTCAACCATTGAGAAACTGAGGGCAAGTAAAGATAGCCATAGCTGAGTAGTACTTTGAAATTCTTTTTGGGTCATACATCTCTTCCACTTTTCAATATATTGCCCTTCCTTGAAGGAGTTCAGGGTGGTGTATATAACTTTAGCCTTCCTTCTGTCCTTGCAAAACAACCCTTCAGGTAGTGACTGGATCAAAGTCATCCAGTATGTGTCATGGCTGAGTAGGAACTTGAACATGGAACTTCCTTGTCCAAGTCAATCACTTTCACCACTACACCATATTGGTTCTCACTAGAAAACAAGAATTGTTGTGGAGATCACTGTTTAAACAGCAGAATCCATTTGAAACAAGGAGTTTGTTTTAAAAAACAGTTGACAGGGGGATGGGTCAGTATGAACCAATTTATTGACCAAAACAGTAAGAGATTCTTGTTCTCCATACTCTTCTGCCGAGCACAAGTTAAGTGGTCATTCAAGGTCATTCTGTCTCAGGGCTTGCTTTCCTGTGATCTTGGGTTCCTTGCTATTTTCATTCAAGAGCAATAGGACCATCTTCCCTTTTCAACAAGCATAAAATGAAATGGCAAAGTGTTGCCTCAAATCGGGGCACCAGTGCTTCTAGGAAAAAAGGTTGGCATTGGGTAAATTCAGAGAGTGTACTCCCACTGCCCAAGGTCACTCAGCCTGGCACAGTTCCCAGGGAGTATGTGTGTAGCAGCTGTGGCTGAAAACTTTTGTTGGTGATGAGGAACACACAGGACAGACAGCAGGGTCCTTCACCAAACTTGTATTTACAGGTACATTGCATTCCAATACAGGCAATAAGCGTGGGTTCCAATGCAGGGAACCAGAGCCATGCACTCTCACAATATATGGAGCACAGCAACAGAGTGCTCTGCATCCAGCCATCCAACAACCCCATTTGACCTGTGGTGGCTGCTTTGGTTTTATAACACTGCTGGCCATTGGGTGCCTGTGAGAGGGCAGGCTTGGGGTAATCGGCCCCACCCATTTCCAGCTGCGTTTACAGGTCGCACCTGCTGAGTGACTCAGCACCTCTTTTGTTTTTTGTAATAGGCTTTAATTGCCTCTGCTGGGGCGGACTTTGAAAAAGGCCTCCTGTGTTACAAATCGGGGTACTCCTCCAGTAACTCCCTTCAATGAGATTGGGCACAGCCCTTGACAAGGATGACAACCTGTGACTATAGCCCACATTGCTGCCCTTCATCTTGAATGGCTGTGGCTATGTGGTTACCTCCTGGGTGCAGACTGAAGATCATGTACTGCGAGTTAATTGCCCCTTGATATTCTTGAACCACCCTGCTCACAACTGGGGCAGAAGTTAGGAATTTTCCCTGATCTTTCCATATATGAAACAAGGATTTGACTCTGGGTTGTCATCTCTCAACCAACAGATGGGGGGGGGAAGAGAAAAGGAGGACTGGGAGACATTTTGTTGGCGCTTCCCCTGCCAGCCCCAAGAACATCTCTCTGCAGGAAGAGGATTGATATCTCAGTAGTTGCTCCTATTTGGAGCCTGCCCCAGAGCCTGGAATTCTTTCCTCTCTGTGCGCACTTTGCCTTGAGGCTTAACCAAGGAGTAGCTTTAATCCAGAACAGTATTTCTTTTGACAGATTCTCATAATCTGCTTAGTCCACTCTTTTGCCTTTTGGCCTAATCTCTCAGCATTTGGGAGGGAATGGCTTACCATTCAGCATGTTGCTGGCTTGTAGTGTTCTTTTAAGCCCTACAGTTGGAGGGGGTGAAAAGCAGGTTAGTGGTGTTTGGTTTCGCTAGACAGATGATCATAAATGCCCTAAAGCACCAGGAAGGAAAAACCCATCCTGCCAGCATCTTTTATTCTTACAAGTCATCCTTTCTTGCACCCTCTGCTGAAGCCAGGGCTGAAATGTTCTTCTCTCCTTTCTCGCTTCATAATGGTCAGTCCCCTGATTATCTAAATTGTAAATCCCCTAGAAAGAGGATGTGTTTTGTTGTAACAAAATAATCTCACCAATGTTATAAATATAGACCAATTTCTTATCACTGCTCCCAGATTCCTATAGTTTAAACATCTTCAGAATGAATTAGCAGTTCCTCTCTGTTGGTAGATCATTGAGACATTTGAAGTGCACAACCCATTTCTCCATCTCTCTTCCGCTACCAACGCTGATTCCTTTGCAGTGTCTGCAGTCCTTTTGACACACTCGAGCTCACTTCACATAAGTTCATTCTTGCAGGGAAAGCTCTTTCATGAAGGAGGGAGCATGATGCCTGCATGTGGATCATTTCGTATAACAATTGTATGAATGTGTTTTTCACTGAATATATGTGTATGCAGTCCCCATGGCTCAACCCTCAGCAAATTTTAGGATATTTTCCTGCCCACAAACCTTCTCTTTGTGAAGTGGCTCATATTCTCCAGCTCTCTGTTTTGATAATCCAGACATGTCAGAGTGGATGCTTCCAGGCTCATATCTTTGAGAGGGTTTTGGTGTCTGGAAGGTTTGTTTGACCCAGCCTTGCTTTAAAAAAAACAAAAACAAAAACAAAACAAAAAAAGCAGATTACATCTGTAGCAAAGAGTGCTTTTATCTTCATTTGTTCTGGGCCTACCTGAATCAAGATGATACTGCAATGCTTAGCCCTGGTTTTGTAACCCTTCTCCCTCAGTACTGGCTACAGTGAACCTCTACTTGGGGCTTCCCTTGAAGACAACTTGGAAGCTTCAACTGGTGCAAAATACTGTGATGTACCTTTTGATGGGTGCAAGCAAACACAAGCATACTGAACTTCTTGTGAATGTCGCATTGGTCACTGATTTGCTTCTGGGCCCAATATGAGATGAGATGATCACCGTTTAAACCTTTTCACTGCTGGGCTGGCCCAAAGCCTCCTGGTGCTTGTCTTGGTACCTAGTGATACAAGCCTCTCGTCCACACTTCCTCTTCTGCTCTGTTCCTTCTCTTCCTTTTCTCAGGGCATGGGAGGAGGAGCAGTAGATGAATGAGGGGGGCACCCATGGCCAATCTGCTGCCTGAGGTGACTGCTTAATTTGGCCTCATGGATGACCCTTTTTCAGAGCCTAGGCCCCAGACTTTCAAGACAGTCCCTCTTTGTATAGACCCCTGTGCTGCTTCAGGTCAGATCCTGCTTTGAATTCCATCACTGTGTGAGATGAGACAGGTTGCAGCCAAAAGCAGGGCATCTATTTTTGTTGCTGGGGAAGAATCTTCCTTCTAATATTTGCTATATCTCCAGTATGGCAGCTTTTTGCCTTTCTGGCAGCTGCGGAAGGGTATCAAACAATCTCTCTACCAGCTGATATTTGGTACAGTGACCTAGCTTGACCTGGTCAAGAGAGATGGTAAATACTTCTGTGCCTGGCTCCTCCAAGAGAGCAGGCAAGAGCTTGGAGGCAGCAGTGGGCTGCTGCAGCTACAGGGCTAGGCTCTGAGTGAGAGCAGCCCAGCAGTTGCTTGCTTCATCCAACAGGAGGACAATGGTGCATGATAGCAGGGTGGTGAAAGAAGAGGAAGGTGTGTTCCCATAATTACAGTGCTACTGGGTTCAGTAGGACAATTGAAATAAGTTGGTGGGCCAGAAGTGGCTTGCAAGTTTTTGTTTTGGGATCTATAGGATACAGCCTCTAAATGTATTTGTACAACTGGTGTGCAAGTAGCTCCCTTGCTTGAGTTTTGTGTGATGTGACTGTCGTGAATATGTACATGTTAGGCCTTGGTTAGCACGTGGAGCCTGAACCAAACTAAGTCAGTAATGGAGAAGTTGCTAGCAGTTCCTAGCTGCAAGAATGTGAGTAAACAAACACAAAGATTGTTGTCTCTCCTCTGCTGGCCAGAAAGGACAGACAACAAGAATTACAACCCATTGGAATGTAGCACCTTTGCAGACAGAGTGGCGCCTTATCAAGCTGATGAAATGCAGCTGTGGATCTCCAGTTGGGAGGGGCAAGAACTAAGAGGGCTAGAAACCAGGCCCACTTTGAGAAGGTTCTGTCCTCAAAAGTTTCTGATTGGACAGTCTAAATAAGTATGAAGTCACCTCAGCACTATTAGCATAAGAAGTATAATAATGAGGGTGCAAGGGGTGTGTCCATGTCTCTTCTTGTACAGAGGTTTTGGGTGCAACATCCTACATGCTGGGAGCTCAATTGTCCAACATGGGCATCTGGCCTCACAGGTAGCCTGGAACTAAAAGATCTACAAGAATAACTGACCCAGGTGAGAGTTGGGGATTAATAGAGATAGCCAGCTAGCTTTATTATTTTATTGCTGATATGTTTCCTAGATGTTTATGCCTCTAGCATTTGCTGCCTTGCTGTAACCTTATGTATTTAATAAACTAAAATCTCTTTTACTAAGTTGTTTCATTGTCTGTTGGGGACAAGGGTTCAGAATCCTGCCTAGCCATTCAGCAAGCTACCAAGTGCTCATTGAGGTCTAGTAACTTGAGGGCTGAAGCTTTAATTGGAGAAAGCGCTCAGTGCCTGCAAGGGATAGAATTAAGCCTAGAGTGTCTCATTGTCCCTGGACTGAGACACTGGCACGTACATGGTGGTGGCAGTACTACTGAACGGGGCCTTGAGGGCTTTAGGATTAGAGAACCAAGAACTCTGAGCAGCCCAAACCCCCCTAAGTTTACGACAGTGACTTTATCAATCACCATGGAATTTTCCCCCCACCCTTTATTATTGAAAAGATAAAAGTACAATCAAAAGAACAGATATCGGAAAAATATTACATGTATTCAACAATACTACTTTATCTTAACAGTTAAAAATAAATCATTCAGGAAAAAAATCGTAGCAATCTATACTATAAACCTTAATCCAAATAGTCCCAGATTTGTGAAATCCAGTACAGTATTGTGTTTGGGAACAGCAAGCACATTTGTGAGACTGGTTCCTGATTCTTGTGGAAGCAGCTTTTTTATATTACATTAGAAGTTTATTGCTATTTTTAGTCCTAAGACTCAAAACAATTATAAACATGACAGCAAAACAACTTGATGAGGGATTTTAATTTTATCAGCAACACATTATTTAATGTGGTGCATCACTTTACATTAATGAACCAAAAGGTCAGAATATTCAATTCCCTTTACAAGAGGTGTTGTTTAAGAGGGCATGACAAGTCTATACTGCTGAGTTGCCAAAATGAGCAGCATCTTTGGGAATCCATTAAAGGTTGTGGTTAAATGGAGCCTTCAATAATGTGTCCTTCAACTATTCCCAACCATTTTCTATCATTCCCATGATCCCAACTGGATCATGTTGTTTGCATTTTGCTGCTGCTCCTCCTCCTCCTCCCTATCTTGTTTCCCATTTTTTCAGTGGTTTATTATTTACATAGGTGTACATAAGCATTGGAGATGGAAGGAAGCATACACATGTATGCTAATTGAATATTGCACAGACATGTGAACTTTTAGTTGAAAAGCGGTATATAAATACTGTTAATAATAATTATGTAAGATATACCTAAAGTGTAAAGGCTGTACCTGTGTATGTGGTTCCCCATACCCATGTTGGCATAATATCGTTCATGTAGTGTAAAACAGGTTCATCTGTTTTCATCTGGCAGACATTGGAGGATACACATGCTTGCAGAAACCTCAGGGTCCAATTTTAGATTCCCTTGGCTTGTCCCAAGATCTTGCAGCAAAACTGAGTCCCTGCCTAAGCACAGAGGCATACTACTGGTCACTTTTAGTTAGAAACTACAGATAAACTCTTTGGGGAAGAAGATTACAATAAAGAAGGTGGTGGTTGTGTTTTTACTGCACTATCCCACTCTTTCCTGATCCAGCAGTGGGAAGGTTTTTCTACCGATTTTGTGGTATCAAAAGACAGCTTTTCTCACTTGAATGTGGGCATTGGGGCACTGGAAAGGTGTCCATCTTAGACATACTGAGGCAACAGTTTTTTTCCCCCTCTTCTAAATAGCAGATGTCTTTCCCTCACACCATGAAGATTCAGTAGACTTGGGGGTTAGAAGCCATCAGACCTGTGTCCCCTTGGCGCATTTTCTCTCCTTTAGGCCCCAAGTTAAAAGGAAGCTAATGATAAACCATCAGGTTGCAGGGAGTTGGTTTTCTAGAAACGATGGCTGAGAGCTTGCATGCTATACTTTCTGTCAGCGTCTGAACACGCATGTTGTAACTCTCGTCCCTGATGACTTTAGAAGGGATTGAGAAGTGGAGTGTGTCTCCCAAACCCAATATTTTCTAGCACATTTCAGGGGTTCCCTGGTATTCGGGAACCTTTCCTCATGCCTGTCGTAAACTTAGGGGGATTTGGGGTGCTCAGAGTTCTTGGTTCTCAAAACCTAAAGCCCTCAAGGCCCCCTGTTCAGTAGTACTGCCACCACCCTGTATGTGCCAGTGCCTCAGTCCAAGGACACTGAGACCCTCTAGGCTTAATTCTATCCCTTGCAGGCTCTGAGCTCTTTCTCCAATTAGAGCTTCAGTCCTCAAGTTACTAGACCTCAATGAGCACTTGGTAGCTTGCTGAACGGCTAGGCAGGATTCTGAATGTTTGTCACCAACAGACAATGAAACAATTTAGTAAAAGAGATTTTAGTTTATTAAGTACATAAGGTTACACACTCTACAATAAGGCAGCAAATGCTAGAGGCATAAACATCTAGGAAACATATCGGCAATAAAATAATAAAGCTAGCTGGCTATCTCTATTAATCCCTATCTCTCACCTGGGTCAGTTACTCTTGTAGATCTTTTAGCTCCAGGGCTACCTATGAGGCCAGATGCCCATGGTGGACAATGGAGCTCACTGCGTGCAGGATGTTGCACTCAAAACTCTGTCCAAGAAGGGTCATGCACACCCCTTGGGGCACTCATTATTATACTTCTTATGCTAATAGTGCTGAGGTGACTTCATACTTATTTAGACTGTCCAGTCAGAAACTTTTGAGGACAGAACCTTCTTAAAGTTGACCTGGTTGCTAGCCCTCCTAGTTCTTACCCCTCCCAACTGGAGATCCACAGCTGCATTCCACTCCACTTGATCAGGTGCCTCTCTGTCTACTAAGGTGTTAAACATTCCAATGGGTTGTAATTCTTATTGTCTGTCCTTTCTGGCCAGCAAAGGAGGAACAACAATCTTTGTGTTTGTTTACTCACATTCTTGCAGCTAGGAACTGCTAGCAACTTCTCCATTACTGACTTAGTTTGGTTCAGGCTTCACATGCTAACCTAGGCCCAACACATACATATTAATGACAATGCCTTCTCTCAGGACCCAAATGAGCTCCCACAAGTCAGTATGCATCACATGCACCAGTTGTAGGATGTGATTTAGGAGCTACTTATTTCTCGGTTGGGAAGACCAAAGTCCTAGAGAGTATCAGTCTGAACCTTGGTTTTGACCCTCGCTGTGAATAAAAACACCGTTTTTGTTCTCTCCTTGTCTAACCCACATTTCTCTGTTTCATTCCTAGTGCTGCTGTTGGTATTGGTTTCTATGGCAACAGCGAAACTAATGATGGAGTATATCAGCTGATCTATGCCCTTGACAATGCTAATCACACCCTCTCAGGAATTGATTCACTGGTAAGAAATGTGATGGGCTGAACTGGTATGATTTTTGCCATCATTTAATGCAGGCATTCTGATCCTGGTGGATTCTGCAGAGAATGCCCAGAGTTGGGAGCAACTGTCTGAGAACAACAACAAAATCACTGTGAGTGTCTCTTCCTAGGCTGGAGCACAAGAGCTTGCAAAAACAAGGCATCAGTTGTGGAAGCTGCCTCCATCTCCATTTTATCTGAAATAGCATCTCTCCCTTCTGGATGCTCAGGCTGTCCCTGCTTTGGGAGGCTGTGCATTTTGCAGTGGGAAAAATGGAAGGGAAAACAATTTCTTTTCAGGTGAGACAGAGATAAGGAGGAATAGGAAGCAGGAAAGCGTGCTTCCTGTTCTTTCATCACTGTGTTGGATGGGCAGCTGCTATTAAGTACATTTCACTTCCTCATGGATGTCTCCTGATATGAGTGCTGTGCCTCAGTTGCTCTTTTGATCTAGCTGTGGAGGGAGCCAGGGCTTCTGGTATTGATGGGATTTAGTAAAGGGAGATGAATAACTTGCCAGCAGAGCCCAGAAAAAGGATCTAAAAACTTTGGTTCCTCTTGATTATTCTGTTGCCATCCTTGCCCTGTTCTGTCCAGTGTGCCCCAGCTTTCCTGTCTATTTGTTCTGGGTATGCAGCTGTCCACACTAATTCAAAGACCAGCAGATTGTATTGTAATTGCTTTCCCTCAGTTAGATGCGTTGTACCTCAGTCACCCCTTTCAAGTGTGACTATCTGCATATGAGACAAGATTCTCTTTTTGTCACCTTTATTACTCATCATCCTCTGTCTCCTGACCCTTTATATGCAAATTGTAAAGAACTGAGATCGGAGACATCCACCATTCCAGAGTTCTCCAATACAACCTCACTTAAACTGCTATAATCTGCAAGCCCTCTCAGTCTGGTTTGAGCTAAAGACGGCTGCGTCCCTCCACAGATTACCAGGATCATGCAGTACTTCTGCTGGGCATGGGCCATGCTGGCAACATTCCTTTTGTGCAGGCTGCAAAATTGGCAAATTTAGAAATTTGAAGCTTGAGAGTGGACATTCTTGCTAGTATGGGGGGAATGGATTTCTGTAGCACTGCTTGTTATTGGCTGTTATTGTTGCAGTTCAGCAATTGTCTGCTGCGCCAGATAATTTTAGGTTAAAGGTGAGGGGAGGCTGTGGGTAGGGATAACCAATAGACACATAGAATCTGAAGGAGACAGAGTTTGAGAGTACACATACAGGAGATCCTAGAAATACTGGGGAACTTGCTAAGCCCAGCGATAAGCACAATGTTTATGGCCGGGGTGAAAGCTTGTGGGAGTTTGCCACGCTTTTGTCTGTTCTCATCTTATCGCATCTGGTATTTGCACAGACCAATTTCAGAAGCCTGTGTAGAATCCAGAAGGATTTCTTAAAGCCCAGGCAATCTGCCAGACCTTCTGGCAGCAGCACAACTATACAATCACTCACTTGGTGACAACTCTATGAATGAGGAAAGCCTGTGAGATTTGGAGAGGAAAGATAAGAAGTTCGGGCTTGACTTGCTAAACTCCGTATTGTGACCTAACTGAGGCCTGTTGTTGCAGCAATTCAGGTGCAAACCAAACCTTTGGGGCAGTTGCCACCAACTAGACTGAGGCTAGCAAAGAGCAACTCTCCCTTCACCTTTCTGGTAGCTCTGGATAATGCCATGTGTCAAGAGCCATTGCGAAACAAACCTTCTTTGCAGGGACTGTTCTTATCAACTACAAGATGACCCAAGACTGTAGCCTTTCATATGAAGGAAAGGCTGATGAATCTGTACCACAATATTGCAAGAGATCTAGAATGATCTTGCTTGTACCAATTCTGTCTTTATGGTTTGCTCCTTTACCACATCCATTCTCCTTCCCTCCTCTCAAATTGGGGTGGTGGTGGACAGGTCGATGAAAGTGTCGACCCAATGTGCGGCAGCAGTGAAGAAGGCCAATTCTATGCTTGGGATCATTAGGAAGGGTATTGAGAACAAAACGGCTAATATTATAATGCCGTTGTACAAATCTATGGTAAGGCCACACCTGGAGTATTGTGTCCAGTTCTGGTCGCCGCATCTCAAAAAATACAGTGGAAATGGAAAAGGTGCAAAAGAGAGTGACTAAGATGATTACGGGGTTGGGGCACCTTCCTTATGAGGAAAGGCTACGGCATTTGGGCCTCTTCAGCCTAGAAAAGAGACGCCTGAGGGGGGGCGTGATTGAGACATACAAAATTATGCAGGGGATGGACAGAATGGATAGAGAGATGCTCTTTACACTCTCACATAACACCAGAACCAGGGGACAATCACTCAAATTGAGTGTTGGGAGAGTGAGAACAGACAAAAGAAAATATTTCTTTACTCAGCATGTGGTTGGTCTGTGGAACTCCTTGCCACAGGATGTGGTGATAGCGTCTAGCCTGGATGCCTTTAAAAGGGGATTGGACAAGTTTCTGGAGGAAAAATCCATTACGGGGTACAAGCCATGATGTATATGCGCAACCTCCTGATTTTAGAAATGGGCTATGTCAGAATGCCAGATGCAAGGGAGGGCACCAGGATGAGGTCTCTTGTTATCTGGTGTGCTCCCTGGGGCATTTGGTGGGCTGCTGTGAGATACAGGAAGCTGGACTAGATGGGCCTATGGCCTGATCCAGTGGGGCTGTTCTTATGTTCTTATGCTCTGAGAGAATGCCCTTTGCTTAAGCTTTTTGGCATCTGTGCTTCAGCAGTTCTTCCTTATTTCATACCATGGCTGTTGGGGGTGGGGTAGGGATAGTGGCAAAGCCAGAGGCAGGGGGATATTTGTTTTTATCCTTCCCTTCCACTTATTGGATCATAGGGTGGATACATTCTCACTGTTAAGTGCTGAAATGCAAAACAACTCTGAGAAGAGGGCAGAGCTGCTTTAATCAGGCTATGGTGACATTTCCTTTTACTCAATTACTGTATTGGTGAGTAACAGCCAGTTCTGTGTAAACATTAACTGGTTATATATTTAAGTTGGTGCTTCCCAACGTTTTAGGACCACGACCCATCATATATAAATCTATATAAGTAAATTATATAAACAAATAATTCAATTAACATGATGCCAAGTCAGTCCGCAAACCTGTGTGAGGTAAAGAAAAGAATTCCAACGTTTGGTTGCCAGGTAGCGCCCCAGAATGCTTTGTGACACCACACTGGTGCCCTGCCCACTTACTGTGTTCGGGCATGAGTGTGGTTAGCTTGGGTATCCTGTCAGGTCCAGAGGCTGTGGAATGCTAGCTTGGGAGGCCTTACAACCCACAACAAATCGGGTCACAAACCACAGTTTGGGAGCCACTGGTTTAAGTGATTCTGTGAGGATGGTAACTTGATATAGCATGGTTTAACACTTGTCTGAGGATGAGAAAGTGTGGTGTTCCAGCCGATAGGCAGGTTGGGGGATGTAGGTTGTAACATGCAGACTACACATGACCTTGAGTTGCCATAGAAAGGGCTGCATAGTAACTTGTATTTTGGGAAGGAATGTCTTGCTGGGTACACCTACTCACAATCAGGTGGCCGAGATGACCTTAATCCATGACACACTTTAACCAATCTTTTGGTCAGGTACAGTGTCATTCATGCCTGTTCTTTTGGCACATGTATATATGGAGTGATGGTTCTAACTCTAGATGTAGAATAGAAGTGTTGATGATCATTTTAATTTAACTACTGTAGAATAGGAATGCAGTATTGTGCATACTTGGAGAATTCAGTCAAATTGTTGTGTTTTTGCTAGTAACAGTTTTTCTGTTTGGCCTGTTAAATGCCCTTTGATCTTGATTGGTTAGTTTTTCTCAGCAGCGGACTTAGCAAATGCCCTGGGCACTGAGCCCACACTACTCTAGGACCATGCAGAAAACCTCAGTGAGGCTCCCAATGTGGTCAGAAACTGCACTTCTGGTTTTCTGCAACCCAGTCAGTCCTATGAATGCATAAGGCTTTGTTGCTCTTCAAAGGTAGGGGGAGGCATCTTGTGGGGGGTGATTTCACAGATGCTTGCCCCGGGAACTGGAAGTCCACCACTGTTTGATCTTAGCCATCCCTTTTTCCCATAGAAAATATGAATAGGATTCCAAGTGCAAGAATTCCAGCTTGCTGCTTCTCATGGACTTGTCTGTCTTTTCCGCAGGTCTCCGGAACTACTTCACAGATGAAGGTGGCTCTAGAGCAGCACCTGGCTCGGCTGAATGAGATCTTTGCCACCCGAGGAGACTATGTGCAGACCCTGAAATTCATGCAGCAGATGGCAGGCAACATTGTACTGCAGCTCTCAGGGCTTCCTGTCTGGGGTGACAGCACTGTAGACTTGTCCCAAGTAGCCAGTGATGTCAGCTATGTGGAGTATTATAGGTAAGTTAAAGTGGATGTAGCAGAGGAGAGATGGGTGGCCGATCCAGAGCCTTGTCAGCATTTTCTGTGGGAGACCGCTTGAAGCGTGTCTTATTTAAGCTAAGGAGATCCTTTGCTAAGCTCCTGAAACCATTAAGATGTCATCATCTTCTCAGATAGACGAACAATGTGTTTAAAAAGTTTATTACACTGGTACTCCACCTTTTTTTCCATTGTGGAACCAAAGGCACTATTCCCAAGCAGTCTGTCATCCAGACATGGACCGGGCCTGCTTAGTTTCAGCAAGGCTTACTGTAGCATTACATCCTCAAACAGTGTCATGGGATATGTGATATCTTCATCGCATCAGTGCATGTGGTATTGGATATAATTATTGGTATGTGTTAGATATTATAAATGGAAGCACTATTGCATCTGCATGAATGCCCCTGTCTTAAATTGAGGGAAGGGGGATGACAACTCAGTCACGGTGACTTCTTTCTCTCTTGTCTGAGTCTCAGACATTTCTCTTGGCATTGTCTATGAGGGTGAGAAACCTTGGTCTTGTTAAAGCACTCTTCCCCCCATAAAACTCTGCCCCCCCCCCCACTGTCTGCAAAGGTGCTTTCCAGGGTTCTGTCAAAATGAAATGTTGGTGTCTACATCCTTGGTGTTCAGTGGCACTCTTTTAATTGAAATATTTATGTTTCAGTGTGTGTTTCCCCCAGTGTATATTTCAATATATGCAAGTTCTAGTGACCCTTTCTGTCCATGAAGACAAACCAGAAACTTAACTTGCTGAGGCAGATGGCACCCTTCTGTCTAGGCAGTCATATCAGCAGTGGCTCTGGACCAAGGAGCCTGTGGTGTTTGGAAAGTCTGCTGTACTTGCTGGAATGTGGCACAGGCTGTTCAGCCCCCAGGTGGCAACCAAGTATTCCTGGGAGAATGTAGAAGAGAAGAGTGCAAGGCTCTTCTACAGTTTGGTGTCCCTTCTTCCTGCCTAAAGGTTTAGGAAAAGCACTCCAAACCATGCCCTGGACCCATGATAAGTTCCATACATGTTACTCATGGTTTCCTGATAGTTCTGTCATGCACTGCAATGAATCCCCCCCCCCCCGCGGTGATTCACGGTGGTCTGAAAATGGACCTGACTGTGCAGCAAAGACCTGCATACTCCTTTGATGTGTGGCAAATTTGTCATGAAGCTTTGGGTTGAGAAACTTGGCCTCTCTTGGAAGTTTGTGGATTTGTGTTGCTTTACTGTAAGCTATTCAGGAAGCTGCCTCCAGTTCTGAGTGTTGGAGTATATTGGTGGAAACCAGAAATTAGTCCAGAGCTCTCCTCCCTGCTGGTGACCTTTTTCTTCCAAATTAAGCAAACTCCCCTAGAGCAGTGACAGTGGACCCCAGGCTGCAGTCTACTTTTGCCCAACTCTGGGTCGAAGCAGAGGAATTTTAATTGGGTCCTTTCTGACTCCAGGCGGTGATTTAAAACAGGAAGAATTAACTGATCTCACTCCTCCTCCTCTTCTGTAGTGTTAATGAGGCAGAAAGACACTGGCTGTGAAGAGAGCCAGAGCAAAGCAGCATCTGCAAGGGTGGGAGGGATCAAAAGCCCCTTTTTGCCAGAGATAGAGGAGGAGAAATCACTCACATGCTCTGGAGACGGGACTTGCATCTCAAATACTGTAGCTTGTACAAGTCTGTGCACCATGGCTGTATCTTTCCTCTCGGAGCAAGGGGTACTTGGCACATGGAAGACCAGAAAATCATGGGATATCAGTAGCGGTAGAACTAAATTCAGGGCTGAGTCTCTACCTCAGGGTGGGGTAGGGGAAATTTTGTAGCAAGATAACCCAAATTTCCTATCCAGAAAAACTGAATTCTGCCATTCATGTGAATTAGATTTAAGCAATTGTGGACACATTTTGCCTGCTTCATTTATGGGGAAAAGCAGAGAGCTGTGCAGGGTGTTATCGTATCCCTAGAGTGCTCAGCACACTCTATTTTCCGAAACTGCACACATCCACAATCACATTTTCACAGCTGTCAATTAAAGGATGCCAAGATGCTGGGCTAGCCCATTTATAAAGCCAGCACACAGGTTGCACCAGCTGCAGATTGGGAGGGGTGTGAGGGAGCGGCACTTTGGAGTGTCTTTCACCCAGATTCTGCTACCCCCTCTATCCAACTCACTGCTAATGCAAGCCACGGTTATCTACTTCCTTCTCACTCATGTGCTAATGTCAAACCTAAAAGCATGGGGGCTCTTTTATTTGCACTGTCCCTGCAAATAAAACCAGAAAGTCTGTACTTCTGGGTTTGGCAGCAGTACATGTGGAGCATGGTAAGGGTTTGGGTTTTTTTAGCATAGCTACAGTAGACCTAAGATAGTATTAGGCATAAGAACATAAGAACAGCCCCACTAGATCAGGCCAGAGGCCCATCTAGTCCAGCTTCCTGTATCTCACAGCGGCCCACCAAATGCCCCAAGGAGCACACCAGATAACAAGAGACCTCATCCCGGTGCCCTGGCAGAGTTCCAGGTTAGGCCAAGATGCTCAAAACTGATAAATTTTGTGCCCAGCATTACTGAGAAGAGAAATGTTGCTGAAATATCAGTAGAGAACTTCCCCCAAATGGCTTTGTGTGTATTGTCTTTCAGGTCCTGCTTGTGGGCTTTCCCAAAGGCATCTGGTTAGCTACTGTAGGAAACAGGATGCTAAATTAGATGGCTCCTCCATCTGATTCAAGAGGGTTGCTCTTTGTAGTGTTTTGAGGAAAGTGGGAAAGACCACATCATCCCAAGCTTTTGCTGTGGGCAAGGTAACCTGGATGTTCACTTGCAGTGATGGGATAGCCCTCACTGGTTGCAGCCTGTAAAGGGCAAAATGTGATTTAAAATGATGCAGAAAGGATTGCTACCACCTTGGACCTATATAGCTGCCTTATACCAAGTCAGACCTTTTAGTTCACCTTTCTCAGGGGTGTCTACACTGACTGACAGCAGAACCCCAGAATTTCAATTTCAAACAGAGATTTCCATGCCCTCCCTACCTAGAAATCGTAGGGACTGAACCTGCAACTTTCTGCATGCAAAGTAGCTACTCTGTCACTAAACTACAGCCACAACCTTCTAAAGTCATTTGGAGGCTGAATTCACAATGAACGTTGCACATAGCAGTCACTTTTTTCCTTCTACATAGTGCTGCCTACGGAGTGGGGGCGGGCTCACAGGACAGAAGCAGGCATGACCCAAATACAAACTCTTACTTTTATATTCATCATGCTTTTGCTTAAATAATGCAAGTAAAAATAATGTCATGCTGTCTGTATGTGGTCACGCTTTTTTTTTTTTTTTTTTTGCATAATTATGAGAACTAGAGCCTATGTAACATCTATAAATTTCTTGGGGAAAATTACAGTGACTATTATAAAAGCTTGCCCTACCAAGAGAAAAATCCTCATGGCTTAACATAGCATTTGCATTCCCCCCCCCCCATTCATTCATCCACAAAAATAGGCTTCTGCTCAAAATTCAGTGATGCAGCTTTCTGTGACTATATTTTTGTCCTGCAAAACATTTATAAATTGCATATTTGAAAGGGAAAGGAGGATTCTTTGAACAGAACCCTACCTGATTCTGACATTCATAGTGCAATCCCAACAATTCATCTCTGATTATCTTTTTTACATTAGAGTCCCTCAGGCCTTCAGTCAAGAAGGGGCTGCCCTTGTCAAATGTAGATCTCTTTGGAGGAATATAATACTAGGCCTGTTGCAGCTAATCCAGTGATATTTGAGGAAATGCAATCCCTCAGGCTTACAATTGGTGGTCTTGCTTGGATTTCACCATGCCCTCTGCTAGCTGCCAGTAGTGGGCTTGGTGGCTGGGCTTCTGCAGGCCCCTCAGGGTCTTACCAGTCTGCTTTCTCCACAGGTGGCTTTCCTACCTCTTGCTGTTCATCCTGGACTTGGTGATCTGCCTTATTGCCTGCCTGGGGCTAGCTAAGCATTCCAAATGTTTGCTTATTACGTGAGTATGCATGGTTATTGTACGGGGAAAGAAAGTGTTTATCCTTGTAGAGTGCCCAGGTACCTGACAGTGTCTGATGTCTTGGGAACCAAGAGTGCCTTTCATGTCTAGCGAGGGCCTGAGCTGCTTGTTCCCTATCTTGCTATCTTGGGGACGGGGGGGGGGGGAATAGATTCCTCTCAAGATTCCATAGAACTGGTATGGTCAAGTCAGAATGCAGCTCATGGAGCAATCTTGTGTTTCCTGTATTCCACTTACTAAAGTGACTTGAGGTCATGTACATGCACACACAGGCTCATAGTTGTTTTAACATGAAATTGGGACTTGTCTTAGTGTTGTTGTAGCCCCGAGTGACTTCCCCCTTATGAGAAACGTTGGATAATATATGCCCTGTCCACAGTGAGAGACTGTAGGAGTTTCCCATCCATTCGGTAAAGAGCTCTGCCCATACATACATACCACCTTGCTCTGTTTTTACACAGCATTCAAGGTGGTTTCTATAGGCATGCTAATCTAAACCATCATTTTTCAATGGGGTTTTTACAATACGTGCTGTGGAAAAGACTTTAGGAACCCTCAATCACCAGGTGTTGTCTTGATAATGTGGCTATCTCTTCTGGCTGTGTGCCATCAAGCTTCAAGCCGCCCACACTTACTGTTTCATTTTAACAGTGGCCCTGTTGGTTTGAGTCAGCATTTTCATTCCTTCTCTTTGCAGCATCTATTTCTTGGCATTATCAGGGCATGCAAATAGGGCAAAACAAATGATCACAGATAAGATGATGACTTGCAAAGATGCCCACTGTAGACACTTGCCACATGCAGCTGCTTTCTTTTGGGACACAGCATATGCTCAGCACTGATCTGAAGAAAGCTTGGGGTCAATTCTCATGTTACATTTCACCACAGATATGGATCAGCATGCTGAGAGACTGCATAAATGTATCATGACTGTGTCATGCAGTGTCCCATATTGTAAAATTTGAGAAAATATGATACTTGTGGAGCTGTTCCCACATCGTATTTTGCATATTCTTTCCAGTGCAGGTAAGTATTTGAGTGGACATCAATGAACGTAGGAGCTGTGATCTGATTGGGGCAGGAATTGTCCCATGACCAAGTCTACCCTAATTAATTGTGGTTGAGGCCAGGCAACTGGAGTTCAGTTCTCTCTTCTGCTGTGAACTTATTTTGTGGACTCAGGCAACCCCACCTTGCCTCACCTTCTCTGCAAAAGGGGTGTAATAGCACAGGGTGCTTGCACAGGGTGTTTTGGGCGAGTGCAGTGAAGGTGATTAGTTGCTTTATGTGCTCAGTGCTGCGTGAATGGTGATGGTAATGGCATTCTTCATTCTCAGTCTTGCTGCCACTTAGGTGAATTCCTCTTCTTCCCTCCTCCTGTTTACCTTTTGTCTGTAGGATGCTGTGCTGTGGACTTTTTGCACTCATTCTCAGCTGGGCCTCCTTTTCAGCGGATGTTTCAGCAGCTGTGGTAAGCACAATGGTTGAGGCATGGCTGCTTGCTTTCTGTTTCCTTCTAACCAGTTTGTTCAAGCAGGGGTGGTTTTGAAAATGGAAACTGTGGCTGCTGTTAGTCCACCACAGTGGTTTTTTTTCCATATCCCTTGTGCTTCTTATCTGGCTACCCCCCACCAATAGTTCTCACTGGTAACTGGGGCCTAACTAATCTGAACACTCCAACATGTAGCTGCTGAAGCCTTGGGTTTAAGTACCTTCAGCAATCAGGCTTTGGGGAGGGAAGTCAGATGCAAACTAGCCTGTTCTATTATCTTAATAACTGGATGCAGTGAGGAAATCCAGTTGAGCAGGTATTTCACTGATAGCCACAGCCAACTCGTTGCTCTAATTTTGTTCACCACCCCGAGAGACTTGATTTTTGTGGCTGAGACATTCCTAATGCTAAAAGCACCTCTTGTGCATTATTTCACATGTGTATGACTGCTGCCAATGCAGCCAAGAAAGTGGAAGATTTAAATTAAATGTGCCTTCTTAGATAGCATTAAGATATTAAAATCAAAGACACATGCCAAAAACCTTGCTCCCAGTAAGAACATAAGAACAGCCCCACTGGATCAGGCCATAGGCCCATCTAGTCCAGCTTCCTGTATCTCACAGCGGCCCACCAAATGCCCCAGGGAGCACACCAGATAACAAGAGACCTCATCCTGCTGCCCTCCCTTGCATCTGGCATTCTGACATGTTGGCAACCTTCAGTCTCGAAAGACTATGGTATCGCGCTCTGAATGGTGGTTCTGGAACAGCGTCTAGTGTGGCTGAAAAGGCCGATTCGGGAGTGACAATCCCTTCCACACCGGGAGCAAGTGCAGTCTGTCCCTGGTCTGTCTCCCTGGCTATGGGCCTTCCTTCTTTGCCTCTTTGCCTCAGACTGTTGGCCAAGTGTCTCTTTTTGGCCATATGTCAAGAATGGGCCATATTCTTGACATATTCTTGACATATGGCCCAATTCTGACATAGCCCATTTCTAAAATCAGGAGGTTGCGCACACACACATCATGGCTCGTAACCCATAATGGATTTTTCCTCCAGAAACTTGTCCAATCCCCTTTTAAAGGCATCCAGGCCAGATACCATCACCACAGTCTGTGGCAAGGAGTTCCACAGACCAACCACACGCTGAGTAAATAAATATTTTCTTTTGTCTGTCCTAACTCTCCCAACACTCAATTTGAGTGATTGTCCCCTGGTTCTGGTGTTATGTGAGAGTGTAAAGAGCATCTCTCTATCCATTCTGTCCATCCCCTGCATAATTTTGTATGTCTCAATCACGCCCCCCCCAGGCGCCTCTTTTCTAGGCTGAAGACTCGCAAATGTCGTAGCCTTTCCTCATAAGGAAGGTGCCCCAGCCCAGTAATCATCTTAGTAGCTCTCTTTTGCACCTTTTCCATTTCCACTGTATTTTTTGAGATGTGGCGACCAGAACTGGACACAATGCTCCAGGTGTGGCGTTACCATCGATTTGTACAATGGCATTATAATATTAGCATATTAGCCGTTTTGTTCTCAATACCCTTCCTAATGATCCCAAGCATAGAATTGGCCTTCTTTACTGCCGCCACACACTGAGTCGACACTTTCATCGACCTGTCCACCACCACCCCAAGATCTCTCTCCTGATCTGTCACAGACAGCTCAGAACCCATTAGCCTATATGTGAAGTTTTGATTTTTTGCCCCAATGTGCATGACTTTACACTTACTTGCATTGAAACGCATCTGCCATTTTGCAGCCCTTTCTGCCAGTCTGGAGAGATCCTTCTGGAGCTCCTCACAATCACTTCTGGTCTTCACCACTTGGAAAAGTTTGGTGTCGTCTGCAAACTTTGCCACCTCACTGCTCACCCCTGTCTCCAGGTTGTTTATGAAGAGGTTGAAAAGCACCTGTCCCAGAACAGATCCTTGGGGCACACTGCTTTTCACCTCTCTCCATTGTGAAAATTGCCCATTGACACCCACTCTCTGTTTCCTGGTCTTCAACCAGTTCTCAATCCAGGAGAGGACTTGCCTTCTAATTCCCTGACTGTGGAGTTTTCTCAGTAGCCTTTGGTGAGGAGCCGTGTCGAACGCCTTCTGAAAGCCCAGATACATAATGTCTACGGGTTCTCCCGCATCCGCAGGCCTGTTGACCTTTTCAAAGAACTCTGTAAGGTTTGTGAGGCAAGACTTACCCTTACAGAAGCCATGCTGATTCTCCCTCAGCAAGACCTGTTCGTCTATGTGTTTTGAGATTTTATCTTTGATTAGGCATTCCACCATTTTACCCAGTATAGATGTTAGGCTGACCAGCCTATAGTTTCCCAGGTCCCCCCTCTTTCCCTTTTTAAAGATCGATGTATTTGCTATCCTCCAATCTTCTGGCTGTTTTGAGGGACAAGTTGCATATTTTTTTCAAGAGATCAGTAACTTCATTCTTCAATTCCTTAATAACTCTTGGGTGGATGCCATCAGGGCCCATTGACTTATTGATCTTTAATTTATCAATGAGGTCTGAAACCTCTTCTCTTTTAATCTCTATCTGACTTAATTCCTTGGTCAGGAGGGGCCGTTCGGGCAGTGGTATTTGCCCGAGGTCTTCTACCATGAAGACAGATGCAAAGAACTCATTTAATTTCTCTGCCATCTCTGTCTCCTTTTATCTCCCCTTTCCCTCCCTCCCCATCCAGAGGGCCAACCACTTCTCTGGCGGGTTTCCTGCTTCTAACATATTTGACAAAGCTTTTATTATTCCCCTTAATGTTACTGGCCATGAGTTCCTCATAGTCTGTCTTGGCCTCCCGTATCATCTTCTTACATTTCTTTTGCCACAGTTTATGTTCCTTTTTATTCTCCTCATTAGGGCAAGACTTCCATTTATGGAAGGAAGCTTCCTTGCCCTTTACAGCCTCTCTAACTTGGCTCGTTAGCCATGTGGGCACCCTCCTGGATTTAGTGGAGCCCTTCTTTCTTTGTTGTATACACCTCTGCTGGGCCTCTATTACTGTTGTTTTAAGCAGCCTCTATGCACTCATAAGAACATAAGAACAGCCCCACTGGATCAGGCCATAGGCCCATCTAGTCCAGCTTCCTGTATCTCACAGCAGCCCACCAAATGCCCCACTCTGGAGACATTGGACTCTTTTTACCTTCCCTTTCAACCTCCTTCTAACCAGCCTCCTCATTTGAGGGAAGTCCGCCCGTCGGAAGTCAAGGGTTTTTGTGAGAGATTTGCCCAGGATTCTTCCCCCGACGTGCATGTCGAAATGGATCGCAGCATGATCACTGTTCCCCAACGGCTCCGTAACATTGACATCTCTAACCAGGTCCTGAATACCACACGATATTAAATCCAGAGTCACCTGTCCTCTGGTGGGCTCCATGACTAGCTGCTCTAAGGCACAGTCATTTAGCATGTCAAGGAATCCAGTCTCCTTTTTGTGACCAGAACACAAATTGACCCAGTCAATATGAGGATAATTGAAGTCCCCCATGATTACAACCCTGTCCCTCCTTGTCACCTCCCTGATCTGTTTCCTCATTTCAAGGTCCCCATCCGATTTCTTGTCTGGAGGACAATAGTACGCCCCCAGTATTACATTGCACCTCAGGCCTGGTAATTTAACCCACAGAGATTCTACGGTGGAGTCTGACCTGCCTTCAATCTCTACTTTGCTGGATTCTATCCCTTCTTTAATGTAAATGGCCACCCCACCTCCAACGCGCCCCTCCCTGTTCCTCCTGTAGAGTTTATAGCCCGGGATTGCGGTATCCCACTGATTCTCCGCATTCCACCAGGTTTCCGTTATGCCCACTATGTCAATGTTTTCCCTTATCACCAGGCATTCCAGTTCTCCCATCTTTGCTCAGAGACTTTGGGCATTTGCATAAAAGCATTTGTACACGGAGTGCCCCAGGATGGGCTGCTTATTAGCTCCTTTGTTTCCGCATCCTCTCAGTATTCAGTCTTTTGCCAAATTGTGGTGTTTCCACTTTCACAACATTGCATGAATTTGACCCTTCTACTCTGTCCCTTCTAGTTCACACTGGTAGTCCCAGGCCTTGATTACTGTAGCTGGTGGTCTTTGCTGATCGTCCATTGCTTCATTTCAGTTTCTTCCTCTCTACCAAACACTCTTCTCCTAAGGTCATGTATTGCATCTCTCCTCAAATCCCTTTGCTGGCTCTAGTTCACTCCCGGATCCAGTACAAGCTCCTTGTCCTTGTTTTCAGAGCCCTCCTTGGCCTCATCCCTTCCCAGCTCTCATATCCTCCTATGCTCATGCCCTTAACCTTTGTTCTTCCAGTTCTACCAACTGTCTCCTTCTTTCAAGTGTCACTGCCATTTCTGCCTTGCTGACCCTAATGCCTGGAATGTCTTCCTGACTCCATTCAGAATGGCCCCTCCTTCATTCTCTAAACCCCTCCTTCAAATTCACGTTTTCTGGGAAGTCTTTGGCACCACTCTTAATTCCTGCTGTGAACCATAAGTAAGCTTAAGGATGCGAAACTGAAAGAATTATATATGCTTCCCCTACTTCCATCCCTTGCCTTCCTTGTTATCTCCCAGGTATCAGTTTTCATATTGTAAATTGCTTGGGGCAGGGATCTGTCCTTTTTTAAACTCTATGTAAAGTGTCGCACCCATTGATGGAATAATAATAATTAGTCGTGTTTGTTTCCAGTAAGATAGGATTACAGCCTAAGCCTTACTGAACATAATGGGCTTACTTTGAAGTAAAATAACACAATTTTCAAACACCTCTATTGGTTTTACATACATTTGTGTGACAGATATGGAAATTGGGGGGAAAGAAGCCAATTTAAGCCTCATTTGTGTGAATTCCATTTAATTGTGACCATCACAGGGTACCAGCGATTTCTGCATGGCTCCAGATAAGTTCATCATGAACATGACGCAAGGTGACCTCAGTGCAGGTAATAGTATTTCTTTGGGCATTATTTGTAAAATGGCAGCAAGCCCTGCCTTTGGCAAGAGTGAACCTAAGAAGAGCATAACTGACTGCAGAGCCTGACTCCAGCCCATGTGTAATTCTGTCCCTAAGGCTGCAATTCCATGCACACTTACCTGAGAGTAAGTCCCATTGGACTAAGTGAGACTGTCTTAGTAATCATGCACAGGATTGTGCTGAAAGGAACACTAACCAACAGGAAGCCATTTTTTTGCACCAGATTCTGTGATGTGCAGCACATGAAATACACTCAGGCTGGCCTTACTCTTCTCCTCCTCCTGGGCCTGGCAACAGTCTGGCACAGCCCTTGCAACTAAAGCTTTTCTGCAGCACTTCCCATTCAACAACACTTGGATGGGACAATGTGTGCCTTGCAGAGGGAGTCCTTTTCAAAGCAGATGAAGTCCAAATCAAACTGGGAGTTACTGAAGTTTACCATAGGACTACTTTGGGCTCTACCATGACCTCTGATTCTTCCCCTTGAACTTTGTTTTGCAGAAATTGTTAGCTACTACCTGTATTGCAGCCAGAGTCTGCCCAACCCCTTCCAGCAGGTAGGTACTTGACGCATGAGCTCCCTAGTAATGAGAGCTCTCCACTATCATGCCTCCTATCTACCTGTACTGAGAAGAGATTGTATCTTCATTCTAAGAATGAACTTAGCATCACTGGGCAATCGGTTCTCATTTGGGAGTGTTTGTATTCTGATGAGTTCTGTCTAGGGCAGCCATTTTCAACCACTGTGCCATGGCACATTGGTGTGCCTCAAGTGGTCCATAGGTGTGCCACAGAAATTTGGAGGAAGGTTGTTTATTAATATGGCCAATGGCAGAACCCCCCCACTGGAAGCATGATGTACTTTGTCAATTGTTAAAAACCTGGTGGTGTGCCTTGACCATTTTAGTGCCTTGTCAGTGTGCCTTGAGATGAAAAAGATTGAAATTCGCTGGTGTAGGGAGTGACTCTTCCATGGTTTTGGATCTTTAATGACATGACAAACGCCAGCCCTGGTTCCTTGGAATACCTGGTTCTCCAGTGGGATCTCCATGTCCGTCTTAGTCCTTACAAGTGGGTAGCTCCTCCCTCTCAGGTAGGCAGGCCAGAGTCTTTTGGTCTGCCTGGGGCTGCCTGGACTCGCCAGGGGCTGCGTTTCTTTTTCCAATTTTTAAGAAAGATAACCCAGCTCTTCCGTCCAATTACCGACCAATAAGTCTTTTGTCCAGCATCGGGAAGATTTATGCCAAATTCCTCCTTTCTAAATTATCGTCCTGGGCACGCTCAAATAACCTTCCAGGGACTGAACAATCTGGTTTTCGCCCAGGAGTTTCTACTCTTGACCATGCTTTCCTTTTATCATTTTTAGTAAAGAAATATTCTATTTTTAACAGATCTAGTTTATTTGTTGCTTTTATCAACCTTCAAGGTGCGTTCGATTCTATAAATAGAGATCTTTTATGGAACAAGCTCAATAATTGGGGAATTGATTTCCGTTTATTATTTTTACTTCGTCAACTTCATTCTCATAATTGTTGTCAAGTACGGATTCCCTTTTCTAATGTTCTTTCTTCTAGCTTTCCAATTAATAAGGGTGTGAGGCAAGGATGTATCCTTGCCCCCCTACTATTTAATTTATTTTTGGCAGATCTCCCTTCTCATTTAGCAACAAATTCTTTTTCTCTTCCAGTAATTAATAATCTTCCGGTTCCTATATTGCTCTATGCAGATGATGCTGTTCTCTTGGCTTTAACTAAATCTGGGCTAAGGGAACTTATAACTAAGTTTCAATCATACTGTAAGAAGAATGATCTCATCATTAATTCTAAAAAGACACAAATTATGGTTTTTTCCCGACACTGGTCCCCTTCTATCTGGTCAATCAATTCCCAGGGGCTGCCTGGACTCGCCAGACTGGCCTAGCCTTTCGGAGAAGCAGGACAGAGCTGGGTTCAGCAGAGCTGAACCCCCCCCCCACCCGCTGGAGGAGCGAAGAGGGTATTTTATTCTTTTTTACCTTTTCCTTAACTCTCCAGCCTTCCAGCAGGCAAGAACAGCTGTTGTCCCTTTAAGAAATTTGTCCTTTGTTTTACCAGCTCCCTGCCTGGAGGCTCCTGCTTTAGAGCAAGACGGCCAACTCTACTCTTGAATTTCGCGCCTTTCCACACCTAACTGGCCCGCTTTCTGGGCTGCCCTCGCTTGACCCAGGGCAGCCGTGCAACGCCGGAGCACCCAGGCTGCCCTCATCTGACCCCAGGGCAGCCCCCCCATTGCTGGCAACAAACGCTTAAGCGGCAGGAGCCGCACACCCAGCAGGCACTTGCGTGTCTCCAGCCGCCTCCCCCCCTGCGCCTGACAGGGGCGAGGCAGGCTCGCCCGTGAGCACTCCGTCCACAGCCAGCCTCTGGAGTTGCTTTCCCCCAACAGCAGCGGGGGCGCAGAGCTTCCTCCTCCCCTTCTCATTGTTATAGGGCACCATGCGGTTGGCGGGCGCCATCTTGGATTAGCACTTCAACCGCTCGCCCACCCACACCTGCCAGGGGTGAGGCAGGCACGCCTGCAGCCAGCCTCCAGTGCCGCTTTCCCCCAGCAGCGGTGGGGGCGCGGAGCTTCCTCCTCCCATCCCCATTGTTCCAGGGTGCCACGTGGTCGGCAGGCACTATCTTAATCCAAGATAGTGCCTGCCGACCACGTGGCACCCTGGAACAATGGGGATGGGAGGAGGAAGCTCCGCGCCCAAAGAGCGCGAAGACCAGCCCCCCCAAGTGGGGCAGGGGCGGCAGAGGCAGGCTTGCGATGGCAGCGGGGGCTGTCCAGCTGCTTGAGCCGCCTCCAGCCGCAGAGGAGAGGACCACGCGCATGGATGGCAATTTGACCACGCGCCAGCCCGGGACCGGACCGGACTTTGGAGAAGTGGTGAGCCCCCTCGGGCTGGCGGACACCTCCCTCACACATGCGCGCATTCCCTGCGCAGGGCTCAGCCGCTTAGATTGGGGAGAGCTCTCCAGGGCCATCCAAGACATGGCCCAGACCATAATCAACACTGCCATGGAGGCACACCAGCAACCACGGGGGGAAACCCCAGAGCATCCGCCCATGGGGCTCCCAGCTTCCACCCCAGAGGAGAAGGAGGAGGACGAAGGTGAACCCCCCCCAAGAGGTGCCAGATGTCATCCGTGCGCAGTGCCACCCCCTAAACACACTCACCTCCAGGAACAGGGCAAAGGGAGCTCCCACACCTCATCTGCGGAGGAGGGAGAAATATCGGGGGACGAGGTTGAGACACACAGGCCTCACCTCTTCTACGCTGAGCAGTTTAAGAAGCTAGTCTCGGGGGGTGGTTCAGGTGCCAAACCTGCAGTCCGAGCACCGCAAGGATACGGGGCCCAAGACCAAGTGGGGGTCCCCAAAAGTCTTCCCAAACCAGCAAAAAACCCGCAATGGTTTCCCTTCCCTCCTTTCTTCCAACAACTGGTGGACTAAGAGTGGAATAACCCAAATAGGGGCAGGGACTCCAGCAAGCCTTCCACCAGGTTCTACAACCTGGCCCCAGAGGTCATGGCCCGCCTCAAGTCACCCCTGTTGGACACCTTCAGGGTGTTCAGCGTCCCCGGGAGAAGAATCTTGGCAGTTGGTGATTGTGGCTGCTGGTGAACAGATCTATGGTCATCGGACCGAACTGGCAGTTGATCTATGCAACCTGTGGGTGAAGCCTCCATTCTGAATGGTAGAGGTCCTGGTGACTCAGCCAGTCTGCTGCTGTGCTTTCCAGTCCGGCGATGTGCTCGGCTCTGATGGAGGTGGGGTTCTTTTCCGCTCACAGCATCAGCCTGCATGCCTCTATCTGCAGGGCTGCTGACCTGGTGCCCCCTTGACGGTTTATGTAGGCCCTTGCTGCAATGTTGTCGGTGTACACTAGTACGTCTTGACCCCCGAGTCGGGGGAAGGCCAGCAGGGCTCGTCAAATGGTCCCCAGCTCTAGCAGGTTGATGGGAGCTGTCCTCTCGCTTGGGGACCACCAGCCCTGAGCTACCTCCTTGGGGGTGTGGGCCCCCCATCCCTGCAGGCTCGCGTCTGTGAGCAGGACGGCTCTGTGGTGTATCTGGAAGGGCGAGCCCTGGTCCAGCCTGTGTGGCTGCATCCACCATCGAAGGTCCTTGAGAGTGAGGGGGTCCAGTCTGACACGCTTGCTCCTTTTGGAGACGATGAAGTCCTGGAAGGGCAGCAGCAGGTGCTGGAGGGACAGTGCCCTGTACCTGGCCCAGGGAATGATGCCCTGGCAGGAGGTCAGCATGCCCAGGAGATGGGCTAACATCAGTACGTTCGGTCTGGGGGAGCAGAGGACAGCGTTGATCAGGTCTGCAGTCTTGGCCCGCTGTTCTGGGGACAGGAAAACTTTGAACTGGGGGGTATCGATGATTACTCCCAGTTGTTCTATGGTCTGTGAGGGTGTCAGGTGACTCTTCTCCAAGTTGATGAGGAACCCGTGGTTCCAGGGACATTGGATGGTCTGGTGCAGGCGTAGGGCGCCCTCCTCTGGTGAGGCAGTTTGCCTTCTGTGTCATGCAGCTGTGCCTTCTGGTGGACATCAGGATGGAGCATAGGGTCCCCATCTTGAATTTCTGTTGACGCATCCATCTGTTGAGCCACTTGAGGTCAAGGATGGCTCTAGTGCCGCCAGTTCTCTTGGGCAGGGTGAAGAGGTGGAAGTACACCCCGGACCCCCACTGCTCCCTTGGAACCGGTTCGATGGCCCCGGCCTATAGGAGGTGTTGGATTGCCTCGAGTGTCTTGCCGTGCTTTAGTGGGCACTGGGGTCTGGGGACCTGTAGGAACCAGTTGGCTGGATGGCTGGTAGTTACTGAGACTTTGGGCCCTTTGCGCCAAAGCACTGGGGCTGCTGTCCTCTGGGCTTGTGGGCTGGCCATCTTGGGTGCCAGACGGGCCTTTGACTTCTGAAAGAGACCGCAGAGGGTGAGGTAATGGGTTGAGAGCTCCGTGAGGGCTGAAAGGGGCCGGCGCTGTGATCGCTGGGCGGGTCTTGGGTTCCTCTCCCTGGTGGGCAGTACCCTCTTCTTTCCCCTGGGCTCTACCAGTAGCAGGTCCAGGGCGTCCCCAAACAACTTGGCTCCTTGGAAGGGGAGGCCGGTGCCCTGGCGTGTCAGGTTGCATCCACGTCTCAGCTACGCAGGTGCTGTGGCACGTGGCAACTCCTGCAGCCATGGCCCTGGGTGTCTGCTACGAAGGTGGCAGCTGAGGTCATCTTTCTGATATTCGAGTTAGCCCTGGAGGGTAGCTTGCGGGTCTCACTGACCTGCTGAAGCCAAAGGATCTACGCTCTGGAGCAGAGGGAAGCGGAGGCCCGCAGCACATTGGAGGAGGCCTCGAATCCCCTCCTGGTGGCTAGCTCTACCTTCTTGTCTGCGGGGTCCCTTGGGAGACCACCACTGTCTGTGCGGATGGCGGCTGGGGATCCTAGTGCTGCTACAGGGGTGTCCAACAGGGGTGACTTGAGGCGGGCCATGACCTCTGGGGCCAGGTTGTAGAACCTGGTGGAAGGCTTGCTGGAGTCCCTGCCCCTATTTGGGTTATTCCACTCTTAGTCCACCAGTTGTTGGAAGAAAGGAGGGAAGGGAAACCATTGCGGGTTTTTTGCTGGTTTGGGAAGACTTTTGGGGACCCCCACTTGGTCTTGGGCCCCGTATCCTTGCGGTGCTCGGACTGCAGGTTTGGCACCTGAACCACCCCCCGAGACTAGCTTCTTAAACTGCTCAGCGTAGAAGAGGTGAGGCCTGTGTGTCTCAACCTCGTCCCCCGATATTTCTCCCTCCTCCGCAGATGAGGTGTGGGAGCTCCCTTTGCCCTGTTCCTGGAGGTGAGTGTGTTTAGGGGGTGGCACTGCGCACGGATGACATCTGGCACCTCTTGGGGGGGGGTTCACCTTCGTCCTCCTCCTTCTCCTCTGGGGTGGAAGCTGGGAGCCCCATGGGCGGATGCTCTGGGGTTTCCCCCCGTGGTTGCTGGTGTGCCTCCATGGCAGTGTTGATTATGGTCTGGGCCATGTCTTGGATGGCCCTGGAGAGCTCTCCCCAATCTAAGCGGCTGAGCCCTGCGCAGGGAATGCGCGCATGTGTGAGGGAGGTGTCCGCCAGCCCGAGGGGGCTCACCACTTCTCCAAAGTCCGGTCCGGTCCCGGGCTGGCGCGTGGTCAAATTGCCATCCATGCGCGTGGTCCTCTCCTCTGCGGCTGGAGGCGGCTCAAGCAGCTGGACAGCCCCCGCTGCCATCGCAAGCCTGCCTCTGCCGCCCCTGCCCCACTTGGGGGGGCTGGTTCCGAGGGGTAACATATGCCTTTCCTCCCTCAAAGCTCCGTCAGAGGGTCCTCACGAAGGTCAGGCTAGAGCAAGCCGAGGTCCTCCTCATAGCCCCAAACTGGCCCCGGTACCCAGACTTGCCTTCACAGGGCCCAGTCTCACACCCACAGATAGCCCAGCTCCATCTAGCTGCCTGGAAATTGAACGGAAGAAGCTAGCCAAGTCAGGCAACTCTCCCGCCATACTGGCTACTCCTCTCTCCAACCGGAGAGGATCCACCAACCAAGTCTACAATGGAACCTGGAGGGTCCTAACCGATTGGTGCCAACCCCGGAACTTTGACCCTGAGAGGATCCGGGTCAAGGACTTCCTGAACTTCCTCCAGGCAAGCCTCGACAAGGGCCCCTGCAAGGCCACCGTTAAGAGGCAGGTCTCAGCAGTCGCCTCCATCCTGGGGTTCCCCAAGGGAAGGGCCCTGGTGTCACACCCCTATGTTAGAAAATTCCTTAGGGGAGTGAACCTCCTCAATCCACCCCCTGTGACCAGGGCCCCCACATGGGACCTGACCCTGGTGCTGAGGGTGTTGACGACGCCTCCCTTTGAGCCTATGGCGACATGCTTGCTAAAGCTATTGTCACAGAAGACTGCTTTCCTGGTGGGCGTCACTTCTGCCAGAAGAGTATCCCAGTTGGCAGCCCTCTCCATAGCCGGGGAGCTCTGCCAGATCCAGGAGGACAAGATTGTCCTCCATACCGACCCTACCTTCCTGCCGAAGGTGAACTCCCTGTTTCACCGCTCGCAGGAGGTGGTGCTGCCCACCTTCTGCCCCAATCCTTCCCATCCCAGAGAGCAGGAATGGCATGCCCTCGATGTGTGTCGAGCAGTGAGCTTTTATCTCTCCAGGACCTCCGCCCATCGGCGTTCAGAGGCCTTGTCTGCCTCATTCCGACCTAGTGACCAAGGCAAGGAGGTGTCTCCCTCCACCATTTCCAGATGGGTTAGGGAGGCCATAGCCGAGGTCTACAGGGCATCCGGCAAGGACGCCCCTAAGGGCATAGTGGCCCTCTCCTTCGGGGGCCGCCACCTCAGCCGCTTTCAGGGCTCACCCCTCCCTGGAGCTCACCTAAAGCTTTATCAAACACTACAAGATCAACGCCTTCGCCTCTGGGGATGCAGCCTTCGCAAGGCGCATCCTCCAGACCGTAGCTCTATAAGCTTACGGCAGCTCCCACCCTTGAGGAGCACTGCTTGGGCACATCCCACTTGTAAGGACTAAGACGGACATGGAGATCCCACTGGAGAACGGGGAGATTTGTACTTACCATGAATTCCCCTTCTCAGTGGTCTCCATGTCCGGATTAGTCTGCCCGCCCTCGCAGCTGTAAAAAAAAAGGGGGGGGAGGAGAAATAGACATGCTGAACACCAGAATGGTAAAGTCAGGGGGAGGCAGTACAGTGCAGAGTAGCAATAGACCTGGGGTAGGGCACTGTGCCACCTGGGCCCATTCTGCACTCACCCACCCCCGAGCCAACACGCAACGCAGCACATGACACCAGACGACCACCACTACAGTGCATCCAGATGGACACGAAACATCTGGCGTCGGGTGGAGGTCTTCAAGCTTGGACAGTCCGGGGAGTCCAGGCAGCCCCTCCCCTCAGGATGATCAAAAGTCTCTGGCCTGCCTACCTGAGAGGGCGGAGCTACCCACTTGTAAGGACTAATCCAGACATGGAGACCACTAAGAAGGGGGATTCATGGTAAGTACAAATCTCCCTCTGTTGTGTCACACAATGGGAAAGGATGAGCTAAGAACATAAGAACAGCCCCACTGGATCAGGCCATAGGCCCATCTAGTGCAGCTTCCTGTATCTCACAGCGGCCCACCAAATGCCCCAGGGAGCACACCAGATAACAAGAGACCTCATCCTGGTGCCCTCCCTTGCATCTGGCATTATGACATAGCCCATTTCTAAAATCGGGGTTGCACATACACATCATGGCTTGAAACCCATAATGGATTTTTCCTCCAGAAATTCGTCCAATCCCCTTTAAAAGGCAACCAGGCCAGATGCCGGCACCACATCCTGCGGCAAGGTGTTCCACAGACCAACCACATGCTGAAAAAAGAAATATTTTCTTTTGTCTGTCTTAACCCTCCCAACACTCAATTTGAGTGAAAGTCCCCTGGTTCTGGTGTTATGTGAGAGTGTAAAGAGCATCTCTCTATCCACTTTATCTTTCCCATGCATAATTTTGTATGTCTCAATCATGTCCCCCCTGAGGCACCTCTTTTCTAGGCTGAAGAGGACCAAGCCGTAGCCTTTCCTCATAAGGAAGGTGCCCCAGCCCAGCAATCATCTTTGTCGCTCTCTTTTGCACCTTTTCCATTTCCACCATGTCCTTTTTGAGATGTGGCAACCAGAACCGGACACAGTACTCCAGGTGTGGCCTTACCATCGATTTGTACAACGGCATTATATTAGCCGTTTTGTTCTCAATACCTTTTCTAATGATCCCAAGCATAGAATTGGCCTTCTTTACTGCTGCCGCACATTCACTTGGCCAACAGTCTGAGGCTAAGAGGCAAAGAAGGAAGGCCCATAGCCAGGGAGACAGACCAGGGATTGTCACTCCCGGATTGGCCTTTTCAGCCACACTAGACGCTGTGCCAGAACCACCTTTCAGAGCGCGATACCATAGTCTTTCGAGACTGAAGGTTGCCAATACACATTGGGTCAACCCTTTCATTGACCTGTCCACCACCACCTCAAGATCTCTCTCCTGATCTGTCACAGACAGCTCAGAACCCATCAGCCTATATCTAAAGTTTTGATTTTTTGCCCCAATGTGCATGACTTTACAGTTACTTACATTGAAACACAGCTGCCATTTTGCTGCCCACTCTGCCAGTTTGGAGAGATCCTTCTGGAGCTCCTCACAATCACTTCTGGTCTTCACCACTCGGAAAAGTTTGATGTCGTCTGCAAACTTAGCCATCTCACTGCTCACCCCTGTCTCCTGGTCATTTATGAAGAGGTTGAAGAGCACCGGTCCCAGGACAGATCCTTGGGACACACTGCTTTTCACCTCTCTCCATTGTGAAAATTGCCCATTGACACCCACTCTCTGTTTCCTGGTCTTCAACCAGTTCTCAATCCATGAGAAGACCTGCTCTCTAATTCCCTGACTGTGGAGTTTTCTCAGTAGCCTTTGGTGAGGAGCCGTGTCAAACGCCTTCTGAAAGTCCAGATATATAATGTCCACGGGTTCTCCCACATCCACAGGCCTGTTGACCTTTTCAAAGAATTCTAAAAGGTTTGTGAGGCAAAACGTACCCTTACAGAAGCCATGCTGATTCTCCCTCAAAAGAAGCAATGAAATTACTTCCTGGAGCTATCTGCTAGCTCTTTGTCTTTTTATAGCTATTTAGTGTTGTATTTCACATTATTGATCTTGAAAACTTACGTCCCTGTTGGGGGCGGGGGGAGAGAGAAATGTAAAGGTACTTTGGGTGGTGTTTTGTAATGGTGGGGAAGGGTGCCAGGATTTGGATGTGGCTGGTATTGACCTGTTTGCTTCAAAATAGTGAAGTTATCCCTGCTTGTAATATGGTGGAAACTGCTGAGATTTGTCTTGTGAGTAAAAGCCTAAGTAATGCCTTGTGCCCTGTTCTTTGTTGGCAGGCCCTAACTATCTATCAGCGCTCTCTCACGACTATGCAGATTCAGATTCAGGGCCTCATGCAGTTTGCTGTGCCCCTTTTCCCGACAGCTGCGGTAAGGCACACACAAATATAGTGCCCAGTTCATGACTGTGCAGTCCTTATTGTGGAGGCTGTGAATTATGTACATGTAGAATGAGGTAGTGTTAAAACAAATTTGCACCTTCTGTTTTTGAGAAGAGTGTTTGGCAAGGTGTGAGTTGGAAGTGTGAGATGAGGGACACGCAATCTGGAGAATGTCCTGTACTTTGGTGGGAAGGAGTTCTGCATAGCAAGCAGCAGAAAGGAAGCAAGTAAGGAAGTAAGCAGGTAATAAAGATACAATGAGTAGGAGAGGCGGGACAGGAGACTATATGTTTGGACAGCAATTCTTCTGGAAGTATTTTTTCAGACCACAGAAGAATTTTGGTTTTATAGTGAGAGGAAGCCTGAGAGCAGTGAGCTGGGAGTAACCTAATTGTGGCCCAGTGTGTTTTTGAACAGTTCGATACCAGAGACCCTATTTGTCCATTCACGGTCACAGTTTTGGCCCTTAACTTAAACTACCTGATGCTGTTCCAGGCCAGAATAGTTTTACCCCACAGAAGGTGGGGTAAAAGCAGCAAGGGGCAAGAGCTCCTTTATAGGATTGTGGGAAACTATATGGGACTATGAATTTCTTGTTAGTCTTGATTGGAGTGGGGCTATATCCATTTTGGTATTATTAGGGCATCCTACTGACTAATGTTTCTTTCCCTATTGTGAATACATAATTTCCTTCCCTGCTTTTTCTCTTGGTTTCAGAAAGACCTGGTTGGCATACAACAGTTGCTGAACTACTCAGAGACTAGCCTACACCAACTAACTGCCATGTTAGATTGCAGGGGTTTGCATAAGGTGAGCAGCGTAAAAGTTGCAACTTGCTTTTGGAGCATGGGCACAGCACTGATGGTCTCTTATTTCCCCCTGGATTACAGGATTATCTGGATGCCTTGATTGGAATCTGCTATGATGGGGTGGAAGGCTTGCTCTACCTCATCCTCTTCTCTCTGTTGGCTGCCACGTCCTTCTCCACCATCATTTGTGCCATGCCACGTGCCTGGAAGCACTTAGCAAGCAGGTAAGGTGGAAGTGTCTCCCAGGAAGACACACTTGGGGTTGGGGAGGAGGCACCTTACTATAAGTATGGAGGGTTTTTTAAAGG
Source organism: Tiliqua scincoides (assembly GCF_035046505.1). Lineage (NCBI taxonomy): Eukaryota > Metazoa > Chordata > Lepidosauria > Squamata > Scincidae > Tiliqua > Tiliqua scincoides. The sequence goes on from NC_089822.1 coordinate 148,838,259, forward strand.
AGTTTTAAAAACTAGCTTTTTAAACCATCTGGTTTTATCCAGCTTTATGGTTTGTATGTGTACTAGATTTGGCTATTTTAATCTAGTGTCTTGGTGTGTTTGCTTGCTCTTGCGGCTTCTTTTTCAGAAACAAGGCTAGTGAGAATCATGGACAAATTCCTTCTTCTTCCCCCCCACCCCTCCGCACATACTAGGGCTGTGCAAACTGAGGGTTCCTTTCAAAGAACCTGCCAAAGGGTATCTCATGTACCACCTAACAGAAGGTACTGCAAGAATTCTAGTGACAGAGAAACTACCCAGTATAACATGAGGTTTCTTTATTATTTCCGTCTTCATATGTGGCGCTTTTCGTAGAGTGGAAAGACAGGTCCCCATTACTCAGTCTCGCAGCCTAAAAGAGAGAGAACAGAGAAAAGGAAGGAAAATGGGTACAGGGGAAGAAGAGAGGTGGCATCACAAAGGCATTATGAGAGATGATTCTGGGCATTAGGAGGAGCAGGAGACCTTTAGATGGCTGAGTGTGGTGGAGCTGAAGGAGTAAACATCACAGGCAGGAATGTATCGGGGCTAGCAGGAACCTGGCAATGTTCTACCTGGTCTCCTGAGACCACTTAAGAGCGTATGAATCTATGGTCAACAACCCCACATGTTTGTAGGTCCTCTGCACTCAATCTTAATTTGCCAGAAACCCAAAACAGAGAGAGTGAGTGTGCTCGCATTCACATCCCTTGCATCCATTTGGAACAACCATTTCTGAAAACCTCTGGCACTCACGAAATTTACACGTTCCACTTCCATTAAGACATATGCAAAGGAAGGACAATAAATATCTTATGCTTCTGTAATACAGCAACTACCTCTTGTGACCAGATTTCTTTGTAGACATTTGAGCCTTGTCACAGAATAGGATGGAATAAGTGTTTGTCTTTTTCCATGTGTAGCTTTTCTTGCCAATGCTGATGTTGGCATGAGATACATTTCAAGAAAGGGATCTCTAAAAACATCTGAAATGCCCTATTCACCAGTAGTGGGGATTGTTGACTTGTTTTTGCTAGCCGGTGTCTCCTTGCAGCCTGGAAAACCTCTTTTTTTCCCTGGCTGCTAAATGTAACCTTTCTCTTGGCAGGACAAAACCTTCTGTTGGACATGGTGGGTTGAGTTTGCAAGTCAGTTCAGTGTTACTGCATTGCTTGCTGTTTTGGTATCTTGTTGCTGTGGTTGGTGCTTCTCTGATTTTTGAGTGTTTAAATATGTATCTTGATTTATTTCTTCTTTTTTTATTTTGTGCTGCACAATATTTTAAAGTTCTTTTGCAGAAAAGTATTCTACTTAAAAAATAAACGTGCTTTCTCCAGGGATCGGGATTATGATGACATAGATGAAGAAGATCCCTTCAATCCACAGGCCCGACGCATTGCTGCCCACAACCCTACCCGAGGACAGCTTCGTAGTTTCTGCAGCTATAGTAGCAGCCTGGGCAGTCAGACGAGCCTGCAGCCTCCAGCACAAACCATTTCCAACGCCCCAGTGTCTGAGTACATGTGAGTATAAGATGCCAATAAGTCATTCCCTAAATCCATGGGCCTGGGGAGGAGGTCCCAAGAACACTTCAGGCATTACCCAAGCCTCTTGAGTACCCTGGATACATAGAGGAACCTCCCACCCTTTGCTCTCAAAGTCTGAAACCATCTGTCCCCAGTGGGAAACATGCTATCTTTCATATTTGCTTCTTTTTCTTCATCATTCTCTGAGAACCATGATACCTCTCCATTTCACTTGCGCAACAGCTGACAACCAGTACCCCCTGTCACGGGGTTGGGCAAGTACCTTTTCCTTTAAGAGGTTTTAAGCTGGTTGCTAAGTAAAAGAAAATGTGAAGCTATCCAGGTGTAGCTAATTTGTAATTGAGAGTATAAAATCTGGGTGTGGGTTCTCAGAAAAGAACACAGGAACAGCAGGAGAAAGGAAGTTGGAGCATGCTGGAAGGAGTGATGTGGCAGACTTGCCTGTAATGTTGGTAACTGTTGTTAGCTAATCTTTCTTATTTTATCCTGTTGTTGTAAAATGCATGTATTAATGTTTAGGGAGCAACTAGAGCTCCCTTAAAGTTTAACCTGTTTCATAATAAAATCACCCCCTATATACACTTTATATCCTGGATGCTTGTACATCCTCTGCACTCAATGAATGAACCAGGTTTAAAACTTTGGAGACCTCCTCCATGCTAAAAACACTTTTGAATTCCATTACTGCAGTGGTTTTCAAACTCTCCTGGAGAGTTTGAGCCCTTTAAGTGCTTGCGGGGGGGGGGGGGGGGAGAGGCAGCAGGGGCAGGTGGAAGGCAGTGGCGTGATCCCCAGGATCGTGCCGCTCAGGGGGCTGCAGGGGCTCAGGTGCACTTACCCAAGCCTCTTGCAGCCTCCCCAGGATGTGGCAAGCCTGTTGCGAACCTTTGGCAGGGCTCCCCGCAGCAGTGAATGCAAAAACGGAGCAATCGCGCCCCACCTAGAGCGGAAGTGGAACACGATCGCTCCACTATCACTTTCACTGCTGCGGGGAGCCCTGCCAAAGGTTCACACCGGGCTCGCTACACCCTGGGGAGGTTGCAGAAGGCTTGGGTAAGTGCACCCAAGCCCCTGCAGCCCCCTGAGCAGCGCAATCCTGGGGATCGTGCCGCTGCCTCCTCCCTGCCTCCAGGGTGCCCCCGCCCCTTAAGGGGGCAGAGGCCAGGGCCCACAGGCTGGGTCGTCACGATGCCCCAATTTGAAAAGCCCTGCATTACTGGATGGGATAGTCTGTGAATGCAAACCTTTAAAATGCTAATACTTGGGGAATGAGGTGTGTGTGTGGGTGTTTGTGTAAGAGAGAGTTTGTTGCTGTAAAACACGTAAATTGGTACTACTTTCTGGACTAAATATGGACTAATAAATTGCAAGCCACTGATTTAATGTAGAGCTCTCTGTTTTCCATTCTGTGTGAATGCCTATGTTTTCATTCATTCTCTTTTACGAAAATATCTATGACCCTTAGAAAGTATCACCTTGATTTATTTTTAGTAGCTCATTATCAAATAAAGGAGGAGCACATGGCTCAATCAGACTGCCATTTTGAGGAGGTATACTTGCCCATTTTATCCTTGTTCTTTCCTGTATATTTCATATGATTGCCTTGATTCCTAGTGGATTACAAGGAAGTTAAAAGAATATGAGCTAGTCAAGCAACAGCAATAAAGGAGAGTGCTTGCTCCTTTTCAGTCCCTCTGTTACAAGGAATGTGTGGCTACGAAATGATCTATCTGTGTTGCTGGATCACCTTTAGTTGAAACACAGCTTCATGGTGTTTAGTTTATTTGCCGCAGAAAGCCATATCCAGGAAAGTGAGTAAGGAAACTGATTATGAGATATATCTGCTTTAGTTAAACAGTGCCAGGGAGATGTAAGAGTTATAGGTAGTGCCAGCTACACTGACAGGTAATTTGAATCTCAGCCTGCTCTTGTGTGCTGGTGCTATTTTTACTTTAGTTTGGTGGATCCAAAACGTGACTGCTTCCCTGAATGGGGGAGAGGGCTCCTAGTGGAATAGGCATATGGGAAGTCGTAGTATAGAGTCAATTTCCCCAATACCCATTTCTGCTCTTGCCAAGGTGCCTCATATTATGCCCAGTATTTTTCCCTGCTACTTGGGCAAAGAGGCACTTTTTCAAGTGGTACTTCTTTTATATTTAGCAGGAAGAGAGTAACTGTCCCTCTTCGGCCCAGCCCAGTGCCTTTTTTTATTGGCAGTTGCAAGTGTTCTTTTTCGCCTTTCTAGATTGTGAGCCCTTCTGGGTCAGGGAGCCATTTAGCTACTTGATTTTCTTTTTAAATCACTTTGTGAATATTTTTGTTGAAAACGAGAATATAAATCTTAATAATAATACTCAAACTCATCTTTGGTCTAGTATCATTTTACAAATAATGAATGAAGGCTCTTATGTAGATCTTCATGTTCTCTTTGCTCACGGATGCTAGGTCTCTTAAGAATTACAAGATTTCTTTTGTGTATGTATATGAATTTTACCATTTTAGTTGTGGAGTAATTTTTTTAATTAAGATTGGGAGTACTTTCCAGTTTTGAAACTTATGGCTTCTTGTTGCATACTTTAGAAGAGAGAATTGAATTTTGCTTCCCTGCATGTACTTTCCAAATGTAATCTCAGAAGCAGTCCTTAAAATGCCTGTTCCAGACCTGGGCAAGTGGGAGCTGATTCAAATGTGCTGCTTCTGACGTGCTACACAGTAAGTCCTCAACTAGAACAGGGCCTCCTAGGTTTCCATAGACACAGAGATTTGACATGGGGGGGCTGTTTTTCAGATCACAGCTTCTCTTATGGGCATTCAGAGGTTGTACAGTTCCAAGAAAAGAGTTTACGGTGTAGCTGCAACTACTAGCCGAGTACTGTCTGCTATGCAACCAGACTAACTACTTTGTTTGAACTTGGTTAACCTTCAGAAGGGTTCGCACAGGGTCATCTTCCTCCCTTCTCTCCCTCACTTCTTTGGGAGGATAATGTTTGAAAACCTCTGGGCCAATGGGGTGGATGAGAAGTGGACTGCAATCCATTTTTCTATCACAGATTGATTTTTTTTTCTGATAGACTTTCAGATTTCCCCCTCCTCACAGGTTAGGGGAGGGGAGATTAATCCCTTCCCCTCAGTAGGTGCTGTGGGCAAAATGCAGAGCAACTAGAGAACTGAAGCAGTGTGCACCTGCTTTCTCTCTCTCTTTCCTTCTCATAGTGGTATAGGAGTGGTGATGGGGGAACACTTCCACTGGTCTGCTAGAAATCAGCTAGCAAAGGGTAGTGGCTGACATTCTGCCACTTCTGCCATAGACTTTTTCTATTAAATAGAAACAACCATGCACAATGTTAGCCTTTCACTTCTTCCTTCTTCAACCCTTGTTCCCCTCCTAGAATGGCTACTTGTGTAGGAACACAGGAACTAGTTCCTAGCCAGGGACTCACATGGAGTTCATATTACAGACTATCCTCCTGACCTTACTCCTCTCTACCTGCAGGAACCAAGCTGTGCTCTTTGGTGGGAACCCACGCTATGAGAACGTCCCACTGATTGGAAGAGGATCGCCTCCCCCCACGGTACGGTGGGCGTCCGAGGCCAAATCATTTTTGTAACAGACCCTTTATTTCCTCTGCTTTTACTAACACTCTCTTTTTATATTTAAAAGACATCTTTTAAATTGGGACAAGGAAGCCTCCTGCTTGTGTCAGAAGCCAAAGTAGTTTTGTTTCTGATGTTAGAGATGAGGAAAAGTATTCTTTTTTTTATCCCTCTCCCTGCCCTGCAGACCAGACCTTTCAGAAAGTGACAGTTCTGAAAGAGTTTTTTCTCTGTTGGGAGACCAAAAGTGGTGCAGGAGGTCCTGCTTTTATGGAGGTTGGCGTTTCTTATTGCCTCAGTTGTGTTATGGCATCACCTATAGGCAGCCGGTGGTCCATTGAGGCTGCATCCTTGCAAACTAGTTGCATTGCAATAGGCTGGAGGGCTCCTCCATTTTATGGCATGGGAACTCAGCCCACTGTCATACCTGCAGGCTTGTGAGAGGCTGCTGTGCAAACCTATCTGATTGGTAGATTTGTGCCCATTGATATGTGCAGCTTTGCAGATGTATTACCTCGGTGCCATATATTTTTTTTATTTCTTCTGTGTGCATTAACATTTGTTTAATTGTCTTGCTTCTGGAGAAAAGAGTTGCACGTTCTAACCATCTAGAAGAAGATGAGTACATGCTCTGTTTGCTTTTTCATCGTTCAAAAATTATTATGTGTTTCAATATTTCCTTCAAACTTATTTCACTGTAAGCAAAAACAGTCCTAAGTTTGATGTATGTTCCTTTAAAACCCATCTTGCCTGCTAACGTTTGCTTTGTTTTTGCATCAACTGTTTTGGAGCTTATGTCACCTTTCAAGAGTAAGTTGTTTATATTGTTGTTGGTTTTTTTCTTGGTTTGGGGCTATTTTTGTTTTCTGTTTTTACTCTCCTTATGACTTCCCACAGTTTTCCTTGTGCTGTGAATTTTCCCTCCCCTCATAAGCAATGCAACCTCTGGAATCTAGGCTGTCAGACCTTCTGCTGTATCTGCTGGACTTCTACTGTCTGTGTCTTATAGCTCAGTCCTATTGCGGATTGGGCTGTTACACTGAGGCATTTACAACAGCAGAACAGAGTTACTCTGTCATAAAATGGCTGTTGATGGAGTGCATTTCAACAACAATAAAAGTCTCGGAGGGGCACTTCACAGTGTGAAGTTGCTGAGTTGTAATGTATTCACAGATGTGAAGCTGTGGTTTAGTGACATGGGCTTAATAGGGACTGGAAGTAGCTAACTTGACTACAGAAATAAAATGTCCCTTTTTGGTGCTTATGTGCATTAGTTATCATCAGTTGGGAGTAGATCACATGCACCTTGGCTGAATGTTACTCTTCATCACTGAATCTCATTTATGCTTCTGCTTTGCATGATAATGTGGATCTCATGCACTGATGGGCCCTCTGATCTCACTCCGTAACATATCTCACACTCACCTCACCTCCACTTCTGTCTCTGTGTAGCTTCCAAATGATGCTGACACTTGTGCTTCAGATGAAATTGACTTTGTCCCAGGAAAATTTACACCATTGTAGATGAGTCTTTAATGTACCATTGGAGTATTCTTTCTATGTTATGTGTAGACGAATAGTGATTGGTGTGCAGGCATGGCCCAGAGGGAGTGGGGCTTGCCCATGTGGTGACGGCCACACCAGAATGTCTCTGATCAAAAGTGGTTATTAAAATTATGTGCCAAAAGGCCATTTGGGGAGTGAGACTTTCCAGACCACTCTTAAGGTTCTCACAGACCACCTGTGGTCCACGGACCATTGGTTGGGAATCACTACTTATAAAAGATTATTTAATTAGAGGTACATATTGAGCAATCGGAGGGAATAACACCATTACTTTAAAATCCCCATTTAGTGTCCAAATTAACATTTGTTAATTTTAACCTTGTTAATTAACATTGCAAATTGTGAGAGAGAGAGTGAAAAATGTGTGCCACCATTTTACTAAGTATTAATCAAATTGCACTATTCCCTTTTGGGCTTATCTTCCAGGGAGCCAGCAAGCATCTCTTTTATTTATTACAGAAGTATGTCCCACCTTTCCTCTCCATATGGAGAATCCAAGGCAGCTTTCAATCAACAACATCAATAAAGGATAAAAAGATATGAGAAATAATGGCAGCATAACAAAGCCACAGATAAGAGCAATGCAGCTAAAGCCACAATAGCCATATACCAATAGCAGTATCTTTTTTTGAAGCATACACATGCTACATTCTGTATTCAGATCCTGGTTTATGATGGAGGTGCTCTGGTAGCATTTCTGGCACTTCAGTTTTTCATCCGATAAATGTTAGCACAGATGAAAAAGAAGCCACCAAAGTGAGTGTCCATCATCCTGATACTGTGATTGAAAAGAGGAAGGAAGTACTTTGAAACCTTCCTCTTTAGAATATTAACCCAATTCATAGCAAACAAAATACAAAATATGCCTAAGGCTGCCATCCTGTACACATTTTCCTGGGAGTAAGTTCCATTAAACTTAGTAGGACTTACTTCAAAGTAGAGATGCACAGGATAGCACTAAAGCTGTAATCCTATGTGCATTTACCTGGAAGTCAGCCCTGCTGAATAAGATGGAGACAGACTTCTGAGTGCACATGTATGGGATTGTGCTATAAGAACAGCTACAGAGATGGTATTAATGCAAATAGAAAGCTCAGATGTCTCCACACATCCTGTTTTTTTCTGTACCTGCACCACATCAGAAATTCAGTGGTATGAGATATTTGGAAAAAGAACGGATTACCAAGGGAAGTAGTATGTTGTATGATTTAAATTGTTTTTGTGCGTATCTAATTTTAACTGCCTTGAGCACCCATGGTAGTGAGGAAAAGGTGAGATAAAAACACATTAAATTAATGGTAGGCTCTTCCTTGCTGGAGGTCTTCAAGCAAAGGCTTGATGGTTTGACACTTTGGAGGTATGCCAAGATCTGTTTTCTTGCTTCAAGCAAGGGGTTGGACTAAATAGCCTTGAAGGTCCCCTTGAACTCAGAATCTGTGACAGCTTTTGCTGTTTCACCTGCCTCAGAGATGAGCAGAAGCTTTTCAACATGAAGATTCTTGCTGCTCTCCCAGTTTGGAAAGTTATGTAAGATATATCACTGCTCAGTGCTTTGGAGAAGCAGTCTATAAATATAAAAATATACACATTGAGGATGCAGAAAGAACAGGAACTACAAGTTGCTTTATATCAATCTGGATGGACCTGGCCTCAGTTTGTGAATATTACACCTGATCTCCGCTACAGTAGTGACAGATCCCATTTGGTGTGTGCTGCACTGCAACAGTGCAAATTTAGATAGACGTTGTATGCATTGAACTCTCAAGAGCAAATGTGGCCTCATTGCCAGCATAATTTTAATCTTGTGGCTTTACAGGGACGGAAGTTCCAAAGAAAACATAATGATGACTATCCAGTAGATTTGAACCAAAAGCTTACGCTCTCCATGGTACTTCCTGTGAGACAATGAATTGGAAAGAAAAGAGCAGCTGAAATTTGAATACAACTGCTGCAATCTAATTGTTTGAATTGTTAAGCCCAACTGACAATTGTTCTGCCTCTCCTGCAGGAGCTATTTTTAAATCAAGCGTTTAAAATGTTGGGGCTCAACCAGCTTGGGAAGTTTTAATCTTGCTGTTGCAGAACTTGCTGTTTGAAAGCTCAAAGATGAGACTAAAACTAAATGCAACCAGATTAATTCAGACTCCTCCTTCCACACACACTGAACAGTCCAATTTAAATAGGATTTAAATCCCCTAAGGAAAGGCTTTCAAGCTTCTTTGATTTCCAGAAAAATAGACTGTGAATAATTTTCGTTAATGCTAAGACTTGGAAAAGACTTTCTCCTCCATCCCATCAAAGTGCTGCATTTCCAATTGTACCGATAGAACCAACAGAGTGAGATTCCGTCCCCACATTCTGGGTGGGATAAGGTAGCCACACTGCTTTTTCAACTTCATTTTCATTTTTAAAAAACAGTGCCGGATGGATGCTCTGTAGGTAGCTTTACACAGTGGAGAAGCACAGGAAATAATAAAATGCCATTTCAAGAGAAAGTTAATGAAATGTGAGGCAGTTCAGAATGAATGGGATTTGTCTAGAAAGAATTCTACTTTTGAGCTTATCAGTTGGGAGGGAGAGGCATTTCTGTTTTTAAAAACTAGTGCTGGATGATGTAATCTTGCCCACCTGAAGATGTCAGTTCTGAAAAGAATATTTAAAAACACAAGTTTGCAAAATGGAAGGAGTTTGAGAAGGGAGAGGTTACAAAAGATAACAGTCCATAGCTGTTTGATGCCTCTGCTGACCAACATGAGGGGAAAATCTCATTTTTCCAGCAACAAGATACCCACTGGTGATGTTGAATCTATTACATTTGTATGCTGTCCCTTCCGGGAGCTTCATGGTTCTCCCACCCTGCCATGTTAACTTCACAGTAACCCTGTAAGGTAGGTTAGACTTCAAAGATAATGACTTGCTCATAGCTTTCTAGAAGCCTTTATCATAGCTGAGTAAGTATTTGAACCTATGTCTCTCTCATCCAAATCATTGTTCAGTCCACTTCACCTTACTGAAAATGTGCAGCATCCCTGCAACTGAGGCAACACTTGAGGGAATATATGTAGATTCCACCATCATTGTGGAACAATTGCATATTATGTTTGTACACCCCCCCCCCACACACACACACACAAGAGAGAGAGAGCACGCCCATGATAGGCCCTGATCTGGTCTAGAATGGCATTTGTGTTCTGAGCATGAGTACGTGCCCAGAATTAGTCAACAGAGGTCAGTAACCGACCTGCCATTGACTAAATGGGGCAAATGCCCCTGGCGCAGAGTCCCGCACCCCTCTAGGACCACGTGGAAGCCTCTCAGGCTCCTAATGTAAATGGGAAACTGCTTCCGTTTTGTACCGGAAGCACAGTTTTAAGACATCGGGGAGGCTTCTCCGACACGTCCTGGAGTTGATTGAGGCTCTGCAACGTTTTGGTGAGTGGGGGAGGCTGTTTCGTGCATGGGGGGCTGTGGCATTTTGTCAGGGGTGCCATCGCAGATTTTTGTCCCAGGCAACGTGCTGGAGACGTCCGCCACTGGCAGAGGTTACCCATGCCTCATCCTTTAAGAGAGCTCAATTGTTCACTCTAGCATTTAAAAATTTAACACTGATGGATCGCAGGGGCCCTTTTTGACTACAGAAAGAAATGTGTGGTCAGAAAAAGCAGGGAAGCCCATGCAAATCTCACCACTGCACTGGCATGCTCACAAACACCTGCCTTTGAGATAATGGGGAAGAGCTCTTCCCTGGGTGTACGTTTGTCACTCCAGACAAAAGCTTTACTCACAGCGGGCAGGGGAGCAGCATTTACAGATGCATCAGCATGAGACTGGGGCTTTCAGACACACTGCCAGTTTCCCTCTGTGCTTGAAGACAAAAAGGGCAGCAACTCCTTAAAAGACTGAAGTTTACACTTGCTTTATACCACAAGGCGGTAAAGCCTGAGTCTTAGAGCTGCTTCACATGTAGTTTTATGAATTCGCATACAGGTACATGCTACAGGGAGCCACAACCAGTCAAGAGTTTCCTGCAGAATATACCCCTAATACATGTGTGTTCAAATGCAAAACAATTTAGCACGTATAAGAGGTTAGATGTTAAAAACCACTTGAAATTACTTAAATTTGATATTGATGTATTTTGTGAACTTCTGGTGCACAAATAAGTAGGAACTGCACCTTCTTCATTTAAACATGGTGAAGAACCCTTGTTCTGTAAACAAAGATTTGTTAGAGATTGTCTCCAGAAGAAGAAATTTGTTATAAATAAAAGAAAATGGTTGTACCTCATTACAATTTGGGACGGGGGGGGGGGTTAGTACTGAACCAGTGGAGTCCATGGGTTGGATCAAGGGCAGGGATTGCACAAGCAGAATACCAGTTTCATTTGTGCCAGCAGTGGGGTGCCATTTGTGGGATCTCTCATCTCTATCAGCAACCTTTCCATCATATTACATACTAGTTCTAGTGATTTCCCAATTGGAATCCTACAATTTTTTGTAGGACAACTGGCTGTCCAACATGGAGAAGCCTATCCACAAGGACTGTTCTGCTTCCAGTACTCTGTCTGGATCCAACCCTATGTCCTTATTTTATTTAGTTGTGTCTGAAACACTTGCAGGGCTGAGCAAATGAACTGATGAGGTAGAAAATTGTGAAATTGTTTTTATTTTGGGCATTATGTGGAAGAGGTTTTCCTTTTTTGAAAAGCAGTAGCTAAGTATTTTCAGCAACAGCTGTTTGTGAAATAAGACTGTCAAGAACCTGGTGTGTTAAGCAGTTCAGCTTGATTTTTTGTGTGTGTGTTCATATAGTAAGACTCCTAAAAGATTATTTACCTCTTCCCACCTACCCACTCCCACCCCCTGTTCTTCAGTGGACAGAGTTCAGGTGCTTGCTTCCGTTTTGCCTCCCAACTATCATCAGTGTTGGTCTTTTCAAAATAACCAAAGTGTCATCTTTGGCATTATACTTTTCTTTACTTTGGGTACCTCTCTGCTTTTCCATCACATTTCACTTCACTCACTGCCTACTGTCAGGGTATAGTTTCGTTGTTTCCAGTTATATGGATCAAGCAAATTTCAACAAAATGCACATAAAAATCTAGACCTAATCTGTTGTCATTGCCATTATGTGAGACTGGCACATTAGGGGGAGGGAGCACCCTTCCATGATCTCCATCAGGCAGAACCTGAGCCATAGTTGAAATTGCAAAGTATAACTTCTCTCCCCTTGTCTCTTCTCTCCCTAGTATTCTCCAAGTATGCGAGCCACCTATCTTTCAGTTAATGATGATCACAGGCGACAGTATGGCAACGAATTTCCAGCCTAGCACTCAACCTGTGGAAAAAAACCCACAAACAGTGTTTCTATAGCAGAACCTGGCAACAACGGAAGGTGTGTGGACTGCAGGGAATAGGGTTGCCTCGTGGTGAGATGGCAAAGAAGGACCCTTGGAGAGGGCATCAGTTGAAGACAATACCTACTGGCACTCTGGATAACTTCCAGGGGTTATCCTATGTGCTGAACTGGCAGCTGTTTGCTCACAAAGTTTAGTCTTCCTCTTCTGCACAGACAGGATGGCAGCCAATGCCTCCATCTTCTGAACGTGCTTCTCTGAAGCCTTTTCCTTGCCTTGTCATCTCCTCCTGCTTCCTTCCTGCCACCAGTGCACTGTTATCCCAAACCTATTTTTGGGAGGGCAAATTAGGAGGTAGTAGACTGTTACAAGTTTATGTGCAGGCCAACAATTCCTCTTTTTCCCTCTCTGCACTAACTTTGGGGGAACTTTGCCCATCATTGATGGCGTGGTTTGGTCTTCCTTTATTTTATTAGTGCAAATAACAAGACCAGTACACTGTACACATAACCAGAACACTGACACGTGGTGTACCAATGACCTAAGGGAAAGGGGAGTACTTGTTACAAGAGAAAATGCTCCTCACTTCCGAGTCAATACAATACCAGCCTCTGGAATGAATTTCATGTTTTCTTCTGGAGAGGCATCTGCACAAAGCCTGATGTTGGCTTGGCACTATGCTACTTCATTATCATCCTCATCCCCTTTCATTAGCCCTGGTTTGGTGCATATGGTACAAGATCCACACAGTATTCTCCTTTATCACCAGTTCCTTTGGTCCCAGAGAAAATATGAAACTTGCAAGCCATTGCTGTGGTGGCCTCAGGAATTTAGAACAAGCTGAATTTTTGTTCACGTCTGTATTTTTTGTTTGGTATATTCTTTTTTTCCACTTCCAGTGTTTTATATCAAGTGTCCAAAGAACATAACCTTTTTTTGTCTTTTAAATAATTTTTATTAAAAGATTAAACTTGTTTTTATATATGTATGAGTATTTTGCAAGTTGACTTTTATTTTAGCACTGATTTTTTTTCTAAGTAATGAAAAAAAAAAGCAAAATTTAAATTAGCCTCCCCCAAGCAACATAACACCATTGGTCTCTGTATGGGAAAGTTTCAACTTGTTCAAGCGTTATTTTCTCCCACTGTGTTGAGAGGAAGTCTGGAGTACCTAAGAAAATCAAACTGAATTGGTGTGTAATGGAGTGATGGCTCAAGAGCACTGCAGTGAAGGTGTTATTGACCATGGTTATTAGCCCCATTCCCCTTGAGTAATGTCTGTCTGCTGTGTCCTGCCATAACAGTATTGTCACAGCAGCTAGGCTCTTTGTAGAGGTTCTTGAAAGTAATTCCTGCTATCACTGCTGATCTTGCCAAAGTAGACCTGCTCTTCATTACTGCAGTGGTTGCTAGCACAATTTTTGGCAGTTGATTTATAAACAGAACCAGATTCCCCATGTCAGCATCAAAGAGGAAGACTCTACTATGCCTTTCTTTTCCTATGCATGTCTGCCTCTGGGAAAGGAAAGAGAACCTGGCTGACAGTGGAGAATTGCTAGGGGACATGGAGAGGCATCAGGGGATCAAACTGCATCCAAATAGGTGAGTGGCATGTTATTCATCTGCAGGTTCTCCAGTGCCACCATCTTAGTGATCTAATTTCAGCATATGCCTAAAGCAGGTTCTTTTTTGAAAGTCAGCTAGTTTGCATTTGCTCTGAGTTTTCCCAGTGCATTGTTCAGTACCTTGATGTTGTTAGGAAAAAAAAAACAGTATATAAACACTCTCATGAGAAAACAAAGGGTTGGGTCTACCCACCCAAGCACAAAGAACCCAGGAAAATCTCCCATTTAAAACACTGTAGATGACTTCAGGTGAGGCATCAGCCTGGGTTTATGAAGTTTTTGGGTGGCACATTCTTCAGAACTGCTATTGCCAACCACTGCACATGGGTTAGAGTGCTAAAAACTGCAGGCGTATAAAGTTGTCCTCCTCAGCATATATTGCCACATGGCAGTTTTACTTACTTGACAGCAAGAACTCACTGTGTCTTTTATCAAGAATAACTCTGTACATATCATGTATGGCTACGTCGTTTGTACATCCATCTTTCTGTGACTGATTACAACTTAAGGCATGGGGGATGGGGAACCCTGATTTTATGCTTTTAATCTTGTCATTGTAACAATACAGGTAAAACTGTTTTTAAAACGCATGTGAACTAACCTCATCTTGTGCTCCTTTTGGAGCGATGCCTGATTTGTATGTACTGACTGGGAAGTAAATAAACACTTGTACTAAAAGGAAACCTTCAGTTGTCTGGGTTCTTGAAAAGGTTCACCACCCCAGTACAGAGCCATGGCAATTGTTAGCTACATCTCTGAGGGGCAAGAATTGCGCTGGTGTTTTAAAAAACAAAAACAACAGCTGGCTGGTTTCTTTATGCCATGAAACTGAGTGCCTGCTTCAAGCAGCTGTTTGGAGGAAGTGGCAAATATCAAGGGGGGTGCACCCTGCATCTGCCCATAACCTACCCAGCTGCTTCAATCAACATTCTGATTCTCTTATCACATTGTTCCTCCAACTGTGAGTCGGGACCCACTAGGTGGGTCGCGAGCCAATTTCAGGTGAGTCCCCATTCATTACAATATTTTATTTTTAATATATTAGACTTGATGCTACCCTGGTATGTGACTGCATTTGGGGAAATGTCACACATCTGTACTTTTGACAGGCTACTATGTATATTCTTTTAACAATGATAGTAAATGGGACTTACTCCTGGGTAAGTGTGGGTAGGATTACAGCCTAGGATTGTTAAAAATTTTCCTGCTTGATAATGTCACTTCTGGTCATGACATCACTTCTGGTGGGTCCTGACAGATTCTCATTCTGAAAAGTGGGTCCCGGCGCTAAAAGTTTGAGAGCCACTGTCTTACCACTTTCTGAGCATAAACAAAATGATTGGAGCAGCACCCACTGTCCTGTGAATCCTGGTCCTAACTTTGTATGTGTCCTTTTATCTTAGATGACCCTGAGTTAGTATCTTAGATGATCCTGTGTTGGTAGCTTCAATGCGCTTCAATGTCAGTAAGTGTAAAGTCATGCACATTGGGGCAAAAAATCAAAACTTTAGATATAGGCTGATGGGTTCTGAGCTGTCTGTGACAGATCAGGAGAGAGATCTTGGGGTGGTGGTGGACAGGTCGATGAAAGTGTCGACCCAATGTGCGGTGGCAGTGAAGAAGGCCAATTCTATGCTTGGGATCATTAGGAAGGGTATTGAGAACAAAACGGTTAGTATTATAATGCCGTTGTACAAATCGATGGTAAGGCCACACCTGGAGTATTGTGTCCAGTTCTGGTCGCCGCATCTCAAAAAAGACATAGTGGAAATGGAAAAGGTGCAAAAGAGAGCGACTAAGATGATTACGGGGCTGGGGCACCTTCCTTATGAGGAAAGGCTACGGCGTTTGGGCCTCTTCAGCCTAGAAAAGAGATGCTTGAGGGGGGACATGATTGAGACATACAAAATTATGCAGGGGATGGACAGAGTGGATAGGGAGATGCTCTTTACACTCTCACATAATACCAGAACCAGGGGACATCCACTAAAATTGAGTGTTGGGCGGGTTAGGACAGACAAAAGAAAATATTTCTTTACTCAGCACGTGGTCGGTCTGTGGAACTCCTTGCCACAGGATGTGGTGCTGGCGTCTAGCCTAGACGCCTTTAAAAGGATTGGACGAGTTTCTAGAGGAAAAATCCATTATGGGGTACAAGCCATGATGTGTATGCGCAACCTCCTGATTTTAGGAATGGGTTAAGTCAGAATGCCAGATGTAGGGGAGAGCACCAGGATGAGGTCTCTTGTTATCTGGTGTGCTCCCTGGGGCATTTGGTGGGCCGCTGTGAGATACAGGAAGCTGGACTAGATGGGCCTATGGCCTGATCCAGTGGGGCTGTTCTATGTTCTTATGTAGCAGTTGCCATAAACATCTGTTCAGATGTCAGCTTCACTTTGATTTATTGTATGCTTACCCCAAAATGGAAAGATAGGCTTTATGTTTCTTCTTAACTTCATGGAAGTGGAGAACACTGTATTCCAGAAGATGGGGCTGCAACTCAGTGGAAGAGCATTTGCTTTGTATGCAGTAGTTCTTAGTCTCTGGCATTTCAGGTGGGGCTGGAAAAGATCCCAGCCTGAAACTCTGGAGAGCAGCTGCCAGGCAGCATAAGCAATACAGAGCTACGTGAACCAATGTTCTGACTTCTGTAGAAGGCAGCTTCAGTGTCTGAAATGGGTACAGATGCTGTTCTGATCTTTTGCTCTCATTATCTAATAGCAGCTGGGAGAGGGATTTGTGCAGGGGAGGAAAGGGTTGAACCCCCTGGCCCTGCTCAATGTATCACTGATCTTCAAAGCAGCCCTGCAGCAGGCTGATTTTAGACCTGCAGGAGAATCTAATCTAATCATGGAACCTGTTTTGAAAACAGACAAATGGGGTTCAATGTGTTACTGAAATGGGTTTTCCTCTATGGAATACACTATGGAATTCCTCTATGGTTGTGGTCCTAGAACCATAACAATTCACTGGTGAATTTGGCAAGCCAGAATTAAGGGAATGTAGGAATAGTTCCTCTGAAAACATACACCCAAGGTGACTGAGGGTGCAACCCTAACCCACTTTTCAGCATGGACATAAGGGCAGTGCAGCTCCAAGGTAAGGGAACAAACATTCCCTTACTTAGAGACCTCCATCAGTGCCACCCAACTGCAGGATGTAGCATACGTCTCATTGGCACCACTATGCCAGTGCTGGAAAGTTGGTTAGGATTTGGACCAAAATCTATCTGTCTGTGTCTCTCTGGGCTAAGGACAATTTTACACTATTTACACTATAAGCAGTCAGTTCTCATCTGCTAGGGTTAGGTTCCTGTAAATTCTAGTGGATACCAAATTAGTGGATACTGAATCAGTAAGCCTGTGGGGAAAAGGGGTTAGGTTCCAGGGAATCCTCTTCACCATACACTCCATTAGTTTTATGAACTTGAATCTTGAAGTCTATGGGCCTGAGTGACAGTGAGGGCTCATCATGATCTCCAACATATGCTTCCTTCTCTGTGCGGCTATCCCTCCACTTGTTGAAGGTTGTGGCAACTGTGATGATTTCTCCATGCTGGATATCTCTTGATTCATTGAAAGTTGCTGGCCCAACAATCAGCAGTAGGGAGGGGGTTGCTTCAATTGTCCTCCTCTACCTGTCTCTTGGCTCCTTCCCTGGCTTGCCCCAGTCCCAGAGGTGTCCAAGATGGTGGGGCATGTCTGGAAGTGGGCACAAATGTGTCCAACAATTCTCCACAGGCCAATACCAATACCTGTTTGATGCTACACCTGCACAGTTTTGGCAGATAACAACAGGGTCACAGATAATGAGAGATAGGTGGCAATTCTGCTCTTCACAGATAAGTGATAAGCTATCTGCTTGTCACAGATAGCAAATTTGCATATAAAGAGAACTGACTAACACCATTCCTGGACTAAACCACTGGAGCAGTGGGAGAATTAGTTGAAAACTTGGGGCGAATCATGCAGAAAACCTATATGGGGGAGGAGTCAGCCTGTTTTTCTACCTGACATGTTGATGGATGAGGGAGAGAACCTTATATGCAGGGAACCTTTTTCCTTGTTTGATAGCACAATAGTCAAATTGTTTCAAGAACAGTTTTGGCCGACCTGTCTTCAGAACAACTGGAAAATGTCCTGGTAGGCACTTGAACACCTTCCAAAATGTGGCTCTTAGTTCTGGAGAGGAGTGCCACCTTATGGCAAAACCCATTCTAGCATTCAATGGATAAGAGAACAATGTGTATTCTCCTGTGGAACAGTTTTGGACTATAAGGAATGCAGTTGAAACAACATAAATTAGTGCCAGGCACGTAGCCTAGGGAAAGTTGGTATATAAATCTAATTGATTGATTTAATTAAGTTAAAATTAGATGTAAAATTACATCTACATCCTTAGATGTATTTAGTATAGTAGAAACATGAGTATCTCTCTTGTTTCTACTATACTAAATACATCTAAGGATTATGCTCACTTTGAGCTCTCATGTTGGCTGCCTCATGATTTGTTAGACTAAAAAATCAGGGTTATGCTAGAAACTGCACTATTTTGCCAGTTGACAGCATGCATTCAAGTAAAAGAAGGTACTTGGAATTGGCAGCTCAAAGTGCATTCTTCTGCTGGCATCTCATATTTGATATGTGAGTTATTTTGGTATATTTTGCATATTGGTTCATTTTAACAATATTTAATAGTTTTGAAAAACAAAGGAAAAAACAGATTTTTTAAAAAGGTAACAATGTCATTACTAGCTTTTATAAGAACATTCATGCCACCCAGCTACATGATTCAGCTGCATTTGCATTGGTTCGAGGTCACAACTGGAGCATGTTGAAGCATTATAAACATTAATCACAAGAGATTTAAAGAGCATTAAGCATCAATAAGTCTAAAGCTACTGGCTGGTGTTGCAAAGTTTGAACTATTGAAGCCAAATTATTATATACCAAATGCTAAATAACTGCTGCTTGCTATAGGATGGCAGTGAAACCAGGTCACATGTTACAGCTGAACCCTAAAGAGCAACTCAGTCTTTGTATTTTATGCAAACTATCCACAACCATGCTTGCAGCTGCCCAGGATTGTGTGTATATTTTTTCCAGACCACTATTTCATGGGATCTAGTTATCTTTCAAGCAAATATATGGATATTGCCTTTCCCCAGCAGTCAAATCTCAATTAGAGTTCCTGAAATAATGCAGCTGTGCTCCCTGGCTACAGGGACCATTGTGACTTGAAGTGCTGTCTGGTATGTAAAAGCCACAGGCCCTGAAATAATAGTGCTAGTGATGGTACTGATAACTTCTGCAACTCCATTCTGAGATTTTTACTCCCATGCTCTGACCCTTTCCATTGCTAACTGTCCTGCAAAGAGGGAACTTGAACAGAAGCTTGCAACTGACTAGACCAGTGTTTTCCAAACTGTGGGCCAGGACCCATCAGTTAGCTGCTACCTGATTTTCAGTGAGTCATGAAACTGACAAGCTGATAACTGAGGAAAAAAATTTATTGAGATTTTGGAAACCAAAATGGAGCAGCTCATTAGGCAAATGTGCATTGATTCTTATCAAAGGCCAGGCAAAGGGAATGTAAGGACACCAGAATGATCTGATGATGGAGCTAAACAAATGCTCCAGAAGGTGGTTTCCCCCACCACAGTAAAAAGGATAAAAATGTGGGTGTGAGAGGCTGATATAGTGAAACTTTAGTCTCATAAAACTAAGTGAGTCCTGATAGTGTCATTTTAAAAAGTGGGAACCACTGGACTAGACTCAGAGTAAAGTTTGCAGAAGCCCCTTGTCGGTTTCACCATCCTGAAAGCAGCCTTTAGTTTGGGAACTTGATGGGGGCTGGTTGTAAATCTGGTTTCTGCAGAATCTGCCTCACAAGTAGGCAGACTGCGCATGGATACCTGTGCTCCATAGTATACATGGGATTTTTGAGAAAGAGGGATGCAGCAACAAGGCCGATCTCCCCAACCTCTCAGTATGACAACTGGGTATTTTGCTAGATTTTTAAAATAAAAATGGGGACGTGCTGGTGTATCCGTTAAATGCTAAAATGCAGCAGAGGCACTCTTTGAAGTCATATTTGGGAGAAGCTCCCAGCAATATAAAATGCAGCTCAAGTGCTGCAAAAATGCTCTGAACCTTGAAACTGAAATGTGTTCCTGAGACCTGGAAAATCAAATTCCTATACTAATAAAATCATGTTTTCAAAAATAGCTGCTCAAGAAGTCTTTCGTTTGGGAAAAATGAGTTTCCCTATCTCATCCAATATCTAAGATGAAGTTTCACCTTGGGTTTCTTCCAATGGCTTGCTTTTTTTTTCCTAACAGGTTTCTAGCAATGGCCCAATTTCACATGGATGCCTTTATGATGCATTCTGTTATTCCATGTTGCTTGCAGCAGTATTTGGAAGGAGGCCACTACTAGATGATACCGAAGGCACTGCTTATGACTGTTGGCACTGCAGGGCTGTTAGGTCATTTGGTGCTATAATACATCATTAAAATAATACAAAAAAGAACCATGTTTTTTGTTTGGTTTTCTTTTTTGGAAAGCATGTCATGTGCTTGTGAGAAACAGCTGGGTTAGGATGAAATTTATTCCCTTGTGAGATCAGATCATGAAAGCTGTTCTCTTCAGTCAAAACCTCTCATCTTTTTACAACAGATTGTCTGTGTGATTTTTCTAGCTGATGCAAGGCCCTTGGAAATCAAGTGATAGATATACATAGTTGCCTTCCAGTCAGATGCTCTGAGAAGATAAGAGACTAGCCAGTTAATAGCCATTTCATATAATTTATAGAGGAGTACATCACATGAGAGGTTAGTGCCTAATATTTTACTGTGTGTTGAGAAATGGAATTAATAAGCACTGCCATCTTGCAGCTTGAATATTTTCCACTCAGATGGGGAATTGTTCTGGCAGAGAAGATGCACTCTTAGGGACCAGGCCATCTTTGTGCTTCTACTTTACTCCCCCCCCCCCCAATATCAGAATGACTTTCCTTGCTCCCAGGGCTTGTAGTGATACCAATTAGTTCTGCAGATGTTTTGCCATCCCACAGTCAGTGACTACGCTGCCATTACTGCTCAATACTCCCACTGATAACATTTACATACTCTCTTCTAATTGTTTTGCAATCAAAACCAAGTAGTCAGACAGCCCTGGACTGGTGAAGAGATGCAGCCCCCAAAACTGCAAGATCTTGCAAGACAGCTAATGTTCAGCTTTGCAGCCCTCTAAAGACCCTATGGCTTCCCCTCTCTAACCTCAGTATACAATTGTCAGGTGTCTTTTACAGCTGAGTGTCACAAATGTAAGGGTACTGTGTGAGTCACCATGGTCCCCCTTCTTCCAGGGTCTCATAACTCTGTGACTTCTTGGTCTGTCTCTCAACTACAGCATAATCCTAGCCAGGTCTACTCAGAAGTAAGTTCCATTGTGTTTTAAGTTGGGCTTACTCCCACCTTCCAATAGGTGGACCATGCCAAGGGGTACAGTGGGGGGGGGGAGGGGACAAATGTTGACAAACACCGGTCTGTATTTTCAGCCAGAGGGTTTAATTGCAACAAGCCTGTGTTGTGCTGGGGCTTGACAGTCCAAGCCTATGCATGTTTACTCAGAAGTCAGTCCCATTACGGTCAATGGGGCTTACTCCCAGGTAAGTGTGGACAGGATGGCAGCCTCAGTCTGCCCAGCAGTCTTCCTGCCTGCCTGGGCGATGCCCCCCACCTTCAGCTCAACCACAGCTTCCTGCTAAGAGGAGCTGGAGGCGGTGAGGGTGCCTTGCTCTGCTCTGCTCTGCGCGCCCAGAGGCGGCCCCGCCCGCAGTGAGATGCTTCCCTCCCCGGAGCGTTCCGCCCCCCCTCCCATCCCAGACGAGTCTCCATTCCCCCCTAGGAAGGAACCATACAGAGGACCAAGGGGTGGGGCGGTTCCCCCTCTCATTCTCCGATGGTGCCTCCCCCTTTGCGAAGAAAGGAGGCTTTTTTTCCCCACGTGACGTTCCCCGGCGTTGCTAAGAGACTGGTAAACGCTACTCCAATCGGCGAGACCTGAATGGCAGGGAGAGGAGCAGGGTAAGGAGTCGCGGGGGAGGGGGCGGCATTTGATGTCAGCGTGTAGAACAGCCACGCGCCCCCTTCACCACTGCACCTCCCTTCCTCCCCCTCCGTGGAATGGTTCAGACCCACCCTGAACGCTCCCTCCTCCCTCTGGGCAAGCCCATGAGCACCACCAGCCCTGCAGCGGGGCTCAGCCTGGGCTCCAGCATCTCTGCCTGGCAGCCTTGCCCAGCCCACAGGGGCGCACATTTGGCCCCCCCGTGGCGTATACGCAACGTTGGGCAGAAATGGCTTAGGCTGCCATCCTGTCCACACTTCCCTGGGAGTAAGCCCCGTTGACTCTAATGGAACTTACTTCTGAGTAGACCTGCATAGGCTTGGGCTCTTAATTAGGTTGCAATCCTCGCCTCACTTTCCTGGGAGTAAGTCCCACTGAACACAGTAGGACTGACACTTGAGTAGACCTGCATAGGATTGCAGGTCTACTAATAGATAGATTAGTAATAAATATTACTCATAATAATAATAATTAGTAATAGGATTACTATTACTATTAGTAATACTATTAGTAATTACTATTTACTACTAGATTACTATTAGTAATCGTATTACTATTATGATTACTAATAGGATTGCAGGTCTAATAATCCCGTATGTGTGGGATGCGAATTGGGGCAACTCACTATGATCAAGGAAAGGAAGTTGATTCTGCACATGCTCAGAGGCACTATGTCTTCATATGCTCCAGAGCTAAGCTGTGGCACCCTGACAACAAGAGCAACCAAGGGGAACTTTCTGAAACTTCCCTCACTCCATCAGTCCCTTGCTTCCACTTTCAGTCTTTGTCACTCTTATCCTTTGTTGCCTTCTTTTAGTATTGTTATTGTTACTAATGGTATTTATATACCACTTTTCAACAAAAAGTTCATAAAGTGGTTTACGGTTTAGCTTTTAGCTTCAGCGTCAATATCTCTGCTGCTTCTGGCTGTTTGTTTCCAAATTGACTTGTAATTAAAAAAAAATTATTGCCTATTGATACATGTCGTGTTGGATAGAGCTATCAGTGGATACTAGTAATGATGGCTGAATGGAACTCAGAAGCAGTATACCTCTGTATACCAGGTGGGGGCTGTTGCCCTACTTCAGTGATTTTCAACCTTTTTCATCTCATGGCACACTGACAAGGCAATAAAATGGTCAAGGCACGCCACCAAGTTGTTGACAATTGACAAGGCACACCATGCTGCCAGTGGGGGCTCACATCTCCCATTGGCCCTATTAATAAATGACCTTCCCCCAAATTCCTGTGGCACACCAGTGTACCAGAGCACAGTGGTTGAAAATGGCTGCCCTACTTGTAAGTTTTCCAGAAGCATCTGCCAGGTCATGGAAATAAGAGATCTATGCTAGATGGAACTTTGGCCCAATCAAGCAAGGCTTATACACTGACACAGCACTAAAATTGTCAAGGCACACCATTAGTTTTTTACAATTGACAAGGCACACCATGCTGCTAGTGGGAGGCTCATATTCCCCAATGGCCCTACTAATAAACGACCCCCTCTCAAACTCCAGTGGCACACCTGCAGATCATTGGCAGCACATCTATGTGCCAAGGCACACTGGTTGAAAATCATTGCTGTATATAATCCTGACCTCCTGCCTTCCCACCTTTCTCTTCCTAGTTTAGAGAGAAGGCCAGTTCATTCTTCCTGGACCTCAGTCCCAATATGGGTAACAGGCTGACCCTTTTCCAAAGGGCTATTTTATTCCTGCTTCCTAGGTTTACACTATTTTATTTATTTAAGAACATTTGTATCATGTGTTTCCAACCCTATCTGGAAGCTCAAGGCAGCTCATAGAAGAAATGAAGAAAACTTCAAATAATAATTTAAAAAATAACACAATAACAAATACAAACGTAAACAGCACAAGCAAGTCAAAAACCACTCATAAAACATTCTGGAGCCAGAAACAAAAACAAAGTAATCAAAATCTATTATGATGACTGTTTATATATGACTTTTCAACAAAAAAAAGTTCACAAAGCTATTTACGGGGGGGGGGAACCAAATAGCGAAATGGCTCCCTGTCCCAAAAAGGCTCACAATCTAAAAAGAATGCAGAATACCACCATCAAATAGCCACTAAAGTGCCTCTTTGCCCAGTTAGCAGGGGTAATTACCCAAAAGCTTGGAGGAACAAAACAGTTCTAACTCCTCTACAGAAGAGCTGCAGGTAGGGGGCAGTTCTCATCTCAAAAGAGAGATAATTCAACAGGCTGGGTGTCAAAACAACAACAAAAAAACCCCTGCCATTTATATGTCCAGTGGTAATGGCACCCACAACAGGGCCAAATGTGATGACCTCATAGGTCAGGTAGACTCAAATGGGAGGAGATGGCCCATCAGGCCTCAGGTCCCAAACCATTAGGGGCTAAATGCATAGGCAGCCAGTGGAAATGGTTTAACAGAGGCTTGACATGGTCACAATCTTTCTTTACAGTAAGCAGTTTGGTGACTACATTCTGTACCAGCTGTAGTTTCCAGAAAGCCTTCAAAGGCAGTCCCAAACAGAGTGCATTAAAGCAGTTCAACCTAAATTGTACCAGTGCAGGGCTCACCACAGCCAAGCCTGCCCAAATAGACAAGCGTATTTAGACTAGGAGAAGCACCCCTCAGCTACATGGCAACTTTTACATGAGATGTTTAGGTTTGCAGCATTGAGGGTGTATTGAGCTATGGGCTTTTAGGAGTCATCACTCACCCTGTTAAAAGCAACCCTAGTTCTTAACCAAGCAACCCTAGCCAAGCAAAGGGGGATTCTCTGAGGCAGGCTGGACTTTCTGCTAGCTAAAGTCAAGTCTTTCATCTAGATCAGTCTGTGGGCCACTGTAGAGAACTACACTGATATCACAGACAGGTTCAGGCTCAGCATTTGTTACTCCATACAAGTTTGGAAAAGTAAAATTGGAATTTGCCTTGTGATTCTAGCCAAAAGAGGTATTGCACTATAATTGCTTCCATTCTGGATTCTAGGAAACTAGTGATAGAGATTGGGGTGGTAAGTAACCAACCAAGTCAGTACATTCTCCAGAAACTAATACTGAAAATAAAAATGTTTCTCCTCCCCAATCCATATCCTTTTTCCACTTAGGACTGCTGCATGATTTTTGATTAAGACAAGGAAACTAGGAACCTGCAGCCCAAGAATCAGTTGGTAAATTCAAACCTGTGTCCTCCACTGAATAGCCTAACCCATTCTACTACTTCTTCACTACAGGGCCCTCACTACACACTTAGGATTGCCAGGTCACAGTGCTGCAGGAATGACTGAAGCCATGACTGGCATCATCCACCCTCATATGCTTAGAGCCCTGTCAAGGTGTAGAGCTAGCCACCCAAAGCCCTCTTGACTAAGGGCCCAATCCTACTCAGTGTGTGCCAGCTAGCATGCACTGTCGCAGACGTACCATAAGGCACGTTTGCGGGCCCTAGCACCGGTGCTCTGTTGTTTGGTGGTTGTGCAAACTGCCGAGCAGTGGAGAAGTAGGTGGGGGCGTGGGGGGAGGCGTGGAGGAAGCATTCCAAGGCGGGGGGAGGGCGGGGAGAGGATGGGGAGGAAGCATGCCAGGGGTAGGAAGCAAGGTGGGAGAGAGATGGAACCGGTGGAGATTTGCTCCACCAGGTCCAGAGCCTCTGTATTGGGCTGGCCGCCCAACATGGAGGCTCTTTATTCTACGCCAACCTTCAGGTCGTCGTAGAATCAAGTAGCCCCATTGTGGGGTAACTCAGTTTACCTGGGAGAAGGGGACAAAAGTCCCCTTCTCCCAAGGAGGAGGCGGCAGCTGCCTGGAGTATGTGGGATGCAGCGGCAGCCATTTTTGGTGCCATTGTAGCCCTGTGCACCGGTTTATGTATTTTGATTACTTGTATCCCATCTTGCTAGCCAGTGATTCTCAAGATGGTCTACTATAGCTGCAGTGAATCAGCCCCCAACATACACACAGACTTTGTTCCAGCTGATAGCAGAGACCCAGAATGAGCTTTCCTTTTTCTGCAGTCTCAGGCCACAAAATTGTCGATTGAAGCAGAGGCTCATACTCCAGGCAGTGGTTGGGGTCAGGTTCTATTGGGCGCCTCAGATCTGCTAGTCCTGCCCATGCAGGGTCCTTGAGTCAACCAATACTGTTGGTCTCAACTTCCCCACCAACATGTCATCTGCAGAGAGCACATGATGCAACGATATGACCAAAGCCATGTCAAAGGAGCAACGTGACCTTTGTCTCTCCCGTTTACAGTGAGCACCATGGAGATAGTTTACGTTTACGTGAAGAAACGCAGCGAATTTGGTCGACAATGCAACTTTTCCGACCGGATGGCAGAAGTCAACGTGGACATTCAGCCCGATCCCTTGCTGTCTGTGAATTTTATTGAGAGGGACCCCATTGATTCTGCAGTGCAATGTGCCAGTGACATGTCAGAGCATGAGGTAAAGTGCTATTCTGGAAACAGTACTTCCTACAGTATGTGAATTTTCAGCCTGTGGCATGATTGATTTCCAAGCTGCATGATTCAGCTAGCCGATAAGAAAAGAGTGTTCTGGCACAAGGAGTATATAAGCAAGGGATATAGACTTCTGCACTTTTCAAAAACTATTCTAATGTACTAAACCACCACAAAGCCGGTTTTGTGGTGGTGGATAAACCCCCCCCCCCCCCAGTATTCACAAGCACAAAATGAATCCAGAAACCCAGATGCTTTTCATGTTTTTTACAATGAAATATGAATAAATTAGAAGTCATTAAAATGTGCGAGGCAACGTGTATACATGCCTTGAGTGGTGGAGATTTCCCTTCTGTCCCTTGACATGTAGCAATGTTTTTACAGGGATCTCCTCCCAAACAGATTACACTAGGCAGGGCCACTTTTATAACTAACTTTTCCAGTCATAGTTAAATGAGCATATTTGTTGTAGCAGAGGCGAGGGAGTTGCATCTCCAAGGCTTATTTTCATGTCATTAAGCTCTTCTGCTAAGCCCACATACAGATACTCATGATAAGAAAGTCGCATCGGTGGTATTACTCATTGATTGGCTGTGAAACTGCTTGCAGATAGATGACTGTGGTTTTTAAGAGTGTTGAAGACTGCACAAGAGTGACATCGTTTTCTGTCTCTCCAAAACCCATGAATAGAGATGACTATGGGATGAGTACATGCCATAAGCAACAATTCTTCTTTCAAACTGGAAAAATCCCAACATCTCCATCCTCGCAGAAGCTATACCTAGAGCAGTTCACATTTGCAAGCTGACCATTTTCCCTATGAGATCCCTCTTGTTTAAATGGTTGCAGTGCCACTCCGTAATTGAAATAGCTGCTGGGTTCAGTAGATGAACACATACTTGGCATGAGTGAGGTCCTAGGTTCAGTCCCTGTCAAAGGATCTCAGGCAGCTGGGCTGGGAAAGAGCTGTGCCTGAGGCCTCAGACAGCCACTGCCAGTCTGCATGGACAAGACTGGGCTACTTGACCAAGATCTGACTCAGCATAAGGCTGCTTTGTATGTTTGCTGGTTGGCTGTTGTGGGCTATGTCTGTAGTACACTGTAGTTTGCCCTTCAATTTCTCTCAGAGTGCCATATGTGGGAAGGATCACATGGGAAAAATGTACAGCTGGATCTCATTTGTAAACAAGCCTACAATAATAAGATGACCACTGCAGATAATCAGGGAGTTTGGATATATTATTACAAGTGTAACTGTAATATATTACAAGTATAACTGATGACATATATCAAGTTGTTCCTCTACCATCAATGAGCAGACAACCCCAACTGGTCACCAAAACACTTCCCTATGTGCCACAATGATTAGAAGTGCCACTGCAATGTTTATGTAGTTTTTTTTCTGAGACTCCCAACAGGATTTAGCAGCACTGGCCATATATCAATGGTGTTCTAACTACTCGCAAGAAAGAACATGTTTTTATGGCCATTGATGGTCATGATGATCATTTCATCAGCTCTATCTTTCCTTTACATCAGATTAACACAGAACGGATTGAGATGGAAACACGGGGCATTAACCATGTGGAAGGTGGCTGGCCCAAAGATGTCAACCCACTGGAGATGGAGCAGACCATTCGTTTCCGGAAGAAAGTGGAGAAGGATGAGAACTATATCAACGTCATCATGCAGCTTGGCAGTGTAAGGTCCCTTGGCTGCTCTGTTAGCACATCAGCTGTCAGCAAAGCCAGGCATACTGCTTTGCTGGTTCTTTTCTTGTAACTTCTCAGAGTTTGTTCTCAGTGATTCATTTTGCTGCTTATCTTGTAGTTGATGGATCACTGCATCAAACAGAACAATGCCATCAATATCTACGAGGAGTACTTTGACGATGAGGAGACAGCAGGAATTACAGATGAACCTCCCTCCGCAAAAACTATCAATGTCTTCAGGTAGCACTTGAGCAGCCAGGATTTGCTTCTAATACAGTGTGAGCTGGTCATTGGTTGTGCTGCAATTGTGATTTTAGTTGGCCACTGAATTTGTTGAACAAAGAAGCAGGCAGGGCTGACTGATCCATGAGGCCAACTGAAATGGTCACCTTAGGCAACAATTTGGTGGGGGGGAGCACCCTTCTCTATCCTGTTTATTTCCATTGCTCCTCCTTCCACTCCCTGGATTTGAAAAGGGAGAGAGAAAATGTTGCGGGGAGGAGAGTGCTGAGCTAGGGGGTTCAGTTTTCTTTAGTATCTGTTGGGGAATGGGAAGAGCAGAAGCTGCACATCACTGGGTAAAGGGGCAATATTTGGCATGCTGACTCAAGCATCAGGAGGCCTTGGGCTGGCCCTGGAAGCAGGCATTGTTGCAGCTGCTGTTATTAAAATGATTATGATTAACCCCAAATTCTTTGGTTGGTCATTATTGAATAGGGCTGCCTCTTCTGTGTTGGGATCAAGTTTTATAAATTTCCAGCTGCTATTCCTTGACAGTCCTGAGAGCAAGCATTGTGAATATCTTCCTGGTTATTGGCTGTTAAATTTTCAAGGTGGGGAAGATTGCTTAATGTGAGCTTGTCTTTCTCTCTCTTTTAGTTTACTTAGAGTTGAACTGGATGTTCAGGGGCAGATATGGAGTTGGAAGGAAAATGGTGGGGAGCGGCGCAATTTGCAATGAAGTAGCAAGTGAGAGACAGTGTTGCTCCCCCCAGCCAGTCCCCAGATTTGTGTTTGTACATCATGGGTGAGGGAATGACTAGAAAAAGCAGCAGATGGAGGAAGGCCAAAACCCTCCCGCCACATCCTACCCCATTACATGTGGACTGGGTATCACACATGTTACACATGTTACACACACACACCCCCAACATGGAATGGGAATGGCGGGGGGGGGGCAAAGACTGTATTGGGAATGCAGCACACATTCATTGATTATCTGGATTAACTTTAAGGTGAAGGAGTAATGTACACAGAGCTTTAAAAAGAAAAAAAAATCTAGAGGGAGAGACACAGGGCCCAATCCTATCCAACTTTCCAGCACCGATGCAAATGCAATGCAGCCCCAAGGTAAGGGAACAGATGTTCCCATATCTTGAGGAAGCCTCTGTGACTGCCTCCCCACCACAGGATGCAGTGCACACCCCTTTGGCACAGCTGCACCAGCACTGGAAAATAGGATAGGATTGGGCCTGCACACAGTTGTCGCATGTTTGGCAGGACACAAGAGAGAACATGTCTCTCAGATATAGCCTACATCTTTATGGGGACAGGTCCTATTCTCATGCCACTCACAGCACCCAAGTGGTTGTATTGGTTGGAAACAAGAAACCATTCAAACTGGACTGGGACTGGGACATCTTGAGCTCTCACCAGGTTTCAGCAGGAGGAATGCACTTCGAGGTGGGAAAATGAGGCAGCACTAGTAGTGCCAAAGAATAAGGGTCTTGGAATTGACTCTGTGGTCTTGGAGTATTACGTGCAGAAGAAACTGAGAGTATACTAATTAAGCCATAGTGATGTCTTTTGATACGCTGGATTTATAGGTATTTAGGCCTGGAATAGAAAATATTAGTATATAGTTTTTCACCTGCCAGACCTTTGAAGGATTTCTGTAGTGCACTCTTCAAGAGACTTACTAACAGACCCACATAGCCTACAGCCTGTTAGCAAATGAACACCATTGTCCTCTGTTTTATTATCAAAAAGGGACCCAAACTCAATCAAGAGAACTGCCACGCATCTCTCCTGGCACCCTGACAGAAGCCGGAAGCTGGCAGTCGCTTATTCCAGCCTAGAGTTCCAGCGGAGTTCCAAAGACATGAGCTTTGATTCATATATATGGGATCTTGGTAAGAGAGGGAGAAGGTTGGGGCATTATTTTTCTTGTAGAAGACCTTAGTGCTGGAGGATTCATCTCTTGATCTTGATCTACATTCTGTCTGGCTGTCCTATGCACTGTGGAAGATGCTAAAAGTTTCCCTGATCCTGATTTTGCCTGACAAATGCATCTCCCAGGACCTGGTCTCACTATTAGTTCTGCTTCTTATCTCTCTGTTCTGCCACTCAGTGCAGCTGTAGCCTCAGGTGAATTTGCCCCATTTCCCAATTCAAACTTACTGAATTGCTGGACAGTTACTCATAACCGCCTTCTAGTGTGAGGGTATGGGGAGGAGCTGAGTGAGTAAAATAGCGAAATCTTCCTCTTCATACTTTAGAATGGGGAGGGTCAGAGGGAACTATGCAATCTATGCCTTTTCCTTCTGCACAATAATGTATTTTCTTTCTTAGAAACCCCCAACAAACCAGAAATGCTGATCCGGCCCTCCTCTCCTCTGATCTGCTTAGAATACAACCCCAAGGATTCTCATATCCTGATTGGAGGATGTTACAACGGGCAGATTGGTAAGGGAAATAGATAATACATAGAAGGCAGAAATGATATGTGTGTGTATAGGTATATACGTAACTTGAATCCTACCCCTCTTTGGCTCTAGCAGTAATCATATCTAAACTAATCTTGACTCCTGGAATGATACAAGAAAATAATATTTCTTGTAACTTTAATGATCTTATTTGCTGGTGTTTAAAGATGCCTGCAGCTTTTCAGTTTGTGCACAAGTATTTTCTTTAAGCCATTTCTGCCCAACATTGCATATATGCAACGGGGATCAAATGTGCACACCTGTGGGCTGGGCAGAAATGGGTTAAGTCAGCCAGCTATGAATATTCAAAGCCAACAGCAAAATAAATTGGATTCCTCAGTATCCATGCCTAGTGAATGTTCATTTAGTTGGACTGATAATAATGGGCATCCATTGCAGGTCTTCACAGCCTAGGAACAGGTTTTTGCACCAAAATTAAATAATGAGTCACAACCCAATCCTATGCATGTCTACTCAGAAGTAAGTCCCATTAGAGTCAATGGGACTTACTCCCAGGAAAGTGTGGATAGGATTGGGCTGTAAACTAGGTATGGTTTTCTTCCATGTTGATTTAGGTTGTCCCAAGCCTCTATAAGGCTGAAAATGCATAGTGAGACATTGTCACTTGTCACCTAAGCACCCAGTGCTGTTGAATTAAACTCAGAAAAAAGGCTATTATTATGCTAGAAAATATCATACTATCTAAATACTGTATTATCTATTACTCATCTTAATACAGGCAGCAAAAAGATTATTTGATTCATGAATACATTCATCATTAGCACCTGGCTTCATACCAGTTCTGAACCAATCAGAATTCTGAAGGAAGAAAATGTAGCATCAGTTCTGGGGTTTAATTTCTTTAATCTTTTAAAAATTTGTTCCACTTTGCTAAATGGGAAGTCACCTCAATTAAGAAACAATCACGACATTTCACTCCACTCAATCATTATCCCAAAAAGGGGGAAAGAAAATTAATAAGTAATCCTCCAGCTGTGTTCTACACAGATGTTTCTGCAATCATCAGAATCAAAGTAACAGAGAGAAAGCACCAACCGTGCAGTCACAAGAGCAGGACTGGCCCATCCACGAGACCAACTGAAGCAGTAACCTCAGGCAGGACATTGGTGGAGGGACACTCATCTCTGTCTGATGCCTCTGTTGCTCCTCCTTCTCCTTCCACTCCCTGGATTGAAAAAGGAAGAAGGGAACAGAGGGAAGAGGAAATGTGGAGGGGGAGGCTGGCACATAATTGGGTAAGGGGGCAGCATTTGGCATGCTGCCTCAGGTGTCAGGAGATCTTGGGCTGGCCCTGCATGACAGTATCAAAAGGAGAAAGTGCCATCAGTACAACTGTTTGTCCCATTTCACTTCCTGCTCCAAGAGCAGCACTGAGTGTCTTCCTTAGCCACCATCCTCAGCTGTGCCTCCCAATTGGGTATGCCAGCAGTCCAGCCTCCCTCTGCTACATCTGACAGAGAAGAGGCATGGAAGCTGAATCCCTGTGATGCACCCAGACTCAAGTCCCCCTACTTCCTTCCACTTTGACTCTTCTCTTATCCTCACCAGTGGGGAGGGGAGGGTGGGACAACTTTCCAGGAGGTAATGATGGCTCAGTCCTCACCCTGGCTGCACTCTCACCCAGCAGTGGACCTCCCCATGCCCAGGGCAAAGGTCCATGATGGTGCCCCCCGCAGGGTACCGCCGCCCCCCCATGCAGAAATCTGCCCCTCCCACTCACCTGAGGCTCACAGAGTCTCGTGCAACTCAGGAACACGTTGAAGAAACCTCTGTGAGGTTCCCCAATGCTTTAAACTGTGCTTCCGGAAAACCCAAAGCACAGTTTCCGCCCGTTGGGAGCATCAGAGAGGCTTCTGCAGGGTTCTGGTGCCTCGCGCCTGGGGCTTTTGCCCTATCGGACCTTACGGTAGGTCCGCAACTGCTCTCACCCTAACACCCCACCAGCCAGTTTTTTTAATGGAACAACAGCATGTATGTTCAGCAGTAGGAACTGCGCCAAAGAAAGCAGCAAGTGATGCTCTGGCTGCACTCACTACTCTCTCCCATACTCTCATGCCTCTGTTTTGGAAAGGTACTGCCACTGTTGGAAACAGGAAACTGGGTGGGACAAAGTCAGAACTGATCCACTTTGGTAATTCCCTACGCTCCAGTGTATTTCCATAGATACTATTGTAGCCTCCTGCTTCTCACAGGAATAGGTCTTACCATTCCTGTTACTCTTGCCCTCTGTCAATGTGACATTTTCCCATTCTTGCAAACCACATAATATGAATGTTGAATCAAACCACTATCCCATCTTGCCCAGTCTTGTCTGCTCTGAATGGTGGCAGCCCTCCTCCAGGGCCTCAGGCTATCACACATCAGACTCGAACCTTTTTACCTGGGGATGACAGGGATTGAACTTTCTTCAGGCAAAACTTGTGCTCTGTCACTGAGTTGCAGCCTCACAGCTTGTCTTTTTTTTGGGGGGGAGGGGGTCGCGGCATGGGTTTACAGAGAAACAGCATGAATGTGTAGATCATAACAAGACTTTCTTACCAATCCTTTTCAGAGCATGGAAATCTGTGCTCTATAACTGGTGCTGTGAAGTATCGCCTGGGAGGCGCAAGGCCTCCTTATTCAGAATCACCCCCAACTGATTAACTAGAATGGTTTTGTGCCATTGTTTTAAGCGTTCCCCAAGGCCTCCTTTTGCCAGCTCCATTTATGATCCTATTACTTTTCCATTCACATCTGCCCTTTGATTTAATTGTACTCCCTTTTATGTTTCTGTTGCCATTTTCAGCAGCAATCGGATATGACAGGGTATATACTGAAGGACATTATCAGGCACTTCATAGGTAATGGAAGAGAGAGTTGATTTCACCTTGTCCTTCACAGGCCTCTCCAGGCATGCAGTAATGATCCCATGAAACACATTCTGTCACTTCCAATTGCTTAATTATAACTGAGCTGCAGACAGCAAAAGCAATTCCCTGCTGAGTCGACAGAGTTCCAGCCCATCTGCTAGCTTTAAAAAAAAGAGGGGGGCACTTCTTTCATATCAGTCTTTGATAATGGAGGCCTTTTGATATCAGTCTGAGGGTTAAAGTGCAAGCCAGAGATACATGGGTGAATTTCTGCATCTACCACAGCCAACACGTGATTTTTTCCCTGTAGAAAAGTAACCAGTACATCCAAATAATAGTCCTTACATTGTCATTTGAGATGGTTACACCATTTGTTTAATCAAGTTTCTTCACTACAACTTGCTTGCATTGTCTCTTCCCAATCTTTGGATACTCATCCTGTCCCCTAAATATAATACTACTAATAGAACGATGGTATGTAAATTAAATGCAGAGGAAAAGGTGGCAATTGGTTCAACTTTATTTATCTGTTCCAAAGAAATGGTGCTTTGGAAGGAAAGCTAGAAAGGCATATAGAGCTTCATGGCAGTCAGGACAGGTCAGAATTAGGCCTTTGAATGACACTTGAATTGCCCCTCTTATTTCTTGTGTCTGAGCATCAAAGGCAAAAGCTAGGTACACTAGATGGACATTTGATTTAAAATAGCTGTTGACATTTTCTCCATGTGCCAACATAAGAGAACCACAGTTTTTAAAAGACCCTACTTATGGAGGCGTATGTGAGTAAGAGCCAGTTTTTAAGTACATGTAGTAGGTTTGCTCAGTAAGTAGACTGTTTTGCAGGACAGTTGCAATGACCCAGTGCAATTGATGATTTTGGTAAGAAGATGCATAGATGAGCAAGTTGAGTTCAATAGGAACGAACAAGTATGGAATTTGATTACAGCTGCAAACACATTGATTGCAAAGAATGGAAGAGAGGGTTCTGCTCCTTCTCTCAAAGAGCAGCTAGTAAAAATTTGGAAGGTAATAGAACTATCTGAAGAAAGCCAACACACTTTTTCCAGCATCAGCTTTCATGAACAAGAGTTCACCGTCTGATGCCATCAGTTAATGGGATATATTCTTTTAAGAGACAGTAAACAAAAGGAAGATTTACTGATAAAAGGCTCCCCTTCACTAATGGTACAAAAAAATAGAGAAAAGTTGGATATTAACAAATTTGGCGGTTTCTCTATAGTTTCAGTATATCTTATTATTATTAACATAATTATTTGTGTATGATTTGTATGTTTTATATATTTGTTATGTGCGTATTATAAACATTGCTCTTTATATTCAATTAACACAATTCAGAAATGATGCATTCACACTGAAAGGTTTCATAGCTGCTCTTTTGAAAGCATTCTCAGAGGATAAGCTTTTGGTTACAATGTTCTGGTGGTGTGAAAAACCTAGCTGAACTTTTTGGAGTGTTTTTCCCCTTGTGTTCATATTCCAGGAGCTTGACACGTATTGAATAGCACAAGCTAGAATGTCTAGTAACATAATAGCCAAAATGAAATAAACTTCTGTTAACCTTGTTTTAGAAACAGAGGAAGGAGAGGATCTATGGTAGCTATGATACAGAAAGCCTGATAGTAGGTGACAGGGAAGGAACCCACAAGTAAAGGGAAGAGGTAAAAGACAAGGTGTAAAGCTGTTGATAATGTTTCTTGATTATCTTTTGCTTCCTCTTAGCTTATTGGGACACCCGAAAAGGAGGGCTACCAGTGGAATTAACCACAGTTGAGCTTGGCCATCGGGATCCTGTGTACAATGCAATCTGGTTGCAGTCAAAAACCGGAACTGATTGCTTTTCTGGTTCCACCGATGGGCAGGTAAAGGACTGAACAAGGTCACCATGGATATTAGAATTTGTCACAACTAACCACATCATAATTGATGGCCCTTGCGTAGGAAAGGTGGCACAATGGCAACCACAAACTTCTGGAGCAGTTGGAATTGCCTTGTGCTGCTGTAGCATGGCTCTGTACTCTGAAGCTATACAAAATGACTTTTGCTTGTCTGTGCTCCTTTGCCCTTGATTGGCTCAAAAAAACCGACTGCACTTATCAGCAAAGTGTAGTGCCTCTTTCATAGATGCTGAATCTAGCTGATAGTGCATATAGCCTAAGAGCAGCCAATAAGTTTCCTGGCTCCATTCCCATCAAATGCCCATGAACGAATGGAACAATCCAGACTCATGAGTAGATCTGGGCTGGGAGAGCTCTGGCAGGATCGCCCTGGGCTCTTTTGCTCACTCTTGTTCCTGTTTGCACAGCATACTATATATTCTGAGATGTGGATAGGAAAGTTTGGGTATCGCAGATCATGCCTCAGACCTGAGGAGTCAGCTGAGTATCATGTCACATCCAGTCCTTCAGTTCAGTGAACCAGGAGCAGAGATAGCCAAGGAAAACTAGGGTGAAAGGCTGATGTCTAGAGGAGATCAAGAGGCAAGAACATTCCTGGCTCTGGCAAAATGTGCAGTCAAAGCAGCAGTGCTTGTTTACTTTCTACTTCCTTTGGAAATATTATTGGAAAAATAGACATGCACCATCCAGAAGATGGAATGTTGAGCATAATGTGTTTTTCAGCATCTTGATCTTGTAGCTTAGGTTAAGGATTAGAACTTCTGAAGTCTGGTTAGAATCTTGCAGTTGCTGATGGGGTAGATATAGGCAACCATGCTATCCACAAGAAAATTGAAATTCACAGTATAGCCTGGCCATTTGACGTTTTACAAATACATTACATAACAGTACACTGTTTTTCATCTCTTAAAAGCCATAACAGAAAGCTCTTGTGGGATGAGATGCCAGTGGATTGTAAATAGTCCATCTTACATCACATATATAGCAATTGCCAAAGAAAAGAAAACAAACGTATGCATTTTTTCTTTTCCAGGTCTTGTGGTGGGACATCCGTAAACTAAGTGAGCCCACTGAGACACTTGTGATGGACATCAGCAGGAAAGGAATCTTGGAAAATGCTTTAGGAGCCATTTCACTGGAGTATGAGCCAACCATGGTGAGCTCTTTCTGGATTCTCCCCTTTGCCACAGCATTAAGTGGTTAAAAAAGAGCTATTTGTAACTATTCCAAGAAATCATATATTTCATGGACACTGTAAGTACAGTTTATCAGTGGTCAGAGGGACTAATCTGCATCTGCTAGATTTAAAGCCCTCCACCTGCTTTTTTTGAGCAACAGTATCACTTACAAAATGGCCTTAGTATAGCAGGTTGAAGAACAGAATTTGGATATTGAATGTACTGTGTATGTTGTTAAAAAGAAGCCAACGACAGTGGGAAAGACCTCCATGATCTTCAAAATAGCCTACACTTGTGTGAAGTTCTACTTTTTTCTACTTTCTTTCTATGTAAAATTGAATGGGTTGGAAATTTAGTTGCAAAAATTTGACCTTGAGACTGGAGAGATTGAGAGGACAAATTTGCTTTTGGGACTGTAGCAGTAGGAGAAGGTGATAACTATGGACAGTTTAATAGTATCATACACCCTCTGACAGCTACTGTTCACTTTCTGGGTCCCTTTTTCAGGCATGTGTATCAGTGCTTATGTTGGAGTACTGTCTTCATCACCCTCCAACATCACAGACCATTTCAGATTCTTAATGCTTTAACCTCTGGTATTAATTGGAACATTGCAGTGAGAAGGAATCAATCTACAGTACACTGAGTCCCCTCTGGCACTCCCCACTCACCCCACTGAGTGCTTTCGCTGCCACCGCGGCTGAGGGCTCAGGGATCAGCCTGGCCTATGGGCCTTTGGCCAGTTTTCTGCATTGCCAGCCCTTGATGCTACCCCTGGCTATACTAATAGGTAATAATCTATCTTTTTAAAAATGGAAGCATGTCTAGAAGAGGATGTTATTCATCAGTGTGCAGATTTCATGGAACTTTTTGGTTTTGTTTTAATACACCAGCTACTTGAACTTTCTTATCATAAGTGAAACATGGATCACAGTTACTCAAATTTGGGTCAGCACCACTGAGAGTGGAAGAAGGCAGGTGATCTAGTCATTGATCCCTCCATTTCTTATTTTTTTCAGTGGCAAATGCAGCAGTGGACTCTGATACCCTGGACTGGGACAGAAGCACTGGGGGAGGAGATTAACCCATTCCCCTGCGCATTGGTCTCAGTTGCAACTGCCCCTTCTCACTCCTCACCTCCAGAAGTGGGACAAAATGTTTTAAGTCCCTGTTTTAGCTGAGAATTCAGGCGTCAGTGTGGTAAGCCCAAACTTAGTTGAGGTACAAAGAGATTCAAATTCTTAGCCCCTGTAGCTCCTAATGTAAGCCTTTGGAAGAGATTTCCTCTCTTTGGGCATCACTGAATGTAACCAAATACCCTGCTGCCTTCCTTTCAGTTTTATTATACAACCTGTAGCTTGTCATACCAGAGCAATAATGGCCTGCAACCATGTCTTATAGATCAGAGCATTTATGGTGGAATCATATGACTCTAAATGGCAATGTACTGCTTTCCTCCATATTAGGAAGAATTCATTTTCTAACCTTGCATTCAAGTGTCTAGTTCTAAAATGGTTGCTGCTTAGGTTGGGGTGTGGGAATCAGTTGCAGCTTGTAAGAGGTCTAATCTCTACAGCCAGCAGGGACTGAATCTTGATAAGCACCTTCGTCTTTTTGTTACATGGCCCAGCAAACTCCTAATCACTGAGACTACAGGTTTGCTGAGAGCCATCAGAGAGGCTAAGATTGAGAAGCACAACCCATCACCATCATACAAACCTAATTTGAAGCTTTGGAAAGAAAATGAGTCCATACAGCCCAAATAGGTTGAAATTTAATTAATCCAATTAATTTAAATTAATGAGAGTATGTTGTTCTCCCCCCCCCCCCCACACACACACAAGTGAGTTATAGTCATGTGCTGGGATGGGGAGAGAAGAAGGAAGCATTCATTCTTGTCATGTTGTTGCTATGGTGTGTGACCGCAGGCTGAAGATCTGTGGCCAAATCATAGGACATCCTTTCCTGTTACTTATTACTATTTCCTACTAGCACTCGGTATTCATTTGCAGCTTCAGATCTGGATTGACATGGAGATAATCAGGTATCTAAAGTTCCGACCAGAGAAGGGGAGGGAATTGCTTCAGAAATCAATAAGGGGTCCTGAAGACAGGAGGAAGCGTGAGGCCCTCACAAGAACCCTCACAAATATTATAGGAAATAATCAGTAAGGGGTCCTGAGGACAGGGGGAAGCATGAGGCCTTCACAAAAACCCTCAGAAATATTATAGGAAATCCTGATTTTTAATACTACAATGGGTCCTCTTATTCGCTGGCTCAGTATCTGTGGATTTGAATATCCACGAATGCTGACCTTGCGGCTGGAGGGCCTCTCGGACACTTCTGAAAAGGCACTTCTCGTTTCTTGGTAAAAGAAGAAGGCACGTTTCTTCTTGTGCCTTCCAGTTGTGTCCAGGAGGTCTTCTGAGGGTTGAGGAGGTTGCACATGAGTTCCCTACACTTCGGAAAGCTTCCCAGTCGCTTCTAAAAGTTATTTCAGGTTTCACCCCAGATTTCCATGTAATTTGATATCCATGGGGGGTCCTGGAATAATCCCCTGTGGATACTGAGGGCCCACTGTATATGTTTTCTGAAAATTCCTACTTATTCACCACTTTGTGGCCACCAAGAATAACTACTTTTTCTCCTTTTCATATACAGTGTTTGATTAACTGACATCCTTTAGATAATGTTTGATTATCATACCTGCAGAATTCCATAACTGCTGTTTTTTGTTTTGTTGTGTTCCAATTGTACGTGGCAGCACTGTTTAAATTAAATTTAATTACATTTAAGAATTAATTCAGCATCACTTACCTGTCCACTCCAAGTGAACTGTGAGAAACCAACCTGAAACTTTCCTTGGAACAGGGCACTCCAATGCTCAAGTGACAATCGCATTCTGCTGTGTTTCCAATAACAGCCAACCAAGTTCATGGTAGGAACTGAGCAAGGGGTGGTGATTTCCTGCAACCGCAAAGCCAAGACTCCTGCTGAAAAGATTGTCAGCACATTCAGTGGACATCATGGCCCCATCTATTCCCTGGCTCGAAATCCTTTCTACCCCAAGAACTTTTTGACAGTTGGGGACTGGACTGCACGCATCTGGTCAGAAGAGAGCAAAGAATCCTCAATCATGTGGACAAAGTAGGTAACACATCCTTTTGGTGTAATAATAATTGTAATCACAACATACATAGACTAGTAATGTTAGCAGCAGAATCCTTGTTGCTGTCTCTCCTAGATGATGAGGCTTTTATAGGACAGGAATCTACTCTACTAAAGGTCTGTATTTTTCATCTCATATATTCATGAAGTGCATGCCAAAACAATAATCTGACCATGGATGCAAAAGCCCTCTAAGGTCGTCCTCCTCCTTTCCTCATTCAATGGCTGTTTTGACTTGTTTGTTGTGGTGTTTGGGGAGATAACACGCTTTGGCCAAATAATTGGCTGAAAACTCACTGCAGCAGAATGTCAACTCAGTGCTAGAGATTTGGTCCTCTGTGCGCAACATGCAAGGCAACTTCCAGCAGATCAGCACTAGGAATTTCCTTCCTTCAGTTCTCCTGTTCACGGATGTATTTGTCTGTCCACCAGTCTGGCAGCCCAATCCTATCCACACTTTCCTGGGAGTAAGCCCCACTGAGTCTAATGGGACTTACTTCTGAGTAGACATGCATAGGATTGGGCTCTTAGAGTGCAGCCCAGACAGCAGGACAGAATTAAGCATGCAATCCTATCACACTTACCTGGGAGTAAGCCCCATTGACTATAATGGAACTTACTTCTGAGTAGACATGCATGGGATTGGGCTGTAAAGCTCTGTTGGACTTCTTAGAGTAGGGGAGGTTTCCAGGTAGAAGAAAAAAATAGCAGAGATTGTGAGTAAGTTATATTGGGGCAACAGAAACCTTCAGAGAACTGAAAGTAATTAGAGATGAATTTTATGTCTGTGGTTGAGTTAACTAATTAATCATTTGATTGATACACTTTTTCAGTCCTTATTTTTTAGAAATGCTGAACCTATGGAATTTTCAAATTATTATTATAAATTATCTATAGATATATAGATAGTATATTGTATTTTATATATAATATTATATTTATATTAATATATTAATATTTTATTACTATATTAATTTATATTAATAATATATTAATATAATA
The DNA here is from genome assembly GCF_035046505.1 of Tiliqua scincoides. NCBI lineage: Eukaryota > Metazoa > Chordata > Lepidosauria > Squamata > Scincidae > Tiliqua > Tiliqua scincoides. The sequence continues at coordinate 148,879,094 of NC_089822.1, forward strand.
CTATTCTATTTTATTCTGCCCTTCTTCCAAGGAATTTAGGGCAGGATGCATGGATCTCTTCCCCATTATATCCTTCCGACAACCTTATGAAATAGGTTAGGTTAAGAAATGGCGTCTAACCAGGGGTTCCACAGTTTGCTTCATAACTGCATGGGGATTTGAACTCTGATCTCTTTAGACCTAGTCCTCTAACCACGACACTACACTGCACTACATGACACAACACTACACTATGCTACACTGTCTCTCAACATGGAATATTGAGGCATAACAAGGTTAGGCTTAACATGACCCAGCAAAATTAAGAGGAGTAAGTTTGTTTAATTGGGCACAATATACAGAATGTTTGTATCATGTAATTTAGGAAAGCAATATTGTTCACTTTGCCCCTTTTCACAGTGGATGTATAGCAGAAACATGCCGTTTTCATGTAAAACTGTATCTTCAACAGGCAATGAGGATAGCAACCCTTTGGGATGTAAGGGACAGGTTCCAATCAATGCTTTGTTCTGTGGCAGGTACCATATGGCTTACCTCACAGATTCGTGTTGGAGCACCACTCGGCCAGCTGTCTTCTTCACTAGTAAGATGGATGGGACCCTTGATGTCTGGGACTTCCTCTTCAAACAGAATAACCCCACCCTCAACCTGAAGGTGATTACTGACAAGAACACATCTGTGTTTATCGTATTCTCCTGTGACTTCCACTCTTTAGAGGTGGAACATTAAGTGGCTTTGGTGCATATATTGAGCACTATTAAAAGCAACTATTCTGAGCGATTTTGTAATCTCTGCCGTATATCTGTGGGTTTAAATAGGCTCTGGTGCTGCACCAGTGCCAGAACAGTGAGACTGAAAGATGAATTGCACCTCTAAGGGCGTAATCCTAGGTTGCTCTTGCGCCGGCACAAGTCCCTTGTGCTGACCCAGGAGGGTTGCAAACATTGCCATGAGGCACATTTGCACCTCTTCAAGAGTTGGCTAGGCTGGCGCACAGAGGCTGAATTCAGCCTCCATGCCAATGGAGGGAGCGAGCCTTGTGTTCACTGAGCTGGGCTGACGCAAGTCTCTGGGGTGGGTGGGGAGGAGGCAGGGAGGCAGTGGGGAGGAGGCGAGAGGGAGGCATTCCGGGGCCGGGGAGGGCGGGTAGAGGGTGGTCCTGGGAGCGGTTGGGTGAGGAGCGGGGCTGGGATCTGGCTGTTATGCTGGATCCCAACCCCATTCCCCAAGCAACGCAGAGCCGCTCCACTCTCCTTGGACTTGCCCACCTCAGGTGCTGCACACGGCTGCTTTCTTGGAAAGGGAAACTTGCATACCTGGGCTAAGTTTGCAAATGGCACAAATCCTTATTTGGCTGCAACTGCATGTGTTTCTGGAAGCAGCTTCCAAACATATGTAATGGCAACAAAATAATTACAGATTTCGGATACTTCTTTCGTGTATGAAGTTTATCTCTAGATAGGGAAAATGTGTGAAGTGAGGAGGCTGGGGAAACAAATGCCATTTGAATAAATCCCTGCACAATCTCTACTCTCGATCTGTTCTTCTGAGATGCTGGGCATTTTGGAATGTCTGAAAGTAAGAAGGTTTAAAGCTTCCTCTTCTCTCTTGCCCTGGTCTTTCTCCTTAGGTCTGTGATGAGCCTCTCTTCAGCCTGCGTTTGCAAGACAATGGACGCTTTATTGGCTGTGGCTCCAAGCTGGGCACAGTGACCCTCTTGGAAGTTTCCTCTGGCCTGTGCACCTTGCAGCGGAATGAGAAGAATGCAGCTTCAGCAGTGAGTGTCTCTTACCTTTCAGAGTCAGGGCCCAAGCAGGTGGCCTTCTCTCTAAGAATTGGTGTGGGGTTTCTCGCTGTACAGTGAGCTCTGCTTCTCCCTGAACTTACATCTCTGTGCTTTTCCAACATGGATTCTTGCCCGCATGCCTTTTTCAGTCCCTTTTAGAGTTGCTGAGCATGTTTATCTGTGGCAAATGTTTATTTTTCTGGTTTTGGTTTGAGTTTTTGTGTGTGTATTTTTTTCACTTGAAGAATTACTTTGGGGATAGAGGACAGGAGATGGGCTTTGATTTTCACAGGGCTGGCCTATTAACACTCCGCAGTCTCCCTAATGAAAATGTGATTGGAGAGGTGACTACAGAATTAGAACAGTGGCCGGCCAGCCAGTGGTCTGCAGTGCCAGCTTTTTCAGGAAGCAGGAAGGTACAATTGCTCCAAGGCTGAATCCAGTTTGGAAGTTGGTCTGTCTGACCAGAAAGGGATAATTGCAGCTCTACAGTGGGCTCAAGGTCTGTCTGCTGATCGGTCTCAGTCCTCAGCTGGTTTGAGGATTTGCTGCTTGTTTTTCTGCTGACCATTTTGCTGACATTGGTGTTGTCCTTCCTAGAGAACAGACTGTTGGTACATATGCCAAACTGAGAGAAATCCATGTTACCCAGCTATTACTCGTTGGAACACCACAGTGACATCCATTTTTTTTTTTTCTGTTTCCCATGTTTCTAATTTCCATTTTCTTTTTCTATTTTGCACTCAGGGCCTTTCCAGACAATCAGCTTATAACACTGGAAATGTGTGCTGGTTAGTGTTGTTGTGGGAAATACAGGTCTTAGATTACTGAAGTGCTTCTGTTATTGGGATATAACATTTTCCCAGGACTAAAATCACAGTTTACTGTTGCCAAGAAACTGGCGCGTTGTAGAATGTACAAAGAAGCACACACGTCCCAACCCCTATTGGATGGTGTAGGAATTGTTGTGTTCCCTGAGGCTTTTCCTCAGGAGCTCATGCAAGGCCATGAGCTCCTCAGTGGAGAGCTCTGTTGCTACACTCTTTGTCAGAAATGACCACTGTGATTCTAACAGTGGTGATGTGGCGACAGTTATGAATGAGTCTTATGAGGCAAATCACAGTCCTCAGACATTTTGTATTCCTCATCTCCACAAGGGCTTGGTTGAGCCCTTTCAGCTGTAACTCCTCTGTGCATCTCAGATGTTTGAGCGGGAGACTCATCGGGAGAAAATTCTGGAGGCTCGACACCGTGAAATGAGGCTAAAGGAGCGGACCAAGACAGAGGGCAAGGAGGAGGAGGTCAAAGAGGAAGTGGAAGAGGAGAAGCCTGAGGAGGTCCTTGCTCGGGTGCAGAAGGAGTTCTTCGAAGTCATTGATAATGAGCTCCGGCGCAGGGAGCGTGCAAAGACCAAGTTGAAGTCCATTGCAGGCCAGGTAAGGGGGCTGCTGACAAGGGAAGGGGGACACATTCAGGAATGCCATCTGGACTGCCATCTTATAGTGATGGTAGCAGAATGGAGTATCCCTTGAATGACTAGATTTGCCTCTTAGCCATGAGACAAAACCAAGGGAGACTAACAGCGCAATTCTAACTATGCACCAGTCCCTTGCGCCAGCCTAGGAGGGTCACAAATGTGCCAGAAAGCACATTTGAGCCTCCTCGGGAGCAAGCTGCTCCAGCACACAGAGGTGCGCTGGCACACAGAGGCTGAATCCAGCCTCCGTGGTGGCTTCTGGGGTGAGTCTTGCATCAGCCAAGCTTAGCTGATGCAAGGCTTTGGGGTGGGCAGGGAGGAGGCGGGGTTGGGAGGGAGGCATTCTGGGGTGGGGGGAGGCTGGGTGAAGGGCGGTCCCGGGGGTGGGCGGGCAGCAGGAGGCGGGGCTGTTATGCTGGATCCCAACCCCCATTCCCAATCCCAATTCCCGAGCAGTGCGGAGCAGCTCCAAGCCACTCTGCTCTCATTGGACTTGTGCCACCTCCTGAGGTGGCGCAAGCCCAAGGAGACCCATAGTGGCTGCAGTGGTTTACCTGGAGGTAAGGGGAAGAGTTTCCCTTACCTTTGCCTAAGCCACTGTGGAGCTCTTATCTCGCGCTGGATACAGCAGAAGATAGGATTGCGCCCTAAATGTCTGTGCTGGGAGTCACTTAAGTAAATGTAATTAGTCCTGCTTCAGGAGCCCCCAAAAATACCTTTTGAGATTCTGATACAATGGCAGCATGCATGGAAAGAGATGGTGCTCTCTAAGGGTCAGTCCCCAGTTCTGCAAAAAGCTTACATAAAGTCTGTTCAGTACTGAGTATATTACTGTGTACAAATTATTGTACACACCAGTGTTGTGTATCAGAAGAGAAGCTGATTTTAAAATCATAATTAATAAATAATAAGTAAGATATCTTACTGAGCTCCTCAACGTGAACATTTGAAAATATGCATATTTCAAAATTATATCTCACCTTTCTGCTTTGAATGGCATTCAAGGTAGCTTGCATCAATCTGTAAAGCAGTAAACCATAACAATAACATGATTAATGATAAACAAATGGAAAATAGAAATATTTTAAGCTTCAATACCAAAAATTCAAGAAAATCCAAAACTCAATCAAATGAGACAGAGAACTTAAAAACCAAGAACAGGAACCCCACCAGTAGCAGGAAGGGGAGAATAAGCCAATCAGCATATAAAACCACACAGTAAATCCACACACCCCCAAAGTTGAGAGAACAGGATGGACTTCAGCTGCCTCATCAGATGTGAGCATTGTCCAGAAGGAGTTCCATAATTGGGACACCAGCACAGAAAAGGCCCTGTCGCTATTACTCACCCACCTAGTTTCCAGTGATGGAGGCACCTGGAAAGGAAGCACCTGGAAAACTTTGATGGTAATCTTGACTTGTTGGCCAGGTACATATGGGAGAAGATGGTCTATGAATTACCCCAGTCCCAAACCATTTTAGGATTTTTAAAGTCAAAGCCACTTCCCAAATTTACCATCTCATACTCTGTCTTAGGGTTAGTTCTCTTTCACCAATAATTGATGGTGATACTCTGCATCACATGGTCTGCTTGTGTTGTCGCTGCTGATCTGTTAGTGCCCTGATTCTGAAATATACAACACATTTCCTTTGGAAGAAGTCAAGAAAATGTACTCTGAAGTGGCTTAGGATCAAGGTGGAATTAATTTATGCACCAAGATAGCTAGGCTAACCACCTTGCCCCCCCCCCCAAAACCCTGTCTTTATGCAAACCAGTTCCCTGATATGTTCCGAGAAACAATTTTAAACAGTGGCATTGCTAAGGGGGGGCAGAGCAGGGCCTCTGAGAGGAATTTTACCAGGGTGTATAAAGTTTCTTCTGGCTCCCTTGGCTAAGGGGGAGGGGTGAAACAGAGGGGGGAGGGTGATGCAAGCAGAATGGGGCAGGGAGGGGCAAAACACGGGGAGGGTGGAGACAGCTGGATAAGTATTTGGAGTGCAGGTCTACCCACCCATGTGGCATCAGCAGCAAGATACAGAAGTACAGAAAAGTCTCTCTAAAATCTTTTAAATATAGGAAATTGTGTCAAAAATTAACATCATCATATTTAACTTCACATTAGAATGGAAAGTGTACTGTTTGTACCAAAGCTTGTTTCTGCAGCAGCTGTAGGCTTGCAGCTGTGTCCCTGAGTTCCTATACATGTCCTAGTAAGCAGATCCACAAGCCAAAGAGCTACTGTAGCAGGCCGGTTTCTTCCCGGATTTGACACTGTGTTAAGGAGTGTCATGTTGGCCCAGCATATATGGCTCGCCAGTAGCCGCAGCTGCACACTTATGGTTGTGTCTCCAGCATCCCATGTGGGCAACAAGCAGATAGGAAAATGTAAGATCCCAGGAAATTCTTGGGCTCCCTCCTTTGGCTCTGGGGCCCCTTTTGTGACCCCTGGCCTTTATGAATTAGTTTCTGATTCTCAGAAGAACTCCCAGAGCCTTTAGACAGGGACTTCTGGTTTTTGCGGTGGGGATTCGTAGGATGTGGGGCGGGGGGGGGGCTCTAAAATCTTTGACTCCAAGCATCCGATACCTTAGCTACACTACTGGTTTCAAATTGTCACAAAAAATGTTTCTTATATCACCACAAAATACATCTTTCTTATATTTTTAGGGGCAGGCATTTGAAGATGAAGAGAATGGAGAGGCAGCCCCTAAGGTCAGTATTCCTTCCCACAGTTGTAAATACCCTTGTGAATATATACTATATAGCAGTGGTTCTCACACATTTAGCACTTGGACCCACCTTTTAGAATGAGAAACTGTCAGGACCCACAGGAAGTGATGTCATGAACAGTAGTGGTATCATCAAGCCGGAATGTTTTTAACAATCCTAGGTTGCAATCCTACCCACACTTACCCAGGAGTAAGTCCTACTGACTATCATTGTTAGAAGAATATACATAGTAGCTTGTTAAATGTACAGGTCTGTAACACTTCCCCAAATGCAGTCACATATCATGGTAGCATCAAGTCTAATATATTAAAAATAAATATTGAAATGAATGGGGCCCACCTGAAATTGGCTCGTGACCCACCTAGTGGGTCTCGACCCACAGTTTGGGAAACACTGCTGTATAGAGTTTTAGTTTCTGAATTTCCAGGTGCCCAGGATCCCCTGCTGATCAGGTTCACAGGGTCAACTACATTGTATCAAGAATTTTCCCTAAACTAAAAGCATAACATTAACTATATAAATCCTAAATGTTGATTTCTATGTTTTTACATTTATTTTTAAATACAGTATTTGAATCCTTTCTTTCCCTTCCCAATGCCCAAGGCAGCTCAGACAACTTTAAACAGTAATACTGCAATAGCACAGTCCTATGGGCTTGCATTCTGGTGGCACAGTGTATTTATGGCGGTTGCAAATGCAACTTGCCGTTCTGTGTAGCCAGGCCACTACCACAAGCAGTGAACAGCCATGACCATGCACCAGTGGCCTCTAGAAAAGCCCTAGTGCTTATATGTCAGGTGGGCAATGGCAATTTGGTGTAGGTCACAACTCTGTACTGTTTCTGTTTTATATGGATGGAAGCAGTGCAGGCTGGGAACTCAGACTTAACTACTTCTGTTTTTATCAAACAAAAGACATGTGGTGCAGGGAAGGTTGCACATTGCACTCTGGATAAAGAAAGGAAAGGGGGGATAAAGGTGCATCCGCTTATTCACCCACACTCCAGCCCTCCACCCTACAATCACGGGGGTACGTGCACATAAAGGTAACTTTGGGGGGGGGGGTTGAAGCTAGGGGACACTCTTACCATTTTCCTTCTTAGCACTTCTTCTACCCAACAGGTTGTTTTTTTTTAGCCACAGTGACCACTTGTGCTCAGGGCTGATCTGTACATTCAGCAAAACCATGTGATGGAGTTCCTCTGGGACGGTACCCCTCAAACTGCAGTTGAAGTGACAGTCTTTTGAATGCATCTCATCTAAAAATATGCATAACTGCACAGAAAAACTAGCATCAGTGTGCAGTTAGGCTAGAACCTTCTCCCTGACATGCTAGTTTCTATGTGCAGTTGATGTATTTGCATGTGGGCTAACTAAAACATGTTAAGTGGTAAAAAATACCACTTATTGTCACAAATGGCATAGTCCAGGAAGGATTTACCATAAGATTTTGCTGAGCTTGTAGCTTGCATCTTAGTATAGTACCTTTTAATTCATAAGTCATTGGGATGCCCCTTTCTAGTGGGAGTTTGGAAAATCATCCATCCTATTTTCTTTTCCTGCAGGGGGAGAAGGAAGAAGAGGAGGAAGAAGAGGAGGAGGAGGAGGAAGAGGAAGAGGAAGAGGAGTGAAGCCTGGTGTTGAGTTAAATGGAATTTATTTTCTTGCCTTGTTGGAGTTTTGTTCTCCTTCTGTTTGTCATTTTTCTACAGAACAGACTGCACCAATAAAAGTAGCAGCATTTTTCTTCCTTTCTCCCCCTACTCTGACTTAGTCAAACAAGTGTCCAGCTGAGCGTTGAGTGCCTTTGCCATGGAAACTCACAGTAACTCTCAACAGTCAAGGGCCAAAAATAAAATTCAAGATAGTTATGGTAGTTGAGTTTCCACCACTGGACTGAAACCAACAAAAGGAACTTCAGCGTAAAGTACTATTAAATGCTACATATTGGAAAGAGAACTCAAATCTGGATCTGCAAGACCTGGGAAATGAGCTGTTTCTTCATATCTCTGAGGGAAAACAAGGTGTACTAGTTGAGTAAATCCAAATAAGAGTCAGTGATGTGGTACAACTGAAAAATGACCAGTCAATAGGGATACAAATGAAGTAGACAGAACTCAGAGAAAGGGTTTGGAAAGTATGACTTGACAAAACACTGAAGGAAATTTCATGTTTAGAGAGAGAAGTTTACTAGAAGAAAGGACCTAAACACCAGTTTCCGGTACTATTCACACATAAAGAATGAAGTGAAAAACTTAGATCAGGGGTGTAAAACATAAGGCCCGGGGGCCAGATGTGGCTCGCAGAAGCTTTTTAACTGGCCCTCGAGCTCTCAGCTGCTGAGCAGTGCTGATGTGTCACTGCTGAAAGGGTGACCCAAGTGATATTTGGTCTCTCCCATATCTTGAAATATGATCAAGATTTGTGCATTTTCTCTTCTGTCATTTGCAGCTAATGAATTCCTAAGTGAGAAAAAAGTGCTTATGACCTGTTTAACGACCTCACTTCCTGCCTAGTGACATCACTTCTGGATCTCAGCAGGCAACATGAATGCTATTCGACCCTATTTATGAAATGGGTTTGACACCCCTGACTTAGGCCCAATCCTATCCAATTTTCCAGTGCTGGTGCAGCCATGCCAGTGGGGCGTGCACTACATCCTGTGGTGGGGAGGCAGTCACAGAGACATCCTGCAGGTTCCCTTACCTTGGGCCTACATTGCAGCTGCACTGGTGCTAGAAAGTTGGATAGGATTGGGCCCTTAGATGGTAGAATTCTGGACTGTATCACTTCAGATCACTAGTAAGAAGTTGCATTTTGGACACTATCATGTGAAAAGGCCCTTGCATGTATTAAACAAAAACACAAGAAGGCTGTACTAAATCTTTCCTCCATTATGTATTTTATTTTACTACCTGATGGGACCTTTTTTATGTAATCAAGCGTTCAAAAATGAGTTCCTCCCTTTGATCTGAAATGGTGCATTTCAGAATTCTATCACCTCAGCCTATGTAAAATCAATGGAAATGCTCTGAAAGTCCATTTTAAAGGGGAGAAGAACTAGATCCACTGTGGAGCAGAAGCAGTGAATTTGTAATGCACTATAGCACGTTTAGCCTGGATATCAAGAACTACCTCCCAGCTGTAAGCATGACTGTAAAGTCCTACCTGGAACAAGCTAGGAACACTACCAAATGTCCTTTTCTGGAAGAAAACTAGATGTATTAGGAACCCAACCAGTGCAGGTGGTGGGCAAAAGTGTCTGCCAATTCTATACTCTGTTTCATAGTTCTTCCTTACATTCGTTCTTCCTTAGATTGCAAGAAACAGGATCACAGCCTTATAACTACATTGTTCTCTGTGACAGAGCAGCAGCTTTGTCTTATCCTGTGGTAATTGGAGCATAGCTCTGCGACATCTGAGGCTGGACGTAAGGAACTCACAGCCCAATCCTAACCACCTTTCCGGCACTGATGCAGCCATGCCAATGGGGCACGTGCTGCATTCTGTGGAGCACGTGCTGCATAGGGGAGCAGTCATGGAGGCCTCCTCAAGACAAGAGAATTTGTTCTCTTACTTTGGGGCTGCACTGCAGCTGCATCAACACTGGATAGTTGGTTAGGATTGGGCTGCAACTCTTACTGAAGTAAAGACGCCAATGTATAAGCATGAACTCAGCCATGTTGCATCACCTTAGCAGATACCTAGAAAAAAATGTCTTGACAATGTACTGCATGTAAACACCCTGGAAGAGAGGGTGCACTCCAGATGTTTCCTAAGTAGCCCTAAAAGTCGAACCAGCATCAGAAGGTTAAGTGACGCCTGGTGTTTTTCTCTTGCGGTAGCTAGCCTGGTAATCAAAACTGTGGCCAGGTTTTTCTTCCCCCTTCTTTTCAGAAAGATGGGTCCTTTGGAGAGAAACTAGACAAATGCACCTATAGCATGATTGGGCCTGCATGATCAACTTTTACAGGTTGTAACGTGTACTTACCTTTTGCAAGGTAAATAACGTGTAGGGGACACTGTTGAGATTGGGATCATGGACAATTCAGGATCATGGACTATGTATTCTGGCTATATGATATCATCAGGTTCACATACAGTGTGCTCTAAGTACCAGATGCAGGGGAACAACATTTGGAGAGGGGGATTCCTCTCCCAGAAGCAGCTAGTTGGCCACTATGGGAAACAGTATGCTGATTTGGATGAACTTTTGACCTGATGCAATGGGGCTCTTTTTAAGTCCATAAGACAGTGCTTTAACTCTTTGCCCTACCACATTTTTCATCCACATTCCTTCACCGCCCAACACACGGCGTTTCTGTGTGCACGGGATGCCTTTGGGCATCCTGAAGGTTGAATGTATTTCCTGGCTAATGGATTTTCCTCCAAATGTATCACACATTTCTCTGTAACAGAACTAAGTGGAGAGTTTCTTCTTTTTCCCCTGGCCAGCACAGACGGAGAGAAGGTCAAGTATCCATCTCCTCCTTAAGGTTAAGCCTTAATTCAGGGGTGTCCAAAGTTTTTGGCAGGAGGGCCACATCATCTCTCTGACACTGTGTCAGGGACCAGGGAAAAAAAGAATTAATTTACATTTAAAATTTGAATAAATTTACATAAGTTTACATAAATGAATATATTAAAGACGAACTTATATGAATGAATGAAGGTCTTGCAATAGCTCAAGGCCTATAAAAGGCCTGGCACAAAGCAAGGCTGGCCTTTCCTTTGCTGCTGCTACTGCTTCACAGATGTGAAACAAGAAGTAGTGGAAGGAGCCCTCATCCCACAGCTCACGTAAGAGGTTGAACAGTCGCCCTCACACTGAGAGCAGTTGCGTTGGGCCAGTGTGGGCTCCAACAAATCTCCAGAGGGCCAGAGTCTCATTGGAGACTGTGGGCTCCCTGAGGGCCGCATTGAGAGGCCTCAAGGGCCACAAGTGGCCCCAGGGCCGGGGTTTGGGCACCCCTGCCTTAATTCATCAGACGTCAGGTCAGAGGGCTGCTATTGCTTGTGTGGCACAAGATTCTCTTTTTCCTGTACTCTGTCATGGTTTAAAGAGATGTTTCCCTTACTCTCTGAGCTGGAAGCTGTTGGCTGCCTTGCTTTTCCTCCTTGAGGAACCAGTTGCCCCTTCTCAGTTGCTGCTGGAAAAGCAACAGAGACATTTTTCATCCCTTCTCAACCCTCTAGCATTTTCAACGATGCATACACACTCACTGTATGTATCCCGCAGCTTTAGCTCCAGTGCCCATCCAAGCAAGAGTGAATGCCGGTGATCACAGCAGTGTCAACATACCTGCCGCTGATTATTGCAGGGCAATAGCTCTGCCAGGCGCTGATGAGTGAATTATTAATGGGATGATCATCTTGCAGTTCATGTGCAACACTTGCTCCCGGAGGCAGAGGCAGAGGGTGAGAGTAATAGAGAGGAGCTGCCTCAAATGGAGTCCTTTTACAGTTTGCCCATGGGCAAAATACACTTGAATTAGCAACCCTTGTAGATTGCCTATATTTTTAAACCCTCCAACCTCACTTTTTCGTGATATTGGACCTTTGAGGTGGCTAGCACCTTGATTTAAAAACTGTATAAAATACCATAACTAAAACATTGCAACTTTGACTCCTAAGCACATCAAACAACAGAGATGAGCTGCAAATCTCATGTTAGGGTGAATATGTGAAGGAAGGACATTTTTCAATCAGGGAGTCACTTTAGAGAAGATCCTGTCTCTGGGAGACGCCTAACTTTTGAAGGTAGAGGACACATAAAGCAAAGGCTCAAATGAGGATCTCAGCAGGTGCACAAGTGCATGCGGGTGAAGGCAGCAGTGATTTTAGATAGCTTTACTTGATCCCTGATCATTTTGCCTCCATAGTATGCAGGTCAGGGAAGTCAAGGTTGACCAGGAATATAGTTTGCCGAGCGCTAGTTTGAATAGCTGGGGCTATAGGCAGGCAACAATTCTTAAGTGAGTTGGAAAAAAGTGGGTTTGCTCCACAGAGGGTACACAAATATTTCTTTTGTCTCACTGCAACCTGTGGACTGATCAGTTTAGGAAGTTTTGAAAACAATACAAATATCTGTTTAACAAAGGCATAGGTGGGTGAGCATACACACCATGTGACACCCATCTTTCAAACTGTCTTCAATCTTGAAAAAAGAAAAAAACTTTTGCTGAGCTTTTGAGAACCACCACAGTGGGGTACCCTATGATTCCTTCTGAGGTTGCAAAGGATGCTGGGACCTACCTGTTCACCTGTGGGCAGCAGCCAACCTCCCTCAGTCTCCAGTGAGATCCTAGCAAGGAACCTCCCAAGAGGTCTTCCCAAGAAACCTATCTTCAGCATTTTCCATCCTTGGTATTATTTTAAAGAATGTGACATCATGCTTGATTGTTCTCAAGCAGTTCAGGCTGCCAGTGCGCTATAGTCAGTTCATAATTGAGAAAAGAGAACTACAACCAGTCTTTAAACATCTGTGGTTTGACTTTCTGCAAACTACACTTTGCTGCAAAAACTATAGGTGGTGAGGAAGGCAGAGGCACACATTTTGATCAAAGTAAGCTGAGAAAAATATCACTTTTGACCAGCTCTGTGTGTGTGTGTGTGAATAACTGGTTACTTAAGTCTGCGTACCTAAATACGTTTACTAGGGTGTATACTTGGTGAGTTCAATAAGACAGTGCAAGTCTGCACAATTCCTTCTGCGCTCCATAGTAAGAAGGTTACAAAATGCAGGCTTTGGGGCTTTGCCACTACCCTCAGCTTTTTCTCTCTCTCCATCCCCACTTTTGCTCTTCATAACATACAACCTCATGTTCTGAAGAACTTGGAAGCTTACTCACATCTTTGAGTCATCTTGGTTGGTCTTAAGGTTTTCTGAGGCTATGGCTTTGGGATTTTTTCTAAGGGAACCAAGAAGCCTATCTCCAATTTTCATGCATTGTGTTGAAAAGACCCCTGTTTTCTTACGAGCAAAACTGTCTGCAGACTTTTGACTATATCTGGACTTCGATTTGATAGGGCTGCTGGGTGGGGGCAGATAATATCGCTCTAGTTCCAGCAGACAGGTCACCAACTGACCATCCCTGCAATACACTAAACAGGGCAAGGTTAGTGAACCTTCATGCTTACTGAACAGGATATGAAACAGCTGTGACTGCAAAGAGATTCACTGGCTTTAAAATAGATTTGGATAGTTACCTGAAGAATGATGGTCCATAGCGAAGGTGTGCTTGAGAATGATGAAGCGTGTCATGGTGGCCTCAGGTTGCTGAAGCTTAGCTGCTAGGAATGGCTGTGCTCTGCACTGAGGATGATGGCAATGGACCAAATACCCATGCAGGTAATGAACTACTAGGGCAGGAGGTCTGGTCTAGAGGATAGAGCTTCCATTTGCCTGAAGATAACATCCGCAGGTCGCCAGTTCGAGGCCACCGGCACCGTGTGACCTTGAAGCAGCTGACAAGCTGAGCCGAGCTATTTCCATCTGCTCTGAGCATGGGAGGATGGAGGCCAGAATGTTGTGGCCAGATCAGAACGAAACATCTGAATTGTTGCGGCTCTTGAAAGATAGAGCCTTCTTTCAATTGTAAAAATCCCTCCAGGGATTTAAATTAGCCTGCCTATGTAAACCGCCTTGAATAAAGTCTTGAATAAAGACCAAGAAAGGTGGTATATAAATACCTGTATTATTATTATTATTATTATTATTATTAGCTAGATCCAACAAGGAGGAGACCTCCATGATGTGTCTTGCCCAGTACCCCTTACACCTTGGTCATGTATTCACATTTCATTTGGTAGATCACAGGTTTCCCCAGGGTATTAACAGGTAGGTGTTGGTGAAAAGAGCTAAGATTCAACCTTGATCACTCAGCTGCTCCAGTGATTTACAGACAAAACTAGAAATCCCAGGGGAACAACTACTACAGCAATGCCTGGAATGATGGCCACTCTGCCTGGTCTCATGCAAGAGTTTTGTCTCCAGGAGAAGTTGACCATCTGGGGGAATTTCTGAGAAGCATCTTCAAAACAACTTTTTTTTCTAGGTTTCTCTCTGCATAGCCTTCTTTTTAAGGTTGTTGTAGCAATGAATAAGAATTGAAAGGGTCTGAACACTGACAAGTGCTATGGAAATATCCAAAGATCCTCTCTATGCCAATCACCAAAAACTCTCTGAAAAGTTGGAGAGTGTTTCAGGGATTTGAGAATATGCCTTCCTTTCCACTATCCATTTCTACTCTATCTTGAAGTATCTTATCTGTTGGCTGAGCAGATTCAAGTTCTCTCTCTCTCTCTCTCTCTCTCTCTCTCTCTCTCTCTCTCTCTCTGTGCCCCAAAAGTATCTCACACGCAATGTTGTAGCCATATTTTTCTGGCAATGCTCTTGCATCCCACATCCACTTCCTGTGTACATACATACAGATGTATGACAAGCTATTACATTCTATCAGTAAAACCTGTTCCAAAAGGAGACACATAGCCCAATCCTATCCAACTTTCCAGCTCCAGTGTAGCCACAATGTAGCCCCGTGGTAAGGGAACACATGTTCCCATACTTTGAGGAGGCCCCAGCGACTGCCCCTCCACCACAGAATGCAGCACACACCCCACTGGCACAACTGCACCAGCACTGGGAAATTGGATAGGATTGGGCACACAGTGAGGAGGAAAATGGCATCTACAGGTGTGAAAAGTGCTCAAGGTGTAAAGAATAAGGTGGCAAATCTTTGTAGACAAAGTAGACAATGTGACAATAGACCTGCAGCCACAGGTGTGTCTGGGTCCCTTCCAGGCCCCTTTCCTGAATGCTCAGTTTTTACTGTTTTCAAAGGTAAATCTTGGGCTCTTTTGCTTATGAGAGGTATAAAGGGGTGGGACTTGCAGGTAGTATTCTCCCAATTGCTCAGTAAGACACGAACCTGCGCCTGTTTTCAAGCACTCTGGCCAATGAGTGCAAAGGTACTGGAGATTATTGACAAACGGTTGGGGGACAAACATGTGATTTTAAAAAAAAAAATTGTGATGTAAGGAATAACTCTGAGTATATTTGACTTATTATCAATGGGTTTTTGCTATTCCTCACTGGCCCAGCAAAATACCCCTGGACCAACTCCTCCCCTCAGTTCTGACTATGATCTACTTTGCAATGAATGCTACAGCCTACCGAGGAGGCTTTTTTAAACCAGACTGGCTAGAGAGCATAAAACCTGCCACCTTATCCTAGCAAGTGCATGCCAAGTATTCTGGAGCAGTGAATAGAACAGTGAGAACTATGAGAACTGTGTTAAGAATAAAATGCAGGATAAAACTCCATGTAAGCTGCCCTGAGCTCCTTGGAGGGAGACTCAAATATAGCAAACAAACAAACAAAAGAAATACCAGTGGGACAAAAATTAAATTCAAAATATACAAGAGAAGTGCCATTCAGTACAAAACCATACAGGGCAAACCATAAACACTTGACTACAATCAGGCCATTGTGTGATGGCCAGCTCCCCAATTTATGTAAGGTATTTTTCACATTTTATATGTCCTTTCCTCCAAGGAGTTGTGTACATAGTTCCTCTCATCCTTTTGTCCTCACAACAGCCCTGTGAGGTAGGTGAGGTAGAGAGAGAGTGACTGGCCCAAGGTCACCCAGAAAGCTTCATGGCTGAGCAGAGATTTGAGCCTGGATCTTCCAGGTCAAAGTCCTGTTTCTTTTTGTGTGGTGGGGCTAATGCACATTTTTGTGTGAATGTAGGTGTGTTCATTTAAAAAGTGAGTGCAATGGCCAGACCCCTTGAAAATGTGGAGCAGCAATTTTTTTCTGGTGCTATACACATGTTGAATGTTAATGTGTGAAGAGAACTGTAGGGGTGGCAGATTCCTCTTTAAGTCTTTCAACTTTGCATCTTTAGCCCCTAATAACAAAAGCGATCCTTGCTTTTCACTCAGGGGCTAATTTCTTCTTGTGGAAGAAGAAGAGCCAGGACGGATGCCAGAACTGAAGTCATCTTGGATTGTCTTCCCCAGGAACCTCCTGAGCCCAGACCAGGGACTGGGCAGACGGCGCTATGGTGAGTTACTACTAAGTGGTGAAGTGAGGGTGCTCTGCACACGTTCAGGGGTGCATTGTTTTATTGATCACATCTCCCAAGACGGGGTCCTGGCACTGAAAATCCGATTCTGTGCTTCCAAGACAATCCTCCCTTCGCCACCCCTGCAGCTGCCCGGGAGAGGGCGCCGGAGAGGCGAGCCAGCCCCAACCCGGTCAATGATACGCCGCTCGCTGTGTCACCAAGAGGAAGCCACCGGCGCTACTGGTTGTTGTGTACAGTTTGGAAAGATCTCCAGGGGCCCCGAGACAGCAGGAGGCAGGCAGAGCGAGGTGTCAGACGGCCGGGACGGGGAAAAGGCCGAGCAGATCCCCGGCGGGAGGCGGCAGAGTCGCCAAAGGCCAGGCGCAGCCAAGGGCTCTCCGAAGCGGGGAGGCGGTGTAAACTTGGAGTGGGGGCGCAGCTAGCAGGAGGATCTGGGTGGGGGTCCCCGAGAGAACGCAGGTTGGGAAGTGTGCCATGGGGTTGCAACTGGCCAGACTCTGGTGAGCGAGTGGGGGAAGAAGGGAAAGCTGAAACTGACCAGGCAAGGCAAAGGGGGAGAGGAGAGCCGCACGTGGGCTCCTGCGCTGGTTTCTGCCTGGCTTCCATTCGCCGTCCCCTGCCATGATCATGAAGGAGACCAGCGACTCCAAGGACCAGCAACTCATGGTGAGCGAAAGTGACTTCGTTCTTCTTTGTTTAATCCAGCATCTCGTGCGACTTAGAGGAGACGGGGCTGTGGGGATGGGAGTGGGGGAGAAAGGCTGTGGGGCAGTGCAAGGGTGGGACTGCTGGAGACTGGGAACCAGCGCAGGAGGCACTTCTGGGTAACAAAGGAACCCGCCAAATACAGTGGGATGGGGTGATCAAGCAGTGAGTTGTGTTAGGAAGCGGATAAGGGGACAGCATAGATGGTCTCGGGGTGCCCTCTGGTTTTACAAAACCTGCTTCTTCTTCATCATCATCAGGGCTTAGCTCTGCTCCCTTCTGAACAGCAGCATTTATGCAATAGACTTGGTTAAATCCTCTTATGCCACAGACAGCCTAAAGAGATCAAGCCACTGTAAACATCCTGAGCTGCTAATAATGATCTGGGAAAGGGTGCAGACCTCCTTCTGGGTTCTCTTTCCCACCAGTTTTATTACTTAAGTGCATTAGTTAAGAGCTCTATTACTTAAGAGCTACTGGCTAGCCACCTGGATAAATTAACAAGTCATCATCAGTTCTACTTTGGCTAGCCATTGCCTGTACAGTATATTACTATGAAAGGTGATGTTAAACCAGGTGGATTGGGCTGCATCTTTGGAGAAACTAGAGACTAAGGACCTGATGAGCGGAGTAGACTGTGATAACAACAGAAGATAGCCCTGCTGTACTTGAGAGTGTGCATTGTAGAATCTGTTGTATACAAATGGGTACAGTATTTGGGTAAAGGGCAGCGAGTGCTTTACTGGAGGTTACACTGACACAAAGATAACAGAATATCAGTTTTCTGCACACTCAAGAGATCACCTGTTTGTTCAGCAGTCAGAGAATTAAAGTCATACTGGACTGTGTAGAAAGTGTTGTGGTGGTGTTGTTTTATACAACACAGTTAGTGTACCCTGGTTGGGCATCATACATGTGCACAAAAAAGGCAAATCTCTGACCAAGGAATTTGCAATACAGGTATAAAATATATAGAGTGTGGGTGTGTACTCAAACCTCAGTTTATCTTATTAACTCACATGCACTTCTTGACATCTTATCACTTGATTCATCAGCCTCACAGCTGACTATTTGGAGTTGACTCCACTGGGTAGTATTTGAGGTGATATGGATGCTCTCTTGAAGCTAGAATGGCTCTTTCACACATGCAAATGTCACTGTATACTGCATCATTAAGCAACAAAGGGCACAATCCTAACCAACTTTCCAACACTGACCTAGCTGCAATGCAACTCCAAGGTAAGGTAACAAACATGCCCTTACATTGAGGATTGAGCCTTGACTGGCTCACCATTGTTTGATGCAGTGCATACCACATTGGCCTAGCTATGCCAGTGCTGGAAAGCTGGTTAGGATTGCACCTAAAGCTATATATATCCAGGGGCATGTAGAGCAAGCCTTGGAATATGAATTCACTGGATATTGCCTCTGAATGATCCAAACTTCCCATTTCCTGACTGTTTTTGCATGATGCTCAGATGTTAGGATGGGTGCGGTTCTAACTGTGCCTATACAACAAAATGAGATTGTATAGTTGAACTCTAGTTGGAATCTTAGAGGAGTATTTTGTGTGCATACATGTACAGAACTTGAGAACCAGCTGTGTGATGTGGTATAAAATAGGGTTTTGATGTAAAAGGGCCTTTACAGAATATTTCCATAGCTCTCATTATTTTGTATCAACATCAGAGAAAGAAAAAGAAACAAGCAGGTCTTGTAGACTGAACACAACATAGGCACAAAGCCCACTTTCTCCAGGAATAACTTTAAACTTTTTTTAAGCATTCCTTGAAATTAATCATATTTAACTTATAAAATTGTCTTGCCTGGGACTTGTATCCTCTAGGCTTATGTCCTAAAAGATGTTCCACCTACACCTAAGTACAGACATCACTTGAATAAGGAAAGAAATGCATTCTATACCTGCTCAAGAATACTCTTTGCTGGAATTCAACCCAGGATTCTATCCTGCTCAAATTAAATGGCAATGGGTTTCAGACAAAGAAGTTTGCGTCAGGAGGCAGACTCTGACTTTGCCTACACTTGCATTGTAAGGGGATATTTTGATCAACAAACAGACTCAAGGAACATCTTGCAACTTCGGGGTGTTGGCATTAGAGGGCGAAGAGGGGAAAGAAATGAACCTTGTTGGCTCACGTGGCCAAAGCGGCTTCTATCCATCCGTGGCTCAGCAGCATGTGAAGCCAGAGATGTGCTCTTCAGGCGGTGTTTCCTTTCTTCCAGGAAAAATACTGTAATTGTCTGTGTGCGGCTGCCCGCCAGGACTCTGCAAGACACAGATTATTGTCTCTCTAGACAGGCAGTGCCTCAGGTGAGGTGCACTGGGCAGGGAGGAAGTGGAAGACGTTGGCCAGAAGCGCCTTGAGTGCAATTTAGCAGTAGAAGGAACTTTCTTCCTGCTCCCTGTCCCTGGATGGTGATGGAGCAGACGGCTCCTGTGCAGGTGCCCATTCCCACCTATTTTCGCTCTCCTTCCTCGCTTGCTAGCTGTGCCATCTCTGCAGCTCACCTGTTTCCTCCTTGCATTCTAGGTGGCCCTTCGCATACGGCCCATCAGCATGGCAGAGCTGGAGGAAGGAGCCACACTCATAGCCCACAAAGTGGATGACCAGGTGATTGTGGGAGTCCTTCTTGATTTCTCATGAAGGGGTGGGAAGGGTGGGCCTGGTTTTGGTCACTAGAGTTGGTGAGCTGGCCTTTGAAACATTGGTTCAAAGACAGTTCCAGAGAGTCATTTTGGGGTGGGCTTCATTCTTGTAAAAGATGCCACAACGTGCGATGCAGAGCAGCCTGAGGCTTCCGTTCCACAATACACTTATGGGTATTATCAGGTATCTAGAAAAGGGTTTCTGGGGGCTCCAGTTTGCATGGGGTCCAGTAACCTGACAGTTCTGATGCTGAGTCCCAGAGGTGTAGGAGCTAGCTGGGATTCCTGAGTGAGGAAGAAAAAGCATTCAGCAGAGGCATTTTCCTCTTTATTCTTTTGTTGCTTACTCTAGGGCCGAGCTCTGGCACTGAAAGCAGGACTGAAACAAAGCCTTGGTGGGAGTGGGAGTGGGCAACTGGCAGAGGAAGGCGAATGAGAAAGAGAAATCCCAGCTGTGGGAGAAGATGAACTGAAAGTCAGACTAGAGGTGGGAGTGAAGGTGGGGGCAGATGAGAGATCCAGGGCTATTAGAGGGTTATGGATTAGGAGTGAGGAGCAGCAAAAGAGCTGTTTGTGTTTTGAATCCAGGTAGCAGGGATGGCATCAAGCAGTGGTTTCCAGATTTCCAGCTCCCAGGGAAATAAATGTCTTTGCTGTGAAAGTTCTGCATTTTGCAGAGTAATATGTATTGTAAGGAATGGGTCAACAACCATGGCAGCGGGCCTTTACAATTTCCCCCAGGTCAACTGAGCATATGTCTCTTTCCCTATTTTTCAGGGAAAGAGGTCCATTATTCTGCATGTTCTGTTTAAGGAACTCCCCTGATAAACTCATGAGATCCTAGGAACATGACAGAGATCCCAGGAACATGACATGGAAACTCATGCTGCAGACCAAATTACAGAGGGGGAAAAGGCCTCTTAAGCTTTAGCTTCCTTCTGTTATTTTCTGGCTGAAGGTTATCAGTAGTCATACAGTTAGATCTCCATATCTCAGTGTGCATTCTCATTTAAGTGTTGAAATTACACGTGGAAATGCCATTATCCTAGTTCCTTGGTGATATAAACTAAATGGCTAGCCAGGCTTCTAAGGAGATTGGCAATGAAGGACAATGCAGATACACCCAGTATTCTGAAAGTAATTCTTTCCTCTTGAAAGGAACAACAGGCCAGAGCATCCTTCACAAATGCTGTTCAGGCTTCACATACATTTGCTGTCTGTAGTGTAGCACAGTAGCGGGGCAGCAATTCCCTGCACAAAGTGTATGGAGAAAGGAAGACTCTGGTGCAAATGTACTGTGATTTCATGGGACCTGGAGGAAAGAGAAGCAAAGTAGTTATGTTGGAGGTAGAACCAGCTATAATGTACCTGAAGAATCAGGAAGAATTTAAGAGAAATGCACCCTAGGACTGGAATGGTGAAACACAGGGCTGTGAAAACCAAATGGTTTTCAATGAATTCTCTTAGGGTAGCATATTCTGGTGTTAAAAGTATTGTGATGGTCAGGACATTCACCTCCATCTCTTTTGCCCCTGCTTCCTGCCCATCAAGAGCTCACATAGCTTATCTTGCCCTAAAGTTTCCATGGGCTTTCTTTCCTTTAACGCATTGTCTCCTCCACTCCTCCTTTAAGTCATCTTTTCAGCTTCTCTTGGGCCTCTGCTTTTTCTATTTCATTCCATTCTTGCTTCTCAACTCACCACTTTCTTTCTCTGCCTCCTTTAGCCAGCCTTCTTCCTGGCTCGCTGTCGCTTTGCGCTCTTATTCTTCTCTAAAAATGTCTCCGCTACGTCAAACACTAGAAATGGACTTTGTTCAGAAACCAGATAAACAATTCTATAGCAATTCCAGTTATAGAGAAGCTCCATATCATGGCCCAGAAACCAATATTTACATTTTTCAGCAAGCATTGTGGAACCAAAGCAACAAGAAAGGGTGAAATCTGGAATGCAAAACTTGAATTAATCCTTGTGTGTAACTGTACCAATAAATGAAAGTTTAATGCTTGCTTCCTGCTTCCAGAGCAGCTGGCAGGCTTTACAGGTCTATGAAATGGAGCTAGTCAGGAGACAGACATTCTGGCTGGCCTGAATACTTCAACTCACAACTGGACTGTCCAGTTGCAGGGTGTGTAATGAGGCTGGGTTAATCAGAGCCATAACTTTCTCCCCAATGCTAGGAGATGCCATAAACTTCATGATGCAGACTCCTTTCTCCCCCATCACCAGTTTCCACAGAACATCAGTACTTTCCTCACAATTTCACAGCACACAAGAACATCAGCTTCTCTTCAGTCCTGATTGCCTCAACTTCTCCACTGATTTCCATGCTTTATTCTCACTATATTTCCTATGAACCTATCTGTTCTCCTTGCCACTTTTTGCCCCCTTCCATCATCAGCACTTCTTCTTATATGGCAGCATTTTGAGATGCACAGAGTCAAGCTTGGGGGAGAAATCTCACCACTAACAAACATACATGGTGAATCCAGAGGGGTGCCTTTAGTGTGGAATTCCCTGATGGTGGCTTTCAGCTGTTTGCTGTCCTTGAGGTGCTCAGAGCACAGGTGGTAAACCAAGCTTCTCACCTGGGCCAAGCTATATGTGGTTCTTCCACTCTCATTAAACTGTCTCGGAAATGTGTCTCATTAGTAGCAGATTGGTAGCCGTGCTTGGTTCCCGCTTCCTGGAATCAGTAGGAAAATGTGATGTGTTGTTTAGGAGGATATTTTTTCACTCCCCTTGAGAGTTGCTGGGAAGAGCTGGCATCTTTGACCCAGCAGGCTTGGCTCCTGGGACCCAGACAGTCTCTAGTGAAAGCCAAGCTGCTGTGTCTGTAAGCTACACAGTCTAGCTTTGAGGACTTGCATCAGGTCTAGCCAATGCAGGGTCTCTGGGGATCTTTTCTGAGCAGAAAACAAATGATTCTCTTTTTTCAGAGAGCTGAAAAAAGCATGCTCATGATATGTGTATTTATCCCCTTTTCACCTCTGACAGACAGGTTCTTCAGGTTTTGGGTAAAATTTCTTGGCTTTATTAAACTCACTTTAGTAAATGAGTTTTACATTGTTTTTATATAATGGGGCAGCTGACTACAAAATGTGTGCACACCATCGCAAGCTAAACCTCTCTCATATAACTTTCAACTCTCCTTAAAATTATTGTTTATCTCCAGCCTTTGATCATACAAGACAGACAAAGATCTTGTCTCTCCTTCTACCTTAGTATATTTCTGCTTGTGTATCCCACCTGTGCTTGTGATATTATCAACCTGCCAATCAAAAGTAAAAGTAAAACATACAGGCTGTATGGTGCACCAATAACAGATTCTATTTTTTAGACCTTTTGGTTTCCCATATTGCTAGATGAAGGTGGCCTAAAGAGGAAGGGAGATGAGGATTAAGTAAGGATGTAGTGAGAGGGAGGGAGATTGAATGACTGCAGATTTCAGAATGGGATTCAAACAGGGGATGCATGCAGTTTCTTCAGGATATGATCAAGAATGGTAAATACCTCTAGAATAGTGGAAGACAGCCACAGAACCTACTCGAGAACTATTTCAATTAATGAAGAGTCACTTTTCTTCCATTTATATATCAATAAGAGCCTTTCATGCGCAACAATATCACGTAGGAAATTCATGCACACGGTGTCATCTGTTTTGCACTCTCTGCACATTCAGCAGGAAGTCACAACTGACAGAGGCTTCCCAGTGTATGAATGTGACCTGCACTTATGTCAGAATTAACATGGGTGCACTTGCCATATCTAACAGCATACACACAATCTACATGTAGAGTGATATCCATGGAAGAAATCATTGCATTGGAAGTAGTGAGCTGGATGTGAGGAGCTTCGGAGCTGAGGGCGAGGCTGAGGGCCCTGCTGTGAACAAATGAATACCTTTAAGAAGAGAACACAAGTGAACAATCCCTCCATTATATCCGTTATATCCGTCCCTGTGCCTCGCAGCTTTCTTTCATTTGACTTCCGATTGCCTTTTTAAACCTGTGGGAGCACAACAGAAGGAGCAGGAAACACGCAGAGGACAAGTTCCTCCCAAAACAGGAGCTGGCCGAGTCTGAGCAAGTTTGTGGGGAGATGGAGTTGTTAGTTATGCCTGCTCTTCAGTGATGATGCATGAAACCCCCCCCCCAACCCGGTCTATTAGAAGCAGGGTTACCTTGGAGACACCCCGCTACCGCTACCCCATCCAGCTGGGAACAATGCTTGATTGGCGGTGCCAGTAAATTGTTTACGGGAGTAACTTGTCGTCATGACAATAATGCACTGTGTTCAAAAGGGGAGGCTAAGCTGCGGGAAGAACAATCTTAGAAATGTTTCCGGGGTACATTAGGGGACGAGAGGAGGGAGGGTTAGAGACCTCTTTTCCAGGATAAGCTGTTTACACACACACACACACACACACACACACACACACCCTCAGGGGTGAGGTTGGCAACAGATGCCTTTCCTCATCGGCTTGGTACCCCTTGCACTGGAGCCACTGGCCAGCGCTGAATTTTCATCAGAGCTGATTGTCAGGGCCAGAACTCAGTCTTTCTTTCTTCTTCTTGCCTACCACTGAAGAGAAAAATTTCCCCGCCTGATGCTGGCACCCCAAGCTGTTTCTTCAGTCATCCCTTCCAGATGGAAAAGAACGATGACCCCCTGTTCCTTTGTGTTTGTTTATTAATTTAAATATATGCACATTTTAATGTGTATGTTGCCCAGCAATGAGATTAACCTATAAAAAGGGCAGGTGGAAAAACAAACCGATAAAACCCATTGCTGATCAGCTGCTTTCAAAATGGCAAGCAAGTCTCCTTACGGGGGAACTCGAAATGAGGGATTCTTCTGTGTCTCACAATCTGAAGGGAGTCTGGCTTAAACCAGAGACCTACAGATCCAAAGTCCCATGGAACCATTTCAGAATGTGTATAAATAATTTGTAGTCTACATATTCTGATATATCTGGCAAGATTTTTTCAAGCAGCACCTAGGAAAATCTGACAGCAGTATAAACAGTTGCTTCACTTACGGTGCAATCCCAACCTTCCTTTTGGCTGGCACAAGTCCCTTGCACCAGCCTGGGAGTATTGCAAATGTGAGGCACGTTTGTGCCTCTGGGAGAGCTGGCTGAACCAACATGAGGAGCCAGCCTGCGGAGGCCACATCCAGTCTCCACACCACCCGACCCAGTGAGTTCTGGGGGGAGAGGGCGGGAGGAGGGCTGACCGGAAGTGTTCCAGGGTGGGTGGTGTGCAGATAGTTGGGTGGGGTGGGCCAAGGAGGGGGGTGGAACCGGCCTCCGGCACTTAGATCAGATCCTAACCCCCTCCCCGAGCAACCCAGTATTACCTTGGGCTGCTCAGATCTGCGCCAGCAATTTAGCTGGTTCAGACTGAATAGCCCCATTGAAGTGGCTGGGGCATTACTCAGGGTAAGGGTACATAAGTTCCTTTACTACAAGTTGTGCTCCTTTCACCTCCTAACCTGTGCTGGATATGGCACAGGCCGGTCGGCCTGCCTATTCCAGCACAGGTTAGGGCTGCCCTTGTTTTCCAAGTTTCTGACATTTGAGCAGAATTAAAACTGGAGTCGTGCTTCACTCTGACATTCAAAAAGAGTAGGAATGACCTCAGAGGGACTCGTGTTTATCCATTGTGTGTGGGTGTGCATTACTGTTGTGAATGGACCACTTGATTGGCAAGAGAAGTCACTCCTGCAGAGATGCAATGGGTATCTTTCTCTGAGAGGGGCATTATTTTGCTGTGGTTCTTGCTTTGGGAGGGTTTGGATAATCCAGTCACAACTGCTGAAGAGATGCAGCAGCAGTGTCTGCCCCCAAGAGCAGCTGGTTGAAAGACAGTATGGTGTAGTGGTAAGTGTGTTGAATTGGGACCAGGGATACCCAAGTTCAAATCCCCTCTCAACCATTAATTGAAAACCAAAACTCAAAGCAGCTCACTAGGTGACCTTGGGCCAAGCACTATCTCACAGCCTAACCTGCCTTGCAAGGTTGTTGAGGATAAAATGAGTAAGAAAGACCGTGTATACAACCCTGAGCTCCTTAGAGGAAAGGATGATGACAATCATGCAGAGATGCCAAAGGCAGCCTCCCCTTTAGACAGGTGCCTTGGAGTTATAAGGGCCTTCATTCCCTTCTCTCTGGTAGCTTCAGCACACCATTTGGAAATGCCTTGCCTGCTGTTCTAAAAGACCCTTCAAGACAGATGAAAAACCCTGTCATGCAGCTGAACGTCTCTTATCTCCACGCCTTCTCTTTACCTGAGCAAATGCCCATCCTCTTCAAGAGCCTTAGGTGTGTGCATGCTGTGCCTTTAGTAGCTGTACTGGATGGTTTGAAATGTACAGCTGAAGCTTTTTCCTGGCATGCGTCTACAGTGGCAGGGTAAAGCCTTGCCTGATCATAAGAACATAAGAACAGCCCCACTGGATCAGGCCATAGGCCCATCTAGTCCAGCTTCCTGCATCTCACAGCGGCCCACCAAATGCCCCAAAGAGCACACCAGATAACAAGAGACCTGCATCCTGGTGCCCTCCCTTCTATCTGGCCTTCTGACATAACCCATTTCTAAAATCAGGAGGTTGCACATACACAACATGGCTTGTACCCCATAATGGATTTTTCCTCCAGAAACTTGTCCAATCCCCTTTTAAAGGCGTCTAGGCTAGACGCCAGCACCACATCCTGTGGCAAGGAGTTCCACAGACCAACCACACGCTGAGTAAAGAAATATTTTCTTTTGTCTGACCTAACCCGCCCAACACTCAATTTTAGTGGATGTCCCCTGGTTCTGGTATTATGTGAGAGTGTAAAGAGCATCTCCCTATCCACTCTGTCCATCCCCTACATAATTTTGTATGTCTCAATCATGTCCCCCCTCAGGCGGTTCTTTTCTGGGCTGAAGGGGCCCAAATGCCGTAGCCTTTCCTCATAAGGAAGGTGCCCCAGCCCCGAAATCATCTTAGTCGCTCTCTTTTGCACCTTTTCCATTTCAATTGCTACCTGTCATTACAGCTATGAAGCCTGCTTCTCTTCTTTAGGAAAAAGGGATGCTTTCCCTGTTGGTGAATGTCCCTCTCATTGTGGGTCACCTTCAGCTCCTCTGCTCAGGACAGGACCACACAGAGGCCCAATTGTGTGTGTGAAGTTATGAAGTCGGCCGGCAAAGTTCTTGGCATTGTTCACAAAGCTCCCATTAATGCCCACTGAAACAAAGTTCTGATTCTCCAGGCACAATGGGCGAGAGAGCTGCCAGCACAGGCTGTTCTTGTTGCTGAAAGCTACCTGCAGCTTCACCTGAAACAGGGTGATCATTCAGATCTAAACAATGGGCGAAAGGGGAGGGGGGAAGGAGGGGGTGACATACTTCACTTTTCTATATTCATTATTTCAGCAAATTCTCAGGGTGACTCCTCATCACAATCCCTGAATATGCCACAGTCTGCCACTCTTCTAAAACTCCTGGTCCAATATGCCATTCCCTCTGGCCCCTTCTCCCTGCACTCTTTTGTAGATTCATGTACTTGTCAGAAGCCATTCCACGCCCAAATGCATAGGAAATCATGTGTACCTTCAGATGTTCACAACCTCTGTGTGTTTGTGTACTGTGCATGTGTGTTTGCTGACTTGCTGGGTGCTCCAAAGGTAATGTAGTAGTTGTTGAAACATACAATTTGGAGTAATTGAGGAATAGCGACTTGTGATTTTGCCTAATTGTCCAGTAATTACAGCTTATATGAAGTCCAACTAGAATGCTGTCAAATGGCTCATTATGAGAAGTGCACAAAAGCATGTCCATGCTTTTAAAGACATGTAAATAGCAACTGGAGTAGGGGGTTGTGAATCAGAACCACAACAAGGGGAAAGAGTTAAAAGTCCCCACCTAATCTCTCTGCAATCCCAGTCTGTATTTCTCCCCAACAACTGCTTGTACAGTAATGTTGCATGATTTCTGCAGACATGGAAATGCAAGACTTCTGGTTGGATTTAAGGCAGTGCATGAACGAGGGAGTGCCAACACTCCATGTGGCCGCTTTAAACCAAACCAGAAGTTCTGCACTTCTGCAACTGAAGAAACTGCTCAAGAACTGGTAAATGGCTGCTTTTGCGTGTGTGCGTAGAGGTGACTGGCTCAAGGTGGTGGGCCTGAGCCAGCTTCAGATGGGGTTCTGGGTACTCACACACACTGCACATGTATATATACCTACCAACTTCCTTTGATCACTTCATTTTTGTCTGGCAAAGTGGAATTCCACCCAGAAAAGTTGATGCCACACTATGTCCATCTTGAGAGTGCCCCAGAAACCTTCAGAGTTTCTCTCTCTCTCTCTCTCTCTCTCTCTCTCTCTCTCTCTCTCTGTGTGTGTGTGTGTGTGTGTGTGTGTGTGTGTGTGTGTGGGCTAAAGAATAGAAGCCAGATTGAGGAAATAGAAGAAAATAAGCTAAATTAAACCGAAATAAAATTTCCTGTCAATTCAATATCCAGTGAATTTTTCAGAACTTAAACTAGACTCAAATGTAATCAAAGTTCACGTTTGAAATCTGAGGGAGACTTTTTAAAAACTTTAAAAGGTTTGCTAATGAATTGACAGTAATGTTCATTTAGTCATTCCATTTCCCACTCACATTTCTCCAGTAAACACCCAGGTCTTCAAATGAAAATCAATTAAGGTGTCTACAACAGTAAAAGTGCAGTTGACAGTCTAAGGTATAATCAAGCATCAGGGTATTTGAAAGCTGTTCTTACACAGCAACAGGTTCCTTCCAAAAGAGGAAGGCTTTCACTGTCTTCCTCAAAATGCCTGGCTTAGCTTAACAGCAGGAGTTCCAGCAGGACATCCTCCAGTTGTACCTCACCTGGTTGCCAGGCTGACCTCAGAAGGAGATGGCAGGGGCAAGCAGCTGCAGGGGCAGGCCCAACCAAGTCCAAGTCCACTGCCTGATGTCACCCCTGCTGCCTCACCAATACCACCTTTGCCAGGGCATATGCTGCCTTACTACTTCTTAATAGACCCTTTCTTTAAAAACAAAGTTGTGCACTCTATCTTTTGAAGCTGCAGTTTGGCTCCATGAGGTCTTCGGCTTGAGACTTTGGAGACACTGGCCCACCTCACGCACTCCTTGGTCCTTCCCGCCAGAACTAGCTCCAGAGCCAGATGAAAGCTAACGGAGCCTAGGGCTGTCTCATAGTTAAAGGCAACTGAAATGTAACAGTTTCCTTCCCTCTGTAGAACAGATATGCGCTCCTGTCAAGGGACCTCGTTTTGCTCTTTTGGCTCCCTCTACCCGTGCAGCAGCCATTTAAGCTTCCTTTGCAACCATTCCAAGTTAATTAATGCCAGAGTGTGGTTCTGTTACTTTAGTAGCACTGAAGTGCATTGAAATGCTTTTATTGCCGCAAAGGCTAGCAGGTGGAACTACTAATTTCCTTAATTCACCCATTATAAGACTCTCTGTTCCTAAAGGAACAATCATGCTAGCAGACTGAGAAACAGCCCTGCTTCAAATGCTCTCTGCTTCATCTATCCCTCCAACTTTCCAAGCCACCTTCTTTTATCTGCTGCCTAGTATGACGATTGCCTTATACAGAACCCAATTTAAGGCCTCTGGGAGAGGGTGAAACCCAACCTCATGTTGCTGTCTGGGGCAATCTGATCTCAGGATGACAAGTTGCACACCCAGGGGACAGATGCTGACATCGACTGTGCCAATAGCCACTCTTGTAGCAGGTATCCAATTCTCTTACTAGTCAGTTCCACTCAAAAAACCCTCATCCACCTTCAGTGGAAGCATTTAGGTGTGTGGACCCTGCTGGAGTCATATTTGCCTTGGGCAGCCCTTGAGGACGATATTACAGAACCCTCTCCAGGGAGCCAGCCATAGCACAATAGGAAAACACTCTGGAAGAGGTTCACATTTATTTGGTTAAGTTCCATAGGGAATTAGTCTCATTTAGTGTATAAAAAAAAAAACTTAAAGTCATTTCTTTCTTTTCTTCTGTGCCTGAAAAAGCCCCAAACACTGCATTGTCCCTAACCATTATGCAAAATGCACACATTCCCCTCTGGTTGTGATGGGATGGGATGAGACCATGCTGTTCCCATGGCTAGTGTGAGCTTGTTCCCTTTATCTCTGCAGATTAGGGTTGTCTGGGATGAGAGAAGCACAAAAGAAGATTAATTATGTCTGGGCAGGTGGGCAGGCACCTGGATTAAGGGCAATTGTCCACTCTGAAATGTTCAAACCTGATCCAGGCCTCCTCCTCAACCTCCTCTTCTGGCTTTTATTTGGGTTCCTGGCTAGAACGTTCCTATCACACTCACCTCAGTTCTGCTGATACCCCTCAGGTCAGAGTTGGTGCTACTGTTTATGTGAATGGCTGAATTCTAGATTCCCCTCCCAGATCTGGCTCCTTCTCAAGCCTTCAACAAAGGCTAAAGTCCTTTGGTCAGACGAATAATCCTCTGCTGATGAGAGGCTTGAGACCAAGCCAGAGGGGTCATATGTAAGCCAGCAGGCAAACTCCCTGGAAATTTCCCACTGGTTTTGAAGAGGGAGCAGGGGGAGAACAATCTTGCAGGTTCCTCACCAGTTCCTAGCCTCCTGGTAGCTGATCTTCTTTGTTCCTCTGTGTGTTTCCCAGCAGCACATCTTGGCTCATTACCGCTGAGCAATCTAATTAGCCAGAAGCCAGTTCCCAGCCCCAGGCTCACTCCCTAATGGGACCCAGGTCACAGGTGTGCTTTGCTGGTTATTAAAAACCTTTGTACTTTAGGATTCCAGAAAAATAGGCAGGTGGTAGATAGGGAGACTGCAGTTTCCAAGGTGATGATCAGATCTAGAACTAGTTCTGACAATGCTGGCAATCAACAGTGATTTAAAAAACAGTCTGGGGGAGTGAAAGGATGGAAAAGACCATTATTAGAGGGCTGCATACTGTGAATGAAAGCTGGAGGAGCACAGGGGGTAGCCAGAAATATTTTGGGGGAGGACCTGCTACTCCTTCACTACCCCTTGGAGGTATCCCTACTAGTGATTTCCATATATGTGACCTTTGGCTTTGGGTTGTGACCTACAACTGTGAGGAAATGCTGTCAAAATGGCCTGAGGTTGATGGTGTGGGGCAGCTGTGTTTCTATTCCTGAGTTGGTGATTGTGGGTCCTGAAGAGAACCCGGATTCCAGTGCTATTTCCATACAATATGACTGGAGATGGAGGATAGTTTTAAAGGAAGGTGAAGCTGATGTGTTAGAAATTCCAGAAATGAGACAGAGAGACAACATTGCCAATTGTTTATACTCAAACTGTTATCCCTGCTCAAATAAGTTTTGCATGTACAGTATCCAAAACACTATTTAAAAAAACAACTCTGCATATCCTGTTTGGCCAGAATTAAGTATAGAAGACTAATAATGAACTCTTATCATAACATTTAAAGACTTCTTTGACACGACTGTATGACTCCAACCTAATACACTATTCTAACTGGTGCCAGAGTGACTGTTATCTATTCCTTTCTGGAGAAGAAGTTCATTATGGATTACAAGTCATAGTAGGTATGTACAAGCTCTTGGTTTTAGAGGCAGGCTGCCTCTGATTGCCAGATACAGGGGAGGACACTGAGATGCAGATTGTGTCTGTTGTCTTGTGTGTCCCTTGGTGGATCCACTGGTGGGATACAGGAAGCTGAACTAGATGAGTCTTTGGCCTGATCCAGCAGGGCTCTTCTTATGTTCTCCTTTCTGGCAGGGAAGGAGAAAAAGTATGTCAATCCATCTAGTCTGGAAAGAATGGTTTTGGGAGCTGGTTTATAGATATGGCAGCAAAGTGAGAACTGGGAATGGACGTTATCTTCTCCTCTCCCCAGGCGTTGCTTATCTCTACAGTGCAATATGTACAGCAACCTCTCTGTTCCTTGCAGATGGTTGTCCTGATGGACCCAATGGAGGATCCTGATGACGTGCTCCGCGCCAACCGCTCACGGGAGAAATCATATATGTTTGACATTGCATTTGATTTTGCTACAACCCAGGTAAGGAGCCCAGACATCCACACCCATTTTCCCAGGGCCCTAAGAGTCCAAGTAGATGTAGCGTACTTATGGGGTGTGTGTGTGTGTGTGTGTGTGTGCGCTCGTGCATTTTTTTCATGGAAACCAGCTGGGGGAGCTACAGATTTGATCAGAAGAAAGTCAGGTGAAGGTTAAGAACAGGGCCAGCTCAAGAATAGGGCCTGATGCCAATGCTGTGCCAGTCTCTGATCTTCTCACTCTCCAGTGTTCTAACTCAGCACTCTCCCCCAGCCCACGGTTCCTCTTCCTCTCCGTCCCCCCTCTTCATTTTCCAATTCAGAGAGTGGAAGGGGGAACAGTGGAGGCCAGTAGACAGACAGAGATGGGTACCCTCCACCAATCTGCTACCTGAGGTGACTCCTTCCATTGGTCTCGTGGATGGGCCATCCCTGGTTAAGAAAGTATCTAAAACTTTCCCTGATGAGAATTTTCCCAATCAAAATCACTCTCCCCAGAGTTTTCATCCAGCTATATATTTTTCATTGAAGATGGAAAAGCAGCTGGGGGTGTGTGCTGAGTGAAAAAAGAGGGGAAAGTTTTAAACAGCCTATCCCCCTTTGCCATGTTTCTGCTCCTGACTGTAGCCTCTCCTGGCGCTTTTTACTTTAAAGAACACCAGGAGATGCTTACACATATTAGCCATATAACATCTAGTTTGATCCTCAGACTATTCTGTAATCCCAGCCTCCCCTCCCTGCCTCTCTTGGGTGTAGTACCAGGTGGCAGGTGGGATGGCTGGGCCAAATCACAAGCTCCAGTTTCATCAGCTCTGTTTCGAACTAATTTGCACATTAGAGTGAAACTGGAGCTCCTTGAGTGAGATCTGGCACCCCTTTGCCAGTTGCTGCTCCTGGAGTGGGAATTAGGAAGGGGCAGAACAGAGCTGGCCCAAGACCTCTTAATGCCTGAAAAGTCTTAAGACAGCACATCAAATACTTCTCCTCCTTGCCTGATAATGTGTCAGCTTCTGTTCCTCCCAGCGTTTAATGTTCCGCTCAGAACTACCCTCCCTCCACATGTTCTCTTCTCTGTCCCCCTCTTCCTTTTTCAATCCAGAGAGTGGAAGGAGGGGCAGTGGAATTAAGCAGGAGAACAAGTATATGCACCCCCCTCCAAACTGCTGAATGAGGACACCACTTCAGTTGGCCTCATGGATGGGCTGGCCCTGGAAGGGGTGGCCTGGGGGATGGGAGAAAGAGGAGGGTAGTGGAACAGAAGTGGCTGAAAGTGGATGACCAAGCAATAGATGCAGGTTGGAGGAGCACTGCTTTGGAAGAGTGATGGTTGCTCTCTAGGCAAAAGAGTGAGACACTAGATTCTCCTGGTGCTTTGAGTCTTTAGCCCTGCTTTGTTTGATCTTTTAGCAGCTCAATCAAAATAATGTGTTTCTCAGGTGAGCTCCAATGAGATACAGGCAGTTACTGTGGGAGGAGAACACACATAAACACAGAAAGGTCCCTTGGCCAACTCTTTATGTCACATGACCGGTCCTGGAGGTGGAGTTTCAGGCTTCCCTGCTTCCCACATCAACAGGATGTGAATGGTTATTTGCACACATGGAATGACATCAGGGGCATTGCCTCACTGGTCCGTTATTTTTCATGAGACTGTCATGACTATGGAGCCAGGTCCCTTTGGCCTACTACTCTCCCTCAAGCTTAGGATGAGTGTAAATGCTACCAGCAGATGCCTTTGTTCTCAGGGCTGCCTCTTTCCCAATTAGGACTCTTCTATTCTACATAAGGGGAGAAGATGCATGTTGCAAGTAACTGAAGAATGCCTGAATATATTTCTGTTTCCTGTAAAAGCACATGTCTGACTTCGGAGGTCTTTGAGATTCATGCCTCAGACATAAACGAGAATTGGCTCCACCATTCTTAAGAGGTGGCAAGCATTCCTGTTACAGATCTTGCTTCTCATGCAATGAACCTAAAATCAGAGTCCAGTAATGGCAGCCAAAGATATGTTGCTGCCCCAAAATGTTGCACTGCGTGATCTGAGGGTGCATGCCCTCGGTCACATTGGAATGACTCCTAGGGCACATTGCTCCTTTGCCCCCATAAAGATATAGATTCCCTGATTCACTTGGGTTGCTGCAGTCGAGCTGAACCTGGACCCAAGTTATCCTGAGGAATTCTGACTGAGGATGGCTCACTGTGGCAGGGAATGAGAATCTCTAACCTGCTGTGTTGGGCTGGCAGCAACAGTGTAGTTAAGCAGACAGTGGTGTTAGAGGAGAAGGCAGTGTTGCCCTCTGCTTCCTCATATGTAGAATATTTGTCTCAGTTGTTTCTGAGGTTATTTCTTCATGTATTCATCTCTCCTTGCAGGAAATGGTCTACCGTGCCACCACCAAAGGTCTCATTGAAGGTGTCATCTCTGGCTACAATGCAACGGTGTTTGCTTATGGCCCTACTGGTAAGAGAACAGGATCTGCTCTGGGTGAGAGAAGTCCATGGGGCACTCTTTCATCTTACCATGATTCTGTGTCAATCAGGCTGTAGTTGATACAGGTGTTGAGGCTTTAGCTCCAGAAGCAATTGAAAGCGCCGCAAAACTGCTTTCTTTGTGATGGGTGCCTGACTGTGTTCTCTGAGTCTGAGGCAGGTGGGGATCAAAGGAAGACATCCTTGGACCCAACACCTTGCTCGCTTTGTAGTCATGGTGGCATGTTGCTTTTTAACGCCTTGCTCTGCCCCATTGCTGACGAACTGAACTGCCTCTTGGCAGCAAGAGTAAACCTGAAACAAGAAACTGGAACAATAATACTTAACAATGCTGAGCATTCCAAGCACTTTGCATTTATTACCTTGTGGCAATACTTACAGCAACTTCTTAAGGTACATGAGTATTATTGTGGCTCACATAAATTATGTGAGTATATTTTGGGTCAGGTAGTAGTTTACATAAAGCCACCTAGCATAGTGAGTGAATTTGTGGCAAAGGTGAGATTTCAGTCTGCAATCCTATACTCGCTCACCTGGGAGTAAACCCTGTTAAGCTCAGTGGGACACTTTTGCACAGACATGCCTTGGACTGCATTATCACTCTCTTAGCCACAACACTTCGTTACTGCTCATAAATGCTCTTCCTCCACCCTTGAACAAATTCATATTCATATTACCCCCTATTCTGATTCCAGCAGAGCCACCAAATTCAACCCGCCCACATCTATTAAAAAAACAAAAAGCCCCCCTCCCCAGATAGCAGCCTATCTGAAAAAAAAAATGCATTTTTAACCTCCAGAGCCTGTCTTCATCATTTTTTCTATTCTGAACACAAAAGCAAGACGGTTAGACATCCAGAGAGCCATTTACTTAATATCCTTTGAACTGTGTATGGAATCTCTCTTAACCTGGGTCCACTGATGATTTTCACTGCACTAAAATTGACTTCTGTCAGATAGGGAGCAGTGGCAGCAGCATCGAGTTGGTCAAAGAGGCAACTGTGGTGAGGCAGAGTTGCAGTTTTGGGTGTGTGGGTCCACACCACCTCCACCACCACCAATGGAAAAAAACGTTATCTGTTTCCCAACCTACTCTTCTTTCAACCTTAGGCTGTGGAAAGACTTACACCATGCTTGGCACAGACAATGAACCTGGCATTTATGTGCGGACACTCAATGACCTCTTCCGTGCTATCGAGGAGACCAGCAATGACATGGAGTACAAAGTGTCCATGTCCTACTTGGAGGTGGGTCAGGGGTCATTTAAGGAGCAGGGAAGGCGTAATTAGTTGTCATGTCCCAGGGATGAAGAAGCATTGCTCACTGATGCAGTGTTTGGTTTCTCCCACCTACTGTGCACTCATCCACACAACCATTTTTGAGATGTTCCCAGATTGAGAGTTGTGCCCAAAATGGTTTCTTCTTTCTTGCATTCTTAAGATGTAAGCAGGGAAGCCATTGAGAGTGAGAATGAAGGTTGTCTTTATACATAAATATTGTCATAATGTGCAAAGAGATGTGCAAGTCTCATACACAGAGAGAAAGAGAGAGAGACAGGCAGACTTCCTTGGCAGATTTCCTGCCAGGAGCACCTCAGTTTCACATCTGCACATCAGCTACTTTCTTACCACTTTCATCTTAAAGATGTGAGTCAGAAAAACCTCCCTGGGAAGCTGCCTTCACAATAAAAACTCATCCCTGCTCCAAAGCTTGCTGTGGTTCATTGGTTCCTAACACCTTTCCTAAGTTTCCTTCCATCAGATGTCCCCTCCTTCCTTTCTGCCTTTATGACTGGTGTACACACCATACTGCATACTGATAATCACCTTGGCAACATACCAGGATTAAGGCTAGTTTAATATTGACACATTTGAGTGACTCAGAGCATCAAAACAGAGGTCAGGAGCAAGAGGTGGGGCAAAAATAATATCAAGGAATCTCCAATCTTTTCTTCCCCATGGAGGTGGGGGGTCCCCCCTTCATTTGCCCAACTGTGTCTCTATGTCCCATTGCCCAACTCTCAGCTGGCTCTGGGCATAGTTGCCATGGTTTTCTGGCATCTTGGATGTTTCAGCTGTCCCTTGCATGCCCCTGCCATGCACTGAATTTGGCCCAGATCAGCGTTTGCTGCCCAGTGCTTTTTAAGCATTTGCAGTGGCATGCCAAAAGCTGATCCGAGCTGAATTTAGTGTGTGGCAGGGTCATCTCCCCAATCATATCACTGCAGGTGAATGCAGCTTGAAGGCAGTCCCAACTGACTGAAGAACGTTATTGCTGCCACAGGTTGAAGTATAGTATGAAGAGAGTCTCAGTCTCACTTCCACCCATTGTGCCCCTGCACTTCCAAGAGGAAGATGGACTGCAAGATGATACATTCCCATTGCATCATCCTGAATTTTTCTTGGTACTGAACTGAACCGGTTGTCACTCTTTGCTACCAATATAGGGTCCTCACTACCGACAAGGAGAGAAGCATCCACAGAGAGTCACTGCCAATTGTGTCTTTCGATTTAGTGCCGGAAGTTCAAGCTGTGTCATTCTAATTTTTTGTCATATCTTTATGCTTAAGAAGAAACAACGGCTGTGACTCTAGCGAGGGCCCAGTTTATATTCTTGGGGAGACGATGTGGAGTTGATCTGAAGTTGTTTGGTGCTGTGACTCAAGATCTGGCTTCCTAGAGCCAGATCCTATTCTATAACACTGATCATATTCTATATATCATATTCTATAACACTGATCCAAGAATCCAGGTAAAGAATTCTAACAACAGAACTAAATGCAATACTATCAATCTATGAAAATAAGCAGATGCAGTAACAGCCAGTCCTGAGGAGCCTAACTAAAAGATACCCATTGAAATAAAGCTCACTTGTGGCCACTTAAAAATGTCTGACTAAGCCTCAGACAGGCAACCTGCTAAAAGATAGCCACACCAGCTGATACAGTTCTTCAACTATCTCCAGCACCTGCTCTTTTTCTCTTAACTAGATCTACAATGAAATGATCCGGGACTTGCTCAACCCTACCCTGGGCTACCTGGACCTTCGCGAGGACTCCAAGGGCATAATCCAAGTTGCTGGGATCACTGAGGTGTCCACCATCAATGCTAAAGAGGTAAGCTGTAATCAGTCAATTATAAAAGTGGAGAGGACCAGAGATCCTTTAATGTCACTGCTGTCAAATGCAAGCTAGTGATCCTAGCTCTGCAAGAGCTTGCCATAGCCTTGTATCTTTCAGTGCAGCTAGGTGGGGGTTGTTCTGGGTGAAGATTCAGCTCCGGCCCAGTGGATTTAACAAATTGGCAGCATTGGTTAGAGTCAACTAATGATCCATCTAGCCCAGCAGCTCCTGTGGGGTGACATGATTTACCTTTGTTGTCAGGGACGCTGTCAACTTAGCAGTCCCACTTTGCATCCTGGCTAATGGCCCACAGATAATCAGATCATCTTTTTTAACCCTTATATTAGTGTTTTGGTTGCTAGAGATTAGAGTGCTTTCAGACAACCTGATTGTTGTGTTGCTTATTGAAAGGTGAGACAGGTATTAGGCTGAGTTTATAAAGATGGTTCTTATTTGCATTTGGATTTAGAAGTTGAAGCAGAAGAGAAAAACATGGGCAAAGATGGTGCAAGGCATTCAGTCTTCTGTCCTGGGTATTGGTTGGTAGGAGAAAAATCAGCCTAATACTATTTGGCAACCAATACTACTGGGTCAAGGAACTTGGAAAATCTATTTGTTAAATTGCAGGTATAGGTTCTCTGACCTGGTTTCTCCCTGAATGAGGAAGTTCAGGGTCTGGTGTGTCTGAATTATATTGCCCTCACTAATGTTGAATGATGACAAACAGGAGTTTTGAATCCATTTATTAGAAAAATTACTGTCCACTGCACACATTGACTCCTTTACCTTCCCAGGCCATTACTCTTTTTCTTCTGCTCTTGGTTCCCCTAACCCCACTATCCTTTCTCATGAAGCTTACTCCCTGGATATCTCTTTTTGCCTCACTGCCATATCACCGTTCTGGTGCTCTTTCTCTACCTGAATTCCAGCTCCTATATTCCAAGAGATGGAGGTGGTTCTGGTTTGCAGAGAGAGTCACTAGTTTGGCAGGATACCACATTGAAAGAGCCAGCGTTAACATCAAAAGTGACTTGACTTTAAGAAACCTCTCACATGTTTGAATTCCTGCACTGTTAAAGCAAGGAAGAGCAAAGCTTCATCTTTGCAAAAGAAGACATGTTCCTATACTGAATGGTACATCTGAGTGAAAATTAGCAAAGCCAGAACCTGCTCTACCCCTCCCTAAAGTGTCACTGTTCACCCTAGGGAGAGAAAGAGTATATAGTCCTTGCATAAAAGGACTGAAGTCATACACAGTTCCCCAAATAAGGTGCACAAATATGAAAAGGTAGGTAAAGGTTCCCCCCGGCATTAAGTCGAGTCGTGTCCAACTCTAGGGTGGTGGTCATCTCCGTTTCTAAGCTGAAGCGCCGGCGTTTGTCCATAGACAGTTTCCATGATCATGTGGCCGGCATGACTACACGCCTAAGCACGTAGAACGTCATCACCTTCCCACTGAGATAGTACTTATTGATCTATTCGCATTTGTACATGCTTTCCAACTGCTAGGTTGGCAGGAGCTGGGACAAGCAACATGAGCTCGCCCTATCACACAGATTTGAACTGCCAACCTTGCGGTTAACAGGCTCATCTGCTCAGCAGTTTAACCCACTGTGCCACTGCATCCTTGTGTACAAATATATCTAACAGAATATATATCTTATATATATCTAAGAATATATCTTTCCTCATATGAACAGGGATCAAGAGGTTTGCAGACTAGAGTGAACCTGCTAGGGCTTCTTTTCTGTCTGTTGTGAATGAGAACAGAGTTGCCAGAGCTTAAGGAGACCTTCTCCTTTTTCTGCACCAAAGAACACTGGGTAGTTTTGACAAGCGTATTCTGTTCCCGAAGCTGCTTCTCTTCCATGCAGATAATGCAGCTGCTGATGAAGGGCAATAAGCAGCGGATGCAGGAGCCAACAGCAGCCAATCGGACTTCCTCCCGCTCCCATGCGGTGCTGCAGGTCACCGTGCGCCAGAAGAACCGCGTCAAGAATATCATGCAGGAGGTGCGAGTGGGCCGGCTCTTCATGATCGACTTAGCCGGCTCTGAGCGGGCCTCTCAGGTAGGAGAAGTCCTGGAACGGTCAACACACACCAGTGAAACTCTTGGGAGGGTGAGAAGGAGTAGTGAAGAGTGCGAACGTGATTGCTGAAAGCAGGGAAAGCTACATGTCAACACTGGGCCTCCACTGTGGTAGCCCTTGTGGCGCAATAGGGACTCGGTTTAACCCTGCCACCAACAAATACCCACGATTTCTTGTCTCAATGTCACTGAGAGAGGAATTAAAGTGAATACAGAAGTGCCAACTCCTCTTTAAGGACTGCCAGTATGGTGTTGGGCTGCGACTAAGATCTGAGTTCAAGCTCAGCCTGCTTGACCGTGGAGCTCCCTGCGGTACCCTGGAGCCAAGCACTATTTCCCAGACTAGCTTATCTGACAAAATTGTTGTAAAGTCTAAATGGGGTCATCCCTCTGAGTTCCTTGGAGGAAGGGCAGGATACAAAGGTGATTAAAAAATAACCATTCCCAATGCCCTTCAGTAAACATGACCTTCCTTGTGGGTAATCCTTCTAAGTAACTTGTGCAGAATAATCCATCTCCCCCCACCCCTAGCAGCTCTTTGTCCTTGTTCGTGGGCAAGCCACGTTGTCTGGACCCAAATCTGGAAGGGAAATTGCAAAGCCTTTGCCTCAGTCCTCTTGCACAGTTGCTGTCCTCCCCCTTTTCGACTGCCATGGTCTAATCCTGCCCCAGCTTTGAGTGTTTCATAATCTCATAACCTGATCATAATCTCCTCGCCCATGTTTCTGGTTTAACTTAACTCCAGTTTCTTTTGTGCCTGCCTCACAGGCAGTTCTTTCCTTCCTGTGGCTGTTGCTTTGCAGGCAAGAACAGACTGATGATGAGGGAAATAGTTTCCAACCCACTCTCGACATGACAACCCAGAAAAATAGCTCTGTGATCTTTGCCAGAACAATGGCTTCATTCTCATGTCCATCCTGCTGTCCTCCTCCCACAGACACAGAACCGTGGGCAGAGAATGAAGGAGGGAGCGCACATCAACCGCTCCCTGCTGGCCCTGGGCAACTGCATCAATGCTCTCAGCGACCGGGCAGGTGTCAAATACGTTAATTACCGGGACAGTAAGCTTACTCGTCTTCTAAAGGTAGGCACCCCAGTGGGCAAGAAGTGGGGCAGTCAGATGCTGTGGCAGGCAGAGCTGGTGGTCCCTTAAACATCAGGCCACACATTCTGTTCTTGTAGAGACAAACCACACTAGAGTGACAAAGGGTACTGTACCAATGTGTGTGACATGTAATCCTCCTAAGTGTGGATAAACAAAACTGGTAGTCCTGTGTGGAGCCCTTGCCCCATCCCTAGCATCTAGTACAATTTCCTCTTCTCCTGATGTACGTCTCCTCACTCCTGCTCAACATTATTGGCTGCTGACAGCAGGGAAGCACACAGTGTATCAGGACTGGAGGTAAGTGACACTAGACATTATAGAATGGCAGGTAGAAACTCGTCAAACTCAGCTGTGCTCCAGTCCTGTCTCCCCCGGAGGGCTTTCTGAAGCCTGCAGAGGCAGCACATGTCTGCCTGTTATCTCTGAGAGCCCCCCCCCCCCCAAAAGGTTTCCCCAGACTTCAGAATGACTTTTATGGCATAAAAACATCACTTCCCATTTCCTGGAAGTAGCGTTTTTTCAGCCAAAATGGCTATGCTATAGCCAGCAGAGGCAGCGGGCAGATGCATGCTGGCTTTGCGGACTTCAGTAAGCCCTCTGGAGGGCTCAGATGGGGCCAAGGCTGGCTCAGCACGGGTCTGGGGGATCCGCGTTGAGCCAAATCTGCAGACAGACATTCTGTGGATACAGAAGCCCCACTTGTATTTCTGTTACATGGAGAAGGTTGTTCCAAAAGACCTGATGAAAATGTCTAGTATAACATACCCCACTTCACTTCGCTGCCTGCTGCTTGCAGAGAAATACACCATATAATGTAAGCTAAGTTCTAACCCAAGTACACTTGTAATAGGAAGCAGGTGGCC
The DNA here is from genome assembly GCF_035046505.1 of Tiliqua scincoides. Lineage (NCBI taxonomy): Eukaryota > Metazoa > Chordata > Lepidosauria > Squamata > Scincidae > Tiliqua > Tiliqua scincoides. The sequence goes on from NC_089822.1 coordinate 148,920,278, forward strand.
CTGAGTGTAGACTGGATGGGATTGCAAGGTTGCAGGGCTACAGTGCCCCCTATGGCCTATATACTAAGCATTGCTCTCTTATCCCAGGACTCACTAGGTGGGAACAGTCGGACAGTGATGATTGCTCACATCAGCCCTGCCAGCAATGCCTTTGAGGAGTCACGGAGCACCCTGACCTATGCTGAGCGTGCCAAGAGTATCCGCACCACAGTAAGATCTATCAGGCCTTTCTCCATCCATTGTTCTGATTGTCTGTAATCCTGATCTCTCTTATGCTATGTATCAGTGTCAAGTCAATTTTTAAGTCTTCCTGTCCTGAGCATTCAAGCGTTCATGTTAGAAACTGAAATGCTTAAACTGTACTGGCACAGGTTTTTAGGGTATGTTTTATTTCAAACCATATTTACTCTATATTGGATGTCTCATTTCAGAACCCTGCAGCCATGTGTTTCCCAGGGGCATCTGGCTGGCCCACCTTGGAAACAGAGTACTGGGCCAAGTGGATTTTTGATTTGATCCAGTAGAGCTTATTATGACATAAGTTCCCCAAGTATTCCACATTTTTAAAAATCAAACAGCCTCATAATTGTTCCTCCTTTACAAAACCCTCTCCAAACTTCCATCAGGCCCTACTAACAGTCCAACTGCACTTTAACACCACCCTTGGGTTCTCCAGTATTTATTATTATTATTAATTATTAACAGTATTTATATACCGCTTTTCAACTAAAGTTCACAAAGCGGTTTACAGAGAAAAATCAAATAACTAAATGGCTCCCTGTCCCAAAAGGGCTCACAATCTAAAAAGATGCAAATGAATACCAGCAGACAACCACTAGAACAGACAGTGCTGGGGTGAGGTGGGCCAGTTACTCTCCCCCTGCTAAAAAAAAGGAGCACCCACTTGAAAAAGTGCCTCTTACCCAATTAGCAGGGGTTGATTTCCAGCCTCTTCCCATTTAATGGACATTCCCCAGCTTGCAAAGCTGGTGGGATGTCCCCGAGTTCTCCTATCACATTTGTCCATTTCAGGAACTCCATATTGGATGCTGCATGTTCTCCCAATACTTGTCTCCCTCTCTCTCTGGGCAGGTAAAGCGTAATCTTCTGAATGTCTCCTATCATATCGCCCAGTACACAAGTATCATTGCGGACCTACGCAGTGAGATTCAGCGGCTGCAGCGCAAGATTGAGCAACAAGAACCACGCCCACTGAGGCCTGACATTCGCAGTATTCAAGGTTAAAAAAAATGCCCTGTGCGGAGTGAGGCATGTCCTCACTTAAAGTTGTTCATAGGTTCTTGGAAACGTGTGGCAGCCATTGACCATGCAGCTGCTCGGGCCCTCAAGGTACCATACTATAGTGCACTATCTCTGAAGCCTTTTGGTCTTAATACACAGCACAACTACAGCCGTAAGGCTACAACTACAGCCATAAGGAGATCATCTTCTGTCTGTAGCTGGAGATCATCCACATGGAGATCATCAAGTTGACTTTTGCTAATTATATACATAAACAAGAGTTATGTTCTGACAGCATATTTCTGGTCACAAAAACATGACCAATTTTCTAAATAAGGACCCAAAACACTTCTAATATTAAACATGGAAATAAATGTGAGCTTCTCAGGCTGGAGAAAACCTACAGAGACCTGGGGAGACTGTTCAAGCTCCACACAGACAGTGGCCCCGGCTAGGAATTGATTTTTTTCCTCATCAATTTTATAACAAAATGACTTTGAATGAAATAACTTTAAGTGACGACTTGCTGTATATACATTTTCCGCAGTCTTCCTGTGGTGGTTCCATGCCTTCCAATATGGCACCTATGGAAAAATGAACTCTGTGTTTGGGGGTAGAGTGGGGCAGAAATGGGTATTTCCAGGTGCTATTTGAAGACTGTAGATCAGACAGTTTATGGTTCAGACTAGAAGAGATTCTGCTGCAGATTGGTTAGAGGGGTGGGTAGGTGGTTTTGGACAGGCGGGGTCTAGGTGGCTCAGTGCAGAGCATAGTGGAATGAGTTGAGGAGGCCTGTTGCATTCCTGTCACGTCAACATTTTGACTGGACTTCCTGCATCACTCAAGCACTTCTTCTCTCCCCCCCCCCGGCCCCTCTCCCCTGTGCCTCACAGCTGAAGTACAGCTCCATGGGAACCCCTTTGAGAGGCAGGAGATGGACCAGCTCCGAGAACAGTTGATCAGCACCTTCCGGGAGCAGATGGATGTGCGACGCCACCTCATGGAGTTGGAGAACAATTACATGGAGATCCAAATCGAGAGCTCCCGCCACCTACTCACAATTGCTGAGTAAGCATGGCACTTAGCAGGAACAGAGCAGATTCCTGTGTCCTTTGGGATGCCCAAATTCTCTGTCAGTCCGAACTGAGGGTCTATGCGCCAAACTACATATTACATGAAATGGTGTCTACTCAGTTTCATCTTTTGGTTTTTTGAAGAAAACAGGCTGAGGGAGACCCTGGTCTGGACTGGGACCATGACAGGATGAAAGGGTTAACTCCCCACCACCACCACCCACAGTACCAATCTGAATACCGCCTTCCCCTCCGTTGTGGGGTAATACTGGGCTACAGGGCTATACTGACATGTTTATTATCACGTATGGTATGTTCCACAATAAGGGTGGGATATCAGTGTAGCTAAGTATCCCTATTGCCAGTTCTTGGTCCTGATGCCCTCCCTCTACCTTTCTTCCCCTCTTTCCCACAACCCCAGCTGGGAGCAGGAGAAAGCACGTAGGGCCCAGAAGTGGCAAGAGGAGCAGAGGAAAGAGAGCTACAGCAAAGATGAAAGCGAGAAGGACTCTGACACCGGTGACGACCTGTCAGATGTGCCAGAGCCACAGGAAGTGACATTGGCTCGAGAACATATTGCTGCCCTCCTGGGAGAGCAGGATAAACTTCACAAGCAGAAGGTATCTGAGGCCACAGGGGCTGACTGCTATTGGTTGGCATGGGGGAAGGAAGGGTGCCAAGACTATGAGCATAAGAAAATTGCAGTATCGGAGGGGATGGAGTGGTCTGCTGCCTGCCAGAGTCTTAAAGCACAAATCCTGTGACAGTGTGCAATTATTTCCTGTGTCAGGCAGAGCTGGAGAGACGGTTCTGGGAAGTACGGCAACGTGGGCACAGGCTGGAGGAAGCCTTGCCATGGCGCATCAGCTCCGAAGAACAGCGGGAGGTTCTGAGCCTGCTGTGCAAGGTCCATGAGCTGGAAGTGGAGAACACAGCCATACAATCAGGTGCTCTGCTCAAAGACAACCTTATCCGGCACCAGGAGCGAACTGTGCGCCGCTTTGAGCGCCACCACAGCCTCTGCCACCGCATCATCCATGAACAAAGGCGAATCATTCACGGTATGGCCGCAGCTTCTGATCAGAGCAGACATAAAGATCTGCTATATTTGCGTTCCCTATCAGTCATACCCATGTTCTCCTCGTCGATACAGTTTAAAAGACAGAAGCTGCATTTCCAGTCCCTTGGACTGATTAGAGCTCAGTTTGTGTGCATGAATCGCTTTCTTTTGAATCTCTTCTTGAGATTCTTGCACTAAGAGCATAGCTACGATGAGATCCTTTTACATCAAAAATCTGTGGCATAATGTAGTTCTGTTCTCTTGTAACATGATACCTTAACTCAGGCTGATGATGTCATGGTATGGATGTTCCACACAAACTGTTCTTGCCTAATGCCCGTCTACGCTTTGGGGTTGTAAGGAGATCTCAGTTCCAAACAAACACTGAAACCTGTACAGAACATTTAATCCTGCAGTTCATAATGTTCTCCTGATCCCTCTCTCCCTGCCAGAGTCTCAACAGCCAGTGCCACCCCACCTGGAAGAATTGTATCAAGTCTACCTGCGTGAGCTGGAGGAAGGCAGCCTTGACCGTGTGGCAGCCATTGACCGTGCAGCTGCTCGGGCCCTCAAGGTACCATACTACAGTGCACTATCTTTGAAGCCTTTTGGTCTTAATACACAGCGCAACTCACTAGCTACAACTACAGCCATGAGGAGATCATCTTCTGGCTGTAGCTGGTGATCATCCACATGGAGATCATCAAGTTGACTTTTCCAGCCTATTTATCATCAGTGGAATTTAAACCATTGCACTTACAGTAGATAGCCATCCTCACTTCAGCTTTTATACACAGGCCTGCACAAGCTGCATTTCTGTAGAAATCTCATAAAGAAAGGACTGTAAATGTTAAGACCCAGAGAAACCAAAATGTTTGTTGAATCAGAAGGCAAAGTTTGGAGATAGAGCTCTTGGTTCCTGGTGCTTTAAATCATCAGTGCCATTGCCACTTTCCTACAGTAAAGTATCTTTTTGATTCAACAACCTCCGCCATGAACAACCACCTTCTCTGAGTGGAGAAGGCATGGCCCTGCAGTGATAGGCAAAGCGATGCAACTATCAGAGCATGTGTGCTGTTTGTGTTGCAGGAGACATCTGTGCCAAAACTCCCCCCACTCCCAGTGGAGAGTATTGTGGACTCTGACCAAGACAGTGTAAGGACTCTGGGCTCTGAGTATCAGCAGCCACAAAGGCGGGATTCTCGGAAGGACATTCTCCCACCCCTTGTTCCAGAGACAGACAGGTAAGATCTACCTCAAACAAGTGTGAGTTGTGGGTTGCAGAAGGGTCAGTTAGGACAAGGGTGGGAAAAGGGTCAAATAGGGGAAATGAAGTGGTAGCAAAAGGACTGAGCATCCCTCCCCTACATATTCCCCCTATAAATCCTGCTCTTCTCTAGTGTTAATAAGTTATCTTGCTTTCTCTTTTCAGCAGTGAAGCAAGTCAAGTGTTCAAGGCCAGTCCACGGGCCAGGCAGATCAAGAATTCGGCAGTAGTGACCCCACCTCCCATCCATGTCAACGGCATGGTCAGCCAAGAGGTGTGAGCAGCAATAGGGAAGGGAGAGGCTTGATAGGGTTGTGACTGGCCTCCATTGTGAGATTGTATGGGCTTTTGTCCATATGTGAGGGAGTGTTATGTAGTGGACAAGAATCAGCATGCTAAGCTGAAAGAGGAGGAGCTTCAGCCAGGGCAAGCAGCAAGAGTGTTGATGAGAATCCCAATATTATTTACCCATACATGCACTGGTTATGCGATTTGGTGCCATGGGGAGAAGGGAGGGTATGTGTAGACAATGGGAGGGGAGTCCATTGTTTGAGGGAAGTTCTTCTATTGACCTGCTTTTCCCTCTCTCTCCACAGCATGCACCCCGGGAGAGTCTGGTTAGCCTGAGCAGCCAACGAAATTCATCTCCTGATAGCAGCGATCACTGCTCTGAGGGCATCCTAAGACGTGGAGGTAACTAACCCAGACAATTAAGAGTTAAAGGTTTTCCTATGCCGTCCTCTGTCTGCTCTCAATCATGCCTCAAGTTGGCCTAACTGAGGGAAATTTTAAATGGCCCTGTGTTGGGCAGGTGTTTTATCCTCTCTGAAACAAATAACCCAGAGAAGCAAAGGGTGATTAGTGAGGTCTTGGATTTTTCCTGGTTAAACGAACTTGGCTGGGATAAACAAGATTTGGCTGAGGTAAACATCTGTGTTTTGCCAAGATTCAAACAGACATTGTTACCATCTTCTACCAAGGTATGTAGCAAAAACAGGAAAAAGTCTTCCTTCTGCAAGGGCGGTATAGTGGTTTGGGAGGTGGTCTTAGACCTGGAAGATCTGGGTTCAAATCCCCCCTCAGCCCTGAAGCTTCCTTTCTCTCAGCCTCGCCTACCTCACAGGATTGTTGTGAGGACAAAAGGAGGGGAGCAGCTGTGTACACCACCGAGCTAGCTGAGCTAGGTGCTACACAACCCACCTGAAATTGGCTCATGGTCCACAATTTGAGAAACGCTGCTCTAGCCTCATTCAGACCTGAAAATCACATGGACAGCACTCATGTGATTGGAGAGAGAATGCCCTGGTGAGCCCTCCTTCTGCTAATGCACTGGCAAAGTCCCTCCCCATCACTGTGACCAGGCATTGTGAGTAGGGGCCTTTCCCACTTTGCGCAATGAAAACAGCAAGTTTTTCTTTTGCTTTCCGGTGATTCTAATCAAATCACCTCTGTAACCAGGACCATTAGTACTTTGGGCCATGGATGCTGTGCCAAGACAGCATGAATTCTGCTTTAAAATACATCATGCCGATTAGAAGCATGCCAACATTCTTATTGCATCCTTCCCTGGCAGAATACAAGGCAATTATGAGTGGCACCAAAAGCATTGCTGTGAAGGCTGCCCGACGGCGCTCCCGAGTGCTGGAGTCTGACCGGCTGAATCTTCTGGAGGCAACCAAGGAGTGCAGTAGACTGTCTTTGCACTCTCTGAGTGAGAATGAGGACCCCTTGTCCCGGGAGACTCCTGCTGCCTGCCAGCCACCCAGCCCCAGCCTGCAGCACGCCGTCAGTGAGGATAACCTGTCCAGCAGTACCGGTGAGACCGCCCCAGGAAGGAATGTCCCCAGGCACTCACCTGGACCCTGGCTGCAAACTAGTAAAAAAAGCAGCAAGAAACTGGAGAAGAGGGAGGAATTGCTAGAGACCAAAAGGAGAAAGCGAAGATCACGATCTTTTGAAGTCACTGGACACCGGGTATATCTTCAATATCTCAGAATTTAACTAGGTAGAATCAGGGCTACCTCTGTGGTCCATCAGTGGAAGGAGGCAACCATCTGGTTGCTCATCCCTTATTAATCAGAGTTCTGGGGTGGGACTGATTTCCACAGTGCTATCTGTACTGTGATCAGGGCTGGGTGGGATTTCAGTCATTGTAATTTTACTTCCAAGTGACAAACTTTGAGCTTCTGCTGGCCTTTGCAGAGTCCTTCCAACATTGAGTGGGTAGCAAGGCTGTGAAGTGACATGAAATCATCACTTGGGGCAAAAACGCTAGAAGGGGAGCAAATTGACAAGCTCCAAGTCCTTTGATCTGCCATTTCCTCCAGCCGGCTGCTCTTGTCAGCTCTACGATCCTCTTCCAGCTCACTAATTGAGTGAGTCAGAAAAGAATTGTGGTAGTGGCAGCCCTCCCTCCAGTGGTGCATACTGCCTTTGACTTCTTCCTTTCAAATCCTCCCTGCAACTGTACCTTAATAGGAAACAGCAGTGAGGAAAAGGAGATTCCTTACCCACTAAGCCCTCCCCCCCCCCGCATCTGTATGACCATCTGTTGTCCCCTGCAGCTCCCATGTCCGAAGAACAATGCTGCCCGCCGTCATCCCCTAGAAAGCAGTTCTGAGCACAAGATGATGGCGGTTGGAGGGACGCCTAACACCCGTGGCATTGGAAAAGCTGCAGTACAGTTGTCCAGAGTGAGGCTTCTGCAGGCCCAACCATCATCAGGTGGGTGAGCCTCAGCAATTGGGGCTTAACTTCCTGGTACTGTTGTTCCCTACCGCAGAAAAATGCCCATGGGTAATAGCAACTTTTTGGGTGATGCTGCTTATCAAGTGTGGTATAGTGATTAGAATAGTTAGACTGAGGAGGCCTGGGTTCCAATCGCCCACTTGGTTTGGACTAGTTATTGTCCATCTCATCTTTTTCACATGGCTGTTGTGAAAATAAAATGGGGGAGGGGTGGAGTGAAGAGAGCCTTTAGTTTCCTGGAGGAAGTGTGGGATAAAAATATACATTGAATTCAGAGTAAAGAGGCAAGTCATGTATCTAGAAGAAATACCCCTTCCCACTAGAAGGCTGTGTTTTGAATGTGCAGGGGCACAGCTCCACTAAAATGAAAGCTGTTGGGCTCATGCAAAATCAGTGTAACTCTTATCGTGGAGAAGTTTGAGAAGCTGAGGTGTTGCCTTGTTGTATAGTTGAAATGCAGTTACAGATGGATGCTCATGATTGTCTTCCCCCTTTCCTGTTTTCTTCCCTACAGGCCCTGCTGAGGCCTCCTCTCTTTCTGTCACCTCCAACCAAGCTAGTCTCTCCAAGAAAGCTGTCCAGGCCGGCCAGCGCCAGCGCCTGAACTACGTCACTGTGAACGGCACCAACCCTCATCGCAAGGAAAGCAGGAACCGGCGATGCTAAGAGCCGAGGGAATACAAAACAGCTCAAGGAAATTGCATTTGGTGCCCAGTCAGAAGGCAAAGTGGCCAAAGCCACTGTGGAAATGTAGATTACTGCAGAAATGGCTGTGGCACTCCAAAGGAAGATCTAAGGGATTGACTGGGGGGGGGGGGTTTGCAGGTATCCCTGTCAAGGCTTCATCTCGCCACAAAAGTCTTCAGGTCCAGAATAGGATCTCCCAGCCTGAATAAGTTAACTCTTTGGTTGGTTACAAATCCATGTACACTCTGGGACATCTGTTGCTTGCCTAACAGAGATGGAACTTAAGAACCCCTTACTCCATCAGCCCAAATCTATGCTCAGCTGAAGTTGGAACACTTGCAGCTATGTTGTGCTTTTGTATTAGAGGAGAACAGAGAACTACAACTTCTGTGTGACCTACAGGGAAATGGGTCACCACATGTGCAGTGTGTATGCTATATTTTTGCATCACTTTAAGTAGACAATATGTCAATAAATTTGCATCTTTTAAATTAGAACCCTCCCAGAACATGTCTCAGAGGGAAAGGCTCTGTAATTAGGAAGGGGCCATGCCTGTGTGTAGCTTCAGGTATCATGACAATTTCAAAGGGAAGCAAACAGCAACTGTGTCCCCTTGGGTTGATTGGCCCTCTCTCAGGAAGAGGCAAAAAGGCTCCTTGGCCATTAATCCAGGAATCATTTCTGGATACATGACAAGATAGTGCAGGTCTTTGAGATTACACAGAATTTCTGATGGCCCTGCAGTTGGATAGAATGCCAGGAAAGCCTCTTTCAAAAACAGTCATCCTCATGAGAGCTGACATGATTTTGAAAAATGGAGTTACAAATTGAGACTTTTGCACATCTAATGAGCTGAAACAGGATGGACTGGGATAGAGTGAAAAAAAATTAAAGCAACTTCATGCATTCTTCAATACCAAACCTAAAGCTTTTTCAGAGTCCTCTTCAGCCTCTTGTACTCATTCCTGCCAACTCTGAGTGGTGGAGAGTTTCTGCCAAACAGGTGCTTCATATCCAACTGACATCTGCAGTCGTTGAGGCTAACACTTCCACAGAGAGGTGGGTTTTCCACAAAGCTCTTTGAGTGTGTAGAGATTCTTGGATATTCCCCTTGCCATTGATATAAGAACATAAGAACAGCCCCACTGGATCAGGCCATAGGCCCATCTAGTCCAGCTTCCTGTATCTCACAGCGGCCCACCAAATGCCCCAGGGAGCACACCAGATAACAAGAGACCTCATCCTGGTGCCCTCCCTTGCATCCGGCCTTCTGACATAACCCATTTCTAAAATCAGGAGGTTGCGCATACACATCATGGCTTGTACCCCATAATGGATTTTTCTTCCAGAAACTTGTCCAATCCCCTTTTAAAGGTGTCTAGGCTAGACACCAGCACCACATCCTGTGGCAAGGAGTTCCACAGACCGACCTGGAGATTGAACTGGAGACTCTTTGGCATACCACATTAGAATCTGCACAGGGGCACTGCCCAACTTCTTCCTACACAACTCGGATGCCCACAGTTTCCTAGTCAAGGTCCAACTCCCCATGTCACTTTCCCTTCACATAACCCAAAGCTTAAAAAGTCTGACTCAATTTCCTTAAGTTGTGGCTCTTCCTCTGCAAGGAGGTACCAAAAGAAGTTGGAGTGTAGTGGCTGTACCTAAAGAAGGTAGATGAAATGAAAGAGAGAGATCCATTTGTGTCCTGTGGCTGGGGGGGAACAATGAGATTTTAGGACATCCCTCTAAAATCACTAGCTTCATTGGTTCAAGCGTGGAGTAACCCCCTGGCCAAATAAGAAAACTATTCCAGAATTATTCCCCATTTGGTTCCATTTCAATAGGTGTTGAATAATTCCTAGCTCTGAAGATTTTTCTTGGCAGTATTTCAATTTCTTCTCTCTCAAGCCCTTTGCAGTGTGTGGAGAGCGTCCATGAAACAGGAGGGAGCAAGAGTGCACTGGCAAGCCCCAGCCCACACCAGCATGCTCCCAAAGTTGCACCCTCCAAAGTTTCCAAAGTTTATAGGAAACTAAATGTGTGGGGACCTGGGCTTTAGCAGGGTCTCTCACTGCCCATTCCATCACCTGGCCACTCTCCATGTAGCCTAATGCCTGAGAAGGGCTTCATCTAGATACACTCCCAGCCCATGGTGACACATGAGACACACGAGATTCCATGCCCTCCCTATTGTACTAATGATACTTGCAGGTATTCCTGTTTGGTTATCCACATGTGTGACTCTTGAATTGTTCTTCTAATCCTCCTTCCAATCGCCACGACCATCTTGTATGAGTGATGCTACCAGCCAGTTTCCACTGACAAACCTTCCTTTTGGTGCCACTTAAAACATATGGAAGATTATTTCTCTCTGTGTCCCCAACATGCTATCAGAAACAACAAACAGTACTTTTTTTTTTCCTTTTCTGAACAATTCATGATAATTGATATACACAATCCATACATGGATAGCCTTATTCCTAGCCGCCTCCCTTTTTACTTCTTAATGCAACAATAACAAAAAAAAATTGAGAATGTCTGCTGCAACCATAGACTGAGGGGGTGTCAAGGGGGGGGAGAGAAAGGCTTAAAATTCTTGTAATTTCTGCACCACAGATGGATCCACCATACTTAAGAACATAAGAACAGCCCCACTGGATCAGGCCATAGGCCCATCTAGTCCAGCTTCCTGTATCTCACAGCGGCCCACCAAATGCCCCAGGGAGTACACCAGATAACAAGAGACCTCATCCTGGTGCCCTTCCTTGCATCTGGCATTCTGCCATAGCCCATTTCTAAAATCAGGAGGTTGCACATACACATCAGGGCTCGTAGCCTGTAATGGATTTTTCCTCCAGAAACTTGTCCAATCCCCTTTTAAAGGCATCCAAGCCAGATGCCATCACCACATCCTGTGGCAAGGAGTTCCACGGTCTCCACATCCCAACCCAGGGGGCAGATGCGGCCCACAGAGTGCTCTACCTGGCCCGCTGCCAGCCTCTGACCCCCTGAGAGCCTCTGGCCCAGCTGACCAACACAACTAGTTATGCTTGTGGGGTGGGGGAATAGGGGTCCATTTAAGTGTGTGCTTTATTTCTTGGGCTGTGTTGGTGCTTGGAGAAATCCTGGACATTTAGCCCATTCATTCATTCATTTCAGTCATTCATCTAAGTTCCATCACTAATGTATTTGTTTAAATTTTATATTTAATTTCTTTTTCCAGCCCTCAACACCATGCCAGATATTTGATGTGGCCCTTTGGCCAAAAAGTTTAGAGACCCCTGTTCTAGAGAAAAGCAACAACAATCACCTGGAAGATGAGGAGTGGAAGCCACTTAGACAAGCTAAAGAAAGAGGTGCAACAGAATACTGGGGAAGGAAGTGGTTTGAGAAAAAGACAGAGATTGGATTAGGGATATAGGTAATGCTTGTTGGACTAGGACAGGTGCTATAATGCAAGGTAGCCTTGTGATGCAAGCTAGCTTGAAAAAACCACTCCTATCTCACAAAATAACACCACAGTCATATCAATAACACATTTCCATTTTTTTATTTAGAAGTCGGTGTGACTGATAGTCCATCAAAAAGGTTGTAGATGTTACCTGCAGGGGCATCACAAGCACCATATCCCTCCCTAACTCATAGTCTGAAAACCCACGTGCTCCTTCTGAACTGTTCCATTCCATTCCATGTCCCAATTCCAGACCAGGTTTCATCCACTGCTTTTATGGATGTCAGGACCAGAAAGAAGCATGATGCACATGGAGTCTGAACGTCTGTGTAATGCATCACAGCGCTCAGTAAATCCACTCTTCCTTGATTGAGCTAGTAATTATTATGACAATGACATCAGAACTCACATTATGACAAATCAAGTCATTCTCTTTAATCTCCCAAATATCGTTTTCCTTTCAACATTAAAAATCTGAACCTGTGTCAGGAAGAGCAACTTCCATGGGAAAGACCAGTGATGGGAGACAACTTTTGGGTCTGGATAATTATTTTTTCTTAGCACTGAAGATGGTATGATCAAGGCATTGTTGCTTCTGGTGAATCTAGTCATCCCACTGTTCTCATCTGGTAAAGAAGATGTTTGTGCTTTTGTAGTGTTTCAAAAGCTTGCAAAACCTGCATGACCAGATGTGAAAGTGAGGCAGGAGAAAAGAACACCAGAATGGTAAGCTTCTGCATACCAGAAGCAGCAGTGCCCATTTCTCAGTGCTTAAGGACCATTGTCTGTTTAGGAAATTTGAATTGGAAATTTGTTTAGGAGGACCAGCTTCCAATGGTCAAGAGCTGATTCGAAGGGTTTGATGCTTCAGCTTCACACACAGTAAGTTGTTTCCCTTGAAGATCTGGCCAGCCGACTTTGAGAGAGGCTGGTAAATCTGCATTTGTAAATAACTGAGAATGACAAGGGGGAAAAATACCTCCTATTTCTACATTATTCCAAGGAGCTACCACAGTGCTTCTTTTTTTCCTTACGTCTGCCAGCTTCCAACTATTCCATGGGAACACAGACACATGGGCAAGACCTGGATTCCATAAATAAGGTTCTAAATAGGTAAGGGAGACAGTTTTTGCTAAGGGTGTATCTTTGAGAACAATCTAATTTAAAGCACCATGAAATTCTCCAGTTCTGAGCTTCTTGAAAGAAGATGGAAAGGAGCTAGTGGGAGAAACAGAAAAAGGAATTTCCCACCCTCCCACAACCTTAAGTGCTTTAATTCCCATCTATCTAAAATGAAGAGAAAAAAAGAAAAGCTCCCAGATTTGCGGGTGCAGAAGTTATTTGTGTGCAAGGAGCACTCCGGGCTTCTCAGGCATACATATGCAAAGCCTACATCAGCCAGCTTGTATTGGATATTGATAGGTTGCTGTTCTTCAATGCAAACTAGCAGTACCTCCCCACTCCACTTCCTTCTACTTCTTGATCTTGATCAATGAATGGTAAACTGGCTTGATGATGATATGCAGGTGCAGAGAGTTGTCAATGAGGTATTCAGAGGTGCGCTTCTGCAAGTCAGCATGCACCAGGAAGTCAGACACCTCATCCGTGCTCTGGTGGAAGCTGTAGGCATGTTTGACAAAGACTTTGCCTTGTTGCTTCACTCCCACCAATATGGTCTTCTGAAAACTGACCCCAGCGAAGTCAGAGCTAGTTGTGGCTGGAGTGATCACCAGGCGGGGGCGCCCATCCTCGATCCTGATAGACTGGATTGCCCCAGAGACAGAGTCAGAGTAGACAGGGCGCAGGCTGACGGGGAGCCAGCGTGGGGAGAAGAGGACATTCCAAGTCACCCGTTTGGCAGAGTCATGGTTGCTGGGGCCCAGCTGGGTCTGGAAACTAGTGCTACGGTCATCCCGGGCTGGGTTGTTAATGACCCACTGAGAACCCCAAGATGTGGAGAGGTAGTTGCGAGGCAAGAACATGCTGCAGTTGACATCAAAGTATTTGGCAAAGTGGATTGGGGAAGCAGAATGGAATTGGAAGGCTTGGAAGAGCAGGTCTTTCACAGCACTGTAATGCTTCACCATCACTGGAGACTGCTTCTGCAGGTGGAAGAGATGGCTGGGGGAGATCATTGGGTAGCGTAAAGATCTCAGCATCTTCTCCACGACAGGGTCCTCTGGCTGGTGCGTGGCAACCCACTCCTCCACAGCTGTGTACAACTCCAGCTCACTTTGCAGGACAAGATCAGAGCGTTCAAGTAACAGGAGCAGCAGGTCCACACTCACAGAGGCCCATTCAGAAGTGCTCATTACAGCAGAGAGGTTCCAGGCCAGGAACTGGAGGCAGCTCTCTTGCAGTGCCTCGTCACCAATCCTCACCGCATAATGGTACCAACCCACCACGTGACCCTGGTTTGACTCACTGGCCAGGTGGTTCTTCATATATTCAGCTACTCCACGCTGCAAGCTGGAGACACGATATTTGCTGGCTAGTCGGTGAAGAGGAATGGCTTGATGGAGGAGGATGGAGATCTCACCACAGTACAGATATCTGGAGAAAGAAGACAATCTGAGTTCATTGTTACTCTTTTTCTTTATTCCCTGTTCTGTAACGGTGTTCATAATCTTCTCTTGCACAGCACACAAATTCAAGATTATTTCCCATAATTCTAGAATACAGCTTTTATACAAGATTTAACATCAGACTCATTCTCAATTTTTAAGAAAAATTGATCTTAAGGTCTAAAGTTTACATTACAAATGTCCATGTGTAATGAACCCAATGATTCATGTTTTAGCTGCAAAGCAGTCCCAGGAGGGGGAGATTTGCAACAGTAGGGTGAAGGGGGTGCTCAACCCTTCCTCCATTTTCTCCTCCACCCTGCATGTTTACCCTTCCAAATGCATCCAAATGCATGTTTACCCTTGCACATGCATGGAACCTATGGCGAGTGGAAGAAAAAGCAATAGATGATGTGCCATCTTCTGTACACCACAGTGCCTTCTCAGCCACTGCCCTCTCCTAATGTAGCTTTCACTTTTCCAGCTCTACTATTCTCAGCTGTTCAAAGGTCTCTGTGTCTTCAGATGACTCTGCCCCTTCTCCCCTATGCTTGGAACCGATGCTTCCTAGAACACCTGAGGGATACTTCCTCACTGCCTTCAAATCCTGTCTGAAAACCTGTTCTGTGAAGCCCTTGGAACTGCACCTGAGTCCCTACTTTGTATTGTTGCAAAGTTGCAAAAAATATGTGCAGGTAATTATAGGCAAACTTAAGAGCAAAATGAATCTCCTAATATCTCTAAATCTCATAGCTCTCTAATTGTACTTACTTCAAGGTCAGCTTGAAGAGTCCATCACACTTCTCTGATCCCCGTGATGCAGGTGAGAGTTTGGCCACAGATGTAATCTCTGAGGAAGCCACCCAAGCCCCTTTGGGCTTAACTTTAAGAGATCTAGGTTTGATAATGTCACTGGTACACCTGATTGAATAGTTTATGACCATCAGTGCTTCTCTACTTGCCTTCTGACCTGCTCAGGTGGGCCTGGATGTCCAGTTGGCTAGTGCGTGCCAACCCAAGCAGGGGTTGCTGTGAAGAATATTGCAATCTCCATTTTGAGTGTGAAACACCATCTTGAAGCAAGGGACATAATGGGGGGGGGGGGAGACCCTGTGTTTCCCAGTGCCATGAAAATAACTGCTCATGGGGCATGTTCTCAGAAGAGACAACTTTGTTATCTAGGCTGACCAGAGCCTTCAGGACTGAGTGGCTAGCCTGACTTAATTAAAACTTTGGCTACAGCTGTAAGTTGCCGGGGGGGGGGGCAGGATGGGGCCTCACAGCAGTTACTGTACCCCTTGCAATGAGGCCCACTGCGCCAGGTCATGGCTCCTCTTCCTCATCCCCTTGTTTCAGAGTGCAAACTGACCAGCCATCAGAATAGAGCAAGGGAAGCTCAAAAGCCACAGTATGGCATTAAAGGAAGGAAGGAAAGAGGGAAGGAAGGAAGGAATGGTTCTCAGGGTTTCATCGAATGCATTCATGTGTATCATGTAGCTAGGCCAGTGCTTTTCTACCAATGGCCTCACTAGTGGCACTTCCCAGTCTGGCAGATAGTACTTGGCCCCGTTGCCATGGTGACCATGTGGCCTGCCCTGCCTAGCCTAACTGTGCTGGAAATGGAGATGGCTGGGGTGCTGATGTACCACTGGGCAAGAAGTGGTAGTGCAACTGCCTGGCCCTTCTAAAGAGGCATAGTGTGAGGGAGAATGGCTCAAACCAAGGGACCAACTATGGGGCAAGCCACCCCTCTTGTGTACAGCTGTCATCTTTGGTGGCAATGTGTTACTTGCAAACGGTGGTACTTCGAGAAATTTTTTTAAGCCCTAGGTCCCCTTTTTTAAGTCCCCTTAAAGCATGATGAGAGGACTACAGTGAGAGTCTTTTGGACTCCTTCATGGCAACACCTTTATTCTCCAACAAACCCAGGCGGCAGAGGAGAGGAGCCCACACTTTGTTTCTTCCCCATGCCAGCACTGCCCCAGTAGTCTGGGAATGACTACTGTGAATAAGATCAGCAACAAGTGCCCTTCTCAGGTGCTAGCTTCACTTTCAGGTATGCCATCAAGGCTGCTATACCTTGAGGTTAATGTGAAGAGACCTTCAAGTCTCAGTATTCAGTCTGTTTTTGAGTGTGTGATTTTTGAGGAATAGTAGACACAGAACAGATTTTGGCAAGTGAACAAGAAAAAAAAAATACTCACTGTCCCTAAAGCTAGATCTGCCAAATCTGTGCAACAACATCTGTTGCCTCGGGCTCAGACAAGTCTCCAATTTAAAGTGGTTCATGATTTGGTCAGATCATTCTCATAGGCACTGAATCCGATTCAGTATAACATTTTGGACAGGTATACATAATGAATTGTCCTACATGATTATAATGCATCAGGTATGAAGTGTCCAAAAAGACTTGAAAAGGATAATGTGACTCTATTCAAAACTTGGAAATGCCACATGAATGAGGCCAGCCATGCATATGTGGTACGTGTGGTTTAAATTGTCCACCTATTTTTAAACCTTCCCCTTGACAGAAGACAGCTTTGGAAACAAAGAAAAGTGGTACCCATTTTTTTAATAACATGACAAGAATTGTGCTTATCTTTTATCTTTAATTCCAACACAAGCAAAAGGTTCTCACTGAAAATCTCATAATGATAACAATGACTGCATGCCAAAAACTGGAACTCTAATGTATCATTTTATATCCTGAATTGGCTCAGGACTGCTTATTTTTCTCACCCACAGGAACAAACTGGATTAATACAGCATGAAATGAAGAAGAAACCAGCTATATTTGTGTATAAATATTTGATGCCTTTAAATAAATAGGATATGTACATGCTTAGAGCTCATTGGAATACAGAACTGGAGCACTCTATTTTGCATGATCAATGAACAAGGTTATTGAAAAATATATCCTATCTATGGCTTTTCAATCAAGAAAACTAGTTGCCGTAAAGCATGTTCGCGCCTCCTTGGGAGTAAGCTGAGCTGGCACATGGAGGTGCGCCGGCTTGCGGAGGCTGACACAAGCATCTGTGCCAGCTTCCTTGGCAAGCTTTGCATCGGCCCACCTGGGGTGGGCAGGTGGGGAGTGGGAGGTGGGGCTGGGATCTAGCACTTATGCTGGATCCCAACCCCCGTTCCCAGGGACCTCAGAGCAGCTTCAAGCCACTCTGCTCTCCTCGGACTTGAGCCACCCCAGGAGGTGGCGTAAGTCTGAGGAGACCCATAGGGGCCAGCGTTCCTTACCTAGGGATAAGGGAAAATGTTTCCCCTTACCTCTGACTGAGCCGCTTTGGGCCCCTATCCTGCGCAAGCCTCTTGGCTTGCCTGTTCCAGTGCAGGATAGGATTGCGCCCTAAGTCTAATACAGCAAAAAATTATCTTTGGAGTGGACTGGATTCTGCTAAGATTATACAATCTCATGCTGCTTGCCTACCCACCTGACACCTTCCAAAGGGTATTGGCAGTTTAAAGCAATACTGGCGTTCATGCAGGACTGATGTTAGGAATGCAGGAAAGAAGCAGCTACATTCAGAAATAGAATTTAGCAGTGACTCAACTGTCTATAGTTACACAGTACCTGGAGTGGAAACAACTGCTTAAGTTACCGTCAGGTCTATGGAAAGGAGAGACTGTAACCCAGATCTGCCTTTTCCCTCCACAAAGGTACATGCTGGAATGTTGAGGGGTCATCCACACCCACAGGTTTAAGACTAAACTAGGTTAGATGTTCTTTGGCATACCTGGATAGGGGAACATGGATCCCTTTGCCTCCCAGCCAGTGATTTTCTCAGTCCAAAAGTTTCCTTCCATGTACCATTTGTGCCATAAGGGAAAGCATATAGCATAAATGCAGCATATATAGGGAAAGCATATACACAGGGATGAGCAATTCGACTCGGAAGACTCAGACTCAAGTTGCCAAACACGCATTTTTGGTGACTAGAGCAGACTCGGGTTATGCTTGTTTTGAAATCAGAAGTGTCTTGGGGCTCTGGAGTTTTTCCTCGGGAACAAGTGGAGATGCCACTCCACTTGGTGTCTCTCTGTGAATGTGTGCTTGCTTAGTTTGGGGGGGCAGCTTCTGAAGGACCTCATGGGCGATCCAGAAACTTCATTCAAACCGGTATGAGCAAGAGACTTGGGGAGAGGCGAGTAGGTTGGCTTCAGAACAGGAGGTGGGGGAAGGAGGGAGACTTAAGATTTGTTTTGGGGGCCTGCCCACCACTTCTGTCCCCTCCCTGGTGCTGCCCATCCCCTCCAGCCTTGCAAGCTGGGATTCCTCCTCCTCCCTCCCTGTAGGTCCATCTGGGTAAAATCAGGAGTTGTAATGTGAACAGGGGGTTCACGGCTGGGGTTTGTCAGGAACCAATCAGATCAGTGTTTTCTACACTGCTGCCCTCACTCAAAGAACAGCAGAGCTTTTGTTTACAGATGGGATGAGGACATCAGGGGTGTGTTAAATGAGAACTCCAACACACACACACACACACACACACCCCTGCCAGCAGCTTTGTTTTTTACATGGAGCCGCACCTGACTCCATTGCTGAAAAGACTCACACTTGAGTCAAATGAGGTCCCAAAATGCTCTAGACAAGTCCTCATGGTCACCCATTAAGACCCGAGCACAAGTTAAGTCAAAGAGGTGGGGGGCAGGGCTAGACTTGACTCTGGCCACGGTAGATTGACGCATCCCTGGGATGGGTCTATGCAAGTTTCCCCTAATGGGGCCAACAGCTATGAGTGCCATTTAGAGCAGGAAAACACACTGGGAAATTAACTCCCTCTCCTAGCACCTTGTTCACTTTCTCGTTTCCCCTGCCCCCATAGTAGTTTTTAAGAGGCATTAACCCATTTCTGCCTGGCCCACAGGTGTACATATTTTATCCCTGTTGCATATATGCAATGTTGGGCAGAAATGGCTTAAGAGACAGGAGATCTGAACATGGACCTCCAGATCTCCAATCAGCTTGGCAGTGCAGCCTTGCTCCCTTAGCCATGATGACCACTCTGCCTTATCCTGGTCCAGCAGAGTGGGCAGGTGTGGTGTCACATGGAGGAAAAGGTTATATTTCAACGGGGTTATTTTTATAACCAGCACTTGTAAAACAACTGCACAGTCCTGTGCATCAATCTGGTAGTCCCAGCAGTTCTCTTTTGTTCCTTTCCATTTCCTGTCCTCTCTCAGACTACATCACCCAGCAGACTAAGGGCACAATTCTAACCAGGTCTACCCAGTCCTCTTTTGTTCAATGGGGCTTACTCTCAGGAAAGAGTGGTTAGGATTGCAGCCTATATCACTCAGCAAGAGGTACTTCTGTCCTCCCAACCCTGTTGATTACAGGCAGCAGAACCACATCTAAGGATGCCACAACATGATTCGACAGGTGGCAGGCTATTTGCAGAGATGAAAGAAAGGCAGAAAATAGACTTTTTAGGCCCAGACTTTCTGCTTTTGCCCTCAAAACTAGTCAAGGAGCCACCAGGCCAGGCAGGTTACTCACTCACCACCTCCTTCAGGTCCATTCTGATAATGGTGCAATCCTATGTGTCTACTCAGAAATAAGCCCCACTGAGTTCCATAGAACTTACTCCCAGGTAAGTGTATCTAGGATTGCAGCCTAAGGGCTCAATCCTATCAAATTTTCCAGTGCCTATGCAGCCATGCCAATGGGGCATGCACTGCATCCTGTGGTGGGGAGACAGTCCCAGAGGTTTCCTCAAAGTATGGGAACTTTTGTTTCCTGACCTCAGGGCTGCATTGCAACTGCACTGGTGCTGGAAAGTTGGATAGGATTGGGCCCTAAGTCAATGTGCTCTCCCTGCTTATGTCTGCAGAGAGCAAAAACCACAGTCTCTTACCTGATGAACTTTTCAAAAAGGGCCGCACTGTCAGGTGGCTCGTGCAGGGTGAGAGTGGTCTGGTTGTGCAGAAGGCTCTCAAAGATCTCACTTTGCAAGCTGAGCATCAACTGATGGGTGTGAAAGACTTTGATTTCGTCGGAGCCCGCAGTGCGCACCCGCAGAGTGGTATCGCTGGCATTCCCATTGTGCAAGAGCTCTTGTAGGCGCTGCAGCAGTGACAGTGAGTGGTTGATGGTAGCCACTGTGGGCTCCCCACTGAGGTCCGCCTTCTGGACTGCAGAGAGGGTGACACAGAACAGAAGCAGCAGGGGTGAGATTACAGGGCAGGAGGATAAAGGAAGGTGAAATATTCTATTTTAAGATAACAGCCTTCATTGGTTTCATTTATTTGCACGAGAGTGGTGGTGAAGTGGGAAAGCACAGAGCTATTTCACATGGTGCTCATCGCACATTAGTTTTGCCTTTAGCCAACTGCTCGAAAAGGTGGGTTAGGAATCTCATTGTGAAGGACATTCCTGATTTTTTTTTAACTGCCTCATTTTTATCTTTGTTATTCTTACCCTGTTCTTCCAAATTTTCCTTTAACTGTATTTAATGACTGCTAGAGACTATGATGGCACCACAAAAAAAAACCTAAAATGGATCTTTGCTTACTTGCCATTCCCCACACAAATAGTATAAAGAAAAGTACGAGTGGCAGATAATAGTACCGAGGAGGTGTTCCATCACTCCAAGCTTTTTCCAACCTTTAAAATGACTCCACACTAGTGTCCTGGGCGATTGTGTCCTGGTCGTTGGCGACATTTGCGTCTGATGGTTTTTGGGTTTTTTTGCAACCCAGTGGTGACCCAATCCTATCCACACTTTCCTGGGAGTAAGCCCCATTGACTGCAATGGAACTTACTTCTGAGTAGACATGCAAAGGATTGGGCTCTCAATTGCATCTACTACAACTGTGCAACAATTCCCATGTTATATATCCTAACCCCTTATCTCAGCCTTAACCCTACCTTCACATTTTAAAAATAAAAAAGTACATTTAATATAAATATACATATATTGGGACACAAATGTCCAAGAAGCAAAAATGACAGATGCTAATGGCCAATACCGGGATGCATTTGACCAGGACAGTTTTCTAGGGCACAATGGTCCTGTCATGCTCAACTGCTCAGACATCTTGTTCTATCTCTTTTTCAATCTAGGAAACTGGATAGGAAAAATATCCTTCATTGCTAGATGATCCCAAACCCAGAAAAGTCCAGTGGAATAGATAGTGGTGGGCCATTAAGAATCCATCTTAGCTGCTTTCAGCAACTGATGCTCTATCCATGGTGGGTTCTTCTAATCTAGACACAGTGCCAGCATGTTAGCACCAGTTTTGGTTTTATTTTGGTCCTGGGATTCTGGAGCCCAGATCTGTAGTATGTTGTGATACATCATTTATCAAATATCAATACCTGCTAAATTGTTCAAGGAATAACACAACAGGCTTTGCCCAGGCCCTGTCCCAACACCTGAAATTCTTTGGATGAGGCCATAAGATGCTCCAAGAAACACGTGCAAAATCTGACGATGCAGACCCCTTTTTGAGGGAGGGGCTGACAGCATAGTTTGAAGGGTGGTATGAACATTTGATAGAAAATTATACAACATGCTTAAGGACACTCAAGGCATGCCCCAGCCAATGCATATGCTTAGGGCCCAATCCTATCCAACTTTCCAGTGCTGCTGCAGCTGCAATGCAGCCCAGAGGAAAGGGAACAAATATTCCCTTACCTGGAGATGGCCTCCATGACTGACCCCCTACTGCAGGATGCAGCACATGCTCTGTTGGCACAGCTGCACCAGTGCTGGAAAATTGGACAGGATTTGGCCATAACTCCCTCCCCACCAAAAAAGGAAATGGGACTTAATATTGTTTGCTGGGGAATTGCGATGAGATGGAGCTGTTGCCTCCCTGCCCTGCTTGTACTCTTCCGCACAGCAGCTGGTTGGCCACTGTGGGAAGCAGGAAGCTGGGTTAGATGGACCTTTGGTCTCATCCAGCAGGGCTCTTCCTATGTCTTTGAAAGTGCTGCACTTTCTCCAAGTCCTTACTTTAAATATCACTTAAGAATAATGTACTATTGTTTATTTTCAAAGTTTCCTTTATTTCCACACAACCAAGGAGGTCACCCCAGCTGAGTCTAATGACATGGGAATGGCACAAGCACAGAATCTACAGTGAAGGAGTGTGAAGCCTAGACTATGGAAGGCTGCCCTGCTCCCCCCTTTTGGTTCATCATCTTTTCATCAGATATTGTCTGGGTCCAGTTTTCATCAGGCACAAATACGCCATTTCAACACTATGCTAGGGCTACCAAAGCCATTTTCCATGGGTTCATCCCATGGCGCTAGTGTAACTTTAGAAGTCTGCATCCACATGGGTGGCACCAATTGCACAAGGTTTTCCAATGGAAAGAGGAACTCACAGAACAGTGCCTCCCACAATATTTGTGTCATGTTTAAAAGGCACATCTCCAACACGTGTATTCATAACGCAGCATCGGTCTGCTGATATATTCATCACACACATAAGGAGAGAAAAGCAAAACTCCAGCATAATCAATGCTCAAATGCAAGCACCCACAAATTACTAGCCAGATCACCAAAGGCTTCAGGACTTGAGGACGGTTGGTGATGACCACAAATAATGTATAGTTAGCAAGTATGCTAAGCCTGCAGTTGTGGACCTCCAAATAAAAGTGTGCCAGATGATTCCAGATTTTTTTTGTGAGCATGAGCACACCAAGGCAGGCAGGCAAGATTCCAGACCCTCAGTTCAGGGAAGGGCTGTGGCTCAGTGGTAGACTACATACTTTGGATGCAAAAGACCTGTTTCAATCCCTGACATCTCCAGAGAGGGCAGACAAAAAAAATTCCTCTGAAACCCTGGAAAGCTGCTGTCAGTCTGTGTTGACAAGATTGACTTAAGATGCTTCCGATGAAATATTTAGCAAACCATGAATGTGGGGGAAAATGGTGTTTGCTTGTTTATATTTGCCACTTTCTTGGTCTTTGACAGGCTGCAATAATCTTTCCAAACCTATGACTAGCCTACTAAAAGCTAATTACTCTAAAAGGTGATGATGAAGGCCAGCATTTTCCAGGTTTTAGTACGTCACCAGTTTCCAAACATGCACCTGGTTTGCAAGGAAATCATTGAAGTCAGTTGGCTTTGGCTGCCTCTGACTCTTCCAAATGCTGAAGGTGGTAATTAAAGTCACCCTTCTTCTCACAGCTCTGCCTAATCCCAGGGAGGTCTTGTGAGTAGCAGAGCATCCCCTTACAACTCTTGGGAGCTGGCTCAGAGCCAGCAGTTTCACAGCCATCATTAACTCAATGAAATCACTGCCACCAGAATGAATTAAATTCTCTCTCTGAGCCAAGTTACACTTCTCTGCCTCCCTGGAGGAAGAAAGCTTCGCCTGTTCCTACTCTCTGTATCTTGGCTTGCTTCTCCTGCCCAGTCCAACTTGAGCAGGGAGAAAAGGTTAAAATGCAAAAGCAAAAGAATCCCACTCCCTCCAAGGACAAAGAAGCACAGTGGGGTGGGAAAAGAGCTATTTAAAGGGGAAAGCACCCAATATAGCTTTTTTCATGAAAACATCACTTTTGTTGAAGCCTCTCAAAAAAAGAAGAGCATTTGTGACTCTTTGCTCCAGAGCACAGACGGGAAGCAGGCCCACAGCTGCAAAATATACCCCCCACCCCTACCCCAGGAAACTTCAGATTGTCAATCTTCCCATTAGTCTCTGTGTGTGGTCTCTGCAAACCCTTATTCCAGTTCGGTTTGCCATTTGCATAACTCGCAACACTTGAAAGAGGAAAACCGGAGAGCTAATTTGACTTTAAGCAAGCAAGGAGCATGTTAATGAGAAAGCCACTCTCTTGGGAGGGTGCATTCTGCCTAAGTCATATTGTGGTAACTGACTTTAAAATAGTGGTTTACATGTAACCACTCCTGGAAAATGCCATTAGATGCAATCAGTCTGATTTGTCATAAAGCAGCTTGCTGTCCAATCACTGTAATAAGAATGTCAAAATTCATGCAAGTAAAACTGTGATATTTAATTCTCAAATGAAAAAGGGGGGAAGCGGGACACTCTGTGCACATCAGGTATGTACAGTTAGCAGACATGCTCCAGGGATGAATTAGTACTTCATACAAACGCCTATTCAATGAGGACAGTTGCAGGGGATGCAACCCCAACTTTTCTTTGGACTGCACCCATCCTGCTGCTACGTATGCCCACAGTGAATCTGATCCACATATTATATCTTTTAAATCCATGTCTTATCCAGAGGATTAGCTTCCTCTAGAAACACAAGCTGCACAGTTAACACAAGCTGAGTAGGGGATTGGAAATGAGAGACACAGCCTTTCGTGTCATGGCTATCTGGAAATTCCGCACAGAGAAGGTGTGGGAAATGGGAAGCATTTGGATACTCTTTGGGGTGCAATTCTATTTTTTTGGTCATTCAGAGTTCCATGCCATCAGACATTGTGGAGCAAAGAGCTGGATGGACCAGATCTTCAAGGTCAAGGTTACAATTCGCATTGGTTGGGCAAGTCTGTGCAGCGGATGCACAAATTACATGCCCTAGCAGTTCATTACTCCAGCAGCGTGGTCTGGTGATTGGGGAATTAGTTTGTGAGCTGGCTTCAGTTCCCTCAAAGCTCCTTGGCTAACTTTGGGAAAATCATTCACTTATTTGGGAGCAAGAGATATGGAATGATTTGTCCTGGAACAGTGCACAGTCCAACTTTCTGTTGCCCTAGAAAAGATGTTAAAGCCATGGACCACAATACACAATTTGATTTGTTAAATACATGGGACGTGCTTCATTATTCTTGTCAGTTCAATCAATGCACTTGTACTCATACAATGCAATTCCATATATTCTGTTCAGATGTAGGTCCTACTGAATTTAATTAGATTTACTCCCAGGACTGCAGCCATAAGAATTCTCCAGTGGTACTAAAGTTTTGCAACACAAGTCCCACTTTCTAGCCATTCCTGTGGCTGCACAAACCAAGTTCTTAGACACCCCAGACACCCCTGCAACCCTCCTTCCCAGCAGCTCTTCTCCTTACCTGCTTGAACAGCTAGGCACAGCAGTGACAGAGAAGCAAAGGAGGAGGCCCATCGCCTGGGTGCGGCATGCCGAACCCCTATCACTTTCGCCATGGCTCCTTCCTTGAGCGTGCCTGCGAAGGGAATAAGCCCTCAACTGAGTGTGCTAATGTGTCTGACTCTTTATGTAGGACACTGACTCTCCCAGCCCCGCTTGCCATTGATTGGTGGAAAACTAGTAACAGCTGTTACCAAGGAAACCACTTAAGATTGTGAATTGATTCCTGTTGGGCATTGTGGGACTTGTTGGGCCACTGGCTGAACCTCCCTGGGACAGCAGGACTACCTTGGACTCTCAGCATGCAGGGATTGGAACAGTCAAACAAAGAGCATCTATCTTCTGACGTTCACTCTGGTTGTTTTTGAACATCAAAATATCCAATTAGAAAACAAGTGATTTTTCATTTCCCACTAAAAGTACTTTCGGTTTATACCAGCGTAAGATGATGATATGCCCTCTCTCCTGTTGTTATTTATGACTGACATTAGATTTCCAATACAACGAAAGGGCGAGAGGCAGAAGATGTACCATTCAAACCTGCTTGCTGAAGCTTGTAAAACTATAGTGAACTTTTAGTTGAAAAGCGGTATAATAATAATAATAATAATAATAATAATAATAATAATAATAATAGTCTCCGATAGTGAAGATACAGTTTTGTACATTATGGCATGACCACTAGTCAGAAACATATTTCCTTCAGGTAACACAGCACAGCACCCCAAGGATATTTGAATTATGGCATGGACTATACAGTGATATCAGCTCCAACTCTTTGCTGACACTGTTGAGCAAGTGCTGAGGAAGAGAGGGCCAGCTTACAAACTGCTATGGCCAAAGAGCAACCAAGGAAAGCCTAGGCCGTGCTGTGCAGGTACTGCACTGAGTGACCTGCACCACTCCAAACCAATGATGCCCACCAGCCTCAATAGCAGGGAGTCCAGGTTCACCTGGTCCTCAGGTAGCCATTCTTTTGACAGTTGCACCATCAGTGTGGTTCTACAACTGCAGTTTTAATCACAGATTGAATTTCCAACACACCATTTATTCAGACTTCAAAATTCAGGGCTCATGAAAGGTGATCACAATACAGGATGCATAAATAGATTCATTCCCTGAAACTTATGCAAACGTGGCGTGAAAGAAACCTTTGAAGGTGTCTTTTCTTCCCGGATAGAAAGTTAGTTAGCCCTTTAGTTTGCCTTTCAGAATGAGTCAAATGTGATGGGGGCTTCTAAGGCTCCCATCAAACACTGGGCCAGTATCAAGGAAGCTGCTTCTACATGGTGTGATTCCACCGGGCAGGGGCAGGAGTGTAAGAACAATATGATCACCTGGGTTGACTTCATTATAGGGAAACTTCCCAACCAATCATCACCTCCCAACAGGGAGCCAACTGCATGGGAATGACACCAGTGACTGTCCCGCTCATGTGGTCACATGATGGAAAGTGACGAAGGAGTGAGAAACGCAGACTGCTGAATTGCCATCAACCCGTATTTACAATTTCAGTTTTCCACCATCCTGGTGAGTCTTGAACTTGTCTCTCTTTGAAGCAGGTTTTGAAGCTCTTTTACCTCATCTTTACCTCATTTCACCTCATATTTTTCCTGCATGGAAATCATTTCTGTAAGAAAAAAAAAATACGTAGAGAAACATGGACTTTGCTACTCATTCACATTATCGGCCATGTCTCCTTACTGAGTATACGTGCAGTGAAACAGTCACGTTTGCAGCAGTTGTGTACATGATATGGCTACCCTTGTGTCCACATTATGTAGAAAACCATAACTGTGTAGGAAAATCACTGTGTGAAGCCGCACTTGCTGGGATATATGCCACATTCCCATCATTAGTAAACAATGTTAAACTGCAATTTGTAGTACAGATAGCTTTCTTTCCAAAAATGAGTAATAATAATAATACATTTCAATAAACAAATATTCATACTTTAAGAGGGACTCCAAAGGGAACTCATAAAGGATAACTTCATTATGGAAACAGTGTCCTAGAAAGAGTAGTAGTCATCACCACAGCTAATACCCTGCTAACTGGGCCAAGAGGCACTTTTTAAGTGGTGCCTCTGATATTTAGCAGGGGAAGAGAAACTGTCTCTCTTCACCCCGACACAGTGTCTTTTTAGTAGCTGTTGCTAGTATTCTTCTGCATCTTTTTAAACTGTGAGCCCTTTAGGGACAGGGAGCCATTTAGTTACTTGATTTTCTCTGTAAACTGTTTTGTAAACTTCTTGGTTGAAAAGCAGTATGTAATTATTATTATTATTAACTGCTGCTGCTGCTACTGCTACTGCTATCACCAGAAGTCTTAATTATGTCAATTTTCCCCAAAAGAATCAGATGGCTGCTCCACCTTGACAAATGATATTTCAGAGTGCCTAAATCTTTTATTACTAAGAGAACCATTTGAATGGGCTTGAAGGCAAAGAGATAATATGTAGGGTCATCCAGTGAGTCTGCCTGGTGGGACTTCCATCCAGACCTTCTATGCCAACATTCTACCCACAATCTCCTGGACTATGTTGCTTAAATCTGCTGCAGTGTTCAAAAATTACGTGATTTTTACCATCCATCTCCAGTTTTGAATAATGAGAAATCTCCATTGTCTGAGAATAGAATGACAATGGGCATTCTTGAAAATGTAGGATCTGCACCTGAGTTTATTTGTTCTCCATCAAGTTATGACTGGGTGAGAACGATCAGGATGGGGACATGAAAGCTGGTGCAAACTGGGCACATTGAATCACACAGCTGTGAACTACGGTCTGGAGAATGGAATATGCTCATAGCTATGAATGTGTGTGTCAGAAACATTACTTGGCCAGCTAAGAGTTTGACTTGCTGTTGTTTGTGAAAATGATGTGGCTGATGGACCCTGAGGGAAAGGCCATCGTGTAAACTAGGGGGAAGGAGGAGCAATCAAGCAGCAAAGCCAGCCATGAAATGCTTGCACCAAAGGAGGAGGGGAAAGTTTACACTTCACTTGCCTGCTTAATACAAATGCAGATGCCAGCATAGATCCCATCAGACAGCCACTCAATAAATGGGAACAAGCTAACATTTTCCCAGCTGTGGCCCCAACTGGGTGCTGCATGAATGAAGGTCATAGAGTCTGCTGGAGCATGGCCCTGGGGCACGGACAGCAGTGGGTGGGAGTGCAGGCACGTATGGAGCAGAGGCCTCAATGTGACTCCTACTGGCGAGCGGACATGCTAATGGCATCCTCATCAGGAGCAGCTTGCCAGAGGAAAAAGAAAGAATATGGCCATCGTTTGTTTCTGGCCTACCCAGTGAAGTCACAACTCTCCAGTGCCCCAAACAGAACAAAACCTTCCCATCACTCCTATGTAGTCAAGACTCAGCACAGCCACACCACCCAGGCCCTTATGAATTATTATTTCTGGCAATCCCCACACAGTGTATTCAGGCAACATGCTACTATAGCTCTGTTGTCTCAGGGAAATCCTTCACTATGAATCTCTTGCCTTACCCAAGAACAACCATATTATTTCCACATCCTTTCTGCCTAGCCAGGAAAGCCACACAAGGATTGGCATTTAGATCCAAACACCCATGCTGGTTCCAAGGCCTTGAGCATCCCTAACAGAGGCGTAATTAGGGCGGAGCTGGAACGGGCACCTGCCCCAGGCGCTACGCCAAGGGGAGGTGCATGACTGCCCTCAGGCTTTGCCCTAGTTACAGAGGAGGTGCTGGCGGCTTACCTCCACAAATGGGGGGAGGGGGGAAGCACCATCACTTAATTCAGACTGTTGCCTAATTGACTCCTATTAGGCCTTCCTCAGCTGCAGTTGTTGCCTTTATAGCCTCCACAGCAGGTATCCATACCCTCTCACTCCCAAGCTGCCATCTAGATGAGCTGAATTGTGAACATCCAAGCCCATAATCAGACATTTGGTGGTGGGGGGGTGGGGTTATGGATATACCGGGGTGCTGTGGGAGAATACATGCAGAAGTCACAGATCCTATATATAGGTATCCTAATTAAAGTTATGTGATTTATTAAATAGGAATACCTTTTAATAAAGTTTGAAAATAAGTCCCTGGTGCTTGTCAGGTATCCCAAAGTACTTGGATATGTTGACCAAAACAGTGGAAAGCAGGTAACGGGTTTACTTCTTCCTGAACAACTGGGCAAAATGCCACCTGCGTACCTGTCCAGTTTTCACAAATAAAAGATTTAGGGGGTTTACGGTGCCTTTTCAATGAATATTGAGGGATGGTGCTGTCTTATCTGTGAGCAAGTCCAGGGATGGTCAAAAGATATCTGCCAGATAGGGCACTGACTGAGGGCCCACCAAGTCAGAACCCTGAATCTTCAGTACCAGTGGCAGCAATAGTACCCATTATACCATCAAGGGGTAGAAGAGGGGGTGCCATGGGGGACAGCATAGACTATTGCTCCAGGTCTCCAGCAACTTGGTGCTGGCACTGAACAGGCAAGGTTCCCCCCCCCCCTCCTCGAGGCATGGCCAGCCTCTGTGAACATCACCACTGTGGAAGCTCATAGGAAAGACAGTTCTGCCCCTGGCTTGTCATGACACCACTGTGCCAAAATAGAAAGTCATTGGTACAGCACTTCCTCCCTGCCCTTGATGCTGACCATCTGAAAGATATAGCAGTGGCTTCTGGAACAGAAGGGATGATGTGGAGGCGTCAAAGCATTTTGTCTTCTACGACAAATTCAGCTGAGCTATAAATGGTGCAGAAAATTCCCACACGTAGATTTAAATCCCCCATGGGGGCTGTTATTTCTGCACATCCTTTGAGGATTTAGAAACGGAGCTTCCAGATGTTTATTTACTGACACAGTTATTATGGCAGCCGATTCCTCTTCAATCCTGCCCAGATGGCAGAGGCAAATATGTATCTTAAGGGTACCCCTTCAGTACTGTGCCACAATGGTGATTGAGAAAATGATTCCTACATTTTTGAAGCCTTCAGTACCTTTATGGGTTCTGAACTGCAGGCACGTATTTGTCAAGACCAAGAAAAGAGTGCCATTGAGCATATGCAGAGAGCATTTCCTTCATTACTGATTAATTGCTCTCTGGTAGTTTCTACACATCAGTAATTGGGCTTCAGGTCAGCAAGCACACCTTTGAGAGGTAGATATACATCTCCTAGAACAAGGGTGGCCAAACTTGCTCAACATAAGTACCACATACGATAAACTTCAGATGTTTGAGAGCTGCAATAGGGATGTTTGAGAGCTGCAATTTTTAAGAAGCATATAGGGAGCAATCCTAACCAACTTTCCAGCATCAAGGTAAGGGCAATGCAACTTCGAGGTAAGGGAACAAACATTACCTTGAGGAGGCCTCTGTGACTGGCCCCCAACTGCTGGATGCAGCACATGCCCCACTGGCACAGCTATGCCAATGCTGGAAAGTTGGTTAGGATTGCACCGTTAAATTCTTAAATATATTTACTCACGTTGAACATTAAACTTACTTTTAAATCCAGTGGATTCTCAGTTTACACCTGGTAAATAATTGTAAAGCTGGAAAATTTCTTATTTACCTTATATATTAATTGTGATGCAAAAAGGAGCTCAGCCAATGTATTTCTGAATGTCACACATTAGACAGTATGTCAAAGAGCTGCAAGCCAAAGTTTGGCCACCTCTATCCTAGAACTTGTTAGAGATGAAGCACTGCAACTATCCCTGTTAGTGGAAGGCTCTGCTGTACCCTGCATCAAAGTCCCCTTTTAACTTCTACGCTTCCCTTCACCCAGGAAGAAGTCATGACCCTGAATTAACAAAACTCAAAACCCATAAACATGCTCCTGGCTTCCTGAGCCCACAGCAACCAGCAGCAGTTTTGAAACACGCACTGATATCATTGTTACTGCAAACCACTAAACCCTGCTACCTCCAAGGGAAGTGTTGGAGCTTTCGAGGACAGCCACTCCAAAGTAACTCCAGGAGACCTCAAGCATGTTTACTTACCATTAACTTCACCAGCTTTGTTGGTTCAGGGCTGTTGCCAAGCAAAGAGATGCACAGGAAGAATATGCTCTGAAATGCACAAATGTAATATGAAAGGTAAGGAGGAAAAGCCAGCTTTGTGGTGTGGAGGCACTGACTGCTCTGACGAATGGCACAGTGGTAGATTCACATACCAGTGGGAATAGAGTATGGGGCCAATGGCTACATAAATCCACAGAGAGATTGTAATTTCTCAACAACAGAGTGATAGCTAAGATAAGACCTTTATTGGCATACATAACAAACACAAAAGCAACAACACAACAAAGAGAACAACAGTAGTGAGTACAAGCCTATGATATATAATACACAAGTCAGGTATATTTGTCCCATATAAAACATAGCGGCCTAATATATAAAATATACTGGATCTCTTGGGTCTACTTGCCACCAACAGCTGCAGATAGACTGCCACCCTCTCGGTGATAGGACTGAACACATCATTCAGCTGTTATGGCTTATCAGCGCCATCATGAATTCTGAAATCTTTTTCAATTCTGAGGGTGAGCAATCATTTAATAATTTTTTTCATATCTGGAAGACCCACCTTATTAACCAGGATGGGCATTAGATAAGTAGAGCAGGCGCTATTACACTGAGGACAATAAAAAAAGTATATGCAGAAGAGATTCAACCGACCCCATGTTACAAGGGCAGAGACAATCTTGATAGGGAGTCTTCTGATACCTCCCAACTGTCACCCTTGAAGGAATAACATTGAACCTTGTCAGGGTTATGGCACAATGTTCTGTGGGGTCTGTCAGTGAGGAGAGATAGATTGCCATTTTCCCTAACTGGTATTAGTATTGGCAACCTTCAGTCTCGAAAGACTATGGTATCGCGCTCTGAAAGGTGGTTCTGGCACAGCGTCTAGTGTGGCTGAAAAGGCCAATCCGGGAGTGACAATCCCTTCCACACCGGGAGCAAGTGCAGTCTGTCCCTGGTCTGTCTCCCTGGCTATGGGCCTTCCTTCTTTGCCTCTTAGCCTCAGACTGTTGGCAAAGTGTCTCTTCAAACTGGGAAAGGCCATGCTGCACAGCCTGCCTCCAAGCGGGCCGCTCAGAGGCCAGGGTTTCCCACTTGTTGAGGTCCATCCCTAAGGCCTTCAGATCCCTCTTGCAGATGTCCTTGTATCGCAGCTGTGGTCTACCTGTAGGGCGCTTTCCTTGCACGAGTTCTCCATAGAGGAGATCCTTTGGGATCCGGCCATCATCCATTCTCACGACATGACCAAGCCAACGCAGGCGTCTCTGTTTCAGCAGTGAATACATGCTAGGGATTCCAGCACGTTCCAGGACTGTGTTGTTTGGAACTATTCTATTTGGGCCTATTCTTAGCCCCCAGCCCCCAGGGGTCCTAACTGGTATGGGATGGAATAATATAAGGGGGAGCAAACCTTTGTTGCCTGATCATTAAGATTTTGAAATTCAGTATCTAACAGTCTGACTGTGATGCTCCGACAGGCCTCAGCATATGAACACATGTTCAGATGGTCTAGTGAGACCCCTGTTGTCTCAATTTTCTTCCTTATATAGGTTGACCATGAAGAAAGGTCTAGCTCGCCGAGCATCAAATATAGCAGACTACCTGGTGGCGAATTGTAATGAATGTGCAACCAATATCGGATGGACAAAAGCCAGGCTCTGGTTAACAAGAGCTTTTGCTCTGTTTCCAAGCATGTGGCAGCATATGGGGCACACCTAAGTAACCCCAGGATTGCCCTAAGAAATTTTGCCTGGACTCGTTCCAACTCATGGTTTGCTGCCATAATCCAGATTGGAATACCATATAGTAATTGCGCAACTGACTTGGCATTAAAGATCTTAACTGCTGAAGGAATGAAACAATTACCTTTTCTATGGAAAAACCTAAGGATAGCTTGGGAGGTAGCATGGGCTAAGTTAACTGCCAGTTTACGATGAGTGCACCAAGATAAATTATATTGCAAGTGTATCCCTAGATATTTAAAACTATTGACCTGTTCGATTTTCTCACCATTTATATTCCAGGTAAGCGGGTTCCAGGATTTAGAGAACACTAA
Organism: Tiliqua scincoides; assembly: GCF_035046505.1. Lineage (NCBI taxonomy): Eukaryota > Metazoa > Chordata > Lepidosauria > Squamata > Scincidae > Tiliqua > Tiliqua scincoides. The sequence continues at coordinate 148,953,495 of NC_089822.1, forward strand.
TATCTTAGTCTTCTGGGTATTTAACTACAATTTATTTTTTGAAAGGTATGCTTCTTTTTAATAGTCTTTTGAGGCCAATTTGTGTTTGAGAAATCAACACAGCATCGTCTGCATATAATAAAATGGGAATATAGGTTGAACCAAGCTATAGGTTGAACCTAGCTTGGGACAGTACCCGTCAGCTTGAAGAAGGAAGGAGGCCATATCACTTTAAAAAAGAGGAAAGAGGAAAGGTGCCAGAATGCACCCCTGCTTCACACCCTTTTCCACCAAGATTTTGGGTGTCAACTTCCCAGATGATGTACATTTAACCTGACAAATCGTCCCCATGTGGAGTTTTTTAATAAGGGCTTGGAGCCTGGGATCTAGCTTAAGACTAGCTAGTTTCATAGCAGGACACGGTCTACAGAGTCAAATGCTCCTTTTAGATCTAAAAATGCCGTATACAGTTTTTGCTGATTGCTCTTAGTATACTTTTCAATAAGGTGGGCTAAAACTACACAATGATAAAGGGTTGAGAATCCCTTGCAAAAACTGACCTGTTCAGGGCCCAGTAACCCTTGGGCAGATACCCAAGCTGATAATTTTGCCAGCAGATGTCTTGCATAAATCTTCCTCAGGTCTGAGAGCAAACTGATGGCCTGATAATTGGATGGATCTTGGTGATCTCCTCTTTTATAAATGGGAACCACCATCACATTTGTCCAAGCTTCTGGCATCATGCTGGTTTGATCTATCATTGTGAAGAAGGATGCCAGCATGGGGGCCCACCAATCAGGTTCAATTTTCAGAGCTTCAGGAAGTATCAGATCTAGGCCTGGTGACTTTCCGGACCTTGAATGGAGAATAAGATCCTTCACTTCCTCAGAAGTGACCAGCAGCCAAAATAGCATTTCTTGTAAGGTTGAGTCGGGAGAAGTGACATTACCAATCCCTACGTGCTGAAATAAAGAAGTGTAATAAAAACACCAGGTCTGAGGGAAAATGACCATTGGAATGGGACTGGGTTTCCGGAGCAACCCTGTCACTATGGACCAGAACTGTTTGGAGTTTTTATGGTGAACTGCTGCTATTAACTTTTCCCATTGCACAAGAGCATATCTCTGTTTATTTTCTTGAATCAGCTGTCTTAGTTGATTTTTAATGGCAAAATATATATCAGGGATCGTAACTTCCCCAGAAAGTTGGTACTGATGATAAACCTTCCGTACTTGGTTTTTAAGCTTCACACAACCTCTATCAAACCAAGAAGATGGCTTTGGATTCTTTCTATCGGTCTCACTTTCAGGATTAGGGATTAAGGAAAGTGAGAGATAGGTAATTAGTAGCTCATAGATTTTGATCACTTCCAGGGGGTCTGATTCGCTCATCATACGTGTTCTATAATTTAGGCAGATCTCAGATTGTAATAACTTCCTCGCCTTTTGGCTAGTAATATTATTCCAAAAGACTTTTTGACAGAATTCGTAGCTGGCCCCGCCGGTGTCAGAAGACTGAGACTGGCCACCACTCATGCTTATCTTTAGGAGTAATGGGAAATGGTCACTCATTATAAAATCATCGACTGTGAACTCCATTACATTAGGCCTTAAGGTGGAAGGAATCAAGAAACAGTCGATCACACTGGAACCCTTGGCTGAGGCAAATGTGAATTCACCTGAATTATTAAATTCAGCCAAATTTTACTGAATTTAACACAGAAATTGGCCATCTGAATACCTGCTGTGTTGTAAAGTTTGTCCTTAGAGCTTCTATCCAAAATTAAGGTATCCAAGAAGGAGGCTTCTATTTCAATGTCTAGGGCTTTATAGAAAACTAGATCCGTGTTGCCAACCCTGGCATTCATATCTCTGGCAAATAAGCACTCAGTTGATGGAAAATCTTCCTCCAGTTCCTCGGCCAGTATGGCCAAAGAGCTCCAGAACTGAAAAAGATCAGAATTATTCTGGCTGGGAGGAGCAGATACATTAACTATTATTATTGGGGTTTCACTGAGTAACAGTTTAACCACTTGAAAATCATTACTGGTTTTCTTAGTGGCGACAATTTCTGAATTTATTTTAGAGAACACAAGAATGGCTAATCCAGCTTGAGCTCAACCCTTGGCATTGTTTTTATAAGCAGGTAAGGTATAGGTTTTGAAATCCTTAACCTGCAAAGGGGTCAAACACCATGTCTCCTGTAATACAACCACATCAAAGCCACCCAAATAATTCAAAAGGGCCCGATCATTAGCTTTGCTCCACCAGCCTGCTATATGCCATGAAAGGATCTTTAGGAGCTCTGAAGAGAAGGACTTTGGTGGAGCAGTTGAAAGTCAATCTACTGAGAGGGTCTGTGCCCCTCCATCTGGCACAACTATCTGCACAGACCCATTGCTGGAATGATGGTTCTGGGTTTCAGCTGCAGATTCGTGACTCTCCCCCTTGTGTCCTTTTACAGTTCCAGAATGCATTTTATGCACATCCTCTGGTGAGAACTAAGGTAATTGCACTGAGAACTAAGGTAATTGCACTGGAACTTCCTCTACGTTAGCATTTGCTGTCTGAGGATTAATTGGTGGAAGAGATTTAAATGTCATCACCCCAGTATCCTCCAGTTCTCTGTTTGGTTGGTAAAGACCATTAAGAGTGGACTCCCTATATGGAGAGACCAGAGGATTAAAGGACAATTCCATAGGGTCAGAGATCTGCACCACATTTATAGAGAGTGACCCTGGAGAGGGGAGGCATCCATGAGAAGGGGAGGGAGGCAAGCTTCCTCCACCTGGAGGCTCCTGGTGGATCTCAGCCTGAATGGGCAACTTCCGAAGGGGGTCTGCTTCTAGGGATGATGTCTGAGGGTTTTGTAGAGATGAGCTCTTTAAAGATGCAGAAGAACATTGGGTCAATATAATGTCCATTAATTCCTGCCAGACCATCTCAATTTTTTGACCAGCTGTAATTGCTTTTGTCGAGGGAGAACTCTGTACGCCTCCAGAGCCTCCCTGGTTAACGTGTCCTCGTCGATATCCAGTTGGAGCAGTAGGTCTATGGACTGGGAGTTTGTATCACCGCTGGGAGAACCAGTATTCTGAGGAGGCGTTGGAGCTTGTGAAGAAACATTAGGCAAACACTGAGTGATATCACCAGTGCCTAAGTTCTCCTCTGAGCTGAACACAGAATTCCTCAGAAGATGATTCCTGGCACACACTGTCTAAGGCAGGCAACTCATCCTGTACCTCTGTGATTGAGTTTGTAATCCTCACAGGACGCCTAGGAGTGGCAGGCATGATCTCCATTGGGCCATCTGTTTCTGTGTGTGCACTGCTGATGTCCAAAGGTTTGCATGCTTGGCAAAGAAGGCCATTTTGGTCTACTGATGGAATTGGCTCCAAGGATTTAGCAGTTCCAGTTGAAATCCAACTGTTCAGGGAACTGTGCAGGTCATCTTGGGGTCTGAAGGTCTTCTTCCGAAGCTGCAAATTTACTGGTACCTTCAGTGGAGGCTTGGGAACCAGTGATTGAGCCTGGGAGCTGCTGCTAGATGCTGTGCTCTTCCTTTTTGGTTTTCCTCTCCCAGCTTCTGGGCGTTGGACATTAGGTAAGTTGCATGCATCCTTGGGTGCTTTGCCTTGTTGCACTGGAAGCGAGCCTTTTAACTTCAGCAGTAGACTAGCAAAGCTGTCAGTGGCCGCTTTCAGATCAGAGACTGTTGACATAACTTCCAAGTGTATTGAGGACCAAGGATCAGCTGTGTTTTCAGCAAGTTGATTACACTTATCACCTGACTGAGGGCTGGGCGGCTGGCCAAAATTGGCCAGCCTTGGAGCTGCAGAAAAAACTGATAATGGAGGCTTCAGATGGTTTCTCTGGAATAGTGGATTAATATGCATTTCACCAAATATCCGGTTTTGGAATATATTGAATTTTTCAAGAACGTGCTTCCTTTCATGAAGCAAGCGAGGAATCCTGTGAGTCTTGAATTTCAGCAAAATGCCGGAACATTGTGGCATTTGTTGCCACCGAGGGAGCCAGATCATTTCAATTAAATCAATGTTATGTATATCAAGAGAAAGTAGCCTAGATAATGAGTCGAGTGCTTGTGGTTTATTTGTCCATTTCCCCCAGTTAAGGGGTGTGTGCCAGATCACTAACATCAGCCGGTTTCTCAACAAGCGACGGGTCGAATTCACATGGGCTTCTGAACTCACCCCCTCTTCAGACAGGAGTGGATTTCTTGGATGTCTGAAGTGAGTGTCCAAATACTGTGCAGGATGGGAGGGTGAGAGAGGAGGGCTCTGGATATCCTTATGAATCAAGTCCAGCTTTGATAAAATAGAGTTGAACTGCCAGCAGATGTATACAATTGTATTCCCCATTATTATGGAGTAATCTCCTAAAAAAGTTAAAAACTGATTGCTAGTACCACACTCTTCCTGTATCAAGAGCTTGTCCTGTAGAGAGGGGAAATGTGGCAACTGTGAATCATGGATATCTCCCAGCTGGGAAGAGGGGGGCTGCTGGTCTCCCCCCTCTGATTCCACGGCAGTGTCTTGGACATCGAGGACAGCAAACCTATTAGAAGAAATAAAATTAGGCTCACTCACATGTTGCATCCAGGAGAGTTCATCCAGGCATCTCTGTTTTGAGGACTTGCTGGGGGAGTTCCCATGCTCTGGTTTCTCTGCCTCCTTTTTCCCCATGGCCTCCGTGTTTCAAGTTTTGAAATAACTATCCACTGTAATCCAGGCATAGTTGCAAACAAAACAAGAGCTGCCAATGCCATTTGGTTCAGGGTCAATTTATGAGACCTCCCAGACAAGAAATAAACCAGAGGTCCTATCTAAGGAAGAAAAAATGTAGAAACAACTAGGAGCGGCCAGCAAGGATAACTTGCTAGGCGGACATTTTCCAAAAACCCACCAACAACAGAGTGAAAGTCACTTTGTAAGCACATTTTTGTCCAGTGTGCCTGATGGTTGGTAAGTAGCATCTTTCCTCCAGAGATCATCACCCTGATGGCCAAGGTGTGTTCACTGTCACATAGAAGTATGAGAGTTTATTATTCTGCCATGAGCACATGGATCAGGCAGCCAAAGTACATTCTTGTGATGCATTTCATACAGGAGATGAGAATATCATACAAGCTTCCTACTTGACAAACACACTTCAGTGAACACAAAATGCCATGTGGGAAGCAGTCCAAAGAACAATTAGTGTTGCTGTTTTACATAGTATCAGAGAAGCTAAAAGTGATCAGGATGCATTATAAAACCCCCACTGTCCCAATGCACATTGAAAGGGGACTTTAATGCAGATTGATGACTGTGAAATAGAAGCAAGGGGATAGCCACTGTTTCAGATTTGGCAAAGGACTTCATAGTCACCATCCACACAATCATAAACCATTATTCTAAACAGGACTCCATCATTCTAAACAGGCTTCTTAACATAGGAAGCTGCCTTGAGTCAAACCTTTGGTCCAGCTCACTCAGTATAGGCTATCTGGGTTTCAGATCAACACCTTTCCATGCCCTACCTAGAAATGCCTGGGACCTTCTGCATGTAAAACATGCACTCTACAACTAAGCAACATTTCCATCCCTGTTGAATCCAGAACGATGGGCACAGGGGCTATCCAAGTGCCAGGCTATCCACATTCCATTCTTATGCACACCCCCATCCACATTTTCTAGCCCAACCAATCACATATAAATACCTTTGTGAGAAATGATTAGAGCCAGATCAGATTATTATCAGATTAGTTAGTTAGTTAGTTAGTTAGTTAACCTTTATTGGCATTATAAATATTACAGCAAACAACTGACAACAAAGTGGAACAATACAACCGTTATCCACTAGACTAGTTCAGGAAAACTAAATAGAGAAAAAAGAAATAGGATCTAGAAAGAAAAGGAGCCAGAAGGGACAACCTTATCCTTTCAGTAAAACAGGTGTTAGATGGAAAAAGGTGACTACAAAAATTTTAAAGAAGATTTTATAGAACTAAAGTCCGGCGTTTTTTGTAATGTATAGGCCAGGAAACTAGCCACTGAATATGTCAAGGGAGCAATAGAGTCTTCCAACAACTGGGGAAGGGGTGATACCTGAGGGGGAATTATTATCAGATTATTAGAGCCAGATCAGAGTGTATGATTTCATGAGAAATATCTAATTTCCCCTCTCCCACATTCTATTCATGTATAGCATCCAGAGCATTGCACTTGCACCTTCCCCATAAGTCACTTTTCCCATCCCTCTTCCAGAACAACCCCCCCCCCCCAAAATCACTACTGAGAGTTGGAGGACCTTTAGCAGTGTCATGGAATGTGGAGGCAAAATTCCCGGAAGCTATGAAGGGAGCTACCAGCGAGCCCTCAGCAGTGACCTATGTGGGGGCTTGTGAACTCCAGTAAAATGGGAAGGGGTGGGGAAGGCAGGTTACACAAGAACACTCTGGATGCTACCTATAGTCATTAACACACATTATTAATGCTATTTCAACAATGAGCATCTAATAAAAAGTTGGAAAAAATCCACCCCTTTATCATTCCCACTAGAGTGGCTGAAGAGTAACTAATCTGTATTAAGGGCCTTAAATTGATACACAAGGGCAAATACCAGATGGGCTTTTTCTGATTCACTAATCAAATTCAAAGATTTATTTCCAGCAACATGCTGGATCGTTGAACTAGATTTCACCAAATCTGATTAGCTGTGGGTTTTGTACGGCTGATTGGTTTGCATCTTTGTTAAGATGCAAATAAATACAGCATCCAATCAAATGAAATGGTTAACAAATGAACCAACATTCAGATGACTCTGTTAACATTTCAGTGTTTCGTCTTTTCTTAAGAATTGATTTGTTTGGTTCTGTGTTTAAATTCATTCAGACCCTATCAGTCTATAAACTTGTGATGACAAGCCATGTTCTCTGTTCACAAAATTACCACCTTCATATTGAACATTCACATGGTTAAATGTCACCATTACAGGTTACAAGCCATGATGTGCTTATGCAACCTCCTGATTTTAGAAATGGGCTATGCCAGATGCAAGGGAGGGCACCAGGATGCAGGTCTCTTGTTGTCTTGTGTGCTCCCTGGGGCATTTGGTGGGCCACTGCGAGACACAGGAAGCTGGACTAGATGGGCCTATGGCCTGATCCTGCAGGGCTCTTCTTATATTCTTCTGTTCACCATTTCAGAATCAAGTTATTCCAAATGAGCAAAAATAATCAAAAATTTTCTTGCACGCTGCAATTGTCAGGGCCACTTCAAGAATTATGATTTCCGAGCACAGATATCACTTCTGTGGAGGAAAATCTGACATACATGCCATTCATAACATCTGTCAGATATTTACATTAATTTAAGTACAGTGCTCATTTCCCTCCTGCTTCTATACCAGCTCTTCAGTCTCACCTCATTTACTGAGGGAGGGGGGTGGTTCCTTGAGCTGCCTACCCAAGCCTTTACTTCTTCTGAGCTTCTTCTGACAATAGACCTTATGCAGTTACTTTGTGGACCACATGTGCCTCCTAGTGGCTGCCTGAATGGACTGCAGGGCCAGTGTTTCAATCCATCATGCAGTTTAATTAGCTGCCTTTGAAGAGGAAAACCTCCTGCTCTCCCCTTCTTGACAATGGAGATCTCATCTTCCAGCCTGACAGTGAGATCTGCTATGTTAACTTTGATAGGTCCCAGGGAGTGGGAACAGCATGCTGCCGGAGCAACTGTGGGAAGGCCAGAACCTTCCCAGGAGCTCCAGCTGCCCGCCAAGAAGGTGAGATGGCAGGGGAGGCAGGGTAGGGCAGATAGAGAGCAAAATGGGGTCAAGGAGGGGACAGAGCACGGCAGGAATGGAACAGGGAGGCTGTGGGAGGGCATAGATCCAGCAACAATGGTGCTCATTGGATCCTATTCCCTCTGGCAGCAGCTTCCCTGCCTCCTTTTTCTCCTTGGACTTCTGTTAGTAAAATCATTAGTGTAAATCCGAGAAGACCCATTGTAGAGCAGGAGGCTTATGGAGGGGTAAGAGGGTTTAAATCCCCTTTCCAGCCCTCCAAAGCAGGGCCTCTGAGAGGACTTTTATCAGGGGGTATAAAATTTCATTTGGGCCCCTTTGCAAAGAAGAAGGGGTGAAACAGAGCTGAGGAGGGTGGTGACAGGCAAGCAGAACAGGGGCAGGGAGGGGTGAAACAGGGGAGGGGGAGGGTAAAGGCAGCTGGAAAAGTCTTTGGAGCCCAGGTCTACCAACCCATGTGGCATCAGTAGTGTTCCCAGCATCCCATGCAGGCAACAAGTCTGAGTAGATAGGAAAACATAAGATCCCAGGAAATTTCTGGGCCCCCTCCTGGCTCCTGGGCCCCCCTTTGGACTCTGGGCCCAGGTACAAATTATCCCTTTTACCCCCCTCTCCTAGGCCCTGCTGCAAAGCCTCCTGATTTCCCTCCCTGCTGGATACAACACTCCTGCTTTTGGCACAGGCTGCACCAGTGGTGGTGGTGGGGGGGGGGGAGGATAGGATTGTGTTGTCTGTCTCATTGAACTTGATGGGGCTTACTTCTGAGTACACACACCGAGACTGTGCTGAGAGTTGCCTAAAGCAAGCAGTGCTTTCATTCTGTGACCCAGGCCAGTGCTCTGAATATTCAAGATGAGGGTGTCTCACCTTTTTTGGGTCCTAACCATAAGATCCCCCCCCCCAAATACACACATCATTGCTGAGTTCCTATAGAGTCCTCATTTGTAGCAGGGAATTCAGGCGTCTTTCCTCAAGTATCATTCCAGTTGCAACAAATATATCACATTTTCCTAGCACTCAAACCACAATATTTTTGGGCTATCACAATGTATTTTCCTAGTGAGCACATCCATGGCAAGAATTTCTGGATGTGGTATGGAATCGAATCACACCAGCGTCAGGGGTCTCATCGGATGGTGCCTGCGATGTAACTAGTAATGAGTAGAGGTGGGCAAAAACAGCGATAATGAAATAAAAACACATAACAGTGCTTTCTGCACTTCTTATTTTTGTTTAAAACAAAAAACTAAACTGCAAAAAAACCCCTCTTTAATTTGGTTTTTATTTGTTATTTGTGGGAGGGTTGCATGAGTAATGACTGTGGCTACATCTGCTGACACTGTATCACCTATCTAGTACACTTTTAAAGTGCTTATAATTATAATGTACATTTGAATAAAAATGCATTGCACTGCTTTCTGCACTTCTCTAACTTTGGAAAAAACTGAAATCTGCAAAAAAATCAAATAAAACTGTTTTCACCCACCTCTAGTAATGAGTGATGTGGCTCCCTACCAATTGTTCTTTAAATAAAACATTTTAAAATAAAACATTTTATTTAAATGTGTTTTTTGTTTTTTTCAAAAAGCTACATAATTGTGTGAGTGGTACTATGGGACAGCTGTCAGCCTCTAAAGAAACAAGCACTAGCAAGGCTACCCTTGCCAATACCCCACCATTCACTTCTATCTGTGAACATTATGCACCCTCTTCTCTTCAGTGCTGGAGATAGAAGAGCCTTGCTATCATCACTTTAATAAGAATACCATCTTTTAAGATATCATATTTATTTTTTAAAATATTAGCACTGGATAAGCATTAGCCCCCAAGGATAGAGAATCGTGATGGAGGGGAAGGCGGGGGAAGGCGGGCAATGCTCTGGAAAAAAACTGAAAATTCGGTGCCCAGAACTTTGGAAAGAGATACCCAGAGACAAAGAGCAGGAGTGCCCCTTGACCTTTTTAAGCTGTAGGCTATGGCTGCACTGTCACCCTGCACACAATCCTATCTGCTGCTAAGTGAGTGCACCAGACTGGGCAAATATGGATTCTTCTATTGCTAATGGCGACGCTGCTTGGCACTGCCTGCCATTTGTCGGTTAATTGCTTGACAGTCCATCTGCTGATGGCTCATTTAACCACCAGCGTGAAAAACAACAGCTTGCTGAGATGTTGCACACAGGCATATAGGAGAAAGAAGGAGGGATGTATGGGGAAGAGGGAGAAGTGGAATTGGGCCTCAGACAGTTAATGAAAGCTGGAGAATAGTGTGGGCTTTTGATGGATGAGAGCCCTACAGCCAGATAAGAGCCCTACAGCAAGCGAAAGGACTGATCATTGAGGCTACTTGGGTCAAGCAAGCAGAAGCCAGTGAGCTGTTTTCAGACAGGGTCACCTTCCCCCTGGGCCCAGTCTGTTGGAAGTCATCATGCATTTACCATCTCTGAGAGGAGGCTTTTGTGCATCCAGTTTCTCCCACGTTCACCCAGCAGTTCTATGGCTAAGAATTTAGACCCAGATCTCCATGGTCATAGTGTCGCTATGGTCAAGCTGTAGTCGGCATGGTCAAGCAGCTGCTGATGCCCAGCAACCACTGCTGGGTTCCCTGGTTCAGCTGCTCCTCCTCCTTCTCATTGTGGCCTCACACATACCCTCTGGTCAAGAAGGGATAAGCAAGAGAGCATTCAGGGTAACTCCTGTCATCTGCTTCCTTACCAGCTCTCTGCTTTCTGGCAATCAGGCACGGTATGCAGAGAGAGAGATATTCTTCTCCCTTTCTCATAGCACTAAAGTCCCAGCCCAAACCCCGACTGAGTGGAGCTTCATGCCACATTTCACAGTGGAAGAACTCTCCTGCCCACCTTTGCATCCAAACAACTGCAAATCACATCCCCCAGAAGCAAGGACGTCATGTCACCACTGAACTACAGTAGTTCTTGGTGACCACATTTCATGCCTGTGCTCCAGGTACCAGCAGGGCTGGGCTGCTTCTGCCAGTAGGGGGTTTTCATTCAGCAGGGAGTGATGCTTGGGGGGGGGGAGAGAACACACCCACCAACGCCACTGGAAAACTGCATTTTTCCAGTGACATTGGTCTTTCTAGAGCAATGGGGCTACTCTCAGGAAGAATACCTGGCATCAGTCAGTTCAGATCTATCTTCTTCAGGGTCAAGTTCAAAACAAATGGTCCTTTGAGCTTGAAGTGTGTACAGTACTTATTAGTGTCTCCCTGCTGGTGATTTCAGCAAGAAACCTTCCCCAGAAGTTTCCCAGAGCAATTTTATACTTTTCAAAAGTGTTCTTTTTTAAACTAATGAGGCAACAAATGAACACAAACAGTGCAAACCAAAAAGGCAGACAGCTCACAAGCATCCGTGAGCTAAGGCAGACACCTGAACCAGTGTTTGATTTACTGCTATTTCTGTCTGTTTTTAATTGCTAAACCCAAAGAAAGTTGGGCTGACTATACGGCCAAGGAAATTCTGTGAGCTCCCTTTTTATATTCTGTTGGCATCCTTCAGTCTCGGAAGACTATGGTGTCTCGCTCTGAATGGTGGTTGTGGAACAGAGTGTCCTCTCCAGTGCGCGAAGCCTGGGTAAAGTAGGTATGGAGGCTAGGCTGTTACCCATGCAGCAAATCCCCCCTCTCCACGTCGCTGAAGTGGTCCAGTGGAAAGGCAGAGGCCAATACGGTTGGTTCCAGCGGCGTTGCAGGAGTTGCCAGAACGTGACTGTGTTCAGCCATGAACTGCCTCAGGGACTCCGGCTCCGGATTTTGCCTCGAGGTTGACTCCTGAAGCCTTTTCCATAACTGGATGTAGCCACAAGGCAGTGGAGGTTTGGGATCAGAGTTTTCCTTCTCTCAGATGAGCTGCCTTCCCAGGCTAACGAGTCCCATCTACCCGGTGGCTGTTCAGTCGCCTCTTACGACAAGTACAGCCAAACTGAGGGCCTATTCTTGTCCCCATCCCCCAGGGGATCCCCCAGGGCCTATTCTTATCCCCCATCCCCCTTTTTATATTACACCTGTCTTTTCCCTCTAACAGCAGCTTTAGGAGAGAAATCCATTTGGATTGAGACTGTGGCAAGGGAGGAGTACTGTATGTTAACCTTCCCTTCACTGTGGCCATAATCCAAATCCCCCATATCTTTGGCTGCTTTTAGAAAAATAAAAAGATATCAAGAGTTCCAATCACAGAATGTCCGTGTCATGTTTACTCTGGACTTTACGTTTTGCAGGTCTTGTATCAGTCAACTTTGAAACCACCCCCACTATTCTAAAACTATTACATCTGTCTTCACCCAAAGGGTATGTGGTCATGATATTTAGTATGAACTATACCTTCTTCCCTTTGTACAACCATCAGCTATGAAACGTATGTGAAAAAATACTGGTCTGAAAGTTCTGTTATTGTCCCAGTTGACTGCTTCTCACTGATACTCATAAAATGCACCTTTCCTTGATTTTTCAGGGGAGTGTCAGGGTTTGAAGGACAAGGTATTTCTTCCATAGCAGGTGTTTACCCAGTATTCACACTCTGAGTAGCAACTTCCTGTTTGCAAAGCAACGGTATCAGTCCATCGAATCGCTGCTGAGCACCTAGTGGTGTTTACATAAGACAATGATCAGCAAGAACCAGTGAAGTGTATCAACAGTAAGAATGGGTGATAGAAATAGAAGCAGGATCCCTCTCTCATGATGCTGGTTACAGAACAATTGTGGGGCCCTCTTGCCCTGAGAGTGCCATAGTAAGGGCTAGATGGAGTTCATGCCCAGGTTGTTTTTCTCCTGGTCTTCCGCAGCCTCCTCCTCATCTTCTTCTGGCTCATCCTCAGCCCCTTGCCTTCATCCACACTTTGCTGCCAAGGTCATTCATCTTGTTCATTGCCTAATCACCCCACAACCCTTCTTAAATCCTCTCATTGGCTCTTGGTATGCTCCCTCGGCCACCGCCCCACCAAGGCGTCTAGATGCAACACCAGGTCCAGATTAGTTGCGTACTCCAAAGGTGCAAACCTGCTGTTTCAAGGAGAGCAGAACAGGCTCTTCCGGAACAGGCTGACCATACCCAATAGGTCTCCTAAGCAATAGCACCTCTGTCTTGCCTGGATTTAATTTCAACTGGTTTGCCTCATTCAGCCCAATACCAGACAGTGATGCAGAACAGCCACAGCTTCCTAGTTATCAGATGGAATGGAGACATAGCACTGAGTGTCATCTGCATATTGATTACAGCCCACTCCATACTCTCTGATGACCTCCCCCAGTACTTTCACATAGACTTTAAAAGTACGGGCGACCAGACTGCAAATAGCCAAAGGGTCAAGCAGGAGTCCCCATGCACCACCCTCTGTAATCAACTGTCCGGGAAAGATCTGCAGAACAGTGCCCCTGAGTCCCACCCTAGTAAAGTGATTCAGAATGATATGGTTGATAGTATCCAACAACACTGAGAGGCCCAACAGAACCCACAGGGACAAACTTGGCTTATTCAGTTCCCAGCATAGATCATCACTAGAGTGATCAAGGCAGTTTCCATCATGAATCCCAGTTGGAAATGGGCCCAAATAATCAGTTTCATGGCTTCACCATTCTCTATCTCGCAGCCCTCATATCTCACTACACTCCTGCCTTGGACCTTCACTCTTCCAGCCACAGCATCTGAAAGTATTCTGTTCCCTCAAAAAGACTCTGTCTTTTCTCCCTTGCCACTCTTTGTGCTTGGAACTGCCACCTGGAACACCCATAGGGTGTTCCCATGCACGTTTCATTAAAATCCCTTCTTCAAACCCACAATTTCCATTAAAACGCTGGCACCACCTGTTCAGTCGCCTCTTACGCTGGTGGCTGTAAGGGCACCACCCCTTAGTCCACAACCCCTACAGTAAATCAGCTTAAGTGTGTTTAACCAACCATCACACACACTTCCTCCGCTTACCTACTACCTCCATCTCCCCCTTTCCTCCTTCTAGAGTTTTCCTTATGTCAGCATCTATTATAATCTGTTTGGGGGCAGGGCCTATCTTTTCATTCTATGAATTGTATATTGATTGTTTTATTATTAATAATAACCCATAGACATGTGATATGATTTATTAGTGGAGTATGTGGGGGTGGGGGAGGGAGTTATTCCTCATATCGTCTGCAACAGTTTTCCCTAATCTGTGTACTTTGGGCAAAAACAAGCATTCATGCCATATTTCACAAGTGACAGTGGCCATTTTTTTTAACATGGGCAAATGACATGTTCACAGTCCACCCCAGCCATCGGTAGACTTTCATGATTTCACTGGTCAAAGGCACCTAACTGCGTCGGATTGTGATCTGTGTGAGAAATGCAGTCCCAGTATTGGAATAGCACATGAATTCAAGGCCCTGAAAAACAAAATAATGCTCATGTACAAATAACCTGTCATTTCATTTATAGGGACAATGCACAGGGGTGGTACCAGAGGTCAACCAAAGGCCCAAGCTCCTCAGATGGGCCCTCTGAGTACCAGTGACAGTGCCCAATGGAAAGGGGGCACTGGGAGACCAAGTGCAGAGCTCTGCCCCAGGGCCTCCAGCAAATTGGCAGCAGTATGAACCATGCCCACTGGCTTCCTTCCTCTAGAAGGGGAAAGAAACAGGTCAATTATTGTTCTTTTTGACACCATGGGGTGGAGAAAAAGAGAGGGCAATTCAGCTCATCCCTTTTCTATACCATATTTGCTTCAATAATTTAGTTCTTTGGGGTGGGGTTATATTTTGCATTTGCCGTCATTAAATCCAGGAAAGTTTTCAACTACATGGGTGTCTTGTTCAAGTCTGGACAACAAATTCTATGATTGGAGACTTCCCTTTATTTCTTACATATAAGGATGGAAGGACAAGTCACAAGCAATGTGTAACAGAAGCCCGATCACTACTTTTCCAGGGGGAAACCTGCTGAGAAAAGGGGTTAAAATGGAGATGCATCAGGGCAAGGAATGCTTCTGCAAAGCTGTTTTTTGAATCCAGTGGCAGAGGGAAACAGCTAGGGGGTGACACGTAACGAAGCCCTCACTATTCCCTCAAGTTTCAAAGGCTCTGTTTCTTCGTGGTGGTTGGCAACCTTCAGTCTCGAAAGACTATGGTAGAAGCCTACAGCACCCGGTATTCCCAAGCGGTCTCCCATCCAAGTACTAACCAGGCCTGACCCTGCTTAGCTTCCAAGATCAGACGAGATCAGGAATGTGCAGGTTAAGAGTTGCTGCCATTCTGTTTCTTCATACAGGACAGAAGCCTGGGTGCCCTGTGATGCTTGATGGACAGTCCTCCATCTGTGTTGAAGCAGCCCAGCCACAATTTCCACAGATTCCAGGTGTGACTGTATCAGGCGCATACCTGCTGCAAGCTCACCCAGCCTCTTGCACACCCCTCCCTCCTCCCTCTCTCCCTCCCTCAGCCAGCTATCAAGTATAAGCCTGCACATTTGGTACTCAGAGGAGATGCACTGTTAAAGTATCTGATCAGGGAGAACAGGCAAGGACAGCAACTGCAACTATATTACAGCACTTCCTACGCAAGACGCATCAAGGTAAGTAAGATTCCACCAGGATCCATCCACTAGGAAACTGTGGATCTTGGTCTATCTGGCAATGTGATTTGGACTGAGTACATTGACTATGTTGATCCAAGTAGTAAAAATCTCATTATAAACATGCTTCAAGCATAACATCTTTGACAGGGGCCCTTCTTCAGCAGGCAGGCAGGTAGGGTGCCTATAATAGCATATTTAAAAGACGATCTGTAGAAGGAGCTATTGTAGTGGTTCTCCTTACGTACTAGGGCAGTGGTTCCCAAACTGTGAGCTGTGGCTCTCCAGGGAGCTGAAGAAACCAGGCAGGGGAGCCACGGAATCCTAGAGAAAAACCCACAACCCTGTACAATATATAGAATTGTAGCCCTAACGGGGAGCTGCACCCGACGTCAAGGGAGCAGCCAGTCAAAAAAGTTTGGAAACCACTGTTCTAGGGGGATAGCCACTTGTTGCAGAAAAGACAAAGAGTCTCACAGAACCTTAAAGAGAAACCATTTTATTCCAGAATAAGCTTTAGTGGACTACAGTCCATTTGACCAGATGTAACATAGATACAGTATTTTTTCTTTCCCTAGTGGAATTGCTTAGTGTTTGAGCCACATTGGGCCTGAGATTTTTTCAGCTTGAATCAATCTGTTACTCTGCTCCACCTGCTGAATTTTTGTTGGTTCCTGCTTTGTGGTGCCACCTTTGTGAAGTGTTTGCAGGTAGCATTGCTGAATTCCATGGATGGGCCAGATTAGGATTTAATAGGAAATTTTAGTTTAATAGGTTTAAATTTTCAGTTTAAATTTTCAGTTAGGAAAGAGTAAAACTAGGACAGTAATTGGAATGTACTATCAAGATTAGAGTGCATGGATAATCTCTCCATGCAGCTGATCCATATTCATGATTATCCATCTATCAAGCAGTAGGATTTGTATAGTGCTTTTGAATCAATTGATCTGTCTGTCTAAACTGAGAGATATACCTGTCTATACCTGCTTTTCCAACCCCATCTGCTGTCTATCCAGCTTGCATCCCAGGGCTTTTGCTAAGTGAACCTCTCACTGAGTATTGTGCTTATTCAGTACTGGATCTGGATCAGGAATGCTTGCAGTTACTTATGTCCTTGTACAACAGCTAGCTTACTGTCAAGGAGATTCCAACAACTCCCGTTCCCAAGATGGCTCCCGTTCCCAAGATTTGGGTGCGTGTGCACCACAGTTCTGTCAGTTAGCCTTCCACTTTTAGATATATCTCATTCTTTTTGGAAACCAATTTGCTGACATAATGTGTTCTGCACTGAGCATAGCTGGTCATCGATGCTGGTAGAAGAGGGAGGGAACAGAAACCTGCCCTCCAGAAACCAGACTTCTCCATCAGCTGTTTTGTCCTAGATGAGAGTCAGTCTCAATTTTTATGCTCACAGGCAGAACTAGCTCTTTAGATAAGGAACTGCTGTCATAGTAGAGGGTGACAGATACACCAAGGAGCTAAAATGTCATTAACAGCTGCTTGTCCTTGTTTAAAAAAAGACTACATTGATCCCTCCCCTTGTCTTTTTCTTTTTCCTCTCATGTGCAGTGAACAAGGAATTTAAGCCCCAGTGTTCAAAGGTTTATCGGAGAAGAGATCAGCTGTGGTTTCATTATATTCTCCATCTCTTGCCCTTTTGTTCCTGTGTAGCTGGCAGGTGCTGAAAAAGATGAACATGAGTGACCTGCTATGGGCAAGCATTATGAACGACGCAGACCGGGACAAATCTCCTTGTGTGATGGGCACAGCAGCTATTGTCTACTATTGCATCCTGTTGGGCCTGGGGCTGCCAGGTAAGAAAAAGCTGAGAAGTGATCCACCTCCATTTAGGAGAGTTTGGACAGGTAGGCATTGGAGCAGCAGCTCCTGGATGAGAAGTGGAAAGGAAATAGAACTTGAGACCACAAGGCTCAGGAGCTCCAAGGACCCAGGAGGGTAATACAGGGGTGAAATTTGGGTGTGGAAATAGCAGAGGATTTGGAGGAAAATGTTTGTTTCTTATAATATGATATACGATATATATCTTCTTATACGATAATATCTTGGAGAACCTAAAGCATCTCTGTCTGCTTCAAAGAAATGAAGAGAAGTCAGCTGATGGCAGTACAGAAAAAAATAAAACTGAAATGTTTTAAAAGCAATTTTTCTAGTTGACAGTTTGTTCAGACACCCCAGATAAAGGGAGATTCATCACTTGATTTCCAAAAACAGAAGCATTCTCTGTTTCCTTAACTTGCAAGTACTGAAGAATTCATTATTATTCAGCGGTCACATCTCAGCAGGCTTTGCACATGACAAATGGGAAACTGCCACAAAGTGAGCTACCTCAAAATGAATGAGCATGATGCTTAAACGCTGCAAAAAGACATTATAGCTTTGTAAATAGAGGGATGCTGGGAATACCATGAAGTATAATATATTGTAATGAGAATCAAATGCATTTCAATACTAATCAGTGTTTTTTATTATGATTGTTGGAGTAAAAAAAATTTTTTTTCTTAAAGAATAGGATATTGTGCTGCACAAAATCAGCCTTTGGGTAGTAGCCTTGCTACAGTTAGCATTGATGGGATTTAATGGCCATTTGTTGTACAAAATGAGGATGCTCGGATATGAGACTTTCTGCAAGTCTAAATCAAAATTGGTACACATGCTGCTAAATTAGCCAACAAAAGAATTCCCCCCCCCCCCTCAGTGTTTACTGCAGTACTAAGGGACACATTTTATTTTCTGATAATCCCAGCAAACCATAACATGCTGTCAGGAAACAAATGCAAAAACAGAACTGGCCTTGAAAGGAAAGATCATTAGGAAGGACAGGTCCCTACTAATGTAATAATACAGTACAGGATGTTATTTCCAGAATTCAGCACTAGAGGGACACATTATCTCATGTAGATGTAGACAGCCTAATGCAATTCTGACTGGACAGTTCGTAAGCGGACAAGAAAAGACTTGCCTTTGCAGAAATCATGCAGAATCTCCTGCAAAAAAGCAGGTACGACTCTGCAGTGAACCTCCGCTGAGAGGAACAGAGTCAGGTGGCTCTTGAAAAAGGGTCAGAGCTGCTCAGGAGTGGAGAAGCTGCAGAGCCAGACCCAAATCATGGGGCCCTGATTGCTGCAACCAAGAGGGCATTCTTCCTGACCAGAAATGGGGATTTCATATAGGATGGTTTTTATTGTGTTACTGCTTTATCATTCTTGTGAGCCATCTTGGAGTTTTTGGAGCCATCTTGGAAGGGAGGCACACAATTTAAAAATAAATAAATCCTGGAGCTTAAACAGAGATGCACTTCCATTCCACTCCCTTTCAGCTTCCTAAAGACTCTGATGCTGTAGCCATTGTGGCAACTCAGGGGGGAAAGCCTCTCCCCATAGCAGAGTCACAGCCCTTCATTTGGGACACTACCAGGGTTTGAGATGGGAGCAGGTAGTAGCCATCTAGCCAAAGGTGTCAGGCTTGGGGCAGAGGGAGTGAGGGCAGTCATTCTTGAATCTTCAAGATTCGAGGAAATAAATTTCTTATATTTGGCATGAATACATACAGATTTACAGACCTGTTGGGGGGAATATTAATAATGATCCAGGGGTTTTTGAGTTTTAGCATATCCAATTGATGCTAATTCTTCATCTCCTTGCTGCCCTCTCTTCATTGTTCCAGCTAACATTTTGGCTGCCATTTCATTATACCGCCTGGCTGCCCGCACTCAGAAATCTTCCTATTGCTACCTCCTGGCCCTGACAGCTTCTGACATCCTGACTCAGGTCTTCGTCATCTTTGCAGGCTTCATTGTGCAGGCAGCTATCTTGGCCCGCGAAGTTCCAGGTGCCCTTGCCCATGCCATCAATGTATTGCAGTTCACAGCCAATCATGCCTCCATCTGGATAACCGTACTGCTGACCATGGACCGTTACGTGGCACTCTGTCACCCATTGCAGTACAGGGCTGTGTCTTACCCTGAGCGGACCTGGAAGATCATTGGTGCTATGTTTGCCATATCGTTGGCAACTGGAATCCCCTTCTACTGGTGGCTAGATGTATGGCATGATGTCTACCCACCCACCACCATAGACATGGTCCTGAAGTGGGTTCACTGCTTCATCATCTACTTCATTCCCTGTAGCATCTTCCTGGTGACAAACTCTATTATCATCTGCAAGCTCAAGCACTCAGGTGAGCCCAAGCGGTACCTCAGCAAAACTACAGCAATACTATTGGCCATCACCACTGTCTTCATTGTCCTCTGGGCTCCACGGACATTTGTCATCATCTACCATCTCTACAAGGCTTCGGTCAGTCAGAACTGGAAAGTACATCTGGCTCTCGATGTTGCCAACATGGTAGCCATGCTCAATACCTCCCTTAACTTCTTCCTCTACTGCTTTGTCAGCAAGACCTTCTGGAATACTGTCCAGGAGGTGTTGCTATCTTGCAGGTTCCCATGCACCCAATCCCCAAGGAGGAATAGTCTCTCAGATTCGGCCTTGAAACCATTAGGGGTCATGGATAGTAGGAAGGTTATCTTAATCAGTTCTGATTTCTCTGAAAGATTCCATAGCCCAAAAGACTACTAGCTCCCTGAAACAGATAGGTGTGTTGATTAAGATGGTTCTTGACCAGGGGTATTGGGCAATATATTATAGGGTCTAGTGTGCATGCATGTGTGCATTTGTGTGTGTGTTCATATCTATACATATATGTTTGCATATACTGTATTTATATATGTACCTATGCCTGTATGTTTACACATATGTGTGGAAGCTGTGTGTGACAGAGATTTTGGATGAATGTAGCCAACGGTTTACAAAAATGTGGAAATGTAATACCATGTGAATGTATCCTCATGGGAAAGCATTTATCTATATCAACCCACCAGGTGGGACATGGAGATCTGGCACTCCACTGCCTTGAACCATACAATGAACCAACAACCACACAAAAATCCAGAGAAGTGGGGACCCAGATTACCATGTGACTTGAGGACCACATGGAATGCCTTTAAGAACATAAGAAAAGCCTTGCTGGATCAAACCAAAGACCCATCTAATCCAGCATCATGTTTCCAACAGTAGCCCACAAGCTGCCTTTGGAAAACTCACAAGCAGGAGAGAAAGTCATACAGTATTTCTCTCTTGCTGTTGCTCCCCTGCAACAGATAATTCAGAGACATACTGCTGCTGAACTTAGAAGTAGCACACATAGCCATCATGCGTTTTGCGGAGGCAGAGTGCAATCGCCCCACTCTCACTTTCCCTGACCCGGGGAGCCCTGCAGGCGCTTGCGCCTGGCTCCCCACAGCCAGGGACAGCTGCTGCAGGGACTGGAGGGTGCGCCCCAGTCCCTGCAGCCTGGTCAAAAGGGAATGTGGGGCGATTGCGCACCGCTTCCAGTTTAGCGGAACGGGGCGCGATCGCTCCGCTGTCACCTTCCCTGACCCAGGGAGCCCTGCCGAAGTTCGCGCAGGGCTCCCCGCACCCCCGGGGGGCTGCAGGGGGCTTGGGCAAGTGCACCAAGCCCCTGCAGCCCCCATAGCAGCGCGATCCTGGGGATCGCGCCGCTGCCTCCCCCCGCCCCCGCAAAGATTTGCTGCAGGATTCAAACTCCCTGCAAATTTGAAAATCGTAGGGTTATCCATTCAACTAATTAGGAGAGATCCTTTTGGAGCCCTTCATTCTCTGCTTTGGTTTTTACCAGCCTTGGCCAAACTTGGTCACCTTGCAATCTGTTCCTAACTCCAGATCATTGGTAAACAAGTCAAAATGTATCCGTTTCAATTCAGGCCTTTGGGATACCCCACTTCTTACTTCCCTGCATTGTAAAAATTGCCCAGCTATTCCTATTCTCTGCCCACCTGTTCTTTACCAGGTTACTAGTCCTTAAAAAAACTTACCCCCTTGTTCCATTTTTGCTCAGTTTACATAAGAGACTTTAGTAGGAGATGCTATCAAAAGCTTTTTGGAAATCCAGTTATGCAATGTTAACTGGAATGCCTCTATCCACATGTCTGTTGACACTCTCAAAGGATCCTAGAACAGTGTTTCTCAAACTGCGGGTCAGGACCCACCAAGTGGGTTGCGAGCCAATTTCAGATGGGTCCCCATTCATTTTAATATTTCATTTTTAATCTATTAGACTTGATGCTGCCATGGTAATGTGACTGCATTTGGGGAAATGTTATTGATCTATACTTTTAACAGGCTACTTACTATATGTAAGCTTTTAACAATGATAGTCAATGGGACTCACTCCTGGGTACTTGTGGGTAGATTGCAGTTTAGTAGTGTTAAAAATTTTCCTGCTTGATGGTGTCACTTCTGGTCATGACAGCACTTCTGGTGGGTTCCAACAGATTCTCATTCTTAAAAAGTGGATCCTGGAGTTACATGAAAATCCCCTTTTTCCCTTTTAAGTTGTGATTTTTATATCTGGTTATGTATTATGGATTAAAACTCATGCAGGCCAAGCCTCAACAGATTCTCATTCTTTAAAAGTGGATCCTGGGGCTAACTGTGTGAGAATTTTGTATAAGAATAACCTTTCCTAGAAGGTTAGTGAGGTTTCACTTGACAGAAACCATGCTGATTCTCCTTCAGCAGGGCTCATTCTTCAGACTGCATAATAATTTTATATTTAATTTACCTGCACCAGACATTAAGCTGATGTGCCACAGTTTCCTGAATTCCACCTAGATGCATTTTTCAGTCCTGGTGTTAAAGTGACTACCTTCTAATGTTTTGGACTGGAAGCTAATTTAAAAGATAAGTTACATATTTAGGTTAGAAGATCAGCAATTTCACATCTTTAAACTGTCCAGCTGAAACAACTTGCCTGCGATTAGCCCTGTAATCAGCATAGTGTCCTGAATAGAAGGCTGCTGTCGAACCAGAGAGACCAGAGTTCAAATTCCCACTCAACTATGAAGCTCACTGAGTGACCTCAAGTTATTTACTAGCCTAGCCTCCTTCACAGGTCTTTGATAAGAATAAAATCGAATAACTGCCATCCTTCCTGCCCTATGGATAAAGGGCAGGACATCAAATGTAATAAATAACAGGACTCCATCGTGGAAAAAAGTGAGGGAATTTATTCTCTTCTGGCTGACCCCTCTGGTCTTGTTGATGTGTGTGTATTGAGCAGTGTGTGTGTGTGTTGAGCCCTGCACTGTGTACCTGAGTGCAGCCAATAAGGGGGAAGGCTCTCTGCACTGATGAAAACTCTGATTGCACAGCGAAGGAGCAAAATGGCAGGCTTCCACAGCTCCAGTTCACAATAAATGTTTGCTTCATGATCAGATATTTATGGCTGTCTGTTTCTTGTACAATTCAGGGCATCAATTCCAGATATTGGAGACAGAATGGGATTTTGCATAAGTGTGTGTACGCGTTCCTGTACTTGTGATGAGCCCTGGGCTATTTCCACATTACTGAAGAGGAAGCTGGAAGACTAGGAGATTTAGACAAAGCTGTTCACCAAGGGAGACTGGCAGTTTCGAGGCTAAGAAATGTTGGTGCTGAGCCTTTCTAGATGAACAGAAAACTTGCAAATACTCTCCTTTATTGACACAATAGCATCACCCAACACCAAGAGCATGATATCCTCCATCCCCAACTAGGAGACTGCATCCTTTCCACATATGAGGCAATCTTCCTACGGGGCCTGGAAATAGTCCTGTTCACGTTTCTTTTTTAACTAGATATGGCTAAGATACCCAAGAAATACACTAAATACTGTATTTCTAAAACAAAAGATTCATGAAATTGCAGGCATAGCTATGGAGCAAGGCAGTGGCTTTACTTGGGTCAACAAGCACTCTTTTGTTGTCAAAAATTTACATGCGCACTCCTTCACCTGAGTAGTACAGCAGAGAAGTATTCAACTGCTAAAGAACTGCTTCAAATAATATAAACCTTGTAAGAAGGGTGTTGCTTAGCAGCAGTGACATCACAGGTACGATTCAGTAGGGGGTTCCATGGCTCTTATAGGGCGTTACTTATAGTGTGTACAACTGACACACAATGAGGAGAAAAGGCTACCACTTTCTGTTGTTGATGTTGGAGCAAGCATGTTTTTGAATTGCCCAGCCAGACCCCTCTTTCCAGCAGAATGAGCTGGAAGCAAATGCTCTTATTTCTATGCCACAAACCAAAACGGCAAACTCCTGGAACAGTTGAGAGGGTAGAATTCAACATTTGTCAAGGGCAGAAAAGCGGAATGGCTGAAAGGCATCAGAGTAGCACTGGGAGAATATTGGACGGAGAGAGCAGGGACCGTGGCTGGCCACTGTACAGGAGAACTGGCAGAACAGTTGCACAGAGTGCGCAGTGAGCTTGCCTAATAAATGCCCGAGCCAGGACAATTCATTCCACACTTTCAAGAATACGGCCAGTCTTCTCCTCTTCACACCCACCTCCTTGCTCTTGCTCCCAAAATATTTGCTTTTGGCTGGGTTTTTTCTTCTTTCTCTCTCTCTCTGAAAAGCTCCTTTTACACTCAGGGCTCTCAAATCTGGCTGCATCCCAAGGACTACCAACTCACCACTGCACAGGAGAAAGACTGGCCCTGTCTAGTTATGCTCTCTCCCTCTCTCCTTCCCTCCAACCTGTGCTCCCACACAGGTATGGACCACAGCAGCATTCATTTCCACTTCACACACTCATGGACATGTGCACTCTCTAACATGCACTTTCAGACATGCTTATATATGCATGTACAATTAGAAACACAAATCTGTTCTGTCCATGTATGGTCATACAAAACACATGATGTGTCTCCTGAAGTGATAGTGAATCCTTCCTCCATTCCAGACAGTATGGTCTAGCTCACACTGAGGAACTAAACCTGTGTCTGGGCTGAACCACTTAAGACTGCAGGTGGAGAACTAAAAATTAAAAAAAAAAAAATCCTTTACCCACAGAATGTGTCTTCGTGACAAGAGTTCTAGCCTCATCTTCTTCGCAATATACTAGTTTTCTATATACAGGGAATTTTTTGAACAGCAGAGTATTAAGTCATGTGAACATTGGTTCAGATTAGCAGCACAATCTTATACAAGCTTACCTGTAAGTAAGCCCCATTGAATACAGTGAGACTTACTTTTGAGTAAGTATGTTTAATATCATGCTGTTAGTGATACAAGCCTACCACATCAGGAAGAACTAAATCAGGCAGTGGCTCTTTCTCTGCTGTCCTCCAAATATATCATATCAGCCAGAGGCATACAGGAAAAGGTAGCACTTCCCAATCAAATACTGAAATGGAGGTGCGTAGCCAGTATTACATCCCATGCAGTATTTTCTGGTGATAATTTGTCTATCTGGGAATGAGGCTCCAGCAGTCCTGTCTTCTGCACACAATCATTAGGTTCTTGTTTTTTAAAACACATCTCTGAATCATCCAAAACACCAGTCTGCAATCTCTCTGCCAGCACAAGAGGGCACAAGAGAGAGGGTCAGAAAAGAGAAGAAAAGTGAGAAACTTCATAAAAGGTCTCTGGAGTTTCAATGACATGTTCCTGAAGTCTTTTTTTTTTCTTTTTCTTTTTTTTAAAGCAGAGGAAGAGAAACTCCTATTTTGCAATGCAGGGTGCTATATTCACACATAGCTGAGAATTGTTGCAAATGCTGAATCATAACTTGAATTAAAACAAACAAATCCAGGCCTGCAATGATTCATGCATATTTTTTTAAAGCATGATTGTAATCCAATCAGCATACTAAAGGTCCCAGTTTCAATCCCAGGCATCTCTAGGTAAGTCTGACAAAAAACCCCTACCTGAAACCCTGGAGAGTCACTACCAAACAGGGTTGGTAGTACTGAGCTAGATGGAACAGTGGTCTGAGCAGTATAAAGCAGCATCCACAAATATTTGTGTTCTTCCTAATTGTCAAAGAATCCCTGTGGCCTTGCTGAACTTGTTTGGTTCAAGAGAGAGCCAGTTCAGAGTTGAAGAAAAGCCATGTATTGCTCTCCTGTCTGCTTTTCTAAGCAGTGAAGTCATGATCATGTGGGTTTCTCTGGGTTTGTTTTTAACCAGAAGGCTATTTTGGTAATTGCCATCATACAAAGTTAAAAAAAAACAACACCCCGCTTTGCCTTTTATGGGAAATTGTTCTTTTCCTTTGAGGGAGGGGGAGTGTTTTCAGAGAGAATTTCTTCTCCAACAGGGTGCCAGAATTTGACGGGGAGATTTTCACAAGAAGTAAGCCAATGCACAGTCATGCCAATTAATTGTGTCTCAGCAAACCATGCAAAAAACTGACACATTTTAAAAATGTCATTAACATTTTATTTTTATGCTATTTTTTTCAAAATTAAATTGATTTTAATCATATAAGCATACTTGAATGTACATTTTTTGCTCTTTCACTTTGACGTGATTTTCTCCTTGTCACCAGCATCCTCCTACATTCCACCAGCCAGTGGCATCAATAGGGGGAGTGGGGGGGGCAGGTGCAGACCACACTGGGATGCATATAATTAAAATATCAAAAGGTCAATTAACAGAAAAGTGGAAAAAAACAAGAACAGCAGCAGTCTTACAAGAGATGACAGTAGCCTCAGGTCTGAAAGTCCATTAAAAGCTCAGGCAAGCAGGTTGAATATCATGCCACAGTATTCTGATAGTGCAGGATCATTCCAGTGGAACCAACTCAGCTCTAGGCCTGGGCACTTCCAACAGATCACAGGGATTATCCAGAAAGTAGGTCAGATTTTTAAAAGTGCTATTCAACTCCCTTCTCTTGTACTTCGCTCCGTTTTAAGCAGTGCCTTCCTTTATGTATTACAGAGTAGGTGCCCCCTCCTGATGCTTTACAATGGTTCCATTTATGGTTCATTTCTAGTGATGAAGTAATGGTCCACACCTGTTTGGGGCCTGCACTACTGAAGGATATGAAAGGGGTACATGGTCAGGAGGGAGAGAAGCAGACCCAGGGAAGCTCTCAGAGAATACAGGGAGAAAAGAAGAGTGTTAACTTCCAGAGCCTAACTGAAAGGTCTGTTGTACACCAACAAGAAGACAGAACAAGAAGTTCAACAAGAAGTGGGTGAGAGCCCACTTTCAAGCAGGAAAGATTTCATAACCCAGCGTGGCCTGAGGGCATTCCTTGGTAGCAGCATTCCTCAATATCCCTCCAACTCCCACTCCAGCTGCTGAAACACACTCGCCTATGGATTTGTCTCTGCCAGGACTGGCCCATCCATGAGGCTGACTGAAATGGTCACCTCTGGTATCAGATTGTTGGAGGCACCTTATCTTTGTCTGCTTACTTGCCTCCACTGTCCCTCCTTCTCCTTCTCCTCCCTGGATTGGAAAAGGAAGAGGGAAAAGAGAGGAAGAGGATATATGTTGAAGAAAGGAGTGTGCTGAGCTAGCGTGGGAGGAGCAAAAACTGGCACATCATCAGGTGGGGGGGCAGCATTTGGCATTCTGCTTCAGGCATTAGGAGACATCTTGGGCTGGCCCTTCTGTCTGTTGCTACAAAAGGACTGCATTTGACTTCTGGAACTGGGCTGGCGCTTCCCCAGCAAAGGAAGAAACCAGCAGAATACATTTCTACACATATGTGGTATAGGTGGAATATATGTCTTTGGGCTAAAGTTCAATGGTTACATTCTGTTGAGAGGTACCAAGACTGAAACTGCCCTAGCTACTACACCCTCTGACCTGGAACATTGCCCCATCAGCCCAGATGCATGGAGGCTGGCTATCAGCACCCAAGTGGAGAGGAAATAGTATTCTTCTCATTGTCAGGTACATTTTTGCTGTTGGGTTCTGGAACTGAACCCTGAATTGCAAAGTTCTGGGGCTGGGTCCTGGCTGGATTTAAATTCTTCTGAGGCTTCGAATGCATGACCAATTAATACAGGAATAGGTAAGGTTGAATATGACTTGTGTTTGTAATGTAAACACACACTGATTGTGGCTAGTAAATACACCAACAATAGCAACTAAGATCAGGCTAGAGGAGCTGAATGCGAGCATAAGATAACATCAGTGTAATGGGCCATTAAGCCATTTCTGCCCAATGTTGCATAAACAGGGATCAAATATGTACACCTGTGGGATGGACAGAAATGGGTTAAGCCCTTTGGGATCATGTATGCATAATTGCATGAACCAAGGTGCCCAAAAAGGGGATTCAATCTTAAGCTTCCTTAAGCTTTCTTAAACTTCCTCCTTACATTACCTTATAATGGCATGTCTCATTCCTGCATCACAAGGTAATGCCTGAAGCTCTGGGCCACACATGAAGAACCAATGCAATGACTTCTCCGAACAACTGAATTATCTCTCCTGGAAAAAGGCTTCTCACATTACCTTCACGATGCAGATAGAACAGCACTGCAGCAGTTCCTGCAGCAAATCTGAAACATGAGAAGTGGCCCTAAAAACTGACACATGCAGAATGAGGCAGTAGAATGCAAGACTCTACTATTTCAAAGTGCACATGGTGCCATATTTAATACTCCCAGATTGTTTTGCTTTCTTTAAAAAAGTCCTTTTTATTTGTATTAAACCTTAGCAAAACTGGGAAAGGTGTGGTGTACCTCACTCCCTGAGGAGTGAGGGAAATTTCTATGTAAGAGGTATTCAAAAGCCTGACCTTTCCTGTTTGATGTTGGTAAGAGCATTTACTATGACCCTTTTGCAGCAGGTAATTAAGGCTGCAATCCTATAAACCTTTTCCTGGGAGTAAGCCCCATTGAACATAGTATAATTTACTTCTGAGTAGACATACATAGGATTGTGCCCTAAAGCTGCAATCCTATTCACTCTTGCATGGGAGTAAGCCCCATTGATTATAATGTTTGTAGATAAGCCTAGGCTTGGGCTCTTTTACTTATAAATTGCTTATTTACAATAGTTTTAATTTTACTTATCCAACCTACAGTCTGAAGTAGTTCACAATTTTACCACTTAATACAGTCTCATTTACCACCTAATAAAGTCCCACCTTATTCTGAATCCACATACTGGACACATTGACTATAAAGAGTCCAGAAATAAAATTTCCACCCCTTGCACTTTAATCATCACAAAGATAAAGTGCTTCTCCCTCCTCTTTAAAAAAACAAAACAAACAAACAAACAAAAAAAACCTTCCCCAAGCAGCCTAAGGTACATTAATAAATTAATTGGTTTTTTTTGTGCTTGTGCTAGGCAGACCACATCTCACAATCTAGAAACCCTGTTGTTTACATGTTGGGAGAGCTGCATGGTACATAATCATTATGGATGCCCTTAATAACAAGATACAAATAAATAATTTTGTTCAAATTTAACTTTACTCTGGGCACAATGCAAATTTTTTAAAAATGTATTTAAAAAAACTTTTAGGTCTGTTTATAATATTTGGTACAGGCCCCATGCTCGTTTAATCTGGCCCTGTGAGTATGCCTCCTCAGAACACACACTTCCCCTCCCTCCTCAAGTGTTTCTTCTATTGCCATCATCACTGACACTTTGCTGGAGCCAAGAACACCAGAGAAGTTTTTTGTGGCAAGAAGCTCAGGTTGAACATTCCTTTGAGTCTTCTCCTCTGCCTGCCAGGAAAGGCGGGGGAGTGTGAAGATAGGAATGTATACCCTGTGACCTCCATATCCTTTGCCAGGCCTCAATGTCAAACAAGTCAAATAAGCTGGCCAGGCAGCAAGTTCACTGCCGCTGAGAAACATCACCAACCAGCAAAATATGCCTTGTTTTTCCCATTGGGGCCAAGTGTTAGAAGAGCAAGGGACAAGGTCATTTCTTCTCCTTCAATTGTATTCAGGTTTTTTTTAAATATAATTATTATTGTTATTGTTTTCTTGCTGTGCAACTTAATGAATAGACAACTGGATTCTGCTCACCCCCTCACCAATTTTTTTTTTAATATGGTTTGTCTTCATAACCATCAAAGACCACTAGGCTCTGTTCCCCAGCTCCGCCACCAGCCTCACTCTCTTGGGTACACCAGGTACTAGAATCTTGAGTCCCCAGAGTTGGTAGCCCTGCTCAGAGAGACCTCTCTCAGCTTGAGAGGGTATAGGTAGGCTGGACATAGCTGCTGTAGTGGAAATGCGCAAGAACCCTCGAGGAGACAAGGTGTGGGGTCAACAGTGACCCCCTTGTTCTGACAGGTCTGGGAAGCATGGGGTTAACACCAGGGCCTTAGATTGTAGTGAGTGGGCTGCATAGCTGCATAGTTGCCTCTAACAAGGCCCTCAGGGATAAAAGTAGCACCTGGAGGAGGGAGAGTTGTATGGGTAGCAGAAGGAGAGAGGACTGGCTGTTGGACTAGTTGATGGACTACTGGACCTGCTGACTGACCAATGAACTGCTTATTGAGCAGATGGGTGAATAGCCTACTGAGAATTGTTGGGATAGCTGGAGATCGATTGATGCTAGAGAGCTGAGGAGGCACTGCTTTACCCAGAAGAGCTGTTGCTTTGAGAACCAGCAGGAGGGAACTTGCTGCCCCACAGGCAAGCTATCTACTGGTGACCTTCCAGTTGGTGCTGGGGTTCAGTAGTAGTTCTGTACACTGCTAGAGCCTGCTGTGTTTGAGCCAGGGGAACGAATTAGCTTAAGTGGGCATAAGTTTTCTAGACCAAGTTTGGAAAGGGAATCTGGCAGAACAGCTGCTCGGGAGCAATTCCTTACCTATTGGTTCCCAATCTCCTGATGGGGTAAGCCAAGTTGAGGGATAGTGATTTACGATAACTAAAGAGGTTGGTGAGCAGGAGTGCATAATTGTGCCTAGAGGCCCAAAAGCAAACATGTTAAGCTTGGCTGCATACACTGTATGTCAGTTACTTACCTCTATTCCCCATACACTTGCCCAGTCCCATAAGAACCAGGAGGGAGGGCATCAGCTGGGTGACCAAGGCTTGTGTTATATAGTGGGTCCATGCGAATAAAGGAAGGCATAGTGATAACAGCTCAATACGTTTATTCCATCTTCAGAACAGAACATTGCTAAATACAAGGCAAACCCCTGGCTTTTTATAGCCTTTAACTCTGTCCAGACTTCCCGTGATTGGTGCAATTGAAACCTTGCTAGAGGGCCAATCAGATGGTAGGATTTCGATCCATCACCCGATTGGCCAGCCATAAGTCTGGGCCAATCAGTTATGCAGGATTTCGATCCTGCATAACTTACATAAATACCCCCCCCCCCAGTACAGTTCAAGATTAAGCAACATAGTCCTGTAAGTGGCGGGGCTGTACCCGCATTCGCAAAGAACGGCGCAGCGTCAGTATCAGGACCTCTGGTTCCTCAGTCAGCTCTGGGGTTGGCACATCTATGGCAGAGGGACTCCCCATAGGTGCGCTGACATCTGGTGGCTCAGATAAGTCCAGGGAGGTCTCCGGTTCCTGCAGTATCATGTCTGAACTGATGGCCTCTCCAGACTGGCCAGTGCCTTCATTCGTACGATGCCCGGATGGTTTTCATGTAGGGCTTCTAGGACCTGGTGACGAAGCTTAGTCGGAATGACGACCCAGCTTCCCCAGAGGAGGCAACCCTTATGGGCTGAGAGTTCGTGCTGGCAGGAGACATATGCAGTGAACTCTGCATCTATGCAGTCCATAGGCCACCCGCTCCACACCCAGTTGAGAACACGGGAAAGGATACGGTCCTTGGCCGAGTGTGAAGCCATGTGCAATGCGTGGAGCGGCGGTTCTGGGAGCGATTCCAGGAGCATGATGCCATGTGCTGGAGCCAGATCAGGTCCATGAGCAGGCAGCGGAAGGCGACTGAGGGCATCTGTGTGGCCCATTGCTTTGCCAGGCCTGTAATTCAGTGAATACTGATATGCTGCCAGGAATATGGACCAACGCAGGATGCAGGGACACAGAATCTGTGGCGTCTGTTTATCTGGGGTGAAAAGACCCAGCAGAGGCTAATGGTCCATCAATAGCAAAAATCGACCATAAAGATAGTCATGGAATTTTTTGATGCCTGCCACTATAACCAGAGCCTCTTTGTCTATCTGTGCATAATTCCGTCCAGAATTCCTGTGCAGAAGACAAGGTGCGTGAATAGTAGGCTACTGGAGCCTCTCTTCCATCTGGGAGTGTGTGGCTGAGGACTGCACCAATACCGTATGGAGAGGCATTGCATGCAAGGACAGCAGGAAGTGACTCATCAAAGTGAGCCAGTACGGAGTTGGAAGTGAGTAAATTCTTTACCTCTCGGAAGGCAGCATCCTCGCAGCGGCCCCAGACCCAGGGGGTCCTCTTGTCCAGGAGGCGATGGAGTGGCTCTGCCAATGCTGCTTTATGTGGCAAAAAGGAATGGTAAAAGTTCAGGAGTCCTAAAAATGCCTGTAACTCCTGCTTGGAGGTTGGAGGTGGGGCATTCACGATAGCTCGAACCTTTTCTGGTGCAGGATGGATACCATTAGCATCGATGAGGTATCCCAGGAACTCAACTTTTGGGGTTCCCAAGATGCACTTTTCTTTCTTTACCTTAAGTCCAACAGACTGGAAGCGGTGAAGGTCCTCGCAAAGGCGACTGGCAAATTCTGAATCTGATGCCCCGGCAATCAGCACGTCGTCAAAGAAAGGAATGACCCCAGGAATTCCTTTGAGGAGAGTGTCCATGAGGCCCTGAAAAATTCCTGGTGCAACACAGACGGCAAACTGTAAGTGTTTGACCCTAAAGGCACCTCGGTGGGTAACTATCATCTGTGCCTCTGCTGTGTCATCATCCACTGGTAACTGCTGATAAGCCTGGGCGAAGTCCAATTTTCCAAAAACCTTGGAGCCTGCAAGGGAGGCAAGGAGATGGCTGATGACCAGCATGGGGTACTCATGCTGCTGGAGAGCCTTGTTGAATGTACATTTGTAATCCATGCAGATCCTCACATCCCCATTAGGCTTGAGAGGGGTAACAATTGGAGTCTCCAAGAGTGCGTGCAGCACTGGCTCTAAAACCCCTTGAGCCACAAGGCGATCCAGTTCCTCTTCTATCTTGGGCTTGAGTGCAAAGGGAACCCACCATGCCTTCATGCAGATGGGCGTGACGGCCGGATCTAGGTGCAGAGAGACCAGTGGGCCAGTATAACAGCCAAGGATCCCCTTGAAGACCTGGGGGAACTCTTGGCAGACTACATCAAAGTCTAATTTGCTGGTACTCTGGACCCCAGTCACCTGGATGCCCAGAGGATCAAACCACACAAGGCCGAGGAAACTGGTGTGATGTCCCTCGGTGACCACCAGATCCAGGAGCCCATCAAAGTGTTTATAACGAACCTGAAACTTACCCATACCCTGAACAGGGACACGGTTACCCTGAAAATCCATAAGCAAAAGTCCAACTGGCTCCAGGTTGCGGCCCTTTCTAGGACAAATACGCCAAAAAGTCTCTGTAGAAATAATAGAGAGCGCTGATCCGGAGTCCACTTCCATTATGCAGGGAGAGCCTTGAATTTCTACTGTCACCTGTATCTTTTCCTTGGTTGGCAACTGGATGCTCTGGATGGGGTATACTGAAGTAGTGTAGATCTCTTCCTGGCTGACAGACCCCTAAAGAACTTTCTGGCTCCGAGCCTGAGAAGGCTTACTGCGACAAGTGCAGGCAATGTGGCCCCTCTTTCCGCAGGCCTGACAAGTCACATCACGGAACCAGCAACTCTGATGTTCATGTGGTTCCCCACAGCTGGCACAAGGGCCCTGGCTGGAGACATCAGAGGCCTGCCGGACCCTGGGTCTAGGTGCTTATGGTTCCTGGCGATCATTGCGTCTTGACATACCTCGATTGATTCGTAGCACCTCCCCTTCTTCCCAACGGTCTGCAGCCGTGTCCTCATGGTGGACTGCCTCGGCTTTTCAAGTTGTGGCTGGGCTGCGAGAGGCACAAATCTCCCTTGCTGCATCTTCTGCTTTTTTAAACGCCAGCGCCTCCTAGACAGCCTCTTGAAAGGTCAGCTCTTCCTTCGCAAAGAGCTTCCCCTGAATCCTTTCGTCCTGGAGGCCGCATACAAACCGATCGAGAAGCATTTCTTCCAGGTCTCGGAATTCACATCTTCATGCAAGATGACAAAGCACGGACACGTAAGCTGGAACAGACTCACTGGCAGCCTGATCTCGCTTGTAGAAGGCATTGCGGTGTGCAATACGGGACGGCTGGGGCGAGAAGTGATTCTGCAGGAGGCCCACGATATCCTTATATCTGGTATCCCTTAATTCTGCTGGTGCCACAAGATTCTGGGCGATTTCAAAAGTGGCAGAGCCACAGACGCTGATCAAGGTGGCCTGCTTTAGGGCATGTCCCGTCCAAATATTCCAACTCCCTTCTAATGCCCACTTTTTGGCTAATTAACACCCTCCTTTTCCAAGAACAACAGCTGTGGTGTGCAAAGAAATGCAGAACTCCTTATCAGTTGAGCAATTAACAAGAATTTATTGCTACAAACACACTCCCAGCATTCCTCTTGTCCAGAGGCTTTCCCCTCCCCAGAACTCCACTTAACTTAGTGGGTAAAAGTCCAAAGCCTCCAGTCCAAGTCCATGGTCTAATCTCCAAAGCACAGTCCAGTCTTCCCAATTCAGTCTTCTGCAGCAGAGTCCCTCCTCTCCAGCAGTGTCCTCTCCAGCAGAGTGTCTCCTCCAGCAGAGTCCTGGCAGTCCTCTCTTCTGTGTCCTCCAGCAGAGTCCTGGCAGTCCCCTTCTCCCATAGGTCTGGCTCAGGTAGCCCTCTTGGTCTGGTTCCCTCTGGGTCAGGGTAGCTCTGTCTGGGTAGCTGAGTAGCTCCAAATTAGGCTCAGATGAGCCATCTCTTCAGTCCATGTCCATTCAAAGTCCCATCAAGGTCAAATGAAGCTCAGGTGTCCATCAGAGTCTCCATTGGCCTTGATTGATTACAGCTGTGGAGCCAGCCCTGCCCTTCCCAGAGCTGTCAAACAGCTGTCAAAACATGGAAACGCTGTCAACACCACATCATCCATCTGATGTGGATTACAGGGCGGCATCTTTTACTGCATTGGCCTCCAGGAAGAATTCCAGACGTTCTGCATAAGTGTCTCATAGCTCTGGGGACGCTGGATCGAATTCCCCAATGTGACCTTGGTTAGTCATGGTGGCAGCTCAACAGACGTATGGAAGCCAGTCTTCTTTCTTTGTCTGGGGCGACAATTCCCCAGTGGTGAATCAGCTCTGAGTGAATCAGCTCTTGGTTCTAGCGTTGTTCAGCATGGAGGAATAGGATCCCACCCTTGTTGCCAGTGTTATATAGTGGGTCCATGCAAATAAAGAAAGGCATAGTGATAACAGCTCAATACGTTTATTCCATCCTCAGAACAGAACATTGCTAAATACAAGGCAAACCCCTGGCTTTTTATAGCTTTTAACTCTGCCCAGACTTCCCGTGATTGGTGCAATTGAAACCTTACTAGAGGGCCAATCAGATGGTAGGACTTCGATCCATCACCCGATTGGCCAGCCATAAGTTTGGGCCAATCAGTTATGCAGGATTTCGATCCTGCATAACTTACATACATAACAGCTTGCTTGCTTGCTTGATCTTCCCCACATGATTGCAACATTCTTTCAGGTACACTCTGCAGCTTCATGGAAGAGCACCATACCACAGCATGACCATCACAGCTGCATGAAGAGGTGGGGGTTAGCTTACCATTTCTGCCCAATGTTGTATATACACAACAGGGATCAAATGTGTACACTTGTGGGCTGGGCAGAAATGGGTTAATCCAGCAACAGTGTATGATAAAGCTCTCTGCTAGCCATTCAAACAAAAAACAAACATATTATTTCAATTTCTTCAGTAATTCTGTAGGATGCCAGTACTGTACAGATTCTCCCATTAGCCCCCTACAGCGCACAGGAAACTGTTCGGCAAATTCTGCCAATGAGTTCATTTTAGCTGGGATCTGAACAGTAAATGTCCAGTCATTTGTTAAATGAATTCCACACTGGCTCTCACAGGCCTGCTGTTAGCAGTTGGCATGGTCAGACATTTGCTGAGGCCAGCATACTGACAGGAGGCCCACTCTTACCAGAGCTCCTCCAACCTAATGCTGCTGGACGCTGCCATTTTGGTTAGCCTTGTCCATAATGCTTCAACATACCCACAAGGCTATAGGACCTCATAAAAATGTCAGTGTCTCTATTGCTCCTGTACTGCAACCATCCCCACCACCACCACACAAGAACATTTGAAGCTTGCCAGCCCCTTCCCTCTGGGCCCAATCTCAGATGGCACTGAGGACCAGGGAAAGTTGCTGGAAGAGCTGGAGCCAATATGCAGTAGGAGGAGGCATGCAGCAGTAGAGGGAATGGTTGCTGGCCCTGGATGATAGGTAGGTGGTGACAAAGAGGAGTTATAATGGTGAGCAGCAATGGCAGGTAGTGGCAAACCACCACTTAGGACCATGAGCAATGAGCATGAGTGGTGGCTGGAAATAGGTTGTGTGATTCAAAATTGAGATTCATGCAGTAACCTGTTAGTTCAGGCCATATCCCTTCCTTTCTTTGTCTGAAGGACTGTTCACACACTAATCTGTACCCCAGTACATGGGGCAGATCCTTCAGTCTCGGAAGACTATGGTATCGCACTCTGAATAGTGTTCTGGAACAGAGTGTCCTCACCAGTGCGTGAAGCCTGGGTAAAGTAGGTATGGAGGATAGGCTGTTACCCATGCAGCAAATCCCCCCTCTCCACGTCACTGAAATGGTCCAATGGAAAGGCAGAGGCCAATACGGTTGGTTCCAGCGGCGTCGCAGGAGTTGCCAGAACGTGACTGTGTTCAGCCATGAACTGCCTCAGGGACTCCGGCTCCGGATTTTGCCTCGAGGTTGACTCCTGAAGCCTTTTCCATAACTGGATGTAGCCACAAGGCAGTGGAGGTTTGGGATCACAGTTTTCCTTCTGTGTACCTGGATACAATCACTGTTATACATGGGTACAGTTAACTCATGCATTCTATTCCTTGCAGGTGCAACTGGAATACATCATACATGAATAGCTGATTTGTAACAATAATGCCAGATACAATCATTCATGCAGAAATGTGTGTTCAGACATCCTGTTCTTGGGTGCAGCACAATATGCAGACAGCCCGACAGTGTATGAGAGAACATGTGTGTCATGTTTCCTGTGACTCTAAGTTATGTGTGTGCATGAAAGCAGTCTCTTTGTGTGACTCTCTCACATGTGCACGTTTGTTTATGAATGTATTTCTATGTGTAAAATGCTGTGTCTATCTTCTTCATTCTTTGACCATGAACTGTATGTCTGTGACATGACGTGTCATTATATCACCCACTAGCCCTGTTATCCTTAATAATCCACCCAATAGACATATTCCAGACAAAAGAACTTATGGTCCAATCCTATTCAGGCCACATGTCATCGTAACGCCTCTTTCACAGGCGCCAATTGCCGTAAAGCAGTCAGCACCAGTTGTAACAGGCACTCCAGCAATGCTCTACTCAACATACTGCCAGGGATGCTGGTGGAAAGACCGAAACCTTCCTGTCAACTTCTGCAGATTCAGAGCTGTCTGCCAATCCAGGAAAGATGGAGGGGGTAGTGGGAGGGATGGCGGGAGAGTGGAATGGGGTGGCTCTGAAGCATGTAATATACGAGCATGTAATTCACTCGTAAATGCGTGAAAGAATGATGACTTTTGGAATAGCAACAGAGACAATAGGGTGGAAATGGTAAAGTATAGTTGATTCCAGAAGCCTAACTCTTTTCATTTTGCCTTGAGCGCTAATTGTTCAGAGCCAGCAGCCTTCAAGAAAATAATGATTAAATATACCTTGGCCTGACACCAGCCCAACTAGTTAACCATTTCCAGAGGCACTCAGAGGCAGTGTAATGTTTACCACCAAACACAAAGCACTTTGTGTAATGAGCTACTAGTAGTTATGCAAACTCATACCTTCCAGTCTCTCTGAGTGGACAAAGACATCAGCTTACAGGTTACTTGATAAGATTCCCAACTTGTTTTTACTGACCTTGCTCTTGTGTCTTTTTTAATAGCTTATTTAGCAGGTAAACAGGAAAATACACTACAGTGATTGAGTATGTGGCACTTCCAGCCAGCTGTGGTGCTATTTCCTTAATTCTTCTATTATGTCAGGGCTTTTCAAACTGGGGCGTCGTGACGCCCCAGCATGTGAGCCCTGGCCTCTGCCCCCTTAAAGGGTGGGGGCAGCCTGGAGGTAGGGAGGAGGCAGTGGCGTGATCCCCAGGATTGCACTTACCCAAGCCTCCTGCAGCCTCCCCAGGCTGTGGGGAGCCCGGCACAACCTGCAGCAGGGCTCCCCGCAGCAGTGAAAGTAAATGTGGAGTGATCGCGCTCCACTTCCGCTTTAGTGGAAGCGGGGCACAATCGCTTTGTATTTACTTTCACTGCTGCGGGGAGCCCTGCTGCAGGTCGCGCCAGGCTCCCCACAGCCTGGGGGGACTGCAGGAGACTTGGGTAAGTGCACTCAAGCCCCTGCAGCCCCCCTGGGCGGTGCAATCCTGGGGGTCGCACCGCTGCCCCCCCCCGCCCCTCTGCCTCCCCTCCTGCGCATGCAAGTACTTAGTGGCTCTCAAACTCTCCCAGAGTTTGAGAACCGCTGTGTTATGTTAACAGCAGGATGTTGTGTTCCGAGAAGGCTCTGGAAGTTTAGCCGCATTCTATAATGTGTCTTTCTGAGGTGACCATTTGCCAGTTAAAGAAAGATTGTTTAAAGCAAACATTACAACTGATATCATTGGCTTTAAGATGGCCAGAGAATAACAAAGAACTCTGGAGATACGATAGCAAGCGACATCAAATTGTGCTGGCCTCCAGGGAGTGTTCCTTGAGAACCCCCTCAGTGATATATTCTCCTCGGCATATCAGACCACAGAAGAACTTCACTGACTCATTAGACAATGACAGCGCATTCTTTGTCACCCTGGACACCCCAATTGTAGTAGCATCCCAACGGAGACTTGAGGATTTTTGCCTATTACACAAGACCAAGGGCCAAACTAAACTATACACATTTATACAAGAAGTAGCTGCGGTGGTCCCCAATTTATATCAGGGTTGAGCTCAGTTCTAACTTTCATCGGTTTTCCTGGGATTCCAGTTACTTCAATGGGTTAGACATGGGTGTAACACACCTCCACTTTTCAAAATACCAGCCGCTCCTGTTTCTTTCACGGCCCCTTGACACTCAGAAGTGGAGCTTTCTGGCAAGGTGATAAATTGACAGGAAGTCTCCGCCTAGCTAATTAGCAGGCTAATGCCAGGTTATCATTAAAGGAACAGGAAGGGACCAGAAAAATGAGTAACAATGGGGTCAGTTTCTGCCTCTCCTGGCAATTTACTCAGAGGAACAGTGGTAGAAACTGAGGCTCATTTATCTGGCCATCCAAGACCCACTAGCAAGTCCCCTCACATGGAGTTATTCAGTAACCAAGACAAGGTCACCTCCCAAACTATTTCAGTTCATCTGGGATTGATTTCAGGCAACCCTGAAACAGGGGCCCCAGGGCAGAGATAGTTCAGACCACAAGGAATGTACAACATAAGTAGCTTTGCCCTGATTCATAAAAGGAATCCTCAAGGCTCAGGCCTAGGGGAATGGTCAATTTACTAAAAAGTCTCTCCAATGATAGCTCAGTTAAGATCATCACTCCTCTTGTTGCAACTTGTAGCACACCATCAGAAGATGTATGAATCAGTCTCCCTCAAGATAAGAAGGAAGCACCAGATCTCCAGTTCCTGAAGTGAAATACCTTCTTCTCGGCTCTCCAGGGCCAGCATCAAGGAGGAAGAGAGGTCACCAAGCCTCCACCAGCAACAGACAGAGGCACTTCAAGTGCTAAATAATTCATAGGACTCCTGTTTGCTCAGACTGCCATTTCCTGAGTGGCAGAAAAATTACTGCAGAAAGCAAAGGTTCTCCAGGCCAGAGATGCATCGCATGACCTTGGCATGACCTCCATCCCGCTGCTGATTCATGGAAGCACTCTAGACATTTGGTATGCCTGATGTGTTTTGAGAATAATGTGGCCCTTCATCTGAGGCATGGGCCGTTTCACATCTCCTGCTCAAAACACTTCAAGCATAACAAACTTCCTGGAACGCTCCAATAAATAGTTTTGTTACTTTTTTTGAGGTTCGCCACACTTTGTGTATAGTTTTGGAAACTGCTGTTGTCCTCCATTGTACATGTGCATAAATGCACAAGCCGGATGATTTAGATGAATATGTAAACACAATTCTGTTTCTGAGAACCGAGGAAATAACTTTTTGCTGCTACAGACATATTGGTTCTATTTTGGTAGTGAATTGTGAAAAAATACATAATAAAATTCCACAAAATATTGTGTTAGCTGCCATTAATTTTTTCAGGAAAAACTAAAATACAGGGTGTGTGTGTGTGTGTGTGTGTGTGAGAGTGTGTGTGTGTGTGTGTGTGTTTTACTTACATATATTTGTATTCTATGTGCTGGAGATGCAAAAAGGGCTTTTAATATCACCTGTGAAATGCCCTAAGGAGAAACTAATATGATTGAGGCCTTCTGATGCCAGCTTTAGTCTCAGACAACTTGCGAACACACCACAACTATGATAAAGCAGTTATGCTGAGTATGTGGTAGTATGAGCACATTTACACATGCTCTTGGAGTGTGAACATTAAAAACAGCTATAAAATATGCTTGGGAACCTCCACATTTATGGCCCAAGGAGGAGCTCTTCTCCACCTCAATGTAGTCAGCTGCACATAAGATGCATTGCGTCAGGGTCTAGTTCTGCTCAGTTTGCTTGAGCAGGGACAGGTAGGTATTGAGTATAGCCCACAAAATGGAGGATAACCCACTTGAGCTGGGCAAGGTTGGGAAAGGCTAGATAGCAAGTATGGCAGGCAGGCAGAAGAAGAGCCCAGTAAGCAGAGCTGGCAGCCCAGTTTGCTTTCCACAACATTATCTAAACTGAAGACAACCTTGATTTTGTACACCAGGAAGCTGAATGAGATTGGCAGTCCTTGAATTCCCAAGCGCAAGAGGCTGCTGGCTAGCAATGCTTGTTACAGGTCTGATGATATGCCCAACAGCCCTGGGAGCATAAAAGGCATAGTGCTAGCCCTGCTCTTCCAGGTTTTCGGTCCGAACTCCATTGCACAAGGCATATCACCAAGCAGAGGTATGCTGGGGTGGTAGGAGAAATTTAACTGAATAATTCATTGCACATCTGGAGTGGAATATTGGATGCATGCTGCAAAAGGACAATGTTGGATCCACTGGGTTACCTTTCCAAGACTTGCACTAGATACTAGACATGATTTGGGAAATGAAATAGGAATGTGTACAGCAACATCACTGATTGATATGAGAAATAGCTTGAGTG
Source organism: Tiliqua scincoides (assembly GCF_035046505.1). Lineage (NCBI taxonomy): Eukaryota > Metazoa > Chordata > Lepidosauria > Squamata > Scincidae > Tiliqua > Tiliqua scincoides. The sequence continues at coordinate 148,994,208 of NC_089822.1, forward strand.
GGAACAAAGCAGTTATATTCTATTTCTTGTCTGCAAGGAGGCTAATATGTTAAAACAAAGGTCAAGACTTTGAAATCTGGGTCTTCAATCTTAGATATACTAAGTAATCGGAAATGATGCAGGTTAGAAAATGGGCACAAGACAGCATGCAAGGAAAGGGTGACAGGAATGAATCTTCTCCTATTGTCACCCCTTTCTCTCCAATCTCTTAAAAGAATCTGAGAAAACAAGAAGTCAGCAGCAACATTTAGGAAAAAAACAAAATTTATTTGCCAGATAACTCTGGGCTAAAAAAGCCAGCCCTAAAAAGGACACACTTCCTTCCTTCCACCCCCAATTAAATAAGACTTGGATTAAACATGACAGTCACACACACTCCTCCTAACCTCTTGCTGCCATTCATTCACTTCCAGCATTAAAAAAAACCCAAAATAAATCACATTACACTTCATTATCTATATAGAGAATTTCTCACCCAACTGCTTTACGCGCACGCACACACACACAAACACACACACACCAGTCAGGCACAGAACTTCATTCTCAAGAACGGGTGGACAGAAATCATGAGTCAGTGCAAGCCTCTTCATGACTAGCCACACCCTGAGAAAGGGTAATTGGGCCCTTCATGTTTCTGAGCACAGAAAGAGCAGACCCTGGAGGCAACACGCAGACCTTCCATTCTGTTGAATAAAACCTGCCTTGCACAGTAAGCTTAAAATAAAAGCTGGCCCATCTATAAAAGGCACTGTGTATACCAGTCACAGAGGCCAGAACAGGACTAATAAAAGGCATTTTTAGAAGTTTGCAAACCTTCCCTACTTTCTCCAGACCTGCCTTCAGCCTCACCCCCACAATAGCAAAGTATGTTTTCTGCCTTTATTCAGAAGAAACAGCAACACTTTCCTCTCCACAATGAGAACAAGAGAAGAGACATGGTGACACATCAGGATAACTATGTTCAGGTCACAGCTGAACAACTGGTACGCAGAGTTTTTCAGGAAAGTGTGGTTCCATGATGCCTAAACAAGAAAGAGCCCAATGGCATCTTAAAGGCCAACAAATTTATTGTGGAATAATCTTTTCTAGAGTTCAGCACACTTTATCAGATGCATGGTGTTATCCTTAACTGGCAAATACACACACACAGAAAGAGAAAGTACAGTAGACAGATACAAATGGAATAGGCCAAGGGGAAATGTTACTACAAGGTGAGGCCAGAAGGTCCAGCAAGGAAAAAGACAGCTGTGTCACATTACAATACAGAGCATGAAGATCAAGGAGATATGCAGTCAAAAGAGTAGGTGATCCAATCAGACTGGGCACGACTCATTTCCAATTAGCGATGATCAGGTAAAGCAGTTGAATGATGTACAAAAGCTCATGAACTGGGACACAGTACTCTCTGTAGTGAGCTAACCACTCCCAGTCTCTGAAGGCCATGACTGAACCTGACACAACTGCACATAAATAACAACTCAGCAGCTCCACTGTGGAGTTTCCTGTGAAAGGTTTTTTTGATTAAGTATGGCCTCTTTCTGCATAAGGTGACACACCCATCTGGGGTGTCCTTTTGTCACTGCATCCCCCCACGCTCCTTCTGCACCCTTACGTGTCTATATCTGCCAGTTGAGGATGACACATTGAATTCATGAATTGACAAAGTGTGCTCTGGCCCATAAAGTGTTACATTGCAATAATTATGTTAGCCTTTAAGGTGCCGCTAAACTTCAGTGGCTTTTTGTTGCAATAGTAGTAATATGCTATCTACCCTTGAAGGCAAAGGTGCACCCTTTGGTATGCAAAGCCAATCTGTGCAAATGACAGGCCGAAGTTATTATGGGACTGAGGCTCTGCTGATTTTGGAACTGATCAATATCCTAATAATCAGGTGGCAGCCCCAAATTTAATAATAATAATATAATATACAGTATTTATATACCGCCTTTCTTGGTCTTTATTCAAGACTTTATTCAAGGCGGTTTACACAGGCAGGCTTATTAAATCCACACAGGGATTTTTACAAATTGAAAGAAGGTTCTCTCTTTCAAGAACCACCACATTCAAGGTGTTACACTCCGATCTGGTTTAACATTCTGGCCTCCATCCTCCCACGCTCCGAGCAGATGGAACAGCTCAGCTGCAGCTTGCCAGCTGCTTCAAGGTCGCACGGTGCCGGTGGCCTTGAACTGGCGACCTTGTGGATGTTAATCTTCAGGCAAATGGAGGCTCTACCCTCTAGACCAGACCTCCTGCCCTCTAGACCAGACCTCCTGCCTAATGTTAGCAAGCACTGCTACTTAGAAAGTTTCTTAACTACACTAAGACATTTGGCAACTGGGGGCCCAATTGCCAACCAAGCTTTTGGCAGGAAAAAAAAAAAAAAACCAAGAAGGGTCCTTTTGACAATACAATAGGAAAGAGCTGTAGACCACACAGCAAACAAGCATACTGTCTGGATACAGGGATGCACCATTTGGATCTCCAGGGAACGCCACTACATACTCAATGGCTTCCACTCATCACCAGTTGGTGCCTCTTGCTTGCTCAATGGATGACACCAAGGCAGTCACCAATACTGTAAAACAAAGGCTCTATAGCACTTAGACCAGGGGTGTCAAACTCGTTTCATACAGAGGGCTGAAGTTAGCATTCAGGGCTCCTGCTGAGGGCCAGAAGTGATGTCATTAAGCAGCTAATGGCCAGAAGCCAGACCTTGTTCTCACATAGAAACTCATTAACTGCAAATGACAGAAGAGAAAATACGCAAATCTTGATCATATTTCAAGATTTGGGAAAGCCCAATTTTTATGTGGACTGCCATTTCAGCGGTAACACCTCAACAGCTGAGAGCCTGAGGGCTGGATAAAAAGCTTCTGGGGGCTGCATCCAGCCCCTGGGCCTTATGTTTGACACCCCTGACTTAAGACTTTTAGGATGTTGCCCATAAAATAAGGCAGAACCACCCCCCACTAGGCCAACTGACATTCAGAGCAAAACACAAAGCATCAAAAACTCTTTATGCTGCCTTAATTTGTATTGTGGAGGGGGGGGCAGCAGATGAGGGGGCAATAAGTATTCTAGGAACAGCATAGCATTGTCACACTCCGGAGCTTGTTCCAAAGGCGGCAGAGAGCTATGAGAGAGCTTACCACAGCTCAGATAAAGAGTCCAAGATTTCTTTCTACACATGACAGTTTATCTTGACAGATGGACTGGCAATTACATGGACTTCATTAAATGTTTTCGAATGGCACCCTTCTCAGTTTGAAGCACCCCTTTGTGGGATTTGGCAAACAAGATGGAGGCTTGAGGCACCTAATAATCCACCAAGGTGTTGAATTGGAGCTTAGGTGAGATCTTCTCAATCCCAGCAAAGGCCCATTTGTACAACACAGTGACTGGAGCAGGCCAGATGCTTCCAACAGAATCAACATGGTCCAACAAAAGTGTGGGGTAAGAAAAAGAGTCCCAAAGTGCTGGCTGCCTGTTCTGCAGAGATGGCACTAATAACCTGATTGAAGGCTCCTAGGAGAGTAGAAGTCCCACTGTCCAGAATAAAAGCATGACAGGTACATCTCAGCACAGTAATTCAGATTTTCTACAGCAGGGACCAAGCACAGCACTTGGGATATGCATAACAAAAAGGAACTGTACTGTGGCTACCTGAGGCCTAGCCCCATTTGATGCTCCTTCACAAAGTCAGGTTTTGCAAGGCTTCCTCATGGAACAGGGCCTGCCAGAATCAAGTTGTAGGCATCTACCATCTGCTCTTGCTATATGGAGATGAAGCCTGAAGCAAAAGAGACAAGGATACAGACAATAGGTTTCCTTCAGTAGAAAATAATCATAGCAATAACACAGGTCTCACCCACACTCAAGCCACTGTACTAAAATGAATTCCAAAGTGCATATGGGAGAGCTGTATAGAATTACCTTTCTGCACTTGCAAGATCAAGAAAAAAAAGCTATGTACAGAATAGATGAGGGGGATAGAAAGGTAGGGACTCACACAGCAATCCTAAACATGTTTCCTGAGAGCAAGTCCCACTGAAAAAAGTGGAACTTACTTCTGAGCAGACATGCTCAGGATTTCATTGTTAATGTATTAGGAGATGGAAATGGGCTGGCAGAGTCCAGTTATCCCCTAAGTCCAACTCCTATGGCTACATCTAAACTAGCCAATGCCCAGCACAATACATACCTGCCCACTCTTTCCATCTTTCTGTGCCGATGTCTGCTTGTTTTGTGAAATGTAGGCATCCTCAGCGCGCAGTGTGGAATTGGCACTGCTCATCACTTGGCTGTTGGCTGTGGCACGAGGGAGAATGACATCATAGGGGCCCTCTGACTAGAGGCAAGACAAAAAATGGGGGGGGGGTAAACAGTAAGAACTGCAATGGCAGCAAAGTCAGGGATGGGAACAGCCACACATTCTTCAAGCAGGTTGACATAAACCAAACCAACATTCTGTGCGTATCCCAAATGTAGTAGATTTCTTTTTAAATGCCAACATATGTATCTGCCTGTGGAAAAGCCTCTTAGGCCGCAATCCTAACCAACTTTTCAGCACTGACATTAAGGGGAATGTAACTCCGAGGTAAGGGAACAATCATTACTTTACCTTGAGGAGGCCTCCATGACTGCCCCTCAACTGCAGGATGCAGCACATGCCCCACTGGCACAGCTATGGCAGTACTTGAAAGTTGGTTAGGACTGCACCCTTAGAAGGCTTGACTTTTCCCATTTCTATCACTGAAGCATTTTTAGGTTAGGTTGTAACCCATCTATTTTGTGTGCTCAATACCAAACTGTGTTACCAAAAGGGCTGTTTTGGTTTAGGGGAATTAGTACACTACCCTTTTTGGAACTTCAGGATCACAGGCTAGATAACAAGATGGCGTAATGCAGAGAAATTCCCTTTTTAGCTTAAAGAGGAGACTGGGAGAAAGATAACTTTTTAATACAAGATTAGATTTTTATTACAAAAGCACAAAGGAAAACATAATGCACATTTCTTGGTTCTAGTACTAGAAAAGTGTAACCTAGCTTTATGGCGGTTGCATGTGGCATGTATTTGGTGCATCCGAGGAAATTAGGAAAAGGGAAATTTGTAGGGAAGGATTTTAGGGGTCCCTGGTCTGCTAAATCCCGTTGCTAACTAAAGATGGGAAGAGAAGGGGAAAAATAGGTGGGAAAGAATGAGGGGAAAGAGTTCCAGAATGCAAATAGTTACCTGTCCTGAAAAGCAGTTGGATGGGGGATGGAGAGTCCTATGGAGAACCCTCACAACACAGATGTGTTGTGTCCTTGGAGAGAGAGAGCACATGGTCGGAGCCCTCTCTTACAAGGATTTTTTTTGTCACCAGCCCAGATGGGCTGGGTGCTGAGCTGGGGGAAAACTGCCACCCACCAGGGTGTTTGGGGTCAGGATGTCCCTTATCAGCGAAATTCAATGTGTCTAATGGCTGGCTTCCGACCTGGGGGACCTTACACAATAACCAGTAAATACAGCAGCTCAGGAAGGCAATTCAAATTTGCATAGAGTACTTAAGCAGTGATCGAATTAAAACAATACAAGAATAGGCGATACTTAAACAATGATTTAAGATGCTAGACTTCTACCTCTGGAGGTGCATGTGGACTTGTTTTGCATACACAGTGATTGGATCAGGAGACACTTTTGCATATATCTCTTAAAACAATACAATGCATACATTGACCTACAGGGAAGTGGGGGTTGTGTAATCCATGTGCTTGTGGCTTGACCAGGTTTTTTTGGAAATTTGGCCTGTGTGAGAGGTTTTTTTTTTTGGCCTGCATGATATTTTAGTCCATAATAACATAACCAGATATAAAATCACAACTTAAAAGGAAAAAGGGGATTTTCATGTAACAACTGTTTCAGATTTAGATACAGTTCTGTCAATGATATTATATTATATTTTATACAATATATTTACAGTATATTTGTAAAGTATATTTCACAGTAGATTTGTAAAGGAGAGGGAAAGGGAACAGAACAAGCACAGGGGAGATTGAGAACATTTATATTACTGGATTTGCTTTTTATTTTGGTACCTAAAAAGACACTATTTGGGTTGAAAGAACATCATGTGCTACTTTTCAACTTGGGTCTGTCAGCAGCAGGTTTCAAAAATATAAGAAGATATCTTAACACAGTGATGGTGAACCTATGACATGAGTGTCAAAAGGTGACACACCACAACATTTTGGGTGACCCGCCAGTGTTCAACACCCGACAATTATGCTTGTCTTACTTGCATTTCATTTTGGTAATTGTTTGACATTTCTTTATATAACTCATAGCATTACACATGAATGGACTGTATTTTAAAAATATAAATGAATATGTAAAAGAATTGTTTCTCTTTTGTTTGGGGGTGGGGAGGTGATAAACTAGCAGAATTAAGTTAGGCATTTTCCAAATTTTTGGCACGTCAAGCCCAAAACGTTGGACATTACTGTCCTAACTAGCTTCCAGTCAGAACCTTAGGTGTATTTCTCTTGGGGGCACAAATATGCAGGTGCTTGTGGAGGTATAAACTTCTTGGGATCTGTCTTCCCTGAACTTTCTTTTTCCTTTTCACCTATCACAGTTTGTGAACTTGTTTCTGGGCTGTACCACCTCAGACAGTAGATAGGGCTCACAAGATTTAATGTTCCTCCATATAAAGCTAAACTTCCCTGCACAGAAGAAATTAACATGTCAAAAGAAAGAGTTCTAGGCTTGCAATTGGAAGAGAGGCAGCTAGAAGCAGCTGAGGGTGAAAACTGACAGCCCAATCCTATGCATGTCTACTCAGAATTAAGTCCCATTTGAGTCAATGAGGCTTACTCCCAGGAAAGTGCAGATAGGATTGGGCTTTGAGGCTGCAATCCTACACTTACCTGGGAGTAAGTCCCATTGACTATAATGGGACTTCTGAGTAGGCACGCATAGGATTGGACTCTGCATCTCTCTCTCTGAGCAGAAAGAGGCCTGCCCCCAAAGACCTGAGACAATATGTTTATATCCCATGTTACATACAGATTACTTCTGCTTATCCTGCTCTCTTACTTGGAAATAACACATAAAATCATGCTTTGACACCTCAGGTGAAGCCTTCACCTTTCTTCAGGCTGCCAGCCTCTTCTGCTAAAACACCATGAGTATCATTTTAAAACCTAGTCATATGCTACTCAGGAAGCTAAGGTATAGTCAAGTAGGATAAGCAAAGCAAACACAACCACACAAGCACTTACAGGTCCTTTGTGCATGAGAGCCATCTCTGTGGGTTGGTACACACTCGTCAGCAGCTGCCCGTTGTATCCGCTATATGGCGAAATAGGCTTTTTAGCTGGAAAAAAGAAGCCACAGAACAACAACATTTACACACACAGCCTCAGGCACTTCAGAGACAAAACTGGTATCCAGATGGCACGTAATAAGCTGCCAGAACCAGAGAAGAACCTCTATCAAACTGTCAAGAGGCAGAACAGCAGAGGAACAACTGCACAATATAGCGACAACATAAAATTAAGTCTCTTCCTTCTCATCCCATGAAATAGCTACTCCTAAGGCTGCAGATGCTTCCTGAGGAATAAGTCAAAGATTAATTTTTAGAAGTTCTGGGGGACAGGATTGCCATCGTTCCCACTATTTGTAAAGTGGGACTAAGGCCTGCATGCAGGTATAATAGGTACCATGATACAGAAGAGACAACCTGGAGGGGATTTGAGGTTGCAGGGTTGGAGTTTACAGGAAAATCCTCCTTTTAAAATAAGATAGTCCTGCCCTTCCAGATCTTCCAAAAATGGTAGAGACAGAAGGCTGCATTCAAGTGCCCTCAGATGTTGGAAGCAGAGAGCAGTACACATGTAGAGGCACTCATGCACTTAAGTGGAAATTAGTCAGGGCTCTAAGGGGTGTGGAGAAATTGCACTCAGAGCACATGAAACAAGCACATCTCCTCCAAGCTCAACCTCCATTTGGATCCTTTAAGCAGCTGGAGGGACTGTCTCATCACCATCAAAAGGATCATAGAAAGGTGTGATTGGCTTTGGAGGGGACATGCCTGAGGCCACACATTCATCCTGATCCCAAGGATCAGCTCAACAAATCTTAGCATGCCATCCCACCACGCATTCACCAAAGCACATTTAGATAACCATGAATTACCATTGAATTCAGTTGTGGACCTACCATTAGGTCTCATGGGGCAAAAGCGAGCACCAGGACCCTGCAGAAGCTTCTCTGAGACTCCCGATGGGGGTGGAAACTGTGCTTCCAGTTTTCTAGAAGCATAGTTTAAAGTGTTGGGGAACCTCACAGAGGTTTCAATGCAGGCGAAGGTCGCGCAAGGCTCCGTGAGCTTCCAGTGAGTGGGGGGGGGGTGGATTTCTGCACGGGGGGGAGGTGGCAGTAGCCCTCAGGGGGCGCCATCATGGACCTTTGCCCCAGGTGCGGGGCTGAAGAGGACTGCTGCTGATTGAATTATCTCATACTTACAGTCAGAGTTGTCATCTTTTTGCCAGCCACCTCCTTTGCCATTAACAGACCTCTGATACACTGAGTTTACATATGGTGAACGCTTGATTTAATGGACTTCAATTTAACAGACTTCAGAAATAACATGAAAAAATTTTCATGTATGTTTTGCACATGCCCATGTGCATGGTCATAATTCAGATACATTTAATGGACCATTGGCATTAACAGGCACCCCTCCCCCCATTAGCCTGTTAAAATCGTAGGTGCACTTTTCCAGGCATGGATATAAATGGCAGGAAAAGATTCACTTGGTACATGTCTAGGTGTCTGGTTGTTTTCAAGGCACAGGAGCATTGCCAGTGAAAATGGTGATAACTTTAAACAACTGCCTGAACTTCAATGATATTAATGGCTATAATTCACTTTGACTCTTAAAAAAAACACAGATGTATGCACTTTATTCAGTCATAAAAATTATAACTGGGAGAGTAAATATGTCAGGTTCTTTCTCTATTGTATATTGCATTTCATTTCACATGCCGCTAAGAGATTTCAACAGCCTTCACCTCTGTTCACAGATAGCTTTAGGAAGAAGTGATCGTTATATTTCTTCCATGCTGTTTCTTGCTGCTGGAAGCAAAATGGGGAAGTACTAAGTAATCAATGTACCCAAGTGCATGAGCTATCAAAAGCCTGCTGGGGCTTTTGTTTTTGAAGCCAGCCATAAAACAAAACCTTGTTTGTGCGCGACTATAGCCAAAGTAGATTTTAATGAGCATACTGTGCTCAGAGACCTTCCCTAAACAAGGAAAGTCCTCCAGGGTTTATGGAACTCAAGAAGTAAAGCTTGTGGTCATGAAATTCTTGGCAGCCATAAAGTTACATGTCTATGTTTTAGCCAATCAGGTTTCTCCACAAGGAACTGTGGGCCAGCTCAGGTTCTGAACTGCATGTGACATGGCAGCCATCTTGGTCAGTATTGTCATCAGTTGCATAAGGGATTTCCACAGCCAGTTCAGGTTCACTGCTTGTGCTGTAACCCAGTCTTGATAAACATATTTGTAGTCTTCTGATGGAGTAACTAAATGAAAGCACACTGTCAACTTGCAGTGGACTAGTATACATATCCCCCACTGACACTGGTAAATTAAAAACAAAAGGAACAATCTTGGATTGATGCAATGTCGGAAATAAAGATAGCCTTATTTATCCAGAACTAGGCATGGGAAAGGAGATTGCAGAAGTACTCGGAAGTCCCAAACAAAGAAGGAACACACAGAGCCTGTTCTGTAACCTATATGAAGGTTCTTCCAATATAAAGTGGTGGCATAACGAATTCAGTTAAAAGACACTGTGTATAGGAGTAAGAGAGGTCAGGAGGTATAAGGATGACAGAGCCAATTAGGCAATTCTCAAAGGTTGTGAGTCACAGAACACCACTGTGATTTGCATCACATGGAACAATGAACTAAAGATAGCTCTGTTTAGCTAGGCTTTGCTCTGCTCTGTTCATAGGTCCAATGAAGGATGTTGGGGCTTTATTTTGTAGGGGAGAGGATGCTTCTCACCACACAGAGAAGGTTACAACATCCTGAGCATGTTTGTCAAATGCCCACCCCATTGATTCCTAAGAAGCCCACTTGGGATTCCAGTCCATGATTATTTTAACCAACATGCGTCTATTTACATTGCACGGAAATGCAGCTGGGAGCATATTTTCTTCCACAGGTGTGGTATGAAAATGTGTAGTCATAGATGTGAAATCTGTTTGCACATGATGCAACTCTGGTGGGGAGTATCACACGGGGGGGGGGGAAGCCCAGAAGTACACTGTGAAGCCATTTGTGAAAAAATTCTAGATACTTTGTAGCTAACCTCATGCCAGATGTCTAGATGCCAAAATAACTGAGATGAGAAACAAGGGCACAGGACCACAGGCCAAAAAGGAAAAGTTCCAACAGGGCGTAGCAGTCCATGTAATAAGCAGTTCATGTAATACAATTGTGATCCCAACATGTTTTGAGAAGTAGCTCTCCATCAGGGGAAGAAACAATTGTAACACAAAGATCATACTGCTGAATGAGTGGAGCCCTTCTGTGAAACTATTTCATGCCCAAGCAAACAGGATTAAACCGCAATAGGTAGTCATTCTATGTTGCCAGTCTGGTCTGACTTTTCCAATAAAAAAAGCATATAAGAAGGTGCTTCCCTTGGGGCCTTTCATTCTCCACTTGTGTGCACTCATTACTTTTGTCACTTCCTTTCTTTCTACTCTAGATATGCTCATTCTTTTTTCTTTTTTTTTTAAGCTCCCTTTGGAGAAGGGCAGGTAGGACAGCGTTCCACTGGCAATTATGCCTGCAAAAATAATTGACTTTTCTGAGATTGTTTTATCTTTCACATCTATATGGTATTTTGTCAACTTCCATTTATCGGAAAGCAGAGAAGTCTCTTTGTGAATGCTCCCCAAAGCTCTCTTTCCTGCTAAAGGAAGAAAGCAAGTCACTACATGTGAAATACAGGCAAATTGAGAAGGCATATGAAATGTCTAGAAAAGTGCTAGAGGCCCTGCAGGAAGCAGCAAAGAAACCAACATCCCGCAAGGTTCTAAAGCAGTGGTTCCTGAACTTTTTAGCACTGGGACCTACTTTTCAAAATGACACTCTTTGGAGACCCACCTAGCTTTACACTTTTTTTTTTAAAGTTTCACTTTACCAGTTACTCGTTTCAGTTGTATCCTTTTTACTATGGGGGGGTGCCTTCTGGAGTGTTTATTGAGCACCATGTTCACCAGATTGGAACTGTTCTGGTGGCCTTGTGTTCCCCTTTGTCTGGCCTTTGCCAAGAGCCAAAGCATGATCATCTACTCACAAGTAAACATGCACATGTGGCTCAGTTTCCCTTTCCATAGGGCTCAATATATTTTCCTTGTCAGCTATCAGCTTTTCAGTTTCGCATCCTGACCCACAGTTTGGGAACCACTGTTCTAAAGGTTTGAAGGCCCAGCACCACAGGAAGAGAAATAACGCATTGTATTCAAGACACTTCCTTTGCATTCTCACTGCCCATCAGCCACCTAAGCGTTGTCCTTAAGGTTGCATTTCATTCCCACTGCAAGAGTGTCTATGAAAAAGGGGTGCTTGTGTTCCTTTGCCCTTAACAGCCTGCCATGTAGAAATCAATGCGTTTACCTGCTTAAAGGCACAGGATCCGGGCAAGCAAAAAGCTGACAAACCTGTGTGCAAGATTGCTTCTACTTATAGAACTATACTGTGCTCCTCCTCTCAGTGTTATGGGAGGTGAAAGTATCAGAAGGTTTTGTGTAAGGGATTTAGGTGCAGTCTGCGAGTGTGAGATGGACAACCAAGAGTAGAGACTAGGTAGGTCAGAAAGTGGGTTGACGTGAGATTGTCAGTACAAGAAGCAATGGAAGAAATTTTCCTTCTTGACCTGGGAAACAAGGTTCTCATTTATTCATGACACGTATTCCATACTTCAGTCAGAATGTTCAGTATGGCTTTAGCAATGCAACAGCATTACATGTCTTTTTTTAGACCAACTCTGAGCCCACCAGCAAAGAGTTAGTTGTTGTCACCCAGCCTAATGGCAGATGTTTAGAAAGGGGGGAAAAACTCAAGGTGACTCATTTACACAAACACACAAAAATTCCATGTGGGGTTTGCCATCTCATCCAGGTCTGCATAAATGTCCTCTATTACAAGACAACTAGGGGAAAGGGAACCATCAGTTTGTTTTACAAGAGTTCTGATTCTTGTGAGGTAATTGAGGCTGTAATCCTATCCACACTTACCTGGGAGTAAGCCCCACCGACTAAATTGGGACTTACTTCTAAGTAGACATGGCTAGGATTGTGCTGCCAGTTTTAAAAAATTACCAAACATGTAAGCAAACCCATAAATCTTACATTTGCAAAGAAACATGCAGGACGACACATACAGCTGATTTTTCAACTTTCAAAACAGGGTTCTATTAATCTTCAAGTCATCATCCCCTGTCCCCAATACTTGCCAAAGAGGGAAATAAAGCCAAGAACATTAGGAACGATTGTCATATTGCTCTTATTTAGATCAAATTCCTGAATGTATGTCATTAGCAAGGACAGAAATGCATGGTGTTGTCTTGAAACACGGTGTTATGAAATGTCTTGGTGTCCTTGCTAATAACATCAATTTAGGAATTGCTGTTCTGTTCATACATTTTGAGCCAGGTGTCTTCTCTGCAAAGTCTGCTTGCAAGACTAGATCTGACCCATTTATCAGGGTTAGCAAAGCTTATCTGAATTTGCAAAGTAGTCAAGTTCTCACAAGGGGTTTGGGTTTGATCTAGCAACTCTAATTCTGTAAGTCTTATTAAATGCAGGTGTGACTGCTCAGGTAATCCAGTTACAGAGAGATCAACTATAAGTTCATGCCATATCAATTAGAGAAGAATAGATACTGTCTATAGAATAGTACTGTCTACAGCAGTACTATAGCCTAGAGCAGTACTACCCTACTTTTACTGAATCTGACTTATGATACAGGTGTCAAAGTACGAGACAGTGCTACTCTTGTGCATACCAAGGGCACAGACAGCTTTTCATACAGGCTTGCTGCGAGTCTACCAAGCTGATAAGCAGGGACAAAACATAGAAGAATAAGGGCCCAATCCTAACTTAGGGCCGAATCCTATTCAATTTTCCAGAGCAGGTGCAGTTGTGCCAACGGGGCATGTGCTGCATCCTGTGGTGGTAAGGCAGTCACAGAGCGCTCCTCAAAGTAAGGGAACATTTGTTCCCTTACCTCGGCACTGGGTTAAATATCCTCCGCTGATACATTTGTGTCAACAGCATGTGCATTGCATCCAGAGGGTGACGGAGCTTAGGATACCAGCTAACACAAGCACTGCCACCCCCTCCTTCCCCCATTCCACCTCCACCCCTGTCCTCCTCCCTGTCCCCACCCATAAACAACTCCCCTCTCCTTTGCCTCTCCTATTCATGCCACCCCCTGTCACCAGCTGCTGGCAGGAGGCCTCCCGCTGCCTGCCACCTGTGCTAGCAGACTCATTAGGTGTGCCAGCAGAACACGTGTTCCACCAACCGGCTGGCCTGTTAGGACTGGACTGTCAGTCTGACCACAGGCCCTCAATCCCTTTCAATTTCCTGTCCAGGTGTATCAGAAAGTGCTTGTGCTCTTGTGCTGCAGTTTGGCCACTCATGGGATATATGTTATGTTCTAAAAGGCTGGAACATGAAGGAGAGCAAACCCAACTGTTTTTAAAAACATGATCCTAAAGCAAACCTTGAGATTTTCATTCTCACCAAGAAGCAGAACTGAACAGTTTCAGCAAGGAGGGCAATGCAGAATGCAATTCCCCCACAAACCTGATTCACACAATATACTTGTACACACCTATTGGCAGTGGAACCACCACAGCTGCCAAGCTTGGACCTACCTGAAGAAGGTTCATCCATGGAGAAGGCCTTGTTCTCCACAAACATACTCTGAGATTTCTGTTCCTTGAGGATTGTTTCATATCCCACCCCTCTGGTGGGGTAGACATCATCCTCATAGGTCTGCTCAGGTCCTGGTCTGACCAATTGTGAAATCTCAGGGATGACGTAAAAGAAAACAAAGACACAGGCATTGGAGACAAGTGCAATGGCCAGCGTGGGGTCATCCCATGTCGTGCCCCCTCTCTTCTCGTTGCCGTAAACATACATAACAATCCACACAACCCAGATGACTATGGAAAGGGAGGTGGTGAGAAGGACAAAGATGGCATGTTTCCTCCAGTGCTTGTAGCGGCCACACAGGACAGGCCAAGCAGAAACGAAGGTAGCCACTTGCAAGAACATGACATAGATGAGTGCCATGACAAAGTCAGCGTTATCCACTTTGCAGGGGTGCTTGGAGGCACTGTCGTTCCTCACCAGAGTGATAATAAGCCACTCTGTATTGATGATGACCTCCACCAAGACGAGGAGCAAAGCTATGCCAAAGGTGATCCACCCCCGGGGTCCATGATTCCGTCGGGCAAGGAAATTGAGGCAGATGGAATGGGCTGCCAGACAAGAGAAGCATATGGCAAAGAAGACACCAAAAAGAAAGCGGCGTGAGGCACACGTTGAAAAATCTTGCTTGACAATGAAGGCAAAAGTCAGGCAGAAAAGCCCAAAGGTGCCCAACAAAAGGAAGGCTTGAGTCCCTATTAAGCTCTTCTTCCTGTGGTCCTGGACAAAAGGCACACTGGCCACTAGGATGACCGTGAGGACAAACGTGGTCACAACGCCAAAACTAGCCACCGCCTCCAGCACGACGCCCCAGGTTGCTGACAGGTCACAGAGGTTGTAGTAGAGGGACTGCAAATCCTTGCCACACCCAGGTGGAGGAGAAGTCCCTTGAGCCAAGCACGCTTTGGTATGAAGTACTAGGAGGCAAAGGCAAGGCAGTAGTGTCCTGGGCCCAACCACCATTTTGGAGAGATGGCAAGTATCCTTTGGCACTTGGGGAAGGAACTAAAAAAGACAGACAGAAAGGGCAAGGTTAGGATCTGTATGAAAAAGCACAATGTGCAGGGCCAGAGAGTGCTAAACGAAAGGGAAAAATGACACTGAATTCCACAACATAAGTATATATACCTAGAGCAGCTTAGCAAATATTTGCTTATTTTGCAACATTTGGAGAGGCAAAGAGCTATGCCAGGTGCTTAACCTCTACTATAGGATCATGACTGCCATAAGAAATAATTTTTTTAAAAGTATTTTGTACCCAATAGCAAATTAAGTGCATGCCCAGTGCAATAGCAGAGTATGCACAGAATCCTGGCTACCTGGAGCTTTTCCACTCAGATATAATGCAAGTTTGCAACCCTTTTACAAGAAGGTTAGGAGGACTTCCACCAAGGTTAGGAGGGCTGCTACTATCCTGTGTTGACTGTCAGTTAAATTCAGATATCAGAGTATCATTAATAGTGGTGCCAAGATTTCATTTTTAAAAAACAACTCCTGTAAAGACCTATGCCGAAAGGCCAATCTACATATTACCAGCAAGTTCTGTAACTGGATCTCTTGGATATTTTAATGTTTACATTAAAGTTCCACATTTCAGCAAAGAGCAATTCTAGCATAGTGGTGTTTTCCCTCCACCATGCTGTTTTCCAAATCTAAATTGGGCATACCATGCCCCATCTGCTGTTAGACTTACAGAGGTGAATAGCAGCCTGGGGGGTGTTAGTTTGGGGAAAGAGCATGAGCAGGAAGGGCTAAGCACCCTGCCCCCCCCAACATTGCTCCTCAGAAAAAAAAAATTGAGAGCTCCCCTTTCCCAACTGCTTTAAAGCAAAAAGTAAAAATGTCTGGAGATCCAGTCACAGATGCCCCACATAACGTGTAGCTTGGTCCTGAAATGTCCTGCCAATTCAAGTCACTGCTTGAAGCCACTGTTGGTTTACATAGGCCAGTAGATATACTTGATATAAAACATTTCTTTTTATGTCTATCCCACTAGATTTGGCCTTGCCATGAAGCAAGTTGAATCAGTTATGTGGAGGTGGTATCCTTGGAAGAGCAGTGAAAGATGAGCCCCCAGACTGCCTGTCCTTGGCCCACTCCAGCCTGCCACTGGGGGCTCTGATCCACTTTTGACTTACTGAGAGCTGCTGTAGCTCAAAATTGCTTCTCCTTGCTCCATTTTTGGGAACCAGTTTCTTTCCTTTCTTTCCCCTCTTTTCCCTTCAGAACAATGAAACACGCAAAAATCCCAGAAACCTTGCAACAACAATCCAGAGGACAGCAACAGCTCACATCCAGAGGTTCCTCTCACATCCAGCTTAGAACCGTAAATGTCTCAGGGCCCAATCCTATCCAACTTTCCAGCGCTACTGCAGCTGCAATGCAGCCCCAAGGCTAGGGAACAAATGTTCCCTTACCTTCTGGAGGCCTCCATAGCTACCCTCCCACCACAGGATGCAGCACACACCCCATTGGCATAGCTTCACCAGGGCTGCAAAACTGGCTAGTATTTGGCCATCAATCTACAATTCATTCCCCCCATCTCCACCCATAGGCAGTCACTGGAAGCAGCTGCCCCCATGTCTTTAGAAAGCCTCAGAGTTGGACAGAGCAAATTACTGTAGCAATTGGCTGGCAGTGGGAGCTGCTTCCATTGCCTTCCCCCATTCCAGTATCCAAGAGAGAGGCAAAGCAAGCAAGCTATGAGGCAGAAGGAAGTCATCACAGGCAAACAGGTTGTCAGGGAGTAGAGATGGGGCACTAGTAACTTGCATAGTTACCCTCCCTGCCTGCAGATCTGCTTGATTTACAGAATTTAGAAAGCTTCGGTGTATGCATGATCTTATAACAAACTATAGCCTCCTTATAATACCCAATGACAAAGCATCCAAGAAAAGAAATACCGTATAGGAAAGACACAAAAAGAGTATTGATATCAGGGTCAATAAGCAACCCAACGGAAGGGGCCATGATCTTCCTCGCTTTCTTGCAGAGTGGCTGACCACTGAAGTCTAAGAGACGAAAGCTTGCTGAAAAGTGGTTTGACTGGAGCGAGGAGAAAGGGTCATTGAGCTGTGAAAACGACTGGGTTACTTTGGGCATCACAGGGCTGGCCCATCCACAAGGCCAACTGAAGCAGTTGCCTCAGGCAGGTAGTCCTGTTCTGGTTCTGGTCCTGGCCAGTCTATTTCTCAGCCCAAACGACTTCATAAGAGTTGTTGTAAGGATAAAGGGAGGGGAAGAACATGCTGCCCTGAGATCCTTAGAGGAAAGGCGGGATTTTAAAAAGGGCCAGAGAGGCCAATGGGAGGACCTTCATTCCCCTGCTTTCTTGTTCTGCTAAGCTGCAGCATAGCTAGTCATGGATGAAACCTAAAAACAGGGCAGACCACATGGCAGTTTCTCTTCTTTAGAAGAACCATTCCTCACAAGGGGGCTGATGGAAAATTGTTTCTCAAAACACTGTCACTGTGGTTGGATTTTTTTAAAAAATGAACAAATCAGGATTTTTTTTTTTCCACTGTGAAACATTTCCCTGCCCAGCCATGTTCCCCTGAGAAGGAATCAGCACGCTCAGACTGTTGGCCTTCCTCTGGCTGCCACTCAACACTTCTTGGTTCCCAGGCTTAGAGGATTCCAGATGACTTCCTAAAGAGAACTCTCTCACATGCTTCCAAATCCGCTTGTTGTGCGGCCTGGATCATGGGCTAGTCCCTGCTTTGGGGGACTGAGGCTTTGTACTTCAATGTGCAACAGTTAGTTTGGCTTCAGCAGTCTTTTTTATTTGGGAAGACAGCTCCCTGAGCAAGCTGTGAATGTTGGCACTCAACTTTTTCGAGCACGTTCAGTGTGGGTTACCATTGCATGCACTGACAGGGGGTTACAGCTGTCCATACATACCCAAGTCCATACCTTCAACATAGCTGTCCATGTCCATAGCACATACTCTGTTTGCACAAGAATTGTCTCCAATCCCAAGGTTCATGTCATGAGACTAGCTACCTGACTGGGCCCTCTAATTCCTTTGGGTTCTCTCCAAATGTTTTTTTGTTATCTCTACCAAGATATTTTAGTCTTTCTTCCTTACAATTCAGCCTGTTTTCTGAACTCTGTCATCCAAGGATTAACACTAAATCCTTTTCATGTCAACTCACCTATATATTACCATAAGAATCTTGAGAACCAAATGCTGTGATGTTGAAGGAACCAAATGCATTTGCAGTACACTATAAACTGTGGTATCTTGAAGCAAGGATCCCACAGAAGCCTGTTTGACTGGCTTAGGTAAAGATCTCATTGTCAGCTTCTTTGGTCCAAATTCACTGCAAGGTTTCTCACCCAAAGGCTGAGCGGCAGCAGAGCTTCCACAATTCCAAACCACCAGGTTGTACATTACATGGGGGGAAAAATCCTGCAAATCTAAGCATGTATGTATTTTTAAAGATTGTAGCTTTACTTCTGGCTTTGAAAACATTGACACTATTTGCCAGGTGCTTAAAAATCAGAGGGGAGTGGGGCCTCTGAGCAGTGACTGAACAACAGCGCA